>NW_026695228.1:20800000-23200000 GCF_021218885.2 Marmota monax
GGAGGCTGTGCATGCAAAAATGCTAAAAGAAAACATTAGCAAATTGAATTCAGCTGTGCTTTAAAAGACCCAAGGAGCATGCAGGATTTTACTCCAAGAAGGAAGGAAGATTCAGCCTCAGGAAGCCTTTCATTCAATGAAAAGATGAAAGGAGGAAAATACCACAAGATCATCTCACCGTGCAGGAAAACTATCAGATAACACTCAGCAATCACTTCCAGTTTTGTAAACAGTTCATACTAAATGGGACGAGGAGGAAATTAACCCGATCAAAGATAATGATTGGAAGGAACCGCCTGCATCCTGTTGGATGGTCAAATGGGAGAGATGACATAGTCCAGGATGAGGCAGGGATGCCCACAGTCATGGCTAATACTTACTGCTGATGTAGAGGCATTGGCCAATGCAATAAGACAAGAATTATGACCAGATAGGATCATCAGTAGAAAAAAAAAGAATAAGTAAACAAAGTAAGACCAATAGAGGAGTTGTCACTATTCTGTATGATACTATGATGGTGAATGCATGTCATCATGCATTTGTCAAAACCCACAGAATGGCTGGGCATAGTGGTGTGCAGCTGTAATCCCAGCAGCTCGGGAGGCTGAGGCAGGAGGATCTTGAGTTCAAAGCCAACCTCAGCAACAGTGAGGCACTAAGGACATCAGTGAGACCCCATCTCTATAAATCAAATACAAAATAGGGCTGGGGATGCGGCTCAGTGGTTGAATGCTCCCGAGTTCAATCCTCAGTATCCCCCCAAATTAAGAGGGACCTGATAATAAATAAAGTCACTGGGTAACTTGGTGAATGGCACCCACTGCCTGTCACCTGGGCAATCTCACCCTGACCTTTGTTGGCTAGGTTTTGGTTTGCAGCTCTGGGGACGAGCCTCACACAGGCAAGGCAATCGCTCTACCGCTGAGACACACGCCCAAGTCCCACTGGTCTTTCTAAGTCACCTGCCAGGTCTTCTATGTCCTGAAAACACCAAGTCTTCTAGGTTTTCATGCTGCACATCTGAGGAGTCGTTTTTTGTCCCCCCCCCTCCGCGCTTGGCGTCTCCGAACCCCCGTGTACTCACCATATGCAGGGGCCCTTCCTCCAGCCAGGGTTGGCTGCCATTGTGTGGAGACTCAGTCCCTGATCTCTGCTGAGGCTGGGGCGGGCTGCTCTAGGGCTGGTCCCGGGGCGCAGCGCAGGGGTGGAGCTCCGGGCTGCGTGCACCAGGTCTGAGGTGGCCCACTCCAGCTCAGGAGGAGGAAAGCCACCTGGGAAGATGGAAGCCTGAAATAGTGAGAAATAAGGGGCAGAGTCGGAAAATAGGTTTTAAAAGCAGAGCGCCCAGGAGGTTCTCCAGCCTGGGTAGGCGCTGGAGCCGAACAGAACTAGCAAATGGCTCTGGTTCCTTATTTACAGGAGGCACATCAAGGGCAGGGAAAAGGTTTTGGTGGAACGAGTCTGGCTTCTCTGTGTGGCAGGAGACTTGTAGCAAACAGGTTGACTGGCATCTCAGCAAGCCACACCCATCTCTGAGAGGCTGTGTGTCTCTGCCCCTTCCCTGGGCCACCATCTCTGGTGCTGTGAGGAACCTGGCAGAGCTGGATAGGACTTCACAGATGTGGGTCTCTCCCCAGCAGGGGTGGAGCGGGGAGTTCCCAGATACCAGATTTTCCTATTCAATGGCTTCAGTGCCAGTTTGGTTCATGCACAGTTCACAGAGAGCTCTCGACAAAGGTCTTGGGTTGGATCTCCAGCACCATCATCCAGGGACAATTCTTCACCCATGGGACATTGGCAATGTTTGGAGACAAGTTTGGTCATGATAAATGGAAGGTCACAAAGAATGATCTGGCTGAAATGTCAGTAGTGCTGAGGATCAGAAACTCTGGCATGGAGAAATACACCAGTGCACCAACATAGGGAATCCAGAAATAACTCCACACATGTTCTTTTTTTTTTTTTTTTAATACTGGGGATTGAACTCAGGGGCACTCAACCACTGAGCAACATCCCCAGCCCTACTTTGTATTTGATTTAGAGACAGGATCCCACTGAGTTGCTAAGCACCTCACTATTGCTGAGGCTGGCTTTGAACTTGCCATCCTCCTGCCTCAGCCTCCCAAGCTGCTGGGATTACAGGTGTGCGCCACCGCACCCGGCTCCACACATATTCTTACCACTGGAATTTTGACACAGGTGCCAAGGAAATTCAATTGGGATTGGAAAGAAAATTCTTTTCAACAAATGGACTAAATCAACTGGATATCCATTGGTTCCCTACCGCACACCATACAAAAAGTTTAACTCTTAACATAACAGCTTCTAGAAGAAAATACAGAGGAATGTGTTAGTGATATTGGATTAGGGAAAGATTTCTTAGATTGAATGTTGGGTGTAGAAAAATTGCCTAGCAGGCTCAAGATCTGGGATTCCATCCGCAGGACACATACACACAACACACACACACACACACACAATTTTTTAGATTAAACACAAAAAAGCATTCACCTTAAAAAAAAAAAAAACTTTGCACTACTCTGATTAAGCTGACAAGTGCATTATAAAACAACAATAGTAACAATAAAAACCAAAGTGATAGACCAACTTGCTCTATGAATATTGTTGCAAAAACCTCAACAAAATGCTAGCAAATCAAATTCAGCAGCACATCAGAAACTTCAAACAGAGCTGCAGATGTGGCTTAGTGGTGAGGTGCTTACCTAGCACAATCAAGGCCCTGGGTTCCATTCCAGGCACTGCAAAAACAAAACAAATGAGGATTGTACAATGTGACCAAGTAGCAGTTATTGTTGGAATGCAAGAATGACTCAACCTATGATACTCTGTCAAAGAAGTGTACAGATTAACAGAATGAATGGGGACACATGACCATCTCAACTAATGTAGAGAAAAACATTAGACAAAACTCAGCACGAATTCCTGATTAAAAAAACACTCACCAAACTGGAAATAGAAAGAAACTACTGAGCCAAGTGTAGTGGCTCACACCTGTAATCTCAGCTGAGCCAGGACAATTGCAAGTTCAAAGCCAGCCTCAGCAAGTTAGTGAGGCCCTAAGCAACTTAGTGAGACCCTGTCTCAAAATAAAAAGCTTAGTGATTAAGAGCCTCTGAGTTCAGACACTGGTGGAAAAAAAAATCTAGCCAAAGGAATTAGCATGAAAAAGAAATAAAAGACATCTAAATTGGAAAGAAAGAAATAAAATTGTTTTCAGGAAACATGAATTTTTTGTAAGTAATGGGAATGAAACTTAGGGACTCATACATTCTAGGCAAGTGTTCTGCCACTGAGCCACATCCTGAGCCTTGATGACATGTTTTCCTTAAGATTCTACCAAGGGGGGGCTGGGGATGTGGCTCAAGCGGTAGCTCGCTCGCCTGGCATGTGTGCGGCCTGGGTTCGATCCTCAGCACCACATACAAACAAAGATGTTGTGTCCGCCAAAAAGACTAAAAAATAAATATTAAAAAAAAAAAAAGATTCTACCAAGGGGCTGAGGTTGTGGCGTAGCGGTAGAGCGCTCGTCTAGCTCGTGTGAGGCCTGGGTTCGATCCTCAGCACCACATAAATATAAATAAATAAAATAAAGATATTGTGTGACATTTGACCTGAACTGAGTGAGCCTTGGCCAACTACAACTAAAAAATAAAATATTTTTTTTAAAAAAGATTCTGCCAAAAAAAAAAAAAATAGAAAGAACCTGGTAGAATAAGCAAATTTATTGGGTACAAAATCAACAGGTATTGCGTTTCTATACACTAATAACAAATAATCTGAAAAGGAAATTGAGAAACAATTTTCTATTTACAGTATCCTCAAAAAGAACAAAATACTTAGGAATGAGCTTAGCCTAAAAAGAGAAAACTATAATACATTGCTGAAAGAAAGAGATAAATGGAAAGACATACCATGTTCATGGATCGGGAGGCGTATATATATAAAAATTACCTCCAAATGAATCAAAGACCTAACATAAGAGCCAAGACTATAGAATTCTTAGGAGAAATTTAATGACCTTGGATTTGATAATGATTTCTTAGATAGAACAAAAAACACAGACAATGAAAGAGAACAACAGATAGGTTGGACTTTATAAAAGTTAAAGAAACAACCAAGAAAGTTAAAAGACACAGAATGGCAGATTATCTGCATAAATATATATATTAATAATATACATTTTATTAAAGAATGGTTACTAACATCTAAAGACAATCAAACTCTGAGAGGGTACATTGTCCAAGAAAAACTGGGACCAAAGAGAAAACAATAATAAATATATTAATAAATGTATGTATAAATGTATATATATATAAAAACATACATTTATTTTTTTCAATGCTGGGAATTGAACCCAGGGCCTCACACATGCTAGGCAAACACTCTACCACAGAGCTGCACCTCCAGTGCCTAGAATATATATTTTAAAAATTCTTAAGTCATCAATAAAAGCCAGAGCCGAGTGTAATAGTGCATACATATAATTTTAGCTACTGGGAAGGCTGAGGTAGGAGGTTCACAAATTCAAGGCCTGCCCAGGCAATTTAGCCCGACCCTACCTCAAAATAAAACATAAGTAGAGCTAGGAGTTAGGTGCAGTGGCACCTACCTATAATCCCAGCAGCTTGAGAGGTTGAGGCAGGAGGATCTTGAGTTCAAAGCCAGCCTCAGCAAAAGTGAGGCCCTAAGCAACTCAGTGAGACCCTGTCTCTAAATAAAATATAAAAAAAGGGCTGGGGTTATGGCTCAGTGGTAGAGCACTTGCTTAGCATGTGTGAGGCACTGGGTTCAATTCTCAGCACCCCATATAAATAAAGTCCATTGACAACTAAGAAAATATTTTTAAAAAAAGAATATGAAAATCTGCAGTGTTCAGGTCCCTTTTGTGAAATGATGTATTTGCACAGAACTTCCATGCTTACTGCCATAGATTTTCAAATTTCTTGTGTTTGGGCCAGGCTATGTGGGCAATGACCAAACTGACGCCATCTTACCCTGAGACTCCACTTCATGGAAGACAGGCTTCTCCCATGGGAAAGCCCCGCCTCCGAGCCCATCAGCAGTTGCTTAGCATAGAATGACAGCATGTTTGGCAACACAAAATGGCAATTCTTATACAATGTAAAATTGTTCTCTCTTTGGTTCCCATTTTTCTTGGACAATGTACGCTGTCAGAGATTGATTGTTCTTTAACTTGTACTCAACCCAGATCATTTTTAACCCACTTTCCCTTCTGCTCATGATTTTATATCTCCTGACGTTTGTTTATGGTTTTGAGTCATAGCAACAGCCACTTACAATTAATGTGGTTTGGGACTATAAATATTCACTCTACCCTTGAGGGGGTGGAAGGGTGTAGACTGGCAGCCTGCCCCTTACCCCACCAGCTGGTGGATCCAGACCGCTATCTGGTGAATAAAGTTTCCATCTCCTGATTTAAGATTGACTCAGTGATTTATTGCAATCTCACCATAACACCTGTAATAACTAATGCAATGTAAGTGCTGTGTACATATTTGTACATATATGTACATATAAACAGTAGGCTGTATTGTTTAGACAATCATAACAAGAAAAAAAGTTCATGCACATTTAGTAAAGATGCAATTAAAAAAAATTTTTTCGACCTGTGGTTGGTTGAATCCACAGATACAGAGGCCTGGGTATTATGTCCACACAAGACTTGTACATGAATGTTCATAGCAGTTTTATTTGTAATAGCCAAAAGCTGGAAACAATTCAGATGCCCATTCACTGAAAAATGAATGACACACTGTGGGTCCATCTGCACAATGGAATACTACTCAGCAATAAAAAAGGATGAAATATTGATACACACAACAATGTGAAGAAATATTGAAACAGCTGCTAGATCATCTTGTTCTGCCCTCAGGGGAACCTCAGCCCATCCCTGTCCTTCATGCCTCTTCCTGTCCCAGACTCTTCTAAGTGAGGACCATGAACAGGTGGAAGGTCTAGTTCCCCAATTATCCAGTCATTGATTTTAAAGTTGCGATGGTCAGTTCTAAGTTCAAATCTAAAGGTATTCCATCAACACAGCTTGCATAGCTAGATCAGGTGGTGTGTATGAGCTTCCTGTAGCTGCTGTAACAAATTATCATAGACCAGGTAGAAGAAAAAAGCAGAAATATATTCTTGACTAGTCTGGAGGCTACAAGTCTAAAATCAAGATGTCTATCGCACCACACCCCCCCTGAGGGCTGTAAGAAAGAATCCATATCAGGCCTCTCTCCGGGCTTCTGCTGGCTGCAGGAGAGCCTCAGCTGTGGAAGCGTCATGTTAATCTCCATCTGTCTTTCTGTGGCCTTCTGCCTTCTGTGTTTCTGGGTCTCTCCACTTCTTCTAAGGACACTAGGCCCTGGATTCAGGGTTCACCCTATTCCTACGGACTATTCACCTACCCATCTCAAATTAGCTAATTATACCCACAAAGACCCTGTTTCCAAGGAAGTTCACTTTCTAAGGTTCTAAATGAATTGGGAGGGATGCTACCAAAACCTGTTGGGGGTCTCCATTGCCCCGTGAGCAGGAAACATTCCCCTGAGGGTCAAGGGAGCCATATATGGGCAAAGGCTAGGTGTTTGGGCAAAGGTTGGAGGCCAGGTGATATCTGACTCTCCCCGCCCACCCTGGGAGGGAAAATGCAGAGAGGCGGAGGAGGAAGAGCTGGTCTCCAGCTCCGGGTGAGCACCTGCTTTTCTGTGTGACTTTGGTCAGGGGCTACCCCTCTCTGGGCCCCCTGTCCCGCCTGATTAATGGAGCACAGGAGGTCAGGCCTGAATTCCTCCAAGATCCTCGCCAAGGTTGAACACATTCCAGGGGAAGGTGGGGTCTTTCTCAGGCCCTGGTGTTGGGTCTGCGGGTTTTCCATGCTGTCCAGAAGGGCCACCAACAGCTTTCTCTTTGTGGACAGAGAAAACCCCGGTCTCATTTTGAGGGGCAGGAGCGGGAGGGAGGGCAGCCTCTAGGACTAGAGCCGAATCCGGGAAACCACCACCTGGAGGCGGGGCCGACCTCCTGGAGGCGGGGCCTTGGGCCGCGCAGCCCCAGGCTTATTTGCATCTCATGCCCTCCAGCCAGTCAGAGGCCGGGCCTGTTGGCTGGTGGCCTGGGATTGGTCCATCCTGAGATTCCACCCCAGGTGGTTGGGCCAGGCCGGCCCTGCCTTCAGAGGTTCGTCTCTCCATGGTCATGGCCACCAACGTGTCCAGGGCCAGGGGTCCCTTCCATCTCCTGCCCCAGGAAGAGCGGATGGTCCTCATCGTTGGGCAGGGATCCAGGGGGCTTTTTGGTTCCAGGAAGGATTTCTTCAGGACCCTGAGGGTAGGGGAGAAGAAAGACCCCATCAGAGATCCTGTCCCCAGGTGGGGATCCTGATGACCTTGGAGGACCAGCAGTGTGCAGGGTCACACAGTATCTCCTTGTCCAGTACTTTGTCTAGGCCTGTCCCCTCTGTCTGCAGAACCTCTCTTCTCTGTGCCTAGGCCACCTACAGTTCAGGCCTCTGATACTAGCTCAGACACCGTAGCTCCCTCCCACCTCTGCCTTTCTATTTCCCTTTGAGAAAAAAATATTTTCCCACAGCAGCTGGAGGGAACTTTAAAACACTCGGGCCAAACCATTCCCTCCCCAGCAGGCCTGTCTCTGCTGGGGCTGGTGCACCCGCTGTGACCTCCCGTGTCCTTCCCTAGGGCTGGCTCCTCCTCATGGGCGGCCGGACCTACCTCTTCCAGAACACCGACCTGACTTTTCTGGCTGCAGATGCGCCCCACCACAGCACCCCGCTTTGTTATCTTAGCCCCCACTGCCTGCTGGGACCCAACTTGTTTCTTTTTGTAGATTTCATCTGCTCCCACAGCAATCACATGGTGCTGGCCAACGGCCATCTACCCCCATCGTGTGTCTTATGTAAGATTTTTCTGAGTTGGCTCATTTTTGAATTAAGTCATTTTATCTTAAGAGATTATATATAAATATCCTAAGAGCAAATCTCTTGGCCCTGCCAGAGGTAGGAAGTCATCATAAAAAAAACAGATACAAGCTGGTCACCGCGCACACACCTGTGATCCCAGAGACTGGGGAGGCTGAGGCAGGAGGATCACAAGTTTGAGGCCAGTCTCAGCAACTTAGCAAGACCCTAAGCAACTCAGTGAGACCCTGTCTCTAAATAAAATATTAAAAAGTGCTGGGGATGTGGCTGGGGACGTGGCAGATGGGCTCAGTGGTTACATGCCCCTGGGTTCAATCCCCAGTACAAAAAAAAACAACACAGATGTGAGAAAAGTAAACAGTATTGAGCCCCGCTTGCTCCTGTGACAGGAAACACTGCATTCTGTTGAGGATGACCCTGCGTCCACCTGAGCCTGTCCACAGGAGGGAAGACAGGCAGGGACAGATGGGGACTCACCACATCCCCCCCTGAGTTATGCCACCCCCCAAGTTCCCAGAACCACCAGGCCTTCCCTTGCTGTGCAAGCCCAGCCTGAGACTGACCTTCACCAATGTGTCGTCCAGGGCAGTGATCTCCTCCTTGGGGGCCACTGACGCCGTCTGTCGAGCAAGGTCCCACCAGAGCAGCCCAGGGCCCAGGGTGCTGCGCTTGGTGGGGCCTGGGGGCGGGGAATTGAGGCCATTAGTGAGGAGGCAGTGGGGGCTGGGATGGGGCCTGGGGGTGCAGGGGAGGGCCTGGGGCCAGCGTGAGGTGGCTCTAGTCCCAGCCCCAGCAGCTCTGCCCCTTTCTGAGCCCGTCTCCTGTCTGCACGGTTGCTGGCCGGGGCGGGGCGGTGCCAGCCTGTGTGTCGCCCAGGGCAGCATCCAGGTGTCTCGAATGGCACCTGGCACAAGGAGGCTCAGCGAGGCCTAGGGACTGGAAGTCTGCCACTCAGGGAGTGGGACTGCCACTCTGTCGCTATTCACCTCTCTTGGCTTCTTTCTATTCTCTGTGGGAGTCAGAAATCCGCGCGGAGTCACCGCGTCGCAGAGAGAAAAGGCGTTTCAGCACCAGGGACAGCGCCCGCGCCCCCTCCCTCGCCTACAGCGGGGACTTGTGTGGAGAGGGGACAGCTGGTTCCTGCTTCTGCAGTAGGGCCAGCCTCGGAGGTGGGGACTGTCCCCGAGGTGCAGCACAGGGGTCCCAGTGTCAAGCCTGCAGACTCCCTTCTTCCTCTCCCTGCTGGGAGGGGCCCTGAGGCAGGGATGACCCAGATGACCCAGGTGGCCCTAGGTGGCGGGCCCGCTTACCGCTCAGGTAGCTGACCAGGGCCCCGCCCAGCATGGTGGTCAGCGTGCCCAGGGCGCCGTAGTACAGGTAGGAGATGGCGTAGAAGCTGTCAGCTAGAGCCGGCCTGCCCGGGGCCACCCTGGAGCTGGAGGTGGGAAGCGTGGGCAGGAGCCTCCCGTCGCACACCTGTGTCCCTCCCAGAGCCCTCCCAGGCCTCCCGCTGCTCTCCACCTCCACGGCCACAGCCTGGCCCGGAGGACCCCTCAGCGCTCACTGGATGTCCTCAGCAGCCAGCGCTGCTCCCAGGGACCCACTCCCAGGCCCCGCCCCGCTCAGCAGGAGACCCGGGCCTCTCCTGCCGCTGCCCGTCACCATCCATGGCTCCCTATTGACCTCAGAATCAAACCAAATTAAACCCTTGGAAGAAAATGTACACATAGATCCATGAGGATGGTGTAGGCACTGGGCTCCTAAACGGGACAAATCAGGCAGAAGCTAAGGGGGGAAAAAGATGAATTGGACTTCATCAAAACTAAGAACTTTCCCCGGGCATGGTGGGGCCCCCCAGTAATCCCAGCAGCTCAGGAGGCTGAAGCAGGAGGATGGCAACTTAGCAAGGCCCTAAGCAACTCAGCGAGACCCTGTCTCAAAACCAAATTAAAAAAGGGCTAGGGATGCGGCTCAGCCCCTTGGATTCAATCCCTGGTACCAATAAATAAATAACAGCTTTTCGGCTGGGGCTATCGCTCTGCAGTTCAGCTGGCACTTAGCAAGCTCAAGGTCCTGGGTTTGATCCTTAGCACCACCGCAAAGTAAACATAAATACATAAACAAATAATTCTAATAAGAAGGAAAATGCAAATTAAAATTTTCTTTGTATCAAAGAACACTGTCAAGAGCTGGGTGCGGTGGTACACGCCTGTCATCCTAGTGGTTTGGGAGGCTGAGACAGAAGGATCAAGAGTTCAAAGCCAGGGCTGGGGATGTGGCTCAAGCGGTAGCGCGCTCGCCTGGTATGGGTGCAGCCCGGGTTCGATCCTCAGCACCACATACAAACAAAGATGTTGTGTCCGCCGAGAACTAAAAATAAATATTAAAAAAATTTTCTCTCTCTCTCTCTAAAAAAAAAAAAAAAAAAAAAAGAGTTCAAAGCCAGCCTCAGCAACTGTGTGGCACTAAGCAACTCAGTGAGACCCTGTCTCTGAATGAAATACAAAATAGGGCTGGGGGTGTGCTCAGTGGTTGAGGGCCCCTGAGTTCAATCCCTGGAACCAAAAAAAAAAAAAAAAAAAAAGAAAGAAATAAAAAAAGAAGAAGACTGTCAAGGACTGGGTTGTAGCTCCGTGGCTCAGCACTTGCCATGCGTGAGGCCCTGGGTTCCGTCCTCAGCACCACGTTCAAAATAAATAAATAAATAAATAAAGCAAAGATATTGAGTCCATCTACAACTAAAAAAAAAATGCATTTTTTAACCTTAATTTTATTTTATTTTATTTGGTGCTGAGAATCAAACCCAGTGTCTCACACATGCTAGGCAAGCGCTCCACCACGGAGCCACCACCCCAGCCCTACAACTAAACAAACAAACAAACAAAGAACACTGTCAAGAGAATAAAAAGATCAATTATAGAAGGTGAGAAAATATTTGCAGAATCACACATCTGATAAGGGTCTAGTACCCAGAATATATAGACATATATAGATGATGTAAATTAAAACTCAACAACAGAAAGACAAAGGACTGCTGGGGCTGTGGCCAGTATCACTATGGGGAAATGTAAATCAACCCCCAAGGAGAGGCCCTCCACCCTCTAGGAGGTCTAGGTTTTTTTTTTTTTCTTTAAGAAACAGCAATGGAGAGGATGTGGAGAAGTTGGGCCCCTGGCCTGCGGCTGGTGGGAGTGTAATTAAACAGAATTACCGTATGACCCAGCATTTCCACACCCAGGGATACACCAAGAGACAGGAAAACACATTTCACACCAACGCTCATGCGCAGATGTTTACAGCGGTTCATGATCCCAAGGAGTGGACAACCCGCGTCCATCAGCAGATGAGCAGATTAACCAAACGTGCGGCCACCCCCACTGCAGATGTACTCGGCCACAGGAAGGAATGGAGTCAGCCTGGCTGAGCCTCGAACTAGGCTGAGGCCAAAAAGGTCACTTTGTCCAATTTCGATTCCAGCTACATGAAATGTCCACAAGAGGCAAATCCGTAGCAAGAGAAAGAGGAATTGTGGTTTGCCAGAGGCTGGGGATGAGAGGAAAATGGAAAGGGACTGCTCATGGGATAGGGCTTCTCTCTGAGTTGATGAAAATCTTCTTTGTTAGATGGTGCCGATGGCCGCATAAATTTTATCCATGTACGACCAGATCCCCTTTTAATCCAATCTGTGGTATGTGACTCCTATCTCAATTTTAAAAACTAGAATCCAGTTGAACTCCTCTCCCTGCATGTCTCCTACCTTCCCTCCTCTCTGCACCTGGGCTGCAGCAAGCTGAAACGAGCCTCAGGGTCTTTGCACTTGCTCCTCTGTCCTCCAGGAACACTGTTCCCCGAGCCTCGCTCCTTCTTCCTCAGGGTTCAGGATTCCTCCCTGACCGCGCACGCTCAGGCCAAGTGTCTGCCACCTCCCAGACCAGCCTGCTCACCTGGAAGTCCTGCTGGAGGCGTTGGTGGTGAGGGTCAGCTCCAGAAGATCAGAGGCGTTGGCTGAGAGAGTCCCACAGCCGTAAGTGGATGATGGCAGGACTCCCATGATCTGGGCGCTGGGCGGGTAGAGCGTGGCGCCCATGGCCACCCACAGCGAGAGCGCCAAGCCCATGACTAGGCCAGAGAGGACGCCCTGGAGGCGGAGCCAGCGTCAGCGAAGGGGGCTGCCAGGCCACGCCCCCAGGCCCTCCCCCGCCCTCCCCACTCACCAGCGTGTTGCAGGCAGGCAGGAACATCCCCAGCACGAAGGCCCCTAGCAGGGGGCCGCTGATGACACCCATGACCGTGAAGGACCCCTGTGAGAGTAAGGGGGGCAGGGCTGAGGGCAGAGCCGTCCTCAGGTCACCCACTGGGAAGGCAGGACCCAGGGGTTCCACCTGGGGCTCCAGCGTCCCAAAGGAAGGGGAACCCCTCCTCCCACTTCTCGGAACGGTGACAAGGTGACAAAGAGTCTTTCTCCAAGGCAGGGAAGTCCTTTCAGTCCCCAGGACAAAGCCCCCCACCTCCCTTGTCCCCTCGCCGCAGGAAGCGTCCTATCCAGTTCTGCGCGACGTCGGCGACCCTCTCTGAGCCTCAGTTGGGCCGGGACGATGCCCCACGTCTTGGGGAGATCAGACGGGGTGGGGTGCAGAGCTCACCTGGAGGACACCACCCCCCAGCAGCGAGGACAGAGCCGCCACCGTGAGACAGACTGAGCCGTAGATGAGCGCTGCAGGGGACACGGGGTGGCCCGTCAGTGGGAGGCACCGCCCCGCTCCCGTGCCCGAGGTGCCCCAACTCACAGAGTCCCTTGGAGATCAGCATGAGTTTCCGGGTCGCCAGGTTGGGCTTCCGGGGCTTGATGAGGTCCTCCACGGTGACCGCGGCCATGGCATTGATGCTGGTGGACGCCGTGCTGCGAGGGGGGGAAATGGGAGAGGGGTCGGCAGGTAGGGCTTGTCACCCCCGCTCTGGGGTCCACCTGTTGCACCAGCCACTCAGCTACCAAGTCCAGCTAGGCTGCCAAGACGCCGCCCATCAGGAAGCTGAGGTGGGGGTGACCAGAGTCCCCAGGGAGTGGAGGAGCCCTGCAGTCCTGTCCTGCTCCTGAGACAGGAGATACTCCCAGGAGAGCAAGGGTACTGTGACCAAGGTCACATGAGACAGAAAGGCTGGTTGCACCAGGGAGACTGAAGGCATGTGTAAAACCACCAGTGTGGGTAGCCCCAGAGGGCAGGGGTGGGGTCAGCATGGTCAGGATGCAGGACAGCAACACTTGCCTCATAATAGGTGCTCAATAAACACTCATTTGAGAAGGAAGGCAGAGGAAGAGGGCAGTGTCCCTGCTGGAGCTGGGGTCCCTGTGCTCAGAGCCCACACTGGCTGCCATCAGGGCAGTGGGCAGGAACTGTGAATGGGTGGATGTTCCAGCATATTCCAGCCCCGGGGAGACATCAAGAGCGAGGAGGCCCTTGGGGACTTAGATGTGGCTGCTGAGCAAGTCGGAGGCTCACCTGAGGGTGCCACTGTAGGCACAGGCAAGGAAGAGCCCGGGGACTCCAGGCAGGTCCTTGAAGATGTCCAGCACGAACAGGGGCATGTACTGGGGGAGGAGGAGCCGGGGTCACCCTCTAGGACAGCAGCGTCCCAGGGGAAGCCTCCTCTCTGTCCTGACCCTGCATGTCCCCACTGCCCAGGACACACGGGACTCAGAGTGACAATGTAGATCTGAGAACTGTCCCTGAGCCCCACTGTGTGCCCAGTGACACAGGGTCCCCTGCCATCAACATTTTACTCACGAGGACTGTGGGGCCAGAGTGGCACCATTATGGGGCCTAGGATCTGACCCCGTTGGCGGGACAGCAGATGGGATAGCCTTGTGACCTCTGCCAACTCGGAACCCCATGGCTTAAGCTCCAGCGGGGGTGCCACCCAAGAAGGGGACCTGGTCCCAGAGCTGCCCAGCCTCCTGCTAACCTCAGGTGCATTCTTCCCCTCGGAGCCCCAGTCTCCTCCTTTGTAGAGGAGAGCTGCGGCAGCCTCGCCCTCTCCACTCCGGAAGAGCTAAGGGCTCGCTGACGGCTTGTGAAGGGAACAGCATGAGGAACAGCAGGTGCTTGGGACATCAGTGTCAACACCACTTCATGCTGGATCACATTCCCATATCCTCCTTTTTTTTTTTTTTTTTTAAATTGGGGATTGAACCCAGGGGCATTTGACCTACAACCCTAACCCTTTTTATTTTTTACTCTTAGACAGGATCTTGCTAAGTTGCTGGGGGTCAAGGTTACGAAATTGCCAAGGTTGGCCTCAAACTTGTGATCCTCCTGCCTCAGCCTCCTGAGTAGCTGGGATTACAGTTGTTTGCCACTATACCCAGCTCCATCTCCTCCTTGATGTCCCCTAGGGGGTCTCTGGGACTCTCAATATGAATGTTCCCCTCCCCTGCTCGTCGGGCTTCCCATTGCCTCCCGGACTCATCTCCCCCTTATCCTACATCCTCCTCTGAGCTGTTTCCTGCCTCTGGGCCTTTGCACAGGTTGTTTTTTCTGCCAGGAAGGCTCTTCTAGCTCCATCCCCCAAGATTGAGAAGTGGGGCTTAGGACTGCCAAGGGCGGGGGGGCTCAGTGGGACTCACTTGATCTGGAGCAGAGATACGCCCTGTGAGGAGGGGGTCACAGCTGCTGTAGAACACAAACATGAGGATGCCGCAGAAGGCCGCACTGGACACGATCAGGACCAGGCCCAGCTGGTTGATGAGGAGGGCCCTGGGGGGAGGGGCAGCTCAGGCCAGGGAAGGGGGCCGCGGCCCGGAGGCCTCCCGGGCCCCCGCACTCACAGCTTGGCCTGCCTCTCCGTGCGGCAGGCGACGTAGCGCTGCACCTGGGCCTGGTTCACGCCGTACACGGAGAGCCACACCAGCGTGCCGCCCACCACGAACGTCCAGAACGTGTAGCGGCTGCGAGGATCAGGGTCGAAACTGGTAAGGACAGGGCGGGTCAGCCATGTGCACATGTCACATTGACCTCACCTTCCCCAGGACCCCAGATGGCCATCCTGGATGTCCTGGGCCCTCGGAGAGCCTCTGCGGCAGGCCCTCAGTGTGAGAGCAGTTTGTCTGATTGAATGCACTCTTTATTCCGAGTCACCTCCGGAAGCATTCAGAAGACACTCTGTCTGGGCTGGGGATGCAGCTCGGTGCTAAGGCGCTTGCCCACCATGCATAAGCCCTAGCTTCCATCCCCAGCACGGAAAGAAGAAGAAAAGAGAAAAATAGATCCTTCCTTTGCTGTTGGGTGTGGAGGCGCAGGCCTGTAATCCCAGAGGCTCTGGAGGCTGAGGCGGGAGGATGGCAAGTTCAAAGCCAGCCTCAGCAACTTAGCGAAGCCCTAAGCAACTCAGCGAGACCTTGTCTCTAAATAAAATATTAAAAGGACCGGGGACGTGGCTCAGGGGTTAAGTGCCCCTGAGTTCCATCCTTGGTTCAAAAAAAAAAAAAAAATCATCCTTTCTTTGTCCAGCTGGGAGATCCAGGAGGCTTCAGTGTCCAGGCTGGCCTGGGCACAAGGGACAGAGCTGGATGTAGACCTGCCTCTCCATCCCCCAGAGCCAGTCCTGGCCAGAAGGAGGGATGGGGCTGGAGGGGTGCAGGGTGGCAGAGGCAGGGCTCAGTCTGCAGGGAGCTGGGGAAGGGGCAGAGAGGCTTCCTGGAGCAGGCAGCATTGGCTGGTCCCCCGGGGCACAAAGGGGGTGTCCTGCTTTACAGTTAACTCACTCCAACAGGTTGATCCTCGAGTGATTCTGAGCGAGCCTGAGCACACGCCAGGGCCCTCCCATGAGCACGGTGCCACGGGCCAGGATGGCCCAGAAGCCAGCGAGCATCACCACCACCTGGAACACATCCGTCCAAATCACAGCCTTCATGCCGCCCTGCAGGAGGGGCAGAGAGGGGTCAGCTGGGCGCCTGACCGTGGCTGGCCCCGTCTGACTTGGGGACCAATGTGTCTCTCTGCCTTAGTTTCTTCATCAATAAAATAGGGTTAATAGGGCTGGGCTGGGGCTCAGTGGCGGAGCGCTTGCCTGGCATGTGTGAGGCCCTGGGTTCAATTCTCAGCACCACATACAAATAAACAAAACAAAGGTCCATTGACGACTAAAAAAATATTTTTAAAAATACAGTAGGGTTAATAATGCTTCTGTTTGTGAGATCTAAATAAGTTAATAAGTGAAAAAGACTCAGAAGAGCACCTGGAACTCAGGGACTCAGTGAGCGATTACTGCATGACTATGCCCATGACTCTACTGTCATTACTAATTATTATTATTATTGGTACTGGGGATGGAACCCAGGGGCACTCAACCACTGAGCCACATCCCCAGCCTTTGTTTGTATTTTATTTAGAGACAGGGTCTCACTGAGTTGCTTAGGGCCTCGCTAAGTTGCTGAGGCTGGCTTTGAACTTGACATCCTCCTGCCTCAGCCTCCAGAGCCGCTGGGATCACAGGCCGACTCCACTGGGCCCAGTCATTATTAGTTACTTCTTACCCAGCCAACCTGGTGGCTTAGAAGTCCCTGATTTTTCTTTGCAGGGCAGCTTCAAGAATAGCCAATCAGAGCGCCCCAGACCCTCAAGCTGCCTGGAATGTTTCAGTCGGGACCTGGGACCACGGTGAGCCAGAGGCTGGAGAGGCGGGTGCTGAAAGGACCCTTCTGGGCAGGAAGCCAGAAGAGGTGGGAGCCTGGACCTGATGGAGCCCAGAGAAGTGGGAGAGGGACCCCGTCGGAGGCCCTGATTCAGCCACGCCTGAAGCTAGCCTATTCCTGGGTTCTCAGCAATGAGCTTTTCAGATCACGTTTCATTAGAAAGAAGAGAAAACCGAGACCCAACTAGGACCGGGAGATAGCAGGTCAGAGATGAGCTGGCGGACCCCAAATCTCCCCACAGAAGACCCAGTGGGCATGAAGCCCCCGCGTCCCCCCCCATCGGGGACACTCACCACAGTCGTGTAGAAGGTGCAGATAATTCCGGTAGACAGGAGTGACGCCCAGATGTCCAGCCCGGTCACTGTGCAAATTAGACATCCCCCAAATTAGTCGTCCCTGCGGGGAGCAAAGTGGCCCTCGGAGTCTTCGGCCCTCCTCTCCCTCCCCCTCTTCCTGGCTAGCCTTCTCCGCCGGGACCCCCCTCCCCGATCTCCCAGGCGACCTTGGTTCAGGATGAGCGCAGGTGCGTAGATCACGATGCCGGTGTAGAGCACCTGCAGGCAGAAGGCGGGCGGGTGAGGCAGGGCGGGGGCGGGACCGGCCTGGGCGGGGTGCGGGCGGGGTCCTGTCGGTGGGTGGGAGGGGCCTACGAGGCGGAGCTAAGTCGCTATGTGGGCGGGGCCTGAGGCTGCGCTGGATTGGGGTGAGTCCGAGGGGCTGGGGACCGGCTGTGCGCGCTAAGGCGCTAAGGTTGGAGCCTACGGGGTCGCTGGGTTGAAGGCGGGCGGAGGCCACTCACTGTAGCCACCAGGTACTGCACCGTCCCGCAGAGCCGTACCACGCGGCTGAATCGCAGCTCCAGGTACTACAAAAAAAGGAGCCGAGGGCTTGTGGTCACCGGGACAGTCCCGAGGAATCTGGGGTCCCTGCCCGGCCTCTCGGTTTGGACCCTCCCTCCGGAGGCGAACTGCGCTGGCCCTACTTTTGCCCCAGCGCCCCGCGCACACCCGGATCTGTCCGCGCACTCGTGCCATCTCGGTGCCTTGCACAGGACGTGTGCCCTGGAGGAGCGATCCATACTTGCACACCTGTCCTCCCACTCATGTCTGACCGCCGGGGTCGCCCTTACAGCGAAGTGCGACAAAGCACAATGCAGTGCCGGGTGGCCAATGGCATTGGAGGCTACTGAATACCGGACACGATTACCGCTTTACTCTCCGTCCCGGGGCGGGGGGCGGGGGGAATCATATCAACGGCTCACCTGGGACAGGTAGAAAGCCCGAGCAGAGAAGCGCCCTTGCTCAAGGTAGAGGTCAAGAGTTAAGCTGGATTTTGGACCCAGAGCAGGGGGTCGCCCCTCTAGAGTGCATAAGTATGAAAGTGCGGGACACGTTGGGGACAGGTGTGTGCCTGCTCACACTCGAGTACACTTCGGGCTGAGGCTGCACCGCCCTCGTGCGCCCGCACCAAGGAACCAGGACACCCTCTTCGCTTCCTCCTTCCTGCCCCTCGCCCCACTGCCTGGGGCTCTTCCCAGAACCCTCCTGCAGGTCTGCCCGGGGCCCCACCAAGCGCCAGGAGCGGATCTGCCTCCCGCTGCACAGTAGTTCGCAGCCCAGGGCCTCCAGCCCGGGTCCCGGGTTCCCAGACAGGCAGGTCCCCTCCGGGTACCTGGTAGGTGCTGGTGAGGCCGAGGCGGTAGAAGACGGGCATGAAGAGCAGCGCGGTGAGCAGCGAGTTGAGCGTCTGGCCCAGGCACATCCAGAGGAACTTGAGGCCGTAGCGGTAGGCCTCGGCGGGCACGCCCAGCACCTGCACGGCCGACATGAAGCTGGCGGCCAGGGACAGGCCCACAGGCAGGGCCGTCAGGCTGCGGCCCCCGGTGAAGAAGTCCTCGGCGCTGCGCTGCCCGCCCCGAGCCAGCCCGACCCAGAGCCCGATGCCGGTGGACACGAGCAGCATGAGGGCGAAGACCCCGTAGTCCCAGGCTCCGAACGTGGCCCGCGCTGCTGCCTCAGTGACCTCCATGAGGGCAGGTGCGACGGCCACCGGTGTCCTCGGCCAGGAGGCTGCAGCGGTGTGGGCGGTGGAGGATGCAGGGGGCCTATAGGGGAGTCCCAGCCTGTCCCCCTCCGTGTGGGGTGACAGCAGCAGGAGGGGCAGGGGCTCCCTGGGCCGGGGATCTGCGGGTCCTCGCGGTTTGTCCCTCTGCGCCTCCGTCTATCTGTCCACTTCACCCCGCACTCTGGGGCCAGCTGCCCGACCCAGCTGCGTGCGAGCAGCTGGCCAGTCGGACCCCCTCCCCGGGCGCTGCGCCCCGCTGACAGCGGGAGGTCGCGGTGGGGCTTAAAGAAACAGTTCCAGGTTGTGGGCTGCGGATTTATTGGGCTCAGGGGTCAGAGTGGCTCCGCCCCAGACCTGGAGGCGGCCGGACCCGCACCCTTTCGGGTCTGGGGCAAACAAGCTGGGAAAGGCCACGTGGTGTCTGCTGGGGGCGGGGGCGCGGGGTCCTCTCCCAAACTCCACTCCCCCCCCCACCCCACCCCCGCTTCCTTTGGAACTTTTCCCTGACCCCTGCCTGTCCATGCCAGCGGTGGACCAGTAGGGAAACAGACTTAGAGGGGGCCTGCCATTTGCCCAAGGCCACGCAGCCTGCTTCAAGCACTCAAAGTCCCCGGGCGCTCATTGTCCCACAGGTCGAGGTTTCACTTCAGGGTTTTGTGGGCGCCAAAGGGAAAACCGCTGAGCTTCAGCCGCTCGCCCCAACTAGTATCTGGATCTACTGTTTCCCCGGAGTTTCTGGGAAAGGACATCATCAGCCCCTGCCCTCTGGGCACCTGGGCGGGAGGCATTCAGGGCTCAAGTCCTGCGCGGGAGTCCTTGGGGGATTCTTTGCTCTTTCTCTAGGAAGAGCAGCATTCCCTGGGGCTCCCGTTCCCCATCTGTAAACGGGAAAAAATAGCCCACGAGGAATGAATTGAGCCTGGTAACGTCGCCTGGCCGCGGGGTGCTTGGTCCGGTGACCTGGAGTCCATTATCTCCCACTCACTGCCTCCTTCAGCAACCGAGCAGGGAAGTCATCTCGGGCCAAGGGAGGAAAGTGGACGACAGAGGTCATGGGGTGACTGCTGTGGCTGCCAACCTCAGTACCTGAAGACCTGCTGCTACTGAGGAGGCCCTAAATAATCCCTCCAGCTTCACTTGCTCTTTAAAAAAATACATTTGTATTAGTCGTTGATGGACCTTTATTTCTTTATGTAATGTGGCGCTGAGAATCCGGCCCAGTGCCCCACACGTGCTAGCAAGCGCTCGGCCACTGAGCCACCGCCCCAGCCCTTCACTTGCTCTTAATTGACTTAAAAAGCAGCTGGCCATGGAGGCCACACAGCTGGACAGGACATCTCTGGTCCCTCTGGCTTTGCTGCAGATCACACCTCTGATCTGTGGGTCACGATGATAACAGTTGCCTTTAGGGACTGGAAGGTCACTTGCTGCAAACACCAACTCTTCTTTTGGGCCCACGGGAGTGTGGTGGGTGGCTGGAGCCCGTGGGATGCCCGGCCTCCCTGCCTCCACACTGTCTGTGTCTCCTTTAACTTCAGGAGCAGGTGCAAGGCCACTCTGCACGGAGACAGGTGGCTGGTTGGAGTTTTGTCCAAAACTCTCCCATGGGGTCAATGACTGGACTCCGGGGCTCTCTCTGCCCCTCCCGGCCCCCTTTAAGGCTAAGCACACCCACCAGCCACCTCGACCCGAACAGCAGACCAAGAAAGGAGTGACCGGAGGTGAGAGCCAGTTCCTGGAAAACCTGCACCTCTGCCCAGAAGGACAAGAGGACTCCTCCCCTTTCCAGCCGGTCCCTCTCCCTCATTATTCCTGTCCTATGTTCTGTCCGTCCCCTCCCCCCCACCCCGCACAGCCCCTGGGAGAAGCGGTTGTGAGCTCTCTTCTCCTTTCTGTGGCCACTGGACACGCCCTGCTCCCCACACTCATCTCCACGACGTCACCTTTTTTGTGGGCTCGAAGCACCTTGACTACCCAGGAAGGAGGGGGGATCTGGGGGTCTCCACCGTGCCCACCGCTCGGAGGAGGGACACGAGGCTCAGGGTTGGAGGTCTGCTGCCTAGGGTCGTGTAGCCACGGTCCCTAGGAGCTGTCATCTCAGCGCCCTTCCTGGTGGACCTGGGGTCTCTCTGGGTTGAGGTCCTGCTGGGACCCGATTTCCCAGGGGACCTCACTCTGAGAGCTCAGTTCCCTCAGATTACTGTCCTCTTCTCCAGCTTCCGTCGCCCCCTGGTGGCATCCTGTGGCCTGCACATGCCACCTGGCAGGGTCCAGCACCCCCGAGAGGTCCCACCTGCCCCTGGACAGTCTTCTCAGGCCTTCACTCCATGCTGTCACACAGGCAGCTGTTGCCTGCTGGCCTGTCCCTCCACCAGGGTGATCCTGCATGCACCAGGCTTGGGCTGTGAAACTGGTTCATTGAGCACCTACTGTGTGCAGGGCGTGTCAGGCACTGTGACTCAGCAGCACCCAGGAGGGCCTGCCCTTGTGCTGCCTCCTGACGCTGACCCAATCAGCAGTCATTTCAGAAGGTGAGGTGAGAGGTGGAGACAGCCTGGGGGTCCTAGGGGTCCCTCCCGGTGGAGACCTGCAGGGTGCGCCTGCTGGAGGCCTCGGGGAGGGAGCTCCAGGAACAGCACCTGCTGTGGGAAGAAGCAAGCAGGGAGGCCACTGTCCCCCTGGGTTATGGGGACAGTGCTGGGGAGCCACTTGAGTCTGGGGCAAGTGACCATATCCAAGATGGAGCTGCAGGCTGGATTTGGACATGTTCTGGAATCCTGGGGGAAGACTGCAGGGCGGGCGGGGCACTCTCCTGTGGTGGTGGGGACGTGGGGGAAGGAAGGACTAGCAAGATGCACACAGGGTGGGCGGCCCCAAGTCAGGAGCTGGCAGGGACCACGGGCAGCTGCAGATGGTGGGGTGGAGGGGGCTCGGGTGCTGCCTGCCTGCCCCAGGCACCCCAGGGCTCCCTGAAGATGTGGCAGACGCCAAGGGTGACAGCTCGAACTTCTGTGAGGTAGTGATAATCCCCACAGGGTTTGTCTCCAGGATTCTGTCCCTGGGCTTCAGGACGTGGGTCTGGGCTCTCCTGTGCCCCTACTTATCTCACCTGCTCTTGGCATTGCCCTGGCTCAGGAATGGAGGCTCACACCCATCTCCCACGTTCCCCAGCCCTGTCCATGCCTGACACCCAGCACTTTGGCACCCAAGAACAGGGCTCTGGAGAGCCTCAATACCAAGAGGTGAAGGGGTCCCTGGACCTTCCCCATGCTCCTCCTTGGGCCCCAGCCACCCTTCCATGCCCGCCCTGGCCAGCCCCACTCATGGCCATGGGGAAGGCTTCCCTCCTCGCTGGCCACATCTCCAGCCAGCAACCCTAACGCCTGTCAGACTAAAGAGGGTAGAGATGTCCCCAGCAGTCTCTACAATGCCCTGCCTCCTTCAGGCCCTGCTTTAGTTAAGTCCCATCTAACAGGGCAGCCCCCGACCACAGCCTGGTGACTTGACATATTCTAGTTTTGAGGAAGTGGGTAAGGCCCAGGGGTGGGGGCACTCTACGGGGTCAAAGTACCAAAGTTCCTCCTACAGTGTTGCTGGTCTTCCTCATGGTCCAAGAGGATTGCTGGAAGGCTGGCCCTATGCCTACACTCTGACCCAATGGTTATTTCCTGAAAATGGCTCACATCACAGAGCCACCTGATAGGGTGGCATTTAACTAGGGCGATCCTCCTGAGAAAAGACAAGCAGGTTAACTAGGAGTTTCTGTCAGAAAACACGAACATTAACAAAACCCATTAGACAAGTTTTTTTAAGTTTAGCCACATCTCCACTAACATATGCTAAGGAACATCACAGGTGTCCTGCAAAACAGCATCTGGGACTTCCCCAAACAGCCCAGTAGAGCAACGAACCACTGGGGAGGTTGGTAGTTTTAAAAACCAGCAAAAAGTGCTCAGCTTCCTTCACAGAAAGAAAACAAGACAAATTCAAATGTGACTTAGAATAAGGTGACCCACGGTTGGAAGTGGCCTGTTCTTCAGTATTGTTGGGAAGGTAAACTGGTCCATCCGTAGAGAATCTTCAATGTTAAAAAACCCAGGCTGCAGGCCGGGGCTGTGGCTCAGTGGCAGAGCACTTGCCTAGCAAGCGCGAGGCACTGGATTCAATCCTCTGCACCACATAAAAAATAAAGGCATCGTGTCCATCTACAAATATTAAAAACCAAAACAACATCCTTGGCTAGCCAGCCAAACCTGCAACCCCATGGGCTCAGGAGGCCAAGGCAGAAGGACCCCAAGTTCGAGGCCAGTCTGGGCAATGTGGTTAAGACCACAGGACAATTAAAAGGATGTAGCTCAGGGATGGGGTTGTGGCTCAGTAGCAGAGCACTCGCCTAACACACCGGAGGCCCTGGGTTCGATCCTCAGCACCACATAAAATATTGTGTCTAACTTAGCACCCCTGGGCTCAAACCCAGTACCAAAGCTGCGGGATGGGGGTGGAGGAATGGGAAGAAACAGTAGAATGAATGGGACGTAACCTGCCTGTCCATGTGTGAATACACAGCCAGTGTACTCCACACAGTGTACAACCACAGAACGGAGAACTACACCTCATGTATATATGATGTGTCAAAACGCACTCTACTGGGCCAGGGCTGTGGCTCAGTGGTAGAGCGCCTGCCTAGCAGTATGAGGCACTGGGTTCGATCCCCCCGTACCACATAAAAACAAATAAAGGTATTGTGTCCATGTATTATAAAAAACCAAACAAAACCAAAAACCCTCCACTGACATTTAAAAAGAATTAAAACAACCCCCCCAACCCTGTCAACCCTATCCAGCAATTTATTAGCAACAGCACCCCACACGGTAAAGGGACATCCATTTCCCCCAAGACTTGCCTCAGAGCAAAGGTCCTGAGGTGGAGGAGCCAGCTGTTGAACAGGGACAGGGTGACCAATAGGCTTCTGCAGGGTCCCACCCCCAGACCTCTATTTCCTGTGACTCCATGGACACAGCTCAGCAGGCCCAACTCCTGGGCCTCTGCAGGCCCACTGTGGAGAGGAGTGGGGTGCTCTGGACATGCAGATCTAGGGGTTGCCCTCTCAACCTGTGGGTCTCTGGGATATTAAGGTAGGCCCCGTAGCCTGTCCCCAGTGTTCACATGGTGGTCATTTTCCAACTATTGACAAAACAGTAAATGTCATGCTGACCTTCAGATGAAAATACCAGGCTCCAGAAAGCCAGGGCTGCCCAAGGTCACACGCCAGGGGAAGGAGGCTCCTCAAACCAAGTTCTTGGCTGAGCCTCTGCTCCATCTCTGCAGGCTTAGCTTTCTGCTGGTTGGGGGCTCAGCCAGGGTGGCGACCTCCAGGGTGGGATTAACTTGTGCCTGGTATTTTCCAGGCCTGAACTTGTTCCCTGGAGACAAGCACCTATGGGGAGACCTTAATCTCCTTAGGCAAGATTAGCGCTACCTCGCCCAAGAGTGCAGGTCCCCAGGATGGCAAGCAGGTGCCCCCACATGCCTGCAGAGAATCTGGGGAACTGCAAACCCAGTTAGTTCTAAGCCAGGGTCAGCCAAGAGGGTGAAGCCTCAGGAGGTGGCAGGGAATGCTGCCCCACCACCTCAGAGGACTCTGGCCATGGGCAGGAGATAGACAGGGCTGAAGCCTGTGTCTCAAACAGAGTGGGGACACATCCAGGGAACTATGACCTGCAGCTCACAGCCCTGGACTGGCTGAACAAGCAGGAGGGAGTTCAGGGGACTGGGGAGATGTGGGTTGGTTCGTTTGCATTGAGGACTTTAGTACGCAAGGCTCAGCTCAGTTGTCCCCCAGGGAGGTGACCCGGGCTGGATTCCTCTCACTGTTCAGTCTTGAGTTCTGCAGAGCGTGCAAAAGAAAACACAGGTCTGAGCCTAAGAATCAAGTTTATTTGGGTAACGCCTGGGGGGGCCCTGAACCTAGAAGAAGGTGTTGGGCCTCTTGGTGGTGAAGCGTGGCTTGTGCTGGCGACGCAGGACCCGATGGGGCAGCGGGAACTTGATCTTGGAGTCCTGTGGGGAGAAAGTAGTGAGGGGATGGAAGCCTCTTACCTGCATCTTCTGGGGCTCACCCAGGTGTGACAAGCCCCCTGTGCGGGACCCCCTAGGTGCAGCCTGCCCAGCAGGGCCCTTAGGGCACTCACGTGGAACTGCTTGACCGCCGGCCTCCGGCACTTGCTGGCCGCAATCTCCTCCACCTTCATGATCTGGATGGAGTGGGCCCGGGCACGGTGCCGGGCGCCCATGTCTCGGTCTGCACGGGGGGAAGGGGCAGTCAGCCAGGTAGTAGCCTGGGGGCTCCAACTGGGGGGATGACTAGAGGTCACAGGCTCTGGCCCCAGCAGGCCTGGTCAAAGGAGTGTAGAACCTCCAAATTCACTTTGAGGGGCACAGCCACAGCCTCTCAAAGGCGACGAGATCCACTTGCTGTGCGCACCTCTGTTTAAACCACTGCTACGAGAAACAGCAATTCTTGGGTTGAGGTGCAGGTGGGAGGCACGGGGAATGGAGCCAGCCGCCAACAATGGACAGGGCCGGGCCAGTTCTTGGTGGGTCTGGAAAGACGTGGGGAGGACTCTCTAAACCGGGGAGGTTGGGCATGGGTATGATGAAAGATGGCGCATGATCCACACAGCCAGGGGTTCTTCCCTCTGAGCTAAGGTCCACCTGCTACCAGGGTCCAGACAAAAAAGCCCCCTGGGGCCTGAGCCCCTCCGTCCGTCCTGCCCTGGAGTTCTGGTGTGCCCATGTCAATGGCCTGAGCACCTCTCTTTTGCTCTGAGAGTCAGATGGAACTGGAGATGCCTGTACTATTAGCCTGAGGTAGGCGGCGACACCAGCAACTCACAGCACTGGGTGACAGCGCCCGCGGTGGTCAGGTCACGATATTCCCGGTACATATTGTGGGTGCCACTACGGGAGTCATAGCGCAGCCAGATACCAAAGTTCTTCACCCGCAGTGGGGACTTCTCAAACACCTGCCAAGGCAAGGGGTGGTCAGCATGAGGTGCAAACGGCAAGCAGGCCTCCCCCGGGTCCTTAGTCCTGCCTCGGAAAGACAGCCCAACCCCCAGGGCCAGACTCTGAAGCAGCAGTTTCCAAGTCTTGCTCCTCTAGGCACCCTCAGGGGGCATACTAAGTAAGGGAAATACCCCCAAAACCCAGTGCAGAAAGGGTTCAGGCAGGGCTGCCTCCTAGCACATGGACACAGCTGTGGACAGTCCCCAATCTCCAAAGACAAGCAGGCCAAACTAGCCACTGCCTAATGTCCACTACAGTGCACCTGCCCAGTTACAGGACCTCTCCCTACTTCACAGACATGGCCTAAGAGTCTTCACCAAGGAGTCCCGCGATGCCAACTACCCTCCCCCCAGGGTCCCAGGCTATATAACTATGGATCTGCACAGGGAAGCCCATCCCACATCATGGCTCCAGGTCTCTGAAGACTGCTAAGCCTGTAGATATGCCCAGTGCCAGCTGGAAGGCGGAGATCCACTCCAGATAGAGTGCCGTCTCAGACTCTCCATACCTGCCCACAGTAGACAATTTCCCCTGAAGACTTCTTCATCTTCTTTAGCTGAGATACAAAATACCAGAAGCGGGACTTGGCAACAACGTGATTGGGTGCAAAGATTCGCATTCGGTAGAGAGGTGGGGTGTGGCATTTGGGGGTGGGAAGGCAGCGGCCCACCACCTTGTATTCTCGAAGCTGAAAGAAAATAGCAGTAAGGCCAGGCTAGCACCCAGAACCAAGCCTGGCAATAGCCAGATACAGGAAATGGACGCAGGGTTCTCCTAGGACCTCCAGCAGGAATTCAGATGTCGTGGATCATATTCCCACCCCGACCTTCAACCACAAACCGGAGCAGTGAGGATTCTGGGTGCATTTCAAAATTTATGATGCACATTTCAAACCTGCTGTCCCTCCCTTTCTTTTTACAAGTGGGAAAACTGAGACCTAGATTGGCAGCCTCCTTTCTCAAGCTTTCATCCCTAACTGCTCTGTGATCCCTGAGAGTCACTCTGCAGTTTAGCAATCATCCTCTTCTATCCTGGGGTCTTGAGATCCCGGACAACTCAGGAAAGAACCGGGACAAGAACCCGGGGCCCTCTGCAACTGTGGTTCCCTGCAGAACCTTTGTCTACAGGTGTAAAGGTGAGGATGTCTGCCAAGTCCACAAATGGCAACGGCAGCCTTTACTGACATCAATGAAAAACAGCCACAACTTTCCAAGACTCTGCTCCTACTTCCTGCTCTGGGCAGATCCACTGGCCTTGTGACCACCCACCTAGGAAGGGAAAAATGGAGCTGGCCCACAACTGATCCAGGGAGGAAACCGAGGTTGGAGGTCTGTACCTCACCCGTTCTTTTTTCCCAGAGGCAGAGTCTTGCTAAATCGCCCAGGCTGACCTCGAACAGGCGATCCTCCCACCTCAGCCCTCCGAGCAGCTGGGACTGCAGGCGTGCGCCATCGCGCCGGGCTGGCCGTACGTTTTCCCTGGTGCACTACAGTGCCCCGACTCTGCTCGGCACGTGCACAGTCCTAAGACCCGCGCTCCTAGTTTGCGCTCGATGTTTGCCATGTCTCCTCCCAGCCACGCCAGGGCAGAAGCGACTGCTATCCCCTACCAGGTTAACTTCGCAGACGGGCAAACTAATGCTCAGAGACTAGAGGAAAGGCCGCGACACAGCCCCCCACACTGTGCGACGTGTCCCTTCCCCTGGGAAGCGGACTCGGCCTCCCTGGGCCCTTGCGCCGGCCCAGGCCACGCGCAGGCCTCCCCACGCGGCGCCCGCACGGCCGCCATGTTGGCAACACCTCGGGGCGTCGGAGCGCGGCCTAGGAGGACCCAGACAGGAGCACGCACCGCCGACTCGGCCTGCGCCACCGACCCGGGCCCCTGGTGCGGTCCGCACCGCGTTCCGCAACCCCAGGCCACACAGCGCCCATCTTACCGTGCCCGAGGCCTTCATAGCGCTCTCTCTGCGATCGCCGCCACCCACAAAAGGAAGTTGCTTCCTTCGCGCAGCCGCTCACCATGAGTCCACGGCAGGAAGTCCCGCCCTCTAGAAGCTATGCGCTCATTGGCTTCTTGTCTCGGCTCTCAAGGAGGTCCGCTTCCTCATTGGCGTCGAATCCATCCACCAGTCCCAGCCCGGCCACGCCTCACCGCGAGACTACATTTCCCAGGTGCAGCGAGCGTCACCTGTTCCGGGGCCGTGACCCAACGTCGGCACCAGCGGCACTCGAATGGTCTTGTGTGGACTCCAGCGTTCCTTTCCCCACAGAGCCCGGAGGCAGCAGAGCCTACGATGCGCTCGTGGGGATTCTTCCAACCTGGCGCCTCTTCTCCCCGGAAGTGCGTTACGGAGGTCTTGAGTCACGTGCCTAAGAGTTCTCATCTTATATATGGGAATAAAGATGTTTTTCTCCTATAGATGTTCTACACCAACGTTGATGAAGCGCTGAAATGCTAGTTGTTTTTGGAGGCCTGATTCGTGTTTTGTAGTAGCTGGGATTCAAATCCCACCTGTTTGCTCCCGGTTCTCACAGCTCCTGTGGGACCCGAGGATGGTGGTGGAGGACATTGGGACTGATCAAGATTCATCCCTTAGGGATGAGGGTGTATCTCGGTGGTAGAACACCTGCCTAACATGCACGAGGCCCTGGGTATGATCCGCAGCACAGAAGGTGGGGAAAAGACCCCCCCAAATCCAAGATCCAGTCCCCATCCTTGAGGGGTTTCTGGCTTAGCAGTTTGCTCAGGCAGAAAGAAGTCTCTGGCGAAAAGGAAATAACTACAAACAACTTACTGATAACAGGTTATAAAATAAAGCAAAGAAGAAAAAAGAGGAATAAGTACTTATTTTCGAGCGGGGGTGGGGCGCGGGCTCCTAGAGGAGATGACACTTGAGCCCCATGAGCATTTTTCCTTTTTTAAATTAAAATGTAGTAGCAGCTGGAACTGAAGTAGAGCGCTCCCTGTCACCAAAACAAAACAAAAAAGTAAAAATAAAATGAAATAATTAATAAAGGTTTAATTAAGATTCCATACAGTTCATTGAACGTGTACAATCTACTGGATTTAGTGGTGCACACCTGTTGTCCGAGCTATTCAGGAGGCTGAAGCAGGAGGATCACTGGAGCCTAAGGTTTCAAGGCCAGCCTGGGCAGTGTGGAAAGACTTGACTCTTTCTATTGGAAATAAATTGTACAATCCAAGGATTTTTAGTACATTCGAAGATGCACTTTCATATATCTTTCATATATGTACAGTTGTGTAAACATCACATTAGAATATTTTTACCATCCCCAGAAGAAACCCTTTACCAATAGCTTTCACTCCCCATTCCCTCCCCCAACCCTAAGCAAATTTGCCTATTCTGGACATTGCACATAATCCTATAAGATGAGGTCAATTGTGATTGGCTTCCTTTACCTAGCATAATGTTTTTTTTTTTAAATATTTTTTAGTTGTTGATGGACCTTTATTTTATTCATCTGTATGTGGTGCTGAGAATCTAACCCAGTGCACCACACGTGCTAGGCAAACGTGCTACCGCTCAGCCCCAGCCCCAGCCCCAGCATAATGTTTTTAAGGTACATTCATGTTGGAGCATGGCTCAATACTTCATTTTTTGAAACCTATTTGTTCTTTTTAATTATACATTACTGTTGAGTGTATTTTGACATATCATGCATATGTGGAGTGTAACTTCCCATTCTTGTGGTTGTACATGATACAGAGATACACTGGTCGTGTATTCATATGTGAACATAGAAAAGTTATGTCTGATTCATTCTACACTAAAGTTATGTCTGATTCATTCATACACTACTATTTGTAGTATGAAACTACAAATGGAATCGATGGGTTCTATGGTAGCTCTGTTTCCTATTGCCATCTACCCTCCTTAATTAAAAAAAAATATTTTTGGTTATAAATAGATGTGATACCTTTATTTAATTAATTTATCTATTTTGGGGTACCAGGGATGGAACTCAGGGGCACTCATCCCTAGCTGAGCCACATCCCTAGCTCTGTTTTATCTTTTATTTAAAGACAAGATCTCACTGAGTTGCTTGGAGCCTTGCTAAGTTGCTGAGGCTGGCTTTGAACTCGCCTCCTGCGGTGCTGAGAATTGAACCCAGTGCCTCACACATGCTAGACAAGCGCTCTGCCACTAATATTACTAAAAATAATAGATTGTACGAATACATTATGTTTTGTTTATCTGCTCAACAGTTGGGCAATTTGTTTTTTTTCCCCTTTTGGCTACTGTGAATAAAGCTGTCAGAACATTTGCATACAACTCTTTGTGTCAACCTGTACCTTCAATTTCTTGTGTGTGTAACTACAAATGGAATCGACGGGTCCTATCGTGGCTCTGTTTAACCTTTGATGACTGCTAGGTTCTTCTTCAAAACACCTGCATCAGGGCTGGGGCAGAGCCCCTGCCTCGCATGTGTGAAGCACTGGGTTCCATCCTCAGCACCACATAAAAAAATAAATAAATAAAGATACTGTGTCCATCTACAACTAAAAAATTGCCTGCATCATTTTATATTCCGACTATCAACACAGAAGGGTTCTGACTTCTCCACATCCTTTACAATGCTTTTTATTATTTTTCTCTCTTATTGTAGCCATCATAGATGTGTGAAATAGTATCTCATTGTGGTTTGGATTTTCATTTCCCTGGTGGCTAATAATGTTGAACTAATTTATTTATTTCCTTTTTAAAATTTTTACGGTGCTGGGGATGGAAGCCAGGGCCCTTGGGCATGCTAGGCAAGCTTTCTACCACTGACATGCAACCCCAGCAAATATTTATTTTATTAATTTATTGCAGAACATCTATCCATTTGGCCATTTCTATATCTTCTTTGGAGACATCTCTATGGAAATGCTTTACCCAATTTTAAATCGAGTTGTCTTGTTCCTGTTGAGTTGGAAGAGTTCTTTATTCTATAGATACAAGGTTCTTATCACACATGTGTCTTGTAAGGTTTTTCCCTCCTGTGGGTTGTCTTGTCACTTCCTTGATGGGGTTGCTCTGAGATGTTAAAAGATTCAATTTGCACTAAGTCCAGTTTATCTTTCTTTTTCCCCTTTGGCTTCTTGCGCTCTTGGACACATCTAAGAAACTATTGTGGAATCCAGGAGCATGATAGATATGCCCAGGCTCTCCTTAGAAGAATTTGTAGTGGCAGCCCCTATCACTACCTCTTCCCGGGTTAGGACCCACTTTTCCTGGCCAACATCAGGCGAAAGGCAACTCGGTTCTAAAGGCGCTGCCGCCAACGTCCACCAGGTGGCAAAAGAGCCCTTCTTTCGTTGTGCGCAGCGAGGCCGAGAAGCCAGACCGCGGTGGGCGCGTGCTCCCGGTCCTCTGGCGCCTCGCCCCGCTGGGCAGGTTTCTCCACCCGTAAGATGAGGCCAACACCAGTGCCCAGCCCGCAGGGTTACTGAGAAATTCAAGTGGCCGCCGGATTATTCCTCCTGGGAAGGCGGGGACCCCCGCCCCGCCCCTGGGCTTAAACCTGCGCCTGAGCTGCTGCAAGGGGACCGGATGACAGAAAGAGATCCTGCCAACCCGACGACCGAGTCTCAGGTTGCAAAGGGATCCTGGGAGCTGGGGAGAGAACCGGGAAGGGAATTAGGGCAGGGGCGGGAGGGGGTGGGGGGGAGGCCCGGGGAGGATCCTGAGCCTCAGCCTTGGCCCTCCGCCTTGTGCTTTTATGCGCGAAGCCTGGGTCGCAGTGACCCGGGAGAGGAAGGAGGCTGCGTGGGCGTGGGTGCTCGGGGTGGGGTCCTGGCCTCCGCCCATTTACTTATAAGTTTTATTTGCTTGTTCCCCACTCCCCTCTCGGACCTGCGGGGGCCCCTACCTTCCCACCACACACCCTCTGACCCCCCAAGAGCCTCTCCCCAAGATCTGTCCTCAGGAATCTAGGCCTGGCAAGTTGGTCCGGACACCTGCTGAGTGACCTACCCACCACCCGCTGTGCGTCCTGGCTGCCTCTGTCACCACGGCTCACCCAGGTGTGGTGAGTTCCTGGTTGGCAAGGCGGTGGCCAAACACCCTGTCCCCCTGTCTTTCTTCTCCACAGGACCTTGAAGGCACCCATTTATTAATCCAGGGTACAGGGCCACACCTCAGCTTGGATCGTGGCAGGGTGGCCCAGTGGGTCTGTCCCCTTCCTACTCACTGCAGACTCAGGAGTCGCACCTGTGCCCAGTCAGCTCGGCGCAGGATTCTGCTCCTGGGACCGTGAGTTCAAAGCCAGCCTCAGCAACTTAGCGAGGCCCTAAGCAACTCAGCCAGACCCTGTCTCTAAGTAAAATACAAAAAGGGCTGGGGAGGTGGCTCAGGGGTCAAGTGCCCCTGGGTTCAGTCCCTGGTACCAAAAATAAATAAATAAATTTAAAAAATCTGCTTCTGGCTCTTGACCCTTGATCTCCAAAATGTCCCCTGAACCCCAGGTGCCTCTTGACCCTGATTGTCACCTCTCCTGCTCCTCACCTGCCCAAGGCTCCTTCTCTGAATCCCTTCCTTCCTTCCCTGCTCTGACCAGGCCCTGAACTGGCCCTGAGGACTCAGCTGGAGCCTGGACAAACTAAAGCCCCAGGCCCTTGGCTGGGGTGGAGCTGGGGGGGTACAGCTTGCCTAAGGGAGGCCCTGATTTTACCCCCAGTCCCCCTCAAAAAAGAACCAAAAACAAAAACAAAAGAAAAACACACACACACAAAACCTCCCAGTCCTAGAGGGGGCCAGGGACAATGATGGGGGTAATAGACAAAAGCCAAAACAAATGAGTAAAATACACCCCTGGCAGAGTGGGCCGCATGCCAGGCAGAAAGTAAAGGGAGGAGGGAGGGGTGCCGGGCCCCATGTGGCTCTTCCCCAGGCCCCTTGACCCTGTCACTTGCTTCAGGGCCATGGGTATGAGTGAGTCTCTGAGATTGTTGTGATGTCAAATGAAAGGCTACTTGGAAAGAGCCGCAGTTGGCACCTGGGGAACTGCGGACACTTGATCTGTTTGCCATTCCCATTGTTAAACTGATTGTTTTGCTTCCTGGCCAAGCTCAAGGTGACGGTTTCAATAACTCTCATTTTCTTCCGTTCCATTCAGTTGATTGTCTCTCTTTTAATCAAACAACTTCCCTTTAAACACGATTATCATGAAATGCGCTTACAAACAAGAAAGGTCAACACTATGAAATGTCTCCCTCCTTCGCCCTTCATGGCTTCTGGGTCCCCTCCCAAGCTGACAAATAAATTGTGTTCCCTTCCGGAGACAGTCTGGGCAGATCCAAAGAGGTCTTTGTTGCCAGCCTCATCTCATTTAAAGTTTCTGACCAAGGAAGTCTGCACCTTCCTCTTCAAAGTACAGTGAACATCTTTCCATATCATATTATCTTTTTTCTTTCTTTTTTTTTCTTTTTTTCTTTGTACTGGGGATTCAACCCAGAGGTGCTTAACCACTGAGCTACATCCAGTGGGGACCACGGGTGCATGTCTGTCATCTCAGTGACTCGGGAGGCTAAGGCAGGAGGATTGCAAGTTTTGATTCCAGCCTCAGAAACTTACTGAGTCCATTTTTCAAAATAGAAGATAAAAAGGGCTGGGGATGTAAGTCAGTGGTCGAATGCCCCTGGGTTCAATCCCTAGTACCAATATATAAATAAATGGGAAATGCCAGAAATAAACAAATTACAAACTTTAAATGGTGCACTCTTTTGCATAGTATGATGAAATCTCTTGCCACCCTTCTCCATCCCACCAGGAACAGGAAGTATCCCTTTTTCCAGTGTATCCACACTGTATCCCCTACCTACCTGTTAGTTACATAGTAGCTGTGTCAATTATCAGATCAACTGTTGAAATGTGTCAGTGCTTTTGATCAAGTAACCCTAAGGAGTAGCCTATTGCTACTTCACATTGCATATGTCACCCACCTCACTTCGTCTCAGATTATCACAAAAAGGGTGAGTACAGTACAATAAGATATTTGAGCTGGGCTTGGTGGCCCACACCTGTAATACCAGTGAGTGGGGAGGCTGAGGCAGGAGGATTACAAATCAAGGTCAGCCTCAGCAACTCAGCAAGACCCTATCTCAAAAAAAAAAAAAGGGCTAAAAATGTAGCTAAGGGGTAAAGCACCCCAGGAGTCAATCCCTGGAATAGGGAGGGGGGACCCAAAACATGTATAGGGAAAGACCCAGCATGTATGGAGTTTGGTATTATCCAGTTTTCAGGCACCCACTGGGGTTTTAGAACATATCCTCCATGGTGAAGGAAGTACTCCTATATTCCACAGTAAGACTGGCCTTAGCTTTGTCAGAAAATCCCCTTTTAGCTAGGCATTTAGATTGTTTCCAACTGGTTGTTGTTATAGAGAGATACATTCCTGGAAGTCCCAGTTCCTGGAAGGAGCGCAGCTGGGTTCCAAGGCCCGGGCTTTTGCTAAGTCTTCCTTTCCTTCCCCCCCCCCCCTTCTTTTTCTTTTCTTTTCACCAGGGATGGAACCCAGGGCCTCACACAAACCAGGCAACCCTCCAACCCCCCCAGAGCCATTTTTTCTTCCTGCTCCTCCCTGATCCCATCCCCAGGGCTGGGTCATTGACACTCCCAAGAGCTGGGGATGAGGATTCCCATCTGCACACCTTTGCCAATATGCGGAGTTCTCACCTTTTTCATCTGTGTTAGTCCAACAGGTGGGAGACGGGTTCATGTGATTGCTCTCCTGCTCCCTTGGCCATTTTTCAAATTACTGAGGTATATTCTGAGTATTAAATTACATGGTTTTAAAACACATCACTGAGCCAGGAGCGGTGGTGCACGTCTGTAATCCCAGCGACTCGGGAGGCTGAGGCAGGAGGATCACGAGTTCAAAGCCAGCCTCAGCGATGGCCAGGTGCTAAGCGACTCAGTGAGACCCTGTCTCCAACTAAAATACAAACTAGGGGCTGGAGTTGTGGCTTGGTGGTAGAGTACTTTCCTAGCATGTGTGAGGTACTGGGTTCAATCCTCAGCACCACATATAAATAAATGAATAAAATAAATGTCCACCAACATCTAAAAAAAAAAAAAACTTAAAAAAATACAAAATAGGACTGGGGATGTGGCTCAGTGGTCCAGTGCCCCTGAGTTCAATCCTGAGTACCGCCCCCCAAAAAATACCACTGAGATGTAATTGGAGTACAAAAGTCATGTATTTAGGATGCACTGTGAACACAGTTTCGACAAGTATGTGAACCCATGAAACCATTGCCAAGGTCAAGGTCCTGACCGTCATCATCCCCAGCAGTTTCCTTGGCCCTTTGCTGTGATTCTTCCCTCCTCCTCCATCCTTACACAGCTCTGATCCACCTTTGGTCACTATAGAGTCATGTGTGTGTTCCAGAATTTTATATAGTGTCTTTCTTTCTTCCTTTCTTTCTGCTGGGGATGGCACCCAGGTATCACACATGCCGGGCAAGCCCCCTACTGCTGAGCTACATCCCCTGACCATTTAATATTTAAATTTTGAGAGAGGGTCTTGCTAAGTTACTGAGGCTGGCCTTGAACTTGTGATCCTCCTGTCTCAGCCTCCAGAGTTGCTGGGCAACTCACAGGAATGTACCATTGCTCCCACAGACTCTGAGAATTATTTTGAGATGAGTCATCTTAACAATATGGAGACTTCCAAACCATGAACATGGTATACCTTTCCATTTATTCAGGTCCGCATGAATTTTATATTTTTTTTTATTTTTTTGAGAATTTTTTAATATTTATTTTTCAGTTCTTGGCGGACACAACATCTTTGTTTGTATGTGGTGCTGAGGATCGAACCCGGGCCGCACGCATGCCAGGCGAGCATGCTACCGCTTGAGCCACATCCCCAGCCCCTGCATGAATTTATCTTAGTAATATTTTGTAGTTTTTAGTGTTGAGGTCTTTTGTTAAATTTTCCCTAACTATCTGTCTTAGTCTGTTTGGGTTATAACAAAGTACCATGAACTATGTAGGTCATAAGCGATAGAAATTCATTTCTCTGTTTTGAGTCCTATGAAGTTCAAGATCAAGGTGCCAGCAGATTTTGAGGCTGCTGAGGGCCTGCTTTCTCATAGCTGGTGCCTTCTCTCTGTGTCTTCACCTGGTATAAGGGGCAAGGCCTTTCTCTGGAGCTTCCTTTTTAGGGACACCAATTCTATCTATCTTCTCTTATGACCTAATCATCTCCTAAAAGTTTCTGCCTCCCAATACTATCCGTTTGAAGGTTAGGAGTTCAACACATTAACTCCCTTCTCCTCCGCAGAGCTAGAGATGAGATGCAGGGCTTTGTGCATGCTAAGTAAGTCTTGTATCACTGAGCTATGTTCCCAGCCATCAGCACATGAATTTTTGGAGAGACACAAACATTCAGACTGGAGTGATATTTTACTTCCTTTTACATATCCTATTACAAATGGGCCTTTAAAAAAATTCCCCTCCCAATTGTTTTCTGCTAGAATATAAAAATTTAATTTTATTTCATATTGAATTCAATTGCTTTTGGGGGGGGCTACTGTAGATTGAACTGAGGGGCACTCCACTACTGAGCCATATCCTCAGCCTTATTTTGTAGTTTTTAATTTAGAAACAAGGTCTCACTGAATTGCTTAGTACCTTGTTTTTGCTGAGGCTGGTTTTGAACTCATGATCCTCCTGCCTCAGCCTCCCGAGCCACTGGGATTACAGGTGTGTGACACTGCATCAGGCTCAAGTGCTTTTTAACCAATGCATTTGCTAAATTCATTCATTACTTTTAGTATTTCTCTTTTTTTAATATATATATTTTTAGTTGTCAGTGGACACAATACCTTTATTTATTTATTTTTATGTGGTGCTGAGGATGGAACCCAGTGCATCGTGCATGCTAGGCAAGTGCTCTATCACTGAGCCACAACTCCAACCCCTAGTTTTAGTAGTTCTTATAGATTCCCTTGGGTTTTCAAAATAAACAATTGTATTACCTGCAAATAGCAATTTTTACTTCATCTTTTTGAGTCTTTATGCCTTTTATTTATTTTTCTTGCCTTATTACAAGGGCAAGGACAATGTTGAATAGATGTGCTAAAACCTGCCATTCTTATCTGGTTTCCAGTCTCAAGAGGAAACAATTTGATCTTTCACCATTAAGTGTAATATGACCTGCAGGGATTTTGTAGATGTTCCTCATTTCATACCTAATTTGCTGAGAGTTTTTCTTTTTCTTTTTCTTTTTTTAATTTTTTTTTTAGTTGTAGATGGACACAATAATTTTATTTTGTTTATTTATTTATTTTTATGTGGTGCTGAGGATTGAACCCAGTGCCTCACACATGTTAGGTGAGCGCTGTACCGCTGAGCCCCAGCCCCAGCCCCATCTTTTTCTTTTTTTGGTACCAGGATTGAACTCAGGGGCACTCGACCACTGAGCCACCTCCCCAGCCCTATTTTGTATTATATTTAGAGACAGGGTCTCACTGAGTTGCTTAGTGCCTCACCAATGCTAAGGCTGGCTTTGAACTTGAGATCCTACTGCCTCAGCTTCCAGAGCCATTGGGATTATAGACATGGGCCACCACACCTGGCCTTGAGTTTTTTATTTTCAATCATGAATGAGTATTGAATTTCTTTAAATCATTTTTGCATCCATTGAAACTATCATGTGAATTTATTGCATTTTCATACACATTTCTTTCATCATGTGCTGTGTGTGCCCACCATGGTGTACAAGCTATACAGCCAGGTGACCATGAACTGAAACCTCTACAAGTGTGAGCCAAAATAAACCTCTCTTCTTTTTAAGTTGAATGTCTTAGGCATTTTGGTACAGTAACAGAAAGCTGACTAACACATTAAGAATGAGGCTGAACCTTGTTCTTGTGCTTAAGAGCCATTTGCACTTCATATTTGTGTGATGTCTGGATTTATATCCCTCTAGGTCATTAGCATTTTCTTTTTGCCTTGTACATGTTGCTTATATAAGGAGAACAGGTCAACTTTGCTTTTCAGTTTCATTTATTACTTTTTGACATTATTTATGAACCTTCTGCCAGAAGAAAATTTAAGGTGTATATACGTCACCTCTGTCCTGCTCTCAGGTGATAGCTTGGCTTCAGGTCTCTAGCGACGGCAGCACAAATGCTGAGAGCTAGTCACAGAGCAAAGTGCTGCCCTCGTGAACCAGGAAGCACAGGAGGGGGGGAAAGCAGCAGGCCCCTGGATTAGGATCTAGGGACCTCCTACTTGGCCCATGTCCTAGAGGTCCCACCCACTCCCAGTACTACCACCAGGGACTAAGCTTTCAACACATGGTCTCTGAGGGGGACACTCTTGGTCACAGGGTGGAGAAATCTGAGAACGGTGACTCGTGTCCATGGCATGGTTGGTACCAAATTCCAAAGCAACCTTCCTGCTGGGACATTAGAAACCCTCAAGGATTTAAACTTATGAAAAAAAGAAAAAAAAAAAAAAATATATATATATATATATTAATGTTTGTGTCACTGAGTTCCCAGTTTTCCCTGGGCAGGTTTCGGGCTTTGTCCCTAGACCTTCCTTATGGGGCTTCTCTGGGGCTGAAGGCGTCACCTCTGTCCTGCTCTCAGTCTTCTTGCTCATTCTCAGAGTATTGCAGAGAATGTCACCCAAGGTTGTCAGTGGCCCAGAAACCGGCCAGTCCTTTTGAAGGGCCGAAACCTCAAGTTTGGGGCCAGAGAGGAGGACACAGGTCTGTGTCTCTGGGCTGTGGCTCACAGAAAGTGAAAGAAAAACACTGAGCTAAGCCCCCACCGGCACTTCCTGCCCCACGAGGGCAGCTCCACCGGCAGGGGACACATGTCTACCCGCGTCCCTCTGTCTTATGCTCCAAGTGAGGCGCCCTGAAACCTGTCTTCTCAGGAACACCCTGATCACTGTCACCCTGACCCCGAGGCCCTTCCCGGAAACCTCAAATCACTGTGGCTCCTCCCACTTGTCAGCCTGTCCCAACCCGGCCCTTCCCGGAACACCCTGATCCCATCCACCCTGATTTAGTGCCCTCCTCCCCAGAAACCCCCAAACCTCAAACCACTGTCTGCTCCTCCCGCTTGTCCTTGGGTTTCAGTCTCAAAGTCCTTTCCTCCAGGAAGCCCTCCTGGCACCTTGGCTCCGAGGGTCCCCGAAATCGCTTCGGGGTGACAATCTACCTTGGCCTCCACTAGACCGCCAGCTTTTCTGGGCAGGAGCGGGGCCCTCCTTGTCCCCCAGGCCTCACACACAGGTGGTGTCTGGCAAGCACCCAGAGTTAAAGTCAACAAAATACTCATCAAAGTCAGGACTTACCATGGGATTACAGAGACAAAGAAGAACTCTTAAATCTGTCCTTAAAGCTCTACTTCCTCTTGAGGACACTGGCTCAGCTGTGTGTCTGTGTATGTGTGGGTGCATGTGTGTGTGTCGCAGTACTAGAGATTGACTCCAAGGGTAGCTCCCCCTGAGGTACACTCCCAGCCCTTTTATTTATTTATTTATTTTTAATTTTGAGGTAGAGTTTGTAAGTTGCTGAGGCTGGCCTCGAACTTGTGATCCTCCTTCCTTAGCCTCCCAAGTCACTGGGATTTCAGGGGTCTCTTTACCTGGATGCTGCCCAGGCTTAGCCCCTCCTCCTCAAGGTGGCTTCAAGGCTCTAGTGAATGTCACCAGCCCCTGCTTTGTACCTTCCTGTGGCTCCTGGTTACTCTTTTTTTTTTTTTTAAGTTCTTTTTTTTTTTTTTTTAATATTTATTTTTTAGTTATCCGCGGACACAACATCATTGTTTGTATGTGGTGCTGAGGATCGAACCTGGGCCGCACGCATGCCAGGCGAGCGCGCTACCACTTGAGCCACATCCCCAGCCCCTCCTGGTTACTCTTAGAACAAAATCCACCTTCTCCTAAAGACCCTGAAGTCCCAGGATCTGGCTCCTGCTGACACCCCGGCCTCCCACAGGGGTCTCCTGGCTGTCCCCCTGAACTGCTAACCCCCCTCTGCCCTGGCTGTGTCCTCCCGGGTACCCCTTCTCGGGCCAGTTCTTAGCCCTGCTTCAAGTCGGGACCCCTTTGCGTCTGTCTCTCCTGTCACCACGCCTTTACTATCCTGGATAATTTGGCTTGTCCTGGTTTGCTGCCTCCCAGCCAGGCTGCCGACCCCGAGGGGGCAGGGCTGTCCCCCTGTCTTTCTAGGGCCAGAGTCCAGGGAATGATGGGGAAGTGGCTGAGTATTAAGAAGTCTCCCGAGAGAAGCACCTCAGAGGAGAGCTTGACACTGCTTGGGCCTCTGTGTCCTTCCCGGGGAAACCCAGCCCCTGCCCTTCCCTAGGTGCCCATCAGTTCTACTGGGCACCAGGCCACACTCGTCACCCGTGGGTAAACCCCAGCACCAGCGGCTAAGCCACGAGTGGACCTGGGGCCCCCCGACCCGCTGACATGACCTGGGCCCCATCTGTGCGTCGCCCCTTCCCCCGAGTCTGGCTCTCCAGCAGCTGGACTGAGAAGGGCTACCCCTGCGGAGTTCTGGAACTTTCTGCCCCTCCCTGGCCAGACCCTGCCGCCTCCCCTCCCCCACCCCCACAGAGGGCTCTGACTTTCAGTAAATGACAGAGGCTCAGGAAACCAAGGGGCCCGCACAGGAAGGAGCCAGTGGGGCTTTCCTGCCTGGCCTCCCGGCCTCGCTCGGCCTTCCTTAGTCCAGGGTTCCCACCGCCAGGTAAGAGCTGGCGGGGCCACAGGCTCTGGCCACCCCTGGGGGGACGGTGGTGGCTGGGGACGGCTGGGCTGGTGGAGGGACTGAGGAAGCCTAGGAGACCCGGTCCTCAGGCTCCAGAGCAGCGGCGGCTGGGCCTCTTCTCCAGGGACAGTGCATCTCTGGCTCTTGGGGTCCCCGCGTGGTCCTGCCTAGAAGAGCGCCCCAATTCTAGCCCTGCGCCCCTGCAGGAGGCATTGCGCATGCGCCGGGCCCCAGGGGGCCAAGGTCGCAGCCCCCACTCCAAGCCCGCCCGAGACTAGAGGGCGGCCTGGCTCTGACAGGGGACCTCCGGGGTTAAAAAGAGGGGCATTTTTCTGGGCCCAAATTTTACCTGTGACTTTTACTTTTTTACTTTCAATATGCGAAAAAAATATATATATCTTAAGATTTATTTCAAAAACAACAGTACTGTGTCCAGGAGGCCCTGTGATGCTGGCCTCTGGTGACACTGGGGTGTCCCTTGGAGAACATTCGCTCTCCTCAAGCCTCCAGCCAAAATGGTACCCACCACACCACTGGACCAAGTGTCCTTCCCGTCAGTGGACAGGCATTTGTTGGACACTCCCTGGGCTGGCGTGGAGGACTGTCCCACCATGTCCTCGCTGTGGGCCTGGGTTGGGTCCAGCCAGTCACCTCCCCGAGACTGGAGGGGGTTCGGCCCATTTTACAGCTTGAGAAACTGAGTCCATGAGGACGAAATACGGCAGGGCTGGAATTTGAATCCAGAGCCTGGGGGCTTCACGCATCCCCAGCAGGAGGCTATATTATGGGGGTGTTAAAACATAATTTATGCTGTGTCCCGTTTCCTGCCCTGCGGGGGCCCCCCGTTATTTTGGAGCATACACACAAAAAACCTTTTTTTTAACCCAAGGTTCTCTCTGGGTGTCTCCTCAGGTCAGTTGCAGTCCATCTTGAAGACCTCTGTGTTTTTTCTCAAAGCTCCACCCCTTGTCCCGCCCAGTTGGGGTCCCTGAGCTGAGGCGGTTGCGCAGGAAGGAACCACAGACTGGGAGGTGGAGGGGGTCGATTTCCTCCTGGGCCCATCCAAGGAGCTTTCTTGCTATGGGAGCCCCGTGGAGCATGGGGTGGGGGACGGTGGCGCAGGCCTGCAACCCCAGCAGTTCTGGGGGCTGACCCAGGAGGATTGCAAGTTCAAGGACCCCCTGGGCAATTTAGCCTGACACGGGGGAGGGAGGCAGAGAAGACCCAGAAAGCACTGTCAGTTGTCACCTGACTGGACCCACCCCCAGGGCACATGGGGCACCAGGTGCAGAATCCTTCAGCGGTGACCTCAAACCCACAAGGAAGGATGGCCGTCCCTATCCCTCTAAACCCCACAGGCACAGCCAGCAGCCCTTGGCTTTTTGGTCCAGCGAATCTGCACAGCTGTGATTGGTTGCTCAAGCTGCCCCGGGGCAGGACGGGGCGGGGCTGGTTGCAGACAGGTGTCCACCCGGACCCAGGTGTCCAGCCCCAGCACAGCACTCACCGGGGCTGATGGCTCCTTCCACACCTGCCCATCAGCTCCTTCTCCTGACTGTGTCCCTCTCCAGCTCTGCCCTCCCCGCCCAGAAGCCCTGAGCCCTCTGGAGAGGACTAAGCGCCCCAGGCAGGCTGCACCCATGGCACCTCCAAGTGAGGAGATGCCCCTGATCTCCCAGCGCTCCTGCAGCCTCTCCTCCTCGGAGGCTGGTGCGCTCCACGTGCTGCTGCCTCCTCGGGGTCCCGGGCCTCCTCAGAGGCTGTCTTTCTCCTTTGGGGACCACTCGGCTGAGGAACTGTGTGTGCGGGCTGCCAAGGCCAGTGGTGAGTGGATCCCTAGAGGACTGGGTTAGAGGGAAGGACAGGGCTGTGTGGGGCCCAGACTGGGAGAGGAAATAGTTGCCTACAGGGATCAGCCCTGGAGCTGGGGCTTTGAGGGATGAATAGGAGTTTGGTCAAGGAGGAGGATGGACATTTGAGACTCTGAAGTGTGATGGCACGTGAGAACAGCTGGTCATCCTTTGAGATAAAAGAAAGCAGAGGGCAGCCAGGCGTTGTGGCTCACCCCTGTAATCCCAGCAGCTTGGGAGGCTGAGGCAGGAGGATCTCGAGTTCAAAGCCAGCCTCAGCTACTTAGGAAACCCTAAGCAACTCAGGGAGACCCTGTCTCTAAATAAAATCCAAAATAGGGCTGGGGATGGGCTCAGTGATCGAGTGTCCCTGGGTTCAATCCTGGTACCAAAAAGAAAGAAAGAAAAGCACAGAGTTGGGGAGGGCTTCGAGGGAGGCTGAGTGACGTGTCCTAGCTGAAGGTGAGATAGAGCCCTGTGAGCCTGCGTGGGGGTGGCCCAGCAGCCCTGGTGCTCAGGAGGGAGCTCACGGCCCTCTCCTAGGCATCCTGCCCGTGTACCACTCACTCTTTGCCTTGGCCACGGAGGACTTGTCTTGCTGGTTCCCTCCGAGCCACGTCTTCTCTGTGGAAGATGCGGGCACCCAAGTCCTAGTCTACAGACTGCGGTAAGAAGCCCCTCCCAGCCCCAGGGATCATAACATTTTATTGTCTCCCTGAACTTTGAGGACATGATCACAGCCCAATTCATAGATGAGGCTAAGGAGGCCAGAGAGGGTGGTTCACTTGCTCAAGGTAACACAGCAAAGCAAGGGTAAACGACCTGGGCTCTGAGAAGCCTTGACCAAGTCTGCTACAGCACCCCAAACCCTAATCCTGCTGAGGCCAGGTTGCCCGTTACCCAGGGCTTTCTCCTTTCTCACGCAGCTTTTACTTTCCCAACTGGTTTGGGCTGGAGAAGTGCCATCGCTTTGGGCTACGCAAGGACTTGGCCAGTGCCATCCTGGACCTGCCCGTCCTGGAACACCTCTTTGCCCAGGTGGGAGTCTGCGGGGCTCAACCCAGAGGTGGGATCCCAGGGTGACATGGGCTAGTGGCTAGTGGTTGCTGACCTTCACTGTGGCCTACCCCAGCACCGCAGTGACCTGCTGAGTGGGCGCCTGCACGTGGGTCTCAGCCTCCAGGAGCAGGGCGAGTGTCTCAGCCTGGCCGTGCTGGACGTGGCCCGGATGGCTTGTGAGCAGGGCCAGCGGCCTGCCCAGCTCCTGAAGACCGTCAGGTGAGGCCTCTGCTGAGCCTGGCAAGGAGCCAACGTGGCCCCCACAGGGCCCAGCCCCCAGTGGGGCTCCCCGACCAGCCTGTGTGTCCATGTGACTCAAGAGTCTCCATGAACTCGGTACCCCCCTCCAGGGCTCCAGATGGATGGAGGTCTCTCCTCCTGAGCTCAGAGACCTGTGAGGTCCTTGTTTGTCCAGTGGATGCCAGTGGCCTCCCCCCCACCGAGGTCCTGCCTGCCTCAGTTGTGTTCACGAATGTGTCCCTGTCTGCCTCGTGTCCCCACGGAGGCTGCAATTGCCCCTAAAGCTTGGTTTGTGTGTGACCTTGGAGGACCCCTCCCCATGCTGTAGGCCACCTTGCTCCCCTCCAACCCCCACAGCTACAAGGCCTGCCTGCCGCCTGGCCTGCGCGACCTGATCCAGGGTCTGAGCTTCGTGACCCGGAGACGTATTCGGACCACGGTGCGCTGCGCCTTGCGCCGTGTGGCGGCCTGCCAGGCGGACCGGCACTCGCTCATGGCCAAGTACATCATGGACCTGGAGCGGCTGGACCCTGCTGGGACCACCGAGACCTTCCGCGTCGGTCTGTCCGGGGCCGCGGGTGGCCAGGATGGGCAGGGGTTGCTCCGTGTGGCTGGTGGCAGCGGCATCTCCTGGAGTCCGGCAGCACAGGAGGTGCGCGCTGGCACTGGACCGGGTTGCACCTGCACCAGCTGGGAGGGAGGGGCCGACGAGGGGCGGGGTCAGGGGCGGGGCCTAAAGGAGGGTGGGAAAGTGGGCGAGGCTCAGGAGGGGCAGGGTTGGAGCCATTGGCAAGTGGTGGTGGGCGGGGCTTAAACAGTGAGGGAGGGGCCACCCAGGGGCGGCAATGGAATGGGAGGAGCTGAGAAGGGGAGGGGACTTAGTGGTGGGCGGGGCCAGAGGGCTAACAGAGGGTCCAGGAAAAAGGCGGGACTAAGGGAAGGGGCGGGGCTCCAAGAGCTAGGGACCCAAGGACGGGAGGAGGCGGGGCTTGGCAGGGAGAAGTAGAGGGGAGAGGCCAGGATGGGCATGGTCGGTGGGATCCAGGCTTCCAAGAGAGACTGAGACCCCCAGCCTCAGCCCTTTCCCAATTTCCCAGGTCTTCCAGCCCTTCTGTGACTTTCCAGAAATCGTGGACATCAGCATCAAGCAAGCCCCACGGGTTGGCCCGGCCGGGGAGCACCGCCTGGTCACTATCACCAGGACAGACAACCAGATCCTGGTGGGTACAGCACCCCTTGCCCTAACACTTCCCCAGAGCGGCAGGGACACGGGACCCCGGGGCTGCACCGAGCGCTGATGGGGGTTCTGCGCAGGAGGCCGAGTTCCCGGGGCTGCCCGAGGCGCTGTCCTTCTTGGCTCTGGTGGACGGTTATTTCCGCCTGATTTGCGACTCCCGCCACTTCTTCTGCAAGGAGGTGGCACCGCCACGGCTGCTGGAGGAAGTGGCCGAGCAGTGCTATGGCCCCATCACGTAAGGACTCACCCCTGCCGGCCAGCTCAGGGTCACTCCCCTTCTGGGCCCTCAATGTCCCAGATTTTCAGGAGCCCTGGACCAGCGGTCAGGTGCTCAAAACGCACAGGTGGCACTCCATGAGGATCTGCCTTCTGCTGCCAAGGGCAGCCTCTCTCCTGCTTCCTGCTTCCGACCCGTGGGACCCCAGGGCCATTTCCTGGAAAGGCCCTGATGCCTGGGTTCACCTACAGCCTCTCCTTAACCTCCCAGATGAAGTCCTCTGCTGACTTACGCGGGGGGGGGGGGGGGGGGGGCCGGGAGAATGTTCCTTGATGAGGGTCCAGGGCTTCAGAAGGATCAGAATTCAAACCCAGTCTGGCCTCTCGGCGGCCCTCTGTCTCTTGCTGCCGTGGGCTCCCTCTCCGTGTCCTCCCCCTTCACTCCGCCCTCCCTCAGCCTGGACTTTGCCATCAACAAGCTCAAGGCAGGGGGCTCACTTCCCGGCTCCTACGTGCTGCGGCGCAGCCCCCAGGACTTCGACAGCTTCCTCCTCACTGTGTGTGTCCAGGTTGGTGCACCTCCTGGGGCCAGGAGGCCAGAGCGGGCTGCCTGGAGAATGTGACATTCCACCTGAACTGAGCGAGCCTTGGCTCTTGGGGGAAGGGGAAAGGCTTGGAGACCCAGTGAGCGGCCGGAGCTGAGGGAGGAGGGAGGAGGGGAAGTGTGGCCCAGCCCCCACTCAGGGTCTCTCCCCTTTGCAGACACCCCTCGGCCCTGACTACAAGGGCTGCCTCATCCGCCGAGACCCTGTAGGAACCGTGTCGCTGGTCGGCCTTGGCCGTCCTCACAGCAGCCTTCGGCAGCTGCTGGCAGCCTGCTGGGACGGCGGGCTTCACGTCGATGGAGTTGCCCTGCAGCTTAGCTCCTGCTGCACCCCCAGACCCAAAGGTGAGCCCACCCTCTCCCCTGAGCGGGGCCATCCATCTGCAGCCCTGACTTTCTACACCTGTGACAACTCTTGTGTGGTGACAAGTGGCAGAAACCACAGGTCCGGGTGGTCTCTTGGCCCCTGGGCTAGCGTTCAGCCTTCAGGTACAGGTGGATCCAGGCACAGCTGGATCTGCGTGATACCAGTAGCATGTACTTTCTCTCCGTCTCCTTCCTCTTGTGGGTGACAAGAAGAGGAAAGAGTTTTGCTCAGACAAACCCCTCTGAAGGGACAGCTCCGTAGGAACACCAGTCGGTGCTCTGGTGACACCCCCGAAGGGCTCCTTCCTCCCTGCTCACATCCCTGACCCCTTCTCAGGATCTCCTTTCAAATAAACTGTGTCCCCTGAGTCTTCATCTCAGAGGACCCCAAACTAAGAAAGCACGTTGATTCTTGGGGACCTTTCTCTGACCTCTGATTGTCTCCCCCCCCATAGAAAAGACCAACTTGACTGTGGTCCGGAGGGGCTGCGGCCCACCCTCCACCTCCCCTGCTCAGCCCCAGTCCCAACATAAGCTGAATCAGATGACGTTCCACAAGATCCCTGCTGACAGCCTGGAGTGGGTAAGGGTCCCAGGAAGTGGGGGGCTCCCTCAGTCTGGGGACCAGAGACTCAGCTCAGGTCCGCCTGTCCCGCGCAGCCTCGGGCTGTAACCTCCCCAGCCTCCGTTTCCCCATCTGCCAAACGGGGCAGAGGCCGAGCCAGGAGCGGGGCCCCACAGGAGCCCCTCACTGGCCTCTCCTGCTGCCCCCTGCTCCAGCATGAGAACCTGGGCCACGGGTCCTTCACCAAGATTTACCGGGGATGTCGCCACGAGGCTGTGGACGGGGAGGCCCGGGCGACGGAGGTGCTCCTGAAGGTCATGGACGCCAAGCACAGGAACTGCATGGAGGTGAGCCCAGGGGGACAGATGCTGGGGCCAGGGCTGGCTGGAGGGAGGGAGGGCCTTGGATTCGGAGAGCTTAAAAGACACACAAGGCTGGAAAGCAACCAAAGCGCCCCTGCGGTCCCAGCTGCTCAGGAGGCTGAGGCAGGAGGATCCCTTGCGCCCAGGGGTTGAAGGCCAGCCCAGGAAACAAAACAGATGGCTAAGTGCATGGCTAAGGAGGCGTGAGGAGGCCAACTGGCCAGAGAGGAGAGCAATGCAGTGGACATCAGCAGGGGCTGGACACACAGAGGAAAGTTGAAGCTCTTTTCAAACCCAATTCTGTGTGAGAGACTCAAGGTAGATGAGAGTGGGACTTCCGCTCCCCATCAGAAAATCATCATCAAGTGTTGTGTGCATTGATGGTGAACTTCAGGGCCAAAGGAGGCCTGTGGCCAGTTCTCCTGGTGCGGGTTTTTGAGCACTAAGTCCGGGGTCCTCGGTTCCATCCCAGAGTCCAAGGAACTCATGCACCTCCTCCCCCTTCCCGCCCTCTCCAGTCCTTCCTGGAAGCTGCGAGCTTGATGAGTCAAGTGTCCTACCCGCATCTGGTGCTGCTCCACGGCGTGTGCATGGCTGGAGACAGTGAGAGCCCCGCGCCCCACCCAGGCACCCCGAGCCCTGGCCGCTCCTCACCCCCACTCAGCTCTGGAGCGGCAGCACTAGCCATAGCTGAGCCCCCAGTTGGCCCCCAGGGTCCACCAGGTTCCCACCAGTCTCCAGAATGATCTCGAGTCACACGGACCTTGGTCTCCACCTCAGTGAGCTGTGTCCTTGCTGTGCTGCCCTGCACGGCCACATAACCTCTCTGGCCCTGGGTTCCAGTAGCTCAGCTGAGAAGCTATTTTTCGGGAGTCTGGTGTGTGCCAGGAGCTGGCACGCGGCCTGGAAGGTGACAGACAGAGCAAGAAAGGGCACTGTGGATGCTCAGGGGACCCTTCTGGGTAGGGGGCCTTTCAGAGAGTCAAGGGCGAGGATGGAGAAGGGGGGGATGAGGCAGAGTTCTGAGGGCAGGAGAGGCTCGGAACCCGAGGTGAGGAGAGGGTGGGGATGGGCGGGAAGGAGGTGGGCGGAGCCAGCGCTAGGGATCCTCCCACAGAGAGGGGTGGGCGGAGCCTGCCATCACTGCGCACCTCCCTCACCCTGCTCCCGCTGCCACCAGGCATCATGGTGCAGGAATTCGTCCTCCTGGGAGCCATAGACACCTACCTGCGCAAGCATGGCCACCTGGTGCCAGCCAGCTGGAAGCTGCAGGTGGTCAAACAGCTGGCCTACGCCCTCAACTACCTGGTGAGTGCGCTCCAGTTGCGTTGGCAGGAGCTCTGGGTGGGATGTCAAAGAGAACCTCATGCAAAACGTGAGCAAGGGTCTTAACTGCAGGCTGAGGGCTTTGGCTTGGACCAGTGGGGAGACAATGGGGAGCCACAGGTGGGGTGCTTTTTGAGAGGGGGAGGGACACAGTCAGGTGGGTTAGAGGAGCCAAGACAGGACACCAGGAGTCTGGGGAGGTTGCCGGAGTCCATCAGATCTGTAGCGGGTGGGCTTTGAAGGGTGTGTAGGAGTTTGCCAAACAGGATTCACTCATCAAACCCTGGCTGGCATTTCCCATGCCCCGCCCACTCAGGAGGACAAAGGCCTCCCTCACGGCAACGTCTCAGCCCGGAAGGTGCTCCTGGCTCGGGAGGGGGCTGACGGGAGCTCGCCTTTCATCAAGCTGAGTGACCCTGGTGTCAGCCCCACTGTGCTAAGCCTGGAAAGTAAGTGCTTAAGAAAGTGGGCTCTGGAGGTTGTGCAGGAGTCTGCCAGGCAGAACGTGGCTCATCAGATCCTTCCTGCATTTCCCTGTGCCCGGCCCACTCAGGAGCACAGAGGTCACCTCCACGGCAGTGACCCCTGACCTTGTCCCTGTCCCTCAGTGCTCACTGACAGGATCCCCTGGGTGGCCCCCGAGTGTCTCCAGGAGACCCAGACGCTTGGCTTGGAAGCCGACAAGTGGGGGTTTGGTGCAACAGTCTGGGAGGTGTTCAGCGGGATCCCGATGCCCCTCAACCACCTGGACCCCCCCAAGGTCAGCACTCCCACTGGACTGAAGTTCAGCTCCGGGAAGTTGGTGGACTCAGGTGGGGGGATCCTGAGGATGGACTGGGGGTCACCGCCCTCTCCTCCCTGCCTCAGAAACTCAAGTTTTATGAGGACCGGCAGCAGCTGCCGGCCCCCAAGTGGACAGAGCTGGCCCTGCTGATCCAGCAGTGCATGGCCTACGAGCCAGGCCAGAGGCCCTCCTTCCGAGCTGTCATCCGGGACCTCAACAGCCTCATCACTTCAGGTACCAGGCGGGGTGGGCAGAGTGGGTGGGGCTGCAGTGTCCAGTTGGGCCAGTGGGAGGAGCATGGTTTGCATTCGGAGCCTCCCAGGTGCCTGGCAAGGTTGGAGTCGGTGATGACTGCTCACAGTCAGCATGAGCCATGAGGTCTGCTATAACAAACAGGCCCCTAATTCAAAGTTCAACTCACTGGATATTTAGTGTCCAGATCCATAGGCACTTGGCATTTTGTGAATCTACCCAGCTGGCTTTCCAATGACCGGAACTGGAGGAGCACCAGAACACCTCCTGCGTCGGTCCCAGTTCACTCAAATTCTGATCTCATAGGAGATGGGCAATGGGGTCTCACCAGGCCCCTCTGGGTCTGTACCATATATGTGCACTGGGCAAGGGGGCTGCCTTGGCCAGAAGGTGCCTCTTTCCATTTCCCACGAGGTACTCTTTGCCTTGCCATAGTGCACAGAGACGGGTAGTGTGCAGATCTGCAGTTACACAGCAGATCAGCTTAGGTGCCGCCAGAATGAAATGTGCCGCTCACCACTCTCTGTGACCCTAGACTATGAGCTCCTCTCAGACCCAACCCCTGGTACCCTGACACCCCGCGATGGGCTGTGGAGTGGTGCCCAGCTCTATGCCTGCCAGGACCCCACGATCTTTGAGGAAAGACACCTCAAGTACATCTCACAGTTGGGAAAGGTGAGGGGGCTGGACTGAGGAGGCAGGGCAGACCCCAGGCTTGAGGATACCAGCTCTGTCTCTCCCCAGGGCAACTTTGGCAATGTGGAATTGTGCCGCTATGACCCGCTGGGTGACAACACGGGCGCCCTGGTGGCTGTGAAGCAGCTGCAGCACAGTGGGCCAGATCAGCAGAGGGACTTCCAGCGGGAGATCCAGATCCTCAAAGCCATGCACAGTGACTTTATTGTGAAGTACCGTGGTGTCAGCTATGGCCCCGGTGAGCCACCTCTGGGAGCTCTTCCAATTGCACCTACTCCTGCTGTTACTTCATGTGGGTTCAGAATGCCAACCAGGAACGATTCACGTTTGGTAATCTAGATTCAGATGGACATTGGTTCAAACCCTGCCTCTGCCCCTTACCAGCCGGGCAAAACCTTCAGCAGGCCGTTCAACCCGAGTCTCGGTTTCCCAACTGAAAAACGAGCTATTATGAGATTTAAATGTATCAATGTATGTTGTAGAAGGTGCTCAAGAGAAGTACCATTGTTGCTGTTCCTATTTTGTGGACAGCAACACTGAGGTAACAGGACACAAGGAAAAGTGGGAGGTCGGCTGTGGTGGGGTGCATCTTTAATCCTAGCTGCTCAGGAGGCTGAGGCAGGAGGATCCAAAGTTTGAGCCCAGCCTCAGCAATTGAGCGAGACCCTGTCTCAAAATAAAAGTAGAAAAGGTTGGGGATGTAGCTCAGTTTACAGTGGTTGCTAGCATGTAAAAGGCTTGAGTTCCATCCCCAGTACTGAAAAAACAATCAAAAACACCAGGGGAGCTGTCAGGGCCGGTGGGCCTTCGGCGACACCTCTCACCCTCTGCAGGTCGCCAGAGCTTGCGGCTGGTCATGGAGTACCTGCCCAGCGGATGCCTGCGTGACTTTCTGCAGAGGCACCGCGCACGCCTGGACTCGAGCCGCCTCCTCCTCTACGCCTCGCAGATCTGCAAGGTGGGGGGCGGGAGTGAGGGTGGAGCGACCCCAGGACCTTCGGGGCCCATCGGGTGGGGTGCAGGCCGAGGGGCGGAGTTTGGGATCCAGGTGGGATTGCGGGGTGGGGTCGAGTTGGGCTCTGTCAGAGCCGAGCCCAGGAGTCCGGGGTAGGCTCTGGCTTGGGGTCTGGGTCGGGGTGGGGTCGAATTCCGACCCAGTTTGGGGTCCCTCGGCAAGTGCACGCCGCCCACCCGCAGGGCATGGAGTACCTGGGCTCCCGCCGCTGCGTGCATCGCGACCTGGCGGCCCGGAACATCCTGGTGGAGAACGAGGCTCACGTCAAGATCGCCGACTTCGGCTTGGCCAAGCTGCTGCCGCTCGACAAGGACTACTACGTGGTTCGCGAGCCCGGCCAGAGCCCCATCTTCTGGTAGGGACCCACCCTGGGCGCCCGGCCCCGCCCCTACCTGGCACCGACCACGCCCCTTGACCGTAGCCCCGCCCACCGCCCGCGGCGCCCCGCCCCACCAGAGGCTCCTCCCCCTCTCATCTCTAGCCCCCAGCCCAGGCCCCGCCCCGCCCCACCATGGCCCCGCCCACCAGTAAACACTGGCCCCGCCTCCTCCCTCTACTGGCCGGGCCTCCAGCCTTAGCCCCGCCCCTCCTCCCTACCTGGCTCAGCCCCCACCCCTCAGGGTCCTGGCTCCGTCCTCTCCCGCCGCTTAGCGCCTGGCCTTGCCCTGGCGCCAGGTGGGGTCGGAGAACCCTCCTGTCCTCCAGTCAGGGAACCAGACCGCGGGGCGCCACTGGCCTCCGAGCCACCACCTACGCTGGCAGTTCCCTGTCTCGCGTCCGTCCTCGGCCCCCCACGAATCTCAACTCCCGTCCCCCCTCCCCCGCCAGGTACGCCCCCGAGTCCCTCTCCGACAACGTCTTCTCGCGCCAGTCCGACGTCTGGAGCTTCGGGGTCGTCCTCTACGAGCTCTTCACCTACAGCGACAAGAGCTGCAGCCCCTCCGCCGTGAGCAGCGTCCGCACCCCGCTCCCTGGTGGCCCATCCCCATCCTGCCTTCTGCTGGGATCCCCTAATTCTAGGCCCCGTGGGGAGGACCCCCTTCCTGCCACCCACACCCACGGGCGGCCCCTCCCCCTTCCCTCCCCCTTTCACTGCGGCAGACCCCCAGCCCCCCACCCGCCGCCCCTTCCCCCCTCGTGGATGGCCCGTCCCCAACGCGGGCTCTCCCTTTTGGTCCCAGGAGTTCTTGCGAATGATGGGGTGCGAGCGAGATGCCCCGGCCCTCTGCCGCCTCTTGGAGCTCCTGGCCGAGGGCCAGAGGCTGCCGGCGCCCTCCGCCTGTCCCCGTGAGGTGAGCGCTCCGGGGTCTCGAGCTCCCCACCGCCGTGTCTCTTGATTGACAGCTGGGACTGGCTGTGCGGCTGGAGGGGATCCTGACCCCGAGGTAGCCCCTGGCGCCCTGTGTGGCAGCTCACAAACGCTCATCAGAACCTCAGTTTACTCATTTCCAAAATGGGGATAGTAAGGTCTCCTGGGGAGGGAGGCTTAGACTAGGCAGTGCCTACAAGAGCCCAGCTCCGAGCCCTGCCCCCTGTGCGTGCTTCATGAGTGATGGTGATTCTCACGGTTTACGACCTTGTATGTGTGAGACACGTGGGTGGTCATGCACAAATTCATCCACTCAGGTCACCATTCATTGAATGCCAACTGTGTGCCAGACCCTGGAGTGGGTGCCGGGGACTCAGTAGGTAGAGAAGAGACAGATACTCTCTGTCTTCAAGTGAACAGGAGCACCTGGTGGGCATGGGCGCCTTGACATAAGAAACAAACAACAAAAACCTTGGAAGAGATAAACAGGGAGGAATGGTGGAATGGGGTCACCAGGAGGTCCTGTTAGAGGGGGTGATGCCTGACAGAGGAGGAGAAGCCCATCCCTGGGTACAGATGGGAGAAGGGATCCCAGTGTACATACAGGAGGTGCAAAGGCCCTGAGGTGGGAATGACCTTGGTGCGTTTAGATAACAGTGAGGCAGAGGTAGGAGTGGCTAAGTGGAGCAAACATGAGAGGGTGTGCGGGGGGAGATACTAGGAGGAGGGCTTCAGGGCAGGGATCCACTGGGAGCCGTGGGAGGAGAAATGGGATGGAGATTAATTTCTATTTTAAAACTGAATGGGAGTCTCGTCCTTCCAGCTGCCTGGGCCTGATCCCACTGTACTCCCGTCCTTTCAGGTTCATGAACTTATGAAGCTGTGCTGGGCCTTGAGCCCACAGGACCGGCCGACCTTCAGTGTCCTGGGTCCCCAGCTGGACGTGCTGTGGAGTGGAAACCGGGGGTAGCAGCCGAGGGCGTCAGAACTACGCCTTCTCCGCTGGCTCATCCCAAGGGCAAACCTGTTCCCCATCCTCTTTATATCTCCAGAACTCAGATCTCCGTGTGACCTCAGGCAGAGGACTGCCCCTCTCTGGTCCCCTGAGGCCTTGGGAGGGTCCCCTGCTTCATGAAGATCCCTCCTGGGGCAGATGACATTGGTCAGCAGCCTGGTGGCCCCAGAAACTTGTAAAGATGCACGGCAGATGGCTCCTGAGCCCTGCCCGCAGATGCAAGGGACAAAATTCAAGCCCCTCCTGGCTTCCCATCCCTTCTTGGTGTGGCCCTGAGTTTCCTTTCTTCTTCCCAAAGTGGATACGATGTAACTTTAAGTATATGATCTCAGCCATTGCTTTTTGGGGGGTTCTGGGGATTGAACTCAGGGGCACTTGACCACTGAGCCACATCCCCAGCCCTATTTTGTATTTTATTTAGAGACAGGGTCTCGCTGAGTTGCTTAGGGCCTTGCTAAGTTGCTGAGGCTGGCTTTGGACTCATGATCCTCCTGCCTCAGCCTCCAGAGCACTGGGATTACAGGGGTGCACCACGGCGCCTGGCGAGGGCATTGCTCTTTGACCCAAGGATGAGAGATGCTGTCCTGCTTGGGGTTTGCAGGACAGAGCCTGTGTCTGTTCCAGATGGAGTAAGGGGACGGGAGGCTGGGGTTCCAGTGTCCCCCTAGCCATGCCTGAGTGTCCCTGGACTTCAGTTTCCCTACCTGTCAGTAGGACCCTTTCTGTCCTGACCCTCTAAGGTCACACAACAGATGATATGAGAGCCTGGTGGGAACTTTTGAGGCAATTGAGAGAAGGAACAGCATTCCTGGCAGAGAGAACAGCATGCCAAGGGTGAAGGGGCTCAGAGTACGGAGGTGAAGAGCCCAGGTTTTGGAGCCCACCTTTCCCCCACTTACTGTGTGAGGGTGGGCAAGTTGCTTCTCCTCTCTGGTCTCAGTTCTGCAAGGGCAGAACTGGCCCTTTGGTGGTAGAGGCAACTTCCTGAGGCTGGTGAGGAGGTGTCTGGTTCGGGTTATGCTCCCGTCACTCTTATTTATCTGAAGGGTTTTCTGTTACTTTGCCTCCCTGTGAAGCTCTTATTCATCTCTCAAAACCCCAGCTGTCATGTCCTTCTGTGTGGCCCCCACACACGCTGCGCCGGCCCTGTCCTGCTCTCCAGTCCAACTACTGACATGGGGGGCTCTTTGGGGCCTGAGCTGAGGTCTTCGCTCAGGGTGGGCACACAGTGGAGTCTGGGAGTGTTTGTTGAATGAATAAAGGATTCAGTGGGAAGGAGGATTTGTTGGTGTACTTGGCGTCTGAGGGTCTGACAGGGCTGTGGGCCAGGACACTTTGGGGGTCCACTGTGGGATTCTTGGGCCAGACTGGGGAGGAGGGCAAGTGGGGGAGACCTTGGCCAGAGGACAGGCCTCCTCCCCTCCAGCCCAGCTGCCGGCCTTGGCTCAGACCGTCCTGGGAGAGCTGATTACAGGTTCCTGGGGGGCGGAAGGAACAGCCTGCTCTGGGGTCAGAGGGCAAGGCTGGACAGCAGAAGGCAAGGCTACCAGGATGGGGCCAGCCTCAGCTGGGGCGGGCCAGCCCCCATGACACAGAGAAGGAGAAGGGGGGAGACAGGGAGGCTAACCGATGGAGGCCAAGAGACTTAGAAGCAGAGACCAAGGACCTCAGAGGTCTCCATCCCTGCTCTCTCAGCCCCAGCAAGGCCCCGATTTGATGGGAAAAGGGAGGGAGGGAGGGGGCTGCTCTGGGAGGGAGCCAATCCGCTGCCCATCCAGCTCCCCTCTCTCAGCCTCAGTTTCCTTCTTTGGCAAAAGGGAACCATAAGATTCCCCCCACCCACCCCCTGGGCCTTGGGCAGGCCCAGGACACACGGACTGTGCCCGTCTCCAGCCTGGCTCCTGGGAGACCCTGTGTGTGGAGACCCCCGCCCTGGGGCTTGGAGGAAACCCAGGCCCTGCTCAGTCCCCTGGGGCCTTGGACAGGCCTGGGGTCCCTGTGTGGACCTCCGTTTCCTCACGTGTGCAGTGTCAGGGACAGGAAGTGTCTGAATGCTGCTGAGCTCAGGAGACCCCGTAGCCCCCCATGCTGGCTGGCTTCCCCCTTTCTTTCTCTGTCTGCTGTCCATCTGTCTCTGTCTGTCTGTCTCTCGGGGACTGACCCAGGTCGGGTGCATTCATTTGCTCACACAGGCCCTGATCCCACCCTTGACCTTGGCCCCGCCGGGAAGGCTGTGTTCCTCCTCCAAGGGCCCCCAGCTGGGGCGGCCCAGGCCCTATAAGGGGAGAGTCCCCGGTGGGGCTGGGCGTCTTCTGCCACCATGGACCCTCGTCTGCCCGCCCGGGCACTGGCGCTGCTGTTCGCGGCCCTGGTGCTGGCGATGGGCCCCGCGCTCGCCCTGGAAGCGCGCGAGAAGCTGTGCGGGCAGCACTTCGTGCGCGAGCTGGTGCGCGTGTGCGGGGGCCCGCGCTGGTCCCCCGAGGCTGGGAAGCCGGCGCCAGGCGGCGACCGTGAGTGGGGACGGGTGGGGACGGGCGGGGACTGCGCTCGGGGATGCCTGGGTGGAACAGGTGCAGGCGGGCAGCGGTGAAAGTCGCCAGAGGCTGGGTCCCCTGCGGGTGTGGGGACCGTGGGCGCAGGAGAGCAGGACATTCCAGTGCGCGGGTGGGACGCTCTGTATATAACAACATTTTGATTTTGATGAATTTCCCCCTTAATTTTGATGTATTAAAGATTTTTGTTTTGAGACAAGGTGTCCCGAGCTGCTCAAGGCCTCGCTAAGTTGCTGAGGCTGGCTCTGAACTCGCGATCCTCCTGCCTCAGCCTCCGGAGTCGCTGGGAGACCCTGACTCTATATAAAACAATAAGAGAGGGGCTGGGGATGTGGCTCAGGGCTAGAGCTCCCAGGTTCAGTCCCCAGTGTACATGGGAGGGTTATTGCTTTATATTTTTTTATTGTCATTGTCGTGGTGTTGGGGTTGCCGGGCACCAGCTTTACCACTGAGCCCCATCCCCAGGCCCTAAAATATTCGTCTTGGTTTTTTGCTGCCTTCTCTGTGCCTCTTCCTCCTTACTCTGTCCCTGAGTCTCGTGTAGAGGGTGCTGGGTCCCTGGGTGTCCCCTTCCTGCACACGTGTGCACCTGGAGGGGCCCCACCAACTCTGCACCTTGGGGAGTGTGTGGCTCCATCTCTGACCAGGTCTTGGACCTGCTGGGGAACCAGCACCATCTGCAGCTCCAGGAGCCCAACATTCTTTGGGTCGGGCTTGGGGCACGCAGGTGGGGACATGTACAGCTGGGGACGTAAGTGTGGGCATGAGAGTGGATGACGGAACAAACAGCTTCCTGTGTGTGCAGGGGCCCCAAATAAGCAAGCCAGTTTCTCTCTCTCTTTCTGTACCGGGAATTGAACCCAGGGGCACTTGACCACTGAGCCACATCCCAGCCCTATTTTATTTAGAGGCAGGACCTCACTTTGGCTGAGGTTGGCTTTGAGCTCACCATCCTCCTGCCTCAGCCTCCTGAGTGCTGGGATGGCAGGTGCGCACTACAGCGCCAGGCTTTTATTTTTTATTTAGAGACAGGGCCTCACTAAATTGCTGAGGCTGGCCTCAAACTGACTTTCCTCCTGCCTCAGCCTCCTGAGCTGCTGGATCACAGGCGGTGCCACCACACATAGCCACTCCCTGTTCCCTGTGCATGAGGAGCCTCTGGTGGGTCCTCGGCTGGGTGCACACAGTGTGGGGTGTCCTCTGGGACCCCCGTTCCCTGCTGACTTCTGCTCTGTCCCCAGGTGAGCTGCTGCAGTGGCTGGCGGGAAGACACCTCCTTCACGGGCTGCTGCTGGACGGGGACACTGCGCTAGTGCCCGGCCCCGGGGCCCTGCTCCCGGCTTCTCACCGCCGCCGACGGGAAGTGGCCACCAACCCCGCAAGGCGCTGCTGCCGCAGTGGCTGCACCCAACAGGACCTGAGGGCTCTCTGTCCCCACTGAGCCCTCCCTGGGGGTGGTCCCAGGGACAGGCCCAGAGGCACAGAGCACCGTGATGACCGGGGGCGGGGCATGGGGGTTGCCTGGGACAGGCGCTCACCACCTCTGCAGGCCACTGTGAGCTGTCCTGTGAAGCCACCTGGGGACACACCGCAGCCTGGACTTGAGGATCCCCCGGTTCATGGAGCTGACACACGGGGCGGCGGGGCAAATGTCCTCTTTGAGAGGGGTCCCAGACGCTGCCCTCCTTGTCCCCGATGGGAAATAAACAATCCAGAGCAGCTCCGCGTGTTCTCTAGAGAAAGGGACGAGCCTGGGTCAGCCCTGCGTGGGCCCGTCCTGATGCCACCCTGAGGGTCACCCAGTGCAAAGGGGGAAACTGAAGCCCACAGAGGGGGACCCGGTAGCCCGCTGCAGGGCTTCTCCCAGCTCCCCTCCAAGGGACCCCCACCTCCAGCCCTGGAGCAGTGGACACAACCCAGAAATTCCTGAGTGACCATCAGAGTGGACATTTATTACTCCAGCTCTGAGCGTTCCTCTCACCGCAGCCTCCCTCCACCCTGGGTGGGGGATTGTATGATAGGACCCTTTCGTAAGACTAGGGAAGCATTTGGCTCAGTGACCCATTTACCTAGTGCCCAGGGCTGCTGTCACCAAGGACCACAAATTGGATGACTTAAACCACAGGAATTTATTCTCCTTTGGAGGCCGCTGGTCTGGAGGCGAGGTGTTGCAGGGTTAGAAATCCCTAGTGTCTCGGTTTGTGGCCACATCGCGCCACCGCTCCTCCATCATCACGTGACCTTCTGCTTTGTGGGTGTCTTTGAAACACCCCTGCTGGGTTTAGAGGCCACCCTAATACAGCCCTCAATACTTACCTTAATTCCATCTGTAAAGATCCTCTTTCCAGATAAGGCTGCATTCTGAGCTTCTAGGCGATATGAATCCATGTGGGAGGAGGAGGAAGCGGCCCAGGACTGCAGGGGAGCCGTGGGGCAATGGGGAGCCAGAGAGGATGTGAGAGTGTGAGCAGGGATAGGGCGGGGGCAGCTGTGGCCTGGATGTCCCCACCATGCTGGGTCCCCTCACCTGGTTCTGGGTCTCCAAGCCCTCACCACTCTGGTGCCTGCCTGTTCAGTCTTTGACAGGTTTGCCTTTTTGTTACAAGGTGGGTCCGAACGGGGACCCTTCCCCCAGGAGGCAGGAGGAGCACCCGGCAGGGTGTGAGGCACACAGTAGGCGCCCAGTAGATACTTGGGGGAGGAGAGGAGGGTTGGAGATGCACAGCCATTGTCCTGGTGGGAGGAGAAGCGAACGGGGCGGGGCCGGATGGTGGCCCCACAGGATTCAGAAGGGGGTCTAATGTCCCAGCTGTCAGGAGCAGTGCCACCCACCGCCTTTCACTCCAGGTCCTGCAAACCCACAGCCTGAATCAGCCTTGGCAGATGTGAGCTGGGGGCAATAGGGAGCCACAGAGGGCGTGTGAGCGGGGCTGGGGTGAGGTCCATATGCCTGACAGAAGCCCTCTGCTCCCACTTTCAACCACCCACTGCCGCCACGGGTACTTCCTCCTGAAATCTGAGACTTGAAGAGACAGATGTCGACCAGTCTCTCGTTAACACTTAGAAACAGCTTTTTTAAAAAATAAATTGATCTCCAGGTTTTCACAAAATGCTTTATTCCCTGAGGACACTCTGCCCAGCTGCCTCATCCCCAAGGGGCCTGGGGAGCTCAGGTCCCGCCTGGGGGCAGCAGGGAGTCACCAGCTCACGTGGACCCTCCCACCTGTAAAACACACTGGGGCCGCCTGGGGACCTGTCACCCCTTCCCTGGGCAGGGGGTGGGTGAAAGTTGGCCCCACTCTGAGCTGTTTCCTGAGCTCTTGGTGGGGGGGGTGCAGGTGTGGGGACAAAGCCCTGCTGGGGACTCGGAGCCACTCTGAGTTCCCACAGCCTGATGCGGACAGCTGTGTCCCTCCAATGACACTCAATGCCACAGGTGAGGCAGGGCGGGCCGGTCTCTCTCTAACCGAGGGGCCTGAAGCCCACAGAGGCATTAGGAGTAGAGCCGCCGGCCCAGGCTGACCACTGCTTCCCACTCCAGTGGACACAGGGGCCCCTGGATGGCCTTGAGCTGTGGCTGGAACTATCTACCACAAAATGACCAGAGCACCAGTTGGAAGGAGGGGTTGTGTCAGTCCAGTCTGTGATTCAGGTCAGAACTGGGAAGTGGGGCCTTCACCCAGGGGACCGGAGGCATCCACAGCTGGAACCCTGGCCGAGGGGCTTCCCGTCATCAGACACCATGGAAAGGTGCCGGTCACATTGCCTGGGTTTGCTCCCGACCGGAGAGGGAACTCTGGAGCACAGACCCGGAGGGTTTTGAAGGGTGTGTAGGAGTTCGCCAGGCAGCATATTCACTCCTCAGACCCCAGGGCTCCTTATGCTCAGCTCCCCTGGGAAGACCAAGTCCTCTGCCTCCTGCTTCCCAGGAGGAAGGGATCCTTCGTTTTTTTGTTCAAGTGGAGACAGGAGCTCAGTAGCGGGGGACCTTGAGGTGACCTTAGAAGACCTGCACCCGCTTGCCACAGGTGAAGTCAGGCTGGCTCAGCGCGTCCCACATGAGCAGCATCTCGTAGGGCAGGAAGCGGTGCACCAGCAGCAGCTCCCGGTAGAAGCAGGGGTCAAAGGAGGACAGGCGGGTGGATGGGGCTTGCACCCCAGCTGTGCGGATGCCGCTGTGGGAGGTGGGCTTCAGCCCCTCGCGCTCCAGGCACATGCCCAGGAAGACGTCGTCAATGGGGAAGAGGTCCAAGGCAGGGGCGGCCCTGCGCAGGGCAGCGGCGGTGAAGCGGGACAGCAGGAAGCCACCTCCCCCGCAGTAGGGAGGGTAGCGCTCCCCACGCGTCACCACCTGGGGCACGTAGTACTTGCTCCAGGGAACCCGGATGGGGCCCACATTCTGGATCAGATGCCCCACGAAGAGGTGTTGGTCGGGGTCAAGGCCCTGCAGGTAGGTGACCATGTTGTCAGTGTGTGCAAAAACGTCATCGTCCCCGTTGAGCACGAAGCTGGCGTGGGTGCACCTGGTCTTTTGCCACTCGAGGAACAGCACCTGCAGGGAAGGAGGGGTGTCAGCTTGAGGGCTGGAGTCACTCAACAGGGATAGCCTGTTACTGCCACTCTCTGGGGTGACCTGGGTCTCAGTTCCCAACTTTCCCACAGGCCTCATTATGGCACCTGCTTCCCCAGTTGGTGGAGCTTTGTAAAGAATCAAGATGTCCTGAAAATTGTGCCATTTATATTTATTGTGCTTCCCTTTAACTCCACCTGGCTGAGCCCTGTAGTTACTCATGTGACTACTAGTTGACACCTACCTTTCCCACTGGTCTCTGGGCTCCCTCAGGGTGGGACAGTGTCTCTCCTTTGTATTCCATCTCCCCAGCACCCAATATGGGGCCAGCATGTCACTAGCGCTAGGTGCATGCTTGTCAAGGTGAAATTTACTGCACTTATGCTTTAAGAAATCCCAGCTACTTGGGAGGCTTGAGCAGGAGGATCTCAAGTTCAAGGCCAGCCTCTGAAACTTAGTGAGGCCCTAAGTGAATCAGTGAGGCTCTGTCTCTAAACAAAATACAAAAAGGGCCGAGGATGTGGTTCAGTGTTAAGCACCCCAGGGTTCAATCCGTGGTGCCTCAAAATGTGACCTTGGGAGATAGGTGTGGTCCTCAATCCTGGTAAGGGAACAGACAGGGCATTGAGCAAGGTGACCCATGGAGAAAGAGCCACCAGAAGCCTTGGCTCCAGGCCTATGTGCCCCTGTGCTGTCCCCTAATGTGTCTCCACTTGGCTTTGCTCTTCCTGCTGCCCTGGGCTGGGTTCTTGTCCATCCAAAGGTCCTCATTGAGCACTTACTATGTGCCAGGACTGAGACACAGACCCAGCCTCATGGGGAGATAGAGCCAGCACAAATAAATGAGAGGGAGCCCCTGTCACTGCCAAACTTAGCTGAGCACCAGTTGCCTGTGGAAGTGCCTTAGGGTTTTGTTTGTTTTGTGATGCTGGTGATGGAACCCAGGGCTTCAGTCATACCAGGCAAGTGCTCTACCCCTGAGTGACATCCTATCCCAAGATGCCTTACTAATACTGTCTTATGTTGTCCCCAGAGCAGCCCTCAGAGGTGGGGGGGGGGTCTAATTCACATCCCATTTCCCAGGTCTGGAAAATCAAGGCACAGAGAGGCAAATGAACTCCCCCAAGGCCAAACAGCAACCAAGAGGCAGAGGCTGGATTTGAACCAGTGTCATCCCAGCAGATCTCTGCAGGTCATCTTAATCCCTCTGCCCTTCCTCCCAGTCACCCAGGGGAGGAGCAGGTCACTAAAAGGACAGCGAGGTCAGAGGAGGGGCAGTAGAGGGATGAGCGGAGGTTTCTGGTCCCCTGGGCCCCTGGAGGCAGGAAGGATCTGCCAGCGCACCGCCACCCGGCGCCCGGTCGCGCCCACCTGCTTGAGCGTGAGGTTGAAGAAGGAGTCGTGGAAGTCCCACTGCAGGATGTCGCCGTGCGTCCGCGCCTCCAGCTCCAGCAGCCGGTTGACCTTGCGGGCCTCGTGCTGGTGGCCGGCGCTGCCCACGAGGAAGAGGCGCCGCAGCTGCGCGCCCCGCACCTGGCGCTCCTGTCCCCACGTGCGCCGCACCAGCTCCCGGCGCTCGTAGTTGCTGGGCGACGACTTGATGGCCAGGAGCAGGAACACGGGCCGCGCGCACTTGTCGGGCGACGCGTCCTGCAGCAGCGGGAAGCTGCGACAGTGGCGGTACAGCAGGAAGTCGCGCACGTGCCGCGGCTGCCCCGCAAAATCGGGGTGCGCGGCGGCGGAGGCGTTGGCGAGGCACTGGGCGGGGCGGGGGCGCGCCGGCGGCGGCGAGGGCCAGGGGAGGACCTCGGGGGTCCCCAGGGGCTTCTCGGGCAGCAGGCAGCTGGGCGGTGTGGACACGTGCAGGCTGAAGAGGACCAGGACGGCGAAGGTGGCCACGGCCAGGACCAGGCCCAGGTCGGGCCGCAGGGGGCGCGCACACCTCATCCTGGCCAGCCCGGCCCGGGGTCCCAGGAGCAGGCCGTCGAGGGCTCCTGTGGAGAAGGACGGTCTGGAGGGCTGGCCACCGCCGGGCACCCCCAGCCACCTGGTTTTTCCGGTCTCCCCCCCAGGCTAATCATGTCCAGAATCTCTCACCCAGCCCCCAGCCGGGTTCTCCCCACTCCTGCTTCAGAGAGCACCAAAGAGCCACCAGGGGGAGGCGAGGAAGCCTTTAGATTTTGTGGTGCTGGGGGTTGAGCCCAGGGCCTGGTGCATGCGGGACAAGCGCTCTACCAACTGAGCCACATCCCAGCCGGAACCGCTTTGTGACAGAGGAGGCGGCTGGGATCCTTTCCACCTCCCCACCAGGAAGCTTTGAGCTTCTGGTTACAACAGTTCCCATTCTTCCTGTTTCTTTCTTTCTCTTTTCTTTTTTTTTTTGGTACTGGGGATTGAACCCAGAAATGCTTAACCACATCCCCAGCCCCCGCTTTTTTAGTTGTAGATGGACAAAATACCTTTTTTAGATTATTATTTATATGCAGGGCTGAGAATCCAACCCAGGGCCTCACAAGTGCTAGGCCAAATGCTCTACCACTGAGCCACAACCCCAGCCCCCTTTTTATTTTTTATTTAGAGACAGGGTCTCACTAAGTTGCTTAGAGCCTCCATAAGTTGCTGAGGCTGGCTTTGAACTCATGATCCTCCTGCCTCAGCCTCCTGAGTCCCTGGGATTACAGGCGGGGGCCACTGTGCCTGGCCATTCTTCCCGTTTTTAGTGGTCCTCTAACCTGACCACGGACCCTGGCTCTGCTTACATCCTTCAAACACAGCAAGGCTCAAACAAAGCCATCTTCCCTGGCAACCTCCTACAGATGCCCCCAAACCCATCCCAAATGGCCCTTTCTCCAGCAAGCCCTTGTTGGTCCCTCTGTAAGGGTCCCGGTTGGCCCTTGTCTCTAGTCCTTCTCTCCCTCCCTGGTCCGGTCCTGATTTCCTGGCGGTGTCCATGTCTGGCTTCATCTTTCCCAGTATGGAGGCAGCTTGTGGGTTTGGCATCACCCAGAATGAGGCAGACACACGGGGAGGAAGGGAACGTCTACTGAATTCACAGATAAAAAGTGAGTCCACTCAGTGTCTCTCTGGTGAACTTGTATGTAGCCTTCAAAACCCCGGCTGTCATGATCCTTCCTCCTGTAAACTTTTCCTCCACGCATCCAGGCAGAGCCCACGATCTCCCTTTCAGATTCCTTCCCCAGGTTTCCCCGGGCACCTGCAAAATCCTTTTGTTGGGCCAGGTGGGTCTGTGTTGTTCTCCAGCCTTGAATTAAGGATCTACTTTCTGGTGAAGCATGACAGGACCAGATTAGACTCAGGCAGGGCTTTTCTATTCAGCAAATACATACTGCACCAGGGAGACCCGGAACATGGCAGTCTCGGAGAGCACACTTTAGGGTCCAACTTCTGGGTTTGAAGTTAATTCTCTCATACCCTGGCTGGGCCTCTCATTCCCTGGGCCTTGGGTCTCCTCAGATGTAGAGGGGACCTCCAAGCAGCCCCCAGCTCACAGGGTTGTGTGGCCACAAAGGGCACCAGCCACTTGTGCATAGTGGCACTTGAGTGTTTGTCGAATGAACATCTGAACGTACTCACCTTGGACTGTCTTGGGGTGCCTGTGCTGAGCTGGGGTCTCTTCTGTCTCCCCAATGGCACCTGAAAGAGTACAGGGCAGTCAGAGGGTTCTGTCAGGCCTCTTTAACCCCGAGTGACCCCCCTCCCAGCTACAGGCTGGGAGCAAGGCAGAGAGTAGCTTCCTGTTTCTATCTTGGGTAAAAACTTAGCATGGAAACTGGGGACAGGGCTTCCCTTGCCGACCCATGAGGCCATTTCCCAACATGTTCCTCTCAGCCTGGCCAAGGTCTCCTGGGCCAGATAGACATGTGCAGCCCCCAAAACAGGGCTCAGATTCTACACTGCAGGTTCCACTGTGTGACCTTGGGAAAGCAGCTTGCTGTCTCTGAGCCTCAATAGAAACAAGAAGAATCAACCCTACTAAAAGTACCATGGACAGTTTCTCCTCCCATACACCGGGCGTGGTCCTGCCTCAGGACCTTCGCACATTCTCTTCACTGTGTCTGGATTGCTCTTCCCCCACCCCCTAATCCCAAGCAGTTCAACTCCTTCCTGTCATTGCACAACTGTCACCTTCCCAGGAAGACCTTTGTGGGTGGGACACTAACTATTCTGATCTGTATTCATCTTACTACTTCTTTTTTCTGTAGCACTAGTCACCGCCTAAAATACATAATGAAACTTTTTAAAGTTTTTTTTTTTTTCCTTGACCATTTCTCCACCACAATGCGTTTTCCCATTTTATTCCCAGCCTCTATGTGCATAGTAGGTGCTCAATAAACGTGTGACTAATGAATGAAAGAATGTTGGGTCGCCACAGCCCCTGGAAAAAACCCCGATTCTCAGGATAATGCACCACATCTGTTCATGGCCTGCGCTCCTCTAATACACCAGGAGCTGGGGACGCATCGGTGGATAGGCGCGGGGGACACATGGGTCCCGCCACTGTGGGGCCCACACCCTGGAGTGTGACGAACAGCAAGTAACTGACTCAACCAAGGTGACTGGAGAGGAAGACTCGGGGGGGAGTAGAGAAGCAGCTCAAGCTGGGTTCCTGGCTGGGCACACACCACGTCACCGCTGCAACCCACGACGGGTGGGGACTTCTCACCAGCCGCCAGGCGGTCAGCTCTGCAGTGGACACCTGCGCAGCTTCCTCTAACCTAGTTCTGTTCTGAGTCTCTCCCCCCTCCCCCGAGGCGGCTCAGACCCCACAGGCCCAGGCTCAGCCCCCAGCTGGCGCCCCATGCCCAGCCCCAGCCCCAGGGGGTGTTCTCTGGGCTTCTGGCTGCAGTCGGGGTCCCGGCCCTTCCTCGGGTCTGGTCAGTTTGCTCGAGAGGCACCTGCCCACGTGGAGCCCTGCCCCCAGACTGCCAGCCTCCGCCCTGTGGAAGAGCCTGGCCTCGAACCTGCGTGGTCCTGCCTCAGGTCCCTGGAGCCGCTGTGAGGACAGGTGTGCACCTGGCCCAGCCGCAGCTCTTTTGCAGGTGTGGTGGCGCACGCCATCATCCCAGCCGTCCGGAGGCTGAGGCAGGAGGATCGCGAGCTCCAAGCCAGCCTCAGCAACAGTGAGGTCCTGAGCAGCTCAGTGGGACCCTGTCTCTAAGGAAAAGACAAGATGGGGCTGGGGACGGGGCTCAGCGGAGGAGCGCTGGCCTGGCCCGTGAGGCCTGGCTGGATCCTCGGCTCAGCACAGAAAAATGAATATGGAAACAGGCCGCGAGCCGCCTCCGACTAGACCAATCAGAGCAGCAACGCGAGCCTGGAGCCGAGCTCCCAGATCAAGACAGAGTCACACGTAAAACTCGACACAGAAGGGACGGGACCAGGTGTGCACAGAACCCGGGGAGTCCTGAGCGGTCACCAGGACCCCAGGCTGAGCAGCTGCTGGAAGGTGGCGTGTGGCCAAGAGCGGAAGCAGGGGAGCAGGAGCAGGGGGTCCCGGGCAGAAACCCAGGTCCCCTGTGTCACCCGGGACGGCCTTGCCGCTGGTCTGTCCGAGAGGCTAAAGGGGAACCCAGGGAGGACCATGTCCACCAAGGAACCCAAACACAGGATTTCCAAACGTGTCAGGGATGGGGAGGGAAGTGACACAGTGACCTGGCCATCCAACCAGCGTCTGCCACAGGGCCCGTCACCCAGAGGAAGGCGGGACAGCCGGGTCTTCCCTTCCCTGCGGGCTGGCCGGCAGTCAGAGGTCGTCCCAGTCCCTGCGCTCCGGTGCCTCTGATCCGAGACCGGCTTAGACCAGAGGAAGAGCCGCCCCGGCCGGAGCAGTAGGACTGAAGGGCCGCCTTCAGGTTGCGACTCCCAGAACCGAGGGGACATGGACGTGCTGTCCTGGGGGAGGGCAGAGTGTCCCAAAGGACGAGGATGGACAGGCTCCCGGTGCCAGGCACCCTGGGAAGGGCAGGGAGCTCCCTGGGCGTGCCGCTCACGGGAACCTCCGCCTGTCCCCACCTGAAGCCCTGGAAGCCCGTCCCTCGGGGGTCCGGAGGCTCACCCCCAGGCAGGGCTGCCGAGATCCTTGGCCACTGCCCAACTCAAGCCTTAGCCCCTCTGCCCTTCCCTGAGGTTGGGGGTAGGGATGAAGGTCCCCAGCTTCCTCATTCTGTCTTGGTGAGCAGCCCCTACTTGAGAGGCTACCTCAGGGCTGCTGCCACCAGTCACCTCATTAGCATACAAAGACACACTCCCTGGGAGATTCCCAGGATTTTAGGAATTGTATTCTAGGGAATGGGAGGAAGACCAAATGTATTTCCCAATATCCTAGGAGGAGATGGGGTCTGGGCTGGTTTGATTTTAAGGTCTGGTTGACATCTGGGCTGAGAGATGAATGAAATGCAAGGAAAAGCCAGCATGGTGGCCACCTGGGAGGGAATAGCAGGTGCAAAGGCCCTGAGGTAGGAATGGGCTGAGCAGCCGAGGGCCCTTCAGGAAAGCTGGGCGCCAGCCCTGGGGGCTCAGCCTCTGGAAGATAGGTCCAGGAGATCCAAAAATTCAAAGAGCTGAATGCTGAAGGAGATTTCAGTTTCACAATGGAGACGGTCTCCCAGTCACATCCTGTGCCTCCATAGAAAGACCAAGTCACCAAAGAGGAAATCACATGAAGGAAGCCAGGGCATCTCCTAGATACCCCAGCACCCAGGGTGCTCGGATGGTAGGGAAGAGGGTGAGTCATGAACCTAATTTTAGGGCATGAGATCCAGTGGGTAGAAATAGGACATTCAGGACTTTTGAAAAGTTTGGGGGGGTGAGGCCCTGCCCCATCTGCAGCTTACAATCTAAGCCAATCTCTCTCTCTCTCTCTCTTTTTTTTTTTTTTTTTGGTACTGGGAATTGAATCCAGGGACCCTTAATCACTGAGCCACATCCCTGTCCTTTTCTATATTTTATTTAGAGACAGGGTCTCACCGAGTTGCTTAGGGCCTCACTAAGTTGCTGAGGCTGGCTTTGAACTTGTGATCCTCCTGCCTCAGCCTCCCAAGCCGCTGGGATTACAGGTGGGCGCCATTGCACCTGGCTTAATTCTTAACAGAGTAACTTAGTCCCAAGGGACACCTGCCTGGGGACATTTGTGTATGTGTGTGTGCGCACGCGCGCGCATGTGGTTTTAGGGATTAAACCCAGGAGGGCTCTACCACTGGGCTACATCCCCAGCCCTTTTATATTTTTATTTTGAGACAGACCCTTGCTTAGTTGCCTAGGCTGGCCTTGAACTTGTGATTCTCCAGCTTCAGTCTCCCGAGTTGCATGGACAGCTGCATCCAACTGTATGGGGACATTTTCTTTAAAAAAATCAATTAATTAAAAAAAAGTTTGTTTGAGCCAGATCTCAGTATGTTGCCGGGCTGGTCTCAAACTTCTGGGCTCAAGGGATCCTTCTTGAGCCTCCAAGGCCTTGGCCTCAGCCTCCCAAGTCACGGGGACACGGGCTCGCGCCACCTGGCCTGGCTTGGAGATATCTTCGGTTGCCATGACTTGGGGGGCGGGCAGGGGCCTGCTGGGGACCTTTTGGCTGGAGACAGGCACATTGCATAACATCCTGCACTATTATAGCCTGCTCCAGCACAACACCCACCCCAACGGATACTTGACAGCTTGAGGAATTTCCATCAAAACCAACAGATAACCCAGAAGAGAGAATTCAAAGTGAGGGGCCAGGTGCCCGGCTCAGGGGTCGGCACTGAGACCTTGGTTCCATCCCCAGCACCGGAAAACCAAAGGAGAAAAAACCTAAACCAAACCAAGACGACGACAAAGCCCACCAAACAGCAGCAGCCACAAAACCCCGGGGAGGGGGAGGGGCAGGAGGAAGGAAAAGGAGACACAGTTCCTGAAACTGGGGCTGGGCATCCAGGGGAAATGGAACCTTGGACACGGCTACTTGGCTTTAACGGATTCCATAAATGCCTATTCTGTTGCTTGCGTTTTATTTTCATGTTTATTTGTAAGAACTTTTTAAAAGTTTTTTTTTTTTTTTTTTTTTGTAGTTGTAAAGGCTCACAATGCCTTTATTTTCTTTTGATGCGGCCGAGGGTCAAACCCAGCGCGCGCCTCCCCGGTGCCACCCGTGCCAGGCAAGCAGAGCCGAGCTGCAGCCCCAGCCCAGAACTTTTTGCTTAACCTTTGTTGGCACCTCTTTTTCTCCTCCGGGTTGTTTTCTCTAACGGGAGGGATTCTGGGGGCTACCCTCGTAGATCCTGGCAGATCCCATCACAAAACTCACAGATTCCCCCATTCACTCAGCAGGTGCGGCGGGCGCCGGGTCTGAGCGGGAGTGGGAGGGGCCAGGTTCTCGGTCCCTTCCTATCCCCTAGGGTCCCCTACACGCCCATTAATGCAAACTGGATCCTCTTTTTCTCATTCACCAAGGCACCCACTGAACTCAGATCCCTTAAGGCTTCACGCCCGGAATGGATCTTCCGAGCTGGCCGGACTGGAGGGAGCAGGCACCTCGGGGCTCCTCTCAGTAGGAGGCTGGACCAGGGCACATTCGCGGGTTGGTCCAGGAACTCCCACTGGGCACCACACTGGGCTGTGTCCGGGCGGTACCCACCCATCCGCAGAGATCTTGCTATCAGCGGGGTCGGGACCCCACACCTGCCCTGGGAGACACCGGGCGCGGGGTTGCCTGGGGGCCAGGGTCGGCTTCCTGGAGGAGGTGCACAGGGCTGGGTGTTGGTGGGCAGCCCCTCGAGGCCCGGGTTCGAGTCTGTGGTCCCCAAGATCCTGGGGCCAGCAGCCTTTCCTAGAAGCCCCTACCTCAGAACACACACGGAGATCACTCATTCATTCCACAAGCACGCGCTGGGTGCTTGTCACCACCCTGGACGCCCCCCACCCCCAGTCAGATGTGTATGTACCTGGGGGACCTTCCCGTACACCCCAAGCAAGCTGTGGATGCCCTGGGGCCGCCAGCTGGGGTCCTCTAAGTCAATCCAGTTCGGACAACCAGGTACCTGCAGTCCCACAGGTTGAGGCTCAGTCCCCAAGCCTGTCCCCTCCCCCCACTTCCAATGCCCACCATCAGCCCAGGTGGGTTTCCAGGGTTTCTCACCCACTAGTTGGAAATCGGTGCTCCCAGACCCCTTCTTTGGGTCCCGTTAATTTGATGGAGTAGGCCACAGAGCTCACGGGGCAGCGGGGGTCGGGGGTGCAGAGACGGCGCAGCCCGAGGGGCGGGAGAAGGGGGCGGGCTTTCCCACCCTCCCCGGGCAGCGCTGATCGGTTTTCCCCTGGCCTCCTTGCACAGGTATGATTGGCAGCACCATCGGCCAATCAACTCCCCGCCAGCCCCCTCCCCTCCCTGGAGGCTGGGGTGGGGCCGACAGTCCCAGCCCTCTAATCCTGCTCCAGGTCTTTCTGGTGACCAGTGTCCCTCCAGGAGCTACCCACAGCTGCTGCCAGCTGCCTCATTAGCATTCAAGACCCTGGGGCTGCAAAGATTCCTCAGGTGTTAGGAGGTGGGCCAGGAACTGGGATGAGCCCTAATCTGTGCTTCCAGCTAAACCCAGGACCCCACTGCGGGGAGGAAAACGTTCAAGGGGTTCACGGGAAATGCCGGGAAGCCGGGTGGGTGGCTCCGCCTGTGATCCCAGCAGCTGGAGCTGCAGGCTGATTAGCGAGGCCCTGAGCGACCCGGGGAGACCCTGTCTCTAAGTGCAATATAGGGGCTGGGGCTGGGGCGCAGCTGGCAGAGTGCTTGCCTCACGTGCTCAAGGCCCGGGGCTCGATCCCCAGCACCGCACACACACAAAGTGAATAAAACATAAGAAGGGCTAAGGACGTGGCCCAGTGCTTAAGCACCCCCGAGTTCTATCCCCAGTACACACACACACAAAAAAAAGTGCCTGGGGAGACCCCAGGACCCCCCAGACCTCACCTGGCCCCTTCCCAGCGGGAAAGAGAACTTGGCATCAGATTTTAACTCCATCCGGAAGCAGCCAGGTCCTGTTTGGCCCTCAGTTCACCCCGGGGGGTTCCTAACCCAGAGATGCCGAGAGACCCCACCAGGTGTGTGTGTGTGGGGGAAGGGACAAGGGCTTGCGTATTTCACCACCATGCGGTGGTGGCCTCAAAAACAGTCAGGTCATGGTCCTGGCTCCTTTGGTCCCCCCAGAAGCCCCCACTTACAGCTGGGGACACTGAGGCTCAGCATGGAGCAAGCTCAGAAGCCAGAACTCTGAGAGGGGCCTGCCCCCCACCCCCCCAACTGCCTTCCAGAGCCAGTCACAAGGAGCTGTGTCGTGGGTGACACCAAACGTGGAGGGACAGAGAGCCTGGGGACACAGGGGCACCCACGCTGCATTGCCCACCCTCGCGTGGGCGGCCCATGAACCTGTGGCACACAGGAGCCCAAGTCTTATCTGACGCAGTGGCTGCTGGGCCATGGAGCACTTATTGAGCACCTACTGTATGTACACTGGGTTCTGGGGCCACCCGCTCTGCCCTGTGACATAGTAACCAGAAGCAGCTTTTATAAATGCTGTAGGGGGAAGAGGAAGCAGCAGGGGACATGATCGAGCGGGCACCAGGGAGATTCTGAAGGATATTGCGGAACCCCCCCGGGGCCGGGCCCTGCGGAAAGGTCACCGGAGGCAGAGGGCACAGTAAGCGCAGAGCCCCGAGGTGGGCACAGGCCTAGGGTGCTGGAGGGGGACATGGAGGAGACAGGAGGGTTTCTGGACCAGCCTGGAGTCAGAAAGCAGAACCGGGCCGACCGGGAAGAACCTCATGTTCCATGCGGGAGGCGGCGGGGCTGCGGGGACCTGAGCCTGAGCCACTCCATTTTAAAAGCTCCAGTTGGAAACCTGCGGTGTCAGCAGGCACAGCCACAGGGCCCCCAGTGTGGCTCAGAGAAGTCACTTCCCCTCACCCTGATAAACAGAGTCAAGCTGACCTAGCCTGATAAGTGGGAAAGGCGAGAAGATCAGGGTGGGGACCACCAGACCAGATGCTCCTGTCCCCAGAGAACCTCCTGTTCCACGGTGGTAGCTGATAAGGATTGAAAGGGGGGTCAAAAGCCCCCAAATGTTGAATAAATAATAGAGCCGAAGAGCCTGAGGAGGACCTGACATCCCGTCACTTGTCATCACACTGATCCTCTGTGTGATCCTCACTCCCTCAAACTCTACCGCCTCGTCTGGCCCCGGGTGAGAGCCGCAACTTCTCCCGACGACCCCCTCCTCAACCGGCCGCCCACTCCACCCCGGGAAAAGCCTGCCTTGGATGCGGACCTGTCACCGCGCTCCGAGTGAGTGTGCATCTGCTGGACTTGGAGCCTACGGCTTGCGACTTTGGAGCTTAGCACACAGAGGGACCTTCTGTCGGGAGACTATCTTGATCAAGTGTGTTTGCAGAGCTTAGACTAATCTAGAAGGGTTTGCTGTGTAGTGGGTCATGTCGATTGCAGTGCCCAGCCTCGGGGACTGCCATTTCCTTGGTTAAGAACCTGTAGAGTGAAGTTGTATGGAGCGATTTGAGGAATAAAGCATTGACGAGGGCAGAAGTGCATGGACATTCTTCCTCTCCTCCCCCTGGTGATAGGGAGCCATGGAGGGTGTGTGAGTAGGAGAGGAGACTTTTAATTTATGCTTTTAAGAAGTCCCCTGTGGCCACCAAGGGGCAGGGGTAATCAGAGCAGGAGGAGAGGGCAGGGTGGCATCTAGGTTGAAGCACTTGGGTCTGGGAAAAGGGGCAGGTTGGAGGGATACAAGAGTGGGCGGGCTCAGGTGACGTCGGTGTTGGAACCTGGATGTGGGGGTGGACAAGAAAGCGCGCGGGAACAGAACGGGAGCAGCCTCAAGTCTCTCACTGGGACACTGAGGGAGACCCAGCCCGGGCCAGGAGGGAGCAGGTGGACCAGCACAGGCCCCGAGGCCCCTCAGGCTTGCAAAGGTCAGGCCTGGCCTGGGGAGCCCCAGGTGAGAGGAGGGGACTCACAGAGGACAAGGCCACAGCAGTGACATCCGGGATGACACTCCAGGACCCTTATCTGTTCCACATGACCAGACCAGTCAGCTTCCCTCAGGCTGTTTGTCTTCATGCACCAGTGCTGCTTTGCCCAGCCCAGAGTCTGCTTCCTTCAACACACACAGAAAAGCCACTTCTATTCACTGGCCAAGACCCAGGAGCCTCCCCTGGGGGTGTGGCTGCTGAATGTGGCCATCTCAGCGCCCACAACCTCTGCCCTGCCCACCAGCTCCAGCCACACTGACTTCCTGAGCAACCTTTAAGCATCCGGGCTCCATGCTGCCCCAGGGCCTTTGCACATGCTGCTGCTTCCACCTGGGACTCCCTTCCCTCTAGCCCCTGCCTACCCGGTTCTCTTTAATCTTCAAGTCATAGCTCAAATGTCACCTCAGCAAAGTTCTGACCTTCTATCTAAACCACCCACCCCACATCTGCTCTTCCCTGAACCATTTCAACCAGAAGTCACCGGAAACTGACTAGCTGATCTTCTGTCGGTCTCCCAGCCAGCCAGGAGCCCCAGAGGGGACTGGGTGCTTCGTCCTCTATGGCTATGTTCCTACCTAACACTCACCAGGTCATTTTCTCTCGTCTCACTTCATCCTCACTCTCCCCTTCCACCAGTGTTCGGCTTCAGAAAATGGGTAGATCTGTAGCTTGAGGGAACACACGTCATGTACAAGGTCCTGGGTTCCAGCCTCAGCATGAGGAGGAAAAAAATAAACAAGAAGAACCTGGGCTGGGGTGTGGCTGGGTGGTAAGAGCCTTGTCCAGCTGGGGGGGGGGGGGCTATAATCCCCCCCCGCAGCTGCAGAGGCTGAGAGAGGAGGATCCAGAGTTCAAAGTCCAGCCTCAGGAACTTAGCAAGGGCCTTAGCAACTCAGAGAGACCGTCTCTAAATAAGAAATAAAAAGGGCTGGGATGAGGCTCAGTGGTTAAGCTCCCCTGGGCTCAATCCCTGGACGACCCCCCCCCAAGAAAAAAGTCACCCCATGTTTACCAAAAACACAAACATAAAAGAAAACAGAAGAAACAAACCAAAAACTAAGGGGGGTCCAGGTGGACCTGAAGGGCAGATCCTGGATCCAAATCTTCTGCAAGAAATGGGCAGCTCAGGAAGGCCGGTCACCGGAGTTTGTCCTACAGGAGGCGCCCTGACCCCGCCAGCCCTGACCCTGCCAGTCCTCAGCAGGACCACGTCCAGGATGGCTGTGGCTCCCTAAGTCCGGGACGCTCAAGCGCCTTCTGTAAAGGTGCAGTGTTTGCATAGAAACTACGCACAAGGTCCTGTTGACTTTAGATGACCGCAGACTCGCTCCCCCTAGGGCAGGGAGGACACCCGAGCACGCGGCGTGGCTAGGGAATCACGGCCCCAAAGTCTGTCCGTGTTGAGTCGGAGCTGCCTGTGAGGGACCCCTGGGCACCTTCGAGATCCGGGCACACTCTGTACCCGGGATGAAGAGAGACAGTCCCCAGGCACCAGATGTTTGTGATCTCTAAATATTCATGAGGCGTTGTCCACGGAGCACTGAATATTCATAATCCATTGAATATTAACAAGCCCTGAGATACGCAGAAGTGCCGACCACCCAGCTGAATTCATTTTGGGAACCCCCCACCCGCCGCCGTGACAGCACGGCAACCTCATGTCCCTTGCCATCAACCCAGGTGATGGCCAACCTGAGTGCTTGTCCTGGGTAGGTGTCCCTCCAGGCACTTCTGTCCTCCTCAACAGGAGGCCAAGTGACAGGAGGGGTTGAAGGTTGCACGGGAGGCAAGCCCCGCCCACTCCCACAGCCCAGGCCCCGCCCCCTCTGACCTATGCCCACGCTTGACCCCAAGGGCCCCCTGCCTGACCCCAACTTGGGGGCCTCCACCCCCTCATGACGCTTCCACTTTCCAGATGAGAAACGGAGTCTCAGAGTCCTGGAACCTTCTCTAAGCCTGTCCCACCTGCGCTTTTACCCCCAGCCCAACTCCAGCTTTGGGAGGGGAGTAGCCCAGCCCCAGCCCCAGACCCAGCGGGTCTGTTTCCCTATCAGGAAGATTGGGTCCTTGAAGTAGCCATGGCCCCTGGCAGCCCACTGACCACCTGTGGGGCCCAGGACAAGTAGCTGGGTCCCCTAGACCTCAGAATCTTCCAGGGGGATGGTGGCAGCTGCCAGCCAGGTCCCAGCGGCAGCGGGTGCGAGCACTCCATCCACATCAGTGACAGCTTCTGCACGTTCACCAGCCCTCGTCTGGGATTTGAATGGGGGCGTGGAACCTTCTGAGGACTTTCTCAGAATGTTCTGAAACACTCTCACACAAGTGAGGGGTCAAGGGTGATGGAAGCAATTAGAAGAACCCCCTTTGTGTGCATAAGGGCCACGCGCCAGCTCCGCATGGTGACCTTTCTTGTAAGGGACATGTCTGTGAAGGGCCACCGGTATGTTAATATCAACAGCAGTCACTGTTGTCACCTACATGAAGCCCTGACTCTTGGAACAAGTGCTGACCTCCTCCTGAGTGTCCCAAGCTGGGTCTAGGTTTGGGGGACTCAGCCAGGATAACAGAACAGCCCCCAGGCTCATGGAACTCAGGTGCACATTGGGGAGAGAAAGGTAGCAAAGGGTAATCTTCTGGAGCTGGACTCCAGGGGGGAAGAAACTCTTCCCGCCTCTGAAGGAGCCCCAGTGCCTCCCTCGGGGCCTTCCAGGGGGTCTTGGTGGACAAGATGGGCACAGAGAAGGTGCCCAACTGCCTGAGGTCACACAGCCCATGGAGACTGGGGCGGCTCCTCGCCTGTTGGTACCGGCTTGCTCTACCCGGGATGGCTTGCTCTACCCGGGACGATGGGCAAGCCCCTTTTTATGAAGAACGGGAGTCACTTTTACAAACAGAAAAGAAAGAAGAAAACTCCCAGTAAAGATAATTCCTTAGACAGGCTCATTGTAGCCAGAGCTGCTTCATAAAACCATGTGCTGCCCCAGGGCTCCATGTCGACTGTGCCCCGGGCTCTGGGCGAATACCTGGGTGTGGAAAGGGTGGGGGACATAACCCTTTAGACCTTGGCTTCCTGGTTTCCAGGTCAAGGCTCAATCCCCATCAAGGCAGTTGCGGTCACAGTGATTCATTTAGAGAGCTGTCGTCCCTCTCTGGGGAAACTGCCCCAGCCCTGGGGATGGATCCAGCGTGAGGCAACCCCAGCCCGGCTCCCCTGGGCTCCCCTGGGCTCCCCTGCTAGGGCGGGAGACCTCCCCTTAGAAGGTGGGCTGGGCTTCCCGGCTTAACCCTTCCTGTGTTCCAGGGCAGATGGGGGACACTGACGTCTCATGGCCCCACTTCTGGGGACTTCCTGGACCCCACACCTTCAGGCTGGGCAGTGTCCTATGGTGCTGCAATAAATCGTGCTACTATCACACAAAGATAAACACCAAACCAACGGGTCACAGAGCTGTGTGATCAAGATTAGAGATCACGTGAGCGCCCACGTCTGGCCACCTGGCCACCGTCTGCCTGTCTACACCTGTCCTCACAGGACGGCAGGGCTGGATTAGACCCTTTTGTATCGAGAGGGAAAATGAGGCACAGCACCATCAACTCATCTAGGGGAGGCTGGGTGGAGGCCCAGGCGGCCTCCCACTACCACTTGATGGCGTTTCCTTTAATTTGCTCTGTCGATAATGAGCTCCCCTTCATGGGAGGTGATCAAGCCACACCAGAATCCCACCAGGCAGAGATTGTTCTGGACCTCTCCCTGGCTCATGGGGTGGCCCCAGACAAGTCCCTTCCCTGCTCTGGACCTCAGAGGCTGGTGGCAAGAGGAGAAGTCACTTAGACTTTCCCAGTTCCTCTTGGGTCGACCCAGCTGTGCCTCTGAGCAGTCTGAGCGGGCTTATGGGGGTTCTCTGAGCTCACAGGCTCCAAGGCCCCTTCTCCTGGTTCCCCAGAGCCAGAGCAGCTGTCAGAACCTGCCACACCTTGGGAGTGAGGGACGGGGAGAGGGAGGGCGATGTAGCTGGGCCAACAGGACCTGCTCATCTAAGCCAGGTGGGGGCCCAGCTGTCCAACTCAGGGGCCACACCTTCTCCTGACTCCTCTGCGTGTGGTAGTGGCCTTGGGAACTGCTAGGCGTCAGGAAGGGCTGGCCACCCAGGGCTGGCCCCAGAGCCGGCATTGAGGCAGCTCCCCTTGGGACCTGAACCTCTGATCTGAACTACAGAGGAGGGTGTCTTCCCGCTGGGAGGGCGTGTCTCAGTTTCCACATCTAAAAATGTGGCCACACACACAAAAAAATGCCTCTGAAGGGAAGTTGGTCAGAAGGGTGGCCCCATAATTATTATTAACATAATCATGGTGACGGCTCATTGCCCCCTGAGCGGCCACAGTACTTTTCCACCCTCCTCCACAGGGTGCCTGCCAGGAGACCTGCTTAACACAGAGGGAAACTGAGGCTCCAGGCTTAAAGTCACGTGTCTAAGAGTCCCCCGTGGCCAGCAGGACACCCCATAATAAAAATTCCCTTCCTGGCTGAGCAGTCAGGCACCCTCCTCAAATCCGGGTCACTGTCTCACCTCAAGGAGGAGAAACTGAGGCCAGGCGACCAGGAACAACTTTACCGAGCCACAGAGCTGCGGCTGGCAGAGCCGGGACCTGAAGGAACCCTGGGAAACCTCACGTTCCCGAAGGTGGCCCAGCCCCGGCGCAGCAAGAAGAGGTCGGGGATCAACCGCGGTTCCCGCCAGAAACGTCAATCAGCGCCCTCAGGAGCTGGGGGACAGTTCCTGGACAGCCACCCTCAGAGGGCTAACAATCGCCACAACTGGAACAGCGACCGGGTGGACGAGGGCTGAGTGCCAGCCGCTCCTCCGGGAGAGCCGGCCCAACCCTGGCAGGAGGCGGGGAGCAGGGGTCCCCGGGGTTAGGGAGGCTTTCCTCCCCGGCCAAGGCCACAGGTGGCCTCGGAAACGCCGGGGATCAATGCTGCCGATGGGCGGGGCCAGCCGAGTTCCTGCGACTCGGGGCTGCAGGACGTCGCTACATCTTCAGGGACTTGCTAGTGGCTCCCTGGACCCTCCTTGCCTCCTCCCGGTGCCCACTCCCGGGAGCCGCCAGGTCCTCAGGGTCCCTAACACTTACCCGCCAGGCGACCGTCCAGGCCCTGCCCTCCTCCCCTGGAGCGGAGAAGGGCTCTCACCTGGCGGAGCCCCCTCCTCCCGGCCTCGCTCCTTCCCGCTGCAGCCTGCGAGCCGCGTCTCCCGGACGCGCGGAGTCTCCGGGTGGCCCAGGCGCAGCGCCCTCCGGCCCCGCCCCCGACACGCCCCCGACACGCCCCTTCCCCCGGCGGCCGGGGCCAGCGCCGGACGCTCGGGGCCTCTCCGCTCCTCCCGGGCCCTGGAGCCCACCTGGGTCCGGCGCGGCCAGGGAGGGGGCTCCCCGCGGCTGGAGGTGGCCGCCGCGCTGCGCAGTCCCTCGGCTCAGGGCCCCGCGCAGCGCTGGCCCAACGTGTGCTCCATGAAGAAATGATGAGCTGGGAGGCAGGCTGGATCCAGGGCTCCAGGGTCTCTGCAGAGGGTTGGAAGCTTCCAGAAGCCCCAGAAACCTGTCCCTCGCACCTCCTCCCCCGGACTTCCGGAGGTTTTGGGCTTGACATTCAAAAAGGTTCTGGAAGTGGAAAGTCAGATTTGGGATTGGGGGGACGGGGCTGGGTTTGGGGAGGATTTGAACTCTGTCCCCTGCTGCCTCCAGGGTCTATAGAAGTTTCTAGGCTTGGAATGTTGGGATCAGGACCTGTGGGGTGAGGGTCCAGGTGTATGTAGGCTCCATTCATCCTGCGTCCTCCCAGCTCCATTGCTTCCTGAGAGGAAGGGTGAGGGGCCTGGCTGGGGCAGAGCTGGGACAGAGTGAACTCTGCTTGGCGCAAAGTGATTGCAAAGGGAGATGGTGTCTCCTGTGGCTGCCCCATAGGGGCCCCAGGACATCAGGGGCTCCAGAGACACACCTTCCTTGCTGAGATAAACACTTGGACTTCGGTTAGGAGCTTATGGACACCCCATGGGGCCCCAGGAAGGACCCGTCACATTCTTTCCTGTGGGAGGTCCCTGCCCATTCCCCACCTTCACCCGAAAGGGGCCCTTTCCTGGGTTGCCCCGGAAACGTGCAGAACCACTGTAAGTAGAGGAAGCCCGCTGAGTCCTCAGAACCCTGTCCCCTGCTGCCTCTAGGGTAGACACCCAAATCCTGGTCCTTCCAAACACGTGCGTCCAGGGGACCCTGGACACAAAGGTCAGAGATCTGGAATCTAAAGCAGGGAGTGAGTAGCCTGCCCTGGTGAGGCATGCCGGGAATCCCAGCGGATCTGGAGGCTGAGGCAGGAGGATCCCAAGTTCAAAGCCAGCCTCAGCAACTTAGCAAGACTCTTCAGCAAAATAAAAAGGGCTGGGGGTGTGACCCAGTGGTTAACCGCTCCTGGGCTCAAAAAAAAAAAAACAAAGATGAAAAAGAGAGATGGGGTAGGTCGTCTCTCCCCCGTGAGAGTCCACATGCTCCCAGTGGCAATTCCAGGTGAATCCAAAACAGGTGTTCCAGCAGATCCTTGTGCACACGGTCAGGGCAGCACCATTTACAGTGGCCAGGGGACCGAAGGACCAGTGTGTCCATCTCAGGGCGGAGGGATAAAGGAACTGGTCCGTCCACATAGGGGAAGGTCACTCAGCTGTAAAAGGACCAGGCCACAACAACGATGAAACTTGAAATCATGATGCTGTGTGACAAAAACCAGGCCCAAAAGGCCACAAGGGTCTGACTCCCTTGACATGAGACGTTCAGAACAGACGAGTCCAGAGACAAAACTCAGGGGCCTGCCAATGCGGTGGGGGTCTCCTTTGGGGAGATGAACATGTCCCAGAGGGAGACGGAAGCCCTACATTTTGAATGTCCTGAGCGCTGCGGGGCAAGTTCACGGTCAATTTTCTGTTGTGTGAATTTCACATTTATTTGTTTATCTTTAGTTCGGGGATGGAGCCTGGGGGCAGTCCGCCACTGAGCCACATCTCCAGCCCTTTTAAAAATGTTCTCAATTCTGAGACAGGGTCTCCCCAGGTTGACGGGGCTGACCTGGAGTCGGGACCCTCTTGCCTCAGCTCCCTAAGTCGCTGGGATCACAGGTGTGTGACGCAGGCCTGGCTCACCTCAGTCGAAACACGCACACACAAGCCCACCAGGGGACTTGACGGAGCACTGTGCGACTGGTCACTGTGGCAGAGCAGAGATTGGGAGCCACCCAAACTGGGGAGACCAGAGAATCTTAAATAGCTGAATGACACCACGCCCTCTGGGGTTGGCCAGTTTAATGGGTCCCTGCCTGCTCTGTTGGGACGCACCCTCCTGAGATAGGCGCGTGTCACACAAGCAGGGCAGGGCAGTTAGGCGGTCACTCCCAAGAAAAATGCCTCCTGTGTTTTAAAAGGTGCCCGGCCTTACTCAGGACCCAGGAAAACAAATTCAAGGCAGCATGAGGTACCATGTTCCTGCCGCTTATCAGATGGGCCGGAACCCAAGCCTAGATAAGCCAGTGTGTTGGAGGTGGCAGCAGATGGTGGCATTCAGACAGCAGCTCCGGGCTTGCAAATGTCACCCACACCATCAGCCCCATGGCCACACAAGACTCTCTGGGGGGGACCAAGGCACCAGCCCTGCACACACATGGATGGTGGGGACACTGCCATCGGCTTTGACCTTCTGTGGGGCTATGGCTCCCTCCCCTCCCCCCAACCCACTGTGAAGTCAGGAAGGTGCCCTGAGGACGTTCCCCCCAGCTACAGGGCTCCCCCTTTTTTTAACATATGGAGAAACCGAGGACAGGAGGACGGGAGGGGATATTATCAACAGGGTTTTGAGGTGTGAGTAGGAGCTTGCAAGATGGGGAAGCGCCTCCCCTCCCTGGCATAGCCAGCCATCCCCCTCCTCTTCAGACAAGGAGGGAGGATCAAAAAGTGCAGGGCAAGTCTCAAGCCACATCCTGCTTCCTGTTTCCTGTTTCTGAAACTCCATTTGGTGCAGGCTTGGTTCCTCTCAGGTTGTAGGATCCCTCAGGGTCAGACTGAGTGACGGTCCCCAGGTGCCTGTCAGGACCCAGGACCATCTGCTGAGCTCAGACCTGCTCCCCGGCACTGTCCGTTACCACGTCTACCCCGGCCCCACCAGGCCACTCTGCTCCCCCCCGTCCTGGCACTCTGTGCACGCAGCTTCCCCGTGGCCACCATGAAGGGGTCTGCAGATGAGGACACCTAGGCTCAAGCCGCTCATTCAAAGTCAGTGATGGCCGCGTCGGCTCTGGACCCAGGCCCCTGCTCCCAAGTCTTTCAGCTTCCAAGAACTTTGTCTTGCTCACAGCTGCGCCCCCTGCCTGGCCCACCCCAGAGATCATTTAATGTTCATGTATTGACTAAAAATTGCTTTCTCGTGGAGCTCAAACTCTGCCTGGGGTGCCCCGCCCGTCTTATAAACTCCTACTCAAATGTCAAAGCCCCATTTATGATGCCCCTCCCTAGGACATTTTCTTAACTTCTTGGGAAGAGCTCTGGGTGCCCCAGTCTGGGCTCCTGTAGTCCTTGTCCCTCCCACTAGCCCAGTTCTGAGCCCGTGGGCCCTGGGTCTGGCTTTTGTCCCTCGAAAGCTTATAGGATAAGCAAAGTGCAAGGGGTGGGGCAAGATACCCTAGAAACACCAGGCGGCACCCATGCAGCTCTGCCCCTCTCCACTCCGACTGTATGAAGGAGACACTCTGGAGCAGGATAAGGTCTCCTTTTTTATTTTGTTAGAAAATAAAGTGTTTATTCGAAGAACGTTAAAAGGCCAGGACCTGGGGCGTTGGTGGGAGGAGGCCGGTCTCGGCTCAGCTGGGCTGGCGCGGGGCTCCTCTCCAGAGTCTGGCCTCGTGGGGGCGACAGCAGCCCGGCTCCCAGCAGGAGGGCGGGGGGTGAGTGAGCACCTCGGTCCCAGCTCAGCAGCTTACCAGGTACATCCCTGTGGCAGTGGGGACAGTGAGGAGGGCCCTGACCTTCCGGTTCCCTCGGCGTCCCCCCCGTCCAACGTTCCCATGGTCTGTGCCTCGGGTCCCAGCAGCCCCTTGTGGGGCGGGAGGACCGAGTGGGGGTGGGGGCGGGATCTGGTTCCCTGCCCTGGGTCCTTCCAAGGACGCCCCGGGGGTCAACCCGGCCCCTGTTTCTCCCTCTTCACTTGCAGTGCTGGGGGGACCGGGACCCCAGGCCTGCTGGGCAGCCCCCGGCCCCTGAGCCAGACCCCAGCCCTGCTTCTACCTTGACTTCTTCCTTTGGGGCCCTGACCCCCCCCACCTACTTCCCCAATTTTGGGTCTCCTGGCTCCCAAACCTTCAAACGCCCCCTCCTGCCAAATTCCTCCCAGTGACAGGGCCCAGCTCCAGTGCCTGGTGGCAGGTGACCCTACCTGTGGCGAACCTCCTCTTCACCAGCGACATGCGGTAGCCGTTGCCCACCAGTTCCAGGTCCACGCCCGACAGAGTGGCCCCCTCGCTGGTGAACTGTGCGGCCACAGGGCTGGGCGTGCTGGGCCCAGACAGGGGCTCCCAGCTGGCAGAGAGGTGGCCAGAGCCTAGGGAGGCCTGAGGTGAGTTGCGCCCCCGCCCAGCGCTGTCCCACCGTCCCTGCGCTAGAAACCCTTTGCTCTGTGGCTCATCTGCCCCGCCCACCTCCTCTTGCACCCATGCACCCTTTTCTTCTGGCCCCGCTGGTTGACACAGCAGTCCTACCACAGGGTCTTTGCATCTGCCATGCCCACCCCCCTGGACTGTCTTCTTCTCCCACATTTTTCAAGCCCACTTCTCACCACCAGCATTCTCCCCAGTCTGAATAAGCGCCTCCCACCTGAGCTCTCCCCGTCCTTCATGCACACCCATAACTCACCTGCTGCCTCAGACACATCTGGAAGCTTCCACATGAACCGCTTCTCCTCCAGGCTCCTGGCAGTGAGAGAAGTTTGGTCAGGTCTTCACCAGAGAAGATGCTAGAAGCCTGTGGGCACAGTTTGGCCACTTCCTGGTCCCCTGCGTGACCCCCACAGGCCCACTTCCCAGCCTTCCCCATCTGTAAAAGGGGTGGGCACGGAGCGGCTGATGCCCGACAGCACTTTGAAAAGGCGCATCCAATCCTCCTGCACAGCAGGTTCCGCCTTTTGTACAAAACGAAGGTGGGCCCAGGCCTCGGCTCAGGGGTAGAGCGCCCACCGTGTGCCTGGGGCCCTGGGTTCCAACCCCAGCACCGCAAAAAATTAAAATAAAAATAATAAATTTAAGAAGTGGTGGCAGGCCAGACTGGCGGCTGCACCAGGAATGGGTGGACAGTCCGGTTTTGGTGTGGCCTCAGACAAGCCAAGGAGCCTCCGGTGCCTGTCTCCCCCTCCATAAGTGGGGAGGTGAGAGGCCACACCTGGGGCTGCTGAGGGACCAGGACCGCCCGGCAGAGGCCTGCTCACGGCTGCTGTGGAGGAAGCTCCCTCAGAAATCATTAGTTTTTAAGTTAACTGTTTTGTTGTTTGTTGGCGGTGCTGGGGTGGACCCCAGGGCCCCCCGCATAGGAGGCGCGGGCTCTGCCGCTGAATTTCTTTTTGAGATGGGATCTCTGGTGTGGCCCAGGCTGGGCTCAAACTCCTGAGCTCAAGCCAGCCTCCTGTCTCAGCCTCCACATAGCTGGGACCGCAGGTGGGTGCCATTGTACCCGGCTCCAAAATTATCTAAATCATCCCCAGTTCTAAGCAAGGTAGGCGCCGTCAGGGGTCCAGCCTGGGCTGGACCTTTGGCTGCCACAACCCTGGGAGCTATACAGGTCCCCACGTGGGAGAGGACGGCAGGGGAGGGCAGGGCTGGGCTGGGCGTCGGTCGGCCTCGTACCAGGTGGCAGCAGGCTGCAGGCGGACATTGGTCACAGGCTCCCCCACGGGCAGCAGGATCTGGACGTTGGTGAGCGGCGTGGACACGGCGGTGGCCCCAGCGCGGTAGCTGTACTCCACCGAGACCTGGGTGAGCGAGGCCGCGCACTGCCAGTGGACGCTCAGCTGCAGAGGCAGGGACTGGGGGCCGGGGCGGGAGAACTGGGGGGACAAAAGCAAGAGAGACACAGCTCGGGTTTGTGTCCTGCCACCCCGTGACCTTGCCTCGCCACCCATCATTCCACCACGCTGACAGCGCCACACACATATCTTCCAAGGACCCCAGGCCGGTGCAGGAGAATTTAGTGTATTACACTATGTGTCCAGCAGAGGGCAGGCGAGCACCTCATTTTAACAAAATCGGCCAGACAAGTGCAAGCCCAAGGTTTGGGGCGGGGCCTCTTCCAATTTGCATAATTGTACCATCTGCACCAATGGGGGAAGGCCCCCCAGGGCGCGGCGAGGCCCCACCCCGGCTCCGGGCCCACCTGGTATCGCAGCAGCACCACGTTGTAGTAGGAGGCCGTGGGGTTCTGCTCCGCCTGGCGCTGCAGGGCCTCGGTCAGAGCTGCCATATTGAGCCAGAAGTCTTTGGTGTCCGGGTCGCTCTGGGAGGGGTCACTGTGCAGACAGGGGCTCATCACCCCCAGCCCTCAGGAAATGCCCTCCCAGGGCTTTCTTCTATGCCAGCGGCTCCCTAAAGACGTGATTTCTTGTCCCACCCTCGGCCCAGGAAAGCCCTACTTGGGCTGGAGGTGAGGACACTAGAGGAGTCAAGGAAGGCAAGGTTCAGAGAGGGCAAGCAGCTTATCCCAGGCCACACAGCAAATCCCAAGAGGCAGAGTAGAAATTCAGAGCTCGGGAGCCGCTGACCCCCCAGTGTAAGGCCCCTTCCCACTGGGCGTGCCCAGTACCTGAAGAGCAGGTCAGCACTGGGCTGGAAGTGCTCGATGGGGGCCGTGTGCACGAGCCTGAAGCTGAGGACGGGTGGGGGTGGGGTCCCGTTGAACACTCGCATGATACCAGCAGGAAAGGTCATGGTCAGCTCCCCAGTGACTCGAGCCAGGCAGCTGGGGAGTGGGGGCCGTGGTGGCTCAGGGCTCTGCTTGGAGCCCTATCCCCGGCCCCTGAGTCCACCACAGCTGGGGGTTCCCAGTCCCCAATCCAGCAAGACCCTAATCAAGCCTGCAGCCCTGTCACCCCTGCCTGGACGAGAAGAAGCCACCCAGGACTGAGGGAGAAAGAAGGCCCCTCCCGTTTGCTTTTCTCCTAGACCAAGACCTCAAGCCACAATGGCTGCGCGGTGCAGCGGTCCTCAGCCTGGGCTTGGGTCAAACACTTTCCTCCTCCTTGTGGTGTGACAGGAAGGTCTTTCCTGCTGATCCACCCAGGGCCAGGCTCTGGCTCCCCAGCTCACCCCACCTGCCCCTGACTGGGCACGGCTTCTGGTCCTCTCAGCCTGGTGGCACAGTGGCCTTGGGGAGCCCCAAGCCCTGCTCTAACGCCCTCTGGGGCTCCCACTGCCCTCCAAGGCTGAGAATTGTGTCTGCTACTTCCTTTGAGACCCAGACACCAGCCTTGGAGCCCTCCCTGTATCCTTCCCGACCTTGTCACACCTGGGGCTGTGGCCACGGAAGTAGGCGTGGACGTACTCCGTGAAGGCTGTGGCCACAGGCAGGGCATCCTGGGAGCCGAGGACCACAGGGCTTGGGCCCCGGGAGACTCCTGGGGTGGCGAGGAAGAAACCGGTCACATGGATGCGCACAGGCCCTGACGACCCACCCTGCCACAGCCGCCAGCTACCGCCCAGACCAGAGACAGGGTACCCGAGGCTGGGGGGCCAGAGCTGCCCCACGTACCGTGTCCTGTCTGGGAGGAGAAGCCGGGCCGCTCCGAGGTGATGCTGGGGGCGGAGGAGCCCAGTGGGGAGGGGCTCAGGGGCCGAGACTGGAAGGACAGGGGTGGGGGCTAGAAGTGGAGGCCAAGAACCACCCAGGCCACTCCCAGCCAGTTCCTGTCACATCCTCACTTACCAGGTCACCGTTGCTCCGGGTGAGGGGGCAGGACACCTTCCTGGAGCGCGGCCTCCGGGGTGGGGCAGCGAGGCCCTCCCTAGAGGTGCCATCGGCGGGTGGGGGCACCAGGTCTGGGAGGAGCGTGGAGAACAGGTCCAGATGAGCCACCGCCCTGGGTCTCACCCTGGGTCTGGGGAGGGACCCGCCAGGGGCAGGGACTCAGCCACAAACAGGGGGAGAAGGGCTTCAGGAAGACGAAGCCGGGAGTTGGGCAGGCACCACCCACAGCCCTAGCCTCCAGACACTGGCAGCCAGACAAGGGGGAGTGCCTCGTCAGGGGGTGGGCAAGCAGGGCTGGGGGCCATGGTCAGCAGCGCTATGACACCCACCTCCGAGGGTGAGGGCCGCCTAGGTGACCTGGGTCTGCCTCTCACCCTCCTCTGTTAACACACGGGGCACGTTTGGCCCCTTGAACTGGCTCGGCCAGGTTCTTTCCCATGGAGCGCGTCAGAAGCGCTGGGGACAGTGTGTGGTCAGAGCTACCTCTGGAGCCAGGGGGCCACCCCTGCCTGCTCCCTTCCTCCACCCGTCCTCGCGCCCCTCTGGCCCTGCCTGCTCAACCCCAGGCTCTCCTCCCTGGGTGGCCTCCCTCCCTGCTCTGGTGACATCTTCACACAGCTGTGACATGCCACCCTTGCCTCACCACCCCCCACCCGTGGCCCCTTCCCCACCTGGCTGGCCACCTGGCTGGCTCTTCTCCACCCTTACCCGAGGCCACTCTTCCTTCACCTTCCCTCCCTCCCAAGCTGCCAGAGGAGCATGTGACCCCCAAAGTCACGCAGGTCCTGTGCTTCCTCCATTCGAAGCCCTGCAGGGCGCCGCTTCCTCAAGGAGCATGTCACAGTCCTCCCCAGGCCCAGGCGCTTCCTCCCGCCCCCCGCTTCTCCCTGGGGGTTCCTCAAACGTGCCCAGCAGCGCCCGCCCCGCCTCTTCCCAGGCTGTGGCGACACCTCCCAGCAGCCCCACCCATCCAGGGGCCCGGCCCATCCTCACCGCCATCAAATCTTAGCGCAAATGTCCCCCCCCCAGGCCTCCACCCAGCACCGTCATCCCTGCCTTGTTGAATATGGACCTCGTTGTCACCCCTGTAGAGGTGGGGGTCACCTCATCCCGCCTGTGTCCCCAGAAATCCGATCAGGCCCTGCCTACAGGGGGCACTCAGTCCCCTCCAATCTCAGGGACAAGGACACTGGACTCACCTCCTCCGGCCTCCAGTCCCCAAGGGCCTGGCGATGGTGCCAGGCGCTGCGGAGAGTCGGGTGGCGGTGGGGGCCGTGTTCCCCTGGGTTCAGGGGGCTGTGCCCTACAGGTGGGCGGGCTCTGCGGGGTGCCCGGGCGGGGGACCCAGGAATCCGGGGAGGGGCCGGGTGCTGCATGGGAAGGAGAGTCGAGGCCAGAGTCTTCCACGTTTTCAGGTGACGAGGAGGAGAAAGGGGAGGGGCTGGAGGTGAACCCGAGGCTGCTGGAGCCTAGGGGAGCCAACAGACGGTCAGCGTCGGGCCCGCCCACACGGAGTCCCCGCCCACCCTCCTTCAGGCGGGAAGGTGGGTTCCCATTCTCGGTTGTCCATCTCCCTAATGTCCTCTCCACTGTTACCCACCACTGTTACCCAGACCCAAGCACAGACCGCCACCCTCTACGGTCTGTCCCACTCGAAAGCGTCCATCAGCTATAGCCCCGTCCACTCACGTGACAACCCCGCCCACTTATGTAAAGGTGCCCATCTTCTCTCCTAGGCTGCCCCTAGGTCTGCCTAGACAGACCAGCCTGCCTTCCCATTGGCCCTGTCTTCCCTCCTCCTGGCCTATCCTTGCAATGGCCCCACCCACTCTCTCGCTAGCCACGCCCTCACCCCTGTTCCCATCACCTGTAAAATCTTCATGGTCAAAGGCTGACTCCAGGGGTGGCCCAAAGAGATTCTTGGATACCTGCTCGTCCAAGGGCAGCTTTTCTGCACAGCTGTGGACCAGGAGGCCAAGAGGGGCGGGGTCTATTGGCTGTGTGCCTTGTCCGCCCCCCAGAGCCTTTGCGAGGTCTACTCTGTCCTGAGCTGTTCCTGCAGTTGTACCTATGGCCATTTCCTACTCCTCCTCGGGGTTTAGCCCAAAGCCAGCCCTCGGGAAGCCCCCATCCCAAGTGAAGTTACCCCTTCCTGTCTGCAGCGCATCGCGGCCCAAGCTTCTCCACAACACTTATGAGCACACTTAATTCATTTGCTGGTCATTTTAATGAGCCACTAGAATGTGACTGAGAACAGAGACCTGTCTTGGTCACGTACCCCAAAACCCGCATGGGGCAAGTATACAGAAGGTGCTTCATAAGCCAGAGGCACAAGGCAGAGACATGGGGAGGAGGTAGGGGCGGCCCACACCTGCCACACCAGTTAGCTCCATGTCCTACCCTGTGGAACCTACCTGCTGGTCCTTGGGGCAGACCGAGGCCTCTGTGGTTTCCCAGCAGCATCCCCTGTGGGAGATACCCTCCTTGAGCCTTCCTGTCACCCTGCCTGCAGCCTGCTCATTGCCCACACCACGGCCCTGAGACTCAGGGGAATCAGAGGTTCAAGAAGGAGCCAAGACAACCTGTCTCCAGGTGTGGGCTCCTTTCCTAACCCCAGCTTCTCCTTTTAATTTCATATATATATATATATATATATATATATATATTTTAGTTGTAGTTGGACACATACCTTTATTGTATTTATTTATTTTTATGTGGTGCTGAGGATCAAACCCTGGGCTTCACACGTGCGAGGCAAGTGCTCTACCATGAGCCACAGCCCCAGCCCTCCTTTCAATTTTCATTTAATTTATTCTTATTTTACAAAGGAGGCAACTGAGGGTCAGAGTGGTTAAGCAGCCTGCCCCATGTTACAGCAGAGCTGGGGTTCAAATTCACACCCAAATCCAGGACCAGCTTTCCCTCCAAGTGTTCTTACCCAGATTAAGACGGAAGGCTACTCACGTGAAGAATGGCGTTTCATGGTGCCCTGTGGACAAACGAGGCAGCGTCAGGCACAGGTGCATCCAGCCAGCCCTGCCGCACACCCAGAGCAACCCTCCCACACCTCACCCCTGGGCCTGGAGGTAGGATGAGGCTGCCCGCTGTGGCCCTGAGCTGTGCCGCTGCAGCCTCGGGGTTACAGGACGGAGCCCGGGCTGGCGCGGGCTTGATGTGCACGTGGAACTTCCGAGGCTCCTCATCATCAAAGTCGGAGTCACTAGAGGAGAAACGAGAAGGCTCGGCCGTGCTTAGGCCTCAGTCAAGGAGCCAAGCAGATCCTAGCAGCCCTCAGATCCCACCTGTCCCTCCCTGCTCAAACGTGTAGAGACCCCGCACAGTCCCTCTGCTCACACTAACTGGCAAACTCCTATTCAGCTGCAAAACCTCAACACTGGTGCCCCTTCCTCCAGGAAGCCCTTGGACTCTCCCTCTGGGACAATCCAACTGCCTCTCTCACTCTTGCCCATCCCTGACCCCACAAAACAGCTGTTTACATCTGGACGGGTTCCCTCCACCACGGAGGCCCTCTCCAGGGTGGACACAGGGGCGGTTGCTAGTGGCAGACTGGACAGAGCTTTGTCCCTGCTGTGCCAACAGTGGTTCCCAGGGACATCAGAAGGATATTGTTCTGGGTCACATCAGGTCGGACGGTGAAACCTTCTTCATCCACCTCTGGACACATCTGGGGGGGGAGAGTGATGAGGTGGGTCCCCCGACTGAACTTTTCCCCTCCAGGGCCTGGCTCTGACCCACACCACCTGCCCCTTCCCCAGGTGTGTGGCAGGTTCCAGGGGCACGCTGAAGTGCCGTGGGGTGTCAGTCCTCCCACATGGCCCACGGGTGGGATCTGAGCCCAGCCCCAAGCTGCACTTCCTGGGGTTCCCACCCCGCCCAGTTTCACCTGGGATTCAGGTGAGAACAGGCCCCTCCCACCGCAGCCAGCCCCTCCCAAGCCCCTCCTCGGCACTCACCCCTGAATCGGGTTCCAGGAAATCTCTGGGGAGGGAGGGAGAGGTGTCAGCGTCAGCACCTCTGGGACCTGGGGTGCCTGCCCTACCGCCTAGGCTAGCCCTGGGGCCGTGGGACCTGGGGCTTGCTCGGGTGGGGAGTCTGGAGTCAGCCGATCAGGACAGCCTGGGAAGGGAGGCCGCTGGAGCTGGACTTCAGGGCCGGCCTGAGAAGCCCGGGGACGTGGGGGTATCATTGGCAAGGCCACGACAGGGCTGGCATCCTGGACCAGCCGGGGCAGGGGTAATCCTTGGCCACTCTGGGCCAGGAAGCCCCCGGCCTGGCCTTGGTGCGTGGACAGACTCCAGCCAGGTTGGGCTTTGGCACCACGGCACTACCCTGGGGCAGAGGTTCTTGTGGGCCAGCCTGGGGAGAGGGAGTCCTGGGCCAGCCTGGGACAGGGGCTACTCCGGAGCTACCCACAGAGGTCAACGGGCAAGACTGGGCTAGCCTGGGATAGGGAGACTCCTGAGTGGGGGATTTCTGGGCAAGCCTGGACCGGGACCAGGCAGGGCCTTCCTCACACGGTGGCTCGAGGCTCCCGCTCCCGCTCCCGCCGGCTTAGTCCTGGAAGGCGGAAGGCCTTGGATCCCCGCAGGCGTTTCATTGCTGAGGACAGATGGAGGTGGCTGAGCCGGACGGGTGTCCCTTCCCAGGCAGGTCCCTCCTCACCCCGCGGTCTAGCCTGGGCGACCAGGCCCAGACGTACTTGCCTTCCTGCAGCGCGGCCGCACTGTAGCTCTCGAAGTCCAGAGGTCCTGAGACAGGGAGGTGGAGGTGGGCGGGCCTGGCACGGGCGGCCGGCAGCTCTCGGCCACTCGGCTTGGGCCCACAGTCAGTCAGGTAGGTAAAAGAGGAACAGCCCAGCCAGGGCGTGGGCAGGTGGGCTCAGGGGCTGCTCTGCCACTGGCTGGGTGGTGCCACCTGAGCCATCTAGACACTTGCAGCATTTCTAGGTGGAACTTGGGTTGGGTCAGGGGATTGACCAAGATGGGCCTGGACACCCAGAGGAGGAGCTGGGACTCTCCCAAGATGATGGCGAGGCAAGGGGCATGTGTGAGGGCGGCAGAGCTGGGGCCAATCAAGGGCAAGAAGCGGGGGGCCACATAAGGAGGGGCGGCCTGAGCAGGGCCTGAGCCGTAGAGACAACAAGGAGGAAGGACAGGCCTCACTGGCTGAGTAGGCTTGGGGACAGTGACGTAGTTAGTGGACACCTACCCATCAGATCACCGAGCATTGTGAGAATTACTGTGAGTATATTCCCATCCTCACTTTCTAGGTGAGGAAACTGAGAAGTCAAGACACATGTCCTACGTCACACAGCCAGCAAGGAAGAAAGGACCCAAACCAGGTCTGATTCTCAAACTTGCCCTCAGCTCCTCTCAGCCCCCACATCTGGGCTTTTCCAAATTTGTCTTTTGCTCAACAACACTCAATAGCTCCCTGGGGCCCTTGGGGTGAAGTCTGAACTCCGAGCGTGGCTTTCAAGGCCTCTCTGGGATCTTCTAGACAGACACATCAGACCAGCCATCAAATTCCCTTCCTACCTGGGCTGGAGACTTGGAATTGTCACCAGCCATTTTTCTGATGAAGAAACTGAGGCTCAGGGAGGCCCAGTCTCCCGCCTCTTTCTCTGCGGCTGTGGCCCCCAGCCTGGCCGCCATCTCTGCGGACTCACCTGGCTTCTCCCGGCCCGTGCCCTTGCTCTCAGCAAACTTCCTGAGCAGCATCTCCACGCTGACGTTCTCTATGTTCTGCTTAAATTCCTCATGCACCTGGGTGGGTGGGTGGGCAGGGTGTGTGACTGGCAGGGTCCTCTTGCCCAGCACCGGCCCCAGCCTCATCCTGCACAGCAGCCCGCGTCACCTGCCCAATCTGCACGTGAGTGTCCTCCACAGAGTGTGCGTAGGAACCCAGCAGCGCCTTCATGTGTCGCAGGTGGGTCTCCTCCATGGCTTGGAAGCGCTGAGGCAGGAAGAGAGGAGTGAATGGAAATGTAGAATGGCCATGTGACCAATCAGAACATCCCAGCTCTCTGGCCTCAGTGACTGATTAGAGAAAGAACCAATGAAAGTCTGCCCTAGGACTTTAGCTGGAACTACGAGAAAAGATGCTTCATTCCTGAGCCAAAGAGTATTGGGATACAAATGGGGGCAGCTGGCAGCCACTTTTCTGTGTGCACGCACTGCACATGTGAGCATGTACACACACACACACACACACACACTGCAATGTCTAATGTCTGCCTAGGGGTCAAGTCCCCAGGGAAGACGACTGACTAGAGAATCAGAGAGACACAAGCTTCCTGCCAACACCATTTGGGCACCTGAATCCATCCATGCCTGAAGCCTCCGCACCCCCTCAAAAAAATTCTTCAGTTCACTGACCCTAAAAAATTCATCCATTTAAATAAACATTTCTTTCTTTTTTGGTATGGGGGATTGAACCCAGAAGTGATTTATTTAGAGTCAGAGATTCACTTAGTTGCTTAGGGCCTTGATAATTTGCTGAAGCTGGCTTTGAAATCACAATCCTCCTGTCTCAGCCTCCCGAATCACTGGGATTACAGGTGAATGCCACCATGCCAGGCTTAAATAAAAGTTTCTATTACTTGCAACTTGAAAAAGAATTCTTATTCTGAGTCCTGAGATTCTAGTCTACTCTTGGTCCATGTGGGTAGATGGACACCCAGAGAGGTGCAGTAACTTGCAAAGTAACACAGCTCTTGAGGGACAGAGGCTGTGTGGCCTTCCAGCCACCAAGGAATCAGGAGATACTTGGCTTCTGAACTTTGCCCTTCTTCAAAAATCTCCCCAATAGAATGGAAATAATAATAACAGCCTAGAGAGTGGCTTCTGTGTCCCTGGTACTAGTCTGAAAACTTCGGAGTTGCTCATTTAACCTTCGCTGTTCTATGAGGCAGGCACTATTAGAGTCTCCGTTTTACAGATGGGGAAACTGAGGCACAAGATAATTTGGCTTCTGAAATAATGTCAATGACAATAATAGGCCTTAGGCCTATGACCCTAAGCACCCTGGGATGCGGGCGGTCGGGAGGTGTCCCGGGCCAGGGACGCGCAGCCGTCGGGGTGCGGATCTCTGGGGCCGGCTTCCTACCAGCGCCGAGTCCAGCATCTTGTGCTCGAAGTCGGCCCGGGCCGAATTGTACTTCTCCACCGCGCGCCGCAGGCTCTCCGCCGCCTTCTTGGTTTTGGTTTCTGCCTAGGAGGCACAGGGAGGGGATGGCATTGGGATGGGGACACACAGAGGGCTTTCCCAGCCCAGACTTGTCACCTGGCAGGTGGGTTCCTGGGATACCCAGGGCTCAGTGGCCACACGCAGGCCCAGTGACCACCTCTGTGCGACACATTTTCGTTCTGATCAGGCAGCCCCAAGGCCCTGCGGCAGATCCCTCAGACCCGCGCGCTGCAGCGGCCGCCACCTGCACACCTTGTCCATCTCTTTCTGGCTGGTGTTCTCTCTGCGCAGGCGCTCCTGGTCCATGCAGCGGCTCAGGTAGTTCTCGCGAGACTTGGGCAGCAGCTGGCTGACGCCCGAGAGCACCTGCACCGCGTCCAGGGTGCCCAGCGCTTCCTCCTTGCACTGTAGGGGGGGGGGGGGGGGGTGAAGGGGCGCGTGGGTGCCACCTGTGCCCACGCAGGGACCGTAATACTCTGTTTATTTATTTGTCCCAGAGTATTTTGGCCGGGCCTGGTGGCGCTCGCCTTGAAATCCCAGTGGCTCGGGATGCTGAGGCCGGAGCACCCCGGGCTTGAAGGCAGCCTCAGCAACTTAGGCCCAGAGCAACTTTGCGAGACCCTGACCCTAAATAAAACGAAGAGGGCTGGGGATGTGGCTCAGTGCTTAAGCAGCCCGGAACCTAATAATAATAATAATAATAATAATAATAATAATAATAATAATAATTGCAAGTTGAAAACACTGTACATGGGGACTGTATCGATTCCGCCCAACCCACCTGCACCCTGGCTTAGCCACAGGGCACACTGTGGGGTCCCCGTTTCATGGCTAAGGATGCTGTGCTCCTGCAGCTGCCCAGCTTCACAACAGAGGATCGGAGCAGCACCTAACTAACCCAGAGAAAGTTCCGAATTCACAGCTCCAAGTTCCATTTCTACTGAACGCAGGTCACTGCTGCACTGTTATGAAGTTAAAAAAAAAAAAAAAATCGTTCGCCAGCATTCTAAACTGGGACCCTTTGTAAGTGCAAAGAATTTTTTTTGTATAATTACAAACTTCAAAGGTATGGGATCCTGAGTTTAAGGCTTGGATCACCCAAGATTCTAGACCTTTGGGTTTTGTTTTATTTATGTTTGTTTTTGGTACCAGGATTTGAACCCAGAGGCGTTTAACCACGGAGCCAATCCGCAGCTCTTTTTATCCCTGAGTTGCTGAGGCTGGCTTTGAACCCACGATCTTCCTGAGACGCTGGGATTACAGGCGTGCACCCGGGTCTAGGTTTTTAGGTCTAGAAATGTTAGGTATCAAGCCAGGCACCGTCCAGGGCTCTACAACATGTCGGCGAGCGAGCGCTGTCTGTACAGAACAGAGAGTCAGTGTGCTGGGCTTGTCCCTGACCTGGACTCTCCTTGTAGCACAAAAGCAGCCCGAGACACTATGCACAGGAATGGCGAGGCTGTGTGGTACTGGAGTCTGCATGTCACAGTCTCCACGCGGCAAAGGACAGCATCTGCTCCGAGCTGTGCAGAAGCCTCCCGGGCTGAGGCTGGCCACAGCCTGTAGGTGCGACTCCAGTTTTGCCCAGGGTCCCCACTGAGCCCCGCCCCCGCCCCCTGCTGCTGCTGGGCTCTGAGCGGGAGTTCATCAAGCCCAAGGGGGTCGGGTGTGTGGAGGTGGCGGGCATCTGGGGGCACCCCCAGGTCTGGAGGCCGCAGGAGGCCTGGGACCCGGATGCGCTGGCCCCGCCCCCTGGCACGCACCCTCTTGTGGGCCTTGAGCTGCTCCTCCCCGTAGCGCAGCACGTCCTTGATGAGGTCCTGCAGCTTCCGCGTCAGCTCCAGGTGGCACAGCGCCAGCTTGTCGGAGGAGACTCGGAAGACCTCCCAGAGCGGGGCGAAGGTCCTGGGGGCAGGCCGGGGTTACCCCCAGGGTCAGCGAGGACCACCCCGCTGAAGTCCCCGCACTCCAGGGAATGGCCTCGGCTGCACATGTCCTGCGGGCCTGGCCCTGCGAAGCCTCGCTCATCTTCATTAGTATATATATTTTTTAATTTTCCGGGGTTGGGGACAAAACCCACGGCTTCCCATGCTAGGCGGGCGCTCGGCCACTGAGCCCCATTCTTAGTCCCAAAGCTAGAAGTTAAGTCCTGTCCGGGGACCCAGGAGTCCTTCCTGGGCAGTGCACAGTCCCCTGGTCTCCAGGCCCCAGCTGATTATTCCCACTGGGTGAGACTCCAGGTGGGCAGACGAAGTCCCCTGTGGCCTTTGCCCCTCGCAAGGGCTCCTCCAATGCTCCCCCCACACACCTTCTCTCCCTGCTGCTTCCGCCCCAGCCCTCCCCATCCTGTGGCCCCACAGCAACCACAAGGAACTCTGCGAATGCCCAGGGGACCACATCACAGGTGGCTTGTGCCTGAGGTCCCTATGGCCTTTCCACCTCCACTCCCCTCTTCCCCCATCATTCCCTCCTCACCCCCCAGGCAGCCAGGTGAGCCTCCTTGTTCTTCCTTGCACAGGCCACGTGGGCTGCTGCCTCAGGGCATTTGCACTGGCAGGGCCACCTGCCTGGGTCTCTGGCCCTCAGACACTCCCAGGGCCAGCTCCTTCTGCACATTAAGGCCTGGGCTCACTGCAGCTGAGTCTACTCCAGAGGAAGTGCTCACCCTCTCAGGGTCCTGCTTCGTTTCCTGCCTAGCACTTCTCACTCAGGGAAAGGACTTGGTTATATGTGAGTTTAACTTGTGTCTCATGAGACATGGGACAAAGGTCCCATGGGCTGTAGTGTCTGGCTCTCAGAAGGTGCTCAGCAAATATATGTGCAGTGAACATATGAAGAACCAGGGAGTGAACTCTACATGTCATGTCATGTCACATGAGTAAAGACACATCCACCCCGAGAAGGCTCCCGATGCCCCAGGCCCAGCGCCCTGGTGACCCCTGCCCCACTCACCCCATGGGGGTCCCGTTGCTGGCCAGCTTGGAGAGTTTCGCCATTGCCTTTGAGTACGTCTCCTCGATGGTGGCTCTGGGTGGGAGCACAGGGGGGCGGGGAGATGGCGGAGGTTCTTTCTGGGCATCTGGGAGAGCACTAGCCCTGGACCTCCGCTTCCCCATCTCCAATGTCTAAGCAGTGGCTCTCAAGGAGGGCATTTTGGAAATTTGGGCAAGAGATCCGTTTCCGCTAAGCAATGCCCTTGGCCAACAACAGCAGTGTTGGTAGCAGCCGGGAAAAACACTGGAGCACATAATGGGCACCGAGTGGAGTGCTTCATATGGTTTGTTTCACTTAATTCCAGGAGAAAAGCTCATTTTTCCTTTTTCCCTCTGGACAGATCCTGCTAAATGCTGCCTCATGTCTAGTCACATCTTCCTTCAAACAAAACCTCAGTTTTTCGGGGCATCAATGTATCCACTTGGAAGCTACCCCAGGGGCTGGGGCTGAATGGTAGAGGCTCGCCTAGCACGCGGGAGGCAGGGGTTTCACCCTCAGCACCAAAAGAGAAGAGAAGAGAAGAGAGGGGAGGGGAGGGGAGGGGAGGGGAGGGGAGGAGGGAGGGAGGGAGGGAAGGAAGGAAGGAAGGAAGGAAGGAAGGAAGGAAAGAAAGAAAGAAAGAAAGGTATTGTATCAATGTATAGCTAAAATAATAATAATATTTTTTAAAAAAAAAAAAAAGGAATACCAGCTGTATGCAGTGACGCACGCCTATAATCCCATCGACTTGGGAGGCTGAGGCAGGAGGATCACAAGTTCAAAGCCAGCCTCAGCAAAAATGAGGCGCTAAGCAACTCAGGGAGACCCCGTATCTAAAAGGGCTGGGGATGTGGCTCAGTGGTTAAGTGTCCCTGGGTTCAATCCCTGGTACCAAAAAGAAAAAAAAGTCATACCAGTGGGAGCGGAGGTTGCCTGGCCCTGCAGTTAGTTCATCATGTGCGCATGTGCGTGTTGGAATGTGGACTATTCTAGCATATGTGTTTTCATTCATCATCCTCAAGGCGCGAGATGGAGTTTAAAAATCCCCCCATCCAAGTAGGTTCTATCATCAGAAGGGAGGCTTTAGAACCAGGGTGGTTATTGTTTAAAAGGGGACGTGGAGTTCACAGGGCCCAGAACCATTGGTCTCAAGGGTTCTCAAGACCCTTTGGTTCCTCGAGGCCCCGGGAATTTGGACCTGGCGGGTGGGGGAGGGTACCTGGCAAAGCAGGTGCAGGACCTGAGGGGAGGTGGGCGGGACCACGGGGGTGTCACATGGCTGTGGGCGTGGCCACATGGTAGGTAGGGCTTGGGGACCTCACCTCTCCCGGATGAAGTCAGCCAGCTCCTTGGTGGAGACGGGCCCCTGCTTCACGCTGTGGTACAGGACCTCAAAGCCATGATTTTTCTCACCCTGAGGGGATGAAGGTGAAGATTAAGAAAGTTGGTGGGAGATGAGGCTATCAATGTTGCCTAGCAACGGGGGCAGGGCCAAGGAGCAGGAGTCCATCCCGGGCTTGAGCCATCGGTCTGTTGCACTTCCCCTTGGCCCCAGTTCCTGGACTTTAAATTGGACCAATCAGAAAAAAGCCTGGGGTTTGGAGCCTGTAGTTGAGAGAACGAGAATCTCAATTGTTCTTTGTGTCTCTTTTATCTTTGGTCCTGGTCTTTCTGCTTCTGTTTGCCTCGGTCTCAGTAAAAAAACTCAGAAAAACTCAGTAAGTTTTTCCCCCTCTGATTTTTCTCTCTCTCTCCATCAATGAGGAGTAGTGGTGACAAAAGATATTAGAAGCCAAGAGAAAACCATGAGCCTTAGAAAGATGCTGAACCAGAAGGAATCGAATAACATGTGAGTTTAGTCAAGTTGCTGGATGGAACCAAACCTGAAAGCCACATTGCCACACAGCTGTCCACTTTTATAAGCCAATGAATACAACCCCTGTTGTTTAAGTCACTGTAGTTGTGTTTTCTATTCTTTTCAACATGGAAACTCCCTCTCTGAGGCTCAGGTCAGGGCCTGGATCTGAGTTCTTTCTCAGGACCCAGAAAAGCCCAGCACAGGGTGAGGCCCAGAAAACACAAGTTTTTGAGAATTTTGAATAAGTGAACAAATGTTATTTTGCTGTAAACAGTGCTGGTAGGAGCTGAGCCTCTACCCTGCGCCTACTTATGCCTCACATGAAACCTCTTTCCTCCGAGTTCTGGGCTGTCACTGTCCCTCGTCCACCTCTTACATGGGAATGCAGATTGATATTCGTCAGGGTCCCCAAAGCCCCAAAGCAATTCTAGTTTTTGCTAATTCTCTGTTACTTAACATTTTAAATCTGTTTCTTCTCCAAATGCATTTATGTAAGGGCAACTTTTACTGCTATTCAAAATAGGACACTGGGACCCCTTTCCATATGAAAGTGTAGGAAAAATGACTTGACTTTTTTTGGGGTGGGGGGATTCCGGGGGTTGAACTAAGTGCACTCGATCCCTGAGCCACATCTTCAGCCCTATTTTGCATTTTATTTAGAGACAGAGTCTCACTGAATTGCTTAGTGCCTCGCCATTGCTGAGGCTGGCTTTGAACTCAGGATTCTCCTGCCTCAGCCTCTCTAGCCACTGGGATTACAGGCATGCGCCACTGTGCCCAGCAGGTGACATTTTAATGCCAGCCAGATCCTGTCACCTGTGAAGGGTGCCATGTCTGAACACTGAACTGTCCATTCAGAAGGGTGTTACGCTGGGGTCTGAGGGAACTTGGAAAATGTTAGCACCGATGATGCTTTGTAATCAGGACGGAAAGATGAGGTGGAGAGATCCAAGCCTTCTTTCTGCCTGTCTCTGTCTCTCTCTCTGCAGTGTTGGGGAGGGAACCCCGGGCCTTGCACAGCTAGACGGGGCTCCTCCGCCCAGCCCGGCCCCCGCCCCACGCCACTTAATTCCCAGTAGAAGTCCCTGGACCCTCCCTCTGGCCACACTGGGCAGTGTCTTCCGTTCACCGGCCCAGTCACCTGGAAGCTGGAAGGCTGGTCAGAAGTCCTCCCAGATGACCCTCTTGCTGCACACACGGGAGACTGAACCAGATTTAGCGAATGAGCAAAAGCGAGAATTGCCTTTGGGGCTTTGGGGACCCTGACGGAGATCCATCTGGTTCATCCCCCTGAGAGGTAGCTGGCTCCCGGCCCCAGCTAACTCGGAGCTAGCTACCCAAGGCTCGGAGAGGGTCGAGGCAGCCTCAAGCCCAAGGCTCCCGACAGCCACCCCTCACTCTAGAATCACTGATGGCGCTGGTCAGTGGTCCATCAGCTGCGCAAGTTCAAGTTCCCTTGGTTTGGAATTGCTTTTCCAGCCTCGGCTCCTGGTTTCTTCCCGCCTCGCCAGGAAGGCAGTAACCCATGCAGGGACACGTGGTCCCTTCGCACTACACCTTTGCCCAGGGGTTCCCGCCACCAGCCCTCCACCCGGCCAGCCCCACCCACCTCAGCCCCTCCCACCTCAGCCCCTCCCACCTGCCAGTCCCTCCCAGTCTCCAGATCCTCCCGCCAGCCCCGCCCACGCCGCCAGCCCCGCCCACTTCACTAGGGCCCTTCCAGACCAGCCTCCTCCCAAGCTGCTCAGAACCCCACTTCCCTGGGCGCTCTGGTTGTCCCTCCAGCTTCCTGTCTAGACCTGTATTTTCAGGCTCCAGTGCTAAACCCCCCTTACATGCACTGAGTGTCTTAGAGTTGGTGACTTCGCCTCTCTGGGTCTCAGTTCCTCCTCCGACAGTGACAGCACCCAGCTCACCAGGGTCTTGGTGAGGGGGGCTGGCACAGCGCTGGGCAAGGGGCCTCCTGGGTCAGTGTGAGGGCCTGGCAAACAGCCGCGGCAGCTCACTGCCCCCCGGGGATCCTCGGGTGAGGCAGCTCCAGGCACTGTCACCCAGGCCAGCATCTGGGCCTGACTCTGAGCCAACCACTGGCCTGGTTCCCAGGGCTGGCAAACCCCCAGCAGTGTCTGCCTTCCTCAGAGTGGGTTGGCAGCCGAGGGTCCTAGGGGTCTGTCTTGGGTGTGTGTCTCCTTCAAGAACCTCTGGATCCCAGTATTGCCCCAGTGCCTACTGGGGCAGGACCTTCCAATCACAGCTTGATCATGGCCCTCTCCTGCTCACACTTCCCCCATAGCTCCCTAGTGCCCTTCATGCCTCTTGCCTTGCCCGGCTCAAGGAGACTGATGCATCCTTGTCTGTCTTGATCACCCCTGATGAGAGAGTCTCCTTTGGACCACCCAGAGCCTCAGCCCTGCCCAGCCTGTGTGGGGCTCTAATGCAAGCCACCGATTGAAAGAAGCATTACTAAGGGCTGGGGTGTGGGTCAGTGGTAGAGCATTTGCCCAGCAGGCCCCCGGCCCTGGCTTCAATTCCAGTACTAAAAAAAAAGACCTCGCTGGAGTCTGGAGATTTCTGTCATGGACAGGGTCCCCGAGGCACTCCCATGTCCCAGGAAGATGGAATTTCAATGCCCTTTCCCACACGGCGTAACTGGGCTGGAGGAGGCAGAGTCGCCTGGCCAAGGGCTCCCGCAGAACCACATTCCAATCCGGAGCTCAGAGCTCTGGCGCGGGAGCTGGGGTGTCTTTAGGTGGGGGTGGTTTCTATTTTTTTTTTCTTTGCTGCTCATCTGATTTTCTATGGAGAGTCTGCGCACTTTGTACAATTAAAAAGGACTTAAAATAAATGTAGGTGCCTCGTACCTTAAAAGACATCTTAAATAGATGTAGGTACTGCTGTCAGGGCTCCAACTTCTGATGCTCTAACCATCAGCCCCCCCCCCCCCACAGAGGTCCTCATGGGGGCTCAGAGACACAGAGTCCCCCGGGGTCACACAGCCATTCAAAGGCAGAGCTGGAGAGTCAGACCCCTGGGGAGAGGGTGCAGGTCAGACACCGCCCCCCAGGTGGCAAGGGGGTATGGTCCCTTTAAGAAAGTGAAGGCGGGTAAGAGGAGCCCCAGCTGGGAGGGGAGAAAGGAGGGAGCCTGCTTGTTGCCAGGGGCAACTGGTTGCCTAACAACAGGCTTCCTCTGGCGAGCCCAGGGCCTGCAGTTGGGGAAGGGGCTTTCTGCAGGCCCCTCCGGGCCTCTCCTGAGGCTCACCCTCCTTAGCCACCTCTGCAGGGGGCGTCCTGTTCTCTGAGCTGGCCACCAATGTCACACTCTGGGCTTCTACCCAGCCTGCCCCTTGGCCTGCAGGACACAGCCGCATGCTGCTCAGGGCTCCCCGGGTGCCCCTGAGCCGGGCTTGCCCTGGCCCTGCAGGGGGGGTGTCCGGCTGACTCGGTGTCCCCTAGACTCGAGCTCTTCTCTGGGAGCTGGACAAAAGCTCTTGGGGGCCCCAGCGCCTTCCAGAGCAGGGGGTCATGGGGCCAGAGGGAGGGAGTCAGAGAGGGAGTCCTCTCTGTCCCCAGTCCCGTTCCCATCCTGGGTGGGGAAGGAGCGCAGGGGACACAGGGGTCAAGCCAAGAAAACTCCCCAACTCTCCGGGATGGGAAGGGCACGGGAACCCCCGGCTGGAGTGACCCCGCGTCCGGTGGCGCTCGCTCTGGCCCAGGTTGGTGTCCTGAGCCTGCACTTTTTTGCTGGGCAATTTCAGCTACCAGATTCCTCCTCTGGGCTGTGGCTTCCTGACTTGCCCAAGGTCACAAGGTCTGTGAGGTCTGAGGATGTGGATTCTAACCCAGCCTGACTCTTCCTGCTTTGACTTCTACCTGCAGCAGACCCTCTCCCTGCCCACAAGACACTCAGTCTCCCCATCTCCATAAAAGTCCATATGACCCTGCCCGGAGCCCCCACCAAAATAAGAGTAGGTCTTACCCAAAAATGTTCCCCAAAGTACGACATCCTGATGGCCTCTGTGGAGACCCCTGCAGGCCCCCTCCGATATCTGTCTGAAGAAAAAGGCAAGTGTGAGCCACACAGTCCTGACAAGTGCAAGCCCCAGCCCGAGTAGGGGAAAGTGGGAGGAGGGAGAGGCGGATGCCCTGAGGCTGGGCTGGGGTGGGGACCAGGAGTGGGGGACGGTGGTGGTGTCTGAGATGACTGGGCTCTGCTCCTGCAGCTCCTGGTCTACGGGAGCAGAACTGGACACAGATGCCCCAGTCTCATGGGGTCGGTCGGGTCTGCACTAGATGGAGGGACAGGTGGGGAGCTCAGGTGGGGAAGGAAGGGCACGGGGCTCGGGGTCTGAGCAGGTGTAGGAGTTCGTGGGCAAAGGTGGGAGTGGGAGTGGGTGAGCTCGGCCCAGGCGAGACGCTCAGGCCCAGGTCAGGGACGGGAGAATCCAGTCCCCTCTGAAGAGGGAAAGCCACTTGCCAAGGTCCCGCAGCAGGAAATGACAGCAGGCTTGACCCTGCCACGGCGGAACCCAGACCTGCCCTCAGATGCTCACGGCTCCTGTGGGAAGAGAGTCTGGTGGGGAGGGTGCTGGGGTCCCTGGAGTGTCCCTGAAGGTCCCCCTGAGGTCTCTTGAGTCCCTCTTCACAGTCCCGGCCGCAGCTCATTCAGCAGGGAGAGCTTGCCCCTGCCCTGGTGACCCTGCCAGCAGCCCCTGGAGGCCAGTGCGCACTGTCCTCTGAGCCACTGTCCAGCCCCAGGCCTCAGTTCCCCTCTGCAGCCCACGATGGGCGCCCGGGAGGGTCTGGCTGGGGAACCCCGGCTCTGCACGGGGCTGGGCCCGGCCGCCCAGTGGGGGAGGGCCGCAGGGTGTCCTTGGCATGTTCCGAGACCAGGCTGGTCACTGGAGCCTGCAGGCCTCATCCATAATTCATGACCCCATGGGCAGCTCGGCAGCAGCTGGGAGCCTGGGAGGCACGGTGGCAGCGGGGACAGGGCCGGGTCACTGCAGGCTGGGGAGGCGCCCTGGGTCCCACCAGGAAAGGACTGAGCAGGACGCTGGGCATGGCCGCCCCTCTCTGAGCCTCAGGTGACCCATGCAGCCCCAGCCCCTGGTCCTCGCATGTCTCTCAGCACCCACCGAGTGCCCGCTCCGACCAGGGCAACGCCAGGACCTCTGAGATGACAGCCCTGAGCCTGGCCCCCCAAAGGCCCCCAGTCGAGGAGGGCAGAGCCGGACACAGGCGTCCCTAATCTGCTGTGGTCAGGGAGGGGCCGACCTAAGGACAAAGGCTGGACTTCAGCAGGGGCCATGGGGGCTGAGCCTGCGGGGTACACCTGCACCTGTCATGCCAGCCACCAGGAAAGAGGGGGCAGGGGAAATTGCAAGTTCGAAGCCAGCCTTGGCAACTGAGGGAGACCCTGACTCAAAAATAAAATAAAAACACAGTAAGCACCAGGGAGAGTGCCCCGGGTTCAATCCCCAGCACTGCAAAAAAAAAAAAAAAAAGAGAGAGAGAGAGAGAGAGGGGGGCATGATAGTTGGGGTTTTAAAGCATCCACAGGAGTTCACCAGGCGAATCATTTGTTTCAGCAAATTTACCCCACACCATCCTGTTCCGGGCAATGCTGCCGCCCCTGAGGAACTTCTGCTCCCAGGGGAGTCCCTAGCCAACCTAATTTGGCGAGATGAGGCACTGCAGGCTGATGTCCCAAGGGAGGAAAGTCCCAAATGCTCAGATCATCTCTGGCCATGAGCGGGACCGCGAGCCGTGCTGAAGGAGACGGGGCCCTGTAGCACCAGGCGGCGACTTAGTGTAAAACTGAACCCAGTTCCCGCCCGGCCTGGCGTGTGCCAGCCTCTTCCCGGGGCCCAGCGCCAGGCAGAGCAGACTCAGTTCTGCTAGACACACGCTCAGGGATCCCAAGTTCCCCAGAAACCAACCGTCTCACTCCCACCAGGCACCTGCCCCTCTCTGTCCTCTGACACCCGTATGTGCCCTGCTGTGCCCAAACCCTCACACCTGGCCATCACCCCGCCTTCAGCCCCCAGCGGCCCCCACTTCACGGACGAGGAGATAGGCACAGAGGGAGGTGGCCGTCTCTGGGGACAGGGTTGTGCTCCTCTAACCCCCGCCTGGCTGCGGGCAGTCTCCCACTCACAACCTCCTCTGTGGCTCCGGCTCCTTGTCCCCAGCCCCCACCACCACTCAGAGCTTTGGGGGCAGGAGCCAAAGTGAAGGATGGCTCACCCTGAGGTGGCCCGGCCCAGGAAATGACACCACTCCCAGCCCAGGCAGAGGGCTCCCTTCTGCTCCTGATGGGGCCCAGGAGGGCCGGAGAGCCCCAGGCCGGGACTCAACTCACCCAACAGGGCGTCCCTCAGGGCAGGCACTAGGCGATGGCCACAGGCCCCTGTCACTTCCGTCGCCGTGTGGTGTGTGTGGGGGAGACAGGAAGCTCACCCTGCCCCGCCTACCACCCAACTGCCACCTCACCTCCCCGCCCTGATGGGTCCCCAGGGACCTCTCTGAAACCACAGGGAGGCCGTGTGGGTGGGTAAACTGAGGCTTATGCACCGGGGCCCAGCCTGGGGCTCTCATCACTGAACAAATCATAACCACGACAAGGACCATGAAAGAGCAGCACCCACAGCCGAGCACCAGCCCTGGCCCCGCGGCCCTGAACCCGCCAGCCCAAGGTGGCTCCCTCCCTCCACGCAAAGAAATTTAAAATGACATTTTTCAGCAGCGTTGACACAAAGACGAGGATATTAATCTTATATACGAAAAGGCTTCCCTGGACCCCAAAAGTTCTCCTTCCTTTTTCTTCTGATTTGGAAAGAAGTTAAATGGCCCCTAAAAATGCCAGGAGTCTGAGATACTCTGCTGACCGCATCCCATCGGCTGCCCGGCCTCTGCAGTGCCCTGGCCGAGCCCAGAGATGGATAGACACTTGCCCAAGGTTACACAGCCGTTTGCCAGCTGACCCCAGATGCCCCCGACCTGCTTTCCCAGCACCAATTCCCGAAACCTGGGACTCAGATGTGTGAGCCACCCAGAAGCAGATGACATGGGACAGGAACCAAGTCAGCAAAGAAGGCATGGCCCAAGCTCCCAGCCTGGGGACCGGGTCGGGGCTGGTTGGGGGTCAAGGCCCCTGACCTTTTGCTGGATGACCTGGGCTGTCCCTGCCTTCTCCGGCTTCCAGGATCCTATAAACAGAACCAGACGCGTCCTGCTGGGCTGAGCGGGCACACGTTAGAATGAGAGTTTCTCTTCCTCCCCACTGATGGGTCCTCATGGATGCCACGCCATTTCCAAGATCAGCTCTGTCACCAGGACTGTGACCAGTTACACAGATCGGCTGGCTTCTCACCACGGTATGCCCAGGCAGTGTCTCATCTGGTGGGGAAACTGAGGCACGGGCCCAGGTCCTGCCATGGCTCAGCCGAGGGAGGGCTGGCCTCTGAGCTGGCGCTCGGGAAAGTATTCAGCTTTCCCTACTGGTCCCCTCCCTCTCCATCGTGTCCTGTGGCACACACATTTATTGAGTGCCTACTGAGTACCTGACTTTACAGACAACACCCCTTGAAGACGCCCCTCCCTCTGTCCCCTTTCTGGTCAGCTGTGACACCATTTAGTGAGCAGCAATATTATAATTAATACGATAATGATCACATCTGCATTACAGCGCCCCCTCCTCCCACGGTCTCCTCTGGTCTTCCCAGAGGGGTCAGCCCATTTCACAGAGGAGCAAAGCAAGGCAAAGCCACAGGCAGGCAGAGGCAGGGGTCTCAGGTCTCATCCTGGAACTCACCCCTCTGCCCACTGATGGGACAAAGCTGCAAAGGACAGAGAGAGGCTGGCCTGTCACCTCCCACCTCTTCCTCCTGCCCAGGACCCAGCCCAGGAACTGGCTCGCCCCTGGCGTGGGTGAAGGTATGTGGGTCAGGGTGTGCCCCAGGCAGCTCCACTGGTGAGACCAGGGTCGGGTCCCTGTTCTGACAATTGCAGCTTGGTCATGTTTTACTAGTGGACAGGACTGTCCCCTTCTTATCCTCAGCCCTCTGGCAATGCCAGAGTGTCACCATCAACCCATTTTGCAGTGCAGTAAACTGAGGCACAGAGGCCAGTAAGGCTCATTGAGGGGTCTTCAAACCCCACCATTCTCTTGACCCCATCTTAAGCAAGAGGAAAATCACAGTCCACCCAAAAGAGGGGCAGGTGGGTTCAGAAGCGGGAGGGCGCAGGGTCGAAGCCCCCAATCTCAACTTTCAAAAGAGAGGAAACAAAGGCTCAGGGAGGTGCTGTCACCTGCCCAAGGTCACCAGTGAGGCAGGTCCATTGTGCTGCCTCCTGGTCCCCAATGCGGCTGGGGCAGGTGATCAGGGGATGGAGGCAGATGGAGGGGCTGCCCACCACCCAGCACTCCCCCGCACCCCACTCCCAGCCAGCCTCAGGCAAGATCTTAATTTACCTCCATTTATTTTCATCCCTAGGAACAGATGCTGCTGCTCCCCCTCACACACTCACACACGGGGAGGGACCCCTCCAATCCAGGCTCCAGGCCTTTCTAGGCCAGGCCTGGCCTGGCCAGTCCCTGCCAGGAGGGGACCCCACACTATCTCCTCCCCAGAATTCCAACCTCGGGGTCCCATAGAGGATGCCAGGGGAAAGACCTCCGTCCCAGCTTTAAGGTGGATGCCGGGTCGGGACATTTAGATGTGGGGAGAGGAGACCCCGGGTTCCTCCAGCTGCCAGGCCTGAATAGGGGTTCACAGTGGAGAAAAGGGGAAGCAGGTCCTTCATCTCAATCCCTAGGGGTCTGCAGGCCAAAGTTGGAAAGAAAAAAATTGGGAGTGGTTCCCACCTCGTCTGCCCAGGTTTGCAGGCTGGAAGGAGAGTGGCGCCCCCATCTTTGAAGCCCCAGAACCTAGGCAAGATCCAGGCTTAGAATAAAGGGATTTGGGGAGGGGTCTTGCTGTACAGCCACCCCGCTGCACGCTCTAATTCTAGGCCAGGAGATGGAGTGCTGGGGAGGGGGTCCCCATCTTTGCCTCTGAACCCCCGACTGCCACCGCGGGGGGGGCCGGGGCGCCCACCGCGCAGCCCCCTACCCGGCCGCCAGCCCTCGCGCGCCGCCGCGCCTTCGCCCGCCGCAGCCTCCAGTGCCGCTGGGCACAGCGCGCATGGGGGAACTGCGATGCCCGGGGACGCCGAGGGGTCCCGGGGACAGCACTCACCTCTCGAGCTCGGGCAGACCCCGCGCCCGCCGCCACCTGCGGCTCGGTTGCTGACACCCGAGCCCGCCCCGCCCCTCCCTCCGCGGCTGCGGCGCGGCTGCCTGGTGGCTCCGCCCCTGGGGCGTGGTCGAGAAAGTCTCCACCCCCGTGGCGGCGCCGGGAGGCAGGGGCGGGCTCAGGATCCGCGCGGCCCAGCATTGGGCCATTTAGGCTGCTGGCTCCTTCAGTCCAGGGCGCTGATTGGCTAAGAAGAAGAGGCTCCTTTTTATCTATCCCTCTATGCGCGCGCGCACACAAATACACGCGCGCACACACACACACACACACACACACTCGCGCACACTTACGCCACCACCCGCAATTCATTTGCATAATTTAAAGAGACAGGCGTCGCGCCGTCCGTCTGAGTTGGGAAGAAGGAAAGTTACCCCAGCATTTATTGAGCGCCACTGAATGCCAGGCATTGAACAGAGCTCATTTGCTTCCCCTTACAAGGATGTCAGTGATACAATACTGATCCTCATTTACATTTGCTCCAAGAGGGCAAAGACAGGGATGGAGGTCACCCAGCAAGTCGGCAGCCTCCAGCCCCTCCCAAAAATGCCGTCATGCCATATAGCAGTTCTGACAGACTCCCATCTAGCTCATCTGAGTTTTCATAAAATGAGACTTATATAAGGCCTACCAACCCAGAATAGGACCTTCTACTCAGGGACAGACACCTGGCTGGTTTCTGGAGCCCCGGGCTTGCTTACCCACCAACTTCCTCAGCTCAGCGAGGGCAGCCCAGGAGCATGGACCAGAGGATCCAGACACCCTGAAAGCCACCTTTCCCCTCACTGTTATCCGTCAGTCATGCACACTCTGTGTCTTTGAAACACCCCCAGTTTTCCCATTTTCCTGCTCCCTGCAGTGGCCCAGGTCAAGGCCAGCTCACTTGCAGCCTGGATGCTGCCTTAGGTTCCTCAAGGGGCCTCTGTTTCCTCCATCTCTGTCCCAGACAATCCCTGTTCCCATGGCAACCACACCCATCTATCCATCCATCCACCTATCTGTAGCTCTGTGTATATTTAAACATTTTATCTTAGAGCAGTTATTTACAGAATAATCATGAAGAAGGGCAGAGCCCCGGGCCCCATGCTTAGCTTCCCCATCATCACATCTCACCCGCACGGCTCGCTGGGCACCGTCAGCAAGTCAGTGTCAAGCACAGTTATTGGGGCTGGGGCTGGGGCTCTGTGGTAGAGCGCTTGCTAGCACGGGTGTCACTGGGTTTGACCCTCAACACCACATAAAAATAATAAGTAAATAAATAAGTAAAGGTATCGGGTCCATCTACAACTGAAAATGTTGGGAAAAAAAGGGATGTTGCTCAGTGGTTAAGTGTCCTTAGGTTTGATCCCAGGCAAAAAAAAAGAAAAAGACACAATTATTAACCCAAGTTCACACACTTCAGTCACATTTCCTCCATTTTCTCTGAATGTCCCTTTTTCTACCCTAGGGTCCCACATGACCTGAGACAGTTTCTCAGACTTTCCTTTTTTTTTTTAACAGGCAGGTGTCCTGTCCTTGTCCCTTCATTGGCTGGATTTGTCAGATGTTTTTCTCTTGGTTAGACTGGGATAATGGGTTTGGGGGAGGAAAACCACCTAGGGGAAATGCCCCCCATCTTTTGAGACAGGGTCTCACTCAGCTCCCAAGGGCCTCACTAAGTTGCTGAGGCTGACCTCGAACTTCTAATCCTCGTGCCTCAGCCTCTCAAGTCCCTGGGATTACAGGCATGTGCCACCATGACAGCTTGAAGTGCCCTTTGTGTCACATTGTAGCAAAGGTGGACACTGATGACATGACAGTTCACAGCTGGTGTTGACCTTGAACCCCTGGCTGAGGTGGTGTTTGTCTGGGTTCTTCACTGTACAGTCACCCTGCGGTCCCCATTCCGTGCTGAGAGGAAGTCACCCCCCTCCCTGCCTTAGGAGTGGGGGCTTATGGCCACCTCCTTGGAGCACTGAGAAGCTCTGAAAATTACTTGTATTCTACCCAGGAGAAACACATCTCTCCCCACCCCCTTTTACTTAATTATTTATATCAGTGTGGATTTGTGGATACTTATTTCGCACTTGGATTATAATCCAATACTACTCTATTGATTTTGAGGCTCAGGTTGCTCCAGTTGGCTGCTGGGAGTTCTTCAGGTTGGCTCCATGTCCCTTTGACTTTCCCTCTTTGCTGATTTCCCCCCCCCCTGTTAGCACATCCTACATTTCTGTCACTGTAAGATGCTCTGGACGTGTACATTTCCTGCCCTAGTCCCAGGACCCACCTTTTTTCCCCAAGAGCATCCCTGGTGCCTTTGGAGAATGGCCGTCTTCATTTATTTTCTGTTGCTGTAACAGAATACCTAAGACCGGGTAATTCTTTTGGAGGGGGTACTAGTGGCTGAAACCAGGGGCTCTTTGGCTGTAAACCACATGCCCAGCCCTTTTTATTTTCTATTTTGTAACTGGATCTTACTATGTTGCTGAGGGCCTGGCTAAGTTGCCCATGCTGACCTTGAACTTGCAATCCTCCTGCCTCAGCCTCCCAAATCAGTGAGATTACAGGCACGCGCCACCACACCTGGCTGAGACTGGGTAATTCATAAAGAACAGTGGTTTATCTTGGCTGGGTTCTGGAGGCGGGCACGTCTGAGAGCATAGTGCCAGCACCTTGGCTTGTGGTGAGGACTTGGTGCTGTTTCAACTTCGGGTGGAGAGTCCAGGAGGAAACAGGTGCATGCAGAAGAAACAGGACCGGGGAATTACACAATGTACACCGCAGTGCATCAGAATGTTACATGGAACCACATTAATCTGTACAATTTTGTTTATATGTATCAGTTCAAAAATAAACTTAATTGCTAAATAGCCCACAAGGGGCTGCCTTGCTTTATAGTCGCCTGTTCTCCCACTCCCTAGAGAAATACGGTGCATCCCCGTGAACGCCCTAGGGGCCTCTCGACGAGTCCACCCACCCTCACACGCTTCCCTTGGGAGTCAAATCTCCACGTGAGTTTTGGAGGGGGACGCAAAACCGCGGGGACAGGAGCAGGCTGTGCGCTGCTGGGTGTTGCTTGTGGCCCCTGGGGTGAGAGCGAGGGAGGACACTACTTCCACTCACCTGGGGAGAGACAGAGCCCTAAGTATCTCAGTGCCTCCTAGGCTGGCCGTGGGTGGGTGCTGGTGGCTCCCCGCCAGCCCTCGGCGCGGCTCCCTCTAGCCTCCTCCCCTTGCTAGTCTTGACCTTCCACTTCACCAGTGAGGAACCTGCAGTGGCGTGCAGAGCGGTTCAGGATGTCAAGCCACACCAGGGCAAGGGGACCATGCAGCCTCGTCCCCCAGAGGCTTCCCCGTGTCCCCCAGCCTCAGGGTTGCTGACCTCTGGTTCCTCCCCCAGCTCAGGCCTTCGCCTGGCCCTTGCCCCAGGCGGCCCCGCCCCGCCCCAGGAGAGGCTCCCTCCGGAGCGTCCTGGGGAAGCCTCCTCGGACCCCAGGCCACCGGGGACACTCAGGACCCCAGGCTTGTCGCTTCCTGGTGTGTGTCTGACTTTGCCCGGACCCGTCCGCCCCAGGAGGGCAGCACCCCATGTTGAAGGCTTGCACGGCCGGGTGCTGGGGTTCCGGGGAGACCACGGGGTGGGAAGGCGACCTGGAGGAGATGGGAGGGGGGCGCTCCTGCTGAGCAGGCCCCGGGGGTGGCGCCCCGCCAGGGTCACAGGAGAGCAACCGCCACCTGCTCCCTTGGAGCTCCAGGGTCTCGCGGGCTTTGGCAGCAGCCAGGATATTTTTAGCACCAGCTGCTGCAGAGGCGGGCTGGGCTGGCGGCTGTCAGGAGGGGCTGTGGGGTGGGAAGAGAGGAAGAGACCAGGGGGCGGAGGGGAAGGAGGAAGAGGAGGGAGAAGGGAGAGGGAGGCAGGGGTGGGTCTCCCCGGTTTGGCCCTCCACAGCCCACAGGCCAAATCCAGCTCACGCCCTCTTTGTAAATAAAGTTTTATTAGACCGCAGGGGACCATTCATTGGTTCAGCTCCAATGGTGCCGTTTAGTGGTCTCAACAGACTGTGGTGGCTGCCCACAAAGTGGCTTTCTGGCTCATTACAGAAAGTTTGCTGTTGTTCAGGACAAAAATGACCTCTTGGGGGGAAATTATTAGAAGTTAGGGGTGATTTTTACCCCCGTGATTTTCTTCTTCCAGTTACAGTGAAGGGGGCTCAGGGTCCCTGAAGTTAGGGTCATGTGACTTGCCTTGGTCAATGAAATAAGAGCAAAAGATGTGTCAATTCTCCAGTTTCCTTAGAGGCTGACACCCTGCCCCTCTCCCTGCCGCGACCTCTGCGATGTTCTTGGTGGTGGATTTTTTTTTGGGGGGGGGGGCTACTGGGGATTGAAGTCAGGGGCACTGGACCACTGAGACACCCCCAGCCCTATTTTGTATTTTATTTAGAGACAGGGTCTCTCTCAGTTGCTTAGTGCCTCACTTATGCTGAGGCTGGCTTTGAACTCATGATCCTCCTGCCTCAGCCTCCTGAGCCCCTGGGATGACAGGTGTGGGTCACCGTCCCCCAGGTGGTGAATTCTTCTTGATGCCCCACTGCTGAGTTAAGTCACCAGACAGAAGGGTGGAAGCCCAGACCCACAGCTTCAATCTACAATCAAAGTTGAGGTCTTTCTAGGAATGTAAGGATACATCAACGTTAAAAATCTAAAAATACATTAAAAAAAAAAAAAGAAACTATGATCCCCTCTCCTGATCTTTAACTTTCTTTATATTTTGAAGTTCCATTACTAGGTGCATATAAATTTGAACTATTTTATCTCCTTGGAACTCAAAGCTCTGACATTCCTTATTTCTAGTAATATACCAAAAATATAACTAATAGCTTGACTGCCATAAGAACATTCTAGATACGGGGTATCTTAAACAAGAGAACTTTATTTTCTCACAGTACTGAAGGCTGAGAGTCCAAGAGCATGGCTGCATTGGGGTAAAGGCTCTCTACCTGGCTAGCTTTCTACCTTCTCCCTGTGGTCTCACCTGGTGTATCCCTTGGTGAATGGACATGAATAATGACAGCAATTTCTGTCTTCCTTTTCTTGTATGGTCATCAATACTGTTGGTTAAAATCCCAACCTTTTGACTTCATTTAAACTTAATTATTTCCTAAAAGCCCCATCTCAGAGGTGGGGCCGTGAAGCTCAGCAGTGGAGTGCTTGCTAGCATGCCTGAGGCCCTGGGTTCCCTCCCAGCACCACACACAAGCCCCGTCTTCAAATACAGTCCCATTTGGGATTGCAGAGTATCAACAATATGACCTTTGGGGACACATGCTAGTCCACAGCAATAATTATTTGTTTGGCTGTATTGGCTTTAATTTTCTTAGTTTTTAGGATTCACCAAGATAATTTTTTTCTTATCCTTTACTTTCAAGTTTTCAGCATCTTTATATTTACATGTTTTTTTATAAATCACATAACCCTTGAATTTAAACAATAAAAAAAATCCCGAGTCTTTTGTCTTTGAAGTTTTTTGTCCATTTATGTTTAGTGTAATTACTGGCAAGTTTTATGAAATTTCATTCTTCTTTTGAGCTCTTCTTCCCTATGGACCTTATTTTCAATTATATTTTTTACCTTCTAATTTTCACCCATCAACTAATGTGGAAGATAAAGAGGAGTTATATTCTCCTACTATTTACTGTAAAATTTTTAGCTGGGCACGGTGGTGCATGCCTGTAATCCCAGAGGCTCTTGAGGCTGAGGTAAAAAGTTCTGAGTTCAAAGCCAGCCTCAGCAACTCAGTGAGGCCCTAAGTAACTCAGCAAGACCCTGTCTGTAAACAAAATGTAAAAAGGGCTGAGGATGTGGCTCAGTGGTTAAGCACTCATGGGTTCAATCCCCAGTACCCCCTCCCCCCAAAAAAATTTCCCCTATGCTCTCCCAAGTAATGTTACCCTCTTTACAAACAACACCAGGATTTTAAGACCCTCATCTTCCATTCGGCTGTTCTTATTTGGCCCTGTTATCTAAACTGGGTTGTTTTTAACCCTACATGTGGGACAGTATAATTACCAAAGGAAACTAGGGCAGTGGCATGCATCCAGGCCTGTCCTCCCAGCTGCTCGGGAAGCTGAAGCAGGAGGATGGCCTATTAGTGAAGGTGATGGTTTGGATGGACTCATGTATCTCTTTCTTTTTTGCTGTTTCCTTCCATGTGGCGGCTCATCTGCTCACATCACCTGAAAAAACTCCCTGGAAGTTGCCCGGTGGGGGTCACAGTGGCAGATCCTCCTCCAGGCACTGTGGGGTGGCCTCTCTGCTCGTGGGTGTGAGTGCTTGTGGGTGTGCACAGTCCACCCTGCTCCCACCACCAGGCTGGGGACGGGGACTTGGTTCTATGAATCTCACTTTTTTGGTTGACTGTTTTTTTGCACTTCCACTCAGTTGTGTTTTTTTAATATATCCTGCTTGGGATTTTTTTTTTTTTTTATGTATTTTTTTAGTTTTCGGTTTACACAACATCTTTGTTTGTATGTGGTGCTGAGGATCGAACCCAGGCCGCACACATGCCAGGCGAGCGCGCTACTGCTTGAGCCACATCCCCAGCCCAGTGCTTGGGATCTTTGATTTACTAAATATGAATTTGTTCTAGAAAGTTCTCAGTCATTATCTCTTTTCCTCTGCTTTTCTTTTTCTTTTTTTCTTTTTTTTGTTCTAGGGATTGAACCCAGGGAGTGCTTTATCTACCACTGAGCTATACCCAGCCCTTTTAAATTTTTTGAGACAGGGCCTCACTAAGTGGCCCAGGCTGGCCTTGAGCTTGTGATCCTCCTGCCTCAGCCTCCTGAGTCACTGGGATGACAGGCCTGGATTGCTGCTCCCAGTAACTTTATTGCATTTCTTATCCATGTGTTTGGGCCCCCTCTGTGGAGATTCTAGAACCCCCCAGGACGAATCAGTATGTGAAAATAACTGGAGATTTATGAATTTTTTTCTTTCATAAATAAAATTCAAAGGCTGGGGTGTAGCTCAGGGATAGAGTGGTTGTCTAGCTATGTGCCAGGCTTTAAGCTCCATCCTCAGCACCATAAAAATTAAGTTAAAGAAAAAGGTCCTGCCTTATGAACTATTAAGACACATCATAGCTGGGCGCAGTGGCCCACCTGGAATCAGCTACTCAGAGGCAGAGGCAGAGGATCACAAGTTCAAGGCCAACCTATCTCAAAAAACAAATATTTAAGGGTTGGGGATGTGGCTCAAGCAGTAGTGCACTCTCCTGGGATGCGTGCGGCCCGGGTTCAATCCTCAGCACCACATACAAACAAAGATGTTGTGTCTGCTGAAAACTGAAAAATAAATATTAAAGATTAAAAAAAAATTCTCTCTCTCTCTCTCTTTAAAAAAAAAAATATTTAAAAGGGTTGAGGATGGTAGCCTGAGACAGTGGTACACGCCTACAATCCCAGGGGCTCAGGAGGCTGAGGCAGGAGGATCATGAGTTCAAAGCCAGCCTCAGCAACTTAGCAAGACCCTGTCTCAAATTAAATAAAAAGGGCTGGGGATGGAGCTTAGTAGTAGAGCGCCCCAGGGTTCAGCACTGAGACAGGAACATACACAAAGTTCCAAGTAATTAAAACAACAAGGACACCCAGAGGTGGGTGATGAATAGAGCCAATTTAGAAACAGACAGTGACACACAGACCTTACTGGAGGAGGGGACATTCAACTCTGTACACAGCATGTGGTAACTGAGTGTCCCTTGGGGATGAGACACCTCCTGCCCTTCCCTTCATCCCCAAATAAGCCCTAAATGGACAAAAGTGAAAACTGAGGTCACAGACAGAATTACAACCACCGCAACAAAACGTGGGAAACATGTGCCGCTTCGGGTAGGGCCTCTCAAACACAGGGACATTTAAAGGTCACGGGCCTGGGGGGCTGGCTCAGGGGTGGCTACCTAACGTGTGGCCCTTCCTGGGTTCCAACCCGTATCGCAAAGGAAAATAAGTAATCAATAAATAAAGCTTGTGGTTTGGAATAAAGCCTGTGGTTTGGAGACCATGTAAACTGTCCATAAACAAAACTGAAAACACTTACCACACCAAAGTTCACCGTTTCTCACTGAGAAGAAGAATTACACGTAAATGAAAAAGACAAACACCCAAGAGGTGAAATTCACACAGTGAATTAGAAAAAAAGATGTGTTTCTATCGGGAAATCTCCATGACAAGGAGGTGGCCAGGTCACTTGACAGTTTGGCTATGGTAACCAATCTGGACAATCTGGCTTCATGTGTCAGTGGGACCTCAAGTCTAACCTTCTGCGGTGACAACTGAGAAAGGCCATGACCTTCCAGCCAGGCCACAGGGGCCGGGTGAGTGGGAGTCTGTCTGTCCCCTCTCCCAGGACTCCTGCGAGGAGACAGGAGAGTGTGGAAGTGGGCAGTGACCAGGTTGGCGCCAGGTTTCCAGCTGCCCCGCAACTCCTGGCCAGCATGTCTGCTGGGGCCCTGGGCCCCTCCTTGGACTCCTCAGGTCCTCCTGGGCCAGCTGCACACTGGTCTTGCTGACAGGGAGCCACTCTCTTGACATCCAGGTACAAGGCCATGAGCATCCCTGGGCTCCTCCCTCCAGCCACCCTTTCTCACCATCTGCCCTGTGGCCACTTAAAGCCCCAATATGCCCATGAACACGGCTAGAGAGCAGATCCCACTGGGGGCTCCCACCCCATAACTACCCTCTGGGGAGACCTCCCCGCCTGCCAGGGGCCGACTCCGAACTCCCAGTCTTAATGACCAAATGCTAGCTGGGCGCCGTGGCACAGGCCTGTGATCCCAGCCACCCAGGAGGGGGAGGCAGGACACGGCAAGTTTCAGGCCAGCAACTTAGCAAGACCCGGTCTCAAAACAAAAAGTGAAAAGGGGCTGGGGACGTGGCTCAGTGCCATAGGGCAGCTTTGGGGGACAAAATGCTCAGCAGAATCCCTACAGAAAGCCTCCCTGGCCCTGCAGGGGGCACCTAGGAGAAAGGTCTTTGGAGGCTCTTTAAGGTTAAATGAGGTTCTAAGGGTGGGGTCACCAGCAAGAGGGTGACCATCCGCATGCCAGGAAGAGCCCTGACTCTGAGTCAGGAATAGCTTCAGCCTGGACCGTGAGAAATGTCAGTCCCGAGGCCACTCGGACTCGGGCTCTGTTGGAGCAGCTCCAGGTGCCAACGCTGACACAGCTGGAGGGAGAAAGCCAAACCCCACAGCTCTGAAGCCCCCAGGGACCCAGGGACCAGGCCAGCACTGTTGCGTGGATACAAGGTATCCCCCAAAGTTCCCTAACTGGGAGCCTGGGCCCCATGAGCCATACTGAGCAGGGAAGGGAATTTCTGAGGTGGGGCCTGGGGGAGGCGTTGGGTCACGGGCCACCACCTTCTAAGGGTGTTTGCCTTGAGGGGACAGGTTGGATCTTCAGGGCCCCCAAGAAAGTAGGTTGTTCTAGAACAAGTAAGACTTTCTGGGCTCACTCTGCCTCCTCTGGGTGTCACCGTGTGACCTCGGGCACACAATTTCGCCAAGTGAGGCCCTCGGCCTCCAGACTGTGGGGTTGGATAAGCCTTTCCTCTGCCAACTGCCGGCCGAGGGTCCAGGGCTTTTTGTTTCCCGCTGTGCCGGGCCTGGACCCAGGGCGTGGAGCACCTAGGCCAGCACACTGCCACCACCTTCACAGGGTCGTCTTGCACTGTGTCTGTTACCTCTTGTGTGTCTCCCGGGGCCACTTGTTATTGGATTTTGAGCTGACCGGGATAATCCAAGATGATCTCGTCTTGAGCTCCTCCAACTAATCTCATCTACCAAGGCTCCTCTTCAGGCCGGGGCGGCCAGCCCGGCACGGGGTTAGGATCTGGATGCGTTTCCTGGGTGGCCAGTCAGCCAGTGTGGCCGGCATTTTGTTTTGGGGTTGGGATGGAACATACTGAGCTACCTGCCCAGCCCTTTCTATTTTGGGAGAGTCTCACTCAGTTGCCCGGGCTGGCCTTGAACCTGGCCTCAGTCTCCCGAGCCTCAGGAAGTGACCCTGGGAGTAGAGGGGATGTGCCCGCTCCCTCACGCTCTCCCTGGTGGTTGCTGGCTGGACACGGGGCTCTGTAGTGAGCACCCCTGGGCAGCTGATTATGTACCACGAGAGGCTCCTCCCTGGGCCTGGGTCCCACCTGTGCCCCGCGCGAGGCCACTGAGTGTGACACAGCCTGGGCCCCCGCTGAGTCTCCCCTAGCCAGAAAGAGCGGAGGCCACAGCTGAGCAGGTTAGCGGTTTATTTCTGGTGCAGGTCACTTTCAGGACAGAGGCTGACCGGGGAGAGAGCAGAGGGTGCTGGGGACGGGCTAGAACTCCACCTTGCAGGCCGGGAAGGCCTCGTCCTGCATGGACACCATGCTGTTGCTGCCCAGCACGGTGATGCCCAGCGCCGGGTGCCGGGCATGTGTCTCCTCGTACCACTTGTGCATCGCCACTGAGTCGAAGGTCGGGATCAAGGTCACCTGGGGGCAGGAGACGGACCACAGGTGATGGGGTGCCCTTGCCCTTCAGGCCCAGCCCCCGAGCTCCTGCCTTTCCCGGCATTCAAGACCACCTGGCCTTGTGGCTGACCGTCTTCAGAGGCCAGCCTGTCCTTCAGGCCCCTTCTCTTAGCACCCATGGACCCTCTGGGCGCCACAGCCCTCGGCTCTGCTCAGCCCTTCTGGCACACCTGCCCCCACCCCCAGGCCCTGCAAGTCCCTCCTGCCAGCTGTGCCCTCTGCCTAGGAGGCTCCTAGAAGCTGCTGGAGCACCAGGCCACATGCCTGGCAGCTCAGTGTGACATTGTGCATGCACTGTCCCCATACAGACAACCTCAGACTTTGGGGGTGACCCTAGCCCCATGGCCAGATCTCGCTGCAGGGCCCTGCACAGCCCCTCCCCAAGCCTGCTGGTCATCACCAGGGAGCCAGGGTGCTAGGGTGCCAGGACAAGGGCTGAGCTCACTCAGGCCTGTGCCCCACCCAGGTGACCACATGGGAGCAGAGTCGGGTGGAGCAGATGGGACTCCTACTTGCCCTCATCCCTGTCTAACCTCAGGGACACAGCGTGGTCCCTTTGAACCCTGCTGACCTCCAGGGACTGGGAGTGGAGCAGGTCTGCCCCCACCGACTGAGGGTGTTCACCGTCACCAGGACAATCTGAGGGTCCTGGCTGGCACGCACCTGGAGGTCCCGGTCCCACTGCTGCTTGCTGGCCAGCAGGGCGTCCAGGACAGCCCTCATGCCCTCCTCCTTGCGCTGGTCTTGGCCGCTGATGACGTAGCAGAGTGCGCGCACGCGCCGGAAGAATTCCTCATCCACCAGGTGGGCGCTGCTCCCGCTGGGCAGGTAGGCCAGGTCCAGGTAGACAGGGGAGCCGGGCGGGGTGGCTGGCCTGCCTGGCCGGCTGCCAGCTGCCCCTGTGGGAAGGAGGGACAGGTCAGTGGCGAACTCTGGTGACTGAGGAGGGATCAAACCCAGAGCCCGTAGAGTCCCCAGATGGGGACCTTGCCCGCAGCACCAGGCCAGCAGATGGTCGCCTGACCGACAGACACAGCTGGACCCGGCAACGGGGAGCCTGCCTGGCGCCCCTGGGCATCTGGGATCACTCAGGCTGCCCAGCTCAGGGCGTGGCCCCCAGGGAGTGTCACTGGGTATTTGCAGAGTGACCAAGGTTCCCAACTCTGGGCACCAGCAGCCCTGCCCTGAGCCTTAGAGTCCCCTGTGCGACGGCGAGGACCCTGAGCCTAGGCCAGAGCGCCAGCGTGGCTGCGGTTGGCAGGAGGGGGCTGTCTGGGACGGGGCAGAGGCTGGATGACAAAAAGAAGGGGGACCGTGGGCAGCAGGAGGGGCGCGGGGAGGTGGGCAGGCCACGGCTCGCGGCGGGGCCAGCAGCCGCCAGCTGTAGTAGGCAAGTTTCTATGGAGGCCCGTCTGGCCTTGCGGGGCGCAGAGCAGGTGTGGGGCAGGGACAGCTCAGTGAGCCTGGGGCTGGGACGAGACCCGCCTGCAAAGGTGGGAATACACCTCTTCTGGCTGACCCCAGCGTGCAAGTGGGGTCTCTGCTCTGTCCCCTGAAGGCTCGCGTGTTGGGAGCCTGAGCTATGCATGGCGACGTGAGGGCCGTGGGACCGCACAAGGTGGGGCCAGCTGGGAAGTGGTAGGTCACTGGAGATGTGCCCTGGGTAGGGACCGAGGTGGAGTGCAAGCCTGGCACCTCCTGTCCCTGGTGTCCATTTCTTCTCTTAGGGAGCAGACAGTTAAGGAGTAGGACTGTCACAAGCAACCCCACCACAGGGAGTTAGAAAGCCACCATGCAGACACAGGAAAGTCACGGTCTCTGGAAAGACCAGACCTTAAATTTACAGCTCAGGCCAATCCTGGGTCCAGAGACGTCCAACACTGACACGGCCACAGCAGGCCCGGGACAGAACTGTGCTCCAGAGTGACCACATCATTCAATTCAAACACCTGGTTTCCAAAAGCACAACCGAGGCACGCGGAGAAGCCCTGACTGCGGCCACCTTAGACACGGGCACAGCCACAGGCAGAGCCCTCGGCCAACTGTGGAGTGGAGGCCGCCTGGATGTCATGTCCCCCTAAAGCAACATGGCTCAGAGGTGGAGTGAATGGGTTGAGGGCGCCTTCACCTCATCAGCAAGTCAATCCGACCGACTGGCCTGGCGGAACGGGAACGGGGCCGCCCCCTCGGCCACAGCCCTGCGCCATGAGGCCTTTTAGTCACAGCAGTGGGAAAAGGTGACTAAGACAGGGACCCTGACACAAACGGGCCCAGTAAAATACACTCTGCTCGCCCCTCAGTACCCACAGGGGATCGGTCCAGGACCCTGGGACACCAAACTCCACGGATCAAGTCCTCCTGTAAAATGGCCCAGCGCCTGCGCAGAGCCCGCCCGCATCCTGCAGGCTGCACGTCACCTGAGTGATTCCCAGAAAACGGATCCAAAGGAAATGTGATGCTGTGACTATGACAACTGAGATGCTCTGGCACACGCCTTCAGGGCCAGCTACTGGGGGGGTGATGGCAAGAAGATCACCTGAGCCCAGGAGTGTGAGACCTGCCTGGGTAGCGCAGCAAGACCCCATGTCTCCCCTTCCCTCCCTCTCTCCCCCACTCCCCCCCCCCACACGGCACATTTTCAGTACAGGTGGATTTTTCTTTTTTAACAAATATTTCTGACCCGTTTCAGTTGAAACCACGGCTGCAGGACCCGTGCCCGTGGGGGTGAGCCCTATTAAACCGACTTCCCCAGGCCTGGGTGCAGCCAGGGGTAGAGCACTCCCCAGCACATGAGAGGCCCTGGTTCTGTGTCTGGAACCATAAAATAAGAAAACAAGTTTGAGTTTGTCTTTTTACTTATTGTGGCCACTAGAGAAGCCACAACAGCAGACCTGCTAACAGCACTCTGCGGAACCAGGGGTTGAACCCAGAAGTGCTCCGCCACTGAGCCACAGCCCCTGCCCTTCTTAATTTTGAGATGAGGTCTCACCAAGTTGCCCAGCCTGGCCTCAAACTTGAAATCCTCCTGCCTCGGCCTCCTGAGTTGCTGGAACCACAGGCCTGTGCTCCTGCTGACGGACGCTCCCTACTGAGGCATGGCAGGTGCCTCAACAGCGAGGGCCAAGTTTTTCTTTTCCAGGAGAAACTGAGCCCCAGAGAGAGTGGGGAGTGGCTGAAACCCCACAGCCCGCAGGCACAAGAGGGCTGCGCTCTCACGTCAGCTCAGCACAGGGCTTCAGCCCCAGGTACTCACCAGATGCGCCTTGAGTGGCAGTCTTGGTGACTGAGGACTTTCTGATCAGGGACGCGCGGCCTCCCTTGTCCATGGGCTCACTCCGGGCGCTGAGGGGTCGGCCTGCCCGGTCCCCACTGGCCAGCCCCTTGCTTCTGGCAGTGGCAGCTGCTGTGGACTTGGGGGCGGCCGTGCCAGAGCTGGGCCGGGCCGGGGGCTTCCGGGTGCGGCCAGGGTTCTCGTTCTGCCGGGTGGACTTGGGGGGCAGCATCTCAGGGTCCACCATGCAGATGCTGGGCGGGTCCGGCAGTGGCGGGGGGACTTTGAGGGGTTCAGGCAGTGGGTCATGGCGAGGGACCCCAAAGCCCACCGTGTCGTCGTCTGAGTCCACGGCCCCGGAAGCAGCAGGCAGGGGGTCTGAGTCAGACAGCGTAGGCAGAGACTCGCTGACGGACGTGGGTGGCGTCTCTTCGGCCCCGGGGGCCCCTGCCCGCTCCTGGGACCGGGCACTACTGTCATTGGAGCTGCCGGGGGATGCAGGTGCCGGCGCTGTGGGCACAGCCTTGCGGTGCTCAAACTCACAAGGTGACACCAAGCACAGGTCCACGTCGTGCGGGGACACAGAGCGTCGCGCCCGGGGGCCACGCAGGGGGAGGCTCAGTCCAGCCTCACTGGAGGCTGCTGGTGGCAGTACTTGCTCAAAGGATACGGAGAGGGACTCGTCCACCTCTGTGGAGTGCGGGGAGCCCACCTCGGCAGGCAGTGAAGGAGTGGTCAGGGTGGGTGTGGTGACGGTGGGCGAGGCGTCGGGCCCAGTCTCACCACCCCGCAGCGGGCTCAGTGACAGTGGCCCGCTGCCCTCGGCTGGACTCCGGCGGCTCTCGGTGGGCGAAGGTGTGGGTGGACGGGGTGTGCTCGTGGCCAGCAGCAGCTCCAGTGTTTTGTCCTCAAAGCGGCCACCCTCCTCCCCGGCTGGGCTCAGCCCCAGCTCCAGGCTGCTCCCCAGGCTGGGCGTGGCCACCAACTGGGGTGCGGGGGAGCCCCGGGCTGCAGCAGAGGGGCTGGGTGGGCTGCAGGGCCCATTCTCCACGGGTACAGCACCTGCCTGGGGCACAGCAGGTGCTCTACGGGCTTTGGGGGCCCCCTGGGTGCCCGCCTTCTTGAGGCTGGCTGCTGCGTTAGCTGTGCGGCGCACTTCCCGGGGCTGGGCCCGGGGCGCCACGGGCTTGGGGTCCTTCTTCACCTCCCGGGAGGGCCTGGTTTCTTTCTCGGTCTTTCGTGGGGGCTCAGCCCGGACTGGCTCCTTCCGGGCTGCACCAGGTCGCTCTTGGCCAGGTCTGGGGGCTGTCCCTGTCCGACTCTCTCTCTTTGAACTATCCCGGGAGCCCACGCTCTCTTTGCTTTCAGCTCGTCGGGGTCCTTCTAGATCCTGGGGGGTCACCACGGGCTCCCGCAGGAAACCCAGATGCTGCAGTCGGACTAGCCCGTCCAGGAGGCGAGCGGGCGGCGTGCAGCCCGGGAAGAGAACACGCACCACCTTGTCGGCAGGGCCCGCAGGGTGCCACACAAGCAGGGCACACACAGAGGCCAGAGTGCGGTCGGAGCCAGAGGAGGGCGGGTGCAGCACGTACATGTCCAGGCGGCCCACGCCCATCTTCTCCAGGAGCACCGTGGGCTTGGCAGGCAGCGGCCCGCGGCTCAGGGGCAGGGGTGTGATGCCCAGCTGGGTCAGGAGGCTCAGCGCCAGCTCCGCCTCATCCTCACCGCGCATCAGCCGCGACACGGCCTCGCGGGCGTTGAGGAACACGACCCCCAGGTTGGGGGAGATGAGGCGGCGCAGCCTGTCATCCCAGGAGCCCCCGCCGGCCGTGGCCACCTCGTGACGCTCAGCCAGCTTGCGTCGCAGCAGACTGTTAAGGCCCGGGAGGCTATCGGCACCCGCGTGCGTCACCAGCACGGCGTCCACTCGGTCCAGGTGCCGCACCAGCTTCCAAAAGCTGGACTTGGGGTTTGAGCCACCGTTGACCAACATGGTGAAGCCGTTGACGGCAAAGAAGGCGGCATCCCCCAGGCCTCCCGGGAAGATGTAGCAGCAGGGCCGCGGGAGCCTGAGGAAGCCCCCAGAGGACGGTGGCTCCAGCAGCTCAAAGGGGGACGGCAGCTCCAAGGACTCGGCCACGTACTCCAGGAACTCCCGCAGGCCCTCGGCAGCCGGCAGCCGCACAGGGGGGTTCAGCCGCAGCTGCAGCCGGAGCGGGCCCTGCAGGTTGGGCACATCGGGGGCCAGCCGCGCCCAGTCTCCAAAGGTCGGGCAGGTGATGGTGAGTGTGGGCAGATCTGCAGGCGGAGGCGAGGAGGCCAGGGTGTCATGGATCTGCAGGGCAGCGGGTAAGGGCGAGCTGGAGCAGGCAACAGCCAGCCCCACGGGAAACCGAGAGAATACCAAGCCCCGCCTCCTGGGGCCAGGAGGGTCCCCCGCCCTGCAGCTGCTCCCCTCAGGCCCACCCTACCTCAGTGCCTTTTCCCACCTTCACATCACTCACTACGGTGTGAACAGTGAGCGGCCAGCGCTTGTGGCCCACTGACCCCGCTCCGAACTGGGGCTCCAGAAAGGACCCTATTCGGGTCTATCCTAGCTGGACCTGAAATCTGGGGGCCCTGCAACAGGCCTCTGGGATACCCACTGAGCGCCAGGCCCAGCCTCACACCACAGCCTGTCCCAGAAGGTGGCACTCCTCCCTGGCCACAAGGTGCACACAGGTAGTCCTATAGGAGGGGAGATGGGTCAGGCAGGAGGGCCCTGTAGCCCCATAGGGACAAGTCAGGATGGCAAGGGGGCAGCTTACCTCTTTGTCCCCCAGGACCTGGAGAAAGTGGTGGGGCGAGAAGCCCCCTGTCTGAAGCAGAAGTTCCCCCGTCTCCTCCAGGCAGGGCCCGGCCAGTACCAGCAGCTTGTGAGGGGCAGGATCCAGCAGGAGGTTCCGGAGCTGGGACAAGCATTAAAGGTCCTTCCTATGCAGCACCCGCCCCGTCCACAGGCCGCTACTTAACTTCTCAGCCCCAACCCACAGGCAGGCAGCTGCAGGCTGGGAGGAGGAGCGGCCCTGTCCCTGGCAAGCTCCAGCTCCTCCTACAAGGGTCGACTCTCAGGCCCTCCTCCTGGGAGCCCCCTCCCCCAGCCCAGCTCTGAAATGACAGGCTGACAGCTATCTGCATCTGGCTCTGGCTCCTCCAGTCTCAGAGTCCCTTAAGGGAGCAAAAGAGAACTTTTTTTTAAAACATTTATTTTTTTAGTTGTAGGTGGACACTATACCTTTTATTTTTATGTGGTGCTGAGGATCGAACCCAGTGCTTTATGCATGCTAGGCGAGCGCTCTACTTCTGAGCCACAATCCCAGCCCCCAAGAATATTTCTTTTTTAAAACATTTATTTTTTAGAAGTAGTTGGAGACAATACTTTTGATTTATTTATTTTTATGTGGTGCTGAGGATCGAACCCAGGGCCTCGCATGTGCTAGAGGAGCGCTCTACCGCTGAGCCACAACCCCAGCCCCCAAAGGAGCACATTTTTGATCAAAGGAATCAGCTTGAAAGATGGTCTCTAGCAGGGTGCCCCCGGGGCTCTGTACTGTTCATCATTCTGACGTGCAGTTGGGAGAGGGGCGCAGACAGACACAGGCCAGGAGTATTACTAAGTCATGTCAGACAACGGGGGGGGGGCTCAGCTGGAGGGAACTCACAGACAAAGACACCATGCAGGACTTGCCCTCCCCCATCCAGGCCTCTGCTGCTCTGGGACCAGGACTGGGAATCTTGACCCACTCCCCTTCCCCCTCCCAAACCCCAGCCTCCCCTGCTCCCGCCCTGGAGGAGGCAGTGAGCTGAGCTGGACCCTGAGAGGGTGCCTGTGTGTGGAGGGACAGCAGCCCCAGCAACCCACTCCCTCCAGGAGGTCGCCTGCTCCCTACCTCATCACAAAGGGACTTGTCTGAGGGGTTCAGGAGGACCAGGGTCTCCAGGGTGTCTCCACGGTGGTGCAGGCTCCGCTGGCCTGTGAGGGGATCAAGCCAGGCCACCCACTCAGTGTCAGGCTGTCCTGGAGTTAAATCCTGCCTCCCTGTATGGCCTTCGGGTACCACGATTCCCCAAGGAACACACCCTGGGGTCACATGGGACACGGTAGGGCTGTGGGTCAGGATGAAGGGAGACCAGGAAACCCAAGGAGGTCATCCTGGAAACGGGCAAGAGGCCCACGCGTGCTGGGCCTGATGGGCAGCTGTAACCCAGTGGGGAAAGCCACCGTCGCCTCCAGTTTATAGTCAAGGAGCCCAAGTCCAAGGAGAGCCACACCCAGGAGAGGGTACAACATGGCAATGACCCAGAAGCAGGACAGAGCCGAGTGCAGGAAGGGCGGGGAGTGGAGCTGCTTCTGTGATCCCAACCCTGGAGGGTTCCCCAGAGCCCAGATGTGTTTTGATTTATTTTAATTTTTGGTACCAGGGGTTGAACCCAGGGGTGTTACACTACTAAGACACATCCCCAGTACTTTTTATTTTTTATTTTGAGAGAGGGCCTAAGTTGCTGAGGCTGATTTGAACTTAGGAACCTCCTGCCTCAGCCTCCAGAGCCACTGGGATTACAGGTGTGTGTCACGGTGCCCAGCCCAGATGTGTTTCAAACATAAAGCACAGGCCTTGAGTCTGGAGAGCCAATGACCCTCTAGCTCTGTCAACGCTTATCATGCTGTCACAGATATTGCCCCATTCAGGGGGGAGATTAAGGCATAGAGCGGAAGTGGTCATTGAGGTCACACAGTGCAGACAGGATTTCCAGCCCCCCCCCCCCTTAATGCACGAAGGGTCAGGAAGCCACCAGGACCTGCTGGGACAATGAGACGAGGGACATTTCCTTCCCTTCCTCTAGCAGTCAGGAGGTGACTCAACAGGCCAGCCAGGCAGGGACAGTAGTCAATACCCAAGTCCCACCCAGGGGCTGGTCTGTTCACCCTGGGTCACCCCAGAATCCCCAAAGAGCCTTGTGCCAGGTGAATCTCACTCCTTAGTTCCCTCACTACGTTGGTAGTAGTAGAACGCCCACTGTGTCCAGGCCATGGCTGCCATCCAGACTCAGACCCTCCACACTCCAGCCTCCCAGACCTGCCCAGTGACCCCGAACCCTTCCTACCCACACTCCAACCTCAGCAGTTCTCATTCCGAAAGCCTCATCCTTGGAGGTCTTCTTGCCACCCTGCCCACAACACCATGGTCTCCTCTGGTAAATGGAAACAAAACCACTAGGTCCTGTCTTTGGGTTGCTGAGGCCTGAGGTCAGGGCTGCCTGGCTCGGCCACTGGCAGGCCTGGGCTGGATTACTCCTTTGTTTGGTTTTGTTTTTTTTAAACAGCTGCACCCTGGCCCCCGACTGGCATTCTTCGAGCACTTGCCTGATGAACAAGAGACCCAACCTCACCTTTCACGATGCTGGAGAAGGTGGCTGAGTGCCGGGACACAAAGATCTTGAGCTGTTCATCCAGGCTGCAGACTCTAGGATCAATGTCCCAGGACCGGACACCTGGTTGGGGTGGGCATGGAGGCAGTTCAGCCTGGCCACCCAGCTCCCAGAAACTAGCACCTGACAGTCGATGGCTGTGCTAGCACCCTTCCCCTTCTCAATCATCAAAGCCTGGAGACTCAGAACCACTTAAGACCTACAGTTGAGGCATCTGAGTGGAGACCCACCCAGGGTGCATGTGGACAGTAACTCAGGATATCAGTGACGAGGGTGCCCACTTTCTGGATGGTGATCTCATTTCTCCCTCTCCCCCTCCTCACTGCTCCTCTTCCGGGCCAGCCAGGTTGGGTCCACTCTGGACCTTGTCACCAGTTGTTCCCACAGCCTGGAAGCCCGTCCCCCTGCCTCTCCACCTGTTGCCGCTGTCCAGTGGCCCTTCCCCGTGTATAACCTTTAGGTGCCAACAGTGGCTGTCCTTTCAGCCATTCCCACCTGGTGTACTTGAGACACCATGGGAATTTAAACTTGTTCATCTCCTCATTCTCCTGGGTCCATCCCGACAGGACAGCATGAGCCCCATGAAGTCATGGCTGGGCCTGTCCACCATCCAGGCCGGGTCCCAGTGCCTGAAAGCCTGGCACACAGCAGGTGCTCAGGAAACATCCTCCAAGCACAGAAACTGAGCTGCGTGCGGAGGTCCCATTTTGCAGCGAGGGGACGCAGGCCTGCGTGCTCCGACCAATGGGACGTGAACGTTCTCCTGACCCACGGGGTCAGCACGCCAGTCCATCCTACCGTGCCAAGTAGCTGCAGGTGAACCTTGCAGGTGCACCTGTGAGTCACCTCCCCAAGTGCCAAATCGCCCAGGGAAGGCCGCACCCACCCACACCCCAATTAGCTGGTCTTCGGATAGCGAAGGAAAGCGAGCCCCGAGGCTGTAGGCCCTCCCTCCAGCACGTCGAGGCTGCAGAGACCCAGGGACCCGCGGCGACCCGGCCTCTTCCTCGGAGCAGGAAGCCGGGGGATTGCCCAATCCAGCGGGTCCCGAAACCAAGGGCAGCGTCCCCTCCGCGGTCCGCACCCAGGCTGGGCGGGGCAGCCAGGCCCAGGCGCCGCTTCCTCCCCGGGCGCCCTCGGCTGCCCCGCCAAAGCCCGCGCCACGCGCCCGGCAGGGGGGAGCCCCGCGCCCCGGACCGCGCCGCGACCCCGCCGCCCCCGCCCGGCTGCAGGCCGAGCCGCCCCACCCCCGGCCCCGGGCGGAGACCGCGGCCGCGCCCGCCTCCCCGGCTCCCGCGCCGCCGGCCGGCCCGACCTCGTTCGAGCTCTTCCAGGACGTAGGCCAGCAGCCCCGGGCAGCCGCACTCGCCGCCCACCACCAGCAGCAACGAGCTCGGCACCTCGGCCGCCACGGGCACCGCTGCCGCCATCTTCGCGCCGCCCTGACGCTCTAGGTGCCCGCCCCGCTGGCCCCGCCCCTTAAAGGGGCCGCACCGGAAGGGCTGAAGACCCTCCCGGAAGCTCCCTCTCCCCACTTTGTTAGCCCCCTCCAGGCCCTTCGAGGTCCAGGAGAGCCTGGGGTGCGAGTGTTGAAAGGTTTGGCGGACACTCAGGTCTCCGCTTTGGTATGCTCCTCCCAAATAACCTTTTATATGTTTATTCATTCATTCATTCAGCAAGCTTTTCCGGAGGCCGAGGTAGGAGGATTGCATGCTTGAAGCCAGCCCAGCACTTGGAAAGACCCTGTCTCAAAATTTACAAACAGAAGAAAGGGCTGGGATGTTGCACAGTGGTGGAACACTTGCCTAGCATGCACAAGGTCCTGGGTTTAATAAAACAAAACTAAAATAAGCTTTGACCAGAAGCCTACTACATGTGGATCAGAATTTCTGCTGGGGTGGAGCTCCAATCACAGTGAGCCCAGTCAGAATCAGCTGCAGATGAATGCTCATAGCTTCCTAGCTGGAGTTTAAATAGGAAAGAGAAATGTATCTTGTAGGTGGGGCTTGGAGGGATGTGTAGGAGTTTGCCAGGTACAGGCAAGAGCAAGTGAGGCAGCAGTTAAAGTGTAAGCTAAGGAGCTGGGGTTGTGGCTCAGTGGTAGAGTGCTCACCTACCATACACGAGGCACTGGGTTCGATCCTCAGCACCACATAAGTGTAAAATAAAGATGTTGTGTCCATCTAAAAACGTAAGAATAAATATATTTAAAAAAAATAAAATAAAGTGTAAGCTAAATTTTAGACATAGGCAAGTAAGTTCGTATGTGTTTGGGTTTCATCCAGAGCACTCTGGGCCTGGAGCACTGCACACATTTACTCTGAACCTACTGTGTGACAGGCATTTTACTTGATTAGCTCATGGAGTACGTATATAAAGCTATGAGCCAGACACTGTTATTGTTATTACAGAGGAAAGGAGAGCACACCGAAGTCTGGAGGGCAGATGTCACCAGGCCTGTGTGTGTTACAGCAGATTTGAACCCAAGTGGTTTGACTCCAGATGTAGTCTTTGGCAGGGACCACCTGGGTGTTTCCCTTTGGTACCCCTAACCCACTCAGGACATTCTCATTTGGCTCTTTTGCCTTTGGTGGCCCCTATTTGAAAAGCCATGTTGCCCTGAACTTCTGGGCAGTCACCCGGGCACGAGAAGGACTGGGCTGTTTCCCTCAGGACTGGGCTCCCTGTTTCTGGAAATATATAAGGCATAACAAATCAGGACAGAATTGAGAAAGGTCCAGAAAGTAGAATCAGCCTCCTATTACTATTCAGTAATTGACTTGTTCAACCCAACTTCCCCCCCATCAGTGTGTAATAGCTGCCAGCCACGTGCACCTGTAATGTCCCTGCTCTGGGCTTCCTCTTTCTCTTTTCAGCCAGCATCCTTCCTCTGGCCTGGCCCCTCCCACCTGGCTCTCTTCCCTGTGTCCTGGCTGCCTGTGATTTCCTCTGTTATTGCTCTGGGCAATAGTGGTGGCTAGGGTGGCTGTGACAAGCTCTATCTCCCTAAGCTGTGGGAACCCAATGACCAGATAGGACTAGGTTGGGAAGGTCATGATAAAATTTGTTTTTACAAAAGCCTGAATGAGTGGGGAAAATGTCCATTCATCCTCCATTCATTCATTCACTCCACACATGACCGTTGATTGGCACAGGATTCAAGCCTGCAAGCTTCCGACGGAAGTCCATGCTCTTCTTTCTGCCCAAGACTGTGAGTTATGATTATTGGCATTAATTCTCATTGTTCTTAAAGGGCCTGAAGTGCCAAAATGTGTCTCCACAAGGGAGTCTGATTTGAGAGAAAGGTCCCCCCTTAGGCTCTTGGGGGCCAATGTCCTGATGTTCTGGAGGTCCAAGGTTTTCCTGTCCCAGAGTATCCCCCAGGATGGGAATCCTGATGTGGAGAGTGTGGGGAACATCTCCCAAAGGACTGAGAAGCATTTGGGGGTCATTTATGGAATTCCAGGCCCTGGATTCAAGTCACTGTCCTCCTGCATTTATCCATCCCCAGCTCCACGCCTGTTTCCAGGTGAAAAGTCCCCAGGTGGGTCAGGTGACAGCATTTGTGGGGAAAACAGAATCCTGGGGCCTTAGGACTGCTGCATGCTCTCATCTTCTTCCCCTAGCAATTCTCCAGTTCCCCTCTCTCTCCCCATCCCCTCTCCTCCCCAATGCTTCGGGTGGAACCAGAGCTTCACACATGCTAGACAAGTGCTCTACCACCCAGCCAGACCCCAGTCACACCCCACTTTTCCATCATTTTTGTCAAGGTTTGCCACCGACATGTGAAAGTTCCCAGACATCGGGAGTGGAGCTGGATTTGGGGAACAGCTTTTGGACTGGAATCTAGTTCTGCTCCAGCTCCTGGTGGTTCCTTGGACCCTCAAGTTGATTCACCTCAAGGTGACCACTTCCCCGACCTTCAGTGCTATAGGGGAATTTTACCTGATTTTGAGCTTCACACAAACAGGATTGCACATAGTTTTCACACCTGCTTCTGATTTTTCTTGCTCCTCATGTTGAGTATCATGTCATTCATTTTCACAGCTGTGTAGTATTCCTGGGTACCAATTTCCCCTTTCTTTTTTATTGTGGTAAAGTACATATGACATGCAATTTACCATTTCAACCCTTTTAATGTGTACTCTTAGTGCTGTGCATTCACAATCTCTAGTTTCAGATATAGCCATCCCTCGATATTCCAATAGAATGAGTTCCAGGACACCCTAAGGATACCCGAATCTGAGGATGCTCCATTCTCTTTTATAAATTGGCAGAGTATTTGCATGGCCCCTACACGCATCCTCTCATGGACTGAACTGCCTTTAGATGACTTGGAGCACCTAATACAATGTCAACGCTGTGTACACCATCGCCACTCTGTACTGTTTAAGGAATAACAAGAAAAACTGTGTACGTGTCAAGTACAAGTGCAATTTTTTTTTCCAATTTTTCTTTACCTAGGTCAGTTGAATCTGTGGGTGTAGAACCCACAGATGCAGAAGGCCCTGCCCCCCTCCTCAGCAGGTACTCCCTTCCCCCAGCCCCTGGGTTAAATCCCACTGATTTACCTCTTGTCCCTAGGGATCCACCTGCTCTGGACATTGTGTGTCAGGGGCATCCCTCCATGTGGCCTTTTGTCTGGCTTCTGTCACTCAGTCTCATGTTTCAGGTTGTCTGGGTTGTGGCCTAGGTCCGTGCTTCCTTCCCTTTCTGACTTAGTAGCATTCTTGATAGTTATTGTGATTATTATTATTATTGCCTTTTAGTCTATTTTTTTTCCTCTGGACATTTGTGTATCAATCTGACTACCCACTTTCAGTTCTTATGGGTCTCTACCTAAAAGTGGCACTGCTGGACCATATGGGAATTCTAGGTTCAGTTTTTGAGGAGCTACCACACTGGTCTATACACGGCAGTACAACTCTCACATCCGCATGGCTTTTCCCCCCCATTAAAAAAAATCTTATCAGCTGGGCATAGTGGAATGCTCCTGTAGTCCCAGCTACTCAGGAGACTGAGGCAGGAGGGTTGTGTGAATCAGAAGTTTAAGGCTAGCCTTAGTAAAAAAGTGAGACCCCATCTTAAAAAAACAAATAAACAACAACAACAACAACAACAAAAAAACAACTATACCCACTAGGTACCAATTTTTTGCTATTTGTTTACTTATTTATATTTGGGTACGGGGATTGAATTCAGAGGCATTCAACCACTGAGCCACATCCCCAGCCCTATTTTGTATTTTATTTAGAAACAGGGTCTCCTTGAGTTGCTTAGGGCCTCCTAAGTTACTGAGGTTACTGAGGTTGGCTTTGAACTCAAAATGCTACCGCCTCAGCCTGGGATTCCAGGTGTGCCGCTACCACACTTGGCTTATGTTGTATTTATTTATTTATTTTTGATGCTGGGGATTGAACCCAGGGCCTTGTGCATGCAAGGCAAGCACTCTACCAACTGAGCTATATCCCCAGTCCTTATGTTTTATTTTGAGACAGGGCTCTCTAAATTGCTAAGCCTGGCATGGAACTTGTGATCCTCCTGCCTCAGCCTCCCACATAGCTGGATTACAGGTGTGCACCAGGGCACCTGGCTGAGCTGCTCTCCTTCTTGAGTCCCTCTCCCCTCCCAGGGAGCCCGCTCCTGTTTCTCTGCACTCCTTTGCCACGCATACTGATAACATTCCTGTTCTGGGTGCTGGGGAGGGTAAACAAAGCTGCCAATCTCTGGTGTGGATCACTCTCCATCCGAGACTGGAGGGGACCTGAGGTAGGGTCATCACTTTGATGTGCGAGTTCGTTTTTATCTTTGCAAGAACTGAGTTAACATTTGTGTACCAATGTGTGTACCAATTGGGGCACTGAGTAAGCACGTTTCATAGACTGGTTCCCAGAGGTCAAGAGGCAGATTCAGTGACCAGCACTTCAGAATGTGAACAGGGCATCTGAGTCCAGGCCCTTCGACAGGTCCATTCCTTGATTCGCTGAACACGTTGTGGCCGACTGACTGCCCCGGGGTAGGACTGCCAGCATGATAGATCCTGGATGGCGCAGGGAACTCAGAAGTGTGCTGCAAGCCGCCCTTGAACATGCGCTTTGTGTCATCCTCAGAGGTGAGGTCAGAGTTTTTCCCTCGGTGTATTGAGCACTCACCGTGGGCCAGACCCTGTACCCAGCCCTGCTCTCCAGAGTCGCAAGCTCAGTTCTTTCTAATCTCCTAATTTTAATTAATTATTAATTAATTAAATTTAATTATTCCCCTTGACATATTTCTTGAATATGAACGCCGCTCCAGGTGATGGGGGAACAAAGGCTTTCTGAGGCCCAGTCCTGGCTCACTGAGAAGCTCGTAGCCAGCTCTGGAGACACCAAGAAAATCATGTTTTGAAATCACAGGATGCGGAGGTCCCCAGGGCATCGCCACCCAGTGGTGGGAATCAGCGAAGGCTTTCCCGAGGAGGGGACATTTCAGCTAAAAATGGGAGAGGAAGCAGAGTGTACCGTGGAAAAGAGAAGGCAAGGTGCTTCTGCCCGCGGTCTGGAGCGGGGAGGTACATCGGAGAAATCAGACTTCCAAAGAGTCTGCGGCCCAAAGGAAGGTGGAGAAAGAAGGAGATCGGAAGGGCCAATCACTCCTCAAGGAAGGCTTTGTGGGCGGAGCTTACAAAGTGCGCGCCCTCTCATTGGCCGCTCGCCTACGGCACTAGTCCAATCAGCGGTGACCATAGGGGCGTGGTCGGAGCTGCATCCAGACTGTGTGGTCCAGATCCTGAGCAGGATGCGACCTTCTCCGGTGGATTTTAGTCTTTGGGGGCCAGATGGGGCCAGGCTGGATCCCGATCCGGTTTCCCACCTCTGGCCAGGTCTGAGCTCCTTGGCAGCACCGTGTGTCGACATCCAGACTCGCATCAAGTTAAACTGGTACAAAGGTTCCCGCATCCCCCAACCCACTAATGACCTCAAGGCCAAACAAAGGTTGAAGGAGTTAGGAGTCAGGGCATAGGTGCCACAGATGGCGGGGTTTAAATCCCAGCTCTCTTTGTGGGCCTCCCCTCAGCCGTGCGACGTCTCTGCCTCAGATTCCTCCTTGCTTGAGCTGGTATAATGATAACTCCTATTCTTCAGAGTCATCATGGGGATTAAACAAGTTTTAGGAAGTATGCAGCCCAACGCCAGCAGGCTAAGCGTCTAACACTTCCCAATTTTAGTTATTCTTGTATTTTCTCATTTTGCTTTGGAAACCGACAAGCCACAAGTAGCTCTTTGAGTGGCCAGTTGGCTGCGATCTGACTAGGATCTTCCCAGGGAGAGCATATCCAATCCCAGCCCTGTTTCCAGATGCATCAAAGGAAGTCCTGAACATAACGAACCATCGGTTCATTTGGACTTTGCACTTCCTTTCTTGCACTTTATAGCCAAAGCGTGCGTGTATCTGAGTCTCAAACATTTTCATAAGACCCTGGAGCATTTGCCAGGGCACCCAGCATTTGCCACCTATGTTCAAAGTTCTGCCACTCACCAGTTCTGTAATCTTGGGCAAACAACTTCAAGATTTTGTTCTCAATTACCTTATCTGTAACATAGGTTCCAGGATTAAACGAGTGAACATTTGTGGAGCTTTGCACAGGTCTTTGCAGGCACTTGCCAAGTCACTTTTCTCAGGGGATTCATGAATCCTGGCTGCCCCAGTCCGTGATCTCTCACAGGCCTAGTGCTGCCCCCTGCCGGCCTCCCCGGGAACGTGGGAACTGAGCCTCCGACTCCGGGCCCAAAGCCCCGCCCTCATTTAAAGTGGCCCTATCATATTCCTTCGCCTCCTTATAGTTCCCGCCCCCGTCTCATTCCTCTCAATCCAGACGCCCCTTTTTGCTATCAGTTCTCACCAGGCTAATGCAGTTCCTTTGCTTCCTCGGCTTGATTCCAGCCTGCAGCTTGCAGGGAAGGGCCAGGAATTTTCAGTCACTACTGCCCAAGTCTCCTTCGATTTTCTGGAAACCAGTGATTATTTATCCCCACTTTTTTATCCCCCATACTTGACTCCATCGATTTCTCTTTGTCATGGCGGATCTGACGGTCATAGTGAAGTTGAGTAGGAAGTCCAGCCTGAGAACAATTGCCCTCTGCCAGGAATGAGCATCCTCCAATTCCCACGATGCTGAGTGATTGAGATTCTCCTGACTCTCAGCGTCCCCTGTTCCAGAAAGCCTTTGGCAACATCCCAATCAGAGCCTCCTTCCGCCCTAGTTCCTTTCCTTTGTCCCAGTCTTGACCTTAGAGATTGACTTCTTTTGCCCCTCTCTCCCAGACTCAAGTCAGAACCCCGGACCTTGGACACAGCCTGGGCATGCATATAGATCCAGGCTGTGTTCACTGAATGACTAACCGATTACATGGACATCTGCATTACGCGAATGGTCGGTACTCTGAGTGTTAGTTCACCCTCACATCACATCTCAGCCTTGCTCCTCCTATCTCTCAGAAGCTCAGGCTTCCTGTTTCTAAAATGAGCCCAAAATATCCCCCTCCTCAGATGGTAGAAGGTTAAGGGAAACAGTATCTGTCAGGCACGGAGAACATTGCCAAGACACAGTGTGCTTCTGCAACTCCACGGGCTCCCTTCCTGCCTCCACCAGCAAGAACTGCCACCATGGGACTCATGCTCCACTTTTTCCCCATCAGTACTGCCTGCCTCTGCCTTTGCCCAGGACCATTGACAATAGAACTGTCAGTAGAAGAAGAGGAGAGCAACAGCAATCCTAGAGACATGAAGTCCATGTGCCTGCACACACTGTCCCTTGCTGATCTGATAACAGGGCCTCGAGTGGCCAGTGGACCAAAGTGTGGAAGGTGGACTCCTGGGCTCAATGTCCTGATTTTGGTTGGTTCTGGAAGCCAGGGAGGCCCTTTGCAATCTATCTACAATCTTCTTGGCCGGCATGGCCATTCGTCATCTCGTGTTGATAACTATTCTCTTTGTGTCTCCAGTCCCACCACTCCCTGAGAGCCCCACAGAATGACCCAACTGCCTGGGTTCAGTAGTCCACCTTGCCCTAGGGGGATACATCCCAGAACATTCTGCAGATGCCTGAAAATGGGGAAAGCAACCCCCATGTGTACAGTGGTCCCTTGTTATTAGTGGGGAATGGGTTCTGGGACTTCTAGAAGACACCAGAATACCAGCATGTCCAAGTGCCTTCTATAGAAATTGTTCAACATTTGCATAGAACCTACGCATACCCTCCTGTAGACTTTAACTCATCTCTAGATGACTTTTAGTACCCAATACCAAGTAAATCTTGGGTACATAGCTGTACATTGTTTAGGGAATGATGACAAGAAAAAAAAAAAAAAACTAAACCAAGCATGGTGTGCACGCCTGTATTCCCAGCAACCTGGGATCACAAGTTCGAGGCCAGCCTCAGCAATTTAGTGAAACCCTCTCTCAAAATAAAATTGAAAAAAAGGACTGGGGATATAGCTCAGTGGTAGGACGCTGGGGTACCAAAAAGAAGATTAGAAGTCTATACATGTTCAGTACTGATGCAATTTTCCCCCCAAACGTTTTCCATCTGTGGTTGGTTGAATCCATGGACTCGGAACCCACGGATATGGAGGGAAGACTCTATTGTGCTTTTTCTTCTATTTATGATAAAGCTTCATTTAAGAATTTTGGCCCAGTAAGTGATTAACAATGCTAACTAATAAAATACTACCCATAATACTAGAAGTTATAAAACTTGTGAATCGCTTACTTCTGCAGTTTTCTGTTTAATATTTTTGTAACTCAGTTGACTGCAGGAACCTGAAACTGTGCAGGAGGGAAGCTCTATGTTCCTATTTGATATTGCTTGGGGTGTTGGGGGTGCTGGAGGTGGATTCAGAGCCTTGAGCCTGCTAAGCACAGGCTCCGCCATTGAGCCGCAGCCTGCACCCGTGGGTGTCTTGTAGACAACTCAGACCTATGAGGCCAAAACACTGCTCTCGGTTCCTCACTCTGGGGTCTGCTGCTTCTGCATCTTGTTAACAGCCCCCTTTCTCACATCCGGGCATCCAAGCCCCGGACCCTCGACTCTCCTTTCTTCCCCTCCCATCACCAGGCCTGCGCGCTCAGGCTCCAGACAGAAACTGACTCCCGGGCACTCCCACGAGCCCTGCTGTCTCCCACCTGGGTGCTCCCCTGTGACATCTATGCTCCTGCTCCTGACTGTCCTGGCTCCCTTCTCCAGTCACAGACACGTCCCTGAAACCATAAAGTGGCTCAGAGGCCCATGCCTGTAATCCCAATAACTTGGGAGACTGAGGCAGGAGGATCGCAGGTTCAAAGCCAGCCTCAGTGACTTAGTGAGGTTGTCAGGAACCTAGTGAGTCCCTGTCTCAAAATAAAAAATAAAAAAGGCTGGGGAGGTGGCTCAGTGGCAAAGCACCCCTGGGTCCAGTCCTTGGCACCAATTAAAAAAAAAAAAAAAAGAACCATGAAGCAGAACAAGTCCCTCCTCTGCTCAAAGCCTCCCGTGGCTCCACACTGTCCTCGAGTATCAGCGCGCTGCCCCCTGCAGCAGGACCAAGGCAGCCTGTGCCCTCCTGCGCTGCCTACCCTTCCCCCTCCGATGTGTGCAGATGACTCCCTTCTCAGCACTCAGAACTCCCCCCACCAGAACAGGGGATCAGAGAGATGAGTTTGCAGGAGAGACGTGGGTAAGAATAAAACCTCAGCAACCATCTGGGTTTGGGCTGGAGCCTTGGGGCCTGCAGTGTCCTGTCCTGCTCTATAAGGCTGAGACGCTCTCTCTCCCTCCTGCTTTCAGTGTTTCTCCCTGTATGTCTCCTTCTTTCCGTTATCTCTCTGTCTCTCCATGTCAGAAAGTCTCACACCCCTCCTCCATGCCCCCCAAAGCTTCTGCCCATTTCCCCCTCTCTTTTCCTCTCTCCTCACTCATTCTGCTCCAGGCAGAATGTCTACCTCAGTTCTTCCAACCTCAGGGCCTTTGTACCTGCTCTGCCTCTGTCTAGAGCGCCCCTCCCCCATGTCTCTCCAAGCAAGAGGCAAGGGCTCCTTCTCTCCCTCTCTTCTCCTGCATGGGTTCCTCTAGAAAGCAGCTCTTCCCTCCCCTGCTGTTCCTCTCTATCAAGGGACCCTCTTTGTTTTCCTCCCAATTTCGCTTGATTTCCTTTGTGTGTGCTTATGTGTTTCCACCTCCCATGACACGGACCATGTCACTCTGTATACAATCTGATGACAAGCTTACTTCTCAGCATCCAGATGGTGCCAACAAATGTTTCCTGAACAAGTTGACTGACATTTCATTCACATCCTTCCCCTTGGCGGAGCTTCACACGGATCCAGGAACATCAAATGCACCCAGCAAGGACCGGGAGTGTATTTGAAGACCAAGCGGCGTGGCCCGGGCAGAACCTGCTCTCAAAAGCTTTCTCTTTCCCCATGAAAAAGCTGAGCTTGGCAGATGCCGTGGGGGGGCCCTTCTCATCTGAAGCCCAGCTGTGTCCATAGCTGCTCTAGGCACCGGGGATGGGCCATGTTAATAAAAGCAGGGTCCCTGGGGCTGGCGCCGGGAGGGGGTGTGTGCGCGCATGCGCGTGCGCGCACGTGTGCACAGGCGTTCGGTTAGTGGGGTGTGTTCCCGAGGAGCTGGGCTGCGGGGCGGGGGTTGCGCTTTTCCCCAGTCCCTGCTCCATCTCCCACCTCTCTTCTTCTTGCCAAGATTTCTCTTCGTGGGTTTCACTCGGTGGCGAGGAGACACATCAGAAGAGAGGGAAGAGAGGTGGGAACGGGGGAGAGGGCTGCGCATTGCAGACCAATGAGCAGCGAGGACGGGGGTGGGGGGAGAGGGGGCTGGAAAAAAGAGGGCACGGCCAGACCGAGGCAGCTGGAGGAGAGCGGGAGCCGACGGCGCCAATCAATAGCCCTGGAATTCGCTGAGCTGCTGGGGGAGGCACCAGGGCTTCGAAATTAATTGGATCCAAGTGATCAATGGTGAACGTTGAAATGTTCCCTTTAATACCGGGAACGAGGCAAGGATGCCTGTCACCACGGAGCCTGGCATTTTAGTGGAAAAAAAATATATAAAAAGAAGTGAAAGCTAAAGGACTGGCAAGAAATGCAGAGTGTGTTTATTTGCCCAAGGCAGGCAGCCTCGTGTACCACGAACCCCAAAGAATGTGCAAATATAATTGCTGGGTTTATGAAAAGTGGAGAAAGCTTGCCAGATGCTCGAACCAATTGCAGTCCACACTTCTGCAACAACAGGCAAAACATGTCATTTTAAAAGCCCATTGATCGCCAGGCACAGTGTCGCATGCCTGTAATTTCACCGGCTTGGGAGGCTGAGGAAGAAAGATCATGAGTTCAAAGCCAGCCTCAGCACAAGCGAGGCACTAAGCCACTCAGTGAGACCCTGTCTCTAAATAAAATACAAAATAGGGCTGGGGATGTGGCTCAGTAGTCGAGTGCCCCTGAGTTCCATCCCCTATATCTAAATAAATAAATAAATAAATGCTCATGTATTCATAGCTTCAAATACACCAAGGATCTAGAAATAAATCTAACAGTTACAAGCTTTATTGAAAGATTGATAAGTAGAAAGATTCGACATGCTTGAACCTCGGAAGGTGCAGTATTGTAAAGTACATTGACGCTCTGATTTGTCTGTGGGTTCACTGCGTCAAGGTCCCCACTGGCCTGTGCTCGTTTTTTCCCCCAGACTCCAACCAGCTGAGATAACGGCAAAGATTAACTCAGAGGTCCTGACCGGGAACAAGATGGGGAGCTGGTATCAGTAGAGATGAAGGACCCATTTGAGAACTGATGGCCACTGGGATAGAAGAGAGCCCAGAACAGACCCCCAGCTAGGAGGGACACGGTGGCAGCCTCCGAATTCATCACGCTCACTGAGAACTACACCCTGGCCTGAGAACTTGCTTTGGGACACTTTCATTAAAGGGCATTGGGAGGGTGGATCACCCTTATTAGATCTTATCTCACTTCACTCTCTGACATCAGTTCCCAGGGAAGCCAGGACTTGACCATGGAGGACAAAAGCCCAGCCATACAGGACACGCTGTGAAAGGCCCCTGCAGGTGTGGCAATTCCAGGGCGCTGTCCACTGCGCCACACAGCCAGTCACCCAGAAGACACTCTGAGAGGACCTTTAGGATACCGGGGCAGGGAAGGAGTCCTTGAACAAGATAGTGTGCACACAGCAAAGGTGGAAGAATTTGGAATTAAATCCTGACAGACCAGATTGAGTGACCGAGGGGGCTGGGGGTGGGGGAGGCGTCAGCCTTGGGGTGATGCAGATGTTCTGGAACTAGATAGAAGTGGTGGCTGTGACTCTGTGAATGTGCTGAGCACTGCTGAGTTGTAAATTTTAAAATGGTAAATGAGGTTATGTGGTTGGTTTGGTTTGTTTGTTTGGGCACCAAGGATTGAACTCAGGGGCACTCGACCACTGAGCCACATCCCAGCTCTATTTCATATTTTCCTTAAGAGACAGGGTCTCTCTAGTGGCTTAGGGCCTCGCTGTTGCTGAGACTGGTTTTGAACTCAAGATCCTCCTGCCTCAGCCTCCCAAGGTGCTGGGATGACAGGCGTGGGGTCTCCACTCCCAGCTGTTATGTGGATTTTATGACAGTTAAAAAAAAAAGAACTTAAAATTAAGAGCTTTGTAGACACACCACCTTCCAGATACAACTCCCCCCCAAATAATACAGTAAGAAAAGGGAAACTACAACTTCACAGTGGGTAAACCTGCAGTCGCCACCTTAACCAGGTCCCCAAGGCTCACATCACTGATGATGTCATGGGGTATTTGGCACAGCTGGTATGATGTCATGAAGAAGGTGTCCCCCCCCCCCCGTTTCAGGTTTTCCCTCAAAACTGCACCTAATCTTTTTTTTTTTTTGCACCTAATCTGAAGTAAACATCACACAAACTCCAGTTGAGGAACTTCCTATGAAATAACTGACCAGCCTGCCCCCAAACTGTCAAGGTCAATGCCACGTAAGAAAGACTAAGAAGAGTCAGGGTGGTGGCTCAGTGGCAGAGCGCTGGCCAGGCACTTGTGAGACACTGGGTTTGATCCTCAGCACCACATAAAAATAAATTTAAAAAACCCAAAGATACTGTGCTCATCTACAACCAAACACCCCTGTGTGAGTGTGTGTGTGTGTCTGTGTGTATGAAAGACTAAGAAAATATCACAGATCAGAGGAGACCAAGGACACAAGATGACCGAATGCAGAGGGGGGTTCCTGGGGCAGAAGGAGAACACTGGTGGGAAGCCCAGTGAAATCAAAATAAAACCTGCAATTTATTTGCTAATGAGCAGCAGCGAGAGTGTTTTAGTTTTGACATCTGCACCCTGTAGCCATTTGTTACATGTTAATTGGGTGGAAGCTAAGGTGCCCAACAGCTTTGGCAGCTCTGTGCCTCTGTCGTAGTTCTGTGTATCTATATTTTTTCATAAAAAATTTTTTTAGAAAATTAAGAGATTCAGGGACTGGGGTTGTGGCTCAGCGGTAGAGCGCTCATCTAGCACGTGCGAGGCCCTGGGTTCGATCCTCAGCACCACATAAAAGTAAAATAAAGATATTGTGTCCATCTTACGACTAAAAAATAAAGTATGATTTAAAAAAAAAAGAAAATTAAGAGATTCTGCTGGGCATGGTGGCACACACCTGTAATCCCAGAGCTCAGGAGGCTGAGGCAGGAGGATCACAAGTTCAAAGCCAGCCTCAGCAACTTAGCAAGGCCCTAAGCAACTCAGTGAGACACTGTCTCAAAATAAAAAATAAAAAGGGACTGGGGACATGGCTCAGTGGTTGAGTGTCCCTGGGTTCAATCCCTGGTACAAAAAAAAAAAAAATCAAGAGAGATTCTGTTGAGAAAATGATGCAATAAATAGCAAAGACAAGGCACAAAATTGGAGAGTTTACAACACATGAAACAACAAAGGATTCGTAACTAATAAGAAAAACTCTTACAATTCAACAGGAAAAGACAAACAGTCAAAGTTTTAGAAATGAACGAAAGGCTTGAACAGGCATCTCACCTGAAGAAGCAGCCAGCCGTCACATACAAGTTCAGCTGCATGAGCAATCAGAGAGGAATCCACTCCAACCCTCTGCAAGGGTGTAACCCCAAATCCTGGCAATTCAAACATTAGCAAGGAAACGCAGCCACTGATGCTTCCCCCCCACCCCCCGTACTGGGGATTGAACTCAGAGGCACTCACTCAACCACTCAGCCCCAGCCCTTATTTATTTACTTATTTATTTATTTATTTTTACCAGAGATTGAACTCAGGGACACTTGACCACTGAGCCATATCCCCATCCATGTTTTGTATTTTATTTAGAGACAGGGTCTCACTGAGTTGCTTAGGGTCTTGCTGTTGCTGAGGGTGACTTTGAATTGCAATCCTCCTGCCTCAGCCTCCCCAGCTGCTGGGATTACAGGCATGTGCCACTGCACCCGGCCCACTGATGCATCTTTGATGCGAGTATGATGAAAATTGCTGGAGTCACTATAAAATTGTTTTTACATTATCCAGTGAAAGTGAGCATACATATGTTTTATGACTTAGCCATTATCATCCATGTGAACCAGCACACAATACTGAGCATGGTCATAAATCTGTGTGTGTGTGTGTGTGTATTTGCAATAAATCCAAATTTGAAACAACCCAAAGGCCCACTAACTGAAAAAAATAGGTCAATCATACTGTTGTACTCATTAGCAGTATATTATACAGCAGTGTAAAAGACCCGCATCACAGCCAGCATTGATACAGAGGAACATCAGCAGAATTATGTTGAGCAAACAAAACAGGTTGGTAAAGAATGTGAACATTTGTGTCAGTTACATAAAGGTCATAAACAATCAAAATTCAAATGTTTGCTGTCAAGCATGTGTAAGGAAAAGCATGGAAGTGAAAAAATTGGGGGAAATTCTCCTTTCTGAGCTGAGGGATGAGATTGGGGAGGCACCGAGGAGCCTCCCACTGTGTGCTGATGCTTTTTACCCAAGCCTGTGGCTCTACTGCTCATCCCTCTCCTGTGCACATCTAGTTGAGACTTAATTAACACTCTGAAAGCAAAGAGAGATGTAACGTGGCTAACAGGAGACTACAGTGCCCAGCCCTTTCAGGTGTTCACTCATATGACAGCTCCTGCCACCTGAGAGGCGGGTCAGTTGTCATCCCCTTTCACAGGGAAACTGAGGCACAGAAAAGTCATGTGACTTGGCCAAGACCATGCTGGCGATTAGAAGCAGAGCGGGGTTTTAAACACAGGCCTCCCTCACAGCGAACTCCATACACATTCTGTATTTATGAAGGTCTTTCCTGTGTGTCGGGGACAGGCTGCTCTGTGGGGCTCGGCCTCCGGTGCCATTCCAGACACTGGCACACACGTGAGCAGGTTTGTAGGGTAAGGGCCATAAGGAGGCTCCCAGCTAGGTGCGTGCAGAGGAGTTCGAATCAGGGCCCAACCAGAGGAAGGGCTGGGAGCTGGGGACCCAGAGAGGTCAGTGCAAGGGAAGTCAAGGAAGGCTTCCCGGAGGAGGAGGAGAGGGCATTGACGGATGAATAGATTTCTAGTTATACAGGGAAAGAAGGATGGGTGGCTTAGAGAAAGTGAAACGGGGTCATTGAGACCTAGATGGGACCTAACAGAGGCACAGAAAAGGAACAGAGAGGGGCTCAGAGGAAGACATGATTAAGAAAGGCCTGGAGAGAACAGGAGCAGAGAGCAGGGAAGAGAGTGTTGGAGAGACGGAGACCCAGAGCCCCAGGAGCGGAGATCCTCCGGGCAGAGCCGGCAGGAGACATGCGTGGGGGCCGCCCAGTCCCCGTGCGGGGGAGGCCTGGAGGCGGGGATCCGGGGCTCCACGCGGGGCTCTTTAATGCACCCCCAGGCTGCGGCGCCCCCGCCCCATCAGGCGTTCCGGCCCCGCCCGCCGCGCGCCGGCGCCACGTCAGGAGCTGTCCGCCCCCCGGTGCTGAACCAAGATGGCTGGCGGCGGCCGGGCCCGGGCGTGAGCAGAGCGCGGGCTGCAGCCGCGAGATGCACGGAGCCGGCGGCCGCTGAGCCCGACCCCACCGAACCAGCCTGGCCGCCCCCGGCCCGCCGGCGACTCCGGAGCCATGTCCCTGCTCTGCGTTGGAGGTAGGCGGGAGGCTGCGGGTCGGCACCCGTGCGGGCGCGGGCTGCTCCCGGGGTCCGCGTGGATGCGGCTGGGCTCCTCCGGGGGTGACCTGAGCACACGCGGCGTGACCGCCGAGGGGAGAGCGGTGGGCGCTGCGGCAGGCCGCCTCGGGGGGTGACCCGTGTAGACGCGGCTCGGTTCTCGGGGGTCCCGATAGCCTCTGTTGGGGATCGTGTGGACGCGGGTGGGGATCTCGGGTTCTGTCCCGAAGCGGTCCAGGCTCGGGCGATGGTGTAGACCGGGTTGTTGGTGTAGGGGTCCGTGTGGAGCGGGCTGGCTGGGTAGTCTGACTCCTGCGGGGCACTCGGAAGGAGTCCGGTCCTGTGCGCTGGGCTACGGATCCTCGGGGACGCGGACCCGGCTGGGCATTCGAAGGGGCGCGGGTCTCCAAGCCCCGGAAATGGAAGGTCTGGGTGGGCGGGCGTCTTGGCCCTCAGGACAGCGGAGAGTTCTAGGACCCCCCAGCCCTGGATGAAGAGGACTAGGGGGAGGGGGCCAGGGAGACCCCCAGCGTCCAGAGAGGGCGATGGCTGGGGGTGTGGGGCTGTTTCTCCCATGAACTCTTTGGCCTCCCAGATGGGGACTGGGAGGACAGCGGGAGGGACCTTCCCCCCGCCCCCTCCAGACCCCCTGAAGACGTACCCAGCCTACTCTGTAGGGTGCAGACCCTTTTGGAAGAGCAGTGACCCCCGCACGACCACCCGCCCTCGACCCCGACCCCTGTGGGTCCATCCTCACCTCACCCACTTTGGGCTGCAGGGAGGGAAGGGGGAGCTATTTTGGGGCCAGAGCGCCATCTGCACTGAGGCCCACGCCCAGGCCCACGCTCTGCGTTGGGGTGGGGGGAGGGAGAGGAACGTGGGAGACGCATGACCCCCCAACACACCTTTGAGCCTAGGGTTGGGAGAGGCCAGCTCACCAGGGCCCGGGCGTCCGAGGCACTCCCACAGAGAACTCAGGCTCTGGGAGACCTTGGGCGGGGAGCGGGCTGGCGGTGGGTGGGCTCGAGGCCCACAGAATTCTGAACCCTGGCTTTTAAGGACTGGGGTTCGCGGCTCCCCGCGCCCACTTCATGAAGACTGCGGTGGTGGAAGGAGGGTGTCGACCGAGTGTGAGGCCAGGCTTCTGGAGACCTTGGGCGGCGGGGAGTGTGAGAGTGTGTGCGCGCGCGTGTGTACGAGCGCGCGCGTGCGTGCCGAACTCCAGCGGCCGCCTGGACCCAGGTGGGCAGGCTCGAGCCCGGCCCCGCCCCCGCCCCGCCCCCGCCCCGCCCCCCGCCGCTCCATTCACAAACCCAGCCCCGCCCGCCCGCTCCCCGCCGCGGCTTCCCGTGTGCAAATAGGGTCGGGCCGGCGGCGTGGACGCGGGTGTTCTTAAAGGGACAGGAGCCCCCTTTCTCTGAGCTTATTTCGGTCTGACGAGGCTGGGGGTGGTGGGAGAAGGATCCCTAATGTCAAAGGTCAACACCTCGAGCCCCTGACCTCCAGGCCTGCGGAGCTAGTGTTGTCGGGAAATCCAGGGGACCCCCGTGCTATCCCCACGGCTAGGCCTGAGGAAGGATGGAGGGGAAGTTGGGTGTCAGACCCAGCGGGCTCTTCCCTTTCTCGAGTTGCCTGGCACTCCAGGAAGCGGCGCCGGAGCCGGGGGCCGTGGGGTGCTCCTGCTGACCCCCGTCCTCTCCTTTGCCCTCTCCCCGCCCCCACACCCCTCGCAGGGCTCCTGGGGAAGGCCTGCCTAGTGCAGGGGGCGGGATGTCACGCTCAGCTCTGACGCAAACAGGAGGCTCGGCTGCGGGGGTGGTGTGTGTGTGTGTGGGGGGGGTGCAGTAAGAGGGAGGAGGCTTCCAGAAAGGGAGGCCCGGGGGCAGGATTGTGCTGGATTCTGTGGACTTTGTGGGAAGGAGTCCCCGGCAGAGTGGAGGGCTGATGGGCAGGGCGAGGCTGGGGCTGCGGTGGGAGGCGGAGAGACCTGGTGAGGAGGGGAACCTGGAGCAGGAAGAGAGGGGGTGGGGGGCAATAAGAGCTGGAGGAGGGTAAAGCCCCGGGGTGAGGGGTGGAGCCAAGAGGATGGTGGGGTGAGTGGGGGTGTGAGGTGGGCTGGGCGGGAGGGAAACTAGGCTGGGAGGGGTGGCCCTGGGGTCTGAGCTCATCTCTGGAGTTGGAACACCTGCCCCTCCTCACCCATGCGTCCACCGCCCTACACACATTCCCACCAGGCTTGCTGCTGTGCACAGACAGCTTACCAGGACTCCGAGCAGACCCATGCCTGCGTGAACACAGTCCCGTGTGTGTGTGTGTGTGTGTGTGTGTGTGTGATCCAGTCTTAAGCCAAAGTCCCTGAAATACAGATGGGTGTGTCTTCGGGTGCACAACTGGAAGTATCCATACAAAGTTGACGTGTGTGCAGAATACACAAGATCTCCTCACCACTTCACACCCAGACATGCACCCGTTTGCACCCGTTAAGGTACCAAGTCTCATGAAGTAACTTCTATACACATAAGCACATACAAACACCATATGTGTACACACAGGACAATGCTTGCTCAGACATTCGAAGCAGTCTTTTTGAATGGACGAAGGATGTTACATACACTCACTTAGGTACGCAGGTACACATGAGTGTGTGTATGCAAATACACAAATACATGGGTCATGGAACTGCATGGCATGCACACATGTGCCAACATGTGTGTGCTACTAACTCATTGTCCACAAGATTGCACATGCCAGTACATCTTCATCTCTAGGCACATGTGTGCAGACCCTCACCTGCACACAAACAGTCCCATGTCCCTCTATACATGCACACACATCCGCCTGCCCTGGTTATGCAAGTGAACTCCTCCCTGCAGACATCCAAGCAAACAGGCCGATGAAGTGCTCAAGCGTGCCCCCCAAGCCAGCAAACGGGAGCAAACGGGAGCCTGTCCGCAGAGGCCCGGCTCCGGGCTCCTGCTTCCTTACCTGTGTGGAAACACATGGCCTCCTCTTAATCGGCCAGCCAGCTGTTGGCAGTGTCCTGAGGTTGCCAATGGTAAATGCACCTGGTTCCTTTATGAAGTTGCTCATATTTACGTGATAAGCAGTCATTGAGCACCTGCTGTGTACCAGGCACCGTTCTTGGTTCTGGGGACCCAGTCCTACCCCTGGCCACTCTCCTAATCGTGTTAGGGTAAAAGAGATGGGAAAAGGCTGGGGAGCGGGGGAGGGGTCCAGGACACTCTTCCTCTAGAAGCCTGCCTTGAACCCCACCCCTACCATTTGCCTGAGTGTCAGAAGATGAGGGGAAAGATAATCGGAGGGAAGACAGTGGTCCAGGCAAAGGAACAGCATGGTCCAAGGAGCAGCGGTCAGGATCAATTCCAGGCTTTCCTGTGCCTCCCGGCATTTTGCATAGACCATCAGGTTTTAAAGGATCCATAAATATTTGATGGGCGAATAAGGCAAACAAATCAGTGAATGTGTGTGAGGAAAGAATTTGCCTCATGACCAATAATAACATCCACAAGTCCCACCCATCCAGCATGCTGTAGGCACGGTTTCGAGGATTTTTGTGCCCACTGCCCTCTTGAATCCTCAGAGAAGCCCCATTTTGCAGATGAGCAAAACTGAGGCTCAGAGAGGTCTAGCAACTTGTCTACTGCCACAGAGCCAGAGGTGAATCTAACAGACTCCTGAGCCTGTTGTGGGTGAGGGAAGGCGTTGAGCCTTCTCTCAGCCTCAGAACCTGGGAGACAGCCAAATTCCCTCCATGGGTGAGAGTCTGTCCTGATTGCCTTCTTCCCGTATCCACTCAGTAAACTGGCACGTCACCACCTCCTCATTCATAATGGCTGTTTTCCTCCTCTCTCCCAGGAAGACTTCACAGATCACTCTCCAGGGCTGCCCCATCTGTGATGTCACCCACCTGGGGGCATCTGCATCTGGGTCTTTCCTCTCACTATGTGAGGTGCTAACGAGGGCATTCTGTCTTGGGCAGGTCTGGGTTTGAATCCTGCATTCATCACTCTCTGCAAATCCCACATGCTCTTCATTCCTCAGCATGCCCATCTGTAGAATGGGCACACCAATAGCGCCAGTGCCACCTGGGTTTGACAGGATGCTCTAATGAGAGGAGGCAGGGCCCTTTGGCATGATGCTGGCCTATGGGAAGGCCCAATAAGTGTGAGCCAAAGAAATGGAAAAATCAATGATGGTATTTTTATTAATGGAGCCTAAGAGCTTTCGGGAAGGAGGTCCATCAGTGTAGGGCACTCTATGTAGGCCCGAGGAGGGCTCTAAGAGGGGTCTCCAGCTCTTGAGCAGGACAAAGGAAGCCAAGTTCATCAGGGATACAAGAGCAGGGATGGAGGGTTCAGCACCACGGACAGCGTCCAGTTGCCGTCTTAGCGCAAGTCAACCATGGGAGGAAAGGACGTCACGCCTTTAGCAAATCACTATTTAATGAGCAACTACAACTGTAAACACTGGGCCTAATTCTTAGCTGTCCGTGGTAAGCAGCACAGGATCACTGATCCTTGGGCTCTTGGCATGTTTGTTTTTCACACAGAAGGCTCCAGCTTATTCCTCCAGTAGAGTTGAGAGTCCTCGTTTATTCTCTGCCCCGTGCAAAACCCGCAGGGTCAACGCCCTATATCATAGAGCTCATCCGTCTCCCGCTGAAGTGTCTGCCAGCAACATCACACGGGAAACCGTCAAATATCCTGGAATCTATTTCTGGATTTTCTATGTTCCCCACCCCCATGCCAAAGCCACCCTTTGATATGGTGGCCTCGCACTGTGTATATTCTGACACTCAGTGAGCACATCAGGGGAGTGGGCTTTCAGATCTCTCCTTGATGGCTGGGTTCCCCTCCCCCTGCCCTTCACACTGCCCCCCTCATCTGGCAGGTCACAAGTGCCTCAAGACTGGAGGCCCCTTCAGTTAGAATTCAGGATCCTAGAATCTTAGCCAAGGGCACGCGGAGAAATCAACCAAATAATAAAAATAGTCATGATACTAGTCCTAATAATAATGTGTAAATACTATTATTAATTATTATTATTAATGATACTATAATAATGACAGTGCAGAAGGAGGAGAGGGAGGAAGAGGGGATCAAAACCTCCCAGCTCGACCTCTCCCCATTTCCCAGATGCAGAAACTGAGGCCTCGAGCCCCGCAGTGCCCATGGGGATCCCGCAGCCTGAACCCCCGCTCCAGCTTCCCCAGGTTCGGGGAGCATCTGTAACCACATTCATCAGTCCCGGCTGATGGGGCCCCAGAGACATCCGAGGCCGCGCAGGCCACTGGCTGCGCGTGACGCGGTGTCTCCACCCACCCGATACAGAGGGCGACAGCGCCCGCGCCCCCCCTTCCCCCCGCCCGGGCCGCTCCCGCCACCTCCCCGCCGTCGCGTCGCTCACGCCCTCCGCGCCCACGTTATAAATAGCCTGGTGCCCGCTTGTGACTCGGAGCCCGCTGGGGAGGGCTGGCGCTTCCGCGCCGCTGACCCTCATCCAGCAACTGGCGCGGCGTGAAGGTGGCGGGACGTGACGGCGAGGACGGCGCCTCTGGGGAAAGCATGCGCCGGCCGGGAAAGACACCAGCCGAATCCGTTCCTTCTCCAGCCCCTTGGTCCCCCCCTGAGCGCCCCCCGCCACCTTCCTCCAAGCCCCTCCTCACTCAGACCACCCCTCCCTCCTGCCCCTTACCCCTGACCACCCTTCCTGCCAGCCCCGCCCCATAACCCTCCCTAAGCCCCGCCCCATAACCCTCCCTAAGCCCCGCCCCGAGACCACCCTCCCCAAGCCCCGCCCCGAGAACCCTCCCCAAGCCCCGCCCGAGACCACCCTCCCTAAGCCCCGCCCCGAGACCACCCTCCCTAAGCCCCGCCCCGAGACCACCCTCCCCAAGCCCCGCCCCGAGAACCCTCCCCAAGCCCCGCCCGAGACCACCCTCCCTAAGCCCCGCCCCGAGACCACCCTCCCCAAGCCCCGCCCTCCCCTCCAAGCCTGGCAGCCTTCTTGAGTCCCTCCTGGATCTCGAGCTCCTTTTCCCTCCAAGACCCCTGTCCCCAGCCTGGGCGGCTTTTGGTTTTCCCTTTTCTCTGAGACCCTTTTCCCCTCTGAGCCTCCTGAAGGATGAGCAAATATTGATGTCCTTGCCCCGGACCTTCTGCAGGGGCTGAGGGCCCGAGCTGGCCTCAGTCAGCAGGACAGAGCCCTCCAGCAAGTCCCCACGGCCTGAGGCCCTCCTGAGCCCCGCACCCTCAGTCCCGACAGCCTGCGGGGAGGGGCCGGGCTGGGGTTGCAGGGAGCGGAGAGCCAGAGGGAGGAAGAGGGGACCGGAGAGACCGGAGGAGGAACGAGTGACAGGGTGGGGAGAATAATAGACCGAGGAGCAGGGAGACTTGGTGGGAGACCGGCGAGAGCCTCTTGGAGGAAAGACACAGGGAGGGAGACAGACGCACCAGAAGGCTCCAGGGCTGCCCTGAGCCAGGCCCATGGTCTGCAAAGCGGGCATTGTCCAAGGAGCCGAGGGGCCCCTGGATTCCCCCAGCGCCGCGCACAGCTTGCCCCTCCAAGTGCCCCCAACACACCCCTCCCCCACCTCGCCCGCGCCTGCCCCCAACAGTGACCTGAGGGTTCCTGCCTGCTGTGCAGTCCTCCTCCTCCCCTCCTGCTCCCCCTTTCCTTTTCTCTCTCAGTCTCCGTCTGCCCTGTAGGTGCCTTTCCCAGCCTCAATCTGGGTGCCTCCCTCCCGCCCCGCGGCTGCCCACCTTTGCCAGAGCCTCCCAGGTGTGCTCTCCCCGGGGAGGAGGCCTGGGCCAGGCTGGGCATAGCCCCAGGCTGGGGCGACGGGTAGGAGAGCTCCCTGGGAGCTGGGTGACAAGGATTCCACAGGGCAGTGGGACAGGGACTGACTGAGCAGGCAAGACAGGGTCCTTAACTCATGCAGCCATGTGCCTTGAGCAGAAAAGTGAGGACACAGGGACTGATACTGATTTCAGGGTGTGGGGGAAAGAAACAGAGATGAGGACAGGGGAGAGAGGGAGGGAGAGGGAGGGAGAGAGAAAGAAAGAGGGAGAGAACCAGATCTAGAAAAGCAGGGAGGGAGAGTAAGACAAAGATGGAGGCCCAGAAAGGGGGATTCACTAGCCCAGGGTCACACAGCACTGAATCTGAACCCAACTCTGTTTGACTCCCAGCAGAGCCAGTGCTCACCTGTCCCAACGCCCAGTCAAGGGCTCCATCCACACTCTACCTGCCAAGGCCAAACTCAAGTGTGGCGGGTGTGATGCCCCATCATTTGCGTTTAAAGTCTGGGCCTTTGGGGTGAGGAGGTTGGCGCTGGCTTAGGAAAGCACCCTCTCATTGCTGACTCCTCTGCTGCAAGGGACCCGACCATAGTCACCATCCCTATGTCAGAGCCACTGGCTCCCACCCTGGATGGACTCCTGTGTTCCCTGGTTCCAGTCAAGCGTTTTGCAAGGCAGAAACTCAAGTGATGGGGACAGAGATACAAACCCAAGAGGCTGTGGCACCTGTCCCTACACGGTCCTGTTTCTAGGAATTCATTGTTCCATGGCTTCCACGCACCCGTCCAGAGACGCAGAAAGCTGGGCGCAGCTGAGGCAGGAGGGTGCGAGTTCCAAGCCAGCTTCAGCAACAGCGAGGCCCTAAGCCACTCAGCAAGACCCTGTCTCTAAATAAAATATAAAAAGGGGCTGGGGAGGTGGCTCAGTGTGACTCGGTGCCCCTGGGTTCAATCCCCAGTTAAATAAATACATACATAAATACAGACCCAGGAGGCAGAGGGACAGGGGAAACCCGAAGGTGTAGAACAAAGGGTGGGCGGTGAGAAGGGGGTGCGCAACCATCTCTGGGGTCAGGAGGACCCGGGTTCCCTGGGGCGGGGGGCAGGGGAAGAACTCCTTCATTCCTCGATCGTACCTCGATTGCTTTGGTTTGGTCCAGGGTGCCATGGACCCAGATGAAGACGTGAATTGGAAAAGAAGGGTGAAAGGAGGGAGAAGGGAAGAAGGACTGGGGTCCCACGGGGAGCAGGTTTGGGAGGGGCAGAGATGCTGTCAAGGGAAGTTCCCGTCCTGTAAACCAGTCGCACCTGGACCTTGAGGGCCCCAGGGCTGCAGCTGTCCTCACACCCACCCCTTCCACACTGCTCGGGAGGCAATCAATCCCGGAGGGCTTCCTGGAGGAGGCATCTACTGCCACCTGCCCCGTTCCTTCTTAGGTCTCTTGCTCCATTGCAGATGAAGGCTCAACTCCAGGAGGGCTGGGGCTGTGGGAGGTGGGGGACTGTGGGGACTCTCCTGCCATCCAGTTTCCTCCCAGCCTAGGTCTGCCTGTACTCATCTGTCTGATGATCTCTCTCTCTCTCTCTCTCTCTCTCTCTCTCTCTCTCTCTCCCCTGCCTCCTTCATCCTCCTTGTTGCTGTCCCTGGCTTTGCTTCTTTCATTCGTTTGGTTGGCTGTGGCTTTCTCCCGTGTCTCTCGGTGTCTGTGACTCTCTGTGTCTCTGTGTCTCTCCTCTGCATTTGTGGCTCTGGCTTGGATGTCTGTCCGTCTGTGTCCCCTCCACATCCCCCCTCCTCTCCTCCCTCTCTGTCTCTCTCCACAGTCAAAAAAGCCAAGTTTGATGGTGCCCAAGGTAAGCGCCGCTCCTTTGCCCTGTCTGTCTGTCTGTCCCTGGAGAGGCTGGGAGGCTGTCTGGCTCTGCGTCCAGACTCAGACTTGGTTTCTGCGCAGGGAGGAGGGGCGTGGGAGGGTGGAGCTGGGAGGGGGACCTTGGCCTGGGATCGCCCTGTGTCCCCACCTTCCACCCCCCTGGCCCAGGCCAGTGGGGCTCACTCCGAGCCTTGGCTTCCCAAGGGGTCTCGGGAGGCCAGGAGGGGATAGACCTGCTACAGATGAGGATACCGAGGTACGGAAAAGCAAAAACCAAAGGGAGTTTGTTTTTTTTTTTCTTTCTATTTAGAATAAAATCTTTTTTGTAGTTGTAGATGGCCCGACGCCAACACCCAACCCCGTGCCTCTCCCGTGCCAGGCAGGCCCTCTGCCCCTGAGCCCCAGCCCCAGCCCCAAAGGGAGTTTCTCACAGTCAGTTTTGTCCCTTTTCTGGGACCCTGGTCTTCTCAGCCCAAACCAAAGGCATGGTCTCCTGTTCCCGGGGCTGGACTCGGGGACTTCAGGCCAGCAGGGGCTTCACCAGCCGGCCCCGCCCCCAGCCCCGGAGCTGGTCATTTCTAGGCAGCTGGGTGAGGCCCCAGATTCCAGGTCTCCCCGATCTCAGATGTCCCCTCCCCCAGCCCGGCTTGTCGCCTGGGGGCCTGGCGTGGGGAGGGCTGGCCGGGCAGGAGCCCCTGCGGGTCAGCTCGGGGACCCAGAGCGGGCGGTGCAGTCCCTGAACTGCGTCGCTGACTCTGCTGTCACCGCCACAGAGAAATTCAACACGTACGTGACCCTGAAGGTGCAGAATGTCAAGAGCACGACCATCGCGGTGCGCGGCAGCCAGCCCAGCTGGGAGCAGGACTTCATGTTGTGAGTCTGCGCGTCCAGCTCAGCCACGCCCCTGCCCGCGCCGCGGCCACCTCGGGCAGTGCCTGGCACCGCCAGGGAGCCGAGTGGCCTGTCCCTCCCTGCCCCGCCGGCTCTTTCCCAAAGCGCATCCAGAATGCAACCGCTTCCCTTTATCTCAGCAGCCACCGGCCAAGTCCCGGCCTCCGCCCCCGGCCTCCCGCTGCGGCCCGCCCCCCACAATCTGCTCTGCTCCAGGCAGCCAGGGGGATATTTTTAAAACTGTAAATCACATCCTGTCACTCCTCTGTTCCAAACGTGTCCGTAGCTTGTCGACCTCAGAATAAAGCCACACTCCTGCCCGCTGTCCCCGCCAGCACCTCTCCATCTTCTCCTCCTCACCTGCCCCAGCCATAGGTTCCTCCCACAGCCCAGGTTGGTCCTGCCCCAGGGCCTTGGCACTTGCGTTCCTCCCCTCACCCCAAACAGCAGCTTGTCCTTTGGATCTCAGCTCGTGTCCCCTCCAGGGAAGCCCCACCCTTCTTCTTCCAAAAACCACTGTCAGAGCCCGGTATCTTCCCCGGGCTTCCCCTCCAATGGATATTCTAGCCATTTCTATGAGTTTTTCATTTCTGGCCACGGCTGCTAGACTGGGAGCTCCAGGAGGGTGGGACAGGGTTGATTTCTGTCCCCACTGTGACCCCCTGTCACAGGAGTTGGCACATAGTAGGTACTCAAGAACCATTTGATAAGCAAATGAATTAATGGCCCGGATCAGCCCAGAGTCTAGAGCCACCCAGTGCCCCGTTTGCAAAACCACCTCCGTCCAGTCTACTCTGATGACAGCCGCGGTCTGTGCCCTGCTCAGAGGCTTCCTCTGCTTGAACTAAATCAGCTGCACCTACAGCCCTGGGAGGGGAGCTGCCCCTGCAATCCCCTTTTTACAGATGATGAAATGGAGGCCCAGAGAAGTAGAGCCACTGCTCAGTGTCACGCAGCACGTTTGTGTCACAGCTGGGGTTTGGTCCCAGGCCACTCTCCACCCCCAGGCTATGCCCCAGCAGAGCCTGACAGTGAAGTGTCAGCGGGGCAGGAGACAGGAGAGGCCGGGCACTGAGGACCCTGAAGCAGAGGACGGAGGGGGTGGGGGGTGGGGGATGGTGTGCCGGGGGAGGGGCAGACAGTCCCTGAATTGGCCCATTTCCAGGGTGAACCCTCAAGGAAAGGGCATGAAAGTGCACGTGTTCATGTGCTCAGGAGCGTCCCCACCTGGTTGAGCAGAGGTGACACTGCAAGGCTGGAGACACCCAGATGCTGTTATCGGGGTACAGTGGGGCCAGGGCGGGGTTTCAGCAGCTTCTTCACTCTCCTGCATCATCAGGGTCGAAGGCTCCAGCAGGGGCTCAGAAGACAGGTGTGGGAGACGTGTGACATGTGTCCCCGCTCCTTCCCTCCTGGCTGGCTTCTGTGGTACTCAAAGCCAGTCAGTTCCCACCTCTGGCCTCAGTTTCCCCTCTTGCCATCCAGCTAAGGGGGTTAAATTGCAGTATGCTGTGTATCCTCAGGCAAACAAACTAACCTCTCTGAGCTCCCATGCTCTCCCCCCTACTCCCCTGATACCGCGTCTCCCCTTTCCACAGTGAGATTAACCGCCTGGATTTAGGACTGACTGTGGAGGTGTGGAACAAGGGTCTCATCTGGGACACAATGGTGGGCACTGTGTGGATCCCACTGAGGACCATCCGACAATCCAATGAGGTGAATGGTGGGTGGGCTGAAGGTGGGGAAGGAGGAGTGCCCAGAGCCTTGTGGCCTAAACAAGATGGGCATTTACATTCTCTGCCCCCTGACAATATCTATGTATACCTTTGGGGTTGTTAAGACAGTTAAAGCCACTGGGGTCTAAGTTCCTTCAACTTATTGCTCTCCCGTATGACTTCTACCTCATGGTCCAAAGTGGCTGTTTGAGGCTCATCATTGCATCTTCATTCCAGCCAAGGAAAGGTAGTAAAGGGGAGTGCTCACCTGCTTAGTTAAGGGCCCAACCTGGAGGCTGCTCCCAGCATTTTAAATACATCCCATTGGCCAAAACTGAATTGTGGTTCCACATGGCTTCAATGAATTCTGGGAAATGTAGTCTTAAGCCATGCCCCCATCACAGCTAAAAATAGATTTCTATGGAAGAAGGAGGGGGATGTGGGCAGCTAGTGTTCTGCGCCCTGGGAGGGCAGCAGGATGACACCAGCCAGAGGACAGTGTAGACAGAAGCCCAACACCTCCGCCCTCACACCACACCAGAGGGTGGGGACCACTCTGGTGACCTCCCTGTCCCCATAGCCCAGTTCTGGCCTCCTCTCGGGGCCTCCTGACCTGATTCTCACCCACTCTGTGCTGACCGCTGCAGGATCTTATGGCCTGGAGCTCTGAGCTGTCCCCCGCCCTGTCCCTTGGGAGGCCTTCGGCATGGCCTGCTCACTGTGCAGATCCTGGCCTCTGAGCCTTTGCAGATGCTGTTCCTGGGCCCCAGCGCCCTCCCTTCCACTCCCCTCTGAGCTACACCTCCCCCTCCTGAAGCCCTGGCCAATGTCCCTGGATCCCTCAGGCCTGGCCCTGACCTCATGGGCCCAGCGTTGCTTCCCAGGACTGTGAGCTCTTCAGGAGCCAGACTGATGCCTGGGGCCCTTGGGGACCCTGGTGTCACTCAGCATGAAGCTGGCACAGAGGCGGCTCCAGGGAGCATTTGGTTTTGAGTCAATGATTGAATGAACCAGGACAAGGGAGGAAATGAATGTAATAGTTCAAGGAAATGAGCCTCAAAAGAGGCCTCGAGTGGCCCCCCCAAGTGTGAGGGGGGCCTGGTCATGCGGGACAGCAGTCAGAGGACTCCACAGGAGATTGTTCTTATTTAAGAGATGAAAACACTGAGGTTCAGAGTGGACTCCCCTGCTCACAGGGCCCATGTCCCTGAATCATCAGGGAACAGGCTCATTCTCTTTGGGCATTTCCTCCTTGGGTGGTGGGAGGACTGTGAAGCCAGAGTCCCCAAACCCCTTGTGACAAAGCTACACCAGCGCCTGCCTGCTCTCCTGGGTCCTCGCCTCTGAGTTTCCCTGACCTGCCACGTGGCTCTGGGCTGAGACCCTCCCTTTCTGAGGGTCAGTTTCCTCACTATAAAGTGGGGAGGGACCCTTGCCCTCTGGGTAGGGGTGATATGGGGTGAGGGGTGCCTTGTGAGAGGGCGGGGGCCCTGCTGGGGACACGATCCCCTTAGCTAACCAGAGCCCTTGGTCCCTGTCACCCTCCCACGACCCCAGGAGGGCCCTGGAGAGTGGCTGACGCTGGACTCCCAGGTGATCATGGCGGACAGCGAAATCTGCGGCACCAAGGACCCCACGTTCCACCGCATCCTGCTGGACACGCGCTTCGAGCTGCCCCTGGGTGAGTCCCGGCTTCCCAACGCCCCCCAGTCCAGGGGAGTGGCCGCGTCCAGCTGGGCCCAGGCAGCCCTGCCCGCTGGGGACCGGGTCCCCTCCCCAGAAGGGCGTCTCCTGGGGGCACCGAGTTGGCAGAGGTGTCCCCACTGCACGCCTGAGACCGTCCTGTCCCCTGTGCATCACCTATGAGTGGCAGATGCCCCCGATCCTCGGGGCTCAGGTCTGGGGGTCCCGGTGGGGCCTCGGGCTGCCAGGAGGAGAGACGGCCAGTGGCAGGGAGCCCTCAGCTGGGGCCACCAGACCAGCAGCCTCAGCCCACTGTGCCCACAGACATCCCCGAGGAGGAGGCGCGGTACTGGGCCAAGAAGCTGGAGCAGCTGAACACCCTGCGCGACCAGGACGAGGTGCGGCCTCCCCTCCCCCTCCCCTCCCCCTCCCCCTCCCCTCCCCCCCCCCCCCCCATCCCCCTCCCCTCCCCCTCCCCTCCCCCTCGCCACCTCTGCCCCCCCCCCCCCTGGCTTGTTCTTCCCTGCGTCTGTTCAGAGGGCTCTGTCACGCAGCTGCAGTGGCAAGGTGGGCACGGTGGGGGGGGGACGGGGACATAGGTGCCAGTTGTGAAGCAGTGACGGGGGTCAGGGGACGCGCAGTGCAGTGAGGACAGAGCCTCTCCTTGGCACGAGTCTTCTCAGATCCCTCCCCTGCACCCCCGCTCTGTCCCCTCTTTCTCTGATAGCTGGAGGGGCTGGAGGCCGGGGGAGGGGACACAGGGCTGGGGACCTTCTTGGCCCTGAGCGCCTCCTGTCCCTCTCCGCAGTACTCCTTCCACGAGGAGCAGGACAAGCCGCTGCCCGTGCCCAGCAGCCAGTGCTGTGAGTACCTCCCCCTGCCCAGAGGACCCCCCCCCCGCAGAAGAGTCCTAGGGGGACAGTGTCCCTTGATGGGGGAAGAGAAGTGATCGGGGGCTTGGGCGCAGTCCCATCCTGCGTGTGGCCACAGGCCCATTCCTGTCCCTCCCAGACCCCTGGGGTCCTCCCCTTAGGCTGTCGGGGCCCAGAACCCGAGGCAGAGACACTTGCGGACCCCTGAGCTCCCATCAGCCCTGGCCAAGGGTCTGCAGCTCATCTGACAAACTAGGCACAGGGCCACCAGACCCCAGGCCACCAGACCCCAGGCCACCCGCGGTCAGACGGTGGGGTCCACGCAGCCAACACCCGGTCAGAGGACATGCATCCTGGGGCTACGGCTCCTTCATGAGCAGTTTTCTTAAGTGAAACTGGAGGCCATGGGAAAGGGGACCCGCCCCAGGTCACATGCTTGGCCAGGACTTGGCCCAGGTCTGTAGGACCCATGGCGACCGCCCACGGTGGCCCCGCCGACCCCCGCCCACTGCCCTCCCTCGGGCGGGAGCTGTAAAGGTGCTGCTGTGCCTTGGTCCTCTGAACCTCCTCTCCACTGGCCAAGCCAAAGTCCCCTGCCCCACGGAGCCCTCAGTCCTCTGGAGTGGGACAAAGGGACAGATGATGTGGCCCTAGGGCAGGTCCCCTGCTCCCCTGCAGCTCTTCAACCTCCTCTCCTTTCCACCCGCTCCCCCTCCTCCTTTCCTCCCCTCTTGGTCTCCCCCATATCCACGTGTCCCCCTTGTGCCCAGGAGGGTGGTGAAGGAGTTGGGGATGGAGATCCTGGGGACCGCGAGGGGACCTCCCTCCCAGACTGACTTGGGTTGGGTCTGATTGGGGAAATGGAGCCTGAATCTACTCTGTGCCTCCTCTGGGAGTATTTCCTCACCCCTCTTTCCCAGAGGAGCCAGGATTCCAGAGGGACTTTCTCTGAGGTGACAGTATTGGGGATAAAAGAAGAATGTGGGGTTTTTTTTCCCTTGGCCTGTTGCTCAGAGCCTGTGTGACTTTGGGCTGCTCACTGACCCTCTCTGAGCCCATTTCTTCACTTATTAAAAAAAAAATAATAATTTAAAAAGCCAAATGATGGAAGCCACCCAACAGGGTGTTTGGGAGCTTAGGGTTCCCAAGGTCATGTGATTTTCTGTCCATGAGCTGGGGGGGAGCGAAGAGGTGGGGAACTCTGACCCCAGACTTCAGAGTCTGCAAGCCCTGGGTCCAAATGCCCTCACTGCTACTTTCTGGCTGAGGCCAGGGCAGGGCCGGGAGCTGGAAGAGGGTCCAAAGGAAGCAGATGTCAGCTATGAGGGGGACCCTGGGGGACCCGGGGAGGGGAGGACGCAGGGAGAGCCCCTCCCTCCGCCCCCCTTTATCATCTCTGCCCCTTCTCTTTGTAGGCAACTGGAATTATTTTGGCTGGGGTGAACAGAGTAAGTAACCCTGACCCAATGGAGGCTCAAGGGGAGGCGGGCATCTTGGTGACCCCGAGGTCCCCCACCCAGCGCCCCCTAATGGGGAGCTGAGACTGCCACATGAGGCTCAGAGGGCTGGCAAGACCCTCTCCTGCGCCCTCCGGGGCCCCATCCATCAACACCAGTCTCGGGGTCACGCTCTGTCTGGTGGGGCGCAGGCATGGCCATTGGGTGCGGGGACTCGGCAGGGAGGACTGGACAGGTGGAGGCCCGCTGGGCACCAGGACCCCCTCCTCTTGTCCCCGTGTATAATCCATCTCCTCTCCTCCCTCTTTGTCCCCTGTCTTCCTCCTGGAAAGAGACCCTGTCACTCAGAGGGCTGAGGGAGGGAGGGAGGGAGGGACAGAGGGAGGGAGGCCGGCAGCCAGGGCTGAGCCCAGGGGCACCTGGACGCCTCCCCAGGCAATGCCCGCCAGCCCCCCCACCTGCCAGGGAAGGAGGCCACACCCCCCCAGGCAGACCCGCTCCCCCTAGGAAATGGCTTCCTGTCCTTCCTTTCTAGAAAAATTTCTTCCTGTCCTCCACCCACTGGAGGCCCGGTCCCCTTCCCCACATCCTCTTTGATCCAGGGGAGTCTCTCTAAAGCCAGGTCTCTCTAAAGATCCTCCTGCCTCAGCCTCCTGAGCTGCTAGGATTACAGGCATGCACCACCGCACCTGGCCAGAGTCACATTTTTGATGCTGTTGGTGACATCACATCTCCCTCCTAATGCAGCAAAAGCCTAAAGGTCCCCCTCACTGGTCAGAGATTTGGGGACCTGGGATTTGCCCCTGACACACACACTTTCCCCTACTTTTCTGGTTTTCTACATCAACTAAATTTTGCTTTACTTTCAAAAGAAACATAACTGTATCATTCTTTTAAATTAGAAAAGTAACCTGTGCATTATTGAAATAAAGACTTCCCATGGGGCTGGGGTTGTGGCTCAGTGGTAGAGTGCTGGCCTAGCACATGCAAGGCCCTGGGTTTGATCCTCAGCACCACATAAAAATAAACAACAAAATAAAGGTATTGTGTCCAACTACTTCTTAAAAAAAAAAAAAAAAAAAAAAAAAGACTTCCCAGAAGGTTCAGAAAAGAAGAGAGAAAAAAATGTTTGCATCTTAATTATTCTACTACCCGTGTGTATGGCTTTAAAATTAGAATCCTCTTTCTTTAGAATTTAGAAAATGAACTGTTTTCTTGTACTAGGAGCCGAGCCAAGCCAGTGTGTGCTTCAATTCCAGCCATACTGGGGGCTGGGGCGGGGAAGGCGGTCTTGCTGGCCTGAGCTCCAACCCTGGGGGTTGGTGCAGGTTCAGGCCCGGGGCCCTCCTCAGACACGGGGCAATCTCGAGGGCTGAAGGGCAGCTGCTCCTCCTGATCTGCCTCCGAGTATGTAGCTTCTCTTAAGGAAACCAACTGCCTGGTGGGGAAGGAAAATCCCATCTCATTTTCCAGAGCGTCTGGACTTTGACAAAGTTCATCATTTGAGCTGAAGGACACCCTCTAGATTATCCCTGTCCTCTTCAAATTATAGGACACTCAGACTCTAGGTCTAGTGTGACCCTTGTTCCTCAGCCTATGCCTCTATTAACGTAACCCACGTCCTTCCAGCATTACCAGGGAGCATTCTCTTGGTGAGCAGCCAATAAAGACTCCCCAAGTCTGGGGACTGCACTGACCCCCTGTGTGCCCTCTCTCTCCTCACTCTCCGCATTTACCTGCTCTCTCTTCCAGACGATGACCCCGACAGTGCTGTGGATGATCGGGACAGTGACTACCGCAGTGAGACCAGCAACAGCATCCCGCCGCCCTACTACACCACGTCGCAGCCCAACGCCTCTGTCCACCAGTATTCTGTCCGCCCGCCGCCTCTGGGGTCCCGGGAATCTTACAGCGACTCCATGCACAGTTATGAGGAATTCTCCGAGGCGCGGGTCCTCAGGTAGCTGCCATGGCGTGTGGGAGGGTCGCTGTCCCCGGGAGTGGGGCGCAGTAAGCAGATCTCGGAGAAGGGGGTCCACGCTCTCTTGTGGGCGGTGGAATCCTGCTTTACCGAAGGGCAGCAAAGTCCATGAGGTTCACGAAAGGCGGCTTGTTTGGGCTGAAGCGAGAGGGACCTTCAGGCCCGAGAGGTTTCCTGGACCTATGGGACCTCTGTGGCATACCCTTTAGAAGTCACTGGTCCCTGTGTACTGTGTGACCGGGCAGAGGAGAGGGGATGACCAAAGGGGAAAGCTGAAACCGGTGTGTGTGGGTGGGGCGCAGTGATGGCCCCGCCCTTCCCGAGGCCCCACCCTTCCCCGTGGCCCCGCCCTTCTCCCACTTGGCCCCGCCCTTCCCTGTGGCCCCGCCTTTCCTCCACATGGCCCCGCCCTGTGTTCTCCCAGCAAGACTCCCAGTACTTTGGAATTGAAAGTTAGCCCTAGATCTTGAGCCCAGGAACAAGAAACTCATTTCAGGTGTAAAATCTAAGGGAATGCCAGCCAGGCGTGGTGGTGCACACCTATAATCTCAGGGACTCGTGAGTTAAGGCATGAGGAGATCAGGTTCAAGGCCAGTTTCAGCAGCTTAGCAAGACCCTGCCTCAAAATAAAAAATAAGAAGGGCTGGGAATGTGGTTCAGTGGTTCAGCACCCCTGGGTTCAATCCCTAGTGTCTCTCGTGTGCTGTCTCTCTGTCTCACACACACATGAGAAGAAATTAAGGGATGCCAAAAATAAGTAATATTTTAGTGTTTTATTGCATACAAATATAATACACATATCTATATTTCTATAATATAAATGATACCTATAATATATTCTATATAATATGTATATTTATGCATGGTGCCGGGGATCAGAACTAGGGCTTCGTGCTTGCTAGGTGAGTGCTCCGTCACCGAGCTCCATCCCCAACGCTTAGTGTTATATTTTGATAGATCCATGAATTAAAAAAGAAGCGACCCAGCTGAGTGCTGGGACACACACCTGTAATCCCAGCAACTCTGGAGGCTGAGGCAGAAGGATCATGAGTTCAAAGCCAGCCTCAGCAACATAGCAAGGCCCTGAGCAACAAGCGAGACCATGTTTCTGTATAAAATATATAAAAGGGCAGGGGATGTGGCTCAGTGGTTAAGTGCCCCCGAGTTCAATCAAAATATAATTTGAAAGAAAACCTTCCTACGCTTCCTACTCAATCTTTAGCATCAAGGATTTCTTTGCAGGTATCGAACAATTTTTTTGAAGTTCCTATATTTTGTATAGGACACTAGACACAAAACCTGTCTAGTTTATAGATAAAACATTCTAGAAGAAACTTTTTAAAAGCTGGGACACATACTCTATTCTGTTGATATTTAAGATCCAAGGAAATGGAAGGATACACTCAGTGTGACGCTTTTAGGTTGGAAGTGGGGGTTGAATCACACCCAGTGGGTTTTCTCTGGCCATCCTTCCACAAATCTTGGAGCCATCTGTGATCTTTAACTAAAAATGAAAACCCAGATCTCTCTTTATTTGTACTTGCAACTTTTTCAAACTCTCTTCAGAAGCGCTTCGTCTCTCTAGCAGTTCCCACGACCATTTCTGCAGTCAGCGTGGTCTTTTATGCAGTTATTGGAAGAAAGTTTCAATGCATTGGAAGCAGCCCAGAGGAAAGTGAGGCACTGCACATAAATAAAATATTAACTCTTCACCAAGAAGGAAGTCTTATCTTAGAGGAAACAAAACAAGGTAGTAATCAGCCTGGTGTCATCCGCAGAGTTCTGGGAAGAGTATTTGCCTGGAAATATTTTCCTTAGAGGGAAAATGGATTCTCCGAGACTCTTCTTCCTTGGAGTGGAGGGTGCACAATGCCCCTCACGATCTCTGTGAATGTCCCTGAAGCTGGGAAGCACAGGTGGATTGTGCCCATCTTACAGGTGGGGAAACTGAGGCCCACGGGCAGGGGTGTTGCTCACGTCTCTAGGCTGTTGTGCATGGAGCTGGTGTCCGTCCAGCTCTGGCTGGTGTCCGTCCAGCTCTGGCTGGTGTAGCTTGACCTTCACCTCTTATCTTGTGTACGTGGCCATTTCACATTCTTCTCTGGCCTGATGTCTATCCATCTGTCCCTGGTGGAGTCCTGCCTATTGTGCACATTTCTGAGAACGCACAGGGGGTGGTGCAGAGCAGGAAGGAGGAGACCCCCAACCCAAGCTTGGCCGTGCATGGGTGAAGGAGACTTTCCAGAATGGGGGATAGACACAGGGGCAGGAACCACCTGTGTCCCCTGAGCAACTCGCGTCACCCTCTGTGGCCATCCTAGCCGATGCTGGGCTCCAAGAGGCTGGCCACTGGAACTGTCATCCCACAGGCCAGGGCTCAGCTGGAGGGAGGGACAGGGCGCGGCATTATGGTGGTGTGGGAAGACAGGGAATGCTTCCTGGAGGAGGGTGCATGGCTCCCCCCTTCAAGGGTGACTATGTCATCCCAGGAGGGGAAAGGGATTCCAGGCAGCAGAAACAGTGGCTCGGGGCTGGAAGGGTGAGGGGGCGGAATCATGCAATTGAAAGTTAGCCCTAGATCTTGAGCCCAGGAACAAGAAACTCATTTCAGGTGTAAAATTTCAGGGAATGCCAGCCAGGAGTGGTGGTGCACACCTATAAAGGATGAGTAAGAATTTACCAGATAAAACCAGCAAGGAAGGGTGTTGGCCTCTGAGAAGGCTGGTTCAAGGGCAGGGGAGCCTGGGGAGGCACCTGAGTGGTATCAGCCTCCGAATGTCAGAGCCTGGGCTGGGAGAAGTCTTGGGGATCACCGAGTACCACCCCTCAGTTTGAGAAGTGGAAACGAAGCCTGTTAAACCAGTTTATATGGTGGCCAAGTTTGCAGGTGGACAAGCTGGGACCCCAGCCCTACCGTGTCACCTAGAATGTGCCGGGGTGGACTTTGAAGAATCCACCAGCAGAGGGCGCCCTAGTCCTTCAGCGCCTGCTAATCGCTGCTGCTCCCTCAGCCTCTCTCTGGTGGCTAGTAGGTCAGTGCTAAAAAGCAACTAACTAAACACACAATCTAGCAAAAAAGGACTTGAGGGAGAAGCCCCTCTTATGATCCCTAAAGCACCCCCAGGACTGGCTGGGGAAGAGAGTCTTCAGCACTGAGGCTGGAAACAGTATTTAAGATGGGGACAAATGACATGCTTTGAATGACCAGAGCGTCTGTTGGAAGGTTAGTGGTGGGCCCCGGGCTGGCCCGCCTTTCCTAGGGCAGAGACAGGTAATTTTCTCTGGTCATGAAGAGAACAATCCAGGGTGCACATAAGGAGCATATAATGAGGGCTTGACCTGGCCAGTGAGTGTGAACACACCCAGGAAATGGACATTTCAGTGGGTCCTAAAGGATGAGTAAGAGTTTACCAGGTAAAGCCAGCAAGGAAGGGTGTTGGCCTCTGAGAAGGCCCGGTGTTGGTCGTAAACTGAGGGTGTTGAAGGAACAGTGAGGAGGCTGCGGTGGAGGGTGTGGGAAAGTGGAGGGAGGTCGGGGTGGGAGGCTGGGAGCCTGGGCCCCATGAGGCTGAGCACAGGTTTTATTGCAAGGTACTAGGGAGCCATGGTAGGATTTGCAACAAGAGAGGGATGCAATTTGCTTTATGGTTCCCTTGTGGCCTTTAAGGGAGCAGGGTCCATTGGGGACAGGAGTAGATGTTGGGACAGAGTCTAGACCCAGGACTTAGGAAAGTGGATGCATTTCCTACCCTTTTTTTTAATATTTATTTTTTAGTTGTAGTTGGACATATACCTTTATTTTATTTATTTCTATGTGATGCTGTGGATCGAACTCAGAGTCTCTCATGTGCTAGGCGAGCACTTTACCACTGAGCTCCAACCCCAGCCCCAGCATTTCCTAATCTTTATTTTTATTTTTTCAGTGCGGGGCTTCACGCTTGCTAGACTGGTGCTCTGTCACTGAGCCACCCCCTGGGCCTCCCATATATATTTGAGGCGGAGGCTCGGGGACCTGCTGCGGTGGGGGTTGTGGGTGGCTGGCAAGGAACAGAGGCAAGAGGGCCCAGGTACTGATGAGTCCAGAGGAATTCATGGTGGGAGGACACAGGAGGACACCAAGAGCCAGGCGTGGCCACATTCGAGTTCTGGAAGCACCAGGTGACCATGGAGGCTGTAGCAGGGAGCTGATCTAGGACCCCCAGACCTGAGCAGCATCCTCAGGGGGCACAGAGACCCCAGAGCCTCACAGGCAGATGTAAATGCCACAAGAGCAGGGACTTGGGTCTTTTTGTTCTCAGCTGTGTTTCTTGGTGCCTACTGTATGCATGCACACAGCAGGTGCTCAATTGATGCAGAGTGAACGCCAGGGTGATGATGGGGCTCAGGGTCAGTGATGGGGCACCCCAGCCCTGAGCTCCGTCCCATCCCATCCCGCAGCCCTACCGGCAGCAGCCACTACGCCTCCTCGGGAGAGCTCAGCCAGGGCAGCTCCCAGCTGAGCGAGGACTTCGACCCCGACGAGCAGAGCCTGCAGGGCTCCGAGCTGGAGGACGAGCGGGACCGCGACTCCTACCACTCCTGCCACAGCTCCGTGAGCTACCACAAAGACTCGCCCCGCTGGGACCAGGATGAGGAGGACCTGGAGGAGGACCTGGAGGAGGACCTGGAGGAGGACTTGGAGGATGAGGAGCTGCCCGAGGAGGAGGAGGAAGAGGAGGAGGAGGAGGAGGAAGAGGAGGAGGAGGAGGAGGTGCCCGACGACCTGGGCAGCTATGTCCAGCAGGAGTCAGTTGCAGCGGAGCCCAAAGACTTCAAGCGCCTGAGCCACCCGCCAGCTGCTCCCGAGAAGGAGGACAAGGCCCCCACCTTGCCCACGGAGGCCCCCGATGTGCCCAAGGCGACCTCCAAGCCACCCACACCTGAAGAGGTGCCTGGAGCACCGGAGCCTGAACCCCCCAAGGCTGAGGAGAGGTAACAGACGGGGCTGAGGGGCTCGGAGGGGCTGGGTCAAGGTCATGGGTCAGCAAGGCCATGAAGGGTGTGATTGTGGACCTGGGCAGTTGTGGGTCTGGAGTGTCACAGGGCCGTGCATTTATTGAAGGACTCAGAGGTGACAAGGTGGGTGAGTGGGTTCATGAAAGGCTCTTAGGGGCGTGACCTTAGGGCTGCTGAGACAGGAGAGGCCTCAGAGCATCTGAATGACCAGGGACAAACGGAATTACCAAGGGCCAGAGGGGCCAGGGGGTTCTGGCTGTGAAGGGATCAGGGGGGTGAGTCCGGAGGGTGATAGCGATTCTAAGGAGCCAGAGAGGCCACAGCGTGCATGGCTTGGAAGACAGAGGGTCGGGGGAAGGGATCATGGCCCTGGCAGCTCATCACGTTCCCTGCCTCAGTTTCAGGCCACGGGAGGATGAGGAAGGCCAGGAGGGTCAGGACTCCATGTCCAGGGCCAAGGCCAACTGGCTGCGAGCCTTCAACAAAGTGCGGATGCAGCTGCAGGAGGTGAGTGAGCAGCACGCAGCCCCGCCCCCACCAGCTTGACCACGCCCAATACCACACCCTCACGCAGCTTGACCCCACCCACTGACCCGTTCAGGCTAATTGGCCACGCCCAACTCCCCTCTCCTGTTCCTGCTGGTATTCCCACATCCCGCCGCGCCTCGCTCACCCTGACCCTTTCCTGCCATAGCTTCCTCATGCTGCGCGCCACCTCGCACCCTTGCCAACTTGATCCCTGTGCCCTGGCCTTGCCCACACCCAGCCTAAAGACAGCTTGGCCACGCCCATTTCCCACCTCCTGCAGCCCTGCCTTCGCTGCCTCCACAGCCAAATTGGCCCACACCTGCTTGGCCCCGCCCATTGCTGCTCTGGCCTGCTGGGCAGTGCTGCACCTTTGCAGACAGGGGATGTGAGGCTGGGAAAGGAAGGTCAGAGACCCCAGGCTTTAGCCTCCTGGAGGTAGGCACGGACAGGAGGCCAGAAGGAGGTGCCCAGCCAAGTCTTCCATTAAGGGCTTCTGCTTGGCACAGGGAGGACTTTCAAGGACGTTAGGTGGAAAAAGAGGAATTTATTATGAGAGGTAGGTTAATACAGGGGAGGAATATTTATGTCTTTAGGGGCCTAGGCTGAGATCTCCAGGAACTGAGGTGCCACCTCTTTTTACTCCTTGCTGGCTGGTAGGTGTCTTGAGCCTTGAAGGCAGAGAGAGCCTCGGTGGAGTTAACCCTGTATTCTAGTTTTGGAAGAACCACTTCTCAAATGATCAACATGTCAACATGCAGAGCTGAGCAGAATCTGACCCAAAGATTAAGACAGCAGGGGAGACAGACGCCAGTAAGCATGGATGCCTGTAGGACCAAGGGAAGAGTCGGCGTTTTCCCAAAAAGTGACCTTCAGGTCCTGGAAGAGTAACCTAGGCAACTGTCATGATCACATAGCCAGACGTTAGGGATGTGATCTACAGCAAAGCTAGTGGGAGACTAACAATGTATTTCCCGGCTGCATGCCCTCCAAGATTAGTGATTTTTAGATCTATTAAGAGAAAGTGAAGCCAGAGGGTTTATTTAGGGTTTTCCCTGTTAAAAATTGTAGGTCATTGTCCAGATTAGAGAAAGATGTGAGGTTGGGTCAGCATCAGAGAAGAAATAAAGTGAAAGATTTCACTTCTGGGTTGACTGCAAATGGGCAGTGGGGTTGAAGCCACTCATTATTCCTTCATTCCGCCCACCAGGGCTGTGTCATCCACAGTGACCTTTCAAGCTGGGGTGAGGCTGGCAGAAGACCCTAAACAAACACCTGAGACCATTAAATATCAAAGTCTCAGAAATTTCAAACCAAATGCCTTATTTGTTTTGAAATGGAATTTTATATTATTTTTGACTAATCAAAACATTCACATGATTCTAAATTTGAAAGAGAAGAAAGAGTATTTAGTAAAAAACAAAAAAGTCTATTGAGTAACTTTCTATAAGTCAGCAAGTTAAATGCAGCCTTCACTGTTGCTGGTGGAACTAGTGATATGACAAGAAAAATAAATTTGGGCAGGTTAGCTGGGTTTCACAGAAGAACATAAAACTACCCCCAAGGTGATCAGGAAAGCTTCCTAGAGGAGGTAACACTTAAAGATGAGTGACATTCTGGCTGGGTGTGGCTCAGTGGTGGAGCACTTGCAAAGTCTGGGTTCCAGCACCACAAAGGGAAGAAATTGGATATGCAAAATATTTCATCATTATTTCAGAAGAGCACTGCTTCCTGTAATCCCAGAGCTACAGAGGACAAGCTCTTGTTGGGGATGATGCTAACAAACCCCCAGGTTTGACAAATGAGGTTTGATTGAAGTTGGTGACAGAGAGAAATCTCCCCCAGCCCACTTTAAAGATGGACAAACTAAGGCTCAGAGAAATCTGGAGAACTCCCTAAGGACACACAGCTGGGAGTAGGACCCAGGTTCCTGACTCCAAACTCAAAGGGGAAACAGAATTGAATTGCAGTCTGCCGTAGGATTGGAGGACAACCACACTGACCATGTCCATCTGTCTGTCCTGCAGGCCCGAGGAGAAGGAGAGATGTCCAAATCCCTTTGGTTCAAGGGCGGGTAAGAAACAGTACTGAAGGAAATGGAAGTAATTTTTGAACTCATAGCTTAAGGCTCATCTGCATGTGAGGGCCAGCCTAGTGGGGCCGACGGGTGGCCTCATTTAGAGAGGAGACGGATATTGGGCAAGGTAATGTGGCCAGGACATGGTGGTGCGTGCCTGTAATCTTAATTACTCAGGTAGCTGAGGCAGGAGGGTAGCAAGTTTGAGGCCAGCTTGGGCAACTTAGCAAGACTCAGTCTCAAACTTAAAAAGGGCTGGGGTGTAGCTCAGTGGCAGAGCACCCTTGGGCTCAATCCTCAGTAATGAAGGTGTTAAAAATAATGTGGCCACGACCTATGGCCCTTAACCACACTCATATGCTAAAGATGGCAATCTTTGAACTGATCTAAAGATATTGAATAATTGAGAGGCTCTGCTGCTTTTAGGTTATGGATGGGGAAACTGAGTCCAGAGAGATGTGTGCTCTGTTTAAGGAACTTGTATAGTTCAAGGCCATTTCTCCTTGGAAAATTGTTTTGTTTTGTTTTGAAATTGGGTCTCCCTATATTGCCCGATATTGCTGGCCTCGAATCACTGCCCTCAAATATCCTCCTGCTTCAGCCTCTCAAGAAACTGAGACTCCAGGCACGTGCCACCACACCCAGCAGAAATAAATTTAAGATAAAGCAGAAACGAATTCCCACGTCCTCCATCTGCAACCCTGGAGCACATTTGTTGCTTCGATTCTGTTTTTAAATTTCTCAGATTCTCGCTACAGTTGATGGCTTTTCAATTGACGACAGTCATTTAGACTTAATTGGAGCATGCTGTCGGAGCTGACGTCTTAAGATTTGCAGGGGTATTGGCTGGTGTTACCGGATGCACAAGATAATTTTTAATGACATTCGTGTTTGAAAATAGCAGCAAGAGAATGACCTCTTTCCCTTCCTTGCACATCCTTTGTGAACAGAGGCAGGGAGATAAGTGGCTATGATTAAATGAGCCGGTGCCCCTGCTGGGGATTGCCCCCGATGCAGAGCCTGAGATGGGGATTCCTGCGCTAGTGATTTATGGGACAGGGGCTCTCAGGAGAGACCTGCGAGGCAGGCCGTGCTGGGCCAGGGAAGCAGCCCAACACACCTGTGGTCCAGGCGCCTTTTAACTCTCAGTCTGGAGCCACTGTGAGGCCTCGTCCACAGTCATTGGCTGCCAGGGATCTCCCATTGACCAATGGGAACCTTCAGAAAGGAGCCACGCCCTGAAATCTCAAAGGATGGCCACACCTCTCAGTAAGAAGGGTTCTGAGAAATCACTACCACATCTGCCACTGCAGCCGTTTTTTGGAAGCTGAGGCAAAACTGTGAAAAGGCAATAATAGCGCAAACAATTCCTGTTCTCGCTTCCATCATCTTGGGACTCACTCCTTAGATAGATTTTGAAAATGCACACGTATTTCCAATGTTGAGCATCAGAAAGTTTCCCTATATATTTTAGTATAGCATTGAGACTTGCTTTAATTAAATTTCTCATTTAATGCGGACACCTGCATCATCACCCCATTTCCCAGCCATGGAAGTTGAATCTTCATTTCCTAGAGCTGCTGTAATCAATTATCACAAACTCAGTGGCTTAAAACAATGGGAATTTATTCTCTCACGGCTCTGGAGGCCCGGAGTCTTAAATCAAGGTATTGGTGGGGCCATATGTCCCGTGAAATCTGTATAGGGACAGTCTCTTTCTCTCTCTCTCTCTCTCTCTCTCTCTCTCTCTCTCTCTCTCCCCCCTTCTGATTTCTGGTGTTTGTTCCAAACCATGAGCCCTTTGGTCTGTGAATGCATCGCTCTGACACTCACCCACGTTGTCTCATGACTATCTTTCAATAAGGACACCAGTCATGTTGGATTAAGGGCCCCCTACTCCACTAAGACCTCATTTTAACTAATCATAACCGCAGTAACCCTATTTCCAAGTAAGGTCACATCTTGGGGTTGGGGTGGAGGTCAGTGGGGCTGGGGGTGTGGCCCTAGGTTCCATTCCCAGCACCACAAAAACAAAACAAAACAAAACAAATAAAGTCACATCCTAAACTATTGGGGGTCAGGGCTTCAGCATATCTTTCTGTGGGACACAGCTGAACCCCTGACACCTGAGTATCCTGCACAGGCTTCAGGTGATATCTGCATGGGAGCTGGTGACACCTGGGCCTTCCTTCATGTCCTTGTGTGTCTTACAGCCCTGGGGGCGGTCTCATCATCATAGACAGCATGCCGGACATCCGCAAGAGGAAGCCCATTCCACTTGTGAGCGATCTGGTAAGCGCCTGTGCCTTTCACTACCGGGCAGATGTGAGCATGCGCAACCTGTACAACTACTCATGGTGGTCTTGGGACAGGGGCCTGGCTAGGCATTTTCTGTGACTAATGTAATCTGATTTCTATCCCACGTGCTTCGTGGACACTTCAGGCCATGGTGAGTGATGGTGAATTGGGCCCCCCGGGGTCTCCTCTCCAAATCCACCTACATGGGGGATCTTCCACCTTTCCCCTAATCGTGGGTTCTGGGGGAACCTTGATTCCCACCTCTGACTTCCCACCTTTCACCTACCTTGGTTCACGGAGTGGCTGATGGTTTTGCTCTGTGGCTGGTGATCACAGCCAAGTGTGACCCCCAAGCCTATCTGTGGTGGGCGGTTGCAAGTCAGAGGTGCAGGGCTGCTCACCTCCCAGAGTAGCTCCTGACTCAGCCTCTGTCACTTCTTATTCTCTGCTGGGTCTGCTGTCGCTGCTGTCTGTGACCTGTTTCCAATTGGTTGTGGTGACTCCCATCCGTGGCTGGTGGCCCCAATCTGCGCTGACCTTTCCCATCTGTGGCTGTGACTCCCTTTGTGACTTTCCTGCCCCAGTCTCTGGTCCAGTCCAGAAAAGCTGGCATCACCTCGGCCTTGGCCTCGAGCACGTTGAACAACGAAGAGCTGGTGTGTGGGGCACCACCCCTCCCTGAGTTAGGGATGAACTGGGAGGGGGGGGCGCGGGAGCTCCTGGAAGTGTCCAAGCCTCTCATGTCCTCCAGGAAGAGAAGGGGTGTGACACAGATGAGCAACTTGGGGAAGGGAGGGACTGGGACTTTACAGCGCTCAGCATGGGGGTGGGGGAGAGGACACAAGACGGGCAGTGCCCCCCAGGTTAGGGCTGGCAGGGGCCCATGCTGCTTTCCCTCCATCCCCGCAGAAAAACCACGTTTACAAGAAGACCCTGCAAGCCTTAATCTACCCCATCTCCTGCACGACGCCACACAACTTCGAAGTGTGGACGGCCACCACGCCCACCTACTGCTATGAGTGCGAGGGGCTGCTGTGGGGCATCGCGCGGCAGGGCATGCGCTGCACCGAGTGCGGCGTCAAGTGCCATGAGAAGTGCCAGGACCTGCTTAACGCCGACTGCCTGCAGCGTGAGTTCGGGGTCTGTGCTCACGGAGTGCCAAGTGCCCAGTGCAGAGTGCTGGGGCGCCTCTGGGCGGGGCGGTGGGCGGGACCAGGCTAGGGGCGGAGCTCAGGGGCACCTCTGGGCGGGGACCTCTGACTGCTGCAGGGACCTGGGCGGGCTTCCCAGGAGGGACAAGGCTAGGAGGAGGAATAAGACAGGCAGGCGGAACAGGAGGATTAGGAGGTTGAGTTAGGGGATCGAGGGCGGGGACGGGAGCTGTGAGGGGTCAAAGAGGGGTGGGGCGGAGCAAGGGGCGGAGTTAATGGAAAGAGGCGTTTTCCTTGGAGAAAAATAAGCCTAGTGTTTGGGTCCGTGGGGCGAAGGGAGGGATCCCAGGGAGCAACCAGCTCAGAGTGGGAGAGGCTACAGAGGAAGAGGCTTGGAAGGGGGCGGAGACGCGGGGGTGACTGGGAAGGACTGGGCAGAAGTGTCTAAGAGGGGCTACGCCTCAGGTGGCGAGGATGTGCTCAGTTCAGGATTGGGGAGCAGCTGGCTGGGACAGGGGTGACGACTCACAAGAAGCTGGGCTGAGACGGCGTGGGGCTCAGGGAAAAGGATTCGGAGAGGGCCAGACACCAAGGACACCTGGTTCAGAGAGGGGAGAAGACTCCACGTGAGGGGAGGACACATAGCGGGCAGGGACTCTGAATGGGCGGGGACTCCAAGTGGGTGGGGACTCCAAGTGGGTGGGGACTCAAAATGGGCGTGGTTCAATGGTGAGGAGGAGGAGGGTGTGTCTCCTGGGAGGCGTGGCCTAAGGAGGGGTGAGGACGAGGGGCGGGGCTCAGAACCAGAGGACCTCAGGGTGAAACGCCTGTGTAGGGGCATTCAGAGACTCGGAGCAGGTAGGAAGCTAACTTCTGAAGGTGACTTCTGAGTCCCCATGGCATAAAATGCAGGTGGTCCCAACCAAGGGAGCTCTTCGGGTGGGGCTGCTGGCTCCTCTGGGTGGAATGCACTGGGACAGTGATAGCCATGGACGTCCGCAGGGGCCGCGGAGAAGAGCTCCAAGCACGGGGCGGAGGACAGGACACAGAACATCATCATGGTGCTCAAAGACCGCATGAAGATCCGGGAGCGCAACAAGCCCGAGATCTTCGAGCTCATCCAGGAAATCTTCGCTGTGACCAAGACGGCGCACACGCAGCAGATGAAGGCAGTCAAGCAGAGCGTGCTGGACGGCACGTCCAAGTGGTCAGCCAAGATCAGCATCACTGGTGAGGCGCAGGGCGTGGCACGGCCCCTCCTTTTCAGCCCCTGGGCTCTACTCCACGCCCAGGACTCTCTGCTTTGCTGTGTTGTACTTGGGTGTGTCCCTGTCTGTTCCAAGTTCTTGCGTGTGCTCGCCATCTACACAAGCTCAATGAACGAGACCCTCAAGAAAGTTGAGGGCACGTGGTTCAGAGGCCCAGGGGAAGGCTGGGGAGTAGGACATCAAAGAAAGGATCCCTGCAGGTGGTGCCAATGAGCAGGCAATACTGTGACAACTAGGGCTCAGATTCTTGGATGACCTTAGGGGACAATGTTTAGCGTATGTCTCTGAGTGATCCCACCCAAGGGCAAGAGCCCTGGGATGTTTATCCACACCCAACCGCATTTGAACTTGAGGAGGAGAATTTCAGGGCAAGTAGGTGTTCCAGGATTTGACCCCAGGAGACCCAGGTGGGAGACTGGGACTTGAGTCTAGGGTGGAGCCTGCAGGGGGCGCAAGTGAGCAGATGATTTCCTGTGCAGCTGGGACTGAGTCCTCCTGGGGACCTCTGGGAGACAGCACAGAATGTGCATGTGGCTGAGAGCAGTCCTACCCATGGGCGAGGTGGCTGGGTACTTTGCCATCCTACATGGGCCAAGGGCACCATCTGTGTTAAATCTCTGGCAAGCCTAGTGTGCCCTGCTGTTGTGCTGAGGTCAGGTCACAATGTCCCCGGTGAACAGCCTGGAGCATGTGGAGCACCTGTTCTTGGTGTGCCTGACCCTGATCTCCATATCTGTCCTCTGTGTCTTCTAGTGGTCTGTGCCCAAGGCTTGCAGGCAAAGGACAAGACGGGATCCAGTGACCCTTATGTCACAGTCCAGGTTGGGAAGACCAAGAAACGGACAAAAACCATCTATGGGAACCTCAACCCCGTGTGGGAAGAGAATTTCCACTTGTAAGCACCTGGCTGGGTCCCCAGCCCCACCTAGAGCTCACTTCTGGGGTAGCTAGAGAGGGTCCCAAGACCCAGCACGTGCCAGCTGCCTGATCCCTGTCCCTGCCTCCTCCTCCCTGTGCAGTGAATGTCACAACTCCTCTGACCGCATCAAGGTCCGCGTCTGGGATGAGGATGATGACATCAAATCCCGCGTGAAGCAGAGGTTCAAGAGGGAGTCCGATGACTTCCTGGGGCAGACTATCATCGAGGTTCGGACGCTCAGCGGCGAGATGGACGTGTGGTACAATCTGGGTGAGCGAGGCAGGGACAGTCCCCAGGTAACCAGACAGAGCAGGGAGCCCAGCGGAGTGGGGAGCTGGGGTCTCAGAAGGAGTTTGGTTGAGAAAGTTCATCTGGTGGGGAAGGCAGGGTCCATGTGCCCAACTTGGTAGGGGCAGGAAACACCAAGGTTGAGAAGGTGAGCAGAGCCCAGGAACTTCTTAATTTGCTATAGGAAGAAAGAAGGGGAAGGGCAGAATCTCCATAGCCCAGTCTCACATGGGAGGCAGGAAGCAAAGCCTGGGAATCCAGTCTGAGGGGAGAGATGCAGACCCAGAGACCCAATCTGAGAAGAAAGATTGAGCTTTGAGAATCTAGTCTAAGGAGGGGGCTATGATTTGGGAATCCCAATCTGAGCGGAGCCCCACAGAACCTAGACCCATGTCTAAAAAGATGCGTAGAATCTGGGGAGCACCATCTGAGGGAGGAGGAGTGTGCATGAGTATAGTCTGAGGGTGTAGGAAGAGCACAATCTGGGAGGGATGAGCAGAGATCACGAGCATCATTCATGGGTTAGGAGACATCCAGGTATCTCTTTTTGACTGTGGAGGCAGAAAGTGAGACCTGGAGACCCTGGACTGAGGAGAGAGGCCTGAACCCATCAAACCTGCCTGGGAAGATGACCAGTTGCTGGGTAGAGCGTCTGAGAGGAGCTGGGGCCTGAGACTTCAGTTTGGGGATGCTGCTAGTCTAAGGAGAGAGACTCAGACTCAAGAGCTTAATCCTGCCGGGCACTTTGGTGCTCGCCTGGAATCCCAGTGGCTCCAGAGGCTGAGGCAGGAGGGTCTCAAGTTCAAAGCCAGCCTCAGCAAAAGTGAGGCACTTAGCAACTCAGTGAAACCCTGTCTCTCAATAAAATGCAAAATAGGGCTGGGTATGGGGCTCAGTGGCCGAGTGCCTCTTAGTTCAATCCCTGGCATGCCCCACCCCATAAAAGAACTTAATCTTAGTGAAGAATCCAGGTCTAGGACCCTGTGTGAAGGCAGAGGCAGGGTCTAAGGAACTCTAGTCTGAGGGAGGAGACAGAAGCCCAGGGAGACCCCCAGGCCTGGAAGGACAAGAGAATGGTGCAGACATAAAGGAGCCCAGGGTTGTGCTCAGAGTTCTGGGATCACCAGCCCCTTTTGCCCTGCAGATAAGAGAACAGACAAATCCGCAGTGTCTGGCGCCATCCGGCTACACATCAGCGTAGAGATCAAGGGCGAGGAGAAGGTGGCCCCCTACCATGTCCAGTACACCTGTCTGCACGAGGTGAGCCCCGCTGAGCCACCGTCAAAGCTGCTGAGAATTCTGTGCTGGGACCTTCCTGCTGCCCGCCCCTTGCCATTACTGCTGGCCACTTCCGCCCTGTCCTCTGGAGCTATGCACACCCTGCCCCAGTCCCTCTCAGACAGTCCCTGTGCCATCCCCTCTACCTGAAGGCCTCCTCTCCACCCCTCAAGGTCGGACTCCAGGGCCTCCTCCTCTGGGAAGCCCTGCTTGACTTCCAGGCCAACTCCCCGCCCCTCAACTCCGTGGCCTTCCTTCCATCCCGGGCTGGACTCTGAGTGTCCATCTGTCTCTTTTGGCTGCCTGGGGGCTTCTGGAGGGAACTATATACTCAGGACTCTTTTTTTTTTTAAATGAATGCTGATAAATGAATGAGCGATTGATGGATGAGTGAGTGTTAAGATAGTGAACAGACAGGCAGAGATATGGTAAGAGAATGAGTGAGCTGAATAGATGGATAAGAGCAGAGGGGCGGAGTCAGGAGTCTGGTGAGTCACTCCAAGTAGAGGTGACTGGGTGGAAAGATGGATGATGGCGATGAGTTGACAGGTGCTGTTGGCTGATGTCGATGGGTGTGGGAGGCTGGATGAACCCTTGGCTGGAGAGACCACACTGGGGGAGATGGTGGGGCTGGGGGCATGGCGCAGACTTATTGGAAAGATGCGCAGCTAGGTTTTGGCAGGTGGAGGAGGGAACATGGGTGGTGAGCGGAGGTCAGGACGGACAGATTGGATAGATGGGTTAAGTTGTGGACAGGTTATGGGATGGATGCATGGATATGTGGTTGAATTATAAAAGGAAGGATGAGGGACTTGGGGGCAGTGGGATGGATGGGCGAGACGGTGGATGGACAGGCGGGTGCATAGATGGGTGGGTGGGTGAATCGACGGATGGATAGATGGTGGATGGCAGCTAGACGCGTGGCAGAGCCGTGGGTGGACGTGGATGGGCAGTGCCTGTGTGGCTGGGTTACTGGAAGGCTGGGTGAAATGTGGAGGGGCCGGGCGGACGGCTGGGTGAGTGGGTGGGTGAACCGGCAGCTCAGTAAACGAAGGCACGCACAGGCGGGCAGGCGACATGCCGGGGAGCTCGGGCCCCTGCTGTCCCTCGCGCCCTCCATCATGACCCCGGCTCCCCGTGGCCGCAGAACCTGTTCCACTTCGTGACGGACGTGCAGAACAACGGGGTGGTGAAGATCCCGGACGCCAAGGGGGACGACGCCTGGAAGGTGTACTACGACGAGACGGCGCAGGAGATCGTGGACGAGTTCGCCATGCGCTACGGCGTCGAGTCCATCTACCAAGCCATGACGTGAGGCCGCAGCCCGGGGCGGGGGCGTGTGGAAAGCGGGAGGGGCCCGGAGTGGACGCTGGCGGATGTGGGCTGGAGAGGTCTTAGGAGCAAGCGCCAGAGAGGGAGTGGGCGTGGCGGGTGGTGCAGTTCCCGGGGAGGCCAGTAGGGCGCCCTTGGTAACAGCTAGAGGACAGGGAGGAGACTGGGTTAGAAGCTGCAGCGCCACCCAGAAGTCTGGAAAGGTGGGGGCAGGAGGCACAGAGAAATCGGGACAGAAGGGGCAGAAGGATGGGAACTGGTTTGGGGGGTGAGGGTGCCATTTGCTGGTGCCCCTTGGAGGCACCTTGGGGGCCTCCGCCCATCTTGGCCCCGTCCCAGTGCCTCCCACTCCTCTCGCCAGCCACTTTGCCTGCCTCTCCTCCAAGTACATGTGCCCCGGTGTGCCCGCCGTCATGAGCACCCTGCTCGCCAACATCAACGCCTACTATGCGCACACCACCGCCTCCACCAACGTGTCTGCCTCCGACCGCTTTGCAGCCTCCAACTTCGGGGTCAGTCCCAGGGCTGGGTGCAGAAGGGTGAGGGGGAACCCAGCGCATTGCTGCCAGGTCTTGCTTGACTCCTGGTTTCCCAACCTGGACCTGACTTGCTGTGTGACTTTGCACCAGTCACTCTCCTTCTCTAAGCCTCAGCTTGGTCCTCTGTAGAATGATGTAGAAGGAAAATAGATGTGATGAGGGTTCTGCTCATGGGGACTGGCAGCCACTGTCAGTGACTTCTCTAGACCACTAAGGCCGGCCTCCATCAATCCTCCATCCCCCTGCCTCCTCAGAAAGAGCGCTTTGTGAAACTGCTAGACCAGCTGCACAACTCCCTGAGGATCGACCTCTCCATGTACCGGGTGAGAAGCGCACGTGTCATGCCTCTGTGTGTGCCTAAAGGGGACGGCTACCGAGAGGCTTGTGCACAGAGGAGCCTCCTAACACGTGGGATGCCCCCCGGCGGGCAGTACTGCCCGCTGGCTTGGGGCAGCCAGGCACACCCTGTCACCCTCCAGCCCGCCTCTTGAAACTTGGGAGCTCCGGTACCCCCCATGCCCTGACTCCCGCCCCCCAGCCTGCTTCCTAGCCCGCCTCTCCTCTCGCTCCAACAGAATAACTTCCCAGCCAGCAGCCCCGAGCGACTCCAGGACCTCAAGTCCACTGTGGACCTCCTCACCAGCATCACCTTCTTCCGGATGAAGGTAGGAGAGGGGACCTGAGCCCCTGGAGTGCCATGGGGAGGGTCCTGCAGGATTCTGGCTCCCATCTAACTGTGGCTTCTTGTCCTCGGTCGCCCCTCCCTGTCCCCACCCGCCTCTGCTGACCGCCACTCTACTCCGACCTCCTACGAGGTCACATTCTAGATCTGCATGTGGTGAGGCTGTGGCCGTCGGTCTTCCTGTGTCTGGATCCTTTCACCTAACGCGGTGGCCTCCAGTTGCATCTGTGTGGCTGCAGGGGCCAGGATTTCGTTCTTTTTTAGTGGCCAAATGGTATTCCGCTAGGTGCATACACCGCCCCATTTTCCCCCTACCCCTCGGTTGATGGCCACTCGGGTTGTTTCCACTCCATGGCTCTTGTGAGTGGTGTGTGAGCCCAGGGCACAGGTGTCTCTTCTACATACTGATTTCGTTTCCTCTGGATGCATACCCAGGAGGGAGGCTGCTGGGCCATATGATAGTTCTGTGTTTAATTTAAAAAACAATTTTTTTTTTTTTTGGTACCTGGGATTGAACCCAGGGACGTTTAACCACTGAGCCACCTCCCCGGCCCTATTTTGTATTTTGTTTAGAGACAGGGGCTTACTGGGTTGCTTAGCGCCTCAGTTTTGCTGAGGCTGGCTTTGAACTCGCGATCCTCCTGCCTCAGCCTCCTTCCGAGCTGCTGAGATTAGAGGCGTGCACCACCGCACCCGGCTGGCTATCTTTAACTTTCTGAGGAACCTCCGTATGCTTACGTGGTGGCTTCATAGTGGGACTGACATTCCCAGTGTGCGGGGTCCCCTTCTCTCCACGACCTCCCCAGCTCCCTTTGGTTCTGAAGGGTGCGTGATCTCTCCTTGTGGTTTTGACCTTCTGCCTCACACCGCTGCTTCAGTTCTTGAACCCAGAGTGATCGTGGCTACTTCCTGGGTGCCCCTGCCCGGTTGTGCCCACCCCTGCCCGCGTCCTCCTTTCAGGTACAAGAGCTGCAGAGCCCGCCCCGTGCCAGCCAGGTGGTGAAGGACTGCGTGAAGGCCTGCCTCAACTCCACCTACGAGTACATCTTCAACAACTGCCACGAACTCTACAGCCGCGAGTACCAGACCGACCCGGTGAGGAGCCCGCGCAGAGGGCAGCAGGGACACCAGCCCGGCCCTGGCCCCCATCCCGGCCCTGCCCCTTCTCGAGGGACTCAACCGTTCTGAGCCTCAGTGTCGTCTTTATGGGGAGCTCTGAGCCCCCATCTCAGGATTGGGGGAGAGATTTGATAAGAGAAGCTTCAGATCAAGTCCAGTTAAGTGCTGAGCCTTGGGCATACAGTAGGCGCTCAGGGAATTTGCTTGCTGAGTTGAGTTGGGCCCAAAACGGTGAGCCTGGGAGAAGATCAGTCACTCGAGACAAGTTGAGTGGAATTTCTTGAATAGAAAATTCATTTTTAGGGCTGGGGCCATGGCTCAGCGGTAGAGCGCTGGCCTGGCACGTGTGAGGCCTGGGTTCGGCCCTCAGCACCACATAAAAGTAAATAAACAAAATAAAGGCATGGTGTCCATCTACAACTAAAAAAAAAAAAAATTCTAAAGAATTTCATTTTTAACCATTTGAACTCAACTGATTTGAGATCATTCAACAAACACTTGTCTGTGCACATAATGTCCCGGGATTGCGGATGAGGCTTGGGGGAGTGGATATTCTAGAAGGAGGCAAAGTTGTTCAAGTTGGAAATTGACAACCAGGTAATTAGCACTGAGATGGGGAAGTTGGGGGACGGTGGGAGCCAGGGTGTCCCCTGGCCTGGCTTCTGTTAGGACGAGACACCCTAGCTGAGATCATCCCTGGACCCCGCTGTGTGCCCTCACACTCGATTGATTTGGGTGACATCGATCACTGGACTGAACTGAGTCGAGGTGAACTGGTAGAACTGGCTGGGTTCACCTGAATCAGTGTCCTTTCGTTTACTGCTGTTTGGTCGGCTGGGCTCGAGATTGCTCTTGACAAATTAGTCAACAGAATTAACTGGACTGGGCTGAGCTGGAGCTTGAACTCGTTCATTTCCACCCGTCCATTGTGTTCCACTCGGCATCCGCTCCGTTCCCTCCGTCAGGTTGTTCTCCACAGGGTTGAGTCGGGGTGAGCTGGGGTGTGGGTCAGATGCAGCTGTTCTCAGTGAAGTCGGTTAATGGGATCTTGTCCGTGGAGGGGGCTCGTTTCTGAAGCTCTGCTGGGCCGAGAAGAGTGGGTGCCCTGCAGGGACGTGGGTTGGGGGGCCTCCGGTTGCCTTGAGTGGGTTGGGCTGAGTCGGAGCCTGTTTATTTGCAGTTTGTTGATTTGCAGTTTGTTGACGTTGCTCTTGGACGTGTCCATCAGATTGAATCCCCGACTTCACCTGAGGTTCCTTCAACCCAGTGAAGTTTGATTCCCCTCCATTCAGTGCGGTTGGGCCGAGTTCGGTTCCGCGGAACCGGCTCTGGGGCTGACTTCTGTCCCGCCGGCCGCTTGGTTTGCATTCCTTCCCGATCCGCCCGCTCTGCAGGTCTTGGGCGCATTCAGCGGGTTTCTGAGTCGAGTCTGAGAGTCCTGAGCTCGCAGGGCCCTGGGGACATGAGCAACTCTGTGGGGCCAGTTTTCAGGCAGGCTGTGCCCGAGCTGGTTACCTTCCACAGGGCCACGCCTCCCCCACCTCTGCCCCCTGTAAGCACTGACTGGGCACTGACCCTGGAGCCCTCGGACCCATGTCACCACTGTCCCTTCCAGGCCAAGAAGGGGGAGGTTCCCCCCGAGGAGCAGGGGCCCAGCATCAAGAACCTGGACTTCTGGTCCAAGCTGATCACCCTCATAGTGTCCATCATCGAGGAGGACAAGAACTCCTACACCCCCTGCCTCAACCAGTGAGTCGCGGCCCGTGGGTTCCCTCCCCGGGGCGGTTGTGAGTGTGCGACACACAGCTTTGTGTCTAGTGTGTAAAGGGGACCATGTCTCATTACAAATAGGCTGTGGGTGGAGGGGCACGGGTGTGGTTCTGCCCATGTGAAGTCAGGTACATAATATGTGTGCAGGTAGATAATATGCATTTTCTAAGTGCTGATTTGCGTGAATAACTGTGTACATACGTGTGCAATTTTGTACGTGTGTATAAATTCATAAATAACCATAGAGAGTGTTGTTCAAATATTTACTAAAGGTTAGATGCTCTACCGAATGTTTTGCATTTAAGTTGTTTCCTATTTGAAGTGTGTGTGTGTACAGGAGTTCGTGTATAGTGGTGGTCAGTGGGTTGAATTGTGTCCAATAAATACACAATATTATCCAATATAAATATTGTGTATTGTGTAATAAAATATTGTATGATATTGTATAGTGGTGTGCATGTGGGTGCAGGTCTGTTGGGGATCTACGTATCTGTGAAATACGCATCCGTGTTAGCTCTGTGAGCTGTTGTGTTTAATTTCTTCTGAGGTGAGTGCTAAAGGGGCCCCTTAATTTGGGGTGCTAACAGCTCCTGGTTACTTAGATATAGAGTTAAGATAATGGATTTAGCTGGATGGAGCACAGTGGATGTATGGGTGGATAGACAGAGAAGAATGGATGGATGGGTAAATGGATAGACAGGTGGGTGAATGGGTGGGCGGATGGTGAGTGAGTGGTAGATGAAGGAATGGGTGGGCATGGATGGCTGGGTATATGAATGGGTGGTTGGATGGATGATGGATGGATGGAAAGATGGATGGATGGATGGATGGATGATGGGGGATGGATGGATGGATGATGCATGGAAAGGTGAATGGTGGATGATGGATGGATGGAAAGATGAGTAGATGATGGATGGATGGATGATGGATGAAAAGATAGATGATGGATGGATGGATGATGGGGGATGGATGGATGGATGGATGGATGATGGATGGAAAGATGGATGGATGGATGGATGGATGGGTAGAGACAGGAATGGAGGGAAGGGTGGGCAAGGGAGTGGTCGGCCGGGTGGGTGCAGGTAGATGTGTGGATGTGTGGTGAGTGAATGAATAGATGGAGGGACAGATGGAGAGGTGATGGATGGCTGGATGCACAGATGGCCGGGTGGGTGGACAGGCAATATTTGGGCCAGTGAGTGAATGAGTGGACGGAGGGACGCAGGGAAGAGTGGGTGGCAGAGGCTGAGGTTGATCCAGGCCTTAGCGCAGCTGCTCGGCTAGTCAGTGTCCATGGGGGACTTGAATGCAGACCCCTGCCCTGCCCACACGGCCACCTGGACAGGGAAGGAGGAGCAGCCCGTGCCCTCTGGCTTCGGTCGCCTAGAGTTCATGCTTCCGTGACTTTGCCAGGTTTCCCCAAGAGCTGAATGTGGGGAAGATCAGCGCCGAGGTGATGTGGAACCTGTTCGCCCAGGACATGAAGTACGCCATGGACGGTGAGTCCCACCCGCCCCGGCCACGCCGCTGCCCAAACGGGACCCAAGCATCCCCTCCAAGGCTGCAAGTGTCTGGACTCTGCCGGCGTCGGACGCCAGTCGTCACCTGTCTGCTGAGACAGAGGGGAGGGTGGCGGACCCTCCCGGGTGAGCCGTCCCCTCTGTCCCCATCAGAGCATGACAAGCACCGCCTGTGCAAGAGCGCCGACTACATGAATCTGCACTTCAAGGTCAAGTGGCTCTACAATGAGTACGTGGCAGAGCTTCCCGCCTTCAAGGACCGCGTGCCCGAGTACCCCGCGTAAGTCCTCCGCCCGAGCCTGGCCAGAGCCAGGACTGCGCCGCAGCCAGGGGACCCGGAGCAGAGGGCAGACCCGCTAAGGGACGCCTGGGCGTCAGGGCACAGTGGGGCTCACGCCCCGTCTCCTTGACTCCCAGCCACTGGACTGTGGACCCCCATAGCCCAGAACGTCTGTGGTCAGAGAGACCGGGGACGCACAGCGCTGTCCCTTGTGCCTTTTCTCACCTAATCCTCCTGGTGATTCCATGAGGTGACACGAGGGCGTTACCGTCCCCACTTTCTGGGTGAGGAAATGGAGGTTAAAAGATGCCGGTGACTTGGTCCAGTGAGGTCAGCGATGGACCCAGGAGGTGAACTTGGGGTGACCGACACCTGCGCTATGTGGGGGATGGGGATGGTGGCCACCGATTCCTCAGGACCTACTGAGTGCCACACTGGTCACTGCTCACAGCAACCCTGTGGGACAGTCTGCTGTGCAGTCATCCCCCAGCGTCCACTGGGAGTGGTTCCAGGACACAAAGTCTGAGGTGCTCAGGTCCCTTCTACTAGATGGTGCGGTGTCTGCACACTACTGTGTTGTGTTTAATTTATTAATTTATTTATTTTTGGTACCAGGGATTGAACTCAGGGGCACTCCACCACTGAGCCCCATCCCAGCCATATTTTGTATCAGGGTCTCACTGAGTTGCTTGGCACCTCTCCATTGCTGAGGCTGGCTTTGAACCCACGTTCCTCCTGCCCCAACCTCCCAAGCCGCTGGGATGACAGGCGTGCCACCGCACCCGGCTCTGCACACTATTTTTGAACCCCAGTGGGTTGAATCCTGGTGGCGGAATCCATGATGCAGAATGCGGACCGTGTAGGGAACAGGACTCAGAGGGCGAAGGAGGTTTATCTGAGCCAGGGCTCATGAAGTCTGGGCCTTCCTCTGATGGCTGCTGCTTGGTCCATTTCATGGGCAAAGTCCCTGAGCCCAGTGAGGGAGGGGAGCAAGGGCCACCCGAGGCCACAGGGTGAGTCCGGGGGAGTGCAACCGGCCCGACACCCCCCAGTACTGGGTGGGAACAGGCAGAGCAGGGCCGGGGAGGGGAGCGCTGGGCCCCACCACAGCCCTCCATCGCAGGTGGTTTGAGCCGTTTGTCATTCAGTGGCTGGATGAGAACGAGGAGGTGTCCCGGGACTTCCTGCATGGCGCCCTGGAGCGGGACAAGAAGGATGGGGTAAGGGGTCAGCATGTGACCACACTCCCCGTTTGCCCATAGTGACCTCGTTCCCTCGGGGTACCCACTGGGGTCCACCTGGAGCATCCGTTGCCCTTGAGGTGAGCGCAGTCTGCCGTGGGTGTCCACCTCTCCACCCACCCCGTGGCCTCTGTGACCACCTTTAGAGGTGGCAGTCTGCCATCCGGGTACTCCGTGCCACCCCTCCAGGTGGTCAGTGTGCGCTGTCCCCCTGGAGGCCAGGAGGGCGTGCTCGGGGCCTGCCCTGCTCTCACCGTCCCCTCCTGCCCCCCCGCAGTTCCAGCAGACCTCGGAGCACGCGCTCTTCTCCTGCTCCGTGGTGGACGTCTTCTCCCAGCTCAACCAGAGCTTCGAGATCATCAAGAAGCTCGAGTGCCCCGACCCCCAGATCGTGGGGCACTACATGAGGCGCTTTGCCAAGGTGTGGGGTGCGCTCCGGGGGGCAGCGTGGGTCAGGGCGGGTTGGGCTTGCTCAGGGTGGAGGCGGGGGTGCCGTGGAGGTGGAGCCATGTGATCGAATTCGGGGTTTAGGTCAGAGCTTGGGTTTGTTGGGACTTGGGGTTGGGCCGGACTGGGGTTGGAGAGTGGATGGAGCTGGGGTTGGTGATGCCGTTGTGCTGGGGCTGGGGTTGGTGCTTGAGGCTGGGGGTCCTTCTGGATGGGGTTTTGAGTCGCATTGAGGTTGGAGCGGAGGCTGTGGTCTCTGTAAGTTAGAAAGGTTTCCGGGTGAGTTTGGTATTGTTGGATTGGAGTTCAAGTTTGGATTGTCATGAGGCTAGGTGGACCTTGGTGGGGATTTCAGGTCAGACTGGGATTCAATTCAGGATCAGGTCATGATTGAGTCTAGGTTAATATGGTGGTTGTTCTCTTGAGAGAGAGAGAGAGAGAGAGAGACAAAAGAGCCAGGCACAGTGGCTCACAGCTGTGATCCCACCAACTAGGGAGGCTGAGGCAGGAGGATTGCAGGTTCAAAGCCAGCCTCAGCAACTCAGTGAGACCCGATCTCTAAATAAAATACAAAAAAAGGCCTGGGGATGTGGTTCAGGGGTGAAGTGCCCCGGGTTCAATCCCCAGCACGAAAAAATAGGAAAAAAAAAAAAAGAAAAAAAAAAAAACAGGGCTGGGGATGTGGCTCAAGCGGTGGCGCGCTCGCCTGGCATGCGTGCGGCCCGGGTTCGATCCTCAGCACCACATACAAACAAAGATGTTGTGTCCACCGAAAACTAAAAAATAAATAAATATTAAAAAAAAAAAAAACAAACCTGGGTCTTCATCTGGCGGTTGATGGTCGTCCTGGGTGGAGATCCACCCAGCCCAGAGGACCGTCTTAGATGCCGTGGAGTGGAAGTTCATCCATGATCTCGCTAGTGGTCTTGCTGGGACTGGTGACCAGCCCTGCCCTGCTCTCACCCACCCCGTGTCCCCCCAGACCATCAGCAACGTGCTTCTCCAGTACGCGGACATCATCTCCAAGGACTTCGCCTCCTACTGCTCCAAGGAGAAGGAGAAAGTGGTGACCTGCGGGCGCCCTGTCCTGTCCCCTGCCCACTCCTACCCAGCGTCCCCAGGGCCCCACCCTCCCCGCGCCCTGACACCTGGATATCTGTGTGTCCAGCCCGTGTGGCCTCACTGTCCCCGCCGGATGCGAGCTGTTGAGTGTGCTGATTGGTGTGTGTCGGGTTCTGTGTGTCTGGGCACAGGGCACCTGGGCGCCATGTCTGTGCCTTCGCTGGCTGTGTGATGGGCGTGGGGTGAGAGTGTCTCTGGTCCTGGGGGTCTGACTGGGGTAGAGGCTGGCGCCTTCAGTGTTGTCGTCTGGGTGTTGAGTGGTGGGTGTGAGTGCGGAGCTCTGGGTCCACAGGGGACCCCCACCCTCTTCTGGACCCACCCTGCCCAGCCCAGCTCGTGGGGGCAAAATCACTTCAATCCTCACCCCGCCCCAGCCCCGGAGGCGAGCTCCCAGTGATCCCAGGAACCTGAGCGCACCTGACCTGCGGCCCGGGGTCCCCAGCCCCAGCCCCTGAGCCCATGACGCGGTCCCTGGGGGGGTGGGCAGTGCCGAGGCCTGACCCCGTCGTCCGCCGGCCCGCAGCCCTGCATCCTCATGAACAACACCCAGCAGCTCCGCGTCCAGCTGGAGAAGATGTTCGAAGCCATGGGAGGGAAGGAGGTGCGGCGCCCCCTGAGTCCCCGCAGCGCGTCCCCCGGGTCTTGGGCTGGGTTTTAGCCCCACTTCCCCTTCAGACCCAAGCCAGCGGCTTCACCGGGTCTCCTGTCCTCTGCTGCCCCTCGGGCTCCCTCTCCCTGGTGAGATGAGAAGTCCAGGTGTTTGGATGCTCCGTCCTCCTGACCTGCTGTCCCTTCCGCTCTCAGCTGGACTCCGAGGCCAGTGACATCCTGAAGGAGCTCCAGGTGAAACTCAACAATGTCTTGGATGAGCTCAGCCGGGTGTTCGCCACCAGGTGGGCATCCACAGGGCCCGGGCGTCGGGGAGGGAGCCTGGGCCATCTGGAGACTCAGCAGAGGAAGAGACCAGGCTCAGTGCCAGATGATGCCAAGTTCAAATCCTGGCTCCACTGCTTACTAGCTGTGTGTCCTGGGGAGAATCACCCAACCTTTCTGAGCCCTAGCCTATTCATGGGTCAAGTGGGGATGATGATAGACAGGCCCCGAGCAGGACTTTTGAGAATGAAATGAACAACACGGATCAATGCCCCGCGGTTCTGCCCGTCCCGACCTTGCCAGCTGTGGGTGGCCTTGCTCCCTGGTGTGGCGTTGGACCACCACACAGGTTGGCGCTGGCCGCCCCACCCTCTGGGAGGCCAGGGGAGTGGGGTCTGAGCCCTCCCCACTGTGTCCCCAGCTTTCAGCCACACATCGAAGAATGCGTCAAACAGATGGGTGACATCCTCAGCCAGGTGAAGGGCACGGGCAACGTGCCCGCCAGCGCCTGCAGCAGTGTGGCCCAGGACGCCGACAACGTGCTGCAGCCCATCATGGACCTGCTGGACAGCAAGTGAGCCGACAGGGGCTGGGACGGACCAGGGAGGCCGGAACCGGGCCAGGGAGCCAGGCGGCTCCAGTGGGCTTGCCGGGAGGGGGGGGTTGTGTGAAAGAGTGTGTAAGTGGAGGGTAGATACTTGGCAGGACTGGTAAGTGAGTATCTGTACGGAAGAATGGGTGGTGGCTGGGTGGATGAAGGGCTCCAGGGCTGGGCAGCGAGAAGATGAATGACTGAAGGAAAGAGGCTTCAAAGGTTGAAAAGGATGGTGGGCGGACAGATGGATGGAAGGACGGACAGATGGGTGGAAGAAAGGAGGAAGGAAATGAATGGGTGAGGAGGAGGGAGGGGGAAGGAAACGGAAGAGAACGAGAGAAGGCTGGGCCGGGGTCTGGTGGATGGCGGGGTAGGTCGGTGTGGGTCATGTGGACTGTCCCTCTCTGTCCTTAACCCCCGCACATCCACTCACAAACCCTCTGCTGGTTTTCCTCCCAAGTCCGCCCTCCTCGGGCCACACCCTCCTCCTGGCGGTGCCCGCCCCCTCCCAGCCCTGGTCTGCAGCGCTCCTGGTCCGGCTCACCCCACAGCAAGGTTGCTCCCACGCGAATGTCAGGGCATGTCCCTCTAGAGCCCTCCATGGCTCCCGCTGCCCCATCCCCATGATAGGTGCGAGCCTCCTCCCCAGGCCCCAAAGCCACTTCCAGTGCGGCTCCCGCTGACCTTCCGAGCACCAGGGTTCTGCACATGCCCCACACAGGCCGCTGTGTCGGGCCTCAGGGCACCTCGGGGCTGCGCGTGCAGAGTGCCCCCTACCGTGCTGCGCTGGGGGAGCCCCTCTCAGACCCGCCCTCCGCCCCCAGCCTGACTCTCTTTGCCAAAATCTGCGAGAAGACGGTGCTGAAGCGGGTGCTGAAGGAGCTGTGGAAGCTGGTCATGAACACCATGGAGAAGACCATCGTCCTCCCGCCGCTCACCGACCAGACGGTGAGGCCCGCAGGGGACCCCGCGCCACCGGGCCAGCTCCCTGTGGGGGCCTAGAGAGCTTTGGTGCCTTGAGGCTGGGGGACCAGGACAAGGGGATGGAGGCTCAGAGAGGTCATCTAAGGCTCAAGGGCCAGCCGAAGGTAGTAGAGGCCACCAGAGGTCAGACAGGTCAGACATGGGTCAAGGTCATCAAAAGGTCTAAGAGGTCACTTGGGAATAGTTGGGGTTACTCCAAGGTCAAAGAGGTCAAACAGAGTCAAGAGATTTCAAGGAACCATTCAAAGATCAGAGGTCACCCAGAAAAGAAAGGTCAGCTCGGGGCTGAAGACATCTGTAGATCAGTAGTGTTCAGGTCTCCAAAAGGGTTTTGGGGTCAGTAAAGAGACAGACTCAGGCCAGAGGTCACGGAGAGCATCCAAGGTCAGAGGTAGCCCAAGCAGAGGCCAGTGGCTATCCAGAGACCAGGCTGTGCATCTGGGTCTTTCAGAGATGGGAGAAGAGACCAGAGTCCCCAGGGATCGGGCTGCCCAGAAGGGTGGAGGCAGGTGCCCAGACCCCTGGGAGGCACGCGACCCTCTGGGAGGCTCAGAGGCTCGCAGACAGAAACTTGCAGGCGGCAGTGACACACTGAGGGCACAGCCCAGAGTGCAGAGCGGGAGGACACTCCTGGGTGGATGGGGGAGCTCAGGGAGGGGTTGGGGACCACAGAGAAGCAGCGGTGGGTGGAGGCCCGAGGCTCCCCAGCCTCCCCTCTCCGTGCGCAGGGCGGGTCAGGGGCCTGCCCCTGGGTGCCGTCTCCGCCCCCTCCTTGGCCTTCCCTGGACACTCACGGTGCCTTATTCCCCCTCCCTACCGCCCGGTCCCCAACACGGCTGACAGATGATCGTAAGTAGAGGCCCGTCTGTCCGTCTGTCTGTCCGTCCGCTCTGTGTCTGGACTCGGCCCACCGCGTGGCTGCACCCCCACCCCACCCAGCGCCCCCTCCCCACCCACCAGCCCTCACCCACCGTCCCACCTCCCGCCTAGATGTGCCTGTGTCTGTCTGGGGCGGGGCATGGGGAGGGGAGGGGCCGGGAGGGCGGGAGGCCACACCCACCTCCCCCGCCCCGTTAGAAGTCCAGGAGGCACCTGCCAGCTCCTAAACCCGTGTCCCAGCCCCTTCGTATCCGTCCTTGCCCTCTAGTTGGATGCGACCCTTATTCCTTTGCCCAGATACCACCAGGATCCTGGATCTCCCTCCAAAGCTAGAAAGAGGGTCAAAGTCAAGGGGGCCCCTCTGACCTCCCCTTTGGGCCTTGAACTGTTAGGCGCACCCCAGAAGGCAGGCTTTTGCCCCGTGGCTCTCGACTCAGCTTCTCAGGGCAGGCTCCTACCTCTGACCCCCCAAGTGCCAGCGCCAGGCTCTGTTCCTCTGTCCACTGGCGTTCCCACCTGCCCCACGCCTGCTGTGCACAGATGCTCAGGTGGAGGCCCAGGTGGGAGGCTGCAGGGGGACCTCGGTGTCTGATAGACTGGGGGTCAGATCCTAGCCCGGCCACTCTCTCTCTTCGTGATCTTGGGAAATCACTTCACCTTCTAAGCTCCATTTCTTTGTCTGAAAAATGGGGTGACTGCAGCAGCTCTCGGGGTTCAGTCACTGGCGTGCTCCTCAGGGCCTGGCCTGGGGGCAGCAGGCTTGCTAAATCAGGGCGGCCCCTGTCAGTGGTACATCACCCCTTTGTGGGCCAGCAAACCTTCACCTGCTCGTCTCTCTTCTTCACGGGCGCATCTGGGGTTTCCGGCTGGCAGCCGTGTGCCAATCCTAAATAATGCCCTTGTCCATGGATAAAGGAATTCGTGTTTATTGGTGACTCCATGTAGACCAGGCCTGGTCACAACTGCTGTTTCTGACAACCCTTTAAGTGAAGTGGATGTTGTTATTCCCATTTTGTAGATGAGGAAAGCTGAGGCCCAGAGCCGAGTCCCTTGCTCAGGGCCACAGAGTGAACACATGCCAGAGTCAAGATTCAAATTCAGGTCTGGCTGGGATGGAGCCTGTTTGCTTTTCTGATACTCCAAGAACCCAGAGCCTCATATGTACACTAAATGTAAATGGACCATATTTGGCATTGACTTCTCTCTAGCTCTTGCGCTCGCTCGCTCTCTCTCTCTCTCTCTCTCTCTCTCCCCTTCCTCTCTCCTGTGTCTCTGACTCATATCTTTGAGAGTCGGCCATGAAGGCCAGCACACACAGTCCCTATGCACTCGTCGCTGGCCACCTGTGCAGTGTGGGCCCCCATCCCCACAGTACACCTATGACTGTCCTGGGCCCCATGCTGCACGACATGCCAGGTTGATCACCCTGTGACATTGTCTCTGCAGGGCACCCTCTTGAGAAAACATGGCAAGGGATTAGAAAAGGTAATGAGGGACTCCTCTTGCTGAGGTCCCCAGCCGTGGTGTTTGGGTGTGAGTGTGCCTGGCCTATCTGTGTGTGGGGGGGTAGGAAGCTCAGCTGGGGGTCACGGGTAGAAGGCAGGTGTTCTAACAAAGTCCCACGAAGTCGGGAGTCATAGAGGAATGAGGAATGTGAGTGCATGAGCAAAACTGTATACAGACAACTCCTGCCCTTGCACAGCAACACCCCAAGGGCTCCTCCTTGTCCTGGGTGCCACTGATACTCTGTGGTCTCTCTAGAGGCCAGAATTGGATCACTGCCCTGGACTGGGACCTGTGTTGATTTTTCTGCAAATTCTTTTGTTCTAATGGGTGTTTGCTGTAGGGAGATAGGAGCTGTGGCAGCACATGAGCAGTTGCCTCGTTGTGCACTTGCACAGAAGACGCCATCCCTGTGCTCACACATGTGGGGTCTCGGCTTTGTGAACATGGGTAATAAGACTTCCATGTCCACTCAGCCAGCCCTCTGAGGGGCACCTTTGATGTTCCAGGCACTGCATACATGTATATGCAACCACAAGGGTGTGAGTGTGTGTAGGTCTGTGTGTGTGATTGTGTAGGTGATGAGGATGCACACGTGTATTTCAGCATGTGAGTTCTGCGTGTGTGTTTCTGTGTTGATCTGTGTGTGTGTGTGTAAGTGTGCACACATGTGAATGCCTGGGTGTGTGTCTCTGTTGAATGTACCTGCAGCACCCAACAGTATGTCCCGGGTCGTCAGGTGCCGGGGAGGCTCAGGGAGTGGGGGAGAAGAGACCCGGAGCCCTCTCTCCCCTCCCACCCCCCCAGTCCCCTGCCAGGCACGCTGGCTGTCGGGTGGGATCAGGCACCTGTCCCCAGGGGATGAGCTTAGGCCAGCTCACTGAGCACCCCCAGGATGTCAAAGGGTCTGGCTCTAAGCCCTCACTCGGGGACAGGGACAGTGCCTACCTGGGGAGGGGACCCAGTGTTAGGTTCAGGACCGGGGAGGCAGCTCAAGGGCTGGGCTTCCAGGGGACAGGGAAGTCCCATGAACGGCCTCCCAGCAGCCACCAGAACTCTGACCTCCGCCTGGTTCTCTCCGCAGGGCAGGGTGAAACTGCCAAGCCACTCAGACGTAAGAGGCCCCTCACTGTCTGTCTGGCTCCCCTCCCCACGCCCTCCACCTCTGTGGTCCGTGCCGTCTGGGGCCGTCTGTGACCCTGTCTGTTGGTTTCTTCTTCCTTTGTCTGTCTGGCTTGCTTTTGGGGGGCAGGTGGGGGACAGTGGGCAGGGCCGAGGGTGCCAGGAGGGCCCCGGCTCCCCGCCAGACTCTAGGTGGGTGCCGCAGGGAACCGCTCAGACAGCGGGGCGCCTGGGGGACGGCTGGCATCAACCTCGAGCTGGGGTGTGGCCCGGGGGGGAGCACTGGCCAAGCGTGCTGAGGCCCTGGTCTCCTCCCCAGTTCCCCCCCCAGCACCACAGGAAAGAAGAAAAACAAACCCCACCTGTGAATGGGTCCTTTCCCACCAAACCCACCCAGGACCCAGTAATGCGAGACTCGTCACCCCACTGCTCCTCAGCCCTACCCCCTACCCTCATTAGCCAGTGAAGGAAACCAGGCCCAGAGAGGCTCGAGGACATGCCTGAGGTCCCCTGGCACAGTGATGGAGGAGGCTGGACACATGGCTTCCAGGCTGGGATCTGGTCTCAGCATTGCCCGTGACTGAGATGAAGCAATGATTAGAGTGAACACTGGGCAAAGACGCAAAGCCACAGAGTGGGTGTTGTTTCTGTCATTTACAAGGGAAAACTGAGGCTCTGAGAGGTTAAGTAACTTGCCCAGGGCCACACAGCAGAGCTGGGATTTGAACCCAGCCCACCTGACTTGGCAGAGCCATAGCCATGTTGCCATCTTATTTTGTCTGTTTTGGGGGAGCAGAGGGGGTAGGGGAGGTCCCTTCATTTTAAAGGTCAGACTAACAGCCCCCGCCATTACAGAGTGAATCCCCCACAGAAGGGATGGCTGTGGGGGTGGGGTTCATCAGGGCCATTTCCTGAAGCCCAGCCCTGCCCACGGCTTTCCCAAGGCCTCCTAACTCTAGAGCTCACACCCCCAGCGTTCCCGTCTGGGGTTCCCCCTACCCACTGTCCCCCACAGCCCAATCCTTGCCTGTTTCTCTTCTGTGTCCCACAATCCTGGGGCCATGGTGGAGGTGCAGTGGTGGGTAGTGTTCCCATAGGATTGGGCCTTCCAGGGTCAAGGTCGTGACCTTCTCCTTGGCACTTTTGGGGTGGGTGGCTCCAGACCTCTGTCTTTGGGACATGGCCATTGCCCTTCCCAGAAACCAAGATGGTGTCCAGGGCTGGGTGTCGTCTGGGTGGGTGGGGAGTGGATTGGGGGACCCCTCGTCACCCCAGCTGTGTCTGTTGTTACCTGCAGGGGACCCAGATGATCTTCAATGCCGCTAAGGAGCTCGGTCAGCTGTCCAAACTCAAGGTGAGTTGAGAGGTGGGAGCAGAAGAGGCAGGAGATCGTGGGATGGTGACATGCTTTGTAGGCTCAAGGGACAGAAAACTTACTCAGTTTTCTGACTTAAACACAATTTATTTGCTTCATTGTGTTGGGAAGATGTGCATGGTTCAGCTTCAGGTACAGTTCAATCAAGAATGCAAATAATTTTGCCTACAAATATGCATGGAGCACCTACTGAGTGCTAGTTGCTTGCTGGGCACTGGGATTGAGGAAAACGACTCCTAGTCCAACTCCCCAGTGTTTAGCAAGGGTGAGACCTATAGGTAGATCCTGAAGTTTGGATCTGCCCTGCCCAACTGGCCCATCTCCCCATCCATCTAGGACCACATGGTACGAGAAGAAGCCAAGAGCTTGACTCCGAAGCAATGTGCAGTTGTTGAACTAGCCCTGGACACCATCAAGGTGAGAGTCCTGTCCAGTTGGGTAGGCAGAGGGCATGGCTGGTATGGACATGACCTAGGCTCACCTTGGACCCTCATGAATTTATTCAGTTTCTAAACACTCTGGGTTCCTTCTCCTGTGCCAAAGCTAGACCGACTGAGGCTTTGAGGAGCCCAGGTGAGAGGACATGCTGGACAGACATCCTCAGCCTGGCGAGGTCAGGACTGGGAGGGAGGCAGGATGGGGGCAGCCCAAGGAGGGAGTAACCAGGGCTTTTGGAGGGAACTTGGGGAGATGGGTCTGCGGAATGCACAGAGGTTCGGATTCAGCAAATGGGCCAGGAGTAGAGAGGGCCTTTCCCCCAGTGAGCACAGGAGGTCTGAAGTCCCCATGGAGGGCAAGGTCTAGGGAAGGCCTTGGAGGGAGGCTGGGAAAGGTCTGGATGGGTGCAGTTCTGAGGGTGCTGGGAGCCATGGAAGGTTTGGGGGGCCGGTGGGGGAGGAGCAGGGGGTCATCCAGATGCTGGATGTGAAGGAAGGGGAGGGGACAGTGGGAGTGCCTAGTCTCATGGCTGCGCAGGGCTTCCCTCTCAACCTCCACCCCACCACACCCCCCCTCACCTCCCTCATTGTCCCCCACAGCAATACTTCCACGCCGGTGGAGTGGGCCTCAAAAAGACCTTCTTGGAGAAGAGTCCCGACCTGCAGTCACTGCGCTATGCCCTGTCCCTCTACACGCAGGCCACCGACCTGCTCATCAAGACTTTCGTGCAAACCCAGGGAGCGCAAGGTGAGGGCGGGTCGGTCGCCACCACGTCCCCTGCCTGCAGAGGCAGCCCCGCCCCCGTTTTGCGCAGCAGCCACTGGCCCCGCCCCTTATGACATCATGAGCTTGGGTAGAATTGACAGTGACGTTCCACTGTCCCTAAGTCAAGGAGTGATCTACAGCATCTGGGAGTGGGCCCCGACCTCAAGGACCAGAGAGCGATGGCAACAACTTAGAGGTGGAACCCAGGACAGCGGAGGGCTCTGAAATGATTGTCATCTGGTAGAATCTATGATGTCCCAGGACCATTGAGAGGTTGACAGCTACTGGGACAACTGCGTCCACCAGGGAATGGTTGACAGCTCCAGGGGAGGGTAACTGGAGAGTGACTGATAGCTCGTGATGGGCGAGACCTTGGAGGTCCTGGAGCAAGGGATGATTGGCAGCCCGGGTAGAACCTCTGACGTCATGGACCCAGACCGCGATTACAGTCCCCAAGGGCGGGATCTCCATAACGTCTTGGGGCTGTGGAATGATTGACCGCTCCAGGACCGGAAGGACCCCACCTGGGAGCGGGGAGCACGGAGGAGGCCCCATTTCTCGAACTCTCTCTCTCTAGCTCTTGTCTTGTGCTTCCGCCTCTGTCCCTCTGGAGCTCACACCGCAGCTGGGGCTGAGGGCGGGACTCTAGGGGCCTGTTTCCCCTCCCTGGGGACCCACCATTTCAAAACTGGTGTAGACAGGACGAAGAAGTTTGGCCCCTGACCACAGGCTTTGCTCCAGCGGCGGAGGGGGAAGGAGCCCGGTGGCCTCCGGTGCCCCCCTTCCCCCACCGCGGCAGCCCGGGCCCTCCCCGGGCGTCGGCTCAGTTTCCCCAGAGTCCTCACTGCTTTTAGTGTCCTCGGTGTTCCCGAAGCGGGAGGCTGTCTGTCCGTCCGTCCGTCCGTCCGTCCGCCGCTGACGTTTTTCTCTCTCTCTTGTTTTTCCTCCCTCTCGCTCTGCTGTCCCCTCTCCGCGCCCCCCGCCACGCACACTCCTCCATCCCCACCTGTCACTCGCTCTTCTCCCCCCTCCCCGCCCCTCCCTCCTCCCTTGCCACCCGATTAGTCCATGGTGGAAAGGGGACTAGGTTTACCCTTAGTGAAGACATTTATCCTGAGAAGGGTACGTGCCAATGCCGCCCGCCGCCCGCGCCCGGTGCCCGGTGCCTGCGCCCCTCCCGGCCCGGCTAGTAAAAGGCCCGTCCTTCCGCCTCCCGGGACTGGGGTGCCCCGGCCAGGCGGGCGAGGGGGAAGGACGCTTGCTGGTTCCACATGGAGAAGGAGAAGCGATTCCCCAAGAAGTGTCTCCTAAGCCAGATCCCGGGTCCCCAAACAGGCACTTGCAAGGTTAAGAACTGGGCTCAGGTCCTGAGTCAGCCATTCCGCCTGCGGGGCACTACCAGGCAGATGAGAATCCACCTCCCTGCGACTCCGTTTTCCCATCTGTAAAACGGGGACAGGCAAGGAATTAATCCCAGGGGATTAATTTCCAGGTTAGAAGAAATTAAATTGAGAGCCATTCCTGGCACACAGGAAGCTCACGATTGTTAGCCAATGTTGTTAGACTCAGCAGCACATTTTTTGAAGTAGACAGCAACCGACAAGCTCCAACCCACAGCCAGACCCTGTAGGGTGTATTTCTTGGAAAATCTCAAAAAGATTTCTCCAGCTGTCCCCGGACAGCGTCCATCACCCTCCACATGAGGAGAAGGAGTGTTCAACAAGGCTAAACCACTTGCCCAGGGAATCTTCTTCCCCTGCAAGGGGACCCGGGACTTGGGGAGCGGGGTGTGGGGCTAGGGGGAGCACAGACAGGCCCATAAAAGACCCTTCTCTGTGGAGCCAGCAAACCATGGGAGGGGGTGCCCCGCACTGCCCCTCCCCCTTCTTACTAGCTTTGGCCTTGGTCTGACCTCTCACCTGACCCACCACCGTCTAACTCACCCCTGGCACCTCAGTTTGGCCCGGATTGAGCTTGCTATGAAGCATCAGCCTTGGGGGAGGGAAGGGCGGGGAGGCTGAGCATGTGACTGTGGGGGGTGGGAGCCTGAGAAGATGAGGAAGGTGGCCTGGGGTGGGCAGCAACCAGGGGTGATGAGGGTCTCCTGGCCCCTCTTCTCCATGACCCTCAGTCACTTCCTGTCCAGTGTGAGGTAACCTGGATCAACCTCTTACTGACCTCTCCCCCACCCCTCACCTCCAACTTCCCTGTTCCTGTCCCATGCATGGGTGCTCCAGGACTAGGGAGCTGCCTGGGGGGGGGGCGGTTGGGGAGGGTCTTGGTGGAGGTGCTGGCGGTCACAGGTCCACAGGCCCAGCAGGATGCCCTTCCAAGTCACAGGGTCAGAGGGGACTGAGACAGGAGCTTTTAAGTTGCGCCTTCCATGATCCCCATGAGCACTGTTGGGGATACTATGTTAGTTAGAAAGAGTGACGTCACCATGACTCAAGCTGGCTGTGGAACTGAAAGATCAGGGGGTTGAGATGGCATCAGGGAGGTCTCTGTGGGACAGGCTGTCTCCTTATTCGGCAGAGATAGCCCTTCCCACTTAGCACCAGAGAGGGACACAGCGCAACTCAGCCTGTGCAGCCAAAGTCCCAAATCTAACTCCTATTGGCCCAGCTTGGGTCATGGGACTGTCCAGGAGCCAATCACTTTCAGTTATAGGCAGGGACTGCTTTGATTGGACAGCCGTGGTTCATTCCACCCTCCCTGAATGGACACGGGAATGGCCCGCCCCTATCTGAGCCCCAGGGTCTGAGCACAGGTCGGAGGTGAGGCCGGGAGCGTTTGTCAGTGGAAATTTGAGAATCTGTCAGACGGGAAGTCAGGACCAGGAACCTCAGATGTGCCCAGACAAGCCGTCACTTCAGGAGGGGTGAGGATTCTGGGCCAGGTGATCCCAGTGTGTCGGAGGAGCCGTGAGGAGGCCGTGGGGTGGAGAGGGAGGAATGGGGGAAGGAGAGCAGTGGGGGAGGTTTGAGGCAGGGGAGGTGGTAGTACTGGGGGGCGGGCCGCAGATCCCACAAACACTGATTATCCCAGCGTGAGATGGGAACTACGGGAGGGTTCTGAAGAGAGGAGGGATGTGACATTGAGGCCCAAGAAGTCTACTGCAAAGTCCAGATCCGCCCTGATAGAGCTGGATCAGGATGGAGGTAAAAGATATGGGTCAGATTCTGGGCGTGTTGCGAAGGTAGGGCCCTGGGACCAGAGACTGCCAGAGTGTAGCGGAAGATGAAGAGTCTGACCACATGAGAGTCGGTGGAATGAGAAAAAGGAAGGCAGATGCAGGAGGCTCCGAGAGGTTAAGAGATGGGCCTGCCTGAGGTCACACAGCAAAGTAGTGAAAGGCTAGAACCCAGGATTCTTGGCTTTCCAAAAGCACCTGCCATCTGGCCCCCTTCAGTGCCTCCCTGTCAAGGCTGATGACCTGGTGCCGCCAGCACACGGTGAGGGGGAAGTGGCCAACGGCCCTCCCAGGTGGTGGGAAGGAACTGAGCTCACAGCTGTATTCTCCCCTGTCCCACCAGGCTCTGGGGTAGAAGACCCTGTGGGTGAAGTCTCTGTCCACGTCGAGCTCTTCACCCATCCAGGCACTGGGGAACAAAAGGTCACGGTGAAAGGTGAGTGGCCCGGTGAAAGGTGAGTGGCCCGAGGCAGGAAAGGAGGTGCCTCAACCAGGAGTCACCAAGTCCAAGACAGAAACCAAATTCCAGCTGGCTAAAGTGACAAACATTTTGCTTAATGGTTCATAAAAACGTAAAGTGCAAGATGGATGCGATGGTGCATGCCTGTAATCCCAGCAGCTCGGGAGGCTGAGGCAGGAGGATCTCAAGCTCAAAGTCAGCCTCAGCAATTTAGTGAGGCCCTAAGCAACTCAGGGAGACACTGTCTCTAAATAAAATAGAAAAAGGGTTGGGGATGGGGCTTAGTAGATAAGCACCCCGGGTTCAGTCCTCATTACAAACAAACAAAACAAAAGAACTGAAGGGTGCAGAAGTGGGTGGGCTGCTTCAGGCATGACCGGGCCCAGAAGTGCATTCACAGGGTTCGAGCCCCTTTCTCCATTTCTTAGCTGTGTTTTCATTAGTTTTGGTTTGTTTTTGTGGGACCAGGATTGAAACCAGGGCCAGACAGGGGCTAGGCAAGCGCTCTACCACTGAACTACACCCCCAGCCCCAAAGAGAATGTGCATGTGTGTGTGTGTTTATTTTTAGCTATTATTTTGTTAACCAGAACATGAATTGGGCTGGGTATTTTTTGTTTGTTTGTTTTTTATTTTTGGTACTGGGAATTGAACTCAGGGGCACTCAACCACTGATCCATATCCCCAGCCCTATTTTGTATTTTATCTACTTCTGTCATGCTGTGTGACCTGACCAGCCTCCTCTTCTACTTCCCCCAACAGTGGTGGCTGCTAATGACCTCAAGTGGCAGACTTCTGGTATCTTCCGGCCATTCATCGAGGTCAACATCATTGGGCCCCAGCTCAGTGATAAGAAACGCAAGTTTGCAACCAAATCCAAGAACAACAGCTGGGCCCCCAAGTACAACGAGAGTTTCCAGTTGTAAGTTTGGGGTGTTTGGAAAGCGTGGAGAGAAGGGAGGGGCATCTTTCCGGGGATCCTCAGGGCCAGCTAGGTAGGAGAGATGTCTGATGGGCCAGTGGCACCTGGATGTGGGAGTGGGAAGGCTCAGGGCCTTCATGTGAACACTGAAAAGTGAGGCACCTTGGTTCAAGAGTGATCAGGGAGTTCCCAGAGTGGAGGTCACCCTCTGGGTCAGGCAGCCCCAGGGGAGTCAGTGAATGGGATAAGGCGCATGGTGTGGGATGTCACCTGGGTGGTGAAGGGGAGGGAAAGTCTGGGCAGAAGGGGTATGATGGGCAGGACCATTTGGGGGCTGGAGACTAGCCTAAGAGATGTGGTGATCATGTTGAGCCATAGGTGCTGAGGGGCCTGGGGACAGGACAGGTCACCGGACAGGACAGAGGGTTGGCTCTTGGAATGAGCAGCCAGCTTTGTTGGGACTGTTGGGTCAGGTCATCTGGAGGAGTCAACTCTAGGAACACAGTAGAGGGTGGCTTAACCTAGGGCATGAGGTGGGTGTCGCATGATGCCATATCTGGATTGGGCTTGTTGGAGTTGAGAGTAGTATTCCAGGTACGCGAGTCTAGAGGGGACTGAAACCTGGGGAGTAAGCTAAGTCTGATCAGGGGATATGGTGTGTGGGGTCACCTGGGGTAGGGCTCCATTCCTAGGGGCAGATACCTGGATCAAGTGGGAAGGGGGCAGTGTTGGGGGTGCTCTTGGGGGATGAAGTGCAGAAGGCAGGGGGCGTCAGAGCCCTGTTATATATAGAGAGGTGGGTGCTGTCAGGACAGGACTCTTGGTCCGAGAACTTTGAGGTGGTAGGTCACTTGAAGGAATGCTCCAGAGCAGTTTCAAGTCCTCATGGAAAGGCAGATGTGTCGCCTGGGTGGCCAAATACTTCAGATAAGGGTGCAACATGGCAGGCTCTTGGTCTGGGAAAGTCACTTGGGCTTAAGGGCAGGAGGGAGTAGGGGATGTGCTAGTTGTCATCCATGGTGAGGTACCAGGACAGGGTCACATCAGGAGGGACGGTGGGTGGGGGGGGGATAGGTGCGGGGCCACATCAGTGAAGAACTTGGAATGTGATGGGGGGGGCTTCTGGATGGGATATCTGCAGCTCAGCAGGCAGGAGCAAAGGCCCTGTATCTGGAGTTTGGACCAGGGCCTGGCCAGGTCAGGAAGGGCCACTTGAGGGGGGTGGTGTTTGGTGGGTGGGGACAAAGGACAGGTTAAGCAGAAATATTACTGAGGTATGGAGGGGGCCAGCTTGGGGGCCAGCTAATAGGGGCGTGATCAGGCACGGACTGCAGCGGAGTGGGGCAGAGGAGGGGTACCGCCTGGGGTGGTCTTGACCCGGCGCTGCAAGGGCGGAGCCACCCGGGGCAGGGCCTGGTTTGGGCGATTTCCGGGCGGGTAACGGTGTGCGGTGCCCAGCCGGGGCGGAGTCAGCTGGGGGAGCGACTGGCGCCCTGACGCCCCACCCCTCCCCTAGCACGCTGAGCGCGGACGCCGGCCCCGAGTGCTACGAGCTGCAGGTGTGCGTCAAGGACTACTGCTTCGCGCGCGAGGACCGCACGGTGGGACTGGCTGTGCTGCAGCTGCGCGAGCTGGCCCAGCGCGGGAGCGCCGCCTGCTGGTTGCCGCTCGGCCGCCGCATCCACATGGACGACACCGGCCTCACGGTGCTGCGTATCTTATCCCAGCGCAGCAACGACGAGGTGGCCAAAGAATTCGTCAAGCTCAAATCGGACACGCGCTCTGCCGAGGAGGGCGGTGCGGCGCCTGCGCCTTAGAGCGGGAGCAGGCCGGCGGGCGATACTGCGCCTGCGCGGAGCGCGGGGCGGGGCGGGACTTGCGCGCTGGGACCGCCCAGAGGGCAAGTCTCCGGGCTCTGCGCAGTGGGCGGGCTGCGTCTGCGCCCTAGACTTCTTAACTTCTCCCTCTGGGGAAAGGCGAGCGGACGATGCCCCGCCCCGCCGGGAGGGCACGCCCTAGGGCGCGAAGAAGGAAGAAGCCACATTCCCCTACTTGAGGCCACGCCCTCGTCATCTAAGGGGCCTTTCGAGCTGGGATCGGAGGGAAACCTGTCCCTTTGAAGGAGGCCATATCCCAGGGCTCTGGTTCCGGGAGGCCCCGCCTCCTGTCCCCTGGAAAAGCCATAAGATGGGCTCCAAATCCTGGGGCCCAAGACCAATTGCCAAGTATGGAACTCTCAGCTCCCTCGAGGAGCGGGCCCTGGGCAAGGGATAGGGCTTCCTGGAGTCCCCTGAGATGGGCCGAGGGGCTGTAGGCACCAGGATGCCTGTTGGAGGGACCCGGGCAGACCGGTGTCCCTATTGATGTTTGTGCAAAAAATAAGTGGGGGGAGGGGGAAGAATGGGATTTCAAAAGCACATGCGCCCTCGGGCGCCCAAACCCAGGGGGCCGAGGGGACGGCTCTGGGGCATCTGCACTTCCCCCACTACCCTGTGGGGATTTGCCTCCCTTTTCCCCCCAACAAACCCAGTCCTCATAGAGTTTAACACATCCATTTTACAAATGGCGAAACTGAGGCCCAGAGAGCTGCTTGAGACTTGGCCCAGCTTCCCAGTGCCATGCCCCCTCCCCAGTCCCTTAGACCTGTGTGCCCCGTGGAAGGGTGGGCTGAGATCGGATGACCCGACATAGCTCCTCATTGCTGCTAACTCCCCCTCAGGGGACCTCCCCCAGTACTTACAAGGTGTGGGGGTTATGGGCCAAAACCCCTGTTGCACCCTCCCTCCTTCGGCTGCCAAGCAAGACCCCTGTCCTGAACCCTTTCTCCTGAGACTCCAGTGGGGAGTCCCTGAGAACTCTTGGCCTCCCTTCCAAAAGAGAGTGAGAATTTGGGATCCCCTGGACCCAGGCTCCCTCAGCCCCTTCTTCCTTTGCCAAAATTCTCCAAGCAGGAAAGAACAGGAAGAGACCGGAAACTAGGGGTGTGGTGTGGTGTGGGTGTGTGTGTGAGAGAGAGAGAGAGAATACACAGACATGCTCAGAGCTTAGTCTCCAGAATCTCATCCATTCAGAACCCAGGGCCACAGGAGCTCGTGCCCAGGTGGAGCCTCTGCTGCCTGAAGCTGCTCCAGTAGTGGGCACAGTTGGGTAACTTGGACGGAAAGTCAGCTCATCCAAGTGGGGCCTTTTGGGAAAGTTTGGCATGGCCTGTGTGCCCCACACATGGACCCAGGCACATACGGGAAGGGCAGGGTTGTGCTGCGCTAGGGAGAAATTAAAATGGGTTTGAGGAATGGGAACTCAGGAGGGGATTGTCTGCTATGAAACTGAGGCATCCTCCCACCAGAGCGAAAACCACCAGGTAGAGCAAGCCACAGGTGCAGATGCCAGGAGGTGGACGTTTGGGGCACAGCAAGAAGGTGCTATGGCTGAAGCCAGGCATTAAGGAGGATCATCGGGAGCGAGGCGGTTGGAGAAATGTCAGCCCAGGCGAGGCTCTGCATGCTGCCCTGAGAAGTTTTGCTTTTATTTTGAAACATCTGGGGATTCCCCAGGAGATTTTGAAGCCGGAGACTCTAGTCCGGGTCCCAAAAGCTGCTGTATGGAGAAGAGATCAATGGGGGGATACTTTGAGGATGTTGAAATTGATTTCTGGAAAATTTTTTTTTGGAAACTATATTAAAAATAAAAGATAAGCCAGGTGCAGTGATGCACATCTGTAATCCCAGCAGCTCAGGAGGCTGAGGCGGGAGAATCACAAGTTCAAGGCCAGCTTCTGCAACTTAGTGAGGCTCTGAGCAACTCAGCAAGACCCTGTCTCTAAAATATTTTTTAAAAGGGCTGGGGATGTGGCTCAGTGGTCAGTACCCCTGAGTCCAGTCCCGAGCGCCCCTCCAAAATAAAGACAGATTCTGCCTTTAGATGAGCCCCGGGGCCACCAGGTGCTGCCTTGCAGGTTGTGCCCTGCTCCAGGATTTGCCGTCTCCAGTTAATCCATCTGCAAATCCTAGACGTTGAGTGACATGTGTTTATGATGATGGTCTCCTGATACATGAATGGAAGCATCTGGAAGGAGTGGAACTAGTTTTCAATTTGCTTGAAGGTGCTTTGTGGCTCCTAAATTCAGGCAAGGTTCAGGTGACCCGAATTCTTGTACTATAATGTAAAATGCATTGGGGGTTCCATCCAGGAGCAGGGTGGGGAACTCCATTACAAGACCCAGGGGCGGATTGGAAATCTGGGCTTGCTGGGGGTGCAGCAACCATAGGATGGATGGGTGACTCAGTTCAGAACACAGAAATTTCCCAAGGGCAGATAATGTGTGACCTGGGACAGGCACCGAGCTGCCTGGCAGGATACTTCCCAAAAGATCCCGAAGGAGTCATTCTGGTCAAGTCCTCTGTGTGTGTGTGTGTTGTGTGTGTGTGTGTGTGTACACGTGTGCGCATGCGTGCGTCCGAGCGTGTGAGTCCCAGCACTGGCCCAGGCATGTGGCGAGCCTCGGGGAGTATTTGCTGAGTGCATTTTTGCAACTCCCAGAGTAGGACTGTTTTTGGAATCCCTCCCACATTTCTTTACTCAGAGAATTCCTATGCATCCTTCCAAACTCATGATTAAAATACTGTAGAAACCCTCCCCCCTCCCTCAGGACGTCCCAGCTTCTGTCCCTTCCCCAGTCTAACCCTGATGTCAAGACACTGGTGGTGTCTGTGGCTGGCTGTTCCTCCTGGCCCCGGGGCTGAGGCTTCTCAGGAGCCCCAAGTTGACCCAGCATGAGGTGGGCACTGGGGGATGGCAGTGAGGTCTCACCCAGTTGGAAGACGTGCAGGAGTGGGCAGGGGTCTGCAGGGACGGGGTCATGCCCACGCTGCTGTCCTGCCAGCTTTCCCCTCCCCAACGTCCTGGATACGTGGGAGGTGTCCAGACAGACTGCAGCTGAGTCCCAGTGGGGCACAGTGGGATGATAAGGTACAAACAGGGGAGTCCAGGGGCCTGGCAGCTGTTTGAATTCAGGAAGTTCCTGTCTTGGCACAAGGCCCGGAGAGGGGCAGGGCTTCCCCCAAGAGCCACCCAGCAAGTGGACACAGAGGCCAGCCTCGAATAACACCTCTGGATTTTTGCCTTCACTTGGGGTTCCAGGCGGTGGCCCCAAATTCCCATGGAGCAAGGAAAAAAATAAAGGAGGGTGCCCCTGGGCATGTTGGGGTAACCCTAAGCGTTCCCTGCTTCCGAGCCAAAGCCCCGCCCCGAAAAGGGATGGAGCCAGAGATTCAAGACCCAGAGAGAGGAGGTGCAGACAGGCGACGTGCAAAAGGGGGTCAGGAGCAAGAGGGACCTCCCCTTCCGCTCCCACAATCTGTCCTCCAAGGATTTACATAGATTAGGAGGTGCCCGCCTGCACCCCCATTCCTCAGGCCCCCAGCCTGCAGCATCATCGTGCCCCTCCCCCCATCAGAGATGCAAAAAACTTAACACCCAACTAGAAATCCTTGGGACCTCCGAGACCCTCCGCTCTCGCCTGCGCTGTCCGTTTTGCAGATGGGGACACTGAGAGCCGGGCGGAGCGAGGACAGCCTGGCACCTCCTGCCCGGGTGGGGCGGGCGGGGCGGCAGGTGAGGAGGGCGGGGCTCGGCCTGGATCTCGATCTGGACCTGGGTCCCGGTCCCGTCTCTCCCTGAATGAACATCCTTTCCTAAGAATCGTTAAGGACCAAAGTCGTCTTCGCTGACACGTGTTGCTTTTCTCTTTGCCTTTTATTCTTTTCAAGAGAGAAATCGAGGGCTGGGGATGTGGCTCAAGCGGTAGCGCGCTCGCCTGGCATGCGTGCCGCCCGGGTTCGATCCTCAGCACCACATACAAACAAAGATGTTGTATCCGCCGAAAACTAAAAAATAAATATTAAAGATTTTTTAAAAAAAAAAAAAAAAAAAAAAAAAAAAAAAAAAAAAAAAAAAAAAAAAAAAAAGAGAGAAATCGAGTTGACGCTGTCAACCAAGACCCGCCCCCTTCCCCATCCTCCCACCCCTGCCGGGCCGCAGTGATTCCTGAAGACACAGGCTCCGCGCCCCCCCACCCCCGTGCATCCCTGGTCTCGCCGCCAGGGGGCCTCAAACCCCACCCCTGCCCCAGACCCCGTCAGGCCCGCCCCCAAAGCCCTGCCACGCAGTCCAGGGACGCACCCTCCCCACGCACCTTCTCTTAGCATGTGATTGCAAATGTGAAAATCAAAACGTTTGTTTGTTTTGTTCTGTTTTTTAATTTTTTTTTTCTTTTCTAATTCCACCCCGTTGATCTGGTGTCCTCGCGGATGCCCTCATTTCTCTGTAAATATGTGACTTGGAACATGTTTAAAACAAACGAGAAGTGGTCATGAACGCATGGTGTCGAGATGTTTTGCACTAATCTGATTTTTTTGGTCTCTGTAAAAATATTTTACTAACAGCAGACATTAAAAAGAAAGAAAGTACACAGTCTGAGATTTGTGGTGGATGTCTCTGTCCCTACGTGGCCCTAACCTCTCAGCTACTCAGGAGGCTGAGGCGGAGAGGCCAGCCTGGGCAACATCATATGATCTGTCAAAAGAAAGAAAGAGAGAGGAGGGAGAGAGAGAAAGAAAGAAGGAAGGAAGGAAGATGGCACCGTGGTAGAGAGCATCCCCAGCATCAAAGCAAAACCAAAATATTAGCATCTCTCATTCAGCGTTGATCATGCTTCCTGAACGCAGATGCAGCTTATCCCCATGCTATAGACAAAGAAACTGAGGCCCAGAGGAGCAACATCACAGAGCTAGGAAGAGGTGGAGGTGAGATTTGAATCCAGGACATTAGGCAGCTTGTTACTTGTAACTGAAGTTCAGGCACAAACTCCAGGGACTCAACCCACACCACTAAGGTTGTCTGTTTTAGTCACAGCAGGTGAGAATCTCATCTCCCACATCAGATGGCAAGGAACTAAATTTTGTGTTCCTAAAGAGAAAGCAAGGAGAAAAAAGAAAAGAAAACCTCCACTTTCCTACAGCAGAATTAATTTCTATTTTCAGCCCCCATCCTACCAGGGAGCAGAAATAGGCCCAGTTCAGTTTTTTCTTGATCAATTCAAGGGCAGCCCCCTGATGTCTGAGGTTGTTTCTACATGTGAGTGGCCAGGGCAGGGATCACAGGATCCACTTCAGTGAGTGCTTTGGGCTGCAAGTAACAGTCAACAGGACTCAACCAGGGACAAGAGGGAGAGGCGGTGGCCTGATCCAGAATGAGATGCACTTTTCAGGTCTCAGGCTCTTCTTTTAAGGGAAACATTGTAAATAGTGAACATGAAAGGTCCACAGGGGTCAGGTGTGGTGGCCCAGGCCTGTAATCCCAGCGGCTTCAGAGAAGAGGCTGAGGCAGGAGGATCGTGAGTTCAAAGCCAGCCTCAGTAAAAGCGAGGCCCTAAGCAACTCAGTGAGACCCTGTCTCTAAATAAAATACAGAATAGGGCTGGGGATGTGGCTCAGTGGTCGAGGGCCCCTGAGTTCAATCCCTGGTACAAAACAAAAACAAAACAAAAAAAAAAAAAAAAGAAAAGCAGATTTCTGTTACTTGACTCACCTTAAAAAAAAAAAACCTTATATAACAGAACACAGGCTGTAGCTTGTCACCTCTGACTCCATCCATTGCTTCTCACTGTTACCTCCTGCTTCTCACTTTATTCAACCTCAGGCTAAATTCTGGTACATTCTCAGGGCCTTTCCCAGCCCCCATTTGCTCCCGAACCCCCACCCTGTGATGTCCCCTGATCCTAACCCACTTGACCCCGTTCCTGGCGTCACTCCACTTGCCACCACAGCCAAATTGCTGGGGAACGTCAAAAAAGGCGTCTTCCATTTCCTGGAGAATGTAACAATTATGCGGTTGATCATCTGTCCCCGATTACATTTTATTATATCATTTTTTTATTGCATGATCATTGTGCTGCTCCTGATCCTGCAATTACACGTAATGGTTACTATGATTACGCATTCCCCAATTACACAGTCCCTGCCTTCATTATGACATACGGTGAGAAGCCATGGGGTTGACTTGAGCCCCGCCCTGCCCAACGCTGTACCCGCGGAGGTGACAGAGCCCCAGCTGTGCTCACAGACCGCCCTGCCGCTGGGCACAGGCTCAGATTCACGGTCCAGAGGCGCCTGTGGGAGTTTAAATGGCAGCAGGGACCAGAGTCCTCTTCCTTTCCCTCTGCCGGCAGCCAGGTGTGCAAACAGCTTGTACTTCAGAACTAGCGCCCCCTTGCGGAGTGACAAGCATGGTGGGCGCGGGAGGGCCAGTTCTGCAGTCATTCCTGCAGGAGCAGACGCTCTGCTGAAGGGCCGGCTCTGGCCTGCTGCTTGGTTTGTTTTTTTTACTGGGGATTGAACCCGGGGTGTTTTATCACGGAGCCACATTCTCAGCTCTTTTCTTATATTTGATTTACAGAAAGGGTCTCACTGAGTTGCTTAGGGCCTCGATAAGTTGCAGAGGCTGGCTTTGAACTCATGGTCCTCCTGCCTTAGCCTCCCCAGCTGCTGTGTTTACAGATCTGTGCCACCGCCCGCAGCCTATCGCTTTTTTTTTTTGTCAATAAAGTTTTATTAGCAGTTACTGAGCTGCTTCATTTGTATATCCTCTGCATCTGCTTTTTTAAAAATTCTTTTTTTAGTTGTAGATGGACACAATAACTTTATTTTATTTGTTTTTATTTATAAGTGGTGCCAGTGCCTCATGCCTGCTAGGCAAGCTCTCCCCTGAGCCACACCCCGGCCCCTGCACGTGTTCTTACAGGACAAGAGCAGAGCTGAGTTACTGTGAATTTCCTGTAGCAAACCCATCTGCTAAATGACCTCAGGTGGGATCTGTTTCCCCGCCTTGACCCGGGGCTGATGATATTTTGATACTTATTATGATATATCCACAGGGCCAGATGTGATTGCAGCCACACTAAGGGACAAAGTAGTAGGAGGCTGAGGAATGTCCCTCAGGGATACCTGCATTTATGGCCTGGTACTTGTGCATGTTACTTTAAATGGCAAAAGACACTCTGCAGATGTGATTAAGGATTTTCAGACGATGGCAAGGTTTGGGTGGATTCCTCAGAGGGCAAGGGGGTGCCTGGACTCCCAGCTGCTCGGGGAGGCTGAGACAGCGGCGTGAGCCTGGGAGTTTGAGGCCAGCCTGGGCAGCCCAGTGGGACCCATATTTTAAAAGTCCTGGATTAGGACACGAGGTGTCAGGTGAAGATATAGAAATGGAGGCAAGAGTTTGGAGGAATGAGAGGAAGGGGGTCACAAGGCCAGGAAGGATAACAGCTCCAAAAGCTGGAAGAGACCTGGAGAGGGACTGTGCCTGGTTCTCCCGAAAGAAGCACCCTGCTGAACTGAGATAGCCCAGCCAGATGGATTCTGTACTTCTGGCAGGGGACGAGGCCATTGGCAGCCAGGCATGGTGGCACAGGTCTGCAATGCCAGCCACAGTGGATGCTGAGAGACAAAGATCGAAGTTTGGTCAACTTAGTGAGACCCTGCCTCAAAATGAAAAATCAAAAGGGCTGGGGGTGCCAGGCACGGTGGCACACACCTGTCATCCCCACGGCTCAGGAGGCTGAGGCAGGAGGATCCCAAGTTCCAAGCCAGTCTCAGCAATGGCGAGTCGCTAAGCAACTCAGCTGAGACCCCGTGTCTCAATTACAATATAAACAGGGGCTGGGGATGTGGCTCAGTGTTAAGCGCCCCTGGGTTCAGTCCCTGGTACCCAAACAAAGAACAGAGAAAAAGATGTGGCCCAGGCTAGAGGTGTGGCTCAGGGTAGAGCATGTCCCTTCCTAGCAAGGACAAAGCGCTGGGTTCCAGCCCCAGTATTCCAAAACTAACTAAATCTGATAAAAGAAGAAGAAAGTTGTTTTTAAAAATTTTGTCTTTTGTATGACAAAGATGACCCCCTTGCAAAAGAAATCCTGCAGATGGCTGCAGTTTAGGTAGCAGGATTTTTCTCTTTGCCAAGCTGAGGCCGGAATCCAAGACTTTGCACATCTTGAGCAAGTGCTCTGCCACTGAGCCCCCAGCCCCCGATCCTTTTTTAAAAGGTGCGTGCACTTGTGGGTTCTGCATCCGAGCCACCGGTAGAAGTATGGGGGGCTGGGCCCTGCGCATGGGCTGCACTAGACCTTCTCGTCCTCCCACCCCCGCAGGCGTCACTCCGCACCACGCAGGCGCGTCAGGTGTTCTGTCATGCGGCGGGGATTTGGTGTGGGGATGTGTGTGGGTCCTGGAGCCAATCCTCAAGGACAGTGAGGGACAATGGTGTTCCCCTGTGCAAACGGGAGGAGCCGAGCACGGTCACCACCTCAGCCGTGTCTGGAAGGAGGTTCGACCCTTTGTCCCTTTGCCGCGTCCGATGTTCTGGTTTTCCACGCAGACCACTCGCCATCTGCAAACCCCCCCCCCCCACACACACACACACGGCGGGCACACTCCACGCACCCAGAGGGCTTGCTAATCCTGAGAGCTCCCCAGCATTTGTTCCAGAAAATCCCACCTCTTCAATCCACCTGGGCGTGGGGAGCTGCCCGGGACCTCCGCGTGGCCTGAGTCCCTGCACCAGCTGCCAAGGGCGGCGCCTGCTCTCTGGCTCCTTCCCTCCTCCCACGGGGTTCCTGGGGTCACCCCACAACTCAAATCCTCATCTTGAGGTCTGTTTTCTGGGGAGACAAACCATGTCTGTGCCCCTCACTTGAAGTCAGTGGACAGTACTGCGGCTGACCTCACACGCCAGAGGAGGCCTCCCTCTGTCCTAGAGCCCAGACTACTTGGGAGAGCAGCACGGGGCGGACTGGGACAAGGACACTGGGTATGGAGCGTGGGAGGCGTTTGGGCGGCAAGAAGACCAGGACTTCGGTGGAAACCAACCAGGACCATTTAATACAAAAATAAGCAAATTACCCGAGACCCACCCGCGAGCAGGGCTGCCCCAGGAGGACGAGGCGACGCTCCGGCCCTGAGGGTGGACTTGGCGGGAAGGCACAGCAACCCCGCGGCCCTGCTGGGAACACAGCCCAGGCCAAGGGCAGCACCCTATGGGCTGCGCCCACCAGGCCCCGAACACACGCTCCTCCCACGGAGGCGTGGAGACAGGCAGCTGAGGGAGCAGACAGAGCGAGACTCCACGGCAGGCGCCAAGCGGACAGACAGGAGGGCTGGGCAGGAGGGAGGCCCAGCCCCCATCTGCCTCCTGAGCCCCCTCCAGGGGGGCTCAAAAGTAGCCATGTGGCCACTGGGACCCAGAGGTTACAGCTGGTGGGGGAAGAGCTACCTCCCTCCTGGGCCGGGGGGGAACCAAGCATGCTTCAATCCAGCTGGGAGTCCACGAGGCCTGGCACACAGTAGGTGCTCAATAAATGCTTGCTGCATGAGGAAATGAAGGACAGATACACAGTGAGATCCCAGCCCTGATGCAACCTCAGGAGGAAATGAAAGGACCTATCTCACACACCTCTGTGTCCTAGGACTGCTGTGTGGCCCAGCACACGGTGGGTGGTGACAAATGCTGACTGAACAGCTGTCACACTGTGTGGTGTCATTAGTGCTTTGTGCACAGCGGTGCCCAAGGTGAAGGGAAGAAACCAATTAGAGAAGCACCACGCTTACTTGCACCATGCTGAAGTCCCAACACAGTGGGTGCTCAATAAATGCCCTGAATCAAGAACTTACCTTTGTGTCTCAAATACCAGGCACGTGGTCGATGCTTGGCATGTGTCTGAATAAATGAACGTCTTATTTATCTCAGTATTCCCAGAGCCCAGAATGGTGCCCACCACACAGTAGGCACTCAATAAATACTTTGAATGAATTTAAAAGGTGAACATATATCACTAATACCTGATTCTTAATCTGATCAATAAATGCTTGATGATCAATTCAATCTCTGATCAGAGGAATCATTATGCCTCCTTCATGGCCATAACACAGAAACCTGGTACACAGCAGGTGCTTAATAAGTGTTGGGCACATGAATAGATGACACAGTCTGGTTCCCATCCAATTCCCCTGTGCCCAGCCCTGTTCCTGGCATACAGTAGGCACTCCATTAATGCTGCCTGTGGCAAGGACTGCTGAGCAAGAGCTGGCTGGATGCCACCCCGTGGTCAGCTCTGTGGTCCACGGGGCCCCAGGTGACCCCGCTGTGCCCTGCACAGCCCTCACAGCTCGTCCCGCGCGGTGCTGTCCAGCGGGGACTGAAGCACGTCCGAGTTCTTGGCCTCGCGGCTCAGCGCCTGCTGCTCCCGCATCTTCTGGGACTTGGCTCGGTCCCAGTCAGTCTTGACGTGCTCGTTGTTCCACACGACTGAGGTCTCCGTGTCGCTCACGTAGCCGTCGTCCCCCGTGTAGTGAGTGGGGTAGACGAGCAGCGGCTCCACGGAGAAGGCGCGCAGGTCGCGGGGCGAGAAGTGGGCTTTGTACTCGGACCTGGGGAGGAGGCGACGGGGTGGCCAGGGGAAGGGGCGGAGAGCTGGGGGCGCGGGCAGAGAACCCTCCTGGAGTCCCATCCCCTGACCCCCTCTGCCACCCGCCTCCGCCAGCCACTCACACTGGGTGCTTGTCAAACATGACGGGCAGGAACTCGTCCACCGGCAGCATCTTGGCCAGCGGCCTGGCGGCCAGCAGCTTGCGGGCCCCTTGCAGGGAGATGACATAGGCCAGTGTCCAGTAGGAGTAGTCGGCCTCCACCAGGTTCCTCACGCGGGGCACGGCCTTCTCGGGGTGCTCCACCTGCATCCGCTTCCGGCCCACGTAGCTGGGTGCAGAAGCAGCGCCCCGTCACTCCCACCCTCCAGAGGACGCCAACCCAGAAAGCCAGGGACCTAGTGACCCTGCCAGGCTCTGAGACGGCACAGGCTCAGCACGTCTGGGGAGCACTAACGAGGCCACTGTCACTGGACGCGGTGAGGCAGGACCACAGGGTTAAGGGGTGGGGGCACAGGAGGGGAGTGGGTCTTTCCTAAGGGTGCTAGGGAGCTATGGGAGGGTTTGGAGCGGGAAAGAGCAAATCACTGGAATGCTCTGAGGGTGAAGCTGGTTTCAGAGCTGGGGGTGTGAGCAGCCAGGAGGGAAGGGTGCAGTCAAGCACTACCCGCGGACCACGGGGCCAGGCCTGGGCGGTACCCTGCACATGGGAGGGGAAGAAAGGAGGGGCAGAGGGAGGGGCAGAAGGAGGACACCCTGGCCCACCCAAGAGCTGGCCACCTCCACCCACATCCTTAAACTGCACTCTTGGCTCCTGACACACCCCAAACCCTGACCACACCCAGCAGGCCCGCCCACCACCCTCGTGGGCCCAGTGTAGTGTGCGAACCCTGACCACACCTGCAGGCTTCTGGCCAGGTCTAGACTCTGGGTCACCCTCCCAAGGTCCTACCTGAGACCACACCTGACAAGCTCTCAGGCCCATGGACTACCTAAGCCCTTTGGTCGGGCTGCCAAGAGTTGGCTGTCCCAGGTCACAACTCTTACCCCCAACCTCACCTACTGACCTACAGGCTCTAGGATTCCAGCAATGCTCCGGCCACGCCCCCAGACTTGCCCCACCCACCGACTCACAGGCCACGCCCCCTGGCACACCTCTGTCCCTGGCCACCCCCAAGGCCCAGCTGTAGGGCCCCAGGCCCCCACTTACATGAGGTCCCAGTCCAGGGCCTCCCGCTCCACGTCCCGCATGAGATTCATCAGGCGCCTCTTGAAGAAGATCTCAAAACGCAGGTCATCCTCAAATACCAGCGATTTCTGTAGCCCTCGGTCCACGACCTGAGGGAAGGTGCCCCAGAGGTGACAAGGAGACCAAAGCCCAGCCTGTGCCTGAAACTAGCAGCTCTGCTTGAAGGCTCTGGGGACCCAGAGAGAAGCAAGCGCACCCGCCCCTCCAGGGTTCAGATCGTCCCGCCTGCGAGCTCTCGGTTCCTCCCACCCGGGCCTTTCCCTGTGCTGTGCCCTCCACGCTGAGCCTCCTCCCTGGCAGCCAACAGCGGGCTCCTTGTCACCCTTCAGGCCTCAGCTCAGATGTCACCCCTGATCACCCAATGCCACCAGCTGAGGACAATCCGCAGCCCTGAGCCACTCCCGTGAGTGCTCATCTCATCTATGATGCTGCTGCTGCTTTGCTGCTTGTCACCGCTGTCCCCACCTCCCCAGGCTCTCCCCTTGTCACCAGCTGTCCCAGCCTCCCCAGGTCTCCTCTGGGTGGGGGCAGGCTCACTCCTGGTGGCTGCCACGTCTCCGGTACAGGTTAGGTACACAATAGGCGCTTAGCAATTACTTGAATGAATGACCTTGAGAATCTTCACGACTGTCCCCTGAGACCATGGCCACCTGGAGAAGCTAGGAAGCACCTTTCTTGCTCAGAACCTCCACCCGCTAAGGCAGCAATGGACTTGAACCCAGGTCCCCTGGCTCCAGGGCCACCTGGCACAGCAAGCTATGCCCTGTGCCATCCATGACGAATTGCAGGAAAGCAGGGGGACACACATTGGGTACCCGTCACCTCACACCCCAGATGCCCTCACCACACACCCCGCAGCCGACACGCCATCTGGTTCCCAATCTGAATCCCAGCCTGACATCTGCCCCGCCACATCCTCCTGAACCCTGGTGAGCGGCTGTGCTGGCTGATGTCACTGTGGCCACACTCCATTAGTATGTGCTGGGCACAGCACCAGGCTGTGGGAGGGGCCCACCTGCTGCAGGGCCAGGCTTGCCCCCCTCCCCCGCCTGTTTCCACATCTGCACAACAGGACAGCAGCTGTCCCCTCAGAGGCTCAGGGCCACACTGACGCTGCGAAGGCAAAGGGGCCAAAGAACAGCCCAGGGTCCCGCTGCCGCTGGCCCTGCCCAAGATCCCTCAGGAGACCAGGCGCGGTGGCCTCAGGGCCCGCCACCCACCTCCTTCCAGATGCTGTAGTGGCTGAGGAAGCAGCCGAGCTCGCCCTTGGTGAGGGGCCGCCCGTGGTAGGGGTCCCGGTAGCCAGGCAGCATCTGGATGCCCAACGCCTCTACCTGGCTGCTGTTCATGGCCCTGGACACAGAAAGCAGGAGGTGGGCGGGCGCATCGGCAGGAACCCGCCCACTGTGAAGCCGCCATCGGCCACCGAGCCAGCACCCCCTGCCCTAGGACGCCCACCAGGCAAGTGACACCGTGGCTTCACCGTCCTCCACCTTAGCGAGGACTCAGCCCTCCGGGGCCAGCGCGGCCTGGGGACCGACCCACCCCAGGTGGGACTCGCCCCGCCCCCCCCCACAGGCCGGGCGACTCATCCGCACGCCCCCCTCCAGTGTGGTCTACACTCGCACATCCCAGGACAGACTCACTTGCCGTCCACGGCCTCCACCAGTCGGGCCTCAATCTCCTGTTCGTGCAGCGCCCGCAGCATGCGCTCCCGCCGGTCCTGCCGCCGCTTCAAGTTGATCATGAAGACCTGCGGCCAGAGCCTCGGTGGGACCCCCATCAGGCTGGCCTCGCCCCTCCCCAGGGAGAACCCAGCCCACCTCGTCAAAGCCCATCTTGTCGGGGGTCCTGGTAGGTGCCGAAATGAACCGGGAGTGCTCCACGGGGGGATGCTTCACTGCGGGGCAGAGAAACCAAGGGTCGCTGGGGTCCTGGGGCCCCTGCCCCCCTGCCCACACACCTCCCCCATCTCCTCCCAGGCTCCGCCCCTTCCCCAGAAACCACCTCACTCTAGCTGCTGGCGCTGCCCCATCCCAACACACATCCCTACCCCAGGACCTTTGCACACACACTGAAACAACCTTCTCCCTCCACCCCCAAGTTACAATGTCAAGGGGACAGGGAGGTCTCCTGACCTCCCTAGACTGGGCAGGCACCTGGGCCTCACCACCAAGGCCCCATTCTTGCTCTCCTACCTCTCTGGCCCCATGACTGCCCCTTGTGAGCTCCCGGGGAAGGACAGGGGGCTCTCTGCTTGCACTGGGTTCCCACCACCCACCGCAGGGCCAGGCCCACAGAAGGCGCTCAGTCGTCACTCAGAGCAGGAAAGACATGATGGCAAACCGTGTGTGTGACCTTGACCAGTCGGTGCCTCGTTTATCAAGTGGGATAATAAATGAAGAGATGCCGCTGGACCACACAGGTCCTGACAGGTTGAACTGTGTCCCCAAAGTGTATGCTGGCCGTCAACCATCAGGACCCCGGGACGCGACCTCTTTGGAAACCGTGTGTTACAGAGGCCAAGGGCCAAAATGAGGAGGGTGGGCCTGCAGGGCTGGGGCTGGGGTCCTCGGCCCTGCGGTCAGTTCTAGGGAAACGGAGCCCCAGGCATGGCGGCAGGGCAGCAGCGCGGGCACAGTGACCCCCACTGAAACCCCCGACCGCGGCGCACAGTAAGGCCCTGGAACTGGCCAAGCCCTGGCCTCTGCCCCGCGTGACCTCCAAGCCCCGGGGCTGTGCTGACCCACAGCAGTGCCCAGGCTGGCCTGGGGTCACACCACACAGTGACGCTGTGCCCTAGGGTGGGGGTCTTGGGCCACATGGCGTCAACTCCACTTCTGCTGGGCCTGGGGACAGCTCAGCCACGGGGAGGGGGGCAGCCATGTCTAAGGACTCAGCCCAGTGCAAACGCTGGAGAGCGAGCCGAGGCGTCCTTGCATCCTGCCCCACAGCCTTGTGGGGAAGCGGTGCTGTCCACAGCCAGCAGGAGGGGACACCCGGGGGCTCCGCACGGAGCTTTCTAGATTCGCCCCCCCACCTCCTCCCCTCCCTGAGCTGCCCTATGGGTGTTAGAAACTGAGTAGAACAGCTCCCAGTGGGTTCCGGGTCAAACCTGAGGGTGCTCTCGGGGACCCTGCGCTTGCCACCATGTGAGGAGGGAGCGTGGTCTCAGGGACTGCACTCTAACATTGCTGATGCAAACCTGGAACTTTCTCACACACATGCAACAGCAAGCTCACGGACACCCTGGGAGAACCAGGGGAAAACTGGCTGAGGGATGTGGTGGTTGTTGGGCCAGCGGGACATGTGACTTGGCCAAGAGCAGGTATATGAGTGGCTAAATGGCTGTGTGGAATACTATACAGCAAGGCAAAGTGAGCAGGCCACCGCTGCATACGGCCCATGAATCAAAGGGAAGACGCCGAGCTCTGTGATTCCACTCATCTAATGCACCATACTGAGGCCGGGGATGCGGCCCAGCACACCAGAGGCAAGTTCCACCCCAGCTCCACAAAAGAAAGGAGGGAGGGGGAAAGGCTGAGGGAGAAGATTTGGGAGCAATACCACGTGCATAACACAGTGCAGGTACCTGCATGTGGACAGAATTTTTTTTTTTTTGTACCAGGGATTGAACCCAGGGGCGGTTAATCACTGAGCCACATCCCTAATCCTTTTTATTTTTATTTTTTTAGTTGTAGATGGACACAATGCCTTTATTTTGTTTATTTATTTTTATGTGCCTCACAAACGCTAGGTAAGTGCTCTACCACTGAACCACAACCCCAGTCCCCCAGTCCTTTTTATTATTTTTTAATAATATGGTCTCACTAAGTTGCTGAGGCTGGCTTTGAACTCAAAATCCTCCTGCCTCAGCCTCCTAAGTCTCTGGGATTACAGGGGCACACCACCACGCCAGGCCAGAAAATGTGATTTTTCCTCGGAGCACAAGGAAGTATTTGCACAAATATCTAAAACTTCCAGGCCATCGTCCATCTGTTCTGCGTGGTTTGTTCTAGCTCCTGAGAATGAGCAAAGTAGCCACACACTGTCATGTTCTGAGGTTTTAACAGCAACATGAGTTGTTTTCCTATCGGAAATAATAGAAATAGCTGAAAACTTAAACTCGGAGCACTGTGGCTGCCCTGCAGGTGCTACACAGGCCCACTCCCTTGACTGCAGCCAGGTCAGCACTGGACATCTGCAGGTGACAGAGCCTCAATCCTGGTCAATCCTGGGTGGACTGCCCCAGGGACAGCAATCTCAAAAGGACCCTAAAGTTTTCCCGAAAGCAGAGGGCAGGGTGACGGTCCACTTTTAGCCACCAGGGGGAGCCACAGACAGACTATTCACAGAAACAGTGAAGGCTGGGGCAACTGAGTCCTGGGCAGAGGCCCCTTCCAGACCCTCCACATCTGTGCCGTGGGGCAGCCTCACAGGCCTCTGCCGTCACCTGCATGTCCAGCCCAGGACAGGGCCGCACCACCCTAAAGCCACTCAGCACCCTGTGTTCGTCCTGTTTCAGGCCCAGGAGGCACAGCCACTAGCTTCATTCATATCTTATGGGCTTGTTTTTATACATGCAGTCGGTCCCCTGTATCCATGGGTTCTGCATCTGACTAACAACTAATGTAAATTATTCTGGGGAAAAAAAAAGTCACCTGTACTAAATACATACAGACTGTTTTTCTTGGTTAATCCCTAAACAAGACAGAGCACCCACGTACAGACCACGTGCACTGTATCAGGGGCTGTGAATCCTCTGGAGGTGGATGAGCATCATAGGCAGCGAGTGCAGAGGGTCTATGCAAAGGACCTTGTGCATGGGTGGGTCCTGGCAGTGGAGGAAGCCCTGAACCAATGCCCTGGGGTACGGAGGGACGTGCCAAAGACCTGAGCCCACAACTGTGGCCAAATGTTTAGTTTCCTGTCCGGACGTCTGTAATCCCAGTAACTGGGAGGCTGAGGCAGGAGGATTGCAAGTTCAAAACCAGCCTCAGCAACTTAGCAAAGCCCAAAAAACTCAGTGAGGGCTAGGATGTGGCTCAGTGATTAAGCACCCCCGGGTTCAATCCCTAGTACCCCCCAAAAAAGTTGTAGAGTTTTCTTTATCAGATACATTCATTTAAGCAAAATGGGAGGAGTAAAACCCATTCCAGTTAAATAGAAGGTTGTGGGTTTGGCAGGAGCAGGGGGAAGAAATGGCCTGAGATGAGTGTTTCCTGACGCTGACATATATTCCCAACGACCGTCAGAAAGAACCTGCTGCCCTCTCTGCTCCCACACCCTCTATGGCTCCCCACTGCCTTCTCTACAGCCAGATGTCTGACGCCCCCTGCTGCCAGCCCTGCCCCTGCACCCTGGGATCACCTGCCCTCCAAGCTCGTGTCCCCTCCAGCCTTGCTCTGGCTGTAATTCCCTTCCTAGTAAACTCCTATTCCTGCTGCACTTACAAGCACCTCCTCCAGGAAGCCTACCCCTGCCTACCCTAAGGTCCCAGCTCACTGCGAACCTGCGGCGCTCATTTCGCGTTCACGGCATGGATGCAAAGTGGCAGAGAGAGGGAGGTAACAGCCCTCCCGGGCAGGTGCAGACTCACCCATGACCTCCAGCTGCACGTGCAGGAAGCTCTCGGCCTCGTCCTGGAGGGTGCTGTGCGCGCGCAGCGGCACGGGCAGGAAGCCGTACACCTCCTTGTTGCACACGTACATCTGCACCTCTGCGGCCAGGAAGGACAAGTGAAGGCCAAGCAACCCGCGGCGGGGCCACCGGGCAGCGCTGGCCGCCTCTGACCAGCAGCGAGCTGCCCAGAGCGAGCCACAAAACAGCCCGGCTGGCCCCAGCCACCGGTGACAGCCCTGGGCATTCCACCCTCTGCCCCGGGGACCTGCGGCAGGACAGCCTGGCGCCTGCGCAGACCTAAGGGATCAGGACCCCCCCAAAATGCCACTGGGCAAAGTCACAGAAAACTCGGTGACACCCAGCGAGCATCTCAGCAGCTGGGGGACTCCACAGGGCGAAGCCGGAAGGCTCAAGACCCGGTGAAGACGCAGACCCGCCACGCCCACGCCAGGGGGAGGGGACGCAGCAGGTGCAGGGACCCAGCGCCTTCCTGTTTGGTGGCTGAAAGATCTTTTTTCTTTTCTTTATTCACTACAACATCTGCATTAATGCCATACCCCTTGTTTATAGACTTAACTTCCCCACAGGTTCCTATAAAAAGGAAACAGTACACATGGTTTGGTCCTCTGCAGTTGCAGGCGCCCACTGAGGGTCCTGGACTGTGTTTCCCCACAGATAAAGGGACCCACATATGCTCAAATGTGGAGGATTGAGAGAAGACAGAAACGCATTGAGAGGGAAGTCGCATTCGGTAAACAGGCCTCCAAGAGCTGCGGCAGCATCTACCCAGGAGGCTGAGGCAGAAGGACCCTGTTTGAAGCCAGCTGGAAACTGAGACCCTGTCTCAGAAAAGGGCTGGGGAGGGAGTGAGGGAAATGAGGGCTGGAGACTGGGTCCCAGAGAGTTAGCCGAACACCTGGATACAGCCACGCCTGAAGGCAGTCTAGCACCCTGCAGCTTCAGCTCCTGGAACATTCCGGGTGCTGTTCGGACTTGCTCAGCACGTAACCCCAAAGAACCAGGCAGGCACCCCGATGACAGAGCCCTCCCTCTCTCACCTGCCTGCTTGCAGGAGAAGGCGAAGACGATGATGTCGTCGAAGGACCAGGTGTAGTCGGGGTGGGGCGGGTAGAAGGCCAGGTTCCGGGAGGCGGCCTTCCGCAGGTCGATCAGGAAGGTCGAGTGCACCATGGGAACCGCGAAGCAGCCCCTGCGGTCGCGCTTGCGGATGGGGATGTAGGCGGGCGTGCGCTTGTAGTAGCCCTGCGGGAGGCGGAGGCGGAGGTCTGCACCCATCGCACCCGTCCCGGCCCGGCCCCAAAGTGGAGGCTGGAAGCCTTGACTGCAAGACTGGGAGCCAGCCTCCAGCTTCCCTGGGATGTCCCCGAGGGCCATCAAACCTGTCCCCACCCAGACCCTTCACTGTTGGCAACAGCAGCAGACGGCAGACGATGGATATGGGAGCACAGGCGGCGCGGGAAGGGCCCCCCCACCCCAGGCCAGGGGAAGCCGCAGCAGCCGCTCTGACCCGCAGAAACCCAGGCCAGAGGCGAGCGGGCAGGAGGGGGATCTCTAGAGAAGTTCTCAACCTCTAGACACCCTCGAGCTGGCGTCCTCCCTCGGCCCTTCATAGACCAGAATTGTGACAGTGCAACATTTGGATATTATTAAAAAAAACTAATAAATAAGCCACTGAATGGTTCACTTTAAAACTGTAAATTTTTTGTTTATGAATTTTCTCTTCGGTTAAAAACTAAAAGAGGGCTGGGGCTGGGCTCAGGGGCAGAGTGCTTGCCTCACATGCATGAGGCACTGGGTTCGGTCCTCAGCACCATGAATAAATAAAGATACTGTGTCCACCTACCACTAAAATACAAAGTTTAAAAAAAGAAAAAAAGGACAGGAGCCGTGGGTGCGGCTGGGTGGCAGGGTGCTAGACTACCATGCGGAGGCCCAGGGTTCCATCCTCAGCACCCTAGGGTCATGGTGGTGGGGAGGAGACAGCACAGATTAGTGTCCTGGCTCCAGTCCCCCAGCCCCTTGCATGCCCCCAACCCACCCAACCTGGTGGCTTTGCTTAGTATCCTATACTTGAACCTGGGGGTGGGACTTGTGACTAGGCCTGACCAATCACAGTTTTGTATTTTCCTGGCTTTAATAATTGGCTCAGGACTGTCCCCTGGCTGGACACTGCTAGGTTCTTTCCAGTGCAGTCTGAGAATTAAGCCAATCAATGAATGGGGGAGGGGAAAAAGGTTGTTTGAATATCTGGATCAAACCACGCCTGAACCCCCATCCTGGCACCATCATTTCCTAGCTCTGGGCTTTAAGGCAAGTTTCCACCTCAGTAATGGTAGGGAAGTCATTGAAACACTCCCTCAGTGGGCTTTCTAAGGGTTAGCATGAGGGCATTTGTCTAAGGTTGTGTGAAGACAAATTAGACTCCAGCTAGGGTCCCCGCTTGTCACCTGGCCTCCATCCCCGCCCTGTCCTACCTGGGAAGTCATTCCACACCAGAAGTTGGAGTACGCGGCCCGGGAGTCCAGCATAGGAGCCACCACGGTCTTGTTCTCGGCGATGAGCAGGCTCAGGGTGTCGGGGTTGATGAGCAGGTTGTCTGCGTCCACAAACTGCAAAGCACCCGCCGGCCGTCAGCGTGGGCCGCAACTCAGAACCACTGGGCAGAGGAACCACTTGGGTCCCGACGAAGCCCTGGCTCCTCACCTACCAGCTCAGCCCTTGAGAATAAGCTGCATGTGGCTGAGTGTGTCCCCGAGTTCCCCTGCTGGGGCGGCTCTGCTGTGTGGTATGGGGGAGGGGAGGGCTGTAAGAGGTAGGGCCTGGTGGAGGTGGCGGAGAGCTCCTGGCCACCCGACTCCCGGCACTGCCATGACGCTCAGGCCACCTGGTGGCGCACTCAGCTCCCAACTGTGAGTTACATGACCCTTTCCTTGTCATGACTCCAGCATCAGGTATTGTCACAGCAACACCAGACTCTGACCCCAAAGACTGTCACCAACACCTTCCACGAAGGCCACACAAGGATGTTGGGGATGGCAGTGTCATTACCCCACCAACTGTGAGCAACCGGAGCCCAGCAGCAGCAGCAGGTCACGTGGGGGACAGACCTTGACCTGGTCCCAGGCTGAAATGAGATGCCACCACTGAAGATCACGGACACGTGTGGCCAGATGCAAGTCAGGCTGCGCTGGCCTCCACCCGGTCACCTTGCATGAATCCAGTGGTGGCTTTGTTTTTTCCTGGCTTCTTCTTTTTTTTTTTTAATGTTCGCGAAGAGCGTGAGCTCCGACCCGCCATGAACGAAAGCAATCCTCTAGGGAAGGCACGGGTTTTTTTTTTTTGGTAGCTCAGATTGAACCCAGGGGCACTCGTCCCTGAGCCACATCCCCAGCCCTATTTTGCATTTTATTTAGAGACAGGGTCTCACTGAGTTGCTTAGCACCTCGCTTTTGCTGAGGCTGGCTTTGAACTTGGGATCCTCCTGCCTCAGCCTCCCGAGTCGCTGGGATCACAGGTGTGGGCCACTGCACCCGGCAGAAGCGCAGTGCTTTAGAGCTGTCACACCATCCCGTTCCCTGGGCTGGAAGCAGGTCTCAGTGCCCCCACGGTCTCCTCTGGCCTCCCAGGTGCCGGAGGCCCTGCGCCACACTGTGCTGTGTATGTACCTCCTGCTCCTGCCGACGACCCGGTGCAGTGACCTCGCTCCATCCGAGCTGTTCATGTTACCCTGGAGTATTTTCTTTTCGGATGACGATTGACAAGCTAATCAAAAGAGTCGTGCAGGAGTCTCAACGCTAACAACTGGCTGATTGCTGGGGTCTGGCTGGTTCCCCTTCTGTCTCCTCCTGTTTCAACTCAGTGGCTGGAGTCCCCACCATGCCGCTGGGCGACCGCTGAGCTCGGAGGGCTGTTTCAATGCGAGACATACAGCTGCGAGCGCTCTTTTATATAAACGTAAATTTGGGGAAAACTGTAGCTGTGCTGTCGACGCTGGAAAAAGTACCAGAGCCACGGTGAGGAGCTGGCACTGCTCAGACACCACCCAGTCTAGAGGCGAAGCTTGAATTTTTCCCCTTTGTTAGGGAACCCGCTGTGTAAGTATGTGCGGGCTTATCTACATGGGGTTGATCACAGGAGCTAACATTTTCTAAATAACAAAAAAAGAAAGAAAAGAAAACCGCCCCACAGGAAGCAAAGCCATCGGGAATTCCCGGCTCCCCGGACACGAGGACATGCAGGTCAGGATGCGCCCCAGAACCACAGGCAGCAAATCCAAAATGCAAGATTTTTGAACACTACATGAAGTTCTGTACGGTGAACCTTGTGTCATGCACAAAGTTATTAAAAGCTGTTACACAAAACGACCTCCAGGCTGTGGGGACAAGGTACCTTGTGAAGCAAAGGAATCTAGACTTAGACGTCAGCCAGACGCTATGGGGTTCCACATAGGCAATACTCCAAAATCGGAAAACTCCAAAATCCAAGATCCTTCTGGTGCTGGCCTTTCAGGTAGGGGCCACCTGAGCTGCAGGGAGGGCTGGCTTCCCCTCCTCGTGCAGTACTTCTAAAGGCGGGGTCCACTGCCACACACAGGAAAACCGGGGTCCACCTCCCTGGCAATGAGGGGACCCGCTCCCGCTGGCAGCCCTCCGGCTGTCCCAGGCTGGAGCCTCAGTCACACCAACAGGCCCCGCCCAGCCCCTGGGGACATCTGAATCCATGACCTTTGTGTATATATCCAGTCCAAACAGCCGGAGGAGCCTGGCAGGCCCCCCGGGAAAGTTCAACAGAGTTGCCCCGGGATCCGGGATCCGGGATCCGCAGCGCTGTTCCTGGTAGGAGCCAGGAGAGCGGCTCAGGTACGCGCTGTAGGCGCATGCTCAGAGCAGCACCACTCATCAGCACCAGAAGGTAGAAACCATCAAGTGCTGTCACCGTATGAACGGATGGACACCACGTGGTCCAGCCACACAGCAAATGTCACTCAGCTATAACCTCAAGAACAAGACACTGAGCACGGCGCGGTGGCGCAGCCTGTAATCCCAGCCGCTCGGGAGGTTGAGGCAGGAGGATGGCGAGTTCAAAGCCAGCCGCAGCAACTGCAAGACGCTAAGCAACTCAGTGAGACCCCGTCTCTAAATCAAATACAAAATGGGGCTGGGGACGTGGCTCAGTGGTTGAGGGCCCCTGGGTTCAGTCCCTGGTACCAAAAAAAAAAAAAAATGACACAAAATGACAGCCCCACAGAGGGCCCAGGTGTGCCATTCCACTGACATGAAATACCTGAGCAGGCCGAACTGCCACAGGAAGCAGGGTAGTGGCTGCAGGGGCAGGGGCTGGGGCTGGGGCTGGGGAGTGCCTGCTGGGTTCCTTCTGGATGAGGCAAATGTTCTGGAAGGAGATCCGCCTGTAACATAAGGAGGCGCTACGGCCACGAACTGCACATTGGACTCGTTCATTTTACCTTATGTAAATTGCACCTCAATTAAACAAACACGGCTACAAATGGTCTCTCTGGAAGGCGATATTAAAGTTTGGCGGGGTTTTTTCCCCCTCTTATGCTTCTTAATTTTTTTTCCTGCTAATAATATCCCTAACTTTTTTTTTTTAATATTTTTATTTTTTAGTTTTCAGCGGACACAACATCTTTGTTTGTATGTGGTGCTGAGGATCGAACCCGGGCCGCACGCATGCCAGGCGAGTGTGCTACCGCTTGAACCACATCCCCAGCCACAATATCCCTAACTTTTGAGGGGGGAAAAGGAGTGGAAGCCCTTTTAATAACAAGGACTAAAACATCAGACAAACAGTTTCACTCCAACATGGTTCTCCAAAGTCCCCAACTAAAAAATGTAACTTTGTGTCAAAAGCTGCTTTAAGCTTGGCATCTGGAGTTCCCCTGGGGGGTGCTGAAGGGAAAGAGTAAAACTCCAATCCCGAACCACAAAAGCAAAGGCCAGCGGAGGGGACAAGGCAGCTCTGTGCCGGAGGAGTCTAGGAGGAGCCAGAGCCACCTCTGTGCTGTCCCCTCCCTTCCTCTGCCTGCTCACGCATGTGTGGGGAGGAACCCGCAGGGCTCACTTGGGGGCTGGGTCCACGCTCGCTCCTCCCAGGACAGCAATGTCCTCCAAGGTGCTCGGTCCTCCCCACAGGGCGCAGGCCAGGGACTGCTCCGGCCTCCACCCTGGGCCTCCTGGTACCCACGGCAACCACAGGGAGAATCCTAGAGACACAGCCCTGCCCTGCTCCGCCCTCCACGGCTACCCAGCACCCTCCAAGCTAAAGCCAAGCGCCTCCTCTGGCTTGCACAGGAGGGTCCCCACCCCAGTCACTCAGTAGCACTGCTGCACTTCTGTCACCGAGTGTCCCAAGTGTGCTCCCTGCTCTTACTGGGGACTCTGCCCCCGGCCCGCTCGGTGGGCTCCGGTTCTCCTTCAGGTCTCTGCCTGGGTTCCTTCCTCCGAGTCACACGGCCCCTGCTCATTCATTACGTCCCCTGGTTGTGGGTGAAAGGTGGCCCTCCAGATTCACTGAGCTCCTAACCCTGGCTCCTGTGAAGGTGCCCGGGGTCTCCTGCACCTACAGGAAGGCGTAAATTAAGATGAGGTCTCCCAGCAAGAGAGTGGCCTTAAGTCCACTGACTGGGTCCTCTCAAGAGAAAAGGAGGGGACCGAGAAGCCATGTGACCAGAGCAGAGGCGCTGCGCCATCTCTGCCGCATCCCAGTAGCATCGAAAGGGGAAGAGGCAGGGTGGACAGCCCTGGCGCTGCAACTTCCCACCTGCAGCCCCCACAGTGTGGGAGCCACCTGCTGGGCTCGGGCCAGCCTGTGCCCACTGCAGACACCGCAGGGGGACGCCACGGCCCCTCCAGGTGCTCTGCGTGGCACACCCTGCCTGCGGCGTCCCCTGGCTCCGTTCTGTGGTTTTCAGCGCCCGTCACCTTTCCTGGGGGATCAGGAAGGCAGGCTCAGCTGACCACTGTGTCCCCAGGGCCCAGCTGAGGCCAGCGCATGTGGACACCGGCCAAGGCACAAGTGTAAGTCGTCCCCGCAATGGCAGCAGCACGGAGGCCAGCACGTCGGGTGGCCTTACTGCTCTCCGGCTCTGCGGGGCCCAGCCGTCGGCACACTACTCCCCTCTGTCCCAGGGAGGGGACAGGTACTGTTACACCCAGGCCAGGACAGAAGGCGCTCACAGAGGTCCGTGGCCGTGGACACTCATCCTGACAGAACCGCGTTCCAGACTCAACCGACCCGAGACGCAGCTGCCAGCTAGGGAGCAGCGAGAGGAATCAGGCCTCCCTCGGCAGCTCGGGCCCCCAGCCCCTGGCCTCGTCCCCTAGCCTCTGAGAAGTGGCCCAAAGAATGTCACCGTGGGATGTGCACAGAGCTTGGCTTTACTTGTGACGGGGTGACTAAAGCAGACACAGCCCAAGGGTCCACACGGGACTGAAGCTCACCCTTTTGGGGGCAGCGGGAAGTGGGGGCTGAGCCCAGGGCGCCCGGGCACCGCACGCACACCGCCTCCCCATTTCCTGAGACAGCGTCTTGCCAAGCTGCCAGGCTGGCCTCGCACTAGCCCTCGCACTGCCCGGCCCCGCAGCCACTGGCCGCATGGATCGCGCTCTCCTGGGGACTGAGGCCTGCACCAAGGACCAGGCGGCCCAGCGTCCGGAATCCCGGCTCCTCCTCTCTCCAACTGCATGAAACTGGAGGAACTGGCACCTCCTCCTGCAGCCTCAGTCTGCTCTTCTGCAAAGTGGGTTACACATGGCTCCTGCAGCGGTGGCGCATGCCCGTCACCCCAGTGGCTCGGGAGGCTGAGACAGGAGGATTGCAAGTCCAAAGCCAGCCTCACCAATTGCGAGGCGCTAAGCAACTCAGTGAGACCCTGTCTCTAAATAGAACACAAAATAGGGCTGGGGATGTGGCTCAGTGACCTGAGTTCAATCCCCAGTATCCACCCCCTCAAAAAAGATGGCCCCGCATCCTGCTGCTCTGCCTGTCCCTGGCCGTCCAGCCTCCCTGGGCCCACAGCCATGGCTGAGCAACTCACCAAGATGTAATCAGCCCACATGTCCCGAGCCGATTTCAGGGCAGCCTGGCGCAACTTCATGACGTGCTCATAGCGAGAGTCGGACCAGTGTTTGGGGCCCTCCTCGTCTGGGTAGGACCTGCGAAGGGACAGTGTGATGTGGGAAGCATGGGGCGCGGTCAGAGCCCAGAGAGGGCTCGGCCACCCTGGGGATGATCAGAGGAGGCTTCCTGAAGGAGGAGGCCTGCGAGCTGAGCTGAAGGCTGGGCAGGAGTGCGAGGTGGAAAAACCCTGGGAGGTGTGTCCTCGCGGGCAGCAGGGCACACACAGGGGACCAGAGGGAGCGAAGCTGGAGGCAAACGCTCGCTCGCAGTGGCTGCAGAGGGCCTCCCGCGCCAAGCAGGGCACCACTGAGGATGAAGGGGAGCCGCTGGGAAAGGGAGGGACACAGAGCAGAAAACGTGCGGAAACACCCCTCAGATCACAGGAGCCCGGCATGGGAGGGGAGCCTGGAGCCCCTGAGCCCAGCAGTTTGGGGCTGGGACACCGTGAGAGCCCATCTTGAAAGAAGCGGGAGATCCTAAAGCGATGGAAGGAACCTGGCGGCCACAGGGCCCAGGGCTCCCAAGGAAGCTTCACACAGAGCGGCTCCTGGGTTCACCCCAGACAGGAACAATACAGTGGGCGTCACCAGGACAAAGGAGTAAAGAACTCCAGGTGAGGGAAGAGCTGGGACAAAGGCCTGGCAGGAGGATTAGGGCCTACCAGTGATGGGAGGAGTCAGGGCTCATGGATCTGGGATCAGGCTGGAAAGTCACAGGCTGAGGGCCCGTGAGTCCTGGTCCAGGGCAATAGGGAGCCATGGAAGATGTGTGAGCAGAGGGGCAGCCAGTCAGACCTGGGAGCTCAGGCAGGACCTGGCGCTCACCTGGGCTCCTCCGCCGGCCGCCACTCCACATAATGGTACAAACTCTTCACTGCCACTAGCCACTCCCGCAGCACAGCTGATGTGTTGTCTGCATTGTGGTCCGTGGCCACCCTGTGGGCACAAGGTGACAGTCAGCACAGCTGGGGGGAACAAGACAGGACCACGTAATGCAAGGCTCCCAGGGCTCCTTTCCTGGCTTGGCCTCCCACCAGCCATGTGGCCCTGGACGAGACACTGCCTCTCCATGCCCCAGTTTCCTCATCTGTAAAAAGGGAGTGGGGACAGGCCAGGTCACTGGGTGCATGAACAAGCTGGCTTGGAAAACCACATGAGCGACTGTGGGTTTCACTGCTGAGCTCGGAGGATCTTATGACCAGGTCCCCATCAGATGCCCGCAACTTAATAAAAAAAAAAATCTACATATCATAAAGTCACCCGGCCTGCCTTCCTTCTCTCCTGTGAGCGACACACCTCATAGTGGGCTGTGCTCACACGTCATTCAACAAACAATTGTTAAGCACCACATGTATGCTTGGATGATCCAGACTAGGGAATGTGGGGCAGCGGGGAGAGGGACGCTGAGGAGTCTAGTTTGGCCATGAAGCGGAGAGTTGACTGTCCCTAGTAAATTTGTTCAACATTAAGGGCACCAGTAATGACAACACCAGGAAAGACAGTGACCCCAGCTGTGGCTCCTGAGCGCCAACCCTGCGCCAGGCACCACGGCCACCGGCGGGTTGTCCCCAAAGGCAAGCGCAACCAGCGGCCTCGATTCGCCCCCCTTTCCATGGAGGAAACCGAGGCAGGAAAGCAGAAGTCACCAGTCAGGCATCCTCACGGCGCCGGCCTTCCGCTTCCCCCTGTCATCTGGTCCCCTGCTGGCCCACGAAATCAGAGGACGGGTCCGCCTGAGCCCCAAGTCCCAGGGCCACCCTGGAACCAGGGTAAGTTGGAGACCCAACAGGGCAGCGAGAGCCGGGAAGCCTTTCCCTCAGATGTGGCCACGGCCAAGCCCAGGGGCGCCCAGGCCTTGTGGAGCTGTGGGTGCCCCCCAGGGAGGTGGCGGCTGCCCAGCCGGGGACAGACGCGAGGCCTGGGATCCGTCCCGAGCGCGGGTCCCGCGCGTCCTCCGGCCGTGGAGGGCGGCTCCGCCCGGAGTCGGGAGCCGCGGCGCAGGGCGCGCGGACCTGGCCCCGGGGGCTGCAGGGCGGGCTCACCACAGCGCCGTGCGCTCCCGCGGGTGCCGCAGCCGCTCAAGGGCGCCCAGGGTGGCGGGCAGCGCGTGGGCCGCGTTTCGCGCCACCAGCGCGATGAGCACCCGCGGCGCCTGCAGCGGCGACTCCGGGCTCCAGCGCTCCTCGGGAAAGTAGGCGGCGACACCTGGCGGGCCCCCCGGAGGCGGCGGGGCCAGCAACAGCAGCAGCAGGAGCAGCAGCGGCGGCCGCAGGCCCGGGAGTGGCTGCCCGCGCCGCCGGCACGCGCGTGGGGCCGCCGCCATCGCGCCACGCGTCGCCTTTAAGCCGCTTTTCTGCCGGCGGACGCGGGCCGCGCCTTAAAGGGGTCATCGGTCATCCAGGCACCGCCTCTGACGCGCGACTTAAAGGGGAGGAGCACGCTTGGCGTCAAGTTAGCCGACTGGGCATGTCTCCCAGGCTCCGCCTCTGAACACTTAAAGCCCCTAAGCGCCGCTGACCCTCCGACAACTCGAGGCCGCCCCTTCGTGACGTCACGGACCAGCCCTCAGAGCTCCGCCCCGCGTTGCCTCCTTAAAGGCACAGAGAGCCGCGTACGGAGCCGGCCTGGCGTGGTATCCAGACGTTCTCTCACTCGGGGAGGTCAGCCTTAGGAGCCGTCTAACTTCCACGTGTTTAAGACCCGGGTTGCCAGCAGACGGACCTGGCTAGTTAGGACCCAAAAGATCTGAGTCTCAGTTTCCTTGGCTGCAACATGTGTTCTACCATCCTGGTTCCTGACCTCTCCTTAGGGGTGGTTGAGCTTCCTGGCACCCAGAAACCCGCCTTCAAATCCAGCCCCCGCAGTGGACGCGCTGAGGCTGTCCGCCTTCTGTAAAATGAGGGCAGAGAGAACCCGGAGGCCTGGCGTGAGCAGCCAGACACTGCGGTGCCTAAGCAAGTCCTCCCGCAGGGTCATCATTTCCATGGAAATCCTTCCAGGAGATTGTTTTGCAATACTATAATGTAATTTCTTTTCTTTCTTTCTTTCTTTTGGTACCGGGGATTGAGCCCAGGGGCGCGTTTTAACCACTGATCCACACCCCAGCCCTTTTTCTGTATTTTACTTAGAGACAGCGTCTTACTGAGTTGCTTAGCGCCTCCCTGAGTTTCTGAGGCTGATTTTAACTCGCGATCCTCCTGCCTCAGCCTCCCGAGCTGCTGGGATTACACGTGTGCGCCACGGCACCTGGTTCTATAATGTTCTGCCTAATCGTGTTTGTGTCGTTCTTTAAAATGAACTTTTAAGCCTGATGCTCAAACAGCATTTATTTACGAAGATGGGGGCGAGACGGTTCAATATTGTCAAATTCAGGGCACGTGTGGAGTGCAGCCCCGTGGGCACAACAGGCAGTGGGACCCGAAATTTAAGGAACCAAGATGAAGTCGGGGCCTAAGGAAGAAAGTGGGCTTAACCTGAAAAGCCCCGGCCAGGCCCAACTACCTGGGGCACATGACTACTCTCCCCTTCTGCATCCCAGTCTTCCCGTTTTCCGTTTTTGCCCACAATACTCCCCAGTACAAGGTAACTGTTTGGCTATTCTGAAAGAATCTTGATTGGTGACATGATTGTGTGGGGTGGGGGAGGACTGGGAAAGGGAACGTCGCCCACCGGTCACTGCTGAATCTGGGTAGGGCCCACGGGGGTCTCTGATGTGAGGAGTGTGTTGGAAACTTTCCACAATAAAAAGGCAAAAAAAGCTTATACTCGGGATTGGATAAGGAAAGAGCTTAAGAGCTTTCATATTATTAAGAAAAACAAGATGACACGATGTCTCGTCCATCTGGAAAGATTTAGACACCCCTAGGGCAAATAGTGGCTTTGTCAAGAGGGGAAGGCTAACAAATTCTTATGGCTACAGTGTTTCCAGAATTAACAGCTGCACCCTGTCCCGGGAAGGGGAACACAGCTGGAGGTTGGAAAGCCTCTCTTTTGGCAGAGCTGGGGATGGCCACCGGCATCCCATAGGCCAGGCAGGGGCTCTACCGCCGAGCCACGCCTCCAGCCTGAGAAGCGCAGCACAAACGTAGCTCAGAAAGTAGAGTTGGAAGAAAAGTCTGGAAAGCTCAGGCTTCTCTCATTCTCTTGGAAAAGACGGAAAACCCAGATCAGAAAGGAAGGAAATCATCTGGAGTGTACAGGTCCCTCGGAAAGCCGACGGCAGCGGAACCCCAGGGAAATCCCTCGGAGGCCAGCTCCGGAAGCCGCTGGCCGGGCTGTGACACTGGAGAAGCTGCCAACCTCCGGTGAACAGATGACTTTTTTGGCAAGCAGAGGGAAGTCAGTAACTGAGCTCCTGTCTCAGCACAGAAACCTGATACCCAGTTAAGACTGGGGACTGAGGAAAGCTCCAGGGGAGAGGGGCTGCTCAGAGGCCCTGGGTTCCACCCCCAGCACCCTTCCTTGCAAAAAAAAAGTTTTGGAGAGAGAACTAAACCAGGAAAGCTCACAGCAAGCTGAGGAGGGGAAAAATCATGACCTGTATCACAAAGCATTACTATCCTTAATATACAAAGAGTTGTTCTTTATCAACAAGAAACCCCTAAACACTCCTGAAGGGAAAAGTAGGTAAAACACAGGAACAATTAGCCTTAAAAATAACAACAAAAAAATCACAAACATATGGCCAATAACAAGTTCAATTTAGCCATCAAAGCAATTTTAAAAAGACAATGAGGTAGTTATCTATCAAATTAACAGGTTATTTTTCTTTAAAGAAAAGTCCTCATGTGGAAAAAGATGTGTAGAAAATGCAGAAATGCTGGGGCCGGGGCTGGGGCTCAGCGGTAGAGCACTCGCCTATCACAAACGAGGCCCTGGGTTCCATCCTCACTACCACATAAAAATAGATAAAATAAAGGCATTGTGTCCAACTACAAAAAAAAAAAAAAAAAAAACCTGCACAAAAGCTGTGGGCGTCTAAAAGAACACAGTTTTTCCAGAGGCTCAGAGGTTACAGAAGCCTAGAAATAGCCCAGAATTTCTATGTGGAGACATTGAGCCCGTGGGAATGCAGGTGGATGTGGGTGAAGTCAGCTCCAGGTGTCCCTGGGGAGGTGGCGGGTGCAACGGCTGGCATGGGCACCAGAGCCTGGCAGCTTGGGGCAAGTCCTTTTTCAGACCTGAGCCTCGGTTTTCTCATCTGTAAAATGGTGAGCATGATAATGGTGCCCCCAAAATTAGCATGTCAAAGGCCTGGTGCATAAGGGATGCTCTATGGGGACTTAATGAAACGTGATAGGAATGGATAAGCATCCAGGGGGTATGTGGGTAAGGACAGGGACAGAAGGTTCTTGAAGAAGGAGCTAAAAATACTGACCAAGCTGCCTGAGCGCAGGAGAGTGCTTTGGAGACCATTGAGGATGTGACAGACGCTTCCTCTACATCCTGAGATTTCCCCCGGGGAGTTACCCACAAGGCTCTGCGCTTGCATGAGAAGTTGTTCCCTGGAATCTGGGGATTGATTCCAGGGCCCCCTACAGATACCAAAATCCTTAGATGCTTAAACTTCGTATATAAAGTAGCATTAACATTTGCCTCCTGTAGACTTGAAGTCATCTCTAGATGCCATATAATATTTGATCCAATGTATATGCTAATTAAACAGTTGTTACGTTGTATTATTTAAGGAAATAATGAACAAACAAAATGTCTGGGGCTAAGAATGTAGCTCAGTGGCAGAGCTTTCCGGAGCTTCCCCCAGCATGAGGAAGCCCTGGGTTCCATCCCAGTTCTGCAAAGGTCTGTACATGTTCAGTCAGATGCAATTTTTTTTTCTCAAATAATTTTGATCCTTGGTTGGTTAAATTCCCAGATGTGAATCCCACATATTCAGAGGGCTGACTGCACAAGGTTATTCCCTGTGACCTGAGCTGTTTGTCTGAAAGACTAGGAACAAAACACCCAGTAATTTAGTTCTGGTTAAAAAGTCTCAGGGGGCTGGGTGCAAGTGGAGCACACGTATAATCCCAGCGACTTGGGAGGCTGAGGCAGGAGGATGGCGAGTTCAAAGCCAGCTTTAGCAATTTAGTGAAACCCTGTCTCAAAATAAAAAAAAAATAAAAAGTGCTGGGGATGTGGCTCAGTGCTCCTGGTTCAATCCAGAGTTTAAAGAAAAAAAGGAGAGAGAAAGAAAGACTCTTTAACCATTTGTTCTAGTTAGTGCAAATATTCATCCATTTATCTCATTTATCTGTAGGAATTGGTGACAGGGTACTGCTCCAGAACAGCTGGGGAGTGTATTAGTTAGCTATTGCTGTGTAACAAACTGACCCCTCAATATGCCCATCTCGCAGTGCCCTCACTGATGATAGACTCAAGGGTCATCCCATGGCCACAATGTCCCCTCCTCCTGTTGAGGACAGGAAGCAGCTGATGGGAAGCACCCTGCTTTGTCCTGGCCGGAAGAGATGGGTCACAGGCTCAGCACCGGCTCAGCTCCCAGGGCTGAGCCCACATGCCTGTCAGAGCCAGGGCCCACAGCGTCCTTCTGCAGCTCAGAGAATCGATGGTGGCTTCTCATCACCTTGATGGTCACCAGCTTGGCCCACCTAGCCGTGCAGGACAGGAGAGACGTGCTGTTCCATCCCCGAAGCCATACTCCTCAGAAGACCATGCACCCTGCACTGCCCCCGGCCCCTTAGCAACTCACTGAGCCCTGGGGAAACTTCGCGGTCTTACCTGCTCCCTCCTGGTGCCACGGGGCCTCCGAGACATCAACCTGAGCGCAGGGCGAGTCGCTGGTGCCAAGGCCCCTTTTCAATTCTGAAGTAAGAGATAAGCCCCTGGATGCATCTGGGGAGGCCCAGGGGCCCAGGGGCTGCCGTGCACTCTCCTAGAGAGGCCACCAGACGCCAAGGCTCGAGGCGAGGTCTTAACCAGGATCCTGAGCCGGGGGCGCTCAGGGAGCCTCTTGCCATGCCCCTGTCAGCAGCAGACATGGCTAACCGAGCCTCGCACCCCTCATCCAACCTGGAGACCACCAGCCCCTCCCAATACACTGGTCTGTACAGACATCAGAAATCAATTGACGATGGAGCCTTGAAGGACCCACAGCACCTCCAGGACCAGAAACTCACCGAGGCCCTGGATCTGGACTGAATGTTGCAGTCAGAGAAAATCTTTTTTCTTTTTCTTTTTTTTTTTTTTTTTCATTTAAAACTCCTGCTGTTCTAAGGCATCCTGGTCCTGTTGGGCCACCCACAGGCAAGGACAGCCTCGCCCGGATCCCCTGGCTCCTGGGATGGCAACGTCTCTGGTTTCTGCCACCTCTCTGACCTCCTATGCTCCTTCCTCCCCTCTGTGCCTTCAAATACAGGCTCTTCTGAGACTCCTCTCTGTTCCTAACCTCGCTTCTGGGCTCCCCTTGGTTGCTGCCTCTGCTTGGGCCTACTCTTTGTCCCCAGGATCATGGGGACCGCAGCCTCCTTCGTAGCTTCCAGTGTGACTGCTCTCTCCCTCTGCTCACACACCCTCTATGGATCCCTATTGCCTAAACAATAAAGTCCAAATTCCTCTTCCTGTCCTCCAAGTCCTTGCCCATCGGCTCCAGCAGCCTCCAGCCTCCCTCTCACACCTGTGTGCCAGCAAGATGGCACACAGATGCCATGACATCCCTGAATTGCCATTGCCTGATGCCCACCCCCAGCCCACCGTGCGCGCAGACACATGTCTCTGGGGTCACAGGCTCACGGGCAAACAGACCGGAGGGAGATGTTTCTAGAGTTGCTTCCCAGCCCAGGAGCTCTGGAGGGGTCTGCCCAAGCCTGAGTACCCCAGGAGCCTCGGCACCAGCCCAGCGGGAAGCGGGGGTAAAAGCCCACTCCTAGTCCCATCATTTGGGTTTGACCTGGGGGTTGTCCCCAGCTTTTGAGCTCTGCCGCCTCCCTCTGACCCTGAGGACCCCACACAGCTGTCATGGCCTTGCTCAGATGCCCCCTCCCTCAGGGAGCCCGTCACTGTCCACCTGGGAACCCGGACCCCAGTCCCGACCCAGGTTAAAGGGAAAGTGTCACAAGAAGTGGGGGCAGCCAGGGCCTCCAGCCTCCTGAGGCACCGCGGGGCGGGCTCACCCTGGTCAATCCTCTGCAGCAAGACTTCCCGGATGACATCCTCGTAGATGCCCTCGATGGTCAGGGCCTGGCTGCCCATGGCAAGGACGTCCCCCTCAAACTCAGGCAGCTTCTGGAACTGTGGGGAGTTACAGGCTACCCTGGGGACAAGGACCTCTATACACCCAGGATGTGGGTTTGGGCCCCGATTAGCTGGGGGAACTTGGGCCTCCGTTTTCTTATCTGTAAAATGGACTCGGTGACCCATATCCCCGAGGGTTGTTGTGCAGATGAACAGCATTAGCAAGGTCTATGGTCTGACCCTGTCCCCAGAGTTCATGAGTTAGAAATTTAGTCCCCAGTGCATGCAATGAGAGATGGGTCCTTTAAGAGGTGGTTAGATACACTCCTGCCTCAGGGCCTTTGCATGTGCTGTGCCCTCTGTCTGGAACACCCTCCAGGGACACACAGCTTGTACCTTTAGTTCCTTGCTTTTCAAGTGTCATTTCTCAGAGAGACCCTTCCTGACACCTGGCAACTCACATACTGTGCATCTGCCTCTTCCCTCCTCCATCCAGCAACACAGGGACCCGCCCAGCCGTCAGGTGGCAGGTCAAGGGTCATGAGAAAGGCAGAACACCCAGAAGAGCCACCTGGTCCTGTCCCAGGATCAGGGAAGAAAAGCCTCTGATGGGCACAGTGGCTTTGTCAGGGAGGAAGCACACTGTCCCTTCTACGGAGAGCCCAACGCCCGCCCCGCCCCCGGGAACTCACGGTTCTGCAGCTCCGCTGGAGCTGGCTCAGCACGAAGGGCAGGAAGATGCTCAGCAGCCAGCCCCGGACGCACCTGCGCTGCTCGGCCTCGCCGTCCGACTGGAACTTCTGCAGGATACGCCCAGGGGCCGGTCCGCGGCCATTTAGGCAGCCAGGCCCACCCCACCCTCCCGGCAGACCTCACCTTCAGCACCCGCCCTCCCACTCTCCCCAGCTGCTCAGCCGCCTGCTGGCAGTCCAGGGAGGTGGTCAGACACTGGTCGGCCAGCTGCAGGAAGGTGGCCACGGCGTTGGCCATGAGCTGTGGGAAGAGGTGCTGAGATGACGTGCCTGCCCAGGGCCCTCCAGCCTGCCCTGGTCAGCCAGCTCCCCACCCCCTCCTCCACCCACCTCTCACCTCAGGAAGAGGGGAGGTGCCAGGGCACCTGGATTGGGAAGTAGAGACCCAGCTGGAGTTCAACCCCTACTGCCAAGGGTTCTTGTGCAGTGTGCAAACTGAACAAGTGTGCCAGGCAGCACCGGATCATCTCAATCCCTGCCTCTGACATGCAGGTCAGCTCTGCCGGTCACCCGGGTCCCCTAGCACAGCTTGGCCACTGTTCCGTGGAGGCCGCTCTTCCCCCACAGCCTCCTGCCCTTCCTCACCTGCTGTGCAAGATCCTGGACCCCAAACACCAAGCTCTGTGTCCCCAGGAAGCCGAATGGTGCTGCCAGCTGCCCCAGGGTTCCAAGGCTGCGCTCAGCCTCCCGATAGCACTTCCGCATCAGCTCCGGGTCCCAGGGCATCTCCCCAAACGCGTAAACCTGTGCTCCCGGGGGGGTTGGGTGAGAAAACCCATCAATGGATAGAAAAGCAAGGCCAAGGTCCCTGTGGCCAATTTGCTGAAGGAGAAATGCAAGTGGAGACACATCCCACCTCAGTTGTCACCAAAAACCTTGTAGTAAGTAACAGGTTTGGTGAGATGGACATAAAATAGAAAACCTGAAAAAAGCGATAACAAGTGGTGTTGGCATGAATGAGAGTAAATGGACACACGCTCCCTGTCGGAATCACCTCTATGAGCAACACCTGATGTCCTTTTTCTGCTGGGGTCTGGGGCTGCATAAACGGAGTCTCTCACCTCCCTCCCTCCCTCTCTCTCTCTCTCCTCTCTCCTCTCTCTCTCTCTTTATTTTTGGTAAGCGGTATTGAACTAAGAGGCGCTTAACCACTGAGCCACATGAATCCTTTTTATTTTTTATTTAGAGGCAGGGTCTTAGTGCCTCGCTTTTGCTGAGGCTGACTCTGAACTCGCGATCCTCCTGCCTCAGCCTCTCAAGAAGCTGGGATTAGCCAGGCATCCAGCTCTGCTCACATTTTTGTTTTTGTTATTTTAGTTATTGGTTATTTATTTATTTCCTTACACGCGGAGCAGAGAATCGAAGCCAGTGCCTCCCACGTGCCAGGCAAACCACTGGGCCACAGCCCAGCCCTCCGCTCACGTTTCAAACTGAGGCAGAATATCTGTGGCGTGGTGCTGAGGGGACTTCCACCAAGGTCCACAATAGATAAAGAGCAGCCTCAGACAAAGATCAGAGAAGGATTTGCAAAGGAAGGAAGCAAGGTTCGCGTGGCCCTTGGGTACAGTTGACCTGCCACCCGCGGGTCCCACTCCCCCCGCCCGGCTCACCTCTCTGCGCAGCCGCGCGCCGGAGGGGTTCCCACGCAGGTGGCGGGACAGGCGGTCCATGCCCTGGGCGAGGAGGGTGCGCACGGCGTCGAGCGCGGCTTCCACGGTGCTCAGCAGCGTCTGCGTGACCTGGGACAGCCGCGTGTCCACCTTCCGGCGCAGGCAGGCCTTCAGCGGGCCCTGGACATCCGCTGCTTGTGGAAGGCACCGGCCTGAGGTCTCCACAGAGCACCCCAAGGACGGGTGCGGGCGGGACCCTGGCTCAGCAGGGCCTGGACCACAGCGCCCCTCCAGGCCTCCACCTTCCCTGACCCACCTGCTCCCAGGCCGGGCTCCGCCCCAGGCCCCGCCCACTCGGCCTCTGGGCCCCGCCCCTTCCCTGCCGGCCCTGCCCCCTCCAGGGTTCCCAGGCCCCGCCCTCTGGTCTGGCTCCGCCCCCACACCCGGCCTCCCGCGGGGGGCCTCACCCCGCGGCCTCACCCCGCAGCCTCCCCGCCACGCGCGCCCGCAGCTGCAGCATCTGGTCGAGGTCCGGGCGGAGGCTCCTGTCCAGGGACGCGAGCAGCTCGTCCTTCTCCGGCTGGAAGGCGCGGAGCCCCGCCGAGGCGCCCGCCAGGACCGCGGCGTAGACGGCGTCGGCGAGCTGCCGGACCAGCGCCCAGGACCGGGGGCGGGAGAGGACGCGAGAGTTAGGCGACGTCGTGGGTCGGGAACCCGGGCCACCGCCCCTCACCTTCCCACCGGCCACACCCCGGTACCTCCGTCCAGGCCCAGGCCCGGGCGCGGCCAGCTCCCCGCGGGTCCGGCAGGCTCTGGGCCCGCGTCGCCGGCAGCAGCCCCCGCATCAGCACCGCGGCCAGCACCTGCAAGACGGGGCGTGGGCGCCGGGCCGGCCGCAGGCGTCCCGGGCTCCCGATGCCGCCGGGTGGAGCACTGACCTCCGCATCGGAGCCGAGGGTCACGTCGTCCTCGCCAAAGTGGCCGCGGTGCTGCCGGTAGAGCCGGACGGCCTCCAGGAAGGCCCGGGCAGCCGGCGCCTGGCTCCGCTGCAGGACTGAAGGGCGGCTCCTCAGGGCACGCCCCCCCCAGCCTGGCTCCCCAACAGCCGGAGAGGCCCTCAGCTCACCAGGAGCACCAAGTGCCACCCACCCCCGCATCTCGGCACAAGCAGAACCCTCCCGCAGAAAACGCACACCTGCAGGACCACCTCCACCATAAGGCACCCTGACTCCACTGAGGAAGGGAAACCCCATGAGCAACCACAGCCCCTGGTCAGCAGCTCGGGCCACACGGAAGCCCCTAACTGCCCCTGGAGGTGGGGGGGGGGTACGTTTGTGCAGTCAACAACCGGTTCAACTGCATGTGTCCATCCTGTTTCCCTTCTTCACCTGGCTGACCCCTCATCTTTTCTAGACTTCAGCTTCAACATCTCCTCCTCTGGAAAGACCTCCCTCACCCCAAAGGCTGAGCTCCGGCAGGGCATGGTCTGTGTCCCCGTCACAGCCCTGGTGTCACTGTTCTCACAACTGCCTGGTGTCCCTTTTATCTTCCCCAGCAACCCATTTTATGGATAAGAAAACTGAGATATGAAGATGTCCCACATGACAGAGCCATCTGATCCCAAACCCCGAGCCCCATTACTGCCTAAAACTTCCTGCGACCTACCTGTGCCCCGAAGTCGGATGCCACCCTGCAGGGCTAGACGCCAGGCTCGCTGTGCCTCTCTGGTGGCTGCAGAGAAGCAGAGGTGCCTGCGGAAGGGGTGCTGCAGGAATAGGGGGAAACTCACGGGCGCTTCCAAGAGGGGTTCAGTCTCTTCTTGCACATGGTCCCCTGAAAGCAGCCCAGAAGAATTCAAGTCATCATTCATCCATTCAGTCACTAAAAGATACCCACAAAATACATACGGCAGCCTCCGGGAAGGGGAGTCCCTCAATGATCATGAACCCCCTGGGTGTAGCTGCCAGTCTTCAGAACACTCCTGAGGCCGGCCCTGTTCCTCCCCTGTATGCCCAGGGCAGACATCACCAATCCATCCCAGCCCTTGTTCCCCAGCCCAGCTTCCTCCTCAGCACAGCTTCCAGGCAGCCATCACCAATCCATCCCCGCTGGGACACATCCAAGAGCTGTTTCCGGGAGTTCTGGAGTCAGTCAGGCCTCGGGTCAAACCTGGCTGAACTATTTTCTGACTCAACAGATTGGGCACACTTTTTTTTTTCTCCCCATACTGGGAATTGAACCCAGGGGCACTGGACCACTGAGCCACATCCCCAGCCCTTTTTGTATTTTACTTAGAGATGGGGTTTCCCTGAAATGCTTAACGGCCTCACTATTGCTGAGGCTGGCTTTGAACTCATGATCCTCCTGCCTCAGCCTCCTGAGCTGCTGGGATTACAGGCATGTGCCATCGTGCCTGGCCAAATAGGGCACACTTTTTCCTCATTCTGAGCCTCAGTTTTCTTGCCTATAAAATGGACTTAATATGATACTGATGACCTAGAACTGGAAATTGGGCAAAATGAGTGTATTTTGGGGAATTTACTTGGGGTCTCCTCAGTCCTCAGTATTTTGCTCTAATTTCTAGAGTGCACATACAGACTGTGAAAAGACCCAAAAATTCAGGTAGTGGAAATTCCTGGACCTCCCAGCTCAGAGATAAAAATCTGGACACGATCCAGATTTTGAAGTCTGCATGTGGCCCGGGGCATGGCTCAGCGGTGGACATTTGCCCAGCACCCATGAGGCCCTGGATTCCATCCCCAGCCCTGCAAAATAAATAAAAACTAAAAAATAAAGTCTACATGCAAATGTGTGGGGGGCATCTGTGAAACAGAGGGGGTCTCCGGTCTGTCACTGGCTGTTCTGCCCCTTGGTGTTTGGGGCTCCCTCGGCAGGTGCTTGTCAGGGCCATCACTGATTCAAGCAGCCGGAAGGAGGGCGTTGGCCTTAATCAGCAGCCGCGCACTTCCTCTGCCTCGTTTGCTGGTAGAATGAGCTTGGCAGTGAAGCCGAGGGTGGTATTTTGGCTCTGTGCCTTACCAACCGTGGGACGTTCCTCAGCCTCAACACCCTCATCTGTGAAATGGGGTCATCAGTGAAGAGGCTGCCGGCTGGGCAGGCACAAGATAGCACCCCCAAGCCTACCCTGGCCCAGGGGTGTTGCTTCTTACCCTAAACCTTTTTTTGCACCATGTTGGAGGAGGAAGAGGAAGAGAGAGGGAGAAAGAGGGAGAGAGAGAAAGAAAGGGGGACACACACATACACACACACTCACACACTCACACTTGCACATTCAGGAGCCCTCAGCAGATAGATGAACCCTGCAGCCAAATCTGGGCGACCTCCCCTCCCCCAGTGTCCGTCTCCCCACGAGCCTGCTGACTCTGGGTTTTCTGGCTTTTACCAACGCTGCTGTTTCGGTTCCCCTCGGGTGACCTAACTGCTCCTCTCAGCCTGGAGAGAGTGGGGTTTCTTCCCAGAGGGGGAGAGCTCCCCCAGGGGCAATGCTGCTCTCTCTGCCAGGGGCCGTGACATCTGGAGACTCTGTTGGGGTCACGTCTGGGATGGGGGGATTGCCGCAGTGTGTGAGGCCGGGGGGGGGGGGGGTGCTCAGCTCCCGCCGTGCACCCAGGGTGGTCCCCGGCTCCAAGGACATGCTTCTGGGGACTCAGGAGCCCTACCGGAGGAGTCTGGGCACAGCGCGTCCAGGAGGCGGAGGTACTCAGGCTGGGACGTCAGGAGCGTGTACCCCGTCAGCGCGGTGGAGCCGAGGACACGGCGCCCGCTTTCATGTTCCTACAGAATCCAGGACAGGTGCTGTGGGCTGAAAATGCCACCGGCCTCCCTCCCTCCCTCCCCCCCTGCCCAGCCCCTCCCCCCTGCCCCAGCGCCCCGCCCCCTCCGCGCTGAGCGGGACCGGGTCCCCAGGAGCATTTTCCCTGCGCAGCGGAACACCTTCGCCCCATTTCATGGAGGCGCAACCGAGTCCCAGAGAGTGATCTCTCCCAGCTCAGGCGATGGGACGAGGCGGTCGCCCACCCAGGCCAAGCGCACAGGGCTCTCATGCATCCCGGTGCCAGCGCTGGCCCCGCATGGTGCCGGGAGAAGGCAGGAGGGAAGACGCCAGAAGCAGTCCCTTCTTCTGCACCCGCGCACCTCTTTGTGCCTGAACCATTCCAGACGACCGTCCCCACGGAGAACGCAGAAGACCGGCTGCCACCGGGGCGGGTGGCCCTGCAGGTGCATCAGGGCCCCTCGGTGCTCTCGGACGCGCGGCAGCTTCTGCACAAGGAAGGACCAGGGGATGCTGAGGGTGCGGGCTGGTGTCCCAGCTCCCTGTCACCTGGACAGCTCTGGCTATGTCCCAGATGCCGCTCCTCCTCCTCCCCCTCCTCCTCCCCCCCCCTCCTCCTCCTCCTCCTCCTCCTCCTCCTCCTCCTCCTCCTCCTCCTTCTGTTTTCCTTTGGGTACTGGGAATTAAACTCAGGGGTGCTCTACCCCTGAGCTGCAGCCCCAGCCCTTTTTATACTTTATTTTGAGAAGATCTCACTAAATTGCTGAGGGCCTCACTAAGTGGCAGAGGCTGGCCTCCAACTTGTGATCCTCCTGCCTCAGCCTCCTGAGTTGCTGGGATTACAGGCTGTGAGCCTCTGCCGCCACCGTGTGTCCTTAGGGACCTAACAGGGATGCGGTGTGAAGCACACACACAGGGAACATTTGTTCCAAAGATGAATATTGCTAAGGCCGTGGCAGGGCATGTGGGCTGAGGGGGCCCGGACACTCAGGCCCCTGCACCCAGTGGCACCCACTTTGCTGCGAAACAGCTGGCATCTGGCTGGCTCTTGGGGGCCCAGCTCTCTGGAGATCTGCCTCAGGACAGATGCGGCCAGCTGCCTGCGGTAACAAGGCAGGAAGTTCCTCAGCAGGACGTCCACCTCACCTGCGGGGACAAAGGGACAGCGGCCCCATTGGGCCCTAAACAGCTGCCGGGGAAGAGAACAGATGGGGACCCCTGAAGCTGCCGAGGAGACCTGCCCTGAATCCCGTTCACCCTCAGCGCCCCGACCGTCTCCACGGGCTCCGGGGACCTGGGCCTCGCTGGTGTCTTACTGTAAATGTCATTCAGTCTAAAGCACAGGCCCGGTCACACATCCACGCCAGGGTCACCAAACTCAGAGCTGGAGCGGACCCCTCACATCCCAGGAGTCCTCCCGCCCCTTTGCCTGGGGACTTTCACAGGCTTTTAAAAGCCCCGCCACGTTTTAATGCCAAGTGACATCCCCTTGTGTGTGCGCCAGTCTCTTCACCCACTGAAGGGCATCCAGGGTGGCTCCACAGTTTAGCTACTGTGAATTGTGCTGCTATAAACATGGATGTGGCTGTGTCCCTGTGGTATGATGTTTTTAAGTCCTTTGGGTATAGACCGAGGACAGGGACAACTGAGTCAAATGGTGGTTCCACTCCCAATTTTCCCAGAACTCTCCACAATGCTTTCCAGATTGGCTGCACCAATTTGCAGTCCCACCAGCAGTGTATGAGTGGGCCTTTCCCCACATCCTCGCCCTCTTTATTTTTTGAGACAGCGTCTTACTAAGCTGCCCAGGCTGAACTTGAACTTGCAATCCTCTTTCCTTAGCCTCCCAAGTAGCTGGGATTGTAGGTGTACAGCACCACACCCAGCTAAATCTTAACCTTGTTTAAACCACTATATATATATATAAAAATCCCAAGTCTGCACAGGTGACTCATTGTGTCCTTCCAGCGGCGCTCCAGGACAGGCTTTGCTGCCTGTCAACAGACTGGAGAATAAGTCCTAGACAGGGGACAGCACTCACCAAGGGCACAGTGAGGGAGGCCAGCACCTGATTCTGAACTTGGGCAGTCTGCAACACGCGCCACAGACCCTTGCACACGTGCAGTTCCTCCCAGGACGCAATGCTCTTCCCACATCTCCTGCCTGCCCACTCCACCACACTCCCCAGCCCTCATGTGACCCCGTCTCCCCTCTTCCATCTCCATCTGTCACTCCCACCGTGATTTCCAGTCCAACTGCCATTTGGTTGACCATGACTTGTCCCTCTTTCCTCACCATGTCCCCAGGACTCAGCACACAGTAGGTGCTCAATCTCAATATGAGGGAACACAGTGACTCAGACAGCACCAACTCTGGCTCTGACTCCTCAGTCCCCAGGGCATGCAGAGGGACCTGCTGGGCCCAGCCACCTAGGAGGGCCATCCTTTGGGGCCCAACTGTGCCCAGGACACCTCCCACCTAGTCCCATGCCCCATACTTTGAAACCTTGCCCCAAACAGGTCATCGGATTCACCAAATAAAAATGCAGAACATTAGTCACATTTGAATTCATTTAAATAAGGAGCCTTGTCCAGCATAAGTCTATCCCACGCAAAACCTGGAACATACTTATACCTAGAAATCACCGCTCCGTCTGGAAGTCACTGCCGCCCTGGGCTCACCCGGCTGCCGGCCGTGCCCCCCCGCCCCACCCCCGGCTCACCCTTCAGTTGCTGCTGCTGCTGCTTGTCCAGGGGACTGGAGGGCCGGGCCCCCATCCTGCTGTGGTCCCCGGGGCCCCTGGGGTGGAGAGGACACCGCTTCTCCCCACAGCCTCCCAGGTTGCTGGGCACGGGACACCCCAGGAACAAGGTGCCTGGTGGCCTGGGCGCATGGCCATTCAGAAGCCGGCAGGGCGGGGTGTAGGGGTGCAGATGCCAACGTGCCCCGCCCTGCACCTGTGTCCTCCTCCAGTCCCCGGGGGCCAAGCTCCCAGAGCTGGTGGTTTCTCTGGGGCAGTCCCAGGGGAGGTTGTGGGGACAGGGGGGGAAAGCCCTGAGTGGCTTTGGGGGAGAGATGCAGGGCAGACATGCAGCAGGACAGGACAGCAGTCGGGTGTGGGGGCAGGGAAGGGGGATGGACATGAAGGGCACCTCAGTCCTGGCGTCCACCCCCCACCTGTGCCTCCCTGTGCTGGGTGACGCTGGGTCTGAAGAGGACCCAGTTCTGGCTTAGAAGTCCCCACAAGTCCCCAAGCTGGGGTCCTAGAGGATGGGGATCCTCGAAGGAAAGAGGGGGGACCCTGAGGCTTCACCCCAAGTCCTTCGGCACTGCCCCACCCCCCAGCCCATCACCAGCCCCCTCCCTCTCCTTGCCCTGCCCCCAGCCCAGGGGCTCTGATGAGTGAACAGAGCACATTCCCTGGGGTCTCCATTACAAGGCTACTAAATGGATAACGTCTCCCAGCCTCCCTTGCGGCTACACGGGGCTGTGCTACAGAGTCCAGCCATGAAGGTGTGAGCAGAAGTGTCTGGGGTAAATCCCGGGATGCTTCCCTAGAGTCAATCTCCTTTTCTTCTTCCTCTTCCAGTGGCTGAGATACAGACACAATGGCTAGAGCATAAGCAGTCCCCTTGGACCATGAGGCAGATCCCACATGATGGTGTTGGCACAGCAATAATGTAGAAGGAACTGGGGTCCCCAAGAGTTTATGACATTGCTCCATCATCCCTGGCTGCCTTCTCTCCAGAGAAAGACATGAACTTCTATTTTGTTGAAGCCATCTGTCACATCTGAACGTGCCCTGCATGAATACCACAGGATTCATCTTTTCTTTCAACATCACTCCACGCAGCACAGGGTGCAGAAGTGGCAAAAAACAGACCACCAGGGACCATCAGTCACAGGGGAGCAAATAAACACAGTGACCAAACTGTCAGATAATAAGGGTGGGGGCAATGGAGGGGGGGATGGCAAATGCCTAGGGGGAGGGGAAGGTGGCCTGAGGGCCTAGAGGAGCGAGGCCAAGCTAGGAAAAGGGGACAACTGGACAGCAGGCACAGCACATGCAAAGGCCCTGCGGCTGGAATGTGGCATAGCAGGGATGGAGATGGCCACACGCCCCGCAGGGCCCTTGCCCCAGGTCCTCACACCCACCTTCCCCTCCTCTGGGCTCAGCCCCCGCCCAGCCTCCATCCACCCAGCCTCCATCACAGCTGCCCTCCTGAGAGCGCAGCGGCTTCCCTCCTGCTCCGCGCTGGTTCTCGGGCAGTTTCCGCTCAGGTGCCTCACTTCCTCTCTAGGGGACCAGATGTCCAAGGGAACTTCACTTTCTGTGGCTCCGGCCTCCCTCCCCCTCCCTCCCTCCCGCGCAGCTGCCTCTAGAGGCAGTTTCAATTCCCACCTGTGCTCAGCCTGCGGGGCTGCCCCAGGACCTCCACACCCCCCAGAGCTGCGCAGGGCTGAGCAGTCCAGGTGCCCACCAGCCTCCTGAGTGGGGTCCCTGGAGCTGGGAGAAGCTGTAGGGTGGGCAGCGGCGGGCACTCTGGGGAAACAGCACAGCGCCACTCTGGGCAGAACTGGGCACATTGGTGGCCTCAGGTGCTGAGCAGGCCTGCCATCGGCCAGACCCAGGGGCCACCGCTGGCCCTGCCGGGCAGTCAGCACTCAGGGGACGTGTGCTGAGGAGGAACTGTGGCCCCCAGAACGGGTCCACATCCTGACCCTGAAACTTCAGAATGTGACATGATTTGTAATAAGGGTCTCTGCAGAGGGGACTCCTTAGGGTGGTCCCAATTCCAACCACGGCCGTCCTTTTAACAACAGGAGAGAGGCCGAGCACCGTGGCACACACCTATGATCCCAGCCACTCTGGAGGCTGAGGCAGGAGGATCGAAAGTTGAAGGCCAGCCTGGGCAACTCAGCAAGACTGACCCAAAATAAGATCAAAAGGGCTGGGCGCGGCTCGGAGGTGGAGCCACTACTGAGTGGTGGCCTCGCACGTGGAGGCCCTGGGTTCACCTCCTGGCACCGCAGAGGAAGGAGGAAGAGCGGGAGGACAGACAGACAGACAAGGTGACAGCCACGAGAAGACAGAGGCTGTGACTGCAGCGAGGCGTCCCCAAGCCCAGGGACGCCAAGGATGAAGGCAGTGGCCACCAGAAGCAGGAGAGGCCTGGGGTGGAGCCTGCCTCGGGGCCTCTGGGAACCCGCCCCCCACACTGACTTGGGACTTCCCACTGCCACGGCGAGGACAGGGTGACTCTCTCCTGTCCTCGGCCACCCAGTTTGTGGAACTTTGTTTCGGCCACAGCAGGTGCCCTGGCCCCGGGGACATCAGGCCCCACCCTGTGCCAATGGGCCAGGCTGCGGGCGGGGTCCCCAGGGCTGCTGTCATGAAGGACCACAGGACAGTGGGGACTTCCAGCAATGCTCCCTTTAATACCCAGGTCACCGGCCCACAGCGTGGCTGACCCTGCCAGGCAGAGCTGGCGGCCAGGTCCCTTCCTTCTCGTAGCACCACGTGGCTCCTCCCAAACGCAGCCGGGAGCGGTGGCCAGAGGGGCCCAGCCCCGGGAGGTCCCTGGCGCACAGCCTCAGTGGCCCTGGTGGCCCTGGCGTCCCCCTGCCGGCTACAACGTGGAATGCTTCTCAAAGGGCACCGACAGGAGGCGGGCGGCCGCTTCGTCCAGGAACCAGCGCAGCGTCCCCGTGTGGGGCTGGACCAGGGCGGCGGGCAGCGGCTTCTCCTCCTTGTCCTCCAGAATGCGCTGCGAGGAGGGGACAGAGCGTGAGACCCCAGCGCCCTCGGCCTCTCAGAGCCCCACGGTGACTCCTGAAAAGGACCAAGTGGCCGGTAGTCCCTGCCACAGCGCGTGGCCGGGAGAGCGGCGGAAACTGGGTTTTTGGATTCGGGACTGTGCACACCCAGGTCTGGGGTGGAGCATCTTGGGGACAGGACATGGTGCTCCGTCCACCCCTCCCACACGCACTGATTCTTGTATCTGGAGTGAAAAACTGAAACTTCACATCTCTGCAGGGGACAGTTCCCGGGTGTGGGATTGTCCACTGGGGCCTTCTGCTGGAGCTCAAACTTTGGGACTTGGGGACACTTTGGATTCGGGATGCTCAGCCTCCGCCCTCCTCAGCTGCCCCGACCCGTAGCCATGGGCAGGGCCCCGCCCGCGGCTGTGGTGCTGGGCCAGCTCCCCCTGTGGAGGCCAGAGCTCGGGGCGTCTAGCCTCACAGGTGACGGCCCGGTCCCTGCTACAGCAGCTGCAGCTGATCTGTACCCAAGTGGTGGGTGCGCTAGGAAGACTTCCCTAAGGGCAGTGAAATCAGAATTTTCTAGAAATTTCTTCTTTTTTTCATTTGACTTTTGTGCCCAATCATCTACCAAGGTAGGACCGTGCCCAGCTGGCGCGATGTGGTCCGGGAGGCCGTGGGGTGCTGACCCTGACCTGACTGGGAGTTATGAATGCAGATGGCCGAGTGTGGGCAGGTGCTGCGTCCAGGGGTTCTGCCTCCACGGGATCCACCCACCAGACACCCAGCACATTCCAGAAAAAAGAAAAGTGTGTTGAACCCGTTCCGACATCTTCCTTTGTTGTGATTCCCTAAATAACACAGTAGAACTCTTTTATTTTTTTAAATTTTTTTTGGTACCAGGGACTGAACTCAGGGGCACTGACCACTGAGCCACCTCCCAGCCCTGTTCTGTATTTTCTTTAGGGACACAGCCTCCCTGAGTTGCTTGGGCCCCACCGTTGCTGAGGCTGGTTTGAACCCGCCATCCTCTGGCCTCCGTCTCCCAAGCCACTGGGATTACACGACACCTCTTTACAGGGCCGTGACACTATATCTGGTTTCCTAAGTCCCCAAGGGACATTTGAAGGCTACAGAGGATGTGCCCAGCTGGGGTGCAACAGTGCATGATTTTACAGAAGGGACTTCGGATGGATTTTGGTCTCCAGATTGTTCTAGAACAATCTTCTGTGGACACTGAGGGACACTGTCTGCCTTTTGCCCCCCAAGTTCTCTGTGTGTCTTCACCTCTACGACAGCTTTGGGGACCTCGATTCCTGCCACGGCCCGGGGAGGCGAGTCGCTGGCCTGAGCTCCCACTCGCAGCAGCAGCCACGTGGACCCACCTGTGGGGAGTCCCTGGGGACCCCCCCCACCCCCCTAAGGTGGGAGAGCTGGGGCGTGGGGGGCTGCACGCTGGCCATCGCTGGCAGGGAGCTTGGCCTACAGGACCATCCAGAGTCGTGCACCTTGAACCCCAGCACTAAGCCACCCTGGGAAGACGTCCGGGCTCGACAGCTTTTATTTTTATTACATATTCAAAAAATATTCTAGTGTCTTCCACAGTCGCCCATTGGCCTGTTTGACAATGGCACTTGAACATTTTTAGAAATTACTTACAGCTTATTTTTTTTTAAATATTTATTTTTTAGTTGTAGTTGGACACAATACATTTATTTCATTCGTTTATTTATATGTGGTGCTGAGGATGGAGCCCAGGGCCTTACGTGTGCGAGGCGAGTGCTCTTTCACTGAGCCACCACCCAAGCCCAACTTACAGCTTATTTTTAATATTTTATTCTATACTTTCTTAAAATGTTCTGTGTAGCTATATTGTATCTTATTCCTAATGCAACATTGTTTTTTTCTCTTGATTAGCACTTACAGGGCTTTGTCCATCTTTTGGATCTACTTATTTTAGACTTTAAAAAATATTAACCAAGCCATCAACTTCTGATTTTAACTGCACTTACTCCTTCTGCTATCTTTTCTTCAATTTAATATTGTTTAAAAATATTTTTTAGTTTTAGGTGGACACATTATCTTTATTTTTTGTTTTTTGGGATGCTGAGGATCTAACCCAGTGCCTCATGCATGCTAGGCAAGTGCTCTAACACTGAGCCACAACCCCAGCCCTCTTCAATTTAATATTATTGCCCTCTTCCTAATTCTAAAATAAAGCATTTACTGTTTCCTCTTTAATAATTTTAAAAATTCATTTGAGTTCTGGGAATGGTGGCACACACCTGTAATTCCAGCAACTCAGAGGCTGGGGCCAGCCTCAAGAACTTACTGAGACCCTGTCTCAAAATAAAATGGCTGGGGGCATAGCTCAGTGGTAGGGACTCAATCTCCAGTAACAACAACAAAAATTTTTTTTTTTTTAAATTATGCATTTAAGTTGGGGGTGATGGCACACATCTGTAATCCCAGCAACCTGAGAGGCTGGGGCAGAAGGATTGCAAGTTTGAGGTCAGCTTCAGCAACTTATCAATTTAGCAAGGCCCTGTCTCAAAATAAAACAAAAAGGGCTAGTGCCTCAGTGGTTAAACACTTCTAGATTCAATCCCTGGTACAAAAAACAAACAAAAAATTATGTATTTTATGCTATGAATTTACTTCTGAGCACATCTTTGGCCATGCTACATCAATTTCATTTCATGTGTGTTAATTCCTAACTATCCCATAATTGCAACTTTGATTTCCCCCTTTGATTCAAGAATCAGTGAATTATTTCAGATCTGATTTCTCTAGCACAATAGCATTTGGGGTCATATTCTGGTCATATCCCTGGTGCCCATAACCCTCCTGGGACTGGAACCCCTGGCCATTACCTTCAGAACAGCAGCCTTGCCTTCTCCAGTGGCCACAAAGATAACAGTTCGGGCTGCATTTAGCACAGGTAGCGTAAGGGTCACACGCTGTGGAGGTGGCTTTGGGGAGTCACTGATGGGGGCCACAATCTTCTCTTGCTCCTGGGAAAGGAAGGCCCATGGTAGGGAACAGAAGACAAGCGTATTTCTACTGCCTGAACACTTGTGCACTCCAGGCCTTGCCCATCCCTTATCCCATGCTCTCCCAACAGTCCTAAGGCAGGTTATTTAAGGTCCCCCCACCTGTTTTTGCAGAGATGGAGATCAAACATAGAGATGGAGATGGAACACATGCTAGGTCAGTGCTCTACCGCTGAGCTGCACCCCCTGCTTGAGGTCTCTGTTTAGGGTGGGTCACGTGGGGCTCAGCAGGGCTGGGCAGGTGGGGCTGGTGCAGGCCAGTCTCAGGCCTGGCTTTAGCCACCACCGCCACCTTGGGCCACCACCCTCTGCTGTTCAGACGCCAGGGGCTTGGGTCACAGGTCCGAAGGGTCTACGCGGGTGCTCTCACCTGCAGGAGTGGGTGGTCTGGAAAGAGGGAGCAGGTGTGGCCATCAGGGCCCACCCCCAGGATCAGCAGGTCGAAAACCGGGATGGAATCTCCTTGGAAGGCCTGGGCAGGGGAGAGGGGTTGAGAGCGCGAGGGCATGGGAGGAAACGGGGATTTGTCAGAAAGAGGAACACAATACGACCCGCCCTCTGCTCCTGCCTCCAAGTTCTGGATGGAAAACAGTTTCTAAGCTGCGTCCACACTGAACGGCTCGGCCCTCTTCCTCGTCATCATTCCCTAAGTAACACAGCGAGAGACGACTTGCTTAGCATTTGCATTCTGTTAGGCATCACAGTCACCCTCTCTGATGACCTACAGTCACACGTCAGCACCGCAGCACTCAGTAGAAGCGACCTCATCACCTTCAGGTCTTGGTGTGTGACGAGGACTACGGGAATCAACACCCAGAGGGTCCCACAGGACAGCTATAGCTGGAACCCAGGAAACAGTACTGTGGTGCTTGTGATGGAGGAGATTATAATCTGAGGTTCCACTTTTCATGTGTCCGACTGGCTAAGAGTCCTGGCCCGGGTCTGGGGACACAACTGTCCCCAAGATGTCGGGACCTGGACCCACCACTGCATGTCAGCAGCCAGGCAACCCTAGAGCTCCCCCACGTGGGGCTGAGTCCTCAGGGTGTTTCCTCTGCGGAGCGGCCTCAGGGCCACCTCTGGTTGCTGACGGTCACAGGGCTGCTCGGAGGGACCCACCTGTCTCAGCTTGTTGGCGTAGTCCTCGGCTGCCTCCTCCACGGGCAGCGTGGGGTCAATGGTGATCACTCGGCTGTCTGGGATGGGCAGTCTGGAGAGCAGCTGCGTCTGTGGAGACAGGGGGACAATGTCACCAACAGCGATGTGACCACCTGGATCCTCCAGCTGAGGCGCTGTCCTGTTCCCACTTACACCCGGGGAGACGGAGGCGCTGAGACCGTTCCTGGCCAAGACCAGATTCCTGGGCCCAGGTAACACGGCCCTCGGGACAAGGTTCACTGGGACCTCGGCTGCCCTTGGGGCCAGAACAGGAGGGTCCCCGCAAAGGGAGAGTGGCCACCCTGGACGAGCTGGAGTCACAGTGGCCAAGTGCTACCAGCAGCTTTCCACCGGGGGTCCTTCAAGTCCACGGTCATGGCCCCACCCTCCGCCTTGCCATCCCCCTACACAACTCCTGGGCCTCTCGGCCGCCTCCTCCTGTGCCCGCACCTTTCCCACTGCGGGCCGCAGGGCCACCCTGACCTGTGGCAGGGAGGCGGCCCCAGACCCCTGACCTGCTGAGACAGCCGACAGCGACCTCCCACAGCGTCTCGGAGCCCAACCTCAAGCCAAGGGCAGCTCAGCCACCGCAATGCTGCGCAGGCCACAGAGGAGAAGCGATGACACTCCAGTGTCCCCAGAGCAGGTAGGGACAGGGATGCAGGACCTGCCAGCTGCCCCGCCCACGTGCTGCGCGCCTGAGAAGGAGCTCCATGTTGGGGCAGTAGGGAGCCACGGAGGGTATGTGAGCTGTGCAGGGGCAAGATCGGATTCACTGTTGGTCGGGCGTCCCTGCTCTGTCCCTGTCTGTCTACTGGAATGCTGTGACAAAGGAGCAGATGGGGCGGCCTGAGGACAACAGCTCTGGAGCGTGGGAAGCCCAGGCCACGGGCTCCAGGGGACTCCGTGTGGCGAGGGGCTGCCTGCGGTTCAGACGGTCCCACTGGGTCCTCGTGCCCAGGAAGGGACTCGGAGGGTCTCCTGGTCTCTAAGGTGGGCCTTCGTCACCTCCCCAAGGCCCCACCTCCCAGGGCCATCTCCTTGGGGTTAGGACTTCAGCCTGACTTGTGGGGACATGAACATTCAGGCCCTGCAGCACAAACCCAGCTGGAAGCGCCCAGGCCCCTTTCTGTCACCTCCTTCCAGTTCCTCCCTCAGCACATCATCACATCGTCACATGGGCTACAGGCCCCGGGCTGTCCCCTCCCCAGGGCAATGCTACTACACACCACCCTCCTGGGTGGCCTCGAGCCGACGCCCCACAGACGCAGTGGACACAGAAGCCCAGAGGAGGGACACCCTCTCGAGGCCCTTTCCGGCCCAGGGCTCCTCACAGCCTGGCTGGGGCCAGGCGACTCCAGAGTCCCTTCACTTACTCCACCCCTGCCCCTGCAGGTTCTCCCGGGAGTTGCCCCTCGGTGGTCATGGGGACAGGGCGCCCCAGGTCAGGCTGGGCTTCCAGGGAGTCTGGAGCAGGGGCTAGGTGGCTTCAGGGGATCAGGTCCCTAGAAACAGAATGGCCGGTGGAACTGGCGGGTTCCTTCTGAACATGCTGCGAATGCTGCAGGTCCCCAGGAGGGCGGCCCCGGCTGATTCTCCCACAGCAACAGGGCCAAGGCCTCGCAGCAGAAATGCAGAGGCCTAGAGGACCCAGGTCCCACCTCAAGGAGGGAAATGCCTCTGCACCCTGTAGTGGGGTGAATGGTGGACCTCCAGAACTCACAACCACCTAGAACCCCAGAATATGATCTTGCTAAGAAATAGGGTTACAACTGGGGTGTGCTGGGGCACATCTCTACTCCCAGCTACATAGGAGGCTGAGGCAGGAGGATCACAAGTTTGAGGCCAGCCTCAGCAACTTAGTCAGACCCTGTCTCAAAATAAAATAAAAAGGGCTGGGAGTGAAGCTCAGTGGGAGAGAGCTTGCTCTGCGTGTGTGAGGCCCTGGCTCATCCAGTGCTACGGAAGAAGAAAGAGTGTAACTTCCGATGAAATTAGTTAAGACCCATTCATTCTAGACTGGGTTATCCCAAAGTCACTTAGAAGACTGGCATCCTAGGACGAAAGGAATGAGAGAAGGCCCTGGGAACAGAGGAGGCTGCCACTAGCCAAGGAACCCCGACAGGAAGACCCTCCCCCAGAGCTCCCAATGCAGCGTGGCAGTGGGACCCCCTGACTCCAGCTCTAACCTTCAGTGGGTGAGGACATCAATTCCTGTGGTTTTTAAGCCCTCCGTATGTGGTCATTTGCTTCGCAGCTCTAGAAAACCAGCAGAAGGAGCAAGTCCGGGCCTGACATGGCCTTTGGTTTGGCAGCGTCCCCTTGTGCCAGCTCTCCACGGCCAGCTCCTGCAGCCTTCCAAGCCAGCTCGCTCGTGCTGGATGGGGGGCCGTCTATGCTGCAAGCCCTGGAGGAAACCGCCGGGCTCCCCTTTGCAGCCCTAGCACAGAGCACAGGACTCCACAACGGGGACACATAATCTCTCTTTTGCTGCTTTGTTAGAATTTTGTCTCTTAATTTTAAAAAATGCAAAGTTTTAAAAAAGTTGCACAAGGAAAGGAACAACACACTTTCTTTTTCTTTTTTGGCACTGGGGATTGAACCCAGGGCCACTTAATCACTGAGCCGCATTCCAAACCCATTTTTAAAGTATTTTCTTTAGAGACAGGGTCTCGCTAAGTTGCTGCAGCGGGTTTTGAACTCGCGATCCTCCTCTCAGCCCCAGATAAGGTACAGGGCCCGGCTCCACCCGGATCCCAGACGCCAGGCTCTTCGGTCCCCTTACACGCAGGGCGGCCACCAATGGAACTTGTGATACAATGCGTTATTTAGTGTCACTTCTAGCTCTTTGGCCAAACCTGTCCCTCTGCCTAGTCACACTGGACCACCCACGTAGAATTGGAGAGTGGTGTGGTCCAGGTGGCACCTCAGGACACCCATCAGTCAGTCCCCAAACAACTGCAGAGGACACGGCGAGGCCCTGAGTGACCCCACCCACAAAGGCGAGGCTCGGGCGGTGGGCGGGGCCCTCTCGGCATGATCCCCGGCGGCCCCCGTAGTTCTCACCCGGTAGAGGCCGTACGTGCTCTCGGCGTGCTCGAAGGGCACCAGCCGCTCGTCGCAGAAACCCAGCGTCCACCGCGCTAGGCTGGCGGGCCCGGCGGGGGCGGCGGCGGCGGGCAGCTCACGGGCCAGCATCGACACGAGGCTGCCGCCCGACAGGCCGAGCGCGAAGCGGCCCCGGGTCCCTTCCAGGCAGCACGCAGCCCGCTGCGCCACCAACTGCGCTAATGACGCGCCCAGTTCCTGCGGGCTCGAGAACACCGAGATGAGGCCCGAGGCGGGCGCGGCCATGGCGACGGCGGGGCGGCCGGGAGACGGAAGCGCTCTCGGCGGCCGCCAGTGCGCCTGCGCGAAGGCCAACCCCGCCACACCTGAGCTCTTTGGTCGGTCTGCGCTACGCACATGCGCAGTCCGGCAAGTGAAGCCCCGACAGGGAAGGGCGATGTCTTCTGTGCCCAACCTTTGAATCTTTGCGAGCTAGGCCTGAGCCCTTCCCTGAGCTGGCTTAGGAGGAGCTCGGAGGCAGGCCTGCGTCCCCACAGAAGGGGACATGGGGTTGGGATGGCGTGAGGAGATTCGGGAAGGTTTCCTGGAGAAGGTGGTATTTTGGTGGGCTTTGACATCTGTTAACTTTATTTATCTGTTGCATTTGTTGTCTCTTCTAATTAAAACATAACTCCCTAAGAGTCAAGGTGTTTGTTTTGTTTTATTCATTGATGCCTGGCGAGCCTCCCGAACTGTGTCTGACACAGAGTAGGAGCTCAGTACATCTGTTGAATTGCTTTAGCAAACACTCTGGAGGCTGCTGGGTCCCTCCGAGGACCCAAAAAGCCCTCCCGCCTGGTTGCACCTGATGAGCTCCATGACTTGGGTAAGGAGGGATTTGAGGAGCAGAGGGCTGCAAGGCCTGGGGGTGTAAGGAGCGGCTCCTTCCAGTGCTGAGGTAATTCGGTGGAGTATAGTTAAGTGCAATGAGACTCACTCAGTGCATTTTAAAATCAGTGTCAAAACAATTCCACTTGCCATAGCATCATAGAGAATAAAATACTCAGGAGTAACAACAGAAGTGCAAGACCTGTACACTGAAAATGAAGATTTCACTGAAGAAAGTTAAAGATGTTCATGGAAAGACGTCCCATGTTCATGGATTGGAAAATAAGATGGCAGTACTCCCCAAGTTGTAGAGATGCAAAATAATCACTATCAAAATGCAAACTTTTTTTTTTTTTTGTAGAAATTGAAAAGCTGGTCCTAAAATTCACAAGGAATTCACACTTCCTAGTTTTAAACTTACTACAAAGCTACAGTATTCAGGCCAGTGTGGTATTGGCCTAAAGACAGACATGTAGATCAGTGAGTAGAACTGTAACAAGGACTGACTATCTTCACTTGTGCCTGCAGTTGTCTGATGGGTAGCTAAAACCAGGATTAAAGACTTGGCATCTCTGTCCCCGTATTGCATCTGTCTCCTGTGCTCTGAGTCACCACGTGTAAAGATTCAACCTCCCTGATAAACAGCATGAGGTGAGTTGAAGCTGTCCTTTCTTACTGTGGACGAGGCTCCACTTGACCAATCCTGAGATAATGATGGGCAGCCCACACCTCAAGATCATCTGCTTTGGCAGCTGTGAAAAGCCTCCAACTGTACAAACCCCAAGTGCTTGCCCTCATTCTCCTTTCTGTAGAAACTCAAAGTCATTGTCAGTCCCTTGAAGACATGGCTAAGGACATGATTCTAATCAGTTCATTTCACGCCTTTCTCCATTATCTTTTCTGTTTGGTGTTTGGGGCTGGAGGCCAGAGCTGCTTGGTTGGATCCCCAGAGTCAGGCCTCAGGCAACAGAACTGAGATGCAAAAATAAACCCATATGTTGTGGTCAGTCTTTAACAAGGGGCCAGGTCTCTTCAATGGGGAAAAAGGTCTCTTCAGGGCTGAGGGTGTGGCTCAGAAGTAAATTGCTTGCTCAATCAGCATTTACTGGGAAAAAGCAAAAAGTCTTTTCAATAAATGGTGCTGGAACAATGGGATAGCCACCTAGAGAAGAAGGAAGCTGGACTCTGCTATGTAGAATAATGCCCCCCACAAGATGGCCACCCCTAACACTCTGAATGCCTAAAGGTATGAGGATAGTTTACAAGGGGGGACTGTGATGGCAGATGAAATTAGGTTGATACCCAGTTGTCCTTAAATAGGTTTTCTGGATGGCCCAAGGTAACCAAAAAAGTCCTTATAAATAGAAGAGCAAAGCAGAAGAGGGATACCCAGAGGGGTGATGTTGTCAGGAAGACTCAGCCCTCTGTTGCTAGGTGGACAAGGAGGCCCAGAGCCAAGAGCTGCAGGTGGTCCCAAAGCTGGAAAAGGCGAGGAAATAGATTCGCAACCAGAGCCTCTAAACATACAGCCTGCAGACACCCTGGATTTAGTGAAATCCATTTCTGACGTCCAGTGTTTAGGCCTGTAAGGTATGTGTTATTTTAAGCCCCTGTGTTTGTGGTAATTTTGTTACAGCAGCTAGAAAACTGATACAGATCCCCACCTCACACTGTATACAAAAATTAACTGAAAATGTATTCAAGACCAGCGACAAAAACACTCAGGGTCACTCCAGGGGAACTGGGCTGCATGAAATAAGCACACAAAGAGAAATACCTTTTTCTTTGGGGTCCTGTGACAGCTCCTCTGACCTTAAGGGTCCCCAGAAAGAGAGCGAGCACATGCTGACCCCTTTTGTTGAGGAGAAGCCATTCAGATGAGGCAAGGGGCCAGGTTTCAGGGGGTTGAGCCTAGCTTCGTGATGTCTGCTGTCAGCAGGTTGACTGACACCTAGGAAGGCCACACCCAAAGGCAGAGCAAGAGAAGGGGACACACAAAGGGCGTTTCCATGGAACATTCTATCCCAAACCGGGCAAAGGGGTAGTATCACAAATGGGGCTGCAGGAAGGCACGCCCGTGCACGAAGACACATTCTACTACTTCAAGGATCGGGGCAGTCATCTAGGGCCACTTTGATGTGGTCAGATCACGGGAAGTGACCCACAGAGCCCCAAACAATCAGGGAAGGAAAATGCTGGTCACACAGCACAACAGCCTCCCACAAAGACCTAAATGTAAACGCTAAAGCCAAGAAACTTGGAAGAACACAAAGGCGTAAATCCTCAGGACCTTGAGCTAGATCACTGGTTGAAAGACTATTCTTTTCCCAATGACCAGTTCTTGTGCCCACACTGAAGACCAGACGACCACAGGTGTGTGGGGGGGTTTATTTGGGCACTCTTGGTTTTATTCACTGGTCTGTATGTCCTTACACCAAGCCACACTGTCTTGATGACTTGACTTTGCCTTGGTGGGCGCTGAAGGTACAAGCAACAAAAACGAGAAACCAGACTCCGTCAAGACTTTGTCTTACAAGGACACTCTCAAGAAGGGGAAAAGAAAACCCACCAAGTGGAAGGAAATCTTGAAATTTTTCAAAAGGTGAAGGCCAAGAAGTATCTAAGATATTCCTCCAAAGAATATAGGCAAAGGACCAATGGCTCGTGAGAAGAGGGCCAGTTCTTGAGCCACCGTGGAAATGCACATCAAGACATCAGGATGGCTATGATCGAAAAGGCAGATGACAAGTGCTGGTGAGGATGAAAGAAAAAAAGAAAAAAAACAGGTGGACCCCAGCATTGCAGGTGGAAGGTCAAGTGGTGCAGCCACTTTGAAAACAGACTGGCACTTCCTGAAAGGGTTAAGTGTGAATGTGTGATCTGGCATTTCCACACCGAGATGTACACCCAAGAGAATGTTCACAATAGCATTATGTAATTACTTTTGGAACTGAGAACTGAGTGCTTTACTACTGAGCCACATCCCCAGCCCTATTTATTTTTTGAGACAGGCTCTCACTAAGCTGCTGAGGCTGGCCTCAAATTTGTGATCCTCCTGCCTCAGCCTCCTGAGTTGGGATTGCAGGTGTGCACCACCATATCTGGCACAACAGCATTACTTATAACAGTCAAAAATGTAAACCACACTGTCCATCCACAGATGACTGGGTCCACAGAGTATGATCCATCCACACAGTGGAACATTACTTAGCTGTAAAAAGAAGGAAGCCCTGCCACAGGCTTGGATGTGGATGAGCCTTGAAAACTTGATGCCAAATAACAAAATCCAGACAAAAGGCCACACAGTGTGTGATCCCATTGATAAGAAATGTCCAGAGCAAGGAGATCCACAGAAGCAGAAAACAGATGAATGGTTGCCAGGGTCCGGTGGGGGTGGGCTGGGGGTGACTGCCCATAGGGGCGGGGTTTCCATGAGTTGGAGAAACTTTTCTGCAATTAAATAGTAGTGACTGGGACTGGGGATAGAGCTCAGCTGGTAGAGTGCTTGCCTCACATGCACAAGGCCCTGGGTTCAATCCCCAGCTCCATAAACAAAATAGTAGTGATAGTTGCACAACCTCTTGAATATACTAAAAGCCATTAAATTATTCATTTTAAGAAGATGAATATTATGGATGTGAATATTTCAATTGAAGAAATACAGAGGTGACCGGGCGGAGTGCGGGGGTGGAGAGAAATGGTGTCCCACACGTGGAAGACAGCAGGAGCCAAGATGCAAAACCCGGGTGCTGGCTGGAAGCCACTGCGCGGTGGAAGGAGTCTGAGGGCACCCGGTGCACCTGGATCCCCCCAAAAGGGACCAGGGCCCTTGGGGGGAGCAGGCCAGGGCCCTGGCTCTCCCCCACGTGCCTCAGTGACCTGCACCCTCCTCCTGGCATCCCCTCCAGCATTCCTCAGCCACGTGCTGCTCGGTCCCTGCTCTCAGGGCCACCTGCCTATGCCAGGCTCCCGCATCACAGGTACAAATGTCCCTCTGTGCAGATCATCCCAGGGCCTCCCATAAAGAAGGGGCGTGGGCCGAGTCCTTCTGATCCTGGCTGTCTTCTCCATGTTGAGGGGCACTGGGGCATCATGGAGCTTCCCACTGGGCAGATGAAAAACTCCAGAACTGGCGGGGCGCGGTGGTCCACGCCTGCCATCCCAGCAGCAGGGGAGGCTGAGGCAGGAGGAACGTGGGTTCAAAGCCAGCCTCAGCAACAGCAAGGTGCTAAGCAACTTAGTGAGACCCTGTCTCTAAAGAAAATATTAAAAGGGCTGGGATGTGGCTCCGAGGTCGAGTGCCCCTGAGTTCAATCCCTGGTACCAAAAAAAAAAAAAAAAAAAAAACCTTCCAGAACTCTCCAGGGCTGGGTGCAGCCCAGTGGTGAGTGGGTGCTGGGCATGCAGGAGGTCCTGGGTTCCAGCCCGGCTCCGCCAAAATCAAGTCAAAACTGTAGCACCATGCCACGAGGAGACGCAGTGGAGACCGACAGGCATTTTGCCAGGCGAAAGCCAAACCGAGAAGACAGGTGACTGCTGGTGCCACCGTGGGAAAGCAAGAGCAGCGCCTGCCAGGTGACAGGGAGGGGTGAGGAGCCAAGCACAGGGTCTTTTAGGACAGTGGAACTGTTTTGTGTGATATAGGTTGAGCATCCCTAATCCAAAACATGAAATCTGAAATGCTCCAAAAAAAATTTTTTATGTATTTTTTTCTTTTCTGGTGGGGGGGTGCAAGCCAGGGCCTCGGTGTACCAGGACCTGCTCCGCTGCAGAGCTACCTTCCACCCCCAGAGCAAACTCCTAGAGCAAACTATGCCACGGGGGAAACTGCACACCACGGAACTGGGTTTCACGCACAAAATTATTAACAATTTTAGCTGGAGACTGTGCCCTTGTCGGTAATCCCAGCTGCTCAGGAGACTGGGGCAGAAGGACCCAGTCTGAGGCCAGCTTAGAAGACCCTGTCTCAAAATAAAAAAATAACAAGGCTGGAGCCGGAGCTCATGGTAGGGCACCACCTCGCACGTGCGAGCCCCGGATTCCAACCCCAACACACACGAAACCCCACAGCTTGATCCTAAAGTCCTCAGGGTACCGTCTCACCCCCGGAGGGACCTCCTGAACACAAGCACATCTACAGTCACAGGCTTTGGGACAGGAAAAAGGGATACTGGGACACCTTCTTGCCAGGTGCTCTTGGCAAGGACTGCATTTCCCTCCCTGCACCTCATTCCTGGAGTTGAGAGACGGGGTCTTTGGGAAATCATTAGATCCATCAGGGTGGAGCCCCGTGTTGAGTCCTGATGGCTTAATAAGAAGGGGAGACAGACAGACAGACAGGCTCCTGCCATGATGGATGCAGCCAAGAGAGACCTCACTTGGGACTGCACTGTGATGTTTGGACCTTCAGCCTCCAAAACTGTGAGCCAACTGAACCTCTTTTCTTTATAACGTAGGCTGCCTCAGGTACTTCACTGTAATAACAAAAAGCTGACTTTTTTTTTTTTTTTTTTTTTTTTGGTAGGTATCCAGCTTGACCTTACCACAGCCATCTTGAGCCATAATTGCCATGACTGTCCCTCAGTAACCTGGTCTTTTTTCACCAGTTTCTCAGCAAACTGTACACAGAGCTGCTGAAGTGCGATGTGGAGCTTCACAAGAGCCTGGCTCCAGCACTCCAGGGCCGGGCCTGGTGTCTTTGATCCTAGCTGGAGATGAGCCAGGCACAGCGCCTTCTGTCCTGACCACGAGAAGCCCCTTCCTCTGACCCGACTGCAGGGTCCACCCGGCTTCTGCACCATGGGAGTGAAGGACAAGGAGCGACTGGGCTTCCGGCAGGCAGGCGCCAGATGCTCTGCAGGTTTATTTCTTAAAATCCATTAGGGAACAAAAGCCCTGTGTGGGGCTGCTGCGAGGCAGGTGGGGACACTCTCCACTGCCCCCGCCCCGCTCAGGGCTGGACGGTGCTGCTGCCGGAGGGTAATGTGCATCTGGGTGGCCACTGCAACTGGCTGGCACATGGGTCCAAGATGAGCCACCAGTGAGAGGAAGGCAGCAACGGAGCTGCCCCAAGGGGACTGCACAGATGTCACCACCAACCCAAGGTTTGACCGTCACTAGCAGAACCCCTGGGGACCCTCAGGAGTGGCTGCTGGGAGTGTCTAACAGGCTGGAACCCCCCTGAGGCCCTCAGGAGACACCCCCTGGCAGGAGATCTTCCCGACACCACTGCTGCCGCTCTCACAGGTCCTTCCAGCAGTCACAAAAGTGGGGACACCCGCGGCCTTTGCCAGGGACAGGAAGCAGGGGGCTGGGTAGCCCGGACGGTCTTCAGGGCCCCTCAGCGGGCGCTCTGAGGAGGCACCTGAACAGAGACATCTAGACAGAGGTGGACAGGGGCGACATCCAAGTGGTCACAGTTCATTCTGGAAGCTTCCAGGGCATCAGAAGGGAAATGGGGGAACCGGGAGGGTCAGGGATGGCAAAGTACAAAAGGCAGCCAGCCCAGACAGGAGACTCCGCGGACGGGGCCAGGCACCTGGGTGGGCTCCTCGTTCCGGGGAGGGCGGGGCCTCTTGGAGTTCACGGCCCTAAACATCTGGAACCAGCGCAGGGGGAGGCCCGGGCGGTTCCGTAAGGCACAAGGACGGGGACGCCTGCTCCGGGTCCAGGGCCAGAGACAGGGATGAGACCTGGAGGGCAGCTGGGCCCTGGGCACACGGAGCTCCCGGGAAGGGCGGAGGCGGTGCCCAGGGGCAGGGGCGCGGAGTAGGAGGACTCCGAGGCTGGGTCCCTCGCACCCCGCAGACAGCCGGCATGTGGCTAGGTGGCTGGGCAGGAGGGGCAGCCGGGGACAGGGCCCACCAGACTCAGCCGGGGGTCTCAGCTGGCAGGGAGGGACCTCAGAGGGCAAAGGCGCCCGAGCAGATGCGGGTGTAGACGCCCTCGTCCAGGGGCAGGTAGTGGCCTTGCTTCAGGTCCAGGAAGAAGAGCCGGTCCGAGGTCTGGCGGGGGTCGAAGCCCTCGCGCTGCAGCCTGGTCTTCTGGATCTTGAAGGTGCCTGTGGAGGGGACAGGAGCCTGGGAAAGGCGCTCCCAGGGCCCGGTTGCGCTCCCTCTCCGGTACCTCCCGCCCTTTCCCCGCTGTGGCTACCTCTGGTGGCTCAGCCCCCTCCTCCAGGAAGGGCTCCCTGATCACCCCATCGCCCTGGCCCCGTGCTCAGCCCCGACCCCGAGGCAGGGCTGTGTCTGTCACACAGAGGACTGGAGCCCAGCAGCCCCGGCCCTGTGGGCCAAATGTGGCCCGCCACTTGTTTGTCAATAAAGTTTTATTGGCACAATCCCTGACCACTCATTCATGCATCCTCCATGGCTGCTTTGGCCCCATAATGGCTGTTGAATAGTTGCAAGGAGACTGTAAGAAAAACTGCACCTGCACTAAACATGGACAGACTTTGTTCTCGTCAACATTCCCTAACAACACAGTATCAACTCTGCGCACAGGACTTCCCTTGTATTGGGCGTTCTAAGTCATCTAGACGGAACTGACAGTCTATGGGAGGACACTGCAGGTTCTGTGCAAATACCACACCCTTTCATAGAAGGGACGTGAGAGTCTCCAAATATTGGTATCCACAGGGATTCTGGAACCATCCCCGGTGGACACTGGGGAATGACTGTACTGGACTGTAAAACACCAAGAACACCAAGCCCAGGGCCGGTGGGAAGGCACACTCTGGGCAGCTGCTTGGGGGCAGCGAGGTTTGCCAAATATCCATAGCAGATAGTTCCTCACTCGACTGTGGTACACATGGGGTGGTGACAGGGCCAGAGCCTCGTGGTATCATCACAAGGACATGAGGAAGGGACAGAGAAGCAGAAGTCCAGTGTGCATTTCACAGGAAGACAAATCTCAATTCTTTAAAAACCACAATGCAGGTTTCTGGGGCCCAACCTCAGTTTTAGAGCACATTTCTAGCATAACTGAGGCCCTGAGTTCCAACCACAGAGAAAGAAAAATAGATAAATAGATGATAGGTACATTGACCTATCTCAGAACAAAGGCACAAACAGAGTAAGACATATGCATTCAAGTCCTGGCTCTGCCACTTGCTGGCTGGGTGACCTCAGGCAGATTACTTGGCCTCTCTGTGCCTGTTTCTTTATCAAATGGGGTTGATGGTAGCATTACTCCAGAGGAGTTTGAGAGGTAAATGAAAAGAGATGTGTACAACTTTTGGTGCATAGCAAGCATTATGTAAATATTTGCTATTTATCATGGTTAAGCGAACTAAAAATACAACATACACAAACAGCTGAAGAACTAACACCTAAATCATTACAAGAAATTCCTACCAATCAAAAAGAAAATGAAGGTAGGCATGGTGGCTCATGCCTGTAATCCCGGCAACTCAGGAGGCTGAGGTAGGAGGGTCACAAATTTTGAGGCCAGCCTCAGCAACTTAATGAGACCCTGTCTCAAAATGAAAAAGAAAAGAAAAAAAATGTGCTGTGGGTGCTGTGGCTCAGCGACATAATGCTTGCCTAGCATGTGTGATCCCTGGGTTCGATCCTCAGCACCACATAAAATAAATAAAACAAAGGTGTTGTATCTAACTACAACTAAAAAATGATTTTAAAAAACACACTGGGGATGTGACTCAGTGGTAGAGTGCTTGCCTACTATGTGCAAGGCCCTGGGATCACCACCAGTACTGAAGGAAGGAAGGGGGGAAGGGAGGGATGGACGGACGGAGGGAGACAGGGAGGCAGGAAACGACGTGGGCCAACACAAAACTGGGTGAAACCCGTGAACAGGCAATTTACAGAGAGCAACCTGAAAGGTTCGAGGTGGTAACTCGAACTTCCCAGAAAATGAAAAGATGCGCCCACATCTCAGGAGGGCAAGTGGAGGGGTGTGGGGAGAGGAGAGGTGACCATGTCTGTAAGACGAGAAGGCGCGCAGGAGAGCAGGGCCAGCGGCCGTGGACCGTGCGTCACACCAGCAGCGGGCCTGACTTAGGAAGATGAGTAAATGGTTGCTGAGCCAACACAGGTGGTGGACAGCAAGGTGGGATGGTCACACCTGTGGTGTCCACCTGAGGCAGGAGGCGCAGGAAGATGGGCCGGGCGTAGGGTGCCAGCACTTTCTGCAGCTCCTGATACATGGAGTTGGGGTTCAGCTGGCTGTGGGGGTCCGCGATGGCTGCCATGCCTGCTTTTCCCTCCACTCCTAGAGACAAAGGTGCAGCTGAGAGCCCCCCACCACTGCCAGGTAGCCTTTGCTCTCTCACCTCCCGTCCTCCCCACCTGGGATCACATTTGCCAAAGCAAAAAACATTTTATAAAGCTCTTGCTCCACCCCCTGAGCCCCTCAGGAAGGATGCTGTCATGATCCCATTTTCTGGATGACAACATCATGCATGCGAATGGACTCCACATCCAGGGCTCCCACCTGGTCTGCCAGGTATAGTTATCTAGGTTGTGCACTGCCCAAGGGCATCCAACCTCAAGCCCCTTTTGGCCGGGCTCCCTGAGGTTTCCACACCCCAGGACCATACCCCGCTCCCCAGCTTGCCTGGCACAGCCACTCCGTACACGGCCACGTCTGTCTGGCCCAGCAAGCGGCTCAGCACACCTTCTACCTCGGTGGTGGAAACATTCTCCCCTCGCCAGCGGAAGGTGTCCCCGCTGCGGTCCCGGAAGTACATGTAGCCAAGCTCGTCCATCACCAGCACATCACCTGGTGGAGGCCAGAGATAGGACCACGGCCCCCATCCCCACGGCCAGCCCCCAGGCCCCTGGAGGCTGTGCACCTGAGAGGTAGGCGCTGTCACCCTTGCGGAAGACGCTGTGGGCAATCTTCTTGCTGGTGGCGCTCTCGCTGACGTAGCCATCGAAGCGGCGCAGTGGGTCCTGCTGGTTGATCTGGCCCACCAGGAGGCCAGGCTCCCCTGGGGAGGAGGCCAAACTCGGGCTGAGCCGGGTGGGCAGGTGGCGGAGGGCTCCAGCTCCCCAGGGGCGGCAGGGGTGGGGGCCTGCTCACCGGGCTGGCACGGGATGCAGAGGCCCTGGGCATCCCGCAGCAGCTCCATGGTGTCCTCGTTGACCTTCACCAGCTGGATGGGGTACACGCGGGTCAGGATGCGGCTGCTGAAGCCACAGGAGCCAACCTGGGCGAGTGAACTGGGTCAGCAAGGCCTGGGTGCGCTAGGGGAACGTCCCCAGTGACATCGCGCCTCCCCTGCCCCGGGGCTTGAGCACCCCTAGGTCATCTCAGGTCTGGGACCTCTGCAAAATCCTGGTGGTAAGGGCAGCATCCTGCCCCCAAGCCCATGCCACCTTCCCGTCCTGCCTTGCAGACTCACACAGGGACCTGGCTGGAGGACACTTCCTAGTCCATAAGATCCTCCAGGCCAGCAGGAAGTGGACACCTGTGTTGACCCAGGAACCACCGCGGCAGTGCCCCCAGCCCTGCCCTGCTCAGTGCTGTGGACAGTGATGCTTGTTCAAGGTGACTGTGTCGCTGGGCAGTGAAGGGAGTTACAGCAGCAACCCCAGCGGACGCCAGCGTGCCCTCCAGGGCTGGCCATTCAACAGACATGCGCAGTGAGGACCCTGGCTTTATTAGGGTTACCACGTGCATCCCCAGCCTCGAGGTGGAGCCAAAGGGGCGGGGCATGCGGGGTGGAATGGGCGTAATCCCGGTTGCTAACCCTGGATGCGTGTGTCCGGCTTACAGAGCCACTACCCAGGGGCTCCGCGCTCAGCTCCTGCTGTGATGTGCGGTGACGACACAGTCAATAGCTGGCGGCCCAGTTCACAGAGGAGGAAAGCAAAGCCCCAGAGCCTTAAGTGACTTGCCTAGAAGAGCTGCACCTCCACGTGCCAGGGCCCTGCTCTTCCTGCGGACGTCACACCAAGACAAGGCTCAGGCAGGCTGAGGCCCTTGCTCGGGGCCCACAGCTACGCTGTGACTTGAACCCCTCCCACTTAGGTGTGACGGTCACATTGCTAACAGTACACACCGGGCAGGGTCTAGGCAGGCCTCGCGGTGCCCCTCTAGTGTGCATCGGGGACCCCACAGGTCCCCATGCCACCCCCGCGCCCTGACCCAGGGAGCTGCGGTCCGGGCCGCCCCGGGGCTGACGCCCTGCGGCCCACACCTTGCCGTCCATGTTGGCGATGCTGCAGTTGCACTCGGTGGCCCCGTAGAACTCGCCGATCTGCCGCACGCGGAAGCGCTGCGTGAACTCCTCCCAGATGGCCGGCCGCAGCCCGTTGCCCACGGCCAGGCGCACGCGGTGCCGCCCCTCGGCCTCGCGCACCGGCTGCTTCAGCAGGTAGCGGCAGATCTCCCCGATGTACTGCACCACCTGGGGGAACCGAGGCTGGGCTGACAGGGGGACCTCGCCAGCCTGGGAGCCAACCCAACAGGGCATGAGACAGCCTCGGGATGATGACAGCTGCGACATCAAGCCACGTTCTCAGTCACCGCCTGGGACACTGCTTCTGTCTGCAGGCAGCTTGGCCTCACACCTCTCAGTGGTCCGTCCCTCTGTCCCCCCACACTGCTTCGTGGGGACGGCACATCCTGGTCGAGCCTCGCGGGCACATGGCCCCAAGGCCTGCGGAGGTTTGGCACCTCACAGGGCAACGCTCAGCCCAAAGGCCACGCACTTAATGCTGTCCCTAGAGCCTCCGCTGGCTGAGCTTGGCTGCCCACAGGGGCGACCCTGGGGTGGAGCCACTCAGCTGGGGGGGCAACAGGACTGAGACCCTGCAAATCATCTGCTCACTGGCGCCCCCTTCAGGGCGCCTTCCCTCCCTGTCTCGCCTTTTTCATCCCCACTAGGCTTCCTGGGCTCACTTCCAGGGTGCCCCAGGGGCCCGGGAGTCATGTTGGGGCCGCCTTCTGAATGACTGCAAAACCAGCATGTGACCACCTCCACCTGGCCCTGCTCTCCTCCTGTCTCCAGAGTTCCCTCGGCTCTGCTGCTCCCTCAGCTCAGTCTCCGCCTCAGGGACTTTGCACTTGCAGTACTGTCTGTCTGACAGCAGCTCCCCCCAAATGCATCTGCCCAGGTCCTCGGGTCTCAGCTCAAATGTCACAGCCACTGAGAGGCATTCCCTGTAGGTATTTACTAAATATCTGAGAATATACGAACATGCTGAGCACACACCATCTGCCAAGCACAGCGCCTGGAGATGAAGGCCCCAAGGCCCAGAGAGGAGGGGACACCCAGATCACACTCCCATGGAGAGCTCTGGCCCTGGGTTCCCAGACCTGAACCACTGGTCTCCAGGAGAGAACGGGGAACACAGCCTGAGCTACCCAGCCAGCCCAACTTGAGCCACTGTGATTGGTTTAAGGATGGGCACTGGACCAGAGCTGAGCCAACGAGAATCAGAACTGGAAAGTTAGAAGAGCAATTCTTTCCCTCCTGGAGACCAGGTAAGGAAGGAAGCTGACCACTCGGGAAGCCAAGAGAAAAGCTGAAAACAAGAAATGGAAACAGATAGAGGAGAAAACGTGGAGTCATAGTCTGCAGAGCTGCACCCGGACAGGGACTAGGAACAGGGTATGACCTAGAACCCCAGCTGTGTCTCCCCTGTGCCAGGGGACCTCGTACCCTGAAGGTACACAGTTCAAGTGGGGAGATGCACAGCATGCTTGGCCTGTGCATGAAGGTATGTTGGGTCACAGCTTCCTCTTCTGTGGAGCTAAGGAGAGCCGGTTCTAGATGACGGCCTTTGGCCTCCCTCTGGGCCTCCCAGGCCACTGTGCAGGGCCTGTGGACATGGCTGCAGACACACAAGCAGTTCCCCCCACGCTCCAGCCAGAGGCGGATTTCTGGGCCTGAATGCATGCTCTTGTTCTCTGGGTATTCTTGACCTTCCAAGATCCTGTCCCCTGTGCCCTACAGAGCCCTCAGTGTTCGCCGCAGACCTTTTCTTTGACACAAAAGTTCTGCTTCTCGGAAACTGACAGACGGGCTTTGAAGGGCTGGGGGACGGCGCACAGTGGCTCAGCAAAATGGCAAGGACAAAGGCAGAGCCCATCAGAGGCTGAGTGGGGCTGCCAGCGAGAGGACACGCCCTGCCCACGGGAACCTGCCAAACAGAGTTGAACTTGGAGCTGGTCAGGTGTAGAAGCTGGAGGTTCTCAGCCAGGTGCGAGGCCACTCCCCAGGGACACTGTGGTCAAGGGGGTCACCCCTGGCACCTTGTGGTCCCAGGCCAAGGACGCTGCTAGGTATCCTAGGGGGCACAAGACAGCCCCCACCTCAAAAAATGACCCAGCCCTGAAGGTCAACAGCACCTGGCTAAATGCCAAAGTGCTGCACCCAATTCCCAGTGTATGTAAAACGCTGTGACAAAGGACCATGCTAGAGGACGCTCCAGCAATGTCTAGAGAAGGAAAGCATAAAGCTCAGTACATAAATGACAAGGAGAGAATGTCCTGGGCGGGGGCGGGGGTGGTCCAGCTGAAGGGTCCTTCACCAGCTAGTCCGGGGCAGGCTGTTTGGATACTAATTCTTTTAAATATAGAAACAAAGAAAAAACCCACTTTTGACTGGTGAGTTGGGGATTGGGGTTGGGCCACTGCCCAGATTCCTGATGACACTGAGAAATCATTGTCACTCTGTGGTTGTGCCCATGGGTGCTGAGGTTATGTCTTAAGGAGTCCTTACACTGGGGCCGCCCAGCGTAGAGCCCTTGCCCAGCATCTCCGGTTCCACCCAACGCTGCAAAAACAGTCTTCTCCATCAGACACAAAAGGCCACAGGGGGACACCTCCCCCGGACCCTCCCCCTCCATGGAAGGTCTGCTGCTCAAATCCAAGAGGCGGGAGGCAGGACGGGTGGCTGCCCAGGGCGGGGAGGGGCTGCTAATGGGCGGCTCCTTTTAGAAGACGGAAACGTTCTGGAACTAGACAGCGGTGATGCTGCAGAGCCCCAGGAAGGCCTGGCCACTGAGCCCACATCCGGCCAACCAACTGGTCACTTCAAATCGGCAAATTTTATGAGTTCCACCTCAAAAATCTTACAAAGTCCTCATCCTTCGGAGGCTTTACTGATCCTCACAGGATCCTGGCCGCTAGGACAACACCGGGTGTGGCCGAGGGCCAAGGGGCAGCACTGGGCTCCCCCAGCCTCTGGGGCAGGGTGACAGGGCGCCCACAGACCCTCGGCTTTCCTGTTCATATTCAAGCACGTTGGGACTCTCGTAGCCGTCTGCTCTGCATTCCGTAAAGCTGGCCAGCAGGTCCCCAAGGCCACCCTCCCAGCGGGTCCTCCTAGCGCTCTCTAGGGGGGCCTAGGAGGGGACTCTTCTCCAGGATGCCCCGCCCAGAGCCGTGCCCAGCGGTGTGACCCGGCTGCACCTCAGGTCCACCCCCAGGCCCTCCAGCTACCCTGGGGGACAGCAGACGCCTCCACCTCTGCCCTCTGCTAAGCCCCCTGGCCCCCAGCCCTGCGCCCGCTCCGCCCACCGCCTCATTCCCCGCAGGGAAGACCCGGGAAGCCCAGGCACCGTAGGGCGCCTTGGGGAGCAGCCCCCCAGTCCCATCCAGCTGCATCCCAAGCCTGTTTCCTCCACGTGCAGAAGGGGGCAACGCCTCTGCCTGCCTCCAAGCAGTTAGAGGGTCCCAACGCGCAGAGGCCTTCTGGCCAGGGGCTGGACGAGCTCAGGGACACTGGCTGCCTTCCCCTCCTCTTCCTGGACCACCCCCACCCCACCCCACCCCCGCAGGGAGAGAGATGGGGCGCAGTTCCCAGCTCTGGGAGGCAGGGGGCGGGGCTTTACAGGAATGGGCGGGGCCTGACCGTGCAATTGTACTTGACGCAGTCGTCCCAGAAGCGGCTGGCTGAGAATTTCTTGCGGAGGACAACCGTCAACCCATAGATGAGGCACTGCCCCACGCCCATGATGTTCCCTGCAGAGGGTGGGCTCGGTGAGGGCTCGCCCGCCCCCACCCCCAAGGCCTGTCCCAGCCGCGCTGCCCCGCGGTACCTGCAGAGTGGTACAGCGGCAGGCAGTCGTACAGCACGTCAGCCGCCCGCATGCTGTAGGAGTGGTGGCCGAAGGCTGCGATGCGGTAGTACCTACAGGGACGGTCGGGAGGGCAGGGGCTGGGCCCTCAGTCCCCAGGGACTGGGGGTGGCCAAGCATGCTGGACGCCGGCCAGAGCTACCAGCTCAGGCTAGCTGGAGAGGAACCAGCAGCAAATAACTGACAGTCTAGGGATCTGGGGTTGGGGGTTGAGGGTGACCCTGGGGAGACTGAGGGATACTGTCTGGGGAGGTGCTGGCCTGACCCCAGATCCAGTGGGCCAGGGCTATGGGGATGAACTAGGGAAGCTGTCCAGACAGAGCACACAGCATGCGCAAAGGCCCTGCACCTGGAAGAGCTGGGGGCCAAAGAGGAAGGAGTGAGGGATGAAGAGGCGGCAGACAATACCTAGGAAGTGCCAGGGCTGGCAGAACCAGAGAGTGGGGTTTATCCCAAGGCAGTGAGGGGAGGCCAGGTGCAGGGACAGTCTGATTTACGGTTTTAACCCTCCTGCAGCCACTGAGGGGAGCAAAACTGGGGAGGGGGCAGCAGTCGGGGGAGCAGGAGGCTGAGTAGGGGCAGGTCCAGCAGAGCTGGGCAGAGCACTGAGAAAAGTGTACGAATTGAGGAACAGGTATAAGGACAGGCTGGATATGGGGAAGAGGTAGGGGGACTAGTGGGGTCCCAGGACAATGGACACAAGGTAGCAGTGTCCTGAGATGGCCATGGGTTTCATTTAATTGGGGGTGTCTGTCCACAGACCCAGGGGGCATGCTGGGCTGCAGGGTCAGGCTGGGTCACTCTCAGGGGCTGGTGTGACAGCCACAGGCCCCTCACCTGCTGTGCACGACTATGGCAGCCTTGGGTAGCCCCGTGGTCCCTGACGTGTAGATGTAGAAGAGCCGATCTGCAGGAGAGGGGCATTGGGTACTGGAGGCAGGGGGCAGGGGAGGGCAGGCTTCCAGGGACCCTCCTGCACTCACCGTCCATGCCCTTGCCAGGGGACTGTGCCAGGGGGTTGGTGGACGCCTCCTTCAGCATCGGGTCCAGGAGGTGAGTGTCAGGCAGGATGCCCTCGGGTCCCAAGTCTCCAGAGCAAAACTTGAGAAGGCTCTTCCCAAGCTGCCCGCTCACCTCGGCCACCGCTGAGGCCAAGACGAGCATCACGGTCACAGCCACGGCCAGACAGGCCCCCTCCCAAAGCCCAGGATGCGGTCTCTGTGCACCAGGCGGCCGCCCGACCTAGCGCCTAAGGGCCCAGTCCGGGAAGGCCCCCTTCTGAGGCCTGGGCCCAGCGACTCCCTGCCTGGGGCAGCCCCAGGTCCCCGCCCACCTGACATCCACGCCTGGCCTCACCCGCTGCCATCTCCCCGCCGTAGATGAGGGCCTTGGCACCTGAGGTGCCCAGGCAGAAGGCCAGGGGCTCCCGCCGCAGGTTGACATTGAGCAGCGCAGCCACCACGCCTGCTTTGGCCAGGCCCAGCCACAGCCCCACGAACTCAGGCCGGCCCTCCAAGAAGACGGCCACCACGTCGCCCGGAGCAAAGCCCAACTGGTGGAAGAGGTTGGCCACGGCATTGGAGTAGGTGTCCAGCTGCCCGAAGGTCCAGCAGGCGCCACTGCCGGCGTCCACCAGGGCCAGGCGCTCGGGCTGCCGCCGCACCACAGCCTGGAAGATGCACGGGATGGTGTGGCCAGCACGCTGGTGCCGCCGCAGCTCCAGTCGCACGCGGATCAGAACAGAGAGGCCGCTGCGGGGAAGGGGGGACACGACAGTGTCACTGGCAGGGAGCAGCCCAGAGCCTCAGCATCCCCATCTGAGGATCCGGGGAGTTGGGGCTGCGTTTAACCATTTGGTTGCTGGATGTCTCAGGGGACCAAGGACAGAGGCCATTTTCCAACCAGCCACTCTGGTGTAAATGGAGTCCCCCTGTCCTCCTCTCTCCGGCTGCTTGAGGGGCCAAATCCCACCCTTCTCTCTCTGAAGATGTCCCAAGCTCCTGACCATGACCCCTGCACCCTGCCTCCCACTCCACATGCTTCCTCCACAATGAGGGCCCAGCCCTGTGTGGGGCCCCGGCGCCATCCCCAAGTCACTGCAAGGCACTAGGCACAGGTGGCTGCTGTGTCCAGCGCGAGGAGGGGCTGTTCTGCCCAGGCAGGGTCAGGGACCTCCTAGGGGAGGGACAGGACGGATGGCGGGGGCACAGGGCGGGCGGGATGGTGTGGCCAGCACGCTGGTGCCGCCGCAGCTCCAGTCGCACGCGGATCAGAACAGAGAGTGGCAGGCCAGTGGACAGGGGGCAGTGGAGGCCAGGAGCAGTCCCTGAACAGCATATGGCTGAGTGGCTGCCCCTCGGCCAGGCGTGAGCTGGGCGAGAAGTGATCTCTGAAAACTTTTACCTGTTACCAAGAATTGCTTTAGCTCAAGGACTAGGAGACCTGGCATTTCTCAGTTTACAACTTGGGAAATTGGTGGTTCCAGCTCCTCCTCCGCCTGGTTCCCTGCCCCGGCCCCAGGCCCTGGCTGAGCAGCCCTGCAGGGGAGCAGAGCCCTGGCACCTCCTTCCGCCCGCCTTCCAGGGCCAGCGCGGACCCACTGGCCCCTGTCCTGTCAAAATCACTGCCAAGTCCATCCACCCGGCCCAGCGGCTCTGCGCAAGGGCCCCCGCCCACCCCTGGACCCCACATGTGCACAGCAGTGCCCTGCCACAGAGCGCTGTGGGACAGGGGCTTCTGCGAGCCAGGGGACCAGGCACCAAACGACTGGCTGGGCCTGGGGCTTCCCAGCCTCCAGCACCATGGGGACACGGACTGAACGTCCGTCCTTCCGCTAAGAAAAAAGAAGAAGAGGAGGAGCTCCCGGCTCCCCCGACACGGTCCTTCCCTTCCTCCCCACCCTCCCTGTCTACGGGCGCTATTCCGGGGTCAGAGCAGTGGACGAAGACCACCAGTCTCACCCTCAGAGGCTCACCGGCACTAGGCACTACACCAGCAAGCTCCAGGGACAATGGTGACAAGGGGCAGTGCAGAGTGAGGAGGACTGGGGTGGGGGAGGCTCCCGAGAGGCAAGTGGCACCTGCACAGGGCCTGGTGAGGGGGGGGGTGCACCTGACAGTACAGCTGGGGACACAGCCAGTGCAAAGGCCCTGAGGCCGGGACAGGCGAGGAAGCAGGCGCTTCTGAGGACCAGAGCGGATGCCAGGGTGGTGGGGAATCAGACGAGGGCCAGACAGGGAGGACAGGTCCAAGATGGGCAGGGCCAGGCACCCCCAGAGGAGCCACGGAGACAGGCGGGGCAGGGGTGCCGGCAACGAGCATCAGCAGCGTTTTAAAGCAAGGGCTCGGGGTTCAGAGGAGATTCCCGAGACTCTGAGCTTGGGACGGCGCTTACCTTGGAAGCCCCCGAAGGCTCCTCCGGCTGCCCTTTGGAAAGGAGCAGGGAACCGGGTGTTTGCAACTGGACCACGACACACCCCCACTCGGCTCCTCCCAGCAGCCTCCCCTCCCGCAGGGGGTCTTCCAGGCACCCCAGGGGCCTCACCCAGCAGGATGCCTGCTGCAGATGCAATTAAGGCATGGAAGACTTTACAAGGACATGGAGGTTTACAAGGTCAGTTATCTAAGGTAATACAAGGAGCTAATGAACCTTATGCTGAATTTGTAGATAGGCTTATTCAAACAGCTACCAGAGTTTTTGGGAATACAGAACAAGCAATGCCATTACTAAAACACCTGGCTTATGAGCAAGCGAATCGTTGGTGCAGAGATATCATTAGACCATGGAAACATGAAGATTTAAACACATATATTAAATTATGTAGAGACATTAATGAACAAGAGCAAGTCGTGGCAGCTGCAGTAAAACAGGCTTTAGATGCCAGAGACATTAATGAACAAGGGCAAATTGTGGCAGCTGCAGTAAAACAGGCTTTAGATGCCAGGCCAAGAACATGCTACAATTGTGAACAAACAGGACATTTTAAAAGGAATTGCCCCATTGGAGGAGGGTTTAACAAAACTAGGTATCAAAGGAGTAGAATACCAGGTATTTGCCCACGATGCCGTAGAGGGAGACATTGGGCTAATGAATGCCGTTCTCAAACCACCATAGAGGGTACTCCATTATCAAAAAACGAACAAGGACCAAGTGTTTATCCACGATATCGTGGAGAAAGGCATCGGGCTCCATTGCCAAAAAACGGACAGGGGGGCCCAATGCTCCGGGGCCCAAAACCACAAATATACGGAGCACTGGAGGAACCCAGCAACCCCATCAGGGTAGTGCCCAGGACACATTGTCCATCAGATCCCTCATCAGACAAACCAGAGGGAGCGCAGGGTTGGACATCTGCGCCTCCGCCAGAGCAGTACTAACTCCAGAGATGGGAGTTCAAATCATTCCCACAGGGGTGAAAGGACCTCTTCCCAAAGGAACAGTAGGCTTATTATTGGGACGCAGCTCTTCTACTCTAAAAGGACTTATGATAAGTCCTGGGGTAATTGATCCCGATTATGAAGGTGAAATAAAAATTATAGCCAGTTCTCCAAAGGGTATATCAGTAATTTCACCAGGAGATAGAATAGCACAGTTACTAATAATACCCAGCCTACATGATAAATTTTCCAGTCGTACTGTAGAAAGAGGTTCCAAGGGATTAGGCTCCACAGGTGTAGATTGGGCTATGCTTTCTTTAAATTTAGATTCTCGCCCCATGCTAAAACTAAATATTCAAGGACATGAATTTAATGGGCTACTGGATACAGGTGCAGACCTTAGCATCATCTCTCGTCAAGAATGGCCAAAACATTGGCCATTACAACAAGCCACTCAAACGCTTCGTGGCCTAGGAGTGGCGACTAATCCCCATAGAAGTGCAATGGTATTAGATTGGAAGGATCCTGAAGGATGTGAAGGAACTATACAGCCATATGTATTGGATCATCTTCCCGTAAATTTATGGGGACGAGATGTCCTAGATCAATTAGGTTTGACATTAACAAATAACATCAACCAAAATGCACCCACTATTATGACTAGACAAGGTTTTAGGAAAGGAAAAAGATTAGAAAAACAAGAACAAGGTATAGCAGCACCAATACAAATAGATCAAGGAACAGACAGACATGGGTTGGATTTTCAGAAAGGGCCACTGAGACAATAAAAATTACTTGGAAATCAGAAAGACCAGTATGGGTTCCTCAGTGGCCCCTGACTAAAGAAAAGATACAAGCAGCCCATGACCTGGTCAAACAACAATTAGCAGAAGGACATATACAACCTTCTGTATCTCCCCATAATACTCCCATTTTTGTCATCAAAAAGAAATCTGGTAAATGGAGATTATTGCAAGATTTAAGAGCCATTAATAATGAGATGGTTATTATGGGACCTGCTCAATCAGGGATTCCTCAGTTGTCTGCTTTGCCAAAAACCTGGTATGTTTTAGTTATAGATATTAAAGATTGTTTTTTTTCAATTCCAATTCATCCTGAGGATAGTCCACGTTTTGCATTTACTATCCCTGCACTGAATCATGAAGGTCCTGATCAGAGATATGAATGGAAAGTACTCCCTCAAGGGATGGCTAACAGCCCAACTATGTGTCAAATTTATGTTAACAAAGTAATCCAGCCACTTAGAAATCAAAATCCTGAACTACAAATATTTCACTATATGGATGATGTATTATTAGCACACAAAGATAAAAACACATTGCTAGAATGTTATGCCACACTTACAAACTTATTAAAAAATTATAATCTAGAGATAGCAATAGATAAAGTACAATTAAATTTTCCAATTAATTATTTAGGAGTTCTATTATCCTCAACCATGGTCCGTCCACCAAAAATTCAAATACGAGTAGATCAACTCAAATCACTTAATGACTTTCAAAAGTTATTAGGAGACATAAATTGGATAAGGCCTTATTTAGGTATACCAACAGGAGAGTTGGGACCTTTATTTGATATCCTAAAAGGTCCATCAGATCCAAATTCACCCCGAATGTTAACGCCTGAAGCAAGAAAGGCATTAAAAATCATTGAAACATATATGGAAAATATGCATTTGGATAGAATTGATATAAGTTTGCCTTTATTATTTATTGTACTACCAACAAAAAATATTCCTACAGGAGTATTTTGGCAAGAAGGTCCATTATTATGGATACATTTATCTTATTCTCCTAACACTATTCTTACTAGGTATCCTGAGGCTGTAGGACAATTAATACTCAAAGGAATAAAAGCAGCAAAGGGAGTGTTTGGAATTTCTCCCAATAAAATTATTACTCCATATACTATGAATCAAATTGATGAGTTAGCTAATGAGTTAAATACTTGGGCAATAATCATGTGTAAATCTAATGTTTCATTTGATAACCACTTACCATCTAATCCTTTATTGTCTTTTCGGTCATTGCATCCTGTAATTTTTCCAAAAATGACAAGAAAAACACCTATCATAAATGCTCCAAATATATTCACTGATGGGTCAAATAATGGTACAGCAGCAGTAGTTACCCCTGATCAAACTTTTACATTTTTAGTACCCAAACAATCAGCTCAAAAGGTAGAGCTTAATGCAGTTTTACAAGCTTTTGTGATGTTTAAAGATTCTGTATTTAATTTATTTTCTGATAGTCAGTATGTAGTTAATGCTATAGTATCTCTTGAAGATGCTGGTAGGATTTCCCCTTCTTCTACTGTTTTCTCTTTGCTTTCCACTATACAAAGTCTAATCTGGGACAGAAAAGATCCATTCTTTATAGGACATATCAGGGCACATACAGGATTGCCTGGAGCCCTTAGTTTGGGCAATGATTTAGCAGATAAAACTACACATGACATACATATTTTCTCTACACTAGAAGAAGCTATAAATTTTCATAAAAAGTTCCATGTCAATGCTAATACTTTACAAAAGCGTTTTAAAATAACTAAGGAACAAGCTAGACAAATAATAAAACAATGTCAAAATTGTGTGACCTTTTTACCACAAGTTAATCTTGGAGTCAATCCTAGAGGATTGATACCTAACCATATTTGGCAGATGGACGTCACACACTTGCCAGAATTTGGAAAATTAAAATATTTGCATGTTACAGTTGATACTTCTTCTGGATTTTTGATGGGCTCCCTTCATGCCGGAGAAAAAACTAAAGATGTTATAGCTCATTGCTTACAAAATTTTGCCACTGTGGGTGTTCCAAAACAGTTAAAAACAGATAATGCCCCTGGTTATACTTCTACCTCTTTTAAACAATTTTGCTCAACATTTGGCATTACTCATATAACAGGAATCCCATACAATCCACAGGGACAAGGCATAGTTGAAAGAGCTCATCAAACTATTAAAATGTACTTATTAAAGCAAAAAGAAGGAATTGGGAAGGGGTATATATTCCCCAAAGATAAACTTAAAATAACCCTTTTTACTCTAAACTTTTTAAATTTGGATTCATCAGGACTTAGTGCTGCAGAAAGGCATATGTGTCCAAAAAATGTACATAAGCCCAAGGTACTTTGGAAGGATATTCTAACAGGACAATGGAAAGGTCCTGACCCAGTAATTGTCTGGAGTCGGGGGTCTGTTTGTGTGTTTCCACAGGGAGAACAGCAGCCGATTTGGATTCCAGAGAGATTAACCAAGGTCCTGACCCAGTAATTGTCTGGAGTCGGGGGTCTGTTTGTGTGTTTCCACAGGGAGAACAGCAGCCGATTTGGATTCCAGAGAGATTAACCAAGGTCCTGACCCAGTGATTGTCTGGAGTCGGGGCTCTGTTTATGTGTTTCCACAGGGAGAACAGCAGCCGATTTGGATTCCAGAAAGATTAACTAAAGCGATTTCTACAGACCAAAAAGAAGATGATTTGGCTCAAATCCATAACAACTGATATCCAAAACTCCAGTTTGGCTATTCTTACATCTGCAACAGAACCAGGATGCTTTTTTCAATATCTATTTTATTATTGCCCTTTGCCATATCATGAAGTTCTATTTTGTTTTTTGAGCTCATACAGACCTAGGTTAATGTTTTGATGATCAGTTCTATTTTTTGACTATAGAGTTTTTAAACATTGCAATGGAGATTTCACCTGTAAAAAGTTATAAGGCCTTTACTATAATGTTATGTGTTGTATGTATTATATTATGTGTGCACACTTGTGTTTTGTGTTATATGTTTGAATGTACGTATGTCCATATATCATATATGATGAGCGCTCATGATAAAATGGATCCAAATATTTTTTTTTTCACGTGATTTATATGGTTTAATTTAAATTGGGTAAACAACTGTTGAGGATTGTTTTAATATGTAAACAAAAAAGAAGGTTAACAGATCTGTTTGTTTACTTTCACCTTTCCTTTTCATTATATTTAATAATTCTCTTAAAGATAATGTAAATTGTTAAGAAAATTGTTTTCTTTTAGTGCCTTCTGTAATGTTACATAATTTTTTCTTTAGCCATTATTGCCAGAATTCCGATCTTCATCCCAGTGCCGGTGAAGACAATGTAAATTGTTAAGAAAATTGTTTTCTTTTAGTGCCTTCTGTAATGTTACATGATTTTTTCTTTAGCCATTATTGCCAGAATTCCTATCTTCATCCCAGTGCTGGTGAAGTCAAAGATAAAACCAATCTACAGCTTCTACAATAGCCATCACTGAACTGCTTGCAGAACTTGCCTGGACTCATTGTGAGCTCACCTGTATGCATTGTGAACTATCTATTGGTACAGCAAATTGTGGTAGTGCTGGAGTATTTTTGCTGATGATGTCACCGGTGGTACAATTTTTCAAAGGAGCCCTCAATTGGCTTAATGTCATGGCATTTTGCATCCTCCTCTACTAGTGATGGTCTAAAATTTGGGGGCCAACAGAGGTGAGGCAAAGAACCTCACCCCCCCACAGGTGCAAAGGCCTATCCACAAGTATGGCTGTATGCTGGACCGGTAGTCAGTGACGGGTATGATCCAATTGCAGTGGTACCAACCTAAGACAGGAGGCTGACGCCTAGAGGTCAGTTCATCCGATGACGGGTAAGGACCATATGTTGAATTGGACTGCCTAACAGGCACGGTCCCTAAGCCACATGCTTGTTGTTTAAACAGAGAGGGGGAGATGTTGAGAGCCACAGCCGAAGGGGCCCCAGCAAACTTCCAGCTGCCGGCTGACGATTGGCTCACAGCAGCCCCAGCAACATCTAGCTGATTGGCTCCTCTGCGGTGATGCTCATTGGACTGTTTCCCTGCCTTTTCAGACCACGGAGCTGCTCATTGGGGGACTTTTTTGGCTCCGCCCACGTGACCCAGCCAATCGGCCTCAAGAGCAGGAGGATTGTGGGAGAGAGAGAAGCTTGGGTGGGAGAGAGAGGCTTGGGGAAAGCCGGTGGTGGTAGTTGAGGCTCTGAGGGTTTTTCCTGAGAGACTATTTTGTTTGTCGTGTGTGGTTCTAAAAATAAAGTTAGTTTCTTTTGACAAGTGGCTCCTGATTGTGCCCAGCCAGACTGCGGCAGATGCCCACCGCTGCCCCAGCATAGCACAGGGTCCCCCAAATGTGCCAGACTCAGGCACTGGCAGGGCTCAGGGAATGTTCTGGGCCCACCCTGTTCCCTGTCACTCCTCACCCCCACCAAGCTCCTGCGCACTCCTGCATCCGGGCCTTTGCACAGGCTGGGCCCACCTCCTGGGGCACTCTTTCCTGACATCCTGGTGGCTCTCTGCCCAGATCTAGCTCAACTGTCACCCTCCATGGGGCAATCCTGGACCCCTCTCTGTACTGCACCCCGCATGCCGGGCTCCCTGCCCGCCCCTGCTTTGCTCCCAGGACCTCCAGGTGAACTCCACTCTCTCGTCATCCTGTCCTGGGCCTGCCCCTCCCTCTCCAGGCGGACAGGGACTTGTGTCACCCTTGGCCCTGGAGACTCAGGAGGAAAGGAGCCAAAGCCCTGCCCCTGGGCTACAGTGAGCTGTCACAGTCCTCCCCAGGACTGTCTCCGAGGGGTGTCTCGGGGTGTGTCTGGGGATCACAGGTCAGGTGGCCCCAGCTGGCGAGGCCAGGGACCCTCTCATGCAACAGGGTCTCAGGGCGAGGCCACTCTGCAGTGGGGCCAGAGACGGCCTCTGGGTGACTGTCCTGCTGCTCTCCCAGGTGTGGCGTTTCTTTTGGTCCTCCTAGGGTCCTCACTGCTTTGCAGTCAAACACCCCACCCCCCTGACTCCATCCCCAGTGCCACAGTGTTGAGAGGTGGGACCTTTCAGAAGGGCTAGGTCATGAGGGTTCTGTCCTTGTGAATGGATCAATGTCACTATGAAAGGACAGGTTTGGGCCAGGCACAGTGGCGCACGCCTGTCATCCCAGCAACTCGGGAGGCTGGGGCAGGAGGATGGAAAGTTGGAGGTCAGCTCTGGCAACTTAGTGAGACCCTGTCTCAAAATAAAACAATAAAAGGGCTAGGGATGCGGCCTGGGGAAGAGCACTTGCCTAGCACCCAAGAGGCCCTGGGTTCCAGCCCCACCCCCCAAAAAAGCAGTTTGTCCCTGCTGCCTGCCCACACCACACCCTCTGGGCTGCTTTCTTGCCCTTTGGCTTTCACCCAGAGTGATTCAGCAAAGGCCCCGCCAGTTGCACCTCTGGATCTTGGACTTCCAGCCTCCAGAGCGGTGGGCAGTCAACTTCTACTATTTATACATTACCCAGCCTCCAGCGCTCTGTTATAGCAACACAAAATGGGGTAAGAGGAACGTGCCCAAGGGCTCGATGTTACCTTATTCTCTGTATTTCTGTAGTTTAAACTTTTCCATAATCATAAAAGGTCTTCACATTTCTTTTGGTCCTCCTAGGGTCCTCATTGCTTTGCAGTCAAACATCCTCCCAGTGGCCTGCAAGGCACCTGGTGCTGACCTGTCCACCCTTCACCTCACTTCCTCCCCCTCCCGCCTGCTCCTCTCCTGCTTAGCAGCAAACAGTGGCTGCCTCAGGGCCTTGGTTTGTGCCTGGAATCCTCTGCCACAGCCCCATGGCGCCACCTTCTGATCCTTCACTCAGAGGCCCTCCTGGCCCTACCCAGTGTCTATCACTGTGACTGAGGGTTTTTTGTTTTTTTTTTTTCTGGTCCTGGGGGTGGAACGCAGGGCCTCAAGGGCACTAGACAAGTGCTTTGCACCTGAGCCACATCCCCAGCCCTTTCTATTATTCATTTTGAGTCAGGGTCTTGCTAAGTCGCCCAGGCTGGACTTGAACTTGCAAACCTCCTGCCTCAGTCTCCCAAATTGCTGGGATTAAGACATACACCACGGTACACTGCGGCTGTTATAAAATATGTCTGCAAATTCTCTGATGGTCCTTCCTTCCAAAGGTGGGCTCTCTCCTCCCTTGATTTGGGGTAGAGGAGGGGATTTACTTCTCATGAACAACATGTGGCAGGAGCAAGGCTGTGACTTCTGAAGATGGGGCACAATTTGGACACCTTCTGTTTAGCATGAAGCCTGCCTGGCCCTTGTCACCCAGCACCATGATGTGCAGATGCCCAGGCCACCAGGAGAGGTGTTCCGGCAGCACCTCTGAGCTCCTAAGATATCAAATGATTCTGGTCCTGGATTTGGAATCTTCCAGTTGAGGTTCCAGACATGACATGGCAGAACTGGGGAAAATGGCGATATTTGAACTCCTGACCCACAGAAGCCATAGGAAATAATAAATAGTCATCACTGTCTGCATCCCCTAATTCTGGGCAATTTGTTACACAGCAATAGGTGACTGATACAATCATGCCCCATCTTACGCCCTTCAGATGGCTCATCACAATCTCAAACAGCCACCTTCTTTAACTAGTCTCCAGGACTCTTTTGTCCATTTCCATGAGATCAAAGATCACATCTGTCTGTCAACCATGTCAGACAGCTGTCAGCCCAGCACTGACCACTGCTGTGAGGACAATGCTTGTGTCCCACAGATTGGCTCAAGTGCAGCTTGGCCTCTGCCTGTGCAGCTGTGGTGGGTTGAAGGGTGTCCCCACCCAGAGCCTCAGAATGTGACCTGACTTAGAAACAGGGTCTTTGCAGATGTAGCTAAAGTAACTGCGAGGTGGGGTCCATCACTTGGATGATCCAAGTGGCCTCAAGTGCAGGACTAGCGTCCTTAGGAGGAGAGAAGGGGACTGGGGTGTGGCTCCGTGGGGCAAGAGTGCTCGCCTGGCATGTGTGAGGCCCGGTTCAGTCCTAAGAGAAGACGACAGCGACAAGAGAAAGAAGACAGGCCAGGGAGAGGGGACAGCTGTGTGAAGATGGTTCACAAGCCAGAAGGCCACTGGCACCCAGGAGCTGCAAGAGGCAGGAAGCACCCTTCCCCGGGGCTCTGGAGGGAGCGTGGCCCTGCTGACACCTGGATTCTGAGCCCTGGCTTCCGGGACTGTGAGAGCAAATTCCTCTTGTGTCAAGCCCCTTGGGGGAGGCAGCCCAACACCCCCACACTGTGGCCCGGCCTTCCTTCCCTGGGCCTCATCATGGATGGGAATGGGGACAACAGACGTTTTCCCCCAGAGCTGGGGATGCAACTCAGGGCTCCTGTGTGCCAGGAAGACATCGCCCGGGGCTATGCCCAGCCCCGAGGTTCCTTTTATGGGGAGTGGAGTGGACAGTGCGGTTCTGAGGAAGCCTTGCCATCTGTCCGTCTGTCCTCTGAAGATCAAGCCAATCAGCAAGCAGGCGCTGCCACAGAGCACCCCGCGACCCCTAAGACTCCGCAGGCTGAGGCAGAAGGACTGCAAAGTCGAGGCCAGCCTGGATACCTCGGGGACCCTGTCTAGAAGCGGGGGGGGGGCACAGACGGAGCTCAGCCGCACAGCGCCCACCTCGCAAGCGGGAGGCCCTGGGTCCCAGCCCCGGCGCCGCAAAACAGAAACAAAGCTTCTGTGAAAACGAAAAAGGAACCCTGGAAAATTTAAATATGAAGACGACAGAATGCGAACACAGAGGCTGCGCGGAGGTCCAGCGAGAACCAGGGTCTTCAGGCGGCATCGATCCCGGCTCATCGGGTACAACCAGCGCACCACGCCGCTACCAAGGAGGGGGCGGGGCAGCGCAGCGCAGCGCAGGAGTTCTAAACGGGGACTCTCTGTACTCCCTGCTCACTTTTTCTGCAAATCCAAACTGGATAAATGAAAAAAAAAAAAATCTATTCAAGTAAACACAGAAAGTAGAACAGAAGAGAGAAAAAAAATAGGAGAAAAGTTTAGAGTTTTAGATCAGTGGGAGAGTACTTACTTGTCTACCATGTAAAAGGTTCTGGGTTCAATGCCCAGTACAGAGAGAGAGAGAGAGAGAGAGAGAGTGAGTGTGTGTGTTAGAGTTCAACACCCACATTCTTTGAACAAATAATTCTCAAGCCAGATACTATTCTAGGCATTCAAGAACAGGAATTCCAAAATAAAATAAAATAAAGGTGAGAAATCACCAGTGACATCATTCAAGAAAACTTCACTGACCTAAGTCCTGCCAATGGACCACAAAATAGATAGAAAAAGCCCGTCACCTTGAAAAGAACCCATCTGGTTCCAGAAAAAAAAAAAAAAATAGCCAGGCATGGTGGCCCACGCCTGTAATCTCAGTGACTCAGGAGGCTGAGGCAGGAGGATCCTGAGTTCAAAGCCAGCCTCAGCAACTTAGGAAGACCCTAAGCAACTCAGTGAAACCCTGTCTCAAAATAAAAATTAAAAAAGGGCTGGGGATGTGGCTCAGTGGTTAAGGCCCCTGGGTTCAATCCATGGTACCAAAAACAAACAAACAACAACAACAAAACTAATAACAACAAAACATCAGGTCACTACAAAGTGTTGGGAACCAAAAGGATTTTAGACTTCTCAACAATAACCACAGTGTAAAAAGAACATGAGAAATAACTTCAAAGATTGAAGGAAGAGAATTTCCGACCTAGAAGTCTATACCCAGACAATCAGTCAAGTGTGAAGATAGAAATATAGTTTTATATATACAGCCTCTCAAAAACTTAATTTCCTTGCTATATTTCTTCAAAAGCTAATAAAGATGTGCTCCAAAAACATGTGCTTCCTTGGAGTAAACCAAAGAAATGCATGATGAGAGAGTCAGGGGACAGAGATTTAACCCACAAAAGAAGGGATGCTGACCCTAAGGAGGATGGCTGCGAGCAAGCCCAGGCAGCCCAGCCTGGATAGCCTGGAAGCCATGAAACTAACAGTCTATCTAACCGTATAAATGACGACAGGAGACAACTGATGTGGAGTTAGTTCAGGCTTGAAGTGGAGCTAAAGACAGAGAACTAACAAATACAAAGGCAATCAATAACCCCCGGGGAAACACAAGGTTGTTCAGGAAATAGAAAGTGATCATAGTATACTAAGTGGTTCAGTTTGTTTGTTTGTTCTTATGCTGGGGACCGAACTCAGGGCCTTGCACATGCTAAGCATATTCTCTATGACTGAGCAACACTCCCACCCCAATGGATGATGAGTTTAGAATACTGTTAGAATTAAAATGAGGACATTCTTATCATCAAACCCAAATTATGACATACAGTTAATCCTCATTATTCATGGATTCCTTATTTTCAAATCCTTATTTAAAATGCAGACTCACAGAGATTTCCCAGTCTCCTGCAGACACGTGCTACGGGGAGAAAGTCTGAGTGGCTGTGGGCATGTTCCTGGCTGCGGCTGGACAGGGAGGCAGCGCTGCCTTATTTCAGCTGTCATGCTCAGCGCCCCTTTTATGGTCAGCTTAGTGTCACCTTTGTCTTCATTTCTGTGTTATCTTGCTGCTGATCTTGTTGTTGAAAGGGGGCCCCAAGCACAGTACCAAAGCACTGTCTAGTGTCCCTACCCTCAGGAAGGTGCCTTGTGGAGAAAATGCATCTGTCAGGCAACTTAGCAGGGCCCTGTCTCAAAACAAGAAACACATTTACATAAAGTAAAAAGGCTGCAGACTATAGTTCAGTGGTCAGTGCCCTTCGGTCAATCCCCAGTGCCTCAAAATAAAGTAAAACACAGGACAACTTGCAACGGTAATAAAAGCTATGTGAATATGGTCTCTTTGGGGAGGGGTTGGGGGTGCTGGGGATGGAACCCGGGGCCTCGCACATGCTGGGCAAGCACTCCACCACTAAGCCAGACCTCTAGCCCGAATGTGGCCTCTTTTAAAAGTGTCAGACAACTACTAATATTTTCAGACTAATGTGGGTCACGAAAGCCACCTAAAGCAAAACCATGGACGAGGGGCGAGACTACTGTGTTACAATAAATAAAACAAAAATGTAAAACATTAAACGTTGACTATTTCTACATCCACCCTGTGGTCAGAGCCTGGGAGGCTTGGGCACAAGGACCACGTCTTGCTGGACAGTGGTACAGCAGGGTCTGTGCCATGGAGCCCCCGCTAAGTTCCAGGATGAACACCAAGACCACCACAGAGAGCCAGAATTAATAGGGGGTCACCTCAGCAGCAAGAACACTGCACATCTGTGCAACTAAAAGAATAACTAAAGTGATCTTCCTCTGCATTACTGAGCACCAACTGTATGCAAACACTGAGCTACTCTCATAGCCAGCCTCCAAAGTAGGGGGCTATGTATCAGATGATGGTTGAGCTGGGGCTCAGAAAGGTGAATTAACATGCCTGAGGTAACCCAGCACATTGGGACAGAACAACCCAGAGCCAAACCTTGCTTACAGGGTCCCTCTGTTCCCCTGCAGACTTACCGCCAAACATTTATCAAGTGCTCACGGGATACCAGGAACCGTGAGGTACACAGCAGGTGCTAATGCATGCACCTGAAGGACTACTCCAACACCAGATTTCATCTCCGATTGAAGCAACTGGGATGCGATAGGTCAGCAAGGGAAGAGCTGCGTCCACAGCCAGACCCTCGGGCTCCAGCCACCAAGCTGCTGACCCCACCCTACATCTGAGCACCTACTATGTGCCTGGCCCTGCTCTAAGGTCTTCCTGTAAGAGAACCCCCACAGGGGGTACAAGTGTCAGAGCCACAGGCAGAGGGCCACCAGCGAGGCAGCAGCCACAGGAAGCAACCCCTGCGGGTCTTCCTATAAGTGGCACAGCTAGAAACAGGAACTGAGGCCACAGCTGGTCATGCCCAGGCTGAACACGGGAACAGCAGTGGTTACAAGTGCACTCTCAGCCTGTCCCCTGCTGCCCTCGGGACTGCCGCTTGGTGTCTCTCAAGGACGCCCACATGGGCAGGCAGTGGATTCCGGTGCTTTGTTCCAGCCACATGCTGGGGTGGCCCCGTTGGGCACCAGCCCAAGCCACCCCAACCCTGTGGACAAAGAGACCACTGTCCAGCTCTGGGCCCTTCCCAGGGTCTCTTCTTGTCCTTCTGCTCTTTTCATCCTGAGTCCCAGGACTCCAGTGCACGAAGACACCAGCAAGGATAAACGCGACCAGATTTTATGAAGCAAATACGGGGTGAGGCGGGAGAACGGGGCAGGGTGCTGATGTGTTCCTGAACCAGAGTCTAAATTCAGCATGGCATGGTGGCCAAAGGCTCAGATTCCCCTCCCTGGCTGTGTGTTCCCAAGAAAATGGTTTCAGCTCTCTTTGCCTTGGCCTGCCCACCTGAAAAATGGGATTAGTCAGCATGCTTTCCTTAAAGGGTTGTGAGAACAAGACCTGGTACAGGGGAAGGGCTATTTGACAAGCTGCATTAGTGAGCTACTGCTGCAGAACAAATGACCCCCCCAAATTAGCAGCTACAAACAACGGTCATTGTCTCATAGATCCATGGATCAAAAATCTAGGAGCAAGCCAAGTGCGGTGGCTCCCACCTAGAATCTCAGCTATTCAGGTGACCGAAGAAAGAAGATCACAAGTTTGAGGCCAGCCTGGGCAACTCAGTGAGAACTTCAGCAACTTAGCAAGGCCCCGTCTCAAAATAAAAAAATAACAAGGGCTGGGGGTGAGGCTTGTGGCAGAGCACTCCTGGGTTCAATCCCCAGTACTGGGAAAAAAATCTGGGAGCAGCTTAATTGAGTGGTTCTGGCTCAGGGTATCTCAGGAAGCTGCCACTGAGGTGGAGTCTGGGCCTTTGGCCTCCCCGGGCTTCACTGGGAGACAATCCACATGAAACTCACTCATATGGGCCTGTCCAGACGACAGGGCAGCTGGCATCCCTCAGAGCAAGCGAGCCAAGAAATGGCACCCGAGTCGGAGGCCACTGTCTTTTTATGACCTAACCTCAGAAATGCTGTGTGCTGGACTGAGAGGGACCACCCAGGGCAGGAAGAGCAGGAGGCGGCGATCAGTGGGATCCTCAAGGCTCTTCAACGGCCGACTGTGCCAAGCCATGTCAGGGACATGGAGTGGACCCTGCTCCGGGCTCTGGGGAGACAGACATGACCTCCATCTCTGTCCCTCAGGGCCTACAGTCTAGCAGGGGAGAGAAACCCGATGATCAGGGGACGGGTAAGCAGGCGCGTGAGAGAACTACAAATACCGATGCTGCTGGGAGTTCCCAGGCAAGCCTCAGAGCCACACTGCCTGCTCCTGCTAGTTGCCACCCACGTGACGCTGGACAAGCTACACAGCCAAGCTGTGCTGCGGTTTGCTCGTGTTTAAGGTGGGACAGCACCGCCTCATAGGCTGCTGGGAGAGCTTTATAAAGTCACACCTGGGAAGTGCTCAGACATCCCCTGGCCTGGCACAACAAGAGCACTCAGGAGTGTCGGTCATTCTGCCAAAAATGACAGGTGGGGAGGGCTAGAGACAGCATCTGAGGACAGAACATTTAAACCACAGCATAAGAAAAAATTAAAAGCAGAGGGAGGGCCATCAGGCAGAGGGACAGCAAGGGCAAAAGCCCTGGGCTGGGACCCAGGCTGAGTTATTCAGCAAGTACAAGGACACAGACTAGCCCAAGGGGGACAGAGAGAGGGCTAGGGCGGGGAGCAGGGGTAGGGGACTCTTGGGCCATGCTCAGGAGCATGGTTTAGACTCTCAGAACAAGGAGCCACTGAGCGTACTGAGTAGAAAAACCCAGCAGGGGCTCCCTGGGAGAGTGTCATATGGTATCGCCAGGCAAAAGGAGGACCCAAATGTCCCATCCAGAGGAGGCAGCCTGGGTCTGCTCAGGCAAGCTGCTTTGGGCACCAAGTGAACACAGGGAGTGGGGAGTGGTGGGCAGGCAGAGGCAGGCTGGCAGGACCATGAGCACCCAGCCAAAGTTGTCTTTCTCCTGCAGAGGATGAGGGGACAAGGAGGGTGTGTGAGATGTCAAGATGACCAAGGGGGGCTGGGGTTCTGGCTCAGTGGTTGAGCGCTTGCCTAGCATGTGTGAGGCATGGGGTTTGTACTCAGCACCACATATAAATAAATAAGTAAAGGTCTATCAACGACTAAAAAAATATTTTTTTAAAACTGAGGGGTGGTGGGGAAGAGGTGGGACCATGACTTTAGAGAAGAAAGGACAGGTTTTAGAAAGTTTGGAACCAGTCAGCCTGCCCAGGAGCCTTCCTAACTCCACCGCATCCCTGCCCCTTCCTGAACCTGTTTCTTCTCCCTTGGTTCAGTGTGCCCACCCCCCTGCCAGGAGCCTGTGAAGGCCAGCCCAGCACAGGGCAGGTCCTCGCCTACACCACATGGGGACGGTTCCTGAGATCTACTCACAGGGGAACCCCCAGCAATGCCTGTTTTTGACCCAGGATGATCCTCAGTAGCCCCTTTGAGCAAAATCCTGAGAGATACCCCCAAGGCAGTCTCCAGAGACCCCCAAGCAAGTACTGGAATATACAGTGACCCCCACACACACAGTCCCTGAACAACACCCAAAGCTCCACAGAGATCCCAAACTCTCAAAATGCTCCCCAACCACAAAGAAACCTAAAGAGGAACCTCTGAAGACCTTGGAAGGCCTTTACAAATTTCGGGAGTAGCCCCTTTATCCCCAGCCCTAAGCAGACCCCAAGAGGTTGTGCAGCCCCAGAGACCACTGATGCCCCTATGAGCCCTCAGGACCCTATCAGAGTCTCTGACAGCTCCCAGAAGTCTCTCAGTCACCACAGTCCCACAGAGACCCTCAGACTTCCACCAGCTAGCTGCCCAAAGGCCCAAAGGTTGTCACTGGGGTCCCCGAAAGTCTCCTAAGCAGTCCCCAAAGCTCCAATCGTCTTTGAACATACTCATCTCCCTCCAAAGATTCCCAGTCTCTCCGCTGTTCTTCTCAAAGACCCCCCCGACCAGGCGCCCCTTCAAGCCCCGGCCCCGCCCCTAGCCCTGCCCATAAGGCCCGGGTCCCGTCCCCAGTTTCTAAGCCCTCTCAGCCCTACCCGGGCCCGCACACCACCCGCTACCTCCTCAACCCGCCCCGGGCCGCGCAGCCCCGCCCCCATACCTGCCCGGCCCAGACCACACTCACAAGAGGTCCCGCCTCGCCGTCTTGCAGACAATGCGCAGGAAACGCCAGCCGCCGCCGCCCACGTACACACCGAACGCCGCCGCTGCGCTCCAGGTCCACGGTAGCCCCAGCAGCCACAGCAGCGCCAGCGAGGCCAGGGAGGCCGTGCCTGCACCCGGAGCCCGCATCCTAGGAAGCAGAGAGCGCTGAGGGGGCTGGCCGCTGGGGCCCCGCCTCCTGCCCCCATGCCCCACCCCAGACCGAGCTCCGCCCCCAGACCCTGGCTCCGCCCACGGCCAGCCCAGCCTGGAACTCCAAGCCAAGTCCCGCCCCCTCCTCGGTCTAACCGGAACGCGTTCACAAGTCAGGCCCCGCCCTCAAGCCTGTGGTTGGCTACGTCCCTGATAGGTACCACCCCCAGGCCAGGGCTCCGCCTCCCTGCCAATCATTGTATAGGGACCCTCCCCCAGGCCCAATATTTCCATAGCGTCAGTCCTTGTCAGGCCCCGCCCCATGCCTTGACTTTGAGGTAAGACCTTAAACCCACGCTCCATCCCCAAGATTTAGCCCTCGAAGCTGGCTCCGCTTTGTTCCCGACCACAGACCTAGTCCCTTCCTAGTCATTCTTCCAGGTCCCGTCCCCAGGCCATGACCTACCCCTATCCTCTGTCCCCCAGCCTGCCCATCTCGGACGCTGAGTTTTCCTCCAGGTCCCGCCTCTACCCACTTTTTCACCGCGCTCCGGCCCCCGGCCCCAAGTTAAGCCTCCAGCTCCGCCCATAAGCGCAAGTCTCAGGCGGAGCCCCGCCCCCTCTAAGCCAGGCTCCACCCCGAGTTAGGCCTGTGCTCCGGCCCCTAAGCACACGCTCCAGACCCCGGCCCTCCCGGTCAGCTCGAGCCGCGTCCCCAGCTTCTGACCTGGCCTGCGTGCCCAGGCCCAGGTTCAGTTCTGGCCACCGGCCCCACCCCCAAGCCTTGTCTTAGTCACCACTCTAGAAAGGCGCCTCACTCCTGCCCACTTAGCACCTAAGCCCCGCCCCACACCCTTCTTCCCACCTGTCCAGGTTTTAGCCCCTCATCCCGCATAGCGGAGGCTGGCCCCTTCCGGAGGCCACGACCATAGAGAGAGATCCCCCGAGCTAGAGAGCCAGCAGCCAACGAGACCAGCGGTGCTAGAACGGCCCGCCGAAGCTTGCCACTGCTCCATGGCAACCAGGCTTCGCCCCCCCCCATTCGGCTGCGTGCTTAGAAAGCACGTGGGTCCCGCAGGCAGGGGCGTGGCTCTCGGGCGCGCCGGGCCGAGCCCTAGATGGCATTCAAGGTTGTCCCGGGGACCAGAAACTCCCTGCTCACACCCGGGCCGCTTGCCCTAGAGTATTACCCCATACCCCAAGTCCAAGTCCCAAAGCCTCTTCGATACTAAACACGCATTCTAGGGACCAGAGGATTGCTAAACTAACACCCTAGGGCGCAGAAGTTTCCAAGTCGAAACCCGCCTCAGTTTCAAAAGTGGATCAAGGACCCAGCTAACCCTAAATCCACACTCCAAAGCCTTGTCAGTTCTCAGTGTCACACCCCTGGAGCCTGGGGAGGACAATATCCACACACCAGGTTCTCATCCTTCCTAATCATACTCCCAGGAGGCCCAACTAGGTCTTGTTTGCACCCCAGAGTCCTAAATGCTTACCTAGAGGCTCCAAAGCCCTTTTTCTGACCAGGCGTGGGGAGGTACTGACCTGGATGTCCACAACCCTATTCCCTGGCTGACCTGAAGCCACTTGCAGACCCCCGGACTTGGCTGCTCCTTCGTGGGCTTCCAGAAGCTCAGGCAAGAGGCCGGCAGACTGTGAGGCCGAGGCAGGGGTCCTCAACTTAGCTCCAGATGGTGGGTCCCTTCAGGGGCTTCTGTTTCTGGCCAACTCCTGGCTCGTCTCACTGCTCTGTGTCCATGTGTGCCTCTGCCTTGGGGCCCTCCCATCAAGTTCCCCCTCTGTGCCCCCCTGCCCACTCCACCCCTGCTTGTTTTCTGCCCTGCTTGGCCGACCTTCCCAGCGCTGTCTTTGGGAGGTGGCCAGGGCCTGCTTCCAGCACCACTTTGAGGACAGGGCTGGGCAGGCGCTCACCCCACCCCCACTCCAGCTGCCATTGGTTTCTGCCAGCAGCCCAGGGTGGGTGGAATGGGGGGCGAGGAAGCAGATCCGGAGCACAGGCCCAGAGCCAGCCACTGGCCGAAACTACTTTCTCAAGCCAGGGATCAGCAATGACCTGTCTCTGCAGCCGCACTCCTGCCCTGCCAGAATGCTTATTGCAATCACACCCACTTTACAGGTAAAGAAAGTGAGCACTGAACCAGAGCTGGCCGCACTGGCTTGGTGCTGAGATTGCAAATATGGGTTGGGAGCGAGCTGTCTCTCCTCCCCTCCTATTCCTCCCTTTTTACCTCTGCCTCATTACCACCTACTGGAACTTATCCTTCCTTCTCTTTCTTCCCTAGTTCCCTTTACCCTAATTCCCTCTTCTCTTACCCACTTCCTCCCCGCCATCCCTTCCTCTTCCCTTCCCCTCCCCCTCTTCCTCTTTCCACCTCCCCTCTCCTTCGACCCCTCCATTTTACCAGGTAAACTAAGCCCTGACTAAGCACCCTACACTCATAACCTCATCCAGTTCTTCCCACAGCACCCCCCATCCCCTTTGGCTTTGGAAACCCACTTTTTTTCCTAAGCGTGGTCTCAACACTCCAGTAGGGGGCCATCTCTGCTGCACTTAGCCAGGCTCTTCCCCATGGTCAATTATTCTTTTTTATCCTCATTTGCCTTCACTTACAGAATGCCCAGGCCCCCAGGGACACCCTGCAGTACAGAAAGCATTCCCCCAGTTATCTTCCTGGGATACAAAAACCCCCAATCCCAGGGCTAGGGGTACAACTCAGTGACAGAGACTTGCCTAGCATGCACAGGTCCTTGGGTTCCATTCCCCCTGCCAAAACCCAGAAAGTTTTATCTGGCTCCATGGTTGCAATCATAGTAGTTCCAGCTACTCAGGAGGCAGAGGCAGGAGGATCATGAGTCAAGTCTGGCCTGGACAACTTAGCAAGACCCTGCCTCAAAATAAAAAAAGAAAGGGGAAACATTCCCAGTGCCAAGGTTTATTATCCCCTAGGATTTTGCATAAGGGATTGAAGATCTATTCCCTGACAGGAGGGTAGAACTCAAGCTTTGGGACTGAACCAGTCTCTGCTCCTCTTCAACTGATGACCCTGGGAAGGATACTCTCCCCTCTGCACCTAGGTTGCTGGGTAGATGTTAATGGGAGCTGGGCATCAAGTGCGTTGATCACCCAGTCACTGCACGTGGCAGTGGCTGGCAGTGGGCCCTCTGCTGGGTATACTGCAACAGCAAAGAAATTTCTTGCACTTTCCAAAACAAGAGAAAATAAGCAGTATTGAAATAAAATACAAGAAGACCAAGGCACAGGGACTGCATTGTAAGTAGAACATGAGCACCGTGTAGAAGTGAACAATTTCCCTGAAATAAACGCCATAGTAGGTATGAGTGTACAGCGGCTGTTGTAACAAAAGTATCTTTGCCTAGGGGCACAGAAACCTTTATTATATCTGGCAGCTCTAGAGGTCTGAAGTCACGGCAGCAGAGCGCCCTCTGGAGGCTTCAAGGAGTTCTTCTGGCTTCCAGCTGTTGGTGGTTCCCAGGGTCCCTTGGTTTGTGGCCGCATCACTCCAGTCTCTGCCTTGGTCTTCACTGGGCTGTCTTCTCTCCGGGGTTTTCTCTTCTCTTTCTCATTTTCTCAGTCCGTCTCTCTCAATTTGGAGCAGAGAATGCTGGATAAGTGCTCTACGGCTGAGCTACACCCCCACACCCCAGTTTAGTTTTTCTGCAATGTGTTTTCAGGCACACGAGGGCGCTCTCCCCGCACCAACCCCTGCCCTTGGAGGCCCTGCAGAACTAGGTCAAGATTGAGCAGATTAGCGAGGTCCTAAACTGGCTTCCTAGAGATCTCTATTCCTGGGAGAGGAACCAGACAGCAGGTCTAGGCCACACCACGTGGGGATCTCTCTCCCTGTCCCCAGCACCCAGTTGGGGCTACCATGGTCTCCCTGTTCTCTGGGCGCGTTCTGATCTGCAATAACAGTGACCAGGATGAGCTGGACACAGAGGCCGAGGTCAGCCGCAGGCTGGAGAACCGTCTGGTGCTGCTGTTCTTTGGCGCTGCGGCTTGTCCCAAGTGTCAGGCCTTCGTGCCCATCATCAAGGACTTCTTTGTGAGGCTCACAGATGAGTTCTATGTGCTGCGGGCGGCCCAGCTGGCCCTGGTGTACGTGTCGCAGGATCCCACAGAAGAGCAGCAGGAGCTGTTCCTCAAGGACATGCCCAAGAAGTGGCTCTTCCTGCCCTTCGAGGATGATCTGAGGAGGTAAGGCGGGACAGGAAGGTCTGGGAGGGCTTCCTGGAGGAGGCATCACCATCAGAACTGAGGCATTTGCTTAGTGATTTGTCCCTTCTCCCTGGGGGAGTGAACAGCCCCATGTGCCAATCCGTGCCCTAGAAATTAGGGGTACAGAAAGTGGTGTCCATTCCCACTCCCATCGCACCCCGGGAGCTGGCGGGTGAAGTGGGGAAATCAGATGTGAAACAAAGACTCAGATGGATACAAAATGACAAATTGCAGGAGCGTTCTGGAGGACAAAGGGAGGCCCCCAAGTGGAAATGCAATGGAAACCTCACTGAAATCCAGGAGTCAGAGAATGCATTGGAGGAAGTATCTTTAAAAATATCCCCAGGCATGTAAGAGGATGGTGGGCACGGTCCCAAAAGCAGGCTTTGCAGGCAGAGGGCCCAGCACAGACATAAAGCCAGGAGAAAGGACAGCCAGTTCAGTTCAGGGAGGCTGAGTCATTCCCAGGGTGAGAGGTGGGTGGAGTAGAGCCCTCTGAAGGATGGATAGACCTCAGTGGCTGGGAGCCTTGCAGGGTGTGAGAACTCGGGAGAGGGAGCTGATTCAAGCTTTGCAAGGAGAGCCCCAGTAGTGGCTATTTTAGAACTTGCTCCTTTTCTGCAATGAGAGGTACTTTCATTTTTAATTTTATTTTATTTTTTTGGTACTGGGAATTGAACCTAGGATCCCTCTACCATTAAGCTACATCCCCAGACCTTTTTAGTTTTTATGTGGACACAGGGCCTCACTAAGTTGCAGAGACTGGGCTTGAACTTGTGATCCTCCAGCCTCAGCCTCCCAAGTGGCTGGGATTACAGGCATGCACCACTACGCCCAGCTCTTTCATTCTTTTTTAACCCCAACTTTTTTTTTTTTTTTTGCAGTGCTAGGGAGGAGCCCTTTCTTTTTCTCATGAAAGAAAAAAAATTCAGGACCTGAATGTGTTGCTCAGGGGCAGAGTGATCACCTAGCATATGAGATCCTGGGTTCCATCCCCAACATTAAAAAAAAAAAAAAAAAATCCAACTCAGCAAAAACTTGAAAGAAGTGTATAATGAAGTCCACAGCAATTGTGGCATTTTTCTGTATGTGTGTGAGTGCGTGGATCTGTGGATCTGTGTGTGTGTGTGTGGGGGGGGTGATGAACCATTTGACAGTGAGTCACCGACCTCCTGACATTTTACCAATTTCATTCATTTTGGTGCCCAAGTGGAAGGTCTGTGGTCATGGAGCGCTTCCTTCCCGCTCCTTGTTATCAGATGGGACATTTGCCCAATCCTGCTGCCCTCTGGCAAATAGGGAGTTTTTTCCTCCAAAGCAGGCCAAATTTCTGTCCCTAGGGAAGAAACACGAGTTCCAAGTGCATCTCAGATGACACCTTCTGTTTGGGATGAGGTTTTCCCCACCACCCTCCTTGAAAGTGGCCAGCTAAGGTACACACTGTCCGGCTCAATTCAAATTTCAGATACACAACAAATAATGTTTTTGGTATCTATGTCTCATGTGATTTGGGGTACATTCTTATACTAAGAGTTTTCTTTGTTTTTCTGAAATTCAGATTTGGCTGGGGGAAGGGGGTCCTAGATCTTTAACTGCTAAATATGCTATTTTGCTCCCATGGGATTTTGCAGGTACCACGTGTTCCCTGGGTGTGGGCCTGGGAAAGGACTACCCAAGAAAGCATCAGATTAAAATTAACAACTGTGGGTGATGGGCCCAGTCTGGCAGCCCAGCTCTTCCCTGACGGGTCTAGCCTAGACACCGAGTTTGGTGCAGGGTCAACCCCGGGTGCACACAGCTTCTCGTTGGCTTTCTCCCTAACACTTAGACAGTAATCAAAACTTCTTACCGTCCTCCTCCAGGGCTTTCCGGCTCAGTTACCCTGCCACCTCCGGGCCCTTGCACATGCTGCATCCTCTACCTGGGCACCCTCATCTCAGTTCTCCCTCTCTTCGTCCTGCAGATTTCAGATCAAAGGTCACCTTCTTGAAGTGGCCCTCGCTAATTGGTAGCCCCTACCCGACTTGATATTCCTTATGGCATGCATTCATTCATTCTTTCGCCCCACAACACATTCCCTGGGCATTACTCCGCCTTGCGTTGTTTCAGGCACAGACGATACTAGCGTAAGGAGGCAAATCCATGCCCTTGTGGATCTACAAATTCACTGTGGGAGAAAATGATAAGCAGGAGAAATAGACTGTACAGTATGTGGTATGCCGAGCGGATCCAGGAAGAAAAACAGAAACGCGACCCAGCAGGGACTTAAGGGAGGGGCTGCGATGGGATGGGGCTCAACGTGCCGCGGTCTGAGATCGGTGCCCCAGGATCACGGATTGGCCGGCCCTCCCCGCAGGGACCTCGGGCGCCAGTTCTCGGTGGAGCACCTGCCCACGGTCGTGGTGCTGAAGCCGGGCGGGGACGTGCTCACTCGCGACGCGACGGATGAGATCCAGCGCCTGGGCCCAGCTTGCTTCGCCAACTGGCAAGAGGCGGCCGAAGTGCTGGACCGCAACTTTCTGCTCCCCGAGGACCTGGACGACCCGGCGCCGCGGAGCCTCGTGGAGCCGCTGCGCCGCCGCAAGTACCGAGTGGACGAGGAGACGCGGGGCGGGCGCGGCCCGGAGGGCAGGGCCCCCTTCTGAGCCTGCGGAGGAGGCCTGGGGAGCCTCTGCTCCCGGACGAGGTGTCCCCCAAGGTGCAGGGGAGGGGACCGGCCTCTGCCCCAGCCTCCCGCGGAGTACTGAACCCCGGTGGGAGGAGTCGGGCCGAGCTTGGGACCGCTGCGCTCCTCCGTCCCGGTCCCCCCACCCCCGGCCAACCCGCCACCGCCCCGGGAAAGGAAGGTTGCTCTGAGCTCCGGTGACCCGAGCCGCCGACGGAGAGGGGCGGGGGAAGGGGAGGGGTCTGCCCTGAGCTCCACCCCCAGGGGCTCCTCCCCGTCCCCATCCCCCCGCCCCCACCCGGGGATTGGATCCCCAGAGAGGAACGGCGGGGTCCCGGGAGCCGATTCCGGTCCCTACCCCACCGCCGTGGGGACAGACTGGGACCAAGGTTGGGGCAGGTGGCGAGGGAGTCTCCATTCAGACACCTCCGCGCACTCAGCCCCGGCCCAGGGCCTGTCCTCCTCCACTGGGGCTTCTCTGGGCCTCCCGGGAAGCAGGCAGAGCTTTAAAGTACCAAGAAATATTTTTGAGACCTGATTCTAGAATATTTTTCGAGACCTGGTCCCCAAATGGGAAAATGCAAACTAAATTAAAAAAACGTGCTGAGAACGCTAAGCCCATGGTGCATTAAACCATTTGTTGTTAGAGTTGGTAAACAAGTCTGGATGGTGCCTGGCAAAATGCCAGAGGGAGTGGTTTGAGAAGTAACAAAAGCGAGCCATTAAGTGTGGAGATTTCTTATTGGTTGACTGATGTATCTAGTTTATGTTAATTAGATAAGCTGTGTGGAATGTATAAATACTGCTCCTGTCCTGCAATAAACGGCTCCCTCTCCTGCTGTATCAACGTACACAAGTTATTCGTCACCCCCCGGTTATTCTGCTGCAGCCGGACTCCGGCAATTTGTCCACATATTTCATATTCAAGCTTTTAAAAGATTTCTTTTTATTTTACGGGGATGCATTTCCCTATTTGGCGCCATGGACGCTGGGGCCAGTGACCGCCACAGAGGGCCAAGAGTCTCCCAGGTCTTCACCCCGGGGATCCCCGAGGGAGAGAGTAGAATATAGGAATAAAAACCTCCGGTCTAGACCCACTTCTGGACTTCGTGACTGTGGGACAGTCACCTTCCTTCTCCAAGCCCCATTTCTTTCCTCCAGAAAATAGCAAAAGGCCAGTCCTTCCAGGTGGATCTGCCAAGAAAGCAGAAAGGGGTTCGCTCCGCATTCGGAATGCTTTTCCTACGGCGCCCTCTGGCGGCGGGATGGAGCGGTGCGTCTTGGGGCGGAGCCAAAATGCAAATAAATGCGTGTAAGCCACGCCCTCCGCACCCAGTTTCCCTAAAAGGTGTCGACGCAGCTTTCCCTCTCTGGACCTCAGTGGGCAACTCTGGGAAATGGCCGTTTCTGAGAAATGGGCGTGTTGGAGCTTGTGAGATAGCGGCTCTTAAACTCTAATCCTAGGTGGCTGATTTTAAACCTTCTTGAACCTACCGCGGGGCACGCAGCCCGTCAGCAAGGTTGCTAACCATCCCAGCCAACTGCGGGCCCCGTCTCCGACCGGTCCGCGGGGGCCAGAGGGGTTTGACCCAAGGCCAAGGTGAATGAGATCATCCTCCGTGGGGCTCACTTGCAGGCTCCACTTTCCAGATTGAATGCAGACACCATAAACTGAGGAGTCGCCCCCACACAAGGGGTGGGGCCGGGCCAGGGTATCTGGGTGCGTGCAACCCCCCAGCAAATAATGATGAACCTAAAACAGCTCAGATAATGTCCCTTGGCCAGATTAGGAAATTGTCCCTTTACTTGTAGGTTTCTTGTATGCTTCCACCTCCTCCTCCAGGCTGTGAGCCCCAGAAGAAAAAGCTTGTCTTGGTCACCACGAGCCTCCCAAGCTGGGCACAAGGTGGTTGTACCATTACTATTCGTCAAATGAACAAATGCAGGTATTTTACATCTCTGTATCTTAAGTCCTGGAAAAGAACAGGGATGCTGATCTGAATGAATTGCTGAACCTCAGCTACCCCACCTATAAAACAAGGAAAAGTGTGTTGGTTGAAGCTGGGTGAATGAATGAATGAATCAGTAGTTGTAACCTATGCAAGATGAGGAGGCCCAGAGAGGTTAAGGGACTAGCCCAAAGCCACACAGCAAAAAAAAGAATGCCACCTGGGGATGAGGAGTCAGCCCTAGGCTCCCCCAGAGCCATTTTACCTATTAAGGACTAAGGTGAGGACTCGGGGCACACAAAAATATTATTTTTCAATTAATTTTTAAAAATTTATTAATTTACTCTAATTTGTTATACATGACAGCAGAATGCATTCAATTTCAAGTAAATTTGAAATTTGAAAAAAAAAAGTTGGCTTCATCAATTGGAAAAGTAACTGGAAATACAAAGCCAGTGAAATCGCTGGTGCATCTGGGAAGTAGTAGAGAGCAGTGGGTGGGAGGTGAGGTGCTGGGTTGAAATCCGGCTCTGCTGGGAAGTCTCAGTACCTCTCTGGGCTTCCGTTTCCTCCTCTGGAGAGCAAGGCAATGTTCAGGGCTATTGCAAGGTCTGGACATGGGCCAGGAAATAGCCACTGCACCACAGGAGCTGGGTGCTGTGGGGGAACAGGGTATAAGAGTTGCAAGACATATAGCTGAGGAGGGTTCACTGCCCAGGCTGCCTACAGAACTCCTTCAACTCAACAACAAAAAGTTAGCCACCCTTAAAAAGGGCCAAGGACTTGAATAGACATTTCTCCAACGAAGATACTCAACAAGGATGTGAAGAGCTTGACTCAGGACTCATTAGGGAAATGCAGATCAAAGCCACAATGTGGTACCACTGCCCATCCCCCAGGATGGCTATTATCAATTTCAAAAAGAAGGAAATAGCAAGTATTGGTGTGTGCAGGAAAGAGAGGAAAATCTCTCCACATTGCTGGGGGGAGGGGTGGAAAACAGTTGGGTGAGTCTACCAAAGGTTAAAATGGAGTTATCATCAACCCTACAATTCCACTCCAGGGGTTCCTGAATACTTGTAGATGCACATTCATAGCAGCAGATTCACATTTTCCAAAAGGTGGAGACCACCCAAGATGAAAAAGCAAAAGTACACAATGGAATATTACTCATCCATCAAAAGGAATGAAGCACTGACACCCACTACAATGTGGATGAACTTCGAAAAGATGTTGACTGACAGAAGCCAGACACAAAAGGCCACGTAGTGTATGATCCCATTGATATGGAATGTCCAGAATAGGAGAATTCACGGAGACAGGAAGTAGATTACAGAGTGCCAGGGCCTGGGGGAGGGGAATGGGGAGCAAGAGCTAATGGGATAGGGGTCTCTTTGGGGTGATTAAATTGTTTAAAGATGAGGCAGAATGAATGGACAACATTGTGAAGGTAATAACAACTGCTCAATAAAATGGCTTAAGTTTCACCTCAACTTTTAAAAATTAGTAGTGGAAGAACATGGTGTGTAGGCTGGGGAAGGAATTCAGGAGGGTCTCCTGGAGGAGAGAACATTTCCTCAAAGCCTTGAAGGTGATGGAGGAAAGGAGGGAGGGGGAACCATAGCCAATTACAGGCCTACGGGTTCAGCGACAAAAGTGAGAATTATTTGGGGCTGGGGTTACAGCTCAGCGGCAGAGCGCTTGCTCGCACTTGTGAGGTACTGGGATCGATCCTCAGCACCACATTTTAAAAAATAAAGAAAGAAAGATATCTTTTTTTTTTTTTTTAAAAAAAAGGTGAGTTATTTAAAATTTTATTCAAACATCTTTTCCCCCTTTATCTTTCCCCTCCTCTTCCTCTTCTTCCTCCTCCTCCTCCCCTCCCCTCCCCCCCTCCTTTTCCTTCTCCTATACTGGGGATTGAACCTAGGAGTACTTTACCACTGAGCTACAGCCCCCACTTTTACATCTTATTTAGAAACAGGCTCTCTCTGAGTTGCTTAGGCTCGCTAAGTTGCTGAGGCTGGCTTTGAACTCTCCATGTCCTGTCTCAGCCTCCTGAGCCGCTGGCATTACAGGCGTGTATCACGGTGCCCGTCTTCAAACATCTTGAGAGAGAGAGAGAGAAAGAGAACAATAGAGTCGGTGTTTAGGCCGCAGGCACCGCTCCTTTAGGAGCTCAGCGAGCTCTGGGTTCCCTAGATCCAGGCTTTGTGCCCCTGCACCTCTTGGGGCCTGCGCCCCGCCCCGCTCCAGGCCCCGCCCCCGCTCCAGGCCCCGCCCCGCGGACCAGGAGGGGGCGCCCGCGGGTCCCGCAGAGAGAAGAAAAGGCTTCATCCCAAGTTTTCGGGGACTTCAGCGTCCCAGCAGCTGTCGATACCCCGGGTCCTCAGTCTGGCGACCCCTAGACGGCCCCCAATCCAGCCCCAAAACTTCAGGCACCTCCTGATGTCGCGTCCCTTGGGGACCCTCCGGGAGCCCGAGGACTGCCCCAGCTCCTCTGCGTTCTAAAGCTTCTTGCTTCCTTGACTGTCTCCCGGCCCCGCAAGACCCCTGCCATGGCCCGGTCGTACGGCGGCCGGGTGCTGGCCGCGATGACCCTGCTGGGCATTCCCGCGGCGGTGCTGGCGGCCCTGGCCGCGCAGCTGCTGTTCCAGCTGCAGGCGGGACGCGCTGAGCTGCGGGGGCCGCGCGCCGACGTGCTGGGCCCGGAGCTGGGCACCGGCCCGAGGCTGCCCGAGGACGCGGCCGGGGCGCTGCTGCCGCTGGCCGCCGCGCTGGCCGCGCTCGCCCTGGTGCTCGGCCTCACCTGCCTGCTCCTCGCGGCGCTCTGTGGCCACCTGGGCGCGGAGCTGGCGCGAGGACCCAGCCCTGGCAGGTAGGAGGACGCGAGCTCCGGTGTCCGTCGCGTTCGTCGTTTATCCGGCCCGAGCCCTGCCCGCCTCCCGCTGCTGTGGTCAGCTCCGGGAAGGCCCTTCCTCCCCCGGGGCTGCTGCTGTCATCCCACTTTTAACTGCGCCTCAGGCAGCGGGGGCTGCTCTCTCCAGGCCTCTGGCTGGGAAGAGGGTGGGCTGGACTTGAACCTGAACCTGCGTTCTAGCCTGGGGTGGGGGTTCCCTAGGAATCGAGCTCAGAGATGCGGGGATGAGGGGGCGTCTATCAGAGGCAGCGAAGGAAACTTCCGTGGGCCGAGGACCGAGACTCTTGTGTCTCCCTCCCAGACGCTGGAGGAGTCTGGGTTTCGGGGCACAATCTGGTCGATTCAAGCAGATGGAAACTTCTATCTTTAGGGTAGATCCTGCCCATAGCATGCACCCTTCACCCAAGGGACACCCACATACATGTGTCCCCTTGTCCCCAAATATGTCTGTGGCACCTGCAGGTGGCAGGGGCTGACTCTGAACACCTGGACAGAGCAGAGACTAAATGGCCCCAGACAGCCACTCACGGACTCACCATCTGAAAATAAAGAAGCACAAGAGATCTATGACGTCAGATGGGGTGGATGCTAGTAAGGAAGGAAATGGGGTGATGGGATGGAAGGGGACAAAGTAGGGGTGACATAGGATGGTCAGGGGAGGCCTGAACTGAAACTTGTGGGAGGGAAGGAAGCAGAAGATTGGGGGACTGTGATCCAAACAGAAGGAGCAGCATGTGCCAGTGCCCTGGGGCGCGAGTGATCGGTGTATGGAGGGAGGTGGCAGAGGTTGGTGTGGTGGAGGGGAGATGCAGGGAGATGAGGGCGGGAGTCTGAGGGACTGGACCAGTGGGCCCCAGCCCTGTGACAAGGACTTAGGAGGGTTGTGAGTGAGGAGCTGACAATGTGACGCAGGTTTGGAGTACTTCCCTGTGGCCCGGAGGGAGGTGGGAGGGGGGTGGCAGGGAAAACCAGAAGGAGGCCCCTTAGGTGTCCCTTGGGAGGTGAGCAAGGAGAGCTTAGGGACTGCCCTACCTTCACTAGGTTGCCGTCCCTATCATCACTTGTGACAAGGGAACCTCATTTTCCTCACCTCCAAAGTGGATTTGTGGTCTGTCAGATAATGGAGGCAGGGAAGTAGGTGGGTGGACCCAGGGGGAGGGTGGAGAGGCGGGGAGTGGGCAGTGGGTGGATTTGGTGGACAGATGGAGGTGGATGGACGGTGGGCGGGAGATGAGTGATCAGTGGATGGTAGGTGAGGCATGGACAGAGGGGTGCTGCTTAGTGGGCGATGGTCACCAGGGCGTGGGTCCAGGGCGGATGGCTGCGGGGGGTGAGGGTTGAATAGCTGACGGGGTTGGACAGTGAGCGGGCGGCAGCTGGATTGGAAATGGGTGACTGGCTGGGTGGAGGGCGGATGGGGGAAGCAGGTGGCCGAGGTGAGTGGAGGAGAGGAGTCTGGGTTTGGGGGCACAATCTGGTCGATTTAAGCAGATAGAAACTTCTTGCCGGGTGGACGGAGGGGAGCAGACGGGCTGAGGGGTCCATATGTGAATGGTGGACGGGGGTTTGATGGGTGGACGATGCCGGGTGGTGGTGGGTGGCTGGTGAGTGGCGGTTCACAGGTGGCTGGTCGGATGGATGGACAGTGGACAGTGAAGGGCCCTAGGTGGAAGGAGGGTGGCCAGATGATGGTGGCAGGGGCCCCACTTGGATCCCTCTTCCCCAAAAGCTGGGCCCTGCTGTCATTTAGGCCCCTCTCCCTCCCTGTCCCCATGGCCCCTGCAGCCAGCTCCGCCTCCCGACGCCTTCTCTTGGTCCCCCTCCCCAGGTCCGACTGGTTTCTCTACGACTGCCGCCACCTCCGGCACGTGGCCCTTGGCCTCTTCTGCTGTGGGGTCTCTGTCTACCTGGCAGGTGTGTTCGGGGCCAGCACTCGGGGATGGCACCTGGGCTTGGGTGGGAGGACCTGAGGCAGCTCTTGAGCCAGCCTGCGCGGGTCCAGATCCCGGCTCTGACGCTGTCCCCCTCCAGGGCCTGGGGCAGATCCTCTGTGTGCCTGGTCCCCTGTCATTCAGTGGCAGCCATTTCCACCCAGGCCTCGTGGAGTTGCTCAGGGGACTCCAGGTAAATACCCATCAAAGTTCACGGACGGCCTCGGACCCAGAGGGTCTCCAGACAGTGGCTGTCAGCAGATTAGCTCCTCATCAGTTTTGTTTTAATATTTTTTAGTTATCGATGGACCTTTATTTTATTTACTTTTATGTGGTGCTGAGGGTCGAACCCAGAGCCTCACACGTGCCAGGCGAGTGCTCTGCTGCTGAGCCCAGCTCAGCCCTTCTCACCAGTTTTATGTTTTGTTTGAACAAGTTTTCTTGGCCTGGGTGTTTTTTATTTTTTCATTTTGTTGTTGTTGTTTGTACTGGGGGTTGAACCATTTTATTTTATTTTTGAGACAAGACCTCACTAAGTTGCTGAGGCTGGCCTCCAACTTGCAATTCTCCTGCCTCAGCCTCCCAAGTTGCTGAGGCATCAGGTGTGCACCACAACACCCTCCTAAATGGACACTTGTGGGGCTGGGGCTCAGGGGCAGGGCACTTGCTTAGCATGTGTGAGGCCCTGGGTAGGATCCTGAGCACCATATAAAAATGACACAAATAAAGGCCTGCTGTCCATCTACAACTCCAAAAAGTGTTTTAAAAAAGACACTTTGTATCTTATATTTTAAGCTTGAAAAAAAAAATATGTCAATGTAGAATCAACACCTAGGCCCCTGCCTTCTCTAGAAGCACCTGTTTTATTGGAAGGAAAACTAATCAGATTCATGAAAGACAAGGGATTAGCCATTACTGACTTTATTTACTTTTATTTTTTATGATTAAACGATGTTTTTCCCCAATAGGTTTTTTTTTTCCCCCTGTGGTGCTGAGGATTGAACCCAGGGCCTTGTGCATGTGAGGCAAGCACTCTACCAACTGAGCTATATCCCCAGCCCTTCCCCAATAGTTTTTATAAATCTATTGTAAGTGGTTTATTTGTAATTAATAAACATGGTACATGTTTATGGAAGCTATTATTATTTTCTTAGTCCCACAATAGAAAAATAGAAGATGAAAATGATGGATTTAAAGTATTTTTTATGAAATACAAACCTAGGGTTCAATGTGGAAATTTGTAGGTAGATTGTTGCTTGACTTAATAAAAAGTTCTAGATGTGGGATTTTTAAAAAGGAAAGTGGAATTAGTGTCTCATGTATTTGAAATTCTCAGGGGTAGTTGGCTTCAAGTGCGGCTGGATCCAGGTGCTCAAGTGAGGCTGTGTGAAATGCCTCTTGCCTCAACTTTCCTCTGTGTCAGCTGAGTGTACTTCTCTGAGAATGATGGGCTATGAGCACTTGGGACAGTACCTCCAACCTCAGGCTTTTCATGGGCTGACAAAAATACTGAGGTCAAAAATACTGAGGTCAAAAATATTGAGGAAAAATATATCCTCACATCCTCATTCTAAAATACAAGAAAATCACAGAGAGAAGAAAGTCATTATGTCCGATTCATTAAATTGAGAATTCAGTCACCTCCCATTTAGACTCCTTTAGAGGTTAGGTGACCTCATTCAGCAAGAATTCACAAGCACGTCCAGCCAATCACCCACCCACTGTTCCCCGGAGCCAAAAAGAAGAATCATAACAAACTCTTTCAAAATGTTTAGCACAAAGAAAGTCCTTGGCCCCATTTTAATACATCAGGCATGATGCACGGTGGCATCTTCAAAAGGAAGAGTGCAGCCAGGCGCGGTGGCCCATGCCTGTAATCCCAGCAGCTCAGGAGGCTGAGGCAGATAGCGAGTTCAAAGCCAGCCTCAGCAACTTAAAGAGGCACTAAGCAACTCAGTGAGACCCTGTCTCTAAATAAAATGCAAAATGGGGCTGGGGTGTGGCTCAGTGAGTGCCCCTGAGTTCAATTCCTAGTAAAAAAAAAAAAAGAAAAAAAGAGGGCAGAGTCAGAGAAAACAGAAACAGCCCAGAAAGTGCCACAGAGTCCCCCAGCCGCCTTGGGTTTCTCTCCTACCCATACCCCTGCCACTGCGGGAAGAAAATCCCTGTTTCCCTATAGGCCAAGCAAAAGTCCCAGGGCTGACTCTGATAGGCTGTGATGAAGTCATGTGATTTCCCTCCACCAATCACTGTAACAAGGGAGAGCAACTCTCTGGCCATTAGGGCCTCCCTAAATTGAAGAGGCGGCCTTGAATTTATGATCCTCATTTCCCAGCCTCCCAAGTGGCTGGGATTACAGGTGTGTGCCACCACACCCGCTGTTGCAGGGTTTTCTATTGTCACTCCGCATCTGGGGGGTGTCCCCGAGGGCTTGGAGAACAGACCTGTGTTAACTGAGAGCCATTTCCTTCCCTAGCGCTGTCCATCTATGCCCTGCTGCTTTTCGAGATTGAGACAGGCGCCGCGGCTGCCTCCATCCTGGGCTCCGGTGCCCTGGTTCTGGTGGCCATTCTGACCCACACCCTGCTCCGGGCTGCCCGGGCCACCCACCGTGGTCTCCATGAACTGTCCCCACCTTCCTTTGAAGATAATTCTGCACGCCCTGCCGAAGCCTCCAAGGACAGCCCCAGGGCTCAGCCCCAGCATGGTATCCACCGTCGGACCCCATATTCATTCTGCCTGGAGCTTGGGGACCCCCTTAGGACCATGGCCACTGCCACAGCACCCAAATCCCTGGGGGGAGGCCGGGAGAGCAGCCTGCCTACACCCCGCGTGCACCGGACACTGTCGACTGGCATGGGGCCCTGGGAGGGGGTCACTCAAGAGATGCGGAGCATGCTGGGCCACAGACCAAGGGCCACAGGAAAGGACTCAACGCTGGTGTGAACCTGAGAATCAGGAATAGATAACTGGTGTAAGGTAGCAAGAAGCAGCTATCATAGAGATAGGTCCAGGCTCAGCTGCAGTAGCAGTAAGACTTGATTTCTCTTACAGTTTACATCATCCCTGGTTATGGTCTTTAAGATTGCCTCATGGTACAAAATAGCTACCAGGGCTCCAGCCTTTATCTCCCCACAAGGAGGGAAAGTCAAAGTCCAAGGCTGGCTCAGAGTCTCCTGAAAGTCTGCCTATGAGGCTTTGGGGCCCTTCTGCTTACCTCTCACTAGCCAGAACAGAGTCCCAAGACCAGATCTCCATGCAGGGAGGCTGGGAAATCTGGTTGCCCAGAATGAATGAAGTTCTGTTCCAGGTAGGAGGGGAGGCTGGGGCTTAGGCAGTGATTCTCTAAGTGTCTCCATCCATTTTACAGATGAGGAAATCGAGGCCCCAAGAGGGGCAGTGACTCACCAGAGGTCCCAGTTCTGAGCATCAGAGCCAGGATTTGCCCCTGGGTCTCGTAAGCCCCATGTTGCTGACAGATGGTGCAAGTCTCAGACCCCGCACGACGCCCCCCCCCACCCGCCGGGGCTGTGAATGTCTGAAACCCATGTGTGCCAAGCAGCCCACAGCCAGGCGCAGACCCGGAGGCTGGACCCACGCGCCTGGCTGCGGGCCAGTCTGCTCTGTGCCTCAGTTTCCCTGCCTGTAAAATGGGACTGGAGGTGACCCTGCTCTTCAGGCTGCCAAGAGACCCACAAGTTCATACGAACCGGCTGGGGCCTGCGCACAGTAGGTCCTCAGCACACACAACCATTTCTGTGTTGCTGGGGGTCGGTGTGCCTGGTGGCCGGAAATGGCCCGTGATGAGGCGAAGTGGCTTATGGACCTGATGGAGCTCGGTGTGCACCAGGACAGGGACCGGGGTCCCCCACCCTCCACCATCTTGCACATCCTAAATAAACCCCAGAGCTCACCATCTCTGTGTCATTTAATCAATGTCCAAATGTCCCTGTGGCCAAGCCCAGGCCCGTGGTGGGCCAGGGTGACGGAGGGGTGGGCAGGAGCAGTGGGCAGGGTACCTCCTGGGGCCCCAGCCTGGGACCCCAAGTCCTGCCCATCTTCCCACATGTAAGTCTCCCTGGGAGTGCCCTGGCTGGCCCCACCTCTACCCCAAATGGACATATGTCCCCAGGAGGCTTACAGCCTGTCCCTCCCTGGGCCACCCAGGGACTCCAGGGCCTAGGTAGGGAGTCAGGCAAAGAGGTGACAGCCCCCAGCAGGGAAGCTGAGCCCTGAGCCTGACTCTGGGCAGGGACCCCACGTGGCCGGTCAGATGCCCCCAGACCCAGGTGGCCATCAGCCCAGCCCACTCCCCCGTGGAGCCCGGGAGAAGCAGCACAGGCCTCCTCACGCCTGCAGATGGGACAGAAAGGTTTGTCCTTGAGCAGCCAGAATGGCGCCTGACACAGGGGCCCCAGCAGGGACAGACTTGGGACAGCATGGTAAACATCAAGTACGAGGAGCACATTGAAAAAATGGTGCGCAGGCGCGGTGGCGCTCACCTGTAACCCAACCATTTGGGAGGCTGAGGCAGGAGGATTGTGGTCTGAGGCCAGTTCAGCAATTGAGTGAGGTTCTGGGTAACTTAGTGAGACCCTGAGTCAAAATTGAAAATTAAAAAGAAAAGAAAAAGGGGGTGGGGATGAGGTACTTTAAAAAAAAGTTAGTTAAATGTTATGTGAATTTCACCTGAAGTTTAAAATAGCATTGAAGGAGGCCCCTGAGCTCCCGGGGTGGGCCCCAGAGTGTGAAGCTAGGTCTCCATGAATGTTGCACCCTGGGCGCCTCTCTGTCTCACCTCATCTGTCCCTTCATGTCCTCATGAGACCTTCAACTTGAGCCCTGAACACTCTGCAGGGCTCCACAGGCCGCCTGGCAGGTGTCCACGGGCCCAGCTGGAACTGCCTCCCACTGCATCCCCCTGGAAGGGGAGGGGGCCGGGCCTCTTCCCATCTCAGGCACCATCAAGCAGGGAGGGACAGGCGATGGGGCCAGAGCCAGCACTTGAGTCTGGGAGGCACCTGATCAGGGTTTGGCAGGAGAACGCAGAACATTCCAGGAATGGGGACCTGCCACGGGGAGCAGCCGTGTGACCCACATCCTAGTTTTCTTTCTTATAAAATAGAGGAGCCACCCCCCCACCCCAGCACAGTCAGGTGACATGGAAGGAACAGTAACCCTGGGTTCATTCCACTCCTCACCAACACGAGCGGCTGTCAGCACGCTCCTTGGTGTTGGGGGGAGAGGACTACCTGTCAAAGAGGTCGCCTGCTGGGCGCGGTCGCCCACTCCTGTAATCCCAGCCACTCGGGAGGCCGAGGCAGGAGGAGTGGGGATTTGAGGCCAGCCTGGGCCACTTAGCGACACCCTCAACAAGAACCTGTCTCAAGATAAAATAAAACGAACTGGGGACGCAGCTCAGTGGTAGAGCGCCCTCAATCTCCAGTACTCAAAAAAAATGCTGCCTTGGCTTGGGGTCATCAGAACCAGATGACTGCGGGGGTACTGTCATCTGGGAGAAGACCACAGGAGCCCTGCAGGGGGCGCCAGGGAGCGGACAGCGCTGGCCTGTGTCGGCGGCAGACCTCGGGGAGGCACCGAGCTCCCTCCCCAGGGCGCTGGGCTGCGGTGTCCACCGGATTCCCATCAGGTTTGGCTGAGGGCTGCTTTCACCCTCCTGTGTCCCAGGGGGGCCCACCGCTGTGGTCTCAGGAGGCCCCGACAGGGTCACAGCTACCTGCCTTCAGCAAACTGCATCACGTACCCATGAATTTGGAGGAGGCGCAGCCAACCTGCTCCAGCTGAGTGGCCTTTATCCAGGAGCAAAAAGGAGCCGGGCGCGGGGCGCACGACAGTAATCCTGGAGGCTGAGGCAGGAGGATCGCGAGGCTCTAAGCAACTCAGTGAGATTCTGTCTCTGAAGAAAATACAAAATGGGGCTGGGGCTGGGGCTCAGGGGTCGAGTGCCCCTGAGTTCCATCCCCGGTTCTCCTCTCCTAAAAAAAAGAAAGAAAGAAAAAGAAAAAGAAAAAAAGGCCTGGGAAGATTTGCCCACACTCTTTGTGCTTAAGAAGAGTTTGAGGGGCTGCGGTTGTGGCGCAGTGACAGCGCGCCTGGCGTGTGTGAGGCCCTGGGTTTGATCCTCAGCACCACAAATAAATAAATAAAATAAAGGGCCTTTGAGGGCTGGGGTGGAGCTCGGTGGTAGAGGAGGAATTGCAGGCGGTCGCTCCAGGCGTTGGACAAGGGGTCCCCTCTGCCATCTCTCCTTTACTTCTACATATAACATCTGGAAGTGGCCGAACAGAACCGGGGTCCTCTGTGCTCCGATGCCATCCCGAAGGAGGCTGATCAGTCCAACAAGGACCTGTCTTGGTGTTTTTTGTGTTGCTGCAACGAAATGCTTGAGACTGGGAAATTTATAAAGAAGTTTATTTCTCACAGTTCTAGAGACGGGGAACTCCAAAATCAAGGGGCTGGCAGCTGGTGACAGGCTACCTGCCATGTCACGGCATGGCACAACGCATCATTTTGGGGGAGAACAAGAGGGAAGACACCAAATCCATCATTTTGTAAGGAATTCGCTCTGGTGCTGGCCTTAATCCATGTGTGAGCGTTGAGTCCTCGAGGGCTCACGGGCCCCTGGAGGTCTCATCTCTCCACACTGTCGTCGAGGAAACAAAGTTTCCAACACATTCAGTCGCAGCAGGGCTGACACACATCCTGTTGCTACTTTTCAAGACAGAATTCTTGGAGCTGACATAAAAGTTTCAGGGAGTCCTGGCTCTTTTTTTTCTACCAAGCACTGTCTGTGTGGCCAATAGGGATGGTGATGCTGTTGGAAAAGAGGGGACTTTCTAACAGTCTTTTGTACTAGTGAAAAAAAAAATCTAGATAATATATTTTGGGTGAAATAAATTTAGAAGGCCAGTATTTTTAGGATGGTTCTACTAAGTTGAACCTCTTGGCTCAAATGTGTGCAGATACATTTGCTAGAAGAAAGGGAGCAAGAACCAAATAAGTACACCTTGATAGCCAAGCACATTGTCTTTCCCTGACTTATAAGTCCTACCAGATGTATCAGTCAGCTATTACTGCATAACAAATTATCCCAAAATGTAGCAGCTTAAAACAATACATATCTTGCTGGGTGCAGTGGCACATGCCTGTAATCCCAGCAGCTTGGGAGGCTGAGGCAGAAGGATCACAAGTTCAAAGCAAGGCACTTTAGCAACTCAGTGAGATCCTCTCTTTAGATAAAATGCAAAATAGGGCTGGGGATGTTGCTCTGTGGTCAAGTGCCTCTGAATTCAATCCTCAGTATCAAAAAAAAAAAAAAAAAAAAACCCAACAACAATAGATATCTATTATCTCTGTGTATTAGTCCATTTTCCTTTGCTATAACTAAATACCAAGGGCTAGATAAATTATCAAGAAAAGAGTTTTATTTAGCCCAAAGTTTTATTTTATTTTATTGCAGTGCTGGGAGTCAAACCCAGGATCCAGTGCATTCGAGGCAAGCTCTCTACCACTGAGCTACATCTGCAGCCCTAGCTCACAGATTTGGAGGTTCAAAGCCATGACACCAGTATGAGCTCAGCTCTGGTGAGGACCTCATGGCAGATGGGGTTGTGGCTAGAGCAAATGGGAGAGGGAGCAATCACACGGTAAGACAGGAAGCCAGAGACTGAGGCAGGGCCAGGCCTGCTCTTTTGTAACAGCCCGCTAGCAAGAATAACCCTGGTTCCAGTAGAACTGAATGATCCCAATAACCTAAAGACCTCCCACCAAGCCCCACCTCTTAAAGGGCCCACCACCTCTTAACATCACCACACCAAGGACCAAGCTTCCAAAACATGAAACCTGGAGAAACAAACCACACCCCAAATCCAGCACTTGATTGCTGTAGTTGGGGACCTGGGTGCTGCTTGGTCTCGTCTGAATATGGTCTGTCTCTCAGAACTCATGCAAGAGTCTAATCCCTGTGTTAGTCAACTTTTCCTCACTGTGACTGAAATACCTGAAATAGCAACTTGGAGAAGAGAGACTGATTTCGGCGCGTGGCTTCAGAGTCTCAGTCCACAGTGGGCTGGCTCCATTTATTTCTTTGGGCTTGATGTGAGGCAGAAGGCCCCAGTGGAAGGGTGCAGCTGAGGACAGCGGAGGTCAGCGGCTGAGCTCACGGCAGCCAAAGAGCAGAGAGAGGGGGAGGGAGAGGCACCAGGGACAAGATGCAGTCCCCAAAGGCTTGCCCCCAGTCACCACTTCCTCCACCCACAGCCCACCTGTCTGCAGTTCCCGCCACCTCCAGTCAGCCACTCAGATTTCAGGGGATTAACCCCCTGCTGAGGCCCGAGTCCTCAGGATCCAGTCACCTCCCAGAGCTCCACCTCTGGACATGGTGGCACCAGAGACCAGGCCTCCAATGTGGGATTCTTTGAGGACATTTTACACCCAAACTATGACAGTTACCAGAATTTTATATTAATGTTATTTAGATAAACAATCTATCAGTGTTGAGAGCCACAACCAAGTCAAGATGGCGCCTGGCATTTTGCCAGAAGGAGTGGTTGAGAAGTAACGCCAGGGAGCCATTAAGATGATGGTGATTAAGTTAAACTGTGTATAACTATTAAGATAATGACTGATTGCTGTAACTGGATGATGCTAAATTGAAACAAGCTGTGTATTCAGTTGTGTATATAAACCTCTGCTGTCCAGCAATAAGGCGGCTCCTGCTACCTCAGATGCCCGCTACTTTTGAGTTCCCGTTGAGTTCCAGTTGAGTTCCCCTTGGGTTCGGGTAATAAAGTAGTTCCTGTTTGAACCTACAAGTGGCTCATGACCTCCCGGTTATTTGTGCCCAGCCAGATTGCAGCATATCAGGGCAAGGTGGCCCACTCCTGTCATCCCAGTGACTCTGGAGGCTGAGGCAGGAGAATCGTGAATTTATTCATTAATTTTTTAAAAAGAGAGAATTTTTTAATATTTATTTTTCAGTTTTCGGCAGACACAACATCTTTATTTTATTTTTATGTGTGCTGAGGATCGAACCCAGCAACCCATGCTTGCCAGGCGAGTTCGTTACCGCTTGAACTACACCCCAGCCCCTGAGAATCCTAAATTTAAAGCGAGACTTAACAACAAACAGTGAGGAGCTAAGCAGCCCAGTGAGACCCTGTCTCTAAAGAAAATATAAAAAAGGGCTGGGGATGGGGCTCAGTGGTCAAGTGCCCCTGAGTTCAATGCCCAGTATAAAAATAAACAATCTGTCTATGGTGTTTAGAGATTAGTGATTAGATTAGACTAGATCAGCTGCCATGATTGAATCCTGGTGGCTTTCTAAGGACACAGGGAGAGATCAGACACACACACACACACACACACACACACACACTTACACCATGATGTCTTGCAAACTACAGGAGCCCTCAACAGAAACTGTGCTGTGATTCTTGGACCTTGTACCTCCCGAACCATGAGCCAAAAAATAAATCTGTTTTCTTTATCAAGTAGCCTACCTCAGGTATTTTGTTATAGCAATGAAATTCTGACTAATCTGTGATTCTACTGGGTCCTTCCCCCTCTAGGTCTCTCACAAGGCTCCAGTCAACCTTTTGCTGGGTAGGATTGGTCGCCAAGCTGACTTCCTGGTTGCTGGCAGGATTCAGTGCTCTGTGGGCTGTTTAGCTCAGGATCTTCTTTCCTTGGTGACTTTGGGCCAGAGCCATTCTCAGTTCTGTGACACATGGTCCTCTTTAGGGGGCAGCTCATTTCAACAAAGCCAGCAGAATAGTCTGCAGCAAAATGGAAGCCGTGTCTTCCTTCTGTAACCTGACAACGAAGTGGCACCCCGTTGCCCTTCCTGCACTCTTTTGGTTAGAAACAAATCTCTAAGCTCAACCCACAGTCAAAGGTAAGAGAATTACATAGGCCTAGGGGTCACATGATTTGGGGGATCATCTAAGATGTGACCTAATGTCTTGTAAATTTTCTGGGCTTTTCCTAAAGAGAAACGAAGAGGTCAGGCAGGTGGGTAAACAAGAGAAGAAAACAGTGCTTTCCTCACAGCATGAACACCTGCGTGAACCAGCTTTCTGCTACTATAACAAACAGTTGAGAAAAATATCAACTTATAGCAAGAAAAGGTTTATCTTGGCTCATAGTTTTAGAGGTTTTCAGACCATGGTTGGCTGGCTCTGTTGCCTGTGGGAGGCCCATGGTGGGAACCCCTGGGGAGCAAATCCAGTCACCTCCTAGCCAGGGACTGAAGAAGAGACAGAGGGGCTGGAGTCCCACTGTGTCAGAGGCACACCCTCCTGTGACCAGAGTCACCCATAGGCCCTATCTGTTAAAGGTCCCACCACCTCCTCCCAGTGCCAAGCTGGGAACCCAGCCTTTAACATACGCGCCCCCGGAGGCCATTCCAGACCCAAGCTGTAGCAACGGCTGTTTCCAGCCCAGGTTTCTGAGCCGGCAAGAATGTGCAGGACAATGAGGAAATTCAGGACTGGGTGAGAGGAGCAGCCCAAACCAAGGAGACTGAAGATGTCAAATGTCACCAGAGCCTCGGTCCCTGTGGCTGGCGGGAGCACATGTGGTCTTCTTGGCCAGAGCGGAACCTGGCCCTCCCCCAGGAACGTGTATTTCCACTCTGGGGAGCTCAGTTTTCCATGCGGTGACAAAATACTTGAGATCAACTCAAAAGGAGGACAGTGAAGCCAGGCGTGGGGGGCACCCCTGTGATCCCAGCTCCTCGGGAGACTGAGGCCGCCTGGGTGACTCAGGGAGACCCTGTCTCAAGTTTAAATGAAAAGGGGCGGGGGTGTGGCTAGGGGTAGAGCGCTCACCTGCACAGATGAGGCCGGGGTCCCGTGCCCAGGGCCACAAAAAGGAAGAAAGAAAATAGATTTATTTTTGGCTCGTGGTTTCAGTGGCCATGGTCACGGACCCTGTGGCTTTGGGCCTGTGGCAGTTCCGTGCATGGCAGGAGTCCGTGGTGGAGAAGGGAGGTCACCTCATGGCAGCCGGGAAGTGAAGAAATGAAGAGTCGCGGTCCCCATGTCTCCTTCGAGGGCGCCCCTGATGGACTAACTCCCCTCCACCAGGCCCAGCCTCCTAGAGACCAGCTGCCTCCATAACATCATGCCTAGGTAACACGGGCCTTTGGAGAACATTCCAGACCTGAACTATAACACTACCCTACAGGAACCAGTGTGTATTCATCAAAAGACACGTACAGGCCAGGCGCGGTGGCGCACGTCTGTCATCCCAGCGGCTCAGGAGGCTGAGGCAGGAGGATCGTGAATTCAAAGCCAGAAGCAGCAAAAAGCAAGGCCCTAAGCAGCTCAGTGAGACCCTGTCTCTAAAATATATATAAAAGGCTGGGGATGTGGCTCAGTGGTAAGGCAGTGGCCAAAAATGGTCCAGCCAAAATGTCCATCAGCAGGCAACTGGATGAGCAGAGAGTGAAATTATGGATGAACGTCACGGACATAATATTGAATAAAATAAGCCAGGCACAAAAGAGGCCTTATTGGGGAACTGAATTTATATAAAGTTGAAGAACTGGGGGAATGTTTTGGGGTGCAGCTCAGTGGTAGAGCATCTGCCTAGCATAGGCGAGGCCCTGGGTTCCATCCTAGAACTGAAAAAAATAAAAATAAAATGAACAGGCAGAGGCCTGGCGCCTTGACACACTCCTGTAATCCCAGCAGCTTGGGAGGCTGAGGCAGGAGGATCGTGAGTTCAAAGCCAGCCTCAGCAAAAGCAAGGCTCAAAGCAACTCAGTGAGACCCTGTCTCTAAATGAAATACAAACTAGGGCTGGGGACGGGGCTCAGTGGTCAAGTGCTCTGAGCTAAATCCCTTGTACCAAAAAAAAGAAAAAAGAAAAAATCCTAGAGGAGCTGGGAGCTGTCTGCACTGTGGAGAGGTGCTGGGAGCCATTAGCCAAGTAGGTATGACAATTTCCTTGCCAGCGTACCCCATGTTGCTTAGTGGAAGGACTCGTGGAAACAGGACATTTTGCAGTGACATTGCATGTAGGTGACCTTGCTCAAGGACCAGGGCGGATCCGGGTTTAGGGCGTTCCCGGTTTAGGTTCCAGGTTTAAGGTTTAAGATTATTCCTGCTGGGAATAGGGCGTATCCTGCTGCCTGAGTTCCCCTTGAGTTCTCACGGGATTCAGACAGTATTTTTTGGGAGACAGAAGCCCAGTGGATGTGGATTTGGGCAGAGAACGTGGATTTCCCCAGAACGTGATTGTAGACGGCTGGTGTGAGTTCGGGAATAAAGAGTTGTTGTTTGAATCTACAAGCTGTGTGGTGGCTCGTGATTGTGTGCCCAGCCAGACTGCGGCAGAGAGGAGAGCCAGGCAGCCACTGTGCAGGGGCACCAGCTAGGTAGCAGTGGGGCCAGTACTGTCCCTCCAGAATGCCCTCTTGGTCCCCAGGCCCCTGATGCTGGCCTCTGAACAAACAAGAGGAAGAAGCGCTCTGGCTTCCTGGACAGAGGGTGGAGGCTGCTGGTGGCCTTAGCAGACCACATGAACTCGGGCAAGAACTAGGAGAGCTGCTGGGACCAAGCCCGGAGCGGGCCAGGCGGGTTCCACGGACTCTCCAGCCCCAGAGTCAGATTGTCCCCGGGCTTGGCAGGGCTCAGAGGGATGGGAGTTTACAAGGTGTGTGGCTGTGTGGAGGTGACGGGTCCAGTTCGACAGGAACAGATGGGTCGCCCAGAGGCCCCCGGTCACACGGACACCCTGAAAAGTGATCCGGGGCTGGTTTCGGGGCAGCTGGGACGGTAACCAGAGAAAACAAATGGCCTTTGCTTCCCAGTCGGGTCGGATTCTGTGGTCGGCGCCAGAGCAACCCAGGCGACACCTGGTAGGTGCCCTGCTAGGTGCCGCCTGCTCCAGAGGCCTAGTCCCCGCAACAGTGGGAGGTTCGGTGAAGGGGTGCACTGGACAGCTCAGTGTCTCCCCCTTCTGGCTCCCCACCGCAGACTCACTCCTTGGCTCTGCTGAACTCTCTCCTGACCCCCGACTTGGCCCGGTCGACCTGTCTAGCCCAGCTATCAAGAATCTGGCTAAGTCAGTGAAGAAAGCATCTCCTCCCACCTCCAGCCCGCCTTCGGCAAGAATCCCCGCACTCCGTCTCCCCGAGTCATTTTCCACCCATCGCCCCGCACTCAGCTCCTTGGCTATAACCCCCACTTGCTCTCGCATTCAGAGTAGAGCCCGAAGTCTCCCTATGGCCGTGGTCTCCACGGTCTTGTTTATCCTTTTTTATTTTCTTAAACCGGTTGAACCCAGGGGAGCTTAACCACTAAGCCCTTTTTTACATTTTATTTAGAGACAGGCTCTCGCTGAGTTGCTTAGGGCCTCGCTAAATTGCGGAGGTTGCTTTGAACTCGCGATCCTCCAGTCTCAGCCTCCGGAGCCACTGTGATTACAGACGTGTGCCACCGCTCCCGCCACCGGCTTGTTTATCGTCAGAATTAAATTCAACATCCCTCGCACCCCAGGACCGGGGCCGGGGCCTCCCCTCTGACCCGCTCCACCCGCCGCAGCAGCGGAGCGCTCCCTCCACGCGTTAGCAGAGTGCGGGACCCTAGTTCCCGGGTGGGCGGAGCGTCGCCGCAGGAGCCCCGCCTCCGCGTGGCTATTTTGACCAATGAGCTGTGAGCAGGCATTTCCACCGCCGGCGTTCTGACAGGCTCTGGAGAACCCGAGCAGGGCTTTTCCAAGGCAGCCCCATCTGGCGGGTGCCTACAGCACCGCAGCCCCTAAGGGTGCAGTGTGCATGAGAAGGGGCCTTGGCTTCTCTGAACAACTCTGGCAGATGTTTGTGACTGCGGAAGGCGGGACACACCGAGGCTCGGGCTCCTGCAGACCAGACAAGGAAGCAGCCGAGGATGATCACACCCGTGGGAGAAAGGGGAGTGACCCTGGGGCGGCTCATTTCACCAATGCAGGCCATCCTGATCCTCACAGAATCTGAGTTTATGAATTCTACTTGCTGAAGTTTATAGTTTTCCCTGGGCATCCTTAGGGAACTGGTCCCAGGACCTACAGGATTCCAAACTCCACTAGCGTCCAAATCCCTTATATAAAATGGTGTAGCATTTGCTTGAACCTACAGCACCTCCTCTGAACTTTAAATCATCTCTAGAAAGTTGCATTTAATACAATGTGATTTGAACATAATTGTTATATGGGGGGGGGGCACTCTACCACTGAGCTACATTCCCAGCCCTTTCTATTTCGGGGGGACAAGTTCTCACCAAGCTGCTGAGGCTGACCTCTACTTTTAATCCTTCTGCCTCAGCCTCTCAAGTTACTGGGATTACAGGTTTGCATCACTACACCTGGCTAACTATTTTTTAGGGAATCCTGACCCCCTAAAAAGTCTGTACATGTTCAGTACAAACACAAGGGATTTCCACAAATATTTTAGATCTGTGATTAGTTGAATCCATGGAGTAGAACCCATAAACACTGAGTCAACTGTACTTACAGTCACCTGATAGGTTCTGTCATTGGTGGACATGCACAGATGCACACATTCCCGGCAGGAGCTGACCAGGGCCATTCTGCCTTCCTGTTTTAGCGCCTACTGTGCACAAGGGTCCTGACTGGGGTCTGTGTGCTGCCACATTTTGTGCACTGGGGGGCTTTTTCATCGAGATGTCACTATTGCACCCCTACACGGCATAATGCTGAAATGCTATCTAAAGATGCTGCCTTACTGAGAAAAGAACTGGTGGCTTTGCCCAGGCAAGTGTGACAGTCCTGCAGGCCCCCCCGAGTTCAATGGGAATGAATCTATCACATGTAATAAAACGTCTTTTAACAGAAACACCCACAAAACAAAGTTACGTATTGATCAGCTGATGAAAATGTTGTGCCCAGGGGCTGGAAGGAACCTCTCTGTGTCCCCCAGGAGCCATGCTCCAGTATTTGCTAAATCCGTTTCTATGGCAACTTCACAGAATGTAACTAGCGAGAATGAGAATCGATTGTGTCTCCAGTGCCTTGAGTGGCCTGAGGGCTAGGAGAGGAGGCCAGGGGTTCGAATCCCAGCTCTGGCCTGACCATCCCCTGCCTCCGCGCCCCACTGTAAGTTGTAGATAAAGACTGGATGCCGGGCGGGCCCTTGACGGCGGCGCTGGAGGCGGCGGGGCCGGCTGCCGCGCGCCTGAGCGAGCCTGCCATTACGGGGCGAGCGGCCGAGTCGGCACCCCTGGCCGCGCTCCCGCCGCTCCGCCCGCGCCCCTCCCCGGACCCGCGCGGCCATCGAGATGGACGAGGAGAGCCTGGAGGCGGCCCTGCAGACCTACCGCGCCCAGCTGCGGCAGGTGGAGCTGGCCCTGGGGGCCGGCCTGGAGGCGGCCGAGCAGGCCGACCTGCGCGAGCTGATCGGGCTCACCGAGGCCAGCCTGGTGTCCGTCCGCAAGAGCAAGCTGCTGGCCGCGCTGGACGCCGAGGCCGCGGGGGTGCCCGCCGGCCCGGAGATGGGCCCGGAGGGAGAGGCGGGGCCGGGACCCGCGGAGCCCGGGCGCGCGGAGCCGGACCCGGACCTGGACCCGGACCCGGGAGAGCTGAGCGGCGCCAAAAAAAAAAAAAAAAAGACTGGATGCCCCCTAGGCTGACAGAGGGCCAGTGACATCACGCACAGGGCATGCTTGGAACATGGCCATCGCCATATCAACAGCAGCGCTGTTAGTTACAAATCTACAGTTGGGGCTCACCCCTTCCCTGAGCCTCAGTTTCCCCCTCTGGCGAAGGAAGCCTCCGCGCCATGACATCCCCCACTTGCTCAATGGCTGCAGCTCCATATGCCTGATGAGGACCTGGGGCCAGGACCAGGACACACAGCAGGGACAGGGTAGTGTTTATTACCAGGAGGACGCCTGCGCCACCTCCAGGCACCAGACAGTCTTGACACATGTGACTTGAAGGCACTGGTTTCCATCCAGCCCCACCCCTGCCCTGCAGGGCCAGGGCACAGAGACCCCCCAAGCAGCCTCCTCTCACCCCTCCCCAGGCTGCAGCTCCAGCGCAGGGGCTGAGGGTCTGGACGCCCTGTGCCTCAGAGGTCCCCGAGATGGAGTGAGACAGGGCGGCCACCAGGCTGTGGGGCTCAGCACGGGGCTCTTCCCTGGGGTGGAGGAGTGGCTAAGAGACGCTGGGGGGCAGGCGGGCGGCTGCTGTCTTCTCCACCACGAAGCCATAATTGTACTGCAAGGACCGGGAGAGGGAGAGTGAGAGAGGGCCCGGGTGATCTGCAGCGTGGAAAGTCGGGGTGTGCCCGGGGACGGCAGAGCAGCAGGGGATGGGGCAGCCTGGGGGTGATCCCAGCACCTCTGTGCACCCCTCCGCAACCCTGTACCCACCTCCTCCTCAATGTCTGCCAGCGACTTGATGGTGAGGTCCCCAAAGGCAGAAAAGGCCTAGCACGGAGGGGCACATTAGTCTTGGGCCTCCGTCCCAACCTGGACCCCCCACTCCCTCACTTCTAAGGAGCACACAGTCACACCCTCCCCATCTCCTGTCAGGGCCTACAGCTACCCGCATCCAGCTGCCCTCCTGACTGCCCTCATTCGGGGACTGGAGACCTCTGGCCGCTCCTTAGCCTCCACCTCTCTCCCCAGCCAGGAACAGCCTCCTGCTGGGAGGCTAGAGGCAGGGGTCTCCTGCATCTAGACCAGCAGTGAAGGAGCGGATCCAGGCTCTCCAGGGCTCTTACTCACCAGCGGGCCACAGCTCTTGCCCTCAAATCGGGGGTGCAGCGTGAAGGGAACCCCGTCCATGGCTGGAAGAAACACACCAGGGGAGAATCACCTGGGGCTGGAGCATGGCTGCCCACCCGCCCTGCCCCGGGCTGCCCAGTCTTCACAGAATCAAGCTGGGGCTGGGGACTGGGGGTGTGGCTCATGGTATAGCAATGGCCTAGCATGGGTGAGGCCATAGCTTCCATCCCCAGGACCTCAAAAAAAAAAATCCTACAGAGTTGGGGTAGGGGAAGATGGGGGACAGGCCAGGATCCACCCTTGGCCCTCCTGCCTTCCTGGTGTCATGATCTTGGGGCAGCCACAGCCCCCGCCTCTCGGCCTCACCTTCTCCTCTGCTCACCTGAGATGCCATAGAGACTGGATGCCTCATAGATGGAGTCGCTCCTCCGAAGGGTGGACGCCCGAGAGCCCAGCCTTGACAGTGTCCGCTCTGGAAAGCTGCTTTTGCTGGTGGACAGGGGATAAGGACCCTAGTCAAGCCAGGTCCCCCTCATGAGCTCCCCCACCCCCTGTGCTCAAGGGCTCACCTGGGCTGGCTAGGTGGGTCCAGGGAGAGGCCCCGCATTTCCCGGCTGAGACCTCGGGGCTTGGGCACTGGCTTTGGGGCCTTGGCCTTCTTGCACCAGATGGCAAAGCCACCCATGTCCCTGGAGTGTGAAGGAAGAGAAGAGGGATCCTGGCCTAATGTACAGGCAGGGCTGAAACTAGCTGCCCCTGGGAAGGCCAGGAACCAGGTCTCTGGGTGACCTCCATTTGGGAGGAGATTTTTGTTTCAGCAGCTCAACCTCTACCCTACACAATAAAACTTCAGGGTCCAGTCAGTGTTCTAGCTGCTTAAACACCCAACTCAGCAATTCTTCATGATGTCTCTACAGACTGGTACAGCTGTCCCCACTACAACATGCAGAATTTGAGGCACAGAGAGGTGGCAGAAGGGACAGGAGGGCTCAAGGGAGTCCATGAGAATCAGGAACAAGATCAAGAGTTGTGAGGAAGAAAAAGAAGGCCAAGGTTGAGGGAGGCCCTACCCTACTCGAAGGTATCCAGGCACCGTCTTGGTCTTTCCGCTCAGTCGAACATCAAACACAGCCATGTCTGCAGCCCCCAGGGGCACCAGCTTCACGCACATGCGTTTCTTCTTGGACACAGAGGCCTCTGGGGGTAAGGGACAGGGACGTGAGAGAGGAAAGTAGAGCAGGTGAGAGTACCCAAAGCTGGCTCCAGGAGATGCTTACCAGGGCAACCTGGCTAAGGCAGCCACCTGGACAGCATTGGGTAGATGGTTAAATCATAAATGGTACAGTCATAGAAGGAGACTGCTTAAACACTTGGGGAGCAATAGGAGCGAGCAGATCTTTGGAGACACAAAGGAGCATTCATGGGGTGGTCGTAGGTTTCCATTCTGGTGGTCCAAGCCTTACTTTCCCCCAGGGGTCAGCAAACTATGACTCCTAGCTAATTCGAGCCCATAGCCTATTTTTGGATAGCACATGAGGTAAGAATGGTTTTGACAGTTTTATAGAGTTTTGGGGGGTTTTTTTAAAGGAAGAAAGAAAGAATCTGCCACCTATCCTTTGGCCTCCAAAGCATAAAATATTTGCAATTTGGCCCTTTACATAAAACTTTGCCAACTCCAGGATCCATGAATATTCCCCGAGAGTCACGTAAAAATGGCAAGAAACATTGGGAAACGGGTCAGGCTGGAAAAGCCACACAAGGGTTGCAGGACCAGGAAGGGTGAAGCGGAGACAGAGGACAAGGAGTCAGCTAAGCTACGGGGATGGAAAGAGTGCTCCCGGCAGAGGAAAGGCCTGGAAGTGAAAAGGGGAACTGCGAGGGTTTTGCTGGGCTAAGAAGTAAGGAGCCGAGAAGTGGCAGCCACGGTAATAAACAGGTCGCATGGATGGAACTCTTAGTGTAGGACAGAGTGTGCCAAACACAGGTTTTAACTCAGGACGGAGGACGTCACCCCGCCTTAGAACGGGGTCCAGATCCCCAGTAATCCCTGTCCCCACCGGGTGCCAACCACGCGAGCCTCCTCCCTGCTCCTCCCCCGCCCCCCACCCGCGGGACCCCGGCAGCTCGGTCCCAGGCGCGCGTCTTACTGGAGTCCAAGGGGTCGCAGACAGGAGAGAAGCCCGGCGGCAGGGAGCTCTTGTCCACCACGACCTGGATGTCGACCACCACATTCTCCTGCGGGTTCTGGGGTGGAGGGGAGCGAGGATCGCTCAGCACCGGGACGGAGCGCCCGGCACCCGGCCTCGCGAACGGACACGGGCAGTAAAGGGACCCCGGTGATGCGGCAGGCCGGCACCCTTACCTCTAGGCTGCCCAGGGGACTAAGGCACAGGAAGTAGCCAGATTTCTGCGCGAAGCTCTTGCCAAAGCTGGCGGGCGCGCCCTCCACAGTGCAGGAGATCTACCGGGAGGACGCGGTCAGCGCCGGGCTCCCATCGGCCGCGGTCCGCCCCCGCCCCCCGCCACTGCTCACCGCGCTGAATCCACGCGGCGGGGGCGCCGAGGCTGACGACCAGACCAGGCTGGCTAGTGGCATCGCGTCGGGCCCGGGTCCGGGATCCATCCTCCCGGCAGACAGGGAACTGGTTCCCTCAGCGCTTTCCAGACAGCGGAGCTCCGGCAGGAGTCCAACTACAACTCCCAGGAGGCCCTGCGAGTGAGAGGCCAGAAGTGTCGTGTGCGCGTGCTCAGAGAGCCGCTGGCCAATCGCGCGGGGGCTCGGAGCCACGCCTCCACGCGTCGCCCAGGTGCTCACGTGAAAGACGTTTGCGGAAACAACTCTAGGATTTTTCCCACGTCCAGCAACTTCCGCCGGAAATCCCAGCCCCGCGTTAAAGGATTCGTTCTCTGCAAATCGGGACTACATTACCCGGAATCCCTTGCGGCACCAGCTTTTTAAGAGGAGGTGTTAACCCGGGAAATTTGGAAAAGAGTGAAAAACTCTCAATTCTTGTTCTGGGGAGTCATTGCTAAAGAAGTAATTGTAGCCATTAATTTAAATAATGAAAAATATGGCCGGGCAAGGTGACCTAGGCCTATAATCCAAGCTACTTGGGAGGCTGAGACAAGAGGATTGCAAATTGGAGGCCCGCTTATGCTACTTAGGAGAGATCCTGGGCTGGGATTGTGGCTCAGCGGTTGAGTGCTCACCTCCCACGGGCGAGACCCTGGGTTCGATACTCAGCACCCCATAAAAATAAATAAGTGAAATGAAGGTATTGTTCCAACTACAATTTTAAAAAGAGAGAGAGAGATCCTACCTCAAGAAAGAAAATAAAAAAGGCGGGCTGGGGTTGTGGCTCCACGGTAGAGCGCTCGCCTAGCACGTGTGAGGCACTGGGTTCAATCGTCAGCGGTGAATAATATTTTTATATTATTGAATAAATATTTTTTTTAAAAGGCTGGGGATTTGTGTCAGTGTTGGAGTGTCCCTGATTTCCATCCCCATTACCATCCTCTGCCACGAAATTATGGATCATGATTACTAATATGGAAAAACAACCCCCAGGGAGAAATGGAGGACAAGGCTACCAGGGAGAGAAAGAAAACAGTAGGCTCTGGACTTTCACCATTTCCCAGCATCAATGGGCTCTGAATTTCCCACATCTACTATTGTTCCCCTGACCACCCAACCTACACATTTTGCTATGATGTAGTCCCACTGAACCCTCTAAAACTCAGACCCTCTGCACAACTTATTCACAGATTCAATCAGTTTAAAAAGTGAGTGGGGTTGTAGCTCAGTGGTAGGGAAAATATAACTGACCGTGGCCTGGGGACACAGATTCAAGTTGTCCTTTAAAAAAGAGTGAAATGCCGCAGTCTGGCTGGGCACAAAATACCCGAGCCACCACAAAAGCCTTGTAGATTCAAACAGCAACTCTTTATTCCCGAACTCTCACCGACACTCTACACGCACCTCCTGGGAAAAATACACTCCCTCCACAGGGCTCTGCATACCAGTTCTCTCAGAACCCTGAGAGAACTCAAGGGGAACTCAAGGAGTGGGCGCCTGAGGCAGCAGGATATGCCCTAATCCCAGCAGGATCCGCCCTAAAACTGGAGCCACCCTAATCCCTGAGCAGGGTCACCTTTCAACCCAAAAATGCCATGCGTCATTCCTACTTGGCTATGGCTCTCAGCAGTGAAAGAGAAAGAAGGTGTCATCAAGTTGAGCAACTCCCTGGGAAGATGTCTCTAACAGAATTGCACTTTCTCACGATGTTCTTGTCAGGTAGAACTTGACCCAGGCAACAACGTCATCTTGAAACATATCCTCCACCTTAGAACAGAGAGTCACCTTATAGTTGCTCTGACTCAACCGAACTTAAACTTCAGACAATGCTTCACCGTCATGCAAAGAAAAGAAACGGTTATCTGGGACTGGAATCAGAAAACACCTGGTTCCGCATGAAACAGTGACCACCTCAAAGAATGAAGGCAGCAACCCACAAGGACCTCCCCACAAGGTTCCCTAGCAACAACCTAACGGCCAAAATCCCCCCACTCCCTCATGCCCCTGTGTCTGCCCCAGGCAGAAGACAGTCTAATTTCCACTGGGCAAAATATTTGTCCAAAATAAACCCGTGGTACTGTTGAGCTGCCTCTCCTCTCTCTTTATTCTCTCTTTATTTTCTTCATTCAGTTATTTCCTTATGGTTCTAAACTTCAAAAAGAGGCCTCTGTAACCACAGCTCCAGCTCATATGGGAATTACTTGCAGAAGAATGATGTCTTTTTTTTTTTTTTTTGGTACTGGGCATTGAACCCAAAGGCACTTTACCACTGAGCTACATCTTCAGTCTTTTGTTTGTTTGTTTGTGTTTGCTAAATTGCTTAGGATCTCACTAAATGGCTGAGGCTGGCCTCAAACTTGCAATCCTCCTACCTCAGCCTCCTGAGTCCCAGGAGTTACAGGTATGTCATCACCATGCCTGGCTAGTAATGTATTGTCTACAAGGGAAATGCAGATGTTGGTCCCAGGAGAGCAAGGTCCTGAGCTTTTGGTTGAGGAAGGACAGGCAACAAAAACACAGCTCTGGAGAGGAAGGCCCACACCCAGCAGGGATTTCCTGCCCATTGTCCCACTGTACCTCCCTTCTCCCATAAAAGTTCTGCTCCCGAATCCCCTAAGATAGAGATCTGCTGTGAAAACGAAGCCCTTTATCTTCAGGACTGGCTTTGAACAAACCTGTTTCCTTCTGCTGGTTACTATCTCCCTCGTTTTTTTCAGTCGAGTGGGCAAGACAAACCTTAAATTCCAATAAAGGTGTCGGTGAATGAGTGCATTCAGCACACACATTGGTGGGGTGTTCCATTGGGGGTTAAGATAAGGAGAGGAAATCCTGACCCTTGGACAACATGGAACCTTCCTGCATCCTCAGGGAGGAGGTTGGCCAAGGCGGGGGGGCTGTTCTCTGTCACTGTGGATGGTTAACACCTATCCCAGATGTTTAGCTAATTGCCATGAGAATGTGAGGTCAGACACAGAAGGTCAGAAGTAATGGCTTGGGCTTCCTCTGCCACCAGCACTTGCCAGCCACATCCTAGCCCTAATGGCTCCTTTTCTAGACGCCCAAAGTAGCCCTCACCTCGCCAGCCTCCCTCTTCATCTCCTTCAGAGAAGTTCTCCATCTGGTAGTTTGTAGCATTTCATGTCATGTAATTCCTTCGGGGGTGCTTAATGTCACAGGTATAATAAAGGCATTTAATTTGGTGACATGGTTTTTAGACCCCTCAGGAGGAAAAATGTGGAAAATCAGGGAACAAAATATGAACTCGTCTTCTATATTTTTTAGTGTGTTCTGGTGTTTTCCACCAGCTGAAGGCAGGTCTGTGACAGGCAGACAGGGCAAAGGATCAGCAGCTGACGATCAAAGAAAAGGAAGCGAGTCCATCGCACTCCCCATGGATGACCTGGGGGCTAACAGCCTGGGGCAGGGGAGGGGTCCCAGTTCAACACCAGCAGTCACCCCCTGCTGCTCTCTTCCTGCCCTTTTGGTCACTTTTGGTCACCGTAGCAGGATGGGGGAGGAGGAGGCAGAAAAAGAAAAGAAACCCAAAATCTATAAACGGGCAAGACACCCCACTACCCGGGGCACCAGCTCTGGACCCCGACCCCCTCCCTCCCTCCCTCCTTCTCTCTCTCCTGTTTCTTAAATAAAGTTTCCTTTTTGCTCTTGCCTGGGCGTTTCCCTCCAGGGTAGAGGACCCACCTGATCCTGATTTTTAAGATGGGCTTCAATGGGAACGAGATTATTGGGACTTTTTTTTTTTTTTTTTTTTTTAGGTGTAGACGGACACAAATTCCTTCATTTTATTTATTCGTGGCGCTAAGGATGGAACCCAGCGCCTCCCAGCGCCAGGCCGACCACGGGGACTTCTTGGTTAAGCCGAGGGGAGACACTGCAAGGCCCCCAACGGCCCCAAAGGCCCCGAAGACCCCGAGAGCGGCCACTCGGGAGGGGGCGCCCGGGTCGCAGCGCTGCGCTGGCTCAGCTCGGGCTGCAGAGGCGCGGAGCTGGCGGCGACAGGGGTGTGGCTTTGGGCCTAGGTCACCCCCACGGAAGCGCGTGTGGTCAGATGGGGTGTCTGCTGTCGGTTCCCGTGATGTCCTTTGGCGGGCTCTTCGGCGGCCCCTTTCCTAGGCGGGAAGAAGAACCCAGAAGTCTGCAGCCTAAAGCCCCAGGATGGGCGCCATCTCTGGGCGGTGGCCCGGTGGCCCGCCCTGTTCTGGCTCCTGCCCACAGACACTGACCAAGAGGCCCCGGGGTGGCTCCGGGACCAAGGACGGCTAGTTTATCCCGGGACGGGGTAATAGAGGGGCCTAGAGTTAGGAAGGCTCAGGGTCCTTTGGAAGGTCATGCACTTGAACCTCGAGGACGCGGTAGGCAGCTGGTCATTCGGTACCTCTACGTCTGTCGTCGGCGCGTCACATCCCGTGCAAACACCTCTGCCTTGCTGCGGGGAGAGGCAGGCGACAGGCAGGGGACACCCATCACGAGCAGCCGCCCAGGGGCCTGGGGACCGCTGCACGTGTGACTCTTCAACTGGCTGATGGGTCACGCTGTTTGTCCTTGGAGCGTCACTGCCAGGGGACTCTGTCTCTAAAGATGCACCAGGTCCCTGAGGCCCATAAGAATGAGTGATGAGCCTGGGGCGCTCGCCTAGCACGTGCGTGGCGCTGGGTTGGATCCTCAGCAACCACAAAAAATTAATTAATTAATTAATTAAAGGTGATGAGTCCAACTACAACAAAAAATATTTAAAAATAAACAAATTAAAAGATTGAGTGACTGAGAGGGAAAGGGACGGCCCATGTCTCACTTTTGATCCGTGATAGCCCCAAGTGAAGGTCTAGGAGTGCATCTGTCCTCTTGGGGGTGAGTGGGTGTGGGCTGACAGTCTCATACCTTCTGCCTGTTTTTGTGGGGGGTGGGGGGGGAGGGACCTGTGAGCTAAGAAGGGTTTTCCACCGGTAAGTGAGAAAAAAATCAAAAGGAGACTGAAATTCCAATGTCAGGGCTGGGGCTGAAGCTCAGGGGTCCAGCACTTGCCTAGCAGAAGCTAGACCCTGGGTTCCATCCCCAGTAACAGGGGGAAAAAAAAAAAGTGTGACAGAATACTTAATTTAACCTGCAGTTGGGTAAAATTAGCCAACACAAATCCTATTTTGCTGGGAACAGTGGCACACATCTGTAGTCCAGTAACTCAGAAAACTGAGGCAGGAGGATCAAAAGTTGGAGGCCAGTCTGGGCAACTTAGAAAGACCCTGTCTCCAAACCTGGAGTGGGGGGTACACACCTGTCATCCCAGTGGCTCTGGAGGCTGAGGCAGGAGGATTGCGAGTTCAAAGCCAGCCTCAGCAACAGCGAGGCACTAAGCAACTCAGCAAGACCCTTTCTCTAAATAAAATACAAAACAGGGCTGGGGATGTGGCTCAGTGGTGGAGTGCCCTGAGTTCAATCCCTGGTGCAAAACAAAACAAACAAACAACAACAACAAAAAAAAAAAACATGAAGTGTCAATAGCAAAGCAATAAGTGTCCTGGAAAAGATGCTCAAATAATGAGACACAGAGGTAAATGGATCAAGGCTGTCTCATGAAGTACCTATTCTGTGACAGAGACAGAGACCTCTTCCCAAAAGCACTGACTGTTCACTGGGACCTGGGGACACCCAAGTGGAACTACCCACAGGGTAGAGCTTGGCACCTCCACCTTCGTCTTGTGTCTCTTTACAGCCTCACACCTTGGGCCAGATTCTTGGTAACTCTGCACTTGTCACTTGTTCATCACTTAGGGGCCATTCCTCTAAAAACCTAGTCCTGCAAGATTGGTCAGCTCTCCATGGACCTCACCTATATCATCCCCCTTCAAGACCGAGGCAGGACTTGAGGCCAGATTTGCAGGGACGCTCTAAACTATCAGCTTTTTACAGCACCCTGTCCTGGACCCATGGAGTGGTTTCTAGAAACTTCCAGCCATTGCCCTAACCCTGCAGTCACCTGGGTGCCAAGAGCAACAATGCCTCATAGACTGACCTCCCCAGGACAAGGTCACCCCGTGACAAGATCACCCCACTAAGTGGGAGCAGTTACCCTCAGACAGGAACTGAGGATGCTCCCCTAAGGGGCCGTCCTCCTGTGGGAGCTGGAACCTCATCAATGGATTAATTCACTTGGTGGATTAATAATCCACATGGATTCCTGAGTGGTAACTGAAGGCAGGCAGGGTGCGACTGGAGGAAGTGGGTCCTGGGGCGTGCCTTGGGGGTCGTATTCTGTCTCTGCTTCCTCCCTGTCTCTCTCTTCGCCCCTGTGGCCAGGACCCCAGCAGCTGCCCTCTGCCACGCCCTCCGCCATGCTGGTCTGCCCCAGCGCGGCCGGCCACGGACTGAACCTCTGGAGCCATGAGCGCAAAATAAACTTTTCCTTTAATACATGGGATGGATTCAAACTAAGAAGTTTCTTCTCAGCAAAAGAAACAATCTGTGAGGTGAACAGAGAGCCTATATCCTGGGAGCAAATTTTACTCCCACACACCAGATAGAGCACTAATCTCTAGGGTATATAGAGAACTCAAAAAGCTAAACACCGAATAAAATAAAATAACCCAGTCAATAAATGGGCCAAGGACCTGAACAGACACTTCTCAGAAGAGGATATACAATCAATCAACAAATATATAAAAAAAATGCTCATCATCTCTAGCAATTAGAGAAATGCAAATCAAAACTACTCTAAGATTTTATCTCACCCACAATAAAAAATTAAAAAAAAAAGATTTTATCTCACTCCAGTCAGAATGGCAGCTATTATGAAGACAAACAACAATAAGTGTTGGCGAGGATGTGGGGGAAAAGGCACACTCATACATTGCTGGTGGGACTGCAAATTGGTGCAGCCACTATGGAAAGCAGTGTGGAGATTCCTTGGAAATCTGGGACTGAAACCACCATTTGACCCAGCTCTCCCTCTCCTCGGTCTATACCCAGAGGACTTACAAACAGCCTAGTACACGGACACAGCCACATCAATGCTTATAGCAGTACAATTCACAGTAGCTAAACTGTGGAACCAACCTAGATGCCCTTCAATAGATGAATGGATAAAATGTTCCATTGGAACATTTTATCAGCAATAAAATAGAATAAAATCATGGCATTTGCAGGTAAATGGATGGTGTTGGAGAGTATTATGCTAATTGAAGTTAGCCAACCCCAAGAAACCAAATGTTGAATGTTTTCTCTGCTATAAGGAGGCTGATTCATAGTGGGATAGGGAGGGGGAGCATGGGAGGAATAGATGGACTCTAGATAGGGCAGAGGGGTGGGAGGGGAAGGGAGGGCGCAGGGGGGTATGAAAGTCGGTGGAATGAGATGGACATCATTACCCTAAGTACCAGTATGAAGACACCAATGGTGTGCATATACATTGTATATAACCAGAGATATGAAACATTGTGCTCTATATGTGTACTATTAATCGTAATGCATTCTGCCATCATATATAACAAATTAGAATTTAAAATAAATAAATAAATACATACATACATACATAAACTTTTCCTCCTCTGAGTTGTGTTGGTGCAAAAAGACCAGGATGAACGCAAACTTCACAAATCAGCTCAGCACTTTATTCAGGAAGGAAGTTTCACACCGGAGCAGGGGATACAGGGACGAAATGAAGCTGTGGTGGGACCCACTTTCCTGGTGGAAAATGAGCCCCTGAACAAAGAAAGGACCTGGGCTTATACAGGTTGTCCTGAGAGGGGGTCTAGGGAGCACATCAATTTTCTTCAGGCACCGGAGGTTTGCGGCTTGTTCTATCAGTCAGTGAGGGGGTCAGTTTTAGTGCTTAGGAATCTGGGGTCTGTTTGTCAGGGCTGCCTCTGTTTCTCAAAAGCCCCAGCCCTTTACCAGTTTCTTCTGAATCATTTTGCAAAGGATTCAGACTAAGAGATGCATAGAGCTAGTTATGTGAAGCAGAGCTTTCATGTGGCCCCATGATAGACCCCCCAGGGATGCTGTGATGTTAAATTAAAGGAACCAAGCCGGGCATGGTGGCACATGCCTGAAGTCCCAGCCATGTGGGAGGCTGAGCCAGGAGGATCACAGGTTTGAGGCCAGCCTCAGCAACTCAGCGAGGCCCTAAGCAACCTAGACACTCTCTCAAAATAAAAAATAAAAAGGACTGAGGATGTAGCTCAATGGTAAAACCCCTGAGTTCAATTCCCAGTTACCTGCCGCCCCCCCAAAAGGAGCCAGGTGTGAGTATAGCTCAGTGGCAGAGCACTTGTCTAGAACACGCACGGGCCCGGGTCCCATCCCCAGCACTACAGAAATAATTAACTGGTGAATTATTTAACTCATCGCAAACTCCTACAGCAGCAAGGAGGCTGCGTGATGTCTGCCCACACACCTGGACCCCTGTCACCAACACCATTGTCCTCTGTGGGTCCCAAAGAGAATCATTTACAAACCACGGTCCACCCTGCAAGCCACGTGGGCTTTGTCCTGCCTCCAAGAACATTAAGATCCCCGAAAAACCACCCATGACCCCTCCAAATTGTCTACACTCACTATTCTTCCCGCCCCCAACTCCTAATAGACATAGGGCACCTGAGCCCCACCCCCCATCACCTTGGGATGACACTAACTACCCCTGAGGATACAGTAGATGGGCAGAGCGCACACTTTTCTCCTATTTTTGTCTCTTTATCAGTTTCTTTCTTTTCTTTCTTTTTTTTGTACCAGGAATTGAGCCCAGGGGTGCTAAACCACTGAGCCCCATCCCCAGCCCTTTTTTAATATTTTATTTAGAGACTGGGTCTCACTGAGTTGCTTAGGGCCTTGCTAAATTGCTGAGGCTGGCTTTGATTTCCGAGCCTCCAGTCTCAGCCTCCCGGGCCGCTGGGATTACAGATATATGCCACCACTTCCGGCTCTAATTGGGCTCTTAGCCACGAATTCTTACAGATTTTGTGGTTAGGAAATATTATGCTTATCTCCCTGAGTTTTCAGGATATGGTCTGTGAAAGGGTCACAAACATCTCCCCCTTCAGGGTAACTTGGGTTCCTCTTTTTAACCTTTTTTTGGGCCTGCATTTCCCCTGCAGATAACAGGTAGTTTGCTGAGGAATGTGACATATCCTGTCCCCTGAAGCCAGGCAGGGCTCCTGGTAATTTGTTTCTTGGAAAAGATAGTATGTGGGGGTCGGCCCAGTGGGCCCATTTTATAGAATTATTCTGTGAACCTCATGTTCCCACCATTCACACCTGTCTGTCCCCTAACACCAGAACCCTGTCCCTTTGAGCTGACAGAGGCCTAAAGGATTACAGCCTCTGCCAAGGAAGATTGACTCAGGCTTCACTCCTTTCCCCCTCTGGAGGGTGGGAGTAGGGCTCAAAGTTCCAACTCTTTATCCTGCCCTAGTCTTTCTGGTGACTAGTCCCCATCAGAAGCTATCTAGGGGCTGCTGGTCACCAGTCACCTCACTAGCACGCAAGATGCCTGCCCAGGGTCTTAGGGACTGAATGCCAGGAAATTGGGACAAAGACCACGAATTCATAACATCACACCTGGCCTCCGACCTGGTCCCAAACTGCCCACCATGTTTGAAGCCAGAATAGCGGCAGCTTTGGCAAGGGCGGTGGCTCTGCACCTGGAGTCCTGGCCGGGGTGTTGTCAGGCCCTCCTCATGGGACACACAAGTCCCCCTGGGCCTTTTTAGCAAGATCTCCCCACCCCTCGTTCCTTGGCTGCTATGTGGCTAGGAGTGGGGTGGGATCTAGGGAAAGGGACGTGTGTGTGCCAGGCTGGGGCCCTTAGACCAGCTCTCGAGGAGGCCTGGGACACTGGCCTTGACCCCCATGTGCCGTCTGGCCCAGCTGGACACAAACACTCAGAATGGCTGCCTCAATGGAATCTGGGCTGTGGCCAGGCTGTAGCTGAAGAATTCACCAGAAGAACATTCAACCCCTGCTACCCCCGGCTGTCACCACCAGCACCTGGCAGTCTGTAACCAGGCCCATTTCCCCCAGAGACTGAGCTCTCCCTCCCAGTGCCCCACCCTAGGGTCCAGCCCCTCCTGGGCCTGTCCCCTGGATGACCCTTCTGGCCTTTTGTGATCAGCATGTTGCAAATGGTACCTGGCACCTTTCTTCAGAATATGCTCCCTACCCCTGGCCACCTGCCCTGAGCCGCAGGCCTGCTGGGTGGTCTGCCCATCCAGGAGCCCCCCTGCTAGATACTGAACCGCCCCTCTGTGGGCTCTGGAGAAGCCAGTCCTGTTCTTGCCTCACGATATGGATAAGCAAGCAGAGCTCTCGCTGGGCCTGTCCAAGTTGCAGGCGCAGATTCTAGAAGCAGCAGCCAGGACAGGGGTGGGGGTGGGGGTGTGTGTGTGGGGGGGTGGGGGTACCTGGTTTGCTGCCAGGTGACGAATGGGGCAATGTGGTCTGAGCCACCTCCTCCTCTCCAGGTTCCCAGCACCCTCTCGGACTCCCAAGTCCCCCTAAGGTGCAGCTGGGTCACCCCCGGAGACCCCCGAACACAAAATCAGGCCTGTTGAGCCAACCTCGAAGGTTCCAACCAAGCCCCTGTTGACTGCTCAACCTGGCGGCCTCAGCTTCCCCGACTGGGGGGGTGGCCCAGCAGGGGTGGCCGGACCATGCCTCTCAGGTCAGGGTACAGGATAGAGGAGGCCTGCGTGCAGGAGAGGGCAGGGACAATACATGGCTGTCCCAGTAGCCAGCATCTAGCTGAGGAGGATGAAAATTCAAGAAAAATAAAACCTATCTCTCTTCTAGGAAACTGAAACCAAAACCTGAATGTTTTGGAGCTTGCTTGTGCCTGTTCAGCCCTCCAGCAGGCAGACAGGGGACTTCCTGGAACTTGGCTATTAGTCAGGAACTCCCCTATGCTAATAAGGGGGCGGTCTCTAGAAGATTCCAGGGCTCGAGCCTCTGTCCAAACCCCTTACATCTTAGGGAAACGGGGATGGCACCCTCTTTTTACCACTACTTGCCAGTGCCCATGGATGATCAAATGAAGGAGGGCACCCCTCGAAGGTGCTGGCTGTGGTTGTTGGTGGGATTCGTCATGGCGGGCCTGATAATCGCTCTGTCCATTTTCATGGTCAAATATTACAGTGAAGCCTGCCAGAATGGTCTCGAGCTGGAGAGGCAGTGCCACAATGTCACCCAGCTCCTGAAGAAGCAGCTGATCCAAGCCAAGGAGGAGGGCCTGGCGGCCGAGACCCGAGCTGACACCTGTAACCAGACTGTGGTAAGCCACCGCCACCCTAGGGAGGGCTGGGGCCCCACAGGACCCCGGGGAGAGGGGAAGCTGGGAATCTGTCCCTGGTCCCCCACAATAGGAAGGTCTGGATTTCCCCACCAGGATTTAGGGACCAAATACTTTCCAGGGCACTGGTGTGAGTGAGTCCTTAAAACTTTCAGCAGCCCCCAAATCAGGGGCCTCGGTATTCCCAGCAGGAGTTGAAGAAATCTGCAGACATTTTTCCAGGGCACGGGTGTGGGTACCAGTCTTCAGGAAACAGAAACCCCCACTCAGGGCTGGACAGTGACTTCACCAGGCCTTGAAGAAGGGGCTCTGGAAATTTTTACTGAATCTGAAATTTTCACTGAGACCCTGAATGTCTGAGTTGGGAAATCACGACGTGTTCTGAGTTTGAGAAGAATCTGCTAAATCTTCTTGGGTGATAAGGTAGAGGATCTGGAAATTTCTGCTAGGGTTTGGATACAGAGAGCCTCCCAATTCCCATGTTGAAAAACCCTATCTATCTAAAGGATCCCACATTTATGGGTGACCCTGTGGGGGTGCATGCTGGTGGCCATTCTTGGAGGTTGGAACCTGAGGTGCAGAGAGGTTGTCAGGGAATGTGAAAGGAGTTTAGAGGGAAGCCCTGTGACAGCAGGAACTGGGGCTTCATGCCCAGGATAGCGACAGACCACTGCAAAGCCAGAACTCTTTTTTGATTGTTTGGTACCAGGGATTGAACCCAGGGGCGCTTCACCACTGAGCCATGTCCCCAGCCCTTTTTTTGTATTTTATCTAGAGACAGGGTCTCACTGAGTTGCTTAGAGCCTCACTAAGTCGCTGAGGCTGGCTTTGAACTCAGGATCCTCCTACCTCAGCCTCCTGAGCCGCTGGGATGACAGGCGTGCGGCCAGGCGCCCGGCTCAGAACCGGTTTCTGACCCTCTGTTCTGTCCCAGGTGAAACTGAAGGCCCAGGAGCTGCAGCTACAGGCGCGAGTGCAGGAACTTGAGAGTGAGAAGGGGACAGGGGACTTTGAGGGGTGGGGCAGGACGTCTAGGACCGGGCTGGAGAAGGGGCGGGGTTGTGCCCAAGCGCCTGGTGGGTGAGGGGCACGGTCACGTGCTGATGCCCCCTCATTCTATCTGGTCCCCCAGGAAATGTCACCGAATTGAACCAAGGGCTGCAGGAGACTTTGAAAAAACTGGAGCGACCAAGGTCAAAGACCCCCGCCCCGCCCTGGGCCATGCTTCTCCCACTTCCAACCCCCGCCCCCACCCGCTTAGCTCCAAAAATCCACATTGCCTCTGAGGTGGGGGGTGGGGGTAAGGTTCAAGTCCTCGAAAAGGAAGACTCTGTCCGTAGGGTCCAAGAGCCCTAGGTGGCTACTGCCCAGTGACTGGGGTGGGGACGAGGCTCGGTGGGGAGGGTGGCCAGGGCTGTCATGCAAGATGATGGCCCAGCGGCTGCCTGAGTCCCCCATCGTCACCTAGAACGGAAAACACCCAGACCATCCCGGCCAGCTCCCAGGCCACCATCGTTCTGCAGCTCTCCATGTCGCTCCTGCTCCTGAGCCTCGCCATTCCGCTGCTCTGAGGCCCCAGGAGGTCAGAGGTCAGGATCCTGGGCGGCCCTGGGGAGGAGGAAGCTGGGGGCGCTGGGAGGGGGGCAGGGACTCCAAGGGATTGGGGGGGGGCGGGCCTCACCGCTTGGAGGAGAGAGGAGCTGCGGGGGGGGGGAGAGGGAGGAGACTCAGGGGCGAGGGGAGGGGCCTGAGGGGCCTGAGGGGCGGGGCTTAGGGAGGGGCGGGGTTTAGGGAGGCTGCGGGCTCTGTTCTGTCTGCCTTCAGTCTATCCTGAGTCTCTCTTATCATGTCTCCTAGGCCCCAATCTGAACTGGTCCGGCTGCACCTGTGCTTTTCCCAGCGACTGTCCCTTGACCCAGCTGGTTACTGAGGGGAGAGGGGACGAGTAAAAGTGAAGGGGCCATGGGGCAGCTGTGGAGGGGCCGTGGGGCAATGGGGGAGGGGAGGCCAAGCAGCTGGGTGGGAGCGGGGCTGCTTCCTTGGAAGCCACCCTACTTGGGCCGGGGATGGTGGAAGGGTGGGGACGCTGCCTCTTGCTGTATTAGGGGTGGGTGTTGCTTTCCTCTGGGGGTCTTTGAGCTCCAAAGAATAAACATCTCTTTTGGGAGGAAAGACCTCTTACTCTCAAGTTTCTGGAGTGTCATTGTATCACCCCCAAGCATCTGAGTCCTCCCCTGCAGGTGAGGGTGGACACCTGGATGATGTGGGCACCCTTCCCAAATGCCTTCAGACACCACTAGGGCCTCCCCCGCCTTCTCGGCTGGAATTATTATTATTTTTTTTAACCCAGGGGGGCTTCACCACTGAGACACTTCCCCAGCCTATTTGGTATTTTATTTGGGGACAGGGTCTCACTGAGTTGCTTAGGGCCTCGCTAAATTGCTGAGGCTGGCTTTGAACTCTCGATCCTCCTGCCGCAGCCTCCCCGGCCACTGGGTTCACAGCGTGTGTGGGCCACCCGGCCCTGCCTGCTGGAATCATCTTAAAAACCCTCACTGTGTTTAGAGCTCCCCTCCCTGGGTCCCTCCTGATGTCTGAGGTTCTAATGAGGAAATCATGGCTGCCCTGACCCTTGTCCTGCTTCCCCCAGAAAGCGCTGGGTTGGGACTTCGCGGGAATCTGCAGACACATCCAGGCCAGGATTCTCTCAGTGTTCCCGCTCCATCCCCAGGGTCTCCTTCATCCTGCAGTGGCCAGTTCTGGGAACCCCTCTCCAGAGACTCTACTTCTCCCAAATTGAGGGAGTTCACCCACCTGATTGGCTCCTCTCAGGACCCCCAGTCCTTTCCCTCTTTATTTTCTCCCTTCCTCCGAGTTTCCTTGGAATCCCAACTATTGTTTATGCCGTTTCCTGTCCATGGAGCCAGAAGTCCTATGCCCCAGATTTTTGCACTGTATTTGGGTCCCACAGTTCCTCTCCCACTGTTCTCCCAGGCACCCTCAAAGCCCCACTGCAGAGGCCCTGGCCATCAGGACCCTGACTTCCCCGTTCCCCACCCCCCACCTCCACCCTCCCTCAGCTTTTCTGTGTGTGGACCTCACCAAGCTCCATTCTGCCTCAGGGCCTTTGCCCATGCTCTGCCTGCTGCCTGATTACTCACTGCTCACTCCTGAGTCTGGGTCAGGGTCTCAGCCTCAGCCCTGCTGACATTTTGGGCTGGATCATCCTTTGTGGTGGGGACATCCTGTGCACCGTAGACATTTAGCAGCATCCCTGACAGTGGTCACATTCCCTCCCCTGGTTGTAATAACAAAAAAATTGCCAAGTGCCTTCTGGGGGCCAAAAACACCTCCAATGAGAACTTGTGCCCTACAGGGTATGAGGCAGGACAGAGGACACAGGGACAGGTAGAAAGAACACATGGGACAAAATGAGAGCAGCCATTTATTAAATTCTACTTCCCATGATTTAATGTCCAGATTTAAATTGCACTCCCGCATACCTTGACCGCAAACAAAACTATTAAGTCAGTTATCCCACCTTACCCACGGGTCCTCTGATAACCTCTCTCTCGACCTGGCTTAGAGAAAAACAAGTCCAAGACTGCTTTTTGCTCAACAAATAGGTTTCTCTGTAATTTCCATTTTGGGGATCTGATTACTCCATCCATATATCACACTCCCAATAAAACCCTCAAGGTCACACAAATCTATTGTTTAAATTCACACAGTGGAGTGTTGAAACCCCCAGACGGCGCATCAGTAGAAATTCTTCATAAAGGAGAAGAAAGAGGAGGAGGAGAAACCCAAGTAGGTCATGATCACCATGTCACGTCACCAACACCCTCGTAGGTGGTGTTTACAGACCGCACACGCCAAGGCACCATCTCCAGCGCCGTCCCTTGAGAGTGTGGACTTCCTGCCTTCAGTTCATAAAATCAGTCTCTGTCTTATTCGACCCATCCTTAAATTCTTTTTTTTTTTTTTTTTTACTATCTTTATTTGTATGTGGTGCTGAGAATCTAACCCAGGGCCTCACACATGCCAGGCGAGTGCTCTACCACTGAGCCACATCCCCAGCCCCTTTATGCAATGACATCAAGGACCCTCATGGCCTGAGCAGAGGTCCACCTCCCTTTGGGGACCTCCTCAGGATGCTCCATCCCAGTGACAGGGGGGGTCTGTTGCCTGTCCCCCTCCTCCCACGACAGCCCCTTTGTGCTGAGGACACTGGGGTCCAGGGAACTCACTGGACTCGCTCGGGGTCTCCACGCTGTTAAAGAAACGAGCCTCCACTTCTGGTGACTTTTCTTCTGCTCAGGAAACAAACCTTCCCGCGTGACCCCTTCCCTTCTCCTACTCCCTCTCTGCTCCTCACCCCCAACTTAGGCCACTGCAGAGCCCCAACACAGAGTTGCTGCTCCCCCTCCCCACCACTTCTAGGCTGTGTTTTGCAGATGGAGAGAGCAGATCTGCCCAATATGAGCACTGTGATCCCCAAACCTCCACACAATGATCCAGGTATAAACTTTTTCTCCCCAGCACTTTTTTTCTACCCTTACTATTTTGTCCTCTACCTCTGAGACCTGACTCCAAAGTGGTGTCCCCACCCAGCGGCTGAGAAATGGTTGAGAGCTAGGAGTTGCAGGTTATGCCCAACTGCTGCTGCCTGTCTCTGGCCTGAGGCTCCGCCTCTCTGGGCTCTGGTTTCTTCATCTGGAATGAAGTGGACACACAGACATTCATGCTCAACTCACAATAATTGTGCACCTACTATGTACCAGACCTGTGTGGGCATGATGGGAACAAGGCAAATGTACACTTGGCTTTTGGGGCTCTAACCCAGTCTGATGGGGGAGGCAGCCAGGAATCAGAAACATAAAGGTGGGAGCTGGTCAAAAGGGGACCTGAGCTAGTGGAAGAGCAGAGTTCCTGGAGGAGGCCACCATCTAAGAGGAGTAATTTAAGCAAAAAGAGAGGAGAGGGTTCCGTAGTGGAGGAAATGGCCAGTGCAAAGATCCTGGGGAATGCCTTTGGCAGAGGAGCTTTAAGGAAGGAGAGCAGGTGCTGCAAAGAGGAAACGATGTCAAAAACAAAATAAGGGCCTTATGGAGGTAAGGGGAGAGGAGAACAAGAAAAGAGAAGGGGAAGGTGGGCTGGCCAGGAGAGAAGAGGGGGTGGAGAAAAAGGGAGAAGAGGGATGGGGTTCAAGAGCCAGCAGCAGGCCTGGATCGCACTCCCGTTGTAAGATTGCCCCCTAGCGGCCCAGTGGAGAAGACGCGCGTAGATGCGCTGGTCCCGCTTCCCGCCCTCGAGGCGGTTCACAGAAGGGGCTGCCATCAGTTAATCAAGAAACCTACCGTCTCCCATGGACAGAATGTGGACAGCAGCCCCCAGACCCTCCCCATGGCCCTACTTCGCAGGTGCGGTCTTTGGAGCTTCCCGCAGATGTGCTCCCGACTCCCACCGAGCCCGAGGCTACTGCTGTCCCCATTGCATAGAGAGGGAAACCGAGGCTCAGAGGGGAGCTCGTGGGATGCAGAGGCAGGACTTGTACCCAGGCCCTTTCTTGTGACCTTCAGAATGGGTTGACCCCTGGAGGGGGTCCAACCCCTCCCGTAGGACTCGGGAAGCCACAGGGTGGGGCGGAACCGTGGGTGTCCCTGGCGCCCCAAGGTGCCAATTAAATGCTCGTGGCCGTCTGGGACCAGAGCTGGGGACAGCGGCATGGCCGAACCGGGGCCGGAGCCCGGGCGCGCGTGGCGGGTGCTGGCCCTGTGCGGGGTCGCCGTGTTTTTGGCGGCGGCGGCGGCCGGTGGGGCCCTGGTAGCGTGGAATCTGGCTGCCTCCGCTGCCCGGGGGCCCCGCTGCCCGGAGCCGGGATTCAACGCCACAGCGCCGCCCCAGGACCCCGCACCCGAAGTCGAGGAGCTGCGGCGCCGGCTGGCAGAGGCCGCCCAGCGCGAGGAGACCCTGGCCAGGCAGTTGGAGCAGGCGGAGAGTGTCCGTCGCGAGTTGGAGGAGGCTCTCAGGGCTTGCGAGAACCGGCAGGTAGGTGGGCAGGGGGAGGGCTGGGGAATCCGGAAGGCTGAGGGAGACGGTGTTGGACACAGCCCTAGGCTCCCTCCCTGTGCTTCTGTTTCCCCGATTTTTCAATTAGAGAGCAACGAGAATAGCACCATAATTCCAACACATAATTCCAGTTCACCTTGCAGTCTACCTTCTAAATAAGACAAACTTTTCCTCGTTATTTGCCAGATAAATCATGGCTGGGGAAACCCCAGACCCCTGAGCCCACCTGGGGAGGCCCTATGCTAACTTCCCCCATGTGCTCACTCAGCCCCGCCTCAAGCCAGTTTCCAGTCCTATTTTGAGAGAGGGACACTCATGTCACCTGTAATTAGGAAGCTAAAATTGTCTTCTGGGGGAGGTAGCAGCCAGAACCTCCCCTTTTCTGGGGCATCCCCCTCACACACACACACACACACACACACACACACACACACACCAGACTCTTAACCCTCCCCAGCCTGAGCTTCATAGAAGAACCATCCTCAAAGCCCAATCATTTGCATTTATTGAGTGACTACTGTCTGCCTCTGTGTACTTGCCTAGCAGAGGTTAGGCAGCATCTGAACTTTAAAAATCAGAAGAATCCTGCCCCCTTTCTACCTGCCCCAAAGAAGGGCCTGGAGCAGCTGCTGTTGAAGCAGCCTGCCCTGGGTTTTGAGTTCTGACTGCCCTTCACAACTAGAAGATGCCCTGGGGAGGCCAGGTGTGTTTTGCAGGGGTGATCTGTAAGCCACACGCTCTCCAGAAACCCAATCATTGTTAACATCGGATTGTCTTAGGTTGGTTTGAAACTCAGTGAGTCCTGAATGGAACTGGGATTGGAACTGGATCCTGTCTCACTTCAACTTTCCGGTGGCTTGGGGGTAGAGGGACAGTAGATCTAGACAGAAATCTTCCCCCAGGCAGGCAGCTGTCACCATTCAGTACCCCCAAGCTTCAGAGGCCACTTCTATTTTACAACCACAAGGTCCCAAAAGGATATTCCCAACAAAGCCCAGGCAACGGGTGGACAATGTAGTGTCACTCTCCCAAGAAAAGGCTGTCCCAATTCACCACTCCCTCCCCCTCTCCCCTCCCCCTCCACCACGTCCCCCTCCACTCCACAGAGCCGGCTTCAGACGCAGCTAAAGACACTGAAGACTGAGATGGAAGAAGCCAAAGCCCAGGGAACCCAGATGGGGGTCGAGAACGGGGAGCTGACAGGTGTGTTGGGACGCAATAGGGTGGGCTGGGCTGCAGGTGGGAGGAGCTACCGTGTTCTTAGAGACTCAAATGCTATACATTAATGAAAAAGTACTGCAACTGTCATGCAAATAAACACGAAAACTTATGAAAAGAATGCAAATGGCATGCAGAGCCCATGCAAATGTCACAAAACAATGTCCATGCAACAAAATATGAAAACGCCTTGTAAACGACTCACAAAAACGATATCAACCCATAAAAGGGTATGTGAACTCCATGGGAATGGCAATTTAATTCAAATAAAGCAAAGCATACAGAAGGCAGGCAGACTAAATTTGGCGTGAGTGGCGCGGGTGGGCTCGGGACGTCCAGTCCGACCGCACGCGCTGTGCCGGCAGAAGCCCTGGCGCGCTGGGAGGCGGTGGCCACGGAGTCTGCGCAGCGGTTGGACGAGGTGCTGCGGCGCGCAAGCGCGGCCGAAGCTGAAGGCGAAGTCTGCGCGGCCCGAGAGGCGGCCCTGCGCGAGCGCGTGTGAGTAAGGGGCGGGCCTTGGGGGGACGGGCAGACGGACGAGGTGTCAGACCAATGGCTGTGCGGAGTTTCGTACTTTCAGCCAATCAGCACCTTGGGCGTGACTTGGGCGGGAAGGGTGTGGTCACGTGGGCGGGGTTTCGTGAGACTCCAGTTAGAATCCTGAAGTGGTAACCTGGGGAGGGGGCGGGGAGGGGGCTCTCCAGGGGCCCCCGGGTCACAGCTGACTTTCTGGAGGTCCCCGGGGTCGGGACCAAATAGGGGCTCCGGGCAGGAGGGAGAGAGAAGGATGCAAAGTAAAGGAGTATTGACGGGGGTCGGTAATTTGGGGTGGAGAGAAGCGGTTGGGGGTCCCTGGGGAGGAGTCCCGTAATAGCAGAAAGTGGAGAGGGAATGGGGACCCGGAGGATGAAGATCGAGTTCCCGGGAAGTGGGCGACCCAGCGGGCGGAGGCTGGGGTCTCTGGGGACGGGGTCCAGGTGCTGACGGTCCCCTCCTTCCCGGCAGTGTCGCTCTGGAAGCCGAGTTGGGTCCCCAGCGCAGAGGGTCGCGCCCCCGACCCCGCTCAGGGTCCCGATCCAGGGCCAGCCCCCGCTCGCGCTCTCGCCCTGGGCCGTCCAAGGGTTGCCGGCGGCCGCCGCGGCGAGAAGGATGAGTCCCTCCCCAGCAGGATGGGGCTCCGGGCCAGGAGGACAGGTACTGTGGGGACGCAGCGGGGACGGTGTGAAGACGCCCAGTGCCGGATGAGATGCCCAGTTCACACCGTCCGCGCTCAGAACCGGGAGACCCAGGCACCGGACCACCTGATGTCTGGTCGACAGGTGGGGAAACTGAGCCCGTTCGGTCACGTGGTGAAATAAGGACCTGACCGAGTTCTCTAACCCACAATGTGACCTGCATCCCACAAACAAGGGAACTGGAGGTCCAGCCCTAACTCAGGAGTGACCTCTCTAGGCTTCACTTTATACTGCTTGCAAAACAAGTGACTTTCCAGTCAGTTTTGATAACAAAAACTGACAATTATGGCCCTTCCCCCTGCGAGATGGAACTTTAATAGAGAACCAAATAACCCCTAGTACTTATGGATCAAATGAGAAATGTTATGAATTCTGGAAAAAAGTCATCAGAATCAGAGCCAAGGTGAGGGTGTCCACTATCGAGTATTTAATATCATTCTGGAGGTACCAGCCAATGCAATTAGACAAGGCAAAGAAATAAGAGGTATGAACACAGGAGAAAGAGGATTTGTAGGTTGAATCATATGAAAGTGTTCTTTCTATAGGTCAGAGGTTACAGAAATGTCGACAATTTGATATGGCCTTAATTTCACATTATTTGTAGTTTTTAGATTTACATTTATTTTTTTATTTTTAAAATGTTTGCCTTTTCATCTAAATTTAACCTAATTCAACATTAGGTATTAATTCAGGCTAATGGAAAAAATTGGAAGTCCCCTCCATTTGGATTTGTTTGCTGCCTCCTCATTATTGGATTCAGGTTAGAATTTTGGGTAGGATCATCCCCAACATGATTCAATCTATTAGTTATTTTCTGGTCATATAATTTTATATATAGAAAACCCCGGAGAATGGACTGAAACTTACTTTTTTGTTTTAAGCAATTAGTTAGACAATCCTTTGGAAGGGAAAAAAAAAAAAAAAGGTCCCATTTCAGATCTTTTTTAAAAAAGGTTTTTTGGAGGCTGGGGCTGGGGCTCAGTGGCAGAGCGCTTGCCTAGCATGTGTGAAACTCTGGGTTTGATCCTCAGCACCACATGAAAATAAATAAATAAAATAAAGGTATAAAAAGGCAAAACAAAACAAAAAAAAAGGGTTTTTTTTCTTGTTTGTTTATTTTTTTGTGATGCTGGGGATTGAACCCAGGGCCTTGTGCATGTGAGGCAAGCACTCTACCAACTGAGCTATATTCCCAACCCCCCCAAAATGTTTTGAATTGTAAAATATACATAATACAAAATCAACCATATTACCCTTTATCCCCCCCCCAGTTTTTTGTGGTGCTGGAAATGGAACCTAGGGCTATGCACATGGTAGATAGGCAGAGCTCTACCACTGAGCCTCACCCCCAGCCCTGTGTTAACCATTATTGTTTGTATAATTCATTGGCATCAACTATACATTCACAATATTGTATAACCATCATCACTCTCTATTTCCATTATCCCATTAACTCTCCCATTAAACAATTACTCCCCCCCAGCCCCTACTAACATCTGTCTCCTTTCTGTCCCTATGAACTTGCCTATTCTACTTATTTCATAAAAGTGAAATCAGACAATATTTGCTCTTTGTGTCAGTTGTTTTTCTCAGTATAATGTTTTCAAAGTTCATTTGGGTTGCAATATGCATATATCAGAATTTTATTCCTTTTAATGACTACATAATATCCCATTATATGTGTATAACATGTTTGGGGGTTTTGTTATTTTATTTTATATTTATTTTGTAGGTCTCACTATGCCCAGGCTGTCCTTGAACTCCAGGGTTCAAATGATCTTCCTGCCTCAGCCTCCAAGTAGCTGGGACTACAGGCCCATTATATCACCATGCTTGGCTGTATGGTCCCTTTAGTTTTTTCTACCTTGTAGTTTTGCAAAGATTAAAAAAAAAATCCCCAAAATAAAAAGTTGAATACACTGAGTTGGCACTGATGCGGAGAAAGAAACAGTCCCACACTGTGCTGGTGGGACTGCCTGTCAGTACAGTTGTTTTGGAAAACAGTTTTCTAGGCTCTCACAAAATTAAAGGTGCAAGCTGGGTGTAAGGATGCACACCTGTCATCCCAGTGACTGGAGTCTGAGACAGGAGGATCACAAGTTCGAGGCCAGCCTCAGCAACTTAGTGAGGCCCTAAGCAATGTAGTGAGACCCTGTCTCAAAACGTAAAAAAGGGCTGGGAATGTGGCTCAATGGTTAGGCACCCCTGGGTTCAATCCCTAGTACAGAAAGAAAGAAAGAAAGAGAGAGAGAGAGAGAGAGAGAGAAAGAACCTAAAAATGCATATACCCTTGACCCATCAATTCCCTTCTAGGAGTTTTCCTACAGTCATGTTTATATGAGTATAAAATGATGGGCTTAGTGTCGGGCAGAATCCTGTGGGCTCATGCACACAAAGTGTTAAGTTTTGCTGTGAGAAAGTATGAACTCTTTGAACTGTGTCCTTGTTGCTGTCTTAAGAAGAGAAAAGAATGTTCTGCCAAGTGTAAAATTTATATATATATGTATGTGTTTGCCTGGGAATAACTAACCACAAGTTGATTGATAAGAAATACGGAGCACTGTGGCCATAAACAAAGTTTTCCTGAGAATGTTTATCCATGCCTGTAAGGATTGAGCTGACGAAAGGATGTTTCTTCTTGTCCTTTGTCTTAATTAGCAATGCTGTATAAAAGAAGGAGAGAGAAAAGTAAAGACGGTGCTCATTTCTACTGGATGCGTGTGTGCGTGTGTGTCTTTCTTAAGCATCTCTGCTGTACCAGGATTACAGATTGTCAGCAGGTCTGACAGAATCCTGAGTTGGATTCTGGAACAGAGAAACCCTGAGTGGGAAAATGGGGAAGTCAAAGTCCCGGCTTGGCGGACAGGGATACACTAAGGTCAGTTTCTTAGCAGTGGGAGCCGCTGTGAGAAGGGTTTTCAAGGATTCTGTACTATCCCTAAACTATTCCCAAATAAAAAGTTTACTTTTAAAAAGGCAGAAAAGGGCAGGGAGGGGAAAGGGGACATTTATTACCACATTCTTGATGACAAAAAAAGAAAGAATGAAAACAAGGTTGTAGTGGGGGGTTGGGGGGGGCTGTTTAAATCCGTGAGGGCTGCCCGCCCACCAGGTGGAGCACCATGCAGCCATTCCAAAGGCCAAGCAGATCGTCTCCAAGATGTGTCAGGGTGTCAGGGTGAACCTCGGGAGAGCCATGGCTTGTCACTTCTTTTAAAAACGGTGGGAGCCAGTAGGACTTGTATTTAGCTACTTCTGAAGGAGACTGGTCACAGCTGTGGCCTCTGGGGACCAGGGTCTCGGGATTGGCAGGAAACAGCCTCATGTTTCACCATATACTATTTTGTGAAGTTTCCTTTTTTAAAATCACGCACAGGTACTGCCTTTTAAAACTTAAAGTTCGGGGCTGGGGCTGCGGCTCAGCGGCACAGTGCTTGACTAGCACGTGTGAGGCACTGAGTTCGATCCTTAGCACCACATAAAAAAAATAAATAAAATAAAGGCACCTACAACTTCGAAAAAAATTGTGTGTGTGTGTGTGTGTGTGTGTTTTAATGCTTAAGAGAATAGTATAGGAACAGGAGTGAAAGTGCTCTTATAAATTTGATGCCCACCTCCAGCCGGTCCTGCTTAGTATCCCCCCACATAGCCGGGATTTGGAGGTACCTGATCAGGGTCTTCAACTGAGAGGGGGCTCACTGGAGGAAGAACTGAAGCTACAGAGGAAACAAAAGAGCTGGTGATATAGGAAAAAAGGAAAGGAAACAAAGTCGGCTATGGTGGCTCACGTCTATCATCCCAGTGATGCAGAAGGCTGAGGCAAGAGGATCACAAGTTGGAGGCCAGGCTGGGAAACGTAGCAAGACCCTGTACTCAAATTAAAAAAAAAATTAAAAGGGCTGGCAATGTGGCTCGGTGTAGTGCACCCCTGGGTTCCATCCCCACTACTGGAAAGAAGAATGAGAGGGAGAAGCCAGTCTGGGCAATGGAACGAGACCCTGTATCAAAACAAAAACGAAAAGGGCTGGGGGTGTGGCTCGGTGGTAAAGCACCCCCGGATTCACTCCCTGGTACCAAAATATGAAAGAAAGAAAAAGGAGGACGGTGAGGGGGAGGGGAGAGGGGAGAAGAGGAAATGAGGCTTTGGGGAGGGTCGAGGGCGCCGGGGTGTCTAGCCCCCTGCTGGCCACCAGGGGTCGCCCCAGCCCGCAGGCCCGATTGCTGCCCAGGGAGCACCTGGCGTTGGGAAGTGTCCAGGATGGTCTGAGACCCCCGCCCCCGCCCCCAACTCTGGCATAAATCCCGAAAGGGAACAGGAAGCCGCTCTCCCCTCCGGAGTCAGCCAAGACCGGAGACCTGAAGGCTGGCCTCTCTCCCGCTGGGGCCCCAGGGATGCAAGACCTCCTCCCTGTCTGGCTCTGAGGTCCAAGGTCTGACCCATGTCAAGGCCTAAAATACTGTCACTGTCATTCATCTATTCTGCCGGTTCCACCCTGAAAATCAGTGCTGGGAACGGAGGCAGTGGGGAGCCACGGCAGGCGCCAGGGCAGGAAGGGAGCAGCCGGGTCTTGGGGTGACTGGAGAGAGAGCCCCGCAGCGCTGAGGCCTCCCAGCGAGCAAACAGCTCCTCAGTGGGACCTGCGCCCAGGCCACAGGGCCGCCCTGGCCCGCCCTTTCTCTCCTCTGCATCCTGACTCCATCTAGTGATCCCCTGGCTCTGTAGGCCATCTCTCCATTTTGAAGTATCTCCTTTTGGGGTGGGAGAAGGTGGGAGGTCGCTGGGGATGGGACCCAGGGCCTCACAAAAGCTAAGCCAGCCTCTTCCCCTGAGCGCCTTCCCCTCCCAGGCCAGGTGGAGGGTCTCTTTTTCTTTCTTCCTTTCTTTCTCTTTCTCTCTTTTTTTTTTTTTTTAAATACTTTTTAGTTGTCAATGGATCTTTATTTTTATTTTATTTATTTATATGTGGTGCTGAGAATTGAACCCAGTGCCTCACACATGCTAGGCAAGCGCTCTACCACTGAGCCACAACCCCAGCCCCTCTTTCTCTTTTTCTTTTCGTTTTTTCTCCTAATGATTGAACCCAGGGATGTGCTACCTCTGAGCTACATCCCCGGCTGATTTTGTTTTATGTTGAAACAGGGTCTCACTAAGTTGCTGAGGCTGGCCTTGAACTTGCGGTCCTCCTGCCTCAGTCTCCTGAGTGGCAGGGATGACACCTGCCCCACCTTGCCCAGCCCTAGTCTCTTTTCATCTCTGTGTGTCTGTTCCTGTCCCCCGCCACAGCCTTCTGGGTAACACCCCTGTCTGTGGTTATCTGAGAGCCCCCCCTCCAGTGGCTACAGGGACAGGGGTGGGGGACAGCAGTAGGAAGCCCTAGAGATGGCAGGGGCCACCTGGGACAGCAGTGACCTGTCTTCACCTCCTCCTTCCTGGTCCCATGTAAACAAATTGGTCCCCATTTTTCAGCCAAGAACGCCAGCGTCCCAGAGAACACAGGCTGCCCCCGCCCTCCAGGGTCTCCACCTCGGAAAGCACAGAACCTAAATTTGCCAAAAAGCAAACACAGTGTCACGGCATCACGGTGGGGCGTTTTCTGAACCTCACTGAAACCATCACTTAAGAACCTTCCTGAAGTCTCATGTGGTTTTATTAAAGCTCCTGTCCCTCTATGAGGACGTCACTTGTCAGTTTTCACAAGTGACTTCTTGGTGCCAGTTTTCCCTTCTCCACCTCAACACTCGACAGAAAACAAATGGATTGTTTTCCTGCAGAAAAGGAAACGGAGGGGTGTGTTAAGCGATGGGTGGTGGGTGGTGGCCCCCGGGGAGCGGGGAGCAACGGTGGTGGCTGAGATGGAGCGAGTCAGGCAAGTGGAGGGTCCGGGCGAGGTGCTAACTGGGCGGACGGCAGCACTGACCGAGGGGCCAGGCTCTCCCACACAGAGCAGAGGCCAGCTCCTGTTGACCTGCTGGGGCAGGCGGGGGTCTGGTAATTTCCACTGGCCAGAGGAAGGCACAGTTCCAAAAGAGGTTTCTGGTTGCGGAAGACTGGGACCATCAGGGGGTCACGGCCAGCTTGTCCTGGGAACTGCTGAGTACCCTGCAGCCGCGCACCATCCTGCACAAACATCCTGGCCTTGTGGCTCCATCTGAGCCTCCTGATACGCCTGAAGGACTCTGGATACTCGGGGAACAGCAGCTGCCCAAGACTCACAAGGGACCACCAAGGGGACAGACATAAGAGGAAGACCCAGCCAGCCGCGGTGGTGCATTCCTGGGATCCTAGCACCTCAGGAGGCTGAGGCCAGAGGATCAAAGTTCAAAGCCAGCCTCAGCAATTTAGCAAGGCCCTGGGCAACTCAGTGAGACCCTGAGACCCTGTCTCTAAATAAAACACAAAATAGGGCTGGGGAGGTAGCTCAGGCTCAGTGGTTAACTGCCCCTGAGTTCAGTCCCAGATACAAAAAAAAAAAAACTGTCAGACATTCCAAGCCTCTGGATCTCTGTCCAGTCACCCCTCAGACACCTGCGGGCCCAAGTGAAGAGTCACCGTTTCCGACGGAAGTGGGCTTCAGGACTCTGAAAAGTGACCCTGGCAACTCTTATCACGACCCACAGGTCTGCGGTGTCATCCACACCAGTGAAGCAGACAGAGGCCGGGTTGTCCCCAACCTTCCATCCCGTGCGGACCTTCTGCTGTTGAAAAGAGCGAGGGTGGGGAGCCGGGCTGGGCCGCAGAGGGCAAGAGTTCACTGTGCCCAGGGGCTCCCTGCATTGTTCCAGCCTCTATCCCACCATCGTCCTGGTTCCTGACTGTCGCAGAGGGATTCGTGAGCAAAGTTTCCTGTGGACATGACAAATTGTTTTCAGGAAAAAAACGCAAGCGCTCTCATCAGGGCCGCCGCGTTTGACCTCTGGAGAATCCTCCATCCCTGCTCACCTCCTTCCCTCTGGAGTCATCTGGCGGGGACACAGGCAGGACGTTTTTCAGAAAGTCTATTTTTAGGCATTTTAGACACTGCTGGCAGGGGTGTGAGTGGAAACAACATCTTTGACGGACAAATTGGTGACAGCTATCAAAATGTAATGAGCCGCTGGCATTGAGACCAGGGGATTTCATTTGAAGAGATTTGATTTCAAATCATCTATTCTTCATTGAAACAAACAAACCAAAAATAACTTAGAAACAATCTAAACGACCATCTGTAATTATTATGGTAATGTGTGGTGAAAATCTAAACAAACAAAAGAAATCCACAGTTCTCAGGGCTGGGAAGGGAGCTCAGAGGTGGAGTCTCATCCCTGAGGCTCTGAGCTCATTCCAGTGCACGGAGGGGAGACTGACAGATTTTAAGAAAGAAGGCTTATCATTGTCTTTTCTGTTCAAAAGAATCTGACTAATGAAATAAGTTATTCAAACAGAAGTATTACAAATCAAAGTTGTGAGATAAAATTGCCAAAAGAAAACAGAATACTGTTTTCAAGCTTGAAACAGATAAAATAAGTATGTCTGTTTAAGACTCTGGGGCTGGGGATGTGGTTCAGTGGTAGAGAAATTGCCTAGCATGAGTGAGATCCTGGATTCAATCTCCAGTACCACAGTAAATAAATAAGCCAACAGACAAATGAATAAGGAAATAAGGCTCTGATTTGAAGCCAGGTATCGTGGGGTGCACTTGTAATCCAGGCTACTGGCAGAGGCAGGAGTATCACTTGATCCAAGGAGTTCAAGAACAGCCTGGGCAATATAGGGAGAGTCCGTTTCAGAAAACAAAAAAAGTCCTAAATAAATAAAAATGAAACTCTGGTTCTCCCACTGTGATAATTGCCCCCAATTATAGCACATTAGCATCAGCTGGTCTAGGGTGACTTTCTGACTTTGCAGGAGTTTAAGGTTGCCTTTCTTTTCCCTTGTTAGCTGAACTTCATGTTCATACATACAAATGCAACATCTTGGGCATATCATGGAGGATGTCAACGTTTTAAGCGCACACCTGGCATTGGCCCTGTGTGTTAAACTCCTCCAGGAGCCCTGTCACCCATGTTCCAATCCTGTCATTCCTTCCCCTCCTGAGCTCCCGTAGGCCTGGGGCACCAGCATCTTGGGAGATTGTCTCTTCTCTGTGTATCAATTCCTCATCTGTCACAGGCACGATCCATGAGGGTTATGGATCCTGTAAGATTGTGGTTCAGCTCCTCGAACCTAAAGATATAGCACCATTTATCAGGGCTGAGCGAGTGCCAGCACAGGGTCAGGGCTTCAGCTGGCTGTGTTGTCACCTCTAGACAGGACAAAACTGAGGCCTGGGAGAGGAAGTCACTTGTCTGAGGTCACACAGCTGGTAGGTGGCACAGCCAGAGCCCAAGGCGTGCTCCATAACCCCCTTACCAACAGTGTCCTCCCCCCACCCTGCTCCGGGGGGGCCCTGGGGGGCCTGGCCAACCTGGAGACAAAGCTGGTTGGGCACCGGCGCAGCCCCTAACCCTCCTTCCTCCACCCTCCATGCTGGCTGGGAAGGGTCCGGAACCAGGAACCGGCGGGTAGCTGCAAAGGCCAAAGGTCAGACTGGGGTTTCCTGCCCACCCCTGGGAACTTCCTCCATCTCAACTCAGTCGCCTCTCTGAGAACCACCCTAGAAGACCCTCCCCACTGTCAAATAGCCCCAGCCCACTACCCTGGCTATTGGGGGGACGGGTCCCCACACAGAGCTTCACCCTGCTGTGTCCCCCACAGGCAGTGGGCAGCAATGGTACTGCTGTCACCTGCCAGAGTCCAGTCCCCTTCCCAGCTCCTCCCTCCCTCCAGGCAGCTCTGACACCTTCAGGCGACAGGTGTGTCCCACTCCATCTCCCACAGCTGGGCTGCCTGTGGCCGGGCCTGGATCCCACGTCTCTCCCGGGTGGGGGCCAGGCCCCAGGCAGCACGGAGCAGGCAGAGAAGTGGTCCCCTGAGCTCCAGGAGGACATACCCAGGATGCTTTGCTCCTAGATCCTGACATCCCCTCCATGCTGCCCCGGGGGCACCAGCTCACAATGACCCCAGAAGTCCCCATGGGGTTTTGAGCTTCAGGAAGCAGGAGACTCAACCCCACGGAACCCCATATCTGCTCCCCATCTCATGGAGCCCCCCAAAACTGTGATCAGGAAATGACAGGAATGACTACAGTAGCTAGTCCAGTGTCACAGGCCGGCCCAGCCACAGGCTGCCTGGCCCCAAGCGTCCCCCACCTCACTGAGACACTGGCAGGCGGGGACCCTGGCCTGCACCTGCACAGGCCACTCGGACTGCCTGTCCCTCCCTGGGCTCAGCACTCTGGGGCGAGGGTTGTGCCCCATTTATGGCCCCAGTGAAGTGGGCATTCCTTTGTGGCCAGTCAGAAGGAGAGTCCAGCTCTGTGATCCAACAGCGAGGGCCCCGGGGCCGTGCCTGCTCCGTGGGCCTCAGTCTCCTCCTCCACACAATGGGTGCAGCAGCGGACCTGGGAGGATTCAACGAGAGTGTGCTCCAAGCTCTGGGCATGGAGGAAGGCGGGGAAACTGAGGGTCTGGGAGGCTGAGGAAGCCCAGTCACCAGCCGGTGCCCCACCCAGCATTAATCAGAGAGGCCCTGCGTGGCCTCCGGGCTGCCCAGCCCCTCACAGCCCGGGTGGGAGTGTTGTGATAATGGCAGCCCCCGTTTCCTCCTGGCCAGGAAGGAGCCAGGCAGAGGAAGTATTAAGAGGAGTAATATAAACACTCCCCTGTGCGCGGGGCGGCAGCGGGCGCGAGCGGGCAGTGCACGGGCAGGCGGCCGGGAGCATGGGTCTGGCCATGGAGCACCGCGGGGCCTACTCCCGGGCGGGGGACAGCCCCCGGGGCTGCTGGTATTACCTGCGCTACTTTTTCCTCTTCGTCTCGCTCATCCAGTTCCTCATCATCCTGGGCCTGGTCCTCTTCATGGTCTACGGCAATGTGCACTTGAGCACCGAGTCCAACCTGCAGGCCACCGAGCGCCGCACCGAGGTCCTGTACAGCCAGGTGGTGGGGCTGTCGGCCGCCCAGGTCAACCTGTCCAAGGAGCTCAACATCACGGCGCGCACCAAGGACAACATCATGCAGATGCTGCTCAGCGCCCGCCGCGAGCTGGAACGCATCAACGCCAGCTTCCGCCAGTGCCACAGTGAGCGGGTAGGTGACTCTGGCCTCGGGACCCCGGGCAAGTCCCATTCCCTCTCTGAGCCTCCTTTCTCAGCCGTGTGACAGGGACGCTCACAAAATCTAAATTCCATGTGAGCAGTCCAGGCAGATGAAAAAAAAAATAGTATAAGTATATCCCATTCTATGTTTGGGATACACTCACCACTTTAAAAAAGTTATCCGTTACTTGTTTCAGTCTATAACAAAATGCCTGAGCCCAAGTAATTTATAAAGAATAGATGTTTAGAGGCTGGGGTGGGGGCTCATGGTAGAGCACTTGCCTAGCGTGTGTTTTATATATATATATAAATCAGGGCACGGTGGCACATGCCTGTAGTCCCAGCAACTTGGGAGGCTGAGGCAGGAGGATTGTGAGTTCAAAGCCAGCCTCAGCCATGGTGAGGCACTAAGCAACTCAGCGAGACCCTGTCTCTAAATAAAAAGGTCTGGTGATGGGGCCAGTGGTTAAGCATGCCTGGGTTCTATTCCCAGTACCGGGAAAAAGAAAAAAAAAAAGGACTGTAGTTTCTGGGGCAGCCTAGGCAACTTAATGAGACCCTATTTCAAAAATAAAGTTTTTAAAAGGCTGGGAGTGCATCTCAATAGTTAGCGCTTGCCCAGCATGCAGGAGGCCCCGGGTTCCATCCCCAGCAACGCGCGCGCACACACACACACACACAGACACACACACAACAGGTTTGTTTAGCTTCTGGTCCTGGAGGACAAGAAGTCCAAGATCAAGACACCTGGTGTCTGCCGAGGGCCTCTTGCTGCACCACGGATGGCGCAGGGCGTCCCAGGGCAAGTGTGTTGGAGCGAGCGGCTGCCGTAGCCAGGCCACTCCCGATAGCCACTGATCCACTCGCCCCTGAGTACATCCATCCACCCAGGGGGCACAGCCTGGTGGCCCAGTCCCCTCCCAGAGGTCCCACTCCTCAACATGGCTGCATTCAGACCCTGGCACTGTCTCTCTGGAATGCAAGTTGGACGGTGCTTCCTCCACCCTGGCAGCCCTGAGCCCTTGACTTAAGATCCATGAGGTGCCATGATGTAGGGGCTCGTCACAGCTGCAGGTAGCTGGCTTCAGAGCTCAGGGTCTTCCTGCACAATGACACGCGGAAGCTGGGTTGCAGAGTGGTGGGCGCTTGCCCAGGACCCCTGGGGCCTGGTTCCCCCCACACACTGCAAAAGACAAAGGCAGCGATGGCGTGTGTACATGGCCCCTCTCTGCCTTCTGCTGGTGTCTGCTTCAAACAGGTGAGGGGGGGGAGTCTCAAAGCCTTTTGGGGGTGGGAAACAGAGGCCTGAGAAGAGGCAGATTTCCGCAAGGGGCAGCCACACGGTGGGGGGCCCGTGGGGACTCTCGCTCCCTCACATCTCCAGCCCATGATGGACTCTTTCAGAGGTCACCATCACCGGTCACCACGGCTCTCTCTCTCACAGCTGCATCCTCCAGGGGGTCCTGCTCAGCCCAAAACACTGAAGGGAGGTGGCATGGGGGTGTCCTGAGACCCCTGCTACATGCCGGGCACTGGGTGAGGGAAGGCTGGCTTGGGACAACCCCCGTGTCCTTCACAGGAAGCATCCTGTCTGGCGGGGGCTGGGTAGGGAGAAAGAAAGGCCTCCCAATGCAGCCCTGTTCACACATGGTATTATCGAGGAAGATCCCGTGCTCTGAGTGGTCTTTAGCCAGCTATCTGAAGCTGTGACGGGCTGCCACACCACGGGCACCTCAAGGATCTTAAGTCAAGGGTTCAGGGCTGCCAGGGAACAGATGCACTGTCCACCTTGAGTTCCAGAGAGACAGGCCCCCAGGGCCCTGCCTCTTCCCTCAGGCTCCCAGGATGAGCTGCACCTGCCCCTCAGAGCCCCAGAATGGGGCAGTGCCTCCCACAATCCCTCAGGACGGGGTAGGTCCCCCCCTCCAAACCCCCTCAGGCCCCTAGAGTGGTTGCCCCCCAGACTCCAAGGATGGAGCCACTCCCAGCTTCCCTAGAACCCCAAGGTGGGACTGTGTCCCCCACAGAGTCTCAGGGCAGGGCACTGCCCCCCACCGCAGACTCCTAGAGCAGGGTGTGTCTCCCTCAGACTCCCAGAATGAAGTAGGCTGCCCTTAAGGCACCCAGAATACGCAGGGACCCGCCCCCAGGCCTGAGCTGGGCCCCCTCTGACTTTGCGATTCCTAGGCATTGGCCCATCTCGATTTTCCAGGACACCACGACCATCGGGTGCAGGATCAGCCACTCTAGGCATCCCGGAACCCAGACTGCCCCGTCAAAACCGCGAGGCCCCTGAGGCTGGATTGTTTTATTCTTCTCTTGTTTATTTATTTATTGTTGCTGGGGATTGAACCCAGCACCCTACACAAGCTCCCCACATGTCCTATCGCCCTGTCGCTCAGTTACACCCCTGGCCCCGATTTCAGATTTTTAAGACCTTAAAATGTGAAGATAACGTGTTTCCATTTTTTGTGTTTTTTCCTTTGAGTTGACAAAGCTTCTTACCTGGAACCCTTCAGGGTATCCTGCAAGGGTCCCCTCGCGTTGTACCCTGCCCTCTGCCTCTCTGGGAGGGGGTCGCTGGTGCTGGGGAGGAGCCCCCCTTCCCCACCCACCCCACGTCCTGTCCTAGTGAGTATGAATCTTGGTCCCCGACACCCCGTCCTGTGGTGCTAGGAAATGTGATTTTTCTTAAAGTTCCTTTCTTCCTTTAATTTTAACTGGCATAGAATTTGTGCTGATTTATGGACTACGAACCTATCTGTGAGCTCCCTATGGATAAGCAATGGGTAGTGACCAAGTCAGGACCATTAACACATCCATCTCTCTCCTGGAACATCGTCTTCGATGTGTTGGCATTTCTTGAATTCTCTATAAACGCAACTGTGGGTCGCGCCTCAGTCACTGCCGGAGAAAGGCAGCTGTCACCCAGGGTGTGCGTCAGTCAGGGAGTGCCCACCCCATGGGCAGCCCTGAGGAGCGAGGCTCAGGCGCCATTTGTGTCTTGGGTGTGTCTGGGAAGCAGGACCTGCCCCAGTCCTTTTTCTTTTTTATTTTGAGACAGGGTCTTACTTAGTCCCCGAGGCTGGCCTTGAACTCACTATCCTCCTGCCTCGGCCTCCTGGGTTGCTGGGAGGACAGTTGCGCCCCAGTCTGCCGATCTTCACTGAGGCCCTAACAACGGGTTGCATTGCACGTCTTTCCCTGCGCTGGAAAGATGACCGTCTGTGTATCTTCTTGGGAGAAATGTCCATCCAGGTCCTTGGCCCACTTGCTAATTGGGTTTGCTTCATTACTGACGTGTAAAAGCTGTTTAAATGCATCCTGGTATTGGCATGTATCAGAACCTGGTTCCTTTTTTCCCTTTGACAACTTTAATTGACCCTTCATGACCGTACTCGTCGCGGGGAACGTAAGCCCTGGGCGATGATCAAATCGGGGTGATCGGCATCTCCCTCACCTGCAGGGTCTGCTACTTCTTTCTGCTGGGAACGTCCAAAATCCTCTCTTCCAGCTATTGTGAAATAGACAATGGACGATGGTTGAGGCTAGTGACAGACTGGGCTATGGATCACTAGGACTTACCCTCTAGTCATTTTCGTGACCTGTAGGCAGCCCTTCCCTAGTCCCCTCCCCACCTCGTTCCCTTTTGTGGTTGACCAGTGTGAGTTACAAAAACTATTTTTATTTCTTCTTTTATTTGTTTGCTTTTGGTGCCAGGGATTGAACCCACAGGTGCTTAACCACTGAGCCACATCCCCAGCTCCATTTTTGTGTTTTATTTAGAGACAGGGTCTCGCTGAGTTGCTGAGGCTGGCTTTGAACTCACGATCCTCCTGCCTCAGCCCCCGGAGCTGCTGGGATGACAGGCCTGCGCTGCTGCACCTGACTGTCAAAACCTCTGGTTTTTTTCCCCCGGTGCTGGGATTGGAACCCAGGGCCTTGAGCAAGCTGCGTGCTCCACTCCTGAGTGCCGCACCCCTATAGAATTTTGTTATCAGACTAAGGCGCCCTGTAATGGAGCTGAGCCCTTGAGAACATGGCTCACCCAGGCCGCCTGGGGGCCCATCTGGGCCTGGGCAGCCTGGGTGGGTGCTGAGCTCTGTCCTCTGTCCCCCACTCGCCGCAGGCCATCTACTTCAACAACCTGAAATACATGGCCGCCATCATCCTGAGCGAGCAGGAGTGCCAGGAGCAGCTGAAACAGGCCAACAAGTCCTGCAACGGTGAGCCGGGGCTGGGCCGGGGGCTCCTCGGCTTGGGCAGCTCCCGAGCTGACCGGGTCCCCTCTGCCGCCCCCTCAGCCTTGCTCTACGTGTGGGACCAGAAGGCCAAGGCGCTGGAGATGGAGCTGGCCAAGGAGAAGGTGGTGTGTGCCCAGGACAAGGACGGCCTGGTGGCCAGCAAGCGAATGGCGGAGGAGCAGCTGGCGGCCTGCAGCCAGGTGCGCGAGCAGCAGCAGCAGGAGCGGCAGCTGGCCCAGGACCGGCTGCAGAAGGTGCAGGCCCTCTGCCTCCCGCTGGACAAGGACAAGTTCGAGACGGACCTGCGCAACCTGTGGAAGGACTCCATCGTCTCGCGCAGCCTGGAGACCTTGAGCTACAACATGGGCTACCCCATGATCTCACATCCCGACGTGGTCTCCATCCGGAGAGCCTGCGACCAGATGCCCATCATCATGAGCGCCAAGGTGGAGGAGCTGGCCCGGAGCCTGCGGGCCGGCATCGAGCGCGTGGCCCGCGAGAACTCGGACCTCCAGCGCCAGAAGCTGGAGGCCGAGCAGAGCCTGCGAGCCAGTCGGGAGGCCAAGGAGCAGGCGGAGAAGGAGGCGCGGGCCCGCGAGGCCAAGCTCCAAGCCGGATGCACCCAGCAGGTGCAGCTGGCCCTGGGGGAGAAGGCGGTGCTGCAGAGGGAGAGGGACAACCTGGCCAAGGAGCTGGCGGAGAAGAAGCAAGAGGTGGAGCAGCTGAAGATGCAGGTGGACGTCAGAATCTCGGCCCTGGACACCTGCCTCAAGGCCAAGGTGGGCCCCTGGGGGCCGCCTGGGAGTTGGGTCTGGAGCTCAAGCTGGTGGCGACACTGAACTTGAATTTGGAGCTGGGGGTGAAGCTGGCTGTCCTGTCTGGGTTGGGTGGGTGGGGACGGGCATGACCAAGGGGTGGCAGATGAGTGCTGAGGCTGGAGGCGGGGTGGCCGCTGGGCCTGGGCCTGGGCGAGGGAGGAACCTGGAATTTCGGTTGCCTTGGGCCGGGGTTGGGGTGAAGCCCTGAGGTGGATGTGGAATTGAGCTCAGGGACCTGCAGACGGCCGCTGCGGCTCTGGGCGAATGGAGGGGTTCATGGCCATTAGGACCCGGGCAGAGTCTGGAATTAGGAAAGGTGTTGAGAGAGGGCTAAGTGTGGGGGGCAGGCGGGGTTCAGGGTCACTGGCCAGCGTTAGGGCCAGGGTTAGGGTTAGAGGGGGGACTGGGGAATGGGCTGGGGGCTGGCTTTTCACAGAGCCCAGGGCCTGTCAGGATGGGGCTCCAGCTAAAGATGCACCGTGGGCTCTGAGGTGGCCGAGCTCAGAACTGGCTGGACCATAGGACTCTGGGGTTGCCGGAGGAATGGCTTTTAGGACCGGGGTCCGGCTGGTTGCCAGAGCAGGTCACCTTTGTCTGGAGGGCCAGGCCAGGTGGCTGCGCTCAGCTGGGGTCACACCTGGTGCCCAGGCTGAGGGGCCCAGGCCACCCAGCTCTGTAGAAGGGGGTCCCCAGCTGTGGCCAAGGAAGGCTGGGCCCTGGATTCCCAGGCGATTTGAGGGCCTGGTGGGTCAGGGGACTGCACGTCTGTTACTGCTGTGTCCACTACACGGAGGTCCCTGCCCTGCCCTGGAAGGACCTCAGAGGCCCAGGTCTCCAAGGTCATAGAGGGAAAAGCGCGTCCCCGGGGCCCAAGGTCAGGAGACCCAGGTCGGTAACCTCCCTCCCCTTCTTTCCACAGTCACAGTCGATCCCCCTTCCAAGACCGGTGGGCCCTGTCCCCCAGCCCCAGCCCCAGCCCATCGGTGAGTGACAGAGGGAAGGGCCAGTAAATGGGAAGGGGGGGTCCCTTCCACCTCGCACCCCACGCGAGGCCCTGCTCTCCAGACTGCTAGCCCACCCCTAGTCCAGGGCGGGGGGCTGCCAGGACCCTAGGCCAAGCCTGCTCCTCCCTCTCTCCACAGACCCAGCGAGCCTAGAGGAGTTCAAGAAAAGGATCCTGGAATCCCAGCGGTCCCCTGCAGGCAACCCTGCAGTCCTGTCCAGGTAAGGTGCTGGGCAGGCTGAGGGAGGCTGAGTGAGCACCTACTGTATACCAGGTCCTGGGCTGGACCTGAGGGACCCTGCAGTAACCCAGGCACCCCCAGTTCTGTCTCATTTACGACAGTCCCTGAGTCGTGGGCAACACCAACTATGAACCAGCCATGATCAGACAAGCCAACGGGCTGCAATCATTAGGCACCTGATGTGAGCTCTGTACAGTTCTTAGCACCTGCCACAATTAACCCATCACCATCATTGGCGAAGGAGCTACTCTGTGCCCCTTTTTAGGTGGGGAAAGTGAGGCACAGAAAGGGCCCTGGGTGACACTGCTGGGAAGCTGGCAGCCGGGCCCCAGAGGAGGGGCTTTGACCTGAGGGGAGGGGGAGGAGCCCGCCTTGGGGAGAGAAGGGAGCAGGACCGGCCACCACAGAGGTGCAGGGACAGGGCAGGTAACGGGGACAGAGGGAGCAAGGGAGAGTGAGCGCTGAGCCTCACTTTCTGTCTCCACAAAAACAGGAGTGGAAACGCCATGCTAACTGTGAAGTGCTGTCCACACGAGGCCAGAGCCAGGGTCCCGGGGCCTTAGCGGGCACATCCAGGGCATCCGGCACACGCGCGAGTCGCGGCCCAGTGCCCGTGCCCTCTTCACCTTGCTGTGGGCCCAGTCATCCGCTGGCTGACCCTGTGCGTGCGTCACAGGGAAGGTGACTCAGGCCACGGCCCCAGAACACCCTGTGCTCCCGCCAGGGTCCCAGCTACCGCGGCTCAGGGCCACATCAGTGCCAGGCCAGGGAGCAGGGAGGGGCGTGCCCACGTGCCTCCTAGGACCTGAGGCCCAGGGAGGGCCTGGAGCCCAGGGTGGGCCCAGCCCTGATCCCCGATGGCCTCCCGGTGCGCAGTACAGCCAGGCAGGTCCAGGGGCTCTCCAGAGCTCCCCGGCACCCCCTCTCCCAGCCTCTCCTTACATACGCCGCAGACAGGATGCTCACCCCCTGCACCCTGCTCGGCCTGGCCTGGGCGAAACCTCGGCGCCCAGCAGCCTCGGGGAGGGAAGCAACAGAATTTCCCTCTCTTCATCTTGGCCCAGAGCCCTTGTGGCAAGGAAAGAGATTCTATTATTATCCCCATTTCTCAGAGGAGGGGACTGAGGCCCAGCTGGGGTCACGCACAGGACCGGGCTCCCAGCCCAGGACTGTCCGGCCTCAGCTGAGAACCGGGGAAGCTCTCGACATTGTTTACCCCAAATGCCTGCCGTCCCCCTGCCAAGAAAACAATGAGCACTTAAGCCCGGGCCCCTTCAGGGTAGCAGGAAGGGCCTCTGACCGCAAGCCTTCCCCTGAGAGAGGGGCTGCGAGGGTGGGACAGGCCCCACCGCGTTCCAGAGTCAGCCACTCACAGCCGATGAGTCATGGCCTCAGAGTCTCAATGTCTGTTTTGTTTCTTTGTTTTTGAAATGGGGTCTTGCCTCGCTGCCCCGGCTGGTCTTGAACCCCTGGCTCAAGGGATCCTCTGGCCTGGGCACCCCACCTGGGCACCCAGCTTGACTTTTCTGTTTCTTTCTTTTTTAAAAATTACTTTTTAGTTGTAGTTGGGCACAATACCTTTCCTTTATTCATTTTTATGTGGTGCTGAGGATGGAACCCAGGGCCTCCCATGTGCTAGGCGAGCGCTCTGCGGCTGAGCCACAACCCCAGCCCTCTTTTTCTTTCTTAAAAAGAAAAATTATTATTATTATTATTATTATTAGGCAGTGTTGGGGATTGAACTCAGGGCCTCACACACTAGGCAAGCACTTACCACTGAGCCACTTCCCCAGCCTGTGGTACTGAGGGTTGAACCCAGGGTGGTCTCCCACTGAGCTCCGTCCTCAGCCCTTTTGATGTTTTGAGACAGGGTCTTGCTAAGCTGCTGGGATTACAGGTGTGCACCATTATTTCTGGCTCTAATCCCCAGCCTTTGAAAGGATGAAGAAGATGATGATGACGATGATTGAGACAGCTGAGTTGCCAGGTTGTTCTTGAACTTGAACATCCAACCTTTGGATGCACCTAGTCAGAGACCAGGTCTGAGGCCCAGCATGAACCTGGGCACGGGGACAACTGTCTCCTCTTCCACTTTGATTCCTTCTGAGCCTCGAGAGAGTCCCTGCTGTAATTAACGGGCTTTCACCGGCCACCAGCCACATTCACATCAAAGGCAGACCCAGGGTCCAGGGTCCCGCACCAGCTAGGCTTGAGCACAAGGCCTGGGATTGGGGGTTTTTGGGTCCCAGGGATTGAACCCCAGGCCTCACAGTAGTTCTAGATGAGCAGTCTGCAACTGGGCTACACTTCCAGCCCTGACCTTGCTTTTCCTGGACATTTTAAAGTCATCTTTTATTGAAGACAAGTGAACCAGCTGCACTTGGTGAAACTGGGCGTTATCTGGAGATGGTTATTTACATGTTTTGAAGAATCACCATTGCTAGCCACACTCCTGAAATCCCAGTGACTCAGGAGGCTAAGGCAGGGATCGAAAGTTCAAGGCCAGCTTTGGCACTTAGTGAGACCCTGTCTCAAGATAAGGTACCAAGGACTGGGGTGTACCTCGGTGGCAGAGCACTTGTCTGGCATGTTCACGGCCCTGGGTTCCATCCCCACACCACAAAATAAGAGAAAAAGAAAAAGTCCCACAAGCCCCGGGGGCTGGATGTGGCTTAGGCTGTTGTTGCCCCCACCCCCAGCCTGGCTCTGAGCCTGCACAACCTCGTGCTGCTGACCACACTGTGAGGCTCTGTTTGTCATCTAACCCAGGCAGCTGCTGGCACTGGGTGTGGTTGCAGGTGTCAGGGACGCAGCAGAAAATTAGGCACAACCCCCCCCTCGTCCTGTGGGACTTTTAGTCCAGTGGGGAGATGGTGGAAAAACCGATGCATGTGTCCTTAGAGGGCCCTGGGTGATGGGCAAGAAGGTAAGAGTTAAGGCAGTGTGAAGAGGCTGGGATTTCCCATGGGGACCAGGACAGTCTTCCCTGAGGTGACATCTGACCAAAGACCTAAAGGAGGTGAGGGAGGGTCCCTGAGGAGGTGCTAGGAAGGGATGCTCCAGGCAGGGGCACAGCCTGTGCAAAGGCCCCGAGGCACATGGAAGCCAGAGTGGCTGGAAGAGTGATGGAAGGGGGAGGAGCAGGTGGGGCTGAGGGGGCAAGTGACAGGGAGACGAGGAGCAGCTTGTAGCTGAGGTCCCCAAGAGGGCCGTGAGCAGAACCAGGACTTGACCAACTCAGTCATTCATAGCTTCCTTCTGGTCACTTTGTGGGACAAGCCATGGAGCCTGGACCACAGCAGAGGTGGCTGTGCAGTCCGGCAAAGCAGCATGGCCCCTGTGCCCGGCGGCCCCGCCCACAGCTAGCACAGGAGTGGGCGAGGGCGAGGGCTGGTGCGCAGGCGGCGGGAGCCGGGTGAACCCTGGCTGAGACAGAGCTGGAGCCGGGACGGAGCCAGCCAAGGAACGTGAGGCCACGGCGCCCCCAGGGAAGAACGGGGAAGGAAGGGAGGGGGCAGCGGAAGCAGGACTTGGCTGCAGCCCCCTCCTCCCCCACCAGGAAACAGCCTGCGCCAGCCCCTGACCCCGCAGGACAGCCTCTGCCAGCCCCGGAGGGGGAAGGGCATTCCAGACAGCTCGGTGGCTCGAGGTAGCCCGAGCAGGCAGTGGGGGGAAGGCACGGGGCGGAAGCGGTGGAAGGCTCTAGGAATTGTTGGGACTTTTGCAGGGTTGAAGTCCCCACAGGGGAGGCCTGGCAGAGGCAGAGGTGAGAACCTTGAATGTCAGGCCTCTGGCTTGGCCTCTGTCCTGGCGCACTGGGGAGCCATGGCTGGTGTGGGAACAGGGGCAGGCATACTAGACACTCTCCTGCAGTGGGTAGGGTCAGGCCCTGGGGCCATTCTGTTGCATTAGAGGGAGACCAGGCCCTGCGTCAGGGGCCGGAGCAGCGGGTTGGCAGGGGCTCTGCTCAGACCTCCGCATCCCCTGAATGGAGAACACCGGGAACAGGCAGGTGGCAGCTGAGCTTGGTGCTCACGAGGCGGCCTGGGAACCCGAGTTTCTACATCTGTGTGACGGAGGGATGCGCTTCAGTCTCACCATCCTGCGGGGCTCAGCAAGTTGGACCTAACTAACAGGGAGGCTGGACCTGAAGGGGTTGGGGTCTTGAGAGTAGGGGCCTGGGTGGAGGGAGGCAGGGCCGGGTCTCCGGACCTCCTGTCCTCCCTGAGGACCAGCCTCCAGGGCAGGGACGTTCCAAGTCTGACTACTGCGTTTCCTCCCTCTCCCGCCTTAGTGGCTGAGGACGGTGGCCCGAAGAGTGAGGGGCGGGCGCCCAGCTTGCCCGCCCGCCTGCCGACAGCGCAGAAGGACACTCGCATCCAGGGCCCAGGCCAGCAGCCAGGAGGCCCCCCTCACATGCTCCAATAGCCTCTCCCAGCCCCACACCGCACCCCACAACCCCTCACCCCTAGACACGGTGATGAGGTCGCCCACAGCTGCAGCCACGATGTCACAAAGCCAGGGACAATGTTCCCCTGAAAGTCTATGACAACATCATACACAGATGCAGCAATGTCACACAGACACATGGAGGGTGTCACAGAGAGCGATCACTGCACACAGTGACAATGCCACACACCTATGCAGCACCCACGTAACACTCACTTTATACTCACTTTCTGCCCTACCCCAGGGACCAAGGCACCACAGTGTCACCCTGCGTTCTGCACAGCCCTGTGTCCCACCATCCCCTCCTCCAACTTCCTTATCTCCCAGCGCCTGGACCAGGAGGTGAGAACAGGAAGCCATTCACCTCCAACCCTTTGAGAGTTTCCAGGCTCCCTTGAGAGTTTCCAGGCGCACCTCCTGGAGAGTTTCCAGGCTCCCCTTGTGAGGGAGAGCCTGGTCCAGGGGTGAGGGTCCAGTGCGGAGAGCGTCCCCTTCCCTCCCACCCCTCCCTGCCTGTGGCCTGTTATGACACTAGTGGCACCTAATAAATATTAGCAAATCCCTTCAAAGACTCAGGGTCCTGACTCCTGCTTTGAAGGCACCAGGGCCACAGGGAGGAACAGGAGAGAGGAGAGCGGGGGAGCCCCTCCCCCGTGTCCCCCGGACTGAGGACCCCGCTGTCTGGGACCAGCACCAGGGACACAACACAGGCCTCTTGACACGGCCACAGAGCCTGCCCTGGGACGGCACCGGGCACCGCTGGGACGTTTAGTGTCTAACGGGCTTCTCAGCTTTGCCTTCCTGGGTGGCAGGGAGCTCGGTGTCGCGGTCTCTGAAGCGCCACAAGCAGCGCACTCGTTGCAGGAATGCTCCTCGCAGAATGAGTGCAGGAGCAATGTCACAAAAGTCCCTGGCCATTTGTTCTTATTGGTTTTGTCTTTAACGCCCAGACCCCACCAGCCACCAATCTGGGCGCACTTGATCTCGCCCAGCCAGGTGGCATGGAGGAAGGTAAGTTGAGGGAACAGAGGAGAGCGAGGCTGTACCCGGGTGTGGGAGGAAAGGACATCAAAAGCCACCAACGCCGGGGCAGGTGGAGAGGAGAAGGCGCGCTCCCCCTTCCTGAGCCCTGAGTCCTAAGAAGAAAAAACGCCAGGGGACACTGCGCGGCCACCCAGGGGAGACGGGCTGAGACTGCAGTTGGGATTCTGGGTTTGTCCTCCACCCCCCTGGGATCCTGCAGAGGGGACGAGACGGAGCCAGGGCTGGCAGCGCTGTGCTCGTGCTGGGGCAGCCTGGTCTGGAGGGACAAAGGACTGATATTTCCGGGATACGGAAGCGCAGGCGAGAGCGTCGCTGCAGGAAACACTCGGCTGGGGCTGGGCCAGGGCAGGGCGGGGGTCAGCAGGGCCAGGCTGTCTGGAGCCCCAAGGAAACGGGACGTCCCTGCCCTGAGCGGGCTGCTCAGCCTGGAGCTCTGGGAGTCCCACATCCCAAGTTCCAACTCAGTTCAGTTATCAGCCTCCATTTTTCTCATCAATAAATGGGCATAATCATGATTCTCAAGCTAGGCACAAGGGCACTTGCCCGTCATCCAAGAGGAGTACTTGGACCCAGAATTTCAGGGCCAGCCTGGGCCCACAATGAGGCTCTGCCTCAAAAGCAAACAAATAAATGAAAATGACAATCCTAAATCATCCAGGCACGCAGGCCCGTCTCTGGCCCAGGACCCTGCCCTGCTTGGGCTCCTGCAAGCCCAAACCTTAACCTCTGCTTTCCTGGTCCAGAGGGGTCCTTCTATCATGGAATCTGACCAAGTCCCTCTCCTGCTCGCACACCTCACATGGCTCCCCATTACCCTTGCACAAAGTCTGGCTCCTCAGCCCTTCTGTGCCACGCCCACCCCCAGACACGGTGCCACCTTTGTTTCCGGGGCTCCTGGATGTTTGATTCTCTGGCTGAAGACTCACCAAGCTCTAATGCAGGCAGTGTCCTCAGACCAGAGTGGCTTTCCCCTTACTGCTTCTTCCCATGCGGCCCAGCATTAGAGACCTCCTCCTCCAGGCAGCCCTGTTAATGCCCGCAGACAGCCCTGCTCCCTCTTGGGCACCCCATCCTCATTGCTCCTCCTCTCCAACTTTTCTCCTGAATGGAGTGTCCCTGGCCATGGCTGGTCCAGGGGCGGAAGGGGACTGAAAACCCAGCAGGGGGCAATTGGCAGGTCCCTGACCCTGAGGTCCAGCCTCTGGGTGAGGCACTGACTCTTTGGGGATTTCCTACAACCTCTATAAATAACCCCCCGCTGCTTCCCACAAGCCACCTCACCCTTCTTGGAAAAAAGGGACTGTAGCCAAGGACCTCAGTCCAGCTGTGTGCCAGGGCCCCTGCGTGGGATGAGGGGTGGTGGGTGGGGCCAGGCGTCCTGCCCAGAGACAGTCTCCATCCCCGCAGAGCCTGGCACTGCACACCCCTCCTGGAAGCCCTCTGGGCCCTCCCCCCCTGGACCCATGCTGTCATATTTTGCAGTGCTGGGGACGGGAGCAGGGCCTCGTGGGCACTTGGCAAGCTCTACCACTGAGCCCCACCCCTGGCCCCGGGACCCTCATTACTGCTTTTCTTCTCTGGGCCTCAGTTTATTTATCTGAAAAATGGGCACAACAGTAATACCCACGGATTCAGCCCATATTACCCTTTCCCTCCAGGGGTCACCCAACTCTTTTTTTTTTTTTTTTAATGATTTACTTCACCATCAGAAGGTTCGTTTTGTTTTGTTTTTTTGTACTGGGGGATTGAACCCAGGGACGCTTTACCACTGAGCCACATCCCAAGCCCTTTTGAGACAGGATCTTGATAAGTTGCTGAGGCTGGCCTTGAACTTGTGACCCTCCTGCCTCAGCCTTCCCAATTCTTGGTACAAGCAAATCAACTAACAAATAGTAATGCTGCAATAAAGTCTGTGAAGAAACAGGGGGACAGGGTCCCTTCTCTGCTGGGTGGGTGGGGATTCTGTGAGTCTCCTAAAGATCTCTGCCTTGCCCTCTCTGCCCCTGGATGACCCCTAACACTGCAGACTTCCGTCTCCCTCCACTGGAGGTGGGAATCTTTTTCTGATTCTGGAAAAGATCCTAACCTCATCTGAGACTCAGTGTCCATCGTCAAGGGAGTTGGCCATTGGTATGCTGCCCCCAGGTGGAGGCCCTCCTTCAGGACAGAAGGCCAGGTGACAAGTACTGGCCCTTCTGCTAGGAGAAGGTGCCCCCTGCTGGTTGGCCGCCCTTCCCTGCAGCTCCCCAGAGTCTCAACCAACCTGTCAGGCCACACCCTCCTCTCCATCTCCTCCTGGGTCCCCACCTCTCCAGAAACCCTGTCACCTCACCCTCCTTGAACACGCCACTATGCTCCCGCCCCAGGGCCTTTACACATGCGCTGCCCTCTCCCCAACCTCTTCCACCCCTCTGAGGAGCAGCTCCCCCTCAGGTCCCTGACCAGGTCAGGTCTCTGAGACAGGGTCACACAGAAGCTATTAGACCTCACAGGAATGAGCTGTGTCTGACCTCTAATGAGGACAGGATCCAGGCACCCGACGTGCCGTCTGCTGAATAGAGAGCCACTGGCAAATTCAAACTTGGCGCCCAACAGACCTGTGTTCAAATCCAAGGCGGGGGGACATCTGGCAAGCCACTATTTCCCCAAGCCTCAGTTTCCTCACACTGGGACAAAGTCCCCCTTGCATTATGCTGCTGTACATATAAAATGTGTTGGAGCTGGGGGTGGAGCTCAGTGCTGGGCACTTGCCTAGCTCAGGTAAGGCCCTGGGTTCCATCCACAGTCCTGCAAAGACACTGTTTTAAAAAGATGTGCACAGGGTGGGTTGTGACTCAGTGATAGAGTGCTTACCTCACTTGTGCAAGGCACTGGGTTTGATCCTTAGTGCCACATAAAAATAAATAAATAAAATAAAGGTATTGTGTCCATCTACAGCTAAAAAAAAAAAAAAGATGCATACAATTCTGCACACAATTCTGGCTTCTAAATATTCATCAAGTCAGTGAATCCTACCCCCACCCAGCTCCCAGTACTGGGGACTGGACCCAGGGACACTTTATCACTGAGCTATATCCCAGCCCTTTTCATTTGTTTTTTTGGGGTTTTTTTTTGGGGGGGGGGGTACTGGGGATTGAACCCAGGGGCACGTGCCCACTGAGCCACATCCCCGGCCCTATTTTGTATTTTATTTAGAGACAGGGTCTCACTGAGTTGCTTAGCACCTTCCTTTCGCTGAGGCTGGCTTTGAACTCACGATCCTCCTGCTTCAGCCTCCAAGCTGCTAGGAGTACAGGTGTGCGCCACCATGCTCACCTCCTTCTTGTTTTTTTTTTTGAGACAGGGTCTGGCCAAGTTGCCCAGGCTGGCCTTGTACCTGTGACCCTCCTGCCTCAGCCTCCTGAGTTGCTGGGATCATCACCATGCCGCGCAGGGCCCCTCTGAGTGAATGAATGAAGGAACAAAGATTAAGCCTGGGGAAAGAGAAGGGACCCTAAGTTTTGCAAATCACTTTTAGGATACAAGAGGCAAAATTTCAAGCCGGGCCCGGAGGTGCACACCTGTAATCCCAGTGGCTTGGGAGGCTGAGGCAGGAGGATGGAGGGTTCCAAGCCGGCCTCAGGAAAAGTGAGGCGCTAAGCAACTCAGTGAGACCCTGTTTCTTAATAAAATGCAAAATATGGCTGGAGATGTGGCTCAGTGGTTGAGTGCCCCCAAGTTCAATGCCCAGTACCAAAAAAAGAAAAGGCAAAATTTCAAAATTTATGCTGAAACAGGAATGACAACATGTAGAGCAATAAACACAATTTATATGCAAAATACAAATCTCAGGGCTGAGAGTGCGGCTCAGATAGAGCACGTGCTTGGTGCTTGGCATGCCTGGGGTTACATCCCCAGCACCAGACAAACAAACAAACCCATATCTAATTCATAGGTGTATCCACAAGTATGCAAATATGCAGAGAAGGTTCTATAAATTCTCCTATTAAGCTGTGGCCTCAGTAGAGGGCAAGTAGGGAGATTCCCATGTTGAAACATTTCTGGATCACTTGAGTTGTTCACATTCCCTGGGTACTTGCACAATAAGTTACCGCCATGGGTCTGGGGTGTGGCTCCATGGTAGAACACTTGCCTAGTAACCGAGGCCCAAGCTGCATCCCCAGGCCAGCAAAAAATAAAACAGAAACCATGAAACAAAGACCCCTGAGATCTTCCCACCTCCAGCCAGCCCTCCATGCACACCCCAGCATCTGGTGCCCAAAGCAACCTCCCTGTAGCCCTTCCCCAAGGCCTGGGCCCCCGCACCTGCAGGGAGCTCGCTACCCCGAAGCTCGCTGAAGTGCTGCACTGTTCTGGGAGGAGGAGAAGAGCTGCTCCAGATGTCCCATGGCTTCTGGGTCACCCTTCACTTGCCCACACAGAAGTCCCGGAAGATGATGTCCAGGACCTCCTCTGTGCCCCCTCCCCCTGTGAGGTGGGACAAGTGCCTCCGGGCAACACGCAGAGCCTCAGCCGCCAAGGCCAGGTCTCGAGTCTGGTTGTAGTGGCCAAGGGCGTCCAGGCAGCCCTGGAGGTGATGCCTGTGTCTGGTGCGAGTCAGGAGTGGCGGGCCTGTGGATGGGTCCCCACACCTGCCAGAGACAAGACATGAAGTGATCCCTCCCAACCTTGCAACCACATTTTTATGGGGGAAAGGCTGTACCCATTTTGCAGATACAGAAACTAAGGCTGAGGGGCAGGTATGTGGCCAGAGCCAGTGGCTCAGCTCCTACTTGAACTTGGGTCAGGGGAGGCTGGCGGTGGGCCAGGGGACTCACACTGCAGCCAGTTCCTTCTTTAGGGCCTCCAGGAGGCCGTCCAGCCCCTCTCTGGTCAAGCAAGACAGCAGCAGGTGGGGGGGCAGGTCAAGACTGGGGCCCAGGCCCTCAGGGGGCAGCAGGTCAGATTTGTTCAGCACTAGCAGGAGGCGCTGGCTCTGGGCTCCTAGCAGGGCTACAACTGTGTCCAGGAAATTGCAGCTGGAGGGAGAGGTCAGGTCAGAGGCATCCAGCACTGCCAAAATGAGGTCAGCTTGCCCCAACCTGGAGGAGCAGAGAGAAGCAGGGGTGAATGACCCCAGAATACAGCAATTAATGCAGTAGGCGGAGCAGAGTGGCGGAGGGGGCGGAGTGGAGGAGGTGAGACAACAAGGTGGGGGCACAGTGTGGCAGGCAGGGGAGCTGGCCAGCAAGAACAGCATTTAATTAGAACCCAATCACTGAGGCCCCTACTTGAAGAAGCTTAGCAACCTTTACTGAATGAGGAAAAATAAAAATAAGTGCAACAGAGAGAAAAGGCAGAGGAAGGGCCCCACAACCCCTCCCACAACTCTGCCAGCCCACCTCTCACGGGCCCGGCGCACGCCCTCCTGCTCCACGGGCCCCACGCCCTCCCGCAATCCCGCGGTGTCACTCAGCAATGCGGGGAACCCAGCCAGGTCCACAGGGATCTCCAGCACATCACGGGTAGTCCCTGGCTCTGGGGACACGATGGACACAGGCTTCTGGCCTAGAGGGAGGCAGTTAGAAGAAGTGGGAGGGGGAGAGGCCAGAGAGTTCCTCCCCTAGGCCCCACCCCTCGGCTGGGCGGAGCTTTTCTAATACCTTCGACAGACTCAGTTTCCTACCTGCTGGCCCCACCCCTGGCACTAAGCTAACACCCCACTCAGGCCACATCCCCATCCCCCTTCACGTACTGAGGAGGTTCACCAAGCTGCTTTTGCCGGCATTGGGGGGTCCAGTGACCACGACGTGTGCCCCTGAGCGGAGCCGCTGCCCACGCCTGGCATCTCGTAGATGCGCGTCCAGTGCCACCACCAGCCCCTGCACTTCACTGTCCGCTGTGGACGGGGAAAGCAGGCAGAGAGGTGTGGGTGAGGAGGGCCTCTGGAAGCTGAGGATGCCAGCCATCTCCACCTTCGACCCCCATGTGGGCCCACCTTGCTCCAGGACACCATCCTCCAGGTTGTCATCCTCCCCAAAGTCGATGTAGGCCTCCACATGGGCCAGAGCCTAGGCAGCGGGAGGAAGGCAGGTGATGTGAGCACCCAGGAACCCGCCATTCCACTACCCAGGTGCAGCAGGATCTAGGGACAGGATTGGCCTGTAGGTAGGATGCTTTCATGCGGGGAATGAATGCATGGGGTGCACTCATGCAGGGATGAAGAGGTGGGGTCTTAGAGGCAGGGATCAGCAAACAGGGCACTTGCCTTGGTGAGGGTCTCGGCCCAGCTGCGGCAGAGTTGGCCCAGCTCGCCGTCCAGCTGCCTCAAGGCCTGGCGACGCTGCGCTTCAGTTTCCGCGTGGATCAGGTCGGCCAGCCCCTCCACCTCTGTGAGGCTCAGCTTCCCATGGGCGAACGCCCGCCTGGTGAATTCTCCAGCCTCAGCTGGCCGTAACCCTGGCACACTGCCTGTGGGGAGGCCCCAGGTCCTTGAACCCGCTGGTCCCCCAAGCCCATGGGCAGAGCCAGGCTGCGAACCTGAGACTGTGACTCACCCAGAGCCTGTAAGACTCCACTCACCACGGCCGGGCCTCCATGTACGTGGAACTCCACACAGTCCTCACCCGTGAAACTTTGGGGACCTCGTGGACAAAGAGATGAGATTCAGGTAGAAGGCACAGCCTGGGCAAACCCCAGGAGGGGGGAAACCGGGCCATGGGCACTACGGGAGGTTCGAGTTCTGGGGTCCCTCACCAGGGAACCAGAGCACCAGTGCACGATCCAGCGGTTCCCCAGTGTGCGGGTCGCTGAGCAGACGTAGGCTGGCGCTGCGGGCCGGGGGCAGGTCCCGGGGCGCCGTGAGGCTCCGGAGAGCGTGGCTGCTGGCGGGGCCGCTGGTTCGGATCACTGCTATGCCGCAGCGGCCTTGGCCTGAGCTTAGCGCGAAGATGGTGGCCCCAGAACCGAAGGCCGGGGCACGGCTGCTCTGGCCTGTGCACAGTCTGGGACAGGAGAGGAGGAAAGTCAGCACAGCTTGGCGGCTCTGTCTTAAGGTGGAGATGGGTCGAAGACTGGATGGTCAGGAGTAGCTCCAGGTGGCGGGGGGGAGGTACAGATTGGAGACTCTGAAGCCATAAAGTGACTGAGAGCAAAAGGTGACCCTGACGTGGGGTCTGCAGCAAAGGGATGGGCAGATTGGAGCTTGGAAGAACTCGAGTGGTGCCTCTGTGGCAGGACACTGGGCCCTGGGAACCTAAGGAGCGGGTTTGGGGCCCTTGAAGCACCTCTCGCTGTCCCACCCCTTCGGCGGGGTCGCCCCACCTGCGAGACCCACGAGCCGCCCGGGCCGCCAAGGTCCACAGCTCCCGCCACATGGATATACAACTTGCGACCCGCCTGTCGGACCTTTCAGAGCCGCTTCAAGTCCGGGCAGGACGCCCCGCCTACTCCACGGCGTTACTGGGAACCTTCTACGTCCTCGACTATCATTGGGCCACTGCGGAGGCGCCCCGCCCACCGGCTGAAGACCTTCATTCCCGTGGGCTGGTGCTAGGAAGGGGGGCGGGGGCTCCAGGACTTGAGTGCCCCGCAAAGATGTTCCCCCGGCAACAATAGACCGAATTTTTAGGGTCCTAACGCGGCAGGGATCTGAGACAATGGAAACGAGTAGGAGAGAGGACAGCGCTTGGCCAGGACGGTGGAAATTACGGCGAGGATTCGAGTCCCGTACTTTCCGCTTGACCACTCCGTAGCCTTAAGCGAGGCAAGCGTACCCTGTACTGCTGTCCAAAAAGCGGGTTACACCTCTCTGCTCCCAGGAAGGGACCGGAAGCTCAGAGCATCTCAGTGAATGCGACGGATGAGTTCCGGGGAACACACCCTCTGGCCCAGGGAAAACCTTGCCCAAACTTCTGCTGCTTGGTTTTCTCGGGACCCTCCAGCTTCTCCCCGCTCCCCAACCCTCTGCTGGCTCTCTCTAGGCCTCTGGTGCCTTTCCTGGTTTCACAAACTCATCCTCCAGGCCTAGTTCAGAGTTCCCTCCTCCAGGAAACCTTCCTGGAAGCCCTCTGCCCCTCACTGGGCTGCTTGGCCCTCTCTGGCTCAGGTCTTCCGAGAGTCCGGTCTGTCTCGGGCTCCCCGAAAGCCAGGCAACCGAGTCTTGGAAATTACTTTCAGGTTAACCCAGGACAGCGCTGAACAGCAGAATAAATCGCTGATGGTGGAATTCCAGGCACTGAGTGGGCGGGGTCTCGGGAGCGCCTTCGCACGGCCAATTCTCTGGTTCTCGATCAAAGCGGACGGGCAGCTCATCTGCAATTCGGGAAAAATCTGGCAGGTTAGAGTTGTAATTCTCTCATGTCCCGCCCTGCTCAACTTTTTCACTTAAAATAGGAATAAACGATGACACTCTCCATCTCTGGTGATTCCGTCTGTAACAAGTATACATCAAATGCCTGTTGTGTGCCAGGCATTGAGAACCAGATTGGGCTCCTGCCTTCACCGGGTTCTCGCCCAGATGGAGCGGGCTATTCATGATGGTCAAGGATCGCGGTACAAGACAAAAGAGGCGATGCCTAGGGCCGGGAGTGTAGCTCAGTGGTAGAGCGCTTGCCTAGGCTGCAGGAGGCTCTGGATTTCATCCCCAGCACCGAAGGGGTTAGAGAAAACAGGACAGCCAACTAAATTTTGAATAAACAACGAACACTGTTTTAGTATAACTATATCCTATGTAACATTTAAGATGTAACTAAATATTTCTTCGTTTATCTGAAATGTAAACTTAAGAGCACTACTTTTATTTGCTATTACTATTGGATCCCCTCAAAGGAGCTTACATTCTGAAGGGAGTAAGAATTAACCAGGAAAAGAGAACGCGATGGGTGTCCTCCGCAGCTAAACAGCACGTGCAAACACCCTGAGGCAGAACCTGCTGTAATTATTTATTCGCTACCCTACTAGGTGGTTATTGTTCTCAGGAATCTCCCCTGACCAGGCCGCCTACTCCCACATCCTGCCACAGTCAAATCACGCCCATCTAAGATTCCAAGTCGGGTCTGTGAATTCTGTAGCTTGCAAATGGGGAAACAGGCTGCAAGGCGGTAACGAAGGTGGGGAGGTAGGGACACTTTGGAAAATGCACCCTCGGTGCGGGCGAGCACGAGCACCAGAAATCCAAGTGGGCGGGCGAGAACAAAACTCGGAAAACAACACGGGCGGCTACGAGAACCAGAGAGCCAGGCAGGCGGGCAGGATTGAGAACTGGAGAGTGACGCGCGGCGGGCGGGGGAAAGAGAATCCAGGTTCTGCTCGGGCGGCGACGAGAAGCTGCGCTCGGGCGCGCGAGGACGGCGACCGGCGCGGGCGGGCGCGGCCTTTGTCTCCTCCTCCCGCGCGCTCGGCGGCGGCACTGGCCCCATGAGTCCGCGACCCCCCGGCGCCCGAGCCGCCCACAGCCCCTAACCTGACCTGTCCTCGCCATGGCCGAGACTGCCTCGGGCGCCGGGGGCACGTCCCTGGAGGGAGAGCGCGGCAAGAGGCCCCCGCCGGAGGGCGAGCCCGCAGCCCCTGCGTCTGGAGTTCTGGGTATGTGTGCGGCGGCTGGAGCGGACTGGGTTGCAGGTGCCTGGGGTGCGCGCGTCGGCTGGGCAGGGAGGAAGATTGGGGTCAAATGTCCCGGGCCTGGTGTCTGGCGGAGGGGCCCGCTCTTCCCAGCACTGCGGCTGCGGCCCGGCGGGCGGGGCTGGGCCGTGCAGCGGGCGGGGGTCCCAGCGCAAAAGCGCGGACACGCCCCTCCAAAGAGCCCCGGCCTGGGGCTGAGCCTTGCCACCCCTGGGCTGAGGGATCACCGCCAGGCTGGAATGCGGTAGCCTCTCCGTGGAAAATACAGAATCACATGGTCCTGGGTTCGAATCCCAGCTCGGCTGTGTGACCTTGGGTGCGTGACTTAAACACACTGGGCCTCAGTTTCCTCACCTGTGAAATGGGGGTAAGAACCGCGCCCAACTCATGGGGCTGCTGTGAGGACGCGCTGTCATAATGTGGTGAAGCACTCAGGGCTGCTAGTGGGCGCCCCATCGATTGTGGTTCGGTAGGCGGAGCTGGGCCTCAAGAATGAGTAAGATTTGTAAGGGAGGACCTGGGGGAAGGGCATTCCTGGAGAAGGGCCTGGCTGGTGCAAGGACATGGAGAGAGGAAAACGAACCGAGCTTGAAAGTCAGGCTGAGTGCTGGAGAGCTCGGTGGGGGCCGGAGGGACTGAGACTTGAGGCCAAGTCTGGGTCCAGGTGTGACCTCACCCAGACCTGCCACACCGATCCCCCCAGATAAGCTTTTCGGGAAGCGGCTCCTGCAGGCGGGTCGCTACCTGGTGTCCCACAAGGCATGGATGAAGACCGTTCCCACGGAGAACTGTGATGTGCTGATGACCTTTCCAGGTACCCACTCCCGCTGCCACTGCCCAAAGGCAGCCCTCCTGAGCTCAGCTTCCCACAGTGGGAATATGTAGGTGGTCTTGGGGTCCCCTCTTGGCAAGAGCCATCCGTCCCTGTGCCCCCTGGCAGACACCACTGATGACCACACGCTGCTATGGCTGCTGAACCACATCCGTGTGGGCATCCCTGAGCTCATCGTGCAAGTCCGCCACCACCGCCACACGCGTGCCTACGCCTTCTTCGTCACAGCCACATATGAGAGGCGAGTCCCCTGCCTCTGGCCTCTTGCTGACCCTGCACCCGGCCCCCTGCCCTTCCAAGAGCCAACCATGCTATCCAGCCACCCTGCATTTGTACCAAGAAGCCACCAGGTGTGTGTCCTTAGATCCAGGATGGTGGGCCGGGGCCTTTCTGTGAGCCCATCTCCTCTGCCCTCCCTGCAGCCTACTCCGAGGGGCCGACGAGCTGGGTCTGCGCAAGGCTGTGAAGGCCGAGTTCGGTGGGGGCACCCGCGGCTTCTCCTGCGAAGAAGACTTCATCTATGAGAATGTGGAGAGTGAGCTACGCTTCTTCACATCCCAGGTCAGGCCCGTCCCACGAGTGTGGCCCAGCCTTGGGGTGCTGCCCAGAGAGCTCACAACCTCTTCCCAACAGGAACGCCAGAGCATCATCCGCTTCTGGCTGCAGAACCTGCGTGCCAAGCAGGGAGAGGCGTTGCACAACGTGCGGTTCCTGGAGGACCAGCCAATCAGTGAGCGAGGCGGGGCCAACACTACAAGCACAGGCATAGAGCTGGGCAGGGCTCTTAGAGGACAATCTAGGGGGTAGAAGGGTGGGGTCTGTTTCCATCCAGTCAGGGGTTAGTAAAGGGTTGGCAGCCAATGAGCTTAAGGGGCATGGCCCCAGTTACCTGGATCAGGCCCCTCAATGAGTTGAAGGGGCGTGGCCTTTGTAAAGGGGTCGGGCTTATCCCCTAGGAGGTATGTCCAGGCTGCGCCCTTTTCTGGAATAAGGTAGGGGCAGGACCATGGACAGCGCTTGGTGTACTATGGCTTTGGTTTCTCTAGGAAAGGTGCCGACACAAATTCGTTCACCCTCTGATGCCAGTTTATGCCATTCCTTAGGGTCACAAACTAAAGCCAAATGGCTTACTTAAAAACATGGTTCCCTATGGGGGCTGTAACCTTCCCTGTCTGCCCCTGCATCTCCCAGATTCTGAAGGGGAATCAGGTATTCCGTCCATCCAGAACTTCTTCCCTGGGAAGAGCCTCTGTGGGTTTAAGATCAAGCAAAAAGCTGTGGTTCCAGCCAAGGAAGGCCAGTCCGGCTGGGAGCATGGTGGAGTAGCTGGGGTCACTTGTGCTCCTCTCCCCACAGTCCCGGAGCTGGCGGCCCGTGGGATCATCCAGCAGGTGTTCCCGGTCCACGAACAGCGCATCCTGAACCGCCTCATGAAGTCATGGGTGCAGGCTGTGTGTGAAAACCAGCCTTTAGGTGAGGTCCCGGGCTAGGGGGTGGACAGGGGTCCCGGGAGGCAGGTGGAGGTGACTGGGACTCCCCCTCGCCTGGCAGATGACATCTGTGACTACTTTGGTGTGAAGATTGCCATGTACTTTGCCTGGCTGGGCTTCTACACGTCAGCAATGGTGTACCCCGCTGTCTTTGGCTCTGTCCTATACACATTCACGGAGGCTGATCAGGTATCAGACCAGGGCTGGGTGGGGCTGGGGGTCCCAACACACTCTCCTTCCTGGGCTAGCTCGCCCGATGGCTTGGCTCTCCTCTGCCACCCACAGACAAGCCGGGATGTGTCCTGCGTGGTCTTTGCGCTCTTCAACGTGATCTGGTCAACACTGTTCTTAGAGGAGTGGAAACGGAGGGGGGCAGAGCTGGCCTACAAGTGGGGAACACTGGATTCACCTGGGGAAGCTGTGGAGGAGCCACGTCCCCAGTTCAGGGTCAGTCCAAGGTTGGGTCGAGGAATTCAGAGAACCAGGTAAAAGCGAGCGCATGGTGGAGACGCTGCAGGAGCAAGCGCGTAGGTGGCCTGGGCTGCGCAAGAGGCGGCATGTCAGACGGGGGTGCGTGCTCCTGGGGGTGTGGAAATTGGATTTGAGGAACTAGAAAGGGTACACGAGGTGGCACGAGGTACCCCAAGAAAAAAGGTGTCGTGGAGGGAAACTGAGTTTGGAGAATCAGAAAGGGCAGATAGGGCGGAGGTGACCCCTGCAGTCTCACGCTGGGCTGGCCACCTCCCCCAGGGCGTGCGCCGCATCAGCCCCGTGACCCGCGCTGAGGAGTTCTACTACCCACCGTGGAAGCGGCTGCTCTTCCAGCTGCTCGTGAGCCTGCCGCTGTGCTTGGCCTGCCTGGCCTGCGTCTTCTTGCTCATGCTGGGATGCTTCCAGCTGCAGGTGACCTGAGCCCCTCTCCCTGGCCTTAGCCCGACCCGCCGACCACTCGCCCAGCCCTGCCCGAGCCACGCCGAGCCCTGTCACCAACCTCCTGGGCCCACAGGAGCTGGTGCTGAGTGTGAAGGGGCTGCCCCGCCTCGCCCGCTTCCTGCCCAAGGTTGTGCTGGCCCTGCTGGTCAGCGTGAGCGCCGAGGGCTACAAGAAGCTGGCCATCTGGCTCAACGACATGGGTATGCTCTGCCAGGGGAGTCCCGCTGCTCCCCCAGGAGGAAGGCTGCCCCTGCCTCCTGGGGTCCCACTGGTCGTGGGCAGCCAGGGTGGCCCCTCACACTCCTCCTCCTCGGCCCCTAGAGAACTACCGGCTAGAGAGCGCTTACGAGAAGCACCTCATCATCAAGGTCGTCCTGGTGAGTAGCCTCCAAGGGAGACCGCAGGGGACGACAGAGAGGCTGGGGGCAGGGGGTGTGAGAGGAACTGGGAGTGACACGGCCGCCTGCTCCCTGCAGTTCCAGTTTGTCAACTCGTACCTGAGCCTCTTCTACATCGGCTTCTACCTCAAGGACATGGAGCGCCTCAAAGAGGTGAGCCTCTGGCTCCCGCGGCAGCCGGGGGGCCGGACCTGGCACACGGGGTCCAGGGCTCTCCAGCCGCTCCCCCCCCCTCCATCCTTCTCTCCTCTTTGTTCGTCCGTCCGTCTGTCCTCTCTCTGCCTGTCACCCCCCCATCTGTCTGTCCATCTGTCCGTCGGTCCCTCCACAGCTCCTGCTCGTCCTGTCCCTGTCCCAGAGCCTTGAGCGGCAGCTGCGGGCGGTGCTGGTCCCGCTCGTGGCCCTGCGGTTCCGCCTGCTGCTCCTCTCCCTCCGGGGCCTTCTGCTCTCGGCCCGGGCCAAAGTACGGGCAGGTGGCGAGCCCCCGCCAGGGTGGGCAGCATGGCCGTGCTGGGGACCGGGCACGCCAGGCTGAGGGCGCATGCTCAGAGGGGCCTGGGGCTCTGGTGGCCTAGCACAGGCAGAGGGGGCCCAGCCAGGCCCCGGGCAGTGGCTGAGGCCTCGTCGGGGTGGCAGCGCCCCATGCCTGCCCTGTGGGTTGGCTACGTGCGCTGTGGAGAGCTGGGCTATGGCAGGTGATTGGTGGCTGGGTGCTGGGGGCCTCTGTGTCCAGGGACATCCAGAGGGGCAGAGTTAAGAACTGGGCTCCGTGTGTGCATCTGGGTACTTGCTCCCGGAAGGTGCTCTGGAGGGTGGGTGCCCTGTTCTGGTGCCTGGGCCTCCCACCTGTCCCCCATGCAGCCTCTCTCCACTCCCCTCCTGCCCCCAGATGCTGGCCACGCTGCTGATCACCCGCCAGTTCCTCCAGAATGTGCGTGAGGTCCTGCAGCCACACCTGTACCGCAGGCTGGGTCGTGGCGAGCTCGGTCTGCGGGCCATCTGGGAGCTGGTTCAAGCCCTGCTCGGCCTGTTGAGCCTCAGGCGCCCTGTGCCTCGCCGCCTCGAAGCCCAGGCCGACGAGGGCAGTGGTGGCGGCAGTGGGGGGGGCCGCAGGTGTCTCAGTGGGGGCTGCGGGGCACCTGAGGAGGAGGAAGAGGCCACAGTGGAGCGGAGACCAGCCGGGGAGGGTGGGGAGGTCAGGGACGGGCCCCAGGGGGGCAAGGAGGAGGCAGAAGAGGAGGAGGAAGAGGAGGAAGAAGAGGAGGAGGACGATGACGAGGGCGAGGAAGGTGGCCTCCTGGACTGTGGGCTCCGCCTGAAGAAGGTCAGCTTTGCTGAGCGCGGGGCGGGGCGGCGACGGCCTGGCCCAAACCCAGAGGCCCTCTTGGAGGAGGGAAGCCCCACCATGGTGGAGAAGGGGCTGGAGCCAGGCGTGTTCACACTGGCCGAGGAAGACGACGAGCCAGAGGGTCCTCCTGGCAGCCCTGAGCGAGAGCCCCCAACCATCCTGCTCCGTCGGGCCGGGGGCGAGGGCCGAGACCAAGGGCCTGATGGAGGCCCAGACCCAGAGCCCGGCTCTGGGGACTCTGCCGGGAGACAGAAGAGGCAGAACCGGTCATCTTGGATCGACCCACCTGAGGAGGAGCCCTCGGCCCAGTTGACCCAGGCAGAGCTGGAGAGCTGCATGAGGAAGTACGAGGTAGGCCGCGGGCAGAGGTGGAGGCCATCGGGCAGTGGGGCCCTTGATGGCTGGGAGCTACAGAACGGGAGCCCAGGACGAATGTCCAGCTGGGTGAGCGAGGCCTCTCGCCCAGTCTGAGGCCAAAGATGGAGAGAGACTCTGGTCCACGAGGGGAGATCCGAGGGAGGGGGCTGGCGGAGGAAGGTGGCCTGAGAGCGCCCCCCCTCGCCCCGAAGGACACCTTCCAGGACTACCAGGAGATGTTCGTGCAGTTCGGCTACGTCGTGCTCTTCTCGTCCGCCTTCCCGCTGGCCGCGCTCTGTGCCCTGGTCAACAACCTCATCGAGATCCGCAGTGACGCCTTCAAACTGTGCACAGGCCTGCAGCGGCCCTTCGGCCAGCGTGTCGAGAGCATCGGCCAGTGGCAGGTGGGGCAGGGGGCAGGCCAAGGGCTCCTAGCTGAAGGTCCAGGGGAAACCTGGGTCTTGCTGGGAGGAGCGGGGGTCTGGAGAGGCCGCTGGACCTCCTCTGAGATCCCCGCCCCCCTGCAGAAGGTCATGGAGGCCATGGGTGTGCTGGCGATCGTGGTGAACTGCTACCTCATCGGCCAGTGCGGGCAGCTGCAGCGCCTCTTCCCTTGGCTGAGCCCGGAAGCAGCCATTGTGTCCGTGGTGGTGCTCGAGGTGGGGGCTGGCGACCTGGTGGGGGAGCCGGGCGGCAGGCAGGAGGGCGTCCCCGGAGCCTGTAGCCTCCTCTTCGGATCCCCACAGCACTTCGCTCTGCTCCTCAAGTACCTCATCCATGTGGCCATCCCCGACATCCCAGGCTGGGTGGCCGAGGAGATGGCCAAGCTCGAGTATCAGCGACGAGAGGCCTTCAAGGTATGTAGGCTGGGAGGAGCTGCTTCCTAGGACCTGTCTGCTGGGCGGGGCGTCCCTGGCAGTGGCTCTCTGGGGCCAAGTCCCTAGGAAGAGGGGAAACGTGCAGAGAGGTACAAAGCCTAGAACGATCGTCGGCTCTCAGTTCCCCTGGGTTCCGCACCCAAGGACGCCATCTGGGCTGACCACACACAGACTCCCACCCACCTCCTTCCTTGCTTGGTTTTTTTGAGATGGGGTCTCAAACTCCTGGGCTCCAGCGGTTCTCCCGCTCAGCTTCCCAAGTAACTGGGACTCCAGGCACCCACCACTGTGCCCAGCTGAGACTTTCTGTCGTGATTCCCTAAGCCATGCAGTATACAACGGTGGACAGTGCATCTACAAGGGATTGCTTTTCTAAGTCACCTAGAGACGATTTAAAGTGGACAGGGGATGTCCGTTGGTTCTATGCAAACACTGTCCATTTTTCATTAAGGACTTGCCTGTCCACAGATTTTGGCATCAGCGGGGGTCCTGGAGCCAGTGCCCTGCAGATACTGAAGGATGACTATCAGTCGGCCTGGGTCCCTTTCAGTATCTCCATGGCATCCAAAACTACCAGCCCCCTGAGAGCATCCTGTCTGGGGCCAGAGGCATGGTGGATGCTTCCTAGGAGAGGTCCAGCCTCTTGCATATTCCTCCAAAAGCTACAGAGTGGCCGAGGAGCTCCATGGCATCTTCAGATGCAGACCTTTCCTGGAAGGCGGGAATGTTCCAAATCTGTGCTGTCCAAGTAGCCCCAAGCAACAGGTGGCTAAAGAGCACTTTGAAATGGGGCCGAGGGGAATGAGGAACTCATTTTATTTTATATTAAAAAAAAATCATATTTTTTCCTTTTCGTGCAGTGCTGGGATGGAACCCAGGTCCTCACACATACTGGGCAAGCGCACTGCCACTGAGCCGCTCCCCCACCCCTTGACGAATTGTAATTAATTTAAAGTCACACTGCTCCAGTCCAGGCTCTCTTGTCCTGCTGGTTCTCCAGAAAGCAGGGTCCAGTTCCTAAGACACTGTCTGGCTTGTGGCCAGGGACAGAGTTGGTGGCCAGTGAACATTTGTTTTCTTCTCAATTCCCAGAAAGCAACGGCTTGGGTCCAGGGATGCAGTTGGTGCCCAATAAACATTTGGATCCCTTCCCCGCTTCCTCAGAGAGCCCCAGCTTGGGTCCGGGCATCCTGCTGGTGCCCAATAAGCTTCTGGATCTCTCTCTAGTGGGGAGCCTCAGCCTCCACCGAGGGATTCAGCTGGCCGTTTCCGCAGAGTCCGCATGGCCTGGCCAACCCTGCCTTCCCGGCCCCTAGCTGTGTGCTTCTGCCCACAGAGACACGAGCGCCAGGCCCAGCACCGCTACCAGCAGCAGCAGCGGCGGCGGCGGGAGGAGGAGGAGCGCCAGCGCCACGCGGAGCACCATGCCCGCAGGGAGCGTGACACCAGTGGCCGGGAGGAGGCCAGGGCTGAGGGCGCTGGGCTGGACCCCGCCGCCTCCGAGAAGTCCTCTGCCAAAGCCAAGGGTGGCGGAGCGGGCAGCCATGGGCCTGAGCGGCCCAAGCGCCCGGGGTCCCTGCTGGCACCCAACAATGTCATGAAGCTGAAGCAGATCATCCCGCTACAGGGCAAGTTCCTGTCATCAGGGGCCACGTCCTCGCTGGCCGGCACAGGGACTGGCCCTGCCGCTCGGCAGCCCTCTGCCCAGTCACCCACCGGCAGTGACACCCGCCTACCGGCCTTCCTCAGCTTCAAGTTCCTCAAGTCGCCCGAGACCCGAAGGGATCCGGAGCGCAGCCACTCGCCACCCAAGGCCTTCCACGCCGGCAAGCTCTTCCCTTTTGGCGGGACCCGGGCTGAGACCGGGTCCAACGGGGCGGGCGGGCAGGCCCGACAGGACGGGACCCCCAGCGGTGGCAGCGGCCGGGCCCAGAGGAGTGGGCCAGCGGACGAGGCCTCAGCTGAGGAGCTGGAAGCCCCCCGGCCCGAAGAGGAAGGCTCAGGTCACAAGCTTTAACTCGGGGGTGGGGACGCTGGGCCCGGCTTTGGGGGTAGGGGTGGGGTGGCCAGGCCTAGGGAGAAGGGCTGAAGGGGACAGCGCAGGCCCCGTCTTTGGTATTGGTAGGGGACCTGGGTCAGTGGGACATGGAGCCTCTAAGTCAAGCCTGCTCAGTCTCTGGGACCCTGGAGAGCCTGGAGCCCTGTGCCTGACCCTCCTCACACCCCCAGGGAGGGACGCCAAAGCCCCCTGTCTAGTACCCCTCCCAGGGTACCCCCACCATGCTCTGGTGCCAGAAGAGGTGAGGGAGGCCCCTTTACCTCCTGGCCCACCCTCTCCTGCTCCCATGCCCGGCTCACTCTGGGGGACTGGACCCCCCCAGACCTCTATGCAAATCCCCAGCCTGCAGCCCAGGTGTTCAGGAAGGACTTCTTTGGAGGTGGAGGCTGGGGCTGCCCACCCAGGGCACTGGGTTACAGGCTGCACCCACTTTAGTGCAGAGCCTTGGCACGGGCCACATCCCAGGACCCCTACCACTTTGCCTGCCCCAACCCTAGTCTGGGGGGTCCAGTAGTCTGATCCCCAGGTCGCCTGAGAGGTGGTAGCTGCAGTACAAGGGCATAGGTCAGAAGTCAGAGGGACTTCCTCAGACTCCCCTCCCCGGTGCCTGGGAGAGGCCAGGGATGCAAAGTCGCCCAGGGGAGTCACCCACCCCGTCTCTGATCTGAAGCAATAAGGCCTTTCACGTGCCTGGAAGCCGGGAGGGAGTGCGGGCAGGGTCGCCCACCCCGTGGGGTCTGGCGGGGGCGGCATGCCCCCGGAACGGCCCCTCTCGCCTCCGCAGGGACAGCGCTGGCCCTCGCGGGCGCCCCTGCCTTCCGCACCCGCCGCAGCCGGAGCCCCGCGCCGCCGCCACCAATACCGCTGTCCCGGCCCCCGACGCCACCCGCCAGCTGCTGGCAGTGGGACGGGCCTTGGGGCTGCGGGGGCGAGGGCGCCGCGCCCCGCCAGGCCCCGCCCGCCGCTGAGTGCCCCCCCTGTGCCCTCCCGGGCCCCCCTCCAGCCCTGCAGCCGCTGCCAGGGGACGCCAGCTTCTACAGCCTCCCGCCCCCGCCGCTGCCGCTCACCTCCGAGCCCCCGGGGGGCCCCGCGCCCTCCCCCAGCCCCAGCCCCAGCCCCCAGGCCGTGTGCTGGCCCAGCGGCTGGCACTAGCCCCGCGCCCTGCCTTCCTCTTCTCGTTTGCAATATCAGTCATTATCGGGGCGGCCAGCCCGAAAACGCGCTTTGCCCTGCCCTCCGTCCCCAGCCACAGCCACCAGTATTGGCCGCCCCGTCAGGGCGGGTTCCCCTATCTGCCGTTTTCCTTTCGACCAGGATGGGGGAAGCGAAAGGAAACCCCAAACCAATAGAGAACACACACAGAATAGGCGATTATTTATTTGTTTTTAATTTATTTTGTCATATTTTTGTAAAACGGCAGAAATGCAATAAAAAGTATATTTCAACAGTGCCCGAGGTCAGAGCAAGTGGAAGGGGGCTTGGGAGCCCTGGGGACTAGGACCTGCCACAGGCTGACTTGACGCCCAGGGGCCTCCTCCCAAGAACTGGGTCTTGGGGCCACGGATGGAAAACTCCAGGCTGTGCCGGCCCAGATCCGGGGGCTGACTTGGGCCCGGGAGCCCTGGGGCGGAGCTGCAGGGCCTCGCTCAGGTCAGGTTCCGGCCACCCAGACAGGAGGCCAGCTCAAGATGCTGAAAGGATTCAGCCATAGTTCTCAGCGTCAAACAGGGACAGAGGGGTGACACGGTCCTCTCAGCTGCGTGTGTGTGTGTGTGTGTGTGTGTAAGAGGTGAATTTTCTGGCACAACTGCCCCCTGGGAAGCCAGGGACAATGGGAAGAACATGGGACATGGAAATCGGAAGGCACCTGGCACCCCAGCCCTGCAGTCCCAGAGTCATGGTATTGAGAGGATGGTGCACTTGGGGGTGCCCAGAACACAGATTGGCATCAAGGAACAGCCAGGACGTCCCATGAAGGGACGAATTCCAGACAGGAATCACTAGGATTTGTGGACATGTGACTTAGGGACAGGAACACTGCCTGTCAGACCCTCACATTCATCTGGGAAAATGACAACAAGCATGTCCCCCTACAAAAGCTAAAGGGTTAGACCCTCACGTGGCCACACCCCAGGGGGAGCCAGTTTGACAAAGGGGCACACTTCAGGGAAACCTGAAGGCATGGCTCACTGGAGCCAGCATGGCAGCCTGTAGCTGAGGGAGAGGCACAGGAAGGCAGTCTGGACTTGGGGACATCAGGGCAAGGGGAGTCCCAAAGGCAGGGGTGGGGAGCAGTGGCTGGCTCAGGCCTGGGCTCCTCCTGAGGCAGCAGGAGCCGTGGGGGCCGTGCACAGGCTGCTCCCTCCTAGGGAGGCCACAGGTGGGCCGGGGCGGGCAGGGCACTGGGAGGAAGCGCCCCAGGAATCAGTCGGTGTAGGAGACAGGCCCAGCTCAAAAGGGGACTCAGAGCCTTGGGGGGGGGGGGGTGCTGCCTGGTGCCATACTGTCTCCTGGTCTTTGAAGTCCTGCCATTTTAACCACTGACCAAGTAACACCATAAATCTGCCAGGTCAGAACCACCCCTGGGACTGGGGATTCCCAACTGGTCTGGAAGTGGGGGGGGGGGGAAGGGGACTTGCCACTCCCCTTGCCTTGACCCGCAAGGCCAAGGTCAAGCTTCTGTTCCTGACTGGCTGCCCAGTGCCTGCAGGGAGCAGGGACCTTACAGTATGCACCTGCCTTGGTACAGACACCAAGCTGAGAGCTGGGGTCAAGGTGTCTGGGCCTCGAAGCACAGCTGGGTTGCTGTGCTGGCCTGGTTCAGTCACTTGTGCCAACCCAGCACCATCTGCCCCAAGAGAGTTGGGCAGCCAGAGAAGGCCCCAGGGTAACTGCTGGGGGCAGGCACACCTTCCCCAACCACCCCCTCAGATCCAGGGCCTACTCCACCCCCAACTCCCCGGAATACTCAGCACTGAGTCACGCCCCCCTTACAGGGCAGCGGGGGTAGAAGGAGCAGATGCCCAGGCCAAATGCTCAGGGAGGCGAACTTCTACCCAGAGCCCAAACCACCCTCTACGTTCCAAGCTCAGTCCCAATCCCAGCCCAGCTGGTGAAGGGACCCCCTGGAGAGGCCAGGAAACACACTGACTAGAACTCCTATATGACTTGGGGTCCCATGAGGCCAGGCTACCTGGGTTGGCAACACCTGCTAAATGTCATTCTGAGGTCACCAGAGGCCCTCAGAGCCCAGGCCCCCAAGCAAGACTGGGCCATCTCCACAGTGGACGGTGGGCATGGGGCCCTGCATGGTAGAGTCCTGGATGTGAGCTGACCCCAGCTCCACTTTTGGCACCATAGACTGTCTCTCAGAGATGACCTGGTCCTTGAGGACACCTTGACAGGTGAGGCAGAGGGGTTGGTCCGAGTGGGTCTTGGCCTTGAGCATGGCGGCTGCAGCAGGCTCACGAGAGGATATGGCTGGTCCCTGGGGCCCCAGCACAAGGGGCCCCTCTTCTCCTCTTGGTGATGACAGGATGACTCTTGGGCTCCGTCCTCCAGGGGCGAGGAGTGTGGAGCAAAGACTCGAGGTCGAGTAGGAAAGATCCTTTTATTGGGGAGGACACGGAGCGCTCTAGTCCATGATAAAATGACTTAAGAGGAAGATCCAGTAGGGCGACTTCTCCCCTGCCCGCCTGCTCACAGGGAGGTCTGGGCATGGCTACCTCCCGTGGCAGTGGAGACCAGGTGAGTCTCGGAGGCCTGGACTGGTCAGCAGGGAGGGAGAAGGCTGCTCAGCTGTCCGGGAGAGCCAGGCCTAGGGCCCTGACCCCCATCCCTGCCACCCGGCCACAGAACCCCCTGGCTCTACACCCTAGAGACATAGTTTCTCAGGACGGGGGACCTGGACAGGGGAAGGGTGAAAAACAATGTTTTTTAAAAAGCATCTATCGACATCACACTACTGGGTCTGACGTCCCCTTTAACCAACGCTTGATACATGTTACAGCATAAATAAAAACTCAAGGAAAATAAATACATCGGCTCCTATGAGGTTGGAAGTGGTGTGGACGGCGGGGTGTGGGTGGCCGGCGGGGAAGGCGGGCGGGCAGGGCGCTTACACACGGTGGGCGGGCGACCAAGGAGCAGACACAACAGGAGGCGCCTGTGGGGGATCGCGAGTCTTAAGTGTCCTCGTGCATGTCGGGGCTGTCGGTCCGCGCCACCTTGCGGGGCGGTGCCGAGCTCTCGCCCTCCAGCTCCACCTGCTCCTGCTCTCTCTTCTTGGCGGCATTCTGGGGGCAAGGGAAGGACAGGCTGTGAGCTCCTGGCATCCTAGTGCCAGCCCTGGCCCATCAGTGGTGTCAGAAGCCAGCCCTGGAGCAGGGAAATGTGACTCGGGGCCCCGGGCTGGGCAGCGCTTCCTGCCACTGGGACCTGCCCCACTAAGCCCTGTCCTGAGTGTCCTCTGGGACCCATGGCAGGTGACAGGCAGGGATTTCCTGGGTACCTCGTGGGGAGAGCCACCACGACCTTTCCCATGACCCCCCACATCCCGTTTCTCAAACACTCAGAGGAGCACCCACGGAGCCAAGGGCAAAAGGGCACCTGGGAGCCACAGGGGGGCCCTGCATCCCCAGAAAAGAGGATAGCAGATGGTTTAGGTCGTGTCCTTCCTGGATGGTGGCACTCAAAGCCTGTGCAGCTGGGGAGGGGGATGGAAGCAGTGGGTCGGGCACCCTGGATTTTCAGAGAGCTCACTTGGAGTCCCGTCCAACCTCAGTCTGATATTCAATATTAAGTGAAAAACCATATTACTGAATAATATGTGGAAATTTCTATCAAAGAAAGAGAGTCCCAAATGTACAAAAAGTGGCTTCTGGGAAGAGGTCAGGATGCCAGAAGTTGAGGGAAGTGACTTTTATTCACAAGTGCGCATCACTGTCCCAGCTGGGAGACAACTCTTTCCACATTTATCCCCTCTTACGTTGCCTGGAGTTTTAATCTTGTGTAAATTTCACCATTAAAAAAAAAAAAAAAAGATTCTACAGCCAGATGTGGTGTCTTATGCCTATAATTCCAGCAACTCGGGAGGCTGAGGCAGGAGGATCACTAGCCTCTTCAGAGCCAGCCTCGGCAACTTGGCAAGGCTCTGTCTCAATATATAAAAAGGCTGGAGATGTGGCTTAGTGGTTAAGTACCCCAAATTCAATCCCCAGTGCCAAAAACAAAACAAAACAAAACAAAAACATTCTAAGGCACGGTGGCACATGCCTGTGATCCCAGCAATGGAAGAGGATGGCAAGTTCAAAGCCAGCCAGGGCAACTTGGTGAGACTCTTTCTCAGTAAGAGTAATGGGTGGGGGGAACAAACTAGGGCTGTAGCTCAGTGACAGATGGCCGAGGGGGTGTGGCTCAGTGGTAGAGCACTTGCCAGGCACATGTGAGAACAAACAAAACATTCTAGGGCCCACCTGGAAAGTCTAACCTCGGCGGCCCGCCTTCCAACGCCAGAACCTGGGCCACCGCACAGCTGTTCCCGCCACTGACCGGCTCCCCCTCTCCTCGACAACCCGGAAAAATCCTACTGGACCCTCAAGGCCCCCAAACACCCACTCACTCCCTCACTCAAGAGGCCCTGCTAGGAGGCATGTCTGCCCCACCCCACTCCCAGCACCTGAACCCCTCATCCTTTACCTTTTTGTCCCATTGCTGATGTAGGTAGCGCAGAAGGATGTTTGTCTTTTCTGTCACAATGACTGAAAAGAAAGACAGAAATGGTGGCAGAAGATGCAGAGGCATCCTGACCTTAGATGGGTGCTCTTTACCCCTCCCTGACCTCCTGGCCTATTCGGCCCTTGGTGGTCTTTCTGGGGATCAAAGTCAGCACCCACAATTTAGGAGGTGACCTCAGAAAGCCCAGTGGTTTCACTTCTGAGCACACAGCCACCACCAGGGGCCTGAGCTGACTGCTCCCTCAGGGTCCCTGCTGCCTTATGCAGGGTTCCGTTCTGGGGTGGGGGACAGGCTCGCATCCCTGCTTTCTCCCAGGTGGACCATAAGCACAAACCTACATAGTTGTATCTGGTGACCACAAGTCACCTGTACCCTGCAGGGTCCAGGTAGACGGGTGCCTTTTTAACAGTTAAAATAAAGATACAACAGCACCACCACATCCTCCCACTGTGCAGAGCCATCTGCCAGGTCCCCTCCCCAGCCCCAAGTGCTCTTTGCTATCACCTGTCTCACAGTATTGTCTTGGAGTCTGCATTCTCACCAAATCCCTGATGTGGAGGCAGAAGGGGACACCAGGCCTGACCCAAGGGGAAGGGCCATGCCAGGAAGAGGGGGTCAGTTCAGAGCCTCAGGAGCCCTGGATGCCAGTGTGTGGAGATCAGGAGGCACCCAGAAAAAGCAGGTCTCCTGCAGCTCCCGAGGTCAGGAGTGAGCAGACAGCCATGAGCACACCTCCAGCCCGGAGTCCCCAGACCGCCTCCTGGTCTTTCTTTAGGGCCCTTCCCCACATGACCCTGACTGGGAACTGGACTGCAAGCCACCTCTGTGCCCTGCCGCCTGCCCCTGCTCCCCGGTTTCTTTGCTCCCTGCTCCCTATTCTTTGCTCCCTGCTCCCTGCCCCCTGCCCTGCTCTTTGGTCTGGGCTGGGCCTCTGAACCACCCCCAGGAGCCAGGACAGGACATACCAGCAGATGCTACTTACTCTGTTCTGATGGGTACTCCCGAGTAGGCAGGTAGACGGAGGGACGTCGATTCTGCAGGATGGTTAGGAAAAGGTAGGTTAGGAGCACATGGGCCTGGGGTCCCTGCTCCCTCCCCAGCCCCAACTCAGCACCTACCCTTGAAAAAAGAGGGAAAGACACTCAAGAATATAGGGTGTTGGGCTGGGGTTATGGCTCAGTGGTAGATTGCCTGTCTCGCCTGTGTGAGGCCCTGGGTTCAATCCTCAGCACCACATAAAAGTAAGTAAATAAAATAAAGATTAAAAAAAAAAAAAAAAGAATATGGGGTGGAGGGCTTGGGGTTGGGGCTCAGAGGTAGAGCGCTTGCCTAGCACATGAGAGGTACTGGGTTCGATGCTCAGCACCACATATAAGTAAAATGAATAAAATAAAGGTCCATCAATGTCTAAAAAAATATTTAAAGAAAAATAAAGAATATGGGGTGGAACTGGCCTTAAAGATCAGCCTGTCCCCACCAAGACCACTACTGGGGACACATGCTACCCCCAGACCCTAAGGACTCCAGCCCCCAGAACACACACTCACCGAAGCTTTGCACACGGAGTCGGCATGAAATCGACTAAAATTGCTTTTGTTGTAGACAGGTAATCCTTTCAAAAAATCTGCCTAGAAAACAAACAGAAGATAGAGAGTGAGAATCAGTAACAGTGGAGAAGTCTGCAAGGTCCCTTACTACGCGTCTGAGAAGGGCTTCCGGTGACTTCTGGTCTTTTCTTTCTACTTTTCTTTGCTTCTCAGGGTTTGCAGAGTGCACCCCCAAGCTACCTACCAAAGGTCAGTGTGTGCTTTCCCAGGAGGCCCTCACAACAGCCCCACACCTAGGCAAAAGGCGGGAGACTGAGGCTGGGAAAGAACAGGCCGCTAGTTTAAAGTCGCACTGTGTGAGCAACAGAAGAGTCAAACCCAGGCCCCAAACACCCCCGCCGAGGAGATGGCTATGGCCCGCCTGGGCAGCACTGTGCTTAGTAGTGTATTAAACTTCTGGATGCTGAGCCTCCAGGCCCTGTTTCCACGACCCGCCCTGGGCAGAGGCGGAGGACAGAGGAACATCTGCTGATCTCAAGAAACCCCAGGGGTCAGTGTGACAACAGATGGGGGGTGGGAACAGAGACTGGGAGAAGGGGCTGCAATTACTCAGGAATGGGAGTCCAGGGCTGCCACATTTCCCACATCCTAAAAATCCAAGTTTGTATATGTGTTATCTCTTTTTTCTTCTTCTTCAGTGCTGGGGATGAAACCCAGAGCTTCACACATGCGAGACAAACACTGCTACTGAGCTGCACTCTGGCCCCAAACATCTAGGTTTATTTTATTTTGGTTTTCTTCCTTTCTTTTTCTTTCCTTTTCTTTTTTTTTTGGTGCTGGGGATGGAGTCCGGGGCCTCTTGTGCGCTCAGCAAGTGCTCTACCACCAAGTCACACACCAGTCAGTCCTTATCCAGATTTTAAAGCTGGCTCCACTTTCTAGAAAGTTCCATGTGGGCTGGGCGTAGTGGCACATGCCTATAATCCCAGGGACTCAGAAGCTGAGGCAGGAGGAGTGCAAGTTCAAGGCTGGCCTGGGCAACTTAGCAAGACTCTGTCTCAAAATAAAAAATAAAAAAGGTCGGGAATGAGCTAAGTAACAAAGCATCCCTGAATTCAATCCACAATATCACAAAAAGGAAAAAAAATCCATTCACACACAAAAAGAAAAAGAAAAAAAGAAGCCCCATGTGGACTGAGCTAAGTAGGTGTGTGATGGTCAGCTCAGGGACTCTTCTGGAGTCCCCACCCTGAGGCTGATCATCAGCCTGCAGAGCTAGTCCTGGGGGGAAAATGCCTGCCTCCCCCTGGAGGAGCCTGAGCCCTTCACCAGGAGGGCCTCAGCCTCACAGGGTGCAGACCGTCCTCCCACAGCTGCCTGGGGGATACGGCTGGGCCACCCAAGGTTTTAGGCCTTTGTGGCTAAGTCCATTCACTTTCCCAAAGTCCCTGTTGGTCAAGCCTGAGGTGGGACAGCTGGCAAGGGGTACATCTGGTGTGGATTCCCCACACATCCTGCCCTGGGCCAGGGTCTTCCCAAATGTCATATCCCCAATAGCACTCACAGGTGTGACCCAGCCAAGCAGGTGGTGGCAGCTCCCCATCCTCAAGACAGGAGACTGAGGTAAGGAGGTCACTGGTGTTACTCATCTGAGGTCACCTAGTCTTAGGTGTGCCTAGTCTCACAGGCCATGCCCCTGCCATTACATGACAGGTCTGATAACCCAATGGCTTGAGATCCGGCAGACTCCAGGGCTGCAGGACCTGGTACCCTCAGGGTCCAGCCCCACTCTTGAAGCCCCAGAGATCTGCCCTGGAGGAAGTAGCCCCTGGAGGAAGTAGCCATTTAAGTGACTTCGCATCATCCTCTGCAGCAGACAAGAGGACTAGTGTCCCACAGGCCAGCCCCTCCTCTGCTGGTCCCAGTGAGATGTAAGCAGCATGGGCCAACCCAGGAGGCTGTCAGGTGTCCCCCTCAGCCTATGACAGCATTCACAGCTGCTCCCAGGGACAACTCACAGTCCCTCAAACCTGCCTCGACCCATCCTCGGCCCCTTGCTCCAGCTTATTCTCAGACTAAGGAGCCAGAGTCACACAGGTGGCAAGGTTTCCTTTTCTTTTGTAGTACCAGGGATTAAACCCAGGGGCACTGTACCCCTGAGCCATATCCCGACCCTTTTTATTTTTTTTTATTTTATTTTTTTTTAATATTTATTTTTTAATTCTCGGCGGACTCATCTTTGTTTGTATGTGGTGCTGAGGATCGAACCCGGGCCGCATGCATGCCAGGCGAGCTCGCTACCGCTTGAGCCACATCCCCAGCCCCCGACCCTTTTTATATTTTATTTGGAAGCAGGATCTTGCTAAATTGCTGAGGCTGGCTTTTAACTTATAATCCTCCTGCCTCAGCCTCCGAAGCCACTGCACCAAGCCAGCAAGGTCTTCTTAGCCCTCACTATATGGCAGACCCCAGGTTGAGGCACCAAGACACTGGGGTGAGCCTTGAAGCCCTGTTCCTGGTCTTAGGGAGGTCCTACTGCATAGGGGACACAAGGACCACAAAATCACAGTGAGTGGAAAGTGGAGGTAAGGGTGCCTTCAGGGCACTGTGTAAAGATAGGATGGGGGAGGATGCACAGAGGCTTGGTTCATCTGGGGGACTGGAGTGGGCTGTCCAGAGGTATTGATATAGGAAGGGACCCTGTCCATGCTCTGCTCGAGACTCTCCACAGCCCTGGCCCACTGGGCCCTCTTTATCTTCCCACTGCACACCATCCACCACCCCTCAGGAGGGCCTCTCCATCCACACTGCTGCCCTCCCCCATCAGCTCCAACCTCTCCTACCCTGATGCTGTCCCCACACCTAGGGAGCCTCTCCCAGAGACCTGCTTCCACCCCAGTAGGATCGCCCAACACATCCACTTCCCTGGCTGAAGGCACTGGGCAGGGCAGGGCTACCTCAACCTGAGGTCCCTGCAGGGCTCACAGCGGGCAGGGCTCACAGGGGACAAGGCTAACAAGCACAGAACCTAAATCCTCCCCTCAATCCTGCTCAGCACCTCCTTGGCTGTGTGACTTGGGGCAAACAACCTCACAGCTTCACACCTCCCCTACAGAACGGGGCACTGCACACAGGGCCACTTCCCAAGTTGATTCAGAGTCTCAATAAGACAACACTGATGCAGCCTCTGCACAGTGCTCCCTCCAGGCAGCTGCTGACACCGGCTCACTCGTGCCGAATAACTGAATGAAGATGGGGAGGGGACCTACTTCCTTCAGCTAAGCTGGAAAACAAGGTCTGAAGACAGGGGAGAAGTCCACCCTGCAGCCAGAAGCCCTGAAGTCACCCATTACCTCAGCAAACATTTACCAAACACCTGTAGTCCTGTCTCCTTGTGGACAGCCCACTAATGAGCCAACAAAGCAAGAGGAGAAAAGATGGTGCCTCCAGATATCAGGAGGGGATCTGAAGAAGAGATGCTCACAGTAGGGAAAGTACTACAGGCAGAATCAGCAGGTGCAAAGGCCCTGGGGGTGTGGAACTCAGAGCATGGGAAGCTCAGACAAGGCCTGTGTGGATGAAGCTGGCAGAGGGAAGGGGTGAAGAGGGTGGAGATGAGGTCACAGAGGTGGGCAGAGACCTTGAAGGTGGAGGGCAGGAGCTGGGTCACAACCAACAGGGTTACAACAGGAGCATTTCATAATTTAGAAAGTGATACAATCTGACTTACATCTTTAAAAATTTCAAGGTCCTGGTAAATTAAAAACAACCAAGTAGATGGGAGAGAGGCAAGGAGACTAGGGAGGGGGCTGGGGCAGGCATCCAGGCCAGAGGTGGCAGTACCTGGACAGGCCACAGATGGATTCAGGTTGTGTTCTGGAGGCAGAGCCAACAGAATCCTCTTATGACCAGGTTGGGGACACACTGCAGTAAGAAATCAATGATAACACCCAGACTTGGGGACCCACACAGTGGGCCCTACCTTCCTCCCTGGGGCGCTTCCTCTGCCCTCCTCTACTGCTTCCCAAAGGCCGACAGCTGTGGGCTGGGATTCTCCCTCAGGGGCAATGGGGCCCTAACTCAGCTTGATCAAATCTTCCACTGCCCCTGCCAGTTGTGAGGACGCCAAGGGAGCGGAGGGACTTCAGTCCAACAACTCTGAGGTGGGGGTCACCATCCCAATTTACAGATCAAACCCCAAAAACCACCAGCCCCACACCCCAGGATGTGGGAGTGGGAGAGGGAATATTAACCTCCCAACAGCCAGTTAGGATTACCCCCACTTCAAGATGAAAGGAGAGTTAGGAGAGGATGTCACCAGCCCCAAGTCACCCAGCTCATCTGTTGAATGTTCCCTGTCCTAAGCACTTTATCACGTCAATTCCCTAAACTACCACAATCCTATGAAGTCTGGACTACCAACATCCTCATTTAACAGGCAGAGGCTCGGAGGATGGGAGAGACGGAATCGCTGTCTCTTGGGGACAAGAGGAGGCCCAGATTGGTGGGGGAGGGGTTAGGGCCCCGGGGAATCCAGGCAATGGGCGAGTGTCGCACTTCCTTTGGCGACAAAGCCCTGCAAAGTCTGCGGTGTCAAGCCCCCTCCCCCGCCCCGACGCCCATACCGGCCTTCCAAACCCTCCTAAATCAGAGAAGCCCAGGCCCGCTGAGCCGACGAAGAGGCCCGAGCTGGGGTCTCAGGAGACCCCACCCCATTCCAAGCGATTTCCGGGGGGAGCCGCGACCCGGAAATGAATGACTTATCAGGGCCTGGAAGCCTACACAGGGTCAGGGGTCGGGGAAGGAGCTGGAGCGGGGTCAAAAGAAAGCTCAAGGAAGGGTCTGAGGGGTCGAAGGTCACAGGTCAGCGCGGAGAGTGGGGCGGGGCTGAGGAGGCCGGGCTGAGTGATGAGAGGCCTTAGGGGGATAGAGAAGTGGGTGGTCCCGCGGCACCATTTTGTTGAGGGTAAGGGAAGTACGGGCCCGGCGGCCGTCCTCACCATCTTGTTTCCTCCGTCGCCACCTCAGCCGCCTCAGCCGCCACCGCCGCCGCCGCCACCGCCACAGCCGCCTTCTTAGCAGCCGCCGCACAGCAACTTCCAGCCACGGCACAGCGTACACTGATGGCGCCACTAAGCCCCGTCATTGGTCGGTCCCGTGGCCCCGCCCCCAAGATATAGCCCTTGCGTGCGCTCCCATTGGTCAGATTCGGCTAACTCACATGCCCATTGGTTGCCACGCCTCCTCCCTTCATAGTCAAGTTCGGTCGAGGAAGCAAAACCTCGCCCGGGACTTGGAAGCGTAGAAAATGAGATCCGGAAATAGGCGGATGCCGCACCCGCGAAGCCTCTTGGGAGTTGTAGTTCACAACTCTCGGTTTCGCATGTCGGATATATTGCGCTTTTTCATACAGTGTCCCTTGAGGTCTCACGACGGTCCCGCAAGGTGAGGACCAAAACGTTCTCAGCCTCCTCCCCATGGTTTCAACCTTGGGCTTCGTAGACGACTCCCGCATTAGCTGCTTTAATTATTTTTTAATTGACAACCTAGACTTTCTTGCTTTAATGCCTCATGTGGTTCCCTAGTGTCCCAAATTCTGGACCCCTCTGGCTTCCCTCACCTGCCCCGTGGCGTGACCCCTACCCAATCCCTCCTGATAGTTCTTCCTTGACTGATTCTTCCCAATGTCAGTCAAGTCAGGTGCCCGCTCTGGGTTCCTATAGCCTTCACAGTCCCCCTCTCAGCCCTGATCCTCCTGCCTAGGTGTAAATTCACTTTCCCCATGAGACACATTGCCCCTACTGAATAAGGAATGGGCACCCAGTATATAGAAAGTGCTCAATAAGTTTGCTACGTGGACGCTATTAAGTATTATTATTCCAACAACAACAGAGCAAAGGAGCCTGAGGACTAAAGCCTCACCCAGGGTCTCACAGCCCATACGCAAGGGGCAGGTAGAGGATGTGAAACGCCTCTCCTTCTCACCAGCCTTCCCAGATTGTAAGTTATGACAAGTAGAACAAGAGGGAATTTGGAATTAACATTTATTGACATTTACAAATTACTGGCAATCTGGAGGGTTATAGTTTTGTAATTATATTTTAAAGAGCCCTTATCCTGGAGAGATACATTCTGAAATATCCCCAGAGTAACCTGATGCCTGAGATCTGCTTCAAAGTAACACAGGAGGGGGCAGGACGGTTGTGGATGGCTGGCGGACCGAGCTTTGTACTAGGGACACAGCGGTTCTTATACTGTTCTGTGTACTGTACCAAATGTTCGAAATTCTTCGTATTTTAAAAGCATAAAAAGAGACTTGGCCAAGCTGACTACCACTCCCCCATTTTCAGTCCCACCCAACTTCTTCCCCTAAGCCAACCCCACGATTTGGGGAGCATTTATGCCCAAGTCTTCTCTGCTCCCCAGCTCCCCGCAAAGGCGCGAGGTGAGGTCCTAGGCAAGGGAAATGCTTTAACCGGAGTCCTGCCAGCAGCGTCACGATCCTCAGTGGCTCAGAGACTTGCGGCCCTTGAGCATGCGACGGAGGATGACCTGAACGCCGGCCGGCGTGCTCAGGCGCCGGATCCACCCGTGCTTGTGCTTGCGTTTGATGTTACTCGGCTGATACTCGTTTCCGCGCGCCTTGCCACGGGCCTGCTGCAAGACAGGGAGGCCCCAGGAGTCTGGGAACCCCAACCATATCCTGGGCTGTAACAACCTGTAGAGGCAAGAGAAGCTGTAAGGAAGGTCAGCGGAGGCGCTGTGCGATCTCAGCGCACCGTACAACCTCTCTGAGCCTTGACTTCCAGATCTGTACGGGGACAGACGCTAGTTGGAAAAGGCGCATTCTGAGTGCGCAAAGCGTTGTCGAGTCTTGGAGACGATGAACTTCTGGAGCCAGACCCGGAGGCCGCCCTTATTCCCAGATTTGAAGACGTGTCCCTTGAGGACTCACCTGCCACCTAGCTGCGCCGCCGACTTGCCGGCGGGGCCCAATAGGGATCCGGCGGAGAAAGCCATGTCCAGATTCGGGTCACGCTGTCCCAGCCGCCAAAGATTCCGGAGCCCACAACTACGCGGCTAAGGGGTGGGAAAGGAGACTTATGGGAAATGTAGTTTCTCCTACACTCAACTTTGCACAGCCGCGGTGGGCACCTGGACCTGCAGTTCCACGCCTGCGCACCAAAGTAGTGCCTACCGGGAGCTTAGTCTTCCGATCGACCAGCAGGTGGCAGAAGGACGACTCCTCAATCTGCGCGTGCGTACAAGGCATGTCCCAAGGTCCGCTGGGAATTGTAGTTTCCTCTGTCTACCGGCAGAGGGTGCCCCAGGGTGACTGTGGCGCAGCTGGTGGCAGCTGCTGGAAGCTGATGGTTGGTCTTTTCATTCCCAGCAAGGGCCAGGCAGATGGCACACAGCTGGCTGACAGCTTTTCTCTGACCACAGCCAAGTCCCCGCCTCTTGGAAGGGAGCCCAGGAGCCTGAATTCGAGCTGGCTGGGTGTCCTTGAGGTAGTCCCTGCTCCTCTCCAGGTTTCAGCTTTTCAGTAAAACGCATGGGCTGCAAGCTTGCCCTTGGCTTGCCTTAGAGGGATTTTTCCGAGACCCAGATCTGAATCCTTCACATGCTCACACACCCTCCTTCGCTCTCCATTGTCCCAGGGAAAATATCATGGCCCTTCAGCACGCAAAACCTTCTCCGCACACAGCCTAAATCGCAGCCACACCTTCCTCTCTACCTGGTCCGTGTCCACCCTTTAAAATTCCTCTTCTAGATCAGTAGAGGAAAGGGGCCAAGAGGTGAGAGACAGCAAGGGAGAGGGAAACCGCTGGGGAGTGATATTGGTCAAATTATAGTTACATTGTGTACTTGTAGGAATATGTAACAACAAGTTCCATCATTATGTACAACTACCATGCACCAATAAAAACTGTGGAGGCCAGTGGCTCTGGAAGCTGAGTCAGAAGGATTGCAAGTTCAAAGCCAGTCTCAGCAACTTAGTGAGACCCTGTCTCTAAATAAAATATAAGTTAAATATAAAAAGGCTGGGGATGCGGCTCAGTTTTGATACTGGTTCAATCCCCAGTACACACACACACACACACACACAAACACACACACAAAAGGGCCGGGTGCAGTGGTAAACAGCTGTAATCCTATAATCACAGCGGCTGGGGAGGCTGAGGCAGGAGGATTTCGAGTTCAAAGCCAGCCTCAGCAATTTAGCAAGGCACTAAGCAACTCAGTGAGACCCTGTCTCTAAATAAAATACAAAAAAGGGCTGGGGATGTGGCTCAGCGGTTGAGTGCCCCTGAGTTCAATCCTTGGTATGGGGGGAGGGATGAAACAGAGATGTCTTATTGGAAAAAAATTCTTCTAACCCTGTCCCTTCTCTGTGGCCTAACCCTGATCCAGTAGGGCTCTCCCGTAGCTCTGGGGCCTCTCAGGAGCCAGGCTTGAGCAGACCTGAGACAGAGTCTCCCAGCTTGGGACAGTGGGTGGGACACGACACACTGTGGGAACCATTTGCTGAATGAATAAACTGTGTAGCCTCCCAGGAGAGTCCTGAGTGGGCAAGCGTGGGTGGCTGCAGCTAATTCAGCTCTCTGACAGCAGATTCCAGGGGGTGAGGACTGGCAAGCAGGAAGAAGCAATTAACCCCTTGTCCTCTGAAGCCCATTTAACAAATCACCACCACTATAATAATAATGCCAAGAATGTATTGAGCACTTACTCCACATGCAAAGCACATGATGAATCACTTACCTGCATAGCAAACTCATGAGAATAATATCATATAGAGGTGAATGAAAGCTCAGGGAAATGACTTGTCCAAGGTCACACATCAGCAAAGGGCAGAGGCTAAACCTGAGCCCTGGGTTCTCTGAATCCAGGCTCTCCTGGTGGACTATCTTGCCTCAGCCTTGACCATGGAACTGGGGTGTCTATCTCTTGCCACCAGTCCCTTCTCAGTTCCATCTGCAGTCATTGGTTAAATTGGCTGATAGTGAAATCCCAATTCCTTAATTACTCAAGACTCCAAATTTTCTGTTTTTAACAGTTCCCAGGATTTGGAATCACACAGGCTTGGGTTCAAATCCCAACCTGGCTTTCCTCCTGACGTGTGTTCTTCGTGAGCCTCAGTCTCCCCACATGAAATTGCAAAGATCAGGGAGTCTCTGTTTCTAGAATCGAAAGGTCAACACAGAGAGGGACATGGGAGCTCCTTCTGGAGGGGACAGGGCAAGTCGGAGGCAGGAGCTGGCTGGAGAGACCCCTTCTCTGAGAAAGGACTTCGACTGCCTAGTCCCAGGAGTCCCGCAGACTTGAGGCTCTAGGCCCTTCTCCCTCCCGGGCTAGGCCCAATCCCTTGCACGACCTCCGAGAGCCCCTAAAAGGGGCGGGGCCGTTGACCCAGAGCCCGCCCCATCTCAGAATTTTAGTCTCTGATTGGACGTCTATCTAGGCCAGGTCAGTTCGCAGTTACGATAGGGCGAAGTTCCCGCCCGTCTGCTGAAGGCCCCGCCCTCTTGGGGGAGGGGCTTAAATGGCCGGCTTGGTGGGCGGTCGCGGGATGCCCCTGCGCTGACCGCCCCAGGCCCGCGCTCGCCGGCGTAGACGCGCCGGGCCGACCCCGCGCCACCATGTAAACGACACCCGCAGGCGGACGCTGGCTTCTCTGCCCGGGACCCCTCCGCCCCGCCCCGGAGCCCTCGATGAGGTGAGCTGGGAGCGGACGCCTGAGGGGGTCATCGAGGTTTCGGGGGGCCTCCACTTCCTAAGGGGGTGTCCACAAAGCCCGCGTTCGGGCTCCTAGGAAGCCACGGAGCCCCAGTGGCCTCGACCTCGCCACAGGGATGACGGGCACCCCGGAGACCGGGCCCGGCTCTGGGAAGGGGGGCTGGTGCGGCGCATTTGAGCCGTCTTCCTTAATCGGGTTCAGGGCCCCCCTCGAGGCCGAGAGCGCTGCCTGCCTCCCTTCCAGTAGATCCCGGGCCGTCGCGGGCCCATCTTCAGCGTGTGTTACCCCGGCGGCCCCCGGGCTGGGGAGAGAGAGTGGGCTGGTTCCATCTCCAGGCCTTAGACAATGGGGGTGCGCTGCGCGGGTATCCCCTTGAGTTATGTAACCGCCTGTGGTTGCTATGGACACGGGGTGGGGGGAGGTGGCCTTGGGAGCTGGATGGAGGGCTGGAGGCCCCCAACTAGGTCCCATCCTCATCACCACCCCTGGGGACTTGTGTGATGCTCCCGTCCCCATCCCAGGGTACTAAGCAGGGGATACAGAGCAGTGTCCTCCCAGTGTGTATGGCCCTCAGCTTGCTGCTCTTTGAGACAGGCCCAACTCAGCCCTGTCTTGGAGAGCTAAGGGCTTCTGGGGCTCAGTCCACAGTCCCCTTTCTGAGGGCCTCATCTTTTGGTGGTCAGATTCAGAGCCAGAGACCTGGGAGGTGGCCTCCCTGGGGATTTGCACCCTTTAAAATACCCCAGGATGGGGCTGGAATTGTAGCTCAGCAGTAGAGTGCTTGCCTTGTACCTGTGAGCCACTGTGTTCGATTCCCAGCACCACATATAAATAAGCCAATAAATAAAGATCCATCAACAACTAAATATATCTATTTAAAAAATAATAATAATAAACTATCCCAGGAGCCCTCAGGATATGTGAGCTAATATAAAGTACATGTGCATAAATGAATGAATAATGAATGGCTTTAGGGCCCTCACTGGTATAAACTGGAGGTGGTGGTGGTAGGGGTGTCCTCAGGGCTGGGCCACATTTACCACAATGTCCCCTTCTCTGGGAAGTCCCCACACCAGACTTCAGCGCCTTCCCTATGGACTCCCCAGGGATGAATCACTAGCCAGGCCCTGGAAGTTAGCCAACCACCAAGCAGGCCGGCTTGTGACCCTGCCCTCACAAGGGACCTTAGAAGGGGACTCCCAGTCTGGTTTACCTGGGTAGGAGGGCTCCCCCTTAGATGGCCCCTGATCTGGCTCCCGCTCACAGGACACACCATGCTGACCGGGGTGACCGACGGTTTCTTCTGCTGCCTACTGGGCACGCCCCCTAACGCTGTGGGGCCCCTGGAAAGCGTCGAGTCCAGCGATGGCTACACCTTTGTGGAGGTCAAACCTGGCCGTGTGCTGCGGGTGAAGCACGCTGGACCCGCCCTTGCTCCCACTCCACCTCCACCACCGCCTCTGGATGCTGCCCAGGGGGACAGGTCCGGCTTGGTCCGCTGCCAGCGCCGGATCACTGTGTACCGCAGCGGGCGCTTGCTGGTGGAGAACCTGGGCCGGGCGCCGAGAGCTGACCTCCTGCATGGGCAGAATGGCTCTGGGGAGCCACCGGCCGCCCTGGAGGTAGAGCTGGCCGATCCGGCAGGCAGCGATGGCCGCTCGAACCCTGGCAGCGCGGGTAGTGGCAGCGGCGGGCGGAGGCGGCGAGCCAGACGCCCGAAGAGGACCATCCACATTGACTGTGAGAAGCGCATCACTAGCTGCAAGGGCGCCCAGGCAGACGTGGTACTGTTTTTCATCCATGGTGTCGGTGGCTCCCTGGCCATCTGGAAGGAGCAACTGGACTTCTTTGTGCGGCTAGGCTATGAGGTGGTGGCACCTGACCTGGCTGGCCACGGGGCCAGCTCTGCGCCTCAGGTAGCTGCAGCCTACACCTTCTATGCTCTGGCTGAGGACATGCGAGCCATCTTCAAGCGCTATGCAAAGAAGCGAAACGTGCTCATTGGACATTCCTATGGGTAAGCGACCCCTGGCGTGGGATGGGGCTGTGGGTCGGCCTGGATACCCAGTTACCAAATGCCGATTTCCCTCCTTGAAAATTCTCATTTGGCCTGGGGTGGGGCTCAGTGGCAGAACTCTTGCCCAGCAGGCCTGAGGCCCTGGATGCCATCCACAGCACTGGGAAGAAAGGAGGAAGAAAGAAAGAAAAAGTAATTTTTTTTTTTCATGAAAAGCAGCTGCACATACATTTGCACACACCTGTAATCCCAGCCCTGTGGGAAGCTGAGGCAGGAGGATCTGGAGTTCAAGGCCCGCCTGGGCAAAATAGCAGAGCCTGTCCAAAGACAAAAATAAAAACAAAATCGGAGGCAAACAGGAATTCCCACCACTACTGCTATTGTTTACATTGTTTTTTTCATTTTTTAAAATATATATTGTTTTAGTTGTAAATGGACACAGTACCTTTCTTTTATTTATTTGTGTGGTGCTGAGGATTAAACCCAGGGCCTCACACATGCTAGCCGAGCGCTCTACCACTGAGCCCCAGCCCCAGCCCGTATTTATTTATTTATATTTTATTTTTATTTTGGTACTGGGGATTGAACTCAGGGGCACTCAACCACTGAGCCACATCCCCAGCCCTATTTTGTATTTTCTTTAGAGACAGGGTCTCATTGAGTTACCTAGTGCCTCGAAGTTGCTGAGGCTGGCTTTGAACTCTTGATTCTCGTGTCTCAGCCTCCCAAGCCACTGGGATTACAAGCATGTATGACCTTGCCTGGCTCATTTATTGTTTTTGTTATTTTGATTGTACAAATTTATGGAGTACTCTGTGATAATTCAATACATGTATGCAGTGTGCAGTAATCAAATCAGGGTAATTAACATTTCCTTCTTTAAAAATTAAAATATATATATATATATATATATATATATATATATATATATATATATATATGATGTAGATGGACACAACACAATGCCTTTATTTTTATGTGGTGCTGAGGATCGAACCTGGGTCCTGCCCGTGCAAGGTGAGCTCTACTGCTGAGCCACAATCCCAGCCCCTATATATATTTTTTTGATTAACATGAAATATGTGTCCATATTTATGAGGCACAGCATGATAGTTTGATAGATGCATACAGTATGTACTGATCAAATAGAATGTTTTTTTTAATATTATTTTTTAGATGTTGATGGACCTTTATTTTGTTCATTTATTTATATGTGGTGCTGAGAATTGAACCTAGTGCTTCACACATGCGCAGCAAGCACTCTACCACTGAGCCCCAGCCCTAGCCCCAGGATCACGAATGTTTCCATCTCCTTGTCATTACTTGTCATTACTTGGTGACTGGAACCTTCAAGCTCCTCTTTTTTAGTTATTCATAAAACAAGCCAGGTGTGGTAGAGCATACCTGTAGTCCCAGCTATCAGGAGGCTGAGGCAGGAGGTTCACTTGAGCCTAGGAGTTAGAGGCCAGCCTGGGCAAATAGCAACACCTCATCTCTGGGGGAAAGGAAGCAAGGAAGGAAGGAGAGAGAGAGAGAGAGAGAGAGAGAGAGAGAGAGAGAGAGAGAGAAAGAGAGAGAGAGAGAGTCTCGTTGAGTTGCCTAGTGTCTCAATGAGGCATATACACACACACATATATTTCCATAGATTACTGTGAACTGTGGTCACCCCACTGTGCTGCAGAACAATTGAACTTATGCCTTCTATCTCACTCTCATTGTTGTTTGTTTGTTTATTTATTTATTTATGTGTGTGTGTGTGTGTGTGTGTGTGGTGCTGGGGATTGAACCCAGGGCCTTGTGCATTCGAGGCAAGCACTCTAACAACTGAGCTACATCCCCAGCCCCCACTCCCATTGTTTTAACAGTAGGATTTCTTCATCCCAGTACTCACATTTGAGCCAGGTAGTTCTTTTTGGTGAGGGACTATAAGATGTTTGGCAGCATCCCTGGCCTCTAATGCCATAGTACCATCATTTAGTGTTGTTGATCATGACCATCTAACCTGTCTTCAGATTAGCCAGATGTCCACTAAGTAGGCGGAATTGCTCGAAGCCCAGAATGCCGCCTTGGGCTAATTTCAAACACTGGCTGCTCTGGAGATCCCATGCGGTCAGGAAGGGCTAATTGGATTCCCTTAAATCCTGTTTACAAAGGCACAGCTTGCTGTAAATCATTCTCCTCTGAAGGGCTGAGGATACCATCTGGCGCTTACTGAAAGCCCACTTCATGGAAGACTCTGAGCCCTGGGGTTCTGACCACTGCCAAGGAGCCATGTTCTCCCCTTTACCCAGGAAGAAAGATCAGATGAGTCAGGCAGCCTGGTGGGGAACCACTCTTGTAGAGATTATATCCCATGCAATTAGACACGAAAGTAAATAAGTTATATGAGTATCCAGAAGAAAGGTGTCCAACTGGAGAGGTATATAACTCTTATGTGTTTGTATGATAACATCTCAAAAAGTTGATGCTCATGATACAATGTTTCCTCTAATTAAATGAGCACCCATCTATGGTAGTTCCTGTGAGTTCATAACAATGCTCTGAGGTCATCACAGTTACTATTTCATAGAACTGCAGACAGAAATTCAGAGAGGTTAAGCAACTTGCCTAAGGGCACACAGTGAATCATAAGCACAATGTCCACCTTCCTCCTGTTTGTCTATTTTTTTTTCTATCAGGAATCAGCAAGCTGCTGCTGTATTTTCTTTTTTTTTTTTTTCTTCTTTCTTTCGTTTTTTGTCATTGTTTTAAAGTTCTAGGAATGGGATGCAGGGTTTCACACATTTGAGGGAAGTATTCTACCACTGTAAAATTAATTAATTAACTTATTTATTTATTCATTATTTATTTATTTATTTTCCAGGGTCTTGCTTAGTTGCCCAGGCTGGTCTTGAATTTGTGATCCTCCTGCCTCAGCCTCCCCTCCCCAGAAAACTTTTTCTAAAAAGGCCCAGTGGTAAATATTTTTGATTTTTATTTGTCTCTGTTGGGACGTCACACCTCCGCAGTTGCAGTGCAAAAGCAGCCAGGCATGACTATGTTCCAGTAAAATTTGATTAACAAAATATTTTACAAATCTGCTGGGTACTGCGGCACACACCTGTAATCCCAGTGACTTGGGAGGCTCAGGCAGGAGGATCATGGGTTCAAGGCTAGTCTCAGCAACTTCATGAGACCTTGCCTCAAAATGAAAAAATAAAAAGGGCTGGGGATATAGCTCAGTGGTAAAAATGCCCTGGGTTCAATCCCTGGTATCAATAAAACAAACAAACAAAAAATTTTACCAATCTGGCTGGGGCTGGGGTTCAGTGGGAGAACACTCACAAAAACTACCATAGATGGGTGCCTAGCGCATGAGTTTCAAACCTCAGCACCATGAATTTTTTTTTTATAAATCTTTGAAATCATAAATTTGATTTACAAAAACAAGAGACCAGCCCACAGGCTATATCTTGCTATAAAGACACTGAGGAGCTAGGTTTGGAGGCTCTCTAGGCCCTTCTACCTGGCATTAGGCAGGAGAATGTGTGTTACCCAGAGGCCACGGGAGAAGTCCTCAAAGAGAAAGGTTACTCCTCCTCTGGGCATCCACCCGTGTTTGTGTAGTCGGATTCCTTTTCTAACACTTGATAATCAGTAATTCTTATCCCTTTGGGAGTCATGGTGACTAAGAACTTGGGCTGGGTACTGAGTGTGGTTGCGCAGGACTGTCATCCCAGCAGCTAAGGAGGCTGAGGCAAGAGGATCGTGAGTTCAAAGCCAGCCTCAGCAACTTAATGAGGCCCTAAGAAACTTAGCAAGACTCTGTCTCTAAATAAAATACAAAAAAGGGCTGGGGATGTGGCTCTGTGGTTAGCACTGCTGGGTTCAATCTCCAGTACCAAATAATAATAATAATGATGATGATGATAATTGAGTGGCAGAGCCTAGCATGTGCAAGACCCTGGGTTCCATCCCCAGTGCTGGAAAAAAAAAAAAAAAGAAGAAGAAGAAGAAAAAGGAGAAGAAATGTATATGTGTGTATATAAAATAAAATGGAAAATCCTCAGAACTCAATCTGGTAATCCTGGGGCATCCCCCCATCCTGCAGGTGCCCGTGCCTCCAGGGGAAAGAGTCTTGGGATTCAGGGGCCTGCCCCTGGGGTGCAGAGAGGGCATTACCCCCTTAGTGACTGGATTCTGCTGACCACTGCTCTTCCATGCCCGGGCAGGGTGTCCTTCTGCACATTCCTGGCACATGAGTACCCTGACCTGGTGCACAAGGTGATCATGATCAATGGCGGGGGCCCCACCGCCCTGGAGCCCAGCATCTGCTCCATCTTCAATATGCCCACGTGTGTCCTGCATTGCTTGTCGCCCTGCCTGGCCTGGAGCTTCCTCAAGTGAGTGTCCCCATCCTAGAGACACTGCTCTTGGCTCTGGCAGACCCTGGCATCTCTCAGAGTTGGGGGGAGGGAGGCTAAACAGCTGGGTCTGGTATGGGGGACACCCTGTGGAGGGCCGGCTGGCCAGGGGTTCAGACGGTGTCTCCCCACCACCAGGGCCGGCTTTGCCCGCCAAGGAGCCAAAGAGAAGCAGCTGCTGAAGGAAGGCAACGCGTTCAACGTGTCGTCCTTCGTGCTAAGGGCCATGATGAGCGGCCAGTACTGGCCCGAGGGCGACGAAGTCTACCACGCTGAGCTCACGGTGCCTGTCCTGCTTGTCCACGGCATGCACGACAAGTTTGTGCCAGTGGAGGAAGACCAGCGCATGGCGGAGGTAGGAGCAGGGTACCAGGGCCGCCACCCCTGGAAACCGGCTGTGCACAGCCCCGGGGGCGTGGCCCCCATGTGGGCGTGGCTTCGGGCCAGGGTGTAGTTTCTAGGTGGCTCTGTCTGTGTATGGGCTGGGCTCTGGCATGTGTTCTGACCCCAAGGACTTGGGAGCATCAGATCTAGAGTCAAAGGCAGAACCTAGAAAATGGCTCCCCAGACAGGTAACAATTATGCCCCATTCCCCCTGCAGTAAGCAGACTTCACGGCAGAGGATTTGTAGAGGAGATCAATGTTGCTTATATAATTTTGGGGAAAGGGGTGAGGCAGTGGGTCTTTAGAGGTTCCAAAGAAAAGATACTGGAACCCTTAGTACTTAGGATAGCTCTGAACTGGGCGGTTCTTAACCAGGGAGGATCCTTGCCTCCAGGTCACACTTGAAATGTCTGGAGACCATTTCCAGACTGGAGAGGGGAGGGCGGACTCCGGCCATCTGGTGGGTGGAGACAGGGAACTGCGTATCATCTACCATGCACTCCGCAGCAAAGAATGATCCAGCCCCAGATGTCAGACTGCTAAGACTGAGAAATCCTCCCCTGGTCATACCATAGGCACTTAATGAATGAATATCTGGTTGGGCTCCCACAGGGTGACAGGCCATCCTCCAGTTCCCCCTGGAGTGGAACTAAAGGGTTGAAGGGTAGACTGCAGGAGGGACTTCCTGGTGTGGGCCATGCATGGAGGTGGGAAGTCCCAGGGCAGCTGGCCCCTCACCGCCCCCATCCTGAGCCCCGCATCCCTGCAGATCCTGCTCCTGGCCTTCCTGAAGCTTATCGACGAAGGCAGCCACATGGTGATGCTGGAGTGCCCAGAGACGGTCAACACGCTGCTCCACGAGTTCCTGCTCTGGGAGCCGGAACCCTCGCCCAAGGCTCTGCCCGAGCCTCAGCCCGCGCCTCCAGAGGAGAAGAAGTAGCCGCCGGGCCGGCGGGGCATCGCTTGGCGAGCAGAGCCGCAGGAAGAGCCAGAGCCTGCGCCGGTCCGCAGCGCGGACCACCTGGGCGGGCTGTTCGCTCCGGTGGGCGGGGTCAGTCAGGGAGACGCCCCCAGGCCGGCTGGGCGGGGCGTGGCATCGGAGGGAGCCGGGAGACCCTTCCGCTCTCTGCTTGGGAGCCCATCCGTGTTTCGGGCCGCGGCCAGGGCCCACGCGGAGGATGACCTTGTACAGAAGCCCTCTTCCCCTCCCCAACGCCACACCGAGGCAGGTCCCCCACCCCGCTCTGTCTTCCGTGTCAGCCGTGCTTGATCCTGGGACCCACAAGCCCCGCAGGGACCCTCGTGGGTCCGGTCCCTTTGCCCGAGACCCCACCCCACTCCTCATTCCTTGGCGCTGGGAGCTGTTGTTGCCCAAGGGGGGAGGGATTGGGAGAGGGGCTGGCGCCACCAAACCTGCACATCTCAACTTGTAACTCAATAAAAAGAAGTGACAATCGGAGTCTCGGACTTGTGTTGGATGACCTTAGGGCAGGGCTTTCTTTGCCCCGCTACCCCAGTCTGCTTTCCCATCTGCAGCCTGGCCTGAGGCGCCTCCCCTCGGGGGTGACCTTGAGAGCATCAGGGACTCCAGGCTGACTTCCTGAACATGCGCACACCCTGCTTTCCAGAGGCCGCTTGGCCAGTATTGCTGGAGTGCCAGGCAGTTATCAAGGGGTGCGCTCCTTGCCCTGGAAATGGAAGAGGAGGTCCAGCCGAGATTGAGTGAGGATCAATGGACACCGCAGGAGATTATAGCTGCAATAATTGAGCACCCACTGTACCACTCAATACCAGGTCCTGTTTTGAGTGTCTGGCACTCAGCTGTTGAATCCTCATGCTTCCCAACCCCAAACCCTTTACTGTTCGCATTCTAAACTGTATTCGAGAGCAAGTCTAGGTCTCTCTGTGCTTCATGTGACCGGTGGGAGGAGGGAACTGTCTCCTCGGTTTTCCCCACTAGTTTGTGAACCCAACTTCGGTCTAGACTTGGGGTTCTCACCTGGGGCAGTTGTGTCCACTGTCAAATTCTGGAGACCTTTCAACAGCCACACTGGAGGTGACAGGGGTGGGGGGGTGGCTACTGGCATCTAGTGGGTTCAGTCGAGGGCTGCTGCTCAACAGGCAACGAGGTACAGAGCAGCCCTGTGGCTGAGTAACCCAGCCCCAAATGTCATTAGGGCCGAGACTGAGAAAGCCTGGTAGAGAAATTCCCACTCTCTGGGGTCTTTGGATTCTTTTCCAGCGACCTGCTTGTGCACTGCAGGGTGACAGCCCATTGTCGGAATTGCTGTGGCTTTATCAGCTCTGGGGTCTGGGAGTGCTGACTGTGGTTTTCCTTTTGTTTTTGGTACCCGGGATTGAACCCAGGGGTGCTTAACCACTGAGCTCCGTCCCCATCCCTTTCTATTTTTTGAGACGGGGCCTCGATAAGCTGCTGAGGCAGGCATCCTCCTGCCTCGGCCTCCTGGGATTGCAGGCATGCAACACCACCACGGGCTGGGAGTCCTCTGTTTTACACAGAAAGAAAGGGAAACTCTAAAAGAGATTTCTCCAGTTCGGATATAGGCGGCAGGACCCAGGCACACTCCACAGGCCGGGCCCTTAATTATAAGAGCAGCCTAGGGGACAATCCCAAGTAGGCGGAACCTCTGCCCAGGTACAGTCCGCCCCTGCAGGACCTCGTTGGCTGAGTTGTGATGATGGGCAGGTGGGTAGCCAATGAGGCAGCAGATCTCCCCATAAACCTAACCCACTGAACCTTCTAAAGAAGAAACTTTCTCAGAAACTTAAAACCACCCCTACATAGGCCCTCAAAACCATATCTCTGACAACACAGCAGCAACAAGTCACCAGGATGGCAGTTTGGCATTTACTGAAGCCCTCTGCACATGTAAATGATGTGTAGTCACAGCATCCCTGAGGAATCGGGTTAGTAATTCCCTGTACAGTGGAAGAAATGAGTCTGGGCGAGGAGGCTGGGGTGGCGCAGCCACCCTGAGGACCAGCTTCTCACTAGACACCTGGAAGACCTCCTGGGCCTGCCCACACCTCACTGCCACAGCCCCCCGACTTCCCTCCGTTGGAGATGTGCCACCTGGGCTCAGTGCTAGGCTGTCACACACTGTTCACATGACCCCCATTGAGTCCCTACAATGATCCCGAGGCAGGACCTCAACTGCCCTCATTGTAATTGAGGAAACTGAGAGTCAGACGGAAAAACCACTGGCCGGAGGTCCCACAGCCCGGAAGTAGCAAACCTGGCTCTGGAGCTGAACAGATGCCCTGCGTGTAGCTGAGACGGTCATTAGCCGTCCCGTTATATGGGTCGCCGGTCTGGAGATTAAAGGTGGACTCTGTCCACAGATAGGACCAAACTGCCCAAGCCCCACTGTGTTCCAGAGCACCCTGTGGCTCCTCACTGGTCTTCCTCCATGACAGGGAGCACAGTGGCTCCCCAGCAGCGCATCCCTCCCATAGTTCTCCCTCAGCCTGACAGAGGGACCGACCCTGGGGCTCCCTACACATGCACACACGCACGCACCACACACGCATGCACCACACGCACACACTCTTACACATCCTGCCGTCTGAAGCCAGAGGTGGCCGTGCTGTCAGCTTGGAGCAGCTGGTATACCCAAATACCCTGATGTCCACCCAAACTGGACAGCCAATCCCCAGCCTCAGCCACGGGCCTGGATGTCCTGAGGCCACAGCTCTCGCTGGCCCTCGGCCAAAAAGACAAGGAGGGCACGGTGTAGCAGATGCACCCCTAAGCGCTGGCGCCGATGGTGGGGCCAGTCTGCCACCACTCCGTAGTAGTGCCCTTGTTTCTGGTTGGTCAGTTTCTGGATTCCTAGAGAAATTAGAAAATGGGGTCAGAGGGATGGCTTCAGGGTACCCCTCCACCAGAAATATATGACAGCAAACCCAAAATGGGTTGCCCTCAAATAAGGATAAACAAAGGGAGCAAAATTCATGCAAATTCAGGTACAGGGTTGGTGCTCAATAATTGCTTATTCACTGAATAAATGAATGAACAACCCTGAAAGGGAAGAGGTGAGGGAATCTGTCAATCAAATGCCCTTCCCCAGCCCTACATCTTAGGTACCCACCTAGAGCATCCACAAGACATGCCTCCCGAGTGTAAGCCTCCACAGCCACCACGTGTTGGAAGCAATGCAGGGAGATGACACCGCGGCCACTGTCCCAGATGTCCAAGATCTGGCGCACCTTGGGGCATGCCTGGAGGGCCAGGGCAGCGTCAGAGGTTGCCTGTCCCTGGCTGGCTCCCCCGGCTGGACCTTCATCCTTGACCTCAGGCCTGTTTTCTCTTTCCTTTGTCTATTTTTTAGGTTTTAGTTTCAGGAAACTTCTGAGCAAACGCTTGGGATACAGGCCCCTCCAGGGCCCCGGATGGGAACAGCAGGGCTTCCGGGGACACAGAGAGGAGTGCGCTCACTGCTCTTGAGCAGAGGAGTAAAGATAAGGCAGGACGAGGGGCGGGAAGTAGAGGGACCCTCGACCCGGCAGAGGGAAGGAGCTTTGGGACCTACAGGTGGCCATTCCCAGCAAGCACCCCAACTCAAGTAAAGGATACCAAAGTGCTATATGATCAATGCGGCCTGATACCTGTTTTCTTGGCCGTCCACGGTAGCCAAGGGCCTCCCAGAGGTGGGCATCTGGTCGGGCACGTATCCCCTTGCCCACATAGAAGATGGCACGAACAAAAGTCTGAAAGCACTCGGCTTGGGTCAGTGAGAAGGCTCGGGCTGGCAGATCCTGAGTCTCCCTGGATAGAGGGGGACCCTCAGAGAAGGAAAAATGACATTGCCACTACCCGAAGTCACAGAGCAACTTGAACCCACATCCATCGACCTCCATTTTATAAGACCAGGGAAGGGTGGCTGCTCCCCAAGGATACTCAATTGTTTAAAGTTGGGTTCAATCATTTTTTTATGAAGAAACTGATGATCAGAGAGGGCTGGTCCCTTTCTTAAGAATACACAGCAAATACAAATCACTCCCCAAATTTTCTAGTTTCCATCTCTGGGTCTTTCCTGCACCAAGTACCTGGGGTCTAGCAGCAGATATGTGAAGCTGGACTTTACAACCCCCTCCCGCCACCTCTTCGTGGGATCTGGTCGCTCAAACTGCTGGGCAAGTGCATCTTCATCAGACTGAGCATCTGGAATATGGCCTGTCCGTAGGGCCTTGGCCAGTTCTGGGCTGTACCCTGAAAAATCTGGGCCTGGGAGAGGAAAATAAGTCAGGGGAGATGGAGGAAGAGGTGATTCTCAGAGCTGATGAGGGGTAGGACTGAGAGCTGGGGTCTCCGGGGATTCCTGGAGGCTCCTAGGATTCTGGATGTCCAGGAGACACTAACCAGGGGTGGCCCGGGCTTCTTCGGGCTGTTGACGGTAGGGGTGCCAGGTGAAAGGCGCGACGAGGCCAGGGCTCTTGTCAAGCATTTGATGTGCCTGCGGCAGCTCCGGGTCAAATTTCGCAGGGACTGGCAGGTGCTGGCAAGAGGGGACAGGGTCCCTGCCCTCTGTGGAGCTCAGCTCATCCTCTGTCAGCCAGAGGGCAACCTCGTCCCTACCAAGGAACGTCTGATCATCGCTCAGGTTGGGGGGTCCAGGTGGCTGTTCCTGTGGAGGGCTACGGGCTGAGCTCCCATCCAGGAGGGAGGCTGAGGAGGGAGAAGGCGGGCAGCTTGCTGTATGGGGACAGGTCAGGCTCAGGGCCTGCAGACAGGTGCTCAGCTCTGCCTCCCTGATCACCAGATGGCCTTGACGCACCAGCTGTGGGGCACTTCCAGGTCTCGGTATTGTCTGAATAGGATGGAGATCAGGCAGTCCCCGAGTGGTCTGGGGCAATGACCTGACCCAGGGAGAAGTGTCCAGGGCCGGGTCCTCATCTCCAGAAACCTCAACTGCAGTGACAAAGGAGACCTCCGAGGAGCAGTCCCAGCACCCGAGGGGGGCCTCTGAGTCCCCATCCTTATCTGCAAACTCAAGGGCGTCAGGGAGGTTGGGGGATCCTGGGCCAGACTCCAGGCCCACGGCCCCTCTGGCAGCTCTGCTCAGCGGGGCTTGGAGTGCTGTGGAGTCCAGTGTCACATCAGTTGGTGCAGAGACACCTGGGCCTGAGATAAGAGAGGGAGCGAGAGACAGAAATAGATTCAGATCAGACAGAAAGAGGAGATCAGAGTCTGGAGGAGAAGGGAAGTTGGAAGCAGAGGGAGCTAGCTAGACGGTGGCCACGAGAGTCAGAACCAGCAGGTGGCAGTAGTGCCGAAGACCATCAAAAACAGCTGGGGACCAGGGAAGCAGCGGGAGACTGTGGATGCCAGAGGGAGGCACTGCAAGCACCACGCGGCCGCGCAGGCCCGACTCACTGCCAGGCTCCGGCTCTGACTCTGGCTCCTGGGCCTCTGCCCGGGCTGCGGTCGGAGAGTCCAGCTCGCACAGGATGCGTGCGCAGTCTTGGTGCCGCTGTTGCACCGCTAGGTCCAGGGGCCTGAGTCCGTCCTGCGGAAGCGCGGTCAGCAGGGGGCGCCCGAGGACCTTCCCCCTCTCCTCCTCTCCCTCTGGGTTCGCCCCATCTTCTCTGAGGAGTTCCCCCACCTGGTCACGCAGCGCGGGGTCGGCTCCTTGGCTCAGCAATAGCTCCAGGCCGCGGCGACAGCCCCAGGCGGCGGCCACATGCAATGGCGTCAACGCTTCGGCCGATCTGGGACGAGAGCGCAAGAGAGGTCACTGGAGACTTCACCTCTGGAGTAGGACCTAGATCGCGGGCGCTGAGAACTGAAGCCTGGGCCCTCGGGCCCTAAGATCCCCAAGCCCCACCCTCGGACACCAAGCCCCGGGGGACAGACAGCGGTGCGTGCGCTCTAGGATTCCCAGGCCTCGCCTCTCGGGACACCCCGCACTGAGCCCAGGCTTCGCCTTACCGAGCGTTGGGGTCCCCTCCTCCGCGTAGCAGGACCCCGAGGCAGCACAGGCCTTTCGGGTGTCGGGCTCCAGCCGCCAAGTGTATGGCGGCAGCGCCATCGGTAAGCACCAGGTTAGGGTCGGCGCCGCGGCGCAGCAGCTCCTCCACTGCCCTGCTGACAGAGGGTCAGAGTGGACCGCGGCCCCCTCCCGACCCGGCCTGCCCACTATCCGACCCGGGCCCCACCCTCACCGCGGCTCCTCCTCCTGTAGCGCCGCCCTCAGCTGCTGAGCCAGGTCGGCCGCGGCACCCATATCCAGGGCGTCCCCGGGCCCCGCTGCCCGGCCCGCCGATTTCCAACTTCCCGCGGCGGCCTTGTGCGCACGCGCCGCCCCGCCCCGCGTTCCGGGTCCCCGCTCCCCGGCGCTGCACTGGCTGCTCAGCCAGGTCACCCCGCGCCGCACCGCCGCCCACATCGGAATTCCCGAGCCTAGTGCGGGTCCGCGACACGCACCAAGTGGCAATCGGGAGGCCCTGGCACCGCCGATAAGGTCCTGGGCACGAGCAGGAGGGTGGGTGTGCCCTTATCTCGCCTCAGAACCGAAGACGGACGCACCCTCCCGGGAGCGCTCCATCACGGAGCTGGGGAAGCCGCCGCGGGGCGCCAGGGCGCTCGGAACCCTCGGCCACGGCGGCTGCCCTTAGCGCGCAGCCCCCACTCGGGAGGCTGGTTCCCAGCCTGCTGCCCTAGAAGCCGTGCAGCGCCGTTCCCTCCCAGCAGAGTCGGGAGTCCGGACTGTGGAGGATGGGGCCTTACTTTCCCCTCGGCCAAATGGGAGAACAACTGTAACGAAAGAAAGGGGCATTTCAGCACAAAGCCCTCACACTGTAGGTGCCTAATAAGTGCTGAAAAAGAGGAAAAGCAGTTGCTCAATAAGTTATTTTTGTTTTATGTGGAGCTGAGAAAATCTGGTCCATAAACTTCTCACAATTGCATCATCCGGGGAAGATGGTTGAGTGGACTTCAGTGGACCTCTCCTATCTTCCCGCCGCTAGGGAGCACCCACCTTAGCTCCTGGTCTTTGTTCCAGGAAGGATGACCCTGGCCTGGCCAATCAGCATCCCAGAACCCTGGACCACAACCGGCTTCAAGGAAGTCCTCCTGACCCAGAGAGGCCCAACCCGGTCAGGGAGCTCACAACCCTCACTTCTCTGCTTTGGGACTTAGTAAGTGGTGGGAGCTACCTCACCCCTTTCCACGGGTTGAGGAGAAAGAAAGCGGGGCACACTAGACACCAGCTGGGCAGTTCCGGTGGCAGGGAGCACTGAGGCACCCTTGAGCCTGAAGGTGCCACCTTGGCTTCTCATCCACAAGAAAGAAGCCATTCACCCTCTTCCTTGCTTGATGGGTGGGTCTCTGTCACTTCCAACAGAGTTGATCCCAATTAACACGAGATTATTGTGGACCGGGGCCAAGGATTCTTAGATTTTTATTTTGATGACAAAAATCACATACAGAACAAAGGTTATAATGGAACAACTAGGAGTGGGTGTGGGCTAGAAAACATGGAGAATGCGTGCCCAGAGTTCCTGAAGGGCCTCCTGGAATTCTGGGTTTCTTCCCAGGGCTGCCAAGTGCCCTGAGTACCTCTTGGAACCCCTGGGAGTCCCCAAAAGCTGTTTGAGAACCAGCACTCTAGACCAAGAGTTTCCGGGGACCAGGCTGAGATGCACAGTGACAGTTCACACGGTGGCCTCAACCTCAGTGGCTTCTTCCTCCTCCTCCAGCAGGCTGTAGGAGGCATGGCTCTGGCACGGTCGCTGCAGTGGGTGGGCCAACAGCTTGGCCATGCAGTTGTGTAACTCCAGGGCTGGCCCCGCTAGGGCCACCTCATATTTGTAGCTGGTACCCTTGGTGTCCAAGCTGCCCATGAAGGCAAACATGTCCTGTAGGGGGCAGTGAGCGACAACTCAGGCAGACATTGATCCTGATCCACCCTCCAGGTCCCCAGAAGGCTTCCCAAAGGAAGAGACATCTGGGGTGGGATCCGAAGAGTGAAGACAAGTTTGCCAAGCTCAAAGCACACCCGCTGGTACCCACCCAAGAGGTCTCAGTCCTAGGTGTGTAGGATCCCCCAGCACAGAGAGCGGTCAGATGACACCCCAGCCCACACGCTCGTCTTTTTCTTTCTGTGTGTGGTACTGGGAACTGAGCCTGGGGCTGCTGTACCACCAAGGGACATCACCAGCCACTTTCATTTTTTTTATTTTGAGGCAGGGACTCTCTAAGCTGTTGAGGCTGACCTCCGACATGTGATCCTCCTGCCTCAACCTCCTAAATTGCCCAGCTATCTATTTAAATGTCTCTGGCAGTGCTGGGGGTACAGTTCTCCCAGCCCAGGCGAGGGCTCTGCCCAGCCTGCACGCAGATCCTTCTTGAGGATGGGGAAGGCTTCCCACGGGAGGGATTTCTTTATCTGGGTAAAGGTCTGAGCAGGTGCTGGTCTCAGCTCCTCCACTGAGTCGGATAAACAAATGCTCAGAGTGGCCAGTGAGGTCCCCGTTAGTTCAGGACTGAGATGTGCAGGGTCAGCAGAGCTTAGGAAGAAGGAGGGTGTGCCAGGCAGAGGGCACAGGAAGGCAAAATCAGGAAGACAGAGAAGCCGGGGAAGCTGGGATGAGCTGGGCGGGGCCGAGATTCCTGGAGCCACTGTCCCAACAGTCCCCACAACTTTCAGTCACCACCAGCTGATCACAGAGGAGTGGCAAATGCTTGTTGATTGACTGATGGCCACCACCCAGCTGGACCAGGGCTCCAGGGCTCAGGGTGCTGAGATATCCCAACTCCACCCACCTGCCACCGCCCCTCACCTTCCAACTGGTCTCCTCCTCCTTCTCCTCGGCGCCATTGTGGATGTAAACAACATCAAAGAAGAAATATGGACACTGGAACATTCTCTGCCGGGGAGAGGACAGACTGTGGGCTCAGGTCACCCCAACGTCCGCCTCAGACTCCAGGAGTACCCTTCTAAGCACCCCAAGCCTGTGGTCAGGAATCCCCCCCAGCATTCACCCTCCGTCCTGGCTGCAGGTGTCCCTCCCTCTCCCAGGCCTCACCCACCTTCATGGGCTCTGTCAGGGACAGCTGGGGCTGGCAGGGCGGGCGGCTGTAGACAAGGATGGTGCGGACCACATACGGGGGTGGGATGGTCTGCACGTTCTCCGTGACTGGCAGCTCTGTCTTCTGCTGGCTGCAGAGCCAGGAGGGGAATGGGTCAGAGCATGCTTTGGGGTCTAGCCCTCCTGCCACCTCTGGAGAGCCCAGCTCCTCACTGGGCATGCAGGGCCCATCTGGCCCCTCCTGAGCTCACTGTTCCCTCTGAGCCATCCCATACTCTCTCCTCCACCCCCAGCACCTCCCTGGACTCGCCCCTGCCTGGTCTCTCCTGCTACACCAGGGATGCTTCACTGATTACAAGGCCAGATCCTGTGCTGGCCACCTGAGGGCTCTGGGTTGGACCTGCCTATTGACACATGGCTTCCCATCAGGCCAGGGACTGCTTCCATGGGAACCAGATCCCGCCCCCCACCCAGCACTGGGGATTGAACCCCGGCTGGGGAAGTATGGTTTTTACAAGCTTTTCAAGTGATTAAAAAATCTAAAGTGGTAGCTGGGTGTGGTGGCGCACACCTGTAATCCCAGCAGCTCAGGAGGCCGAGGCAGGAGGATTGCAAGTTCCAAGCCAGCCTCAGCAATAGCGAGGCACTAAGCAAGTCAGTGAGACCCTGTCTCCAAAATAGGGCTGGGGGTGTGGCTCAGTGGTTGAGTGCCCCAGTACCAAAAGAAAAAAAAGGAATCTAAAGTGGAATCATATTCAATAATACAGGGAAACAAGAAATTTCCAACTTCAGTGTCCCTAAATTAAACTGTCCTGACACACAGCCACACCTGCAGCAACAGAGGGCAAGAACCGTGACGGGGACCTTGGCCTGCCCACAAAGCTGAAAATATTTACTGATTCTTCACAGAAAAAACTTTGCTGACCTTTGGGTGGAAATAATTAGTGTGGAGCACTATGGGGCAGTCACAGCACGGAGACAGAGGGCAAGACTCCAGGAAGTATGTCCCTTGCAGAAAATGTTCCCAGATAAATAAATGAGCAACTCTGCGGGCAGCACCAGGCATGGGCAGGCTGTAGGACCCCTGGATTATCTCTGTGCTGCCGAGTTTTGACCAAGAAAGATCTCTTTTGGTTTGCTTGGTTTGGTTTTTGTATTTTTGCAGCGCTGGGGACGGAATCCAGGGCCTCACACATGCTAGCAAGCGCTTTGACACCGAGCCATACCCCAGCCCAGGATCTTCTCTTGGAAGGTGGATAACTTACATGAGGCTGAAGAGCCCTTCCAGATCTGGTGGGGATGCTAAGGAGAAGTCCAATGGCTTTGTTCAGACAGTCAGAGGCAGGTGGCTTCTCGTGATCCTAATGTCGGGAGAGCCCAGACCCCTCCAGACAGGCTGTGGGTCCCTGGCAAGTGGCTCCCCTTCTCTGAGCCTGGTTCTTCTCAGCACAGATAACAAAATAAAATGCTGACATGGGACCCCTGAAGGACCTTGGTGATTGAAAGCTCCTCTTTTCCTCAGGGCTGGTGCCACTCTTCTCACAATTAGAGCCACAAGGGTGGGGGGGGTCTCACTTCTGTTCTCCTAACATGCATCAATTTTTTAATTCATGGAGATCATTTTCTATTTAAGTTTTGGGTCACACCTGAGCCTTTAATGTTCAGATTAGCATGAAATGCACTATGTACAAGTTAAAGAGACTCCAACTGTACACCTGGTGCTGCACAAAGTGTTCCCCGTGTGAATGCATCTTGGAAATCCCGAGTCCAAATCATCTGTTGCTGCTTCTGTATTGTTAAAGGTTGAGTGTCCCTTATCTGATATGCTTGGGACCAGAAGAGTTTTAGATTTTCGTAGTTTTAAAGTCTGGGAATATCTGTTATGTTAATATCAGATTGGTCCTCAGCGATGCGACCCAAGTCTGAACAAGAAATTCGCACCTATTATGCACAACCTGGAGCCTGCATTTTGACAGTGACTGTGCCCAGGAGGTCAGGGTGGACTTCTCCACCTGTGGCCGCCATGTGGGCACTCATCAAGTTTCAGACTTTGAAGCGTGTCAGCCTGGGGATGCTGAAGCCCAAGGCGTGGTCAGTTTTGTGTCCCACGTTACAGATGGGGAAACAGGCAGAGAGGTCACCTGCCCAACCTGTCGCTACGCAGCTGGGACCTGAATCTGAGCTACTCAGCAGACCCTCCGTGGCTCAGCCCTGCGGGCCCAGAGGGGACAGGAAGGAGGCCCCCCCAAGGACAACGGCCACAAAGGATACTGAAGGAGGAGCACGAGGCCGTTTCCAGGTCGTAGAGGCAGCTGCAGAGCTCGCGGGGGTCAGAAGTAAGGCCGGAGAGCTACAGGGAGGCACGGGGCTCAGTGGGGACCTGGTCCCCACGGAGCCCGGGGTCAGCACCCGCCCCACCTCACCCAGGCCGTGTCGTCGTTCACCACCACCAGCGCGAACTCATGGCTCTTGTCGATCTTGTGCTTTGTCCTCACAAACATCTCGATCATTTTCTGGGAGACATTGAGGGCATTGGTTTTGGAGCTGGGAAGGCACAGAGAGTAAGTCGATCAGGGTCCCCTCAGCCTGCAATAGGGTCCTGGGGTGCATGCCATGTGGCAGGAAGGTGGCAGCTTCAGCGCAGCAAGGACAGAGCCTGGGCCGCAGGAGAAGCCAGAAGCCTCAGGGAAGGAGTCAGGCTGGACCTCTGGAGCCAGGCTCATAGTCATCGCTGAGGCCTGGGAGACCTTCTCTCAGCCATGGGTGCTAGAGTGGAGAGAGCTTCACCTTGTCTTGTTTGTTTTTTCCCACAGGCAGGGTCTGGGTCTATTTCCCAGCATGGTCTTGAACTCCTGAGCTCAAAAGACCCTCATTCCTCAGCCCTCCAACTAGCTGAGAGCACAGGCCTCGTCACCACACCCGGCTCCTAGGGGCTCATCCTTAGCATCTCCCAGGAGCCCTTGGGCTCCACCCAGGCCCTGTAACCTGGTAGCACATGGCTCTGGGAACGTATTTTGGGGTCAGTCAGGCCTGGGTGTGAATCCAGGTCCTGCCCTATTATCTTGAGACCTTGGGGAAGTCACTTGGTTCTTCTCAGAGTCTCCAAGGTGTTGCTGTTACACAGGTGATGTCCGACAGCTCCCTCACACTTAGAATAGAGCCTCACTGGGCCACGGACATCATTACTACTATCACTTCTACTCTGATACTGCAGGCCTGAGGCCACACCAGGGTGGGGCAAGTCTAAAGTGGAGGCCCCATATTTTAACAGCTGGCCTCTTCTAGACATGGCCACAGGTACAAGCTACAAAATATCTTCTCACCCATTGAATGACTCCAGCTTTGGCAGCGACATTTCCTCGGACAGGTCCAGACAGATAATCTGCAAGGGAGTTAAAAGAGGGCAGTGACGGGGAGGCTGGGGCTGTGGCTCAGCGGTAGAGGACTCACCTAGCACATGTGAGGCCCTGGGTTTGGTCCTCAGCACCACATATAAATAAATAAAATAAAGGTATTATGTCCAACTACAACTAAACAAATTAATTAAAAAAGAAAAAAAAAAAAGAGGGCAAAAAAAAAAAATAATATTAACACCAGGTCCCACCACACTGCTGGCCCTCTCCAAGGAGTGTAGTCTAACAAGGTGGCATGGTGACCCCCAATTTAAAGCCAAGCTATTCACTTTAGAAGGTAATGGATCAGGGGAAGAACACTGGACTGAGGGTCCAGGCTGACGAGTAAATAAATGAATGAAAGAATGTTCAAAGCAGAAACATGGCAATAAGAGTGCAGTGAGTTACACTATTCCCCTCAAAAGACACGTCCAGAGGGTGTGGTGGCCAAAGTCTGTAATCCCAGCTACTCGGGTGGCCAGACCAGAGAATTATAAATTAAAAGGCCTAAGCAACTTGGTGAGACCCTGTTTCAACATAAAATTAAAAGGGCTGGGAGTAAAGCTCAGGGGTAGAGCAGTTGTCTAGCAAAAGACCCTGGATCCATCCCCAGGACTGGAAAAAAAAAAAAAATGTCTCCAGCTCCTGCTGAAACCCAGACTGTGACTTTCTTTGGAATTAGGGTGTTTGCAGATAAAATTAAAGAAGAAATCTTGATTGATTACATTATCTTGACAAATGTCTTTGTAACCAACAGAAAAAGAGAAGACACAGAGAAATAGAAGGGAAAGCCACATAAGGATGGTGGCAGATAATGGAGTGATATGGCCACAAACTAAGGAACACCTAGAGCCAACAGAGGCTGGAAGAGGTAGAGAAAGCCTCCCCTAGAGCCTTCAGAGGGGACACGGCCCTGCTGGCACCATTCCAGACTAGAATTATGAAGGAGATAAATCCCTGTGGTCATTTGGGCGCTGTAATTCCAGCAACTCAGGAGGCTGATGCTGGAAAATGGCAAGTTCAAAGCCAGCCTGGGAAACCTAATGAGACCATGTCTCAAAAATTTTAAAAAAGGGGAGGGAGCTGGGCATGGTCACATACTTACAATCCCAGTGACTCAGGAGGCTGAGGTGAAATGATCACAAGCTTGAGGCCTGTCTCAACAACTTAGCAACACTGTTTCAAAAATAAAGTGCCCCTAGGTTCAATCCTCACTATCAAAAAAAATGTTAAGAGTTCTGTTATAAGCCACCAGTCTGTGGTAACCTATGGCAACCAAAGAAACTGATACACAGACCATATGTGCACAGTAAATTTCAAAATGCAAGAATGTTAACCTAAAGGTCCTTCAGCCCAACACCACCAACTTACCACCTTTTCTGGACAGTTGACCCTTGGTGTTCGAATCTGGACCTCAGGGGCTGGTGGGGGCACCTGCCAGGGCTTGGGGCCAGTTCCTGGAGGGTTGGGGGTCCCATCTTCAGCACTGGCCGCCTCACCCTCGCCCTCACTGCGGCTACCCACGCTGGCCTGGGCCCCCAGTGCCCGATCCTCAGCCCCCTCAGGGTTGGAACGGGTGCGAGGCCGAGGTTCTGCAGACTGCTCCTCTTCCTCCTCCTCTTCCTCCTCCTCCTCCTCCTCCTCAGTGGGACTGTTGGGCTCTACCACTTCCATGGCTCCTGTGTGGCTGGATGGTGCAGGGATGGGGGAAGCCAGGATCCACCCCTTAGAGTTTTAAAAACATTTGGTTACTAAGAAGGAACACAGGCCATGAGCCACTCTACTACTGTAAGAGTCTCTCCTCTCAGGGACTCAGTTTACTCAGCTGTGGACTGGATCCCTTCCAAACCTATTAGCCCAGCATCCAGTAGATAACAGGGCTGAGGTCCTGGCTCAGTGTAGAGCACTTGCCTAGCATGTGTGAGGCACTGGGTTCTGTTGAGAGCCACAGCCGAAGGGGCCCCAGCAAACTTCCAGCTGCCGGCTGATGATTGGCTCACAGCGGCCCCAGCAACATCTAGCTGATTGGCTCCTCTGCGGTGATGCTCATTGGGCTGTTTCCCTGCCCTTTCAGACCACAGAGCTGCTCATTCGGGGACTTTTTTGGCTCCGCCCACGTGACCCAGCCAATTGGCCTCAAGAGCAGGAGGATTGTGGGAGGTGGAGAGAAGCTTGTGTTGGAGAGAGAGGCTTGGGGAAAGCCGGTGGTGGCAGTTGAGGCTCTGAGGGTTTTTCCTGAGAGGCTGTTTTGTTTGGCGTGTGTGGTTCTAAAAATAAAGTTAGTTTCTTTTGACAAGTGGCTCCTGATTGTGCCCAGCCACACTGTGGCAGGGTTCCATCCTCAGCACCACACACAAATAAATAAATAAAGGCCCATTAACAACTAAATATTAAAAATAAATAAATAAAAATAAAATACAGTAAGATAACAGTTTCCCTTGTTTTCCCTCCTCCACCCATAGGGATACCATGACTAATGACCAAGTCCCAGTTCTTTGGCCACCGTGAATGCTTCAGAGATGGGCAAAGGACCAATATGGGTCAGTGAGAGGCACATTTGGGACTTCTGATAGAGGCAGTAGGGAAAAGAGGCCCTTGCTGGGATTGCAGAGCTGGGAAGGTAGATGTTGGGAGCTGCCAAGAGCCCCTTTTGCCTCTGAGAGGGAAAAGAGAGCCTGCCTGAAGTGGCATTCAGCTATGCTTTGAATGCAATCCATAAGCCACTAACTTCCCTTTCTTGCTTAAGCCAGACTGAGTCTTCTGTTACCTGACCCGGGAACCTTCGTGGTGAAGAGAGGAATGTAACTGCTGGGATTCTCTCGCCCGTGGGAGCGGGGCGGCCCGGGGGGTGTCTGCAGAAGGACGGGGCGCGGACCTGTGCCCCACAGTCCCCCTGGGAACAGCCTGCCCGTCTGGACAGGGGGCGCGGGCTTCCTGGAAGGGTCTGCGCGCCTTGCAGCCCCACCCCCGTCCATCGCCCAGGAAGACAAAGCTTCAGCTGCAGCAAGGACAGAGCCTGGGCCGCAGGAGAAGCCAGAAGCCTCAGGGAAGGAGTCAGGCTGGACCTCTGGAGCCGGGGAAGCTGAGTCTCTAGGGAAGAGCTCCACACGTTTTCACCACCCAACTTCTACTCACCGTAGCCTGAACCTCTCTCCAAGTCAGTCACGGATTCGCTAGGAAGTCGCCATTTTCGCAGCCGGAAGTAGGGCGGCGCAGCCGCGATGCCTCCTGGGAAATGTGGTTCAGCTAACCTCACAACAAGCGGAGAGATGAAACTCAGAAAGGATAAACAGGACTTGGAAGCTGATAGGCTGTGACGGTGCTAGAGGGGTGGGGCTTAGCGTGTGATAGACTGGAGTGGAGAGGGATCTGAAATGTGATAGGCTGAACTGGGAGCAAGCGACGAAATATGATTGGCTAAAGCAAGATTAGGCGGAGCTTTTGTGTTTCGGGTCGAATCAGACTACACTGGTCAACGCTTCTATTATGATAGGTTGGAAGGGGCTGCAGAGGGCCTAGAGTGCTGCGTGATAAACTCAGAGAGACTGAGTTGGGCGGAAGTGAGGAGGGGGCGGGGCCATCGATGATTGACGGAGCTGGGGTGGGTCTCAGTGTGAGGCGGGTTTTCACGAACGTAGGTGGGCGAGCCCCGCCCAGTTGCTTAATTAAGACACTGTTTTGCATACATTTGCATACGTCCAAAAGTACTTAACTGTAGCTCAGTGGCACAGCACTTTCCTGCCATGCATGGGGACTTGTGTTCTATTCCTAGCACCACATGCACACAAAAAAATCTTATTTATAAAAGGGTCAAATAAGCCAGGCCGGTGCGGTGGCGCATGCCTGTATATTGCAGTGGCTAGGGAGGCTGAGAAAGGAGGATCCTTAAGTTCAAAAGCCAGGCGCTAAGCAACTCAGGGAGACCGTGTCTCTAAATAAAATACAAAATAGGGCTGGGGATGTGGCCTATTGGTTTAATGCTCCTGAGTTCAATCCCTGGTACCCAAAAATAAATAAATAAATAAGCCAGGAGGGGCTGCATAAACTGAACTTTGAAAGTCGAAGAATTTACCGGAAAAGAAAAGCATGGAAGCTATTCTGCCTTGCAAAGGCTTAGAGACTTTGAAAAGCCCTGGAGTTATGGAGCCTCTAACAGGTTAATATGGCTGGAGCGGAGGCTGAGGGAATTCGGTTCCCCTGGGAACTCCCAAGTCAGAGAATTGTAATTTCTCTCCCCACCACCTTTGTCTTCTTCCCCAGGGACACGGAGGCAAGAATCAGATGCTGGGCTTTGCACAATTTAAACCAAACACAGGTGGAAGGAAAGGATATTTCAGACCACAGGCAAAAGACCTCAGAGTGCAGGAAAGTTGAGAAGGAGAACCCAAGAACCTTCTACTGTCGGTAGAGGAGGCATTGTGGCTAGATCATGGGGAATGCAAGGGAGTAGGCAGCAAGAAACTTACATGCGAGGCTGAGAAGCTTGAAATGTCTCTCAAGAGCAACGGGGAGACTTGGAGGGTGTGTGAGCTGGCAGGAAAAGAGTTATATCTTTGTCTCTGAAGTCTGGGTGGGGAAGAGCATGGAGCCAAAGAGCCTAGAGGGAGCAGAGCTGGCATCCCTGCAGGAGGAGAGAGGCCAGGTCTGTGCCTCTAGGACTCAATCAGAAGGCAGTCCTTTAGAGGAGGGTGCAGGAAAATGGGCAGGATATGGAGACCGTTTAGGCTCTGGGAAATGCAGCATTAGCAGAGGAAAAACCGGAGATGGCAGAGGAAGTGGAGTTGGAGGACCAGAGAAGTCACAGGGTAAAAGAGTGTGTGTTACAGTTCAGTTTTCCGAAAATGTTGGATGGCCACATGCAAATTTGTTTTTAAGACCTCAAGACAACCTGGTGCAGTGACACACACCTGTAATCCCAGCGTCTTGGAGGCTGAGGTAGGAGGATCACAAGTTGGAGGCCAGTCTCAGCAACTTAGTAAGAGCCTGTCTCAAAATCAAAAAGACTGGTATGTCTGGGGCTGGGGTTGTGGCTCATTGGTAGTGTGCTCGCCTAGCATGCATGAAGCACTGGGTTCGATTCTCAGTACCACATACAAATAAATAGAATAAAGGTCCATCCACAACTAAAAAAATATTTAAAAAAGACTGGGATGTAGCTCAGTGGTAGAGCGCCTCTGAGTTCAATCTCCACTGCTGGAAAAAAAAACAAACAGGACAGGCTCGGGGCAGCTCAGGGGCTCAATAGTAGAGTACTTGCCTGTCATGTGGTGGATCTGGGTTCCATCCCCAGCAACAACAAACAAAAAGCCCATCATGATGTTGTAAGAAAAATATTGCAATTCCCCATCTTAAAGATAAGGAAACTGAGGCTCAAGGCGGGGGGTCGTCACTTGCTCAAGGTTACCCAACCAAGATCCATGTGTGCCTGAGTGAGTGAGAACAGCTGTCCCAGACACTGAAGGGACAGCTAGGCAAGTTCGCGGGGGAGTCATATGAAAAGCATCCACTCTGGGGACAGGAGGGACACTTTGGGACTTGGGAAATAAAATCCAAGCCTTGGAGATGGGGGGACCCTGGGCTCAGAGGATGAGATGGGGAGGGTCTCGCATCTTGGGAGCTAGACACATGCATCCCCACCCCCACCCCCAGGTCTGGAGGAACCCACTGTTCTCCCAGAGGAAACAGTACAATAACAAGTCACGTGACCAGGGAAGGGGGTTTCCTGTTTCCTGGCCCCTCCCAGGCCAGCCTTGGCCTGAGCCGACAGTGGCCAGAGTGACCCCAGGAGTGCTCAGGAACCCAGGCCTCTGACCAGACTGCTCTCTGAAGAACAGAGACATACGGCTGAGGGGACTGAACCACAGCATCAGGACCTTTTAGCTTAGGAGGGCCCTGGGACAGAAAGAGGACTCTTGGGGTTCCCATTCGATGTCTGGATAGGGGGAAAGGGGAGTATAGAAGTAGTGACAGATAAAGGCGTCAGAGGAGAAGGAAAAGTCTTGGCAAATGTGAAGGTAGTGAGCTGCCCATCCAGGGAGGCATTCAAATATGCCAGCCCAACATGGTTGTCTGGGGACCCCTTCCAGAGGGAGACTCATTGCTGACCTTTGCTCAAGATAACAAAGGCAAGAGCTGAGAGCAGGCTGTGTTTCTAGGTGACAAAGAAAGCAGGAAGATTCAGCTTCTGTGCAGCAATGAGTGCCCGGGCCACACGGCCCCGAAGCCGGCGAGGGAGGCACCTGCCGCCGGTAAGTGTTCCCCCTCCCCACCAGACCCTGCTCCATGGGACTCTAAGACCCAGTCTCTCTTGGCTCAGAGCTGGACCCCGGGGTCCTTTGCAGGGTGAACTGGACCCCGTAGCTGAGAGTTCAGAGGAGGCTGAAGCAGCCAGCGTGAACTCCAAGCCCAACCCTGAACCACCTCAGGAGAGTTTCAGGCCAGAGCCGCCAAGCCGCATGGTGGAGGTCAGTGGCCAGGGCCCAGGGAGCAGGTAAGATCCTCTTGGTCTGTGTCCTGGACTCCAGTCTGGGTGCGTCTTTGCCACCCACAAACCTGTGTCCCTCCCCTGCTCAAGCACCTGTTATGGCTCCCCATTGCCCTCCTCAGCCTGATTTTCAAGGACCGAAATAATGTAACCCTGGCCCTCACACATAGCCCCTGTATACCAAGCACCCCAGATGACCCCATTTCCAGAAGCTTCTGTCTCTCACACCCAGGCAAAGACTCTCTGCCCAGACACCCTTCTTTACCTTGCAAATTCTGGAACTCATTCTTTTCTGCGGCCCCCGCCCCAGGCCCCCTCCTGGACCACTGTCCAGCCTCTCAGGGTCCCGCTGGGACACCAGCCCCAGAACACACAGCTCTTGAAGCTCAGGGCCCCGTTCACACTTCCAAGGGACACTGCAGCGAAGTCCCCTGCTGAACGTGGGGTGGCTCAGGTCTCTGGGTTGGTTTTCACAGGACTAGCAAGGATGCTGAGGACTCAGGGGGGAGGCTGGCCTCAGCCCCGGAGGGACCCCAGGAGCCTGCAGTGGAAAGCCACCAGGCCCCAGAGACAACCCTGCTGGACAGGAAGACTGTCCCCACTGGGACCGGGGCCCCCGATGTGTTTCAGACCCTCCAGCACGTTCTGAGTTCCCTGGAGGCAGCCGCTGCTGCCTGGCGCCACCGACCCCCAAGCTGTCCTGGGCCAGTGGAGGCAGAGGACGAAACAGAGGGGGCCCGGGGGCCCTGCGCGGAGCAGGAAGGGGCCAGGGGTTGCCAGCAGGAGGCAGCCCGCCTGGCCGAGAAGAACGCCTGGTTGAGGCTGGCCCTGGGCAGCCGTGAGGACGAGCTGGTCCGCACACAGGCCTCCCTGCAGGCCATCCGGGCTGAGAAGGAGGCGCTGCAAAGAGAGGTGAGTGGATGGCCGAGTCCCACCTCCCAGGGCTCCCTGTCTCTGAGGGAGGAGGCAGGGCCAAGTTCCTTCATTCAGTGAAACAAGGCATCTGCATGGAACATTGACTGCTGAGACCAGCGACAGAAGGTCCCTTGCAATCTTAGTAAGAGGGTCCGGGAGGCCCACTTGATTAAAAAAAAAAAAAAACAGAAGGAGGGCTTGGAGGAGTGACTTAAGAATTTGGGGGAAGAACATTCGTCCCAGGCAGAGGGAACAGCCGTGCAAAGGTCCTGAGGTGGGAGCATGACTGATGTGTTCAAGGAACAGCAAAGACGCCAGTGTGACTGGAGCAAACAAGAGGGCACGTGAGGGAGATGAGGGCAGGGAGGTGACAGGCAGACTGTGCAGGGCTGTGGGGAGGACTCAGGCTTTTGCTCACAGTCCTGAGCAGAGTGGGTGTGCCCTGAGGCAGTGCTCACCGGCGCCCTCTGGCGGCTGTGGGAGGAACAGTCTGTGGAGGTGAGGGCAGAATCCTGATGTTCAGGAGGTGGCTTCAACCCTCCTGGTCCTCTGTGCTGAAAATTATGGAGGTGGCAAGAAGTGGGAGGATTCTGGGTGAGGTTGAAAACGGAGCTGAGGCTGGGTGCGAGGACCTGAGGCTGTGTGCGGTGACACACACCTGTAATCTCAGCAAGTTGGGAGGCTGAGGCAGGAGAATCGCAAATTCCAATAAAAAATAAAAAGGGCTGGGGATGTGGCTCAGTGGTTTAGTACTCCTGGGTTCAATCCCCAGTTCCAAAAAAAGGAGGAGGAGGAGGAGGAGGAGGAGGAGGAGGAGGAGGAGGAGGAGGAGACAGAAAACAGAGCTAGTGGACTCGGGGATTGGGTGTGTGACCTAGAGAGAGACCAAGGACCACTCTGGCGTTGGCTGCTGAGGGACTGACAGAGGGGACTGGGGAAGCAGATGGAGGGACAGGTTTGGCTGGGGGGAGACCCGGAGCTCTCTGGGTACTGATCAACTCAAGATGACCACTTGGGGAGAGCCACTAGGGGACAAGGGGACAGCTATACGGTTGTCCTTCAGTATCCTTGGGAGACTGGTTCCAGGACCCACTTCAGATACCAAAATCTGCAGAGGCTCAAGTCTTTCATTTATTTATTTTATGTGGTGCTGAGGATCCAACCCAGGGCCTCGCACGTGCTAGGCAAGTGCTCCACCACTGAGCTACGACCCCAGCCCAAGGCTCAAGTCTTTAGATAAAATTGTGTGGCATTTGCCTGCACATCCTCCTAGACTGGAAATCATCTCTAGGTGTCTCACGACACCCAACGCTGTGCACAGAGTTGTCACAAGGTTTTATTTAGGGAATAATAACAAAGAAGAAGCTGCTTGTGTTCAGTTCAGGTGCCATTTTGTTCAAATATTTTTAGTCCGTGGTTGGTTGAATGTGAGGGGTGACTGTATGTCCTGTTTCAGAGCTCACGGGGATATTTGGGCATCTTTAGCATGTAGGTGACATTTAAAGCCTTGTGGCTGAGCAAGATGGTGGAGAAAAGCCCTCCTCTCCAAGTGGTAGGAAGACAGGGCCAGGGAGCTCAACTTGGGAAATGGGCTCCATGGGCCTGGAGGTGTGGCTCAGTGGTAGGGTGCGGGTTGGCATGTGGGAGGCCCTGGGCTCTGTCCCCAGAACCACACACACTATCTCCTGAAAAAAAAAGAAAAAAGAAAGAAATGAAACTCTCTTCATGGGGTACAGTGGCACATGCCTGTAGTCCCAGACATTAGGGAGGATGAGGCAGGAGGACCTCTTGAGCCTAAGAGTTTGAGACCACTCTGGACAACCTTTCAATAAATAAAAAAGTGGGATCATTTTTCCTCCAGAGGGGGGCCCATTTCCCTGCTGGGAAAGATAAGTCATGCATGATGAAGGACATGCACAAGACCATGTAGTGAGGGCTTCAGCGAGGTGACTATAGGGGCTTCTGCCTTCCAGCTGGACTTGCCCCTGACCTAGGAACAGGCCTTGGGGATGGCTGGCAGGTGATTGGAGCCCCCAGCCTGATATTCCCCATCATCCCCCAGGTCCAGGAGCTGCAGGATTCCATAATGAGGCTGGAGTCCTCCCCGCCTCCCTCTCGCCACCAAGCAGGTGGTCCGGGCAGTGATTCGAGCAGCTCTGGGGCAGATGGGGAACTCTGGGGAACTCAAGTGAGTATGAGAAGTACAAACCCCTGGTCCTGATAGACTTAGCATTTAGGAGGATGATCTTAATTCCTGGTCATGGAATCCAGTTGCTTCTGGGGTTGGAAAAATCTTGATCCTGGGCTCTTGAAGCTCACCAGGTCCATCAAGTGACTTCTTCTTGGCAGGACTCCTCCCTGGTTCAACCCCTGCTCCGGCGCCTCCGGAGTGATTCCAGCACCCACATTCTGGGGTCTCTCTCCATGCAGCAGCCCCTTTCCCCTGAGACGCACATCATGGAGTCCCGGTTGGAGCAGCTCCGGGGGTGAGAGCCACAAATGCTGAGCTCTTAAGGGCACTGGCACCCCCCACAGCTGGGTTACAATTCTGGGAGTCTGGAGCTACAACAGGGGAAGGAGGGTGGAAATCAGACCCTGGCTATCACCAGTGGCCTCTCATTTCCCCTCTTTCCCACCTTCGGAGGCAGGAGTATCGAGAAGCTGAAATGCTTCAACCGTCTGCTGTTGGCTGTGCTTCAAGGGCACAAGGGCCGCTGTGAGAGTCTCAGCATGCAGCTGGGCCAGCGGGAGGCCGAGGCCACAGCACTGCGTCTGGCCCTGCAGTACAGGTTGGTGCACCCCCCACAGTGACCTCGGCAGCTGTGGAGGGAATGGCTCCACCTGCCCAGGAGCCAGGACCCTTGTGGGAGAGCATGTTTTCTGACTGTGACAATTAAGGCGACTTCAGACTGAGAAGAGAGGGCAGGGGTGAGAAGTGAGGAGTTTAGGAGCCAGATGGAGCTTGGTGTCCTGCAGTACTCAGAGCCAGTGTCCCACAGTGAGGACTGCGAGGAAGCCTATGGGGCCCTGCTTGCTCTGCGGGAGGCTGACTCAGGATCAGGGGATGAAGTCGCCCAGGGTGACCTGCAGGTGGCTGAGAAGGAAGCATGGAGACTGCTGGCACAAAAGGAGGCTGCCATGGATGGAGGGACACCACGGCCCAGGTACCCTGCGAGCTCTGGGAACTGTGCTGGTGGGTGACTGAGGTCCTGACTGGGGAATGGGACTCCCAGAGCTGGCCACGGGTTTGGGTTTGATGTTGCTGTGCCCAGCAAGGCTGGCATTGAACTCACTTTGGTTGGCTAGCATGAGGTCTAACTGGGATTTCCTATGGTTACTTATCAAGGGTGGCATGATGGTTGACAGCCATTAGGGTTGGCAAGGGACCCACCAGGGAGGGTAGGAAAGTGGATGATGGAGAACTGATTAGAACTGGCATGATGGTGCTTAATGACGTTGGCCTGAGGTTCCGTGGTACCCACCGGGGTTGGCAAGCTGGGTGATGGTGCCCATTGGGTTGGCCACGATGGTGTCTATCATGTTGATATGAGATGGTGCCATTAGGTTGGTGAGATGGAACCTGCCATATTGGTATGAGCAAATGGTGCCCGTTAGGTTGGCATGGTAGTGTCCACTGTCCACCATGTTGCCTTGATAGAAGGTGGTTCCCACTAGAGTCCACCTCATGGTGCCTACCACATTGGTATGATGCAGGGCCCAGCACAGATGACCCAGGTGCATCATGGTCCAGTGAGATGGAAGGTGATGGAACTGACAAGTTTGTCCTGAAGTTAGCAGGACTGTGCTCATCGGTGTTAACACGGGACTCTCACCTGTTTCCTGTAGCCCCGAGGGCAGCAGCGTAGATAAACCCACGCCACAGGAAGTGGCATCCCGGCTCCAAGGATATGTCCAGCGTCTCCAGGAACGCCGTGCTCTGGTGAAGATCCCCCCGGGGCCTGGCCCCACCTCGGCACCTTTGCCCACCGTGCCCCATGCAGAAGCCATGGTGCAGGCCATTCTGGAGACCCAGCCTGGCCCTGCCCTGCCCCGGCTGGAGAAGATGCAGATCCAACAGGACCTGTTGGCCACACGGGTACAAATGGACTGAGGTCACCATGTCATTCTTTCCTGGACAGACAAAAGCATTTCTGAGGCCGAGAGGGATGTGGTTGGGGGACCAGGAGAGTTCTACTGGACTCGGGGCAGGTTTCCTGGAGGAAGGGCAATTGGAGTTGAGGTTTTGAGGGATGAAGAGGAGTTTGTCCTTTGGGATTCAGATTTTTATGAGACTCTGAATCTGAGTTTCCAAATTCTGTTCTTGGGAAGAGAATTTGGGGACAGGGAAGGATCTGGGTTTGTAGCCTGGCATGAAAGACCTGAGGTTCTGGTTCAGGGAGGCTGGGTATTTGCCTATCATGCATGAGGTCCTGGGTTCCATTCCCAGCACAGAAAGAAGAAAAAGGTTCTGGAATCAGAGAAATTCCAGAAACTTCCACTGATCTACTGCTTGACTAAGAGATGCCATTTCCACAACTGTAGCTTATTATTTTTTTTTAATTGCACCCAGGAGCACTCTACCACTGAGCCTTTATAGATTTTGAGACAGGGTCTTGCTGCATCGCCCAGGCTGGCCTTGAACTAGAGTTCCTCCTGCCTCAGCCTCCCAAGTTGCTGGGAATTCAGGCGTGGCCACTGTGCCCAGCCATCGCTACGGCTTTTAGGGGAGGGAGGTATTTCCTGTCTCTGGAGCCTCAGTTTCCCCAGCGGTTGATCCCAGAGGCACTCATTCTCCGTCCTTTCTACGGTCCTTCAGGAGACCCTTGCTGAACTGATGCTGCAGTTGCAGCTGGTCCGGCGCGAGAAGCGCAGCCTGGAGCTGCGGGACGCTGCCCTCCGAGCCCAGGGCCCTGCCCACCTGCTGCTGCTGGAGCAGCTGCAGTGGGAGCAGGCGCAGCTGGGGGCTGGAGGGGTGGACAGCAGTGGTGGAGGCAGCAGCAGTGGGGACGAGGAGGAGTGGGCGCAGGTGAGTGGCCCTGCATGGACCTGGTAGGGTGGCAGCCTGCTACTGGCCGCGTGGTCCTGGCCCGTTGATCCCCCCTTGAGCTCACCCTCCGTTTCTGCCCAGAGAAGCAAGTTGAATGGTTAAGTTCCTGCCACACCTGCTGCCTGTACTTTGCAGTTCCTTTCCTTGGGTGTCTCTAACCAGGACCAGCTGCAGCTGTGAGCCGGTCTCTCCCCTCTTTCCCATGGGGTTTAGGGTTTTCCACTCAAACCTATACCATCCCCAAGCCCTGCGTTCCTCCTGTCCCATCCCACACCCCAGTCTCTGCCTCATCTCCTCCCAGATTTTGATACCTTCTCCTTCCTGCCTGGTTGTGTCTGTCCTTTCCTAAAGTCTTCAGCGGCTTACAGGCCTTTTTTTTTCTTTTTGGTACTGGGAATTGAACCCAGGGGTGCTTAACCACTGAGCCACACCCCATGCCCTTTTTGTAGTTTATTTAGAGACAGGGTCTCATTAATTTGCTTAGGGCCTCACTAAGTTGCTGAGGCTGGCTTTGAACCCACGATCCTCCTGTCTCAGCCTCCAGAGCTGCTGGGATTATACGTATGCTCCACTGTGCCTGGCTCACAGGCCTTTAAAAAAAAACAAAAAACTTTTGTGTTTTTTAGTCAGAAGGTTCTTGCCCTGTTGCCCGGCTGGCCCCAAATTCTTGGGCACAAGAGATCTATCTTCCTGCCTCAGCCTCCCAAGCAGCTGGGACTCCAGGCATGTGCCACCACGTCCAGCTCAGTGCAGGTTTCCTAACGCAGCCCTTGAATCATCTCTCTCGTCTCCAAGACTTCATACTGACTGTGCTTCCGCCAGGAACACCTCTCCCCTCTTTGTGTAATAGAAATCCTTGGCCTTCTGTAGCCCTGAGCTCAGAGGTCACCTCCTCCTGGCAGTCCTCCTGGACTGTCGTCAGATGAGGTCCCCTGTTATTTATTTCCCTTTTCAGAGAGAAGCTTTCCCCATATTGGGGTATCTCATCAGACTGAGGGCAAGGGCTGTGGCTGACAGCAATCTGGGTGGCTTCGATGTCCAGCCTGGGTGAGCACACCCCAGGGGCCTGGGCTAATGTTACTTTTCCCTCCCTTTTCTTCCTCTTAGGGCCTTCCTGCTGTTCCTGGTGGCTCTAGTGGCCTTGATGGAGGCCAGTTAGGCAGAATGTGGGACCCAGAGAAGTTAGCCAAAGAAATAGAGGCATCAGTCACCAGGTAGGTGTGTCACCAGGTAGGTAGGCCTGGATGGGGGTGGATGGGCTGGCAGGGCATGGCAGGGCGGCAGCATTGTGTGCAGGCGTGTTTATGTGAAAGTCCACGTGAAAGTCCACGTGGTTGAGAGGGGGACAGGGAGGCAGGATTGGCGATGGCCATGAGCTGCCCCTCTCTCCACCGCTGTGCTAGGACCCTGGACCTGCGGGAGCAGATGCAGTCTCTTAGAGAGCAGCTGGAACAGGTAGCTCAGAAGGGACGAGCTAGGCGGACCCAGAACGCTGAGCTGAACACTGATCTCTGCAAAGCTCACAGGTGGGCCCCGGCCTGGTCATCATCTACTTGGTGACCTCACAAGCGTCCCCAGCTCTCCCTGGGCCTCAGCTGCCCCCTGTAAAAAGGGCAGCAAGTCCAGTTCCCCCCACGCCTCCCTGCGGCCTCTGAGCCGTACCAGGGCCCCAGCAAGACCCGGCTCAAGAGCGCACGCACTGGATGGGCGAGCGCAGCCCCTGCTTTGGCGCAGCGCGGGGCAGTTCCTGGCTCAGCCACCCACTCCCTCCAGTGCCCTGGTCCTGGCCTTCCGAGGAGCCCACCGGAAGCAGGAAGAGCAATGCCGGAAGCTGGAGCAGCAGATGGAGCGAATGGAAGCCCGGCAGGCCGAGGAGCTCGCCGTGCTAGAAGCCACCGCCAGAGCCCTGGGAGGACGCAGGCCTCCCTGCCCACCCCCTCAGCTGGGGGAGACCTTGCTGTAGGCCCTCAACCAGGCCTGTCATAAAGCATACTGGAGTGACATTGTCCTGTGCGGTGACTTTGTGTTTGGGGCTCATTTAGCACGACGGGGACTGATGGGAGGTGACTGGGCATTTGAAGAAAACCCAGTGTCTTTGCCCTGGCACCATGTGGGGGAAAAGTTTGAGACTGAGGTCCAGCCAGAAGTGACCTAGGTTGTAGGGACAGAGACCCCCGACTGGGGCAGTTTGGGCTCAGTGAGGTCTCCGGCGAAGCCGAAGTTCTACCAGTTCTCTTTGTCCAGAAGCCCAGGGTGGGTCCAGGGGAGCAGGACACCTTCCCTGCCCATGCCTGCCCAGGGAGGTGGGGTCTGGGTTGGCAGGCGCTCTCCAAGAGAATGCTGGGGCCCCAGCAGGGAGACTGGGGCCAGAACGGGTCAGGTTCGGGTTGTGCAAGATGAGTGCCTGCTCCCAGGGTGGTGAGGGGCACAGGAGCCAGAGATGGCTTTGGAAATTGCATTGCAAGATCATGGAGTTTGGGGTGGGGGCAGTCACCCCAAAGGCAAAAGCCTGGGACTTGGGCTGCCTGGTGCTTTGGGGGTAGGAGGAACTCAGAGCAAGTGTCCGAGCAGCTGGGGCCTTCTCCTGTGGGGGTTGGGAGCTGGGAGGAGTGTTTTTGCCAGGTTAATAGCAGGCAGCTGATTAGCGTGTCATTTGCATAGACCACACCCCTCTGTCCCTCCGCAACTGAGGGGCTGGGTTGGGGAAGGGGCTGAAAACGACCCAATCACGCTAGGATTAGCGGCCAGCTGTCCCTCCTGGGCAGTAGCTGAAACCCAAGATGAGGATTAGGAAGGTTTCCTCCACAGCCTTGGCGGGAGGGCGGGGCTCGGCGGCAGCACCTGGCCGCACCTGTGCAGGTGTGTGACAGGCGGGTGCCTTTCCCAAGGGAAGGCCACGGGTCAGCGCGTCAGTGGATGGTCTTGTCGACCTGAGAGGCAGAACAGGAAGAGAATGACAACAGAGTCTCTTCCCATGAGCGATGGGGCTGGTGACCTTCGGTCCCTGCGCTGCCTCTGGACCCAGGCCAGACAGTTTCCGGGGAAGGCAGGGAAACTGAGGCGGGTCACCTTGCTCTTGGGAGAAGCCCAGGAACTAACTTCCCTCCGTCCTGTCCTTTCTAAGAGTGTTCTTAATCCCTAGTCCCACCAGGTTGACGAGGGGAGGGGCGAACAGGGAAGCCAAGGTCACCTGTAGGAGGGGGAGGGGGCTGCTTCCCAGGCAGCCGGGGCAGCGTCTAGCCGTTCCCACGGGCGCCCTCGCGGCAGATGGGCCCAGGCCCTTTTGTCCCGGGTCCGCGGCCGCCGCAAGGTCAAATGTCACCGCGGGGCCGCGGGCAGGGGTCAGCTGGGGGCGGTGCCGAGGCTCAGCCCATCACCAGTCGGGCCCCAGGGGCGCGGGGGTGGAAGGGCTGCTGGTAGAGGGCGGGTGGGCAGCCCTGGAGCTGGAAGGTCCTGAGAAGGGGCAGGTGGGAAGGGGCAGCCCTGCCTCCAGTGTCTCCCACCCAGTCCCCCAGATTCAGTTCCTCCTCCCCCACCAAGTCAACTGCCCCTGCCAGTTTCCTGTCCACTTCCCTTGTGAGTCCCCCCTCTCAAGCTTTCTCTCACTTTTAAGTCCACCTTTTTGATATCTCCTATGAGACCCCACACCCCATGTCCGCCACCCAAGAATGCTGGCAGGTTTAGGCCAGGGGAACCCGATCCTTACCCCAAATAACAAGCCAGTGCCCCCAGGTTCCCATGAAGCTCCAGAACTAAAGTGTCATTTGCCTGCCCAGGCTCCCTCCCCCAGCAGGACTATGAGCAAAACCCCACTCTAGTCAGATCCATGAGAAGTCCTTGCTCATGTCTAACCCTAGTCTTTCCTGCTTTCTCTATTAAGTCTTTTTCCATTTCACACTAACCAGACCCTTTCTGGATGATCCAGAGGCCCAGGGATGGGTGTGACTGGCTGGCTAAACTGAATCTTAATTTCCCTTTAAGTATCATACAGTCTCTAAGCATCTCTCCCAGCCCCAAGTCTCTCACTGGAAGGGCTGGTATAAGATCAGACAGGGGCAGAGGGCACTGCTGTCCTGTCTGTGGCTCTCAGAGGCTCAGATATGTGCCCTGGTGTCCAGTTCTAGGTCCAGGGCTAGGCAGGAGAACAGGCTGGGTGGCTGCACCTTCAGGACTCATAGGTAAAAGGTCACCTGAGGAAGAACTTTTCCAGTTGGTTAAACATTAACAGGTCTAGAGCCGGCGACTCAGGCTTCCCCTGCTCCCAAGTCCAGTCTTGCATGCAAAGTGTGCTTACTAAATGCTGGTGAGGGTAGAGGGTCCGGCAGAGGCAGTGAGGGGCTTTGGACACGGTGGCGGGTGGGCGGCTCCAGGGTTCCTGGAGGAGATCTTGTAGTCTCCAGCCGGTCTCCAGGCCAACCCCTTTCTGCAAAGCACAGAGGGAAAGAAATGAAGGGGACAGGGACAGGCCCTGGCAGGGGTGATTGGTATTCCTGTGGTCTCCAGCCCGGTGGAGGGCTGGTGGAGGGCCGGTGGATGGTCGCAGAGTGCCCTGCCCCCAGAGGCCTGAAATTCTGTAGAAGGGACCCCCTGACTTCGCTACTCCTTACCCGTCCAGCCAGACTCAGACCACACCACCCCTTCTCCCTGGAGGCTCTGGGCACCAGGTGTTCGCCCAAGCAGAGAAAGGGTGGAGTGGGGGTCGGACGGACGCGGCGACTTTCTGGAAGAGGAAGCAAACACAATCCATCCTGCAACTGTGCGAAGAAATGCCCCAGGGTGTGTGTGTGTGTGTGTGTGTGTGTTGGCAGGGGCGTGCCCCCGGGTGCAAAAGTCCCCCGATTATTGCTTCTGCTGGGAATGCGTGGGGCTGGGGGCTTCCGAGGGGCGCCTTGAGGGTGTTTGAAAGACGTAACGTCCAAGGCCGGAGGTGGAGGGAAGGGCCACGGAGAGACATTCTGGCGACATTAGAGGAAGGGCAGAGGGCAGTCGCCGCTCAGGCCCCCGAGGCGGCCCTGCAGGGGTTAAGGCTGGAGCGGGTGGAGGGCGGGGGCCTGGGGAGGGGGTGGGGGAGGGTCAGGCCAGCGGCCCCGCGCTCCGCCCCCGTCCCTCCCGCTGGCCCGGGCGCCGGGCGCCGCGCGCGGCCACCCATGCCCTTATAAGGGCGGCCGTCGCCCGGGCAACGAGCGCCCGCCCCCAGCCCGCGGCGCGCGCCCCTGCCCCCGCCCCCGCCCCCCGCCCGCCCCGCGGATGGAACGTTGTGTGTCAAACCGGCCGCAGCGCGAGGCCGGCGCGCGGGGTCGGCGGCAGCGGCGGCGGCGGCGAGAGCGAGGCTTGGGCCCAGGCGCAGGCCCAGGCCGGGCGGGCGCGGCCGCGGCGGGGGCGGCAGCTCGGGAGGCGCCGGCCCGCGGCCCTGCAGGCCCCGAGCGGCCGCCGCGGGCACCTGGGGGCCCTGGGGACCCAGGGGGCGCGGCGACTGGCCCCGGCGCGCGCCCGCCGCCCCTCCCCCTCGCCACGGGCGGCCGCGCAACTTGCGGCCAAACTTTCCCCCCGGCCTCCCGCGCTCCGATGGCGACCCGCTAAGTTGGCCGCAGACCCAGGCCGAGCGGCGGCCAGGCCAGAGGGCGGCCCCTGCGCAGCCCGGGCCGGGTCATGGCCCGCGCGCCCCTGCCGGGGCCCCAGGGCGGCGGGGCGCGAGACCTCGGGGCCCCGGGCCCACGCCTCTAGCGCGCCCCCGCCGGCCCCGCGCACGCGTGGGAAAGTTGGCCTGGAACCGGCCCGACCAGTTCCGCCCGGGCGCGCGGACCGGCCGCAGGAAGTTGCTGCAAAACTTTTTTGGGGGGTGCAGCCGGTGCCCCCCGCGCGCCGGGGCCGGATGCGCGCCTGGTAGGCTTCCCCGGGCCGAGAGGGGTGCCCGAAAGGAAGAACGAGGAGGGGGCGCCCCGGCCCCGCTGCCCTGGGGCTATGGCCATGGTGACCGGCGGCTGGGGCGGCCCCGGCGGCGACACGAACGGCGTGGACAAGGCGGGCGGCTACCCGCGCGCAGCCGAAGAAGACTCGGCCTCGCCCCCCGGCGCCGCCAGCGACGCGGAGCCTGGCGACGAGGAGCGGCCGGGGCTGCAGGTGGACTGTGTGGTGTGCGGGGACAAGTCGAGCGGCAAGCATTACGGCGTCTTCACCTGCGAGGGCTGCAAGAGCTTTTTCAAGCGGAGCATCCGCCGCAACCTCAGCTACACCTGCCGGTGAGCCCCCCATCCGCGCGCGCACCGCCGCCGGGCACCAGCCCCGGCCTGGGGCGGGCCTCTGACCTGCTCGGTCACCTTGGGCCTGGTGCTGACCTTCCCTGCGCCTCCACTCCCCCTTTGAGCTAGGGACACAGCCCCCCTCCCGCCATTCCTTTCCTGGGGTTGTGTATACAGTTGGCGCTGCATCGATGCAGATCCCCCCCCAATCAGGTGGTCCCTCGCGGCTTCTGCCTCGGCTTCTTGCTCGTCTGTTCTTTTTCTCCGAGGAGGGGGTCGTGGCCGCGCGGGGACGGGCTGGGGGTGCTGTCAGGAGTGGGACCCTAACCCCAGGGCACCCCTTCTCTTGGGGATTCGGCGCGCGGCAGAGCCCTCGGGAATCGAACGTGGAACTTGGACCGTGGAGCTCGCAGAGTCCAGGGGCCATTGTCTGCGGCCGCGCGGATCGATACGGCGCGCCCTTGGGGTCAAATATCACTTCCAAAGTCGCCCAGGCTACCGCGGCAGCTGGAAGGAGGCTGGGATGGCACAGTGTGGTCTTCTTCACATAAGGGGCCCTGCTGTGGAAGGGGAGCTGGGCTTGTCTGTCAGGGGGCACCCCCTCGGCTCTCCCTGGGCTTTGGGTCACCGGAAACCACCACTGGAGGGCCAGCAGGGCCACCGGAATTGACCGCACCCCCGCGCACACACCAAGGGATGGGTGCAGACCTGGGGCTCCTGGACAGTCCTGTGAAGTTTGGGGCCACTGAGAGGTTATGGGAATGAAATGCTTCTGAGGAGGAGCCCTGGGTGGTCCCAGTTGGAGACCCCTCCGGCAGGGTGTGGCTGTGCCGGCTCTTCCTGTTGGTGCTGGGGATGGAAGGTCCGCTGGAGGAAGGGTTGGGTGTCCCGCCTAGGGAATGGTGGATATCCTCTCCTTCACTGACAGGCCCCACCCTGCACCCCCCAGGAACAACGTGGTCTCTGTGGGGGTAGGATGGACAGTCCCATTTCCCAGATGCACAAAACTGAGGTCCAGGGACATCTTGCCTCCTGCCCTGGATTCCACATGGAGCATATCTGATTCAGCTGGGCTCAGCAAGGGGAACTGTGGGGCCAGGGAGGGAGGGGGCTGAGTTGGAGTCATTGCATCCCCAGAGAGAGCTGCTGACCACGGGCTGGTTGGCAGAGGCACCATGTGGGGACCCGGATGACTGAGGCTGGAATTTGGCCCCAGGTCCCTGGTCAGAGCCTGCTGGGGGGTGGGTGTGGGTTGGGGGGTGGGGCAGGTAGGGGGTGGGGGGACTGGCCTGCTCCCTCCTCCAGCGCTAACTGGGCCACCAGACTTTGGCCTCATTCTTGCTGCTGGAATAAATGCCCGTGCTCTGGTTGGGTCTTTAGGGAGGGCAAAGGAGGGGGCTCAGGCAGTTTCAGGATCCCAGTGTACCTGAGGGCGGGGTCAGGGTGCAGCAAGAGGGGGAGTTGTTTGGAGGCGGCAGATTCTTCAGAGCTGTGTGGCCCAGGGGAGTCACTGTCTCTCTCTGAGCCTCCAGTTCATTAAGCAGTTGGCCTGGGGGGTTTCATGTCAGTGCCCTAGAAAGACCCCAGTCCGAGCCTTGTCCTCAACGGGCTCTCAGTCTGGAGGAGACACCGATGCCCGGAGCCTGTTGGGTCTGGCCTCCTAGGGAGGGAGCACAGGGGTTTGCCTGGGGGTCAGGGAAGGCTTCCTGGAGGAGGGACCCAGGTGGTTCTTTTAAGCATGAAGGGTTTGGCCAGCAGGAGCCGGCACTCCTGAGGGGGCCCAGGTGGCAGCTGGGGGAGCTGGGTTGTAAGACCAGACTGTCAGGCCCTGGAGGAGCTGGAGCCAATGGGTCTGTAGTGCTAGACTGAGGCCGTGGGGAGCCTCGCAGGGCACGGGAGCAGGGGAGGGCTGTGTCCTGAACTGGACACCCTGGCAGAGGCGCACACTTGTGGTCCCAGCTGCTCCAGAGGCCCAGGCAGGAGGATGGCTTGAGCTGTGGAGTTCTGGGCCAGCCTGGGTGACATAGCAAGGTCCCATCTCCAAAAAGAAAGAAAAAAATAGGACTGGAGGCCAAAGGCCAAAAGCCAAAGAGGAGGCTGAACTGGGCGATGTGATTGGGCAAGGTATATACTCTTTAGGTGAGATAACAGGAAGAACTTACTGTTTCCTTATCTGGGGAGACAGATCCGTTCAAATTCTATAGCTGGGAAAGTTGAGGCCGAAGGCTCAGGGCCTCCCCTGAGGTCAGATGGCCCTGAGTAGGCCCCCTGCCCTTGGGCCCCAGGCCTGGCCCGTTCCACCCGGCTGCCCTGGATCCTCCCCCTGCAGTCTGCTGGGGCTTTGTTCGGGTTCTGCCTGAGTTCCCTCTGCCCTAGTCGGGCCTCTTGCTGGGCTCAGTGGCTGGTGCCTCGGCCTCCGCCCTGTTTGCCCTGCCTCTGAGTTCCCTGGCTGGGCCTGGCTCTCCCACCCCGCCCCAGGCCCACAGCATCCCTGTAGGAAGGCCACCCGTGCAGTTTTGGCTGGGCGTCACAGCTGGGTGCCCCTCTGTGTCTTTAATGTTTGGAGGGTTTATTTCAGTCTCTCACCGTGTCCTCTTGGTGCAGGGGTGTCTGGCCCCGGGCCTCAGGGAGCCCCCAGCCCATGGGGGAGTGCGGGGGCCAAGGGGAGAGGGTTCTGGGGACATCCGAAGAACAAGGGCCTGAGCTTTTCCCTCCTGGGGCTGAGCCTGGCCGGGGAGCCCACTGCCTGTTGGGACCTCCTGGAAGGGACAGCAGCAGGCCACCGGGCTGCGCAGAGGAAGCAGCTCAGGGTGGCTTCCGGCCTGGATGGAGTCAGAGGAGGGGAGGTGGCTGTGGCCCTCAGGGGGACCAGGGGCTCCTGGGTTCATTCCTCCTTAGTGCAGGCCCTGGGCAGGCAGTGCGCCGGGGTCCCCAGTGGTGTGACCCCATAGACCCCTGGCACATGGCCTGGCCTCTAGTGCCTTAGTCACTCACAAACCCAGCTCCCTGACCAGGTCCCTTCTCTCCCCCCATAGTGACCCTGGGGACAGGGGCCCTACCTCTTAGCCTGACGTTGACCAAATACAGTGACACCATTCAGTTCTCCGTCCTGGCTCTCTGTCCTGTTGCCCCTCTCCCCAGAGCTCCGCTGCGCTCCAGCACCCCTTCCGGGGCCCCTTGCTGTGCTCACTGCCTCCCCAGACACCTGCCCGCTCAGCCCGCGGCCACCTGCCCTTCCCGCCCTTCCGTACCTGGAGCCCTCAGTGCCGAGCCCCTGCCCAGGGAGCCCCAGCCCGTTCCCCAGGGCGGCTCAGGGAGATGGTGTGGATGTCATGGGAGCCCGGCTTCTGTGTGTCCCCAGGTCCAACCGTGACTGCCAAATCGACCAGCATCATCGGAACCAGTGCCAGTACTGCCGCCTCAAGAAGTGCTTCCGAGTGGGCATGCGGAAGGAGGGTGAGTGTGCTGGGGCTGCGAGGCCTCCCCAGCCGTCGGCCCAGGGACGGCTCCCGCCTGCAGCCTCCTTCCCCCTGCAGCCTCCTTCCCCCTGCAGCCTCCTTCCCACTGTCCTTGAGCCCTGGGCTGCAGCCTGGCCCTAGGCTGCATTATGACCCGAGGCCCCTGCAGCTGAGAGGCCAGGGTCCCGCCGGGGCCCTCGGGGGCTTTCTCAGCCAGCCCCTCTTCTCAGAGTCCTCGGTGTCTCCCCTGGCCTCAGAGGCAGATCCCCAGCCTGACTCCTTGGTGGCCTCCCTGTCCCTTCTGTGTTTGATTTGACTGGCCTCGCCTCCACCTACACCCCCCTTGTGTGTGTTTGTCCAAGGCAGGAACTCGGCCAGATTAAGGCAAAAGGTGGCCTGTCCTTCCTCCTGACCCCAGGCCCTGGGAGCCAGAGGCAAGTCAAGCCTCCTGCCCCTGCCCCAGGAATCTGGGCCAACAGACACGTGCTGGGCAGCAGGGCCTGTGATTCGGTGGCCCTTGGAATTCAAGTGGAACCCAGCGGTACCCCAGGAGCCCTGGGTCTTAGGATGGAATTCAGTCTGTTGGACCAGATTCCCTGTGCTGGGTTACAGGTTAGGCTGTCAGTTCTTCCTGGCGTCTAACTTGAGTGTCAGCTGCTGAAAGTTAGTTCCTTCTTGCTGGACCTCTCTGGGAAAAGCTGCTCAAAATCTTTGTCTTAAAATCATCTGCACTGGGTGTGGTAATCCCATCTACTAGGAGGCTGAGGCAGGAGGATCGCAAGTTAGAGACCAGCCTGGACAACTTAGTGAGACCCTGTCTCAAAATACGATTAAAAGCAGCTGGAGATGTGGTTTGGCAGTAGACACCCTGGGGTCCGTCTCCAGCACTGCAACCAAAACCCAGACAAGCCTACCTCAAGGAAACACCGCTCCCTTTGGTCCCTTTAGGTCTGAAGGTGACTCCTTTGTCCCTGCCCCCTTCCCCAACCTGGATTTTGCCTCTGCTTGTGCATTTGATCTAAGATACTGATATACCTCAAATCAGGACCAGGATCTCCGAGGTCGCAGTCAGGGTCAGAACTCGTGCTTTGAGCCCTGTCCTGCCTCAGGACCCTTGCGTGGGCTGTTCCCTCTGCCCAGACTGCTTTTCCTCCAGATAGCTGCATGGCTTCCCCCTTTGTCTCCTTCCCCTCCTTCAAGGTTGCCTTGAACATCACCTCCTCAGAGAAGCCCTCCTCATTACCCCCCCCTGCTGTTCCCCCTTCATTTCACACCATCCACCGCGCTCCCTGTCACAATGTCATCCCCTAACGGTGGGCATCTTGATCTTTCTTGTTCACTGATGTGTCCCTAGCCCCTAGTCCAGGGCCTGGCATACAGTAGGTGCTCAATAAATGGTTTTTGGTTTGAATTATCATCCATTCTGCCCTTCCTGTAACACTAGTTGTATAAATTCTCAGTGAATTCAGTGATGGTGTCATCGTCATCACCTGTTTTATAGCTCAAGCAATAGACACAGGACAGGTCAGTGAGGCCAAGGTCTGAGGGCAAGAGAGTTGTGGTTGGGAACTGAGTCCCCACAGTCTGATCTGAGTGAAGAGCAAGAAGCTGGCAATGGGGGTTTGAGGAAGAGGGAAGATCAGGTGCAAAGGCCCTGAGGCAGGAACATGGCCGGTCAAGGAGGGTTGGTGAGAGTGGGGTTAACAATCCAGTGAGCAAAGGGGCAGATGGTCCCTTGGGAGGGGGCAACACTTGTGGGCCTTTTCCCCCTCTGTACCCATTTCACAAGGGACTCAGACTCAAAAATCAATGACAGCAGCTCCAACTCATGCCTCTGCTTCTCTGCTGCCCCTGGTTCCTGCCAGGTCCCCTCTTCCACTGGCTCCATGCTGAGCTGACCTGGAGTTCACAGGGTGTGCCAGCTCGTTACTTGGTCTCTGACTGGCACCCCCCCCCCTGCCCAGCACAGCCCGGTAGCGCTGCAGCACCCTCAGCTGCTTTGTGCCTCAGTTGCCCTCTTCCCACTCACTTGGTCCCTGGAGACATGAACCCTGGCATCAATGGAGCCTCCTCCCTTCATGGGAAAGGCTGCCCAGGGCAGCTGTTCTTTACTGAGGGCCTGTTGCAGGCTGGACCCCAGTCCCAGGCCTGGGGCCGACACAGGCCCTGCCCTCGGGCCGCTGGTGGAGGTGGAGACAGTGGGTCTGCACCAGAGACGGGCTGGCGGAGCTTGGTCACTGGCTTTGGGAACTCGGCTGGCTAGGAGGTCCCAAGTCCTCCTAGGCTCCATCCTTAGCTTTTAGGACCCCATTGATTGACAGCTGGGGATGTGATTGACAGATCCAGCGAGGGCCAAGGAGCAGAGCTCACATCCCGCGAGAAGGCAGTTGGTCCCACTGGGGGCGGGGGGAGATGCTTCCTGTCCCCCAGAAGCTGGGGCAGGGGAGATGGACCTCCCTCCGGTTGGTGGGTCAGGGCAGAGTAGGTGGGGCCTGCAGCCTCCTGGCTCCAAGGGGTGGTGCGCCCAGGGGGTGAGGTTGGGGGTGAGGTTGGGGGTCCGGAGAAAGGTCCAGTGACCCTCTGCCCACTTTTGTCTTCCTCCCCTTTCTTCCTGCTTCCCCTCTTGCCTTGTCTTCCCATACGTGTCCCCCGTGTCCCCACCTGTCCTCTTCCCGCCCCTCACTCCTGCCCCTCCCGCCCCCGCCCTCCCCGCAGCGGTGCAGCGCGGCCGCATCCCGCACTCGCTGCCCGGCGCCGTGGCCGCCTCCTCGGGCAGCCCCCCGGGCTCGGCGCTGGCGGCGGCGGGCGGAGACCTGTTCCCGGGCCAGCCCGTGTCGGAGCTGATCGCGCAGCTGCTGCGCGCCGAGCCCTACCCCGCGGCGGCCGGGCGCTTCGGCGCGGGCGGCGGCGCGGCGGGCGCGGTGCTGGGCATCGACAACGTGTGCGAGCTGGCGGCGCGGCTGCTCTTCAGCACCGTGGAGTGGGCGCGCCACGCTCCCTTCTTCCCCGAGCTGCCGGTGGCCGACCAGGTGGCGCTGCTGCGCCTCAGCTGGAGCGAGCTGTTCGTGCTGAACGCGGCGCAGGCGGCGCTGCCCCTGCACACGGCGCCGCTGCTGGCCGCCGCTGGCCTGCACGCCGCCCCCATGGCCGCCGAGCGCGCCGTGGCCTTCATGGACCAGGTGCGGGCCTTCCAGGAGCAGGTGGACAAGCTGGGCCGCCTGCAGGTGGACTCCGCCGAGTACGGCTGCCTCAAGGCCATCGCGCTCTTCACGCCGGGTGAGGGCCGGGGCTGCAGGGAGGGTGCGGGCTGGGTCTCCACCCCCAGGGACACCCCACTCCCCAGACCTGGGGCCCGCGGGGCGGGGCGAGGACGCTGCCGCCAGTGCGACACCCGGACATCCCCTCCCCCCCATCTCAAGACTCCCAAGGGACTCCAAGCTCGGGCCCCAGACCCAGGGGACCAGCGACTCGGCTCCCAAGACCGGCCCCCGGGATTCCCACGCCCCCTCCCCCTCATCAAAGCCAGCTCTCGGGCCCCGGAGCAGGAGGAGAGCGGAGAGGCCCCCCGCCGCCTGGCCTGGGCTCTCTGCCGGCCCTCTCCCAGATCTCTGGGCTGGCCCAGGCCCCCGGGTGGCCGGAGCTGCGCTGGTTGGGAGTGGGGGCGTGGCTTGAAGGCCCCGCCCTCAGGTGCGGCTGGAGGGGACCCTAAGGTCTTTAGGGACCATCCACAGCCAAAGACCTAACGTAGTGGCCGAGCAAATGGCTCTGCAGTTGTTTGTTTGTGTTGCCCTACAGGGGACGGAACCCAGGGCCTCAAGCACCTGGGCCACAGAGCCACACCTGACTCTTGTTAATTTTGAGAGACTTACACCACCACCCCCTCCCCTGCCTCGGGAAAAACCCACAGCTGTGGCCTCTGCCACCCGCTGCACCTCCAGCTGGGATTCTGTACTTTGGAAAAACACTCCCCAGTCTGTCCCCTGGAGGTTCCTAAGCTGGCTGGAAGGATTCGGGCCACCAGATATTTCCTTGGGACACCAGCACTCTGGGTGGCTGCCTGCCTGTATTTGATAAATTTGGATTTGCCATCTCTTCTTTCCCCAGTAGACTCTTGAGTCTCAGTTTCACGGTACCCTTCTAGAGTGCCGCCACTTCCACTGGTCCCCACATTCACTCGCCTGGAACCAGCTGGGCCCTGCCTCTTTCTTCCCCAGCCTGATGCGTGGCCATAACTTGTGTCCCTTCCAAAGGAGGCATCACTGCCTGCTGCACCTCGAGGTCATTGCTGTCAGGTCTACCTCCACCTTGAACATCAACACTGCCTTAGATGCCCCAATTTCGAACCAAGGGGCACCTAACCATCGAGCCACATCCCCAGTTTTTTTTTTTTTTTTCTTTTTGGATCATTGTGTTTGAGACAGGGTCTAAGTTGCTGAGGCTGGCTATCCTCCAGCTTTGGCCTCCTGAATTGCTGAGATTGCTGGCCATTGCCACCCTGCCCAGCTTAGATGTCCCAATTTATGCCCCAGGGCCCATCTCTCACCTCCAGAGTGGCCCCATCCTTGAACACAGCCCTGAGTGATGGCCCCTAATCAGTCACCCCTGTGGGCCCTGTGTGGTCTGCTGCCTGCAGTCTGACCTTGCCCTCATGTCCGACAGATGCCTGTGGCCTCTCAGACCCGGCCCACGTGGAGAGCCTGCAGGAGAAGGCACAAGTGGCTCTCACGGAGTACGTGCGGGCTCAGTACCCGTCCCAGCCCCAGCGCTTTGGCCGCCTGCTGCTGCGGCTCCCTGCCTTGCGAGCGGTGCCCGCGTCCCTCATCTCCCAGCTGTTCTTCATGCGCCTGGTGGGCAAGACGCCCATCGAGACGCTGATCCGGGACATGCTGCTGTCAGGAAGTACCTTCAACTGGCCCTACTCGGGACAGTGACTGTGGGAGGGCTGGGTGCACACTGGCTGATCTGCAGACCTCAAGGGACACGGATGCCGGCCTCGAGGGACCCAGGGTGAGGGCCCTGGCTTCTCTCCCGAGACACCTATTTTTTAAAGACTGTGGAATGTTTGTCTTTCCCGTTTTTTAAATGATCATAAAACCAAAAAGAGACTGATCTTCCAGGCCCAGCTGGCCCCTCCTGGAACCCTGCCCAAGGAGGGCCCAGGGATGGAGGGCCCAGTGCTGGGCCTGCCTTGTCCCTCCGCATCTCGAGCATGAACTTGCGGGAGGGTGGGGTTGGCCTCCCGGTGATGTGGGCGAAGGCCTGGCCTCTGGCCTGGAGGGGCAGCTGCATGTGCAGGCAGCTCCTCCGGACATGGGGTCCACGTTGGACACTAGGTGACACACATGAGGCCAATAATAAAGCCGTTTCCTACCTGTGTAGCCATCTTTGAGGAGAGGGTGAAACGGGCACCACACCCACTGCTCCCGCTACCGTGAACTGGCGATCGGTGTCTTGTTGGGCAGGTGGGAGGGGAGGCTGGCCGGGGAGCCCAGGATCTGCACCCAGGCGCTCAGGTTCATGGTCCTGCTCTGGCTCCTCAGAGGGAGCCTCCTAGATTTGGATTCCTCCACGTTCTGGGCCAAACACATTTTCTTTGGTCAGTACTAATTATGGTGACTGGGCTCTAGTGTCCTTGGGAGAAATACCCGTGGCTAGTCTTGGCACATGATCTCAGCCCAGATAGCATGGGCCCTCCATTTCTCTGGCCACAGTCATTGGTTCATGGTGACATGTGAGTGCAAGCAGGCCAGGGAGAGTCAATGGCACACTTGGAACTGGAAAGAGAATTAAAGCAGTGCAGCTGAGAGATCAGTTTCCCATGATGCCTTTGGAGCCCCTGGATCAAGCCATACCTGAAATTCTTGGTGTTTTAAATTCCATGAGCTCAGATTTTCCCTTTTGTGTTCAAGATCATTTGAGTTCAGTTTCTTCTCTCAAGTGACTAAAAGCCCCAGGTTGTTTCTAATATTAGCACGAGGAGAATGCAGACAGACTTTAAAATGGGGACTTAATTGAGTGGGTCTGATGTGCAGTTCCACAGGACGCCAGGGACCTGTCATCCCAACCTTTGGATTTGTCCCCAGCTCTGGGCTGGGAAGACACCTATAGGATCTAGCAGCCATCTTCTGTGTTTAGCATGCATGAGGCCCTGGACCAATCCCCAGAGCTCCCCAATCCACCCCCAAAAGATGCCACAGCAAAGGAAGCTTCATGAGACGTCTGAGGACTAAGACCTTGAGGTCTGTCCTGTCTGTCCCTGGGCAGGAATCCAGCCAGGCCTCACTGCTCAACTCTCACTTTTCCATGAAACCCTTCCCATATGGCCTCCTGTAGGAGAATATCTTGAGCCTCCCTGGATCTTAAGACTCTGCTGTTCATCTTTCTGTTACTGGGCTTGGCCTTCCTTCCCCAGACTATGGGCTTCTCAAGGACTAGCCTCATGGCCAGTGGCTGGCACTGTCTACCTGGCCTCCAGGTAGCCTCAACTGCCGCTGTCCCCTGTGGCTCCGTGGGAAAGACTCAGAAAGGGCTGTATCTGGTCTGCTACCACCCGCCTGGCCGGATCCTGGCCACCTGTGCCCCACCTGCCCTACCCAGGGCCTGGCATGGGTCTGGCACCGGGGGACCCTCCACCAGGCCAGGTGTCAGCTGTGCCCGTGCCTGCCTGGCGTCCATCCCCATCCAGCCTGCAGGGCCTGGAGAAGTGGACAAGGGGAAACGCAGGGGCAGGGGCAGGGTCACCTCAGGACCTGGGGGCCCCCCAGGTGGCTCCAGTGCTGCACCCCATGAGTCCTCGGGAAGCTGCCTGGTGAGACTCTGGGGTCCTCTGTCCACCTGGCTTCCATTGTTGGACCTGCAGAAAGTGGCTCCCTGGGGCTGCTGGAGTTGGCTCCTCTGCCTTTGACCAGAGGCCGAAGGAGGCTCCTGGAGCCAAGGGAGCTCTGTGCACAGGTGAGGTTCAAGCCCACTCAAGACCCCGGACAAGGGTCCTTCTCAGGAGCTCACTGTTTTCTCCCCTCTGGAAAACACAACTTTTATTTATTTTTTTTTTTTGTACTGGGGATTGAACCCAGGGGCCCCTTACCACTGAACTACATCCCTGGTCCTTCTTTATTTATTTACTTATTTTTGAGACAGGGTCTTGCTAAGTTGCCGAGGATGGCCTCAGTCCTCCCGCCTCAGCCTCCCAAGTCACACAGCAGAACAGAACAGTTTTTTTCCTTTGATTTTCTGGTGACTACTGAGCAAAACCAGGAGTGTCAAGCAGTTGGAGACAGAAGGTCTTTGATCCCCCTTTATTCCCCTGGGAGGATGGTGGGATGAGAGCAGCACTGCTTCCACCGAAGGGCCTGAGGTCTCAGTCCTCATAAGGTCAGGGTTGGCATTCCCAGGGGAGGTCCTGGGAGAGGGGCCATTAAAGCTGACCACAGAGCCTGCAATCAGCCAAGGCTCACCAGGCCAGGGGAGAAAGGCAAGTCCAAAGGCTGGCAGGCGGGCAGAGAACCAAGGGATCCCTACCCTGGTCTTGCTGCCAGTCTCCAGGACACTCAGAAGTACACAGAGCCCTCACTGTCCTCTTGGTCATCGAATTTCTGGATCTGGGTCTTGAGGTGCCTCAGTTTGGCCTTCAGATAGTGACAGCGCAACTGCTTGTCCAGGAAGCTAGGGTCCTGGGAGGGAAAGAGCCAGGGAAGTCCTTGTAGCAGTCTAGCCAATGGTCCTTGTGCTGTTCAGCCCTTTGTCTTTTCCTTTATAAGCCTCCATTTTTTGAGTGTAAAAGAGGATGACTGAGAGGGAGAAGGGGAATAGCATGGATGGTGGAAGGAGACCCTCATCATCATACAAAATACATGTATGAAGATGTGAATTTGGTGTCAACATAGCTTATATACAACCAGAGATATGATAAATTGTGGTATAAAGGTGTATTAAGAATTGTAATGCAAAAATAAATTTAAAAAAAGAGATGCACAAGATTAAAAAAAAAAAAAAAGAGTATGATTTAGAGTGAGAAGAAAAGAGAGCTCCTGCAGGGCGGGAGGGGACCCAGTAGGGTTGCCCAAGCCTCAGCTTTTTTGTTTTTGAACTGGGCACAGGTGTCCCAGCTTCACAACACTCAGGAGTGCAAGGGAGAAGCTATGTAACCCAGGTGTCCTGACTCACCCTCCACTTTTTCTCAAACTCCCTCCGGATGCGAGCTGCAACTTGGGCCTCCTTCTGCAAGGGGAGGAGGAGGAAGTAGCTCAGGAGATTGGAGCCAAGGAAGAATAGGGAGGCTCAGTGACCCACCCAGGTGAGACCTTGAGCGCTGCCCTTGGCCATGTGTTGTGGCACCCACCCAGCCTAGAGGAAGAAGCCACCAAGGATCTGGCCCCAGTGGGTGTCCCAGGGGCTTAGGTCAGGCCACTTGAAGGGTTGTGGGCAGCAGGGGTTTCTGCCCAGTGCTGACCTGGCTTTGGGGTGGGGGCAGCGAGCTCATCAGGGCCTCCAGCTGCTGGAGCTTTGCCTGTGTGGACCCCACCTCTTGCCGGAGCTCCAGGAACTCTCCATACTGGTCCTGGAACACTGCGACATAGCGGCTGCGTTCCCTCTCACTGCTGACCGGTGGGTACTTGCTGCCGGGTTGAAGGGGTCAGGGTGCGTGGAAGGAACTCCCTGGTTCCCTTCATCAGCGGAGTTAGTTTTTTCCAAGCCCTTGTTTGAGTCCCTGCTAGAAATACCCTTTTCCTCTCTAGTAAACTCCTGGGCAAAGCCCCAGCTTCAGCGCTCCTTCCCTGTTCCCAGGCATCAAGAGCCACCACCGGGGGACACTCACAGCTCATAGTCGGGAGAAGGATGGGGCCTAGGCATTTGCTCCGCACGGATGGCTCTAGTAGGCTTCTTGGTGACCAGGAGGGCCTGGGGATTTAGTTCATCCTCAAATACAATCTTCCTGGGCCTGGCCTTGTGGAATGCGGGCTGGGGCTGGTGTCGCGGGCGGGGGGCGCTGGTTTTGTGGTCTGGAGGCACTGTTCCCTGCAGGTTTGGGGTTAAAGGGGAGTGGGGAGCGTGTGTCAGGAAACTGGGGTCTTTTAACCTGGGGGGTCTGGATCTTTGCCGAGGCCCAGCCTGTGGACTCCTCTGGGCCACACTCACCGGGGGCCCAGGGCCAGGCGGGCGGGTCTGCGAGATCCCCCGGGCGCCGCGGGCCCGGGAATGCTCCCGGGCCGGCATCTGCCTCCGGCAGGGGCAGCTCCCAGGTCCCCGAGCTGGGGGGCGGGTCCCGCGGGGGGCGGCGTGGCCCGCGCGTGGCGGGCGCGGTCTGCGGGCGGCCTGCGGACAGGGAGGAGGGCAAGGCTGGGGGCGGCGCCCGGGGGCTGCCCAGCGCGGTCCACAACCACCCGCCGGCGCGGCCCCACCCCGTCTCTATTTGAATAAACGCACATGATTGGTCACCAGCGCGCCTCAGGCTCCTCCCCTATTCGCGAAACCCGGAAACGCGATAAGCAAACGCTCATAACATCACTACGCAGCTGGGCTCGGACTCTAGTTAACCAACACCACGCTGCCAGAGCTTCGCGCTTTCCAGGAGGAGCCCACCGATCACAGCCCCCGAGATCCCCCCGGGACCTCCACCCCGCCTGCAGGATCGTTCCCGCCCGGCGTCACCTGTCCCAGCGTCCGAAATCTGAGCCTCTGTCCCCTGCCGGAAAGGCACTTGCATCGGGGATGTGCGTTTAACTGCGGGCTGGACCCAACTGGTAGGGTCTATTGGGCAGGGCGTGGGCGGGGCCTGGAGACGCAGGGGCGGGTCTGGCGTGGCGGGGCTTGGCTACAAACCGTGAAACGCAGGTTCGAGTCCCATCTCGACCCAGACCCGCTGTGTATCTGGGTTGAAGTTCAACTTCTCTTCGTTTGTCTGAAAAATGTGGAGGTTTTCGCGAGCTGTATTCATTTTTTTCAGCAGCTATATTTTTATTTTTTAAATATATATAATTTTGAATACTGGAGATTGAACCCAGAGGCGCTCTAACACTGAGCTACACCCCCCAGACCTTTTTATTTTTTGAGACAGGGTCTCTCTAAGTTGTTGAGGGTCTCACAAAGTTATTGAGGCTGGCCTGGAACTTGTGGTCTTCCTGCCTCAGCCTCGCAGGGATGATAGGCATGCGCCACCGTCCCCCGTCAGTAATTATTATTTTTGTACCAGGGATTGAACCCATGGGTGCTTAACCACTGAACCATATCCCCAGCCTTTTTTTCTTTTTCTATTTTATTTAGAGACAGGGTCTTGCCAAGTTGCTTAGAGCGTCACTAATTTGCTGACGCTGGCTTTGATCCTCCCGCCTTGGCCTCCTGAGCAGCTGGGATTATAGAAATGCGCCACAGCGCCCAGGAAGCCAGACATTATATTTTAAGAGAATCTCTTTAAATAACTCGTAGGGCTTTTAGAAAAATCAAGTAGAAAAGGCAAGAAAGGTAGGCACAGTGGCACCCTTCTGTTATTCCAATGACTTGGGAGGCCGAAGCAGGAGGATTTCAAGTTCAAGACCAGCCTCAGCACCTCAGGAGATCCTGTCTCAATAAAAAAAGGGCTTGGGGTGTAGCACCATGGCACAGGCTTGCCTACCATATGTGAAGCACTGGGTCCTCCCATCTTCATAGAGTAAAACAAAAGCAAAAAATCCCAACCTTGTCCCCAGAGACAGCAGTTAATTATGTCTCCTGGAGAGATCCTTATTCAAAGAAATAAGTTTTCCTCATTGCAAATAATACTGCAAAACGTATCCATGCCAACAGTTCTTGGCTACCTATGGGTTATCTGTTGGATAAATTCCTAGAAATGGAATCACTAGGGCAAAGCAATCTGTGTGTTTTAAACTTGGAGATCCTGCCAAGCTCTTCTTTGGAGTTTGTATCATTTACACAGAGAAAGAGGGATTGTTCACAACCTTGTCAGCAGCACCTGTAGTATCCATTGCCAAGTGTATTTTTAGAGGTTTAAATTTCACCTAATTTGCTGAGTGAAAAACTTCAGAAGTCATTTGTATTTCTTTTCCTGTTCACATCCTGAAGATTTTTTTCCTTGATGAGCTTTAGTTCTTCATACTTGAAGGAAACTAGTTTAATCAGATAATGTATCTTTTATGCTACTACTACAAATGGGATCCTCCAATGTATTTTGCAGCTATATATGTGTAATATGTAGGAAATGAATTTTTGAATTTTTATTTTTTTTGACGGGTCTTGCCTGGCACTCCTGGGTTTGAGTGATCCTCCCACCCCAGCCTCCTGAGTAGCGGGTCTGCAGGGTGCCACCACATCCCTCTCCTCCTGGGGCCTGGCCTTGTCTAGAGTGGGACACATACCAGGATGGAATGCGGTGTGTTTGCTGTCAACCTCCTCCAGGTCCCTGAAGCCGAAGCGTCTTCCTCCCTGCTCATCCACTCTCTGTGGCTCCTGGAGACTTCCCACGACCCTCCCATCTTGTCTCCATCCCCCTTCAACGGGACCTCCTAGATGGGTCGAGGGCAGACAGGACACATAGGGTGGAGCCGGTCTTTATTTGAGCTTGGGCATGATGCGGATGAAGAGGATCATGCTGATGAAGATGAAGCAGACGATAATGAGCATGGCCCAGAGCAGCCAGTTGACCGACTTCTGTGCGTGCTGCTCCAGCCGCTCCGACTCTGTCTTCAGCTTCTCCAGGTTCTGGTCAGCCATCTTGAGTGAGTGTGACAGCGTCTGTGGACGAGGTGGACAGGATGTCAACAGGGCTGGGGCCACCCCAGGGCAGGCTGCACCTCTCCATCTGTGCCGATGCTCTGCCCTTTGCTGGGACTGCCACTACTTTGGCTTCCTACCAAACTCCTATTGGTCCAGCAGAACCCAGCCACAGCGCCCCCCTCCTGAGAAGCCACCTCTGATGCCCCAAGGCAGAGGCTGGAGAGTTCCCACCCCCACACCTGGTTGTCCTTCTTGATGACGCTCTGGGCAGCCAGCGTGTTGGTCTTGAGGCTCCGGGCCAGGTCTAGCATCTCCTCTGACAGCTTCTCCTGGAGGTTCTGGTGTCGTTGCAGGACGAGGTCCAGCTCAGCTGCTGACTGCTTCTCGTCCATAGGCCTGGGCCCCGCCACCCCACTGATCCACACATGGGGGATGTGCGGGTAGGAGAGGTGGAGCAGGGAGGGAAAGACACCGCCATGTTCCCAAGGAGCCTGGAGGTTGTGGCTCCAGCCGATGCCCTGCTGGGGACTGTTTCCCCTTCTTTGTGTGGCTTCTGGGAAGAGCGTTCTCAGAAGTGGCTTCTACTGGGTGACTTGCAGTGGCACCTCAGTGGCCCAAGGTTTCTGCAGCTCCCTCCCCACCCGTTCCAGAAGGCTGGAGACACTCACCTTCGCTTCCTCACGTCCTGCTCGGGCTCTGGAAGCAAAAGAGGCCAAGCAGCAAGAAGGAGAGATTGGTTTCTGCTTCAAGCCTCCTGATCTTTGCCTGGGCCCTGTCTGCTACCTGGCATGCCATTTCCTCACCTGGGCTGCTGCCCAGTGGGCTCCTAATCATACTCCAAAGCTTTAGCTAAAATGTCCCTTCTTGTAGAAAGTCTTTCCCACCACTGACTGGGCTCCTCAAGACCCCAGGTCTCTCCATCTAGGCCAGCCTTGGTCCTGTGGCCTGGCAGTGCTCAGCTCTCTCTTCCAGGGGCCACTTCCTCTGTCCTAACTTGCCCTCCAGACATTACTGGGTGACATTCTCCCTGGACCAGGGAAGACCTGTGGGAGCCAGGTTGGGAGCAGCAGGGACATGTGTTTTGTTCCAGGTACCTGGGCTTGAGTCCTATTTCATTTCAGTCACTCACCTCCAGCAGAGTCCTATTGGAAGAATGGAGAGAGATGAAGTCACCACCCTATCCTATCCCAAATCTGTCCTTTCTGCTCTCCAGACTTGGGCTGGGGATGTGGCTCAGGGATAGAGCACTTGCCTAGCATGTGTGAGGCACTGGGTTCTATTATTAGCACCACATAAAAAATAATTAAAACAAAGATATTGTATCCATCTACAGCTAAAAAATATTAAAAAACAAAAAACTAATAACGAACCCCCCCAAAAAAAACTTCCATATCCTTATTCAGAGGCCTGGGCAAATCCTGTGACCTGCAAGCCTTGGTTTCCTCATCTATAAACTGGTCATGACAACAGTTCACATTTGGAAGGGCTGAGCTGATGCATGTGAAGTACTCAGAAAAGCAACTCTCATCGTATTTTATGGATGAAGAAACCTGCCTGTCTCTTGAAAATGGCAAGCCAGGAGCCAAATCCTGCTGGGGGTGGGGGTTAACTCTGGGGCTTCAACACATTTCTCATTTGTGTACTGAATCATCGAACAAATGCCTGGCCACAATGGCCCTTTCTTGGGAAGGCTTGTCTGCTGGCCCACGGATGAGCTGTTGGGCTCTGCTTTATTATCCTGGCAGGCATTGTACTCGGGGATTATCTGAGGGGTTCCCAGGGAGGGAGCCTACCATGCCTAGCAGCTCGCTCCGCATCTCGCTGGTGTACCGTGCCCGGGACTGCAGATGTACCGTCTTGGTGGCAGGCACACGCTCCCTGGCGGTGGTCGGCACGCGACCAGGGGTCAGGAACTGGTTGGCTAGTGCCTTCTCTGAGGAGGAAGTCTGTAGAAATGTGGGAAGATAGGTAACTGAAGGCACTGGGGCTCTGGTGCACTTGATGGGGGCTGAGGAGGCAGAACCAGCCCTGCTCACCAACTTTTCTGCCTGCAGCATCCCCTTCAGAAAATCCACCTTGCGGGAATATTCATTGATCACCTCGGAGGCTGGTCTGCTGGAAGACGGAGGAGAGGAAAAAGAAACCTGCCCACTCTCTCTAGTTCAGGAAGGGGTCCAGGGCAGGCACCGGAGCCCTGGGGTGCCCTGAGCGAACTCCTACATCCGAATTTGAAGCCCACTCACCTGGCTTGGGCTTTCAGGGCCTGAAGCATGTCCTCCAGGGCCCCCACATACTGGGGAGGAAGAACAGGGTGTTACCTAGCTTCATGGGTGGGAGCCACGAGAGGGGCGGCGCCAGGCCGGAGGGTGGGAAGGGAGGGATCAAACGCCGGGGAGGGGCCGCGGGGGGGCGGGGCACTTGGTACTATGGACGGTTGCAGCAGGTGGACGTGGCGGAACTGACCGGAAGGGGCGTGGCAGTGAGGTGGCGGGGGCCGGGGAATGAGGCCCGGGGCTTGCCAACCCAAGGAGCCGCCCTCCAGGAGTTAGGCTGTACGCGGCAGCGTGGGATTCCCCTCACCTTCTCCAGGCGCCACTCATCTGGGTCCCGCTTCTCCGCTGCCATTGCCTCGCAGCGGCTCAGCAGCCTCACCAGGTTAAGCTCCAGCCTCGACGCTGCCATCGCTACCGGGCTGTATCCTGCCCCTTCCGCCGGCGCCATCTTTAGGGATGGCGGAAGTGGCTGCTTCCGGCCTCCTTCCGGGCGGACCTTCGCGCTCATTAGCCTACAGTTACTTAAGGTGGAAGTAAAGCTTGTTGCTAGGAGAGGCGCTGTCGCGTCCATATTTATTCAGGGCAAAATCGCTTGCTCTTCCTGGTGAGCATCTCGATTCTCCGAAAGGGTTGGAAGGACCGGGTCTTCTGGTGTCAGGCCCACGTGCTACTTGCCCTTTGGGTGTTCGGTTCCGACTGTTCAGAATCCTGCCTGGATTATTCTGACACCGAGCTCTTCGGCATCCAGGCAGTCTTCCCTGATTTCTAAAGGGGCGGACCCCTGACCTGGGACTAAGGAATCCTGGGCCCTTCCTTGCTTCATTATATGACTCCAGACTCTGATTTTTCTGGCCGGAGGGGCTCATCCATTTTTATCCCAGCTCTGATTTTTGCTTTGTTTTGTCTTTTTTTTTTTTTTTTTTTTTTTTAAAGAGACAGGGTTTCATTAAATTGCTTAGCGCCTCGCTGTTGCTGAAGCTGGCTTTTAACTCGTGATCCTCCTGCCTCAGCCTCCACAGCTGCTGGAATTACAGGCGTTCGCCGCGCACCGGACTCTTGACTCTGCATGACCTTGAAGGGATTTCTTTTCTGCGCTTTTTTTCTGGGAAGTGGACAACACGTCTCATTATTGCCTCCAGGAGGACTTGAGTAGCCTTGGAGCTAGACGTAGGGCTAGGCCACGCCTAACTGGGAGAGCCTATCCAGATCCCTAGGAAGACAGAGTTCTCGCAGATTTTCAGGAGTGTAGTGAGGGTGGGGGCATGAGCTCTCATCAGTCTCCCCACTTCTCCTATCCGCCATGTTCTGGTCGCATAGATGGGCCTGAAAAGACCAGAGAGGAGACCAAACCTAGGGCCCATAGAGTGACCTCTAGAGGCTGACATGTGAATCCTACCCCCAGCCCTTCCCAGCCACGTGGCCATGGACCAACCTCCGCGCTTCTCCAAGCACCTGCTGGACTTCTTCAGGGTCCCCTGGGGCCCATGCCAATCAGTTCTCACAGCAGCTCATGGGATTGGCCCACCTGTGCAGTGGTTGCTCCTGGCTCTACCCCACCCATAAGGAACTGCCCCTCCACGGGGTGCGTGGCCCCTGCACTGATACAGGTTAGGTATCTCCTATGGGAACTGCTTGTGTTCAGCTGTTTTTGGATTTCTGAGCTTTGAGGAATTTGGAGTATTTATACATAACTGAGATATGCTGGAGATGGGACCCAAGTGCAAACACAAACTTGATTTGTCTCATATGCCTTATACAGAGAGTCTGACGTAATTCATTTTGGTGCTGGGATTGAACCCAGGGCTCTGGTGTGATGAGCATGTGCTCTACTGCCCAGTTACACCTCTAGACCCAGAGGGCATTTTTGTGCTACGTTATAGTGTTTTGACAGAGACCCCTTGTGGGAGTCTGGGTATGGAATTTCCCATCTGTGATGTGTGTCAGTGCTCAAGAGTTTTGGATCTTGGAGCGTTTGGATTAGAGATGCTCAGCCATTATGTCTCAGCTGGGCGCAGGCTGCTGCTGAAGCAGGAGATGAGGCAGCGCTATTGGGAGCTCCCTACTCCTTCAGCTTTCCCAGTCAATAAAGAAGCCCATCTCAGGTGGGCACACCTGCAATCCCTGCAACTCGGTAGGCTAAGGCAATTTCAAGGTCAGCCTGGACAGCCTAAGTGAGCTCCTATTTCAGAATAAACAGAAAGGGCTGGTTGTGCAGCTCAGGAGGCAGAGCGCGCCTGCCTAGCATGTGGGAGGCCCTGGGACCCAGCACTTCAAACCAAGCCCCCGGCCCCCTCCCCAAACCTCAGAAACGAGCCAAGCTTATCTTCCTTAGGCGAAGAGTTCATGAAAGTCCCACAGCACCTTTGGTGGAGTGTCAAACTGGTCCCCACAACCCTCCGGCTGAGGCTGCAGGGCTGACCCCACTCCCACCCCAAAGCCAGACTGAGCAAGAATCCCACCAAAACAGTCACAGGCACTTTTTCTTTATTTCACACCTTGTGCAGAGTGCCCTTTGTCCCAGGCCTGTGGCCAAGTGTCCAAGTGCCCGGGGGAGTGGGTGGAGCTTGAGAGGGGAGGCTCCACTCCCCGCACCCCCAGGCTGCTGCTGCTGCAGGGATGTGCACTGCAGGCTTTGCCCTCCCTGCCCTACCCAACCCACCCCTAATGGTCCTGAGTCACTGGCTCATGTCACACAGGGCAGGCAGTGTCCAGGGCAGCCTCCTAGAGCCTCCGGCATCCAGGCACGGTAGAGAGCTGAGACAGCACATTCAGGTCTCCCTGGGATTCGAGGTTGGTGCTGCCTGGGTTGAGGGCCATTCCTGATTCATATCCTGGCTCTAGCCGACAGCCTGACCCTGTGGAAGGCTCCAGTGTTCCCTGGAATGTACGTGGCCAGGTGGCCAAGCGGCCGCTGCTGCCGGAGATGAGCATTGGAAACAGACTGGGGAGGTCAGGTGCCCCGAGGGGCTAACCCCTCCTTGCAGGGTCCCAGATCGATGACTGCCCACTGACTGGATGCAGCATGTAGCTGAGCGAGTGGCCCCGCACTGAGGACCAGTCCAGGTCACCAGGGAGACGCACAGCGTTAATATAAAAGTTTGAACATACACATATAAAAAACGATTTGGTCTTCCGTTAAGGCTGTTTCAGTTTAAAGTTATGTAAACCACAAAAAAACAGTTACTGTAAAAACACACAAGGGGGAGACACGGGCTGCCATAGACCTGGTGCTGCAGGCGCCGCGGTGCATGGGGCGCCGCGTGGACCCCGGGGTCCTGCCACGCCTGCACCTGGAGCCTAGGCTACCTCGATCTGCTCTTAGAGCTGTTTGTTCTGGGTCTTTCTGCTAGAGGCTGGCTCCACAGCTCAGGTGCCCGGCTCCAGCACAGGGCTGTCCTCAGACACGCAGACTGTCGCTGGCACCTTCAGCCGTTGGCTTGACCCGAGGCGGGGGGCAGGCGGTACATTGGGGGGTCTGAGTACCTCCGCTTGAACCCAGGAGGCCGGTCGTCCTCTTCCAGGGGTTCCAGGGCACCCTGCGCAGGCAGGCTCACCCCGGGCGTGATGTACACTGAGTGAACCTGGTCCGGGCGGCGGGCAGGGGGCTCTCGGCGCCTCACTGGGACAGCAGCCTCCTGGGCCCTGGGCGCCCATCCGTGAAGGTGGATGGGCAGGCCAGGCGGGAGCTTGATGTTGGCCATGGGCATGACGGGGTTCCGCCGGGGGGTCTTCACTCTGACCGTGACGAAGGAGGATGGCCTTCGTCGTGGAGGGGCGGCTGCCGTGGGGAGGGGGCTCGGGGTGGGCGCACTGGGGCAGGGGAGAGCAGGCGTGGGGGGCCCTTTTGAGAGACAGATGGCAGGGTTACTGTGGCTTTGGGGTGGGCAGATGAACCCATGCCCCGGGGGCTGCTGGGATGGACGGGAAGGAGCGAGGTGGCCGTGACCTTAATACTGACCTTCCGAGGCCCCCCGCCCGGCCCGTTCCTCCAGCAGGCTCTCGGTGCTGGCTGACGTCTCCGAGTCTAGGTTTTCCTCGTCAGAGCCCCTTGGGTCCAGCTCTGGTAGCCGGTAGGTGATGTCCTCCCTGAGGGTGAGGGGTCACTGTGTCCAAGGCTGCTCCCACCATGAGGAGCCCCCCCCCCCCCCAGGGAAAGTGCTGACAGGGACAGGGCAGTCTGTCCACACTTGGCCTAAATGCTGTGGGCCCTCCGAGGCTGCTTACAGCCCGGGGTTCAGGTGCTGAGGGGAGCCAGGCATCTGCCCAGCACTGAGCTAGTGATGTGCTCCCACCATGGGGCTGCGGCTCGTGCTGTCCTCTGCCTGGAGCAATGTCCCCTGTTCCTAAGAGTAAGGTGGCCAAATAACCTGGTCACATCTGTTTTCCTGGTTAACCATTTTTTTTTGAAATGGGGTTCCTGTGTCGCCCGGGCTGGCCTTGAAGGCCCAGACCTAACAGTTCTCCTGGGTGTACCATGACATCTGCCTCAAAAAGATGACTTTCTTTTTTTTTTTTTGGTGGTGCTGGGGATGGAACCCAGGGCCCCCACACTGTGAAAGCACCCCACCGCTAAGCTACACCTCAGCCCAAATCTGGGTTTAAAGAGAGCTACTGCAAGGGTTCATGGTCAAGTTTGGGGACAGCAGTGTCCCACAAGGTGAATATTTTCTGCTCTGTGCTAGGTACAATAGAACTGAGCCTGGCAAGGTCAGGCAGACCACCTGGCATAGACCCTGCCCAGCAGTGTCCAAGATCACACCCTCTGTTGCTTGTGGGGCCAGTGGACGGGTACTGAGTAGCCAGGGTTCAGGGAGAAGGGGGGAAAGGACACTTGCTTCTCCTCCTTGATGGACTGGATCCGTTCCATGAGGATCTCCTTCTCTCGGTCCTCGTCACCAGCCCCTGCCTCCTCCTCAGGCAGCACTTCTAGCTCCTCCAGGCTGCTGTCCCTGCTCACCTGGGCCTTGGGGCTCTTGTTCTGAAAATAGGGAAGGAACAAGTCTGACCAGCACCCTCAAGGGGCGGAGCTTAGTGCTCTCAGGCGGTGGGGGCGGAGCTTAGTGCTCTCAGGCGGTGGGGGTGGAGCTTAGTGCTCTCAGGCGGTGGGGGCGGAGCTTAGTGCTCTCAGGCGGACCAAGGGGCTCCAAGGGAGGTTAGTTCTGCAGAGGTCCCACTGGGCTCTTGGTGAGACTTCAGGAATCCTGCAGGGACAGAGTGGCTGGCACTTGGCTGATTAGTGGTCCTCAGCACGGAGGGTCAGCAGGCAAAGGGCCACCCCCAGCATGCACGTGGAAGGCTAGGACATGCTCGGTCTATGCTACGAGAACCCGGGGCCAAGGGGACCCCAGCGTGCACCGACGCACTGGGAGACATGCACCGAGGACCCACAGAGCGCGTACATACCAGGACCCCCTCATAGGGAGACGAAAACCCCAGTTTGAGAGGCCAGGGCTGGGGGAGAGATGAAGACAGGGTGAACAAAAGCACCAAGACTGCGACGCAGGCACGAGCAGGGGGCTGTGCAGCAGCTGGCACAGGGAAGCGTTCCGGGCTCTCTTGGGAGCCCAGGACCCGCTCCCCCCTGGACCCCTGCCCCACCACGTGAGGACTCTCTTCCTGCTCTGGGAACATCTTTCTGTGGGTGGGACCCAGGGCAGCAAGAGACAAGGCCAGACAGATGACCCAAAGTACCACCAAGCGGGTACCAGGTCCCTCCACCCCGTCCACTGAAAGGGACAGTTGGTTGGTGTGAGGCTGGGCGTGGACTGTAACCGTCTGGTCAAGCCAGGAACTCTGCCCCTACCCGTGCCGTCATGAGGCCCCAGCAGCCTGTGTCCAACTTGGAGCTGGGAGTCGGCGGGAGAACCTGGGCAGCGAGACCACGCCCACTGCCCACAAGCACGCCCCACGGCCCCACCCAGGATCAGGTCTCCTGTTGAGGCCCCGCCCATGCACCCCCTCCTCGCTGTCCTGGGTGCTCACAGCATTTTGTTGCAGGAGCGAGAGCCTTCGGAAGGCGATGCTCTCCGCAGCCTCCAGCTGGTTGATCTCCTCCATCTTTATTTTGTACTTCCTCATCTGCTCTTTGATCAACATTTCCACGCACCTACAGGGAAGCAGCAAAGCAGGCAGGGATTCAGTTCCTGTCCTGGGGGTGCCCTGAGCTCAGGTAGGTGCTAGTCGAGAACTGTGGCACAGTGACTGAAGGAAGAGAGGCTCAGAGAGCTGGCGGAGTCAGGGACACAGCTGGGGTCCCTGGCTCCCATGCGGTGTGACCTCAGGCAGTTCAGTCCCCCTCTCTGGGCCATGAGCTCCCTGTATCTATAAGCCTCCCTGTTGGAAGAGGAAGAACAACAGGGAGGGTTAGAGGGAGCAGAAGGGTGGGGACTATCCTACCTTGCAGAGGTGTAAGGGGTGCAGGCAGGTTGGCATTTTGTCACAGGGCCAGTGAGCAGCCAGCCCCGGGGCTTCAGAACATGAGCTCTGACCTCAGCCGGGGGCGGTCAGTAATGGAGGGAAGGAGAAGTGGGAACTCAGGCTGGGTGGACAGATGGTCTCTGCCCCTGGCCCCCTTATCATGACCCCATAAGAAGAGAAGGATCACAGGCTCTGCCAGGAGAGGCTGGAGGCAAATCTGCTGATGCTGTGCCCCCGGGCAGTGCCAGAACCTCGTGTCCCTTGTTGCCTGCCTGCTTTTTGCTGGGGTCTGTGAACACGCCTGGGGCCCACGAGATGGTGTTCCTCTCAGGCCACCTTCGTGTGTGCTTGCCACACAAAGCCACCTGTGTGATGGGCTCTGATTTGCACAACTACTAACCTAAAAATCCTGCTATCATGGATGACTGACCACCTCCTGAGTTCTTTAAGACAGGGTTTTGCTAAGTTGCCCAAGCCGGCCTGGAACCCCAGCCCTCAGCTTCTTGAGTTGCTGGGATTATAGCCTCTGTCACCACCCCCAGCCCCAGAGTTCTGAAGAATCGTCAGATGGGAAGAAAATGGTCCGGTGGGGAAGAAAATTCTGGAAAAATCCAGCAGTTTGTCACTCCCCCTGCCACAGGGTCGGAGGGATTTCTCTCTCTCTCTCTTTTTTTTTTTTTTGTTCTTTTGGTCTCAGAAGAACTCAGAGGACCCACGCTGCTTGAGAAATGACGAGAGGTGGCATCTGCACCAGCCTGGGTGAGTCCCACCTTGGTGCTGTCTGCAGGGCTGGACTCTGGGCAGTGACAGGAACCCCAGTCCCCTCACCTCATGGCTTTTGCTAAAAGTTGGTCTTAGTCCAGAGTGGCGTGCTCCCAAGCACGTCTGGAACGAGGGGTGGGTGGTGGGGCCACTCGGAGCTGGCTGCTGGCCTCAGGTGTGCGAGGCTGGACTTCCACCCGCGCCACAGAAAAAACTGCAGGGCAGAGCAGCCACGTGAAGCTGATCTATGGCTCCACAGCTCAGGAGGACTCCAGGGCCACTGTCACCTCCAGACTATTCTCTATACACAGCGGCACACGGCCATGGGGAGATGTCGCAGGGGTTTTTGGTCAGGCTCCTTGGTTTCATCACAGGCTGGGCTACGCCAGGTGGGGTGTGTCTGGGAGGCCGGCCCCTCCTGGTACTCACGTGGTGATCTTCAGGACGTCCTTCATGCTGGTCAGCGGGTCCGAGTTGTCGGGGCAGCGCAGGAGGCAGGGTGCGAAGATGATGGCCAGAGCCCCGGGAGACATGCGGTTCACATCCTCCAGCAGGGCCACCCTGCAAGGCCACTGACAGTCAGGGAGCAGCCGCGGCCCAGAGAGGGAGCTCCCGGGGGCCTGGGCAGCTTCCAGGAAAGAAGCTTTGCATCCCAGGGGTGGGAGGCATGGAGGGGTGCCACAAAGGACCCCAGGTGCCCTGAAGTCTGGTGGGCTTGGTCCCCTCCCAGACCCCAAGGCTGGCAGGTGTCTCAGTGTGGAGCCATCAGGCCAGCTGCACTGGAATGGACGCCTTACAGGTCGGCGGGTGGGGCGGGGTGGGGGTGGGGGCGGTACTTGCTTGACGAGGTGGAAGACAAGCCTCTCCAGGGAGTTGTGGTTGGCCTCTGGCAGGTGCTCCAGCACCGCGTAGATGGCGGCCAGCTGCTCCTGTTTCCCTGGGAGCTCTAGGGAGGTGGAGGGCATCAGCCACCCTGGGCCTCCCAGCTTCCCCCGCGTGCCTCGGTGCAGGGGGCTGCCCTGCGTGGTCCTCGGGATGGTGTGTGGCAGGAATGGTAGGCCTCGGGGACCCAACCCTAACTAGGACCTGAGGCGGGCGGACTCCTCCCTGGCTGGCCAGAGCGCATGCTCTGTCTCTCTCCTGACGGGGCCACCAAGGCTCGCCCCCCATGTCCACGTGCTGCGGGGCTCACCGACGGCCCGGAGGAAGTCGCCGTAGTGGGCAAAGGTCATGAGGGGCTCAGGCAGCTCCCGCAGCCACTGCTTCAGCACGCCCGTGATGGCGTGGATGGGGAAGTCCTCCAGCCGCACTGCCGCGGGGTCTGCCGGGTAGAGGCTGGTGAGTGGCGCAGGCAGACCCGGGAGGGGCCTGGCGCAGGTCCACCCGCCTGGTCTCCACCTGCCCGCAAGGCCTACCTGCCTGCAGCGCTTGCCGGAGCTCCCGAGTCCGGTTGGCAGCACCTGACTTGCGGTAGAGGCCCTCAGTGTACAGGCCGTGCATCTCTACGTGTTCCAGAAGCTTCTCCAGCACGATGGGCACTGAGGCCTTGTCACTGGTCAGGCTGTCCATGCACACGCCAAAATGGCCTGGCTCAGCGCCTGGCTCGCTCTGCAGAACATGGAGGGGGTCAGGCTCCAGCTACCCGTCCTGGGTCCTCCCTCCCTATCCTGCAGAGCCCATGGCCCCCCTCTGTAGGTGCCATCCCTCCCTGCTTCTTTGTCCCCTCTTGCACAGCTGCTGGGGGCACCAGGTTGCAGATGTCAGCTTGATGGCCACCAGGCAGGGGGTCCCTCCATGCAGCACCCACAGAGTAGGATCTTCTGGGGGAGAGGCTCCTCCCTGGCCCTTGGGGCCCCCTCAAATGAGTGGATGCTGACTTTTGCTCACGCCCAACACTCAGGACTCCACTTCTCTGTGTCACAGTGGACAGGTGTCCCCCTGCTAGGCCTGGACTCTCCCAGGGGCCGAGGGTCTGAGATGTCCAGCCCCTGCCTTGGGGGCCTCACAACTGGAGACAAGTGTGTTGTGCTGCACAATCAGAGGCTGCAGCCCCTCCTGCCACCTCCCTGTGCCTGCCCAATGCCTCACGTGGCCCTCACAAGTACTGCTTCCCCCGCTGCCCTGGGCAGTGTTCTAGAAAGTTCTGGACCTGAGCACACTCCTCACCTTCCTCCCACACGTGTAGGAGCAGTAGCTCTGGATCTTGTGCACACACTTCTTGTGGCAGGTCATCTTGCACACTGTAGGGGGTACAGGGCAGAGGTTCCTGGACTGCCCACCTCACTGGCCGGGCCTGACTGCCTTCTCAACTGCATTGCTCTCGTCTCTGCCTTGATTCCCATAAGGGATGCAGGGCAGGTTTTCAGAGCTGGTGACCATTAGTCACTTCAGACTGGACCCAGATGGCCACTCGGACAAAGAACAGGCTTTTAGGGGGACCCAGGCCCTAGTCCTGCCAGGAGGTGGCCCTGGGGACATGATGCAGTATGTGGCATGAGTGATGCTGCTCTGAATGATCACGAGCGAGCCCCAGGGTATGTGACATGGAAGTCAGCTGTGCTGAGAGGAGGGAGCCAGCTTTTGGGGGTAAGCCAGCGGGTGGCTCAAGTTCCGAGTCCTCATCTCAGGACACTGACAGCTGGGGTGGCGGGAATGCTTCACACACGGGGGCAAGGGGACAGGAGGAAGGTTTCAGAATCTGAAAAGACCCAGGCCTGCTGGTTCTGGCAGAAAACAGCAGGGTGTGCAGAGCCTGGTAGCCCCGGGGCAACTGTGCTCAGTCCTGCCTGGCTGCCTGGCAGTGGCGTGACCAGGGCCTGCACCTATCTCAGGCTCCCGAGTCTGAGAAGGAGGTGACAGTTCAGGCAACAGGATGCAGGGTGACGCGCCCACGTGTGTGAGGAGGTGGTGAGACTGGCCCGTGGGCCTCAGGACCACCTGAGGACTGAGCCCTGTCTTGGGAGTGACCGAGCGAGACACTGGGTGACATGTGTTGGAGTGATGTTCCAGAAAGACTGGCGGCTGGGCGAAGGTCATGGGGTACAGTGCGGGCAGGGCTGCCTGGGGCACTCACCACTGCAGAGCAGGGCCTTGTCCATGAGCCAGATGTAGGAGAGGCACTGCTCGCAGGACTGCGGGATGCTCACCTGGTAGCTGGCAAACACGTGCCCGTTGTGCTCCTGGACCTGCGGGGGGCAGAGCGGCTGAGCCTCCCCAGTACCGTGGGGCGCCCTGCTCCTCAGGGGGCCCGCCCAGCTAGAGGGCTCCTTAGGAGCTGGGAGACAGCGCACACGTGCATGTCTGTAGGGACACGTGTCCACCGCAGGCAGAATACGCCTGTGCGCAAAACTGCAGTCGCACACGCACACGCACACGCACACTCCTACTCACGGCACGCTCCTGCTTCCGCTTCTTCTTCTGAGCTTTGCTCTGCTGAGAAGGACACAAAAGTGAGGTCCTCATAGGGACACTTGGCCTGCCTGGTTGTAGGGATAGAGGGTGGCGCGTGTCCCTAGGGACATTCTGGCCCCTCACAGAGGAGGCTGGAAGCCTCTGCGCACCACGACCCCTCCCTCCTCTGGAGCTGGCGCCTCCCACCCTAACCCTACCACCAGCTCCCCGAGAGGAAGGGAGACCCTGCAAACAGGTGGGGCGGGGCGGGGTGGGGGATGGGCCCCAGGCTGCAGTGGGCACGGCAGAGGTGGGCGCGGCAGGTGGAGGCAGGTACAGGGCAGAGAGGGTGCGAACACGGCTGGGTGTGGGGACACGTACCTTTGCAGGCTCAAAGTCATTCTTGGTGTAGCCACGTGTGAATTCGTCCAGCAGTGACTGGAAGAGGTTGAGGACCAGGTTGGTGTCCTTCTCGCCGCGCTCTGTGGCCAGGTTGTTGACGACTATCTGGTAGTTCTCCATGAGGTCTTTGTAGCCCACGTGGATTTTCCCATTCTGCAGGAATGCCAGGTGTCACCCCAGGGCAAGGGACTGTGCAAGAACGGGGGACAGCTCTCGGGGAGGGCGTGGGAAAGGCCGAGGGCCTGGGGCTTCCACGAACCGGGGCGGAGTACATGGTTTTGATGTTGCTCCTGAACTTCTCAGTGGCCTCGGTGAATAAGCTCTCAATGGGGGTCTTCTGGGAGCGCAGGTCATTTATCTGCAGGGAGAGAGAGGCCCTGTCCCTGCAGTGCCATGAGCCTGGGGACCTGCAGTGCTGGGGAAGGCTTTGGGGTTGCTCTGTCCTGTCCTAAGTTCTCCTCTGGCCTCAGAGGATAAAACTCAGCCCTCTGGTATCTGAGAGAACATTTCCTGTATTGGGATGGGCCTGTGCACTGCGGGTCACCGGGCAGCATCCCTGGCCTCCACCCTCCCGATGCCAGTGGGCTCCTGCTTAGTCCTAACTAGAATGTTCCCAGTCGATGTGCCCTGGAGGACAGGACCGCCACAGGAGGGCTCCAGGCTCTTCCTGCCCCCCATTCAGAAGCTTGTGCCTAGCCACACCCTGCAGTGGGCTGCGTCAGGGGTCTGGGTCACTCTGAGATACTGCTGTGTCCCTTCAGCGACCCCCTGCTTCTCCTGGGAAGCTCCGGATCACCCCCAGGTGGGCCATGAGCACCCCAGGCACAGGCCCTGGCTGGTTCGCCTTCACCTCTGTGGCACCTAATCAATGTCCTCCATGAATCAGTTGCATTTGGCAACACTGTATTCTAAACAGAACAGGAATGGGCAGGAGCCTGGAAGGCTGGGCAGCAGGTGGACTTCAGCTGGACAGGGACACCTTCTGGGGTTCTAACAGAGACTTTTCCTGTGGTACAGGGGCTGGCACCAGGACACCTGTCCTTGGCACCTCACCCGGCCCTGGACTGTGATCTGCCGAGGGCAGCGACTGCCGGCTGTGCTGTTCTTGGGGAGTTTGTGCCCCTCCTCCCTGGCATCCCCAGGGCTCACCTTGTTGAGCAGGAACTCGTCCAGGAACTTGAGCTCGTTGGCGTTGGTGATCTTACGGAACACTGACTCCCGCCACTTCTCAGACACCGTGATCTTGCCGACCTTGAGGTTTCGGTTCTTCTTCCCTTTGCCCCCTGTCTCCTTGGTGTGCTTCTCGCCTGCTGTGTGGCGGTGTGGGTGGCCGGAGAGGGCTGTGGGGACACAGAACAGCTGTGAGGGTGCGTCTGGGGAGGCGCTGGCTGGCCCCTGGGGCTGTCAGAAATGCAGAGCATCAGGACCCAAGTGCAGTGCCCGTCTGAGGCCACCTTGGTGGCTTGGACCTCAGCGTCTGCAGAGGCTTCTGCCTCTAGCCCGGCGGCCACTGACCTTCTGCACTCTTCCTCGAGGCCGCGGCTTCGGGCACAGCATGGCCTGCCGCGGGGCTCTCTGCCTCCTCCGTGCCCTCCAGGATGTACTTTTTGTCCTTAGTTTTATGTAGGAAGAGTCTCTTAAACGTGGATCTGGGGAGACAGCAACGTGCTTTCTTGTTGTCTTTTCATGCTGAGGTCTCTCTGGGGTGCCGTGGGGCACAGCTGCAATCCTAGCTATTGAGGAGGCTGAAGCAGGAGAATCCCAAGTTTGAGGACAACCTCACTAATTTAGTGAGACCCTGTCTCCAAAAAAAAAAAAAGAGGCTGGGGACACAGTACAGTGCTTGACTGGTTGAGTGGCCCTGGCTCGACCTCCAGCACCCGCAAAAAAAATCTCCTTGATGTGCTTTCAGAACGCACACGTGACGTGGCTGCTTGACGCCTGGGCTCGAGGTGCAGTGCGATCATGTCTGAGAAAGGGTCTTGGGTGTGGCTGAGTGGCGGTTTCTGGGATAGCACCCTGGACTGGCCAGGCTGCCCGATGCCCTCCTGAGGAGGAGAGAAGGGCAAAGACACGGGAGGAGAGGGCCGTATGAAGATGGGCAGAAACTGCAGTGATGTGGCCAGAGATCACTGCCTGGAGCCCCTGCGGCTGGATGGGCCAGGAGGGAGCCCCATGTGGCTTTGGAGGGAGTAGGACACCTGGAGTTTGGACCTTCAGCCTCCAGTACTGAGGACAAACTCCTGTTTAAGTTGTAGAACTTTGTGAGGTGGGTGGTCTCTCTGCAGTAGGGGTCTCTGGCCCCACGCCTAGGGAGCCCATCCTGTGGCTTCCTGTTACCTGCCCTGTGTGTGGATCAAACCTCAACTGCTCCATGGCCCATCCTCTCTGTGAAGAACCGGCTGGAACATTCAGGCAGAGGCTCTCTGGGGACAGACCTCGACCTAGATTTTACTATTTGAGGCTCTCAAAAGGGTTCCCAGAGGTGAGGACTGATTTTGACTCCGTGGAAACCGTCCGTCTGCAGACCCAGAGGAGGTGTCCCGCAGCAGTAGAGGTTTCCTGGGTGTCCTGCACACAGGCATGGCCACTTTGTGCTAACGAATGCCACAGGCCTAGGCTTTGTGGGCAAGTCCAGTGGGTGGGTCTTTGTTTTTTGGTACTGGGGATTGAACCCAGGGGAACTTAACCACTGAGACATCCCCAGCCCTTTTTAACATTTAGAGACAGGGTCTCAGGAAGTTGCTCAGAGCCTAAGTTGCTGGCTTTGAACTTGTGATCCTCCTTCTTCAGCCTCCTGAACCGCTGAGATTACAAGTGTGTGCGACTGCACCCAGATAGTGGGTGGGTTCTGAGGCAGGGGCTTGGGACCTCTCCAAAGAAGTTTTAGTACTAGGGATCAAGCCCAGGGATGTTCTACCACTAAGTTACACCCCCAGCCCTTGTTTTTTTGAGTCGGAGTCTGGCCACGTTGTCCGGGCTGGTCTTGAACTTGTGATCCTCCTACCTGAGACTCCTGAGTTGCCCCCACTGAAATCTCTACTGAGCAAACACCTGCCCCTTGTGCTTGATTTATGTGATTGGGTTAGAAGAGTAGACTGAGGCGACGCCTTGGCAGGGACCCTGGGGCATCCTCTAGAGGCCTGAGTTCCCCGATCTCCTTACTTAGAGTCAGGCTGGGAGCCTGGGGACAGCCCTGCATCCAGGCTAGAGGAGATGTCTCCTGACTTCTTCTTCTGAACGGCTGGCTTCTTTGTGCTCAGCTCCCCTTCGGTTTCTGCTGACGGCTGCAACAGGATGGTGTGGATGGGGGTGGGCGAGAGGCAGGTGGTCTGTGCTGGGGACCTTGCTTTCCCACTGTGCCCTCTAGCCACCGACTCACTCCTCTCTGGTGAGGGTGGAAGTGGACGTGGGCCCGGAGGTGAGGGCTGTACCCTGTGGCCTTACCTGTGCCCTGGCGGGGGAGAGCCCGGAGATGTCACTCGTGGGCAAGGAGGTGCGCCGCTCCCTGAGGGAACACAGACCGCAGTTTACCCACAGAGCGTGGCAGCGTGCCGCTACTCCCCCTCCCCTCTCGGGAACCCCGGGCGGTCTGGAGAGTGGTGGTCATCAAGGTTGGCAGGTACACGTGGATGGGTGCTCCTGGCACCTGCTGGCTGGGGCGAGGGATGCCCTCAGTGCCCTGACCGGCACAGGACGCCCCCACTAGAAAACCGTTTGGCCCCTGGATGCTGGTAAGGCAGAGGCACGGCCTGACCCCCGGCCTGGTGCCCATCTCCCGCCTCGCAGCCTGACTTTCTGCGTCTCCGCGCCGCCTGCCGTCAGTCTCCACGGCTCGCTGCCTGTCTCTGCAGTCTCATTGTCTGCTGTCTGTCTCCTGCCTGGGTCAGTGTGTCTTGGTCGTGCTCCATCCTGTGCCCACCTGTGTCGACCTCTGAATATCAGCTACTGCCAACTAGCGGGTGGTGCCCAGGGACACTGCTACATATTCCCAGCGCACAGGACACCACTTCTGCAGGCCCAATGGCGACAGCACACGGGGGTCAATCCCTGCCTTAGCACCAGAGGCCCGTCTGTCCACCTGCCACCTCCACCTGTCTGCGCACATTTACGCCTTGATGCGCCTCCGTCCATCGTCCATCTGAGCCTGAGTCGGCACTGCTCTGCCCCTCCTGGCCTTCACGGCCTCCACTCTGACCTCTCCTTCCACGTCCGTCTGCCACCCCCACCTGTCTCCAGCACCTCTCTGTCCATCCGCCTTGTACCCACAATGCTGTTGGCATCCATCGAGGTTGGTCCCCAAGAAGCCCCCTCTGTAGACCACTACCGGGGCTGCAGCCTGAGTAGCGCCCAGAACGAGGCGCCTGCTCTGGGGGGGAGCGGCCTCATCCTCCCTGTGCAGCAGGAGGGGCTGTGGGCTGGAGATTCGGGTCACTAGGATCCAGCTTACCAGGGTCAGCAGAGCAAGCCCCTCCTCTGAGCCCTCGGTATGTCGCCAGCCCCACTCACGGATGAGGAAACTGGGGTCCAGGTGGGCCAGGGCGGGAGTGCCCCCCTCTGAGGGCCGCCCCCCTCAGGCCAGGAGCTTTCCGTGTGGGCGTGGCTCGTTTAGGGCACTGTGGGGCACAAGCCCAGCTGGCGCCCACCCATCCAGTGGGCATGACCACTCCTGCGTCCCCCTGCCCACCCAGCGTGGCAACCGTGCTGCCTGGACAGAGGATGGGGGCTTACTCTGTGGGTGTTAGGGCGGTCCCCATGCTCCAGTGCCTGTCACTGAGATCCAGAGACTGGCTCAGCATGGTGCTGGAGCCCGCAGCGGCCATCAGTTTCTTGCCCCTCCACAGCTCTACGACGTTGGCCAGCCGCTCGCTGTCCGGGTGCTGGTACCGCTGGATCTGGGTGGAGCCTCCAGGGCTCTCAGGCTTGTCCTGAGCCCTCGGGCTGCCGCCAGTCTTGCCCTTGTTCTTAGGGGTCTCGGGGGTGCTGTCCGGCACAGACGGGCCCACCCTGCTGTCCAGGGCCAGGCTGGTTGGCCGCCGCATGGGGCTGGGCCTGGGGCTCCCTTCGGGGGGCGCCTTCTCCAGGTCTGCGGGGGCCTTGCTGACGGCCAGAGCCGGCGGGGACTCCACAGAAGGCTTCCTGGGGGCGCCTGCAGCCTCTGTCTCTGCCTCGGCCAGGGCTTCGCCTCTCCTGCTCTCCTTCCAGTCTTCAGGGAGGCCGCCCCCCAGCTCCAGGATGGTCTTTCTGGAAGGTTCTCTGAAGGCGCCCTCCTCCTTGCAGGATTGGATGTGCTTGTTCTGCAACTCCACGTGCTCCAGCCCCCTTTGCCGACGCGACTCTCGCTTCTCCCGGCTGCTGGGGGCTTTCTCGTGACCCTCCGCGGTCACGCTCTTCGGGGGAGGGACTTCCTTCTCAGCACTGGGCACCTCTTTCTCTGGTGGGGAGATGCCTGCTGGGGACCTGCGGCTGGGCAACGCCTCGGGCTCCAACATGGGGCACTCGCTGCCTGCCGTGGGCCCTGGGCCCTGCTCGGCGCTCTGCTCCTCGCCGGCCACAGGGCCTGGCTGGCCCCGTGGGGGCTCTGTCCTCGCGGCTTGCTGGGCTTCCCGCAGCTGCTCCTCGGCCTTCCGCTTCTCTGAGACCATCAGGCTGAAGCTGGAGAGAGGAAAGGCAGAGGGGCCTGGTTCAGAGACCGCGCTCCAGGCTGAGATGGGTTCCAGGGGGCCACATGCCCTCCTGTCACCCGAGGGCTGCGGTCGGGCTCTGCCTTCAACTGCTGGCCTCAGAGATGCTCCTGCAAAGGCGGACCCCCCTTCACCAGGAGGGGAGAGACGGCAGTGCCCCTCATTGCAGGTGCCACAGACACCCTGTCTGCGCTTCCTCAGGCCGGTCAGGGAGGGAGCCTCCCTACGACCCGGGGAGGCGGAGGAAGGAAGGCCACCAGCTCCAGGCCAGTCTCAGCAGCTCAGACCCCATCTCAAACACTGACAGGGCTGGGGTGCAGCAGGGGACACCCCGGGTCACCCCCAGGCCAGACACACACACGCCGGTTCCTCTGGGTCCACTGGGGCCTGGCTCCTTCTCCAGGAGGCCTTGGCATGTGTGGGCACTGCCTGAGAGACACCTCTGCTCCAGGAACCAGGACCCCGACTCAGGCAGGCCGCGGCTGGGCCTGTGGGAAGGGGAGGGCCCACAGGACACCAGCTTTGGGAGGGCTGGTCTCAGAGCCACAGCTGGGGTTCTCTGTGCCCTGTGACACCCCAGCTGAGTGTGTGGGGGAGGGGAGCTGGCATTGGGCTGGCCTGGGAAGCCCCTCCTCTGGAAGAGGCCAGCGGTGGTCAAGGGCACCTGGAGCTTCACCCCTGAGCGCTGCCAACCCTGGACATCTTGGGAGCCCCTGTGCCAAGATGGCTGGCTTCCTGCCGGCCACTCCCTGTGCTCATCTCGATGCCTGAAGCTCTGATGGCCGGGCAGTGCCTGGGCAGATCTTCAGCGAGGGGCTCCTGGCCTCCGGGATTTCCCAACTCACCTCCTGCGCTGCAGGTGCCCCCGGCAGAGGCTCTGCAGGCGGATGATGCTCTGTCTCCGACGGCGATAGGCCTTGCGCTGTCGGTAGCCCCTCCACACGGCCTGGAGGTACACGGCCGCCTGCGTCCTCTCCACTGCCCGCCACACACAGTAGGAGCGCCAGCAGGCCTGGATGGTGACGGCCGCCCGCTTCATCTGCAGGAAGCGCCTGCGCTCCAGCACCATCCGGAACCAGCTCTGGAGCAGCAGGATCTTGCGGACCACCTCCTGGTGCAGCGTCTCCTGCAGGGCCTGCCGCTCTGTCTCCTTCAGGAAGACCTGGCGGGGGAGGGGTCAGCAGGGTCAACTGTGCTGCGCCTCTGCTCCTGGTGCCCAGGTCCGCACAGCCACCGGTGAGAACCAGGCTGGGGTGCTGACCGACTGGGATTGAAGTAGAATTAACATAGCGTAGGATTCACCATTTTAAAGTGGACAGTGTGGTGGCATTTAGCATATGCACAATTTTGTGTGGCCATTGTCTCTTATGGCCAGCACATCTCAGCTGGTCCCAGAACATCTCATCATCTTCCCCAGAGGAGAGCCTGTCCCCATTGGCAATCCCTCCCAGTGCCCCCTTCCAGCCCCTGGCAAGCACCAGTCTTTCCTTCTCCATGCGTGTTCTGGACATGTCGTGTAAGTGGAATCAGTGGGATCATACCCTAGGGGGCCTTTTCTGTGTGGCTTCTGTCACTCAGCATGTTTTAAAGGTCCACGCACGCTGCAGAATAGACCAGCGTTCCATTCCTTTTCACGATTAAATACTATTCCACTGTATGGACGTACCACCCTGTGATGATTCTCACTGAGGAGCATTTGGGCCATTTCCACCCCTGCTGCCATGAGCAGCTCTGCTGTGAGCATGCACCTGTGAGCATTTGGTGAATGCCTGCTTTCAGTTCTCTTGGGTATGGCCAGGAGTGGAGCTGCTTGTTCAAAGGCTACCTCAATTAACTTGCTGAGAACCGTTAGGGGATGTCCCAGAGCAGGGGAGGCCTTCACGGGGAGCTGATGTCACCACTTACAGTGAACACGGGCAGTCAAGCAGTGCCCTATAAACAAGAGGCAACCCCGTCCTCGCCCACTGGGGATCAGGGACAATGTGTGGAAAGGAAGGGAAGGAAACCACCAGACTACTGTGCTATGCTCCGACATGGCTCATGTGCTGGAAGCCTGGTCCCCAGTGTGGTGGACTGAGGTGGGGGGACCTTTAAGGGGTGGGGCCTATGCTAATGCATGGTGGCTGCATGCCAAGAATCCTAGCTCCTCAGGAGGCCGAGGCAGGAGGACGGCAAGTTCAAGGCCAGCCTGGGCAACTTGGTGAGACCCTGACTCAAAGTAAAAAGGGCTGGGGATGTGGCTCAGTGGTAGAGCACTTTCCTAGCATGTGCGAGTCCTGGGTTCCATCCCCAGGACCCCAAAAGCAGCAGGTAGCGGGGAGGAAGTGCAATTACTAAGGTCACTGAGGGCGCTGGCCTTGGAAGGGATTTAAGTAGTTCTGTGGGACACCACTAGGTCCCTTGAGTTGTTTTAAAGAAGCACGAATGGCCCTGAATCTACCTCTGGCTTCCCATCTCCCCATGTGATCTCTTTTGTACATATGTTGTCAATCTAATGCCATGTGCCATGAGGTCCTCCCCAGAGCTGAACAGAAGCTGGCACCATGCTGTTGGACTTCCAGAACAGTGAGGTAAATAAACCTCTTTCCTTTTTAAGACACACAGCCTCAGACATTTTGTTATAGCAACAAATAAGGGACTAACACCCACTGTAAAGTTTACGAGCTGGCCTAAATACCCTGCCGGTCAGCACAGTCCTTCCCAGCCTACTTGTGAGAAAGCGGAAAAGAGTGGAGCCGAGTCCTGCTGAAGGAGGTGGAGCCGGGGTCAGGCAGCTCCCACCATTGCTTACGTTACCCGCTGTGGGAAGAAGCGGGGCACTGGTCCTGAGGAGTGCGCGGCTCCACCAGGACCTGTGGGCCTCAGAGCAGGAGAGGTGTGGGGGGTGCAGAGCGGGGTGGGGGCGTGGGTCCACAGCAGAGTGCTGACCTTGGTCTTCCCGATCTGGTAGCTCCTCTTGTCCACGTTCATCTTCTCCAGGAGGGCAGCGATGACCTCCCTGCAGGGCTGGGCGTTTTTGGGGAGCAGCACCTGGAACTGCTCTGTGAAGTCCTACGGGGGTGGGGCCAAGAAGTGTGAGTGTCTCTTCTCTTTGCAGTTCTGGGGGTCGAGTCCGGGTGCTCTACCACGGCACCGCACCCCAGCCCAGCTTAGCCAACACACGGAGACACAAAGCTGTGGACAGTCTGTGACAGCTTCAAGCTAAAGACCATTGCAGACACACAGAGCCAATGCTCCATCTCTGGGGAGATGGTGTCACCTTTGCGGGGCTCTCATCATATGGCTCATTAAAGGGCTGGACAAAAGCTGGAGATAACGCCTGTGTTCCTTGCAGTGTGAGGGACAGAATCCAGGGCCTTGTGCAGGCTAGATAAGCTCTTGGCCATGGGACTCCAGCACGAGCGGATACGTGTTTCAGTAAGCACATGGTCGCCTGCCTGGAGGGGACTGGCTCCAGGACCCTGCTTAGTCACCAAAACCCATGGGTGCTCAAGTTCCTTCTGTAAAATGGTGTAATATTTGCATAAAGCCTACGTGATCCTCCTGTGGACTTTAACCATTTCTAGACGACTTAGAATACTGACCATGACATACGTGCTGTGGACATAGTTGTACACACAGGGAGTCAGAAGAGAAGAAAGTCTGTACGAGTTGAGTACAGTAACCCCCTGCCCCCGATTTTTTTGGTCTGAGATTGATCAGGTCCACGGACGCTGAACCCATGGATACAGAGGGCCACGTGTGTTTCAGATATTTCAGGGACATGCGTTTGTGTAACACGCCAGCAGGTCCCCGTTCCTATCATTGGGCCTCTCCTATCTGCACATAGTGCTGGCTGTGGTGAGGCACGCCTGTGACCTCAGCGCCTAGGGAAGCTGTGGCAGGAGAGTCCCAAGTTCAAGCCTAGTCTCAGCAACTTCAAAGAGGCCACAGTGCTCGCGACTTTACAGTTCACAGAATGGCCACACTGCAAAGAATGACCTGGCTCTAGATGTCAACCGTGATGCTCCTGGGGAGCTGGTCTTTGGAGAAAACCCAGGGAGCCATCTCTGAAGTCACCGTCTACTTAGGCTCAGGCTTTGCTTTGCTTCTTTCCTGCAGTGCTCGAGACGGAGCCCGGACCTTGCACATGACAGGCAAATGCTTGACCACCGGTTCTAACCCTGGCCCAGGCTCCGGCTTCTACCTTGCAAAAGTAGCAACAAAGAGCCTTTTGTTGGCGGTAGGCAGAAAAAAACAGCTGGGTATAAAAGTGCTGCCTGGGCTGGGGCGTGGCTCCGTGGTAGAGCACTTGCCGAGCTCGTGCGAGGGCTTGGTTTCCACCCCTAGCGCTGCAAAATGAAAACACCAAAAGCAAAAAGCCAATATGAACATGAATTCCAGAAGATGCTCAACATAGGGCCCTGCCTGTGTGCTTCCGGGCTTGGTTTAACACTGTGCTTCTCCAGGTCTGGCCTGAGACTAGCCACCTCTGCCAAGGAAACTTGTGCCTCCACAATAGAGAATTGGCCACTCCAAGTGCCAACGCTGCCCTGGCGGAGAAGCCTGGGCATAAAGTCAGCAGCTGGACTTAGCTCTGGAGACTTGCTCTCTCTGAAGAGGTGGCGGCTGGCCCGGCCCTCTGTTGGGTCACAGCAGCCGTGTCCCTGCGGGCCTACCTGGAACGTGTACTTTGCACTGTAGCCAGATCGCCGGATGCGCACCGTCTCCAGCATGCCGGTGTAGCGCAGCTGCTGCAGGACCAGCTCGTCATCGAAACACAGCTCTTTCTGTAACGCACACACATGAGCCATCAGGGCCCGTGCCCAAGCAAGGTGGGGGCGCAGGCTGTGAGTTGAGGGTCAATCCCCACATGACCACCGCCTCTGTGATTCTAGCTATGGACTCAGGCTGTGCTTCCTCCTGGGGCCCGGCTGGCCTGGGAGTGTCCCTAGCACAGGAGCTGGAAGGCCTTGGAGGTTCCAGATAGTCTTTCTGGGACAAAGAAACCAACTGCTCAGCCGTGCTCACAATGTTGGCTCCTCTAGGAAAATCCCTATCTGCTCTGTTCCAATTCCTGGCACCCTGGACACGGGAGCCACATCTTTCTGCGTGTGCTAATTTGCTGCAAAAAATTCTTTTACGACCACGACCCACTCAAAACCGTGCTGGACTCATCCTCTATGCCACACGCTGGGTAGATGTGGGGGTTGGGCAGTACGGTTCGGGGGCCAGACATGTGTATTATGGGTTGGATGCTGCCCAGGCACCTGTGGGAGGTGTCCCGGGAGAGAAGGCAGCAGGCTGAGTCCTGAGGAGGGATGGGACAGGGGATATGGGGTGAAGGCCCAGAGGGGAAAGGAGCCAAGGGTAGTGGGAGGGGCCGGCACTGCCTCAGGGGGCTTCCAGCCAGGGTGGGCGACAGTCAGGAATGGCATACTGTGTCTTTTAAGGACCAAAGGAAGGGTTGTCACAGGGTGGGTGGATAAAGGCCAAGGGTACCACTTGACACCCCACAGGGCCCAGGACGCCCCAACACAGAGCTGGGTCCGCTGACCTGGTACCCGTGGCGTGCGCGGCCCCCACAGCCTGCGCTTGGGCAGGAATTCCGACATGAGAGGAGCCTGAGTGTGACTGTGGGCGAGCAGCTGGGCTCTGGATGCTGGCACACGTGTCCCAGGAACAGGAGAGACAGGACTGTGACCAGCAGGGACAAGGAGTGAGGAGGAAGAGGATGGAGTTGCCTACGGACCCCGCCTGGGTGTCCACTTTAGCCAATGGAGGAACACATGTCCCTGAGGGGCCCTTGGCAAAGCCCAAGTCTTCCTCTTGGGGACAGAGCGGACCTCTAGGGTGAAGGAAGCCTGGCACTGAGGGCTGAGCCTCAGCCAGGGCCTCTACTGAGGCTTGCTCTTTCTAGAAACCTCTGCAGTGAGCACAGGGCCCTGCTCCTTGGAGCCTCGGTCTGCTCATCCGTGAGGTCTGCTTCCTGGTTCGCTCTCTGCAATGGCTGCTCTGGGCCTGTCCCGCCCACGGGGTCTTCTCTGGGGCTCTGCTGCAGTGGCCCTGCGCAGGCTGGTCACCCTTGCTGTCCTCTGACCCCCTGGCACCGTGGTGATGCTCAGCTCCCTGAGTCCTCCTGGGCGGTGGCCCGCCCCTCTCCCGTGGAGGCTGCAGACGCAGGACTGTTCCTGGGGCTTCATCCCAGGGCCCCTCACCTTCTCAGCATTGGAGCGGATGCAGCGGATGAAGAAGGGCTCCGCCTTCCCCAGGGCCTCCAGGAGCTTGTTCAGGGACGTCTGGGAAAGAAGGACGTTTGTGCTGAGTGGGGCAGCCCGGGGGGAGGGGCGGGTCTGTGCGGCAGAGCAGCTGTGGGGTCCCCACGCTGGCAGCTGCCTCTTTCCAGGGCCAGACAGGTAGGGGCTGGGGGCAGGGGAGCAGATAAACTCCGAGGGTTTAAAACACGCCTCAGATTCGGGAGGGCTTGTGGGGCCAGAAAGGATTTATGGGTGCCTCCACCTGAGGTTATTACCAAAGAGCTTCGGTGGGGACAGATGACTCAGGTTTCTGACAAATGGAATAAGAAACCTAACAGTAAGGATTAATAGCTTACGAGCTCCCTATGTGTTTCTGAGCTTCCTGGCAGCCAGGGAGAAAAAGGGAAACCAAGGAAATGGTTTGGTAGTAACTTATGTTTCTTTAAACTTAGTAGTTCTCAAGTAGGGGTATTCTGCCCCCCCCAAGAGGCATCGGTAGTCGTTGTCACAAATGGGGACAGTGCTCCTGGCACTAATGAGCCAACTCCAGATACCTGCTAAATACCTACAGTGCACAGGGGTCCCCAACAGACGAAGCCCTGCTGCCCCCACTGCCAAGGTCAGGGACCCTGGGAAGAGCTGGCAGGTGCCTGCTGGATCTCAGCTGGCCAGTGCCTTAAGACCACCCACCTGGAACTGAGCGCTGATGCTGGGTGGCTTCTTCTTCTTGTGCAGGTGCAGCAGGGACTTGGTGGTGCGGTCATGCAGGGTCATGCTGATGATGAGCTTCAGGGACTTGGAGTCCAGCAGGTTCTACAACAGACACTTGGGGTCTGGCCTGCCCTCCCACAGCCCGGAGAGCACAGGGGGCAGCATGAATATCCCCAGGGCTAGGGCAGGGTGTGTGTGAAGCAGGTGCTCCAGGTGGGGATGGTGGGGACAGTAGACCAAGTGTGAGTTGCACTCCCTGCAGATGTGCTGATCTGGTGCAGAGAGCAAGTATGTGTGTATGCATGTGCATGTGCACGTGCATATGCGTGTGCATGTGCATGTTGCGTGCTGGGGATGGAACCCAGGGCCTCACATATGCTAGGCTACTGCCCTACCACTGAACTATACGTCAGCCCTTTCTATGTTTGCGGCAGGGTCTCACTAAGTTGCTGAGGCTGGCCTGGAACTTGAGATCCTCCTGCCTCAGCCTCCTGAGTTGCTAGCATTACAGGTGTGGGCTACTGCACCCGGCTGACATGTTGCCTCTTCTGAGGCCCCAGTGCCTGCCGCGCCCTCTCCCCTCCTCTGGTCTAGGAGAGGAAGCCAGTGCTGCCAGCCCAGCTTCCCTCTGCGGCTCATTACCACGAACATGACCTGAGCCAAGGAATGTGCCGTCCCTGCTGCCCGCCTCCAGCTCCCTGGTGTGCTCTTCTACATGGGCGAACTGGCCCCGCCCTCTCTGCAGACTAAGCTGAGAGGTGGTTCTTGAGTCTTTTCTAAGCTTCATAAGCCATGTGCACACAGTACAGGTGCCTGTCCAGATCCCAGGGCTCCACATCGCAGACTCAAACAACCTCAGATCAAAAATACAGGTCGAGCACCCCTAATTCACCAACCTGAAATGCTGCAAACCTGAAATTTTATTTTTTGGTGCAAGGGATTGAACCCAGGGGTGCTTAGCCACTGAGCCACATCCTAGCCTTTTTTAATTTTTTAAATCTCAAGACAGGGTCTTGCTAAGTTGCTTAGGGCCTTGCTAACTTACTGAGGCTGGCTTTGAACTTGTAATCCTCCTGCCTCAGCCTCCAGTCACTGGGATGACAGGTGTGGGCCACTGCACCTGGCCAAAGTCTGAAACTTTTGAGAGACCACCTGGTGCCACAAATTGAAAATTCCACACTACGAGATTTTGTTTCGTGCACAAAGTTATTAAAAATATTGTATGAAAGTACTTTCAGGCTACATGCATAATGTGTATGTGAAACAAATGAATTAATTTCGTATTCAGACTTGGATCCCATCCCCAGACACCTGGTTACATATATGCAAGTATTCCAAAATCCTAAAAAAAAACAAAAAAAAAAACAAAAAAACAAAAAACCAAAACAAACAAACAAACAAACCCAAACTGAAACGCTTCTGGTCCCAAGAATTTCCCATAGGGGTGGTCAACCTGTATCTGCATCCCTACTAAACACGTGCAGACTTTTTATTTCTTGTCACGGTTGCCTAGACAACACAGTGTAAGACTATTTATGTGACACTGACATTGCACTGGGTACTACGTCATCTAGAGATGACTCAGAGCCCACACAAGGTGTGTGAAGGTTCTATGCAAACACTCTGCCATTTACAGAAGGGACGTGAGCTCCAAGGGTTGGAATCTGGGGGGGGTCCTGCAATTGTACCCTTGGACACTGAGGGACGACTACACACGGAAACAGAACCAGCACCTGGGAGGTCTCTGTCCCATCGTGTCCTCCAGAGGTGGCCCACAGCCAGTGACTGACCCGGGGGGCAGGTAAAGACAAGGGTCCCACTGCCTGTGGATGGGACAGTGGACCCTCCAGGGCTCCCTGCAGCACTAGATCAAGGACAGGTCAGCTGGGCCGAGCCTGGCTCCAACCCTCGCGCTCTCAGCCTCCCCCTGAGAGCCCCTCGGCACCCGCTTGAGCAGATACCCCCACCTCAGGTTTACTTCTAGGACCCCCCCCAGAGACCCCAGATGGTTTCACCATGAGGAAGCTATTATTTTTGCGGTGCTGGGGATGGAGCCCAGGCTCTGGACACGCCCTGCCCCGTTTTCTGGAGGCCGCCGGAGCCAGGTGCCTGGAGCTGGGAGAACGCAAGGCTTCTCTGAGCGTGGCGCGGGCTTTACCTTTGGAATGATCTGCTTTTGTTTGATACCTTTACTCTTCCTGTCAAAATATTAAAAATGGTTTTGTGAACAAAAGGAACACAGTGTGTGGATCTGGGTTAGTTCAGCAAGCCACGCCTGTGGGTTAGAGAGAGACGGAGGGGACGCAGCTGGAGATAGCGACAGGCACAAGTGCAGCCAGCGACCGCCACCTCTGCAGACGCCCAGCGGGCTCCGGCCTGCACGCGCGCTTCAGCCACGCCCATGGGTGTAGGGTCACCACAGTGATGGCAGGACTCTGCTGTGGCCACCCAAGGTGACATGAGATAGCAATGAGATGAGCATCTGGTCTGGGGGCCACCTGGATGCCCAGGGAGTAGGCGCAGGTGGCCAGTAATCCACAGGGACGGCTCGCACTGAGGCCGGGCTTGGCAGGAGTGGACATGTCAGAAATAAGAAGGGGACGACCTGCCTGGAGCACTGGAGGCCCTGCGTAGTCCTGGGGCTACCAGGGTGCCCTGGCCCTATCTGCTGGGCCAAGCAGATCCACACCACAGGGACCCCCCTGCACAGGGCTATTAAAATGGCCTGGGCAGGGGCTCCTTTTATTTTATGCACTTATTATTTTGGTGCTGGGGATTGAATCCAGGGGTGCTAAGCCACTGAGCCACATCCCCAGCCCTTTGTATTCTTATTTGGAGACAGGATCTGGTTAGTTGCTTAGGGCACTGCCAAGTTGCTGAGGCTGGCCTTGAACTTGCGATCCTCCTGCCTCAGCCTGCCAAGCTCTGGGCATCACAGGTGTGTTCCTTTTATTTTATTTTTTAATGAAACTAGGGGTACAACCCAGGGCCTCGCCTGGGCAAATGCTCTACTGCTCCAGCCCTGGGAGCGCCTTGGACTCCTGATGGTGTCAAGGAAACACAAAGGCCGGAACTTTTGACCAAGGGATGGGGCAAAGTCCTTTTTCTCGCCTCCTGGACTCCCTCTTCAAGTGATGCTGGGGGCCCAGGGCCTCACACAGGCCAGGCAAGTACTCCACCACTAAGCTCCACCCAACCTCACTCACGGGATCTCGAAGACCAGGAGAAAAGTCAATGGCAGCACAACTCTATGCTCTACCCCAGCCCTTTCCAGGTTGAGACAGGGTCTTGCCAGGTGCTGAGGCTGGGCTTGAACTTGCCGGGGAGGTGCTAGGCCCACGAGGTGCCAGGTCTCGTCTGAATCCTTGTGGGCAAAATAAGGCACCACAAAAATGCACTGAAATGCTCACTCTCACCAGGACGGGGGTGGGGGCTGGGGGGTGCACACCTGCACCTACTCGGGAGGCTGAGGCAGGAGGACCATGGGGCACTGGAGCCCAGGAGCAACATGGTGGGACCCAGTCTCAAAGAGAAAAAAAAAAAAAAAAAAAGAAAAAAAGAATATCCCCCGCCCAAAGCAACCAAAACCCCCTGGCTTCCTTGTGGTCACAAGTACCACTTTCAGCAGGCTGTGTCATGACTGGCAGTGAGGGTTTGGATGCCCTGGAGGCAGAGGCTGCCAGCTGCCTGGTACTGGCTCAGCACAACACAGGTCTGAGCCACCACCCTGGTCTGAGAGGGAGGCTGAAGGCTGAGTGTCGGGCCTGTGGCAACTGAGCAGAGGGTCTCGGTGGAGCTCTACTCGGTGGGGGCAAGCTCTTCTCTACCAGCGGGCGGGGCAGAGAGGGCACGTTCAAGGGCAGGACACGCTCCTAGGCAGTGCTGTGCGCAAGGAAGCCCGCGGCAGGCCCTTGGCCCAGCTCAACACAGGGACGAGGTATTAGGAAAGCCATTCAGCTACGGCTGGCATGAGAGCAAAGCCCTAAGACAGAGCAGCGTTTTTAGTGGCCAATTCAATTTAGGAAGCCGCAGGCTGGCCAGGGCCCTGGGAGCAGAGGCGGCTGTTGCACTCGTAGGGGGCCTGGGGGACTCACAGGATGAAGGCGCGGGGTTTCTGGAGCCGACTGAGGGACTGGAGAAGCCTACGGGGGTCCTCGCCCTGCCAGGGCAGTCCTTTGATGCTCTTGATGATTTGGTTATGCAAATCGCTGAGGGGAGGAGGGGGACCCAGTGACAGAGAGAAGATAGAGTTAGAGCCGCAGACCCACCACCTCAGGGTCCCAGTGCCAATCGGGATGTCCCTAGGCCACCAGAGCAGAAACATGCAGCTGGGCACTGCTGGAGCTGGACACTACTCTGCTCCCTTCACCAAGGGGGCCTTGGTCAGGAGTAGCTGCTGTCCCTGAGTCCTGGGGCAAACGTCCAGCAACACAGCATCTCCAGTCACTGCAAAGGTCTCCTAGTGAGAGCCTTCTGGAACCTGAGGACCCAGCGAGGGGCTGCCCGGGTCAGACCGGGAGGCTCTGTGAAAGAGCCGGCTAGCATCTCTCCGAGTCTGTGGTTAGGTACCGTCTTCCCAGTGGGCTTCGTGAAGGCCCTGGGAGCAAGGGATTTGGATCTGGGTACCGTGGGTGATGCTGCCTCACCTCCCAGGAGATGCTGGTTCCTGGGGATATTTGCGTGGCCATGGCTGGGATGCAGGGGCCACCAGCCTCTGGTGGGCAGAGGGCGGGCTGCTACTCCACACCTACAGGGTGCAGGACGCCCCACCGCAGAGCATGACCTGAGAGACCCTGGTTGGAGGGCAGGGTGACCCCAGAGAGTTCCGTGTGCCCCACTCTGGCCTGTGCCCCACAGCCACGAGCGCACAAGGTCAATGGCTCAGAGGAGCCAATGATCAGTAACGATGCACATCTCAGTTACAGATGTCTTCAATGAAACTTTCGGAAATGATTCTTTTTCTCTTTTTTAAAGATTTCTCATTCCGTATTTTTTTTTTTTTTTAATTTTTTGCAGTGCTGCGCTGGGGCCCGGGGCCTGGCGTGTGCTGGGCGAGTGCCCTGCCCTGAGCTGTACCTGTTGCCCTCCAGTGACCCAACAATGCCTGTCTCAGCTCCGGGCGGTGCGGGGAGGACCCGACTGCAGCCCTCCTCTGTGCTCCATGCACCGTGCCAAGTGCCCCAGCCACACTTACCTCCGCTCCGTCACCCTCCAGGGAGGCACAGAGCAAAGACAGCAGAGGTTACATCTCCTGGCCACTCCTAAGTGACCTCCACGTAGCTTACAAGGGGTCATGGCTCAGCCCACCCCTTCCCCCCAATCTGGCCAGACATGGCAGGGGCGCTGCCCGCAGGCCTGTGTGCCCTGGTGGCCTCAGGAGACGCTCCTCTCAGTGTGCCTCCCTGGTCTCGGGTTCGAAGGCCCTGCTTCTACTTACTTCTTGCTTTCATAGAAAGCAATGATGTCCTCAAAAGCGTTAATATCGAACTCCTCAGAGCAGTCAAATGAGAAATCTAGCACTGAGCCGCTGCAAGGGAGAAGCTGTGTGAACTTAACGCACGCTGGGCAGGGCTCGCGGCCCGGGCCAGGCCCTGGGCAGGCCCACGCTGCACATGCAGGTCACAGGCCACTTCCGGGGGAAAAGAATAAAAATGAAAAAAAATCCCCGAATGTCACGTGATCAAATGGAGGAATGTGTTCTTTCATTTGCCCCCATTTGGGTGAAAAAGTGAATTTAGAAGCAGTTACTGAGAGTGGGGGTGGGGTCAGACACAATGTCTCCTCCAGACAAACCACACACAGCTCTACCTACATTCAGAATTTTAGGACTTCTTCTCTGAAGAAGTTTTGCTTCAAAGGACTTGAAAACAAAATGACTTCTTTTTTTTTTTTTTTTTTTAAGAAATAGCTTTTTCATTTCAAAAATTTAGGGACTTCTTCCTTGGGAATTTGTGAGTTTTGGAAAGGAAGTCAGGGATTGGACTGCCCCAGGGTCTTTGCACTTGTGTTCCTCACAGAATCCACCAGCACACTCTGCGTGCCTTTCTCATGTGGCTTAAAGAGTTCCTTTTCTTCTCTTCTTTTGAGATGGGAGCCTCACTCTGTTGCCTAGGTCATCCTCAAATTCAAGCCAGCCTCCTACCTCAGCCTCCAGAGCCATTGGAACCACAGGCCTGCACCATGATACCTGGCTCCCAGCCTTTTTAATTTTATATTGAGACAGGGTCTTGCCAGTTTCCCAGGCTGACCTAGAACTTACGATCCTCCTGCCTTGGCCTCCTGAGATGCTGGGATTATAGGCGTGTGCCACCATACTTGAACAAGGCTACTATCTAATAGTTTCAGTTTGCACAAATCAAAATCCTGCTCACCGGTATAGTTTTTCTGATGGGGTGTTGGCTCCTCTTGGCAGTTCTCCCAGGTGACTCTGGGCACCAGGGCTGCCCATACCTGCTGGGGACAAAGTGGGTGTTACTTGGAAGGGCCTCCCTGGGCCCAGTGGCCTTATCTTTTCTGCAGAGACTCCTCTTTGATTTTTTAAATATATTTTTGTAATATTTTAAAAATATTTTTTGGACATTGATATTTTGTTCATTTACTTTTATGTGGTGCTGAGGATCGAACCCAGTGCCTCACGCATGCTAGGCAAGCGCTCTACCGTTGAGCCCCAGCCCGGCTCCTCTTTAGCCGTTTTTGTTGGTTTTTGGTGCTGAGGGTGGAGCCCAGGGCTGATGCATGCTAAGCACTTGCCGTCCACTCAGCTCCACCCCAGCCCTGGTTGACACATCTTAAAAAGCAGCTTGTGGGCTGGGGACGTGGCTGAGCTCAGGCCCTGGGTTTCATCGCCAGTGCCAGGGGGAGCAGCAGATTGTCATTGGACTCTGGGCAAAGCAGAAGCTGACTCTTCACCCCAAGAATGGGCGCTCCTTCCCTGCCCTTGGGAGGGCTCCACCATCCTCCTTAGTCTATACCCAGAAAACGGAAGCCCCTGGCTGGCCCTGAAGTCGAAGTCCACGAGTGGAGTGTGGAGGTGTGAGACTGAGCCGAGCCACTCAGATGCGGGGCCTCACGCTCCTCCAGGAAAAGTGGGGACGTGGCTGTCTGTCTTGAGGCTCATGTGAGGTCAGGTCACACACCTGGGCCCCTCCATGTCCACAGGTTCTATATGCTCAGATTAACCAACCGTGGGTCAGAAATATTTGGGAAAAAAAATGCATTTTTCTAGTCAATAACAATACAGCATAAGAATAATGAGCAACATGCACACAGGGTCAATGCCACAGTAAGTACTCTAAGTCACCTGGAGATGATGGGAAAGTCTGAGAAGCCAGGCGCAGTGGCACACGCCTGTCATCCCAGTGGCTCGGGAGGCTGAGGCAGGAGAATCATGAGCTCAAAGCCAGCCTCAGCAACTTAGTGAGGTCCTGAGCAACTCAGTGAGATGCTGGCTCTAAATAAAATACAAAAAAGGCTGGGTATGTGGCTCAGCGGTGAAGCACCCTTGGGTTCAGTGCCTGGTACCAAAAAAAACTCTCTGAAAGGACATGTGCAGGGCCTGTGCCAACACTAGGCCAGTGCACAGAAGGGACGGGCCCATGGAGTCTGGATTCTGGGAGCCCCTAGGGGACCGAGTGCCGGCTGCAGTTTCTGTTGGGGACGATGGCAGCGATCTCGAGTGAGCGAGGGTAGTGGTTGTGAACATTTCCTAAATGCTGCTGACATGTTCAATTTAAATCGAACTGTGAATGTCCCCCTTGCAACAATGACGCTCGGCGGAGTAGGTGGTCCCTAGGCTCCTACCTGCAGCCTTCTCAGCTCTCTCGGCCCGCAGACGCCCGGCCTCCCGCATCACGGCCATGGCCCGGATGGCGGCCCGGAGCACGGCCCAGCGGAATACAGCCACGGGCTCCATGCCGATGAGCTCCCGGACGTAGGAGCTATCACTGCCCCGCAGAAGGGCCACGATGTCGGGACGCATGTAGTCCATGTTTTTCTCCCGGAAGTCCTGGTAGGGGATGATGTGGGTGGTCACCCACCAGTGTCACCCACCGACACTCAGAGGCTGGGGTGGGCAGGGGTGGCCTGGGGGACAGGTGCCATCCCAGCAGCAGACTGCCATTCCTGAAGCGAGGGGCTCGGGTACTTCAGCAGGGATTCACGGCATGTTCCAGATGAACTGGCAAGTGCCCCAGGGCAGGGCCCTCCGCGCGCCGTGTTCCAACCACACGTGGCTTTCTGGCGCCCTGCCAGTGGCTGCCGGGTAGACACATACCTTGATTTGGTATTTCACTTTTCCCGCAAAATGCTGGATGATGAATGCGGGTTCCATGACTGGGGTGCCCAGGAAGTACTTGTTGTCTTCGTGCTGCTGTTTGAACTTGGCCAGCAGGGTCTGGCTCGTGGCGTGGGGGAAGCTGGGGAGAGAGTGAGATCTTTAACCGACAGTGGCTAGTGACCTGCTCTGCGTTTCTCGTTGCAGCCTCTGGGCGGGTGCTTGGGGCCAGCTACAGAGCGCTCTGTGGGCAGAGGGCCGGGGAACGAGGACGGAGCAGGGAGGTGGCCTCAGCTTCGTGCTGCATGCTGAGCAGGCGCCCAGATTGTGATCCTGCCACTGCACCAGCAGCCACACCCAGGTGCCAACGAGACCCGAAGCTCAGGTGCAGGTGGCCCCTTCTGTCCCCTGTGGCTGTTCTCTAGGGGGCTGGAGGGACCACTAACCGGGTTTGATGGTGTCTGTAGACACTCGTCCCAGGGGAGGCCTGGACCTGGGTCCACTGTGGGCAGCTCTTCACAGTGATCCCAGGAGACAGTGGCCCCCGCCACAGGGCCCTCTGCACCTGGACGTGTGCCCTGGAAGGGGTCCGCCCTGCTCCCAGCTGGAGAGGCTGCAGGGGCAGAACAGGGACTCCTTGCACTTGGCTAGTCCCGCTTCCAGGAGGGCAGTGCCACGCCTGGGCCCAGCCCCACCACAGGTGTAGACAGCGCCACGGCAAGCTGCCAACACGGGCTCAAGGCTTAACCGGGTGACAGGGGAGGTTCTCCACTATCAGACCCATGGCTTCCCGGGCTGTGGAAAGGGTATGAAGGCACCAAACCCTCCGTCATCAGGACTGAAGAGTACCGTTTCAGAAAATCCCAACTGATGCATATTAAAAAAAAAAAAAAATCCCCGATGAACAGAAACTGCAAGTCAGAAGAGGGACCGGGCTTGCTCACAGGCCTGGCCCTTGTCCCGAGTTCCCAGGCTGTGATGACACAGTCCCTCCTAGGACCTTGCTCCCACCCTCTGATTCTGGACCACAGTGGCAAGGGGATGCGTCTGCCTGCCTGGGCGGGGACTTGGTTGAGGCATGCAGTGTGCCTCCTTTCAGCCCTGTGGGGACGTCACTGGCAAAGGAGGAGCTACGATAAAGATGTGTGCATGTCTTCACCCCCAGCATCTGTGGATATGATCTTATTTGGAGACAGGTGTGTGTGTGTGTGTGTGTGTGTAGAGCTGGGATGGAACTCGGGACCCCAATCATGCTACGCAAGTGCTCCACCACTGAGCCACATCCCAGCCCTTTTTGTTTTATCTTGGGACAATGTCTCACTCAGTTGCCCAGGCTAGCCCTGAACTTGTGATCCTCTTGCCTCAGATTCCCAAATAGGTGGGGTCACAGGCCCGCGCCAGGTGCCTAGTTGAAAACAGCATCTCGAGAGTTGTACACATTTAAGGTTGCCAGGGTGGGCTTAGTCCAGTGTGACCGATGGCCTCTTAGGAAGAGGAGACAGGAAGGACAGGGACATGGGGCGCAGGCCATGAAGACACAGGCAGCAACTGGAGTGATGTGGCCACAGCTGCGGGATGCCGGAGCCCTGAAGCTGAAGAGGCAGGAGGCATCCTCCCCTAGAGGCTGCGGAGGGTGTGTGACCCTGTGACACCTTGATTTTGGGTTTGTGGATTCCAGGACCCTGAGAGATGAGACTGCTAGTATTTTGGGGGGCAGGGTATTGAGGGGTTGAACCCAGGGGTGTTCAACAACTGACCTACATTTCCAGCCCTCTTTAAAAATTTTTGATTTAGAGACAGGGTCTTGTCGAGTTGCTTCGGGCCATTGCTGAGGTTGGCTTTGAACTCATGATCCTCCTGCCTCAACCTCCTAAGCCACTGGGCTGACAGGCGGGGGCCCCTGTGCCTGGCAAAACTGCTGTTTTAACCTCCCTGGTTGGTTCACTGGGGCAGCCAGAGGGACTAAGGCAGTGTCTCCTGATTTCAGTGACAGCAGTTGGATTACTGAGAATGAGGCGCTTTTTAGATACCCTTTCCCGCCTTCAGGGTGCCCTGAGGATGGTGTGTGGGGGGTCTGGGCTCAATGGGGAGTCCACAGCAGGCAGTGCCTGGGCCCCGTGTTCACATATTGTGCTGCCCTTTACCAGCATGTGCCAACCCTGATCCCTGTGACTGGAACCAGGTCCACAGTCCTTCACTGGAGACTCCCGCAGACACTCCAGAGCGCACCAATGAACCTGAGTGCTTCCTTTCCCGGCAAGCACGCAGTACGAGCATCCTGTGCACATGAGCTCAGGGTCTGTGGCCAGAGTGTGGGCAGCTGAGAAGTCTGCAGGATGGTCTGGACTCAGGGGTCTAACTGGGCACCTGTGTGCAGCCGTGCTGGGCGGGGGCGGACAGGGCCATGGACACTCACTTGCTCTCCTCGTCCAGCAGGTGGAAGAGGCCGGTGGGCTTCTTGCTGATGAGCTGGATGCAGCCCACGTTGTCCGTGTAGTCGATGTTGTGCCAGGCGATCCCCTCCCCCTGGTACTCCTCCTGCAGCAGGGCGGGCACACAGGCTGTCAGTCCACACTAGGTCGCTTTACTCTACTTGCTGTGCTGGGGATGGAGTTCAGGGCCCTGCTGGCTGGGCGAGTGTCGATCCCCTGAGCTGCACCCCCTCTTCAGACACCAAGACCCTTGAATGCTCAAGTATCTGCTACAGTGTATGTGTTATGTGCCACATATTATATTGCATTGTTCAGGATGAGAAAAAGAATCTATACAGGTTCAGAACACTCAATTTTTAATTTCCATATTGGGGATTGAACCCAGGAGCACTCTACCACCGAGCTACATCCCCAGCCTTTTTAAAACAAATTTTATTTTGAGACAGGACAGGGTGTCACTAAGTTGCTGAGGCTGGCCTCAAACTTGCAATCCTCCTGCCTCAACCTCCGGAGTTGCTGGGATTACAGGTGTGTGCCAATTTTTTTGGGTGGAAATTTTCTTTTTTTTTTTTTTTAAAGAGAGAGTGAGAGAGATAGAGGTAGAGAGAGAGAGAATTTTTTAATATTTATTTTTTAGTATTTGGCGGACACAACATCTTTGTTTGTATGTGGTGCTGAGGATCGAACCCGGGCCGCACGCATGCCAGGCGAGCGCGCTACCGCTTGAGCCACATCCCCAGCCCCTGGGTGGAAATTTTCAATTCAAGGTTGACTGAACCTGTAGATGCATAAACCACAGTCACAGAGGGCTGACTAGACTGAACATGAACACTTGTGTATAAACAGGTTTGTTCACATAGAAATATACGAAAACAAATTATACTAACATGTCAACATGAATATATTAATAATTACATGAAGATATTAGATAAACTAATAATCATCAACAGAAAACAAGAATGGCATGTTCTCCAATGTCGCCCACAGCATCATGGTGCTTAAAATCATCACACTTAGAGCCCCTGGGGCGGCACACGGTGTTTAAAGGGCCACAGGCCAGTGTCTAGTGCTGCAGTGGGAATTAGTGGGTGGGGGCCAACAGCACTTTATTTATGAACACAGCGGGTGGCCAGATCTGCCCGAAGGCGGGTTTGCGAGCCCTCCCAGGGCTAACCTGTTCAACAGGAACACAACGCAAGGGACCTGTGTAACTTCACATTTTCTAGTAGCATCACTTTTTCTTTTCTTTTTTGGTGGTGCTGGGAACAGAACCCAGGGCCTCACCAGGGCCTCCTGTGAGCTAGGCAATCACCCACTACTGAGCTGCACCCTCGGCCCCCAGTAGCCACATTAGAAAAGTCAAAACCAACCAGGTGAAATGAACTTTAAGATAACTTAACCCCATACTATGGTCTGGATATTGTCCGAATCTGTCCCCCAAGGATCCATGTGTTGGACGGAGCCTTGGTCCCTAGTGTGGTGATGCCAGGAGGTGGCACCATAGAGGAGGAGCCCAGTTCAAAGTGTTTATCATCGAGGATGTGGCCCTCAGGGAGAAATGACAAATCTCCCATGAAACCCTGGTCAGTCTCCTGGGGTGGTTAAGACTGAGCCTGGCCTCCCCAGACTCTGGCTTCCTGTCCTGCCATGTGATATCTCACATCCGCGCCTGCTCTCATGCCATCCACTGTGATGTGAGGTTGTCAGGGAGCCTTTGCCAGAGCAGGCACCATGCTACTCTCAGCCTCCAAAATGTAAGCTAAACAAACCTCTTTTTTTATAAAGTACCCAGATCCAGGTAGTCTGTTATAGCAACAGAACACAAACTGATACACCCCATATATTAAAAAACTGGGGAAATCAAATAAAAATTGATGGAGCTATCTTGTATTCGTCCCTGCCCCTGCAGTGAGCCCTCAAGGCCTGGTGATACTGCACACTTCCTGCACAACTCAGGTCCAACCAGCCGTGTTGCAAGTGCTCTGAAGCCAGAAGGCTTGATGGTAAAACCAGCTAAATATTTACAGAAATCCCCCAGAATCACCAACATGAGGGTAATACAGGGCACGACCACGACTAGTACTGAGAAGACATTAAGGCAGAACATTGCCTTCACTGATCAGATCACACCCTAGGTCAACTGTTCTTCACCTGTTGAAGGGACTTTTCACACCTGGGCATCAGAGGTCCAAAAATGATCTGAGGCTTAACACCTCCCAACATGTGCCTCATCTGGGGCTGGGTGGGATTTTTCTCAATTTTTCCTTTGGCACAGAAAAATTTCAGGGCAAGTTCGCTGTGTTCTGCGCCCCCAGGGAGATTCCAGAGTGAGCTCGTTCCATTTTCCCTTGGGCACAGCCACTGTGCAAGGCAGCGTGGTGCTTTCCCCCAGAATGAAACAAAATTACCAGAGGACCCAGCAACCCCACCTCTGGCCATGCACCCCAATGAAGGGAAAGCAAGGCCCAAAGGAGACAGCCGTGCTCACAGCAGCATCATGCACACGCCCAAACATAGCAGCAACCCTGTGTCCACTCAGCAGATGACCAGATAAAAAAAAATGTGGCCCATCCACAGTTACTTAGCTTTTAAAGGGAAGAAATGCTATACAAAGAACTCAAATACTCAGCACCGAAAAAGCCAAATAATCCAATCAACAGATGGGCAAAGGAGCTGAACAGGCACTTCACAGAAGAAGAAATACAAATAAATGATGAACAAATACATGAAAACATGTTCAAGGTCTCCAGCAGTTAGAGAAATGCAAATCAAAACTACACCGAGGGGCTGGGGCTGGGGCTCAGTGGTAGAGTGCTCACCCAGCACTGGTCCAGAGCCGCCCATTCACACGTGCGAGGCCCTGGGAATGATCCTCAGCACCACATATAAATTAAGGTATTGGGTGCAACTACAACTAAAAAAAAAAAAATTAAAAACAAAAACAAAAACAAAACTACACTGAGATTCCATCTCACTCCAGTCAGAATGGCAATCATCAAGAATACAAATATATGTTGGCGAGGATGTGGGGAAAAAGGCCCACTCATACATTGCTGGTGGGACTGCAAATTGGTACAAGCACTCTGGAAAGCAGTATGGAGATTCCCCAGAAAACTTGGAGTGGAACCACTGTTTGACCCCGCATCCCACTCCTCAGTTTATACCAAAAGGACTTAAAATCAACGTAACTATAATGACCAGCCACATCAATGTTTATAGCAGCTCAATTCACAATAGCTAAGCTATGGAACTAACCTAGATGCCCTTCAACAGATGAACGGATTAAGAAACATGGTACATAGACACAACCATATCACTCAGCCATAAAGAAGAATGAAATGATGGCATTTGCTGGCAAATGGATGGAACTGGAGACTGTCAGGCTAAGTGAAATAAGCCAATTCTAAAAAACCAAGGCCAAATGTTCTCTCTGATATGTGGGAGGTGACACACAACAAGGAGAGGGGAGGAGGGAAGAGGAGCTCACTGGATTAGACAAAGGGAAACGAAGGGGAGGGAGCGGGGACGGGAACAGGGAAGACAGTGGGAGGACTGGGAGGAGCGCTCCTGTAAGGACACACCGTCAGAGCCCCGCATCTCGCGCACATCGCGTACAACCCCAGTGGGAAGTTGTGTTCCGAGCACGTGTGACATGCCCATGTGCACCTTACTGTCACGTAAAACCAAAAATAACAACAGAAGAACTGAAAAAAAAAAAAGGGAAGGAACAGCTGACACATGGGACGCTGTGGAGGGAGACCAGCTGGTGCTCCAGGGTCCCACAGGTGTGGGGTCCAGAGTCGCCAATTCACAGAGAAGGTGGGATGAGGGCGGTGGCCAGGGCAGGGGACCAGGCAGAGCTCAGCGGGAGGATGGGAGGTGATGGAGACGCCTGTCCCCGTGGCTATCGTCTCAACACTCAACCACGGCTCAGATGGAAGAATTCTTCCTTCTTTCTTGGCTGCACTGGGGATGGAACCCAGGGCCTCCGGCTCCTAGCCCCCGACAGTCAGTCTTAGGTTATGTGCGTTCAGCCACCACGGGAGAAAAGAAAAAAACCCAAAAAGGCCTTTTTCTTACCTGCTCTAGCTTAAAAATGTGCTGATTGAAGTAATACTGGAGCTGCTCGTTGGCGTAGTTGATGCAGAACTGTTCAAAGCTGTTCCTCTCAAAGTCTTCAAACCCAAAGATGTCGAGGACCCCGATGGACAAGCACTGGGGAGACGGAGCGTGGCAGTTAGCAGCAGGTCCCCCCACAAAGTTGACCTCAGGAGGGCCTGGTCTCATGAGCGGCGACCTATTTGGTCCCGGGGGTCCCAGGTTTGGCTGGACACCCTGCAGTCCCCAGTGTGGAACTTTTCGGGGGCAGGGTCTTGCTATGCTGCCCAGGCTGCTTCAGCTTCCTGGGGACATGGGATTCCAGCTTGCGCCGCCGCTGTGTGGGCCACCACCATCACGCCACCAGTTCTGAATAAGAAGCCTGTAATTCTTTTTTTTTTTTTTTGCGATGCTGGGGATGGAAGCCAGGACCCTGGACATGCTAGGCAAGTGCTCTAGTGGTTATTCTGTCCTGGGCCCCTCAAATTCTCCCAACTGTCTTGGTCACTGGGCCTACCCCTGGGGAGAACTGGCCTCTTGTCCCAGACTGCCTCTGGATGCCATGGGTCATCCACTGAGGACGCCCAGCACCAAGCGCATGGTCCCTCCTGGCCTGGGGAACTGGGACGGGGTACTCACCGAGACGGCCTCTTCCATGTCCTTTTTGTTGAGGAGGGCGTGGTTGATCCGCAGCACAATCCAGTCGAACAGGGCACTGTACAGCGACTTGGCCATGGAGTCACGGGCAGTTATGGCCTACGGACACAGAGGGGCGTCTCACCTGGGGTCGGGTTGCCCTGGCTCTGTGCGCACTTGCCAGGTGGGGTGCTTTAGTGGCCAATGTTGTTGTTGTTTTTTCGAGACAGGTTCTCACTGTTGCCTGTGCTGGCCTCAAACTTCTGGGCTCCAGCGATTCCCTGCCTCAGCTTCCCGGGTAGCTGGGAGCACGGGTGTGCACCAACCTACCTGGCTTCTTTCCCATTTAACAAAACCTCCTCTTTCTGTATTTGTTTAGTTATTTTTCGTTCTTTCTGGGTTTTACTTTGGAATCTGTTCTTTAATTTCCTCAGCATGGCTACTTTAAACACCCGACTTGTCCAACTCAGCCTTGCATTTTGCATGTCCCCGTCACCCCGTCCATGAGGATGTGGCACTCTGTGGCAATCACACCAGGAGGCCTGAAGGTGGCAGGTCCTCCTCACACACGCAGAGGCAACACAGAGGCTGCTGAGGGCCGGGCCTGCTCTCGCAGCGGAACTAGAGAGGAGCTCAGCCAGGCCCAAACGCTGGTCCCTTGTTCTCTGGGGACAGCGTGCAGCCACCACTGCGTGCATAGAGCAACAGCAGTTCGCTTTTCTTTCTTTTTTAAAGATATTTTACTTGCCAACGGGCCTGTGTTTTGGTTATTACGTGAGGCGCTGGACAGAGCCCAGGGCCTCCCGCACGCCAGGCAAGCACTCCACACTGAACCCCGGCCGGCCTTTCTCCCCTTCTTCCTCTTTGCCTTTCTTTCCTCCTTCTTATGGAGATCCGTAGCCCAACATGAGAGACTCGCTCTTCTTGTGTGGCTATGTGCTGTGTGATGACATTTCAGTCTGTGCAGACCCCCTAGTCCGTGCGGTCCAATAAGATGGCAAGGGAGTTGAAGTCTCTGTGCCTGGTATTTTCACTGGGCCGTTTTGTGTTTGGATGCACATCTGTTGCTGCCACGACTGCCTGCAGAACCAGCACAGTAACACGTAACACAGTAACACACTGGCTACGCCAGTGTCTGGGAGTGTGGCAGGCCACACCGTCTAGGCTCCTGGAAGTCCCCTCCAGGACGTGTGCACAACGAAGCCCTCTCTGATTGTTGTGTATGTGTGGGGAGTAGTGCTGGGGATGGACCCAGGGCCTGGGGCATGCTGGGCAAGCGCTCTACCACTGAGCCATACCCCCAGGCCCAGAAGGAACCATTTCTCAGCATGGATCCTCGGTGTCAAGTGAGGCATGACTATTTGGCTCTCCAGAGTGACAATGGCATTCACCTGCCCTAGAGAGTTGGGACACATCCCTCTGGCTTGGCTGTTCCTGCAGGTTGTGGAGATGGAGCCAGAGAGACTGCAGTCCCTCCTGGTGACTCCTACTGTCCTGGCTTCTCCAGAGGGTACCCAAGCTGCTGGGTTGCAGGCAGGCTGCAGCAACATCTAATGTCACAGGGTGCTGTGGCCTGTGCTCAGACTGTCCATAGTGCCCACTGGAAATGCCCCAGCAGCTCCCCCTGGGTAAGGGGCCACCATCAGCAAGAAGTACCCCTGTGCCTAGAGACTTTCCTGCTGCCATCTGAGCTGCAAGCTACATTGCTCTTCAGTTGTTAAAATACAAGAGAAACACCATGAAGAAAATACCCAGGCAGGGTGAAGGCCGAGGGAAGCAGTTATCAAGGTCTGGGGTGAAGGCCTGAGAGTCACAGGTCAGGTGTTACATGAGGATCATGCTCCAGCCCAGGGGTCAGCAAAGATTTTCTGGAGAGAGGTAACTAGTCAACAGTTTCATTTTTGGGGCCTGATGGGTTCTGCTACAATGACACAGCCCTGCTGCTAAAGCAAAAAAGCAGCATTGGTTGGTATGTGACTGAATGGGCATGGCTGTGTACCAATAAAACTTTATTTACAAAACCAGGTGGTGGGCCACCCAGGAGTCATGGCTAATCTCTGCTGGTGAGGACCAGCACACCCATCGGGCACACAGAGAGGAACCCTGGGCTCTAGTTCTGGCCTGAGGGCCACAGTAAGCTTATAAAATAGGGTCCCCTTATCTATGGTTTCAGACAGACCCACAGCTACCCATGGTCTGAAAGTATTAAGTGGAAGATTGCAGACATAAAACATTCATTAGTTTTAAACTGCATGCCGTTCTGAGCACTGAGATGGACTTTCCTGCAGTCCAACTCCATCCCACCTGGGCAGTCTTTGTCCAGGGGCCACATTGTATATGCTAACCACCTACTAGTCACTTAGTTGCTTCAGTTATCAGTCGACTATTCCAACTGTTTCAAGTAACCCTTATTTTACTCACAAATAGCCCCAAAGCACAAGAATAATGATGCTGACAATTTGGGTAGAGAAATTAAAAAAAAAAAAAAAAGTTTCTTTAGGTGAAAAGATGAATGTATGACAGGATTTGTCTTCCCTCAGTTCTGGGGATGGAACTGAGGGCCTCACATATGCTAGACAAGACCTCCACCACTGAGCCATACCCCCCAGACTCTTTTTTGGTACTGGGGATTTGACCCAAGGGTGCTTAGCTACTAAGTAACATCCCCAGCCCTTTTATTAGGTACGGAGTCTTGCTAAGGTGCTTAGGATCTTGTTAAGTTGCTGAGGCTGGCCCCAAACTCACAATCCTCCTGCCACAGCCTCCCAAGCTGCTGGCATTACAGGTGTGCATACCACACTCTGCCCAGATCTTTTAATTCTTAGACAGGATCCCTCTAAATGGCCAAGGCTGGCTTGGGACTTGATGATCCTCTGCCTTGGCCTCTCCAGTTATTAGCATCACTGGTGTGTGCCACTGTGCCCAGCACAATAAAATGTTTTGAGAAAAAAAGAGTTCACATTCACGTGATTTTTATTATAGTATAATATGCAATTATTCTGTTTTATTATTAGTTTCTACTGATTTCTTATTGTGCCTATTTATATATTAAGCTCTATCACAGGGACGTATGGGTAGGAAAAAATAGTCTACTTTCACTCTCTGTGGTTTCAGACATCCACTGGAGTCTTGGGGCTTATGAACTGAAGGTCAGGGGCAACTCCTGTGGGCTGGGCTGGCCACACTAGGGCTCACGTGGAGGCAGGGGCACTGCCAGGTTCTACTCCTGAACCACAGGAAGAGGAGGAAGTCACCCCTGCTGGCTCTTGTGTTCTGGCCTTGCACCCCCAGCACCAGAGCGGCACCCACCTCGCTGAGGCTGTAGGGCAGGATGAGCTTGTCATTGACGGTCACTGTTTTTCTTTTGGTCAGAACTTCCACCAGGATTTCTCGCTTCACCTGTTTCAAAATCAGGGAAGGAGGGAAGGACAGGGAGGTGAGGGGCCTGTTGGGCATTTCTTCACATCGCTGAGGCCCCGGAGCCCAGGAGGATGGGAGACACAGCCCCAGAGGCTGGGCTGGGAAGTGGGCCCCAGAGCCCACCCTCTGCGATCAGTGGGCTGCAGAGCATTCTCGCACACCACAGGCTGGCTGGGCCCCGTGTATGCACAGGCCTGGGTGTGACTGGGGACCACTGGCCCAGGGGTCACCTGGCAACCTGCACGCAGAGCCTGTGTCCATCCTGGGTGCAGGTGAGAGACCCAGCGCACTCCTCCCTTCCTGAGCCGGCCTGTCCACCAGGGGCAGGATCTCCCCTCATCTCCCAGTGGTTGCTCACGCACTCTTAGGAGCGCAACAGAAGATGGGGCCTGATGACCCCCTAGGAAAGGCTGCATGTCAGGGCACCCAGGCTCACGCCTGTAAGCCCAAGAGACTCAGGAGGTGAAGCGGGAGGATCGCCATCCTAGGCCAGCCTGGGCAACTTAGTGAGACTCTATCTCAAAATAAAAAAAGTAAAAAGGGCTGGGGGTGCAGCTCAGAGGTAGAGCACTTGTCTAGCATGTGTGAGGCCCCGGGTTCCATCCCCAGGACTTGGGAAAAGGAAAACGTACAGACAGGAGCGGAGGCTCTCGGCCCTGCCTGGGGTTCACGGTTTACACCTGGCCTGTGGCAATCTCCACACAGGCCATCCGGGGCTTGCAGAGCCTCCCTGACCTCCACTCACCAGATGCCAGGAGCAGTCCCCTAGTTTGGTAGTCAAAACTGTCTGCAGACCTTGTCTAGAGTCCCCCCAGGGGCAGAATCACCTATAGGTGAAAAGCAGTGGATGAGGAGATGACAGATTGGATGCAAAAATGACCTTGCTGGGGCTGGGGTTGTGGCTCAGAGTTAGAGCACTCGCCTAGTATGCACGAGGCACTGGGTTCCATCCTCAGCCCCACATAAAAGTTAAAAAAAAAAAAAAAAAAGATATTGTGTTCATCTGTAACTAAAAAATGAATATTTAAAAAATCCCCAAAAACAAAAATGACCTTGCTGATCAAACTGTGGTAGATTTTTTTTTTTTTTTGGTATTGGGGATGACCTCAGGGACACTCAACCACTGAGCCTTTTTTGTATTTTATTTAGGGACAGAGTCTCACTGAGTTGCTTAGCACCTTGCTGTTGCTGAGGTTGGCTCTGAAATAATGATCTTCCTGCCTCAGCCTCTCGAGCCACGGGGATAACAGGCGTGGACCACTAGGCCCGGCATGGTTGCTGTTTTTGAGACAGGGTCTCCTGATGCTGCCTAGACTGGCTCCAAACTCCTGGGCTCAAGCGATCCTTGTGCCTTGGCCTTCCGAGTAGCTGTGTGCCACTGAGCCCTGACAAACTATGGTTTTAAAGGAGCCTTTGGTTAAAGGGCTGAAGTGGGAGGTGGCCCTGACCAAGGAGTTCATCCGAAATGAGGAAGAGGCGCTGCAGAGGGACAAGGAGGAAGCAGGCCGATGAGCCCTGGTTTACAAAACCCTGGTGGCAGAGGAAGTTCTGGGCACATGTCCCCTGATTGAAAAGGTGGCCACTGCCCTGAGTCGAGCTGAGGGCGTGGGTCGGCAGTACCTTCAGGAGCTGGGACAGCGTGTCCAACACCTCGGGGGGCCCGACCTCCAGGCCTTCGTCGCGGCCCGTGGCTCTCTTCTTGTAAGTGACGTTGCCCAGGTACAGGATGGCTGACAGGACGGAAAAAATCCTGGGAGAGAGAAAGCGCGCACAGTGGGGCTGCCTCTACATTTGTAAGATAAGAAAAGGGGCCAGGGATGGGCTGAACTTGTAAACCCAGCAAGTTCCAATGAGAACTGAAGGAGCTTGAAGATCATCTTGTTCTCTGTGGACGCCGCCCTCTGTGTGGACGGCTCCTTGGACTTATTCTGTTTTGGTGCTGGGGATGGAACCCAAGGCCTCACGCATGCCGAGCAGTGCTCCACCCCTGACCTCTGTCCCCAGCCCCTTGACTTTTTAAAAAGGAGAGGGAGAGCTACAAAAAAACATTTTCTGGGCCGGGTTCTGGGTACAGAACCCAGGACCTTGCTCACGCTAGGCAAGCGCTCAACCACTGACCTATACCCACAGCCCTTTTTATCTTAGACCGAGTCTCACTAAGTTGCTGAGTCTGGCCTTGAACTTGCAACCCTCCTGCCTTAGCCTCCTGAGTGGCCGGGGTCACGGCGTGGGCCACTACCTGGCTAAAATGTGTTTTTTCAGTGGAGGGACACCATGCGTGAACACAAAAGCACGATTCCCACGTGGCGCCCGTGGGATCGTCACAGGTGCACAGGCCTCCGGAACCAGCAGAAGCCCAATCTCCTGAGCCACCATGGGCCTGACCTCTGATGTGCCCTGCAGAGCTGGGTCTGGCCAGCTGTCACCAAGGGCTGTTGGGGGACCTGTTGTCCCTGACCCTGTGTGTGGCTGTGGCCTGACTATTGGCACTGGGGCCGGGTGTCCCTTTGCCGCGGGGCGTCCTGTGCACTGCAGGCTGCTAGGCACATCCTGGCCTCCTCCCACCTGAGGCCAGGAGCACCCAACTCCCTTCCTTACTGCTGGGACAACCCAAAATGACTCAGACGCCAGCAAGTGTCCCTGGGGGCAGAGGGGACCCTGGGTGAGAGTGGCTCCTGTGGAGGGGCCAGAACTCTGCACACACAGCCCGTTTCTGTCCAGTCTCTGAGCCAGGAGTGGTCTGAGGCCAGGCGTGGTGGCACAGTATGTCATCCCAGCAATGAGAGTGGCTAAGGCAAGTCCAAGGCCAGCCAGGACAATCTAGAGAGGCCCTGTCTCAAAACGTAAAAATAAAAAGGGCTGAGGTACATGGAGTTCGGTGAGAGCACCCCTGGGTTCCACCCCTCGTACCACAAAAGAAACAAAATGAAACACAGGAAAGCACACACCGAGGCTCTGGCCTGCGAGGCTCAAGCGGTCAGTATCTGGCCTTCGTCAAGAGCCTGCCAACTCCTGCAGGATACCCTGGAATCTATTTACTGAATCTCCTGCTGGGGGCTTGAGGGGTCCCGGTTTCTCTGGGGTATAAGGGAGGAAGCCGTGGGACCCATGCACGTGACCACAGGGAACAAATGCGCGAGTCTGGCCGCACACACACAGCTTCTGTAGAGACGGCCGCGTGGTTTTCCAAAGTCGCTGCCCTGATCGGTGTCCTCCCAGGGGCATGTGAGCGTGTGCACAGTGGGTACTGGCTGTCCACCCGTCCACCTGGGCAGGAATGGAGAGCGCCTCAGGTGGTTGTAATTTCTTTCTTTTATGGTGCTGGAAACGGAACCAGGGGCTCGGGCAGGCGCTCTCCTGCTCCGCCCCAGCCCAGCCCTTTTCTCTTCTTTTTGAGAGGGGTCTCACTGTGCGCCCGGCTGGCCTTGACCTTCTGGGTGCAAGTGTCCCTCCTGCCGTGGCTTCCTGAGTAGCTGGGCTGCTTCTCCTGGGCCATGCTGAGCTTGTTTTTAAACAAAAGCACGACTGTTTTGACTGGCCTCCTGGGGCCAGGGCTGACTCCCTTCCTGTGCCCGCTGCCACCGCGCTGCCCTTCTCAGCCTGATTCTGTTGGGACGCTGACTGTTTTCTACTGGGCTGTGGGTCAGATCTGAGTGCAGGAGCCCGTGCGCCCCCTGCAGGCAGGACAGGCTGGCTGATGCCCACTTACTGTTTCTTAGTGGCCGGCAGGAAGCCCACCATCTCCATGGCCTGCTTGAGTCTCTCAAAGTCATGTTTCAGGTCTTCTCCATCTTCAATGTTCAAGTTATGCTGAAAAAACAAAGGCGTTGGCACCGTGGGTGTTTCCGGGCTGGCGAGGGTGGCCTGTGAGGGTGATTTTGGCGGGGACTGATGGGGCAGGGCCTAAGGCGGAGGGCGTGAATGGGCTCCTTTATGCCGCCTCCTTGGAGCCAGTCTGGAGGCCGAGGAGGGCCAAGGCAGGCGGCCTCTGGCCTCCTGGTGGCTCCTAAACAGCCCAAGGGGAACAGAGGTGACCTGTGTGGCTGAGGCTAGTGGCTGTTTACCTGGTTGAGGTAGAAATAATCTTCAGGCTGCTTAAGCTGAAATTCTTGGCGCTCTTCCTCGCTGACACCGAGTAACAAATAATAAAACACGTGGTAGTTCCTGTGGGTCAAAAGGAGGGAAAGAGTCATTTCTGCAGGCCAAGCAGAGCCACTTCACATGTCTGAGACACCACACGAGTGCATATAAACTCAAAACCCAAGTTGGTTTTATTACGACTTATAAAACCATGGGACTGGTCAAGCGAGGGCTGGGGGCTGGGCACGTGTCTTGCTCCCGTCAATCAGAGACGTTTCTGATCTAACCACATTTTGGGCAGATCCCTGAACACCTACGGTGGGTAAGGTCCTCAGAGGCACAAAAGGGAGCATGAAGCTCGAGGCCAAGGGAGTGGGCGGGGAGGAGGCGGGAGGGGAGGAGGCTGGCCGGGACACATCCTTGCTCCCAGAGGATCAGCCACACTTCCCCTCAAGTTCCCCGGACCCCAGGACACTTGCTTTGCCCTTGGCAGGGACAAAGGCAGATGTAGGGGTGCACTCAAAGGGCCCCTAAGGAATCATCCCGTACCTCTCATCCTTCTCCCGAGAGACCAGGCGAGACTTTTCAAGCAGATATTTTTCAACCACAGCTCTGTCATCGAAAGAAACAAGAAGTCACCTATTTTGGTATGATTTTAACGCTTGCTTTCTTCGCCAGTTGTTGGGTGGAACCCAGAGTGAATGAGCTGCACCCCGGCCTCAGCTTTTTTTTCTTGAAGGACTGTGTCACTCTGTACTTGGTGCTGTGGCTCCTGGCGGCTGCAGATGGCCTGCCCTCAGTGCGACACACATGAAGCCCTCTGCAGCTGCCGGTCCTGCCTTCCAACAAGGATCCATGGAAACAGGAACCTGAGCTGACCATGGCTGGACCTGGAAGCCCGACAGGCATCCTGCGAGACCTGGACCACCAAACCCACTCACTCAAGGACTACCCCAGAATGTGCACCCTGCTCCCCAATGATGAAATATTTTTCCAATTGCAAAACAAAGTTATTTGAGGATCATGACTCAATTCTACTCATTTGCTTGTGTAGACTCTAATGGAAAACGTAAACAGAAGGCAACCGATCCACGCTGACACTTTACTGATGACCGACACACAATAAGCTGCACCCATTTAGTGTGCACAATTCAATCTCCTGGGACGACCACTACCAGGATCGAGATAGCAACCATCCACTGCCCTAAAGTCTCCGCACCCCATCATCCCTCCCTGTCCCCCACCCTCAAGCAGCCACCAACTAGCTTTCTGCCACCGCAGATCAGTAAAGACACAGAATTCTACACAGGAACACTGTGTCTGGCTTCCTCTTTTTTTTTTTAATTAATTAACTTATTTTTTAAATTGTTGTAGAGGAACAGAATGCCTTTGTTTTAATTTGGTTATTTTATGTGGTACAAGAATCGAACCCAGGGCCTCACACATGTCAGGCAAGCGCTCTGCCCTGAGCCCCAGCCTGTGTCTGGCTTCTTATGTTCAGCACAATGGTCCTGAGATGCAGCCACACCGCAACATGAATACAAACTTCATTCCTTTTTCCCCATTTTTTATGGCTGAATAATATTACACTGTATGGATGAACATTTTGCTGGTGAGCATGTGTACTATTTCCAGTTTTAGGGTATTTGAGACGATTCTGCCGTGGACATGTGTGTACACTGAGTCTTCATATGGACCTACTGTGTTCCCGTTTCTCCTGGGCTAGTGCCCATGGGTGGAACTGCTTCAGGGTCCCGTGGTAATTCCATGTCCAGTTTTAAGGACTGCTAAATATTTTCTTAAGGCAGCTGTGGTGTCTTCCACTCTCTTCATAAGCCCACCAACGGTTTTCGAGTCTCCTTTTTCATTCCAGCCGTCCTAGCCGGGGTGACACGGGGGTTTTGACTTGCGTTTCCCTGAGGACTAGTGATGCTCAGCATCTTCGTGTGCTTGCTGCACGTGAACGTCTCTCCCTTGTGGTGCTGGGGATGGAACCCAGGGCTCATGCATGCTAGACAAGTGCTCCACCACTGATCTGCACCTCTAACCCAACATCTCTCTCTCTCTCTCTCTCTCTCTCTCCCCCTCCCTTTTTTTTTTTTTTTGGTACTGAGGATTGAACCCAGGATGCTTAACCACTGAGCCACATCCCTAGCCATTTTTCATATTTAGAGACCTCACTGAGTTTCTGAGGCTGGCTTTGAACTCGTGACCCTCCTGCCTCAGCCTCCCAAGCTGCTGGGATTATAGGCATGTGCCACCGCGCCTGGCCCTACATCTCTTTTGAGGAGCGTCTCCTGAGGTCTTTCTCTTACAGCTATTATTGCGCTGTAAACACAAGTCCTCTGCTGGGGGTCCGATCTGCACGTGCCTTCTCTGGACCTGAGACTGGCCTCTTCGTTTCTGTTGGTGTCTTTCTGAAGAGCAGGGCTCTCTGCTGCACGCTGGTACTCAGCCATTTATTGATCACTTCCTTTGTACCCAACAGTGAATGTTTCTTCCAAATTAAATTCTTGCAGTACTCATGGGAAGTTTGGCCATGGGGGTGCTGGAGTCGAGACAGGGTGCCTGTGCAGCCAGTCTCCAAGCTGATGCAGGCTGAGGAGCCCTTATCCAAAAGGCCTGGCACCAGAAATGTTTTGGATTTTGTTTCCAGATCCTGGAATGTTTATGTCCATTTGAGAGACATCTTGGGGACAGGGCCTGAGTCCAGACACAAAATCCACCTGGGTCTCATGTATCCCATGTGTACCTCCTGGAGGTGATTTTTACAGTCTTCTGAGTGCACCCTTGTTTTGTCTGCAACCCATTCCCATGAGGCCGGGTGTGAACTTTTCCACCTGTGGTATCGTGTTGGTGCTCAGAACTTTTGGATTTTGGAGCTTTTGGATTAGGGATGGTCACCTGTAGAAGCAGCCGTGAGTGCTTCCTGGGGATCGACTGTGCTCTAGGCATCGCCTACAGCACTCATGGGGCGGCCGAGGTGCCTGCTGATAGACGGGAGCTGAGGGTGGAGAGGCCATGCGCTGCCAGGAGCCCATGGAGGGAGGTGGCCTGGATGCTATTTCCGCACCCATCAGGGCTCCACAGGTCTGGAGGGGCAGGGTGTGGGCGGGTCCCACTGTCACTGGACGGAGCTGGGTGGTGCCTGCAGACCACCTCCTCCAAGCCTGCTGTTTTACAGGGAACACAGCTGTGCCGAGGGAGAGCAGGGTCTGGGACGGCACGGGGCCCCTGGTCTAGGGCCTCCTGCATGCTAGGCAAGAGCTCTAACACCGAGCCACATTCCTAACCCCTAATGCCTAAGTTTTGAATTGCACATCATTCTAAGTCGTGCGATGGTATCCTGCACCACTCCAGAACCCAGGAATCATTCCTCTGTTCAGTGTGTCCAGGCTGTATATGCTACCTGCCAGTTCGTAGCCATCTTGGTTATCAGATCATTTTTCACTAGATGGATGTGATTGGTTCAAGTAACTTTTTTTTTTTTTCTTTTGGTACCAGGGATTAAACCCAGAGACACTTAATCACTGAGTCACACGCCTTGCCTTCTCCTTTTTAAAAAAATTCTCTTTATTTGAGCAGGGTCTGCCTAAATTGCTTAGAGCCTTACTAAATTGCTGAGGCCAGCTTTGAACTTTGATTCTCCTGCCTCAGCCTCCTGAGTGCTGGGATTATAGACAAGGACCACCACACCTGGCTGGTCCAAGTACCTCTTACTTTCCCTGATAATGGCCCCAAAGCACAAGAGTATCGCCTCTGACAATCTGGATATGTCGGAGGACTGTGAAGTGCTTCCCTTAAGTGAAAGGTGAAAACTGACCACAGATGTGAGCTGTGGGTTGGACCCTGAACATCCCCCAGGGTCATGTGTTAAAGACCTGCTCCCAGCCAGTGGTGCCACTGGGCGTGATGGGACCTTCAGGAGATGGGCCTGGGGGGGGGGGATTTTAGGTCCCTGGAGCGGGCCCTGGAAGGGGCTGTGGAACCCTGGCCCCTTTCTTTTCCTCTTTGGCTCTGTGGCTCATGCTGGAATGGTTCTGCTTTGCTCTGACGTTTTGCTTAAGCACAGGCCCAGAGCAATGGGGGATCAGTGACGGCCTGGAACCTCCCCAACTAGGTGCCCAAACAGACCTCTTCTGAGTTGGTTACCTCAGGCATCGTGTGCAGCTGGAAGCCGACCAGGGCAGTGTGCTGGGGCAGGGCGGGGCCTGGGGCGGGGCTGGGGCTGGGCTCAGGGGCAGAGGCTCGCCTGGCACAAGCGAGGCCCTGGGTTCGACCCTCAGCACCATATAAAATAACTGAAGGTGTTGTGTCCACATACAATTAAAAAGAATTAAAAATACACGTGTGTGTCTTGGGAGAACCAGCACACGTAAGGGCCGGCAGTGTTTGAGGTTTCAGTCACCCACCGGGGGTCTCAGCATCTTTCACAGATCGGGCGGGGTGACTGCATTTGGACAAAAAGTCTTGGTGGATGTCATTGAGGATCTTGAGATCATCCTTCATGATCTGGGTGTGCCTTAAATCCAATGACAAATGACCTTATAAGAGGACAGGAAAGACACACAGACAGGCAGGGACGGGATGACGCCACTGCGAGCCCACGAGAGCTGGAGGCGCCAGAGGCTCCCTGAGGAGGCGGTGGCCAGGAAGGACCCTTGGAGCTTCCCAAAGGAGTCTGGTGACACCTGACACAGACTCGTGGCTTCCAGGGCTGCGACAGAGTCGGTCCCCGTTCTTCTAACTTTCCCGAGGTGCTGGAACCTGGAGCCCCCACATGCGAGGCAAGTGCTCTGAGCCACCCTGGGCCCCCAGGACGTGTATTTTAATAAGAAACCATGGGGTGGGAAGGGGTTCATCGTGGAGGACAAGTGAAGGCTGAAGGGCGGGCGGCTGGCTGCAGGGGTCTCTGATCACCTGGGGCACAGATGCCCACGGCAGCAGCTGAAGGAACCACTGAGTGGCTTTTGGGGGCTGAGGCACCGGAGAATCACCGGGCCCGGGGGGCCAAAGCAGACCCTGACGTCACCCTCCCTACTGCCACCTGAGCCTGGGCAGTGGGAAAAGGGCAGACGCTAGGCTGGAGGATCCAAGAGAACAGCAGTTGCATTCAGGCCCCGCGTGGACCGTCTGGGAAACAGCTGCTGGCCAGGCTTAGGCAGAAGAACACACTGAGGGCCTTGACCAACCCCACTGCCTCGCAGACCTTCCCGCCAGCACTGCAGCTGTGGGAAGGTCCCCGTGAGGAGCCAGCAGAGGGCCCTGCTGGGTGCTGTCCACGGGTCACCATGCACTTCCTCTACCCCCGGCCACATTCACCCATCTACCCACCCTTCGCCTGCCACCCACCAACCTGTCCCTATATCCACTCAGGAACCCCACCTCCCTTCAGCACTCCCCTGGACAACCGCCTCACCTGCTATGAGCGTCACATCTCAAGGAGCACATGCTCAGCAAATGTCAAGGCCACATCCATTTGGCCTGTGACACGCCTACACCAAGACCAGGAAGCAGGCTGGCCGTCCTCACCGGGGTTGGCAATGCCTCACACCAGCGCCTCCAGCTCAGCACACCTGCTCCCGCAGACCCCCGCCCTCACCCCGTTTCCTACCTCGACCTGCTGTGAGGACCTCACAAGGCCTCAGGAGCACACCCGCAGTGGCTGAGCTGTAGGTTGGACCCTGAACATTCCCCAGGGTCCACGCATCTGCTTCCCCGCATGAGGCAAAAACCTGCCCCGTCCACCCCTGGCTCCCCCCCACCCCCGGCGGGGAGGGGACTCACCCTCTCACAATGCCGCTCTCCAGGTAGTTGACTTGGATGAATTTCCCGAAGCGGCTGGAGTTGTTGTTGTGGGCTGTCTTGGCGTTCCCGAAGGCCTGTGCAGGGAACAGAGGCAGGGCTCAGACCCCAGGTGAGGCTCCCACGGGCCTCAGCCCAGGGCTCCCTCTGGCACCGAGTTTGTGTCCGCAGAGCCATCTGCAAGTCACCACCCACAGGACCAGGAGAACTGGCCATCACAGCAGTGGGCAGCTGAAGTGCGCCGGTCTCTGCGGCTGGGCCGTGTGGGGTGCTAGGTGCTCAGGCTCTGGCAGTTAGAAGGCCAGCTGTCGGGCTGGGGCGGCTCTGAGGTAGCGCGTGCCGAGTGTGGCCAGCCCTGGGTCCAGCCCCGCCACAGCAAACCAACAGAAAAGTCAGTTTCGGAACTTCTTCAGTTACAGTCACCCGCCCCCATGTCCAAGGAGACTGGTTCCAGGAACATCCCAGATATGGACACCCCGGGATGCTCAAGTCTCCTCACGAGGGACACAGAGAGCGCTCGGGACCTCCTACGTCTCCCGTGTTTCAGTCTCCTCTGGGTGACGCGCCATCCCTAACACATGTAATGCTCCGGAAACTGCTGCTACCTGAGCTGCTTAGGAACACTGTTGAGGAAGTCTGAGTGTGACAGAATGCCATTCTGCGTCCCCTGAGGGTATTTTCAACTCAAGGTTGGCTGAATCTGCGGACGTGGAAGCCACGGGTACAGAGGACCCCTGGACCACTATGCATAGGGTGCACTTTGGGGTCCGTGAGGCCAGGTGCTGACAGCTCCTGGCCAGGCCTGCGGGGGTCTCCATGGGCACCATGCACTCCAGATGCAGCTGGGGCCGTGACAGCATCTGATCTGCGACGAGGACATACTGTTGGGGCTCTCCAGAAGGTCCTGCCAGCCTCTGGGCCCATCTGGGCTCAGGCTGTGCTGGGCAGCAGGCAAGGAGCAGGCAGGCCCAGCTCGGAAGAGCCAGGAGTCCGGGAGGAAGGCACTGGGGAGTTCTTAAATTGGGAGTACAAGCAGCGCACCAGCTCGCCCTTCAGAAGCGGGCGCAGAGGCGTGTCCAGTGGCACTCAGCGCGTTCACAGCCTGTGCAGCACCTCTATCTGGTTCCAGAACGTTTTCATCCCCCAAAAGGAAGCCTTGTCCCTTAGTCACTCCCGCCCCAGCCCCTGGCGGCTCCCGATCTGCCTTTGGGATCTGCCTCTGGATTCGCCGGTCCGGGACACTGCCCATGGGCTGCATCCTGTGCTCGGAGGCCTGGTGTGCCCAGCTGCCGTCACTCGGCACCGTGTTCTTGAGGCTCGGTGGCAAGAGTCAGTGCCCCACTCCTGTGTCACAGCACAACAGTCCCGACCTGTCCCGAGGAGCCCGCAGGTAGGGAAGGTGTGTGCCGCTCCGGGGCTACCACCACCCAGATTAAGTCAGAACACCCCCTCGACGCCCAGGTGCCCAGGAACTGCTCCCAACCGCGAAGCCGCTGACCCAGAGGGTTGAAAGAGAGAGGGGAGGACAGTCTTGGCAGATTGTGGGGCAGGAAAGGTGCCCAGGGCAGGAAGGGAGAGGCCGAGGGAGGTGGGGGCCATGGGGCCTGGCAGAAGAGGGGCAAGGAGACCGAGCTGGTCCCATAATCTGGCCCCAGTGGCGGGGGAAGAGGAGACAGGAGGAGGTGACACTGAGGTCTCACACAGAAAGGGAAGTCTGGTGGCAGAGAGAAATCTGCTGGGCTGACAGCGCTCCTGTTTGAGAAGGCCGCGCTGTGCAGGAAGCCAGGTCGCAGGGGAGTAGGTGGCAAGGCCACTGCCAAGATCCCCCTCTGATGGGGGCAGAGGTGGGCAGTGGAGAAAGAAGGCTGAGGGGAGGGGGCTAGGCACGCAGGGTCACACTGAAGACACTCCCTCTTTGCTGGGGAGTGAACCCAGGGCGCTCCACCGCTGAGCCGTACCCTCAGCCCTTTTCACATTTTGAAACAGGTTCTTGCTAAGCTGTCCAGGCTGGCCTTGAACTTGCGATTCCAGCCTCAGCTTCTTGAGTCAGTGGGAAGAACTGAAAGTTTCTGAGTCTGATGTGATGCTACATGTGGAAAATTCCACATCATGAAACTTCTGCTTCACGAACAACAAATATTTATACACACACACACGCATGCACACTCCCATGTATATATACACACACAGTGTTTAGTTTTATTTTCTGAGATGGGTCCACTTATGTTACCCAGGCTGGTCTCAAACTCTCGGGCTTCAGTAGTCCTCCGGCCTTGGCCTCCCTAGAAGCTGTGACAAGTGTGTGTATCACTCTGGCAAAAAACTAGTCAGAGTGTATGAAATCACCCTCAGGCCACGTGCATGGGGTGCATCTGGCACATCAGTGAATGCCATATTTAGACTGGGTCCCACCCTGAGAGATCTCAGTATATAATGCAAATACTCTCCCATCTAAAAAGATCCAAATTCCAAAACAATTCTGGACCCAAGTGTTTTAGATAAAGGACATTCAACTGGCATTAGGGGGCTCCAGGAGGAGATAGGCCATGAGGTTGCCACTGTCATGAGTGAGACTAGGGCCCTGGTAAGAGACGATCATGTCAGGTGCGGGGCACACACCTGAAACCCAGCAACTTGGGAGGCTGAGGCAGGAGGATTGCAAGCTCGAAGCCAGTGAAACCCTGTGGTAAGGACCCTTGGGGTCCACCCCAGCTCAGGACATTTCTAGCACAGGGAAAAGGAGACAACAGGGAACTCCCTCACGCCTCCCACCAGGTAAGGACGCAGACAGAGACATCTTCTGTGAACCAGGAAGTGGGCCTTCCTAGACGCCAGATCTGTGGGTGCCCTCACCTTGCCCTTCTCACTCTGAAACTGGAGAAATGCATCCCATGGGCCGCCTGGTAGGTGGTAGTTTGCTACAGGTCTGTCACTGGTATGGTCTAAAGGTCCCCCCAAAATTCATGCTGAGCCAGGCGCAGTGGCCTGCGTCTGTTATCTCAGGGGCTTGGGAGGCTAGGGCAGGAGGATTGTGAGTTCAAAGCCAGCCTCAGCAACTTAGCGAGGCCCTAAGCAACTCAGGGAGACCCTGACTCTAAATAAAATATATAAACAGGGCTGGGGGTGTGGCTCAGTGGTCAGGCCCCTGGGTTCAATCGCCGGTCCCCAAACACTAAACAACACTCAGATGAAATGTAACTTGCCTTGAGAGGCGTCAGAGGTGGGATCAGGCAGGAACTTTGGGAGGTGACTGAGATTAGATGAGGCCATGAGGATGGGTCTTCATGATGGCTTTATAAGAGGGGGTACCCTAAACTAGCAGCTTGCTGTCTTGCCATATGATGCTCTGGGCTACCTTGGGACTCTGCCCAGAATCCTCACCAGCAAGAAGGCTTTCACCAGATGCAGCCCCTTGACCTTAGTAAACTCTTATTCTTTATAAAGTTCTCAATCTTTGGTATTTAGTTATAGCCACGGAAAATGGACTAAGACAATCAATGACAGGAGTTTGTGGGGCAGCCCGAAGGGAGAATTCCATAGGAAAGCATCTATTAGTGGAAGGCCCAGAGACTGGCTCAGTGTGAGGCCTGGACGAGCTTGAAGCCAGATAAAGGTCACACCTGGGCCCACGTGCCGTGGGTAAATTCCTCCACATTCTGGCTGATCACTTGTGGGAAAGGCACAGAAGGGACACGGGCTGTGGGGCGACAGCAGAGTCGAGATGCCAAGTGGGAAGTGATAAGGAGAAGGCCCCAGGGGCACGACCTGGCCTCCTAAGTGACAGGTCCATTCAGCGAGGGCAGCGGCTTGGTGCCTGGGGAGGGCCTGCAGGGGCCTTGTACACGGCTGATACAGATGGGCACCTGGGCTCTCACTGAGGGTCCCACACATGCTGTGCCCAAGTGTGGAGGGCCCTAAGGTGACAAAGCTGCGTCCCCAGGCTTAACCTCCGTCCTCCCCAGGGTTGGCCCAGGCGTCCCTGGGCACTGTTCCCATTTCCTCAGGCTCCACCGACCGCAGGTCAGGCCTGGAACTCAGGCAGGAGAGGTGCCTTAGCCTGGGGCCAGGCCAGGCCCTCCCCACCCTGTGGGGGACCCAGCAATGTCCTGCCTTGTGTTGAGACTTGGGGAAGCATCCTGTGCCCAGGCTCCCAGTCAGCCTCACCCGAGAGGTCTATGAAGTCCACCCAAGGGAACCCAGGGAAGTGGCCCAAGAAGCCCGCTAAGCGCCCTAACTACAGGCTGGAGGCCTGTCCTTGTGCGGCGCTCTGTCATTGGTGGTGGGGCGTCCAAGGTAGGAGAGAGTCAGCCTCTGGGCTGAGGCTCCCCTGGTGCCTGGACACCCTGGAGTCAGTCACAGGGCTCACTTCCACCCCCCAGGACAAGCCCCTGTGGCATTTTCTAAATGACAGCCAGGCCTGGTCTGGGGACAGACAAGTGGGAATGCCTGCGGGGGGGGGGGGGGGGGGGGGTTGGAGATGCCCTCCCCACCGCCAAGGCCACTGGGGGGCTGGCCTTCTGGTTCTGCGATTACCGATTACCGTGCAGGCTGAGGCTGCTCCCGCGCCTGGTGACCTCATGCGTCTGGTATGCGGTCTCACACACTGTGACTTTTCAAAGCTGTCTAAAAATATCCGGCTGGTGCTATTATACATCCGAGGAGGAAATGCTGGCCCGGCTGGTGCCTGCTCGCTGCCAGGGGTGCTATTGTACGGAGCTCCGGGCAGCCAGGGGCACATGGGCTCAAGGCACGGGAGGCTGGCTGCTGGACAGGGACCATGTGGGGTTGAGGGTGGGCAGGAGGAGGAAGTGGCCCCCGGGTGTCAGCAATAATGTGATGCAATCTGGCACAGGGACTGGAAAGGCCATATGCTAATGCCATTGTCCCCCAGGCCAGAAGCCCCACTGGCCCCGCAAGATGCAGATGGAGAAGGCCTCTGCTTTCCCAGAAAGCACTTCTCGCTCCTGTATGATGTGGAAGACACGACGCCAGCCCCACGCTTTAGAGAAACGTACCCACGGGAAACGCAGGCAGCAGGCCCAGGGCACTGCACCCTGCCTCAATGGCGCACCCTCCAAACAGCCAGGAAATGAAACAGCGGTGAGCGAATAAAGAAAACGTGGTCCACAAGATTCCTGGGAAAGCTGGGAATGGAACCACCATTTGACCCAGCTATTGCCCTTCTCAGACTATTCCCTGAAGACCTTAAAAGAGCGTACTATAGGGATATGCTACATCGATGTTCATAGCAGCACAATTCACAATAGCTAGACTGTGGAACCAACTTAGATGCCCTTCAATAGACGAATGGATTAAAAAATGTGGCATTTATACACAATGGAGTATTACTCAGCACTAAAAAATGACAAAAGCATGGCATTTGCAGGGAAATGGATGGCATTAGAGCAGATTATGCTAAGTGAAGCTAGACAATCCCTAAAAAACAAATGCCAAATGTCTTCTTTGATATAAGGAGAGCAACTAAACACAGAGCAGGGATGAAGAGCATGAGAAAAAGATTAACATTAAACAGGGATGAGAGGTGGGAGGGTAAGGGAGAGAGAAGGGAAATTGCATGGAAATGGAAGGAGACCCTCACTGTTATACAAAATTACATATAAGAGGAAGTGAGGAGAAAGGGAAAAAAAAATCAAGGGAGAGAAACGAATTACAGTAGATGGGGTAGAGAGAGAAGATGGGAGGGGAGGGGAGGGGAGGGGGGATAGTAGAGGATAGGAAAGGCAGCAGAATACAACAGTCACTAGTATGGCAATATGTAAAAACGTGGATGTGTAACCGATGTGATTGTGTAATCTGTATACAGGGTAAAAATGGGAGTTCATAACCCACTTGAGTCAAATGTATGAAATATGATATGTCAAGAGCTTTTTAATGTTTTGAACAACTAATAATAAAAAAAAATTAAAAAAAAAAAAAAAAAAGAAAACGTGGTCCACACAACCACAGAACACTACTCAGCCTCAAAAAAGAGGTTCTGTCACACACGGCACCGTGGCTGAACCTGCTGGACGTTATGCTAAGTGAAATAAGCCAGACAAGAAAGACAAGCATCTCACCGTCTCCCTCGCGGAAGCCAAGAGCAGAGAGTGGAACGGTGTGGCCAGGCTGGGGGCGTGCTGGGAGGTGCAGGTCAGAGGGCACGAGACTTTAGTTCCTCAGGGGGAGCAAGTTCACGAGGCCTATTACACAACATGGCGACTACAGCTAATAACCATGGATTCTGAGAATGGCGAAGAGAGTAGGTTTTAAGCGTTCTTATGTAAAAAACGCTAAGTACGTGAGCTAATGCACATGCTAATTAGTTCAACATACCCGTGCAGCACAACGTACGTGTTTCAAAACATGCTGTACACCACAAATACAGACTTGGTGTGTGTTGGTTCTGGAGCAGGAACCAGGGCCTCACGTGCCAGATCAGCTCTCCACCACTGAGCTACACTCCCAGACCTTTTTGTTTTGAGACAGGATCTTACTCAATTCCCGAGGCTGGCCTTGCATGTGTGATCCTCTTGCCTCAGCCTCCCCAGTAGCTGGGATTACAGATGTTTGCCACTGCACCTGGCTGCAGTGTGTCTGGAATGGGAGTTATTCAATCACACTTGTCAAAGTACAGTAAGGAAAACTATCCAGGATCACTACAATACGTACAGAGACCCTACAATGGGGTCCTGCAGTGGGGAACAGAGATGGGCTCTGCGACAAATATAGCACCAGAAATTGAAACTGACGGCTGCGGGGCAGTGGGTGAAAATCACTAAGAGGAACCCTCAGGGCTGCGGGGATCCTGGCTGAACCGACCTAGCAGGATTCTATCTGAAGACAGGCCGGGCAGTCGGACATGAGCTGGGGATGGCGGAGATGGAGGAATCAGACACAGAGGTGAGCAGATGTGCCGAGTGAGTGGGGAGGGGGAGATTCTTGCTAAACTGACTTGGCAGGGCTCCTGCTAAGACTGGATTCTACAAGGAAATATCAATGTTCCCCACCTAGATGGGGCTGTATCTCCACACACCCACTGTAAGCTGAAAATGTCACTGAGTCAAGTGTGCACCGAGTCTACCTCACCTCCGAGCCCGGGCTCAGCCACGCAGCGCGCCTGCCTGTGTTCCCCCAGGGCCGCAGGGCTGGCAGCAGACAGAGAGCTGGACTGCAAATGGCTAGCCCAGGAAAAGAGCCGATTCTCAATTCCAAGTAGCCTCTACTGAGTGTCACTGTCTCTGTGCCATTACAGAGCTGAACCGTCGTTGAGTCAGGGGCCATCTGTATACAGAAGGTCTGGGGGAAGGTTTAGGAGAAGGTTTAGATTTAGGTTTGGCTCACCAAAGAACCTTTGGCAGGAAACACCCAGGGCTGAATGCCCTACTTGGGCTCGAATTCTAGAAAGCACTTTTCTTTTCTTCCCTCCCCACTGCTGGGGAGAACCCAGGGTCTCACACATGCTAGGCAGGGGCTCCGCCATGAGCCACACCCCTCCTCCTCGAAGACGCCTTTCTCTATCTGAAAGGCTGGCTCTCCCTCACATGGAATGCACGTGACACTTCAGGGAATGCAGTGACCATGCAATGTGGCGATTATCAGCCCACTCGAGGCACATGCAGTGGGTTCGAGACTCTCTTATACTCACGTTTCCTCTAAAACACCGACTGGCCACCCCCATTTAAAAGGGGGAAACTGAGGCAGCAAGCGGTCAGCCCAAACCCCCAAAGTCTGAGAGCAAGAGGCTGACATGGTCTTGGGTCCTCTCTCCTAGCCCATGTCTTGCCTATTGACCCCAGAACACTCTCAGGCTGTGTCCCCTCACAGTCCCAGCTGCGTACTGGTCTTCAGTAACTGGACCAAGCCCTCAGCTGCTGGCCTGCTTTCCTGGACACACCTGGGTGCACCCACCTGCAGCCACACCTGTCCAGGTGGACAAGTGGGGACCTCTCATCCAGACAGCAGGGGCCAGGCAGGCAGGCTTCTACACCTCTCTGAATTCACAGCTGGCCCCTCCCACATTCCCGAAGAAAACCGACCAGGATTCACATGGGCTAAGTCCAGCAAGCAGCGCTCGGCCTCTGGTTTCAGAACCCTGAGAGCCTGTGGAAGGAGCCACTGAGGCACACTGTTCACTTGCTAGTCTCTTGTGCAGACAGGCAAACCCCAAGCTGGGTCTCCCCATGCCCGCCCCAGAGAGTGAGCCTGGAGTGGGATAACTGTCACCCTCAGACTGACCTGTGGCCATCAATTCTGTGACAAAGTTCTAGGATTCTTGTGTTTCATTGCGTCCAGAGTGTTCTATGGGGTAGCACAGAGTAAACTTCAGTCTCAGGGACCTCAGTGTCCACATTCTGAGGGCACAGGAAGAGTAACCTCTCATTCACTCCCTGCTGTGGTTGGGCTCGGGATCTTCAATGTCTCCGAAAGGCCGAGTTAAAGGCCTGGTCTGCAGCGTGGCACAACTAGAAGGTGGTGGGACCTTTAAGAGTGGCTCTGGTGGGAGGTCCCTTGAAAGGGACTGTGGGACCCCAGTCCTCCCTCTCTCCTTTGCCTCCTGGCCTCAAGGTGGGTGGCGCTGCTCCACTGCGTTCTCCGGCCATGTGCCATCTCCCCAGGCACAAAAGCACCGGGCCAACGGGTGATGGAGACGCTGAAACTCTGAGCCAAACAGACCTCTGTTCCGTGGGAGGGGGTCACCTCAGGGTTTGCTGGTGACAGCTGACTGGCCTGTTTACCCACTCACTCGTCAATTTTTTCACCTGTGCTGTGTGCTGGGCACCAGCGAGCCTGGCCCGTCCCTCTCAGCCAGAGTCTGGGTCACCACCTCCAGGAGCCTCCGCAGGCCTCGATGCCGCACTTCCCTGTGGCCGCCTCTCGGTGAACCTGCCCGTCCAGCCCACAGCCAAGCTCCCCTACGTCCTGACACCTGATCAGGGCAGGCACCCGATGGAGAACCTCAGGAACGGCCTCAGTCTGTCAAAACCAAGCCATGATGGAGCCGCCAGGAAGGGCCAGGTGTCCCCACGTGTTGGCCCACGTGTCCCCCCTTCCAGCAGGAGAGGGATGGAGAGCTCTGGGCCCCAGCAAGGTGGCCCCAGCACTTGATATCCACATGACTTTTTTTCCAGGTCACCTCCCAGTTCTGGCAGTTTCTCTTCAGAGCCGAGGTTTGGCTCTGCTGCCCAGGAGTCCCCAGCTCCTGCTTCAAGCGACTCTCCTGACTCTGCCTCCTAGAGCAGCTGGGCACCTGCGTGCACCACACCAGCTCCTGCCCACAACCTCCTGCCTGAAGCTGCCTGGTCCTCACACCCAGCAGAGAGAAAGGCCTGGCTGAGCTTCAGACCTGAGCACGCGGCAGCTGTGCCCAGGAGGCCCTCGAGGTGTCTTTGTCCCGAGGTTGTGCTGGACACAGGAGCCCATGGGCTGCGTCCCGCCCCGGTGGCCCAGGAGCCAGGAGGCTTGTTCTGCTGGGTTGGCTCAGAGTGGAGCTGGGGCTTCACCCTGGGAAACGCCAGGGAACGACCCTCAGGCCCCCTTGGCTCTTGGCCTGTATCTGTATCGGCAGGGTGCCCGTTTGTGAAGTCCCGAAGGCTTGGGGACAGCAGGAGTTCTGAGGCTAATGCCAGTCACCTGTATCCATCTGGGAAAATCAGTCCACGGCCTTGGGTTTCCTAGGAGATGGGGGAAGACGTGAGACGAGGGTCTTGGAGAATCCCTGCCGACAAACAGCCAGAGGCTGCCTAAGACGGGGCCGCGAAGGGCTTCCCAGCACCAGAAGGCGGAGGCCGGGGGATCGCAAGTTTCAAGCCAGCCTCGGCAACTGAGCAAGACTCTGTCTCAAAATAGAAATTAAAAAAGGGCTGCGATGTGGCCCAGTGATTAAGCACCCCTGGGTTCAATTCCCGGGACTGCAACGAAAGAAGATGGGAACGAGTTCCGAGAAAAGCACTCCTAGGCCATCTCACCACTGTGGAACAAGGTCTTAGGGAACATCCGGGTGTACAGGCCCCGGGTGGCGCGGCCCACTGCACAGCGAGGTCTCCCGTTCCATCTACGCTGCTACCGATGACAGGAGTCCCCTTTTTAATGGCACAATAGCAGGCGCCGTGTCTCCTCTGGGTACTCCCTTTATCCATCCATCAGCTGCTGGACGCTTGGGCTGCTTCTGCTGCCTGGCTGTTGTGACGGGTACCGCAGGGACGCTCCCGACAGTCCCCTGACACACTGCTCTGTTCCTTCTGATACACACCAGCAGTGGGAGTTCCTTTTATTTTCTTGGTACCAGGGATGGAACCGGGGGAGCTTAGCCACTGAGCCACATCCCAGCCCTTTTTGGTATTTAATTTAGAGACAGGGTCCCGCTGAAGTGCTTAGGGCCTTGCTAGGTTACTGAGGTTGGCTTTGTACTTGAGATCCTCCCGTCTCAGCCTCCCGAGCTTACAGGTGTGTGCCACTGCGCTCGCCTAGGTAGCTCCTTTTCTAACTTTTTGAGGACTCTCCATACTCCCGCCACCCTGTCCCAAGTGTCCTCCACGGGGCCACCCCCGTGTGCGAACACACTGCCTGTGGCTGCTTCCTTACTCACTGGTAGAACACAGTGAAAATGTGGTCATATGCTGTGTGATGACGTTTCAGTCAATGACAGGCCACATATATGACAGTGGTCTCGGGTGCCTTTAATGGAGCTGAAAAGTTCCTCCAGCCTAGTGACATCACAGCTGTTACAATGTCCTCATGTGTGTGGGGACACTGGCGTAAACACACCTAGTGCTCTTCTCGTCATGTGAAGGTACAGCTGCTCACACAATGAGGGACAGCGCCTCCTGCCCCGTGACGGCCAGTGACTGTGTCCCTGACTCACGTGGTGACCCTGCTGACTTGACTGCTTTTCAGCGTGTGCTCGCCTCACCTATAAACACGGTCACTGGGAGCAGCGTGCTGTCAGACCTGCAGCTGCCTCACTGGTCTCGGTGGCCTGCATCTCCGCAGGATGTCACTGGTCTCTGGATTCACTCTGCGTTTGGCTCCTCAAGGCCCCTGAAACAACAGGCTGCACCACCTACCTGTGCCGCTGGCCTCGTGTGCACAAGGCTATGTCACCCAGGTGTGTGCAGCGCACTCTAGGACGCCGACCGGAGGACCAAGCCGCCTAGCACAGATCCTCAGAACCTACTGCCTCCTGTGGGACGCAGGACTGTGCTGTGACACGTGAAAATGATATGACATCACACCCTCAGCAGCCATCGACTGGCGTTTCATTGGCACACAGAGGATGCAGGCTACCCTGGGGCTACAAGAGGGGAGGAGAGTCTTCGTGACCAAGACCGGGTGGCCGGGCAGCTGAAAATACTGACCACCTGGCCTTTTATGAGAATGTGCCAGCCGCTGCTCTGGAAGTTCAGTTAAATGGTCCCTCCTCCGAGGCCAGGGGAGGGCTCTGACCCTCAGACATGGCTATGTCACGCTGGGTAGGCAGGACAGGTGGAGTTGTCTCCTGAGGCATGGCAGGGACACAGAGAAGCAGGCCAGGAAGCACAGTGGGCAGGACAGGCCCACAGACTCCTAGGCCAAGGGAGGGCCAGGCAAGGAGAAGGGGAGACGCAGCCCAGCCCACTCCCTGGGACTGGGAGCAGGGGAGACGCAGGCCAGGCCGCTGGGCTGTAGGGAGGGAGGAAGTGGGAACCAGGCCCACGGGCTTTAGCTGACGCACGGCTTTCAGCAGAGCTGCTGTGGAGCGTGGGGGTGGAGGCACAAGGAGCTGACGTGGTGGTGGTAATGGAGGTGAGAGGCGGCAGCAGCCCTGGGGAGGTGGGACGAGGGACAGCCCCCGGCAGCCCTCTTGTGTGCAGGTGGCAGGTGCAGGCTCAGGCCGTCTGCGGATGCAGAGGCAGGAAGTGGAGGACTCACCCCAACCTCACGGCCCTGCCTTGCAGAGGAGGAAGTGGAGGCTCGGTAGGACCTGGCTCATAACCAGCTCAGCTCCCACAGGGCTCTCTCCTCTTCCTGTTGCCCAAGGGGCTTGGGGCATCCTGCAGGTTCACAAAAGCCAGTCCTTCAGTCCCCAGAAGCCCAGATGAACCGAGGATGGCTGTCAGGGGTGCAGAGGGCTGGGTGACAATGGGACCTGCAGCCCCCTTGCCTCAGCGCCCTCGAGCCCAAGAGGCACCACCACTTGCAGGATGGAAATGGCAAACACTGAAAATGCGACAGCAACTCCCAGAGCCAAGGACAAGTCCCTTTAAGATAGACTGATTCCTCCCAAGGGCCTCAGGAGTGCTGGAGTTGGGGGGCAGAACCCTAAAACAACAAAACCCCCAAGTACAAAACAAGTTACCAAGACTTTTCTTATGTCACCAAAGTTTGGTTTAAGTTATCACCAAACCACACGCTAGATCACAGGAAGAGTCAAGAACAAACCAAGCTTCGATGGGGAGGGTCCTGCTTGAGGAATTTGTCAAGTTTCCTGAGGCTTATCTTACGCCCAGGCCTGAACCATTCTCTTTGGAGTTACTCTCTCGGGCACCTCCCCCTCGGTTTGATCCCTTGTGGATCAGACCCAGAGCCTCCTGCAAGCTGGCAAATGCTCAACCACTGAGCCACACCCCCAGTCCCGGGAATCTAAATTCTTAAAAAAGAACCCGGGGATTCCTGATCGCCAGAGGGTGAGGAACTTGCTCTGGGGCTGATGGTGTATTAGGAAGACAAGGAGGCTCTGGGAAGGAGTAAAGTAAGACCAGGTCAACTGCCATTCCCTCCCGTTTCCTTAAGCGTCACACTTGGGACATGGTGAAGGGACAGTCAAGCGCAGGGTGGGACACCGAGCTGTGTTCTTCACAGAGATAGCCCCACCTGACAACGGCTATGCTTTGTGGCTTCATGGTGCTTTGTGACAGACCCGTGTGACCATGCTGCTTTTCATGCTTAGTGTTCAAGAAATTACGCGGGATTATTTAATGCTTTAGTGGGCCAAGGGACGCTTCCGGCTCGGCCAGGAGGTGTGGCAGATGCTGATTTAGATCTTACATGCCCCCAAAGGCCCTTGTGTCAGAGACTTGTTCCAGTGAGGTGCTCTTTGGAGATGGAACCTTTAGGAGATGGGGCCTGGCGGGAGGTCTCTGGGTCACCTGGGGCAAGACATTTGAATGGGACTGAGGACCCTAGATCTTTCCTTCTTCTCTCACTTCTTGGACTGCCCTGCCACACACCTCCTCCATGATACATGGCCTAAAGGCAGCAAGGCCAACTGATCACGAACTAGAACCGCCAACACTGTGAGCCCAAACAAACCTTTTCTCTTTATATTCTGATTATCTCAGGTATTTGTCACAGTGACAGAAAGCTGACTGATAAAATAGGTGGTGTATTAAATGCATTTTCTTTTTTTTTAAAAAAAATTTTTTAGTTATAGGTGGGCACAATATCTTTGTTTATATTTATGTGGTGCTGAGGATCGAACCCAGTGCCTCACGCATGCTAGGTGAGCACTCTCCCTCTGAGCCACCACCCCAGCCCTGCATTTTCAACTTATAATACTTTCAACCCACGAGGGTTTCCCAGGATGTAACCGCATGGTGAGCTGAGGTACACCTGTATTCGCTGTATTCTGACTGCTTTCCTGACATTTAGCAACATCAGATGGGAAAGTGTGAGGTTCCAGGGCTTTGCCTGTGTCTGCCACACCTCAGGTCCCATACCCCATCCCACCTGCCACCTAACTAGAGTGCAGTCAAGTTGAAGGGCGAAGGAAGCACAGCCAGGCCTGAGGATGCGGCCAGAGGTAGGAGGGAGCAGGAGAGGTTGTCGTGCCAGCCCTGGCCCCTTGCTTGGAATCCTTACAGCCCTGGGAAGCGGGAGCTCTCCTGCCCACGGGGTAGATGGGGAGACCGCGTCAGGTTGCAGCCTGGCTCCACCAAGCCCTCCTCCTGGCGCGCGGGTGACCATCTTCCCACATGGGCCTGACAGCAGGCTGGCATTCAACCCACCTCGAGCTCCCCAGCACTGCCACCTGTTCACACCACCAGTGGCCCAAGTGGCGAAGCATTTCACAGAAATAATCAAGAGGCTATGGAGACGGTGGGCCCTTGGGTGGCGGAGGAAAGGGATGGAGACTCTGGAGCTGGCGCTGCCCACTGAAATGGGGAGGCGGGAGAGGGAGGTGGACATGAGGCTGAGGGGCCAGGGGTTCCACAGACCACACCACAGAGGCCACGTGGGGCCTTCTGCCCACTCCCCATTTTTTGAATAAACATTTAATTGTACAACAGTGTTTTTGAGACCGGATCTTGCTGTTGCCCAGGCTGGCCTCAAACGATCCTCCTGCCCGTCTCCTGAACGGCTGGGACACAGGCAGGACGGCTCCTGGTTTGGTGTGGGGTAGTTTTAGATTTGCAGTCAAGTCCAGAAATACGAGCTGCGCTCGGCCTTCCCCGTGGTTAACGGGCAGGTCTGCCTGCCACAGCACCTCACCCGAAGGACACCCTGTTCTTCACCCAGATCTACACTGACACCCACCCGCTTCCTCATTCTCCCCTAATGTCCTTTTTCTGGACACTCAGGATCCTGTTTTATTTGGTGGTCACATCTCCAGAGGTTTCTGAACTACATGGTGACAGTCTCTCAGACTTTCCTCGTCCTTGAGATCTTGCTGGACATGTTTCCCTGGTCACATGGCCAACGGGCCCAGGGCCGGGCTGAGGCGTGCGGGGCTCCCTCTGCCTCCTCTTCCCGCACAGTTGGTGCAGAGCCGGCCTGGTCAGCGCGGGAGGCCAGGTATGAGATTTTAACAGCTTTATTGAGGTGTAATTCACAAATAAGAACTACACAGGGCCTGAGGGCTCAGCTTCGTGGCACAGTGCATGCTCGGCCCGTGTGAGGTCCTGGGTTCCACCCGAGATGCCTCAGAAATCAGCAGGGGTACATTTGCCGCGTACAATCTGGTGTTCTGATATACGCATGCACTGAGATGACGGCCACCACCAAGCTAGTTAACACACATGTCACCTGACAGTCAGCATCACCTTCTCCTTTTCTGGTGGTGAGCACACTTGGCAAATTCTAGGGCACAGAGGCCCGTGCTGTGGGCTGGGTCTCCAGAACTTATCTATTCATCCTAGGTGACTGAAGCTCGTGCCTTGGGACCAACTTCTCCCCATTTCCTCCTCCCTCTGCCTGGGTGTGAGACTGTTTTAGATTCCACACACGAGTGACATGTGTGGTATTTGTCCTTCTGTGCCTGGCTTATTTCACTTAACACAACGTCCGCCCAGTTCAACCATGTCACAAATGACAGGATGTCCTTTTTTAGGGCTGGGTGATACTCCACTGTATAAGCCCCACATCCATCCATTGTTCATGCTCTCTCGCTTTCCATCATATTTCCTGTGTCCATTCATGTGGAGACTGACCATTCTGAGGACTGGTGGGTACTCTGTAGAATGAATGTCCTTCAGTTTGGGTTTATCTGACATCTCTTTCCCTCTGTCTGTTGTTGATAAATAGCTTCATTAATACATAGACACACACACACACACACACACACAGAGTCTGTGGCTGTAATTTGCTCTAAAATTGCAAGTTGGGCACTGTCATCCCTCAGTATCTGCAGGGGACTGGCTCTAGGACCCCCCTGAGGAAATCAAAATTCAAGGATGCTTGTTTCTTCTATAAAATGGCACCTTATTTGCAGAGAACCTGCTTGTGCACACCCTCCCACAGGCTTTAAATCATCTCTGGATGACTTCTAAAACCTGATAAACCAAAAAGAAAAACATCAGCATGGATTCAGCAGATGCAACCCTACCCTGAACATCGGCGGAAGCCTCGGGGGCAGAGTCGTGGACTCACACTGATAACCATGCTGACACTTGGGCTGCGTCACGCTGTACTCCACCCCTGGCTTCCACGCACCGGGAGTGCCAGTTACATCCCTCCCCAGATATGAAGATCAAAACCGTCTTTCAATGTAACCAAACGTCCCTGGGGCAGGATCTGCTGGTGAGACCCACAGCCTTGGCTTGGCTCAGAAGTCAGCTGCGTGGAACCCTGAACATGCTGTTTACAAAGCACAGCCTGCTGTCACCCACTCTCCCTGTAAGGGGTGACAGGTTGGTCATAGGCTGGGTGGGTGATGCTGAGCTTCCCAAAGACAGTCCCCTCTGGGGGGACCCAGGGAGCTGGTGTCTCCAGGGCCTGGTGTCAGGGGCTGGCTCTGGCCAGCAGCTCCAAAGGGCCGCTGGGGCCTGGGCTACCCAGGGTGGGTCTACTGTGACTGCTCCTGCCACCGCTCCACGGTGGGTGATCACTAGGAAGCAAGTCAGCCACCGGGCTCTGTGGTCAACACGATGCTGGGCCATACTTCAACCCCAAAGTGAGGCAGGTGTCGTGGGCAGATGAACAGATGGGCCCTAGTCACCTTAAGCCTAGTGCAACAAACCCCCGAAACACCGAGTCAGGTGTGGCGGCTCTGGCAGGGGTGTCCCAAGACCTGTGCTTTGGTTTTTAACCAAATCTTCCTCCAATTTCCAAGGAGACCTTTTTGGGTGCTTAAAATATACCCTATAATTTCACTCTTGTCTTAGATGCGGCATTCCCAAAAATATAACTTCCCCTTTGGTCTAAAATGGCCTGAGATCATTCCAGAACATCAGGGCTCTGCCCTTTCAAGCAGCAGGCCAGAAAGGCAGCCCACACAGGAGGGACATGGAGCACCAAGTGGGCTGTGCCTTTCAGGCCTGTATGGTCAGTGCCACCTCTGAGCCCTCCTGTGCTCCTAGGCTCCTCTTGAGGAAAGGTCTTGGGACACGTGACGGTCAGATACCGAGGTCCACCTATGCATGTGCCCCCGTCGACCTCAGCTCACCCAGAGAGGACTCACGATACCTAGCACAGTGGGACGCCCTGCAGACAGCTGTGTACTCTATTGTTTGGGAGCAACGACAAGGAAAAGTCTGTACGTGGTCAACACAGACGCCCTAGCGCTGGGCATGGGACCCAGGGCCTCACACAGGCTGGGCAAGCACGTCACCACCCAGCTCTACTCCTGAGCCCCCAAAGCCATTTTTTTCCTCAAATATTTAAATCCACAGTAGGTTCTGTGAATGTGGAACCTGGACCACAGGACCAGGGGTACCGGGGCAGAGGGCACCAGAGGTCAGCAGGTCTTCCTACAAAGGACCAGGGAGTGACGACTTTTGGCTTTGCTGGCCAGATAGCGTCTCTGTTGCAATTCCTCCGTTGCAGTCTGGCAAGGAGAAAGCCGCCAGAGACAACATGTCAATGTGTGTTCGTGGCTGTGTGCCAATAAAACTTTATTTGTGGAAACAGGTGCGGGCAGATTCCTCCTGGGAACTGCAATTTGCCAACCCTTGATCTGTGCAGAAAGAAACGGAACACCAAACCAAGAAAAGATGCTAAAAACAAACCAAGAGTCACTTGATAAAAGCAGACAAAAAAGCAAACTTGATAACATGAAGCTCTGCCATGGTGGGGCTCTCTGGACACTGAGAATGAGACTCGTTCCCCGGCAGCAGCTCCTGGTGTGTTCCCTTTGGGGACATGCTTAAAGGAGACATGAACCACGGCCGACATCTGGCACGGGTTCAAGATGTCACCTGGAGGAGGAAGGGAGGGAAGAGCCAGCCCACACGGAGCCAGTGCCAACTGCATCAGAACTGCTGAAGCGCGTGGACCCCTGGGACGGGGATCATTTCAAGGCCCCCAGGATGCCAGCAACGTGGACAGTAACCGACCCCTACGCACACACAGTACAGAGCGTGACACGCTGGACAACGCCCTGCGAGGTGAGACAGTGGGAGATTTCATCATGCTACTCAGAACAGTGGGGAATTTAAAATATTTTAATTGCTTTTTCTCTTTCAGGTACTCAGGACTGAACCGAGGGGCACTCAACCCCTGAGCCACATCCTCAGGCCTTTTTATTTTTAATTTCGAGACAGGGTCTTGCTAAGTCACTTAAGGCCTCTCTAAGTTGCTGAAGCTGGCTTTTAACTTGCATTCCTCCTGCCTCAGCCTCCAGAGCCACTGGGATCACAGGTGTGTGCCACTGCGCCTGGCCATTTTAATTTTGTGAGACACAGTCTCACTAAGTTGCTGAGGCTGGTCTCCAACTTGCCACCCTCCCACCTCAGCCTTCCAAGTGACTGAGATTATAGCATTCGTCACTGTGCCCAACTGGATTGTTTTTTTCTGGAATTTTCCATTTAGTATTTTTGAACCACAGTTAACCATAGGTAACGGACACTGCAGAAATCAAAATCATGGACAAGGGGAACTACTGCACACTTCTTTGCAAGAAAACTTGCTGGGAATACATCACTTCTCAGTGCTAGAGGTCCCCAAATGCAACTTTTGACATGAAACTTTTAAAATAATACTCTAAGATGAGCCTCAAGTCAACCTGGAGGAATAGACTCTTACCTTTAGGGGGATGATCAAGTCCTGGTACCAGGTACAACTGATGTCCTCCTGTCTGGCTGGTCAGGGGGCACAAAGCAGCACCAGCCACCTCCTGAATGACAATGCTGGCACCCCACTTCTCCTCCACCCCACAGCCACCTCACAGAGGTGCTGAATACAGTCAGCTGATGTGTGACTCTAAGGCATGATGTTGCCAACAAACATTGTAATTTGAAAAGATCTAGGCAGAGAATTCAGTAATACTAAAATCATTCTTTTCAAAGAGCTGATCTAAAACAGTGTTTTTTAATTGGGGTGGTCATGCTCCTCAGGGGACACTTAGCATCTGGAGACATTTTTGATCGTCTCAATTGGTGATGGGGGTGCTCTGGTACCCAGCAGGCAGGGATTGGAGATGGTGCCCAAGGCCCCAGAGTGCTCAGGACAGAACCCCATCCCCGTTTACAGAGAATGATCCTGCCCTCAAATCTGCCAACAGAGCCGAGGCTGGGAACTTAGGTTAGGACAGGAAGTGTGACCTCTGACCCCAAGAATTTCCATGAGGTCTGATGTCGACCCCATCCAGGGGCTGAGCTACTTCTTGTCCCTGTGGGGATTGCCCTGCCCTGCCTACCTCCTGCCCTGGATCCTACCCTCCTTGGGCTGCTGTTGATCCCCACAAACTGCTCCCCTACCTTCACGCAAACATCCTGGGGAGGCCATGGGGAAAGAGCAGCAGCCAGAGATTCTACTCACCTCCCAGGGGATCCGCTTACATCTGGGGCTCCCAGGAGATCCAGGCCACAGTGAGCTCTCTCTTCACCCCTGCACCCTCTATCTCCCACCCATGCTTGTTCTGCTGGGATCCCCATTTCTGCCTCCCATTCTCCTGTCCCTATGAATTTGTGACCCCAATGTCCACATAGATGACCACTCAGTCACCCAGTTTGAGCACTGAACACTGGTGAGGTAGGGATGGGTCTTCTGAGAGTTCCAATTCTGCCACCTCCTCTGCCCAGCCCCGCCCCCCCCAAGCTGTCTGCTGGGCTCCTGGCAGCGACCTCCGTGCTCACGTGTGGCGGATACCAGCCAGGGCGACTCTGGGTCGGGCTTTCAGACCTGGGAGACAGAAGGGCCTGAAATCGAGGCTCCAGCCTGCCTCTCGCATCACTGGATGCCAAACACAAACACATGGGTCTCTCTGCTGGCTTGAGATGCTAGTGACTTCTGCTCCTGTCCCCATCCCCAGCCTTGTCTCATCTGCTCTGAAGGGGGTCTCAGGAGGCCTGTTTTTGGCACGTGCCCCTCCCTGTCCGCACTGATTTCTCCTGGCAAACTCAGCTCCTCTCATGGTTGACAGGCGAGGGGAGGGCACACGCTACCTGGCAGGTATCCAAGCTTACCCCCACCCCCCGCCCTGTGGCCCCTGCCAGGTCATATGACCAGATAACCTCGAAAGCCAGGTTCGGGGTCCTGGGGAATCTTTTGAGCTCCCAGTGCTCAATTCTGCCTTGGACACCCTGTCAGCTCCTCAGACAAAGCTCCCCGACCAGCCTCCGAATCCCAAACCCCGCAGTCATCTTTGGGCCTCGCCTCGGTCTCCGTCTGACTGCGCTCTGGCTCAGTGCAGAGCTGGCTGCTCCCAGGCCCCCCTTTCCCGCTGGCTCTGATGCCTTCCTTCCAGGGAGCTGTGAGCAAAGGCTCCTGTCACCTTCTGGGCCTGCTGTCCCCACAGCTCCCTGAGCTGGGGTCCCTTGGCAGGCTCAGCGGCACCTGCAGAAGTCCGTCCCAGTCATGCCCAGGTGTTTACTAGTCCCTGTCCTGCTGCCGGGCGGCTCCAGCCCTGAGCTCATACACAACAGGCTGCTGGCGGGGGCCCAGCTCTCCTCCTCCATGAGGGTCAGCAGGATCACCCTCATGAGAACCACCCTGGCCCCAGGACACCGCTCTGGCAGGGGACACTGAAGTGTGGATGTTGGCCTGCCTGAGGCAGGGAGGGGGCTGGGCCAAAGCAGAGCAGTGAAGTGTGGACCCCACTGGTGAGCAGAGGAACCAACGTGGTCCAGCCACACGATGGGCGCTGACCGGCTACAAGGGGAATGAGCCTGGAAACCACAGTGCAAGAGGGCACAGGAGGCACCACCCCACTTACAGGAATCGTCCAGAACAGGCCGACGCAGAGATGGCAGAAAGAGGCTGGAAGAGGTGGGAGGGGGGATGGGAGCGGCTGCTTACAGATGGAGTCTCCCCTGGGGGTGAAGATGTCCTGGACTTAGACAAAGGTCCCGGAGGATGCCCAACACCAAGTGCATCAGATGCCGTGTATTAGTCTGCCTTGTAGCAAACACCTTTACACAGCGAACAGGCCTGTCTGGCTCCCAGTCTAGAGGTTCAGGGGCATGGTATGCCACGCTCTGCTCTGGGGAGGGCCATTGGCTGTCCCGCATCATGGCGGAAGTGCATGGGTGGGACAACAATCACACCGCCAAACCAGAAGCCAGAGAAAGACCAGCTGCCCGTGCTCCGCCAGGGCAGCACCCTGTGATCTAACAATTCCCACCACCCTACCTCTTCAAGGACCCACCATCTCCCAATACTGCCGCCCTGGGGACCAGGCTTCCAACACAGGAACCTCCAGGGGACAAACTCAAACCACATCCAATCCACAGCAGTCACAGAACCCTGCGCCTCAATGAAGCTCTCAGCCCAGCCGCAGCGCCGAGACCCAGGCAGCACCCCGCCGCTCCAGACCTGCCCCTCACCCTGGTGGAGGGCCGCCCGTGTGCTTTAGTTCCCCGTTGTCGGGGGTGGTCAGTGCGCCTGTGCGAGGATAAGGAAGCAGAGATGGCGCAAGCCTGTCCATATCTGGCCCAAAAGGCTCAGAGAGGGGGACATGGCCTGGGCAGGTGACCTGAGAGCCCAGGACAAGATGAGGATGACACTGTGGTCTGGGTCACCTGCCCAGATGGGCCCGGCCTGCTGCTGTGGGTGGTGGGAACAGAGGCAACGCCAGGTTGGTAGAGGGGCCGGGGGAGTCTAGAGTCACTCGAGGAGGAGTTCGTGACGTCTCCAAGGAGGCTGGGGGCAGGGTCGGGCTGGGCATAACTCCTAGTTCGTCCCACGACAGGCTCATCTGGGGTCTTCAGAAGCAGGTCCAGGGCGGCAGCAAGCTCCAGAGCCCTTCCCTGGACTGAGGCCCCAGTGGGGAGCCGGGTGGGCCTGGCTGGCCTCTCCTCTCTGGTGCCGAGCAGTGTGTCACTGGCACCATCTCTCAGCCTCCTCTCCCAGCGTGGGCCAGGCCCCGGTGGTTCAACGGAGGCCTGGACCCCTGGGAAGCAGTCCAGTGACCGAGCATCCTTATTTCATTTCTGCTTTCAGAATCAAGCTCCGGGCTCACTGTCCAAGGACGGGGTGAGGGGGCCCAGCCTGGCCTTGGCCAGAGGAGGCCAGCAGAGTGCTGCCACGGGGCCACAGGGGAAGGAGAAGGGAGTTTTGGGGGCATCTCTGTGGGGGAGCCAGCATGATGCCACAGGCTGCTTTAACTGGAGCCATCAGGTTGGCAAGAGGTGCCACAACTGGCAATGGACCCCAGTGCGCACAGAGCACCCTGCACAGCTCGTGGCCCTGCTGAGACCACGGTCCAGGCAAACATCCCACTTCTGTAGGTACAAAGGGCCTGTGGCCTCCCAGCTGGAGGAGGCCCACGGCTCCTGCTGTCCCCAGGTCCTGTGAAACAGTGACAGTCACAGTTAACTGCAGCGGGCGGGCACGTCAGCTGACTGGACCTGGCTTTCCATAACGCCCCCTTCCTGTTTTCTGGTCAGAATTGCACAGTGAGGCTGCAACCCGTGCCTGGAGGTGGGGGGCGGGCAACCAGTGACACCCTAATCTCAAAACAACTCAACTTCTCCTTTTGGGGAGCTGAGAAAAAGCCCCGAACGCCGCAGGCTGCACGGACCTTCAGCCTTCTGCGGCCTGGGCCAAGCAGGGGAGGAGAGTGTTCAGGAAGACACAGGCAGTGTGAGCGAGCGGCAGGGCCCAGGCCGGTACAGCCGGAGCTGCCTGTGGTACGGGACCTGGAGACTCCCCCAGAAGACACTTCTAGGTCCTGAACCCTGGAAGCTGTGACCATGACCTTATTTGGAAACAAGGCCTTTGCAGATGTAATTAAGATAAGGATCTTAAGATGAGGTCATCCATGATTCAGGGTGAACCCTAAACCCAGTGACAAGAGAAAAGAGAATGAGATTAGGGACACAGACACACACAGAAGGCGGAAGGCCACAGACGATGGGGGCAGAGGTCAGGTGACATATCCACAGGCCGAGAAACCCCAAGGACTGTGAGAGCCACCAGAAGCCGGGAGAGGCAGGAGAGGGACCCCCGACCCCCCAAGTCTCCAGGTGGAACCGATCCAGTCCACACCTTAATTTTGGACTTTTGGCTTCAAGATCTGTGAGAATAAATACCTTTTTGTTCCTGTTTGGGAGAACACTGTCTGTTAAGTCACCAACTTTGCTGCCCTTTGTTAACAGAGGCCACCAGAACCTTGCGTGCCAGTGTCTCTATGGAGCTCAGTTTCCTCATCTTTAAAACAGGCAGCGCTGCGAGGTGCCTCAGAAACGGCGGTGGGCAGGACCCGGGGGCCCAGAGCCTGGCACGGGAGGCTGAGCCATGGTGACTAAATAGTCCTCCTATCAGAAAACAACCGGGTCACCTCAGAGCACCTGGAACTATGGGTGACATCTACATGCTCAGTGTCTAAAATGAACTGCGACTGAGCCTCAGCGGGCTGACTCTAAGGTGGAAGTCCTCAGGCAGGGAGATTCTGCTCTCAGGGACACAGACCACGAGGACATTTTTGGCTGTCACATCAAATGTGGGGAGGTGCTGCTGGTACCATCTGATGGGCGGGAACCAGGCACACTGCTGAACACACTCCAGCACTCAGGAGGCCCATCACAGAGAGAGACGCAGCCCCGAACTTCAGCCCCGCAGGGAAATGGGCTCGGAGCTCGGCCTAGCCCCATCCCTTTGCAAACAGTTGCCCAGGAAGCACGTTTGCTGCCATGACGTGGAGTTGGCTCAAGTTCATTTTGGAACCTGGTGTGGGCACCACCCTCCACCAGCTTCTAACTGCTGGAGAAAATTGGCCTCCCTGGCTCAAGCTGTTGAGGCCCCAAGGAGGCAGCCTGGCGAGATCAGGCGTCTGACTCATGAAGGGTGACTAACGGCCATCCACTGCAGCTAGGACAACTTGCCAGAGTCCCTCAGGGCTACCGCAGGAAAGGAGGTACAGGCGCAGAGGGTCCCAGGATGACAGTAGAGCTGGGAGGCCCTCAGGGACAAAGGCACAAAATACCACAGCTTGTTACTCGAGGTACAGGGCTGACCTGTGTACCCCCAACAAAAGTGAAGTCCACACTCTCTCCCCCAGAACCTGAAAATGGGATGTTACTTGGAAACAAGGTTTTATCTGTTTTCTCGCTGTAACGAAACACCCGAGGCTAAGTACCTCATGAAGGACGGAGTTCATTAAGCGCACAGTTTTGGAGGCTAAAAGTCCCAAGCTGCGGTGGCCCCATCTGTTTGGCCTCTGGTGAGAGCTCTCTGGCTGCATCACAGCCTGGCAGGGAAGTGGAGAAGACACCAGCTGTGCTACAGCTTGGCCCTGGAATGTCCCCTGAAGGCTGCCCCCCAGTCTAGGTGCTCCTGGGAGGTGACAGAATCTTAGGAGGTGGTGCCTAGAGGGAGGTCTTCCGATCATATGGGGATGTGTCCTTGAAGGGGACAGTGGACCCTGGCCTTTTTTTTTTTCTTTCTTCCTGGCCATCACGAGGTAAGTAAGCAATTTCCTCTGCCATGATGTCCCCACTGCCTTGCCACAGGCCCCAAACCAACTAACTCATCATGGCTTGAAGCCTCCCAAACTGAGCCAAGCCAGAGCTTTCCTCTTCTTTTGCTGCTCCACCTCAGGTAAGCTGGTCCCCACAAGCTGCATGCAGGGGGCCAAGAGTGGGGGGGGTGACCCCGACCCACTCTCATGAGAACTCACTCCTCCTAGAAGCCAGCATGAGTCCTTCCATGTGCAGCCTCCCAGGACCTAATCACCTTGCCCGAGGCCCCACCACTTTTTTTGCACCAGGGATTGAACCTAGGGGTGCTTAACCACTGAGCCACATCCCCAGCCCTATTATTTATTTATTTATTTTTTGGAGACAGGGTCTTGCTAAGTTGCTAGGGCCTTGCTAAATTGCTAAAGCTGGCTTTGAACTTATGAGCCTCCTGCCTCAGCCTCCTGAGCCACCGCATGCACCACTGTGCCCGGCCAGGCTCTGCCTCTTAAGGGTTCTACCACCTCCACACTGCCGCACTGGAGACCCCGCCTCCAGCACAGGGACCTCTGGAGGGCACAGCAAAACACAGCGAGCGTCTCTGCAGATACGACTGGTTAGGGCAAGGTGATGCTGGGGTAAGATGGGTCCTAAGCCCAAAGAGTGGCATCCTGGCTACAGGACAAGTGGAGACACACTGACACCGGTGAGGGCTGGAGCCTCGCAGCCACAAGCCAAGGAGCCCAGGAGCCCACAGAGCTAGAGAGGGGTGGGGGGGGGGGGATGCTACCTACGTGCTTTAGAGGGAGCGAGGCCCTGCAGACACCTGGATTTTGGACCCATGGCCTCCAGAACTGGAGAGTGCCCTGCTCTGAGGTGCTGTTAGGGCGGCCACAGGAAACTCGACCATGACCTGCATGGTCCTCGGAAGAGAGGAAAGCTGCTCTGGAGGCGGCCGGGCGCTGGGGAGAACGTGGCCCCTGGACTCAGACCTAGGCATCGACTCTGCCCTGTCTACACCCTGCCGAGACCTCAGGGGCCGGCAGGCTGCCTTGGCTGAAGCCAGGGTCCCAGCGCAGGGCTCAGGTGGGGCTTCTGGGAAGCGATCAGCTCACGAGGCCCCGCTGCACCAGGGGATCGATGCATCCAGGGGTTCTGAGCTCAGGGAACTACAGGAAGCGGCCCTAGAGAGCCCTGAGGCAAGCGGTGTGGCCACTGCGGTGCCCACCCACCCCAGGCCCAGAGCAGGGAACCAGTGCCAGACTCTCTGAGCCACAACACAGCTTTTCCCCGGTTTTCCTCAGTATCTTGTCAATGACCAGAAGCCAAAACAGCGGGGCTCTGGTGTTCCCGCCTGTGGGTTCCACGACAGCAGATGCCCCACGTGACAAGACCCCCGTGGGTCACCTGAGTCTGCCCCTCATGCACACGCTGACTTCGACTGTCCTGGCCCACCCTCGAGCCCGCTGCCTGCCTGTGGGAAGGACGGTGGGGCCACCGAGGCCTCCCTCAAGGAGTTCCAGAACTGGGATGAAGCCAGGGTCTCAGGGCTCAGGGCAGGCTGTGTGCCATCAGCGTCCTTCCTGTGGCTCCCGAGGCCCTGCCTGGCCTATCACCTGCCCGTCCCCGGCCCCGGCTCTGCCTCTGGCTCACCCTGTCCCAGCGTGTCCTCCTGATGCCCACGCAGCCTCCTGACCTCTGCACTGGCTGTGCCTCCTGCCGGCTGGCCACCTGGCTCACCCGGACTCCCTCCACGCCCAGCTCAAGTGTCGCCCCTGGACCTCAGGACCCTGTACTCCTGGGCCTGTCTGCTGCTCTCCATGGCGGCCTGCCCGTCATGAGGCTCTGTTTGTTACTTCTGCCTGCACGTCAGGAGACGGCTCCCAGAGGGAAGACCTCGGGAAGCCTGGGCTGGAGCCTTGCGCTGGCCCGACACCCTGGCTTTCGTCCCCATGCGTGCGTATGGACAGGGGCCATCACTGTGGTTAAGGCTGGTTCATGAGGGAGGGCACAGTCAGAAGTTAACAATGAACCAGAGCAACCGCAACGCACATCACACCACGCGAACGTGTGTCCCCCTCCGGACACCTCCCGGCACGTTCACAGCCTTGCTGAAGCGAGCACCTCCCGGCTCCCTGGAGGCCTGAGCGCTGGCAGGCTGCGCGGGGCCTTGGAGTCCTCATTAAATCAAACGAGGGCCACGGGAACGCAGCACTGCAACATGGCAGCCGTCTCACGACCAAGACGCCTACTAGGAGGCCAACCTGGAGCACACAGTGGACACGCCGGACAGGAGCCTCGTGTGCAGGGAGGGGCTGTCTGAGACACTGTGTCACGCCACGCAGAAGACAGTGCAATTCAAAACATGCCAGATGTTTACTTCTGCCTTTCTCCATTTAAGATCTCCAGGTTACAGCTGATTGCTGGCAACTTGGACGTCCCAGTGAAACCTAGAGCAGGGCCACAGAACCTGCGGAGGGAGTGGAGGGCCCGGAGGGGCAGACGACCTGGTCAGGGCCGACTGCCATCAACAAGGAAACGGCACACGGTGCTGGCAATGAGCTCAGTAGCTTTTAAGAAGTTCACGCAGAACATGACCCAAGTCCTCAGGTTACTCGCAGGGGAAACAGAAACAGGCTGCAGGTCTCGGCAGGAAGCTTGTCGTATGACCCTATTAATTCTATGCGACGTTTCAGTGAAGAAGAGGAACTGAGACGTCTTCTTGCCAGCGCAGGCTACATATGGCTTGGGGGATGGGAAAGAGGCCAGAGGTCAGTGCTCCGGGGAAGGCAGGACTGCCCCTGACCCTCTGCGGAGAAAAAGGTTTCAAGATCCTATGGACGAAAAAACGACGACACATCCGTGTGCAGTTGTCCTGGGACTGGCCCAGGACTCTCCTAAGGACACCAAAGCCACAGGCGCTCGAGTCCCTTCTATAAAATGACATCCTATTTGCACAGAACTGATAACATCGTCCTGCAGACCTTAAATCCTCTCTAGATGACTTAGGACACTAAACAGTATGTGCACAGCATGCTGTATCGTTCAGGGAATCACAATAAGAAAACAGTCAGTCTGTGCTCAGTACAGATCGATTCTTTCCCCAAAGCAGTTCTGATTCATAGTTGGTTGAATGCATAGACGTGGAAACTGCAGATACTATAATGAAATATTATTCAGCAATAAAAAGTAAGTCCTCACTGGGTGCAGCGGGCCTGCCTGTGATCCCAGCAACTCAGGAGACTGAGGCAAGAGGATCACATGTTGGAGACCGGCCTCAGCAACTTAGTGAAGGCCTAAGAAACTTAGTGATACCCTGTCTCAAAAAAACAAAAAAACAAAAAACAAAGGATTGGGTGGGTGCTGGGATGTAGCTCAGTGGTAGAGCACCTCTGGGTTAATTCCTCAGTACCAGGAAGAAAGAAAGGAAAAGAAAAAAAAAATTCTCAAGTCACAAATACATATTACTAAGTGGGAAAAGCCGGTCTGAAAGGCCACACCCCTGTGACTCCAACTCTATGACATTCTGGAAAAGGCAACTCTATGGGGACAGCGATCAGTGGGTGCCGAGAAGGGACAAGGACAGAGCACAGAGCAGTGGAAATCCTCTTCATGGCGCTCTGCACACCGTATTCCACCCTGTCTAGTGTGTCACACAGAACGGTGCCATGTGGCCTTCTGCGGGGATCCAAACACACAGAAACAACACCAAGAGTGGACCCTGAGGTGAACCTGGGACTTCGGTTATGCCCAACATATCAACAAGGGCTTGGACCAAGTGCACAGATGGCCACTCTCAGACGCCCTAACAAGGGAGCCGGGAGGGCCGTGGGGACTCTGTGTCATCTGCTCTGAGTTTCTGTCATCTAAAGTGATCTAAAAAATAACATTAAACAAGAAAAAGTAGAATGCTGGACCCCAAATTCAGGGCTGCAGACCCCCTGAGCCCACACCCCACCCTAACCAGGTGATAATGGCTGCATGGTCTGGAGTCGCGTGGATGCACTGAGTGGGGCCACTGAGTGGTCACTTCTGTACCCCCTAAATCCATGCTGGTGACCAGAAGGCTCATCCACAGGGACATGTGGATGGTTCCTATGGGGTCTGACCAAAGGACACTGCACAGAGGACAGAGGGTGTGGGGGCTCTGCTGCCCCTATGGACAGTGCGGCCAGGTGACCCCCTTCTGGCCTGCTCTGTGGCAACGCACTCGACCGCCACCTGCTGAGGCTGTGGCGCCTGCTGCTTCTGCCCACCCTGCAGCCCTCCAGAAATGCCAAGTTCAACTGAGCACGCGGCTTTGCTCCCAGGACTGGGGACAGACGGCTGCCCTCCGGATGCTGCAGATGCATCACCCCATACTTCACTCTCTTGATCTGGCCCTCCCGGGCTGGCGTCAGCCAAGGGCTCTGCACACCAACTCCTGTGTGCTACCCATCGTACCTGAGCCCACAAGCGGATCACCTCTATGCCCTGCCCCGATCCCGGGACCACTAGGGGCACCCCTGGGCCAGAGCCCGCCTTCAGTCTGCGTCTCCTGCCTTGCTCGTTCCCCCACAAAAGCCAGGACAAAACCAGCCCGGCCACCTCCTAACTGACCCTGGTGCTTCCCCAGGGTGGCCCTGTGTGATGTGGAGCCCACATGTGGGAACGCCAAGTGCCCAACTGTCTCCTGACTCGGCTGGCCTGTCCCAGCTGAGTGATAAAGAATCTTTTACTTTTTATTTACTTTTTGCAGCGCAGGGATGAACTCAGGGCCTGGGGCACGCTAGGGAAGCGCGCCACCACAGAGCCTAGCCCGTCCCCAAGCCCGCATCTTCAGAGGTGAGGGTCCCTCCTGCCACCCACCCCAAGCTCACCTCCAGCACAGGGCCGGCCCCCAGGATGGTCCTCTCCACGCCGCTGGCGTAGCCCTTCTGGCTGAGGGCGGTGAGGCAGTGGATCAGGAAGTTGGTGCTCTGGGTCTTGCCGGAGCCGCTCTCGCCCGAGATCACGATGCACTGGTTGATGCGCTTCCTCAGCATGGCGTAGTAGGCCACGTCGGCCAGCGCGAAGACGTGCGGCTCCAGCTTGCCCAGCTGCTGGTTCTCGTACATCTTCACGTACTTGGGGTTGTAGATGGGGAGGAACTTGAAGGGGTTGATGGCCACGAGGATGCTCCCCGCGTACGTGTAGATCTTCTGCTGCAGGAAGCGGTGCTTGAGGTTCTTCAAGAGGTTGTCCTCGGTCAGCTCGGGGAGGTTGCAGAGGTCATCAAAGTCTGCCTGCTGTCGCGGCAAGAGGCCGCGCTCCACCAGGCGCCGGGCGGCCGTGGCCTGGGCCACCAGCTGCATGTGCACATATTTGATGGTCCCGTCTGCGTTGCGCTCCTGCAGCAGGAAGTAGTAGCCGTCCTCCTGCGGGTGCTCGTCCTGAGCCCGCCGGGGCCACAGCAGCACACGATGCACCGGCGAGTCGTTGGCGTCCAGCACCCACTCCTCCCCGCCCGACTCCTTGACCTCCACCAGCACGTAGCACTTGGTGACATCTAGCCGCAGGCTGGCGATGGCATCCTTGATGACGTCGGATGTGGTGCTGTCCTTGGTGGCGGTCACTCGGCACGAGGCCTGGCCCTCGGTGGTGGACAGCCGTGGGTAGATGTACAGGTGGTAGGCTGCCTGCTCCCGGCGGCCGGAGCTGCCCGCCTCTTGCACACTCATCCTGCCGGCCGCCCGGCTTCAGCATGCCTCCCGGGCTCGGGCGAGCTTCTCCTGGAGCTGGAAGGGAGGTCAAGGTCAGGCAGCTCTAAGCCCCGGGAAGAGGGATGTGGGACGCCCACCCTGCACAGACAGCACCAGACCCGGGGCCAGAAGACCCTGCCCCCAGCCGGGCCAGGAGCCACCAGCTCTGGCTCCCAGGGTGACAGTGGAAGAGCCTGTCTTTCTTTTCCTTAGTGCTGGAGCTGGGACCCAGGGCCTGTGCGCGTGGTGAAGTGCCCTACCTCCCACCAACCACACCCCCAACGCCTTCCTTCTGCCCTTTAACGGGACATCTGACTCATGTGGCTCTCGAGTGATGTCACCAGACAACTCCAAAACCAAATCCTCTCATTTGCCCCATCCCGGCACCGGTCCCACCCTGCCCCACGTCCAGCCTCGTCCAGCCTCGTAATCCCACGTCCAAAGGCCACGACCATCTCAGCTAAGCCTTCGCTGCCCACATCCTTCCTGGCCTCCGCTCCCTGACAAAACCTCCTCAGCAGCTGCCCGAACACATCAAGTTTGGCCTGGGGGCCTGGGTACGTCACCACCACACACCCGGCCAGAGCGCTGGGAGAGAGCAGGGCTGGACCTGTTGGAACTGGGGTCCCCGAAACCCAACCAAGGAAGATGAGGTCAGGGCACATCTGCTTCTAGAACACGACTCCAGCCTGTTGGGGAGAGGAGCGCCCTCAGGCCCAAGCCACGGGGTGCCCTGCAGGCAACTGGCCAGTCCCCTAAGATGGCCAAGGTCTAGAGCAATGAGAAAAGGCGTGAAGAATCTGAATGCAGTGGGGTGCCTTAGAAGGGATCCCCAACCAGAAAGAAGACGTGACCTGGGGAAGCCGAGTGAGGGTCGGGGAATGCTACAGTCTGGATCCTGCCCGAGTGTGTTCACCAAGGGTTCAGGCACCAAAAGCTTGGTTCCCGGTATATAAGGTTGAGAGGGGGACCTTTAACAGGTGGGGCCTTGCAGGGGATGATCAGGTCACTGGGAGGGGCTTAATATCACTCCTAGGAGGCCCTGGTTAGTCCCCTGCAGAGTGGGTGGTTACAGAAAGCGCAAGTCTGCTGCTTTCCTGCCATGTGATTCTTGTGGCATGCACCCCCAGATGCCCCCAAGATGCCATTTGCTGCAAGGTTGTCACTCAAGGCCACACAGAAAGTGCTGACTGGATTTCCAGCCTCCAAACTGAGAGGTACACTAGCCTCTTTTTTAAATGAAGGACCTAGCTTCAAGTACTTTATTATAGCAACGGAACATAAATTAAGACAGATTGTAGATTATAGATTCTACATTATCTTTGCAACTTTTCTGTAAATCCCAAGTTATTCCAATAGAAAAAGCTCTTCCCCTCCCCTTCTGTGGTGCTGGGGATGGAACTCAGAGGCTCAAACATGCTAAGCAAGTACTCTACCGATGAGCTGCATTCCAGTCCTGAAAAAGCTAATTTTAAAATTACATTTGCTTTTGTAGGCTGCTGGAAAAAGAAAATGCAGCTGATGCTGGTGACAGCCCATTTGGTATCTTGGAGCAGGAGGTATGTATGCAGTGTGGGTCATGTGTGTGCCACTGAGGGACGAGGACAAACCAGACCTTGGCTCAAAGCCTATCAGGAGAGGCTGTATGTCGACAGTGGCGGAACACATGGAGCCCAACAGTGAATGACACAGGTAGGAGCACCTGCCTCAGGGTCCATGGGATGAAACATCTCCAAGGGAACCTGAGGAGGAGGAATGCATTCTGAAGTGGAGGAAGGAGGTGCGGTCGGCCCACGGCTTGACTTTATAAATAAAGTTTTATCTGAAGGCAGCCTGGCCATTCACTTACATGTTGCCTGTGCCTTCAGCCATCCTGACTAGGTGGGACAGGCACAGCAGAGCCTTTAAGGCCCAGAAAGCCTGAGATACTCACTGTGCAGCCAGAGAAGTGCCAGAGAAGATCCTCTAACTTAGCCCCAGCAGAAGCATGAGTCGGCAGCGGGGCCTGTGGGGCAGAAGTGTCAGGAGGGTGGAGGAGGGGAAGGCCAGGGCCACGGATTCTGGCAACTGTTAACACAGGGAGGGGGAGTCGCAGCAGATAAGAGGGAGGGGTATTCAATTTTGAAAACCTGGACTCGTAGGGGCTATGACTGTTCCTCTACCCCTGGGCACTGTTTCTAGTTACTTCATGGGTTCAAAGATCATCCTTGGAGACGCTTCTTCCTGGCATCTGTGCGCACCCCCTGGGGTCACCCCTCTCATGATGCAGGTAAGGAGTACTGTCATCTCTCGATTCAACTATCACATTAATCCTCAGAAAGACCTGCATTAAATGAGGCAGCTCATCCGCTTTGGAAACCACTCGGGAGATTTCTTTAAATGCTAAACACACATCTAGCATGTGACCAGCAATTCTGTCCCCAGGAATAACGCCAGCGAAACAGGCAGAGCCAAGGCTCTGGGGCATCACTCCTAGAGCCCCAAACTAGAGCCGAGCGCAACGTCCATCAGCCAGTGGAGGAGCCAACTGGCAGCGCAGGGCGACGTGGTGCCGCGGTGGGAGCAGCCTGTGGTACCTACTGTGGCAGGGAACAAACAGAAGCACTGCCCTATAAACAAGGCCAGACTAACAGACAGCATGCATGTACCCAGCCATTCTGCTCCTAGGTCTCGATCACAAAGAACTGAAAACAGAGACTCAAATCCTTGCGTGTGAATGTCCTGTAGCGCAATTCACAACATCTGAAAGATGGAAATGACCCGAGGGTTCATGACTGGATGAATAGATGAGCAAGATAGGGTCTGTCCATACATGGGAATATTATTCAGTCAGGAAGAGGGATGAGGCACTGGCACATGCTACATACAACGTGGACAATCTCTGAAAACACGATGCTGAGAGAAGCCAGACAGGAAAGACCACAGTGTGTGATCCCATGGACTCAGAAATACTCAGAACAGGCAAATTCACGGAGACAGGAAGAGACTAGTAGTTGCCAGGAAAAAGTGACAGGTGATGGGGACAGGGTCTCTTGGGGTGATACAAATGTTCTAGAACCAGAAATGGTGTTTGTGCAATGCTATGAATACACTACATGCTGCTGAACTGTAGAGAGTGGTGAATTTTATGTGATTTTACCTCAAATTTAAGAGTCCAGGCTGTAAAATTCCATGTGTATAAAATTCTACAGGTGACACAGAACGACACTTTGTTCACGTGCATACAGTGCACAGACTAGTGCATGCGCACACTCTTGTACCAATATACCCACAGTTATCAACACACATGGCTGCCCACTTGCAGACACGTGTGCGTGCAAAGTATGATCATAAACACACAGGCCCATGTGCACGTGGGGGCACAAACACACACCTCCGTGCAGACACACCCACACGCAGGTCTGTGGGGCCTCCCCCCTCACTTCTATCCCAGACTCAGGGCTACTGCAGCGGCTCCTGGCCCACGGGTGGACCCCGGTCCTGCCTCCCAGCCACCTGGCCTGCAGCCTGTCCCCCAGCTCCCACCTGGCCCACAGCCCCGTTCCCACAGCGTGGAAACCACGGTCCCTGCAGCCCCACCTCCCAGTCCCACCAGAAGACGGCACCAAACTCCTGCTAGTCCTACCTGCTGGCTAGAAGCCTTCCCTGGCCCCTGGGCCCCGTAGTCCTGGGGTGGACAGTGTCACTTATATGTGCCCCTGTGCATGTCTCCTGCCCTGCCCCCAGGCCCTGCCCAGGGCCGTTCCATACCACCACACCTGCTCAGGCACGCTGGTCTCACCTGGAGCCCACTACCACCACTCTCCCTGCCTCCCTGGACATCAGGGGGTTTGTCCTTGTCTCCCACTGACCTGGGCCTATGTGCTGTCGCCACACCCCAAACCATCAGGAGGGCCCGGCCTCTATCCTCTGTGCTATTGTGGGGGATTCCCTGGAAGAGCCGATCTCCATGTGGCTGTCCCACAGAAAGCCCCTTGGGGTGCCCATCTCCAACCCCTTCCGTCCAGCCCTCAGTGCCCCTGGCTATGCGGCCTGACGCAGCAGACTCCCTTCAGCTCCACATGTGCTGACGGACACACCCAAGCCCTTCCCGGGGGTCAGGCCCAGGATCACAGGCAGACCCTGGCGGTCTCCTGGATGGCCACCCAGCCCAGTCAGGGAGAAGCTGCCCCAAACGCCCAGCACACAGGGCAGTGCACGTCCCCTGGGCCTCAGCGGGCCTTCAACACAGGCCTGGCACTGCTCTCCCTCCCAGATGTCCAGGCCCTGTGCAGCAGCCTGCCACCCACCACCTCCCCTGAGACCACAGGGCCTGTCCCCACCCTGCTCTCCCCTGGCCACTGTCTGCCCTCCAGTGGGAACACAGCTCGAGGCTCTGGCCGAATCAGGCAGCTCTGCTCCCAACACAGAGCCTCAGGTGGACCATCTCCCCCACAGCAGGGCCAGGCCCACATGCCCTGCCCACAGGTGACGCCTGCCCACAGGCCTGTGCCCTGGTGGGGATGCAGGGTCGGGAGCTGTGTGGGCCAGGAGAGGATCAATGCCTCCTGAGGGGCGGGCAGCCCCTCGGGGAGACCTTCAGCGCCTTCCTTCTCTTCCGTGGTGTCTGCTGCTCTCCCATTTTCTGCCATGAACTGAAACCACGCAACTCATGGCCCTCACCAGAGCGACCAGAGGTGGCTGCCTGATCTTGGACTTCCCTGCCTCTAGAACAGAGACCCGAATCAACCTCTGTTCTTCAAAAATTACCCAGTCTCAGGTATTTTGTTATAACAACAGAAAAAGGACCAAAGCAGTGTGTCATTTCACCGATAATGCTGGGCTGATCCCCTCAACCTAGGCCAAAACACACCCTCATGGCCCTGATCCATTCTGAAAAACTGACTTCCAGAAAAGCCCCCCAACTCTCAGGTTCCCCTAGAACAGCACAGGAGAGTTACTATCTCTCAGCATCCTCAACAGCACTGGGTATTAATATTTTTCTCACTCTGCAGCCATCAGTGAGCATAAAAGAACATTTCATCTCTCACATTTCTTTGACTCTCAGGTTTGGTCTTTGAAATTTATGCCCATCAAGCAACTATATTTCTCTATTTATAAACTTCTCAGATCTCGGGTGTCATTTTTTTCTACTTATCTTGCTCTATAATATAATGCTTTCCCAGGTTTGATGAAACTAAGTCACGCCAACTTACTTTTGCTTGTGGGTTTTTGTTTTTTCCAGTGCTGGGGATGGAACCTGTGGCCCTGAGCATGCCAGGCAAGTGCTCTGCCACCGAGCCGCACCGCGGCCCTGCCAGGGTGGTTTTTAACACAGATACAGGCGTGATCCTCACCTCATGATGTCCGGGTGAGCCCGTCTAAGTGGCAAAGCGTCTCACTAAGCCACATGTGCCATGTGTGTGCTCAGAACACTGCCATCCCCCTGTGGAGGGGCAGAGTCACCCAACATGGGGCCTGTTCTACAGTAAAGCACTCACGGCATTTAATGGAACTGCATCGAAAGTGAAAACAGAAGGGCCGCTCTGCGTCCCCAGCCTGGGAGAGGTGGGACCTCAGAGCTGGAGTTCGGTTTCCATAGAACACACATTGCTTCCGCACCATCACAAGGTCAAAAAGTCCCCCGTTGGACCACACCAACTGGGGCCGTCTGCACTGGTCCCCAGGTGGGCTGGTCTGCGGGCCATCTATTTCAGGGCGGGCACTGCCCGACCCTGCCCCGGATCTGATAAGACACTGACTCCGCTTCCGTTTGGGGTCCTGGCCTCCTGGACTCCCTCTTCGTATCTCAGTAGTCCCCTTAGAAGTCAGGCTGTGCATTCCTGGTGTCCTGCACTGCCGTAACAAAAACCATAAACGAGGGCTCCAACAACACGGCCCGCTCCTCTCCCTGCCCTGGAGGCTGGAGTCTGGAGCCGAGGTGGCGCTGGCTGGCGCCCTCTGGGGCTCTGTGCGGGGTCCTTCCCAGGCCTCTTGGCTTCGGGGGGCTCTGGCGGTGCTTGGCGCCCTGTGGCTTGCACACACATCACTCCGCTCTGCCTCCACCCCCGCCCTCTCCTCTTCGCACACAGACACACTGACTGGACTGAGCGTGCGCTCGTCTAGAGATCCGTAACTCATCACATCCGCAAAGTCGCTGCTCCCGAACATGGTCGCGTTCTGAGGCTCAGCGTGGGTTTGAACTGGGGGGGTGCTCTTCCACTTAGTCTGTGTGGAAAGGGAAGAAGGGAGCCACACAAGAAGCAAAGCGACCGCTGTGACGCCTGATGATGGGTGGCGCCGTCTGCTGACCTTAAAGGCTGAAGAGTGACTTTGGGTCCATGGTCGCCCTGGAGATGCCACGCGGTTTTGCTTATCACAGCTTCAGAGAATGTTCTTCAGTAACGGCATCTCTCTCAAGGGGGCTCTGGCTATTTTGTTCTTAGGGCCATCAGCTCTCAATACAGCCTGGGTCCTGGAAGCCAGCCACGCGGTGGCTTGAGATCCTGAGGACAAGTGGATGTGAAACCTACACTGAGAATCCCCCGGCTGTGCCCAGCATGACAGGAAACAGGTCAAGGACTACAGAACTTGGGGTTGGGGTCACTATGGAGGACAGACTGGCCAAGGGGCAATGGTGGGCTGTGGCCATGTGCTGGGGCAGCAGGTCCTGAAAAGCGGTGACCTTTCTTAATCTGAATGTCTTACCACATACCCCAAAGCCAACATGTCCCTTTCATCCCCAACGACCCACTATGCCAAGTACACACAACGTGAATGAGAAGCCAAAGCAGCCGGGCACAACGGCCCACGCCTGTGACCCCAGCTACTCAGGAGGCTAAGGTAGAAGGATCACAGGCTGAAGGCCAGCCTGAGCAACTTAGCAAGATCCTATCTCAAAGGGCCTGGAGTATAGCTCAGTGATAAGAGCACCCAGGGTTCAATCCCCAGTACTGCAAATAAATAAGTAAATACGTAAACAAACAAACATAAAATAAGCAAAACACATCCCCAAGCCACCAGGATCAGCCAGACTAGTGTAAGAATAATCCCCTGATCCTGTCACCACAAGGAAATCAAACAGTAGGGTTATACAGATCCCTGCCAAGACAGTCTGGTGGCAATGAAAGCAAATTCATCCACCAATGGATGAATGGGCAGATAGAGTGCGGTGCAGCCTCCTGTGGAATACTACTCAGCCACAAAAAAGAATGGAGTTCTACCCATGATCCACACCACAAGGTGATGAACCTCAAACACTGTGCTGAGGGAAAGAAGCCTGACATGAAAAGACATACAGCTGATGCCTCATTTACATGAAATGTCCAGAACAAATCTACAGACAGCAGATGGGAGGCCATCCTGACTGACTGCTGGGAGCAGGGCGTCTCCTGTTGGGGGGTGACAATGTTCTAGAACTAGATGGTGGTTGCACAATGTTGTGAATCTGCTAAGTGTTACCAGCGTACATTTTATGTTACACGCATTTTACTGCAATTAACAGGAACACACCTCTTAAAAACCTGAAATGTGAAACAGCAAAGGTTTGCAACAGACTGGTACACTTCTGTGCTCTGAGAAGACACACCTCCACCTTCTCACTCTCCTATGGGGAGGAGTCGTGAGGAATGAGGCCCTGGGAGCTGGGGGCGGTGAGTGGACCAAAGGCGAATCAGCGACTCTGCAGGCCCGGCCCAGGCCTCGTGTGTGAGAGCAGGATTCCGACCGTCACTTTGGCGAACATGCTGGAATTCACTGGAGAAGTCCAGAAGGGGCCTCCAGAAAGTGTAGTGTAGCTGCTTCGTTTATATAAGGCCATAATTTGAAGCCACATGTTTATCGGATGAAATCATTCTCCAGCTAAAAGGAGCAGGCTAACATTACAGAGGAGCCGTGCAAGGCCCGGTGGACTCCAGCGTGTCCCCACTTTCCCGGACGTCTCCCGGAGCCTGCTGTTTTCTTCTTCTTCTTCTTCTTTTTTTTTTTTTTTTAGAAAAAACAATTCCATGGAGCCCTGGGGAAGATGGACGTGACGAGTGACTGCGACACCAGCGTCTTTATCGCCCGCAGCGCATCGGGCTGGAGGGCCTCTCTGAACTGCGCTGGCTCTGTGTCTTCTCCACCTCAAGCCTGAAGGTGAGATGCCCCCACGCGGGAGAGTTGGGCGGGAGTGGGTTCTCAGGAGAAACCCCCTGCCTGGGCTCTTAGAGGGGTGGCCCGGTGCAGTGATAGGAGGGAGGAGCTAGGAGCTCCTGGGGGCGTCTCAAAAGTGGGGCTGGCTCATGAATTCAACCCAAGGTTGAACAGGCTCAGGCCAAGGTCGGCCATGAGAGGTCCTGGAAACTGGGAGGCACGGCTGGCAGCCCCGACCCACCTCAGGATGTCTCCCGGCCACAGGGGTGGGTCAGGGGAAGGATCTGCAACCTCAGGTGGGAGCAGTTGGCTAAGCTGACAGTGTCAGAGGGCAGAGTCACGAAGAGAGTGCTGTAGCGGCTTGATTAGTGTCCCCAGAATTCACGCACACTCAGAACCTCAGAATGCAACCTTATTTGGGAATAGGGTGTTTGTAGATATCATGAGTTAAGATGAGGCTGTACTGAATTAGGGTGGCCTCAAATCCAGTGACTGGGTCCTTAGATACAGACGCACAGAGAGAGAGGACATGTAAAGATGGAGACAGAGGCTGGGAGGATGCAGCCACAAGCCAAGGGACACGTGGAGCCCCTAAAGAGGTCCGCCCAATCCTCCCAGGAGACTCCAGAGGGAACACAGCCCTGCTGACACCTGCATTTGGGATTTCTGACCCCCGAGACCACGCAACAATCAATTCCTGCTGTTTTAAGACATGAATTCATGGCCATTTGTTACAGCAGCCCCAGGACACTCATCTAAGTGCCCAGTAGACAGACACTCCACGCTCTGCAGAAGCCACGCCCAGAAGGTGACGTGTGTGCCCTTTGCCAATGCTTCTCTGCTGCTTCCCCCACCCCCCAGCTGGTGCTGGGTACAGGAGAAAGCAAGAGTGTGGACATGAAGGAGGCCAACCCAACAACCCCAGAGCAAAATGCATCTCCAAAATTACTAAGCACCTGGAAAGGAAAAGGAAAAATCCAGCATTTTGCCCCTGGAGACATTTTTGGTTATCACCACTGGACTGAGGCTGCTACTAGCATCTGGCGAGTGGGCCAGGGCTGCTGCTCAACAGGCTACAGCGCCCAGGACACCTTCCAACAACCCGCAAAGAATGACCCGGCCCCCAACATGAGCAGTGCTTCAGTGGGGAAGCTGGGGACAGAGGCCCGGAGGGTGGGGTGTCATTCTGCCCCGGGAGGCCGAGGCGGCTCAAAGCAGACAGCAGCAGAGGCCTGTGCAATTCAAGGGAGGCAGACCACTGAAGCCTGTGGAGAAGCCAGGCGAGGGCAGCGGGAGGGCAGGGTTGGCCGGGGCTGGTCTGAGAATAAGGAGCCCAGTGTGGCTGCGCTTCCAAGGCCAGAGGCAGTGAGGGAGGGAGAGAGGGCGGGGCGGCGGGAGGCCAGCTCCCACAGTGCCCTGCGGAAGGAGTTCAGATTTTACCCCAGTGGAATGGAGACACCCTGGGGGTTCTGAGTCAGGAGGCACCAGGACCTGAGTGACATTAGGACATCACCTGATGGTTGTGTGGTACACGCACCATCAGGGGCCTGGGTCAAAGTGGGGTCCCACCCAATGGCTTCTGCAGGTGCTTGGAGGCAGGGCCAGGCCCAGGAGAAGCGGTGGAAGGCAGAGCTGCAGGGCTCCGGGCCCTTCCCGGTGACCGTGGGCCTCCTCATGAAGACGTGGAAGGCTACCCAGAAAGCAGGTCTGAACAGGCTGAGGACCCCTGTGACCCCTTCTTTAAACCACACAAGTAAAAAGCCACCTGGAGAGTAACAACAGTGACAACGCAAAAAGGACCGCTGGAAACCAAGCACTGGCAGTGCGGACAGTCACGAACCTGGCCCGTCCCGGGGGAGAGGCAGCAGGAGCCCTCCTCCACTTTTTTTCCGTTCAGTGCTGGGGACTGAACCCGGGGTGCTCCACCCCTGAGCTACACCCCCAGCCCTTTCTTCTAAATTACTTTTTGGTAGCTATAGATGGATAACACCTTTATTTTACTTGTTTATTTTTACGTGGGCTAAGGATCAAACCGAGGGCCTCACGTGGGCCAGGCAAGTGCTCTGCCACTGGGCCACAGCCCCAGCTCCCCCAGCCCCTTCTGTATCTTACTTTGAGACAGGGTCTCACTCAGTTGCGGAAGGTCTTCAGTTGACCCAGGTTGGCCTTGCCTTGTGATCCTCCTGCCTCAGCCTCCTGAGTAGCTAGGGATACCAGTGTGGCCACGGTGCCAGCTGGAGACAGATTTAATTGTCACACAGGGCTGTCTGGACATTTTGGTGGCCGGGGTGGTACTCCACACTCTACAGTGTGTAGGATGGTCCCGCCAGCAAAACAGTCCACCCAATGTCATCACTGCCTAGCTGAGAAATCCTGCTTTAAACGAGAAGCTCACCTGCACACCTGAGGGTCTCCTCAGGGGCTCAGGGTCTGACACCCGGACGTGGCCTGACCCCAGCTCCTTGGCTGCATGACAGTTATGGCGAGGGAGTGAGGGAGGCTGGCCAGACACGTGCCCTCGCCAGGACACCTTCTCCACCTTTTCTCCTCTTCCTGCCAAACCAGGAGGCAGACTCCCAGAGATGGCCAGGGGAATGGGACCAAGTTCCCTGCCTGTCCTTTTGCTCCTGTTCTTGCACCTGTCCCTGATAAACAGCATCTCCACATGACAGCTGGGGACCCTGGTGCTCTTCCCAAGCAGCGGTTAAGGAACCTGGTGTGTGTGCCCCAGCATGAGTGACAACGTCACGTCTTCGCCTCCTGGTTTCACTGGCCCCAGCGGGGTTGGAGGAGGAGTGCTCAGACCAACAAGCAGGGAGATCCACGCCAAAGCCCTGAGCATCCCTGTGCTGCTGTGACTTCCTGTGGCACCCACCTCCAAGGCACAGCCCACATCACAGCTGGCAGGACAGGGCAAGTTCTTGGGTGTCCCTCTTCTTCCCTGCACAAGCCTGCAACCCAGGCCCAGGCCCCGTCACAAGGTCACCTGCTGCCGGGCTCTTAACTTGACTTCTGTGGGCGTGACCCCTGGCTGAACACATGAAGACTGTTTCTGCTCCCCTCCCCTGCAGGCCAGCTCCGAGTCTGCTTCCCAATTCAACACTTCCCTTTGCTGAAGGATTTGAAGACCTTCCAGAAGCCTCTTTTGTCCAGTCATGTGGGACAGCAGTTGATCTCGAGGCCATTTTAGCCCATCAACGGAGTTGCTTTTGGAAGCCCCTCCCTGTGACCCTGGCAATACTGAGAACAGAGGCCCCCCACCCCATGCCACATTTGTCAGTGTCATCTGGATCACCTGCAAGGCACATGTAGCCTGTAAGGTCAGCCCTAAAATGACCCCTTGCAAAAATCCCTCGAGATTCACTCCTCCCTGGACAGGGTCCCTGCCTCTTCATCACCCTCCAATGTATGACTATAAGATCTGGAAAATTCCCTAACAGGGAGCTTCCAAAGTTGACGTGGCCAACCAACCTGCCCACCCCTAAACAGGTTTGTTTAAATGAGTGACAAGACAGGATGAATGCACCCTATCTGCTATGACTCTCCCCCGACATTCTTCTACTACCTAAAAATGAAGCTTGTCCCTTACCCCAAATATTCATTTGCTTAAATCCTGATCCTAGTCCTTTAGAGGTGACTCTATTTGGAATTATGGTCTTTACAGTGAGGACTACAGTGGACCTACATCCACATAACTGGGGTCCCTCGGAAACTGGGCCGGAGACAAGCACAGGAGGAAGACGACATGGAATGGGGAGACATCAACGGGAGGGGCCTGGGATAGACTCCTCAGTCCTCAGAAGCAACCAAACCTGCCAGCGCCTTGGTCTCGGACATGTGGCCCTCAGGACCATGAGACAATAAGTTTTTGTTAAAGCCACCGTCTGTGGCGCTTTGTTAGGGCAGCCACTGCAGTGAAGTACCCACAGCCAGGCTCCCTCTCCCGTACACACGCGAGCCCGTGAACTTGGGCAGAGCTGGGATCCACACAAATGAGTCAGACAAGGAGAGCTTATTCATCACCCCGACGAACCCACAGGCCGAACCCCTGAATCACTACTTTATTTATCACTGGGCTTGGGCTCAGAAAGTCTTGACTAGGAAATGAGTAGAACCCAAACTCATCGGCTGCATTTTTTAAACATGCCTAATCTCAGAGGCTCTTTCCCAGCCAAAAGGAATCCTGAGAAGGAACGGGGCTCCTCTGAGCCGCCCCCAGTGGTGGTGGGCTGGTGCAGAAACAGGGCCCTTTGTTCTGCCACGCCGGACGATGAGGAGGGCAGAAGAGAAGGGCCTGTCTTGCTCTGCAGGGAGGCCACGCCTGGGCTGGCTGAATGGCGGGCCGAGCAGGGGCTGCCTGGCACAGTTGGGCTGGGGATGCTGGATGCACAAAGGGCTGATGGGTAGGGCGCGGGGCAGCACCCAGAAGGGAGCATCAGAATGACACCAGAGTCGGCTGTCTCCCCCAACTCTCGGAGGTGAAGCAGCAATGTCACGGTCAGTGGCTGGGGGGTTGCGGGGGGGGGGGACACAGTGGTTGGGACAGTGAGGGATGCATGCAACAAGAACAAAAACTAAACAGTGTGTGCTTGGGAACGGATGGGCATCTGGAGGCACATGGGAGGAGACAGGGCGGCTTACAAAAGGCGTGCTTATCCGGGGCAACTTGCAAAGTAGCTTTTGAGAAGAGAATCTAGTATCTCTAATCTCAGAAGAAAAGTCACTGTTCGTTCCCAGATGAGGACGGTGCCTCCAGAAATCCAGGTCAGTGGTGATACAAAGAAGAGCAAGACAATGGCCCCCACTGTCCCTGCCAGTTCCTCCTCGGCTGTCCATCCTGGGGGTGCTCCCCTATCTCCCCTGTCGTCTGTTCCTGACAGTTCCTCCTTTTTGTCAGAACCACTCTCCAGATAAAGAATTGACTGGACAGCAGAATTCAGGGGCGGGCGTCTTCTCCCACTGCCACCCCAGGAAGCAGCCTGGTGAGAGTGGAACACACACCAAAGACCCCCGAGGCCATAGTGGGCCCTGGACGGAAACCAGATTTTAGTACATAGCATCAGTTCTCCCCCGGGGCTATTTTGCATTTCTCCAGGGAACATGGGAACACATCTGGAGAGATATGGGGTTGTCACAACTTGTGGAGAAGCAAATGCTATTGGCATCTAAAAAGTGGAGGCCAGGGATGCAGTGCTCACCGTCCCATAGCACACCAGGCGGTCCCTACAGCAAAGAACAATCCAGCCCCAAAGGTCAACGATGGCACGGTTGAGAAATTCTGCCCTAGAGATTTGGTCTGCAGCAATTTAAGGTTACTTATGATCCTTTACATTCTAGAAAAAAAGCTCAGAGAGCTATCTCTGAAGTCATCACTGACCTGGGCCTATTTTAGGAAATCAGGACCAATGAACCCTTTTGCTGGTGGTTGGTAGAACAAGAGAACGGGGACCAATAAAAGCATCTATTATAGCAGGTGCTCAAAAAGGGCAGGGCTTCAAAGGAGCTGCCTATGCAAGTCTGTCCTCCTTGCTTGGTTAACACCCTGACGCCTTTCCAAGTTTGGCACGAGGCCAGTCACCTCTTCCGAGGAAACTTGTTGGAATCCCCCTTCTCCCAAAGCTTATGTTGGCCATCCCTGATCCTGACCCAGGATAGATTGTGACCCTTCTGTCACTGCACAGACCACCTGATCTGAACTCCACTCTTTCTATGTGGGAGACACTAAATGTCCCTCCCTCCTCCAGCCAATGAGGGTTCATTGCTGTCCTTGGGTGTCAGTCAAGTACCTGGCACAACCAACTCTTGCTTAACTGAATCCTGGACCCAACACACACAACCTGGGAGAGATGAGCAAAGGGAACCACCAAGTTAATGAGTCCCTACTGGGGAAAGAAAACAGATCCTACAGACATCCGGGGAGATTCCCAAGTCCCCACCTGATTTATAGTCACCAAGTTGAACTTGAGGGAGGGTCTTTCCCAGGGATTTCCAACTGGATGGTTAGGTCCAAACCTTGGGGAATGGGTGCACTGTGCAAAAACACACTGATTTTCTACTTGGAAGACAAGGGCTGGGGGTGTAGCTCAGTGGTAGAGTGCTCATCTAGCATACATGAGGCCCTATGTTTGAACCCCAACACTGCATAAACAATAAAAAAAGATGAAAAAAGCAATTAATAATCATTTGTGAACACAAAAGAGCAGAGTAGGAAGCTGAACAAAAGTAAAATCATTGTCTTGGGAATTTGAGAGATGGAGGATGCATAAAATCTGAGGGAGGGTGTGTTCAGCAGACACCACAGTTAATAACAGGGGCTGGGTTTTGAAAAATGCTGATGGAAGCCCATCCATTCATTTTGCAGGTGAAGAAACAGGGAAAGAGACTTGCCTGAGACCAGACCATAACAGTGCTTCCTCCATGAGACCCCACTGGGCCAGGCTCCTGGTGCAGGGAGGAGGCAAAGGTACGGCCATGGGACGGGAAGAATCAGCCCTGTTCACTGGGGTGTCTTAGCCAGAGAAAACTACAGTCAATGTCCCCAGGAGGCAAGGCTGTGGGCTATAACTGTGCATCCTGGAGCAAGCAAGGCTGAAAGCCTTTTCCCCTAAAGGCCAGAACATTCTAGAATAGGTTATCTAAGGCTTTCTTTGTATTCAAACTATCCAGATGCATCTCTTAAATAAGCTGTAAACCTGGCCCCTCTTCTGTTAGATCACAGATAATGCCCATCAGAATGACAAAGCTGGAGGCACTTGCCAGAGCAGACAGAGACAGACCCAGGACACAACTTTCCAGTTGCTCAGGTCACCTCCAGCTGCTTCTAGACACCTTGATTCTGGAGACTCCAAGACCAGAAAAATGCCCTGGGGACTCTCAGGCTGCAAGTTAAATATCTCTACCAGCTCCCAAAGAATCATGGAGAGACCTTCTCTTAAAGAACCTTGGCCTACGGGGCACCCAGGAAAGAAGGGAGGGTGCACGCTACTGGGCCTCTACCCCGGAGCTCACAGCCTCCGGGGGAAAGATTTCCTGTATGTCGTTTTACCCATTTAAGTCCAAGGAGGATGCAGCTCCGAGGAAGTGCTTATACCCCTGTATAAAAGCACCTTCACTTCTGAAACACATTTCGCATCCCCAAGGCACCTTGTTTGCTCTCTCAGGGACCACAGAATCTGGCTAGTCCTGTCTTCAGAAGAAAGTGGTGTAGTTTCCAAGATTGGGAGACAGACCCAGAGGCGCTGGGACTCCCCTCCAGATCACCCAGCTGCTGGGTGTGAAGTCAGAAAGGGGATCTATCAAGAGGGGAAGGGAGGCCAAACCTCCAGGGGGCTGCACTCCAACGGCTACACAGTACTAGTCTAGCCCTTTTCCTCCTCTCCCCTCCCTCCTCCCCAGGCCCTCCCTCGACCTACCCTGACTTCTCTCCTTTCTTCTTCCCATACAGTCCCCACTTCTTTTCCCTTCCCCAAAGCCAGCCCGCTACACCAGTGGTTCAGAACCTCTCACACTTACTGAGCGCCCACTGGGTGCCAGGCGCCGCTGTCTCAGACACCCTTTAGCGCTTGGGTCGCGAGCAGAAGCCCCCAGGACCGTCCCGTACCCTTTCCCCGCGACCGCACCCCAGCTGTTCTCGCACCGGCCTTGCCCCCTCGCCCAGTCTGGGCCTCTCAACTCCGCCTCCTCGTCTTCCCCCGCTCCCAGCCCCGTTTCCTGCGACCCCCCAATTACCACTTAAGCCACGTCCTCTTCGGAGAAGCTGCTCAAAGCCACAAGACTCACCCCCCCACACACGCCCACAAGCTGCCTCACCAGCTCCATCCCTGTCTACTTTTCCCTTCTTCGTCTCGCTTCCACCCAACCCCGCAACCTCTCCACGACCCCCAGCCTCGTTCCCGCCCCCTCGACCCCGGCCGTCGCGTCCCTCATTAGCCTTCAACTCCGTCCCTTTTCTCAGCGGCTGCTCCCCGTGCACTCTCCGAACTTGAGCACCCAACCCACAGCCGCCTGGAACTCACCTGGGCCTCGGCCGCCGCGCGCCGCCGGTCCCGGGCCGGGTCTCCGCCCGGACACCCGCCAGCCCGCCCGCCGCTTCTCCAGCCGCTCCGCCCCGCCGCGCCCGCCGCTCCCCCGCGCGCTCCCACTTCCGGGTTCCGGAGGGGCGGGGATGGGGCGTGACGCCAGCGCGCCTGTGGGCGGGGCGCCAGGAGGCCGCGCCCCTTCATTCGACCGAGGCCACCGCCTCCCAGAGGTGGTGGGTGAGACTGTTCGAGGCGAGGAGAGGGAGGTTCGCGCGCAGGGAACTTCGGCTTCGCGCTCGGCTAGCTCGTCCCGGCCCGTGGCCACCCCTCCTGCAACTCCGCAATATGGTCCAACCCGTGGCGCGGGGACGGGCCCAGCCTTGGAGAGCTGGCCTTTGAGTAGAAGGCGGGAAAATGGCGGATTCTTCGGGGCGCGGCGCCGGGTGAGTTGAGGCGCCGCGGGTCTGGATTTGTGGAGTCAGAGGGACGGGCCTGGTCTAGGGCCGGGCTAACGGGCAGCGGAGCTGGTGAGGGGGAACCTTGGAACGAGTCCAGATCCGACCCGTGGGAACCGTGCAGGTCCCTTGAGGCCCCGGAGACTTGCGGCCTCTGCGCACGGTCAGGAACTCGGCACTGGGCAGGGCCACGAGTTCGAGTCCCGCGCCCTCCGCTTTGATGCGTGGTGACCCTGGGGCAAGTGGCTTGACCTCTCTGTGCCTCACTTTCCTTCTCTGCGAAATGCAGCTGACGACGCCATTCAGCCTTGAAGGCTAAGCTTAGACTCCCCGTGGAACAGTGTGGTCCTTCATTGTGAGCTGTGCGGCCACTAAAGCATCTCCTTTCATCCTTCCAACCTCCTTATTCTGTGCTCCCCATTTATAGAGGATATAGTAGACACTCAGGGAGGGTAGGTCGCTTGCCCAGGATCCCCCAGCGGGAACAAGAAAGAGATCGCACACTTAATAGTCGATGGGCAAATGGGCAAATTCCTGAGGCGGTGCTCATCTCCTGTGTTCACTGGCTAATGTTTATCGTCCTCTGCACAAACTGAAATGACATGGGCCAGTGGGAGCAGTCATGGACGTTTCCGCCACCTCCCCTTGCCCTATTTAATTGGAAGATTGACCATAATCCAGAGCCTTGGATTAGATCCCGGAGGGACTCTGCTCTGTCCCCTCTGATTCCTCCAGTGTTGCTGGTTTGGGTTCCTGGTTCTGGCTCATCCCCGACTCTCCTGCACCCGCTCAGCTGATTAGTCAGCGATTCCTGTCCCAAGGCCCCTTCTATCCTATTGCATCAGGCTTTGTTCACTCTGGTTTTAAGTGGAGGTGGGATGCAGTAGCGTGAAGTGAACCGCCCCACAGCACATTCACAGTCTGTGAAGCCATCTCCTGGATTAGCGTTTCCGAAAATCTCCATCACTTCAAAAGGAAACTGGTCCCCATTAGCAGTCACTCTCCCTGCCCCACCCCAAATACTGGAGCTTTATCAATTCTGGACATGTCATATAAGGGGATCATATCCTATGTGGTCTTTGTATCTAGTTTTTTTTACTCAGTTTAATATTTTCAAGGTTCATCCTTATTAAAAAGTCTCATTTATTTTTAGGGCTGAATAATACTGTGGCTTTCTTACTTTTTAAATTTTTTTTTTGTAGTTATAGATGGACAGAATGCCTTTATGTTATTTGTTTATTTTTATGTGGTGCTGAGGATCGAACCCAGTGCCTCACGCATGCTAGGCAAGCGCTCTGCCACTGAGCCACAACCCCAGGCCAGCTTTCTTACTTCTTTAAAGGAGTTTTGTAGCACTTTCTAAGATTTCCTTCTGTGTTCAGTCTTGTGTTTCCAATTGTCACTCCAGGGGCCCTCAACTTGGGCACTATGGACATGTGGTGCCCGGTCTCAGTTCTGACGGAGCTCATCCTGGGCATTGTAGGGTGCTGAGCAGCATCCCTGGCCTCCTCCCACCGTGCCCGTAGCACCCCATCTGTTGTGGTGGTCTATAATGTCGTCATATCCTGTAGGATTAGTGTGTTTATAGGTAGAGGCACTGGGGTGCTTCCTGTCACACTCTCCACACACTCATGAAGGAGAGGCTTCGTGAGCACACACATGCAGCCACCCGGGCACCAAGAGGCCGGTGGAGGAAACCAGCCTCACCAGCACCCAGATCTCAACCTTCTGTCTGTTGTGTAAGCCACCAGTTTGTGGTGTTTTACACCCTAGGCCAACTAATAACACTGGCCTTGGGGCACAGTGAGGGGGCAACAGCCTAGGGGCCCCTGTCCTTTCTAGAACTTCAGAGACCATTTTCCTGCTACTTGCCAGTGGGCTTCATGAAACATCCCCGTGACATTGTCCAGCTCCTGCTTCAAACTCTCCCAATCCCAATTCCCTGTTGCCCACAGCAGGGCTCCACCTTCTGCAGGCTTGGGTGGAGCCAGAGCGCCCCTTTTATGTATAGCTGGTGAGCTAAGAATCATTTCTGCATTTTTAAACAGTTGTTTATAATCAAAAGAAGATTTTGGGACACATGAAGGTTACATAAAATGCCTTCGTCTGTAAATAAAGTTTTATTGGAAATATCCCGCCCATTCCATTCTGCCATCCGTGACTGTTCAACCACGAGGCCTACAGAGAGGCGCGTGTTTACTGTGCGGCCCTGTAGAGAAAGCTTGCCCTCCTTGACTTAGAGGAACAGGTCCAAGACCCCGAGCCCCACACTGAGAACTCTTCCAGCCTGCCCCTACTCTGACCTCCCCAACTTCATACCCTGTCCACCTTCTTCCTTTCCTGCTCCAGGCCCTACTGAATCCTCGTCTCAGATTGTCCTCTGCCATAAATGAACCCTCTTTGCTTTTCATACCCTTCTACCCGCTCTGGACCTTCCTCATAAGGAAGGTACAGATTGTCCCTCTGCAGGAAGGAACTCTGCATTTTGTTTAGCACGGTATCTTCAGGAGCATACAGTAGGCACATAAACATCTGAGGAATGAGTAAACCCGTGGCTAATTTGAGATCTTCACACTTAACAAAAATTCCCTCTCTCCTCCAAAGCTCCTGTCATTCTTTACTCAGCCCAGGAATTTGGCTCCACCATGAGGCCCATGTGACCGTGACTGCCTCGCTTCCTGTTGAGGTGGCCCAGCCTCACTAAGATTGTCCTTGGGCAGCACAGGGACTGGGCTGTCCCCAGGAAACCCTGGCTGCCAGCTGGTGCAAGCTCCTTGCCGGCTCCTCTGTGCTTCTTGTGCCACGAGATGAACAAGACCTTTCCCCTCTCTTACAGGAAGGCTTCCGTCGCCGGTCCCAACCCCGCTGGTGGTGCCAAGCCAAGAGGAAAAAGAGCACAGGGTGAGCACCATTAGGGTCTGTTCATCTAAAAAGTGGTTTTGTTGTTTCATTGAGTGTTTTGCGTGGGGGAGGAAAAAACAGGCTGGAGAAAGGGGGCGGTGGCTTCACTTCCTCACAGTCACACTCAGGGGATTCTGAGTCTAGTTATCTCTGCACTGCAGCTGGGACGTGTGGGAGGTCACTGCAGTGGTCACTTTGGGCATCGGGGTGCTTTAGCCATGAGCATCCCCGGGGGTTTGTCCAGGATACATCCCTTGATAACACGGGCGTGGACAGCCCGCGTTGCCCTCGTCTAGAGCCAGTCTGCGTTTGCACTGTGAAAACATGCCCGTGTGTCCAGTGCCCACCTGTGCGTCTGGCCTCACTGTTTCCAGCGCCCACCCTGTTGACCCCCGGCAGTGCCCAGTGTGGACAGTAGACCTGGTCTCCTGAGTTGGAGGTAAGGACCTCCTCAGTGTGTGCCACGTGGCAGCAGCTCTTCAGAGAGCTTCGGCTGGATTTTAGTTCCAACTGCGGGCGGGGTCGTGTGGAGAGCTTGGTGGTTTTTCTCCGTGTTGCTCTGGGGATGGAGCCCAGGGCCTGCCTGTGCGAGGCAAGCGCTCCGCCACGGCCCTCTCCACAGACCTGCCTGTCGACGTAAGGTTGCGCCCATCGGGCCTCCACTGTCCACAACAAGCGGTTTGTTTCAGTTTTCTGGAAACAGGAAACTTGTGTCCCCACTGTCTGTGACAGCCAGAGCCTTAGATCCTTCCAGTTGAACAGAACTGCTGAAGGTATTACGAAGACTCGATGCAGGATGGCCTTGCTTCCTTAGAACTGGCAGTGTCCTTTGGCCCTGCCTCTTGCTCTGTCCACTGACAGCGCCTCAGTGTGCCTTGGTTTTGTCTCTGTATCCCACCTGGATCTAGCCTTGATGGTTAGTTAGGTGCCTGCACCATGAGAATGGCTTTGGATTGCCCCTGGCACCCACCTGTCCCAGTCCTCCAAGCTGTGCTCACAGACACCGCTCGTGCCCCCTCAGAGGCGCCCTGGTGACTACCCAGATCCTGGACAGACTCGGGCTCCCTGTTAACCGTGGGCATGCCTCCTTTCCTCTGGAGATTGCAGCTACCACCCCAGGCCCTGTGGCAGAATCCAGTGTCGCATGATGATGTGGCTGAAGTCACAGTCTCGCCCAGTCAGACTGTCAGGCTTTGTGATGTTGGCGTTGTCACCCTCCAGGGTCTCTTTAGTACAAAGGGAAATCACTGCTCTCTGAAGGCACCTCTGAAAAGTGCAGCATCATTCATTCGATGTATTTCTGAGCACCCACTCCACCCCTGGCATGGAGTATAGCAGTCAAACATCCCTACCCTCGGGGAGCTCGAGGGGAGAGAGGGCGGGAGGGAGCATCAGCAGCCTAATGAGATGCAGAGACCATGGTGGGTGCTATGGGCAGAAGAGCAAGGTGGGCCCGGGCGGTCTAAGCTGAGCGGAGCCTGCTGGGTCGGGGTGGCAGGAACAGACCTAGTGAGAAAGCTGCAGGGCCGTCCCCAGGGGATTCTACTATGTCTGCAGAAGACCTGGGCTCTGAGTGTCTCAGGGAGGGTCCTGAGCTTGGTGTATGAGGAAGTGAGCCGGGTACTGTGAGTGGGTGGTAGCACCCAGAGAGGGGAAGGGACTCTTAGGGACACATCCACAGGACTGAGCCATGGGACACGGAGGAGGCCCTCAGTGAAAATTAATTCTTCCTTCCCCTCCCCCACTTGAATGCACTTGCTGCTTTAGCTTTTGGGCAGAGTCCTCTCCTTGAACTTCTTGGATCCTGGTTCCAGAACTCTGTGGCTCCACCTTAGCTCAAGGACCTGCATACAGTATGTGTCCAATCAATGTTCTTGCATATGGTTGGTGTCCCATTTATGCTTGAGGACGTTGCAGGACATGATCTGAAAGGAGCAGAAGGAGTACTTCCTCTTCTTCCTGTTGTTGAGCTGCGAGGGCTGATCATGTGGGAGACTGGGTATGTGTTGGGTTTACACCGTCCTTTGTTGATTTCGTTATAAATCAGCAGTGTGTCCTCCACAGGTGGAAGAGTGGTCGAGTCTCGATATTTGCAGTATGAGAAAAAAACAAGTAAAAAGGTAATAAAATATTCAATTCAACGTCTGAACCCATTCTGACTATAGTTCTGAGTCACTTGGAATTTGGAGTCAAGTCATGTGAGCCAGTCTCAACCTGGGTCCTTAAGGAAGCATTTTGGGGTCTTTGTCTAGGTGCCTCTGAGATCTCCACCCCTTCATACACAATTATGAGTCTTTGTTGTGAGTGGCCAGTTGCTTTAAGATTTCCTTTTGTAAAACCATGATCTTGATTGAAACAAAATTGTTCTTGCCTTGCTATCCAGTACATTAGTCACCCCTAGTTTCAAGACCACCAGTGCTTTGCAGGTAATACCAGCATTCATCTGTCCTTTCCTGCTTTCTGCCCCAGTACCTTCTCTGCATCACTACTCACGCATGTTAGGGCTGTTATTAAGTAAAATAAGGGTTACTTGAACAAAAGTACTGTGATACTGCAGCAGTCAGTCTGAAAACTGAGATTGTTAGTAAGTGACAAGTAACTAACAGGTGGATAGTGTATACTATGTGGATACACTGGACAGATGATTCACATCCCAAGCAGGATGGTGTGGGATTTTATCATGCTACTTGGAACAGGAAAAAATTTTAAAACTTAAGAATCATTTCTAGAGCTGGGGTTTTGGCTTAGTGGTAGAGTGCTTATCTAGCTCGTGCAAGGCACTGGGTTCGATCCTCAGCACCACATAAAAATAAATAACTAAAATAAAGGTATTGTGTCTGACTCCAACTAAAAAAAATATTTTTTAAAAAAAGAATTATTTCTGAAATTTTCCATTCATTATTTTCACTGTGGATCACTTTTAGGATTCTGAAGCAGTCCTGGGCTTATAACTAAGCATTTTAAAAAGTTTTTTTTGTTTTTTTTTTTTTTTAGTTGTAGATTTTATTTATTTATTTTATGTGGTGCAGAGAATCAAACCAGTGCCTCACACATTCTAGGCAAGCGCTCTGCCACTGAGCTCCAACCCCAGCCCTAGCTAAGCATTTTTTTAAAAAAGACCTGCCGTGTATTGGAGGAAAACCATGGGAGGAGCGACATGCTTCTCTTACCCATTATTAGAGGGGAGTTTAGCAAACTACCATGTAGCCACTCAGTGAAACCTTCACACCTGCACGGGAGATGCTTAACCACACATGAACGTGCTTGTGTGAGGTTACTGAAAAGTCAGCACATCACCTAATTGCACACTCTGTTTCAGTGGAACCTACGAAGAAATGGTGAAAGGCAAGTTGGGTTGCTCCTCTGCTTTCTAAATCTTGGTTTGTGATGCACAAAATTCAGTTAAATACTCATTTCTGCCACCTGCCCCATGCTCTGTACAGGATGGGTGGTGGGTGGCAGGTTCCTAAGAATGTGATGTGAGATGTCGCTTGAGGAAAAAGGCAACTTTGTCACTTGGGGTTCCCCTCCTTGAAGTGATTTTCAACAAAGGCCACAGTCCACAGTCACAAGTCTACGTTGCCTTGAAAACTTTGTTACAGCGCCCCCGTGTGGCTGTGGGCGGTGTCGATCTGGAGCTTCCAGAGCATTCTTTTTTTTTTCTTCTTCCCATTTTTAAAATCAAAGTTTAATTAACAGAGTCACCTCCCCCTGCTCGGTATAGGCTCTGCAGGTCTTAATAACGCAGTCTCAGAACCTTCTCCACCGTCCAGAGAAAGCAGCCCACCCCAACCTCACCCTGTGGGAGCCTCCGCTCTCCTGTCCCCAGGCAGCCACAGACTTGCTTTCTGGTCCTGCAGTTAGCCATTTCCAGAAGGCCGGGTCAGTGGTGGGCGTGATGGGTGGCCTTAGGCCTCTGGCTTCTGACCCCTAGGTGCACCCGCCGCCCTCCGTGTCGTGTGCGATGGTGGTCACTTCCTTCTTAGGGCTGCGTCAGTGCCGCTGTGTGGAGGGACCACCTTCGCTGGTCCAGAGGCGCTAGTTTTCCATTTTGGTGATCATGAGCAAACCCACTACTGGCCGAGTATCCCTTATTTGAACTATTTGAGACTGTAAGTAATTCAGATTCTGGAGTTTTTCACATTTTGGAATATTTGGAGAGGCTTTATGGGTTGAACCCCTATGATCAGAAAATCTGAAACCTGAAACATTTTGGGCACCATGTTGGCACTCGTTTTGGATTTTTGATTTGGGGGTTAGGGACGTCTAGCCTGTATAAACATCTCTCTGCGTTTGGGTGGACGTGTTTTCATTTTTCCCAGGAGCAAGGTGGCTGGCTCGTTGGAGGTGTGTGTGCTTAACTTTACAAAAGCTGCACCATTTTACATCCCACCAGGCACATAGGAGAGGTGTCGTGTTTTCTTTTAAATCTTAGTCCTGCTGGGTGTGGAGGGTGTCTCACTGTGGTTTGATGTGCGTTTCTGTAGCAGTTGATACTAGGCATATTTTCATGTGCTTATTGGTCATTCTTATATCTTTTTTTTTAACTTGCTTTTCTGTAGTTTAGGTGCAGCATGCCTGTATTGTTTTTTATTTATACGTGGTGCTGAGGTTCGAACCCAGTGCCTCACACGTGTTAGGCAAGCGCTCTGCCCTGGGCCTCAGCCCCAGCCCTCATTCTTATATCTTTGGTGACTTGTCTCTTCAAACTTTTTGCCAGTTTTTAAAGTTGGGCTGTTTTCTAAATGTTGCTGAGTCGCAAAGGTTCTTTCTGTAATCAGCCCTTCACGCAGGGTGCAGACCATCCTCACAGTCTGCGACGGCCTGTCGCTCTCCTGAGTGCCTTTGAGGAGGGAGAGGGCTGGACTGTGATGAAGGCCAGCCTCAGTTTCTGCTTTTATGGGTTGTGCTTTATGTCTTATCTAAGAAGTCCCTGCCCAACCCAAAGGTTGTGTCCTGTGTTTCCTTGCAGGTGTTTATGGTCTTGGGTTTAACATTTAGGTCTGATACATTTTGATTTAGTTTTCCAGTGTCCTGCCATGTTGGAATCAAAGTTCCATTGTTAGTGTGTGGGTGTCCAGTTCAAGCTGCAGCTGCTGAAATAACTTTCCTTTCCCCATTGTCTTATCACCTCTTTTTTTTAGTACTAGAGATTGAACCCAGGGGTGCTCGACCACTGAGCCCATCTCCAGCCCTATTCTGTATTTTATTTAGAGACAGGGTCTCACTGAGTTGCTTAGCGCCTTGCTAAGTTGCGGAGTCTGGCTTTGGACTCCCGATCCTCCTGCCTCAGCCTCCTGTGTAAAGCGAGGCTCTTATCTCTTGAGTGACCAGGTGGCCATTTGTGTCCGCGTCATTTCTGGGCTCCATTTTTTCGTTAGTCTGTGGTCTTACAGCAGTCCCCACTGCCGCGGCTGCTTAGTAGCTTTGTCCTTAACTAAAATCAGGTAGATTAAAACCTCCCATTCTGTTCTTTGCAAAATGGTTTCGTCTTTCTGCCTTTTTGTGGAACATTTAAAATAAGTTTTTCATTTTCTCAGCAAAACTCTGGCTGGAGTTCTGACTGTATGGCGTCAGAATCACTGTTGGGAGAAGGCCATCCGAATAGCCCGGAGTCTTCCAGACTGTGGACGCGGTGAACTTCTCCGTTTACTTAGCTCTTCTCGGACTTTTTTCAGTAGTGCTTTATACTTTCCAGTGTTTAGATCTTACACATTTTTATTGGGTTTGTATGTAAACATTTGTTGGTGTTTAGTGCTGTTACACATGGGGTTTTTGTTCTTGACAGTAGAATGCACTTTGATACAAACATGAATGGATACGTGGTACTTTTTCAGATTCCAAACTTGTTCCTTGCTTGGAGAGAGGATCCATGTTTTCACATTGACTCTGTGTTCTGCAACCTGCTGTGTTAGAGTTCTCCAGAGAAACAGAATCAGGAGATATATTTCATGTTTATGTATGTGTGTATAATTTACATTGTATTTCTATTTATTACATAGAGATTTATTACAGTAAATGAATAAATCTCTCATGTAATGATAAAGCCTGAGAAGTCCCTTGATCTGCTGCCGTCTTCGAGCCCCAGACCAGGAAATCTGGTGTTGTCACCTGCTATGGGATGAAAGGCCTGAGGACTAAGGGTGTGGGTGGTGTGATCCTAGTCCAGGGCCTGGAGGAGGTGAGATGTCCCAGCTCAGTCAGATGGGCAGGAAGCAGAGGAGCGAATTCCCTTTCACCTTCTCCCCCTGCTCAGGCCCTCAGGATGGCTGGCAGTGGCCATTCATGTTGGGGGGCCACACCCAAGATACACTCAACCATGATGTTTAACCTGGCACCTCGTGGCCGTTCAAGTGGACACACAAAATGAACCATCACACCTGGTACATTTCTTTCTTAGTTTTGATCATGATTTTGAGGAAGTTTGGGGGTTTCTATGTGAAGAATCATGTCTTTAAGAAATAAGTCTTAGGATGGGCACGATGGCACCTGCCTGTCATCCCAGCAGCTCGGGAGACCAAGGCGGGAGGATCGAGAGTTCAAAGCCAGCCTCAGCAACAGGGAGATCCTAAGCAACTCAGTGAGACCCTGTTTCTAAATAAAATACAAAATAGGGCTGGGGAGGTGGCTCAGTGGTCGAGTGTCCCTGAGTTCAAGCCCCGGTACCTCCCGAGAAAAGAAGTGAGTCTTATTTTTTCTTTTTTTTTTTTTTTTTTTTTTTAATTTTTTAATATTTATTTTTTAGTTCTCGGCGGACACAACATCTTTGTTTGTATGTGGTGCTGAGGATCGAACCCGGGCCGCACGCATGCCAGGCGAGCGCGCTACCGCTTGAGCCACATTCCCAGCCCTTATTTTTCCTTTTCCAGCCTGTTTGTCTGTAATTTCTTTTGGGGAGGCTGTTTGTTTTGGGTTTGTTTCTTTGTTGCTTTTGTTGTCTGTTCTGAGCGGCACTGGACTGAGCCCTCGGTGCTTTACACTGAGCTGCATCCCTGCCCTTTATTTTCCATTTGGAGACGGGCCGCCACGTCGCCCAGCCTGGACGTGACTTCCAAGCGACTGTGGTTATGGGCACGCGCTGCCTCACCTGGTTTCTCTAGCCCTGTAGAAGTTTGTGTGTTGTGGTTTTTTTTTTTTTGTTTGTGGTTTTGTTTTGTTTTTTGTCATTAGGATTATAAGAACAGCACTGGGTGAATTGCATGCTTATTTTTGGTAATTCTGAAGATTAATACCTGCATAAAAACTTTGTTTTTTTTTAAAGACCAAGTAATATGTTCTCACCAGAAAACAAGCAAATACTGAAAAGTACACAGAAAAATCCATCCCCTGTCACCTGCCATACCAAAGATGTAATGTGCAAACCATGTGCTGTGCATGTGAGTGTCCCCATTTTGACAAAATTTTTATGTCTAGTATATAAAGATAAAATTTCAAAACTCCTAAATCTCTCTTTCGCCTCAATAAAGAGCAGGTGCGTACTAGTTCAGGTGTTTCCAGGGCTCCCTCTCAGGAGGGAAAGGGTCTTGTCCTTTTGTTTTGTTCGTTTCTTTTGTTTTTTGTGGTTCTGGGGGTCAAACCCCGTGCTGTACCTCTGAGCCACACCTCCAGCCCTGTCTCGTCCTCTGAATGTCACATGTTCTTGGCACAGGCTCCTGTAGCAGATGCATTGAAAGCCAGCGGGAAGGTGCCTGAAGGTGGAAGGAAAGCCACCCTGCTCCAGAAGAGCAAAGGTGGGACACACCCTGGGCCTCGGGGTTGGGGGCACGGTTGGGGATTTTGTTTGAAGCGTGCAGTGTGGAGGCTCCGGTTCTTTCTGGGAAGCACTGAAGAAGGAGCCAGGCAGCGTTTGATCAAGGACAGGTTAGGGGCACGCAGGGAGGTGAGGAGGGGTGGCGGGGAGGCAGGGAGGCCACTTCCTTCCTGTGTGGCCCCAAAGAAGAGCTGTTCTGCCATCGAGGCTCTTCCTGCAGCAATGGCTCCTGAGTACACATCTGTGTCCCCACCAGCACTCCTGGGGCATACAGGATGGGGAGCCTCATCCTCCTGCCGCCTCACTGCCCTGGGTCGACCTTCCTCGTCTCCTGTGCTGGAAGCAGTGAGGGACTCTCCTGTCCTCTCCTAGAAGCTGCCACCAAACAAAAGGAGCAGTTTCTAGTTTTTCTGATTGTGGATGTGACGTGTATTCATTATAAAAATTCCAGAGCAGGGATCGGGCTGGATGGTGCTCGTCCATTTTTTGTTGATGTAACAGGATAACCAAGCCTGGGTGATTTATCATTTTTTAAAAACGAGGTTGATTTGACCCACAGTTCCGAAGTCCAAGAGCATGGCCTGGCTTCAGGTGAGGGCCCCATGCTGCTCCTCGCATGGTGGGAGGTGGAGGAGAGGGAGAGGACACGGCGCTGACCTGCTTTACGTCAGCCCTTCTCATGAGGACGAGTCCAGAAATCAGTCCTCCTAAAGCCCCACCGCCTCGGTGCTGTCCCCTGGGGTCAGGCCTCAGCATGAGCCCAGACGTAGCAGCCTGAACCCACACCACTGGGCTCTTCTCTCCTCGATGTCGCATCCGGTTTCTCAGCTGCGTGGCTCATTGAATGGCCTCCTGCTCAGTTCCAAGCTGACGGTGTGTTGCTCAGACCGTCTGTTGGCGCTCGCAGTGTCCCGAGCCCTGAGTGACTGCATGCTGGACAGCACCGCTGATCTCAGCCCGGGGAAGCCCAGTTTGGCCATTTAAAATCCAGGCTAAAAGACGAAGGGACTCCCGGGAAAATGAACGGTCCAGAACCTGCAGGGGAAGGATGGCGAGGGCAGGACGCGGCCCGATGATGACACTGTCACATCTTGAGCATCTTGCACACCGAGTGGAAGGGCTTCTTTGCATCTTTTTGTAATAAAGAACGTCTCTTCTAGATCACAGGTTGAGCAGTCCCTAGTCTGAGATCTGCAGAACTCCAAAATCTGACACTTTTTGTGTACCAGTGTGACACCACAATGGGAAAATTCTGCACTGTGATACTCTTTCATGCCCAAGACTATTTTTTTAAATATTGTGTGAAGTTACCTTTGGCCTGTGTGTCTAAGGTGCATAGGAAACATCAACCAGTTTTGCATTTAGACTTGGGTCCCATGCCCAAGATATCTCATTTTGTATACGCAAATGTTCCAAAATCCCAAATCCTAAACACTTCTGGTCCCAGCCATTTCAGATAAGGGATCTCGGCCTGTGTTTAAAACACGTATTCAGGTGGGCTGGGAATTTCCGCTGTACGTCAGCCTTTCCTACTACTAGGCAGAAGCTGGGTATTTGGAAGCGAGTGGTATCGTACAACAGGTTGCCAACGTTCCCTGATGTAGACGTTGAGTGTCTCGCTGCCCCTGGTGCTGACTTGGGGGTTCCTGTTTGGACCACAGATGGCAGCGGGACCGTGAAGGGAGACCTGCAGTCCACGCTGCTGGAAGGGCATGGCACGGCCCCGCCTGACCTGGATCTCTCCGCCATTAATGGTAAATGGTTCATCTCACCTCCTCTGTCCCTGCTGGGTCAGTGGGCTTCCAAGTAGAGAGGGCCCCTGAACCATGGTTTCGGATTTTCCAAGTTCATGATGGTGCCAGGACACACTGAAGCGGGATCTTCTCTTGGGGTGCGTGATGTGCAGTCCAGTCTTCTGTGATGCTGGGCAGCAGGACACAACTTCCAGTCAGCGCCAGGACCTCAGGGGACACCTCGGCCCCGCAGTGTGCTGTGTGGCTCAGCTTGGCTGCGGGGGAGGCGGATTCAGTGCCAGGGGGTGGTGGGATGAGCTGTGCCGCTCAGCTTCCGAGACCCCTCTTTGTCTCAGACAGGAGCGTGGTCAGGAGGATTCCACAGCTGGAAAAGACCGTGGCAAAGAAAACCGAGTCGACGTCATTTATTGCCCCGCGGAAAAAGAGCCCAGTAAGTGTCCAAGGTGAAGGGGCAGCTGCCAGCAGGTTGCGCCCTCTGACTTAGTGCCGGCCCTGCCGCAGCTGCTGCCCGAGGCCCAGGGCTGCAAAAGCGAAACAAGACCACAGACGTTCTTAGGTCCATCGCAGAGGTTGCATTTGTGGGTATTTGGAAGCAAGAGTGCAGCTCCGGGGGTGCAGCTCAGGGGTAGAGCGCTCGCCCAACATGCAGGACCCTGGGTTCCATCCCCAGCTCTGCCCCCCACACAAAAATATTGGCTTCTTCTCTGCGCTAGTGCAGTGCTGGGCAAGGGTAGAGGCCAGGCGCTGTCCCCTGGTGGGAGGACGGCTGGGCCGAGGTCTCTGCAGGGCCTGGATGGGATTTGGGGCAGGAGTTCTGGTTTAGCGCCTGGTCTGTGGCCCTCCCCTTACTGCCTGGCTATTCCCTCTCCATCTCCTGGCTTCAGGAGGCCACCAGCCCTCTCTTCCTTCTCCTAGAGCACAGCTCCCAGAGACTAAATAAATGGTGCACACCTGTAAGCCCAGCCCCCCCAGAGGCCGAAGCAGGAAGGTCTCAGATTCAAACCGGCCTCAGCAATTTAGTAAGACCCTGCCTCAAAATAAAAATAAAAAGTCTGGGGACATGGCTCAGTGGCAGATTACTTGTTGAGCACATGAGGGGCCCTAGGTTCCGTCCCCAAACCCACAAAAGAAAACTTTTTTTTAATGGAGAAAGTGCCTGTAGCGGAGCTGAGGTTGTGGCTCAGCAGTAGAGCACTCGCCTAGCACGGGCAGGGCCCTAGGTTCCATCCTCAGCACCACATAAAAATAAAAGACAGGTATTATGACCACCTACAATTAAAACAAAATACTTTATAAAAATAAAAAAAGAAAGTGCTTGTAGGTTTGGGTTCTGCTCGAGGGAAGCGAGCTGGGTTTAATTTCTTGGGATTCAAAAGGGTCTTGGTCTTTTTCTCAAGGACCCAACAGAAGTGATGGAGATGATGGAATCCCAGACGTTACTGCTGAGCCTGCTGACGCTGAAGGTGACAACCTGTTCCCACGTGACGTGTGCTCGGGGACCTCCATAAACTGCAGCAGGGGTCCCCGGCCTGAGCTCCTGTTTCCACTGAACAGATGGAGAACAGTCTTGCTGAGTTTGAGGAGGAGGCGGAGAAGAACTTGGTACTCGTGTGCAGAGAGGCGGCGGCCCTGCAGGAGCAGGCCCACGGGCTGCGGCGCAGGCTCCTCCTCTGCCAGAGGACCCGGGAGCTGGCCGAGACCCTCGACGCCCAGGTCAGGTGTGAGTGACGTGTGGTGACCATGGCTCCGAGCAGAGGGTTCCTGGTGGGGTCATCTCACTGGGAACACTGGTGCATGGTGGGAGGGAGCACTCACTGGACATGTCCCTACTCGCTCCCTCTGGCGGGACTGGCCTCTGATGCCAGGGTTCAGGACTGGACCAGAGGACGAGGTTATAACATGGAGCAAGGGCCAGTGAGGGACCCGTCCCTTCCCTACCAGTGCACAGTCCCTGGGCGCCGGCCAGTCTTGTGTGACTAGAGGAGGACATGCTCTGGCCCACCCTGCAGGGTCAGGGTGCTGGCAGGAGCCACTCTCTCTCCATGCTGTGTGGTCAGCACTGGGACAAAGGTGTCCGTGCCAGGGAAGGACACAGCCAACCCTGGGAACCCAGAGCCAGACCCGGGACAGGAGGCCTCACCCAGCGTGAGTCTCCTGTGGTGGCCTGACAGAGGACTGCCACCTCCGAGGCCCGGCACTGAACGCTATTCTTTCCTGGTCTGGAGACCTGCAGGCTGGGAGCCGGGCGCTGGCAGGGCAGCTCTGCCCAGGGCCGTGAGGGAGGGTCTGTGCTGGCCTGTCTCTGGCTGAGCTGTCTTTTCATGTGTCCTCCCTGTGTCCAAATTTCCCCTTTTGGGGGACCCAGTCATGTTGGATTGGGGCCCACCTGCTGACCTTCTTGGGGAGCATCGCTTTTTTAAAGACCCTCTCTCCCAACGAGGTCACGTCTCGAGGTCCTGGGAGTTAGGACTTCAGATACAAATTTGGGGGACATATTTCAGCTCGTAACACCAGCGTGCGCCTGTGAGCACCCTGCAGCCAGGTCTTGGGGCTGAGCACGCCCAGTCCCTGTCCTTATGAAGCCTTAGTGCAAGGAAAAGATGATTCAGTGCACAGACACACCGTCTCACAGCCCAGAGAGGACCTGGCCTGTGTGCGCGGGGAAGCCGGCCGAGGGCCAGGGCTGGGCAGTCCGGGTGTTTTGGGCTGAGTCGTCTGTGATCCCAGTCAAGCCTTTGGTCTGGGACACAGAGAAAGGTGGACGTGGTTTTGTGTGAAGAGCCCTGGCCTCCTCAGATCTGCTGGTGCCCCTGGCCGCAGAGAGTGAGAGGAGCCTGCTGCACCCTCAGAGGCTTCCTGGGCACCAGGACCCCTAGGGGTTGGTAGAAGGACGGGGCTACGTCTCAGGCTTGCACTCTGGCGCCCGAGGACGGGAGGGGTGGCTCGGTGGTGGAGCACACGCTTAGCTGGCCCAAGGCCCTGGGCTCCATCCCAGAAAAAAAAAAGGGAAACTACTCCCCACTGGTGTCCCAGGGCCTCCTCACAGCCCCCTCCCTCCTCCTGCAGATGGAGCTGCTCAGCCCCTTCGAGGCGGTGTGTGAGCGCTTTAAGGAGCAGTACAGGACGTTCGCCACAGCCCTGGACACCACGAGGCACGAGCTGCCCCTGAAGTCCATCCACCTGGAGGGAGACGGGCACCAGCTCTTGGGTAGGAAATGGCACCACGTGGGGGGAGCAGCGGGGAGACCCGCCCCAGCATGGCAGTGCTTCCCGTGTGCCCGCAACCTTTGCCCTCTGGTGCCAGTGTGACAGGCACCCTCTTGCCATGGAATGACAAGGCCCTGGGGGCCAGCGAGGCTGTGCTTCCTCCAGGGTCTCGGCCTGCACAGGCCACTGGGCTGGGGTTGGAGCCCAGGGCTGTGGGGTCCAGGGGGACCTCCTTTCCTTCTGAAAGGTGTCCACAGGGCAGCTGTGTCCCCTGAGCCTGGGTCCCTAAAAATGTGCCTTGGCAGTAGGAGGGGAGATGGACAAAGTCACCAGCTCCTAGTTTCCCCTCCCTGCAGGACCAGGAGGTCCTGTTGAAGGCCTTGGCGAGCCTGGAAGCTACGGGGCAGGGTGAGACCCGCGGTGGGTCAGGCGTCTGTCCAGGCGTGTTGCGGGGGCCCGGGACGCACCCCTCCACCTCCCTAAAGTCAAGGAGGAGGGCTTCCCTGGATCTGAGAGCACCTGCCTGGTGGCCTGCTCTCCCCAGCCTTTTCTGCGGTGTGACTCTTGTTTGGTGCCAGGGATGGGACCCAGGGCACATGGTGGGCAAGCGAGTACCGCCGAGCTCCACCCCAGCCTTCATGGTTCTCACTGGGCTGCGTTGCCCAGGCTGGCCTCGACCTGGAGCTCAAGTGTCCCCCCCTCAGCCTCCGGAGTAGCTGGAATACAGGTGCCCCTGGGACATCTGGTTATGTCATGCGTCCTGAGACTTGTGGCCCACTCACTTGCTGCGTGTCTGTACGTACACAGGCTGCATTCTCTCCCCGTCTTGTGAGCGTTTCTTTTTTCTCCTTCCTTTGTTTGTGGAGGGGCTTCCTGGGGATTGAGCCCAGAGGCGCCTTACCACTGAGCCGCATCCCCGGCCCTTTTTACTTTTTTATTTTGAGACAGGGTCTCACTAAGTTGCTGAGGCTGGCCTTAAGCTTGTGATCCTCCTGCCTCAGCCTCCTGCGCCCCTGGAATTATAGGCGAGTGCCACCGTCCCAATTCTCATGAGCGTTTCTCTTTGTTGGAAGAACACATGGGTCACATGCCCATTCTACAGCTGCGTGTGACTTAGCCCTCCCTTCCTGGGTGAGAATCAGTGCCCAGGGTTCTGTTTTATGGTTGGTCGTTCTTGGCTCCATCTCTGACATGTGCCTTAAGTGGTCGCCAGGCATTGGACCAGGGACTACGAGTTTTCTGTAGCTGCTAGAACAAATGACTGCAGACTGCGTGGCTTAACACAAGGGAAGTGTGTTCCCTCAGTCCTGGAGGCCAGAGCCTGAAATCCAGGTGCTGGCAGGACTGGTTCCCTCCAGAGACTTGGGGAGCGTCTGTTCCAGGCCTCTCTCCTGGCTTCTGATGTTGGTGGCAACCCGCGGCATCCCTTTCCTGTGGCCATGACACTGCAGTCTCTGCCTCCAGCTTCACGTGGCCTTCTCCTGAGTGTCTCTAACTGAACCTCCCCCTCCTGGAGGTCCCTGGTCATTGGTTGGAGCCCGCCTGCTGACCTCATCTCTACTCAGTGACATCCACAAGGATCCTATGTCCAGTTAAGGTCACTTCATGGTCCCTGAGCTAGGACTTGAGCATCCTGTTTGGAGGACATGGTTCGGTCCACAACAGGAAGCAGAAGAGGACGTGCAATTATAAGGCTCTTGGAAGCTTCCCAGAACGTGTCCCTGCAGTGAACCTGGCCTGCCTGTGACGTGCGTCTCAGCACAGGTGGCATGTGCTCCACGGCCACAGGCGTCCCTTGCTCATGCTTACAGAGGTGCTGAGGACAGGGAAGAGGGACGGAGGGCTAATAGTAAGTGGCCTGGGCCTGGCCAGAGGATGCCAGACACAGCCGTTTCACGGACAGCTTTGTCACAAGCTGCAACACCACAGTGGTGTTGCAGTGACCGCCCACATGGTGGACATGCCTGTCCCAGGACCTTGGGCCACGTGATCCCAGGCTGGCTTAGTCCACGTGCTTCTGCTGTAACGGTGCTGGGGTCACTTATGATGAACCAGTGTATACACTGGTTTGTGGATCTGGAGGCGGGGACATCCAGTACCAAGGGGCGCATCCCGCGAGGGCTTTCTGGTCTCATGGTGGAAGAGCAGAGGGTGGGTGGGGGACCCGGGATCAGACTGGCCATACCCTGAAGCCCCTCTGCAGTGGGTGCTGTTACGAGGTCCCCAGGCCTCCTCACCTCACAGCACCCCTGCCTGGGGGACCCAGTTTCCGACACCTGCCTTGTGGGTCGTCCAGGCCGGGGCACAGCTGTCTTCCTCCCTCCCGCGGCCCCTCAGCGTGTCGCGGTGATGGCCCCAGCCTCACAGTGCACTGAGGAAAGCCACCCACACTCAAAGCGCCCATCCCTTGATCCCCAGCTGACAGCCCCTGTCCCCTCCAGATGCTCTGCAGCGTGACCTGGAGACTACCCACCGTCTCCTGGGGGAGCTGGGCATGGGCAGTGCCGAGGAGAACGAGCAGGTGCTGGCCCTGCTGCAGGAGCTCAGGGACGCCACCTCGAGCAAAGACCTGGAGCTGCAGAGGTACCGCTGGGCCCCTAGGGCGGGGGGGGGGGGAGCAGGGCTGGGGCGGGGGGGGGGGGGGGGGGCGGGGCTGGGGCGGGGGCAGCCTCCCAGGCCTCTGCAGGAGGGGAGCGGCCAGCAGGTGTCACTGTCGTCCCCTGTGGCACCCATCTGTCCGGAGCCTAGAGTTCATTTTCTAGCTCAAGTCAGTTCTGAGAACAGGATGCCAGGTACAAAGGGGTCACAGATGTCACAGATGGGGACTAGAGTGACAGCACCAGGGACCAGCAAGGCAGGGAGGGGAACCACAGAAGAATTGAAACCCACCTCTCAAGAGTCCCTGTAAGTCCCAAGCAGCCAGATGGGAAGGGTGTCACATCCGTGTCCAGCATTCAGGTGACCTTGGACCAGCCCCGATCACTTTATTTGAGTTCTGGTCTTTGTTCTCTGCTGTGCTGCGGCAGGAGCAGGGCCTTGAGCACCTGGGCCAAGCGCTGCCCTGGGCTGCTCCCGGCTCTGGAGGGTGCTTTCCCAACTTCCTGCTGAGCTATAAACACCACAGAAAAGGCCCAGGCCCAGCGGAGCAGCCTGCCGCCTGTGCAGAGCACGTGGCCTTGGGGCTCCAGCCCGCATCCCACAGGGTACAGCAGCCTCACTAAGGACCTTTGGTCACCTTTCCAGCCATGGGTTCTTCCAGAAAAGAACCTGTTCCCCTGGCGCAGTGGCTCGTACCTGTCATCTCAGTACTGGGGAGGTTGAGGCGGGAAAGTTGCAGGTTCAAGGCCAACCTGGCAATTGAGCAAGACCCTGTCTCAAAATAAAACAGAAGGGGCTGGGGCTGGGGCTGGGGCTGGGGCTCAGGGGCAGATGCTTGCCTAGCACAGGCGAGTCCTGGGTTCCCTCCTCAGCACCACAGAACAAGACAAAGAATCTTGTTTCCTCTTCCTTTACAATCGTACATACAGTTCCTGAGATGCCTAGAATGTTTGAAGGGACTCATAAGAAACAGCTGTCACCTCTATGGCACTTCTCTCTCCCATGTGTGGCCCTAGGACAGAATCAGAGGATACACCAAAGGTTTAAGGAGGGTGAGGGTCACAGGTTGCAAGGTTAAATGTGCAGGTCTAGTATCACCGGTGGCCTGAGGGCCGGGACTCTGTTCTGTTCAGGGCTGTACCACGGGCTCCTAGGACTGCGCCTGACACAGTGTTGAAGCTTCCCAGGTGCCAGTGGCCCTCTGTCCTCGAGACTCACGTCTGCAGATTTAACCAACTGCAGGTCAAAAATATTTTTTAAACAACTGCATCTGCACAGAACATGCCCAGACTTGAGTCACGGTTTCCTAAATCACACAGTAGAACAACTGTTCAGGCACGTACGTTGTACCAGCTCTCCTACGTCATCCAGAGACAGTCCCACGACTGTGCAGGGCGTGTGCAGTTTCTTAGCAAGTGCTGTCCCGTGTCACAGGGTCAAGCGGGGCTTCTGGCAACCCGAGTTCCTGGCTCGGCTCCCCGTGGCGCTGAGGGCTGCCGGGCTTCGCTGGGCCCTGGCTCTCCTCAGGCCTTGGCTGCACTGGGGTCCCACGTTGCCGCCCCTCGTTCCTCTCCTAGGTTCTGGTTTCTTTAGGTCGTGGCCATAGAGGGGAAACGTCTCCGTTCATTCTCTTGTATTCACAGGATCTTCTCCCAGGTGCTGGAACTTTCTGCTGAGGCGAGTAAAGAGGCAGCGTTGATAAACCAGGAGGTCTGGGAAGAGGCCCAAGGCCTGGGGACCCCCAGCCAGTGGTACTTCAATGCAGATGGCACCTTCGGGATCCCTCGGGGAGAGCCGAGAAGCACGGTCCTCTCCGGGGACAACAAGCCACATGCCCAGTGAATCCCACGCAGGCCTGTCCCCTAACCCAAGCCAAGCCCTTCCTTCCAGGAGTTGGGAAGAAGACCCATCTTGTGCCTCTTTTGGGGTGGGGTTCGCAGTGACTCGTGGCGTCAGACACTTGAGCACTTTACAGGCCGTGTCAGCGGCTCGGCTGTCTTGGTGTTTGTGATGACCTCGTTTAATGTTTAGGAAATAAAACGTTTGCATCCGGGGTTCTTGTTTTCTGTGGAAGTGGACAACTGGGAGGTCTGTGTTCAGGTCCCACTGAGCCTGGGGACCTCCACAGGTGACAGGTTGGATATCTCCTCTGTGGAGGGTTGGGACCAGAGCTGTGTGGATTTCAGGTTTAGGATGTTCACATGCGTGACGTGCTGTCGTGTGGCCTCCATGAGGACTTCATCACTAGGTCGAGGTTGTTTTTCTCTTGATGCTGGTGGTGGAACCAGGGCCCTGTGCATGCCAGGTCCACCCTCAGCCCTAGGTCCCAGTTTTATACTAGTGGACTAGAGAAGCGTCCCCCCTCAACATAACGACCACGCCCAAACGTTCAGCTACAGGAGGCCCGGCCTCTTCACGTGAAGCAGCCTTGACATTCCAATTTTCACCTAAAGTTGTCCCCCAATTCTCCAGTCTTGAGGTGTGTGGGCAGCTATAACAAAATACCGTAGACCAGGCGGCTTCTAAACAAAACAATGGAGGCTGGATATCCAAGATCAAGTCAGTGTTTGGTGAGGACCTGCCTCCTTCAAAGATGGCTTCCTTCTTGCCATGTTCCCACGAGGTGGAAAGGTCAAATGAGTTCCTTTGGGCCTCTTACAAGAGCACTAACCCGTTCACTGGGGCTCCCCCCTTAAGAGCTGCTCACCTCCCAGAGGCCCCACCTCTTTTTTTAATTGTTGATAGATCTTTATTTTATTTATTCTTATGTGGTGCTGAGAATTGAACTCAGTGCCTCACACATGCCAAGCCCTACTGCCCGGCCCCCGGCCCCAGCCCCAGCCCCACCTGTTACTGACATTTTAGAACCAAGATTTCAGCATGGGAATGTGGGTAGGAGCTATTCAGCCGTGGCACCCAGCAATCAACTCTGCATTTCCAATCAACTTTCTCCCCCTGGAGCTGGGGGTGTAACCAGGGTCTCCTGAGTGCCCTGCCCCTGGGCTCCACCCTGGCCCCTGCCTCCCTCTCTGTCTCCTGGTCTAGCTAAAGCCCTGCTGCAGCAAGAGGCCTGGACCCGGCTCCATCCCCTGACCCCCAGATCCTGAGTCTGCCATGGCAGGGTGAGCCATGGGACCTTGGCCCTTCTGTCATTCTTTATTTTGACAAATCTACCTGACTTGCTCCCTGTGACCCCAGGAAAGTTTCACACTACAGTTTCAGCTTTATGATTTTTAAAATCTCTATAAACACGAATATAACATTTATCTGGGTCCTTTAATAATTAGGGACCCCTCAGGCAGTCCGTTTGGCACATCCAGCCTTCTGTTGTGCTATGTTAAGATTTTTGTTTCAGCCCTATGAATGTCCATACCAAGAGTGTTAGGGTCGTTATGCCAGGAACTGTGACCAAAGACCAAATAGATTTTTATGATACCTAAGGAGGACATCATCGTGGTCTGTTTTTGGTTGCTATAACAGGATACCTGAGGCAGTGAAGTTTATAAAGGAAAGAGGTTTATTTAGATCACGGTTCTGGAGGGGAAGCCCAGAGCGGGGTGCTGACATCTGGTGAAGGCACTCCTCAAGCTACACCCTTGATAACATTAACCCATAACAGATCCATCCACTCATGAGGTCAGAACCCTCACAACCCCGCCACCTCCCAGAGTCTCTGCCTCTCAACACCCGCTGCACGGGGCACGTTCCCAGCCCAAACCTGGAGGTGCTCTAACCAGAGCAGGTGCTGTTGGCACGGGGGGTGGGGGTGGGGGCAGAGGCTGGGGATGGTGCTCGGCACCCCACAAAGTCCTGAATATTACTGACCCCGACAAGGAAGACACGAAGCACTGACACCTGCTGGAACAGGACGAGCCGGGAAACACCGCGCTGGGGTCCTAGGAAATGTCCAGAAGGGGCAGCCTGGGGCTGTCAGGAGCTGCAGGAGGGGACGTGGAGTGACGTGGAGTGGGGCAGGGTCTCCTGAGGGGGAAGTTAGTGGGCACAACATGGAATGTGCTCGCTGCCTCTGCGGCGTAGACCTAGAAGTGGTTCATTGGTGTCCACCTCAGTTTACAGACGGGGTGACCGCAGCCTGGTGTGACCTGGTACAGGGAGGGGCGGAGGGGTGGCTGCTGCCCACTCATCGCTGTGGGGTGTGGGGGCTCCGGGGGATGCTTCACTTCACGTCTGCGAAGCAGGACGAGCGGCCAGGGACGGGGGACAGCAAGACAGTAGGGGAGAGCCAAGGTCAGGGACGAGACCTGGGCCCTGGAACCCCTGCTGCCATCTCTGGGCTGGCCCCACCTGTCACTGTAGCCACCTCTGCAGTGGGGTGCCAGGACCCACAGTGAGGCCCTGTGGCCCTCCCAGCCACCACGGGGAGAGGCAGCTGGCCTGCCCCCAGGACCTCCCAAGCCCCCAGGTTCCCACCTGTGCACCCCCATTTCCAGACCAGGACCCAGGGTTTCCACAGGTCACCCAGCGACTCCCAAAGGTAAGGCAGAGAGCCCGGCTTCCCCCCGAGGCCTCAGCCAGGGATCTGTAGTCAAGCAAATGGGCCAAACCTGCAGGGACCTGGTACAGGGCGTCACTCCACCTGCGCAGACCCCAGGGCCAGCACCTGTGGACCTCCCAGCGCAAGGGCTGGAGCAAACGCGACGGATCCGCCCACCGCCTGCTTCATTTCAGTTTGTACCCAGCACAGGCAACACGAGCCCAAAGAACACATTATTCAAACAGCCTCAGAATCGTGTCCGGCACCCGGCATAAGTGCTGGATGTCTTTGTCCTTGGTGCTGTGCAACCCCAGGCAAATGACTTTCCCTCCCTGAGTCTCCATCATCTTCCCCTGTAAAAGGGGAGCCTAAGACACCGCGGTGGCGGGATTAAAGGAGCTGCTTTAGGGGCTGAGTACAGGTCACCGGTAAGAGCCAGCGCTGTTCTGCCCGCCCTTCAGGTCGCCTCCGAAACTGAAAGGTGTCGTCAGCTCCTTTTCGCAGCGAGGCACAGAGCTTGGGCCGCTTGCTGCCAAGCGCTCCGCAGCGAAGCCCAGGAGGGGGAACTCGAATTCGCGCCACCGCTCCTGCGCATGCGCAGACCCGCACGTCGCAGCCGGTTAGCAGCAGGAGGCTCTTCTTGTTAGGGACCTTGCTCAGAAGTTGAAGACAATGATACAGTCAAACGGGACTTTCACAGGGGACAAGGAGGCACTGGCCTGGGCCTTCCCGCGGGCAGCCAGCCGGACCCAGGCCGGCCCTCAGCAGAGCCCCAGCTGGTCTGCAGTCAGGGCCCCGCCGATGGGGGTGCACCGAGGGGAGCGCACAGTCCCCCAAAGGCTCCTAATTGCTCAGGGTCAGTGGGTCACCGAGATAATCCTCTGGGCCACATGGGAGGGGGAAGGGGGTCTCTGCCACGGCCAGGGAAGCTTCCGGAACTCCCCGGGCCCAGTCAAGTCCAATTAGCCAGTGAGGCGGGAACGTGGGCCCTGGCCAGGGGGGCTCCTGGGCAGGAGAAGGACCTGGCCCAGGCCCAGCTCACTCACGGAAGGAGGCCACCGGCAGGGGCCGCGTCGGGGACGGGAGGGGAGGATGCTGGCTTTTGGTCTGTGGGGTGCTCCTGTTAGCTGCAGGGCCTGGGGTCCTGCTGCTGCCTGGGTGATCTGAATTCTGCTCAGGGAGGACAGAGTGTGTGGCCGTCCCTGTAGGAGGGCCCAGAGTTGTCACACTAAATAAAGACAGAAAGTGGAGTGAGGTCAGCAGGGCTGGGCAGAGGGGCCGCGGCAGCGTTGCTTCAGTGAGCCCTGATGGGCTGCGGGGGCATTTGGGGGGCCTGTGGATGGTGGGGGCTGCAGAGCAGCTCAGTACAGCCCCTGCGCCTGGCCCAGCCCACTGCACTTACACGTGCTGAAGCGGAAAACCTCGAGTCTGTTCTACCCCCAGCAATAAAAATCACCTGCACCAGGTTTGCAGCCAGCACTTGGCCGTTCAAGGAAACTGACTCAGGAGGCTGAGCGGGGGCCGTTGTTGGTGGCGAGGTGTTTGAAGATTTGGGAAGACGTGCTTACGTTGGTGTCAATGCTTAGCAAACAGCATAGAACCAAGAAAGCCCCATCTCAGGACAGAAAGGAGCTAGAACCTCTCTCTGTTCCAAAGGGATCCGACCTTGACGACAGAGTTGACACGGCGGTCCCCCATCATGGTTCTGGAGACCAGAGGTCCCCCACCAAGGTGTCTGCAGGGCCACGCTCCCTCCAGAGGCTCTAGGGCTGGTCCTTCCTGTGCCTTCCCCGCGTCTGGGGGCTCCTGGTGTCCCCCGCTGTGCTCTCCCCGCGGTGAACTTTCTTTTTTTTTTTTTTTTTTTTGTCTTCCCAGGTCAGAAATTTCCTTCTGCTTTTCTCTTATCAGAAAACTGTCAGTGGATGTTTTTAAATTGAGACCTACTGTCCGTATTCTTTATGGGGTACATTATGGTACCCTAAAGCATGCATCCCATGTGTGATCATCAAGTTAGAGGCATAAGCACTTCCATCTCTCTTCGACCATTAAATGATTTTTGTGTGTTGGAAACCTGGACTCTTCCTTCCTGGACGTTTTGAATGTATCGTAGATCATTTAACCAGTCATTACCCTACTGAGCTGCAGAAAACCAGGACTAACCCTCCCATCCAACTTCTTCCTGTTCCCTTCCCTTCCTGAGGTCTAGGGGGCGCTATTCCACCGTGTTCTTCTATGAGATCAACTTTTTATTGGTCACGTAGGCGGGAGAACATGTCATGTTTGTCTTCCTGCATTGGTCCTGTCTAGCTTAACATAATGACCTCAGTTCCATCTATGTTGGGATTTCCATTTTTCGTGGCTGAATAATGTCCCCTTGTACACGTATGCCACATTTTCTTTATCCTTTCATGCACCCACGGACTTCCAGGTGGATACTGTATTTTAGCTGTTGTAAATGGAGCTGTAATAAACACAGGGGTGCAAAGACCCTTTCGGTATGAATATTTCATCTCCTTCACATACACATCCAGTGGCGGAATTGGTGGATCATGCGGTTGTTCTATTTTTGATTTTTGAAGACTCTCCACATTGTTTCCCATGGCGGCTCTACTAACATACATTCCCACCCCCAGGGAATAAGAATCCTCCTTCCTTGTATCCTGGCCAGCCCTTGTTGGCGCCTGTCTCTGAGGTGATTGCCATTCTAACTGGTGAGAGGATCCCTCTCTGTGGTTCTGATCTTCATTTCTCTGATGATGATGAATGAGTGTCATTGGATCTAAGATCTACCCAAATAGGATGAGCTCATCTTGAGATCCTTCTCTTATTGTATCTGCGAAATCTTTTTCTGACCAGGCAAGGTGGGACATACCTGCAATCCCGGCTATTCAGGAGGCTAAGGCAGGAGGACTGCAAGTTTGAGGCCAGTCTCAGCAACTTGGCAAGACCCTGTTTTGAAATTAAAAAAAAAAAATTGAGGGGCTGGGGAAGTATCTCAGTACTAGAGCCCCTTGGGGTCGATCGTCAATACCACCAACAAGTAAACATGAACCCCCTTCATCGTTCACCCCACTACCGCCCCTAGCATGCTCCACGGACAGGATGGGGCATCGGACCCGAGCCTTATCAGTTCTTTGGGCAAAGTTTGTTCCTTTATCTCCCTTCCTGCTGCTGGCCCAGTCCACCCAGCTGTCTCATGACAGTTCTCTTTGAAGACAAAAACCCCAGCATTGAAACCGCTATATACCCAACGCTTGCCAGATCAACATCAAAGTCAGACTGAGCAGACCAGTCCAGGCAGTGGGCCGAGCTGAGGGGTCCCGGAGAGGATCGGGGCTCATGCTCCGCCCTGGGGAGGCCCCTGCCCCACTCTTACAGAGGCCAGAGTCTTGTGCCACCATCTGCTTTGAAGTCTCACCTGCTACCCTTGGGTATTCAGGAAGAATACCCAAAGGTACACTCTTCTCTGTTTCTCAAAAAGTTAAACCCAGAATCACACACGGTCCAGCGATCCGACCCCTAAGTATAGACCTGAGTGGATCGAATTCAAGAGCGTTCTTAGCCACACTCTCTCAGTAGCTGAAAGGCAGGCGTGCTCCAAACGTCCGTGACACGATTGGGTCCGTCCACCATGGAATGTTACTCTGCCATCAGAGGGAGCCAAGCACCGAGGCATGTCATGTGAACCTGGAGCACCCGTGCTGAGTGACAGAAGCCACACAAAGGCCACATAGCCTGCGATCTCACTGATAGGAACTGTCAGGAGCAGGCTGATCCACAGGGACAGTGGCTGCCGGGGGCTGGGGCGGGGGAGTGACTGCCCGCGGGGACGGGGTCTCCTTCTGCTAGGATGAACGTGCTCTGGAACTACCCCGAGGAGAGGGCCGCACAGCCTGGCGAATGTCCCGGACGCCTTGCCATCGTGTACTTTAAAGTGCTCCATGTTAGATCATTTCAATTTGCCTCAATGGGAGAGAAGGATTTACTTCTCTAAGGCACAGTCTCCTGATTTTAAAGCCAGGATAATTCACGTGTCCTTTGGGGTTGGGGTTGGGGCTCAGTGGTAGAGCGCTCGCCTAGCAGGCACGAGGCACTGGGTTCGATCCTCAGCACCATATAAATGTAAAATAAAGATATTGTGTCCACTTAAACCTAAAAAATAAATATTTTAAAAATAAACACGTCTTTTGAAACTATGGAGATGCTCAGCAGTTCTGGGCCAGGAAAGATCTCAGCACCTGTCAACTGATGTCATGAGGCTTTTGTATCATTGACACAGTTTATCCTTTGTGGGCTCTGGGGGTGTTGTTTTTGTTTGTCTGCTTGTTTGTTTGGGGTACCAGGGATTGAACTCAGGGGTGCTTAACCACTGAGCCACTTCCCCAGCCTTTTTTATTTCACTTTTAAATTTTGAGACAGGGTCTTGCTAAGTTGCTGAGGCTGGCTTTGAACTCGTGATCCTCCTGCCTCCGCCTCCTGAGCTGCTGGGATTACTGGGGTGCACCACCGCACTGGCTTGTTTTGTTTCCTTGAGACAGGGTTGCATGGTGGTGCCCAGGCTGGTCTCGAACTCCTGGGCTCAAGTGATCCTCCTGCATCAGCCTTCCCAGTAGTCGGAACCATGACACATGCCATCGCAACTGGCTTGAGTTTTTTTTAATCTACGGAAGCAACATCAAAATTTTGATAATATGTTTGTCCTCTAGATGTTCATTGGGTCATTAAATATAATAGCAAATAATTGTAAATAACTAAGATATGAACCAACTCTTGAAGAATGATCATATTTTAGGATCCTTGACATGAAAAGAGACCCATGGAATTGGGGCACCTGTCTTCCCGGCTACTGGGGAGGTTGAGGCAGGAGGATGGCTAGGAGTTTGAGGCTAGCCTTGGCAACTTCGTGAGGCCCTAGATCAAAACCAAACCAAAAGTCCATCGTAGGACAGATGAGAGAGAGGGAGGACAAACCCACCTCTCCTCCCCATTTGTGTCTGAAGTTTGGTTGAGGTTCTGTGCTTCAAATCCGAATCATGCTCATCTTTGGGGGGGGGGCAATTCTGAACGATTTATACTCTGTTATTTTAATTATCTCAATTTTCTCTAATGGCCTGTTGAAAGCAGTCTGATAAGAAATGCTAAAATACCACTCTGGTCTGTGGGCATCAGTGGTTAACTTTTACAAGACAGGGCTGGGGTGTGGCAGAGGTAGAGACTTGCCTACCCTGCATGTCCTGGGTTTCATCTCCAGCCGGGGGTGGGGTGATGGAGGGAGGGAGAGACAGACAGACAGACAGAGGCAGAGAGGCATCTACAGTTGCTTCTGTACGTTGGGTCTGATGGGCAGGGCCTGGGTAAAGCTGGCCTCAGGGCGCCGGCCTGTTGGGGATTTGCTGCCCCCCAGAGGCCATCTGAGGAATCTCCACCTGCAAGGCGCTGCAGCTCCAGGTCTATCTAGGATGCTGTTTGACTAAACCCAGCCTCTGTGCGGTGGACCCATCTTCCCTGTCCCCTCCTTCAAGACCTGGCCCATCAGTAGCCTTCAGGCCTGCTGTCCTCCCCCAACCTGGCCACATGAAGGGGTGCCATTCCTCATGGGGTTCCCTGCACAGCCTGGGTGACCTCCGCCCCACCTCCACTCCAGCAGGCACCCTACCCTGGGTAGGCAGCTCAGATAATTTGAGGAACAAGGGACATCCAGCCTGGACCTGTCCCTGTGACCTCTTCCATCTGGTCCCGTCTCCCAGCCTGCTTCCATGTGCTGTGCAGATCTGAGGTTCTGTGCTTGTGGGACCCTGCGTAGTCACTGGAGCTACTAGGTGCCAGCTGCCACCCCCACCCCTGAGTCCTGACAGTCCAAAGTGTCCCCAGACGTTACTAGTGTCCCCTCAGCTTGGTGAGCAGAAAGATCCCCCCCCACGAAAACCACACCCCTAAACTAACGGGAGTGGGCACGGGGGTCAGCAGCAAACTCTCCTGCTAGTCACCCCCAGAAATGTCCCCCACTGTGGCACAGGGGGCACTATCTGCTTGGCAAAAGCCCCTGGAGCTGAGGGCCCGTGGGGAGGCGACGGAGGACACTGACTCCAGGGTCTTTTGCTGTGGAGTGTGGCACGATTTGCCTGCTCCTGGGGCCAGATGGGGATCCGGCTTCCCCAGGAACCAGGTCAGAGCACAGACCTCCAGCAGCTTCCCTCCGTGGTGTGTGCCCCAGGGAGGACACGGCTCCAGCCTCCTTTTCCTGGAGAACGCGGGCCTCTGATGAGCCCTGTGATCAGGGAGGAGCAGGGAGCACGTGTCTTCTACGGGGGTCCCAAGCCCACGCCGAGACTCAGGGTTCACTTCTCCTTGTGTTTGCTTCTGAATTTGAAGGATGAGATTGGGAGGGGGCGCTCCTCCCAGGGAACGCTCCCGAAGCCTTGTTCTGACCCGGGGTCCACATCGGAAGCCCAGCTCCACAGGCGTTCCCAGGCTGCTGGCTTTCCAGAACTTTCCCACGAGGACCATCTCATTACCGCGGAGACCTGGGGCTCAGGTCACATTTCTGGGCAGGACGTCCGCTCTCCCAGCGGCCAGCCTGCGCTGTGCCAGCTGCCAATCACACGCCCTGGGAGACGCCGCCAGCCCCAGCCCCGGGTCTCCACGGCTCCTCCCTGTCTTGATTTTGCAGCAAAATGCACCACACAGGCCACAGACGGTATGGCCTGTCGCACGTGAGTGACGGGAAATCAGACTTCATCAGACTTTAAAAATTCACTGTTCTGAAGGACACCATCAAGAAACTAAAGGGGGTGGGGGGGCAACCACCGGAAGGGGAGGAGGTAGAGTCCTCCTGCAGTGGAAGTGCAGCTGGAAGTTCCCCCCAGAATCTCACAGATGCTCAAGTCCCTTGTGTCACACGGTGTAGGTTTGTAGAGGACCTTCGCACACCCGCCCTGTTTTGAATCACCTGCAGATGGCGTAGAATACCAAACGCCGTGCAAATCGTTGTATAGGGCATTGCTGAGGGAATAACGACAAGAACGGGGTCTCTCCACGTTCAGCACGGAGGCAGAGTTTTGGGGAATATTCTCAGCCTGTGGTTGGTTGAATTTGCAGAACCTAAGATACAGAGGCCCAATTTTATTTGTGAATCACATGCCTGATAGGGGACTTCTAGACTGATTATATAAAAAGAACCCTGTTGTCTCAAAGACCAAAAGACAAATCACACAATTTAAAAATGGACAGGGCTGGGGCTGGGGCTCAGTGGTAGAGCACCTGCCCAGCACGTGCGGGGCACTGGGTTTAATCCTCAGCACCACATAGAAATAAATAAATAAAATAAGAGTATTGTGTCCACCTACAACTAAAAGGTGTTTTTTTTTTTTTTTTTTTTTTTTTTAAATAGAGGATCTGGGTAGACATTTGCTGTGGGCGGATGTTGCCCCACCCCGATTCCTATGTGGGAGCCTGAGTTCTCGGGGTCATGGCACTTGGAAATGGGACGTCTGGGAGACAAGGTCAGGAGGGTGGAGCCCTGGTGGATGGGATTGGTGCCCTGGTAAGAAGAGACTCGAGCGGGATGGCCTTTCTGTCTCTGCCTCCCCCTCCGCCCTACCTTGGGAAGACACAGTCAGATGGCCGTCTGCGAACCAGGGAGTGTCTTTCACCGAGGACCCAGTTGTGATCTCAGACTGCCAGCCTCCCACAGTGAGAAATAAGTGCTTTCTGTTTTAGCCTCTTAGCGTATGGAGTATCTGTCACACACCCCGAGCCAGGACAACTCCCCGCGGAAGACGGACAGATGGACAACAGGTCTACGAACCATTAGTCATGAGGGAAATGCAACCCGGAGCCACGGCGAGACGGCACCCGGAACCAGCCAGAACGGCTATGATAAAAAGGTCAGATAGTACCGAGTTTGGGCAAAAATGAATAAAAATTTCAATTGTCACATGTGGCTGGTGAGGGTGTAAAAAGGTGCAGCAACTTTGGAGAACAGTTTAGCAGTTTCTGAAAACAGTCAACACGGACATACATGACCCAGCAATCCCACCCCTATGTATGTGCCCCCAAATTAAAAAAAAAAAAACACATGCCAAACAAAGAATTGCTCCAGATGTTCATTTGTAATAACCAAAAAGTGGAAACAACTCGAATGTCCACCAACAGATAAATATAGGAACAAAATGTCCATCTATACAGTGGGATATTGTTCAGTCATCAAAAGAAATGCAGCTGGGCGTGGTGCTACACACCTGTAATCCCAGCAGCTCAGGAGGCTGAGGCAGGAGGATCATGAGTTCAAAGCCAGCCTCAGCACTGTGACGACTCTGGGCCCTCCTACAGGGACGGTCACACACTCTGTCCTCCCTGAGCAGAACTCAGATCACCCAGGCAGCAGTGTGACAGGAGACCCCAGGCCCTGCAGCTAACAGGAGCACCTCATGGACCAAAAGCCAGCGTCCTCCCCTCCCGTCCCCAACGCGGCCCCTGCCTGTGGCCTCCTTCCGTGAGTGAGCTGGGCCTGGGCCAGGTCCTTCTCCTGCCCAGGAGCCCCGCTGGCCCCGGCCCACGTTCCCGCCTCACTGGCTAATTGGACTTGACTGGGCCCGGGGAGTTCTGGAAGCTTCCCTGGCCGTGGCAGAGACCCCCTTCCCCCTCCCATGTGGCCCAGAGGATTATCTCGGTGACCCACTGACCCTGAGCAATTAGGAGTCTTTGGGGGACTGTGCGCTCCCCTCGGTGCACCCCCATCGGCCGGGTCCTGGCTGCAGACCAACTGGGGCTCTGCTGAGGGCCGTCCTGGGTCCGGCTGGCCCCCACGGGAGGGCCCAGGCCAGCGCCCACCCTCCTTGTCCTGCCTCGCGCCCCTCCTCCCTGGGGACCCTGGAGCCTCTCCCAGGCCTTTGCCCCCCCGCTGGCTCTCCAGGGCCAGGGGTGGGGGGCAGAGGGCTCGAGTCACACTACAGGATGACCGTGGTCGGCTGAATGACGTCCGAGTGCTGATCTTTGGCACCTGTGAATATCACCTTGAGTGGCAAAAGATGGGATCTTTTAAGAATCCTGAGATAGATGAGATTATCCGGGATTATACAGGTGGATTCTAAATCAATCGCAAAGATCCTTGTAAGACGAAGAAGGGAGAAATCGACAGACGCCAGGGCAAGGGCCCCCTTGGTGGCGCCACATCATGGTGGGACCGTGATGAGAGGGAGAGATCACATGGAAGCCAGAGGGGGACGTGGGTCCGGCTGTCTTATGACTCCTCACCCAGGCCTCTCTCTCCAGGTGACCAGGCAACAACCTAGCCACCGGGTCCCAGGGAGAGGGTTCACCCTCCAGGGGCAGCAGCCCAGGTCACCGTCCCCAGGCGGCCCCCCTCTCACATGGCCACTGGAGACCTATTTTCCCTTGCCTGGACCCTCAGGGGACACACTCAGCCTTGTCCATGCCATAGCCCCGGGTGACACTGACCTCTGGTCTCCAGAACTGGGGGAGAGAGCTCGTGCTGTGGGAGGCCACAGGGAGGTGGGAACTCGTGACAGCGGCTGCAGGAACGAGCACAGCTCTCCCCGCACCCTGGCTGTGTGGCAGTCCCCCCTGGAGGGCCACTCGCTCCTGAGGACATTGCCGTCCTCTGCCAGGTTTCCCCTTGGCCCAGGGCGGCTTTCCCAGCGCTCCCCGCGGCGTGCAGAGAGCCCGTTCATTAACCTCATTAAGCGGGTTCTGCCTCTCCGCCCGCCTCACTGTGACTGATTAAAGATGACGCACGTGTTCCTGCCTGAAAGGACCCTGGAGATTATCTGAGCTGCCCCTGGGGCACACAGCTGTGGCGAGTCCCAGCCAGAGGCCCCCGCCCCTGCAGAGCCCTCCCTCTACACCCGAGGGGGGGTCCCAAAAGACCCCAGGAAGCAGCTACTCACAGATGGGTGGTGGTTTCCGAAAACCAAAGGGCTGGTGGCCCGTCCACCCGGTCCCGAGGCCCTGGGACTGCGCCCCTGGCACAGGGCGGCTGCTCTCCTGTTGATTGTCCCAACCATCACTTCCGCAGCTGTGAGCCCCGGACAGACCACAGGGACCTCTCAGGTGTCAGGGGCTGTTGGGGAGCCGGGTGTCCAGATGTGGTCTTGTTGCTTCTGGCCTCCGGGGTCCAAAACTCACCTGGCTGGTGGCCAGCGATGAGAGTGGTCCTGTGGCGTCCTCGAGCGAGAGGGACAGGAGAGCACAGGGACACAAGGCCCTTGGGATGGTCAACCGCGGCCTGAGACACCAATGGCAGGGGAGGGGGATGTGCTGAGCTCCAGGGTGACCCGTCAGTGACGGAGCCACAACACGACTGTGATTATGAACCAAAACAAGGTGTTTACTGGAGACTCATGAAGATGTTTTATGCAAAACACAAGATGTTTGTGCAGTGACATGGTGGCCCTTACACAGAGAAACGAGCCCGTTCTCCTCCTGGTGCCCACGAGTGCCACCCTTCCCGCAGTCCTGCTTTACTCCACGTGGTGACTTCGCCTCTTCTGTCTCTGAGCCACATGCTACGTGGTCACCCTGTGTCTTTTATTAGGTGCTGGGGATTGAACCCAGGGGTGGTTAACCACGGAGCCCCATCCCAGCCCTATTTTATGTTTTATTTAGACACAGAGTCTCACTGAGTGGCTTAGCACCTAATTCCTGAGGCTGGCTTTGAACTTGAGATCCTCCTGCCTCAGCCTCCTGAGCCGCTGGGATGACAGGCGAGCACCACCACGTCCTGCCGTGTCATCATTTTTTGACAAGTAGGCATTCAGGGGAACCCCTACACCCCACACACCCCCACATACACGTACCTGTGTGTGCACGATGTTAAGCAGTTCAGAATGACACGAATCCTGTGGTAAGTGCACGTCAGGGGGGTGAGGCCTGAGCCTGCGCAGCTCCATTTTAAAGCTCCGGTTGGAAACCTGCAGTCCCACCAGGCTCACCCACAGGGCCCCCAGTGTGGCCTCAGACACAAGCAAGTCACTCCCCCACCTGATAGACCCAGAGCGAAGCCTCCGGCAGGCTGTCCTCCCTGATGAGGTGGGGACCACCAGACCAGGTAAATGACACCACTGAGAGAGCTGGTGGCAGCTGATAGGGATTGAAAGGGGGGGGTCAAAGCCCCCAAATTTGATATAAACCTTGGAGCAAATGAAGAGACACCCAGCCAGCCGACACTGATGCACACAGGCCGGAGAGCCTGAGGGGGACCTGGACGGACACCCCGACTCTCCTCCCCCGCCTGACCCTCTGCGGTGTTCTCCCCACTCTCAGACTCCACAGCAGCCTCTGGACCCTGGTGAGAACAGGACTTCTCTCTGTGACCGCCTCCTCAGCCAGCCGCCAGCTCCAGCCCCGGAGAAGCCTGCCTTGGGCCCTGACCTGGTCACTGGGTCTGAGTGAGTGGGCATCTGAGGTTGCGACTTCTGATCTGACACTGGAGTTTGGCACGCAGAGGGACCGCCTGTCACGAGCCTGTCATGATCAAGAGCACTTGCAGAGCTTAGACTGATCTAGCAGGGTTTGCTGTGAGTGGGCCATGTCGATTGCAGTGCCCAGCCTCGGGGACTGCCATTTCCTTGGTGAAGAACCTGTGGAGTGAAGTCGTAAGGAGCGATTGGAGGAATAAAGCATTGACAAGGGCGGAAGCGCGTGGACATTCTTCCTCTCCTCCCTCGACTGCAGACGTCGCACCTTCTGCCATGGCGACAGCCCAGTACTGACCGGGAAACAGGCCCAGGTTCCCTGGTGGACCCGGGCGCAGGCAGGTGGCTTACTGTGAAGGCCTGGGAGGGAGGCGGTCGCCTGAAACGAGATGGGGGCACTGATGGAGCGGGGGTGTTAAGGGTGTGGGGTGTGGGTGTGCGGGGCGTGAACCTCCGCAGGACGCCGGAAGCCAGGTGTGGGGTTCTGCCTTCTCCTGGGATTTTCTTGAAGAAAGAATCTCATGTAGGCAAATGCGACATTACACCTGGGGCCCAAATCCGTCCCGATGTATCCATTTTGTTGGGACAAATTTGTATTTTCCAAATAGCATTAAGGGCTGGGCTGGGGCCCGTGGTAGAGCGCTGGCCTGGCATATACGAGAGGCCCTGGGTCCCGTCCCCAGCTCCGCACAGACACAGAACAGCATCAAACTCCTTGGGGCAGAATCAGTGCGCTCTGCTCCAGCCAGTTTCAACTGCCAGAGTGAAGCCACAGAATGTGGAGTCAGTGAAAAGGAGCTCGTGATGCACTTGGGCCACTACATACAAGAGTCCCAGATGACTCAGAGGACAGAGGACAGTCAGAGGTGGAAAGTAACCGGGTGGGGGGTTCTGGGTAACTCTGTGGCCTTTGCTTCTCTGGTTTCTCAGGGCCGGGAGGGAACCCGGGCCCCCAGGCAGGCTGGACAAGGGCCCTACCCTGAGCCGCACCCCAGCCCCAGTGCTGATTCGGGGTCTCCGGGGGCGCCCCGAGGTTCTGGGGAAGACGAAGCCGTCGGATAAGGAGGCCTGAGCAGCCTTAGATTTTTGGATGCAGGTGGGGCCCCGCCGCCACTTCCCCTCAGATATTGAGGGGTGACTCGACTGCCAACCAGGGGGGAGAGGACACCATGCCAGGCTGGGCCACACGGGGTGGCCCTCGGGAGCAGTGGGAGCCAGCGGGGGCTGAGGGTGAGTAACCTCTGTGCCACAGGAGGATGCAGCTGGCTGTCTGAACAATCCCCAGCCGCGGGAGGTAGATCTGTCCGGCTGACGGCAGGGTGGAGGGCCCACCTGGGACAGCAGGGGACTCAGGTCTCGGTGGTTCCGTGAGACTCAGTGACCTCACAGGTGGTCAGGGCAGGCCCCTCTGCCGGGGGACGGGTGAGGTGCCCCTGAAGGCAGAGGAGAGGGACACCATTCCAGATAGAGGGGATGCTGGCACCGGGCCAGGCTTGGAGCTGGCGCAGAGGGTCCAGGAACCAAGGAAGCCCATGGGTGGGACTCAGGCAGAAGCCCAGAAGGCTCACTCGGGGCTGGGGAGCAGAGGCGGCTTAGGAGGCAGCAAGGGCCAGGGTGCAGGGCCAAGGTGCAGGGCCAAGGTGCAGGGCCGGGCGGGGCAGACGCTGGCCAGGCAGGTGCTGGCCTGGCCTGAGGGTCACACAGTCAGCTTCTCTTTTTTTGTCATTGGGGATTGAACTCAGGGACACTTGACCACCAAGCCCCGTCCCCAGCCCTATTTTGTACTTTGTATTTAGAGACAGGGTCTCTCTGAGTTGCTTAGGGCCTCGATGTAGCTGAGGCTGGCTTTGAACTCATGATCCTCCTGAGCCGCTGGGATGACAGGTGTGTGCCACCACACCCCCGCCTGGCTAGTCCCCCTCTTGACAGCTGGGTCCACTCTGAGAAATGTGGCCTCATTTCTCAGAGATGGCGATCACATGCAGGGGCTGTATGTCACTGTGTGGACATCCCAGAGCCCTCCCTTAAACCTTGATGGTGCAACCCAATCACTTCCCATCTGTCACATCATCTAGAGACAAAGAGACACAGGGACGAGGAGACGGAGACGAAGACCGCTGCCCCAGTGTCACACAGCAATTTCAAGGTTAACTTTCTTTTTTTTTTTCTTTTTAATAAGGAGAACACACGTTGAAATAAGAATGAAGGTCCAGTGAACAGGTCAAGCAGCAAGTCATCCACTGTCAAGTGCCGTGTGCTGCGTTCTCTACGTCGGGCAGCTCAGTCCCTTGCTGGTACCAGCGTCACCACAAACTGCAAGAGTGAGCAGTGCTGTCCCAGCTTCGAGGGTGTCATGTGCTGTGGCATCATGACACAGGGTCTCCAGCCCTATCACAATCTGATGGGGACCCTCACGGTATAGGCAGCCCTATGCTGAGCCGCACCCCAGCCCTGCAGCCCGCCTCGGTCCGCGGTGCATCACTGCACCAGAGGTTGCTCTTGGTTCTTGGTTGGCACAACCTGCCCTGGGGTGGCCTGCGATGTCCTTGGAGGCTGGCATCTCCCGATGTCTCAGCAGGAGGGACCAATGTCCCCCCACCCAATCCACTCCAGCCCCTGCGTAGGGACAGGTCTTGTCCGTCCTGGCCTGCCCACACCTGTCCTGGGGCTAGGTGCTACCTGGATGGCCGATGGTCAGCCCCAATCCTGTGCCTGGGGCACGAGGCATCCAGAGGGCCCACCCTGGCTGGGGAGCAAGGGCCGCTCCTCAGCAGGAGTCAGGTCAGTGAAGGAGGAGGCCGGGGGTGTCATGGCCACGGGCAAGGTGGTAACGAGGTAGACAGGAGCTCAAGGAACCAGGCTGAGGTCAGGGCCATTAGAGCCACTTCTGGACAGCCAGGAGTTCGCACTTGGACTCATGGGTGGCAGGACACAGGGAGCTCGCAGGATTGGGGCTGGCGGGTGGGTGGTCCGCACTGAAGGAGGGCAGCTGGTAGCTGGAGAGTCCTCACTGTAGGGAGCTGGGACAAGACTTGTGAGTGGCACAGGGAACAGGGGCCCCTGCCAGAGGGACCCAGGACAGGAGGACCACCAGGAAGCTTCCGGCCAACTCTAGTGTCTGCTGAAGGAGAAGCGCGACCCCGAGGCCCACAGGAGAGGGGCCTGGTCAAGGGGATCTGCGGACGGACGGGTGGGGGGGAGCAGCCTGGGAGGACTGACCGCTGGCCAGACTCAGTTTCCCCGAAGGGCCCGCAGGCTGCACAGAGTGCAAGGTCCAGGCCAAGCGGGAGGCTGGGCAGGGGCCCTGAGCGGTGGGAGGGTGAAGGTGGTGACGCCCTGGCACAGCAGAGAGGGTTCTTAGAGGGGACCGAGAGGGGACGGCTGCGGAGGCGCTAGGCAGGGCGACGGGGGTGGGGTGGCAGAGGTTGGGAGGGGCAGCGCAGGGCAGTCGTCGGGTGGGCGCGGTGGGCGGTGGAGGGGGCGTGGTGTGGTGGGCTGGGCTGGGCGGGGCGGGGCGGGAGGGGGCGGCGGAGCGAGCTGGGGACACGAGGGGGTTGAGCCGGCGGCGGTGCAGGGACGCGCGGGGCGGGCGGGACGCGGCGGAGGCGGGGGCTGGCCGGGCTGCCCCAGCGTGGCCGGGCGCGGAGCTGGGCGCATGGCGCAGGGCGCACTGCACCGGGGCTGCGAACAAAGAGCCCCCGGTGGCGGCGGCGTGGGGACAGCTGCGCTCCGACGGTGGCCCTGGCCCGGCCCGGCCCCGACCTCCTCCCTGGGCCCCGCGACCCCGCCAAGCCGGAAAATGAGGGGCGCCCTGTCCCGACCGCTGCTGCTCCAGTTTGTGCTGCTGCTGCTGCTGCTGCTGCTGCTGCTGTCGCCTTTGAGGGACGGAGTGCGCGCCGCGCAGCCCCAGGCCCTGTGAGTCTCCCTGGGCGACAGCGGAGATGGCCACCTTCTGGGGCGGGGATCTCGGTGACTGGCCCAGAGATTGCAGCGACCTGCCCGTGGCCACACAGCCTCTGCTCTGGGCTGGCCCTGGAGGGCTGCCTCTGTGATCGAAATGGGGAGGGGACGTCAGGAGACTCCTGGGTGGTGGAGGAAGGTACAGGGATTCCCCAAAGGTGAAGCTGCCAGGCAGCCCCCACACCCCACCTCTTGTTTTGGGTGTGATGGGGACTGTCATCTTGGGTGGCGATTTTCCGTTTTCCGAGATGTGAAGGGGAGGAGGCTGGGGCAGTGTTTGCCCTGGGTGGCCGCGCAGAGGGGAGGAAGTGTTTGTTTTGCTTGGACATTTTTCTGGAAGTTTGCTTACAGAGCTTCTGGTGGTTGACACAGTGAGAAGGTGAGGTCACTCGCTGTGGGAGAAGTTCCCCTGAGCTGGCTTCAGGGGAAAGATCCAGACCTGCCAAGTTCAGATGAGCGGGGGGGGGGGGGGGGGGGGGGGGGGGGGGGGGGCTGTGGGTTCAGGGGGCTGCCCCTGCACAAGCCCACCCTGTAAATCCCAGCTGGGCATTTAGAAGGTGGCCTGCTCCACCAGCTCTTGTGCAGAAGGTTCCAGACCCAGGTAAATAGCAAGGCAAGGTGGGGGTTGTCACTCCCAGAGACGGTGCCTTTCTGGTCACTGTTGGAAAAGTACAAAACACTGTACTGTGTTCTGAGCTTTGGGATTTGCCTCCCCTGGGCTTTGTGAGAAGGGAACCCCGCCCACTTCTGTGCTGGTGTCCTTTAGAGTAGGGGTTCGCAGTCCCTGGAGGGGCTTTTGCCTCTCTGAGGTCATTCCCAAGTGTCTGGAGGCATTTTGGGTTGTCACAACTAGGGGGAGGCAGTGCTGTTGAAATCTTCTGGATAGAGGCCAGAGACACTGGTCCCACAGTGCACTGGACGGCCCTGCACCGAGAGGTCTGGACCCAAAGGAGAAACACCAGCTTAAAAGGACCAAGTTTAGAGCCCTTGGGTTACAGATTTATTTGTTATTTATTAGTTTATTCCGTGGTGGTGCTGGGGATGGAATCCAAGGGGGCTCTACCACTAAGCTACATCCCCAGCCCTTTTTATTTTATTTTCTAAATTTTGAGGCAAGGTCTCAGTAAGTTGCTGAGGCTGGCCTCAAACTTGCAATCCTCCTGCCTCAGCCTCCCGAGTTGCTGGGATTTCAGGCATGCGCCTCTGAGCATGACTGTTGAAGAATTTTAAGGGGTTTTCAGGAGTGTTTGTCCCAGACTAAGGTCACCCTGAGGTCTTATCTACTGAGTCAAAAGAAATTTCATTCTGGGAGGCATCATCGCGAAGAGAAGTCCCCAAAAATAACCCACCCAGGGTATCAGATTAGCTGGCCTCTAAGCCGGGGCCACAGTTCATCTAGCCTAAGTTCTGTGTCATTTGGAATAGCTCTGGCTACCCGCTCCTGTGACCTGAGCCGCGTAAGTTTGCATACTGTCGTAAGGCCAGTTCTGTCCGTGCTTAACCAAACACCCTATTTCCCAGTCTGGGACCATCTCAGACCCAGGAGAGGAGAAGGAGAGGAGACAGTGTCAGCCCAGGTGTTGGCAGGTGGGTCAGGGCGTGATAGCGCTTGGTTGGCAAAACTTCCCGACAGCTGCATAGAGCTGCAACTTCGGAGCAGCAGGAGAGGCGGGTTTGGTCATGTGAAGTTCTCTGGGCAGCTGGATGAAGACTGTAGTCCAGATCGGGGGTAGGTAACCAAGGAAACCAAGGAAGGTTACCTGGGAAAGTAACCAAGGAAGACGGATATGATGGTCTGTTCACCAGACGATCTCCCGGGCTCCGCACGTGCTAAATGGAAGACCTCTGTAAACTCTAGGGACTCCCGGGAGTCAGACAGGAACACTCTGTCCTGGAGGAAGCCATGTTCCCGTGCTGGAGCTGGGCAGGACACCTTCAAACCCAAGGTCATTGTCTGTGCCGGGCAGTGCTAGGATTAGATTGTACACAACATATACCCAAGGTCACTGCAAGCTCTGGTCGGTCCTGAGGCTGTACCTATGCGTGATCCCTTGGGACTGAACTGTGGCCACTGTGCAAGCAGAGAGCGCAGCATGATCCTGCGGTCACTGCCTACTGTGGCCATCCCTGCAGCCAGCAGCAGATACCCCACACCCATGCTGTCTTTTGGAACAGAACATCGTTAATGATGATTTAATGCAGCCCCGTTCTCAGATGCATTTATGGAGTGTGCTTTTGGCCTCTTATCTGAGAAATCCTTGCCTAACCCAAGTTCACAAAGACTTCCTCCTGTATTTTCTTCTAGTGCTTCTACAGTTTTTATCTCTTAACATCAGAGCTATGACCCACTTTACTTGAGTCTTAGTGTATGGTGTGGGGTAAGGGTCTAAATCCATCTTTCTGCATATGGACATGATATTATCACGGAGAAGATCTTTGAGGAATTGAAAGTCTAATCTCATGGCCTGATCCATTTTCTTTTTGGTCTTTTTCTTTCTGGTACCCAGAGTCTGCATGGCTGGGATTAGATTGTTGTTGCTTAGGTTCTTGGCACCTGCCAGGACATTTTGTGTAGTGACAGAAACCTTGTGCTTTTTCCACGGAAGGGTGCAGATACTGGGATGCAGGAGCTCAGGCCGGGAGGACCCGGGTCTTCAGGTTAGGTGACTCAGGACCATTTCCTGCCTGGCTGTGTGATCTGGTGCCTGTGCCTTATCCTTCTGGAGAGTCAGCTTCCCATCAGAAAAGTGGGATAATGACCCCTGCCTTCCAGAAATGTCTTAGACAATCAGAGGGCTTTTGTAAAGTCAGGGTCCAGCTGCCTGGTCTCTTGCTGACTGGGGAACACGGCTTGCCCTCCTTGGGGCTTACTTGTTGGCTCTGTAAATGCGGTAATGGTGACATTGCTGACATGACGGCTGTAAGGATGATGTGGGATCTTGCTGGTGACCTGCCTTATGGAGGAGAGCATTTTGGAGGCCAGGCATGGCATGTGAAAAGGTCCTGAGGCAGAAGGAAACAGAGAAAGGAGGCCAGAGGCCAGGATACAGAGTGATGGTTGGTAGTGATGCTGGGTTGGTCCCAGATTCTCACCCAACATGGGGGCTTCAGGGTGGATAAGTCAACCCCAGGCCTCCGGGACGGTGGGAGATACAGACACACAGAGCAGCAGTGTCAACCAGGGGTGGTCAGGAAAAGATGGGAGTCTGCCTCCAGAGAGTTCCCCGGCGCAGCCAGGGTGTGGCCAGTCCGGGGCGGATCGGATCTTCATCTCCCTTCTCCTCTCCTGTAGGGGCTATTTGATCGCTGTGCCCTCTGTGTTCCGCCCGGGAGTGGAGGAAGTCATCAGTGTGACCATCTTTAATTCCCCAGGGGAAGTCACCATCCAGGCTCAGCTGGTGGCCCAGGGCCAGGCGGTGGCCCAGAGCCAGGGAGCTATCCTGGGTAGGTCCTCCAGTGCCCGACCCGGGGTCCTCTCCTTTCCAAAGCGGAGCCACCCAGTCCCCAGGGATGGGGCACCTTGGGAGTCACTTTGTTTTTCTCCTCCTTCACATCCTGGGAGGAGGGGGGAGGGCAGGCTGCGGTCTCCCAGCGGGGCAGACGAGAGGGTGAGGGCCAAGAGGGCCAGTCCCCTGCCCAGTCGGGGCGTAATATCCAGAGAGCCTTGGTCCTCAGTGGACCTGGTTCTGGGGGTGCAGACCCAGGCCAGAGATAGGACAGGGGACCTGGAGGGGACCTCATGGTCCTGTTGTGCTCCAGCACCCCGATGCCATTAGACCCAGACCTGGGCTCTCAGGTCTGTCACTGTGTGGCACTGGCTCCCAGCCAGCCTCTGGCCCTTAGTCAGACACAGGGGAGAAGGGTGGTGGCCTCCTGGGCAGAGGCCCTGCCCCGGGAGCTGGCTGTCCTGCAGAACCAGCAGTCTCATTGCTCAGGCAGAGCCTGGGCACAGGGACCCAGACCAACACCTGGGGCCCCGAGGCCAGCAAGGCTGCGCCTGCCCCTGGGGTGGTGTGTGGAAGCTGGGGACATCCACAGGCAGCCCCCACTGGCTGCCAGCCCCCAAACCCAGTTCACGTTGACTTCAGCAGGAGCGCGTTTACCAACAGCAGAAAGAAAGCCCACTGGCTGCCATGATTGGATCCTTGTCCCAAATCCTGGTGGGGCCTGTTCTCCAAAGACCAGGGCAAGTGCCCATTTCCCAGGATGGGAAGATGGAGCCTCTGATTGGTGGATCTTGGGTCACGTGCTCAACCCTGATCCAATCCCTGGGACCAGGAGGAAGGCCTATGCAGATGAGCACAGAGCCCCAAGGGACTGTGGGTACTGCCCTTCTGAGCCATGGAACTGGGAAAGTGGCTCTCCCAAGGAATTTGGGGTTCTGTTAGCAAGAAATAGGGAATGGATACCAGGAGGCACAAACTATAGATACCTAATCAATTCCTGGAGGCCAGAAAGCCCAGGACAGGTGTGAGAGCCTCAAATGACTCCATGTAGATAGAAGAGCTGAGGGCATGATGGGAGAGCAGTTCTAGTCTACTGGGCTGGGCTCCACTGGGACCTCAGTGTCCTCTTCTTTCTCTCCACCAGTCTTGTTCCTCTCCCCTGGTGTTTTCTCTTTACTTCCTTCACAGCTCACTTTGGGCAGGGCCGGGGGAGGTAAATTAAGTAGGCAGACAGGCCAGCTTCCCCCTGAGTAGCCCAGCACTGCCTGTCCTCGCCAGCCTTCCCTCCCACCATCTTGGAGAAAACTTCTCACATCTGCCAGTCCCAGAAGTTTCGATTTAACTTTCTTCATTTTCTTTTTTTTTTTTAGATAAAGGAACCATCAAACTCAAGGTAAGCCGAGAATTTTAAAAATCATAAGCCCTACCTTGGAAAGAAAGGATGGAATGCAGTGGAACAGGAGAAGTTGCTTGTGTTGTGAGAAAAATCGTGAATCGTAAAAAAACGATTAAGGAAGGTGGAAGTCGCCGTGATCCCACCCCCACGGCTTCTGTCTCCTTTTAACATGTTGTCACCCACCTGCTTCTGTGTTTCTCGGTCTCTGACCGTGATTTGCATCTTATTGTGAACCGGGTTCTGTTGTTGTCCTCATCTGTGCTAATTTACGAACCCCACCTTGTACATAGGTTTTACTTTATTTTTTCGGTGCTGGGGGTGGAACCGGGTTCTTGAGCGTGCCAGGCAGGCGCTCACCGCTCACGACACACCCGGCCCCATAGGTTTGTTTGTGCGAGGCACGGAGTTCGATCCTCAGCACCACAGAAACACAAATCAATAAATAAAAGGTATTGTGTCCATCTACAACTAAAAGAAACTGCAAATGAGAAAAATTCGGGGTGGAACTCACTGGTAAAGCCCTTGTCTAGGGTGTGCGAGGCCCTAGGTTGACCCCCAGCACCGGCGTCACCAAAAAAAAAAAAAAAAAAAATGAAAGAAAGAAAAGAAAAGAAAAAGAAAAAAAGTTTACATAGTTTTTTTAAAAATAAGCTTTTACTTATTTTATAAAAATTTTTACTTGTAGATGGACACGATACCTTTACTTTATTTACTTATTTTTATTGAGGCTGAGGATGGAACCCAGGGCCTCCCACGTACTAAGCAAGGGCTCTCCCTGCACAGCCCCAGCCCTGTTTACTGAGTTTTGATATTAGAATCTAAAAGTGGCCGGCACTTTTGTGTGGAAGGCAGCATTGGTCTTCCACAAGAAGAATTCTGAGGTCAGGATCCGGGCCTCGGGCTGGTGGTGCTTTGTCCTGGGAGGCACCTTAGTACCCATTCACGGCTTCACCTGCCGTGTGACCAGGAGGGACCAGGTTCCCCCCAGCCTCTTCGGCATTAGTATTATTATTGAAGAATTATTTTACATTCCAAACTACACTGTAGTCACTCTCTGCATGGAGTCCTGGGGTTTCAGGGAGTTTGCAGGCCTTGTCTGCATTAGCTGTCCCTAACCCTTACCAGGTGCTCCAAGAAGTCCATGAGCAACTGGGCTACTTTCCATCACCGCGTTCCCAGCCCTGAGGTGGGGGTGAGGGCCCAGGGGCTCCTCCCCACTGGGACGTCATCAGCGTCTAATCGCTTTGGGGAGTGGTCTTCCTGCCCCACTCCCCCCACTGCCTCTCTGTTGCAGAGCTGAGCCGGGATGGAGCCCAGGGTCTTGGCAGCTAGACCCTGCACCCCTGGCTCCACCCAGACCCCTCCAGCCTGTTTGTGGTGAGAAGCCTTCCTCCAGGGCCCTGTTCTCACCCACTGGATGGTTTGCCCTCCACTCGTACCCCAAGGGAGCTTTTGGTGATGCCTGGGGACATTGACTGAGTAGGGGTCACTCCTGGACATTGACTGGGTCTAGGCCAGGGCTGCTGGGTGTCCTTCAGTGCACAGGACAGCCCCCACCCAGAGAAGGGCAAGCCCCAAAGGTCCACAGCTGGGAAACCCTGAATAGAGGCCCAGAGCTGCCCTGGCCAGCTTCCTGTGATGAGATCTGCTGTCTCGTAACATCAGACACGGCTGGACAGATGTGTAGACCATGTGCGTCCCCAGCCGTCCTACCTAAGAGGGCACACTGTATCATATGTGCTGGGGATTTGCATGAGACATCGAGGAAGGGCTGTAGCATGCTGAGGGGCGTCCAGCAGATCTCAGGACTGGACTGGAGACTGCCTGAGACTTCCAAGAAAGAGGCTTAAGATGTAGCACTCAGCATAGCTCTGGAGAGGAGATTCTCCCCCTCTGGCAATGTCCAGGGACGTCTATGGTTGTCACAATTGTACAGGGGGCTGCTGCTATCAGCACCAAGTGGCTGGAGGCCCAGGATGCTGGGAGAGTTTCTGCAGTGGTCAGAATAGCCCATATGGCAAAGAACCATCTGGCCCCAAATGTCAACAGTGTCGAGGCCGAGAATTCTGCTCTGTGGAATGAGGGTTTGGGTGTCAGATGACAGCAACACTGCTCTCGTGGGTGCAGGATCCCCTCTTTGTTCCACTGCTGTGTTAGTCAGTTTTCTATCACTATAATGAAGTACTTGAGATAATTAACTTATAAAGAGAAAAGGTTTATTTTGGCTGTGGTTCTGGAAGTTTCTGTCCATGATCAGATGGGCCTACTGCTTTGGGCTTTTTGAGGTATTGCATCATGGCAGGTGTGCATGGTGGAGCAAAACCATTTAGAGCAAGGAGGAAGATGGCAGAGACCGGGGTCCTCAAGCCCCTTTGAGGTCACACCCCCAATGACCTAAAAACCTCCCCCAAGGCTCCACCTCCCAAAGGTTCCCTGCAACCCCCAAAAGTACCACCTTTAACACGTGGCCCTCCGGGGACACTCACCCAAACCAGAGCAGCTGCCCAGGGGACTCCTCCGGGCACACAGGAGCTTCAGGTGGGCAGTTTGGAAGCTGGCACTGTGGGGACCCCCATCAGCATCGGGCACTGTGGGCAGGCCCTGTCCAGTCTGAGTCTTGGCCTCTCACTGTACAGCAAGATGCTGCGTAGAGGCTCTCAGTAGAACTTTCTAGAAAGCATACCTAAAACACAGGGATGCTTGCTTCCTTCTGATTCTTGGACATATCTGTGCATTGAGTGGCATTTCTCTCTCAGAAGCCTGTGGAGCTGGCCCTGTAGTTGAACACGTTCCTGCTTTCCGTGTCACGTGCTCAGCTGGTGGCAGGCAGAAGGGCGGGTCAGAACACAGTAGGAGGTCTGTGATTTTATTTTATAATATAGCAGAGGAAGGGAGAGAATGCTGAGGGGGTAGCAGAGCCACACTGTCCATGACAGGGAGAGTGACCTTTAGGCAGAGGTCACAAGGGGAAAGGCATTCCAGGAAGAAGAGATGGCCAGTGCAAAGGCCCTGAGGCAGGAAGTAGAAAAAGAGAGGCGGCCTTGGCCTGGAGCAGAGAGAGCCCCAGAGCTCCTGCAGAGTGGGAGAGGCTTCTAATCTCAGGACTCGGCCGCGCCTGCCTTCCTTTGGTCACCAGGGCCACATGCAAGGAATGGGCTGGAGCAGTGGGCTGGGCTGCAGACCCCCGAGGAGGGCAGAACAGGGTCCCTTAGTTCAAGACCCACCTGGACCTGAGAGGGCTGCCCTGGCCTGTCAGGGGGGAGGGCTGGGCCCAAGTAAAGTCAGCTACCTCTGGGTGTCTGCTGGAGTCAGGTGAGATGACCGCCAACCAGCCTTCCCACAGGGACCTGGGCCTAGGGGCCTCTTCCTTATTTGGTTCCTGGAATCTCCACCTTTGCTCTTGGCCTCCAGCGGACTAACTTGTCCTGGCCACCTCGTTGGTGGATCTTCCTTGTCTCCTGTGTTTGGATCTCAGCCCCCAAGCCCTTTGGTGTCAGCGATGTTAAATGAGTGAACTTGGATCACTGAGGTCAGGAAGGGAGGGGTGTATCAGTCTATTTCTCTTTGCTATAACAAAGTACCCAGGGCTGGCGGCTTTATAAAGAAAAAAAAAAGGTTATTTCGCTCACAGTTTTTGAGACCAAAAGTCCAAGATGGGGGCACCATCTGTTCAGACACTGGTGAAGGTCCCTTTGGTTGGGTTCCACCATGCAGATGACATCATGGTGGGAGCACGTACCAGATGGAGAGATCACGTGGTGAGACAGGAAGCCAGAGAGTCAGGGCCAGGCTCACGCTACGCCAGCTTCCCCTTGTGGAAACTGACCTGAGACCCAAGAGCACTGTCCCCACTGACCTTCCATCGGCCCCGCCTCTCAAGTGTCCCCAGACCTCTCAACATCTCCGCCCTGGGGACCAAGATTCTAGCACATGAAGGGGATGTTGTGAAACCATATCCAAGTCACAGCAGGGGGATCTGCTGTCTAGAACATTCTAGAAAGACCTTTGAGGGCTGGCAGGTGCAGGACCAAGAGGACACTGTTTTGAGCTGTCGACCAGCAGCCCTGCAGCCTTTGTGACCTGGGTTGAGTCACTGTGTCTCAGGGCCACGTGTGACGGGGCTCAGCACTCAAACGCCCTGGGCAGGAGGCGCTTGGCGCCCCTCTGAAGACCTCCCGGGTGACCTCACCCACCGGGAGGAGGCGGTTCAGCCACCGGGCCCCAGCCGCGGAGCCCCTGCTTCCTCGCCCGAGGGGGCGTCCCCATTATCTCCCCACGGGGTCACTGTGCACAAGGAAGGACAGCCGTGTCCCCGGGAAGGAAGCCGAGTCCTCTGGAGGTGCAGTACCTGCCCCCCTCTTTCCGAGCCCTGTTCCCAGGTGGTCAGGACATTTTCCTCTCTCTGTAGCCTTTGGCCTAAGTGGAGAAGTTTCCAGAATCAGGGCAGGTAAGGATTTCTGGATTGGGGTACGGGGTGAGGTTTGTCCCCACGGTTGGTCCTGAGAGGAAACCACAGTCTAGAGACAGGCCCCGAAGGCCGCAGGCAGGTGGCCCTCCCTGAAGCTGCCCAGAGCAGGCAGGAGGAGGAGGCTGGGGACGGGGCGGGGACTGGCCAGCCCGGGGTGCCCGGGACTGGGGGTCCTGCCACACCCGGCCTCATCTGTGCAGTGGGCACCACGGCGCAGACCCCTGAGACCAGCCGGAGACTCGGGCAGGAGGCTGTGTGCGTCCATGGTGGGAGGAGGATGTCCAGCCGCCCACGGGGCCACCCCAGGGGACGCGGCCATGAGACCCTGGAAGGGGAGCGCTCTGCGTTTGGATGGCCCAGGAGCTCCCACCCCAGCTCCTGGGCCATGGTGGGGCCGTGGGTCTCGTCGGGAGTGGGGAGGCCTGTTCGCCTTCAGCTGAAAGGAGCCTTGGAGAGCGAGGCTCGCACCCGGGGGTCTGCTCACCGCCCCCCAAAACAGGAGAACTGAGAAGGTTCTGCCCCTGAATAATGAGAATAGGCCCCCCGCGAAGCTTCAGCCGGGGTCGTTGCAAAATGGGGCAAAACATTTCCTGTTCTTTTCACCGTTTTAAAGTGGGCCATTCGCTTTTCTGTTTTGCCATTTTAAAACGGCTCTGGATGCATTCTCAGTGCTTTACGACCCCCTCGGTCTAGCTCAGAACGTTGCACCCCCCAAAGGAGACCCTGTCCCCATCAGCGCTGCCCTCCTGCCCCCCAGCCCCGGCAGCCACGGATCCGCTTCCGTCCCTGTGGATCCGCCTCTTCTGCTTCATAGAAATACAAGCCCAGACTGTGCCGCCGTGTTCTAGAGGGAGGAATCCAGAGAGGCGTCTTATGGAATATTATACAGCCCGTAGCCGCCGTCCATCCTCTGTACCGCGGGCGGATAAAAAATACTTGAACAAAAAATCACTTCTGCACCAAATGTGAACAGATATTTTTGTCATGATTTCCTAATAGTTCAGTCAATCAACCTCGTCCATAGCATTCACATTGTTTGAGGAGGTGCGAGTCCTCTAGAGGATTGAAGTCCAAGGGAGAAAGCCGGGAGATTCCGTGCAAATATTATGCTCCCTTATCCGAAGGGCTTGATCACCCCTGGATTGGGGTCTCCTGGGGAGTCCTGGCACCGAAGCCCCTCGACACCGAGGATGACGAGCACACAAACACATGTAGCTCACACACGTGTCCGTGTATACGGGGGCGGGGCTCTGTGTCCCTGTCCCCTGTCCCCCACGGTGAACACACTTGGGGAAAACTGGTGACGGTTCTTCTAGCTCTCCCCGCTGGTGAGTCAAAGAGCTCGGTGACTGTGGTGACGCAGAGGACACGGCAGCTCCGACCTAGGCCAGCGTTTCTCAGCCGTGGAGCAGCTGACAGGTGGCGAGGGGTCCTTCTTTGCATTGGGGGCCATGGGACCCCCCAAACATCTCCAGAAACTGCCAGGTGTCCCCTGGGGAGCAGTCACTCCAGGCGAGCGCCCCCTTTCTAGACCTCCAAACTGCTTTCCCAGCGTCTCCGCCCTGACCAGGGGGACCCCTAATCCTGGGGCTGTGCGCTCTGCTCGTAGGTCCCCACGGGCCTCCGTGGCCAGGCACTCCTGAGGGTGCAGGGCCACAGCCCGCGGGCGGAAGAGGGCACCCTCTTCCACAACCAGACCTCGGTGACGGTGGACAGCCGAGGGGCCTCTGTGTTCATCCAGACCGACAAGCCCGTGTACAGGCCCCAGCACCGAGGTATTGGGTGGCCCGCGGGGCGATGGGGGCGGGGAGGGGGGGCGCGGCCTGGAGCTGCCCCCATCTCTCCTCTTCCTTCCAGTGCACATCAACGTCTTCACCGTGTCCCCAGACCTGAGGCCTGTCCATGGGAAGGTGAGACTGCTTTCTGAAAGTGCACACCTGAGCACACCTGAGCCACCTGCTGGACACCTGGCACTTCCCCCTTGTCCCTTCTTACCCCTGAATGCGACTGCCTGTATCCTTTACGAACCCAAGAACAGCCAGCACGGTGGCATGTGCCTGTCATCCCAGCATCCCAGGAGGCTGAGGCAGGAGGATCCTAGGTTCAAGGCCAGCCTCAGCCACTTATCGAGGTCCTAAGAAACAGCAAGACCCCGTCTCAAAATAAAAAAATAAGAAAGGGCTGGAGGTGGAGTTTAGTAGTCAAGTGCCCTGGGTTCAATCCCCTGTCCAAAGGGGGAAAAAAAAAACAAAAACTGTCACTTTAAAAAATTTTGACACTGGTACAATAACAGGGATATAGAACCCGTGGTGCCCAATGACAACCTCTCTGCCATGTTTCTTTGCCGGCCGAGACTCCGATCCTGGATCCGTGCGGCATTCAAGCTTCTCGTTCTGTAGTCGGGGTCAGTTCCCGCGGCCCCTGTGTGTCCACCACAATGATGATGACGCTTTTGGAGCGTCCAGGCAGCCGTTTTGCCACCTGTCCTCTGGGAGACTGGCCTGCCCGTTCCAGGAGAGCAGGTTCAGCAGGAAGGGCGATGGACGTCCCCGTGCAACGGACAGGAGACCCCGACGTGGGCCCGTCCCGTGCTGGGGTGTCCACTGTGGCTTGGGGAGCCTCTGCTTGGCTTCTGCTCTGCAAAGTCCCCATTGTCCCTTTGTCCTCAATCAGTTTTCTGAAGGGACGCCTGAGACCTCATGGACACCTGGCCCCCTTAGAGGCTCACGGATAGTTCCAGCATCCCCAGGTCACAGATTGTGTTGATTAGTTGTCATTCTGCTGCAGGAAGGAGCTTTGGAAATGGCAGGGTGTGCACAGAAAGAGGTTTAAGTGACGTGTGCATAGACAGGGCAGAGACGTGAATGTGCCCAGCGGCATCTGCAGCTCAGGAATCCCCAGGGGAACAGGGGAGAGTTGCCTGCTGTGGGCCAGGCTGGCCCTACAGCTTGGGTGGTATGTCACCAAGAAGAGCAGGCTTGGATCCCGCCTTGGGACTCATACACGAGAAAATAACGTAAGCGCTCTACCACGGAGCCACACCCCCAGCCCCTTTTGATCCTGGGACAGAATCTCTTGAGTTGCTGAGGCTGACCTTGAACTTTCGATCCTCCTGCCTTAGCCTCCAGAGTTGCTGGGATGACAGGTGTGAGGCGCCATGTCGGGCTTCACTGGATACTCTTAGGCACTTGTTCTCATTTTTGTGCAAACTTATTGTCTTAGTCTATTTTGTGTTGCTATAACAAAATACCTGAGGCTGGGTATTTTGTTTTTTTTTTAAAAGGGGGTTTATTTAGCTGACAGTTTTGGAGGCTTGAAATCCAAGATCCGGCCTCTGGGGATGCCTCCTGGCTATGTCACAGCAGGGGAGATGGCATCACATGGTGGCAGTGTTCAAGAGACAGGGGCCACGTGGTGAGACAAGAAGCAAGAGAAGGGGAGGGACCAGACTTACCTTTTAGAACACCCGTCTCCCAGGAACCAACCCACCCCCGTGAAAACAGGAAGGTGGAGCCCGCGTACCCAACCGCCTTTTAAAGTCCCATGACCTCTTGACCCCATTACATGGGGCCTTAAATTTCAAGATAAGTCTTTGGGGGTGACGAGCCACCAACAACCACAGTCGACTTCAACATTTTTGGGGGACAAAATTCAGCCTGTAGCAGCAACTGGGCCTGAAGACGCATCAGGCACAGAGGTTTGGGACCTCCTGGCAGGTGTGCTCACGGCCTGTGTCTGTCTTGCAGGTGGACGCGTACGTCCTGGTGAGTGGCCACGACCCGCCTCAATTCTGATGGGGGCCGCAGCCTGCCCTCTGCAGGGTCGGGTCTTACTCTGTGGACCCTCCCCACCCGCCCCAGGGCCTCACAGGGGGGGCCCAGCCCGTCCTGGTCCCTGGGTCGGCCCCATCTCTGGGTCCCTCTGCACACAGCTCCCTCAACAGGAGGGGTCTCAGCGCGGCCCCTTCTGCCCCTAGTCCTCAGGGAGCCCCTTCCCCAGCCCTCCCCGGGGCCGTCCTTCCTGCACTCATGCCTACGAGGGCCGGGGAGGGTCCTGCGTCGGGCACAGGCCAGCTGCCCTGAGCCCGCCCTGCGCACCCACCCGTGCAGGACCCCCGCGGCTCTCGGGTGATGGAGTGGCGGTGCCTGAAGACGCCGTGCTGCGGTGAGTGCTGGCCTGCCCCTCCTCCCTGGGGTTTGCAGCACGTTTCTTGGTGGCCAGGATCCACCGGGGGCTCCAGATCTTTCCGGGACACTGGGCCTTGTCGGTGGCTTCCACCTTCCCCCGCGGGCCGCTGCCCGCGTCACCCTGCTGGTTCTAGCAGTTGGGAAAGCTTTGCCTCGGCCGAGGGAGCGCTCTGTATTTTTCTCTGTGACATATAGTGTCCACCTTGCCTCGGCCGAGAGGTGCCCCCGGGGACCTGCTTCCTCCCCCGGGTCTCACCTTCCAGGAGACCCTTCAGCCGCTGATGAAGTCAAAGCCCTCAGTGGCCGATTGCTTCCCCAGACCCCCCTCTGAGCACACGAGATTCGGGGACATTCTAGATCCCAACTCGGAGGCTAGCTGTCATCTACCTATCCCCTACCTGTGACCTGTGGTCCCTTCTCCCTCTCAGCCATGTTCCTCTGTCCGTCTGACCACCCCTCCACGGCTCTGTCACCCATCAATGATTCTATCCATTCTTCTATCTACCACCCCTTGTTCTGTCCGTCCCTCTGTCTGTCACCCACTTATCATCCTATCCACGTGTCTCAGTGATTCTCACCCAGGACCCACTTCCCTCCCCCAGGGATATTGGTAAAGCCTGGCGACTTCTTAGGTCGTCATGTTGGGGATTGGGACCTGGCATCTGGGGGGACGGTGAGGGACGCTGCCCAACACCCCACAGTGCACAGAGAACCACCCGCCCTGGGTGTCTCAGCCGAGGCTGGGAACGACAGGTGGGGGCCGAGCTGGGGAGCGGACCCCCATCTCCCTCGCGGGGTCCCGGCTTTGGCTGCAGGGCGCCTCTGGGAACCTGAGGGGCAGCCTCGCCCTGAGGGGGCTGAGGACCTGCTCCCGCTGGCCGCCCTGCACGTCCTGCCCCCACAGACACCCACCCCTGGCCCTGGGTGGCCTCCAGCTCCCCCGAGGGCTGCCAGGGAGGGGGAGGAGCTGGGTCCCCGGGTCCCCCTTCCTGGACGTCACCACTGGCCACAGTGACTGGGCCCCTTGGTGGCTCTCTGCCAAGGTCCCCCGGAGCACGAAGGGCGTCTCTCTCCTTGCAGGCGTCACCAACATGAGCTTTCCCCTGTCCGACCAGCCCGTGTTGGGGGAGTGGTTCGTCTTTGTGGAGATGCAGGGCCACCTGTACAACAGGTCCTTTGAGGTCCAGAAGTACGGTAAGAGGGGACGCTCAGACCTGGGGGTCCTCACCTGGGGGGAGGGAGGAAGCGGCTGGAGGAGGGCCCCATCCCCAGTCACGAGGGCTCATCAGCTGCTGAGCAGGTCCTGGTCCTGTTAAAAATTATTTGAGCTGGTCGGGTGCCATGGTGCACAGGCCTGAAATCCTAGCAGCTGGGGAGGCTGAGGCAGGAGGATCCTGAGTTCAAAACCAGCCTCAGCAACAGCGAGGCCCTAAGCAACTCAGTGAGACCCTGTCTCTAAATAAAATACAAGATAGGGCTGGGGGTGTGGTCAGTGGTCAGGTGCCCTTGAGTTCAACCCCTGATACCCCCCACCAAATTAAGTGTGGCTGATAAAGATACATAACAGGAAATTGGCCACTGTCACCATTTTTCAGTGGCCAATGAGGGGACATTAAATACATTCCCAGGGTTCACAGCCCTGACCCAGTTCCAGCCCCTGAGCTGTCCTGACTTCCCTGACATACTGTCCCCTCTGGACACTCGCGCCCCGCCCCTCCCCTCCCCCGGCCCCTGCTCACCACCCTTCTACTTTGGGTCCCTATGAATGTGACAACTCTAGGGACCTCACAGAAGTGGAACCTGACAGTGCAGCCGGGGGGTCAGTTCCAGGGTCCCTGGGGACACCCAAGTCCACGCTCTGGAGCCCACAGGGACACCTGTGTGGTGTTTGCCTGGACCTCACACACCCTCCTGTAGGCCTGAGTCTTCTCTCGGTGACTTGGGACACCTGACGAAACGGACGTGCTACGGAAACAGTTAGGCTGAACTATTTAGGGACACGTGACAGGGAGGAGAAGGTCGCACGTTCAACACGGGGCAACGTTTTCCTGACTCTTTTCGGTCCTTGGTTGGGTCTGAACCCACGGAGGCAGGTCCCCCGGGTGTGGAGGGCCAGCGGCTTCAGTCCTTTAGCGACGGCTTATTTTGGCTTAGCACGGTGTCCTCGGGGCCCTCGGGGTCCGTCCTGGCCACAGCAGGAGCTGGGCTCCCTTCGTAAGGACGCTCTGTGGGTTCCTGTGCTGAGCAGGGGAAGAACCAGGCGGCGGGGGCCTGGGGACCGGCTCGGAGGGCAGGGGCTGAGGAGGGCCCAGCCACGCTGCCCTCTTTGCCTCGATGCCGCCCCCCTCTCCCGGGGCCCGAGGGCTGTGGCCGTGGCTCAGGGGCAGAGCGCTTGCCTGGCCCGTGGGAGGCTCTGGGTTCCATCCTCAGCACCACAGGAAAAGAATACACAGAATAAGGGGACCGTGTCCATCCACAACTAAAAAAAAATTTTTAATTAAAAAAAGAGAAAGAGGAAGGCCTTGTCCCTGGAGGAGGGTCCTGGCCGCCTGGCTATGGGACTGTAGGCACCGGCAGCCAGTGCAAATGCCCTTTGGCCCCGGCAGGGAGTTGGTGTGGCTCCCGTCACCCACAGCGCCACCTGCAAGTCGGCAACAGAATGAAAATAGTGTATGGAAAATTCCAGAAATAAACAGCTCATCCATTTTAAATGGCATGACACTCTGGGTGGTGATGACATCCCCTGCCTTGGATATGAATCGTCCCTTTGTTTAGCATTTTGGGTGCTGGTCCCAGGTGGTGGCCCCTCCCCTGGCTGCAAGGTGACAAGATGGCTCCTAGTGCCAGGGAGCAGGGGAGAGGGCCTGGCCCCCAGTGGCCGTCATCCTAGAGACAACCCTCAATGGCTCCTGGGAGTCGTAGGGACAGGGAGGCTCCCGGTGGCCACTTGGCCTCCCCTGGACGGGCCGGGATCAGCCACATCCCAGCCCACGTTCTGGGTGCAGTGGGAGCCCCCGGAGAGCGTCCCTGACCTCCCCGGGGCAGGAGCGGTGCAGGCCAGCTGAGTCCCCCAGGCCGCTCCTCGGAGGGAGTGTGGACGCGGGCATCATCCCCTCTGGGGAGGGGGCGGCGTGCAGACCCCTGCCCTGGGTTCCCGAGGCCGAGGCCACCGCGTCTCTCCTCTGGGCTCTGACAGTGCTGCCCAGGTTTGAGCTCCTGATCGCCCCTCCCCCGTACATCCGAGACCTGGACGCCTGCGAGAAGGCCGCCGTGCAGGCCAGGTGAGGACGAGGGCCCTGCGGGTCCCTGCCCATCCCCTTCCCTCGCTGCCGTGCCCTCCTGATGCTGCCCCCTCTCCTACACGGGCAGCCCCTTCCCTTTGAGCCGCTTCCTTTCCGAGCCCCCCATGTGCCTCCCCCAGGACCCCCCACCCACAGGTGTCCCCACCCCTGGAGGAAGGGGTCTCCTGTCCCTCTCCTGCCTCCCTGGCCCAGGGTTCCTCACACCCACCCCCCCAGGCCCCTGGCACCATCAGCTGTAAGCGCCCCCCCCACACCTGTCACCTAATGACCCGGCGGTGACAAGCCCACAGCCCAAGCTCACCTGAAGGGGTCGAGAAGTGCTCTCTCTTCCTGGGGTGCTGGGGACGCCCTCGAGCTTCCCCACCCCCGCGCCAACTGTGCCACCCGCTCAGAGGTTGTGGCTGAGGCCCTCCCAGCCTGCAGCTCCCCTGGCTGTGTGTCCCCATCCCATGACAGCCCGAGTGCGCCCACGTGTACAGTCTAGGAAGTGTGGCACTCACTGCCGTCTCCCATGATGTTCCTGATCCTTGTGAGTAGGTGTCCCTTCTGGGTCAGGCGTGACAAAGTACCTTTAAGTCTCACCAGTATCCCCAGGCCGATGGCTTATGGAACTCAAGCCCAGTCCTGCTGGTCCTCGTGGTTGCTGGCACCTCTGTACTGTCCTGCTCCAACAGTGTCACCAACCTGCTGCTCTCAGGGCCGAGTTCCTCTCTGACCATCAGTCTCTTTTTCCACCAGAAGCAAAGCTGGTGCAGAGGGTTACAGAGAGGGCTGGAAGGACAGAATTCAGAACGAGGCAGGGCATTGTATCGGACACTGTACCAGTGGCCACACCCTGCGAGACTGACCTTCCTGAGATGGGCCCCTTGGGGTTGCCTGTGAATTGGGGTACCCTTTGTCCTTTTGTCCCAGGTACACCTTTGGGAAGCCCGTGTCCGGGACCTTAACGATAAACATGACTGTGGACGGAGTGGGGTACTACAGCCACGAGGTGGGGCGCCCCGTCCTCAGAACCATGAAGGTGAGGAGCAGGGCCCGCGGGTCTGGCTCGGTGGTCCCTTTCCACGGCTTCGGTTTCTTCCTCATAAATTTCATTTTATTGTCTAAGAAAGCTGCGTGGTGGGGATTTTCCTGATGACGTAGTTCGTGTCAGCAGAGCAGGGGCTTTAAACATTTATAAAAAGGAAGAAAATAAAGGCTTCCAACAGGCAGGGCTATCTGTGTGGACGTGTGGATGAGTTTCCCCTAATGTCGTACATGCAACTTAATTAGGGAGAGCTTTAATGAGATACTATGACTCTCACACCAATCAGTTCGTCCACAGAGTAGACGGCTCAGTGATTTTTTCTGGATACAGTCGGTCCCCGGTTTACGATGGTTTGAGTCATGATTTTTTTTGACATTTTCGGGTAGTGAAGACAACACCATGCAACTGTCACGTTCTCCACGTTCAGAAATAAATAATTCCCGTGTTTTGAATCGCACGCTGAATTTGAGAAAGTGCACGACATTGGCCCTGCTCAATTAGAAAACAGGCTTCGGCTTAGGGGGCTCTCCGGGACAGTACCGGCGAGTGCCCTGAAGGGGGGCTAGGCGGATTCAGGTTGGGCTGCCCGGGACGTGGCCCCATCATAAATCAAGGGGCATCTGCAGTCACCGGGTGGTGTGGCCGTCACGGCTTTCTGGCTTAGAACGAACGTGGTTGTCCTGTGTCTCTGCCCGGGACGGTCCCAGGAACTGCCCCCCTGCTAATTCCAAAGTCCAACAGACGCTCAGCCCCTTCTACAAAACCCTGTCCTATTGGCTCAGAAGCCTCGCAGGTCCTCGCGGGTTCTCCCGTGGACTCGGAGTCACCTGTGATGGCTTCAGTGCATGGCTGTTCTGGGGCATTGCTCAGGGACAGTGGCATTGCTCAGGGACAGATGCCCCAGAAAGGGGGTCTGTGTTCAGCACGTGTGCAATTAAAAAAGAACACTGTCCTCCTACAGTTGGTGGAGTCCAGGGGTGAAGGACCGTGGACGGCAGAGTGACTCTTTACCGTCTCCCCAAATCCCGGTTCCCTTTAAAGTCAGAGCCCGTTCCCCTCCCCCACCCCTGGCGACCACTCCTCGACGCCCCAGCTCTATGGACCTCCTCGCTAGGTGGCTTTTTGTGTGTGGTGTCTGTCACTCAGCATCTCCTTTTCCAGGCTCGTTCATGCTGTAGCCTGAGTCCGGGCTTCGTTCTTTTTTATGACTCAGTAACATTCCACTGTACGAATCTGTTGGTCCACTCACCCCTCCACTGGCGGGCACTGGGTCGTTTCCACTGTGAGCACCGCTGAGCTGCACCCCAAACCCGTTTCCCCTGCTGCTGTGACCGTCCATGTGCCGGTTTCCTGTGGACGTGTCGTGGCTCATCCTGGGCATACCTAGGGGTGGACTTGCCCGTCACAGGGTCACACTGGGTTCAGTCTTTGAGGAACCGCCAGAGTGAGGACGTCTTAGGTCCCTTGTGTGGAAAGCTTCGCGAGCTGTCCCTCGACCAGGGCTGCGTCGAGGGTGGACCGTGCACCCCAGGGGCACCTCCCCGGGCACTCCTGCCTCCGAAGGTGCCTCTGGAGTTGCTAAATCCCCTCGTGTCCCAGGGTCCCACGTACAGGACACCCTTGTGCGTGGACGTGGGGGTTAACCCCTCAGTGCCCGCTCCTCCCCACCCCACCTAAAGCTCCTTCCTCAGGACACAACGGCCCCCGTGCGTCCCCCCCTCTCTGGTGGCCTCGATTCTGTGGGATGGACACAGTCGCTACCCCTTCCCTGCCCAGTCCGGCCATTCTCCCCAGAGGCCGCCGCCCGGTGGCCCTGGTCCTGGGTCTCTGATGTCCTGAGTGACTTGGTCCCAGCTATTTCTGGGTGTCGATTGCCACCAGGCTCCAGGGCGCCCAGCGTGGGGGCCGCGGGGGCAGCGCTGGGCTCTGAGTGGGGGCGTGGGGCCGAGCGAGGGTTGATCGTAATGGAGACAACACGCCCACGGACAGGCCTACACACGTGTGCTGGCACTCAGACACACATGTGTCACACGCGTGTGTGGACGGGGCCTCCGTCTCCCATCACCGGCTGTGAGTGCGCCTGGGCCCACCGGGACAGTCCATCTCTGTCCGGGCAACGAGTGAAAGTGGCCGAGCAGCTTGTCGTCCTCACGAGGAAGGCTCAGGGTCAGGCTGGAGCCGGCTCCTCAGCCAGGGGCACAGTGGGCCTGTCCCCAGTGTCTTCCAAGCAGCCGGGAGGCCCGGGTGTGACCAGGGTGCGCGTGGCGTCCTCCACGTCCACCCCAATGCACCGTGTTTCTCCTTAGATCCTGGGCTCCCAGGCCTTTGACATCTGCGTGAGGGACCTGATCCCGGTGGACGTCCCCGAACACTTCCGGGGCAGGGTCAGCATCTGGGCCACAGTGACCAGCGTGGATGGGGGTCAGCAGGTGGCCTTCGACGACTCCACCCCTGTCCAGAGGCAGCTGGTGGACATCCGCTACTCCAGGGACACGCGGAGACAGTTCAAGCCAGGCCTGGCCTACGTGGGGAAGGTACCTTGGGGAACGTCCCTGAGCTTCCCCCCGCCCCACAGTGGGGACCGAGCTGAAGATAGGTCCTCTGCCTACACTGGCATAGCTTGCCTTTTGACACTGGGATGCTTGACCTTCTCTCCTTTGGTTTTTACTTTTTAAACATTTTTGTTCAAAGCCGAGACGTGCTGGACGCGGTGGCACACGCCTGTAATCCCAGCAACTCGGGAGGCTGGGGCAGGAGGATTGCACCGTTGAGGCCAGCTTCAGCAACTTAGAGTCTGTCTCAAAATTTAAAAACTAAAAAGCACTAGGGGTGTAGCTCAGTGGTGGAGCACCTGTGGGTTCAATCCCCAGTATGCAAAAGAAATAGATAAAATGATAAAAACTAAGACGCCATCTTCTACCCCCACATCTGCTACTGGAAGGTCTTTGGGGGCAGGAACACAGGGATCTATCCTATGACAACAGAATGCTTTCTGGGATCCCTCCTGAGGGCCCTCCTGAGGCTGCTGTTATAGTAAACTTCTTACTTTATAAGTAGGAAGACTGCACGCTGAGACAGCAACGGAAAGGTCAGGTGAATCCACAACCTGTGACGTCACTCGGTGTGCTGACCCAGTGCGATGCACATATTGCATGTGCTGGGCTTGCATTTTGTTTTTGAGCCAGGGTCCCACTGAGTTGCCCAGGCCGGCCTTGAACTTGCAGCCCTCCTGCCTCAGCCTCCTGAGTGCGGGGACCATGGTGTGCCCCACCGTGTCTGGCTGACATGCGTGACTTTGTAGGCCCGACATCAATAGGTTTGCTGACACCAACACCACCATAAAACTACAGAAGGTGTCACATCACGATGTCCCCACAGCCACGACACCACCAGGCATGGGGATTGGCAGCTCGTGGGACCACTGCACATACGTGGTCTATCAGTGACCCCAACCTTAGGCAGCGCGTGACCAAGCTTTATTCCCTGTAGAGTGTCATTCTTGAACCTCTGGCATTAATCCACATGTTGAACGTTTACTTATTATTTATTTAGTCCCACATATGAGTGCGCATGCCCCTCCTTACTTTGAAGAGCCCAGTGTGAGTAGGAACTCGCATACTTTGTGTGGACGCAGAATGTGTATGAATAAGGGCTCAGAGAATGCAGCTTCGGTGAGGGCAGCATCTCACACCTGACCAAGAGGATATATGTGGTCTTAGTCAGTTTTCAGTTGTTGTAATGAAATACCTGAGACCTGAGGCTGGGAACATAAAGAAAAAGGTTTTTTTGTTTTTTTTTAACATCACAGTTTTAGAGGCTGAAAGCTCAAGATCAGCTGGTCTCATTCATAAGCTGATCAGTAAGGGTCCCCCCGGGTGGTGCCCCATCATTGTGGTTGGGGCTGGAGAGCTGGCTCCATGGTAGAAGCCCTTGCCTGGAATACGTGAGGCCCCGGGCTCAGTTCCCAGTCCTGCAAAAGAAAGCAACCAACACCCATCACGGTGGAGGCAGCGTGGCGGGAGTGCACATGCGTGGAGAGGTCCCATGGCAAGACAGACAATGTGAGGACAGGCTGAGGCCAGCGTGACCATGAGGTTGCCCTGGTCTGTGAGTGTGGAGCATCTGTCCGGTGCTGCCCCCAGCCTGTCTGATGACCTGTTCCAGGTGGAGCTCTCCTACCCCGACGGCAGCCCAGCCGAGGGCGTGACGGTGCAGGTCAAGGCGGAGCTGATGCCCAGGGACAACATCTACACCCGCGAGTTCGTGTCCCAGGGTGGGCTCGTGCGGTTCGAAATCCCCTCCATCCCCATGTCAGCCCAGCGAGTGTGGCTAGAGGTAGGTGAGTCCCCAGGCCCCTCTCCTCCAACCACTCTCCTCTGCGCTGGGCGGGAGGGGCTCTGCAAGCTGGAGGCGGAGAACCCCACCATCTGTGGGAGGAAGGCAGAGGGGAGGTGCCTGGCTCGGTCACACGGGGTGTCTCTCCAGGTGGACTCCTGGCCATGGCAGGGCCAGCCAGGCTGCTTCCAGCAGGTGGAACAGCATGTGCGGAGGCTCAGAGGAGGCCTGTCATTGGGTTCTACAAGTGCTTGGCCAGATGAGCCATTTTAGAAAGAGATAGGAAAAGACAGGAATGTCCCTACATCAAAACATTGCTGTCACATTGAGGAGGAGCTGATTTTTAAGAATACTTTCTTAGTTGTTGATGGATATTTATTTATTTTTACGTGGTGCTGAGACTCGAACCCAGGGCCTCACTCGTGCTAGGCAAGCGCCTACCGCTGAGCCCCAGCCCGGCCCAAGGAGCTGATTTTTGACAGACAGCTATCACTCAAGAGCCTGTAGCAGGGAATGACCAAGGAAGGCACATGCAGGCTGGAGGCCACCAAACTGGAGTTGCTGAGGAGGTGGAGCTGGCAGGATCAGGGTCCCCTCAGCAAGGGAGAGAAGACAGCAACAGAGGAAGACATCCCAGCCCGGGCTCTGTGACGTGACTGTCCCACGAGCCTGGCATGGAGGGGAGCGGGGAGCAGCTGAGATAAACATGACCATGGGGACTGCGGACACTGTGGTCCCTTTGTCCTCTCGTGAGCAACATGTCCTAAAGGACCTTAGCCACCGATGTCACATAATTTGCCAAGTGACGTCCTCAGCAAGGTGTGTCTGTGCGTCACGGCCACTCAGCCCGGAGCACAGCGGCCTGGTCATCGTAACCATGGTCCTGTGGGGCAGTGAGAGAATGACCAGAGCCTGGGGCCTCTGAGGTCACCAGACGGACCAGAGATGCCCCTCCGCCTGCCCACCAGGTGGGAGATCGCAGTGACCTTTGACATCAGAATCGGGCTCCCGGCTCGGGTCATGGGCACAGCCCTCCACAGATGCCCTCCATCCAGACACCGGCCACAGGGCTGGGGTCCCCTGGCCACTCTCACTTCTGAGCTGATTGCAAATTCAGGGCTTTCCGCTGCCCCACCACCTTATAAATACGGTGTTAGGACAGGGGCTGGGGCTCAGGGGCAGAGCACTTGCCTCGCACATGTGAGGCACTGGGTTCGATCCTCAGCACCACAGAAAAATAAATAAACAAAGATATGTTTAAAAATAAATAAATAAATAGATGCAGTTTTATAGTCACAGAACGATACAAATCAGGACCGTCCAAGGGGAGGGGCACGCGGGAGGAGGTCTGGAGGATTCCAGCTGTGGCGCTTGCGGGGCTCTCTCTGGGGAGCTGGGACACACAGGACAGTTGGCTCGAGGGTCTGCAGGTCCTGCGTCTGCAGAGGCAGTCAGCGCAGATCATGAATATTCCAGAAGCCAGGCTCTGTAGCATACGCCTATGATCCCAGCCAGAGGAGCAAAAGTCACCCGATCACTGGGGGCTGGTGGTGTGCAGGAGCAGGGCCGCGGGCCAGCTGGGTCCCAGCCTGGGGTGCCACCCAACATGGCTGCTCCCGTGTTGATCCACCAAGTGGGTTTCCCCTCCAAGAAGCCACGAGGGCGATTAGCAAGCTCAGGAGGAGAGGCGGGGGGCTTTCCAGCATGTCCCTGTCGGAGCTGTGGTTTGGAGTCCAGTCGGGCTCCACGCGGCTGCCCAAGCTGACGCCCAGCACCCTCGGGCCAGCCTTCAACACTCGCTTCTGGGAACTGGGGGGAATCGGGCTGGCCATGCTGGACCCCAAAGGGAAACTGGAACCTGAGAGTCTTGCTCCTGGGCAGGGCAGGGAGAAGCAGACCCAAGACCCCCTTCCTAGGCTGGGCGCCCTGACCTTGACCAAGTGTGTCCTCTGTTCTTCAGACCAAGGTGACGGCACTGGACGGGAAGCCCGTGGGGGCCCAGTACCTGCCCAGTTACCTCGCCCTTGGCAGCTGGTACTCCCCCAGTCAGTGCCACCTGCAGTTACAGCCGCCCTCGCGTCCCCTGCAGGTAAGGTGTCCAGGAGCCCCCCTTCCTCGCAGCAGTACCCCTGAGCTCCGGGGACTTAACACTGAGGCCCGTGGGGCAGGGGTTCTCTACCCCTCCAGCAAGGGCATAGTCTGTGGAATAAACCGCACCATCTTTTATTCTGGGTGGACCTAGGACGGTTCCACCGCTGGAGTCTTCCTGTGCAAAGGCCCTGGGGCTTTCTCCACCCAGAAACTCGCAGATATGCTAAGTGCAAAGACAAGATGAGCATGGAGTTGTGTCTCACGTTAGTTCTTCCCGGGTCTGTTGTTATGAGTGGGTAGTCTTAAAAAACTCTATTAAATCAACAGACTTAATTTTAAAAGGAATTTCAGGTTTAAAAGGTGTCCAGTGAACAGTACCAAGAGTTCCGTGCACCCCTCTGCCCACCCTCCAGCGTCCCTGTTATTGACATCGTGAGTGAACGCGATGCACATTGCAGTTGATGAACGGGTATCGATACGACATCATCAACTAACGCCCACAGCTTACATGGGTCACTCTTTGGTTGAACATTCTATGGATCTTGGCAAATGCGTGACGCCCTGTCTTCACCGTCACAGAGTCATCAGATCAGTTTCCCGGCCCTAAAGTCCCCAGGGCTCCAACCATCCGTCCCTGCCCGCCACTCAAACCCCTTAGTGTGTCTGGCCTTTCCCCAGAGTGTCCTCGAGCTGCGTTTGCAGGGTGTGGCCTCGGAGGTCGGCTGCTTCCACTTAGCCAGGTGCCTTGGTGGCTTCTCTGTGTCTTTGGTGGCTTTGGGGCTCATTTCCTCCCATCATTGAATTGTGTCCTTGTACGGATGGTGTGCAGTGGGTTGTCACTCACCTGCTGAGGGATATGTGGACGTGTGTGGGGGTGTGCACGTGTGCATGCACACATGAGTTCACATATGTGTGCACGTATACTTGTGTCTGGATGTACATATGCACACATATGCTTACTCCTGTATGCACACATGTTCACTTGCCTGTTGAAGGATATATGCTTCCCGTTCACCCTCAATGGAAAATGGGATAGATACGTGGGTGTGTGCATGCGTGTGTGTGTGAGTGTCCACAGCGGCCCTCTGTACCCATGAATGCTGTATCCAGGGGTTTTACAGATTCAGCAAACCTCAAATCAAAAATAGGTGGGGGAGCTGGGGCCGTGGCTCAAGCGGTAGCGCGCTCGCCTGGCATGCGTGCGGTCCGGGTTCGATCCTCAGCACCACATACAAACAAAGATGTTGTGTCCGCCGAAAACTAAAAAATAAATATTAAAATTCTTTTTCTCTCTCTCTATCTTAAAAAAAAATTCATTGATCACATCCAAACTCCCTCTTTAAAAAAAAATATATATATATATGTATATGTGGGGGAGCTGGGGCCGTGGCTCAGCGGTAGAGCACTTGCCTGGCATGTGTGAGGCCCTGGATTCGATGCTCAGCATCACATAAAGATAAATAAACAAAATAAAGCTTTTGTGTCCATCTACAACTAAAAATATTAAAAAATATTTTTAGGAAAAAGTGCATTGGCGCTAAGCACATACAAACGTATTTTCTTGTCCCCATCTCCTGGGCAATACGGCCTGGCAACTGTGTACGCAGTATTGATGAGATTTTCTGAGTGATCTGGAGATTAAAATTAAAGTCCCCGGGGTGGGGGGATGTAGATTCTGTGCCAATCAAATGCCATTTTACACGAGGCATTTGAACATCTGCACACTTGGTTATGGGGGGTCCCCAAGGGTATTGAGGGGCAAACTTGTGTATCTAGATAGAGATCCTTCCATAGAAGAGGGAAGAGCCTGGACTCACAGAGGAGCACCTGTGTGTGTGTGTGTCCCCTCTGTCCGTGTCTATGTGCAGAGTACGTCCCTCAGGAGTGACCGGCTGTGTTGGTATGGTCAGGATCTCTGTATCTGTGCATACATGTGCACCTGTGCCTGAGTGTGCAGTCACACAGATGTGTGCACGTTCACACCCACGTACGTGTCGTTGCCACCACCGTCAACTCCGTGGCCACAGGCGCCACTCTCTGGCTTTGCCGGGGCCGAGTTCCTGGCGGGCCCCCAGCTGGAGTGGCACCCCAGCCTTGGCAGAGGCTCTGTCCCTGATGGAAACCAGTCGCCTCGGTGGCTGCCAGGCCAGGCCCGTCCACACCCCCTCGCTCCTCTTCCAAGGGTGGAAGGACCCACGGGGCGCAGCTCACAGGAGTCATGGCGCCAAGGCTGCCCGTTCCCAGGGGCTGATGGCCCGCTGCAGGGGTGGCAGGGAGACTCGGATGGGACTGTGCCCGCCTGGAGGGACACGCTGTTCTTTCTGTAATGCTGTCACACAGCGGTGCCGGGTGGGACCCTGCTGGTGGCCTCCCTCTCGGGGGCAGGCGGAACCTCGTGTTCTCGCAGCCTGACCGTTGTCCTGATTAGGTGAGGACTTGGCTCGGCCTTGGGATTCTGCTCTCAGGGTGTCACCGCCCCCCGCCTGACCCAGATCAGCATGTCCCAGCTCCCCTGCTCCCCGCTAGGCTGCCACCAGGGGCCCAGGGACAGTTTCCGGGCACTGAGGGCAGATGTGCTAATTAATGCTTGGTCCAGGGGCTCAGCTGGCCTCTCCTGGCTCTGGCACGGGGCAGAGTCGGGGGCCTCCATCTCCCACTTCTCAGCACCACCCCAAGCTGTGTCCCTGTGTAAATGCAGCTGTCACCTGGACTTTCAGGGGTCGTGGGACCTGGAGGGCAGCAGCTGTGAGTGGGGGCAGCCTCGGGGTCAAGTGCTGCGGGGTCGGCCGTCCTGGCTGCGAGTCCTCCCCGGCTCTCACGGATGTCGGGCAAGGGACCGAGCCTCGGTTTCCCTTCTGGAAATCCGAGGCTTATGACAGGAGTTAAGTCATCGAGTGGACATGGGAGAGAAGCCCAGCCCTCGGCTGAGATCCGCACCCAGGGAGTTAGGTACTGCCCACCAGGGAAGGGCCCCTGAGCCTCAGGGCCCAGTTTTCATTAGGGCTCAGTTGTCCACCCGACCGTCCACCTGGAAGGCTGCCCCGGGCTCCTGTCCCCCGAGAGGTCAAGCTGATAACACTGGGCCCAGGACGCTCACATAGTGACTGAAGACCCAGGCACTCACTGGCCTTCATGCCAGGCAGGTCACTCCAAGGGCCGAGGGGACGGCAGGAACTGCAGAGGCCACATCTCCCTCGAGCCAGGCTCTGGGACCTCTCACCCTGGGCTTCGCGCTGTTGTCACACTGGTCAGCACACTGGACGCCAGCCAGCACTGGCCCAGGAGGGTCTGGTGCGGGGCTGGCTCTCCACCCTCTGGTCCCTGGGGGGGGGCTGTGACCTGTGACCTTGACGCTGCCGTCTCCCCTAGGTTGGGGAGGAGGCCCGTTTTTCTGTGCACTCTACGTGTCCCTGTAACTTCACCCTGTACTACGAGGTGGCCGCTCGGGGCAACATCGTGCTCTCCGGCCAGCAGCCCGCCCACATCACCCTGCAGCGGAGCAGGCGGGCGGCCCCGGCTCCGGAGAAGCCCATTCGCTTGACGCACCTTTCGGAGACGGGTGAGTTGGGCAGCGGGAGAAGGTTCCTGCTCTCCTCCCTGAGCCACCGAGACAGGAGCCCTAGCAAGGCAGGGCGCGGCCAGGGCCAGGGGATGGGCGTCTGCTGGGGTGGTGGGCACGTGTCTCCAGGCAGGGGTGCGGAGGTTCACTGAACCTGGGGACCTGCTGGCTCTGGGTGTCCGTAGGGACAGGCCGGCCGGCCATGGGGGCTCCTGCACCACCCGGGTGGGCCTGGAGTCTCCTTGCCCAGGCCATCCCTGCCTGTCGGCCCTTCCCCACTCCCCGACTCTACTCCCAGGGGCTTCCCAGCCCCTTCCTCTTCTGCCCAAAGCAGGGTCCCAACCTGGGCACTGTGGACACCTGGGGCCAGGTTACTCTCTAGGGTGGGCCGTCCTGAGCACCGTGGGCTCGATGCCAGGAGTCCCAATCCCCACCCTAGTGTGACGACCTAAACGTCTCCACCCATGGCCAACATTCTTGGGGGTCAAGGTCACCCAAGAGAGGGAGAGAGAGAGAGATAAAAGAATGGATGAGTAGAACAATGGATGGGTGGGTGGGTAGAATAATTGATAAATGGGTAGACTGAGAGATCAATAGGATGATGGGCAGCTAGATGGGATGATGGGTGGATGATAGACTGATTGATACAGACAGGGTCTCTTGAACTAAGGCAAAATTTCTCGGCCTCAGCACCACTGACACTTGGGGCTGGATCGTTCCCTGGGTGGCTGCACGGAGATGTCCCCTCACTGTAAGGTGGACATGTGTATTCTGGAACACCTCAGCAGACGTATACGATCCTTTATAGAATGTGGGTTTTGAGGGTCTTTACCCCGGGGGAGGGAGTGGGAGGCTCAGTTCAGGTCAGCCAACAATGGCATTCAGGTCTACAGCTGGTCCCGGGCCCCAGAGGGACAGGGACAGTCTCAGGGAGGGGGTCAGAGGCCAGGGGTGTCCTGGGGGTCTGAGATGGCACTGCCTGAGCAACTTGAGAGACTTTGCTGCTGATGGAGAAGGTGGTGGGTGACTTGGAGCCAGAACCGTGCTCCTGCAGAGACAGGAGAGTTGGTGGCAAGCCCAGGTCACCCTGGGCTGAGCTAGTGGGTGTGGTCAGCGTCGGCTGGGGATGAAGCCTGGGAAAGATGCTTCGGTGCGTGGGAACGGGAGCTGGTGTGGGTGGGCTGAAGCAAGGTCAGATGGCCAGAGTCCCCCGAGAGAGGCTGATTCACGGCCTGTCCCACTCTGGACCCATCTCAGAGCCCCCTCCTGCCCCAGCCGCCGAGGTCAACGTGTGCGTGACCTCTCTCCGACTGGCCGTGACCCCCAGCATGGTCCCGCTTGGCCGCCTGCTGGTTCTGTACGTCAGGGAGGATGGAGAAGGGGTCACCGACAGCCTCCAGTTTGCAGTCGAGAATTACTTCGAAAACCAGGTAGAGCGCAAGTGCCACTGGGGCTTCTCAGGGTGGTGGCTTGGGTGACAGCTGGGACCCGCTCCACCCAGTGACACAGGCATGGCTCTTATGGGACTATCGTCAGGTGCCACGTAATGGACGTTTTTGATCAGAGACAGACCATGTGTACCATGGTAGTCTGCAAGAACTGTTGGGACTGAAAAGTTCCTGTCAACGTCGTAGCTGCCCTAACGTGGTGACACGGTACTCCATGTTTGTAGTGATGCCGGTGGAAACAATCGGCTGTGCTGCTGGCATTTCAAAGCACAGCATGGACACCTGCATACTGTCCAGGGTACCAGGCAATGACAATAGTGACTGTTACTGGTTTACGCATTTCTATAGTTGGGGTTTTTTGGTACCAAGGATTGAACCCAGAGGTGCTTAACCACTGAGCCACACTCCCAGCCCTTTTTATGTTTTTGTTTTGAGACAGAGTCTTGCTAAATTGCTGAGGCTGGCTTTGAACTCAAGATCCTCCTGCCTCAGCCTCCCGAGGTGCTGGGATTACAGGCGTGGGCCACCGTACCTGGCTTGTACTAGTTTTTAATATCATTTTGGCGGGTTGCATCTTCCACTTATAAAAGTGACTTGTCGTAAAGCAGCAGCCCTGGGACGTGGGCAGCGGCCTCAGCCGTCCTGTGTATGCTGCGTCCCTGGGACATCCTTTTCTCCGGGGCTTGATTTAGTCTCCTTTTGCTTTGCTCATCGTGTCCCGAGGAGTGACAGGTTGTTTCACATCTATACCCCACGTAGCCTGGGTATGTAGCAGGCTGCGCCATCTAGGTGTGTGACTGCACCCAGGTCACTTGCCCAAGGGTGAGGGTAGTGGTGAGCCTGTGAGCCTGACGCTGTCCTTAGGCACGGCTGTGATTGGAGCACTGGTAGCTGAAGTGCTTCCACATGGAGGTGACCTTCCTTCCTACCCTGCAGGGAGAGAGCCAGCTGTTCTGCCCTCCCCTGGCTCCCGCCCTGTGAGACAGCCCTCATGTCCCCAGCCCAGCTCAGCCTCTGGTCCCCTCTCCCTGCAGCCTTGAAATGAGCTCCAGTGTGTGCTCAGCCGGCACCTGCCTCCCGGTTCTCCCCATCCCTGGACCCCCTGCCCATCACAAAAGGACGAGTTCTACTTGGGTAGGGGGACAGGGTCCCAGCTGGGCTGGCCAAGCCCGAGACTCCCCGGTGGGCACTGGGTGGACAGGTGGAGGGGAAGAGAGGCCTTGGACTGGACCGGCTCTTGATTTTCCCGCTGTTTCCAGGTTTCACTGACGTATTCGGCAAACGAGACCCGTCCCGGGGAGGTGGTGGACCTCCGGGTCAGGGCCGCGAGGGGCAGCTGCGTGTGCATTGCCGCGGTGGACAGGAGCGTCTACCTGCTCGGGTCTGGGTTTCGGCTGACTCCGGCCCAGGTGAGCGGTGGCTTGCCCTTTCTCCCCTTCCTCTCCCAGGAAACGTAGAGCTGGTCGTGGGTCTGGATTTGCTTTCTCCGCGGGGTCCGTTTCCCGGGGAACCCGCGGGGGCCTGGTAAATCCTTGTCGCTGCTTTTGCGCACGTGCAAGATGCTGGGCAAAGTCCTCAGACCCGAGAGAAACGACGCCGGCTCGGGTCCTGTACCGCTGGCCCCACTGCCCATCTGCAAATGGACCATTACTATCAACAACCACCGCTGATGATTGTCACGACGTGACACACAAGTGGTCCCTGACTTGCTGGTTGAACTGACGGCTTTTCAATTGGGGGATTGTGGAAAGCAATGCGCAGCCGGTAGAATCCGAACTTGGAGTGGTGAACTCGGACATTTCCCTGGGTCAGCGACGTGGGGTCAGGTCCCCTCTTCCGACGCAGTGAGCGCAGTGGGAGAAAGCGCCCACCCTGCCGCGCGCCCCGGGGCTGAGCTGGGTCTCACTGTGGACCCGTGGTACTTTCTACCTGCCTCGGCTTTGTCCGAATGTAAGCCCATCGGACGTCAGTGAGCGCGTCCATGTGACAGGAGGCTGGGGTGGACACCTGTGCCACCCACGACGGACGGCCTACTTGGGACTGGACACGTCAGCTGACGCAGGCCTGTCCCCCTCTGCCTGCAGGTTTTCCGGGAACTGGAAGACTACGACGTTTCCGACGCCTTCGGTGTGTCCAGGGAGGACGGAGCGTCCTGGTGGGCGGGGCTGACCGCTCGACGGCGCCGGCGCTCCTCTGCCTTCCCGTGGCCCTGGGGTGTCACCAAGGACTCGGGATTTGCCTTCACCGTAAGGAGAGGTGGTTTGGTCTTTCCACACTGTCTGAGCCCCGCTCGTGAGGGGACAGAGGGTCTGGGGATCCAGAAAGAGGGCCGAGCCCAAGGCCCCAAACCCTCCTACCACGTGGTTCTCTCCTGCAGCTGAGCTCTCCCGAGGGGCAAAGCAGCACAGTCACGCGTTGCTTAGTGACAGGGATAGTTCTGAGAACTGCGTCTTTAGGTGGCTCTGTGCTGGTTCTGGGGGCTGCTCACACACTGAGGGTACAGCCTATGGTGCACCTGGGAGTGTTCAGGACACAGTCTGTCGCTCCTGGGGCCACGATGAACAAAACCACCTGAGGTTAAACCAAGCACAGATGCCACAGAGAGACGCGGTCAATAAGAGACGGCGGAGGCCACTGCCAGTGTGACCTGGCATTCTGTTAACAGTGAACGGCTTTTACAAGTAGATGGAGCCTATGCTAAAATGACATTGTGTGCTCAGCACACGAACTGGCAGCCATTGGTTTATTCTTGTTATGGAGCCGTGTGCACCGTAGGTAGTCCTGTGTGCTGTGCTTCTACGCAGCAGGCAGCACAGGGTCCCCCACACCCAGGTTAGGAGGCTGGACATTGCAATGGCCACAACGTCTCATCTGACAGTGTTTGGCCCACTGTTGACCAGATTATTCTGATGTGGGGTACGACTGTATGTTTAATTGATTGGGCAGATGGTAACTTGACTTATGGACCAGTATGTGGAGGGTGCTAGGTGGGAGGGAGGGAAACCGTCTCCAGGGAGTGGCAGGGCCCGGTTGCTCCTAGCTCTGCCCGACTTGGGTTGTTTTGGTGTGTACCTGGCAATGCTCAATGAGGGGAGTGGCTGTTCTCAGGCAGCAGGTCCTAACTGCCCAGGTGCCCTTCAGGGTCACACAGATCCAGAGAGGGTTAGTGGCTTGGAGGGTGCATTTAGGATTTTATTGGCATTAAGATTGGGACGGGCAGCGGGCATGGTGCCACATGCCTGTAGTCCTAGAGGCTCAGTGGGTGCTCCTGGGTTCGATTCCTAGTACAGAAACAGACAGACAGACATTCAGACCTGAGGTGGAGCCCTTGCCTAGCATGCACATAACCCTGGGTTGAACCCGGCTTGGGAAAAAGTAGAATGAGTCTTCTCATCCACCAAGTTGCTCCCAATAATCGCCACAGTGACAAAGATAACAAGTAATCGTTGGCATACAAAGTCACCAGCCTTTGGCCTGGACCACACACTGTCAGGTTGATATTTTTTCTAATTCTTAGACCATAAAACTCACCATTTTAAAGTGCACAGTTCAATGGCCCTCGGTTCATTCCTTGGCATGCAACCGCCAGCTCCGTCCAGACCCAGAACACCCCAAAAGGGGGCCCGTCCCCGTTAGCAGCCCCAGAACCCCCTTCCTATCTCTGGATTCCCTGGACTGTTGTTTCCCATCAGTGGACTCCCACAGGTGTGGCCTTTTGTGCGCGGTCCAGCCAGGCTTGGCCACAATTTAGATGTGCTATCGCTCTGCGCTGGATGGTCCCTGGGTTTGTACCTCCTCAGCCGGTTCCACCAAGCCCAGAGAGGACTCCCTCCCTGAGGTGCCCATCAGTGAGGTCGGGCCAGTGGCCACGGGGTGATGGGGACTGTCATTCGCTCCCCTTTGCTCCTGGAACCATCAGCATCCACTTCCCCACCACTGTTGGCCGTTGTCTGTTGCCAGGAAACAGGACTAGTGGTGATGACCAACAGGGTCAGCCTGAACCACCGGCAGGATGGCAGCCTCTACACCGACGAGGTTGTCCCGGCTTTCCAGCCCCACACAGGGACCCTGGTGGCCGTGGCGCCTTCCAGGCAACCCCCCAGGTAATGGCCTATACCTTGAGCAAGGTGTCTGACCCTGGGCACTGATGGTGTTTGGGGCTTGTCACACTCTGGGTTGCTGTGACAGGATACCTTAGGCTCGCTCACACTCTGGAGGTGGGGAAGTCCGAGATGCAGTGTCTGGTGCATAGGTGGTGCCTTAGCAGGCACTTGTCCCATTCAGGAGGGTCAGGAGGGCTCCACCTTCATGACGTAAGCACCTGCCAGAAGCCCCACTCCCTAAAACCTTGAAGGATAGGGTTTCCACATACGAATTTTGAGGGCACATAAACATTCAGTCCACTGTAGAGCTGGCTGATCATCTCCTGGGGGCTAGGAGCTGGGGCACCTCTCCCAGTTCTTGGCCTTGCCCCAGTGCCTGGGAGCGAGGGTAGAGAAGAGAGAAGCAGATGCCTCAGGGGTGCTGGCTGGTCTGAGAACAGATTGTCCCACTTTCAGGAACTCTGCTTAGAAAATTCTTTCTTTTGTTCTCTCTCCTTCCTCCTACCCTTCCTTTCCTTCCATTCTCTCATTCTCTTTCCTTTTCCCCTCCAATTGTGTTTTCTCAGGTTAGACACCAATTCCTTCCTTCAGTCTTTCTCATATCAGGGCTATGCCTTTAGAGGACTATGAATTTTCCTGTGAATACGACTTTGGCTGCATCTACTTGGCACTATGAAACATTTCCAGTATTGCTTGTTTCCACATTGTTTCTAACTGGTGGAATGATTCTGTTTTGGAGTCATGACTTGTTCAGAAGTGTTTTAAATTTTCAAATGATTTTCCCCCCATGATTATTCTTATGTGTTTTCTAAATTCACAAACAAGCATTTGTAGCCTGTATGCTATCCATATTTTGGGTCTAATTTGGGAGACTTTCTCTATGACCAGTTTTTGTAGATGCTTTTTATAAAAAAAACTCTTATTGAAAAGAGTTTCCAAGTGCCCAGTCATTGAATTCTGGGTGCTCAGTGCACACTTGAGGTCAAACCCGGTGGTGATGGTGTTCAGATCCTCTCCATCTCTGTCCATTTCGTGGTCTGTTTACAGTACCAATTACTGAGTGAGCAGATTCACAGCTTTGTCCCAGAGTCAGGAAACCTCTCCTTCACAGGAAGTGACGTGACCTCCTGTTCCCTGTCCCCCCTTCTTCTTGGCACTTTATTCTTCTGTCTCTCCACCGCTCTGCCCACATCTCTTCTCTCCTGCCCCTTATTTACCCCCCACTCCCTTCTCAACCCCAGATCTCGGCCAGCCAGCTGTCCTGAGGACCCTGCCTCCTGGCTTTCTGTAGAGGATGGAGACGTGTGGCTGGAGAAGGGAGCGCAGGCCTGGCTGTACCCTCTCCTAGGAGGAGGAGAAGGGAGATGAGATGTGGCCAGTGAGGTCCACAGTGTGAGGTCTCTCCAGAGACTTGAGGGTGGTCCCCAGACCCTTCCACCCTTTTCCTGAGCCAGAGGTGGCCCAGGCGCTCTCCTTCCCTGGTGCATGGCTGTCCATGAAGCAGGTTTTCAAGTCCTCTCTGTACAGACCGGGAGCCTCTCGCCCCTGCCAGTCTCCTCCCGTTGGTTCCTGGGGGCCCTGGTCTTTCCAGCTGTCCCCACCTGGGCCACACATTTAGCAGGAGTGTGGCCAACAGCCTCCTGCTTTCCGGACTCCAAATCAGGACACATCTGGAAGCATTTCTAGGATGAGGGTGAATGAGGGAGGTGGAACATGGCCGAGGGCCTCCACCCACCGGCAGCCACCCTGGGGGCCCTCACCCACCCAAGTGCAGGATCCGGGAGCTGGGCTGGGAGCAGACACGGAAGTAGCTTCTTAGGGTTAGAAAGTCGCCAGAAATGCCTCACGCAAGAAGCGCCCAGGCCTCTTTGTAAATGGATGCGCATCCTTATTCTGAGGACAGGGTTTCCGATCACTGTATACCTTTGGCTAAAAAATCATTTTTAAACACTGTGAAAGGGTATCAATGAACCTTCAGTCTTCCTCCTACTCCCAAGCCCTCCGTTACTTTATTCAATCATAATCATGATGGATAACTTCTTAGATATCTTTTGGGCATATATAAGAATTTTTTTAAAAAATCTAATTGACTACTTTAACGTATGACATCTCATCATCCTATGTAGGGGGTGCCTATATAATGGATACCTATACAATTGTTCAATTTAAATTTTTTCAGATGTCCTATATCTAGGACCATGGGACATAATGGGTCAACAATATCTCTATTTTCCTCTTATTTTTTATGAAACATTCAGCATTCTCCTCTTTTTTTTTTTTTAGAGAGACAGAGAGAGAGAGAGAGCGTGAGAGAGAATTTTTAATATTTATTTTTTAGTTTTCGGCAGACACAACATCTTTGTTTGTATGTGGTGCTGAGGATCGAACCTGGGCTGCATGCATGCCAGGCAAGCGCGCTACCGCTTGAGCCACATCCTCAGCCCCATCTATTTTCCTCTTTTAAGTTAACAATAAGCCTTGGAGACTATTCCACATGAGTACCATGCACAACTGCCATTGATCTTGTTCATCAGTGTATAATATTCTGCTGATGAATATGCTAGTCCCCGTATTGATGGAGGCTGCCGTGTCCTCCCCTGTCTCTTTGCACACGTGTCTGGGGCAGTATCCTGGGTGTGTTTCTACAAGGGGTATTGCTGATAGAAAGAATGTGAGCATTTTTAATTTTTAGAGGTTGAGTAAAATTTTAAAAAGCACTTCTTTGTCCTTAAGGGCAGTGAGTTGTGAGGTTGCTAGGGCACAGAGGAGGACGAATAGAAGGTTCTCCACAGGAAAGAGGAAGGGGAGGGAGAGGGGCTCCGTGTGACCATGGGGAAGAACACGGCAGGGACATTAGTAAGGGGAGGGAGGGGGCGGTCCCCTTGTCCCTCCTACCTCCTGCATCCAGGCTGTGGGCCCCACTCTGGCCGGAGGTGGACTCTGCCCGGCGTTGGCCGCCTCACCTTCCGCTGTCCTGAGTAAAAGGTTGACCCTCCCGGGGGGAAGAGATCAGCTAGAAAGAGAAAGGAGTCCACGTGACCCCCATCGAGTCCAACGGTACCTGCCGGGCCCTCGAAGCCCATGTGAAAGTCTCATCAGGCCGAAAGCCACCTCCAAAGAAGGGTTTGTGCGCCCATGAAACTTTAACCACTTTTCCTCCTTTTAAAATTTTTATAGAGCAGAGAAGAGAAAAAGGACGTTCTTCCCCGAGACGTGGCTTTGGCGGTGTGTCAACGTCAGGTAGGCTCCGTCCCTCTCCTTCCCTGTCTTTTCCGGTGGACCCCAAGGCTCTCACTGAGTCCAGAGGGTTCCCTCCCGACCCCTTTGCCTGTGGACCTGCCCCTGACACCCCTGGGGTGACACTGCAAGTTCTTTTTCAACCCTCAAACCCAAAGCTGTTGAAGTCCCCCGGCCCCCAGTCCCCTGCAGCCTGGACATCTGCCCATGAGAACCGCAGTCCGCAGTCGGAGGGCTCCGGCTCCTCGCAGCTCCCTGGGGGACTCGGTGTGCTCTGTTTGCATAATGAGCTCATTAAGAAGACGACATTGCTGAACAGAACCTGAACTTGAACCCCCCTCCTCCCTCCTGGCCCCTCGGGGACTCGGCTCCTGCCGTGGGGCCGGCCGCTCTTTGCCCTATTCAGCTCCAGTTTCCCAGAAGCAGGATCCAGAGGCCCCGTCTCTGCAGGATGCAGGGGGTGCTTGTTGCTGGTGTCAGAGCGTCTAGCGAAGGTGGCCGTGCCTGGCCATGACACACCGGTCAGGCATGGAAGTCTGGAGCCCAGGACTGTTTGGCATGAACCAGCTGCTGGCCCAGGTCCTTCTGGGCACCGGGCACCGTGTCGCATGCTCAGCAGGACCAGAGCACAGCTGGGGCTCCCCAGGCCGCCTGCACGGATGTGCGTGTCCTCCTGTCACCAGCCCCCGAGACCGGAGGCCTGCGATTCCCAAGGACTGGACTCACCACCGCCTGCTGGGAAAGGGCCAACAAGGCCCTGAGCATTTAATGGCAGTTTGGCACAAACAGGGGGCGGCAGCTCGTCTGCCCACCCTAGAGGAACAGGACAGGCTGCAGGGCAACAGCCACCCGCGAGGAGTGAGCCAGGCGCGCCAGCTGGGGACAGGGTGCGACTCGGCTGCTCGCCGGCCAGCGGGAGGGGTGCCCTTCCCATTCTCAGACCTGGGGGGCTGCGACCCGGGGAGCTGGGCTCTGCGGAAGGCAGGCTCCTGGTGGAGCGGATCCCGGCTGCCGGGTTTGCTCTGGGGCCCAGCTACAAAATCATCCGGAGGATTCCGCTTGGCCGGGAGGCGGCCTGTGTGGAGCGCTTGGCCAGCGCGGCCCCAGCCCCGGCTCCCGTTCCTGGCATTGCAAGAGAAGTCTCTGTTTTCCGGGTGCTGGGTGACTTTTGGGGTGCCAAGGGTGGTCCCTGGAACAAGGCAGACAGGGTCCCCGGGGTTCCTGAGAGTCGGCAGGTGCCCCAGGAGCCCTGGGGCAGCAGTGGGGTCCGTCCTTCATGGATGCGGGACACAGGCCTGGGGGGTCCGGGGCCGGGGACCCTCTGGAGAAGGCAGGGAGGTGGGGCCCGAGCCCAGACGCGTAAGATGGACCAACAAGGGAAGGAAGGAGTCCAGGAGGGACCAGCAGGACAGCCTGGCAGCTCCCGCGTGGCTGGGGGAGGCGGAGGGCTTGAGGCCACTGGGCTGGGTGACGGACCCGAACCAGGGATTTGGGCCTTGGGACGTCCCTCCCCGCTGTTGGCCGCAGCGAGGATGAATCAGAGGGACAGGTCTGAGGCCAGGAGGGGCCTCCTGTGGGGCCCAGGGAGGGACTGGACGATCTCCCTTTTTTCCTCCCTGTTTTTTGAAATCGTGGAAAGACACGCATCACATAAAACCGACCGTCGCGCCGTCTTCAAGCGCACAGCTCAGTGGCATTAAGCTTCCACATCCTCGAATGACCGTCACCACCGTCTCCAGGACTCTTGCAAAACTGACACTCTGTCCCCATTAAACACTCCCCCGTCCCTCCTCCCCAGCCCCTGACGTCCGCCACTTCACTTTCTGTCTATGATGGTGAGGACCCGGGGACTGTGGATTAGTGGAACCACGCGGTATCTGTGACAATGAGCACATGACCCCCCTCCTTCTGACAAGGCCGCGGCAGCAGGAGTGCTGAAGAGGCCCCTCCCGGAGAACCCCGTGGCCTCGCACTGAGGCCGGGCAAGAGCAGAGCTAGCGGGTCTCCTCAGGTGCAGGGCACTCCCCGGGCATCTGGCCTGACGTTGGGGGACGACTTCCCTCCACAGACCTGCCAGATAGTCCCTCTTACCTGTAGTGCGTGACCCACAGTCACTGTGCCCCAAAAAAATTAAATGGAAAATTCCAGAAACAAAGAATTCCTAAGTTCACGGCCTTCTGAGAGGCGCAGTGGAATCTCTCACCTGCTCTCCCTCTGAGGGTGTCTCGGTGCCACTGGCCGTGAGCTCATGGGACGAACACACCACATACTAAATGAGGTGTCTTTGAACAAAGACACACATAGGTTGGGCGCGGTGGCGCATGGCTATCCTCCCAGTGACTCGGGAGGCTGAGGCAGGAGGATGGCGAGTTCAAAGCCAGCCTCTGCAAAACAAGGCTCCAAGCAACTCAGCAAGACCCTGTCTCTAAATAAAATACAAAATATGTCTGGGGAGGTGGCTCAGGGGTCGAGTGCCCCTGAGTTCAATCCCTGGTTATCCCCCCACCCAAAAAAAAAAACCATAAAACAAAATCGTGTATTGATTTGTCGACCAAAATGTGACCAGAGGCTGACAGGGACCTGACCCTCTATTTCTGGTAGGAGCCATGAGCCATTGTTTGCTAATTCGGAGTTCACGGTGGCTTCCCAGAACACAGCTAAGGGAAATCATGAGACTCTGTTGTATTATTTTCAGGCTTTTTTCTTTCTCATTATTTTCTTAACTGATAGAAGGATGGTGCGTACTTACAGGGCACGGCGTGATCACACCCGTAAATGTGCATCCACTGGACGTGTCCAGCCCCGCTAAGTGGCTGGGCCCGTCCATTCAGTAGCTTTCTCTCCCAAACCTTCCCGACCTTCCCCTCTCAAGACCTGTGTTCGAGTCACCTTGAGATCTGGCCATGTTTTTCTCAGAGCAAATTAGGGCTGAGGGGTGGCTTTCTCGGGTCACGTGTTCCCCTAGTGCCTTAAGTAGTTGTTTCTGAGCTCCCAGCCCCCACCCCAGACCCCCCAAGCCAGGTGGCCTGAGTCCATCCCCACCTGGCCCTGGTCCCTCTTGTCTCTCCACAGTGACCCGTCAGGGGAGGAGACCCTCAGTCTGCAGGTGCCTGACTCCATCACCAGCTGGGTGGGGGAGGCCGTGGGCCTCTCCACCTCACGGGGCCTGGGAATTGCCGAGCCCGCCCTGCTGAAGACCTTCAAGCCCTTCTTCCTGGACTTCACGCTGCCCCCTCTTGTTGTTCGTGGGGAGCAGGTCAAGGTCCCACTCAGTGTCTACAACTACTTGGGCACCTGTGCTGAGGTACCAACCCCCCAAATGCATGGCTTTTCCTATCTGCTGGGGGAGCAGGGGCGGGCCTTGTTGCAGTCAGGGTGCAGGGGTGGAATGGGACCTGGGTGAGGAACTGGGTGTCACAGCATCTCTGTTACCAGGGAGACGGGGTGAGATGGTGTCTTAGGCTGTTTTGCATTACTATGGCAAAATGTATGAGGCTGGATAACTTTAAAAAGAAAAGAGGTTTATTCTTTTCTTTCATTTTTTTATCTTGGTGCTGGGGATTGAGCCCAGGCCCTCTCACATGCTGAGCACACTCTCTCCTCTGAGCTATACCCCTGGCCCCAGGAGGTTTATTTTGGCTCATGGTTCTGGGGATCCAAGGTCAAAAGCTCGCATCTGGGGATGGTGGTGTGGAGCATCACATGGTGAGGGACGGGGACGGCTCCTCTGGTGTCTGCCTCTTCCTAAAAAGCCACCCACCGAAGGTCCCACCTCTAAACTCCATAGTTGGTTGTTTCTGCCCGTGACACCCCTCAGCCGGGTTACATGTCACCACTGACACTTGGCTGTTGAGTTTCCATCTTTCTCCATGGAAGAACTTTCTGGAAGAGGGATGTGGGAGATCTTGAGCATCCTTCAACCTGAGGGCGCTGAGGCTTGGGTCCAGCTGGCCTTTCCTGTGGCAGGATCCAGGCTCTGTCACCTTAGCTCCTCCTGTGTCCTTCCCTCTGTGTCACACCTTGATGCCTGTGCACCCCAAACTCAGCTTCTGCCCTCACCTTGTGGTCCAGCCTTTGCCTGAACCCAGGCTCCCGCGAGTGCTGGGCAAGCACCCCCCACTGACCACAGCCGCTGTCCACCACTGAGCACACCCCCAGCCCCTTTGCAGCTCAGAAAGAACAGACACCAAGTTCCAATGACAGCTGAGCCGGCCGGGGCCAGGGGTCGCTGGCGTCTTGCTTAGCCTGAACCCAGCAGGTGCTCCCGGTTGGCTGGCTGGACAAATGGACGTGGAGCGAGAGCTCCTCTAGTCTGGGAAGGCTTTAAACACGTAGATGCACATGCAGTGCACACGCATTCAGAAGGCACAGGCACGCACCTGTACGGTGGAACGTGGGCTGCACACACATGCTCACAGCAACACAAGATGCACACACCTGCACCCATATGCACCCACATGCACCCACATGCATGCCGGTGTGTGTGCACCCTGTGCTTGCTCAGGCTGAGCACGTGTGCACCAGAGACACACGTGTGCACACACACAGCCATACTCTTCCCCAGGGAGCCCTGGGGTTGGGGAGACAGTCAGAGGGAGCCCCGTGGGAGCCTGGCAGTGGGTCGGGTTGTCTCCATCAGGAGCCCCAGGGTGGTGTGGCGGGAGAGGCTGCCTTTGAAGCCCCCATGGTCCTGGGGGCTGCAGGGACCTGTGGGGACGCAGGGCTGGGAGAGGAGCAGGCCCAAGCTAGTCAGGGGCGGGCACAAGCCCGCAGCAGGGCAGCCAGACAGCGCCGGGGTTTGCCTGATTGGAAGTGGAAAGGGCCTCTGAGGACGGCGCGGCCTCTGGAGAGGGCTGGCAGGGCTGGACCTGCGGTGGACAGTGGGGGATGGAGGCCGGCCTGGATTCCAGGTGCCATGAGCAGTGCCGTCCCCGCAGGTGCACGTGAAGATCTCCGTGCCCAAGGGCGTCCAGCTGGCGGGGCACCCCAGCAGACGGCACCTGACCAAGGAGATGTGTGTGGCCCCCGGGGAGACGGGACCCACCTGGGTCGTCCTGTCCTTCAGCAACCTGGGGCTCAGCAACATCACAGGTGGGGACCCCATGCTCCCCTCCAGCCACCAAGGACTCCAGGCTCTGGCCCCACGGGGGCTATGGGGCGGATGGGCCAGCAGGTGAGGTCAGGACCGTCCCGAAGGACAGGACGGCAGCTGGGGCCAGCAGGACAGGGGGGCAGCTCTGGGGAGAGGGCCAGGGCCTCACCTGGGGGGCGCGGGGCTGTCGCGGTGCCAAGCCCACGTGTGCGCGTGTACCCAGAAATGCGTGCACACGCGCCCACACATGCACACGGCACCTGCACAGAGGCACACGCGTGCCTGACACAGGGGGAGGGAGGGGCAGCCCACCCTGGCGGGGACCTGCTCTGACAGCCACCAAATCCCCACAGCCAAAGCCCTGGCCTATGGAGACGCAGGCTGCTGCCGGGACGGGAGGCCCAGCAGACACGCAGGGGAGGGTCCCCCCGACAGGAGGGTCCCCGCCGGGGCGGATCACATCCGGCGCAGCCTAACCGTGGAGGTAGGCCAGGCCCCACCCGCGGGGCCAGAGTGGGCCCCAGCCCTGGGGGGGGGAGCAGCTAGGCACACGGTTGGAGCCACAGCCGGGCAGCACACGGGTCTGGATCAATGACTCAGGGACAGCTGGGCGGGGGGGAGCTCCTTGCTGGAGGACAGTGGCCTCTGGCCCCTCCTCGCAGAGCTGAACAGGTTGTGAGGTGGCCCTGCACTCTGGAGGGGCTGGAGGGAGTGACCCCGACCCCTGCCCGACCACTTTTGGGGGCCATGTGCGTGTCTCCTAGTTCTGCCCTTTTCCAAGGCAGTTTGCGGGACTGTGAGGTGTCCTGCAGCAGGGGAGTCCAAGGTCAGGGCCCGTGCAGACCTCCCAGGTGTGAACCCGGGACCGCCTCTTACCTGTGGGGCCCACAGGTGTCCTGGCTGTCCAGCCCTGCTGTGGATAACGCACGGGGTCTCGCTCCCCGCCGCCAGGGATGGGGACCAGAGACAGGTACATGGACGGCTCCCAGCCCAGAGAGGTTGAGTGAGTGGCCCCACGTCACCCAGCAGAGGGTGGATGTGCAGGGTTCTCTAGAGAAACAGAACCAAAGGGAGGCAGACAGACAGACGCATGGTTTCAGTAGACAATGGGCCACACGTATGACGGTGGTCCATACAATCACCACGTAGGGACGTCAGAGCAGCTGCAGCCTGTGTGTAAATACGCTCTATGATGTTTGCACAATGACAAGGTCGCCCAGGACACGTTTTTTAGAACATATCCCCGTTGTGAAGTGACGTGTGACCACATAGATCGGGGTTTACCATACATACATTCATACAGATGTCGAACGAGATTTATGATCAGGCCGCGGCCCACATGACTGTGGAATTGGAGCCGTCCCGTGACTTGTCCCCTGCGGTGTCGCTGAAGGCTTGAGAGCCATGGAGACAAGGGCGGGGATCCCGGGCCCGGGGGTCAGAGGACCAGCAGCACCGGGGGCAGGAAAAGAGTGAGGTCCCAGCCCAGGAAGATGGCGGGCAGAGGGGAGTTTAACCCTCCCTGCCTGGTTACCTTATTTGGGCCTCAGCAGGTAGCATGGTGCCCATCCACATTGGGGAGGGACTGACTCACCCCCAGAGATACACCCGGAAAGAGCCTCTAGCCACTCTGGCCTCCCATGACGTAGTCAAGGCGACACCTAGAATTAGCCATTGTGGAGGGAGTGGGGCCCACAGCTACCTTGGTGCAGCTATTCCTGTGTGCTAGTCAGCTTTCTGTGACTGTAACAAATACAGACGATCAGCTTATAAAGAGAAGAGGTTCATTGTGGCTCACGGTTTTGGAGGTTTCGGATGGCTGGGCCCCTTGCTTTGGGACCTGTGGCGAGGCTGTACATCACAGCAGCAGTGCATGGGGAAGCCGAGCCACTCACCTTATGGCTGGAAAACCAGAGAGAGAAAGATGAAGGGGCTGGCATCACCCTATCCCCTTCCAGGCCACACCCCCAATGACCTGAAGGCCTCCCTCTAGGCCCCACCTTTTAAAGGTCCCCTTACCTCCCCAAAGCCTTCATCACAGGGGCCTTTGGAGACATTCCAGACCCAAACTCTAGCAAACCTTTGAGGTCTGGGAGTTAAATTCTAGGCACCTGTTTTTTTTTTTTAGTTGATATGTAATATTCATACATATTTTCGGGGTAACAGTGTGATACTTTAGTCCATGGATACGATGTATAATGACTAATCAAGGAAATCAACATTTCCATCTCCTGATCCAGGACCCTTCAGACTCTCCTAGTTATTTGGATGTGTCGCGGACCATTGTGACTGTAGTTCCCCTTCTGTGCTTTGGAAAATCAGAACCTTCTTCCACCTCCTGGGCTTTGGTGTCCTTTACTGTCCCTTGCTGTCTCTTGCCTAACCACTGTCTGTGTCCCCTCCCTCCCCCTGTAGTGACCGCTATCCCGGTCTCTCCTCCCGTGAGATCAATGTTTTTAGCTTCCTCAAATGAACCAGGACGCCCGCCGTCTCTGCACCTGGCTTCCTTCGTTAACGTGATGTCCTCCAGTCCCATCCGTGTCGCTGCAAGTGACAGGACTCGCCATGTCCTCTGCCTGAATAGTCCACAGTGTCATGTCCACATTCCCTTTATCCCTGTATCTGTCTATGGCCCCTCGGCCGAGCCCGCATCTTGGCCCTTCTGTGAAACAGCTGATGGCCTTCTGGGCTCCCGGGGCACAAGACAGAGATGGGAGCCCAGGTGGACAGGCAGGAGACAGGACACGGGTACAGACGCGGTGGAGGTGGAGGTGGCCTGGGCCTTTCACCGTGCTCTTGGACGTCTGTCGGGGCCTCGGATCCCACAGCCTCTCTGCACAGTGCTCTGGGCACCCGGGGACCAGAGGGCAGTGGGGGGGGGCAGGGCTGGGCACGGGGAGCAGGCGAGATTTACGTGGCCACTTCACAGCGTGATGGCGAGGCTCTGTGTCGCCACCCGGACCTAGGAGGTGGGTGACCAGGTCACTCCTGTGTGCCTGTGACCCTGGTGTCACCCTGGGTTCCCCACAAGCCCCGGCAGCTCACTTGCACGGTCCAGACTCGGAGCTGCTGCCCTGGGAGTTCTGGACGCTCCTCTGTGCCAACTGTCCCCACCACCCCGTCCCTGCTCTCAGTTGCTCCATTTCTGTTTCAGCCTGAAGGGGCGCCGCGGTCCTACACCTACAGTGCTTTCTTCTGTCCCAACGGTGAGTCCTGTGCACCCACTGAGGAGCCACCGGGCCCCTCCCCTACCACACGGTGACAGCTCCTTCACTGCAAAGCCAGCGCCCCCTCCCCGGGGACATTGGGCACAGTGGTCAGGAGGTCAATGGTCTCCTAAGTTGCCAACGCTGGCCTGGATCTGGCAATCCTCCTGCCTCAGCCCTCTGAGCCGCTGTGGTTATAGGCACCACCACCATGCAAGGTCCTAGTGCTGCCGTGAAGCAGAGTCTTCCATTTTGGTGAAACCCAGCTCACCATCCTCCCTTTGGTGAATCACACTTTGTTGTTCCTGAGACATCTTCACGAGTCCTGTTTCCTTAAGGTTCTAAGTTTCTGGTCTCTAAACGGCAATGATCTATTTGGAGATGATTCCGGATACCTTGCAAGGTATGGGCCAGCGTTCATCTTTCTGCGCGTGGGTCACCAATTGCTCTGGCACCATTTATATGAAAGACTTTTCTAATGCCAGCTGCTTAGGAGGCAGGAGGATGACAAGGTCAAGGCCAGCCTGGGAAACTTAGCAAGACCCTGTCTCAAAAACAAAAAACCAAAAAAACGGCTTGGGGATGTGGTTCAGCAGCAGAGCGCCCCGGGTCCAGTCCTCTCTGTATGGAACGTCTTTGCTCCTTGTTGAAAGTCAGTAGCCCACATGTGCCTGGGTCCACTCTGGGCTCCCTGTTTCTGTTCCCTGGAAGCGTTTGCCTTTCCTGTGCTCTCACTTCGCGGTGACCACTGTAACTGTACACTGAGCCTCCATGCCCAGTGGTGAATCCTTCAACATTGTTCTTTACTGAAGCCGTTTGGGGTCCCCTAGGTCCTTTGCATTTCCAGAAAATTCGAAAGTCAGTGTAGCAACTTCTCTAGGATTTTGCTTGGATTTGCATTGAGTCCGCGGATCAGCTTGGGGAAGATCAGTGTGTCTGCAGCATTTCCTCCTGACCCCGTGGAGTCTGCTCTCCGTGGATCTGGGTCTTCTCTTGCTTCTATCAGCAGCCTGTGCACTTTCTGGCACCTTGCATGTCCCTAGCTGGAGTTACCCCGGGTGCCACCGTCAGTGCTGCTATTGAGCCACCATGTTTCTGCAGCTGTGTGCAGAGTCCTGGGGAGATTGCAACCCTGTCCGGTGGTCCCTCCTGTGCTCACCTCCTGTACTGACTTCCTATGCTCACCTTCTCTACTTATCTCCTATGCTCACCTCCTGTGCTCACCTCCTACTCGCCTCCTTGCTTGCCTCCTGTGCTCATCTCCTACTTGCCTCCTGTTTTTACCACCTGTGCTCACCTCCTGTGTTCGCCTCCTGTGCTCACCTCCTGTGCTCGCCTCCTAGCCTATGTGAGGGTGGCAGATTCCTCCAGGCTCCCTCTCAACTTCCAGCCTCCCTTCCTCCATCCAGAGAGACTCCACATCTCCACCCCCAACAAATATGAGTTCCAGTACGTGCAGCGGCCGCAGCGTCTCACCCGTTTCGATGTGGCCGTGCGAGCACACAACGACGCCCGTGTAGCCTTGTCCTCGGGGCCCCAGGACACAGCGGGCATGATCGAGATCGTCCTGGGGGGCCATCAGAACACCAGGTCATGGATTGCGACCAGCAAGATGGGTGAGCCCGTGGCCAGTGCCCACACGGCCAAGATCCTCTCCTGGGACGAGTTCAGGACGTTCTGGGTCAGCTGGCGCGACGGGCTCGTTCAGGTACCCGGGGCTGCCTGGGTGGGCACGGGAGCCTCGTGCCCCTCTGGTATCCACTGCTTCCTGTTCTGGGCCAGGCTCTGTTGGGGGCAGGGAAGAATGAGGGGAAACACAGGGCCCCTCAGGTGGCTCACAGTCTGTCTGGAGCTGCTTAAAAGAAAGAAAGAAAAGAAAAAAGAGAAGAAAAAGTAAGGGTGGTGGTGGCCAGGGAGACTGGGTACGAGCAGGTGAAAGGGGGCGCTTTCTGGGCCCAGGAAGGGGACTTAGAAAAGGAACAGCTGGCACAACGTTTGGGGGAGTGGCACAGCCAAGCTGGGCTTTGAAGTATGAATAGGAGTTCACCTGGTAAAACAGGAGCAGAGATGTCCCAGGTACAGGGAGCGGATCTGTAAGGCCCAGAAGTTCCTAGAAGCCCAGTGACAGGTGACCTCTGATGTCCCTCGCTGCTGACTCCCCGAGGACCCTGCTTCACACCGGGGCTGTGGCTGAGGCCCCTGACCATGTTCACAGGTGACGGAATGTCGCTGCATGCTTCCTGCCGGCGTCCAGTAGCCTTGGTCTCTTTTTCCAGGTTGGCCATGGTCCAGAGCCATCCAACGAGTCCGTCATCATGGCCTGGACCCTCCCGAGGCCACCGGAGGTCCCGTTCATTGGCTTCTCCACGGGCTGGGGCTCTGTGGGCGAGTTCCGCATCTGGCGGAAGATGGAGGTGGATGAGAGCTACGGCGAGGCCTTCACCCTGGGGGTCCCACGTGGGGCCATCCCTGGGTCTGAGCGGGCAGCTGCTTCCCTCACAGGTGTCTGACCACAGCCTGGCTTGGGGAGGGCGGGGGGCAAAGGGGTGGGTGGGCCAGATGGAGGCAGGAGGTGTGGGAGGAAGCTCAGGTGAGACAGAAAAGTGGAGAGGAAGATGGGACCCGAAGGAGGGTTATGAAGAAGCCGTCAGGTTGGGCCACAGAAGAGGCACAGGGGCAATGGCAGCCTTAGTGCGTCATGAGGAAGCTAAAGAAGAAGAAAAGGAGGTAGGTTCAGGGAACAGCACTTATCCCAGGGGGCCTATTGGCAGGGTCTGGGACAAAGAGGTCAAGGAGAGGACGTCAGAATACCGAAGGGATGAGAGAAAAGAAGACCAGAAATTTAAAGAGAGAGAAATAACATTATAATGCACTAATATTCCATAATATCCTGTGTGTACGAAACTTTAAAACAATCTAAATACTCATGGTTAAAGAGGAAACCACACTTAATAGTGGAAATTAGAAAAAAGTATTTAGAATGGCTAAATTGACTTCCTGACATTTGTGGGACGCAGCTAAAGCTGCACTTTGAAGATAATTTATAACCTTAAGATGCATCTATTTTAAAACCTAAAAAGAAAAAACATTCAAAAGAGTGAAAAACTAGAGAGTGCACATCCAAGTGACAGCTAGGAAACACAGAAGCATGTAGGAGAGAGAGGGCAGGTGGCCACCAAAGCCGGGACACCAGGCTGTCTGGGTGGCCCCACAGGGCAGCACCGGCAGTCAGAGGTTGGTGTCCAGTGTTGGAGCAGCTGGCCCCACCCTGGGAGAAGCCGTTCCTGTGCTCTACACTTGGGCACGGCCTCCAGCCTGCGGCCCCCCCCCCCGCAGGCGACGTCATGGGGCCCACCCTGAACCACCTCAACAAGCTCCTGCGCCTGCCCTTTGGCTGCGGAGAGCAGAACATGATCCACTTTGCCCCCAATGTCTTCGTCTTGAGGTATCTTCAGAAAACCCAGCAGCTCAGCCCTGAGGTGGAGAGGGACACCACTGACTACCTGGTCCAGGGTATGGGGCCGGCTGCCTGGGGGAGGGGGAGGGGGGAGGGGAGGGGAGGGGTGGGGGAGAGTGGGGGAGGGGGAGGGGAGGGGAGGAGAGGGGAGAGGGAGGGGGAGGAAGGGGAGGAGAGGGGGAGAGGGAGGGGGATGGCTCTGCTCACAGTGGGTGCAGCCTTCTGGGGGTGGCTACAGGCCAGGTGCAGTGGGCCAAGGAGGCCATTCAGGGCAGCCCCAGTCTGTCACTCTCCCCAGGAGCCTGGAGTTGTGCCGTTAGGATGACTCTTTATATTGGTGCTTGGCCACAGGAGAGCGAGTGTCTTTTTTTTTTTTTTTTTAATGGAGATCTTTATTTCACAACAAAAGTAATATAATCACATAATTTTTTGAATTTGGGAAAGAAAAGTTCAGTGTGGTCATTACAGTTGGCTCTGAGTTGACCCAATAGCTGCTGTTTGTGCCTAGAACAGTGAACATCTTCAGGAATAAATAGGACAGCGCTGGGCACCTTCCTTTCCCATGAAGGAGGCCCTTAGGGTGTGTGGCGGGCCGGGATCTGAGGCCTGTCCCCTCAATACGCCTTGGTCCCAAGAGGGGGCTGGTAGAAGCTGGGGCCTTCCTCCTGTCATGGGCACCTGCTCTGTGCTGTGCAGGACTGTCCCTCGCAGTGCCCCCGCTCCCCGTCTGTGTCATGAGGGAGTTAAGTTAGCTGATGGCAAGGTCCTGGGGTCTCCTGGGCTTTGCTTCTGCCCTTGGGCTGGAACTGGAGTGACCGGGGAGCCTGACCCAGATGGAGGAAGGACCCACGTGTGCCCAACCCAGAGCTCCCGGGCCCCACTCGGGGGAGGAAACAGAGGCACGTGGGCACCCAGGTTCCAGGGGCCAGACGGGGTCCCGACTCCTGGCTGTGAGGCTCTGTGGGCTCTGCTGCGCTGGAAGCCTCCACCAGGCTTTGGTGACCTGGAGTCACCTGTCATCATGGACAGGAAAGGGACACACGTGTGATGGTCAGCGTTCAGCTCCCAGATGGAAGCAGAGGGTCAGAGTCTGGCCCCAGGAAGCAGGCCATGGCCCTCAGAAAGGCCAGGCGCTCAGGACGTGTGGGCCTGGGAGGGGGTGGACACTGATCGAGGGTGCCACCTTGAGGTGGTGCATTTCATTGGTCACCTGGGCACCACTGAGGGCTGGCATGTGACCTCCCCACAATGCCACAGAGGCCGGTTAGAAAATGAGGCAGAGGTCACAGTGGCCCCACATGCAGGGGTGGGGCAGTCTCAAGAACCCCAGGAGTGTGAGTGTCAGTTTCAGGGACCCAGGTGTGGGTGTGGACAGTTTCAAGGACCTGACAAGTGGATTGGGGGCCATTTCCAGAGCCCTAGACGTGAGGTGGCATTGTGGGGGGGGGGGTGCCAGGCCCGGGCCCTGCAGGCAGCCCCGGGGCAGCTGTTCAGCAGAACCGGTCCCCTTCTTCCCGTAGGGTACCAGCGCCAGCTGACCTACAGGCACCAGGACGGTTCCTACAGTGCATTCGGGGAGCGAGACACGTCGGGGAGCATGTGGTGAGTCCCTCCCCACCCTGGGCACATGGACACTCAGGCTCTGAGACCTGGGGTGGGTGGCAGGAAACGCAATGAGAAACAGAGACAGCTGTGGTCCCTGCCTCGGGGTCCCCCCGGGGGGGGGGGGCAGGGTGGCCGGGGCTGGGCACAGCAGTGTCATTGCTGGGATTCTTTCTGCTGTTGTTACCATGGTGACCGGAGCCCAGCCCCTGCTCGCTGGCCCCTGGGTGCTCTGAGCTCAGGAATGGGGGTGATCCGGGGCAGGAAGAACTGGGCAGGGAGAGGTCATGGGCCAGGCCACGGCCCACTAGGGCTGGGGATGCCGGGAGGTGGCTGGTGAGCAGGGTCCCTGGCCTGGGGTGCCACCAGCACAGAAGGACCCACTGGGGGCTGGGCCAGCTGGCCACGTGCCCTGGGGTGCTCCGGCCTTGGCAGTCCTGGGCATCACCGTGGGGCCCACCCAGCCTGGGTCTCCCCTGCCAACCCTACGCCCCCACCCGGGCTCCTCTACGGTGGCCATAGAAACCGCGTCCCTCACCGACAGAGCGCCCGCTGCCCTCAGCAATGCTGGGGGAGAGCGGGGGACACGCCGCTGAGCCCTTTCCTGCAGGGGCCCAGCTTGGCCGCCTGCCCCCCACCCGAGAAACCTGTGTATGTCTGGCTGATCCCCAGAGGCCCCCAGGAGGTGACCCTGCTCGGTGACACCCCTAGCCCCACCGCATCCTCTTTCAGGCTCACAGCCTTTGTCCTGAAGTCCTTCGCGCAGGCGCGGAGCTTCATATTCATCGACCCCCAGGAGCTGGCCGCTGCCAAGGGCTGGATCATCCAGCAGCAGGGAGCTGACGGCGCCTTCCCCGTGGTGGGCAGGATCCTGAACAAGGACATCCAGGTGAGTGGCCTCGCGGCCTGTCCACCGCTCCTGCTCCTCGAAGCTGGGCTAAAGGAAGCGCTGGACTAAGGCTGGAGGCGGGGCTGGGCGCTGTGGGGGGGAGTGTGGCCTGTGCTGGGCAGGGGCGGGGTCTGGTCAAGGGGCAGGGCGTAGACAGGGCGGGGCCTGGGCAGGGGCGGGGCCTGGGCAGGGCGGGGCCTTTCTGGGGCCGGTTCTGGGCAGAGGCGGGGTCTGGACAGAGGCGGGGTCTAGGTAGAGGGGGCGTCTGGGCAGAGGCCGGGTCTGGGCAGGGGTGCTGGGGGTGGGGGAGGGGCAGGGTTACAGTGGGAGCAGGGGCTAAGGCGGGGGCAGGACCCTGGCAGGAGATGGGCTGTCCCCTTTGGGACAGGGATGAGGCCTGGGAGTCCTCTTGCAGGGTGGGATCCACGGTGCAGTCCCGCTGACGGCCTACGTGGTGGCTGCTCTCCTGGAGACTGGCACAGTGTCCGAGGTGAGCCCAAGGGGAGTCCTGGGAGACTGGGGGCCAGGGGTGGGGCTGGAGGAACAAGTGGGAGGTCCCCCCTCATGGCAGGGTTTATTTTTCCTCATTTCTCTTACTCATGAATGAGGCTCTTTCAAACTTTTCATCCACTGAGAACATCCAACTTCTCAGTCTGAGCAGAAAAGAGATACCTGTGGTAACCATGGGGGTGAGAATTGTTGGGAAGTATATTAGTTTTTCATCACTATAATGAAACACCTGAGGCAATTAACTTATAAAGAGAAAAGGTTTATTTTGGCTAATGGTTTTGGTGGTTTCAGTCCATGCCTGGCTGAGTGGATTGAACAACAGACATTTATTGCTGACAGTTCTAAAGGCTGGGAAGTCCAAGACCAAGGTGCAGGCAGATTCTGTTCTTGGTGAGGGTTCTCTTCCTGGGGTGTCTGCCTTTCACTGTGTGCTCACCTGACCTTTCCTTAGTGTATGCACACAGACTGAGAATTCTGGTGACTCTTCTTATAAGGACACTAATCTCATCATGGGGCCCCAGCTTAACGACCTCTTCTAAACCCCTCCTCCAGCTATCATCATATTGGGGGTTAGAGCTTCAATATGTGAATTCTGGGGGACACAAATATTTAATCCATAACGTTCCTATGTCATCCCTAAAAATCTCCATGGAAGTTTAACAATCATCAAGTCGTCTCTTAAGTGTGTTCTCCTGATGTCCCTTCCTGTGCCTTTGACCGTCACTCCAGGTAGAGTGAGCCACATGCTGGCTGAAGCACCATAATTGCCCTGACTGCTGGACCCCTTCCTCTGTTTCATTTCACAGCCTCCTTCCATCATTGATTTCCTCTTGTCCCTCAGTGTCCAAAGGGGATTGTTTCCAGGACCCTCCACAGACACCAAAATCCAGGGATGTAAAATCCATGTCCCTTCTATCAAGTGGCATAGCACTGGCGGAGAACCTATTCGCATCCTCGTTTATACTTTAAATCATCTCTTTGTGACCTATAATACTTCACGCAATGCACATATATCGTTCTTTTGCATAGATTCAGAATATTTCAAGACCTGTGGCAAACTCAAGTTTTGCTTTTTGGATCTTTTTCCCATTTTTTTTTTAATTCCTGTTTGGCTGGATCCATGGATGCAGAATCTGCAAATATGGAGAGCCTGCTGTACTGAGAAAAAGTACTGGGAGGTAAACTTTTGAGGTCTTGCATGTCTGAAAATATTCTCATCCTGCTTCAACACTTGAGTGATAGTTGGGCTGGGTATAGAATTCTCTCTTGGCCCTCACTTTCCTGTAAGATACAGGATTCCATTCCATCCTCTTCTAGTTTCCAGTGTTCTGTGGAGAAGTCGCTTGTCTTTCTGAGTACTTTTCCTTTGAATATGGATTTTTCTTTCCCCTGAAAGTTATCAGATCTTCTCGTTGTCCACAGCACTTTGTGCTTTATGACACACACTGTGAGGTGAGGATTTTTTTTTTTTTCACTTTCTATGCTGGGCATCCAGGGAGCCCTTTTCCATAGGAAATTTATAGGTACTAATAGGATGAAAATAAAAAAGGATCTTTTGGACTGAGGGTGTAGCTCAGTGATCAAGCACTTGCCTAGTTTGATTGAGACTCTGGGTTCATTTCCAGAGTCTGTAAAAGAAATATTGTGAGAGTAACTAAGAGTTAGCCTTGCTCACCTGACCTTTCCCTAGTGTATGCACACAGACTGAGAATTCTGGTGACTCTACTTATAAGGACACTAATCCCATCATGGGGTCCTACCTTAATGACCCCTTAACATCAGGGAAGAGCTCTCTGAAGATGTGGTATTTCCCCTTCTGATAAAATATAAGCCTTCAGAGGGCTGGGGTTTTTGTCTCTTATTACTAAATATACTCAGTAGGCGGTGCTTGCCTTGGACAGAGTACGTGTCCCATAAATATTTGTGGAATGGAAGAAAAAGTTGATACCTAAATGATGAGATGGAGCAGCCATGTGAAATGTGAGAGAAGATTGTTTCTCACCAAAGGAGTGATGAGACAGTCCCCTAGCCTGTGGTGACTCTGGACGTTCCCAGTCCTCACGCCTGCTAGGTGAGCGCGCCACCACCGAGCCGCAGCCCAGCCCCAGACACGAGGAGCTTGCGGAGAGGGAGGCTGATGTTCCCCAGGGCCGGGTCACCACCAGGCCTTGCCCTGGGTCACGTGCTTCCCGCTGACATTCAGGTGGTCTGCGGACGTGGACCATCACAGACGGTGGCTCTGCTGGGGGGGGCGCCCTCAGACTTGTCTCTGTGCCCTCCACCTCCTCCCACCCCCAGGACACCCCATTTCTCAGAAAAATCTTCCTCTGCCTTCTCCAGGTCCTCCCAACCCCATCTTCCCTGACCTGGGGGTTTCCCCAGGGAAAGGGCGAATTCCCCCCTGGGTCGGGGCCCTGAGCCCCTGAGGTGGCGGAGGCAGGACCTGCTGTCTCAGTACCGGGACCAGAAGGTCCCTGAGGGCGCTCAGGAGTGGCCTTCTTTGCTTCTCCCAGCCTGTGGTGACTCTGCACATCCTTAGCTGTGGCCACGTCATCCCAGCGTGTGCCACCATGGTTGCCTCCTCCGTGTCTTCTCCCCTTCTTCTTCTTCTTTTTTTTAAATCTTAATGACTTCATTTCATGTTTTATGTGTTCTTCTTTTTAGCTACACGTGACGGTAGAGTGTATTTTGACATATTATACACACCTGGAGCCTGACTTCCTATTCCTGTGGTTGTATCCATGCCGTTTCACTGGCCGTGTGTTCACATATGAACACAGGGAAGTTTGTCTGATTCATTCCACTGTCTTTCCTACTCCCCTCCCCCTCCCTCCTCATTCCCCTTTGTCTAATCCAATGAACTTCTGTTCTTCCCTCCACTCCCTCTTTTGTGTGTTAGCATCGCACATCGGGGAGAACATTCAGCCTTTGGTTTTTTTTTTTTCTTTTTTTTTTCCGGATTGGCTTATTTCATTTAGCACCAGAGTCTCCAGTTCCATCCATTTGCCAGCAAATGCCACAGTTTCATTCTTTTTTATGACTGAATAATATTCCCTGTGTGTGTGTGTATGTGTGTGTGTGTGTCTTACATTTTCTTCATCCATTCATCTGCTGAAGGGTACCTAGGCTGGTTCCATAGCTTAGCTATTGTGTATTGACCCACATTATGTGGCCATGTCACTATAGTATGCTGAGGTTAAGTCTGTCTTCTCCTCTTCTAAGGATATTTATCTTTGGATTTAGGGTCACTTTATCCAGGATGATCTCATCTCAAGATTCTTAATGATATTTGCAAAGACTTTTCCAAATAAGATCACACTGGGCCGAGAGGTGGCTCAGTAGTAGTAGAGCACTTGCCTAGCCTGTGTGAGGTCCTGGGTTCAATCCCCGGAATTGCCCCCAAAAATAGAGGCTACCCAAGTTAGGTTACGTTTACAGGTTCAGGGGACATATCTCTTGGGGGTAGGGGCACCATCCAACCCACAGCACCTGCACTGGAATCAGATGAGCTTGCCCCCCCCAAAAAAACCAAAAGACCTGGGTCCCTCTGAGCCTGGTTGTGAACACTTTTTGTAAATAATAGAGTTTCTCAGCTAAAGCAACAGATGGGGCGGGGTGGGTCCTTCCCGGCTCGGTTTTCATAGCATCCTTGCCCACGTGGCCTGGGGTAGCTCCCATGTCAGCATCTCTGGACTCATGGGTCACACCTGGGCTCTGGCTAGTCCGCCCTGCTCCTCCCCAGATCCTCTCTGGGGAGCTAAATCTCACCCCACACCTAGAGGCGATTCCCATGCTTTGTCCTGGTCTAAGGATCAAAGGTTTGGGGACACGTTCTCTCTGTGACCACAGCAGTTAACTAACGCTGCGTTATCTTAACTCCACGGCTTCTACCGGTGGCCGGCAGAGCGTCTCTGCTAGTTGGCTGAATTGGTTCCTGCTTTAACCACTCACTCTTCCCGTGAGTCCATCTTACTGGGAAGCTCCTCTGAACAAGCCTGTCCTTGGTGATGGCTGTGCCCGTGTCTTCCCACAGGTCATGTTCTAGGGCACAGGAGGGTCGGCGGGTTTCTCTGCAGAGGCACCTCTTGATTCGAGGCCTGGAGGGTGCAGAGGGCCTGGACTGGGGGTCTTAAGGCCAGATGTCTTCCTGAAGCCCTGGCCATGCGTGGGCGTGGACAGGGTTGGCCCTGCCTGCTCCCAGGAGGGTCTCTGCACTGACCTGGCGTATCCCTGAGCATCCTGCCCAGACTCCATTTGGAAAAAGGGGCAAAGACAGAGAAGAAAGGCGGTGGGGTCTGACAGCAGGGGCTGCAGCCCGAGCTCCCGGTGTCACCCCACTCTGCAGGAGGAGAGGGCCGCCGTTGCCAAAGCAAGACGCTTCCTGGAGTCCAGGGGGCCCCTGGCCACAGATCCCTACAGCCATGCTCTGACCGCCTACGCGCTGACCCTGCTCCGCAGCCCCGCAGCCCCTGAGGCCCTGCGCAAGCTCCGCAGCCTCGCCATCACACAGGGTAGGTGTTCCCTGGCCACCGGCCCCGGAGGCCACGGTGTGGGACAGCCCACTCTGAGCTCTTGGACCCTCGTGTGCAACTCAGGAGGTGTCTTAGCTCACTCTTGATGGCTTTGCGTGTAGAATGGTCCACCCAGGAGCGCGCCAGCCGGCCACTCGGTTAGATGCAGTGTTTTGTCCAAGGTTGGGCCTGCCTGAGCGCTTTCCATGCCTGCGAAATGGGGGATGCTGACCCCCAGGGAGGGCAGTGTGGCGGGGTCTTCGACAGGAGATCCCCCAAACTTCTGATGCTGGGCAGGCGGAGGTAGACCCCCATTCTCCCCTCCACTGGTGGGTGAGCCCCGGGAAGGAGGCATTTCCATCTTTGGGGTGTTAGTCCCTCCAGATGCAAAATGATCACCTTTGTGTTCAGAGAGCCCCGGTCACCAAGCCCCCACTTATCCAGACGCCCCCCACCAAGTCCCCTCCCCCACCCCACTCAATTATCCCCCCTCAGCTGCAGCCGCTGCCCCCCTTCATCAGCCCAGGAATTGCTTCCATGCTTGTGGGGAAAGAGGCTAAAATGTAGAATTCTAAAGTCAAGATGGCATCGTCTATTTAAGACCAAATGCTTAGGATCAGGGGTGAGGGTGGGAAGTTGGGGGGAGGGCTGGTTTGTCTCCAGGTTTGAGGGCCTTGACACCTTGGTTGCCTGGACCCCAAGTGGAAACATCTGGGGCTGCAGCAGTACCCAGCCTGGAGGCGGCCATTGATGGGTGATGTCTGCCAGGGCCAAGGGGAGGCAGGCATTGATTAGTGATGTCTGCCAGGGCACAAGAAAGCCTGGGCTGCTTTGTGTTTGAAAATATGAGATGGAACCCGGAGACCCTTCCTGTTCCGGCTGGTTGTCCCTCGGCACCTTCCTCCCCCTGAGGTGTAGTCCCCCAGTATCTCTTCTTGATCCCAGGCACACAGATGCTCCTCAGGGGATGTCAGGCTGCGTGCTGGGCGGGTTGTGGCTGCAGACTAGCTTTGTCCTTGCAGATGGAGTCACCCACTGGAGCCTGACAGGTTCCCGGGGCGTGGACAAGGACGCATTCCTGAGCTTCGGGGATGGGGTCTCTCGGTCAGGTACTGGCCGTCCCAGCCCCCTGTGCGTCCCGCGGCGGCTGCCTCTGGAGCACTGAGACCTGGGTGCCAGTGTTGAAAGAGCCCAGCTGGCCTCTCCCCTTGCAGTGGTCTCAGCAGAGGTGGAAATGACCGCCTACGCCCTGCTGACCTACACCCTCCTGGGTGACGTGGCCGCCGCCCTGCCTGCGGTGAAGTGGCTGTCCCAGCAGCGGAATGCCCTTGGGGGCTTCTCTTCCACTCAGGTGAGCCGGGCAGGGCCAGAGGGGAGACTGGGTCTGGGCAGGGTCACTGCAGGGCTGCAGCCTCGGGGGTCACAGAACCTAACAGTGGGTAGGGGCCAGGGCCAGGTGTTCCTGGACCCTCTGGGAGTCCAGCCCCTGCCTCCATGGGGACACCTACCCAACTCTCCTGGGGTCCCCAGGTCCGTGGGTCTGTCACCTGGTTGGGTCATCCCATCCCCGTGGGTGCCCCGTCCTTGGCTAGGCCTCCCTGGAAGGTGTGGCCGGCTCGCTGGCTCCCGGGGCTAACAGCCATCTCTTCCCAGGACACCTGCGTGGCCCTGCAGGCCCTGGCAGAGTACGCCATCTTGTCCTATGCTGGCGGTGTCAACCTCACGGTCTCCCTGGCCTCCACCAACCTGGACTACCAGGAGACCTTCACGCTGCACAGGGCCAACCGGAAGGTTCTGCAGACGGCGGCGGTGCGTGCTCCTGGAGCCAGGTTTGTGTGTCTTGGCAGGGGAGGCGGCGGCCTGACGGGCTCTTCTCTCTCCAGATCCCCAGCCTCCCGACCGGGCTGTTCGTGAGCGCCAGGGGAGACGGCTGCTGCCTCCTGCAGGTGAGGCTTGGGCGGGCCACCTGACCAAGAGAAGTGGCCACGGGTCCCCTCAGAAGGAGCGTCTTTAGCGATCCCTCAGGAAAACCCATTTGACCCAGTCAATCTGACCACAAGCAGAGCCCGGCCACCCACGGGAGGCCTTGCCCAGGGCACAGGCTATTCCTCCTGAGTGGCCTCAACAGGGACGCTCAGGGAGTCCGCCTGGTCCTCGACCCTCAGCCCACCACCCAGCACTTCCTGGGATTTGGCCCCAAGCTGGGCTGGGGCGGGGAGCCCCGAATTCTGGCTGGTGGTTGGAAAGCAAGCTGTCTTCCTCGCTGGCCTCGGCCTTCCCAACCCCCCCCACGGTGGGAGCGCAGACTCCCCAGTGGACAGAAGGAGAACCCCAATGTGTGGTGAGCCCGGCTCTGCACCCAAAAGAGGCAGCTGGGCTGACAGCTGAGCCTGCACCCACGTCAGCGGTTCCCGGGCTGAGAGGGAAAAGGGTCGCGCTTGGAACTGTCGCAGGGTCATCGTCCTAATTTGGGGCATTCCTACCTCCCCCAGCACCCCATTCTCTCCTCCCCCAGGCCACGCCTGTTAGGCAGGGATGGGTCCCTAAGCTTGTCCTTAACACCCCTAGATCGATGTCACCTACCACGTGCCCGACCCCGTGACCAAGCCTGCCTTCCAGTTGCTGGTGCGCCTGGAGGAGCCCGAGGCTGAGGGGCGCCCGTCCCCTGTGCCCGCCTCCTCGGCTGGGGGCCCGCGGGGTGGGGAGCAGCACCTGGCTGACGATGACGACCCCGCGGCTGACCAGCACCACCAGGAGTACAAGGTGACGCTGGAGGTGTGTGCCAGGTAAGGCCGCTTGCCCGGCCCAAGCTGCCCCGCGGGCGGAGGGCTGCCTGTCCCCAGGGGCCTTCTGGCTCCCGGCTCCCACCAGGCCAGTGCTCAGGGACGGTTTTCGACAAGAAAGTAAGTAAAGGAGGTGTTCTGACTGGACACGACAGCCCCCAGGGATGACCAGAGCAGGAGGGCTGGGTGGGGACAGCCGTACGAGGTGGCACACTGGTCCCCGCCTGACACACCAGCTCCAGGGCCCTTGGTTTCTGACGGGGAGCCTGGGACCCAGCCAAGGTGGACCCTCACCCTCAGAGATGAAGGTGGCCACCCTGAAGGTCTGGGAGCCCAGAGGTGGGTGGATGATGAGTGGTTGCCATGGTACCTGTGAGCCATGGGCGCTGCCCAACCCTGCCCCACCTTAACCCTCACGTGTCAAAGTCCCTGCCGTAGGAGGTTCTGTCTGGTGAATAGGACCAGGTGGCCCAAGCGCCCAGGCAGTGGGTCCAGCTACATTTTCTGTTCCACTGTGAGACTCGGGATGCAGGCAGGGCAGGGGGTGAAGCTGGACCAGACCCAACAGCCTGGCCCCCAGCCCTGCTGGGGACGCCTTGGTTGCTCCCTGAGACGTGTTAGGAAGGTGCCACTGTGGGCCACCCAGGTATAGGGCTGGCCTCCCCGCACCCCAGGGGCTCTGTGCCTGTGGCTCACAGCCTGCCTTCTGTTCTGAACCTCGGCCTCCCCTTCCTTGGCCCCAGCACCTGGCAGGTGACAAGCCCCCAGGGAGCCCAAGCCACGGAAGGAGAGAGTGAGGGCCGGAGCTGGGGAATGACGGGCCTGGGGTCCCCGGCCGAGCAGGCGTGGTCAGCTATCTGGGCTCTTGCTGCCCCATGGGACACACCCCAAGTTGGGCCCCCAGTTGCTTCCCAGGGTGGAGTGTGGGACAGGCCATGGTCCCCCATGGAGAGACTTGGGAGAGGCCCTTTCCTTGTGGCCGTGGCGTCCTGACTATAAAATGGGCTAACAAAGCTGACCGGCCTTACTCTGGCCGGGCCCAAGGCAGACCTCAACAGGACATGGGCTCCAGCGAACAAGGGGGACCAGGAATTCCTCCTCAGGTCCCCAGCCCCCTCTCCCCTCTCTTGGAAGGTGGCTGCACACAGGGTCTTCCAACATGGCCGTCCTTGAGGTGCCCCTGCTGTCCGGCTTTCGGGCTGACATTGAGAGCCTGGAGCAGGTGAGGTAGTGCTGCTGGCAGGGGTGGCCAGGGCCCCGCGGGGGCCTCTGAGCAGGGAGGGGGCAGGGCTGGAGCACCTCAGGCCGCCTTGGCTGGTAGCTCAAGCCGTTTGTACAGTTTTGTGGGTCGTTTTGACTTCTGTTTTAGTTTATTTTGCTTGTCTGGGCAAAGATGGGTCATGGGCCTCCTGAGGGACGGGTGGAGCAGGGAAGGGACTCTTCCTGGAGGCGGACCCCCTGGGACCACCTTTACTATTCTGGATGCCATGGAGGACTGTAGCAAGGGTGCATGGGCTCTGGGGGGAGCGGAGGGCGGGTGGCCGCCATCCTCCGGATAGACCAGTGTCACAGTGTCACCTTGGTGTTTTGTAGGGGAAGAAAGGGGTGGGGAGAGGGCTGTCTTGCCTGAGGCCACAGCTGAGCTCAGGCTGGGGCTTGGGGAAGAGGAGCAAGAAGCAAGCGCTCGGCCCACCTAGGCCCTGGCCCATGAGGGCTTGCTGGATGGCCAGGGGAAGAAGTGACCAGTGAGGGGCAGAGGGTCCTCCAGGATGGACCTGACTTCCCTCTTGCTGGACAGCTGCTCCTTGACAGACACATCGGGATGAAGAGGTACGAGGTGGCCGGACGCAGGGTCCTCTTCTACTTTGACGAGGTACGGCCAGCTGGGGAGCCATGCTCGCTGCTGAGGGTAGAGGCTGCTGTAGCTGCCCGCAGCTCTCTGACGGCCCGGAAGCCACACCCGGCGAAGCTGCAGGCAGAGCTGGTGGTGCTGAAGGCTGGTGCCGGGTGGAAAATCGGGGAGGGGAGCAGCAGAATATTGTTCTTTGATAAAAAGGAGTGAAGCACTGACCCATGCTGTGGGAAAGAAACCAGACACCAAGGCCACTCACGGCGGAGTCTGTTGACATGAAATGTCCAGAACAAGAGAACCACAGAGATCCTGATTAGTGGCTGCCAGGGGCTGGGGGAGGGGAACAGGTAGTGACGGCTGATAGAGAGGGTTCCCTCTGGGGGGCAGAAGTGTTCCCGAGAAGAGGCGAGCGTGCAGCATGGCGAACGCACTCAGTGCCACACACACCCGTGCACGCGCACACAAGAGAGGGAGGGGTCTGAAGGCAGCTTCATCCGAGACTTTTCCCCAGGAAGGACCCACGCTTGAGGCATCACAGAGCAGCCCCCTGGGCCGGTGGTCCAGCAGGGCCTGAGCCTGCCTACTGTCCCCGCAGATCCCCAGCCAGTGCCTGACGTGCGTGAAGTTCCAGGCGCTCCGTGAGTACGTCGTGGGCAGGACCTCGGCGCTGCCCATCTCGGTGTACGACTACTACGAGCCTGGTAGGCCAGCGCTGCCCGCACCCCCAGCCTGGCCCTTCTCCCGGCCTCTCTTAACCCGCCGTCCTCCGCCCCGCAGCCTTCCAGGCCACGCGCTTCTACAACGTCAGCGCGCGCAGCCCACTTGCCCGGGAGCTGTGCGCGGGCCCCGCGTGCAACGAGGTGGAGCGCGCCCCAGCCCAGAGTCGCGGTGAGTCCGCGAGGCCACTGTCGCCCCACCACTGACCTCCTACCACCCCGCCCCACCCCCGCGGGCTCCAGGAAGGGCGTCTTCCTGAGATCAGAGAAAGAAGGGGTCTCCAGATGTAGCAGGGAACAGCACATTAGAGCCGTGGAGCCCGCGCAGCGGAGCAGACGGGGCTGAGCTGGGCGGGGCTGCCTTGTGGAGGGGCGTGGTGGGGCGTGGCTTGGAGGGGTGAGAGCGATAGGGAGGGGCGGGGCATGAAAGAGCATGGTGCGAGTGTGTGTGTGTGTGGGGGGGGGGCAGAACCGAGTGGCCGACTCCCACCGAGTGCCTTTGTCACCTTTCTCACCCACAGCCTGTAGGTTTTCGTGCGTGGCGTAGGGAGGCCGCAGCAAAAGTCTGAGTCGGACTGAGAGTCTCTTAGGACAGTTATTTAAAAATTTCCAAACAGCTTGGGATGGGTTTGGACCGTTTTTAACTTAAGCATTTTTTAAAATGTTTAAGTACCAGGCAAATACCTGCCTCAAACCCCACCGTGTCAGGGCTCGGGTCTCCCACCGTCGGCTCCCTTCCACCCTGGGGGAGGAGTGGTCCTGGCCCCAGGCCTGGAAGTCAGTGCGGACAAGGTCTGGGTTGGGTCCACCGTGCCTAGCAGACCCTACCTCGTCCCCCAGGCTGGTCCCCGGGCGAGCTGGGCCCCGCGGTGGCCCCTGAGGAGGGGGCGGCGATGGCACGCTGCGGCTGCGCTCGCGACTGTGGCGCCCACGCGGACCCCGTGTGCGGCTCGGATGGCGTTGTCTACACTAGCGCCTGCCACCTGCAGGAGGCCGCCTGCCGCCGGCGCGCGCACCTGGAACCCGCGCCCCCGGGTCTCTGCGCCCTCGGTGAGGACTCCACTGCAGCCTGGAATTGGGGGCCCCATCTTGTGCCCCAAGCTGTGGGCATCGACCTCTTCTTTCTTACCACCTTCCCCCTTTTCTCCAGCCCTGGCCCCTTCATCTTCCTGCTCCCGTCTCCCCTCTCTGCCTGCCTGTGCCGCCCCTGCCCTGTCCTTGCCTGCTGCTCGCCCACCCTCTGTGCTCCTGGTTAGCTTCCGCCCACCTGTCTCCCCACACCTCCCTCCTCCTACTTACCCGTTTTTGTGCAGCTCTTTCTGGGTCTCCCCCGGCCTCACTCCACCTTGGTGACCAGTCAGCGTCTCCCAGGTTCCCCGGGCTCAGGCTCCCTCTGCCTCTCCCACCTCTCCTCCCCCCATCTCCATCTTTCTGTCTTTTGATTCCAGGTGGATGTCCTTGTCCCTTGGCTGGCTGGCTGCCATGCCATCTCTGTTTGCACCTGCTCTCTGTTTTGCTAAGTCTCTCCCACCTTCATCTCACCTTGGAGTCTTTCTGCACTCCTTCCCCATGTCTGCCCCTGGGTGTCCCCTCTTCCCTGGTCTGGGACCTTCTCCTCCCCCTCTGTCACTCTGGGCTCCGCATGTACCTCCTCCTCTCCCTCACCCTGTGTCCCTCTGGACTGCCAGCAATCCCCATCCTTTCCTGCAGCACCTCCTGGACCAGGCCCCCCCTCCCTTCCAGAGCAGCAGCCACCAGCCTCTGCGTCCCACTCCTACGATGACGACCCAGCCCTCCTGGGCCCTGGACACGCACAGCAGGGCAACATGCTGAGCGCAGCTGGCCTCGAAGCCCTGCGCTGGACCCCCGAGCCTGAGGGGGAGGCAGAGGGCAGGTGAGCACTGGGCCCACCTCCACCGCCCCTGCAGGCAGTAGAGGGACCTCAATTACAGGGTCACCCCACAAGTTTCTGGGGATAGTGGAGGGGATCCATCTCCTCTAGACTCCACCTGCTCAACACACATCAGACGCCAGCCCCATGTTCCAAGTGAGGTGGGGGAAGAAGGGCTGGGGGTGGCCACGAGGCTCCAGGGCTGCAGGCTCAGCTGGGCTGGCTTCCGGCAGCAGGAACCTCTGGGTGCGGGTGACAGAAAACTCCACCCAGAAGAGGCTTAGGTTTCCAGTTCAGAGGCTGCAGTTCAGTGGTAGAGCACTTGCCTAGCACACATAAGGAGACTTGTTGTTCCATTTTAGTTTTCATTTATATATATATATATATATTTTGGGGGGGTTCTATACAAGGGACACTGGGACATAATGGGTTTAATATAATTATTGAGAGGCCCATAAGTATTTGTTAAACTCCCCTTCTGTGTCCTCCGTTCAATTAATCAGATATATCTTTTTGAATTTTCATTTTAACTTAGCTTTTGATTTTAGCATTAGGATTTTTTTTGTAGGGCCAGAGGTGTCCCTCCGTGGCCGAGCACCTCCCTAGTGTGCCCGAGACCCTGGGTTTGATCACTGGCAGCACACGCGAGGGGTGGGGCCGGGGAGCTCTGGGAATCATAATGCACGTCCGCGAGCTTTTCTCCGTCTACTTAGCATTACTACTGGGTCCACGTCACCTAAAACAGAAAGTCTGAAGTCACTGACATCCATTATATGTCCATTTGTGCTTCCTGACCTTCCTTTATACTAATGCAGTTTTAAACTTTCCCTAAGTGACGACTTTCCGGTTCCCTCTAGGACCTTAGGAGAGGTGGGGTTTTGTGGTTTGTTTTTGAGGGAGGGGGTTCATAGCTCGAGCTGCACATGGTAACACACGCCTGTAGGCTCAGCTGCCGGGGAGGCTCAGGCAGGAGGATGGCTTGAGCCCAGGAGCTGGAGGCTGCTTTGGCCAACAGAGTGAGACCCCATCTCAAAAAAAAAAAAAGAAAATTGAGGAAGCGACAGGTGGGAGCCTCCTGGGGGCAGGTGTGGGAAGGGGACAGGGCTGTGCCCCAGGAGCCTGGCAGCCCCTAGGGAGTGTCTCCTTCTCTCCTGGACAGCCAGAGCGGTTTCTCTTCCTAACGGCCACCACACTCGAAGCAGGATGGCGCCATCTGCCTGCCTGGTCCCTGTCAGCCCGTGACTCTGCCTGGCAGGGGTCCGCCCCAGCCCCCTGTGACCCTGCCTCCAGTCTGGTGGACAGAATGACGGAACCTGCCCGCCCTAGGATGGGGAGTCCTGAGCATGGTAGGGGACAGCTGGAGTGGCTGGGGTCCCCGAGCACCCGGCCTCCACAGCTGCAGGTGGACATCCAGGTGCCCACTCCCAGCTCTGGGTTGGGGCCACAGCCTGACATTCTGCTCCTGGGAGAAGGAACATCCAGGGAGGTGTTGTGGTCCCCGAGTCTTCTTCTGAGAAGACGCAGCTGACCAGAGAAGGGAGACAGCGTCACTGTCCCTCGTCTGTGACTTTGAAACTAAACAAGACACGTGTCTCCAAAACACAGAGCCCTGGACTCTCTCTGGGGCTCTCAGGCCGCTGAGCCTCTAGACCAGGACCTCGGGTTGTGCCAGGACGATGGCTTCCCTGCACCCTCTGCTCTGGCCCAGGACGTCTTCCAAGTGCAGCCTGGACGGCAGAGGGCCCTGTGGGAAGACCACGGCTCCTGGCAAAGGCACTTTGCTCTGCTCCTGGGGCTGGGGGACCTGGGGCCTCCACAGCCCATGTCCCCAGCCCCTGGCATTTAGGGGACGGTTCCTCTCCCAGCAGCTCTGGGGGACCCCAGCCCCAGGGTGGAGGCTGCGTGCTCAGAGCTGCCTGCCTTCTGGGACCCTCCGCCGCCCCAGCCCTTGTCCGTCCCATCTTGTTGCTCCTGGTGGCCTTGGGGTGCCCGTTTCTGTCCCCCTGGGCCTTTTCAAGACGGTATTTATTTCAGCCAGCATTTCTCTGATTTAAGGGGGTAGCACAGACCCCTCCCTGGCTGAGAGGCTCCAGCCTGGGGGTCCTCACCTCTCAGTGCCGGCTGCTCCTGCCAGCCCATGAGGGACAGGCCAGCAGACTTCATCCCCAGGCCGAGCCCTGTCCCCCCCACTGTAGGGCCTGTTGATAAAAATAAAAGCTGATTTCCAGACTCACGGGCCGTCTTCAGCCTCCTGCAGGGAGTGGGAGCCTGGGGGACGCACAGCGGGTGAAGCTCTTCACACCCAGGGCCCGGCAGCTGGTCACTCAGAGCACAGTGGCCAGGTGATGGCCAGGGGCCCTGGGCCTGGCCTTCCAGAGAGGGTGTGTGGGGGAAGGTCTTAGGGTCTAATGCGTGCCCTAGGATCCTCACAGATGGACGTGCGGTTGGAAGAAATGATAAAGCTGTGAGGGTGACCCCAGCTCCCCGGTGGGGACGTCCTGGAGCACTTCAGGGCATGGCCTTAGGTGTGCACCTGAGGCCAGCGGCCCAAAGCCGGGCTGGTCAGACAGACCCAGTGGGGCGCCCAGCGGTGGACTGGCCTGCTCAGGTGGGGCTCCCTCTGCAGCCCCTGCCCTGTCCGGCTGCCTCGTAGCGTGGGGGGGAGCAGAGGTGTGTGTGCCCGGGGCCTGTCCCTGACAGGCACCCGTGTGGCCCCTGGTCCTCCCGACAGCTCAGAGCAGGCTGTGGCTGGCAGCCCTGGCCCCGGCCGCCAAGCACACGTCCACCCTGCCCTCATCCCACTCTGTCCTGCTGAGGTCAGCATCAGGGGATTGGGAAGTCAGACCACTGGGCGGGAGGTCTTCGGGAGCCTCGGTGACGGCGGGAGGCTGACCTTGCTGGTGGTGGACTTGGGGAGCAAGGGTGCACCCCACTCTGATGGTTCAGGGAGTATCCTCGTCCCCACCTCACAGGTGACCACCTCACCTGGTGACGGCAGTGTCACGCCACAGAGCTGAGCCTGGAAGGTGGCTGGGCCGGGAGTCTGCACTTAGCCTCACCCTGTGTCCCTGGGCCGCTGTAGAAAGGCACCAAGTGGCTTAAAAACAACAGATTCACTGTCTCCGTTCTGGAGGCCGGAACCCAAGCGCAGGGTGTCCGCGAGGCTGGCCCGTCCGAGGTGTGTGGGCGGCCTGCCCCAGGCCCTCTCCTGCTTCGACGGCCATGTCACTCCAGCCTGCCTCCTTTGTCACAGGGCTTCTCCCTGGGTCTCTGTGTCCTCTCCCCTTTATGGAAGGACACCAGCCACTGGCGGAGGGCCCAGCTTCCCTCCAACGTGGCCTCATCATAACTAAGGACAGTTACACTGACTTTATTTCCAAGTGAGGTCATGCTCCGAGGTTCTGGGAAGGACGTGGGTTTAGGGGGACACCCTGCTCTTCCCAAGGTGGCCCCTTCCCCCTTGGCCACCCTCCTGAGGGTGTCACGGGAGTGAAGAGGAGCGGGTGCCCGACCCAGGGCTGCCCACCTCCCCGGAGGCCTTGGAGGCCGTGGTGGCTCCTGGCGGCTGGCAGCAGAGCCCCTCCCGCACCTTGTCCCTGAACTCCAGGGACACGTAGTAGTAGATGAAGGGGTCCACGCAGCTGTTGAGCGTGCTGAGGGCCAGGCTGGGCACGTAGGCGGCGTAGAGGTCACCCCAGGCGTCCGGGCTGGGGTTGGAGTAGTGCAGCAGGAGCAGCGCGTTGCTGGGCACGAAGAAGGCCACGGCCGAGGCCAGCACCAGGGCGGTCAGCCGCAGCGCGTGGCTGTAGCGCTGGCCGCCGGCCGCCAGCGTGTGCAAGGTGGCCCCGTAGCACAGCAGCATGACCAGCAGCGGCAGGAAGCAGCCCAGCAGGGCCAGGCAGGTGAAGGCCGGCCGCCAGTGGGAGGCCTGGGCGCCCAGGGGCAGCACGTCGTGGCAGAGCACCCGGTCGGAGCCCGCCAGCCGGAAGGTCTGCTGCTGCAGGGTCAGGGGCAGTGCCAGGGCAGCCGCCATGAGCCAGGTGGCCGTGCAGAGCCCGGCGGTCAGGCGCTGGCCGCGCAGGCTGCGGGCCCGCAGGGGGTGCACCAGGGCCAGGTAGCGGTCCACGCTGATGGCGGCCAGCAGCAGCACAGAGCCGTACATGTGGCCGTAGAGGGCAGCCGTGGCCAGGCGGCAGGCGACTTCGCCGAAGGGCCAGCGCTGGTCCCACAGGTGGTAGGCGAGGTGCGGCGGCAGCACCAGAGCCAGCAGCAGGTCGGCAGTGGCCAGGTTCATGAGCAGCACCGTGGAGGGCAGCCGCGGCACCCGCGTGGCCAGCACCCAGAGCGCCAGGCCGTTGGCGGGCAGCCCCACCATCAGGACCAGCCCGTAGAGCGCGGGCACCAGCCTGGTGGGCACCCAGCCCAGCAGCAGCGCCCGGGAGCGCTCTGGGAGCTCCAGCGCGTCGCTGTCGTTGGCGCAGGGCTGGCCCGGGAAGCTGCGCAGGTGAGGCTGGTCCGGCTGCGCCTCCCCGGGCCTGGGCAAGGGCCCCAGCGTACCCTCTGGGGGAGAGAGGCCGCACCGTCAGCCGGGGCTCCCACCTCCCCCCACTCCAGGGAGGGAGGGGGTGCGGGTGCCCGAGGGGTCCCTCAGCCCGGACCCCCACTGGCCCCTGTGGCTGTGGGTGCCAGAACGTCCCAGCCCCAGCCCCCAGGATCCCCTGGGAGGGCAGGATAAAACTGGACAATTCTGAACAGCGCCCAGCCTGGCGGGGCCAAGGCCAGCGTAGAGGGTGGCCTTGGGCCAACAGTGCCCCCACGCTCCCCACCTCCCTCTCGGCTCTGGGGACCCAGCTCCATCTCTGCGGACGACCACTCCTCACCCCGGGGGCCAGGTGGCTCACCGTCGCCTCCTTCTGTGCTCCAGCCCTCGTCGTAGATGCCGGGGGTCTGGCTGTCACCCACCAGGCCGAGCCCCAGCACCAGGGGCCACAGCAGCAGCCCCCGCATGCTCCCGCAGGCTCGGCTCTGACTGCCGCCTGCCTCCTGGCTTCCTGCCTCGCACCCACCCCCACTGCTTCCGGAGTGGGGAGCTGGCCGCCCTCGAGCCCACGGCCCAGCTGTTCCCGGGAGCCTGTGGGAGGCGTGGGAGTCCTCAGGGCCGGGCTGGGGCACTCACGGGTGCTGTGCCAGCGAGACGGAGGGGGACCCCGGCCGCAGCCCCCACCCAAGCTGTCCAGCCCAGGAAGCATCTGCGGACCGAGTGGCTACATCCTGCTGGCCAGTCACGTCCACAGCTCCTGTTGGATGGCAGTCTGGCCTGCCATGTCCCTGCCCCATCAGGGCACTCAGTCCTTCCTGAGGCCACCCCCTATTTCCTGTCTGTGGTGGGAGGACAAGAGCCCAGCCTCCCTGCTGGGTCAGAGGTCAAAAGCAGGTGAGCAACCCCCTCCCCAGAGCACCCCAAGTCCTCTTGGGGACTGCCCCAGCTTGTCACTGCCTCCCCAGGGCTGTCCCACTCGTCCTCTGCAGGAGCAAGGTGAGGAGCCGCAGGGGGAGCCCCCTTGTGAGGGTGAGGTCTGCTGAAAGTGACCGAGGGACCCCAACGAGGCCACCTCTGCCATGGGGGCCCTGGTCAGGGCTCCTCGGCAGCCCTGGGCCTGGTTCTCAGAGCCCCTCTGCTGCTTCCTGCCCCTCCCTCCGCCTGGGACGGAGAGGGACTGAGTCACCCTTCCAGGGTCCCCTCCCCTCCCTTCCAGCCCCCATATCCCTGCTTCTGGCGCTCTGTGGGGACACTATGCAGTACCCGATGGGCACCCTCTGTGCGCATGGAAAGCAGGCTCGGGGTGGGTGACGGCACTCAGCGGTGTCCCTGCCACACAGACACCTCCACCTGTCCTGCATGGGGGAGCCCCACACTGGGGTCAGGGCTGGCCGCTGTGGTGGGGTGCAGGTCTGGCCGCAGGAGGGGCAGCCAGGGCCGCCTGGGGTCCGGGAGGACAAAGTCAACTGGAGAGGGGGAGGGGTCCGCTCGGCCACTTCCTGCGTCACCAGGGTCCTCATCTAGCCACACATGCAACGATGAAGGGATCAGCCAGGAAGTGACTGTGCAGAGTCCTGGACAGAGCCAGCCTCCACAGCATCCAGTTGTCCCTCAGCCCATGCCTGTGTCTCCTGGCAACGGAGATGGGGGCAGGCGTCCTCCACAAGCAGAAGACGAGCCGGGTGTGAGCAGCACCAGGAACACCCAGGGGGCACCAGGGGGTACGGGGGCGCCCCGTGTCACTGGGCAGGGCAGGGCAGGGCGGGAAAGGGGGGTCTGGCAATTATGCATTGAAATCGTGACTCACGCGCTTTGACTCGGTTCCTGTCCAGGAATTTAGGCGAGATGCTCACGCTCAGGAAGACGTCTGGCCCGCGATGCTCACGGCAGCCCTGGGAAGGGGGGCCGGGATGTGCCCGGCAACAGCCCCTCCATGGGACGACGCTGTGACAGCACCAGCAGAGCCCCTGTGAGGACATGTGACATCCCCATTACTGTCGGGCGGTGTCCTGGCACCTCTCCTTGGGGAGAGAGCTGGGGCCTGCTTTTCTCCGACTGGTTCTTTGTACTTTGGAATTTCCTACGTCCTGTGTTACTTGTCATAAAAACTGACATTATTTTTAAAATGCCGACTATTAGCCTTAAAAAGGGAGGATCTGTAACATGGAAGGAACTTGAGGACGTGATGCTGAGTGACAGAAGCCACAGAAAGACACACACTACCGACTCCACTCCTGTGAGGTCCCTGGGGTCTTCAAGTTCAGACAGAAAGTAGAGGGGCGGGGCGGGACCGGGCTGAGGCTTCCCTGGGGACAGTTTTATAGGATAGGAGCACTCTGGAGATGGTGGTGACAGCGCAGGACACTGTGATTGTGCTCAGGGCCCTAATGGCACACTGAAAAATGGTCTCAATGGTAAATTTACATTATATTAATTCATTTATATTGTACATATTTGTATTTTATACATATTTTTTAAAAATATTTTTTTAAACAGAAAATTTGGCAAAGAGACCCAGGTCTTGTCTAGATTTCTTCATCTTCCAGTTCTTCGGGACCCCGGGAAGGCCCAGGGACTGTCCCCGAGCACCTCCTCTGCTGCCTCACTGGAGGTGGATGAGTTAGGTGGGCACCCACAGGCCTGCCACCCCCTCCTCTGTCCCTAGTGGGCGTCGCCCTGTGGACGAGCACATTAACCCCTGAGCCTGGCCTGAGAACAGGGTGCCCGCCCATCCCCTGGGGCCAAATGTCACGCCCAGTGTCACACCGACAGCTCTGGGAGTCAGGGCCTGGGGTCTGGCCCATCCAGCCCTGGACGCCTGCCTTTCCCCTCCAGGCCCACAGACCACCCGCCCGCCCCATCTGCTCTGGGTCTCATAGGGCTGTGACCCAGGCGTCCGCAGGGCTGCGTCTTCCTCTGTAGCTGGTGGCAGTTTGGGTCCAGGCGGTGGGTGGTCGGAGCTCTCAGCAACCACAGGACCCCTGCTGCACTGCCCCTCTCCAGACACTGTTGGGTGATGACCCAGATCACATCACTGTCAGCATGTCGGTCAGACCCTGCCCACTGGAGGGCAGGGGGCTTCTCCGAGCACGTCCTCTGGTCCCTGTAGCACTTCTGACTGCTGAGGCCCTGGACACCTAGATGACATGGGCTGGGGACAGGACCACTTCAGCCAGGTTGACCAGCCTGCCCAGCAGCCCTGACCCTCTGGTGTGCGTGCCCAGGGCAGACTCTGCCTGTGCAGCGCCGGGTGTGGGCACACCTGGGTCCTGGGAGGGAGGTTGGGCAGCTCTTGAGAGTGGGTTCTCTTGGGGAAGGGGAGGCCCAGGGACAAGCGGGAGGGGATGTGGACCCTCAGGGGAAGGTGGCATCAGCCAGGACTGTAAGCAGAGCTGTGGGCAGCAGTTATCCAGAGACAGGTGGGGGGCTGCCCAGGTATGAAGGGGTCGCAGACTGGAAGGCCAGGGAGCAGGCGGCGGGTGGAGGGTGGGGCCAGGAGGGAGGCTGGCTCTGTGGGTGCTGGTGCAGGCCTCAGGACGTGGGGGCCCAGGGGAGGCGACGGTCGGCGGGGCGCAGAAAGCCCAAAGCAGACACCACTCAACACTCAGGCGAAGGAGATGATTCTCATTTCTACTGAAAGCGGAAATGGAATTAGGACAGAACGTTCTAGAAAATATTCCCACGTTGGGGCAGGCAGAGCTGGGGTGGGGTGACCTTGTGAAGGCCAGCACTGCCACTTGAGGGGCTGCCTTAACTCCTCTGGGTTTCAGGAACCAGGTCCCACCCCCTGGGGGGTCTTGGCACTTGCAGACCCTGGGTGGGCTCATGGGGGCACTCAATGGCTCACTTGGCAGGGAGGTGTCTGGATTCTCACAGGAAATGACTGACAGAACCTCTTGATTTTACGTCAATATTTAATTTTTAACCTTAATGTGCAAATAAATAGAAATGGAAAACTACATTCAAAACAGCTGCGAAGGAAGGACAAGCCCAGAACAGAAATTCCTCGGGAACGGAGAGCGCTGCTCCACAGAAGCATGCGGGAGGTGGGACGGCCGCGGGGAGGGGCTCGGGCCTCCGGAGCACCCAGGCCCTCAGTCTCCCCCTGGCCACAGGTGAGGCGCGGGGAGGGCTGCGGGCTGGGCGGGCCCGGGCGGCCAACTGCAGGACTGGCTCAGGAGTCCCCGAGATCAGATCCCCTCCTAGGAGACCAGGCTGCGTACAAAGTGCCTGCGAGGCACGTGGGACAGGCAAGGGCCCCGTGGTGGGCTCATGGGCTCAGAAGTGCCCAGGCCTGGGGTCACAGGTGTTGGGAGCCTCCAGTTCCACAGGAAACTTCTAGAAACACGTGTTTGCTTCCTGGATCCTTGAGTTTGGCACAGCTGTGCTGCAGGAGGCTGAGCTCGGCTGCTCTGGGCCAGCTCCAGCTCCGATGCTGGGACTGGGCAGGGGGCTGGGGGAAGAGGTCCGAGGCGCTGGCCCAGTCTGTCCCGTGGGATCTGGCAGAAAGAGCCTGGGGGCCAGTGAGGGACAGGTCACCTCAGCTCTTCGCAAACAGAGAAAATGACCCTGGGAGCAGCTGAGCTGTCCCGGAGACAGGCAGAGGGCTGCGTGGCTGCTGGGGTGGTGCTGCAGGACAGGGCAGCTAGGGCGGACTCGGCGTCCAGAGACCCCAGCCCTAAGAAGCCGCAGGACTGGGCTGCTGCAGAGGTAAGGGCCACTAGGAGAGCGCTAAGGAACAGATGCGTGTGCGCACACATGTACTTCCAGGACCCCCACTGCAGGGCAGGACCAGGTGCCCCAGGGATCCCCGGGTGGGGACACCACTCTAGAGAGGCACCTGGCCTGAGCCCCTCCCCTCAGGGACAGGGAGTGGCTGCTGGATCAGCAAGGGGTCTGGCATCTCTAATCCAGAGAGGGGTCTTCTAGGCACAGACGCCGGTTCCAGGTCTGGACAGTTACGGTGGGAGCCCCAGCGCTGGGCTGGAGGGGCTCTTCTCAAGAATGACCAAGGGTGCCCATCACTGGCTGCGTGACTGACACCCAAACCCTCAGGCAACGTTTCTGGGGAGCTGGGGAAGGACCTGCTTTACAAGCGGGTCCACCCAGGGCCCAGCTACTTTGGTGTCAGGGTCTTGGGGACACCCAGCCTCTCCCAAGCACAAGCCTTGCATATCTGTCACCTGTGACTTTTCCAAGACACTGGGACTTCAGGGTCAGTGATGGCACGTGCCCACCCAGCAGGGATTTGGCACCTGATGCACAGTGGGGCTCCTTGGCCAGGGTGTCTGCCCACCCCTGGGGGGCGGGGCTGCGCCCAGGGCCCAAGTGCAGAGGGATCAGGTTTGGCACAGGACAGGCCCACACGAGCCACGGAGCCCAGGGGAGGCAGGGCCTTGCTCTGGGGCTGGCTGTCCCGCAGCAGCAGGGCTGGGGACACGAGGCCCCAACTTGTTCAGGAAAACATCCCAAGGACGGAGGCTGTGGCCGAGGGCGCGTCACTGCTCAGGCTGCTCAGGGCGAGGCAGGGTGGCGGCTGTACTGCACGCGGTAGCGGGTGACGGGCAGGCCGTGCACGTGCACCGTCTCGCAGAGCGTCTTGCAGGGCACCATGTCCTCGTCCTCCTCACCCATGAGCCAGTCCTGTACCAGGCTGGCTGCCTCCACGGTCACATTGTCCTCTAGCCAGCGGCTGTGCCACTCCTCGAAGTGCTGGTGGTGGCGGAGCAGCACCAGGGGCTGCACCTGCAGAGAGGAGGGGCGTTAGGGTGGCCAGGGACCTGGGACAGAGGGCCGGACCCACGGTCCCCAAGGTGCAGGAATCAGATGCAGGCGCCCGATCACAGAGGGAGTCGGCACCTGCTTGGCCCGGCAGAGGGTCCCGCGGCGGTACATGTAGTCCTCAGAGTTCACGATGAACACCATCTTGTGGGTGCTGAGCTTGAAGCGGCAGTCCACGTCGCACGCGCTCTCCACCCCAATGAGCCGCTTCCAGGAGCTCTTGGCCTCACCGCGCAGCGCCCGCACCTGTTCACACTGCCAGCGCCGGAATTTCTTGAGGTTCCTAGGAGCAAGAGGAGGTGCCAGGGACGCCCCGGGAAGAGGAGGAGGTCTGCAGGCCAGGGAACTCCTGAGCATCCCGAGGACCTCCTGGGGCGGGGCGTGTGTATCGAAGCAACCAGAAACCAGCACATCTAAACTCCGCCGAGGCGATCTCAGAGCCACCCTCTGCCACGCCTGGCTGGACCCTGCCAGTTCCCGAGGCTACTCCCTCCGGGGCTGGCGCTCAGGGTCTCGGCCCAGCTCCTCTGCTCCCTGGCTGGGGGATGCAGCCCCACAGCCAGTGGGGGCCTCTGAAATGGGCCTCCACCCCCGGCCCCCCTACAGTTCTGCTGGCTTCAGACTCAGCCTCGGGAGGGCAGGGCTGCCCCTCAGGACAAGCCAGCCCTGGGTATGAGCCTCACTCACCTCTGCAGGAACACGGGTTTCAGCAGGAAGCCCTCGGTGGGGGAGCTGGACGCGCCCTCAGTCCCCACGTACTGCTCCACGTAGCGGGCCAAGTGCTGAGGACAGGGAGACAGCGTGACTCCTCCAGGCAGGGCCACAGGCCCTCGCCCTGGCCCCAACTCAGGAGCTCATGGAGACCTCCACCCTCCCTCCCCAAAGCCTAAGGAGGCCAGAAGTCACCGAGGGTCTGATCTGTGTCAGAGATCACCACACGTCGCCTGCAACCAAGGACTTGGCCAGGAGGTGACACTACAATCAGGTCATGTTCAAACAGGGCCTGTGACCAGTATTCCAGGCATCTATGGCTAAGTCCAGGCTGCATAATGGCCTTCCGGTGGGTGTCACATAAAACCTCACTCGGGGGAATGGGAGGGAGGGACTCCTCACAGAGAGAGTGGGGTCCAGGACGAGCAGTGGACAGGAATGGATGTCAGGACACAAACAACAGGAAGGGGAGACCAGACGGGACCTGGGGCTGGGCAACAGCAGGGCTCAGCAGGGTGGCCATGGCCTGTGTGGTCAAGGGATTCCACCCACTCCCCGTGCTGCTCAAGTCAGACCTGAGCTAAGTGATCACATTTCCTGGAAACTCCTGGAAGGGGGTCTCCACAGTCATGGAAGAGGCCAGGAAGGACCCTCCCCGGGAGCCTTTGCAGGAGTGTGACCCTGCCACCACCTGGACCTGGGCCTCCGGCCTCCAGGATCTGCAGTAGGCGGTTCAGCTGCCGCCCGGAGGTGGGCGTGCCCGGGAGGCCCCAGGCCCTGCCTGTCCTGCTGACCTGGACATGTGGGTACAGGGGCTGGAAACAGGCAGCAGGGAGGCTCTGCCTGTAAGGAGCCACTGCTGGAATGGTGGCCAGCAGCCCCCTGGCCAGTGTGTGCCCAGGAGCCTCGCCACGCTGTCCCTGGATGCTGTCCCCTCCCCTATGCAGCATGCACATGCATGGATTTGGGGCTGGGGCCTCACCTGGACCTCCACAGGGTCCTCTGTCTGGGCCTCTTCAGTGTCCAGTAGCTCGATGGTCATGATCACCTGTCCTTTGCGCTGAAGGAACATCACCTGGGGTGGAGGCGGGGAGACAAAAGCCTAAAGCCACCTAGACAGCCTGGCTGGCCAGGACAAGGTCACAGGACATCGGTCACCTGCTCTGCCACCTTCCAAGGCCCTGATGCTTCCTTGTAGGCTGCGGGCCTCGCAGGCCAGGCCAGTGTCTCAGTCTGAGCAGGTGAAGCGCGTGGTACCTCGGGCCACCCAGCAGCCAAACCAGCGTCCAGCCCTCTCCGCAGCCGCCCCTGGGGGCTCCGGCACTGCCCCAGCGTGCGTGCGTGCGTGCGGCGGAGGGAGCTGGCCTCACCTTGAAGCAGTTCTCGTCGGCCATGCAGCGCTCGGCCCTCCACTGGTAGCTGGTCTCCCTGGCGGCTCGGACACAGCGGGAAGACAGGTTCCCGCCAGCCGCTCCCCGCTTCTTCTCATTCAGGTAGAGCTCCACCACCTTCAGGCACACGTCGTCGCTCACCAGGTGGTGCAGCTGGCAGAAAGGGACAGCAGGTGGCACTACAGCCCCCCTCCTGCTGCAGCCCCACCCCACCCAAGAGGAAGTTGGCAAAGGCCAGAAACGAGACCTGGGGCGAGGACCAGGATCCTGAGGGCTGCCCAGGGTGACCTCAGAGCTGTGTAGAGCAGCCCAAGCCCGACCACAGAAGGCCAGAGGGGCCAGGCCACCCCCAACCCGGGTGTGAGAAATATCCAGCGAAGACGTGGAAGAGAACGTGCATTATCTGAAAGCAGTGTGATGGCAGGTGGGACTTCCCCTAGATCTTTGGTTTAAAGGTTTCTTATCTTTATGTTCCTTAAGAAACAACGAGAGCAGCCGGGGCTGGAGGCGAGCCTCAGCTGTGTGCCGTGGACTCTGCCCAGCACCAGCTCTGGGCTCTTGACAGGTGGCCCTACACCTCAGGGGGACCATACATGTCCTCCCCAATTGTCACTGTTAATAAATGCAGTGACATCTAGACATGCACAGGTCTTGTGGGGTACCTGGCACATTGCTGGCACCCAACAAAGACCCGCTGCTGCTAAAGAGCGGATTTTTAAAAAATGCTAATTTTTTAAAAAGTGAGGCTGAGCCAGGAGGATCGCCAGTTCATAGCCAGCCTCAGCAACAGTGAGGCCCTAAGCAACTTAGTGAGACCCTGTCTCTAAATAAATTACAAAATAGGGCTGGGGATGTGGCTCAGTGGGCAAGTGCCCTGAGTTCAATCCCCGCTACCTTCCTTGGCCCTCCAAAAAAAAAAAAAGTGAGACCGAGAGGTCAGACGTCAGACCCAACCTGGACAAGGTAGATCACCAATGGCAGGGTGGAGGAGCCCTTGGGGGAACCTGGCCTTGGGGCTGTGGTTGGAGCTCAGTACAGCCACGGCTGGGGACAACAGCAAGAGACCAGGGCATGGCAGGTCAGCTGCACAGGTTCTAGAGATTCTATAGAAAGGTTCCCCCCACCCAAATAGTAATCAAAGTGCCTAATCTGGCCTAACCTCCTGGGGCTGCAAACAAGCCTGCTGTCCCAGAAGCCGTGGGACACTGTGCAGGAACCTGGGTGCTGTTTCTCCATGACCCAGCCAAAGTGGTCACCACTGCAGATGGAGTCAGGAAGAGACAGAGACCCGCCCCTGGCTTGCAGGGGAAGTGGAGATCAAGGAGGGCGGCATCCAGACACAGCTGCTGCCTCGCAGAGCCCTGTGGCCCCAGGCCTGGTTGTGGGTGGACAGGGCAGCTCTGGGGCAATAGGGCGCACACGGAGGACGGCTCCACAGGCCACACCCCCAAGCAACGTGAGCTTCAAGGCACCCACAGGAGCAGGACCACGGATGGTGAGCCCTGGCGAGGACACAGGCAGGGCACGGCCTTGTCCACTGCCAGGTGAGCCCTGGGAAGCAGGACACAGTCACATCCTGCACCAGGGCACAGGGGCACAACATGCTGCTGCTCACAGCCCGGACAGGGTACGGCCCAGGTGTCCTCAGCGGGTACAGGAGTGGGGGAACCAGGAGTTCCCCAGAATGGTGCTCCTGGGCACGACCATTACACAGGGCTCAGCGCTTGGTGCAGAGGGCAGGATGGAAGCCCATGGCGGGTGGGTGGCTGGGGGACATGAGGGGGAAGCTGCACAGGTGCAAGCCCACCCGCTGCTCTGGGCCTGGCTCATTCCCTCTGGCTCTACTTCAGCAAACAGTCTCTGGGGCTGGGTGAGGCTCAGCGGTGGAGGCCTGGCGGGATTGTTCGAGGCCAAGGCCCTGAATCCCGGAGGATGAAGAGCTCCCTTGGCCATGTCTGCATGAGGGTTAACCACACACTTTCTTTCCCAACTTCTTATCTGCTTGACAATAAATGGCCTCATTTGATAATCAGGAAACAGAGGTCGCGGTGAACAGTTCCGGCAGCAACCAGGCAGACTCATGTCTGGGCCTCATCCAGCTCAGCTGGGCTTTGGCTGTTTGTTTATGACCCACATCCTTTGCTGACATTTAGCTGTGGCCATTTTCCACCAGCAATAAAACTGCTGTTGATGGACATGGCTGATGTACCCCAGGGTAAGTGGACATGTGCCATCCATTTACCCTCAAGAAGACCAACAGGGACTCAACCCTGAGCTCACACAGACACTGCTGCTCTGTGGAGACAAGGCGGCCACGACCCAACCACCTGCAGTGGACGAATGGCTGAACACATCGGCCACAGGAGGGAAGGCTACGTAGCCCTGAAAAGGAACCAAGCACTGGCACAGGCCACAAAGTGATGGACATCAAAAACATTACACAAGTGACTGAAGCCAGATGCAAAAAGCTACATGGTGCGTGAGTCCACTGATGTGCAGTGGCCAGCACAGGAATACCCAGACACAGGAAGCAGGGCAGCAGCTGCCAGGGGCTGAGGGAGGGGGGTGGAGGTCTCTCTTTTAGGGGAATGAAAATGTTCTGGGACTAGAAAGAGGTGGCAGCCGCACAATGCCATGGACACACAGGTGAGCATCCCCTATCCAGACACTGGACACTAGAGATGTTCTGGATTCCACAATCCAGTGTTTTCAGCTTTCGGGATATCTACATGTGCATGATGAGGCGTTCTGGGAATGGACTCAGCCTAGACAAGAAATTCACTTGTGCTTCTTACACACCTCATAGCACCTCCAGCACAGGCTGGAGGCAATTTTATACAGTTTTTTAAATCATTTTGTGCATAAAACAAAGTTATATGGTATGGAGTTTTCCACCCCGGCATCAGATGGATGCTCAAAGTTTTGGATTTTGGAGCATTCAGGATTTGGGTTTTGGGGATTAGGGATGTTTGTTTTGTACTAAATGCTATGAGCTATGCACTTCACAATGATTAATCTACGTTATTTGAATTTCATCTCAATAGAACGAATGGAAAGTTCTTCTGAGCCGACCACAGGGTCGGCCTTCTGGTACGTGAGTGGAGGAAGGCTTGACTTCCCAAGTGCAAACCCTGCTCACCTGTCGTGCGATGTTCTGCACCAGCTTGTCCATGGTGAAGCCGATGTAGGCGTGGATGGTGAACATCTCGCGCAGGGTGTCCTCGTACTGCGTGGGGTCGATGCTCCCCTCCAGCAGGCTCCGCACCATGTCCAGGAAGGCCGGGTAATACTCCTCCAGCTCCACCTCACCTAGGGAAGACGGATGGTGAGGCTCCACCCCCACACCTGGCCACTACCTCCCAGGAGGACGAGCAGACCGTGGGCTGAGTCCCCACCTCGGAGCCCGGGGAAACCCCACTGTGGGCCTGGCAGCCCCCACCAAGGACCTGGCATACGCGCAGCCGACCCAGGACGAATCTGGCATCACCAGGGAACACGAACAGCCAGGCTGCACCCCCACCCCCACCCGGCTGCTCAGTCTGGATACATGGCTCAGCCGTGAGACTTGGGGATGGCAGCTAGAGACAGCTGTGGTGGCTTTACACGCACCAGGAAGACTGGTGAGACAAGGCTGTGGAGGAGGATAACGTGCAAAGCCTGTCTCCTGTCTGGACATGACTACATCTAGGAAAGGGGTCACTGCTGGAGGAAGCTGGGAGAGGTACTAGAGAATCTCTTAGTACGTTGGCAACGTTCCATTTGCAACTTTCCACTCAAAATCATATAATTAACAGTTGACCCTTGGTTCCAGGACCCCACAGATACCAACCCCCAGAGGCTCAAGTCCCTCTGTCCATGACATGTATCTACACAGAACCCGTGAGCAGTCTCCTAGACTTCTGAATCACCTCTGGTCACTCAGAACACCTAGTTGAAGGCATGCTCGGGCACAGCTGTTACACTGTATTGTTTAGGGATCACGACAATAAAGGTCTGTACGTGTCTGGCACAGATGTAATTTAGGGGGGACACTTTCAGTGTGCAGGTGGGTGAAGCTGAGGACGTGGAGCCTAAGGACACAGAGGGATGACTATTCACAACCAAAGGCCACCCGGAAATGCAATCTGTGCCTCTAGTCACAAGTCATGAGCCTGAACCGAGGGCCCCATGGGGCGCTTACTGGGCTGCTTGAGGCGCAGCTCCATGGCGGGGTCGCTGCCCTTCTCCCTGCGGCCCTCGCACAGCAGCTGCTCCCGCTCCTTCTCGGTGCGGTGCTCCAGCAGCTGCTTCTGGGCCTGGCGGTAGATCCTCAGGAGCCTGGAGCACAGGGTCTGGTGCAGGCGCAGGAAGAAGTACCAGTTGTTATTGGCAAAGAAGAGACTATACACGTCGTCCAGGGGCTTGGGTGGTGGTGCAGGTGGCTGCTCAGCAGCTGGCGTGTCCCCAAAGGTCCCCTTCTCCTCTGGGGGGCTGCTCTGTGGCCCTGATGCCGGCTTCTTTCGTTCGCTGGGGTCTGAGCTCTGGCCTGGGGGGCCGTCCCGGTCCTCATCGGCTGACTCCTCCGAAGCCGCCAGGTCCAGCTGCTGGGAGAAGAAGAGGCTGGGCAGGAAGTGGTGCAGCAGCTGGTGGATGGTGCCCTGGTCCTCCTTCTGGATGGCCGGCTGCCGCTTCACGAAGTAGCTGATGAGGGCTGCCGCGTCCTCCAAGATCTGCCTGTCCTCATAGACGAAGATGAGGTGCGGCTCGCTGGAGGGGGCACTGCGGCCCTCCGAGTGCTGCTCCTGGTGCTGAGGGGACAGAGCAACCGTCAGGTGGGAAGCAGCCCAGCACCAGGAGGTGTCCCCACCCTCACAGACAAGTCACTGTGAGCCAGGACCCAGAGTGGATGTGCACTGCCCAGGGAGGTGAGGACACTGCAGAATCTGGGATGTGGAACATCTGCTCAGCCTTTCCTGGAGCCCATGTCCCTGGTCCTCTTGCTGAAGTGACGAAGAGTCACAGGTCCCAGGCAGCAAAGCTGAGTGAACCCCAAGATGGGGGTCCTGAGAACCACAGGGGCTCTAACGCATCACACTCGGGCCTGAGCTGCAGTCTAGCTCTGGTACCTGAACGGGCATGCGGCTCCCTGCCAGGCCACCCTCCGACAAGGTCAACTGGCCACCACCAGAGCCAATGGCAGCCCAGAAGCCAGGTGTCAGGAGGTGAGCAGCATCCCCAGCCCCTGATCCCAGCTGACTCGGGGGCCTGGGGTAAGGGAGGCTCTTGGGCCCCGGGCCTCTCTGCCCTCCTGTCACTCATGCACTGGTGCTTGTGATACCCTTCTGTCCCTCTGCAGTCCTTCACACCATGCACGTCACCAAGACCCTACCATCCCTGTCTGTTCCCCACCCTCCACCAGCCCCACCCACTCTCCTGCGTCCACGGAGATCTGGCTGAGAGGAGCAGGGCCAGTTCACTAAACCACCCAGACCTGCCCAGGCCCCCAGAAAACCCCAGCCTCTGGTGCCCTGCCCTGTGGCCCCTAAGGTCTCAAGGAGCCCCTGTTCCTCTCTGATGCTTTGGGGGCACTGCGCTCCCCTTGCCATGCACAGGGCCCTTGCACATGCCTGTCTGCTCACTTGTTCTCCCCAGACAACCTCCTCCCTGGGCTCACTGCTGCCCTGGGGCTTCGTCTGGATAACGACTTTTCTTCCCCCAAACCCAAAGACAGTCACTACTTCCTCCAGCACCCCATGACACCCAGTCCTCTCCTGCGTGGCCCACTGATCCTCTAAACACCAGACAGAGAGGTAGAGGTGCCCGGGTTCTTGTGTAAAGTGAGTGTATCCCTGTGGGCAGGGCTGGGTGTCCTTCAGGCTCTCAGTGGTGAGTCCAGGGCATGATACTGAAGGGCCCCTCAAACACAGAATGAGCAGGGGGAGCCTTCCACACAGTCCCTGGCCAGGACCTCAGCTTTCCGGAGCAGAGGAGTCCTGCTTCTCATTGGGGGCCGTGCTCCCTTACAAATGGGAGGCGCTGGTCACTAGCCTGCGATGTCAGCGGGGCTGCTCCTGGGGAGCTGGCGCCCACAGTGGGCTGCACTTCAGCCCTGCCCTGGCTCCTCAGTGTGACCTGAGCTCCCCTCCAGCTTCCCAATTCCCTTGCCTCATCTATACCACAGATGCCCTCGAAAAGCATCTTAAAAAGTCCTCTTTAGAACAAGGCATGCAATGAGATGGCAAAGGTGCTCTGTGAACCGCGAGATGAGGGTCTGACAGGTATGAACAGGGACCACCACGAGACTCGCCAGGTGGGGGGTGAAGGCGGCAGTGTCCCTGTACCCAGGCACCCTATCAGTCCCAGCCCCTGGCAGAGGCCCAGGACCTCAGCTGTAGCATGGGTGGGTCCGAGAGCCATATCATCAGCCCCATCCTGCAGGTGTCTCTAGCCCCACAGACAGGTCTCGGGCCTGCGGACCCACCCAGGACTAAAGTAGGGAAGCCAGAACACCCGTGGGGTGGGCCTCAGCAGTCAGACAGCCCAGCAGGGAGGGCCCTGGAGGGAAGGCCATCTGTGGCTGGGCCCTGGATGGTGTCCATAATGGTCACATATGCTCTGGGCAGACAGGTTGTCCAGCTGTGTCCCATGCAGGGCAGGAGAATTCAGACCAGTTTCCGGCTCCTCTGCCTTTGATTTCCATATTATAAGTTGAGGTACAATCATTACTGTGTGGTTACGTAAGGAATGAAGGGGACTCAGTGACTGATGACGTATGGATGTGTGTATGTAATACAGGGAACTGAACCCAGCAGCTGTAACATTGAGCTACATCCCCAGCCCTTTTTACTACTTATTTTGAAAAGGGTCTGGTTAAGGTGCTCAAGCTGGTCTTGAATTCCTCAGATGCCACAGTGGCCGGGATTAGAGGCGTGAAGCAGAATGTCACCTGCCCAGGTAGACACCAGGATGGTGAAGTAGCTCCACCCCCATTCGGCTCCTGCCCAAGGAGCAGTGTCCCTTCCCTGGTCACCTCCTCTCCAGCATCTGGCTGCCACCATGTCCAGGGGCCATCACCTTCCCACCAAGCTTCCCACATTGGGCTCCTGCAAACAAGTGGCTCCCCTGCAGGTTGTACCAAGGGCCAGACTCTTAAAACCAGAGGGAACGGCTCTGTCACATTTCTGTTCCTCGTGCCCCTGAGCCTGACGGGCCACAGCCTGCCAAGGGGCGAGGCAGACCATAAGAGCCGGAGGCAAAGCCCAGGGTCAGAGGATCCGGGGACTCAGGACCCTGGTCCCCAGTTAGTGGCAATGTCTGGTGCCTCCATCTCCTTGTTGCAAAATCAGCACAATGACAGCTGTGCCCAGCAAGCAGGGTTCATGACATTCCTTTTGGGAGTACTAGCAGCGCCTGGAGCACAGGCAGCGGTGACAGATGGAAGCCGCTCTTGATAGCTGACTGCATATAGTCCTCCACGCCTGGGGGAGCCTCTCTCCAACACCGGCAGAGTCCCTGACACCCCTGGGCTGCAGAACCCAGGAACAACCCTCACCCAACACAGCTCTGCAGGGTGAAGCCACCAAGCCCCTAGCTGCTGGGAAACAAAGGCACAGAGACTTGGCCACCTGCCTGCAGCGGCAGGAGACCCAGGGGCTGGCCGTTGCCTACTGCCCGCCTGCCTGGCCTCAGGCAGGAGGCCCTCACCTCATCATAGACACTCTCGATCTCGTTGAGCAAACTCTTGGAGCGCAAGGCCTTGGTGTCGTTCTGCTTGAAGTTCACGGCTTGGTGGTCCAGGGACTTGAGGTAGGCCTTCTCATACTGCTCGCGCCAGATCTTGTTGAAGCCCTGCTGGGCCTCCCGCCACTCCTCCTCCTTGGCCTTCAGCCTGCAGGGACGAGATGCACTCAGCACTGGGGACTCCTCAGGGCACCTTCCTTGTAGGACACAAGTCTGATCTCCTCCTAGACTCGACCGGGGACAGCCACGACTCAGGCCTAGTCCGACGGCACCTGGTCTGTGCAGGGGACACTGTGCCGGATATGAAAGGGAAAGAGTGGCCGGGGCTGCGGAGCACTAGAGCTGCTTCAGCTCCTCTCCCTCCTCCCGGGCACGGAGCACACTCTGTGGCTGCTGGTCCCCAGTCAGCTCCTCTGCTCAACTGGCACCCTGTGGGAAGTAGCCACAGTAGCCATGCCCAGGTCTGCGACCCGGGGGCTGGTGCCCGCCTGCGAGAGGCCACTTAGTAAGTAAAGCACCTGCGAGCGCAGGACAGTTTCTAGGAGGTGCTGTTACATAAACACCAAGCTCTGACACAGCAGGGTCCCATTTGTGTTTTAAAGTAGTGACAGCCAGCCCTCCCACCACAGCCTCGGCTCTGCAGATTCAACCAACTGCAGACTGAAATATCTGAAGGGAAGAAACTCGTGTCTTCAACTGAGTTGCGATCCCTAAATAATACAGTACAACTATTCACCTAGCACCTGCATTGCAGTCAGCATCACAAGTTGAGTCCACAGGAGGATATGGTGAGTTCTACACAGAAACTACGCTATTTCATAGATGGACTTGAGCACCCATGGATTTGGACATCCATGGGGTCCTGGAGCCAGTCTGTGGCTCAGAGGGATGACTGACTCTATGTCTAGGTGTGGCCATGTGCACAGGAGGGTCCCAGGAGGACTAGCCACGTCTACAGCACTCCCCTTGGAGTGGAGCAGGGAGACGACGGAAGCTGGGAACAGTGCCAGCCTGAGGCCACGGGCTCCCACTGGGCTCCCTGAGGAAGGAGGGTGGTGGAAGCCTACCACACCTCTTCAGGACGACAGGCACGGCGGTGACAGGGTTCTTCTTGAGGCTCTCGATGATCTCAGGGGCTTTGTCACCATAGATGCGGTGAATGGCGCGCCTCTGGATCACCTCCGACGTGCCGCCCAGGGAGTCGTCCAGCCGGAACTTCTCCTGGTCTTCCGGTGCCATCCGCGAGAGCTTCTTCTGCACACTTTCCAACACACGGATGGTGGCCAGGTTGGTCTCCAGGACAACATCTAACTACAGAAAGGAAGGCAGGACACGTCGGTCACAGGCACTCAGGGAGGCGCCTGGTACGTGGGGAAATGGGCACCTGGTCAGTGCAGGGGACACTGTGCTGGATATGAAAGGGAAAAGTGGCCGGGGCTGCCCGGGGTGAGCCCGGTGGCCTGGGGTGGGTGTCCAGACCCCAGCGATGGCACCACTGACAGAGACCTGCAGATGGCCCACCACAGCGTGAGCGGCCAGCAGCCAGGACGACAAAGGACACATTTGAGGAGGGGAATGGTCCCTAGGCTGACCCTCTTCCAGGGCATCAAAAGCACAGTTACGCTCAACAACACAGCCCTGAAGACACTGTGGTGATAAACAACTTCTTGAAATGACAAAGTGACACAGGGGAGGACAGGCTGGCAGGAGTTAGGGACAGGGTGGAGATGGGAAAGGAGCTGCTGTGGTTATGAATTAGGGCAGCATGAGGGGTGAGCTGTCCAGAACCTGGACTCTGGTGGACACAGGAACCCCCACAGGTGAGAAGATGGCACACATGCATGCGCACGTACATCCCATGCACACGCGCAAATGCACACGCCTGTGCACATGCACGCTCTTTCTGTTGTGGTCTCAACGCCCCCCCCCCCCCAAGCTGAGCTGCCAGAGCAACAGCACCGAGAAGCAGACCTCCGAGCAGGCCGAGCCTCGGGACCACCCTCGTGGCCGGTGAATAGTGTCACAGGAGGGGGTTTGTTGCCAAAGCCACGTTCTGTCCCCTCGTCTTGCCTGCCCTCTTTGCCCTTCCCCTGTGATGATGCAAGAGGGCCCTCGCCAGAGGCAGGCACCTTGATGCTGGGCTTCTCAGCCTGCGGAACCTCGAGCCAAGGCATCTCTGTTTGCTATAGATCCCCACCTGCGGTCCTGCGGCAGCAGTGGAAAACACACAGACAGACAGACACACACACACACACAAACAGACACACACACACACACACACATGCGCATGTGCACAGGTGAGTGCAAGTCCGACTGGGGATCTGAAAGAGATCAAGGTTGTTTTGATGTCGGGGCCCTGGCTGTGGCACTGTCCTGGAGTTTTGCAAGATGTCACCCTGGGACTTGCTCTCTGATTTCTTACTCTGCTTATGACTTTGATGATCTTAATCAGCTGCCTAGCACATGTGAGGCCCTGGGTTCCACCCCCACTACTGCTAGAGACAGGGACATCACTGTGTTACCAGCACAGGGGCCACCAGGACCAGAAGAAACAGGACGCCTTGGGGAGCTGCCCACTGCCAGGAAGTGCTGGAATCCCTGCTCCCAGGGCTAACAGGTGTGAAGGAAGAAGGGGATGAGCCCTGGGAGGACACTAGGTGGATAGGAGGTGAGGGGGAATGCAGCAGAGGGTGGGAAGGAAGGACAGGTGGCCGGGAGAACAGGGCCAGGGGTGCTGGCGCCACACCTCGAATCGCTCGTCCTCACAGCGGTGCAGCTGCTCCTCGTAGGGCGTCTTCTTGGAGCTGACGAAGGTGGAGTCTTCTGACCAGGAGGGGAAGGAGACCCAGGTGTCATTCAGCACCTGCACCAAGAGGAAACAAGTGACAGGGAGGCAGGTGCCAGTGGCCAGATGTTAACAGTGTTACTTGGCACAGAAGATGTGTGACACTGTCCTCATGTATAGGTGATTACTTGACCATACAAATAGTAAATCTGATTTCAGAGTAGATTTTAAGGAAACCTAGGACTTTGGTTAAGTGACCGCATTAAACTATCCCTGGGGTCAGCAAACTTTCTGTTGAAAGGCCTGATGACCACCATTCTACATCTTGTGGGCCATTGGTCTGTCTTGAACACTCCACCCTGCCTGTGTCCCGAGAAGGTAGCCACGGGCAACGTGCCCGTGATGGGCATGGCTGTGTGCTGGTGAAACGTCAGACACAGACAGGTGGCAGGTCTGGCTGATGGCACTCCGCAAACCCCTGGACTACAGATGTTCTGGAACCAGCAGGTGCTCCTGAATCCTGGAATGTGGCAGTCTCCTGTCCACGAATTCTCAAGTGTCTCCGGGTCAAGCTAAACCAGACTGATGTCAGTAACCCAGGGACACAGCGGGATCCCAGCAGCAATGATCCCAGGTCTAAATGATGGAGGAGTGAGTCAAATCCCAAATATCTGCATTTTGGATATGAAACTGCCACCTCTGCCCAGGGGGATTCCAGGCCAGATCCTGGCCCCATCTGTCCTCCCATACCTGGGGGGCCAGCACTGGGTCTCATACGCAGCATGGGGCCACAGTGCTTGCTGGAGGGCTGGGTGGGCTGGGGAGGAAGCCCTGCGGGCTGACCTCGGAGCCCCGATCCCTACCTCCTTGCAGATGGCTGTCCTCCCGCTGCACTTGGGCTGCTGGTAGGTTTTGGGGAGAGCCCGGTAGCTGGACCCGATGCGCTTGCAGGATGCATAGTCAATTTCCCGGCTTATTCCATCCCCAGATCGGTCGCTCATGGGTGGCGCAAAAGACAGCTCTTTTACCCCCAGGAAAGACTTGAATTGTGCAAAGAGTTCTGGAAATTTCCTTCAAAGATAAAGATAAACTGTAAGCTGGCATCCCTGGGGCCGCCTGAGGTTAGAGACAAAGTGAACGCAGGGAGGCAGAAGGCAGAGCAGAGCCTCGAGGGCATAAGGTCTCTCCTCCACTCTGGGGCTTCAGTAAATCTGCCCCTACCCTTTTGGGTCAAAAACCAAGCCTGTTTGCAGCTACTGACCCAGCCACTCACAGGGGGGCCTCAATACATGCTGGAAAGGAGGATGTAAGGTCTCCCAGTTCTTTGTTCCCTTCCTGTCATGACTGAAGGGAACACACACAGTGCTTTGCTGGTTCTGGGACTCAGCAGGCTGCAGGTCCCACAGCAGACTTGAGCCCCATCCACGGCCCAGGCCACTCCCAGGGGAAGGCAACGGAGCCCAGACTGTCAACAAAACACAGAAAGAAACCAGCCTGGCCCTGAGCTAAATCCCCTAAGCCCTCACAAAACTCCATCCCCAGGGCGCTAGGCACATGCCCAGGTGGGTCACTCCTTCACTCTCCCTGTCCACCATAAGGACACACTACAGCACTCCAATTTCCCCAACAGATGCTTTGGGCTGATCACCCCAGGGCTGGGGGCTTCATTATTTGGAATCCCTGGCCCCATCTTGGAACAGTTTGGGGCCCTGCTGTGGGACCCTCTATGGCTGTCTTTGAGGCATATCTGGCCCCAGGTTTGTGGGGATGAAATAATGACGTTACGTGGCAGAAACTGGGGCTCCAGAAGGCAGGAGCCCAGGAGCAGTCTCATTCTTTGGACGGAAGCCACCCATCTGCCCACTGCCTGTTTTTATAAATAAAGTTTTATTGACACCGTTTTGCTTATTTGCTTACTACTCCTGTGGCTGCTTTTGCAGGCCTAGAGTGGACAAATCTCCACAGGGACTGTCCCTTCAGATCAAGTCTGTTGCCCCTGATCTAGAGCCTTCCTCCCTCATGGGGAGACTCCTCCCTGCGAGCCCCTCTAGGGACACATTCTCACAAGCCACAATGCAACCACCAGTGTCACTAGGAGGACTTTACTGCAACTGACCCCTACTGCCACTTGAATTTCTGTTTAAAATATCAAATCCTACCAAAGAGGATGTGGTCACTCCATTTGCATGATGATCCTGCTGTGCCTGAGCTGGGCAGCCCAGTGGCACGCAGAGACTACATCCCCCCACCATGATACTGCTGTCTGCAAACCCCTGTGAGGAAGGCCCAGCCCCCGCTCTGCTCCCAGGAGACCCCAGGCAAATGGCAACGTGGAGAGGAAAGAGGGCGAGGAGAACGGTGCAGGGGGGCCTGGAGGCTTCTGCTGGATAAAGGTACCTCACACTCCAAAGAGACCGTCAACCCGACTCGCCCCCACCCCAGCTGGGCAGCTGCAGGGGGCGCGGCAGTTCCCTGGGTCATGCTCAGTGCAGCTGCCCCTGCACTGAAGCTGACACGTGCAAAGAAGGCCCTGTAGAGGCGCACGCTTCCGGCCAGCAAGGCCTGCTCCATTCTCCGTGGACCTTGCCTGACACAGAACCCCAAGTACCCTCCCTCATACAAATCTCTCACTGCTGCAGGGACACAGAGACCAAACAGGTGGCCCTAACCAAGCACCGTCCACCTGTCAGAGGCTCAGTCCTTCATTCCTCTCCTTCAATCCTCCTGACCATTGCAGGAGGAGGTACGGCCCCTGGACAGAGGCAGAAGGTGAGGCCTACCCTCCCAGTAGGAAGCAGGGTCTGATTCAGGCTCAGGGCTGGTCACACACCACACGTGCCACCCGCTAGCTGTGCGTGGGTGCCTCCTACATCCCACACACTGCAGAAGTTATCTTGCTGGAAGCACTGTCTGTTGCCCGGCCAGGTCCTGGCTCAGAGCAGTGCACTCTGAGCTGGGCAGAGGGGCCTCAGTGGGAATGTGTCCCACGTCCACATGGGAAGCCAGCGAAGTGTAGCTGAGGCTGGACACTGCCAACCTGCCCTGGCTGCTCTCAGAGCACAAGACCAGGAGTCCTATCGCCTTCACGTTCCTATACTGTCTGTTGGGACGCCCGGGAAGCGTCTCCTGGTGACCATGGCTGGTGCTGTGAGTTTGGCAGCCCAGCGAGTGTGCTCTCAACCTGGCTCATGGGAGACACTGGAGACTAATGCCCATTGTAACTGGTACACAGAGGTAAGGTGATACCATTGGCCACAAAAATGATGATGTGGACTCATATTTGACACTAAAAGATGCCCAAGAAATGAACAGTCTAAAAACGACACTATGATCCAGGTGCAGAGGAGCCCGCCTGTAATCCCAGCTACCTGGGAGGCTGAGGCAGGAGGATCACAAGTTCAAGGACAGCCTGGACAGCTTGAGGAAATGTTACTTCATTTCAAAATGAAGTAACAGGGTGGGGAATGTAGCTTGGTGGTCGAGCACTTGCCTAGCACCATCAAAAAAATACACTATGGCTCAGCCCAAAAGGTGTGATCCCATTTATGTCAAACTACATTCTCTGGCCACATGCATACCCTGAAGACAGAGGACAAGCCAAGGGCTAGGCACTGGGGCTGGAGCGCCTCGGACTCTGCCTAATAGCACACCAAGTTCACTTATGAGAGCCTGTCCTGGGTAAGTATTTGATCAGGGCTTTGGCTTCCTCAGCTCAAAAAAAAGACAAAAAGGTAGAAACGCATTACCACACCCCAGGAAGGTCTGTGTCTGTATTGAACGAGTACAGAGCCTTCCTCTATTTCCTAGACAACAGCTCTAGCAGTCATGTACACAGCCTGCATGTCACGTTCGGTATCCCACGTTCCCTGGAGATGGTTTCAAGTCTGCAGGAGGGTGTGGAGGTCCCGTGGGGACACTATGCCATTTTATCCAGGAGACCGGAGCACCCACAGTTGTGGGTAGCTATGAGGATTTCTGGGACTAATCCTCCTGGGACACCAAGTATCAACCACTGTCTCAGGCAGTCACTGGGGGTCTTGGAAGGTATCCCCAGAAGGTGAGGAGGAGCACTCCATGAGAAACAAACCCTGAGCGGCTTGGAGTCGCCCATCAGGTGGCTGCACTACAGCCGCCCAGGAGGCAGCCACTCCAGTCAGGAGACAGTGACGGTGCTGCCTGGAGGAGCTCCTGGGAGCTGGAGCAGCTGTTTGTGACCTGAATGGCGGGTCCCACTCTCTACACCACTGGGAGGTTTCCTGTTTTACTTCACATTAGAAAAAAAAGTACAAAGAAGTCTGTTTTGGTTTTTGTTGGTACCAGGAATTGAACGCAGGGGTGTTTAAAGTCTGAGCCACCTCCCCAGCCCTCTTTTCATATTTTACTTAGAGACAGGCCTCACTGAGTTGCTTAGGGCCTCGCTAAGTTGCTGAGGCTGGCTTTGAATTCGGGATCCTCCTGCCTCAGCCTCCCCAGCCACCGTGCCAGGCAGGAAGTTTATTTTTAATTAATGCCAAGGGATTCCCACAGCAGCAGCCTGCAGAGTTGTCAGAAGAACTGAACAGAACAACAACATGTAGTATGTACCCACCATGTGCAAGAGGTTCTCTGTGTTGTGTTGTTTGGTTGGTGGTGCTAGGGTGGAACCCAGGCCTCCCCATGACAGGCAAGTTCTCTCCTGCTATGCTACATCTCCAGCCCTTTAAAACCATTTTCTTTGAGACAGGATCTTGTCACATTGTTCAAGCTGGTCTCTCCACAGCATCTGGGACTACAGGCATGGCCACCACACCGAGCTTAAAACTTCATTCATTTATATTTTCATATTTATATTTTTCTCTGATGCTCTTCCTTTTTTAGGCAGATGCAAGTTTGTTACCTGTATTATTTTCCTTCTGCCTGAATAAATCCTTTTTTTTTTAAATTTTTTTTGAAGATGCTGTACTGCTTCAACACTAACATAAAGTTGAAAATTGTAAGCAGAACATCATTAAGTTGGGGACCCTCTATACACACACAAAATGGGTACAATGGGGAAGCTGGTTTGGTGGGTTGCCTAAGTGTCAATATCCTGGTTAGGACACTCACCCTCAGAGAAACAGAGTCCCCTGGCTTTCTCCATATCGTTTCTGACAAATATATGTATATCTAAAACAATCTCAATAACAATTTGGATTACAAAACAAAACCATAAGACACATGCATCATTTTTCAAAAACGAGGCGGATGGAGTTGCAGGCAGACAGACCCACTCGGGGGGGCCTGGGAAGCCGGCTGCTCACCCTAGAAACGGGCTGACCAGCTGCAGGAGCTCAGAGCCCGACACCAGCTCCTGGTTGAAGAGGGCGATGCAGCGCAGGAAGTTCTCGTACACCTCCTGGCTCTTCAGCACCCTGCGCACCTGTGGGGAGAGCACGTCAGGGGCTGCTGGGAGCCTGCTCCTCAGCCAGCGGGCAGTTCAGACACAACCAGGTGCTCACACGTCACACACGTCACCAACGCCAGCAGAGGCTCTGAAGGGAGGGTGTGGCCGGGAAGTGAACACTGCCCATAGGGCAACTCTCAGCCTGGGCTCTGTCTGCACACACACAAGGCCATCTCAACCGCTCTGCCCACTGACTCTGGGCAGAAGCCCAGGGCCACCCTCAATTTAGAAAAGGCCACATAGGTGCAGGGTGGCAGACACACATGTCCCTGAACCCTGTCTGGGGGGAGCTCTGGCCTTCCCACTGCCCAGCCACCTCCCGCCTGCCACACCACACTCCAGCTCCACACAGCCCATACCCCTTCTGTGGAGACGGCGGGAGGCCACCCTCTCCCAAGAGCCACCTCCCTCACCCAGGAGCACCACCCTGCAGACCTGGGCTGAGCGAGACCTGCCGGACGGGAACCTGCCCAGGCAGCACTGCACCAGCGGCTGGATATGGCCCCCGAGGAAGGAAGCCAGGGCCCGCTCTCACCTTATCAAAGAAGGAGAACTCCTGAAGGGTCCCGTACTTCCCCACAGCCGCGAGGGACAGGTCTTTGGTACCTCGGAGTTTCATCTTCTTCTGTGGAGAGAAATCCCATGAGTTAGCCTTACGCACCCCTGCAGGGGGTGTGATCCTGGGTCCTCTGACATCAGAAACCTCTTCCTGTGCGTTTTATCCTGTGGGCTGAGACAGTGACAAGGGGACAGCGCTGGCAGGACCCTGGAGAAGTCAGGTGTTAAAGCTGGGTGAAGACTCTTGTCCCTAAGGTGGACGAGGACCTGAAGCCAGCTGCTCCCTAGGATGTGGAAGACATTATTGTGCTGTGACAACCATCTCCAAAGTGCCTGGAGAACAACGAGGCTATGTCAAAGGAGACAGGAGCTGGCCTGCAGGGGCCCACTGGCCAAACCCGGGATAGTTCGGGTATAAAGATGAACAATGACAGTAACAGAGTGCACCCTGAGTCTGCGCTGGAATGTGTGACTAAATAAATAGATGGTGATGAGGACAAAGTTCTTCATTACAGTAGAACGTCAACCAGCAACTGCTCGAATGATGGAATTAGATAACCACCACCAGGGGGCGAGGAGCGGGACAGGAGCTGGATCTCGGCCACTCTTGCTCCCCAGTTGTGCAGTGACCAACCCATCCAACTGAACCTGGCAATCTCACCCATGAGAGTCATGACTGTGAAAAGGAGCAGACAGTGCTACACCCCATTTCTTCAGGACTTGAAGGAAGAACTCTCCTCTTCACAACAATTTTGTGAAACAAGGAGAACAGGTGAGTGGTCACCTCAGAGGTAGCCAACTTCTCAAGTCCCACTGATGGTGAATTTTGAACCAGAACAGGGTCCAGCCTCAGCTCTGGCCTGCTGCCTGGGCTTCTGCACATTACTCCCTGGTCCCCACAGAGGAGGCCAGGCTGCTGGGTGACCCCACGCAGGGACTTGGATGTGCATCGGCATGGTTACCTTGGCGGGGGCGGACACGGGCCGGAGGAGCGAGGGCCGGGAGCGCTTCTTGCCGTGCTCCAGACTCTTGTCATGGTCGCTCTTCTGGACGTTGTTCATTTCACATGGCCCGTTGCCTGTGAACTGAGGACACAGAAGGAGGTGAGCCACACTGGGGACAAGCAGCAGGGCCTGCCCAAGCTGGCTCTCCGCACGTCCGGCCATGCCGAGCTATTCTGGGCTCAGACTACAGCCCAGGTGGGTACCGACTGTCTGGCCACAGTCCTGTGTGCAGGTGGCACTGGCTCACTAGATGCCCGTTTTCTAGGGAACTGACCCGTGTTCCCAATCATTAGACACCGTAAGGCAGGGAGAAGGCTCACATAAGGCCACAGTGACCAGGGTTCTGACGGACACAGGGCAGGACAGAGACCTGGAGACTCGGGAGGGAGACACTCAGCAAGGAGATACCTGAGCGGGGTCCTCCTGCACAGGGACTCTCCCTGCAGACCTGCAGCCGACTGACAGGGCCCTCCCGCTGCACAAGTGACTGCCATGGAAACGCACAGCATCTTTTTTTTTTTTTTTTAATACTTTTTTATTTAAGTCTTAGTTGTACCTTTATTTTATTAATTTTTTTTTATGTGGTGCTGAGGATCGAACCCAGGGCCTTGCACGCACTAGGCGAGCGGTCTACTGCTGAGCCACAATCCCAGCCCGAAATGCACAGCATCTTGGGTACAGACAGCAGTGCAAAGCCCTGACTGCAAGAAGTGGCTGGTGTCTGCTTGGTCACCAAGGGGCCTTGAGCCAGATTCTGTATTCCTTGCTATGAATGACAAGATGTGTCCTGGAGGTGACGTCAGCACTTGCAGGACTGGGAGGGAGGCTCAGAGCTGGTTTGGAGCTCATCTCTCTGGCTCTGTGTCAATCACTGACTAACAGGTCAAAGATGCTTAGCCGATGCAAGGTACCTACAGGAAGCTGGAAGTATTCATGAAGAATGGTTCTGGAACAACCTATTCAGGATTTGCACCTGCATGAACACACTGTAAAGCTAGAGTGGGTAGGGGGACGACAGATGGCATAGCTTCTCTGCAGGCCATGGGCAAGGCCAGAGAGGCCTGATGATGCTTTTGAGCCACCATAATCACATTCCCACGGGATTAGACACAGAGATACATCAAAAAGGCTGTGCTGCTGGCCTGAGCACAGGTAAGGTGAATCAGTCACGGTGCCTGAGCGACCCCTGGGCTCTGAGAGCTGTGGGCCGGCTCTGCCACTGCCCTGACAAGGAGCACCCGACAGGCCAAGGGAAAAACACAGGCCGACTCCCCACCCCAAACCCAAGGGGCAGAACCCAAGGGATGCTATTTGTCACCTTTTTTTGAAAGATAAGTGTTTGATTGCAAATGAAGAGAAAATTTCTGGAAACACATATAAGAATTATTCTTGAGAGGAGGACTGGGAGCAAGTTAGCAAAAGGAAGTCTCCTTTTCACACGTAATATCCTTACTAATGCTCACTGCTTTCATGCATGTGTGCTATTTTTATAACAATAATAAGACCTACTGTTAAGCCACAGATTAAAGAATTAAAGAATAACTTTTTTTTAAAAAATATCTTTATTTTATTTTTATGTGTGCTGAGGATGGAACCCAGGCCTTGCACTTGCTAGGCAAGCGCTCTATCGCTGAGCCACAACCTCAGCCCCAAAAATAATTATTAAAAAATTCTGAACTATTCTGAGAACCATGAAGTGGAGAAACTGACACCCACACGACAATTTTCCACTGGCTTTTCTTTTTATAGAGCCCCAAACAGGAACACCAATTCCAGAAAGCGGCAGACAGGGGACAACATGACCTGTGCTGAGTGGAAAAGGAGACCTGAGGAGAGACCAACGCCTGCCTCGCTGAGCTCTTCAAGGGGATAGCAAGGCCCATGGGGTCACGTGGTTCTTACTCTTCAGTTAAATGTCCCAGTTTGTGCATGCTTGGGTTAGATGGACCCCCAAAGACCACCCAGGCCAGAGGCCAGCAATTTAATCAAGTTTCACTGACACACAGCCTCACCCATATGTTGACATATTATCCATCGCTGCTTTCAAGCTACTAGGACAGAGCCGAGCCTTTGTAACAGGGATCAACTGACCGGAAAGGTTCACAGATTTAATATCTGGTCCTTTCTAGAAAGCCGCTGACCCTTGATCTAGGTCAGTCAAATTTAATTAGGAAAGTGCCACATTTCATCTTGGATTTCTTATTCCTGCCATTTTAATAGATGTCCAAAATTTAATATAAAGATTATAAAAGTTAACTCATACCATACCACAGAATGTGTAGTAGGTGATTAATAATCTAAAAAATTGGGCTGGGGCTATAGCTCAGTGATAGAGCGCTTGCCTCACATGTGTGAGGGTTCGATCCTCAGCACCACATAAAAATAAATTAATAAATAAAATATTGTGTCCATCTATAACTAAAAAAAAAAGGATCTAAAAAATTGATCCAATTACTCTAGCTCTAATCACTCAACAGACACCAAAAAACACTGCTGAACTGATCCTAAATGCTATTTAAAGGAACTGCCCAGCTGGGGAGGAGCTCACTGCTGAGTGCTTGCCCAGCATGGGTGAGGTCCTGGGTTCCATCCCCAACACAGGAAGGGAGAGAGGGTGGGTAGATTGGCGCACTTTTCAGCAGGAAATACTACCTATTTTTTTGAAGGTGAGTTTGTCAGGGATCAACTTGACAAATGTCAAGTCACATTCACCAGGGGGCGCTGCAGTCACAGCCTTTAGAGGATAGGAGGCCCCTCCAAGATGACCAGGCCTCACAACAACCTAAGAATTACCAGCGGGATGAAAAGCTGTGGAAATAAGGCTGCTCTTGCCACAAACTACCAGAAGTGGACGTGAGTAGCGTGGGCAGCAGGCTTCAGAAGTTACCACGTACCTGTTGGCACAACACCCACGACCCCAGAGATGGGGCCCCCACGGGCTGTACCCAGTCCAGTGGAGTTGGCTGAACTGACCCCAGGCAGCCTTTCAGGGTGTAAAAGGCCCAGGCTCACAGGTCAGCTGCTCCCCTAAGGAAGCCCTAGTGGGGTACCCTCATTGCCACTTCTTGGATAAGAAACGCCAGGCTCAGGAAAGGCCCCGCCAGGGTCCTGCAGCAAGGAGGTGACCAGTTAAGATAGGAACCAGGTGTGTCAAGGTAGGGCCGAGAGGGGCAACCCAGAGCTCCTGGGAGAAAGGGTGAGCCCCAGATCCAAGACAATAACACCCAAAGACAAGCCACTGAGCGGCATGGCAGACAGGCTTCTCAGTGTGGTCAGCACTTAGCCTGAGCTGCCAGGGGCTCAGGAGGAGGCAACATGAGAGGTGGGTGCTGCTGGAGGTGGGAGGTGAGATCCCTGTGCTCTGCGTGGTCCCCTGGCCCCCGAACCACAGTTCGGAGGATCTTGGATAGGCAGGAGGGAGGGAAGGAGGGATGCCAGGATTTCAAAGAGGAGATGGGGGTTCCAGGAGAGATTCTGAACCTGAGAGAGACCCAGGCGGGGCTGGACTCAGAGGAGGAGGGGAAGTGAGGAGGCCAATGCAGATGCCTGTCGCCACAGGGACTCCAGACCAGGGCTCCATGCTGCCTTCCTGCAAGCCAGCAGCTCTGGGGACATGGGGCAGAGAGATGGCATGGGGAGGTGGGTGTCTGTCCTCCTGAATCAGACATCTGGGAGGAGAGAGGAGGGGCCCGGCCTCTGGAGTGGCACCTGCTTTTCCCCAACACAGCAGCCCTTCTGTAGCACCGAGCACATGTGGGTGCTGCACAAAGCACCCAAACGACAGTGCCTCTCAGGGTCCACCTGAGCAAGAGAGACAGCCATTCCTGTGTAAGGGGGTATGTGGCATGGCTGCTCGGTCCTCCTGAAGCACAGGGCTGGGGTCTTCCAGCCTCATGATCTTGAAGGCACCAAGGCTTCAGGTGGGGGGTGAAGACCAGGTCACAGGTCACCAGTTCCCACCAGGAGGAATTTCTGAGCTGGAGTAAGGAAGTCTTTCCCAGTGGCATCTCTGCTTAGGGATGCTGCTCAGTGTCCTAGAGATGGTGACACCTGGGGACAAGTCCTGGCCCACTAGCCTGGACAGTCTAGAAGAGCCTTTGAGTAAGGACAAGGGAAGGAAAGATTTGGGAGTGGGCGGGGTGACCCAAGAAAACAAGGAAATCTGCCAGACTCAACCAGCACCCTGACCCCTGTCATCCAAACCCAGACCCCTGGTGCAGCCCTTCCCTTCTGGACCAGCGTCTCCCACCCTATCCACCCCACCACATACTCCTTCAGAGGAAGGACCAAGCCGCAGTGACAGTGGAGGCTGGGGGGCGGGGGGGACACTCTCATGTGCTCATGTGCCCTGTTGTTATCAAGGACAGACAGGAAGAAGAAAAGAGGAAACAAGGCTGGAGGAGCTGGGAAGGGAGCTCCTTCAACCTGGTAAAGGGCGTGTAATCAACGCCGGGCGGGGGCGAGGCCTGCCCAGCAGGTGTGGAGCCCTGGCCTGTGCCAGGCACTGAAAAGAAAGAAAGAGGAAACCCAAGCACACACCACACTCCGAGCTGAACGACCACAAGGCCTTCCTCAAGGGCCAGGAAGCAGGCGAGGAGCCGGCTCTGCCTCTTCTATTCAGCATAGTACTGGAGCCTCGGCCCCAGCAATGAGGCCAGAAAAGGAAACAAAGGGCACCGTCCACACCGGAAAGGGAGAAGGAAATGACCTCTCCCGCAGGTGACATGATCGATACACTGAAGATCTTAAGTGTCTATAAAAAATACTAAAGCCAATAAACAAGTTCAAAGTTGCAGGACCAACACACAAAAATCAGGGATGCTTTTGTATGTCAGCAATGCACAATCCAGAAATTAAACAAAGGAAACCCATTCCATTTACAATGCCATCAAAAAGAATGAGATAATCAGGACTAGATTTAACCACAGAGGTGCGAGACCGGAACCAAAACCACAAAACAGTGAACAGTGAGGGCTGAAAGACAAGAAACGGACAGGTGTCTGGTCTTCACAGGAGGCTCATATCGCTAAGACAGCAATATCCCCAGGGTGATCGACAGATTCAACATAATTCCTAGCAAAAGCTCAATGCCATTTTTGTAGACATGGAAGTTTTGCGAGGGACCCTGAATGCCAAAATCATTTTGCAAGGAAGAACGAAATTGGAGGACTCACACTTCCTGATTTAAATCTACTACAAAGCTACAGTAATAAAAACAGCATCAAACTGACGTAAGAATAGACATGTAAGCAACAGATAAGAAGTGAGACTTCAAAGACAAATCTATACAGCTGTAGTTAAGTGACTTTAAACCAGAAGCTAGGGTGCCAAGAGCGTTCAATGGGCAAACACGATCTCTTCAACAAACGGGGCTGGGACCAGGGTATCTCCACACGCAAGAGAATAAAGTTGGACCCTGCCTCATGCTGTATATAAATTTTAACTAAAAACAGGATAATGACCTAAACCAAAAAGCAAAAACTTTAAAATTGTTAGGAGAAACCATGAGGGAAACCTGCATGGCCTCAGTTGGCAATGGTTTCTTAAGAGTTGACATTAAAAACAGAATAATGTAAGAAAAAAAATAAATTGAATTTCAACAAATCTGAATACTTTTTGTGCACCAAAGGACTAAAAAGAAAGGGAAAACAACATATGGAATGGAGAAAAATATTTACAAATTATCTATCTGTGAGAATCCAGTATAGAACATATTAAGAACTTTTACAACTTGACAAACAAATTAAAAAATTTTGGTAAAGAATTTTAATAGACATTTTCCCAAAGAAGTTACATGAATGCCCAATAAACACATGAAAGGATACTCAACATAATTAGTCACCAGGGAAAAGCAGTCAAAACTATGGTGTGATATAACTCCACACTGACGGTGATAGCTATAAAACAAAAAAAATGAAAAATCACAAGTGTTGGCAGAATGTAGAGAAATTGGAACTCTGGCACATTTCTGCTTGGAACATAAGATGGTACAGCTGCTATGGAAAACAGGTTGGAGGTTCTTCAAAAAGCTAAACAGAATTACCATAGGATCCAGTAATTCCTCCAGGTATAGACCTACAGAACTGGAATCAGAAATTCAAACAAATATTTGCATAAAGTTATTCAAAATATGGAAAAAACCCAAATGTCTATCAGATGAACGGATGAACAAAATATGGTCCACCCATACAGCGGAATATTCTATTCAGCCACGAAAAGTAAGAAAGGACTGACACTTGCTGTGAGATGGAAGAACCTTGAAAACATGATACCGAGTGACACAAACATAGAAGGTTATATTGTGAATGATTTCATTATATAAAATGTCCAGAACAGAGGAATCCACAAGCAGAAGTGGATTAGTGGTTGTCAGGGACTGGGGAAGGGAGGGTGGGAGTGACAGCCAATGGGGACATGGTTTCCTCTGGCAGTCATGAAACCATTCTTAAACTAGACAGATGTGGTTGTGCAACACCATGAATGTGCTAAATGCCACTAAACCAAACACTTTTCCATGGTGAGTTTTATGTTACATGAGTTTCGTGTAATTTATTTTTAAATGCCTATGTTCATCCAAAAAAAGGAAAAGACAGAGGCAGCCCCAGCAGCCTCTGGCCCCGGCTGGGAAAGAAAGCTGGGTTCAGTCTATGAGCCCCCGACCTCCCCAGCCAAGGCCCTTCCTTAACCTATTTTCTGCCGCATCTCAGGCCACCCTAATCCGTCCCGTCTAGATCAGAGCCCTACTAAACAGAGGGAGAAGCGGTGGGCCCAATTCCCCTGCATGGCCCACTGGGTCAGATGTGGGTGGTGGCAGCTCTGGAGGGCAGAGAAGGTGGGACATGTGGGCCCCGACACTGTGTCTCCTCGTCTCCCAGGGAGGATGCTCCTGGCCTCCTCCCGGCCTCCCCCAGACTCAGGCACCGTCTGTGGGGAGGCACTTCTAGCCTGCAGGCTCAAACACTCATTGGGGGTTGCTGGGTGTGTGCGCCTATGTAGCTTCCGGGTGAAGCCTGATATGTCCTAGAGGGTAGACAAGCCTGGCCAGGCACCCTGTGGGGCTCAGTACTCACCAGAGACCGCTTGGCTTCAGGCAGGAACTGTCCAAACTCAGACAGCAGGTCCTCCTGGCCCCGGAACAGGTTGGCCACCTCAGTGAAGACCTCCTCTTCAGACATGCCTCGGAACGGCCGGCCCTTCGTGTGCAGTTGCTCCTTCTGCAGATTTTTGGGAAAGAAATTAGGAGACTTTAGGCAAGATCCAAGACACCCAGGGCCGGGACACAAAGGCACCTCACCGTGTGGGGACAGAGGGATGCTTCACAGGAGAAACTGCCTGCAGGATGACAGCCGCATGCATCTGCATCTGAAGCCTGCGGCACAGCACAGCCTTGGCCATGGAGTGTGGAGGGGACACAGGAAGCTATATTGTGTCCCCTCGCAGAGGGAGCCGGGGAACCACACGCCTGGCTGAAGTCAGGGGTAGGCTGGGGAAGGGTAAGGTCAGGGGATCCAAAGTCTTCCTAAGGGTCAGAGGAAGCCCAGAAGTCGCCAGAAAGGAGGTGAAGGGCGGAGCAAAGGGGCTTCCAGGCCGAGGAACACGTTGGCTCAGTGTCAGCAAGAACTGACGTGCCGAGGGAAGACAGGCTGACAGGGTTAGAGTAACACGTGGAGGACTGGAAAGGGGACCCAGGTGGGTAGCAGGAACTGGCCTGCAAAACTGAGGTTGGCCTTTAGAAATATGTCCCTGTCAACTTCATTCCTGAGAACGTCACACGGCAAGAGGTGGCAATGCTGGGGACCCTCCCATGGTGCAGGGCATAGGTTTCTATAGTCCCACCATGGCTGCAGACTGGCGGGATTTACAGCAGTGGCGGCTCCCTCTCACCAGGCCCACTGTACCCTGCAGGAAGGAAAACCAGTTTTGCCAGAGGCAGGAGTGCTGGGGAGGGTACCAGGGTCCCACTCGTTAGGAAAGTGCTCTCCACTGCGCTGTACCCATGGCCCAGAGAAAGAAGTTTTAAGTCTTGGCATCCATAGCACCTATTCAGGAAGAGGAAAAACAAACCAATCCCTCCCCACAAAGCTTCCAGTACAACAATGAGCAAAGGCCACTCAATGCAGAGGCTAAACGTGAATGACTGGCCCACCTACCTGATGCTCAAAGAAACAACTTGAAACATTGCTCTGGACATCTTCTTTGGCTCCTGAGACTGACATGAAAAGGGCTGGTGACTTCCCAGGAGGACTTGGGAGCCTGTGCTCCCACACACAGAAGGATCTTGGGGGGAATCTGTCTCTGTAGCTGCCATGTGTGCACATCCTCAATGCTGGAATGCACTTTCTGGGAACTCATTCTCAGCCCACTCTGGCCAGAGCTTGTTTTGAACACACAGTCTGTCTGAGCGTGACACATGTTCCAGGGTATGATTTAAGCACAGTGTACACTTCGCTTTCGCTCACGTGTGATTTTTGTCCAGGAGAAACACTGGGTGACTTCCTGCCCATCACCGTATAAGGTCACAACGTCCATTAGATTTAAAAAGACCCTCGCGTAACTCATACCTGTCACCTCCCCATGCTGATAGGGACCAACAGGTCACTGTACCATGGATGACAAACTGTGGTCAATCAAAATGGCTTTGCTGAGTTCACAGGGAGCAAACGCTGTCAATCTTATCATCAATGTGGGGGCTAAAAAGAATCTCACTTTTTAATGTGATATCTCAAGGTCATGCAGCTTTTATTTATAAAAATGCTGCTTAAAAAAATGACAAGCATCAGAAACTCCACATCTGGGTGAGGATGACATCTAAGCCCCACATGTGATGTAGACCTTGCTTGCCACCAGCCCCGGGCACCTCCTGTCAAGTCCCCTGCAGATGCCAGTCCTCTGCTCTGGCCCATGGCCCCTAAACTCTGCACAGGTCTTCTCAGTATGAGAAAATCTGTCCCTCATTCATGCTCATCTGAGACTGACAGAGATTAACTTACCAAGGTTCTAGCTGGCGATCCCCTGTGACACCCGTGGGTCACTACTATGAACCTCAACACACCTTTCCTACACACATCCTTCGTTCCCACCCCAGTCTGTCTCTGAAGCTCTTGTACCACCAGATTGAATTCTGAGGAGCAGGCAACATTTGTCCCTGTCACTCCAGCTTCTGGCATGGGCCCAGCTGTAATCAGCAGAAGTAAAGGCTAGCTGCAACGTCCAAACAACAACGAAGTTGTCTTATAAAAATAAGACTGCCTTTGTTTTTTTTTTTCCTTTTAACTCCCCTTAGTGTGTGTTTCCCAGAATTTCTTGGATGCAAAGGTGCTTCAAGGAGCAAAATCAAAATTAACAAAATTCCAATCAGCATCCATATGTACACCAGTTTACAGCAGCACTACTCCTCAGAGCCCAAAGGTAGAAGGAGTCAACAGTCCATCAACGGAAGGACAGACAGACAAAACATGCTCCATGCATTTGATGGAATATCATTCAGCCTCAAACAGGAAGAAAAAAAATTTTGTAAGTACTTTTTAGTTGTCAATGGACCTTTATTTTATTTATTTTTATGCAGTGCTGAGGATCAAACCGAGTGCCTCACACATGCTAGGCAAGTGCTCTACCGCTGAGCCACAACCCCAGCCCAAAAAGGAAGAAAATTCTAACACATTCTGCAACACAGATGCACCTTGAAGACACTATGCTCAGTGAAACATGTCACTCACAGAAGGACAAATACTGGGTGATTTTACTTCTACGAGGTCCCTAGAGTCATCACATTCATAGCAAGTAAAAAGGTGGGTGGCAGGGGTTGCGGATAAAGACAAGGGGAGCAAGTGTTTCACAGATGCAGAGTTGCAGGCTGGGCTGTGGCTCAGTGGTACAGCACCGACCCAGCATGCGTGAGGCACTGGAATCATCCCCAGCATCACCAAAAACATAAAAAGAAAAAGAATAAGATTCTGTGTCTGGCCAGGTGCAGTGGTGCACACCTGTAATCCCAGTGACTGGGAGATGAGGCAGGAGGATCACGAGTTTAAGGCCAGCCTCAGCAATGTATTGAGGCCCTAAGCAACTTAGCAAGACCCTGTCTCAAAAAAAAAAAAAAAAAAAAGGCAGAATTTCATGGGATGTTGTGAATTCAAATTCAGACAAGAAAATCCAAATGCTTTCAGTGCATGATCGTGAACGATGGCACGAAGAAGCGAGACTTGAGGCTCCTACCTGGTAAGTGTGGAGTATCTCTAGGAACGACCTGTAGATCTCTGGGTGGTCCAGGAAACGGGTCTTAATCTTATTCACGTAGCTGATGGCATTGTTGAATTCTACAGAATCTGACTCCAAGGGCACCTGGGGTTTGTCCTCCTTATATGGCATCTGCTGCTTGAAGTCTTCTGCACAGTCACCATGGTTGTGCGAATTCTCCTGCCAACAACGGGACACTAAGTTCCCCCAAGTTAACACTAGGACAATTCTAAGACACCCCAGGCCTGGCTGCCATCTATCCAGGGCAGACGGAACCCAGGAGAGCCAAGATGATGTTTTATTAGATGCAGAGAAGGGTGACTTCCGGGGCCTCATGGGAGGGAAGCCATGCGGGGCACCAGAGAACATGCTTGAGTGTGTGCCGTTCCTGGGGAGTCTCACTAACTCACCTGCCCCCATCCGTCCAATCCATCTGAGAACAGCCGAGCTTAATGAGAACTTAGATTCTGAAAACTCAGCACGTGAGGAAAAATTGACAAAATGTGTAGGTTTGATCCTTGTCAGAGACAAGTTTTAGGTTGTGCGTAAAAGAAGTTTTCCCACACCTTCCGAGATCCCAGTCCACCAAGGCTGTTCTCAGGGAGGAGATCCCCCTCCTACGGGAAAGTCGGAGTGTGTACGGTGGGGACCCCAGAGGCTGCAGGCACCCGCTGCCTGGGGGACTTCAGGAATTCCCAGCACACAGAACTCTGGGACCCAGGTCATCAGTCATTTGAGAGGAGCAGGTCGCCCCTGATCAACCGTCCAGTATGCCTTTTATTAGTGTACCACAGATACAAATATGTCTCTCTGTTACACACAGACTCAAGGTGGGTCAGATCATGCCCCTGAAGGAGGGGTGTCAAGCCCCTAAACCAGAACCATCCTGCACAGTCCCCAGCACAAGGCGGCAGGTTCTCAAGTGGGTCAGGATTCCCTGACCAGTTTGCCTGGAGGTCTTGGCTCAGACATCTCAGAAAACCTTCTGGAACCATCGCTTACCAAAGTGAAATAACCTTGAAGCCCCTACTGTTATTTTTCCCCACGGCACTGACACATTCCTTCATGGGACATGCTGATTTTATGTCTGTCCAGCCCTGACTGGATGGCAAGCAGCATGAGGGCAGGGCTTTGGTTCTGATCACTGCTGTGTCCCCAGTGCCTGGAACGGGGCTGGAACAGAGCAGGCCGTGTCCACTACTGTGGATGACCAGGCGAATGGATGAAGGAATAAACAGATGTGTCCACTGTTTCCATTGCCCTGAGGTCGCAACACTGCCCCTGGCACCAACTGCTCACCTGACGAATCCTCTGAGACAAGAAAGGCCAGGTGCACTGCTGCCCACTGCAGAACTGTCACTGCAACAGGCACCTGGCACATGTGCCATCACCTGGGTGGGTGAACTAGCTCAGGCTGCCCTAACATGGGGCCACAACAGAAATTTATTTTTCCCACAGTCCCAGAGGCTGCGAGTTCAAGATCAAGGTGCCGGCAGGTCCGGCCTCCTCCGAGGCCTCCCTCCTTGGCCTGCAGAGGGCTGCCTTCAGACACAAGCCTTTCCCCTGCAGGTCTGCTCTGAACTCTCCTTACAAGGAAACTTGAGTCCACTCTGATGGCCTCACTTCACCTTGATTAACTCCCCAAAGGGTCTGCTTCCAAATACAGTCATCCCTTGATATCTGCAGGTGACTGTAGGACACCCTTCAGGTACCTAAAACCAAGGACACTCAAGTCCCTTACAGAAAATGGCACAGTATTTACATATAACCTACAAGCTTCTTCCTGCAGACTTTAAATTATTTCAGTGACTCAGAATACCTAATTCCAAGTAAATGCCATATAATTAGTGGTGATACTGTATTGTTTAGGAAATCATGACAATTTCAAAATTTAAAAAAAAAAAAAGAGAGGAAGAGATAAAGGAGGGTGAGGGGAGAACACGCTGGGGCGTGGCTCCATGCAGACTGCTCCCCCAGCAGCCTGAGGCCCTGGTTCAGTCCCTACAACTGCAAGAAAAAACAGTTTGTTCACGCTCAGGGGGGTGCAATTTTTTTCCTGGCTGAATATTTTCAATCTGTGGTTGGTTGAATCTGAGGAGGAACCCCAGACATAAAGGCAGACGCTACAATCAGGGTGAGGCATCAACAGAAGGGGGGTCACAACTGAGCCCCAAAAGTGGGTACAGAGAAGTTCTAGAAAGCCAGAGCAGAGAAACAGACACACACAAGATCCAGAGCTGCCACAACTCCAATGTTCTACGACTCTCCAGGCATGTGCCAGCCTACGCTCTAGCATCTGTGCTCCTTCATGGCACAGGCTTGGCAGGGGAAGGAGCCCGAAGGAGCCAGGAAAGGGTGGGGACTGGAAGGACGCAGCCATGGGGCCAAGGGTTGCTCCTGAGGAGACTGGACTCACTGGGAGTCCCCACCGCCCCAAGGGGGCATCTTCAAGCCCCACATGCATCATGGTAAGATAGAGAACTGCCCCTCTAGACCAGGGCTCAGCAAAGGGGCCAGAGAGCGACAGAAACTACTGTGAAAAGCAGCCTGGCAGCTCCTCAATGAACTTAATACACAATTACCCTAGGAGCCAGAAGCTCCTTTGCTAGTACAGACCCCAAAAGAAATGAAAATGGATATTCAAAAAATCCTTACACGTGAACACGCACAGCAGCCCGTCTCAATGACGACTCAGCAGCTCACGTGTTCATCTGATGCACCCTGAGGGAACTGAGCACTGACACGGTTACGACATGGGCGGCCCGCAAGAGCTCAGTGAAGGCAGCCTGGCAGAGGCCACACGGTGTGCAGCCCACTGACAGGTGAAGCCCCAGGGACAGGAAGCAGAGCTGCAGAGCTGGAGGGAGGTGAGAACTAGGAGGACAGGGAAGTCAGGGTGACAGTTGCACAATATGATGAATCTACTAAAATCCACTGAGCCGAACATTTTTAAATGGTTACGTGAATGATATCACATTTAAAAAAATGTTTTAAATAATCCTTGGAAAATACAAAAACCACCGGCCACTCAAAGCCAAACTGGCTCTGGTTTACAAGTCACATTAAGTGGACCCTGCCCTAAACTTCTGGAACAAGCCACTCGTTCCCTCCCCTGGGGCAGAGAGGCCTCAACAGTTAGCAAGGCCTTAGGCCTCCACTAAGTGTCCACACACGGCCCCCTTGAGGTTTAAGAGACACCTCAGTGGCACCGAGCCACAGCAGCTCCCAACTGCTACCTGGCCTCACTCATTTCAGCAGGAGACGCCACCTTCCCCAGAGGATCAGGCACCTGCGCTCACCTGACATCCCACTCCCTGGACCCACTTTCTGGTCCCCGTCCCCACGCACTCTGCCCATCACACAGACCCTTCCTGGTCCTCACCATTGTCCACTTTACCCAGATCATTCAGGGTAACCTCCTTGGCCTCTCAGAGATCTCGACCCCTTGGTTCACTCTTGTCATGCAGAAGAGGTGCCTTCTGGAACTCTCCATGGCTCCCCCTGCCTGGCTTCACGTCCCAACCTGGCTGGCCCCCTGGCTCACTCACTCGCTCCACCTCAGCCCTTTACACCTGCCAGGAACAGGCCCTCACAACACGACTCCCATGCCCCTTGTTCTGCCTATGGCACCCCACAGGCACCTTCTGCTTGGCCTGGCCCTGCCACCTCTCGTCCACAGCAGTGAAGCTCCTCACACACACAGTCCATGTCTCGTCCTGTTCCTCAACTGAATCCCCATCTGGACCAAGCACATATGTCAAGGGCTGGGACTCCAAACTCCCTGCTTAAGACACAACTGGAGGGCTGGGGATGTGGCTCAAGTGGTAGCGTGCTCGCCTGGCATGCGTGCGGCCCGGGTTCGATCCTCAGCACCACATACAAAACAAAGATGTTGTGTCCGCCGATAACTAAAAAATAAATATTAAAAAAAAAAAAAAAGACACAACTGGGAAACCCATCTGCCAGGAAATGATGGACCACCCACCACCCCTGGAGTAAAGGGTGGCCTCCCTTTGACTGTGCACAGGTCACACTGGGTGCTCTCTAAAGGCTGTTTCTAAGACAGCTATCGTCTCCTAGGGAGGATCTGCCCTGAAGAGGACCTGGGGCTGGGCACCCTACGGTCCCACTCTCCTCACCCAGCACCGCTGGGCAACACAGAGACGCTGTGAAGTCAGGAGGCCTCTACCCCACCTGAAGGCCTCCAGGCTGCCCAGGAAGGAAGCCAACAAGAAACCACGGAGTTCAACTTCTTCCCCTGGCTTAGCCATTCTGAATCACAGAACCCAGAGTGGTATGACAGTGACAGGGGGCAGGAGAGAGGGACTGCCTGAGGGGACTACAACGGAGGCCCAAATGACGCCGACTCACAGGGCTGAGGCCCCACCAAGCCCCTGGTCCGTACTGGCCGCAGCTGCGTCTGTGCTTCGAGACTTGTGTTCTCAACTGGGGCAGGTCTGCTCACAAGGGGACACTAGGCTACACTTTTGGCTGCCACAACTGGGGGACCAGATGCTCTGGGTATCTGGTGGGTGAAGACCAAGGGTCTACTCAACACCTCATGGTGCACAGGATGGCCCCCCACGAGAAGGTGATGCAGCCCCAAAGGGCAACGGTGCTGAGGTGGACAAGCCGCAGCGAGGGCTTCCCGAGGACAGTAGCCAAAGGGCTACTTCTTCCTTGTCCCTGGTTGGCAGGCTTTAAGACAAAAGGAAAACAAACACCCCAAAAGCTGTAGTTCAAAATGTGAAACTAGTAAAACAAATCAAAAGCGAAAATCAAGGGGGCATTTGTGTGTGAGAGCCTTGGGCAGTTTCCTACCTGTTCTGGCCTCCCAAGAGACTCCAGGAAGCTGGAAGGCCATCTCGTGCGTGCCTCTTAGGAAGCCCTGCAGATAATGGCCTGGACTGCTGAGGAGCAAGGCCTGTCCTGACAGGTCATCTTGCTGGATGAAAGCAAGTGGGCGCCAGGATGCCCTGACGGCACAGACCCCCCAGCCGGGGAAGGAGGCCTGGGGAAGGTGCCTCCTGGCTGCAGCGAGGTATGAAACCCGTTCTGCAGTTGCCCAGTGAACACTTTGTCAAGCCTTTCTTCTAGTCAACAGACCTTCCTGGTCAACTAGGCTACCTGCTGGGGACACAGGGTTCTCGTCAGTGTCATTATCTGTACAACACCCCTCCATGGTGCGTGGAGACAGCAGGGGCCTCTCTGCCATTTCAGGAAGAGCTGGTTCTGAATACAACCACGTGCAGTTCCACAGGGACTGTGGATGGCTTAGTCTTCCAACCCCAACTCTTCCTTAGCAAGTGACGGTGAACACATCCAGCACTCAGCCACCATTCCACTCAGCACTCTGTTGTCACACTCCACCAAACGCTCTCATGGCCACCACTGCTGCGAACGAGCTTGGTTTTCAGCCCCAGCTGCAATTGTTCCAGAGACTGATCCTGCTAAGGCTTTTCTGGTCTGGAGGCGTGAGCCCTATACCTGGATCCTGGGGCAAATGTGAAATGGAAGCTCTTTGGAATTCAGCAGCCACACATTTCCAAGTTCCCTTCTGATACTGAGATGGGCTCCTCAGCTTTAGTGAGACAACATGCTGATGGTGGGGCTTGCCTTGCACAGAAAAAGCAGAATTCACACAGAAGCCTGCCTCTAGGACAGACTGCACACAGGCACATCACCTTTCCTTATTCCCTTTCCAAATTCCAAGTCCTACCTCGATCTGGCACTGCATCTCCTCGGCTGAAGGAGAAACCTAATGGTGCTTCCAATGGTGGCGTTGCTACATTCCTTGCTGAAGCTCTCAAGCAGGGGCTAGAGGATGGGAGAGCTGGCTCACTGAGACCAGCAATTCACAACGGGCAATGTTGCCCCCGGGAGACATCTGGCAATGTCTGGAGAACATTTTGGCTGTTGTGACTGGGCGGTGGAGGCTGAGGATGCTGCTAACATCCTACAATGCATTGAACAGCCCCCCATAGCACAGAATTGTGGCCTAGGAGGGAACTGTGCTGAGAGAGAAAAAGGCTTTAGTTACCTTATAAAAGTGACACTCAAATAGGTTTTCTTTTTCTCCAAGAGTCTGATGAACTCTAGCAAGAAGCAGATGCAGAAGGGGCAGCAACCTGTCACTTGAGAGAGAAGGTATCAAAGCCCCACACCTGAGCTGAGTCAACAACCCTGTCAGCAATTCAATGTAGCACATCAACAATAAACACAGCTACTCACGCATACACACAGCTCACCCGCTTTATTGTTGGTGGCACCAAGAGTGATCTGATGCAGACAAGCAAATGCCTGAGTTCAAGGACAAGCGGCCTGGTGGGCTCACTGGGAAGCCTAAGCCAAGCCCTCAGTAACTGCTGATTCGGCTATTTTGACTTAACATAAATTCTGTGTTAGGAAGATGATGTCCTGACAGCCACTTTTTGTGCTGGTGCTGGAACCTTCACACATGCTCTACCACTGAGCTGTACCTCCAGCTCCTACTTTTGATTATAAATCTTCCAAATAGATCAATTTGGGATGTAGAGGCTGCCTGCATGTTTTGATCTACTTTGATTTGCACGAGAAGCAATTAGCACAGCTAGAAAAAGAACAGGTCTTACACAGATTTCTGGCAATGACACAAATGAGACGCGAGGCCCAAACTGAGTAACAGGGTGTGCTGTGTTAAGGCCCAGACCACTGGGACCTCCTTCCGTGGCGGCATACCTGGCTTGTCAGAGGCGACTGTATGTTTAACTTGCCATTCTTGGGAATGTCTATTCTGTATCCGAGGGGAAGGAAAGCATTAAATCCAACAATGAGGTCAGGGTGCTCGTGGAAGAGCTGTGAGACACGCCTGATGACTCCAGGAGTATCGATGCTGGAAGAAAAAAACAACTCAAGTGGGCAAAAGGGTTTCAAGGAGCTTTTAAAAGTGAACTATTCCTGATTCCCTCAACGAGTTTCTCAACTGTCCGCAAGGCAATCTAAAATACGATCAGTATGACATGATCTGCAGACAATGATCTATTTCCTGAGGCCAAGGCCCAGGCTCCCTGTGCCCTCTTGCTGAGAACTATAGAATACTGACACAGCAGAGCTCCCCAAAACATTCCAAGCCTATGCACTTGGTTCTGGAAATGTCAGGAGAGCTGACTCTAAGTCCTGGAACCCAAGAAACAGCAGAAGGCCAAAATCCTCTCAGTGATGTGATAAATTCCTTCATTTTGTATGAACTAGGGATTGATGATGATACAGGTTTTGATCTGAGCAACAGATTGCAATGTCAAAGATGGTACAAGTACGGGGTATGGGTAAGAATAGGAAGGAAGAAATGAGGTCTTCCTTTGGCTGTGGTTACCACCCAGGCCTTAGTACTTCACTTCCCACAGAAGGAAAACAGGTCAGGCCCTCCACATTGCCTAGGAAAGGACAATAGTGTGGCAGGTATGTGACCTGCAAAAATCTAACAGATTGAGGGTCTGAGTTCCAGTTCCACTTCTGCCATTAAGGTAAGTCCTTTACCTACTCCAAGCCCCAATGAGTGTTCCATAAAACAAGGGCATGATTCTGAAGTTCCCCACTATCTCCCACCCTGATTCCATGCTTACAAACACAGCTCTGGTGTTTAACACTCTCTATAGGCCAGATCCCTTACTAAGCATTTTATGACCCTTACTTCCAAGTAGGCCTGGGATTGAAGAAAGGTAAAAGGGGCACCACAGAATCAACATTTAAAGGTAAGTAGGTGCCAAAAAAATTTAAATCAAGATAAATAACATTTTAATGTAGTGCTCCAAAAACAAAAATGTCAAAATCAATCCCTCCGAATCTTTCATGAACAAAACTTATTTAAAATTCAAAATTTTAAATAAAGACAGGATCTGCTTTCTGGGACTCACCTCCCAGGTCTCCGCCATCCCTGCCCTCCTTCCAGGAATCCCAACAGCTCCACAAGGTGGGTACTATCCATTCCCTTTTTTAATTTTTTTCAAACAGAATGAACTAAGGCTCAGAGAGGTTGGACACCCTGCACAAGGTCACCCAGCTGCGGGCGGGGGCATCAGGTATAGGAGGTGGGGAGAGTCCCACCCTGCTAGTCCGATTCAGGCCCTGGGGGGCTTCCCCGGGGGGGGGGGGGGGTGGGGGAAGGCTCCACGGTTACCTCTGGCTTTTGAACTCCTTCATGATCTCCAGGAAGCCGTTGTAGGTGGCGGGGTCACTGCCAAAGCGGATCTTCACCTGGTCCAGGTAGGTGAGGGCGTCCTCAACCTGTGGGGAGGGGGAGGGCTCTAGAGGGCTGGGATCGCGGGAGGAGGAGACAGTGAGTTGGGGGTCCCTGGTGGGTTGAGGAGACCTAGCGGGCCTTCAAGGGGACAAGGTGAGGGGTGGAGGGTCCAGGCTCCGGGGTGCGCAGAAGTAAGGCCGAGGCAGAGCCGCGCCAGGGCCGGGCGGGGCCCGGGTGAGGGACGCCGGCCTGCGGGGGCTGGAGGACAGGATCCCAGAAAGAGCGCGGGGACGCCACTCACGTGCACCGGCAACTTCTCGTGGCCCGCGGAACCGGAGCGACCCCAGCGGGCGCCGCTCAGCCCCCGGCCCGCGGAGCCCCCGCTGCCGCCGCCGCTACCTGCGTGCGCCATGTTGGAAGTCAGAGTCCCGGCCCGCCCCGCCCCCGCCTGAAGGCAGGTCGCGCATGCGTAGTCTCCGCCCCGGGGGTGGGGCCTGGCTACGTCAAGAGCTGGGCGGAGCTCTTTAAAGGACTCCTTGGGGGCGCTTCTGTTTTAAATTGGAATCTTAACCAGTGATTTACAAAGCAGAGGTAGGTAAACCAAGATCTGATGCCTGATTTTGTCTGGTCCTGCAAGCTCACAGAGTAGTTTTTATGTATTTACGTAGTTGGGGGAAAAATCCAAACCTTATTTTGAGACATATGAAATTCACATTTTAGGGGTGCTGCATGAAGTTTTATTAGAATACAGGAACCCCGACCCACTTATCAAGCGTCTCAGCCTGTCCCCCCACCCTTTCTTGGTACTTGGGATGGAACCCGGATCCTCACACATGCTTGATGATCGTTTTAACCACTGAGCCACATCCCCAGCCCTGTTTTGTATTTTATTTAGAGACAGGGTCTCACTGAGTTGCTTAGGGCCTCACTAAGTTGCCGAAGCTGGCCTTGAACTGGAGATCAGCCTGGGATTACAGGCACAGGCCACCACTCCGGGTGATGCTTTTACCTTTTATTATATTCTTTATTTTTTAATTTTACTTACCATACTGGGGATCGAACCTAGGGCTTCACACGCGTCAGGCAAGCCCTTCACCATTGAGTTACATCCCAAGCCCAGCCCAACTTGCTTTTTGGTCACAACATCCGAATGAATAACTGGGAAAGATTTCTAGACCCCTCCTTATAGGGTTGGTGTGAGAACAGAATCTGGGCGTCAACACCCTAATATAGGGCCCTGTGCCCTGTGAATTTTTACTAAAGGGCCCTTCTCTTAGCCCCACTCTTCCTGTCTTCACTTCCCTAGCCTTCACCCCATCACTTCTCAACAAGGTCAATTCAGGGAATCACGGGCCTCCCAGACCAGGTGGTTTTAAGAACACAGATCATTTGCCCACTGCGTCCAAATACCCAAGGTCTTCCTATTTCTTATAAGATGAGATCACATTGCAGGTGACCAGAACCTGACCCTTGCAACCTTTTTTTTGGGGGGGTGGGGGGCAAGATCTTCTGCCTACAAAAACTACCCTCTGTTGGTGCAGACCATCCTCCCCATTTCCGCTTCCTGGCCCCATGCAACATTCCTTTTGTCAGAAGTGCCTTCCCATCTCCTCATCACACAGAAAACACATGTGCATCCTGCAAAGCACAAACCAAATGTCTCTCCCTATTAGAAACTTCTTCCACCCGCTCTGATCCTCCCACAGTCCCTAGTACAGAATCATTGCATGGTTCATCCGTGGTTCATCTGTGACACAAATCTCTGACCCAGAGCCACATCAGTGAGGCATTTATCAAATAAATGATCATTCAGTGAGTGAGCAAAGTTTGTGTTTTTTAAAATGGAACCTTTTTTATATACCTTTATTTTATTTGTTTATTTTTATGTGGTGCTGAGGATAAACCCAGTGTCTCACACGTGCTAGGCAAGCGCTCTGCCCCTGAGCTACAGCCCTGGCCCACAAAGTGTTGTATATGCAAAGAGGTCCAGGAAGGCTAAGAATAAATTAGCACTGTGCTAGGTGTCAGGAGTAGAATCGTGAAAATCAACATGGAATTCACCTTCAGAGCTTTCGGTCTTTCAGGTTAGATAGGAATTAACCACACACAGGTAGGTAGACTCTCATATGTAACAAATGCTTCAAATACAAGGTCTAAGTGGAACAATTACTAACTTCTTGTTACTATGCCCGTGTCATGAGCCAGTCCAAAATTTAGAAACCTAAGGGGTCAGAGATGCTTATTCTCCATTCTGCAGTTTGGGCAGGCTTAGTGGGTCTAGCTCGTCCTTCGTCCCCTGGGTATCCCCTGGGATGCCTCGAAGGCTGAGGGCTGGAGTCTGAGCCCCTTGCTGGGAACCTGAAGGGACCTCCCCGTGCAGCCTGGGCTTCTTTACAACATAGCAGCTGAATTCCAAGAACAATTGTCCTGAGAGGGAGCGAGCGAGCCAGGTGAAACCCAGGTCAACTTGTCCAGTCCAGACTTGGAAGTCACAAAGAATCATTTCCACTGGATTCTTTCTTTAAAAGCCATTACAAAATCCCTCCCAAATTCAAGAGGAGGGCAAACATGCTTCAGAACTTGGGAAACAGCCACATCATGGAATAACATGTGGAACATGGAATATTGCCATGACTATTTTTACAAAATACCACCTGCCATCCAGGGGGCTTAATGGCAGCCAGCAAGGGATGGAGGTTTCCCAGAGAAGATGGCATTTTCGTGAGATCTGAAAGATGCCTGGGCATTTGCCAAAGGGAACAACCATGCAAAGGCCCGGAGGTGGGAGGGAGCACAGCACATTTAAAGAACTTTAAAAAAAAGAAAGAAAAAATCAGCATTCCCAGACTGCAGAGAGGAGGGAAAAAGAGAACATAGGAAAATCAGTGATCTGGGGGCAAGAGCAGGCAGACCCCGCAGCTGTAGGACGAGTTAGGCGTCTGGTCTTAGCACTGGTGCTGGGAACTGTGCCTGGTTTTGAGCGGAGACGCCTGAACCATCAGGTTTGCATTTGGAAGTGATCCCTGTGGCTGCTCTGCAGGGAGAGGTTGGAGGGGGTCCAGGAAGGTTGTTTCATCATTTAGGAAAAGACCACGGTCACTTGGAACTATGAGAGAGTGGAGGTGGGGAAAGGGGTGGAAGGGGGGGTCTGTAGGAGGTAAAGCGGAGGAGACAGGCTGGGAAGAGGGATAAAGCTCAAGGACACCTGGCTCCCAGCGCAGAGTGGGACTGTGCTCAATTTCGGGGAGTTCTGCAGGAACAGCAGCAAAGACGCCTGGACCCTCTCTGGCCACCAGATCTGGACAGTCCATCTCACACCGGGGCTTCACGTCATGCCTCGGGAATCTGTGGCACGAGTGCTATTAAGTTACACCAACAGGTTTAGCTCAAAGTGCCCTCTCCTCTCCTAAACTCCTTTCAGATTTCAAGGATCACTTTCAGTTTTCTCCCAAATGGTCAACTGAAGCCCTTGCTCTTTTGGAGAACAGGAAACCACATGCCACTTCCACTTGGGGCACATGTGGGGCACGCGTGTATTTCCGCGTGTCTCTGAGTGTGTGTGCACGTGTGCATGTGTGTTCACCAGGCAGACAAAAGCACAGTCGTATGTCAGTTGAGGGAGAGGAGGTTTTCTCAGTTATGTGTTGTTAGCTGATGTTCTTCGTTGTGCAAACATCACGGTGTGTGCTTACACAGAGATGGTAGGTGATATAATCCCACCACCACCCTCTCGCCCACTGTCATGAATGCCGTCTGTTGTTAGTACAAACGTTGTTATGTAGAACACAGCTGCACACATACATCTTTTAATTCTTATTTTTAACAAACATAAAGAATTGCCAGGTACAGTGGCGCATGCCTGTAATCCCAGCAACTTGGGAACCTGAGGCAGGAAGATCACAAGTTCAAGGCCAGCCTCAGCAACTTAGCAAGGCACTAAGACACTTAGTGAGACCTTGTCTCAAAATAAAACATTAAAAAATAGAACTGAGGATGTAGCTCAGTGGTAGCGTGTGCCTGGATTCCATCCCCAGTACCAAAAAATAGAAATCAAAAATTTGCTACTTTAGTTTTTTTTTTTCCTTTTTTCTCTACGATGCTCATTTACACAGATTAAGTTGAAAAGCCTTGACAATTTAGATAACACCAGCTTCGGAACACCAATTTCCCTACCCTTTGTCACATGTACTGGACCACTGAGAGTCTTAGATAGATCTTTAGCGGGAGTCAGGCTCAGGGGCACATGCCTATAATGCTAGTGGCTCTGGAGGCTGAGGCAGGAGGATCGTGAGTTCAAAGTTAGCCTCAGCAAAAGCGAGGTGCCAAACAACTCAGTGAAACCCTTTCTCTAAATAAAATTCAAAATAGGGCTGGGGTTGTGGCTCAGTGGTGGAGCACCCCTGAGTTTAATCCCTGGTACCCAGCCCCTGAAAAAAGATAGATCTTTAGTGTGAGAATATTTTGGCAAAGTTGAAAAGATCAAAAGATCCTATTGTGAACCAATCTAGTCCTACTAAATGGCGAGACTTTATGACTCAAATCTCTGGAGTGTAGAATGTGTTATGGTAGGGAAAATTCTAAGGGGGCTTCCAGGATTCCCACCCCCCAAACGCATGTTGTGTGTCAGTCGGCTTTGTCACTGAATCAAATACCTGAGGTAAATCAACTTACAAAGAGAAAAGTTTTATCTTGGCTCACACTTGAAGGATTCAGTGCAAGATTGGTTGGTCCTGGGGCCCCGTGGAGTGTGTGACAGAACAAAACAGCCCACCTAATGGCCCAGAAATGAAAAGGAAAGGAAGAGCAAAGACCCAGGCACATCCCCAAAGACACAGAAGACCTTCCACTAGGCTCCACCTTTTAAAGGTTTCACTATGTCCCACTAGTGCCACTCTGGGGGCCAAGCCTTTACCATGTGGACTTTGGGGGGACATTTAAAATCCAAAGTATAGCACATGCCCCATGGAAATCTATTAGTCCATATTCTGTTGCTATAACAAAGTGCTCAAAGCCAGTAACATAATGTGGAGAGGTTTATCGGCTCATGATTCCTAGAGGATCCAAACAGCATGGTACCAAGGAGTGAGGGCCCCTTGGTGCATCACAACATGGCAGGGAAGAGCACTATGCAGAAGAGAACAAGAGTATGTGGTGGCCTCACTTTGTAACAATCCACTCTCTCAACTCACTCACTCCTTGAGACCTAAAGTAATGCCTTCCAAGGGTGCTGCCTTCTCCTAGGCCCACCTCGGAGACAAGCCACACCTCGCAACACCATCACTGAGAACCAAGCTATCAGAATGCGAAGCTATGTGGGGCACACACAGACCATATCCAAACCACAGTGATTACCCTACTTGGCGAAGGTGAAGGGATTTTGAAAGTATTTTTGCAAATACATACGAGTTGGTTTTGAGTTGATCAGAAGAGAGATCACTCTGGGTGGGCTTGGCCTAAAAAGGGCATATTTAAAAGATAATCTGGAGATCAGAGACTGAAAGGGGCATTGAGGAGCGACCTGCTGGTGCCCAAGAAGGAACTAGCTGTTTGGCCACCTGCCCATGGAGAAGGGCAGCTCTAGGAGCCTGAGGTCCAAGTTCTGCGGCACCAAGGAGCTCTATTCTGCCAACCACCTGAATGAACTTGGATGCAGACTTTGAGCTTCCCCATGAGAACCCAGTTTCACTGACACCTTGTGAGTCACTGAACAAAGAACCCCTTCAGGCCATGCCTGTACTCTGACCTGAGGAGTTATAAGATAATAGGAGGATGTTATTTGAAGCTGATAAATTTGTGGCAATTTGTTATGTAGCAATAAAAAGCTGATACACCGTGAGGTGGCCTCATGAAAAATGTCTACCCTGGGACAAGGGGGTATCAGTGGAGGTCCTTTCATTATAACAAATGTCCCACTCTGGTGGGAAATGATAAATGTTGAGGCTGTGAATGTGTGGAAGTAGGGGGTTGGGAAATGAGAAACATTACCTAGAGCTGCTTAAAAAATAAATAAAGTCTATTTTTTAAAAATGTTCACCTTGAAGCCAGGCACAGTGGTGCAGGCCTGTAATCCCAGTGTCTCAGGAGGCTGAGGAAGGAGAATTGTGAGTTTGAATCCAACCTCTGCAACTTAGCAAGGCCCTGTCTCAAAAGGGGAGGAGGGGCTGGTGATGTTGCTCGGTGATTAAGGCCCTCTGGGTTCAATCTTCATTTTTTTTAAGTGCCCCCTCCATTCTAAAGGTGGGGATCAAATAACCACGTTGTCATGGATGTTGGGGAGTTGGGAGACCTCATATCAGCTAGTCTTCTCCGAAGCACAGTGAATGTCAAACTTCCATAGCCGCCAGCCAGAGTCTGTTGAATGAAAACTACTGCAAAAAATTATATATATATGTGTGTGTGTGTGTGTGTGTATGTATACATATGTATATATGTATATATATACACACATACACACATAATTTAGATATATACAGGTGTATGCATATACACAGGAATATATGTGCAAGTTTGCATATGTATTTGTATATATGCACACATATATGTGTGTGTGCGCATATAAAAGCAACCATTTGGAGAAGCCCTTTATTAGTTCTTATTAGTACAGCCACATGCTGCATGATGACATTTGAGTCCATGATGGATCACATGTACCACAGTGATCCCCAAAGGTTGCATGGCCTAGTGACATCAGAGCTGTCGTTTGCATAAACGTGCTATGATGTTCGCAGAGGACGGACTCACCTAACAACGCGTCTCAGAGTGTGCTCCTGTTGTCCAGTGACACGTGATTGTGTTTACTGCAGAGCGGTTGCTTCTCACTGAACCCATCAAAAATGTTGAGATGGACACAGAAGTTTTAAACCAGAAGTTGCAGGCGAGATCTCACTGTGTTAAGCACTCACTTAGTTTCTGCAGGGAGTTAACACCTGAGGCACAGACACATTGGCAAAGAGTCACTTTCCCCACTAAGGGTCCCCTCATAAGCTAAGTGTGTTCTTTAGTTAAATGGAGATGATGAGGCAAACCTAAATTAGTGATTTCCAACACTTGAAAAGCTGCTCCTAAGGTATGAACTCAGCCTAGTGCCCATGATGCATGTAGACAAAGAAAATGTGGTATTCATGCACAACGGAGTATCATTCAGCCATAAAGAAGGATGAAATTCTTTTATTTGGGTGAAGATGGGGGAACTGGAGGACATCGTGTTAAGTGAATCAAGCCAAACAGGAAGTCAAGTGCTGCATATTCTCTCTCATGTATGGAAGTTAAAAGAATAAAATAAATGTGCTGAGTGCAGTGCAGGGTTACTAGAGGTCAGGAAGGTTGGATGGAGGGGGTGGTTATGGGAGGCTGAATTTGATTCCTGCACACTATATACCTGTATTGCAATATTCCACTGAACACCAATAATATGTACAATTAATACCTGTTAGTAAAAATAAAATAGAATTTTTAAAAACCTAAGAAGAAAGCTGATGCCCAATGCACCTGAGCATACATTTTAAGATCACCGTTCAGATATTTTAAAATGGAAGTGGATGTCAACATTCACAGAACTGCCAAAGCCTGACTTGGAACCCTGGTTTGGGAAACAAATGAACATTATAGTCAGTAGAGTCTCGTCCACTCAAAAGCCTCATTTTTGGGGGCTGTAGCTTGTCACTCTGTGGCATAGCACCTGCCGAACACCTGTGAGGCCTGCATCCACCCTGATCAGCCCCCACAAGAAAAGCCTCATCCTCTAAGGTTGCTCTTCCTGAGAGTGTCTAGAACCCAACGGAGGGGAGAAGGAGCAGCAAGCACCACAAAGGTTTGGACTCCTCCTTATAGCAAAGGCTTCAGAAGGAAGCAGGGCTTTTTAGAAGGCTGTGGGCAAAGAGGAAAGATCCATTTGAGTGAAATGGCATCAGTTCAGCTGCTGAACCTGCACAGGCAGATGGTCCAAAAGCAAAGCAGAGAGATGTCAACAGCTCCCGCTTGCTCGCCTGTGCGCGCTCTCTCTCTCTCTCTCTCTCTCTCTCTCTCTCTCTCTCTCTCTCTCTCTCTCTCTCTCTCTCTCTCTCCCTGATTCCAAAAGCCTCAAGTTTTCAAGATAAAAAAAGCATCTTTATCTTAGAGCTTGGGAGCCAGGGAATAGGGCTGGAAGAATATAACCTGTTAACACGTTTATTACTTTAATGCAGCTTGAGTCCTAAAGTCAGCTCATGAACTTAGAGACAGGCCAAACGTGCCTCTAGATATAAATTTGAGCCAATTGCCAATTTTTAAAAGCGGGAACATTTTGCATAAAAGCCTCAGTTTCTGGCTTTCAGAAAAGAAGATCTAACAACGGCGGGGGGGGGGGCTGCTTTTGCCATGGCCATTCTGGGCTACAGTCGGGGTGCTCATGCCCACCTGTGAAAGGATGTGTATCTCCATGTTCCCAGGCTGTTGTTCCCTGATGTACACTCAGGTGTGTGGGAACCATCACTGACCAGCCCTCGTGGGCATTTGAGGGTGCCCCATGGAGGAGATACATGATGCTTCCAAGACTAAAGCAGGAGATGTAGTCCAACAAGACTGGGAAGGAAGGCTCCTGAATCTCATTTCTCAGAGCTTTTGTACAACGGGCTTGTGACTTGAAGCAAACCATAGTTACCTCTGCAAGGCTCAGTTTCCTCACTTGTAAAAGAGAGACAGCAGTTCCTGCCCTCCCTATCAACTGTGATGAGGATCAGACGACAGCCTCTGTTGCTGCATGGACTGTAAAGCTCTGTGGTCCACGTCAGTCTCACATTCGTCCATCCCTCCTTTACCTGGTCCTAGCATCCCAGTTTCCCTCCCAGGAATACCGTCTTCCATTCTCAGTCAACATTGTTGAGTGGCCATTCTCTCCACCCTCAGCTCTGTTCAGTTCAAGCCAGCCAATCAGAGCACTGCATTCTCCCGGAGCTCGTGATTGGTTCAAGGAGGAGTGTTGAGCCAATTGAAGCCTATACAGCCAGGGCTAGGACTTAGGTGCAAACTCCAGGGACAGGGGAGTTGTCTTTTCTACTGAACTTGAGAAGGCAGAGTGTTTGTTGCTAACCTGCGGGTGGCAGGTATGAGGCTGGAACCAAAGAAGGAGGAAAGAAGGATGTAAAGATGGAAAAGGCGAGGCCTGGTCTCATAATCGGAGGCCTTGGGTCCACAGGTACAGCAGCAAATGCGTTTTTTGCTTCAACCAGATTAGGTGGAGCCAACTCATTGGAACCTCACGCTCCATGGGGGGGTTTCACACCAACAGGCAGACTTGTGAATGTTTGTTTGATCTGGATTTGTTTCCCTGGGCTGACTGGGATGTCAAGCCCTGGGGTGTTTCTGCAGCTGCAGCCAGCTCTTCTCTCTGCCTGGACTTGACCATCCACACTGCCTTCTTGAAGTTCTTGAGGGGATCCTCCTGTGAGGCTCTTGATGAAGGACAGTGGAAACGCTCTCGGATGAGATAGCCATGTCTCGTGGGAGCAATAAAGCCATTGGAGGTGGGGATGATTCTGTTTACCACTGCATGGACAAACTGGACAGCCAGCAGGGTGCCTGGGGGATCAAAGGCAGGGCACAGATAAGAAATCTGCCACGCGGAGGCCAATGCTACACATTCCAGTGTTGGTTGCATGGCTGCCATGCTCCTTACTAGCTTAGATGGGACATTTAGCCTCTCAGAGTGCCTCTTACTTCATCTGCAAAATGGGAATGATAACAAAACCCATCTTCCAAGAGGAATTTTGAACATTTAAAGACATAATGCATGTTAGGTATTTACCATAGGTCTTTGGCCCAGAACAAGCTTGGCCAATATTATTGTTGGGGGAGTAGAAAGAAAAGTTATGAAAGGTTATGAGGATGGGCTTTTAAGGTCACAGACCTCAGCCCTCAGCGTCTGAGCTATGTGTGACTTTTTGCCAGGCATCTTTGCTACAGTGTGTTAGAACTACAATGTATCAGATGACAGTGTGTTAGGTTGCAATGTTCTCAGATGACAGTGTTCCACTATAATATATCAGATGACAATGTATTAGACTCTACATGATCTTGGTTCAGCCACTTACTTGTTTTTGATTTTTGTTTTAAAAATTTTTTTGTAGTCATAGCTGGACAGAATGCCTTCATTTGCTTATTTTTATGTGGTGCTGAGGATTGAACCCAGTGCCTCACATGTGCTAAGGCAAGCGCTCTGCCACTGAGCCACAACCCCAACCCTTATTTGTTTTTTTTTTTTGGTCTCTAACCTTGCTGAATCTCAGCATCTTTATTTGTCAAACAAGATTAGCAATGACACTGGCATGCCTACTGATGTCATAGGGAGATATCTCTGTAGGAGAGCCTTCTCTGTAGGAGACTGCATAAGAAAGTGACAAAGGTGAGCACTGGAACCAGGCACAGTGGTGCATGTCTGTAATCCCAGTAGTTCTGGAGGCTGAGGTCAGAGGATCATGAGTTCAAAGCCAGCCTCAGCAACTCAGTGAGACCCTGTCTCTTAAAAAAAAAAAAAACAACATTAAAAAAGGGCTGGAGATGTGGCTGAGTGGTTGAATTCCCCTGGGTTCAATCCCTGAGATCCGCCCCCCCCCCAAAAAAAAATGAGGACTGGAATCAGGAGAGCCAAGTTGAAGCTGCTGCCTCCCTGTTGCCCACTGTATTACTCAGCCTCTCAAAGCCTCCGTTTTTGCTTGGAAAATGGGAGTAACTGCTGAGAGAACTCACTCTCTCGGGAACAGTGCCTAATACATAGTGAATGCTATCTTGTGACTATGACCTTGGTGTAATAAAGAAAAAGGTCAAAAGACATTGGGGTTCTCAAAGTGTATGGTCTTAAAACAGGTTGTCCCTGACACTTATAAAAATTGGGGCAAGAGAATGAACGAATCAAGGTCCTCTTCCTGTAAGACACAATATATAAGCACTGCAAAGCTGGCATATAAACTAGTAAAAATATACTCTACTCTCCTACTTTGAAGAAGGTACCTTAAGAACCACCTGGAAGGTCAGGTTCGGGCACCTCAGAGTTCATTGCTGGGAGGTGGCAGCATGGGAGAGACAGTCCCCATGGTGTGTGGCTTGGCCCTCTTCTCTTCCCATCCACAGCTCCATCCACACCTCCCCAAGGCCACCTCCCAAGCATAGGTGTGCACACGGGGGGGGGGGGGGGGGGGCACAGTCCATCCCCAGAGGATGCCCCCAGGCAGGAGGACAGTGCACACGCCCTAAAGAGGGGTCAAGTCCATTTCAGAGCATGAATCTGACAGGCAGGTTGTGGGCCCATCCCCTTGGCCTGTAGACACCTCTCTAAGTTGAGGGACCCAGCTGGAGAAGGCCCGAGCAAGGGCTCAAGACCCAGCTGCTGAGCCAAGGCCCTTTCTCTCCAGATCAAAGTTCAGTCCTTCCCTGACAGCAACATAACTCACCATCCAGCACGCTCCAGACAATTATGGAGCGGTCCTTCAAGCCCACGTACACAAACTTGTCATCCTTGGAGAAGCAAGCGCACTGGACTCCTCTGCAGAAGGAACTCTGTGGAAAACAGACCGTGCGATCCTGATTCCAGACTGAAACACAGCCAGGAGGCCAACCCCACAGAGCCAGGCTCTGAAGCCCTCCTCAGGAAATGGACCAAAGGAAAACCTGAAGAGATGGGGTGAGGGCAGATTTCCCCAGGACCGTCATTTCATTGACGTTGGATTCAGTGGTTATGTATTGAGTGGTTATCTCCATTTTGCACCGGAGACTGAATGATAAGATTCAGTTTCTTAAGTGGCCTTGCTTAAGTGTTAACTATGATCACATTCAGTTAAAATCTATGTGCTGAAAACATTCCCGGTTCCCAGGTTGGATCTCAGAATAAGAAGAGGGAATTACACATTGAGCATTCCTAATCCAAAAATCCAAAATCTGAAGTACTCAAAAACCTGAAACTTTTTGAGAATTGACATGAAGTCACAAGGTATATGTGAAACATAAATGAATTTCTTGCTTAAACTTGGGCCCCATGCCCAAGAGATCTCACTGTAGATATGCAAATATTCTAATGTCTGATAAAACCCAAAATCCAAAATACTTCCCGTCCCAAGTGTGTTGGACAAGGGACACTCAACTTCTATTCCTCCTGATTACAGAGTTTTTTGACATCCCCTTAAACCCTGTTTACAAGGAAAGTGTCTCTCTCCCTTATGGCACCCTAATCACCACCCTTGACAGTGGCACGTGTATGCCCTTAATAAATGACAGCTCTTTACCAATTCTCTAAAGCCAAGACCCGCTGTGAATGTGGTGGGGCAGGTCACGCACCGTGTAGCTCATCTTGAATTTCCACTTGCAGGCCTCCAGTTCCCAGAGACACAGCAAGGCTTCCTCAGACCCGCTGACTGCCAGCTGTTCCTGGTGGCTGACCTCCACGCAGGTGACTCGGCTCCTGTGGGCCTCCAAAGGGAACACCTTGGAATTTGCACACTCGTACAGAAACAGGTCGCCATTGGTCATGCCGTAGACCACACGGTAATCAGTCAAAACGGCCACACAGGCTATGGTCTCAGGCAGCTGGGTATAAAAGGTGTATGTTGGCCCATCGATGACGGGACAGGGGTCTCCAGGGCTGATGTCCAGCACCAGGACAATGTTGTCATAGGCAATGGCCAGACGGTCCTCGTTCTTGCTCAAGGACATGCAGTTGATGGCCTTGCGGGCCTCTGGAGGGGGGATGCACATCACGTCCTGCCGGGAATTCAGGGGGAACACAAGGACAATTCCGGAAACAAGGCCCGTGAACAGCAGCTGGGCTTGCTCGGCGACCTCCAGACACTTGACCTCGTTGGACGTGTCCAGGGAATCTTGCTCCTCACCTGCCACAGGGAGAGGGCCACACTGAGACTGGATCGTGGGCGCACGGCTTCCCTGGTTTTCTTATTTTTTTTTAAGGATTTTAAAACTCGTTACCCATATTCTTCAACTTGGGGACTGCAAGCTTCCCTGACTCTGTCCTGCTCTTCAACAGTGGGAGGTTTTTACAATGCCAAGGGCATCGTCTCCCTGTCCTGCCGCACGCTGTCGGGTCTCCTACAGCCCTCAGAACACGATGCAAGCTCCTTCCCACCGTCTCTGAGGCTCACGGGACCACCCGGATTTGACCCCAGACTTGTCCTTTACAAACTTATGGAAAGAGCCGGACCCGGACCCTTCCTCTGTAGCTCAAAAGCAGCTGTAGACAGTCAGTGTTGAAGTGTGGGTGTCCAAGCCAGGCCGGGGCTGCCGTTTGTGGACTCCTGCCCCATCCCACACCCCTCTCCATTTATTGTGTCCTGCTTTGCCCCTGAACCAGCAGGTGACCACCTTGAGAACAGTCGCCTTGTCTGACTTGCTCGCTGCCAACTCCCCCCTCACCTGCCCGCTGACACTCGAAGGCTGTTTGCCAAATCAAAGAAAGAATGAACTTGAGAATGAAGTCGAGGGTCAGAATTCCTCTCTGTATTGTTTTCTCCTTAACAAGGAAATGTTACGCCTTGGCACCTCCAGTGGGGAGGTGGGAGGTACTGTTGATGATGGGCTCAGAGACCCCTTCTCCAGCCAGTCCCTCCGGACCCAGGGGTGCCCGCAGTTCCATTTTTCTACCGAAAATCGGCATCTCATGAAGGCATCCACTCATGTGGAGATGTCTGCGGGTCTGTCCCCTCACAGGACAGCCCATAGTTAATGACTGCCTGATAGAGGGGCCCAAAAGCCTGGTGCCCTCACCTAGAGGTAGAAGATCCTGTGGTTGCTATCAACTAAAGTTGGTGTCCTTCCCCCACCAAATTCAGACGTGGAAACCCGCCCCCCAATGTGCTGGTATTTGGAGGTGGAGCCTTTGGGAAATGACTAGGTCACAGGGTGAAGCCCTGGAATGGGATCAGTGCCCCCGGAAGAAGAGATACAAAAGCTTGCTCTCTCACGCTGGCCTCTGCCATGGGACGGTGCGAGAAAACGGCCACCTGCAAAGCCCCATCCGACACAGATTTGCTGGCACCTTGATGGCGGACTTTCTGGCCTCCAGAACCATGAGCCGTAAATGTCTGCGTCTGAGCCCCCAGTTCATGGAGATTCGTTAGAGCAGCCTAACTAAGATGGGGGACGGGGGGTCTTCAGTTCTTACCCACAGAAATGATCACATCGTATCCTACAAACCTTCTGCCACGTCCCAAATGGTGACTTTGTTTTTGTCCCCGATTTGGGGGAAGTAGATGTAGCTTCCGTTGTGGGACACTGCAGTGAGCCCCGTGCGGTCCAGGAAGGGAGCCGAGGCCCGGGGCCTCTGCGTGCAGGTGAGGTCCCAGACTTTGAAGGATGAGGACTGCTGGGAGGCGGAGGCCACCAGGGCCCCTCCGCGGACCAGCAGACTCGCAGGGGCTCCCACACCTTCCAGGACGTCCAGCAGGGTCCCCTGCTCTGACAGACTCCACACCTGAGCACAGAGAACAGGAAGGCAACGTTTTCCTCACGCCACCAGATCAGGGACATCCTTAGGCCCATTGGCCACCCAAATTAAAAAAGGTCTTGGTCTGGGGATGTGGCTCAAGCGGTAGCGCACTCGCCTGGCATGCGTGCGGCCCGGGTTCGATCCTCAGCACCACATACAAACAAAAGATGTTGTGTCCACCGAGAACTAAAAAATAAATATTAAAAAATTCCCTCTCTCTCTCTCTCTCAAAAAAAAAAAAAAAAAAAAAAAGGTCTTCCTATCTCCCCAGCCCCCAAGCCCCCCCGAACCCCACCAGCAATCACAGCAATTGTCAAAGGGTGCCCCCCGAGACCTTTTCAGAGGGTCTTCAAGGATCAAAATTATTTTCATAATAATTCTAAGATATTATGGATCTTTTCTGCTCCCTTCCTTTTTACAAATAAACTCGGGAATTTTCCAGAAGCTGTGTGACACTTGACATCACAACAAATGTAAGAACGCAGAGTCGAAGATGAGGATCCAGGCTGTCTTCCACTACGCCAAATGTTCAGGAGGTTTGAGAAAATGGGAAGCCGCCACACTCCTCATGAATATGCACACATATAGACATACATATGCACAGATCTATTTGTTCAGGAGACAGTTTTCATGAAAGTGTGTTACCATGTGAACATGTCATGTTAATGCATTCCTGGCTACATATTTTTGTATTGCCTCCTTCTTCACTCTTAAGAGGGTAAATATGAAGAGATCCCAAATGCAAGGAGGGATCCCAGGTTGAATCCCAGATGGAAAAAGGACTTTTGAGGGAAAACTGGGGAAATCAGATCAGAGTTTGAGCTCAGTTCATAGGATTGTCCTAATGCTGATCTCTTGGTCTTGAGAAACGGCGAAATGCACGAAGGGGAGGTTTCACGTTCACACTGGGGACTCTGCGTGACTCTCCTAAAATCTAAGGTCATTCCACAGGACATCGTTCATATGTCTGGTGAGCCTCAGAACACACACACACACACACACACACACACACAGTGCTGTGGTTAGTCCCCCAGGGCTTCATGTTTGGAAGCATGCGGCCTTTAAGAGGTGGGGCCTAGTGGAGGTGCCTGTCACGGAGGCACCATCCTCCAGTGAGAAAAGATGAAGTAGTTCTCAGGGGACCCTTATGATGCCATCTGCCATGATATGACACAGCCTGGCAGACGTCACCAGAGTTGAGGGTCTTTAAAACTGAAAGCTAAATAGTCCTGTGCGTGTGTGTGCACGCATGCTACATAAATGCACACAAAATATCCCTAAACAACTACTCCAGGGGCCCTTTTAAACATTTTTTTTAAGAAAACAGGGTTTCACTGTTGCCCAGGTTGGCCTCAGACATGGGATCACCTAACTCGGCCTCTTGAGTCGAGTGCCTGATGTTACAGTCACGTCCATGCACCTGGCTATAACCTCTTTTTTAAAATAAAGAATCTCGCATCAGCAGTTTCATTATAGCAACAGAACATGCAACTGTAAAATGTGCATATAAATATAAAATTCTACATAAACAAAAGCTCTCTGAGGTGCTTAATAACCTTTAAGAATGTCAGGAGGGGCCAGTGCAGTGGCATGTGCCTGGAATCCTGGCCACTTGAGGCTGAAGCAGGAGGATTGTGAATTCAAGGCAGCCTCAGCAATTTAGTGAGATCCTGTCTCAATATCTCAAAAGGGGATGGGAATGTGGCTTAGTGGCAGAGCACCCCTGGGTTCAATCCCCAGTGTGCCTAAATCAATAAACAAACAAATAAATAAAGAGGGCTTGCTGAGTGTGGCAGCACACACCTGTCATCCCAGTGGCTCAGGAGGCTGAGGCAGGAGGATGGCGGGTTCCAAGCCAGCCTCAGCAAAAGCGAGGCCCTAAGCAAGTCAGTGAGACCCTGTCTCTAAACAAAATACAAAATAGGGCTGGGGATGTGGCTCAGTGGTTGAGTGCCCCTGAGTTCAATCCCCGGTACCCCAAAAAATAAAAAATAAAGAGTGCCTGAATCAAGGGATTGGAAAACTCATACATGGCCACATGCTCTTCTCACCAGCCTCCACAACTTTGAACTCATTGACAACTTTTCTTTGCCGCAACCCTGGTCTACCCTGTAAGACAAAGTTTTTCAGGTCTAATCAGGAAATGTACCTCCTCCGTTGGGTTTGTATAGTTCCCACCCAGGTCTGCTGTTGGGGCCCAGCAGACACCTCCATACCCTCCCATGAACTGCCCTATTTTGCCCAAACTCAAGTTTGTAGGTTTCCTGTTGTGCAGACAAAAGATTCCTAAAGAGTCACATTTTTTTTTTACTCCAGAGGAAGAAATGAGGATGCGGCTCTGGATCCCCCTCACCTGAATGAGTGCATCCCGGGACCCAGTGACAATCCGGTTGTTCTCAGCTCCAAAAACAGCTGTCTCTACCACGTCCTCGTGTTCCAAGTCGTTGGCCATGAAACGGTGAAAGCCCTGTGAGTCGGCCAAGAATATTCGCACGGATCTTCCAAAGCCTGAAACGGCAGGGGCCGGGTTACAGTCTAGTGCCCGGTGGAGCCGGAGGGTTAAGACCATCAACAGAGACGTGGTAGAGCACCGCCTGCCTGGCAGCGGGTCCACATCCACCTGGTCCTCAGGGAGCGCAAAGCTTGGCCAGGAGCAGCCCTTGGTAAACAGGAGGGTGGGAGGGAGGAGGGAGACGGGGGAAGAGAGGAGGAGGAAGGAAGGAAGCGCTGAGCCCCCTCCAGGGCCTGCGAGTCAAGAAGCCTTGGTCCCAGGGTGTGCTGTTGGGAGGTGGGGGAGCCTTTGGGATGGGGGGGCCCAGCGGGAGGCCCCCGTCAGTGGGAGCAGAGCCCCTGGAGGGGACAGGAGACTCTGACCCGTCCCCTGTCTCTGTTTTCTTCCTGGATCATGAAGTCAGTGGGTTACTGGGCCACAGGCTACCTGCTGTTACCATCTGGGGTCCCCACTAGAGGCCCGAAGCAATGAGGTCTCCAGAACTCTGAGCTCAAAGAACCTTTTCTCTTTATAAGTTCACCAGCTCAGGTATTTTGTTATAATAATGTGGAAGCTGGTTAGTAGAAGAAGGGAGGGAGAAGGGAAAGAGGGACGGGGATTACAGGTTGCTGTGAGGACACCAGAGGCAGGGAAAATGGCACAGAGACCCACACAGAGGAGAGGTCAGGTAAAGACAGAGGCCAGGACTGAACCGAGGGGGTTACAAGTCGAAGGAAAGCTTTTGGCAGAAGCTGGAAGGACCCTGCCCAGCGCCCCCCCCCCGGGGGGGTTCAGGAGGGGGCAGGGCTCTGCCAAGGCCCCGGTTTGGACTCTGGCCTCCGGAACCATGAGAGAAGCTCTTTCTATTGCTTTAAGTCCCCCAGTTTGTGTGGTGGGTTAGCACAGCTCAGGACGTTTGACCTGGCCTTGGAGGGATGAGGAAGTAGAAGTCCCTGGAGAGGGGGAGGTCAGGGGAGGCCCAGGAGGCAGCGAGGAGGCTGGGGGGACTGAAGAGAGTGAAGGGAGAGAGAGCACTGCAGTGTCACAACCAATGAGCCAGAAGAGGAGGCCTGGGGACCAACACATTTTTACTAGTTCATCTTACGTAATCGATGAGGATGCTTCCCCTGACCCTTGTTCCACCCGACGTGCAGAGTCTGTTAGAGTCTGTAAACAAGTCAAAATAACACCTGGCATTTTGCCAGGGGAATGTTAGAGTTTGTAAACAAGTCTGGATGGTGCCTGGCAAAATGCCAGAGGGAGTGGTTTGAGAAGTAACAAAAGCGAGCCATTAAGTGTGGAGATTCCTGATTGGCTGACTGCTGTATCTAGTTTATGCTAATTAGATAAGCTGTGTGGAATGTATAAATACCGCTCCTGTCCTGCAATAAACGGCTTCCACTCCCGCTGTATCAACGGTACACAAGTTGTTCGTCACCCCCCCCAGCTATTTTGCCCAGCCAGCCGGGCTGCGGCAAGAGTCCACTGAGGCTCTGTGTGTTACCTGGCAGCCCACCCAGGGGCAGGGCGGTGGGCAAGGGCCGGATGGCCAGGGCTAGGGAGGCCCCTTTTGCTCATTGAGTGTGGGGTGTGCCCCCACAGCCAGAAGAGTAACACGACTCTGTGTGTGTGAGCGTGTGTGTGTGTGTGTGTGAATGTGTGTGAGCGCATGTGTGTGTGTGTGAGTGTGTGTGTGTGTGTGAACACCTCCTTACTTTACAAAAATATTTCTGTTCCTGGAACACTGTGGGTCCCAGATTGAGCTGCTCATTCCCAGTGTCACTATCATGGATCTTATTCCAGCGGGTACCTGGCACCATCCCAGAAATTACTGCCTATAGAGGACGAAGGCCACCAGTTAATTCTTCCAGCTGTTCAGAAACATAATATCATGGGTGAATAAATAGATATTCTGATGTAAGTCCCCACCATGATTGAGAACATGGAGTTAAACCAGATTGTGGGCTCAAATCCCAGCCCCTCTCTGTGACCTCAGGCAAGTTACTTAACCTCTCTGGGCTTTAGTCTCCTCATCTGGAAATGAGAATAACGAAAGTGCCATCTTCCCAGAGCTATTGTTGGAGAGTAGAGGAGTAGATCACTCAGTCCGGGTTCTGACCAACCCTAACCACCCTACGCCTTAGCCGCTGTTATCATAGCGGCGACTCTCGTGCTGAGGGTGGGCCCCACCGTGCTGTGCCAGCCTCTTGAGGACCCCAGGACCAAGCCAAGTCAGCAGGAAGGTGGGGTCAGCGCCCCACTCACCCCCTCGCAGAGCCTCTGTGAAAGTGTGGGGGCTTTGTCTGTTTGGTGGAAGGCACGGCTCCCGCAGAAGAGTGTTATAAGAAACTTGTACATCAAATTAGTGACCCCCAGAGGGTGTGTGTATCTACCTGGGAGGTGATGGCTAACCAGCGCCCTGAGCTGTCCACACCCTGCACATCAGAGATCTGGCCTTTGCCCAGCTCCAGGCTTTTGGAATGCTGCCTGGTAGGAGCAGTCTTTTTGTTTTTCTTTGGGCTTAACCCTGACCCGCATCCCCAGACCTGCTCATTATCATTTTTTAAAATTTTGAAACAGGGTCTTGCTAAGTTGCTGAGGCTGGTTTGAACTTGCAATCCTCCTGCCTCAGCCTCCTGAGTTGCCGGGGTTACAGGTGTGCACCACCACGCCCGGCATGAGTGGTCTTTCTGTACCTGGGGGATTGGTGTCACATTAGACAGTTACAAAGTGACTTCTGGTGGGAGCTTTAGACAGGCAGCGTCAGCTTGACCTTGGGAAGGTTGGAGACTAAGGTCAGCCATGCAGACGACCAGCTCCGCCCGTGTGACCAACAGGGCCTTGGTGAACCCCGGGTCAGCAGGACAGCAGTGTACTGACTGCACCTCACTGCTGAGAGAGGCGAGACACGCCACCAGGAGAGAACTCGTGTCCACTGTTTCCTGGGCTCTGCCCCGTGACCTCTTCTCTTTGCTGATTTTAATCTGAATCCTTTTGCTGCCATTAACTATAACTGTGTGTATGATAGGTTCTGCCTTTTCTGAATTCTGTGAGATGTGGAGTTTCATGGAACTGAACACAGTCTTGGGGACCCACATTGCACTCCTATTCATAATCCTTAAAAGGGACCCTTGTCTTATCTTTGCTAAATTGGGGTCAGGCTGGTTTTGAGAACAAGAGACTGGTTTCCAAAACTGTGAATGGGGAATTGCCCAAGTTCCATCCACTCATTGGCTGCTGGAAGGAGCCAGACCTGAAGCCCAGTTGAAAGGCCTTTCTAGGTGATTAAGATCCTTGATGCTTTGGCCTCAATCCTGATTCTATTTTGTGCCTCCAGCTCTGATATTCTTTCTTAAGCCACCAACAGTTCTTTTGGAAAGAGGATAGAAGGTATATCAATCAATCATCAGTCAGTCTATTATCAGTCAGTCTGCTGACCTGTACTGTCCAAATCAGTTACCGTCAGTCATAGGTGGCTGTTAATGTGGTTGGTGGGAATCAAGATATCCCATAAGTGTGAAGCACACACCAGATTTCAAAAACCTAGTTACAAAAATGAACAAAAAAAGAATGTGAACTATCCCATTACTGATTTTCACATTGATTCCCTGCTAAGTCTTTGGGTTTAATGGGTTAAGTAAGATATATGATTAACATGAATGCCATCTATTTCCTTTTTTACCTCCTGTAAGAGGGTTTCTAGAACATTCACCATCATAAAAATGGCCTGCATTACTGGTTGGGGCTGGCCCGTGTCTTTGGCCCCTGGAAATGTCAGGCTGTGGTGGTCATAGGATTCAGCCACAAAAATAATTAAATCTTGTCATTCGTGACAATATGGGTGGCTCAGCACGGGTGGACAATCTTTCTTTTTATTAATTTTCTGGTAGTTGTAGATGGACAGCAGGCTTCTATTTTGTTTATTTTTTTAATGCAAAGCTAAGGATTGAACCCAGTGCCTTGCACATGCTAGCCAAGTGCTCTGCCGCTGAGATACAGCCCCAGCCCCGTGGGTGGACATTCAGCAGGCGCAGAAAGACAACTGCTGCATATTCTCATCACATGTGGGAGCGAGGAAGTCGGTCTCCTGGGAGCGCAGCGTGGAACAGTGTTGCTCAGGGCTGGGAAGGGAAGGGAAGGGGAAGGGGCGCTGGACAGCAGGTACCAAAGCCATTCAGATAGGAGGAATTCACCCCTGTCTCCTACAGTGCACTGGGGTGACTACAGCGTTTAATAATTTATTATATATTTTATAAGATGAGCTGAAGATTCCTGGCACAAAGGAATGGTCAATGTTCAAGGAGATGGAGATGAAATTCCCCTGATTTGACCATTACCCACTGTATACATAACCGGATTCTCAGTGTGCCCCATAATATGTGCCATTATTATATGTCATTAACTTTTTTTTAAGATTGGGCTGTGGGGGACTGGGGTTGTGGCTCAGTGGTAGAGTGCTTGCTGTGTGAGGCACTGGGTTCCATTCTCAGCACCACATATGAATAAATGAATAAAATAAAGGTCCATCAACACTAAAAAATATTAAAAAAAAAAAAAAAAGATTGGGCTGTGGGGCATCCGTTGGTCCCCTCTACCGGGAGTCCTCCTTGATGTCCCTGGAGAAAGGCAGGGAACCCTGTGACATGCTCCCCAGACCCTGATTCTCGCCTTGTCATAACACCAGTCACAATCGCTTTCAATGACCCGATGTCCTTCCTGGAGGCTGCCAGACCCTAACCCCGGGGATTGCACGGACGGGCTCAGCCCTGGGCACAAAAGCATCTCCATCTTCTGCTGTCCCTTGGTGCGCTTGGCCGCTGTGATTGTCCTGCCGGGATGGCTACTCCTGAAGCCTAAAGCCATTAGGAGATTCCCAGGACCCGGGCATCCAGGGCGGCTCAGGGCCTGTTTTTGTGTGGTCCTTGAGCCAAGGACAGTTTCTTCATTTTCAAATGGTTGAAAGAGATGAAAGTATAACTAGGATTTCAGGGCAGATGAGACTGATATGGAATTTCAAAGCCAGTGTCCGTGAACTCATGCGGGCACAAGACCACGCAGGCTGTACAAAGTGCCCAAACTGGCTTTTGTGCCCTAAAGGCAGACTAGAGCCTGGTGACACACGGCTCTCCGGCCTGAGAAGCCAAAACATGTTTGCTCGGTGGCCCTTTGCTAAAGCCTGCTGACCTCTGACTTAGGAATCTTCCCTGTCCCCAAGCCCTCCCCACTTCCCACCCGATTTTGAATGTCTCCCTCAACACTTGAAAATGAAAGTCAGACGCTACCTGCAGCAAGAAGGGACTCGTCTTCAGAGACCACCAGGAATCCCACAGCTTCTGGAAGCTTCTCCAGCAACCTGTCTCCTCCAGGGGAAACCTGTCCAGAGCCAAGGACAAAGGTCAAGCACTTCCACGGAGCTTGGATTTGACCCAGGGCAGAGATGCTGAGCAGATCCTCAACCCCTGGCCCCCCAGTTGCCCCATATTAAGTGGGAGATGCAGCCGGGACCTCTTTGCAGGGTCATGGCAGGTGGAGGAGTGCGTGGAGTCACCCTGCCAAAGGCCATGGTGCAGACGCTGTCAGAACCGCTCAGGGACCCAGGGAACATTCCAGCACCATTTTCTACCCTTGAAGGAGCTCTGGAGATCTCAGATAAGATAAGCACAGGTTGGGACAGGCAGGTGAGGCTCGCACACTCCCAGGAGCTGGGGAGCCTGAGGCAGGAGGATCGTGAGTTCAAAGCCAGCTTCAGCAAAAGCAAGGCCCTAAGCAACTCAGCAAGACCCCATCTCGAAGTAAAATACAAAATAGGGCTGGGATGTGGCTCAGTGGTCGAGGGCCCCTGAGTTCCATCCCCAGTCCCCCCGCCCCCCGCACCCCCAAAATAAGATAAGACACAGGTTGGAGCCAGAGGAAGCCCTGTGGGGTGGACACGGTTCAAGCGTGTCCCCGGGGCTCATGCGTTGGCAGCTCGGCTCCTGGGGCGGTGGTGCTGGGAGGCAGTGAGGAGCCGCAGGAGTGGGGCCTGCGGACGGGCCTTAGGTCAGTGGGGACGTGGCCTCCGCCAGAGTCTGGGAATGGCCTGGTGGGCCCCAGGGTCCATGTATTGAGATTTGGTCCCCAGTGTGAAGTATTAAGAGTGGAAACTCGACTTGACTTGGGGTCTTTGAGAGGTGACTAGAGTTAGATAAGGTCGTTATGGTGGGGCCTCATAACTGAATCCCAGTGGCCTCATGAGGAGAGGGAGAGAGATCACACATATACACACATGCACACACACACACACACGCAAGCTCCCTGGCACTGACGACAGACCCTGCTAGCAGAAGGCCATCACTAGATGATGCCTTACAAACTAGACCTCAAGAACCATGAGCACAAATAAACCCCTTTTCTTTATAACTGACCCAGTCTGTGGTATCATGTTATAGAAACAGAAAAGGGGACTAACATACCCTCACAAGGTGTTGTGGGACCTCAGACACCGCTCTCTCCTTTCTGTCTGTCGATGCAATCTCTTCCTCTCCCTTACATTCCTGCCTGGATGCCCTTCGATGGGTCACCTGACCTTGGACTTTCAGCCTCTAAAACTGTGAGCTAAAGAAACTTGTCTTCTTTATAAAGTTCCCAGCTTCAGGTATATCAGTACAGTAACTGACCACACACTCTCCATTTCTGAAGGGAAGTTTTATTCCTCAATCCTGATATTCATCCCAAATTCGGCTACTGATTTTTAAGCATCTGACCCACAAGAGGCCCCAAATTGAAAGCTTTACATTCATTATCTTGGACAGATGGGCTGCACAGATAACCCTAAAAGTGAGTCATTTGCACCAGTTCAATATTGTAAAGATAAGTTGTTCAATCTGTATTTAGTACAGGCAGGACCAAGTGAATTTCTTCTTCATGGTTGTTATTGCTTATTTTTTTAGGTGATCCTCCTCCTCCTCCTCCTCCTCCTCCTCTCCTCCTCCTCCTCCTCTCCTCCTCCTCCTCTCCTCCTCCTCCTCCTCCTCCTCCTCCTCCTCCCCCTCCTCCTTCTTTCTGGTGCCAGGAATGGAACCCGGGGCCTGCACATGCTAAGCACTCCCCTCGACCACTGAGCTAGATGATTCAACAATGATACTGTATAAGATTCTAAAACCAAAAACTGCCTGGAACGTGTGTGAGCGTCACCCCACCGTCCCCCTTGGTCTCCCTGTCCAGGGCTGACTGCTGTCCGTATGAGTTTTAATGGTCACTTGCATAATAACTGTCCATCTCAGGTCCTGGACATAAGCTGCCCTTGTTCTATACAGTGTGTCTGGGGCAGCCGTCCTCCACAGGGTGACTGTGCCCAGGCAACACTGGTCGGGGCCTGAGGACATCTTTGGTTGTTAGGATTGAGGATACTCTGCATTGGGTGAGTAGGGGTCAGGGATGATGCTCAATGTCCTACAAGGTCAGGGCAAACCCCAGAGCAAAGAGTGGACTGTGCCCGGGCGTCAAGAATTCCAGGTCCTGAAAGCCTGGCTCTGGGAAGCTGGACACAGCCGTCGGAGCACAGGGCCAGAGCCAGGCTGCTGGAGTTGGAAACCTCTCCCCAGGGGTGCGGCTTTAGGCAAATGGCCGTCCTTCTCTGTGCCTCAGTTTACCTCGCTGTAACAGACGACAATAGCAGCTACATCCTGATGCTGTTTTCAGGGTTAGATAACGTTACAGACACGGAGTCCTCAGACAGCGAACGCCCCACGAGAATTTGTTATTTCCATGAAAGCACCTCTAGCCCAGAGCTTGGCAGACTTTTTCTGGAACGAGCCAGAAAGTAAATCTGTTTAGCTTTGTGGGCCATGCAGTCCCAGCCCTGTCACTGAGACCCAAGATCCCATGGACAACATTTAAAAGAATGGCCATGGCTATGGGCTAGTCCAACTTTTTCTGTGGATTAGCTTGAGGCCCTCATCAGAAGCTGAGCAGATGCTGACACCATGCTCTTGAACTTGCCTGTCTCTAGAACTGTGAGCCCAAATAAACCTTTTTTCTCTATAAAGTTCCTAACCTCGGGCATTTTACTAGAGCAATGCAAAGTTGCCCAAGACAGGGCTCTTACATTTCTACGGTTCATCCCCTGTCTAGCATGGCGCCTGTGCTTCTCCATCACGACTCCTTATGTGACTTGCTTTTTTTTTTTTTTTTTTTTTTTTTTAAATATTTCTTTTTTAGTTGGACACAATACCTTTATTCATTTTTTTTAAGATAGAGTGAGAGAGGGAGGGAGAGAGAGAGAGAGAGAATTTTTAATATTTATTTTTTAGTTTTCGGCGGACACAACATCCCTGTTTGTATGTGGTGCTGAGGATCGAACCCGGGCCGCACGCATGCCAGGCGAGCGCGCCACGGCCCGAGCCACATCCCCAGCCCGTGACTTGCTTTTGCAATCGCATCTAGGTCCCCGTAATGGTTTTCTGTCTTTCTGAAAGCTTCTTGTTGGAAACAGGTACAGCGTCACAGCTGGGGGCTCTTCCCCTCCCAGCTTACCGAGCAGGTCAGTCCATACATAAATGTCCATGGGAGCATCTGTCCACCATGTGGAACTCGGGGATAGCATTCAGCTGCTGGCCTGTCAAAGAGGATGCCTACCAACGCCTCCTGGAAGGACCCAGCTCTACCATTGCCACATCACCCAGGCCCTGGGAACACCCACAGAGGTCTCCTGAACTGTGACGAATCGAGAAGCTGCATGTCATACAGAAAGAGCACGAGGAAGGTCATTCTCCCACCTCTGGAGTGTCTTGATACTCCTGAGGTGAACAGGTGCCCGCATCATGAGCAGCAAAGTGACTTACCAAAGAGACGGAGCCGTCGCTGAACCCAGTGACCACCTTGCCTTGCGTCTGGACCGAGACGGCACAGGTGGGGGCCTCCTCTTTGATGCTGGACAAACGGTGCTTTCCCTGCAGGCTCCCTGTGGCCGAGTTCCACAGAGTGACCTCGCCGCCCCTGGACACGGTCAGCAGCCTGGTCTGGGAAGGCAGCACGGCCGTGCTCACCCAGGGATCTGCACCGTCTCCCAGGATGCGGAAAACCAGCTCCGCCGTTTCTAAATTCCAAGCATTGATCTAAGGGAACAGTGAACAGGAGAGCCGTCCAGCAGCGCCCCGGCTGCGCCTCCACAGGCAGATCAGACCGTTGTTTCTACCCCACTTTTCCCTCCCTCCTTCTCCTCCCCCCTTCCTTCCTTTCTCTCGTTCCTGACTTTCTTCCTGAGCTGCCCTGGCTGGCCTTGAACCCTTGACTTAAGCCACCTCCCGCCTCTGCTCCCAGTATCTGGGACTCGGGCACAGCCACCACGTGAGACGAGAGCCATCCCTTTCTGTGGTTCATGCTTTCTATTTCATGATATTTCTATTATGGATCTTGTGTCGGATCTTAAAACAAAAGGACACATGTGGACAATTGACGGACTCCCAGTAAAGTCAGAGCTGAGCTGATAGTGATCATCAATATTAATGTCTTGACTGTGACCAACTTACTCTTGTTATAGAAGATGTGGTCAATAAGGGAGGCTGGGTGGAGGGTCAGGGGACTCTCACCTCGATGTAGCTCTTACCTAAAGCCAAAATTGTTCCAAATTTTAAAAGTTTTTAACACAGAAAAAAATGTCAGCAGTGCCCCAGGCATTGACATACCTGTTCGTTACAAGTGATTATTGAATAAAGCAGCTTAAAATTCAATTTAACTTCCTCAAAAGTATCTTTTTTAATGGGCATTATTCATCTGATTACTAAACTTTTGATGTTTATTCTACCTCCAAAGTATAGATTAAAAAATTAAAGGGTGAGCCAGGCATGGTGGCCTGTGCCTGGAGACCCAGGTACTCGGGAGATTGAGGCAGGAGGATCTCTTATCTCAGCTACTCAGGAAGCTGAAGAAGGATTGCTTGAACCCCAGGAGGCAGAAACCAACCTGGACAATATAGTGAGACCCCATCTCCAAAAAAAAAAAAAAAAAGACAGACACAATGGTGTGCATATAGTATGAGCTCCAGTGGGAGTTAAAGACTATATACACACAAAGTTATTCAGTTATTTGTAAGGGCAAAGAAATGGAAACAACCTCTATGTCCAACAATAAAGGATTAAATGAATTACATGGAGTCACATAATGGAATCTTACCCAATTGCTAAGCACATGGTTTTGAAGAATGTTTAGTTATTGGCAAATACTCAGGAGCTTATAAAATAGTAAGTGGGAAAACAGTTTCATAAAACTGCATACCTGGTTTAATCCAATTTCACTTTATACATATGCCCACACAGAAAAACTCATATGCCCACACACACTGCACAAAGCAAAATCACATGATGTTAACAGTGATTATCTTTGGGGTTACTTCTTTATACTTTACGGTGTTTTCCAAACTTTTGCTAATCACAAAGATGATTTTTATAATCAATTTTGGGATGAATTTTTCTCAAATACTTAAACACTCCCTGTCTACTAAAAATATAATGCAAGCTGCATGTAATTTTAAATTTTTATTAGCCACTTTAAAAAGGTCAAAAGAAACAGGTGAGATCAATTTTTAAAATGTATTTCACCTAACCTGGCACATCCAAATGTTAGCAGTTGAAGGTGTAATTGCTATAAAATTATGATGGCAATAGTTTATACTATTTTTATCATACTAAGTCTCTGAAATCCAGCAGGTGAGAGCAGCCACATTTCAAGTGTTCCCACAGCCCTATCTGGCCGGGGACTTCTGCACTGGACAGCACAGTTCATAAGCACCAATACTCCTGGTAACAACTACCAATTGCTAATGTAACGTAGTAATTAATAGATACCAATTACCAATACTATAATGACTGTGAACATAGCATGTTCACTGTATTTGGTAAATAAGTTATCTAGAGATGATTTTAAATATGCACAGGTTAGATGCAAACACTACACCATTTTATATAAGAGACTTGAGCACCTGTGAATTTTGAAATCTGAAAAAGTCCTGAAACCAATCCCCCTGGATACCAAAGGATGAGTTTATAGGTTTTTTCCCTTGCTTTAGTTACTGAGCTTTTATCCACTATGTTATTGGGTGTCTCCTTTCATAAAGCATCGATCACAGGGTTATGACTAACATAATGTAAGGACATAGTGGAGCATGCATCATTTTCAGATTTACAGGAACATTACTAAGAGAGATCATAAAACACCTCAATAAATTTGAAAGGATTCACATCATAGAAAAAGAATCTAACTAGAAAAAAATAACAGAACACTATCTAGAAACCCCAGAATTTTTGGGAAACTGACCGCACACTTTTCTAGAGCATATGGGTCAAGCAAGAACTCAAAAGTGAAATCTGAAAGCATTTTGAGCTGAACGTAAATTAAAACACAACATATTAAAAGTGTGGATCAGGGCATAGTGATGTACACTGGTAATGCCAGTCTCTCGGGAGACTGAGGCAGCAGAATCATGAGATTTGCCAACCTGGCAAGACAGTGAGACTCCTGTCTCAAAAAACAAGTGTTGATGGGATGCAGATAAAGCTGTACTTAGAGGGAGACATATAGCCTTAACGTATTCTATTAGAAAAGATGGAAAGCCACAAATGTTAAGAGAAAAATACTCTCAATATCATTTGGAACTTCCTCTGATGCCCTTTCAAGTGGTGTGTGGCCCCGTTTGCACCCCCCCCCATTTCAGAGAGCCCTTCCGTATGGGAAGAACCTACTCCATCAGCCTTCCTTTACAAACAAGGCCGATGTTCATTACCTTGGAGCCAGAGGTTGAATACATGATTTTATTTGTTTCATCCACATGAAGGTTCCAGATCTGGGGTTCAGTGGAATTTTTTGAGCCTCCATCCCAAATGGAAAATTTCTCCTGGCCAGAAAGTAAGTTCCACACGCGCAGAGTGTGGTCCTTAGAGGCAGAGATGGCAAGAATCCCTTCTGCAAAAACTTTAACACACCTCACCTCTCCTGCAGCAAAATGTGAAGGGAGGGTCTGTTAGCCAGAAACATTGTGTCCTTATAACTATCAAAGTGCCCGCCAGTTTGTAAATACCCTGCTTTACCAAAGGTGGATGGCTTTGAACCAATCCAAATTGAAATTAATGGATGGCAACTGAACAAAATTAAGAGTGACAAAATGGGTTGGGATTCAATCAATTGTCCCAGATGTTGAATTTGTAATAAGCAGAGACAATTGAATTTTACAAAGGTTCAGCATTCAGAGGCTATTTAAAATTGATAAACATGCTTTAAGAATAGTGTACAATTCTTGAAAGATTATAAGAAATCTCCTGTAATTTTTATAATCTTGGAAAGACACATCCCAAACAAAACATAAAATTTTGAAGAAATAAAAGGAAGAAACTGACCAAATGATTACCTGAATATGTAAAGCTTCAGGAATATACAATGTAGTTGAAAGACACGTGACAGATAGGAAAAAATATTTACAACATAAAACAGACTAATAGACTCTCCTTAATAAAGAATTCTTACAAATAATCAAGAACTAATGCAAATGATCTACTTACAACTTGGACAAAGAAAATAAATAGGATTTTTACAAAAATAGTGCTGGTAAACAATAAACATTTGAAAATCATGTTTGACTTCACAAAAAATGCAAACAAAATACCAATATGTCCTAATCACCTACCATATTGGTAAAAATTCTAAAGATTGATCATCTGAATGTGGCAAACTGATACAAGAAATCAACTAATTCCTCACTTTGCTGATGAAGTAGAAGTTGGTATTACTTTGTATCCATTTGTTTATTCTTGTGGTGCTAAAGATTGAACTCAAGACCTCACACATGTTAGGCAAGGTAGAACCTTTTAAAGTAACATTTCTTTCTTTTTAAAAAAAATACTTACTTTTTAGGTGTAGTTGGACACAATATCCTTATTTTATGTATTTATTTTTATGTGGTGCTGAGGATTGAACCTAGGGCCTCCTCTCACCTGTGACGCGACTGCTCTACCGCTGAGCCCAGCCCCAGCGCCAGTGACGTTTCTTTCTATGAACCCTCACATTAGCCTACTCTTGGCCAATGCCACCTAACACAGGCCTGTTGTAAAATAAAGTGTTGAATGTCACATGTAACGTATTGAATACTGGACTGAAAATGAAAAACAATAGTTTTATGGGTAGGTTCTCATGAGTTTCAACCATCAATGTCAAAAAGTCACAAGTCAAACTAACATAAGCCAGGGACCATCTGTGTATGATGTGGACCGATTTAATGAATCAGAGATCTGTCACCAGATGTCGAATCCCTGAGGCCTTGATCTTGGACTTCCCAGGCTCCAGAATTGTGAGAAATAAATTCCTGTTGTGTCTAAGTTACCCAGACGGTGGCATTTTGTTACAGAAGCCCAAAGAGATGAAGATAATGAGCTTTGGGGAACAATGAGCTATTTTTGCTGCCTTTAAGCGTTCTAAGTGTAAAGATTCCATGGCGTACGGCAGCGTTGTTCATGATCACCAAGGATTGAAACGATGCAGATTGAAGAACGGATGAACAAACTGTGGTCGGTTCTTAGGATGGAGTACTGCTCATCAATATGAAGGGGTAAGTTATCGGGCTGGGGCTGGGGCTCAGTGACAGAGGGCTTGCCTAGCACGGGTGAGGCCCTGGATTCCATCCCCAGCTCAGAAAATAAGAAAAAGTGAAAAAGGCAGGTTGAGATCGTATTCACCTTGGGTTTTTTGCATTCATTTTGATTTTTCACGAATACCATATTAGAAAGGTGTTCACCGTGGAGCTGTGGACAGTGAACGTGTGCCTAGCCTGGGGGAGGAGGCCTGGGTTCCACTCAGATCAGCCCTGCTCCGTCTCCCTTTAGTACCTAGGACAGGGCCTGGTACAAGGGACGTGGGACCAAGCTCAGTCAAGGATTCAGTGAACGAATCGCGTGTGGAAGACACAGGCAGAATGGAACACTCATTTAGGATCTGCTGTGGTTTGCATGTCCCTCTCCCCAAATTTGTCTGTTGGAAACTTAGCCCCAAAGCAATACTGGGACAGGTGGAACCTTCCAAAGGGGATCGGGTCATGGGGGCTCTGATCCTCTAAAGGGTTGGGTCAGTTAGAACACGGGAGGCGGGCTCCCTCTTCCTTTGGCTCTCTGACCACGTGATGCAGTGAGAAGACCCTCATCAGAGGGTCCCTGGGCCTTGGACCCCCCAGCCTCCATAGCCATGAGCTGAATAAACTCCTGCCATTTACAATTTACCCAGTCTGTGGAACCCTGTTATGGCAGCAGAAATGAACCAAGGCAGGCTCTGAGGTGGACACAGAAAGACCACAATTCTTTACCCTCAGTGCTCCAGACCCTTGACGAGGTGACTTTGCAGGTCCTCCTATCAGGAGAGGGAGCCCATGTCCCTACCCCCTGACTCTGGATGGTTCTTGACGGAGCACCACCTCCACGTCTGGAATTTGGATATTGTGAGCTCCATTTTGCTTTCTGGAAACCCTGACTTTGCTAGACCTTGGCTGCAGGAAGGAGGATGAGGCCCACACAGAACAGCGTTGAGCCATCTCGGTTGAGGACACCCTGAACCAGCCAATTGACTGCCAATGCATGAACCAGTCTGGCTGGCACCAGAGGAACTTCCCACAGAGCCCAGTCTGAATTACCGACCCACAGAAGATGAGCTGAAGAAGCAGCGTAACTGTCACTGTGTATTGTGAAGCTTTGTTACGCAGCTCTAGCTGCCTGATGCAGGAAATGAGATCAGCTTTAATACAGAGAAGTGAACCTGTGAGGAGGTTGCTGTGGGACACGAGGAAGATGCTGACCACACCCCACCCTTGCTGAGCCTCACCCGTGTGTCCTGTTAGAATGTGGACCACCTGCTGCTCCTCCATGTCCCACACAGCCACGAGGCCATCCTGGGTGCCGACCACCAACAATTTCTCTTCCAGGCTCCACGCCATGGCGGTGATACCTGCAGCCATGCAAAAGAGACAGTGGTGGCCTCAGTGCCTGTGTCCAGGTGCCCAGCCAGGGGATCCTCTAGAGAGCCCCCACTTCACAGTTAGAAAACCGAGGCACAGACAGATTCAGCCCCTTGTCTACAGTCACATGGGAGGAGGCAGCAGAGCCGGGGTTCTGTAGCTGGGGTTGTCAGGTGCCAGACCAAGGGGCTTGCTGTGACATTTGTGTTGCCGTTGGTAAGAGGAAGGACTAAACCCAGCCTGTCCTTGGTGCTTCTCACCAGGGTGATTCCGTCCCCCAGGGGACAGTGAGTGATGTCTGGAGACATATGGGGATGTCACCACTGGGAACAAAGGTGCTATTGGCATCTGGTGAGTGGGGATCTGCTCGACTCCCTAGGACACAATAGGGTCCCCAAGTCTTGGAGTGCCTTGATGCTCTGTGATGCAGCCAGCGGTGGCTTTTCCCAGGAAGCTTGAACCTGGGCGGATGGAACATCTCCAGGCCCTGATAAAAGTATCTAGGTTCTTGCCCAGGCCTTAAGTTGGAAATATCAAAGCGCTACTCAATAAGACAAGAGCAGAAATGATAATTTCTGTCTCCAGGTCATTCTACTTTATTTAAGTCCCTGTTATTTTGGTCTCTGTCACAACATCTGAACCTGTATCCTGACAAAGGCACAGTCTATCCCACTAAACCAACTTCAGCCTCAGAATCCTCAGCCCAGCACTCTAGTGGCCGCCCCTGAAGGGATTCCTCCACGTGTCCCACTCAGCACCCCAGGATGCCTCTTTTGGAAACAAGGGCCTGGGAAGTGTGACTTTCTCTCCTGGGTCCTGGGGTACAGAAAGAGCCCGGCATCTGACCCCTGAGCTGATAGAGATGTCACAGTGAAAACGAGGAATGGTAGGTGAGCAGATAAAAGGAAGGCGTCGGAGACGGGTGGGTGAGCGGAGCGCTGGTCCGTGGATGAGCCGTGGTGGGTGGAGAGGTGGGGACGGGAGAGGAAGAGTCAGGTCATAGGTGGCCTGCAAGCTGACAAGGGGCAGGGTGTGGCTGGTGGGGGCAGGCCAAGATGGCAGAGGAGGGGTTGGGTGGACAGACAGATGAGCCCGTGGGTAGGAGGGGGGATCAGAGGAAGCAGGGGTGGCTTGGGGAGGGTGGGTGGAAGGGAAGATGGAGGGCAGGTGGGCGGTGGGTGGACAGGAAGGTTGGTGGGGAGATGGGAGGGAGGAAGGATGCATGGACCGATGGAAGAACCAAGGATAATGAGTCAATGACCTGCCCTGGGTCCTCTTCTCCCGTGACCCTCGGGGGCCCCGGGGCCGCCTGCAGTTCTGTTAGCCTCTGGGAGCCACCAGGCACCAATCCCTAGTCCCCAGGCTTCCCAGCACAAGCCTGGGAACTGCAGCCGCTCAGGGCGGTGACACCGGGCTCTCTGGGAGGGGACCTTGGAGGCACCCTCTGGCAGCGGGCTCATTAGCAGCATTTACACCAGTAATCTCCAGCCGCTGGGGACAGAAAGGAGAGGCAGCAGGAGACGGCCAGGGCTGGCGCTGATAGCGCCCACGGGGCTCCTGACTGGCAGCAGGCGCAGCCCCAGCACCTGCCGCTGCTGCCCCGTGGAAGGCAGGGCCCTGGCGGGATTTGCTATGCTGGGGACACTCACCTTTGTGACAGCCCGTGAGGGCTGCCCGCAGGGGTCCCCCGGGGGGCTGGAGGAATCCTGCAAGGGGCACCAGCACAGGATGCGGGCACACTCGGAACCAGCTCTGGGCCTGCTGGCACAGCTGCCCCACGAGCGCGGGGTGGGACGCGGCGAAGAAGTGGAGTCTGGCCAGGAGTTCGGTATACAGGACGCTCCCGTCTGCAAGGGGGGGTGCGGTGGAGGTCGGGTGGGGCCGCCCCTCCAGCCCAGGCCCCGCCCCTCCAGGCCCACCCCATGCTCAGGTTGGACCTCAGTTGCGATTTGCCATTTTCTCTGGGTTTCTTTTTGGTTGTTAATGAACATCCATCCATCCATCCATCCATCCATCCATCCGCGGTGCTGAGACTCGAACCCAGGGCCACACACGTGCTGGGCAAGCGCTGTACCACTGAGCCCCAGCCCAGCCTCTGGGTTTCTTTTGGTCTCCCCACCACCCTAGCCCTCAGCTTCCCAGAACAAAGACGCATCTGCCTTGTCCGTTGCTGTGTTTGAAAAGCCCAGAACAACACAGGCACCCGATCATTTCCCCAGCAAGTCCCAGGGTACGGCACAGTGCTCCTCAACTTACGATGGGGCCTCACCCTTGAAACCCATCGTAAGTTGAAAATGCAAGTGGGAAGCGCCTGGAGCCCACCACGCCCCTGAACACCCCGCTCAGCACACCGTGGGGGCCCCGTTGTCTCCCCTCGGGACCGCGGGGCGGCTATAGCTCAGCATTATGAGAGGATCAAGCCGCTGCTCAATGACTAGAAAAAAAGATTGAGATTCAAAGTGTGAAGTAAGGTGTCTGCGGATGCACGTCAAGATCGCACCACCTAGAATCAAACCAGCACAAGTAGGGGACCGTCTGGAGGCCAGGGGGACCTGTACCAGGCTGGACGACTGAGAACAGCAGCACTGCACCCCCTCACAGCTGCGGGGAGCAGCCTGAGATCAGGGGTTGGCATGGCAACGCCCCCTCCATAGGCTCCAAGGGAGGATCCTTCTTGCCGCTGTCACTGTCTGGTGGCTCCAGGGGCTTCTTGGCTGTAGCTACATAACAGTCACTTGTCCAGTGATTAGCAGGTACATATATCCTTTTCGGGGTGGGCTGATTTTCCTGCCTGCTACACGGAAGTACTATCATTATTATTCCAGATTTATAAAGGGGGAAATTGAGGTACAAAGAGGTTAAGTGACTTGCACAAGGTCACACAGACAGTAAGAGGAAGAAATCTGACCCCTAAGAGTTTGATTCCAATGCCCTTCGTAACAAAGACCAGGTGCTAGGTGGGATATGCCAAGAGTGTGTTACCCAAGGTTTTATGTGTTGAAATTGATCCCGACTGTCAGGTATTAACAGAGAAAACAGAATCTGACCGTGTTGTGTAGAGGTGGGACCTTTGGAAAATGACTTGGATTAAATAATGCCATCAGTGGGAGATGCCATGATTCAAGTGGGAGGAATGCCAAAGAACACATTCCCATTCCCTGTCTCTCCCCATGTGATACTCTGAACCACTTCAGGATTCTGCCAGCAAGAAGGCCATCGACGGGCTGGGGATGTGGCTCAAGCGGTAGCACGCTCGCATGGCATGCGTGCGGCCCGGGTTCGATCCTCAGCACCACATACAAACAAAGATGTTGTGTCCGCCAAAAACTAAAAAATAAATATTAAAAATTCTCTCTCTCTCTTTAAAAAAAAAAAAAAAGGCCATCGACCTTGGACCAGAACTATGAACCAAGACAAACCTCTTTTCTTTATAAAGTGGCCTGTTTCAAGTATTTCATTACAGTAACAACAACACAACAAAGACTAATATACCAGATATGCTGAAGTTAGATTGTTCGTTCTGAGCCTGTTGTTGGCACTTTCTAACCATGGAGCCTGGGAAGATGATAAGAATTCCTTGGGCTTTGGTATGCTGGTGGTTCCATGGGTGGAATGGGGGACAGATCTGGGACCAGAAGTGAATGTGGCATTTACTGCAGATGCAAAATTTAAGGTACAGCCAATCAAATCAACTATCAAGATAATACTGCCTTAATTCATTTAAAAAAAATCAAAATCAATGGTCCTCAAACCTCTGATCCAATAAGATCAGAGCAGGGGCTATACGGGAAATCTCTAACTTCTACTCAATTTTCCTTTAAACCTAAAAATGCTAAATAAATACATAAATAAAGTCTACTGAAACACACACAGGATCATAAGCGACTCTATTGGACCCTGAGGATGGACGGTCTTGGGGTTATTCAGATGGGTATCCCTGTCCCCAGCTTGTGGAGTGTTCAGGGTTGTCCTACAGCGCCCCCTGGTGGTGACAGTTATTCCTACACCTATCGAGGGTGAGCCACAGGTTGTCAAGGGGTTTGCAAAGATCTTGCTGGGATTTGGACTTTTAAATCTTCCCTTGGACTAGGAAGTCACCCCAGGGAGGCTTACAGTTCCTGGGGAGCACCTCTTACATTGTCATTCTTTTTAGACAGTTCCCTGTGCTGTTCCATGGGAGAGAGAAAAAGTGGTAAGTGAGCCGGGACAGCTCTTAAACATTCCTGGACCTCTGAAGGAGCTGGCTCTGCAGCTGGGATGTCAGTACGGGTTGTGCGGTGCAAGAGGCAGGTGTAACCAAGCGCACAGACTGCAGCTTCTGTTTGATTCTGCATTTTTCTGATGATGAGAACCCTGGCCAGGTGCAGCAATGCCTCATCCAAGGTCTTTCACATCAGCAATATTGATGCTCTCCTGTGGCCGTGACAGGACCCTGATGGCACCACAGGGACAGGCTCTGCATGAATGGACTCACATACCCTTCCACAAAGCCCTAGGATTCTCGTTTTGCATATGAGAAAATGGAGGACTGACCAGGAGGTGAATGCAAGGACAGAGAGCACTTCCGAAAGTGGCAGAGCCGAGATTTCAACTGACACCATGGGGTCCGAAATCCACGTTCATGGCCAGGTCTGGCCTATGGGACGGGGTGGAAATGTGGCAAAGGAATGATACCGTTCTCATTAAGCACAGAGGCCGGCATGGCAGACGTGATGCAAAAGAAAACCATTAGCAAGGATAATTACGAGTGAAGACAGGTGTGGTGGTGCACGCCTGTAATCCCAGCTTCTTGGGAGGCTGAGGCAGGAGGATTGCCAGCCTCACAATGTAGCAAAGCCCTCAGCAATTAGCAAGATCCTGTCTCAAAAAAAAAAAAAAAAGAAAAGAAAAGAAAAAGAAAAAGAAAGAAAGAAAAGAGAAAGAGAGGGAGAGAGAGCACAGGAAGACAGATGGAAACAGGGCAGTGGTTGAAAATGCAGCTTGACAGGAGGGTGTCGAGCTGGCAAATCACAAGCAGGACCCCCAGGATGTCATGTGCTATGGCCAGGCTTGGTCATTCCCAGCACCGTCTGGAGAGAAGCAAACAACTCAAGGACTTTCACAGACCAAGATGAACAGCTCTGCAAGGGAGTCCCAGGCCACAGCTCTTCCATCCCCAGGCCACCATGGAGAGGCGCTTTGGATGTGGGGACTTAAACCCCTGTAACCCCCTCCTTCCTCCACACACTCCCTTCACAATTTATCACCCGTTGTTAAATTGGTATATAAGTCCCCGGATCTGGCCACATCATTGGGTTTTTTCCTCTTTTCTGTGAAGTTTTCATGCACATACAGTTAATATTTGTACGTATTTTCTTCTGCTCAGCTTTTGTTAGTTTAATTCCCAGGCCCCCAGGCACTGAATATCCAAGAGTAGACGGAAAGTTGTTCTTGTTTGATGTAAAATGGTACATCCCCTGGGGCTCAGTGGTGGAGCACTCACCTAGCACGTGTGAGGCCCTGGGTTCCATCCTCAGCACCACATAAAAATAAATAAATAAAATAAAGGTAGTGTGTCCATCGATGACTAAAAAAAGTACAGTCCCTGTGAGAAGTGGTGCACAATTCCTCAAAAAGTTAAACAGAATCACCCTAAGATCCAGCAATTCCACTTCTGGGAACAAACTCAAAAGGGTGGAAGGCAGGGTCTCAAAGAGATATTCATGCATTTGTCACTTGACATGTTCAGCCAAGCAACCACCTCGGACAGATGCGTGGATACACAAAATGCAGAGAACACACGATGGGTGTGATTCAACCAGAAAAGGAAGGAAATCCTGACTCAGGCTACCGTGTAGATGAACCCCGAGGACATGCGCTCAGTGATGTCACTCAGGAAGAGGACTAGGCCCTGGCCACACACCGTAGTGTGAGGTGCACCTCGTCTTGGACACTAAGCTGGTCCAGCCGGGCTGGCACTCGGCTGGGAGCAGGAAAGGACAATGCCTGATTCCACTCACGGGAGGGCCCCGGAGTCATCCAAGCCACCCAGACAGGATGTGAAATGGTGGGTGCCCCAGGGCTGGGAGGAGCCTGGGGAGCCCCTGTCTCCTGGAGACGGAGTTTCAGCTTGGGAAGGTGAAAGAGGAGTACAGATGGTGGTGGAGTTGGCCTGACACACGTGTGGACTCCTAACGCCACCAAACCGAACACTTAAAAATGGTTAAGGTGGTGAAATTTGCTACATGTATTTTGCCTATATTTTTTTGATGTTTATTTTTTAGTTGTAGTTGGACACAATACCATTATTCTATTTATTTATCTTTATGTGGTGCTGATGACCCAACCCAGGGCCTCACACGTGCTAGGCATGCGCTCTACCACTGAGCCACAACCTCAGCCCTTGCTATAATTTTTTTTAAAATAGTGTTCAGCGCGTGTGAGGTTCTGGCTTTAATACCACAACACCAAAAATATTAAATTAAATTCAAAATGAAATTTGAAAAACACAAAGAAAACAGCGTCACAGGCAGAGCAACAGGATTTAGAGAGATTCTCCAAGGTCTGGGGAAGGGTCGGAAAAATGCAGCCTGGGGTCCAGACCCAGGCTGAGTCAGCAGTTAACAGTTTTTATAGATCCCTGTGTTGCTATGCAACCGATGACAAGAAACTATGAGCCCCAATAAAGCACAACATTGTCCCCCAAAAAAACCAATTCACGTCTTTTTCATTTTCATAATTTTCTCTGAGTTGATCATTGTCCTTGACGGCTATTATCATATTTTGAATTTCACCAATGAAAAATCTGTGGGGATCTTTTTTCTCTTTTTAAGAACAGACGTGCCAGGCTGGGAACAGACCCCCAGCTGGGCAGCCGGACTCACCCAAGCCTCGCAGCTCCAGGGCAGGGCGGCAGAGCTGGAGGGCCTCTCGGACCAGGCCGACCTCGGGGGAGTCCACGTGAGGGGCACACATGTCAAAGTCATCCAGCAGGCTCTCGATGCCCCCAGAGATGCCGCGGCAGCAGATCCAGCTCATGCTACCTGTGGGGAGACGCGGACAGGGTGGGAAGCACGCAGCTCCCGCCGGCTCCCCGGAGGGGGAGAGGCCCCTCTGCGTCTCTCCCGGAGGCTCTCAAGCTCAGCACCGGGGTCATGCCATGCGTCATTCCTACTTGGCAATGGCTCTCAGCAAGCAGCACTGGCACTGGGGGCTGGACCACCCTCCTGGGTGGTGGACAAGCTGTGCACTGCGGGCTACAGAGCGCAACCCTGGCCTCCACCCCCAGATGCCAGCAGCATCTCTACCCTCAAATGTGACTAATGTAACCCTCAAATGCGTCTCCCGAGGGGCAGAAAGCCCCTGGTTCAGAATCACAGGAATGAACAAGTGAGTGGATGCATGCGGGGACAGACAGGTGGAGATAGAAACACGGATAGATAGGTGGACATGTCTTGGCAGGTGGATGGAGAGATCCACAGAAAGATGGACGGATGGATAGATGGACAGAAAATACAGAGATGGTTGGCTGGCTAGTTGGATGGGATGGAGAGAGAGGGGTAAGCGGATGAGTGGATGGAGCCAGGGATGTGCAGAAAGACGATTCAGAAAGATGGCTGACTGGCTGGAGACAGATGGAGAGATAGAAGACGTTTTTGAGGCGCTGGGGATTAAACTCAGGGCCTCACTCATGCTAGACAGGTGTTCAACTAATGATCTACATCCCCACTGCCAGACAGACAGGCCAAAAAGATGGACGGATAGACATAAAAGAATGGATAGGTGGCCGGGCACAGTGGCGCATGCCTGGAATCCCAGCAGCTCAGGAGGCTGAGGCAGGGGGATCGCAAGTTCAAGGCCAGCCTCAGCATCTTAGTGAGGCCCAAAGCAACTTAGCCAGACTCCGTCTCTAAGTAAAATAAATAAATAAAAAGGGCTGGGGACGTGGCTCAGTGTAAAGCACCTCTGAGTTCAGTACAAAAAGAAGAAATGCTGGTTGGACGGACACATGCACACCTGAGTGGATGGACAGACAGACCAACAAGGTCTCTCATGCTAGGTCATGTTTTCTCACCCTCCGCCTATCAGCGCTGCGAGCAGCTCATCCTCTGTGGTGGGGGTGTCCTGTGCACTGCGCAGTGTGGAGGGGCAGCCCCGGGTCACTAGGTTTGAGCAGCACCCCGACACACAGACACATGTGACAACTGTGGACCTCTGCAGACACGTTGGGGACCCCAGAGTGCAGAAGCCCCCTGCTGGAGAACCTCTGCAGGGTCTCTACCCTGCCCTCTGCCCCTCCCAGAAGGCAGGCGCGTGGCGGAGCAGCGGGGTCCCCCGGCCTTACCCAGCACCTCCTGCTTCAGCTCCTCCAGGCGCCCCGAGTGCAGCAGGTGGTGGGGCAGCTCCTTCAGCTTCCGCTGGTTTGCCACCATGTCCGAGAACCACAGGGGCTGCGGGGCCACCTGGCGGGGGAGAAGAGAGGCTGGCAGCTGGCGCCTGGGTGCAAGGTCACTCATTCACTCCACAAACACGGGCCAGGACAGGCACCAGACGGTGCTAGGGCGGGGGCACAGAGGTAGCCCACAGCCCCCCACAAACAGGGCTGGGGCAAAGGGAGGGACCTGGGCTCAGCAATCCAAACCCCAGGGAGGCAGCTCTTCCTGAGAGAATAAGGTTTCCTGAAGATGCGGGCGGCAGACCTGGGCCTGCCAAATGGGCGGGAAAACAATGGCATTGCTGGGAGCCACGGCCCAGGCCAGCAGACTGGGGAGGGAGGAAACCTTGGAAGGCTCCCTGGAGGAAGAGGTATTTGGACTGAGCCTTGCGATGGCGGAGAAGCAAAAACAGGGCGTGGCATCCATGCTAAGGATGCCCAGGCTCCTGCTCCGGACATAAGGGAGAAGACCAGAGGAAATGCACAGAGGAACGGCCACGGGCAGGTCTTCCCAGGTGTGGGCATGGGGCAGTTTGTATTCTCCACTTCGAGAGTCTCTGTGCTTCACATAATTGCAGGGTACTCTTGTCACTAGAAAAATCACATAAGCATTATTTTTTAAAGTTTCTGATACACTTAGGAACCTCATGACTGGAAATAAGATTGTACCATGGAATTCACAGAGGAAAATATCCAGTGCCCAAGAAACAGATGGACAGACAGACAGAAAAATAGCTGTAGTGGTCCCTCGTGTCCATGGGAGATTGGCTCCAGGACCCCATGGACACCACAATCCAAGGATACCCAAGTCCCTTACAGAAAATGGCAGAGAACCTACTCATCCTCATAGACTAAGTCATCTCTAGACGACGTAGAACACTGGGTGCGAATGCCACGTACACAGTTGTCACTCTGAATTGCTCAGGGAATAGTGACAAGAATATGAAGTCTGCAGTCCACATGGTCAATACAGGTGCCTTTTTTTTTCCCCACAGTACTGGAAATTGAGGCCAGAATCGCTCTACCTCTGAGCTACTTCCTCAACCCTTCTTTTTAAATGATTTATTTCGAAGCTGGGTGTGGTGGCACAGGCCTGTAATCCCAGTGGCTTGAGAGGCAGAGGCAGGAGGATTGCAAGTTCAAAGCCTGGCACCAAAAATAAATAAGTAAATGACATATTTGGAGACAGGGCCTTGCTAAGTGGCCCAGGAGGGACCAGATGCAATTTTTATTTTCAAATATGTTTAAACTGTGATCGGTCGAACCTACAGACGGAGAACCAGGCTGCGGATTGAGGGCGGGGAGAACTGTTAGGCTTCACGAGGACTCAGTCCCAGGGGGTGAGTGTAAACCCTGAGATGCCAGGACTTGGGCAGTATTAAATGTGGCGGTTCCCCCTTTGGAAAGTTGGGCTGGGTCATTTCTCCCTCATCCGCTGCTCCCCAAATTATGGAGGAGGCAGCTCGTATGGTGAGGGAGGAGAGGACGTCGGGATGGCCTGAGAGTGGGAAGGATGGGGAGGAGGAGGCGAGCCCACCAGGCATGGCCAGGCAGTGGGGAGCAGGCCTGTCACCTCACCTTGCGGTCCAGGTTCAGGGGCTTCCCCACAAGCGGCAGGCTGATGAGCTTCTTGGTGCCCTGGCTCCAGGCCCCTGAGAAGAAGTCGGCCAGGACGCGGTGCCTCTTGGCTTTCTCAGGCCCAGACAGGTAGCGCACCCAGACCACCTCAGCCAGCTGTCTGCAGGGAGGGACACAGGCTGACGGCCCCGAGGGCACAGCAGGCTCAGAGGCAGCCACCAGTCTTCCAGGAGCCGCTTCCAAACGCCAGTCCGTCCCACTCCACCCTTGGGGGCGGGCAGTGTCTGCTGACTGCCTGCCAGATGCCTTGCTCAGTGCGTATCTGTAAATGGGCCATCTTGTTTTCCCTTAAATAAATGTACTTTTAAAAGAAGCCTCAGGGTACTTCAATAAGTTAAAAATAAAATAATAAATCATCACATGACCCAACAGGCCCACTTGGGTATGGACCCCAAAGAACCCCAAACCAGGTTCAGACAGAAACTTGAACAGCAGGCACAGTGGCACCTGTCTATGGTCCCAGCCACTTGGGAGGCTGGGGCAGGAGGATCGTTTGAGTCCAGGAGTTCAAGGTCAGGACAGCCTGGGCAACATGACGAGACTCTGTCTCAAAAACGTAAAAGAAAAGAAGACAAACACACATGTTCCTTAAGCACTACCTGCGATAGTTAAAAAGTGGAAAGAAACCGCTGTCCATCAGCAGGAGGCCGGGTTGACAGGGGTGGTGCAGCCACACAGGGAACATCAAAAAAGGAGGAAGCGCTGACACAGCCCACAGCGTGGATGAGCTTTGAAAACATGACGCTGAGTGACAGAAGCCAGGCACAGTGTGTGACTCCATGGACATGAGATGTCCAGAACAGGTGGATCCAGAAGGACAGAGCGCAGACCACTGGCTGCCAGGGGCTGAGGGGGCAGTGGGAGTGACTGCGGGTGGGGACGGGGTCACCTTTTTTTCCCCCCTTTGGTGAGGAGATTGAACCCAGAGGCCCTCTCCCATATCCCACATCCCCCAAATTTTTATTTTTTGTTGAGAGACAGGGTCTCACTGAGTTGCTTAGGGCCTTGCAGTTGCTGAGGCTGGTTTTGAACTCACAATCTTCCTGCCTCAGCCTCCCGAGGGCTCTGGGGGTCTCCTTCTGGTGTGACGGAAATAATCCAGAAGGACATGGAAGCGATGGCTGGCAGCACAGGGAGTGCACAAAACACCTCTGAATCGTGCCTTTTAAAAGGTGAATTGAATGTTCTGTGGGTCTCATCTCAGTTTAAAAAACGAGGGGCTGGGGGCACAGCTCAGAGGTAGAGCACTTGCCTGACATGCTGGAGGCCCGGCTTCCATCCCCAGCACTTTACCAACCACAAAATAAAAGAGGAGGGGGAGGGGGGGAGGAGGAGGAGGAGGAGGAGGAGGAGGAGGAGGAGGAGGAGGAGGAGGAGGAGGAGGAGGGCAGCAGCAGGAGGTTAGTATGTTAGAGGCCCTGGGGTGGAGGCCTGGAATTCTGAGCCAATTCCCTGGGAGTGGGAGGTCAAGAAGGAGCTGGTCATTGAGTCCTGTTTTCGGGGTCCCAACCAGACAGTGTCACCACGGCTGCCGCACTGGACCTACCTGTGGGCGATGGCCAGGAGCGTGAGGCCGTCCGCGGGTCTCCAGGCCAGGCAGTGGCCCAGGTCCCGACGAAGCCGCACCCACAGCAGGGGCGGGAAGCGCAGCAGCTCCTTGCTGGGGGGGGTCCAGTCCCGGTACACCACCTGCAGCACCTCGTCGTCCAAGGACAAGACGTCTTTCAGCTCTGCCTCCGAGAGACCGTGCCTGTGGGGAGGCCAGACGGGCTTGGATCACCTGGGACTTCTGCACCGAGGACGCAAAGTCAGGAGAGGGAGACAGGCACCCCAGCTGGGCGCCCCCACAGGCCCGGGATCAGCATTTGGGAGCGTCCGGCAGGCACAAGGCCCCCTGGGCTGACCCACCTAGTAATGCGTTTTCTGATCTTCTCTCCGTGCACATCTGCGGAGCGTGGACCATCTGCACCCTGGTCGGGGCAGCCTGAGACCCAGCCCAGGGAGGGAGGAAGCGGTAACTCAGGAATTAACGCAGGAAACAACTGCTCCCATTCCAACCCACCCTGGTCTTTCCTGGCCTAAGAAAAGGCCAGTGTCACCGTTTGGATCTGGAATGTCCTCTAAAGTGTCCATGTTGAAGGCTTGCATCCTAGGGGGCCTTGGGGGCAACGACTAGCTTGTGGGAGCTCTGGCCTCATCCGTGGACTAACCCACTGATGGATTCCTACTTTGGTGGCGTTACTGGGAGGTGGTGCTTAGTAGGAGGACGAGGTCACCAGGGCTGTACCCTGGAAGGCACATCCTGTCCCCACCGTTCCTCGGTCTCTGCTTCTTGACCATCACTACACCCTTCCGCCCTCACCTCAGGGCCAAAGCAACAGAGCCAGCGGACCCCACACCGGAGCCGCTGGGACCAGGAGCCAACCTTCCCTCCTCCACGATGTCACGTGATGAAGGCTAACTGATCCACCGAGTTAGAGGCAGGGCCATCTTTAAGTGGGCTGAGAAGATAAGTTCGGGGGCTAGGACTAGAGCAGGTTGTTCCAAGTGACAGACGGGAGCGACTGCAGGATCTGCCAGAAGTTTCATCAGAGATGGAAACAATCGAATGGAGGTCATTTCGGAGCAGGGGACGGGAGTTTTTGCACCACAGGGTGTGGGGATCGTCCACTAAGGGTCAGCACATTGGTTCAACAACCATTGATGGAGCATCAGCTGTGCTGGAGGCACTGATCTCCCGGGGACAGAGAATTAGACACTTGTGGTAACCCATTTTCTGTGGCCAATAACGTGACACCACAGACTGAGTACCTTGTTTAAAAAAAAAAAAAAAAAAAAGCCCATATCTGTCATCCCAGAGACTCTGGAGGCTGAGGCAGGAGGATTGCAAGTTCAAAGCCAGCCTCAGCAACTAAGAGAGCCCTTAGCAACTTAGTGAGACCCTGTATCAAAATAAAATATAAAGGGCTGGGGATGTTGCATAGTGGTTAAGCGCCCTGGGTTCCATCCCCAGTATCAAAAAAAAAAAAAAAAAAAAAGAGAGAGGCTTGTCTTGGCTCATGGTTCTTGTCCAAGGTCAAAGGGCCACCTCCTGGGATGGTTTTGTTTTGTTTTTGTGGTTCTGAAGATTGAACCCAGGGACACTCTACCATTGAGCTACATCCCCAGCCCTTTTAATTGTAAGAAAGGGTCTTGCTAAGTCACGGAGACTGGCCTCCACCTCCTGAGAAGCTGGGATTAAAGGTGGGCACCACTGTGCCCAGTTGGTGATGGCCTTCCTGATGGCAGAGCCCTGAGAGGCTGGAGACAGGGGGTGTGCCTGCTGGTCCCCTTCTCTCTCCTACGAAGGCATGTTCCCTTGGAGGCCCCACCCTGACGACCTGGCTGATCCTAATCACCTCCCAAAGGCCCACTCCGAACACCAGAGTCAGGCTAAACTTCCAGTCTTCCAATTCTGCACGACGGGATTAATTTCAATACGGGAATCCTCGGGGACACGCCAGCCGTATCCACATTAGAGCAGATCCTGCCTTAGTCTCTCTGGGCTGTAGCAGAAACACTGTAGACTTGGGGCCTAAACCACAAACACTCTTTCTCATAGTTCTGGAAGCTGGCAAGGCCAAGACCAAGATGCCGCAGATCTGGTGTCTGGTAAGGACCGGCTTTTGGCTCATGAATGACATCTTTTTGCTGTGTCCTCACACGGCAGAAGGAGCCAGGAGCTCTCTGGGGCCTCTGCATAAAAGCACTAATCCAGTTCCTGACCTGGTCACCTCTCAAAGGCTCCACCTCCTAATCCCATGCCCTGAGGGTAGAACTCCACTGGTGAATTTGGGGGAGACCCAGACATTCAGACCATGCAGCATCCCGGGGTGCAGGGAGCCAGGCGGGAAACACACCAGGCAGCCGGGCACTGTGGCCATTCCTGTCGTCCTAGGTACTGAGGAGGCTGGGGCAGGAGGATCAGAGGTTTGAAGCCATCGTGGGAAACTTAGTGAGACCCTGTCTCAAAAGAAAGTGTCAAAAAAGGGGCTGAGGGCAGAGCATTTGCTGAGCATACACCAAGCCCCGCGTCCAATCTCCAGCAGCACAAAATCAAAAAGAAACCAACCAGCAAAACTATAAAGAGCTTGAGTAGCTCCAGGCACCAGGAGGAGGACGTGCCGAGCCCAGTGAGCGACAGGCAAGGGGACAGGGGCCACGCTCCTGAGCAAAGGGACCCAGCCGGGCTGGGGTGGGAGGGAGGAGGGCAGGAGCAGGTCTCAGGTCACAGCGCTCCAGGCCAGGGACAAGGTGGCAGAGCTGCAGGACCTTAGGAAGGAAGGAGCTTAGATCCTTTTCTAAAAGTACCCTGAGGTCCCCGTGTGCTTCTCCAGGGCAGAAGCTCCATCTGGGTGGTTTGAAGTTTTTATTTTTAAGTGGTCAAGTCAAAACGTGCGCATGCGCATTCCCAGCAGCTGGCTGACTGCAGCCTTAAAGTGGGAGGGACCCAGCTGTTGCTGGGTATTAACAAGGAATCACAGATGAAGGGTGAACAGGCACCCACGGTGGGTTTCAGCCACGAAAAGATGCGGGCTACTACCTGGGTGAACCTGGAAAACGTGATGCTGAGTGACAGAAGCCAGAGGCCCAAGGCCACCCGGCATATGATTCCGTTTGTGTGAAATGTCCAGAGCAGGATCCAGACCCAGGACGCAGATCAGGGACTGGAGATATGGAAAAGCAGAGTGATTACCCAATTGGCGTGGACTTTGTCCTTTTGGGGATGGAATGTTCTGGATCTAGATGGAGGTGGCAGTTGCAGGACACCGAATGTGCTCAGAGTCACTGAGGTGTTCACTCTCTAATGGTTGATTTTCAGTTATGTGAATTTTTCTTTAATTACAAAAAAATTAAAAACCAACTTCCCCTCCTGCTAAATGCAATGAGGATCCCTGCGTCAGCTCCCTGGACTGGACTGGGACCCAGGCTCCAAACTCAGCAGGGCAGGGAATGCGCAAGGCTGAGCCTGGCCCCGGACTCCCTGCAGCTGCCCTAGGGGGGTGTGCACCCCCACATCCCTGGCCCCTTCCCAGGGGAGGGAGCAGGGCACCAGGGGAGGGCGTGCCCTGAGCACAGCTTTCCTCAGCTCTGCGTGTTGACACTGGGGGCCAGATCACTCTTCAAGGTGGACGTCCTGTGGGCACCATAGGAAGCTTCTGCGTGCCTGGCCTCCCCCACCAGGTGCCAGTAGCATGGTAGATAGACAGGAAAATAGATAGACAGACAGGGAGATAGATAGATATATGGATTGACAGACAGGAAGATAGCATGGTCTACATTTGGGATCTTAAATGTTCCCCCAAGACCCACGTGTTAAAGGCTGATGCTTTGGGAAGTGGTGGAACTCTAGAGGAGGGGCCGATGGGAGGTCCTGGAGTCGCCTGGGCATACGCAGCCCTTCACTCGCCTTCTCCTCCCCGCCGTGAGGTGAGCAGCTGTGCTCTGCCGCGTGGGCTGCCTCACCCCAGGCCCAAAGCAACAAGCCGACTGGTCGTGGACTAGACTTCCAACGCCGTAAGCCCAAATAAACCTTTCTTCTTCTGTCTTCCATCTTTGAGCACCTCAGGTATTTTGTTACAGTGATGAAAAGCCAACTGACACAGATATATGGAGACTCGGATAAATACAGACAGATAGAATTGCTAGAAAGACTGACAGATGGTCTCTAACATGGTCACTCATGGGTCCTCACTCTCTATACTGACAACATTTGGAATGGATCTTTCTCTGTGGTGGGGCTGTCCTGTGGATCATAGGATATTTAGCAACATTGCCGGCCTCCACCCACCATGTACCAGGAGTATGATAGACAGACAGGCAGATGGACAGATGGATAGACTGATAGATGGAAGGATGGATGATCAGACAGATGGATAGATGAATAGATAATAGAAATAGAGATCATAGATGGATAAATAGACAGAGATGGGATACACACACACACACACTTATAATACATATACAGATTCTCTGCTGCAGGGCGTGTTCCAGAACACTGTAGAATGCCGACCAGCATCCCTGGCCTCCTCCTCAAGACTCCGGAGCACCTCCTCCTCTGGGCATGCAGGACAACTGGAAATGTCTGCACTTTCCCTCGGGTGAGAACCTGTGGTTTGGAGCTACCTCGCATCTGCCTGTGAGCCTCAACCATCCTGCCACACCAACCTCGAGTGAAAACATGGCACTTTCAGGGAACTGCAGCTACCCAAATCATCTCCCTGACAGTCAGTCGCCTTTCATATATCACCTCCCACCAGCCCTGGGAGGGGGGATCCTACCCCCCATGAAATGCCCAGCTTTCCTGACTGGACCAGTCATGGGGCTAAAAAGGCCAACTGATTTCTGTCCCCCTTGGATTTTGGCATTAGGATGCAAAAATCAAGCCAGTGAGATGATGTCAGGTCCTTGAAATATGAGCTTATGCAGCCACCTGAAGCTCAAGGCAAGTGGAAGTTCCAAGGGAGAGAAAGGAAGATTCTAGAAGAGGAGCCAATGTCCACAGAGGACCCCAAGGGTGAATGGGCAAGAAATTAATACTCATGACTTTCTGGCTTCCATGGGAGCCCTGCTTCCTCTGGGTAGAGTCACCAGCGTGGCCTGAGGGGCACCCTCTACCTGGGAACGTTCCCGGTCTTGTCCTCTTGTAGAGTTCAGTGCAGCCACGACATCTCCCCCGACATGAAATCTGGTGTAGCCCTGGGATCAGCTGCAGGTGGCTTTGGATCCCCCCACCTTCCTCTTGGAATAAAGCCCTTCGTTCTCAACACTGGCACGTTCTGGTGAACAAACAAAAAGACCCCCACCGTATGGAGGAACTGTGGCAATGAAGAAAGATCAAAGACTGAGCGAGAGAAAACTGCCCAAGGAACGAGCGGAGCCACGCGGTCCAGGCGGTGCACTTGGACGTCTGGCCGGCCAGCCCAGCCCAGCAGCTTTGTTGCTCAGTGTCTCTGATGACTGGCCTGACCCGGCCTCCAGGGGACGAGCTGGGTGCCCGGGTGCTTGTGAGGAGCACCCTCCCCTCCGCAGCTCCTCGCCTGTGACCCCCGCCTACACCTGGGCTCTTGGAGCAGGGTGACCCAGGGAGCTGCTGGGAGCCACAGCCCTGAGCACCTCATGGGCAGAGCCACCATCTAAACAGTCCTTCACACAACGTGGCGATTTGACACGTGTGTGCTTTGGGTCATGGTCACCACAACTAAATTACAACCAGTGTGTGTGTGTGTGTGTGTGTGTGTGTGAGAGAGAGAGAGAGAGAGAGACTGACTTAAGTTCTGCTCTCAGCAAATTTCAAGTCAACAGCACAGTGTCATTGACTGCAGTCACCATGCTAACATCACAACATCAGATTCTCGTTCTCAGATGTGAGTCTCTCTTTTTCAATTGAACACAGAGGCGCTGTACCACTGAGTCACAGCCCATCCCTTTTTAGCACAGTTGCAGAGGCTGGCCTCAAACTTGAAATCCTCCTGCCTCAGCCTCCCCAGGAAATGGGATGACAGGCAGGCACCACCACAGCTAGTCTGATCCATCTTATGTCAGAAAGTTGACACCCTCTGACCAACATCTCATTATCCACCCACGCCCACCCCGGCCAAGCCCCTGGCACCCACCACTCTTCTCTCTGCTTCTTTAAGCTTGTTTTTTTTTTTTTCTTTCTCTGACTCTATAAACACATTGGGATTGGACTTTCCTTTTTGCCTGTGGTTGGTTCCGATGCTACGAGCCTGGAATTAAACTTAGACACCTCCTTGTGGTCGAGTCTTTGGAAAAGTGTGCTTTAAAAGTTTTTTTTCTGAAACCTCTCTGTGTACGTCTGCTTCATTACAGAGGGGGACATTGCAAAGTCTCAGCAGGAAAACCAACCAACCAACCCTCCCAAGAAAGGCTGAGCCTCACCCAGGTTTGGCTGGAGGTGTCCCCATCAGGCCGCCCGGGAGGCTCACGCCACAGGCTCCCAGCGGAGGTGTGATCCTGGGTTTGCAGCGTGGCCAGAGAGCTCGGGAGAAACAGCTTCCCGGGATCAGAGTCTAATTCAATGGCAGACCCCGGGAGGGCGGAAGGCTGACTGCAAATAACAGGCCTGGACTCTTCAAGCAAAGACAGAGGAAGAATGTTCCGGAATAGAGGCTTCAGCAGACTGAACGTTGGTCTCCTCTAAATCCCATGTTGAAATGCTAACCCAGCAGGAATGAGACTGGAGCCTGGTAGAAAAGACCCCGAGCTCTCTCCCGCCTTTCTGCCACGTGAGGACACAGGAAGTCAGGGCCCTCACCAGAGCCCGGCCATGCTGGTGGCCCGCCTCAGACTTCCAGCCTCTAGAACAGGGAAAAATGCAACCGTCCCTCAGGACCCACAGTGACGGGTGTCCAGACCCCCAAGACACCAAAATACGCAGGTGCCCAAGCCCCTTCTAGAACAGGGCACAGTGTTTCCACAGCCCTCTGTCATCTCCCTCAGTGACTTAGGAAACCTGAGGCCAATGTGCTGTGCTCAGCTGCCACACTGGCCAGGACGTCACAGCAGGACAAGGTCCCCACACAGTTGGCGCAGACACGTCCTTCTGAACACCTGCGGCCGGCGGAAACCAGAGACACGGAACCCGCAGCACAGAGATCTGGCGGTTCCTTTGTTAGGACAGGCCACTCAGTCTGTGACACTTCAGTACAGCAGCCTGAACAAACCAAAGGAGAGAACAAAGAGTCCCAACACCTAAATGGGATTCTGGGTCAGGGTGGGAGAGGGACAGCAATGAAGGACTTTATGGGGACCCTTGGCAAATTTGGATTGTGAAGTGCGTACTGAACATCATCGTGTCCACATTGATTTCTTAACTTCAGAATTGTCCTGTGGCAATGTGAGATTCTGACTGCTTTTGTTCTTGGGAATTGGGTGAATCATTCAGGAGGAAAACATTCAGGGAAAATTACATATGAGTGACAGACCGCAGACAGATGATAGATGACAGGAGGATGCTAGAAAGATTAACAGATTGATACAGGATGGAAAGATGACAGATAGATAGATAGTTAGAGGAGGGAAAGATAGAGCTTATGTAGCAAATTGATGCAAACAGGTGATTCTGGGGGACTGTTCTTGACCAAGGCCTATTCTGCCTATGAGGACACTTGCCAATGTGCTAAGATACTTTGGGGTGTCACAGGATGTGGTCTCACCAGCACCTGGGAGCTTTCTCAGTAAATGCAAAGCACAGGGGAGCCTCCCCTACAAAGAATGGGGGCTCCGTGTCAGCAGCACCGAGGCTGAGAAACCAGGTGTCTAGGAATTCTTCACGCTGTTCTTGTCATCATCGATAAATCTCAAGTTATTTTAAAGTAAAAATTTTACAAAATAAATTCTATAGGCAAATCCATGGAGACAGGAAGATGAGTGCTGACAAGGACTGGGGAAGGGACACGGGGAGTGACTGCTAACAGGAACAGGGTGTCTTTTGTGAGTGATGGAAATGTTTTGGTGACATTTGCATAGCATGGGGAATGCGTTAAAAACCACTGAACTGTATTCAATTTCCTGAGTCCAAAGGTACAGCTCGGGAGGAGGATGAGTCCTGAAGTACTGCTCCCCAGCAGGATGAGAACTCTTAACAATATCAGAACAGCTACGAGAGAGGATTTTGAATGTTCTCACCACGAAGAAATGATCAACGTTCGAGATGATGGCTAGCCTAAGTATTCTGAGTTGGTCATTATACAGGTAGTGAAAGGTCACACTGAGACCAAAAATGGGTGCAATGATTGCCTGTCAATTACAAAATTAATTAAATTTGGGGGGTTACTGGGGGATTGAACCCAGAAGCGTCCTACCACTGAGCTATATCCCCAGTCCCCCAGCCCTGTTTGTACATTTTATCTTGAGACAGGGTCTCACTCAGTTGCTGAGGCTGGCCTTGAACTTGTGATCTTCCCACATCAGTCTCCCAAGTTGCTAGGTTGCAGGCGTGCCCACCACCCTTGGCTAGAAATCAATTACAAATTTTAAAGATTTTTAAAAGAAATAATTTACATTATGTGAATTGTACTGGGCTGAAGAGTGTCCCCCCAGGATCTGTGCCCACCAAAGCCTGGGAATGCGAGCTGACTTAAAAAGCCTCGCTGCCTCTTTGGAGGTAACCAAGACAAAACAACACTGTGCTGAACCAGGGTGGGCCTTAACCCAGGGCGTGGTGTCCCCCCAGGGAGAAGGAGGCTGTGTGGACAGAGACAGAGACTGGAGCGTCCCACCCACAGGTGAGGGATGCCAGGCTCGGCTGCATCACCAGAATCAGGGAAGAAGGCATCCGGCAGGCCCACCCCAGAGCCCCTGGAGGGAGCACGGCCCTGCCCACATGGACTTCCGGCCTCCAGAACCGTGGGAGAATGACTCCATCATGCTAAGCCCCCCAGCTGCGACTTCTACAGCAGCCCAAGAAACCAATGATGAATTAGATCTCGATTTTAAAAAGAGCTGAAGGGCTGGGGTGCAGCTCTGGGGCATGCTGAGCCCGCCCAAGGCCCTGGGGTCCAGCCCAGCCCACCACGACCCCGACGACTCATAACAAGACAATAAAGCCACACGACTGGGCCTTACCGGGAAGACACGATGTAACCCAGCACGTGGGCCACCAGGAGCTGCCCGTGCGTCTGCTCCAGGCGGGCACAGAGCTGGTGTGTCGCCTCCTCGGCGGTGGAGGCCAAGGGCGCGGGCACGGTGAAGGAGGCCCATTTCCGGGCCTCCTCAAAAGCCAGCCTCAGCCGCCCTGGGTGACCGCAGTCTGGAAGGCTGGCCCAGAGCAGGTCCCGCTGCGTGGGGCTCAGGGTCCTCCTTGCTGCCACCAACAGGAGCTGGATCATTTCTTGTCCTTGGTTCCCAGAGAGGGGCCTCACCTCCCAGTAGGCCTCGGGGTCCGAGACCGTCCGCCGCACGGTGTCCAGAGCCCCCCGCTGCCCCGAGCAAGCTGAGAGGATGAGGTGCACCTTCGGGGGACACCTGAGAGGCAGCCAGGGGATCCTCCGGGAGCCTCGGACAGAGTCCAGGTCGTCCACGGAGTCCAGCAGCAGCACCAGGGACTCGAAGTTCCTGCGGGAGACGGTGTGGAGGAGGCCGCGCAGGAGCTGGGCCACCCTGGCCTGGGCCTCCAGGACCTGGGGGGGCGGCGGGGGCAGCCCGAAGGCCAGGCACACTTGGAAGCAGAGGCTCTTCAGGAGGCTGCGGGCGTCAGAGCTCATCTGCGACGTCCCCAGCAGCCGCAGGACCGTCACCGTCTTGGGGCCGAGCAGCCCGGGCATCTGCTCAGCCAACTTGCACATCAGGGCAGACTTCCCGACGCCCGGGGGGCCGAAGAGGACCACGGGGCCGTGGGGCTGGCTGTCGTCTCGTCTGAGCCGCTGCCCGAGCTGAGCCAGCAGCTCCCGGCGGCCACAGAAGGTCCCGGTGGCCTCTGCGCTCTGCCAGAGGTGGTGGCGGATCTCCTGGTAGAGCCAGGCCAGGTCCTGCCTGGCCAGCTGCAGCTCCCGGAGATGCTCGAGGACCTGGTGGTCAGCCCTGGCCACAAACTGCTCTCCCAGCTCCCGGAGGTAGCGGGCGTGAGCCTTGTTCTTGGGGTTCACCAGGTCTCGGCTCCACGGCAGGCGGTGGGTCTTGAGGACCCCGGGGTGTGTGTCAGTGATGCGCCCCTTGAGGTCCCTCAGAAGGTTCTGGGCGTCAGTATCCAGGCAGCCGTCTGCGAGCCGGTCCACCATCTTGAGGGTGCCGTCCTCCAGGATGTGCTTGTTGAGGTCCTGGATCTCTCGAAGGAAGACAGTGGCGCCCTGCTCCCCGGCCGCTGAGCCCAGCAGGCCCCGCTCCATCTCCCACTCGATGACTGCAAAGCAGAGGGGTAGAAAGGCTGGTCAGCAGGGGGTCCCTGGGTCCCGGGTTCAAGTTCAGCATGTGGTGGAACTACCGGGCACCTTCCCAAAACCCGCAGGGCTGGACCCACCTCCAGAAGTTCTGATTCAGAACTCACGGGGGCCTGTGAGTCTGCACGTCCAACAAGCCTACGGGGACCGCCGGTCCAGGACCAGCACCACTTTAGCCACCATTATTAATCAATTGACCTCTGCAGCAGGCAGCTCATGTGGAAAAGCAGCCCATCATCAAATAATACAAAAGTCAGCCCCGAGTTCCCACAGCACCCAGCTATCCAGCAGTTCCACTCCTAGAATTCTGCCCCGAACTGAAAACAGATATTCAACAAACACTCGAACACCCTCAATCACAGCAGCCCAAAGGTGAAGACAGTCTAAACGTACAGCATTGGATAAAGTGATGAACAAAATGTGGTTCAGCCAGACAGTGGAATATTGTACAGCCACGAAAAGGGGTGAGGCACTGACACCTGCTGCAAGGCAAAGGAACCTCAGAAATGTCATGCCAGACGCAGAGGCCACAGGGTGTGTGGTCCCTCTGAAGTCCAGGGTCCAGACCTGGCAGACCCATAGAGCCAGAAAGTGGATCAGTGGCTGCCAAGCACAGGGAGAGGGTAGTGGGGAGTGACTGCTAGAGGGGATGGGGTCTCCTTTCAGGGGGATGAAAATATTCTGGCTGCACAACATTGTGAATGTACCTAATGCCACCAAATCGTTCCCTTTCCAAAGGTGTATGCTGTGCTATGTGAACTCAGTTCAATTAAAAAAAAAAAAAATCCAGTGTGTCTATTTCAGGTGCCTCCTTCACATATTCGATCAACAAGCATTGATTGTGCTTCTACTTGTGCCGGCTTCTGCTCTCCACACTGGGAACACAGGTCCCTGCCCTGGCAGAGTGGACATTCCTGTCTAAATGAATAAATGGCAGCATAAACGGACAGACAGCTGGTGGAGAAACAGCTGGTCTTTCCCAACTGAGAAGGACAAGTGGGTATTTGAAGCTACAGGAAAAATGTGTGTGTGTGTGTGTGTGTGTGCGCGCGCGCATGTGTGCATCTGCAAAAGCTGGGAAGCTGGGAGTTTTTAATGAGACTGGCTTCCGTGGGGAGACAGCAGTTCATTCTGTCCTAAGAGCAAGGATCAGTGCCTTTAAGCATAAAGGGCCAGAGAGTAAGTGTCCGAGGCCCTCACAGGCCGGGCGGTCTCGGTCACCACGGCAGACCCAGCTGCCAGGGCACGAGTGCAAACAGGCAGCGTGCGGACGAAAGCACCTGGGCACGTGCCAGCAAAGCTGCATTGACAAAATCAGGCAGCTGACGGAGCTGGCCGCAGCCCAGGCTGGCCGACCCCTGCCCCATGGCCTGCAGCCGCTGCCCCAGGACCCACATTTTCCAGGACCAGGGCCCACCCTGACTCTCCTTGGAGGCTGTTGTTTTGAAGGAGTCCGACGGGAGGAGTTATTTTTGAAGCTGCTCTGGGCTCAGCGGAGGCTCCCAGTTCTCTGCTGCTGAAGGCCCCGGGCCCTGGGGACCGACTAAGGCAAGTCAGAGTTAAGAGCCGCAGGCAGGGGTCGGGGCTCAGGGGTGGAGCCTCGCCCAGCTCGTGGAGCACTGGGCTTGATTCTCAGGACCCCATGAAATAAATAAGTAAATAAAATAAAGTCAACGTGCCCATCTACAACTAAAAAAAATATTTTAAAAAAGTTAGGAGCCACCCAAAAGTTCTCCTTGGCCAGATGTGGTGCACACCTGATTTCCCAGCTACCTGGGAGGCTGAGGCAGAAGTCTGAGATCAGCCTCAGCAACTTGGTGAGACCCTATCTTGAAATAATTTTTTTAAAGGGGGGCTGGTGTTGTGGCTCAGTGGTTAAGAACCCCTGGGTTCGCTCCTCAGGACCAAAAAAAAAAAAGTAGAAAAAGAAAAGGGAGAAGGCTGGGAATATAGCTGAACCTCCCCACCACCACTGCCGGGTTCAATCCCCAATTACACACATACACACATACACACACACACACACAATCCTCCTTTGAGAGCCCTCACGACCCCTTGGCCTCAAGGGAGGAAGGTAGGGATGAAGGCAACTACACTCCAAAATGGAATCCTTCTCAGTCACTGTGTGGCTTTGGGAAAATCTCTGTACCTCTCTGAGCCTGTTTTCTCCCCTGTAATGTGGGTGTACCCGTCCATCCTGATGGGGGCGCTGTTGTGAGACTTTTCTATGGAATAATGCTTGGGAGAAGCGGAGCATTCTACGTGGGAGGGAAAGAAGCCAGTCTCAAAAGGTTAAGATCGTGAGCTTCCATTGTGTATTGTTCAAGTGACACATTAGAGAGATGGTGGTGCATTCGAGGCTGCCAAGAGCTGGGGGTTCAGGGGAAACAGAGTGTGGTTATAAACAGGTAGCAGGGAAAGGCAGCGGAAAAGGGGGTGCAGCAGGAGAGAGAGGGAGAACCCAGACCCTGAATCCCAGCCTAACCTCAGGGAAACAGCAGACCAAGGACATGCTACAAAAGACCTGGCCAGATTTCCTCCAAAGTGTCAAGGTTGCCAAGCACGGTGCAGCCTGCAATCCCAGCTCTCAGGAGGCTCAGGCAGGAGGATCACAAGTTCAAGGCCAGCCCCAGCAATTTAATGGGACCCTGTCTCAAAATAAAATAAAAAAGGGGTTGGCGTTGTAACTCCGTGGTCGAGCGCTTGCCTAACACGTGTGAGGCCCTGGGTTTGATCCTCAGCACCACATAAAATAAAGGCAGTGTGTCCATCTACAACTAAAAACAAAATCTTAAAAAAATGTATTTAAACTAAAGTAAAATTTAAAAGTCTGAGGGTGAGACTCAGTGGTGCAGGACTTGCCTAGCAGCATGTGTGAGAGCTGATTCCATTCCCTGAACTCTGTGTGTGTGGCCGGGGGTGGGGGTGGGGTGTCAAGGTCACCAAGAACAAGGAAAGAATGTGAAACTGTCGCAGACCAGTTTTAGCAAATGTACAGTAAAATCGTATTTATATAAATTTCTTCTTTCAATATATTGATATGAATCAATATATTTAATGTTGAGAATATAAATTCATGTATTAAATATGTTGATGGTAGAAATGAATATATTTAATATTTCAGTTAATAGTCCTCCTTTTTCTGTGCTTTCAACTACCTGAGGTCAATGGTGGTTTGAAATAATTCATGTTTTAAATTGCACACCATTCTGTGTCCTGAGACAAAATCTTGTGTCATCCTGCTCCATCCCTCCTGGCACCTGAATCATCCCTTTGTCCAGCGTATCCAGGCTGTATATGCTACCCACTCATTAGTCACAGTAGCCGTCTGGGTTATCAGACCAACACTGGGGTACCACAGTGCTTGTGTTCAAGTAACTTTCATTTTACTTAATAACGGTCCCTAAGTGCAAACTTTTATTAGAGTCAATGGTTATAAATGGTTCTATATTGTTACTTGTTAGTGTTAAGCTATTGCTGTGCCTAAGTTTAAATTAAACTTGATCAGAGATATGTCTATAAAGGGGAAAACTCAACCTATGCAGGGCTTGGTGCTATCTGCAGTTTTGGGTTCCACTGGATGATTGTGGGATGTACCCCCTGTGGATAAGCAAGGGCTACTGTGACATACATTAACCTCCTCAAAATCCATATGCTGACCTCCTACTAACCCATAGATAGAGAAGAGCCTATCTCTGCTGGACGGCAGGCGGTGGCGGAAACAACTTGGTCATGTTGTGTTTGTAAAAAAATCTTTCTAGCAGTGAGTGTGGAAGACGGACGAGAGTGAGGGGTGGGGGGCTGTGGCCAGGAGGGCGGGGAGGGCACAGAAGTCCTCTGCAGTGGAGGGATTCCCAGGGACAGGAACCTTCTGGGGAGGTGGAGCCACCATAGGCTGGAGGGCTGGGGATAAACTCAGTGTTCCTGACCCGCCCCCTTGGGCAACCACGACTCCTCCCTCCTGTGTGCGCCTGGTTCCACCTCAGAGGCAGGTGCCAGAAGCCTGGAGACTCACACACACACACACACACACACACACACACACACAGGGCCAGATCAGCGCCTCTCAGCAGGGGCTGCTCTTGGGCCACCACGGGGGTCAATTCTTCTACTCTGCCTGAGACTAAGCTAGGTTTTAGCACTACAAATCTTTTTCTTGTTTTTTGGTACTGGTGATTGAACTTGGGGCGTTCAACCACTGAGCCCCATCCCCAGCCCTATTTTGTATTTTATTCAGAGACAGGGTCTCACTGAGTTGCTTAGGGCCTTGCTAAATTGCTGAGGCTGGCTTTGAACTTGTGATCCTCCTGCCGCGGCCTCCTGAGCTGCTAAAATTATAGGCTACAAACCTTGCATCCTGCGAAGCCCTCTATTCCAGGCAAATTGGGATGGTGGTGACCCTAGAATTCTTCCCCCACCCCACACCAGAGGCCTTTCTGGGAGAAAGGCTGAAGGATCCAGGGAAATGAGGAGGATCCCAAGGTCAAGATCACAGAGGACTTGTTGCACTATCTTGCAGCAGTAAAATCCCTTTTCCAGAGCGCACGTCTGGGCGCTAGGTGGGATTGGCATTGACGGCAAGGCTGCATTTGGGGCCCTGGAGATGCACATTCTGGGTACACGGTCCATTTCACGTGCACCACGGAGGGGCTCCCTGTAGCCTCACCTGACCGGTGGTGGCGGTGCCACTGCTCCTGGCTGATGAGGCCCCGCCTCCAGGCCTCCTGAGCTCCAGAGCGAAGGACAGAGGTCAGAGTGGCCTCCTCAGGCCCAGGAGCCTCTCTGCCACCTGTCGCCTGCAGGACGTAGGTAGGAGGAACTGAGTTCTCGTCTCTCCGGAAGCGTCGTGCCACCAGCTCCAGGTCACGTGGCCTGGTGGTCAGCTGGGCCCTCAGTGCCTCCCACTCCTTCTCCTCGATCACTGAGGGCACTGGACAGGGGCCATACTGGTCACCTACAAGGGCCTGGCAGAGAAATGGGCAGAGAGGGGAGTACAGCTTCAGATCTCCAAGTGGAACTCAGCTCTGAGCCCAGAGAGGAGCTCATGAACCCCCTGAGTGTGGGCCTGCGGTAATGCCAAGGTTGATGATTACTAAGTGCAGACTGGGCACAGTGGCACCCGCCTGTCATCCCAGTGGCCAGAAGGCTGAGGAAGAAGGATTGTGAGTTCCAAGCCAGCCTCAGCACAAGTGAGGCGCTAAGCAACTCAGTGAGACCCTGTCTTGAAATAAAATACAAAATAGGGCTGGGGATGGGGCTCAGTGGTCGTGTACCCCTGGGTTCAACCCCTTAGTACCAAACAAAAACAAAAACAAAAACCACTTCAGGTTGGTGCCAAAGTCTTGAATTTCCTCATGGTAAGATGGAAGCAATCACCCACCCCACTGGGTTGTTCCAGAATATTCCAGGGGTATGTTCCTGGGAAAGCTGGATAAAGGGAATCGAGGATGATGGGACGTTGAAGGGCCTCGGTCCCTTCGACAGTAATGGTCTTGGAGGAACCAGAAAGATTGGAAAAGTCACCACCAGTGGAGATCAGGGTAAGGAGCCCTGGCTGGTGGATGGGGGCAGGGAAATAGGAAGAGCTCCCAGCAGGAGCGACTTGGGGCTCTGGAGACACTGGAGCTGCTGGTGTCCCAAGAGACAACTCTAAAAGGAAGCGCCGTGGGGAGCCGTCCCCTGCTGATGTGCTGCCTAATGGCTTGTTTACCAGAGCCGCCTCCAGGCTCCCAGCACAGCTGATTTCCATGGAAAGTCCCCCAGATCAGAGCCTTGGAGGACAACAGTGGTGGGCATCTCGGAGGGGTAGGGCCGGGTTCAACAGGGAAGCAAGAGTGAGCAGAGGTCACCGGCCCTGGAGCCCTTCTGGAAGGTCCCCAGGCTGGCTGGTTAGACCTGGGGAGGCCTGGAGATCATCCTCCATCTCCCAGCCATCTGGAGGCCGAGATGTGCTTTTTGCTGTCTGCAATTTGGATTGCAAAACCTAATTCCTCCTAGAGTTCTTCCCCGCCCCCCTCGCCCTCTTTCTCTCTCCCTCGCTCTCTGTTTTCAAACATTTTTTTTCCCCCTTGGAAACTCAACAGCATGATCACGGAGTTCCTTTGGAAAATTAAATTTTAAAAACCAGAAAAATGATTGTGAAGGGAATTTCTAAGCAGGGCTGTGGAACCTTCCAGATGTTAGAACACATTTTAAAGCAAGAATCATTCAAATAAATCAGTGCTAATATATGAAGAGAAGAACCCAGCAAAAATAGGCCCACACAGGAGCAGCCCTACCTACAGTAATGTAGAATGCAGAAGGCTCTCTCAGCCCGTGCCTGGGTCTGAGTTTGGTTGGTTGGTTGGTTTTGCTCTCGAGGGAGGTCTAATCTATGAGGCAGCACTATCCAATGGAACTTTCTACAAAGCTGGGAGAATATTAATCTGTGCTGTCCAACATGACACCCTCTTGTTGCAATGCAATCAGTGCAAAGGAGGAACTGAAATCTTAATTCTATTTGATTTTAATTAGTCTAACTTGCATTGCTCACGTGATTCTTGATCCTTGCAATGCTACAGCCAGAGAGACTCTGTCCATTCGTCCCCCACCCTCACCCCAGCAAACAACTCTCTCCTACATTTTTTTTTTTAATTTATCTCTGGGAGAGTTTCTTTCCTCTTATTTGGAGCTGCTAGACGCTTCTTCGTGATTTGATTAAGGCGAGTGGGGCAAAGATACTTTATTTTTTTCCTTCTTTGCTAACTAGAATAAGGATGGTCAGACTTTTTCTGGAAAGTGCCACACTGTCCGTATTTTAGCCTCTGAAGTGCAGAGGGTCCAGGTCAAGGAGTCCCAGCTCGCTATCATTCAGTCCCAGACTTTATGTAAATAGATGGGAGTGGCTGAGGGACAATAAAATGTATTTACAAATACAAGCCCCAGGCCAGGTTTGTCCCACAGGCTGTAGTTTGGTAGCCTCGGCTCTAGGGCTTGAGAGAAATGTCAGACTTCTCAGATGGATCTGGAACTTGATGTGGCATTAAGCCAAGGTGCTGAAATATAATTCAAGGACAAAGGTTCACCCTGTTCATTGTGAGCTGGGGATTGTTTTGATAAACAAGGGGGCACACCTGGGAAGCCACAAGAGACGGCTAGCCATGGAAAGTGCACCTGCCATCCACGGGTACACGGAGAAAAGAATTCCCCAAACCCTGTGGGTTCCCACTTTCCCTCTGGCTTCCCAGAGTCACACAGACATGAAGGGGGGGAAGGAGGAGGAAGGTTCCATCAAATTCTAAGATTCTTTCCAGCTTTAACATTCTATCCTCCAGCTCCTCTGCTGCTTCATTTGACTAGTAATGCCTCTATCCCAGCTGGGGCCGCAGAAAGAATGCGGGATCCATTGGCCATGTCTGCCCTGGGCAGGCTTTGGGAACAGGTATGACCGAGAAATGCCACACACTTCCCTCCTCTGTTTGCTTTGGCTGGGGATCAGGGCCCACATCCTGGAGATGGAAAAGGCAGTAAGGTCTCCCCCTCCCTCCCGAGGGACTCACAACAAAAGCTGGCCCGATGGACGTCTTGCGACACCGGTCCAGCTCTTCCAAGCAGATTTCGGTGGTCATGTGGTCAGTGGCCTCCGTGTTCTGAATTCCCCACCTCAGATCAACAACCTGGGGATTATAAGGGTGGGGGTTGTCAGGGAGGTGACATGATGGGTGATTTTTTTCAACTCCCTTTGACAAAAGCATAAAGTTCCTTTCAATAATTTTTTGGGGGAGGGGGAACCAGGGATTGAACCCGGGGGCACTTTACCACCAAGCCCCATCCCCAGCTCTATTTATTTAGAGGCAGGGTCTCACTGAGTTGCTCAGCACCTCACTTTTGCTGAGGCTGGCTTTGAACTCGTGATCCTCCTGCCTCAGCCTCCCGAGCCACTGGGATGACAGGCATGTGCCATCGAGCCCAGCTCCTTTTTATAATTTTTGACACTAGGAGGATTTCTGGATTAAAAGAATTTAAACAATATCCATAATCTCTGCGTGATCATGAGAAAAAAATCAGGTAGACCCAGATTAGGGGGCAGGGAGTGATCCAGGATGCCCAGCGGGTCCTCCGTTAGGCAGCCGCGGCCGCGAACAATAAGGAAAGACTAAGGACTGTCACAGTCCAGGGCAGCCTACCAGGTGGGACCCTGGGTGGGATCCTCCACCGGAAAGAACTGGCCGCGTGGAATAAAATCTGGAGGTTGCTTAATAGCAATGTACCCATGTGGCTTTGGTAGTTGTAAAAAATGTTACAATTATGGCAAGGCAGTTGTTCCGGGTTGGTGAGATCTTAACAGTGGCAGAGAGGCGGTGCAGGGGAACTCTCTGTACTGTCACGCAAACTTCCTGTCAACCTCAACCCAAAGTCAAAGATCTATTTGAAAACGACATTTGAAAACCATTTTGAGAAAGATAACCGGGTGTTTTCAAACTGCTCCTTTTTAAACGAAGATGGGTCCATGCATGCTTCCAGATCCTTCTTTGTAAAGGAGGGTATTTAGTTGGACCGAAATTGGGTGCAGCCAGGTCTCCTTGGCAACCGCAGGCTTGCGGTCCATTTCTGATCGCCAGAGGGAGGCGGGCAGGATGGTTCAATTCAAGAGGCAAAGCTGAGCCTGGGGGAGTCTGGAATGAGGGGAGAAGATGTTCTCGGGACAGCTGTCTTCTTCCTAACATCTTTAGCTCAGAGAGAAAGAAACACAAACTGCAGCCAGGGGTAAACTAGCAGTGGGACTGAGGGTGGCCGGAGGGAAACAGGGCAGGATCCTCAGTCGTGGGTGCAGACAAGGGAAAAGAGTCCAGACCGGCCTTAGGAAGGGCTTTTGCCTGGGACCACTGTCTCCTGACTGCCTTGAGGACACTCAAGGTGCAGCACTTAGCTCGGGTGTGGGCATCAAACAACCACAGGGGTCTGAGCAGTTTGCTGTCCACCTGTTTTCCTGTTAGTGCCTCTGACATTGAACTCTCTCTCGCAATCAATGACAGAGCGGATTCCCAGCATGACTTCTTTCTTAGTACTCTCTAAATGGTGCTTCATCTTTTAATCAAACGGGACTTTGATGCCATGAATCGCTGTTGTACATCCAAGGAGGCAGCCTCAGTTCCAGCTGAGACTCCAGAGACGGTTCCTCAGTTTCTGCATTGAGAAGTTCAAGAAACCAAATCCCCAGACTGGGATTAGTCCAAGAGTCATAGAAGACCCTGTGTGGGGACCGTGGGGACTGTGCCCAGTGAGCAAAACATCAGGGCTCCAGGAAGAAGAACATCCCACCGCCATCCTCACCCCCAAAACCACGAAGAGTCTTGACCCCCTCCAGAAGCTGCCCCCGGGACACGGAGGCCCCCAGGGCAGGACCAAAGCTGACACTTAAATGACAGGCTCAAGGTCACACCTTCAGGGAGGCAGTGGTGGACCCGGGCTCCAAAGCAATCTCTCCTAGCCATGATGCCTTGCCCCCCGCAGGGCCAGCCCCAGGCCCACGGCCCTAATGCTCCTGTCTGCTTGTCACTGTCCCACGACCTTTTCTGCACAGCCACCTTGCAGGGGGGTTTGCAGGGCCCAGGGCAAAACACAGCAGATCTCTTGTTTTAAAATCACTGTGAATTTCAAGACCCAACAAGGAAGGCGTTAAGCCGGCCTGGAGCCCTTCCAGCGAAGGTTTCTGCGTGGCTTCCCGATGGCTCAAGGCAGCCCTTACCTCGAATGTCAGGCCGTGCTTTTGGCAGAAGGTCTGCACTTGTGGGCAGGCGGCAGACTGCAGGGCCTCCCTCTCTGCATCCATATCTGCAAGGAACGCCTCGAGGCTGTGAGCAGGAAGCAACCAGAACTCCCCACCCCGCCCCAAAGCTCTGCTTATCGCCTCCTGTGTCCCCACCAAGGCCAGAGCCGCCTGGAGCAAATCAAAGATACAGAAACCATCAAGTAAACTCAAGGAAGGGGCTGGGCTGGGGCTCAGGGGCAGAGCACTTGCCTGGCATGAGTGAGGCCCTGGGTTCCATCCTCAGCACCACATAAAAATAAATGAATAAAATAAAGGTATTGTGTCCATTTACAGCTATAAATAAATAAGCAAACCCAGGGAGGCCAGCCATTCTGGGGGCCTGGGACTTTCCCAGGACAAACTATTTAAATCCCATATCCCAAGAAACTTTCCCCTCTGTTCTGGGCCAACCAAGACGATTGGTCACCCACCCTAGATGAGGGTGGCCAGGTAAAACATGGGATGCCTGGCTGAATCTGCATTCTACATAAGCTCTGGAATACCTCGTTAGCTAAGTATGTCCCATTGCATGCAGTATTTGGGATATACTTATGCTAAAGGATATTGGTCATTTATCTGACTCGCAAATTGAACTGGACATCCTGGTGGTGTGGGCTGTTGTGTTTTGTTTTTCTAAATCTGGCAGCCAGGCCCAGTATAAGCTTAGACCCCCAAGACCGTCCCCACCAGTGACTGCACCGTGTAGTCTTGTGCCAAGTGTCAGGCTATCCTCAGTTTCCCTTTCCATAAAATGGGGGTGGTGCCTCTCTTTGCAGGGCTGCAGGCTCCCCAAAGTCAAGGACTTGCCTTGGACATTGCTGAAGTCTCAGCCCCCAACCCAGGAAGTGCAGTTGGATCACTGAATCTCCCAAGTAGCTCTGAGTGAAGAAATCTTTGTTTTCTGTTTGACCAGGGGGTTGTCACTCTGGTGTCCATGAGAGGAGTTTCTCAGAACTACTGATGCAAATAAAATGAAATAAAATAGATCTGTCTAGGGGCCTTAGCATGATGGCCGACCCTGGTGTCCAGTCTTAGATATGCCTCCTACTCCCCTGTCATCATCCCCATCTGCAGAGTAGTAAGGTCTCTTCCTGCCTTACCAGTGCCTCAGGCTATTTAAACGTGTCAGACAGTTACGTTGCGCCCAGACCCTTGGTGAGCATCAATGGCACAATAGCCAGGGAGAGATATGTAATTAACCTGTATAGGGTCTCAGGCCTGTCATCCCAGCGATTCAGAGGCTGAGGCAGGAGGATCGCGAGTTCAAAGCCAGCTTCAGCAACTCAGTGAGGCCCTAAGCAACTCAGTGAGACCCTGTCTCTAATAAAATACAAAATAGGGCTGAGATGTGGCTCAGTGGTTGAGTGTCCCTGAGTCCAATCCCTGGTACCCCAAAATAAATAAATAAAATAAAAGAGCTGGGGATGTAGTTCAGTGACAGAGTGTTTGCCTAGCATGTGAGAAAACCTTGGTTCAATCCCCAACACTGCAGAGAGAGAGAGAGAGAGAGAGAGAGAGAGAGAGAGAGAGAGCGCTACTAACTAAAAAATGTCAGCTGGTTATTCATAGTCATATTAACATTAAATCAGATTGTTTTAAAAATTAAAAAAAAAAAACTGAACTTACACCGGAAGACAGTACACTAAAAGACAAGATTGTGAAGAAGGCAAAACTCATCACCTCCAAATTATTGACTCCATTTTTTTAAATTTATTTTTTTAGTTGTATTTGGACACAACACCTTTATTTCACTTGTTTATTTTTTTTGTATGTGGTGCTGAGGATCGAACCCAGGGTCTCACACGTGCGAGGCGAGCGCTCTGCCACTGAGCCACAACCCCAGCCCCTATCTGACTCCATTTACCATGAGCTTTGCACTTGAAGCTGTTAAAAAATACCAACTTGGGATAACAGAAATGGTAGATCATGGTGTGCTACTTCATGGTTTGGTAAATTCGATTGGCAGCTCGAAGCTGTAGGGGGAATATTTACAGCACAGAAATTGTCAGCCAACCTGGATCGGGTGTTTGGCTGTGGGTGGTATTTGTGGGTTTGCTTTCTCTTTTGGAAAACAATCATGAACCGTTCGCCAGGACATGGCTCTATGTGGTTGTGGCTCTTGTGAAGCTCACGGCCTGGTGGCAGGGGACACAAACTCAATGATGGCAACTTATGAAAAGTGCTGCTTGGGAAGCCACGGTGGGCTGTGCTGGAGAACAGGGTCGACCCACTCTCCACAGGGGCAGAGGGGACTCCCTGAAGAGGAGGTGTTGATGCCGAAACCCACAGATGGGAAGGCCCAGGGAAGGGGACCTCGGGGTGAGGGTCTTGACACAAGGCTCAGGGCTTCGTGGTTCCAGGACCTGCCAGACACGAGTGTGGCTACGACACTCGGACGAATTGAAGATCGTATGAGATACAGTTAGGGAGGTGGACAGGGTCCTGTCACGCAGGATCGTGTAGCTGTGGCAAGAATCTGGCACTTTTTAAGCCCAGTATATGCACATGTCTTATAGATATTAGTTGCAATATCATATGCCACTCACGACAACTCTGTTAAGCCGGCTCTCAGCCCAGCTCATGGAGGAGGAGACAGAGGGTCCAGGAGGCTCCCGCTCACTGGTTCCCAGGTGGGTCACTAGCTGAGCTGCATTCACATGAAGGTCTCTTGGAGGACCCTGTGAACCATGTCCATTATTACCCTGGCACCCCCAAGACTGCCCACTTGCCCGGGGCCCTCAGTCCTGCCTGCACCTTACCTGAGACGGTGGAGCTGATGAAGATGGCCACGCTGCTGGGTGGAGGCTCCGGGAGGGGACCTGGCTGCCCGTGGAGAAGCCGCCGGCGGGTGCCTGGGCTGAGGGGCTCCAAGCTCATGCTGCCCACCCACCTGGACGCTCCCTTCCTGGGAAGGGGTCTAAGGCCCAGGAACCTCACGCCAGTGGCCAGGTGACCTTCCTGGGAGGCCAGATGGCAAAGCCATCAGGAGGTCCGGCTGTGTCACCCTCCATGGAGCCCTCAGCCGCTGGCAGCCCCGTCCCCTCGGCGCCCAGGAGGGTGGCTGCTGCCCCGTCCGCTCTCCTGGGCCTGCGAGCGCTAACAGGGCTCTGGCCAGTGGCCTCCCAACTGGGGCACCTGGATGCCGCCTCCTCCACACCCCGCAGCCTTCCCGGGTCCCCGCCCTGAGAGCTCAGGGGTCACCACAGCAACCGCCGTTTCCTGGTGCTGGGTTTTGGGACCCAGGGACCAGCCAGTCTCTCCCACACCTGGGTCCCCTGGGGCCTCCGTGTAAGCTGAGCCTGGGCCCAGGTGTGCCAGGGAACTGGAGGGTGCCCGGAGACAGCCTGGCACCGCGGGCAAGAAGGATACCCAGGGCGGACCCCACTCCACCCGCCACCCGCCCTCCCGCGTCCACACACCTTGAGCACCCTTCAAGCCAGGCCTGGGGGCCTGCTGCCCCACCCCCAGGGACACGTGCACTGCCTGCAGCACTTTGGGTTGTCACCAACGGGGATGGCCAGAGATGCAAAACAGACCACAGTGCCCAGGACACCCCCCCATGAAGAATGGTGTGTCCCCAAGTGCCGCAGTGCCAAGAAACTGAGGAACTAGCCTTGAATAAACTCTAGCCAGGTAGCCGCAGGCAGCCCCCCCCCCCCCCCCCCCCCCCCCCCCCCCCCCGCCACCAGGGCCCGCTCTGTGCGGCCTCTGTGCCTGCTCTGGCTGTCCCCTCCTGCCTGGTTCACCCAGGATGGCTATCATTCAGGAGCCCCAAGACCTTCAGGGTCTATGATTTGACAGAAGAATTTATAATTTCAGAAAAGCCACCGCAGGTTATGGTTAGGGTTGATCAAAGTGGACAGGCCAGAACCAGCCACTGCAGAAGGTAGAGGGAGGAGGGCTAGTGGCCAGGCATACAGCTCTTCTTCTTCTTTGTGAGTTGCTTAGGGCCTCACTAAATTGAGGAGGCTGGCTTTGAACTCACGATCCTCCTGCCTCAGCCTCCCCGGCTGCTGGGATCACAGGTGCACACTGGATAGGGGAAATAATTTCTAACATTCTGTAATGCAGCGGGGTAGCTATGGCTGATAACAACTAATTGCATATTTCAAAATAACTGATTTTGAATGTTCCTGACACAAAGAAATGATCGACGTGAGGTGGGGGGTAGGCCAATCACCCTGGTCTGCTCTTTGCACATGGTATGCATGTGTTGAAATATGCTGTACTCAGAAGTATTTGTAATTATTAGGTGTTAACTGAAACTTTTTAAATATATGGATTTTGTTGGGTGTGTGTGGCTCAGCGGTAGAGCACTTGCCTAACAGGCTCAAGGCTCTGGGTCCCATCCCCAGCCCCACTGGGGGGAAATATATATATATATAGAGAGAGAGAGGATCAGCCAAGGGTACAGTGCATGGGGCAGGGTCTGGGAGAGATCGGTGCTAGCTTTCCTCTGTCCCCTCCCAGTGTTGATGACCAGCACCTAATTCTTCCAGGAACAGTGGGTGGCAATATGCATGGTGTGCTGCCAAACAGGGATCCCACCCTAAGCCTTGGTGCCCAGGTTTTGGCTGGAGGTGGGACAAAGGGACAGGTTTACCACCTCCATAGCTGACTGCAGTCCCCAGCCCCTCCTAAGGTCAACTGACTCTGTGTGATGCAAAGTGCCCACCAGCAGTCACCTGGTCACAGTCTGGTGTGACTGTGTAAGTGCTCTTATCAGCCAGGCCATTCCCAGGGCTGAGCCATCACCTCCCAGGAGCAGGTCAGGGCTGGAGTTTAACCCATTAAGTCCTGGTTCGGCCCAGGATGGCGGGCACACAGAATAATGTGCAGGTGTCCACGGGGTGGGGGGGGGGCTGGGCGGTCCATCTTAACTGTAAAGGTCCAGTAACAGAGGTGACTGTCACCATTTTACAGATGAGAAAACTAAGGCTTGGAGTGGACCTCCCCACTTGCCCTGAAGGAGCGTCAGGCCTGGCCTGGTCCCTTCTACTCCAGAGACCCCAAAGCCAGCCTGGCCCTGCAGCCACCTGCCCACCCTCCACCCAGACCCTCTGAATTAGCCTCACCCTATTGACCCTACCGGGGCCCCGCCTCCGGATGCTGGTGTCTGTCTGCATGCTCCCTTCACCCCGGCTGCCAGCCTCCTGACTTTGAAGTGACCTCCCCCACGATGGATGGTGTCCTTTTCTCCATGGCCTTGGGCCCTATCACACTCCAGCAGTGGCCACCCTCCCTGGATTACTGCTCCCTCATGTCCCTAGGGGATCAGTGTCCTTTGATGGTGACACTCCCCCCACATTTCTGCATATTCTCCAGCCCAGGTTTTCTCACTCTGAGTGACTGACATTCAGAACCAGGTCACTCTTCTTGTCTTGTGCATTCATGGTTCTACCCACTAGATGACAAAAGCAATCCCCACCACACCAAAGTCGAGATGATTTAAAGAATCTCCAGAGCTGGGCACAGAAGTGCACACACCTGTGAGCCAGCTACTTGGGAGCCGGAGCAGGAGGATCACAAGTTCTAGGCCAGCCTAGGCCATTTAGCAAGACTCTGTCTCAAAATAAAGCAATCTCCAGACATTGCCAATGCCTTGCAAGGGGTAGAATCACTCCTGGTTAAGAATCCCTGGCCTGGGGTTCTTAACCCCTGGCATGCATGAGGCATTGGGTTCGATCCCCTGCACCACATAAAAATAAACAAATAAAATAAAGGTATTGTGTCCATCTACAACTAAAAATATTAAAACAAAACAAAACAAAAACAACCTGGCCTAACACATCCAGCTTATTTCAGCCTCAGGCCCTTTGGACATGCTATACTGCATTCTTTCATGTCAGTTACAATTCAGCTCAAATGCTACCTCCTGAGAGGTTCTCCCTGACTGTCCCATTGCTCAGTGATCCTTTTAGTCACTTGAGTCCCAATGCTGTCACCCTATTTTGATTTTCTGCACAGTACTCACCACATGATTCTACATGATGTACACTGTCTCTCCTGCAAGAACGTGAGTTGCACGGGGCAAGGATCTTGTCTGCCAGGCCGGGTTGCCTGGCACATAGTAGGTGCTCAGTAAATAACTGTTACCTCAGTGGGTTCATCCACAATCGTCCATCTCTCTCGACTGCTATTGGTGGCTGCAGACACTGAGCAAGACCAGGCTTCCCCAGGGAGGGAACAGACCCTTTGCAGTATCTGTCTTCTGGCTTTCCCTGGGGACTTCAGCCACCCTCTTCTTCTTGCTGGTGCTAGAAAGGCCAATTTAGAACCCTCTGGAGAAGCAGGTCCCAGAAGAAAGTTTTCCGAGCCCAGAGCCACCAGAAGACAAGCCTCCTGCAATTCTAGTAACTTTTGTCTTAGGTCCTTTCTGGGTCTTTCCCCACCCAATTCTCCCAGCAACTGGGATAATGAAAAGAATTATTTGGCTCTCAGGCACCGGCTTAGCTGGGCGCTCAGCCAGGAGTGGCGGTTAACTATTGTGTGCCAGGCTATGACCACTCATCATAGCAGATGCCATCTGTTGAGGGTCTGGGAGGTGCCAGCTAGTTGGCATTCAGCATCAGCCGTCCAAAATACAAGCCTAAGAGGCAGATATCAGGTTCCTGTCCCATAGATGCAGAAAACAGGTCCAAGAAATGAGGTCACATGTGATTTCCAACAACCTCCTGGCCTAGTAAGAATGTCATGCTCTTTTATTTTTATTTTTTTTTAGTTGTTGACAGACCTTTATTTTATTTATTTATATGTGATGCTGAGAATCGAACCCAGTGCCTCATACATGCCAGGCAAGTGCCCTACCGCTGAGCCCCAGCCCCAGCCTTATAATGCTTTGATGAGAGAGTGAGCCTGCACCACACCTGGGTCATAGGAGTGGCCCATGAGATGTTGGCTGTGACTGATCCCCATCATGACCACCACCACCAGCTTCACTCAATAAGTGGCAGTTAGGAATCAAACCCAGCTCCGCAGCCAATGTCAAGAACATTCCAGCAGCTGGGAGCGGTGGCGCACACCTGTAATCCCAACTACTCAGGAGGCTGAGGCAGGAGGATAGCAAGTTTGAGGCCAGCCTCAGCAACTTTACAAGGCCCTAAGCAACTTAGTGAGACCCTGTCTTAAAATAATAATAATAATAATTAATAATAATAATGGGCTGGGGATGTGGTTCAGTGGTTAAACACCCCTGGGTTTAAAAAAAAAAATTCAGCAAGTGTTCATGAAATCTAAGTTGCTAGACCAGGGTTTCCCGAGTTTGGCATTGATGACATTTGCAGCCGTCTAGTGCTTTGTGGACTCTAGGGCAGCACCCCTGGCCTCTCCTTGTTGTGATAACCAAAGATGTATCCTGACTTTGCCAAGGGTCCCCTGGGGAGCAAAATTCCCCTGACCCCTCACTGAGAACCACTGATCCGTCACTAGTGATAATGATATTACTGTATTTTTTCTTTTCTGAGGGTTCTGGGGGTGGAACTCCAGGCCCCAGTTCTGCTAGCTCTTCCACTGAGCCCCCCTGCAGTCCGTTGTTATCAGATTTTGATGGACTCAAGTTTGGGGTACAAATACCTACACTGTCTCCAGTTCTCCAGGCAAACTTGGGGACTTCAATTTACTCCCCTGGTTGATCAATGATGAAAACAAGCTTCAGAGAAGTTACATAAATTGCTCAAGTTCCCATGGCAAAGGAGGTAAGTTGAGAGTCAAACGGAAGCATGACTCTAAACCTGAGTTGTTAGCCGAACAGGAACTTGCGGAATTGAAGAATTCTTGGCAGAGGTTTTGAAATGTGATAATGGGATTTAGATTAGTTTTCTAAAGTGTCTCTATTTTTTAGAGACACATAATATAATACAGTCAGTCCTCCATATCTGTGGGTTTGGCATCTGCAGATTCAACCAATCCCAAATCAAAAATATCTGGAAAAATTGCATCTGGGCTAAATGGATATAGATCTTTTCTTTCCCCTGACAATAAAATAAACAACACAGCATCCCAACTACGTCCACAGCATTTGCATGGCTTAGGGATTCTAAGTCATCTGGAGATTATTTAAAGACCACAGGAGGATGTGTGTATGCTCTAATCGAATAGCATGCCATTTGATATCAGGGGCTTGATCATCCCAGGAGTTTGGTGTCCGTGGGGGTCCGAGAACCAATCTCCCTTGGTTACCAAAAGAAATTGCATTTATGGAATGATGAGATGACTGGGGTTTGCTTCAAAATAATTGATGGGACGTAGATAGAGTGGGGAGGAGTAGGGCTGGCCAGGGGATAATGGTGGTCCTGGCTGAGGCGGGGCTGGGTATGCTGTTCTGTTTACTTTTGTGAGTGTTTGAATTTCTCCATAGGAAAAGAATGCAATATTCATCAATTAGTACTCTGAAGGAATAGCCATGAAAATCCCTATGTGCTGAGCAGGCCCTGAGCCTCCGGCATTTCTGTATCTCTGAGCCACCTGTGCATGGTGAACGTCATCATCCCACCTGACAGAAAGGAAGTCCAGGTTGAGATGTGTTAATAAGCCTTTTAACCTGAGGCGGGGAAGAGCCAGGCTCGGCGTGAGCGGGGCAGCAGCGCCCTCGCGAGGCCAGCACAGGAAATGCTGCGTGAATGGGCCGAGCCTTGGGAACCAGGTGGGGTGGAAGGGGTGGAGGGGAGGAAGGAGAAGGCCAGGTTTCAGCGTTTGTGGGAAGCCATTAAAAAAAAAAATAGAAATCAAGATAAATAATATGATTTCAAATTTTAAATTGCGGACAAAGGATAAATAATGTTTAATGCCATATTTTTGAACAAAATTAACACAAAAATCCACAATGAATAAAATGCCAAAATTTTATCACAACTATAATAATATACCAACTCCCACTGACTCAGACAGATATTTAAAAGTGTAGAGGGGGCTGGGCGCATAGCTGAGTAGTAAAAGCACCTGCGCACCAGGCCTTGGGTTCCATCCCCAGCACAAAAAGCCAGGGTGGGGGTGGGGGAGTAGACAATCCCAAGCCTTAGCAAGGATGTGGCGATATCTGACCTCTATATATTGCTGGGGGAATGCAAAGTGTTTCAGCCACCACGGAAAACAATTTGGTGGTTCCTCAAAAAGTTAAACACCATATGCTAGATTACCATATAATCCAGCAATTCGGCTTCTACATCTATATGCAGAAGAATTGAAAGCAAGTGTTGAAGCACTCCTGTTCAGGGCAGCACTACTTATGGTAGCCAAAAGATGGAGACAGCCCAAGTGTCCATCAACAGATGGGTAGACAGACAAAATAGGGTCCACCCATACAGCGGAATATCATTCAGCCATAAAAAGCAAGTAAGCACTGGCCCGTGCTGCAGTGTGAGTAAACCTGGAAAACATGATGCCGAGTAAAATCCAGACACTCAAGGCCACCTGGGGTGTGATCCCATGGGGATGAAATGTCCAGGGCAGGAGAATCCAGAGGAACGGAAAGCGGAGGAGAGGTTTCCAGGGCTGGGGGAGGGGCGTGGGGAGTGGCTGGTGACAGTTTCTTTTATGGATGAGGCAAAGGTTTTGGTATTTTTTCAATTTGAATGTTCGTCCCCTCCAACACTTATGTTGCAATGCAGTCTCCATGGTAACACTACTAAGAGAATAAGTTCCAGAGCTCTGCAGCACAGTGGGGTGACACAGCCGGCCACAACCTAGTGAAGACCGAGCTCAGACACAAAGAACCCATGAGAAGATGGAAATGCGAATTAACCTGATGGGATCATCCCACACTGCACACACGGATCAGATCGGATTATCCCACGCTTCCTTCAAAAAACGTGCACAACAACGTGTCAATTAAAAGGAAGAGGCGGGGCCTTTAAGAGGTGATTGGGGCTCCACCCCAGGGAGAGGAGTCCCCTCATTAAAGGGGTTTGCCACCCGGACCCTTGCGTCTCTCCACCAAGCCAGACTTTTCCAGTACAAGGACAGTGGTAAATATTTTCAGCTCTGGGACTCAGACAACCCTAACTCAGCTCTTAACTGCGTCCCTGCAGCCAGCAGCCAAAGACAATTTGTAAACCAGTGGGTGGGACTGTGTGTCAGTAAAGCTTGGCAGACACTAAAATCGAATTTCATGTCATTTTCACATCAAGTGTCCCGAAATAGTCTCCCTCTTTTGATTTTTCCCCTCCTGTCATCCCAGCAGCTTGGGAGGCTGAGGCAGGAGGATCTCAAGTTCAAAGCCAACCTCAGCAACTTAGTGAGGCCCTAAGTAACTCAGGGAAGTCCCATCTCTAAATCAAATATTTTTTTAAAAGGGCTGAAAATGTGACTCAGTGGTAAAGCGCCTCTGGGGTCAATCCCCAGTGCAAAAAAAAAAAAAAAAATTCATTCTCATTTTATAGGTTATATGACAAAGAGGAGATGTTGATTTCTCTTAAGAACTAGAACATTTATAAATTTCTAACCTAATCATGAGGTGCATAATGACTATTGGTCAACAACGGACCCCAGACACAACAACGATCCCACAAAATTAGAGTGGAGCTGAGTAATTCCTGTTGCCCAGTGACATCGTGGCCACTTAATACACTCCTCACCTCTGCAGTGATGCCGGCGTAGACAAACCTACCGCGCATCCAGTTGTATGGAAAGACATACAGACGATACCAGGCGGCAGGTGCTGCTTGATAAGGAGATGTTATTGGGTTCTGTATTTACAACATGTCCAGATGGGCAAGGTGCGTCTTACGCGGTGGAGGGGGAGAAATAAAGAATGTCCACGCGCTTCTGCCCTTTTCAATGCTTTATTGCCTCAAATCACTCAGCACAATTTCACTCTATAAGTTCTTCATCAAGAAGATGACAATCCCTAATGCTGGGCACTGCGGTAGACAGAATCAATTCACAGCAAACAATTCTAGATTAGTTCTAAGCTCTGCAAACACACTTCATCATGACAGGCTCATGGCCTCTGCGTGCTAAGCTCAAGGGTCAGGTCTAAAGTCTCGAGTCTTGGGCCTTAAGTCCAGCCAAAGGAGGCTTCTCCTGGTGTGGAGCTGACGACTGGCTGAGGACACGTCACACGGTCCTTTTCTCACCAGGGTCAAGAGGCTGCTGCAGAGTTTGAGAGGGTGAGGACGATGCAGAGGATCAGGCAGATGATGAGAAGGGTTGGGGTGTCCGTGCAGCTCCTCCTCAGGCTGTCCGCGTGTGGGCATCGTGTGGGCTGGCTGAGTGTTCATTTGCTCCATCATTTATACTAAATTTGGGGGCTTCTGCCCGCCCTTTCAGTCCCTATCAGCTGTTACCAGGGTTCCTAGTGACGTCCACATTTTAGAGTCAGGACATGTGGTTTGGTGATTTCCGCCCTGATCTTACTTATCAGGGCAAAGGCAAATGACATGTGACTTCACCTTGACTCGTATCAGGGTTGTGGAAAGTGACTTGTCTTTATCAGGCTATGCCCGATGACATATTGGAGGGCTCTGTAGGCTGTGCCTGGTGGGACTGCAGGGTTATTTTAAAATGGAGTTGCTTAGGCTAAGGCCGTCCTTACACAGCACTAGATTTTCTAAAAAATATTTTATTTTGGGCTGGGGATGTGGCTCAAGCGGTAGCGCGTTCGCCTGGCATGCGTGCGGCCCTGGTTCGATCCTCAGCACCACATACAAACAAAGATGTTGTGTCCGCCGAAAACTAAAAAATAAGTATTAAAATTCTCTCTCTCTCTCCCTCTCTCTTTAAAAATTTATTTTTTATTTGTAGTTGGACACAATACCTTTATTTTATTTATTTGTTTTTATGTGGTGCTGAGGATCGAACCCAGGGCCTTGCACGTGCTAGGGGAGCGCTCTACCGCTGAGCCACATCCCCAGCCCAGCACTAGATTTTTAATCATTATTTTAGAATGTACGTCTTCGACTTGTAAACAAACCAATAAGAGTTCACTGGAGGGCTGGGGAGTAGCTCAGTGGTAGAGCACTTGCCTCGCAGGTGTGAGGCCCTGGGTTTGATCCTCAGCACCACACAGAAAGGAAGGAAAGAAGGAAGGAAAGAAAGAAATTGTATCCATCTACGACTAAAAAAAAAAAAATTAAAAAAAAATTTGCTGGAAAGCAGCATGTGATGTCATATGGGCGGCAAACTCGTCCATCTCGTTTTCTGCATCTCTCAATGGAGAGGTCTCTTTTCTCTTGGGTCCTGTTCGTCTCAGCTCTTGAAGCAACGGGCTGTACCTTGTAGCCACCCAGCCTTCGTGTGGAGTGGCCTCTACCACCCGGGTTCCCGTGTGCGCACCTTGTTTGCACAACAGTGAAATGGCCTGGTGACACAATCCTTGGAATGTGTCCTTGTCATTAAGTGATGTGTGACTGTATTTGAAAGCCTCTCCTTCTCCACTCAAAGGGTGACTATATTCTGCTTCTTGGGATGCCCATTCTCTCGGTTTGTGAGATGATTTTACTGAATAAATATGATCCCCAAACAATATATTATCAGTTTCGTATCTTTGGGATTTTTCTATAAGACCATGCTGTGGGGATTCTGATACAACTTGCTTTTTACACTCAGCACGTTTGACATTTGTGCACCCTAGAATTTGTGCCCTTTTCAGCACTGGATAGAGCCCCAGCATGATTACAAGGGCTGTGTTCACCCTCCTCTTGATGGACACTTGTGGGTTTTGTTTTTTTTTCATAAGAAATAAGTGCTTCCTATGAACATTCTGGAACATTCTGGAGATGTTTGAAGCCAGAGCTGAAGGTAAATGGGTGGATCAGAAAAGGGGGCCACCCCTGGAGCCATTCGTCACACAGGTTTGGATAATCAGGAGAAGAAGTGGCTTGTGGCTTAAGTTGGTGAGTGCACACTTGGGGAAGCTGAGGTTGGGTGAAGTTAAGTGACACCCAGGGCCACATGGTGTTCATGGGTGTGGCAGGCAGCCTCCCCCATGCCCCCGCCTCCTGGAAGGCAAATCCCGGTAAGGTTCCTTCTCACATTGCTCCAGTGCTGGTGTGGATGACAGGGTGAATGTCACTTGTAGGATTAGGTTACGGAGGCCAAGGCTTCTGTCTCGGTGCCCTGTCATTTCTGTGTTCACCTCTGTATCATAACTAGGACCTGAGATAATCGAAGGATACGGGGAAAGGTTTGTCCCAGGTGGACGGACCCGTTGGCTTGAGGCCTGTGTAGAGGCCCCGCATCCCAGAGGGTGTGGCAGAGCAAACCACTGCCTCGGAGAGCAAAAGGAGCAAGAGGAGGAGCCCAGTTCCCCACAGTCCCCTTCGAGGCACGACCCCAGGACATAGAGCTCCCACTGGACCCCACTCTTAAGTTTCCACCACCCCTCAGCGGCCCCGTCCTGGGACCAGGCCCTCCACGCAGCCTTCAGGGACACCTGGGATTCGGACTCTAGCAGGCCCCACCCCCTCCTCCGTGGCCACCCCAGGGAAGGCAGAGGCCCAGGGACTGAAAATCATAACCCGGATCCATCTGCGTGAGGCTGAGGCCTGAGGACGGCTGTGGAGGGGACTTGGAAGCACAGCTCCTCCTCACCTTACGATGGGGTTCTGTCCCAGTGCACCCACCGTAGGTTGGAAATGTGTCCCTCTCCCTGATCCTGCCCTCCGCCCCCGCCCTCAGACTCACAGCACAGCTGGCTGGACACTGCGCTCCCTGCTGGTAATCCTGAGGCAGGGCTGGACTGCACATGGCCAGCTCCAGGAAAGGTCAGAATCCAGCACTTGCAGTCCCTGAGTCAGGGACTATCCACCAGTCCTCCAGCCGTGATCAGGCTTGCCAAGCTTTCTTTTTCCCCTTTGTTGCGTGGGACTGAAGACAGAACCCAGTGCCTCCTGCATATTAGACAAGTGCTCTACCACTGAGCTATATTTCCAGACTTTTTTATTTGTTATTTTGAGGCAGCATCCTGCTAAGTTGCTGAGGCTGGCCTCCAACTTTTGATCCTCCTGTCTCAGCCTCCTGAGTCACTGGGATTATAGGAGTGCACTGTTGCTTTCCAATATTGACAGCAACCTTGTGAAAATCTGTCCCAGGACTTCCCTACTCAGTTACTCTCAGGTTTTAGACATTCAGAAATCCCAAGAAACAATAAACATGCCTGCTTTCAAACTGCTATAATTGGGGGGCAGTTGGCCACATAGCAATAGCTAACAGACACACGGGGGACAATGAGGCCCTCGTAGGATGCTCAGCTCTTCCTGGCTTGGGTCTCCGTGCCTTTGCTCCACATAGACTTTAATAACAATTTCCTGCCATTTTTCAGCAGCAGAGATACATTTCAGAGGACCCCCGACCACAAATGCATCAGTGGGGGTGAGACCTTTCACCTCAGCCCTGAGGCAGGAGGGGCCCACTAGAAGGAAATCTATCACACCAAGGAACAGGACAGGGACAGGTGCTTCTCAATCTGTCCAGCCAGGGATTCCTTGAATATGTAATTTCTAAACATTCCTACCTCCAGCCTCTACCCATTCTGTGATCTTCATCCAGAACACTCTTCCCTACATCTTCTAATCCTCCTGTGCATTTCGAGGCTCTAGACAAATCCCTCTCCTCCAGGAAGCCCTCCTTGATCTCCAAGTCATTTTACTCCCTCCTAAGAGCAAGAAATGTGTCTTCAGGACTCAGTGCCCCCTGGGCCAACATGGATGAGCTAAACTTCAGCAAGTGTTTGCTGAATAAATTCGTTCTCCCCAGATATTTTGGGTAGCAGGTTTGTGTCCTCCTCCGTTCATACATTGAAATGCCCCAGTGTGATGGTCGTTGGAGCGGGGACCTTTGAGAGGCGATTAGGGTTCAATGCAATCATGACGGTGGGGCTTCCAAGGTGAGATTAAGATTTTTGTGGCCAGGCGTGGCGGCGCACACCTGAAATCCCAGCAGCTCAGGAGGACTTCGAGTTCAAAGTCAGCCTCAGTGATTTAGCGAGGCCCTAAACAACTCAGTGAGACCCTGCATCTAAATAAAAAATAAACAGGGCTGGGGATGCAGCTCAGTGGTAGAGCACCTGGGGTTCAATCTCTAGGACTGAGGAGACAGCCCAGGGTTGGAGTGCCTGCCTAGCAATGGAAAGGCCTGGTACTGCACACACACACACACACACTCACATTCACACACACACACACTCACATTCACACATACACACACATACACACACACACATCTTTATAAATGAGATTTCTCTTTCTGTTCTCTATCCTGGGGGGACACAGCAAGAATTATAGCTTTCAAACAGCTACAATTTGGGGGCAATTTTGAAGCCCTCTCCAGACCCTGGATCTGCCTACACCTTGACCTTGGACTTCTCAGAATCCAGAACTATGAGCAATAAATGTTTGTTCTTTAAGCCACCTGGTCTATAGTAATTTGTTCAAGCAGTCTGTATTAGGGTTCTCCAGAGAAAGAGGATCAATAGGATAAACACAGATGCAGATACCTAGAAAGAGAATTCTTTTTTTTAAACAAATTTATTTTATTTGTTTATTCTTTCTTTTTGTGTGGTGCTGAGGATCGAATCCAGGGCCTCACACGTGCTAGGCAAGCGCTCCACCACTGAGCCACAATCCCAGCCCCTAGAAAGAGAATTCTTAGAAGAAATTGGCTCATGCAATTATGGCAACATGATCTGCTGCATTCAATCTGGAGCCCAGGAAAGCCAGGATTGCAGTTCAGACCATACCTACGGTTCTGAGGACCACTGGGAGCCGCTGGTAGAATTCCAGTCTGAGTCTGAAGGTCTCAAAACCAGGAGCATCAATGTCCAAAGACAGAAAAGTGGATATTCCAGCACAAGGTGCAAGAGTGAATACATCCTGCCTCCACTGTTTGGTTGTATTTAGGGACTGTATTAGTTAGCTTTCCGTCACTGTATCAAAATACCTGAGGAAAAACAACTTAAAGGAGGAAATGTTTATTTTGGCTCGTGTTTTTGGAGGTTTCTGTCCATGGGGGGCTGACTCTGTTGCTTTTAGGCATGTGTTGAGGCAGAACTCCATGACAGGGGGCTCATGGGAGAGCAGAGCTTCTCTCCTATGGCAACTGGGAAGCAGAGAGAGAGGGGAGAGGGGAGAGGGCCCTTGAAGCTACCCTAACTATCCCCCACCCCCATAGTCCACTAAGTTCTGAACCCAGCAATGGCTACTCCATCGTGAGGTCAGAGTTCTCTGACCTGCTCACCCCACAAAGGCCCCACCTCTGATCACTGCTGCACTGGGGACCAAGACTTCAATACGTGAGCTCTGGGGAGACAACTAAGATCCAACCATAACACAGGCCTTCAAAGGACTGAGGGATGCACTCACCAGGGGAGGGGCTCTTCCTTATTCAGGTACTGACTGAAATGCTACCTTTCCCAAACACCCTCCCAGACATCCTTGGAAATAAGGCTTACTAGCTAACCGGGCGTCCCTTAGCCCAGTTAAATTAACACATACGGGGCTGGGGCTGGGGCTCAGCAGTAGCGCACTTGCCTGGCATGTGTGAGGCACTGGGTTAGATTCTCAGCACCACATATAAATAAATAAAGGTCTATCAACAACTTAAAAAATGCCTTTAAAAATTAACATATAAAATCAACCATCCCAGCAGCACCAACTGACGGTGATCTGTTTTTATTGCAGAGTTTTCTGGTCACTTGAGGCAGGACGAGGTGCCCATCTGCACAATATAGTTTCAAACTGCTCCCTAGGTTTTACCTGGTTAATAGCACTGTTCATTCTTCCACGGATCATCAAGTTTTTAGTCAGAAAGAATCTTAAAAATCATCCAGTGGGGCCGGGGATGCAGCTCAGTGGTGGAGTGCTAACACGTTTAAGGTTCTGGGTTCCATTCCCAGCATGAGGGGGAGAAACCATCCGGTTCAGGAGTTGTCAAGTTTTTTGTTGTTGTTGTTGCGGGTGTTTTCAAAAAGTCGGTCCATATTTTCAGTTGTGCAGGTCGTTTGGTCTATAGAAATGACTCAAATGACTCAACCCTGCTGTTGTAAGCATAAAGACCAGGTTTAGACAACGTGTAAACAAACGATCATGGCTGTATACCAATAAAACTTTATTTAAAAACACAGATGAGGGGCCAGATTTTTTTTTTCCAGTGCTGGGGATGGAGCCCAGTGCCTTGTGCATGCCAGGCAGGCCTCCACCACTGAGCCACATCCCCAGCCCTGGTGGCCAGATATGGCCCATGTTTACCTACCCTTCACCTAACCCAGAGTTTTCATTTGCCCAGGAGGGGTTCACCCAGGCTCACAGTCAGTTAGTAGCACAACCAGAACTCATGCTCAGGCCTGCCAGCGTCCTATCTTTGTGACTTGACTTTGACCTCTCTGCTGGCTTCCATGGGCTCCATTAGATGTTCATTTCCTCCACTAATTGGCCTGGGACTTTTCCCAGGTGCCTGGAGGCAGGTGCCAACCAGAAAGCACCACGTGAACACACGGAGAACTGCCCTCATCTGTGCTGACTGCTGGAAGGTGGCCTGGGAACAATGCAGTGGATGGAAAAGAACGTCGGCTCGGCGTCAGGGATGATGCTCAACTCGTTGTTCACGGAGAAGTGAGGGTAAAGGAAGAAGCTGGGCTTTAGAATTGGAATCAGATGGGCGTGGACGTCATTCTGCCCCACTGTCAGCAACATCTGACCCGTGCCGACTGACTTCACCGCTGAGCTCATTCTTGTCTTCTGTGAACGAGGGTCATAGACCCACCGGAACACAAGGCGTATGTAAAAGACCTGCTTATGAGCTTGGCGTGTTGGGAGGGCTCAGTAGAACTTTCCAGGTGCAGTCATGGCTTGGATTCGCTCACAAGACGTGGTGGGTTGCAGCTAAGCTGGCTGCTGTGGGTCCCTGGGCTCCATTCTCACCTCTGCATATTTCCTTTCCCTTAGGTATAACGACCTGTGATTTGCTTCTAACAAACATAATTGCCCCATGTTCCAAGTAACGGCACTCCTGTCTACAGTGGGCCACAGGTCTACAGAGAGCCATGACATAGTTATAATGGAGCCGAGATACTCCCACTGCCTGGTGACCTCTGGCCGCTGTTCCTCATTCCTCACACTTGTGGTGACTCAGGTGTAACCAAGCCTACCGGGCTGCCAGACTTGCAAAAGCATAACATACAATTACGCACGCGCAGCATAGTTGCTAATGATAGTAAACAACGATGTTACTGGTTTGTATATTTACTGCACTATATTTTATTTTATTTTGAAGTGTTCTCCTACTTATTAAAAAAGAAAAAAGTGTAATGTAAGGCAGCCTCAGGCAGGCCCCTCCAGAGGGACTCCAAAGACACGAGGGAATACGGCTCCATGTGTATTGCCCCCACCAAGACCTGTGGTGACAGCAGGTGGGGTGGGGGAGGTGGCGGTAGTGTGGATCATGGCCCTGTAGCGTCCTAGGCTCATGTGTGTGTTTGTGTCTTTTTTTTTTTTAAGAAAGAGAGAGAGAGAGAATTTTTTAATTTTTATTTTTCAGTTTTCAGTGGACACAACATCTATTTTATTTTTTATATGGAGCTGAGTATTGAACTCAGTGCCCCACACATGCCAGCTGAGAGCATTACCGCTTGAGCCACATCCCCAGCCCAAGCCACATCCCCAGCCCTGTGTTTGTGTCTTAGTGTTTAATAAAAAGTTTTAAAGCCAGGCATGGTGGCACATGCCTATAATCCCAGTGGCTTTGGAGGCTGAGGCAGGAGGATTTTGAGTTCAAAACCAGCCTTAGCAACTTAGTGAGATCCTAAGCAACTTAGCAAGACTCTGTCTCAAAAAAAAAAAAATAAATAAAAAGGGTTGGGGATGTGGCTCAGTTATAAAGACTCCTGGGTTCAATCCTTGGTTCAAAAAATATTTTTTAAAGTAAAAATAATAAAATAGGTGCTGGGGTTATGGCTCAATGATAGAGCACTCAATGACCTAGCATACGTGAGGCACTGGGTTCAATCCTCAGCACCATACAAAAATGAAATAAAGATATTGTGTCTACCTACAACTAAAATATAAATATTAAAAATAATAAAAAGTAAAAATGTTAAAAGAAGGCTATGCCTACTTTTAAGCATAAAGTGTACAGTAAGCGAACAGTACATAAGTGTACAGAAAGCTGCACCAACCAAGTTCATTGTAGCACCATTCATAATAGATAGCTAAAGCATAGCGGCTACCCAAGCGTCTATCAGTGGAAAAGCAATGGACAAAGAAACATGGTCCCTCTACACAATGGAATATTATTCAGCCTTCAAAAGGAAGGAGCCTGATCCATGCTACAATAGAAAGGAACCTTGAGGGCACTCTGCTAAGGGAAATAAGCCAGATAAGCATAAGAGGTGAACACTTCTGCTTTGACTCATAGGAGGTCCCTGGAGACATCAAGACATGGTATCCATAGACACAGGAAGTAGAATGGTGGGTGCCTGGGGCCGAGGGAGGGGAGAACAGAAAAATTAGTGTTTAAGGGGTGCGGGGCTTCAGTTTTGCAGGATGAAAAGATTGCTGGAGGGATGGAGGTAGCTCAGTGGTACCGCACTTGCCTTCCTGCAAGAGGCTCCAGGCTTCGTCCCCGGCTCACAAAAAACAAGTTCTGGAGACGGACAGTAGTGACAGCAGCCTTTGACAACAGGAGGTAGATTCTATGCTACACACTTCACCTCTCTTGTTTTTGTGGGTGGTGATGGAGATGGAACCCAGAACATGCATGCTAGTCAAGGGCTCTGCCGCTGAGCCACATTCCCAGGCTCATTTTGTCACAATTCTTTTGGAGGGGGGTACCAGGGATTGGACCCAGGGGCACTTAACCACTGGTCCACACTCCCAGTCCTTGTTATTTTTTCTTTTGAGACAGGGTCTCGCTAAGTTGCTCAGGGCTTCACTAAATTGCTGAGGCCCGCTTTGATCGTGACACTCCTGTGTTACCCTCCCAAATTGCTGGGATTGCAGGCGTGCGCCAACTCGCTGGGCTTGTCACAATCTTTTTTTTTTTTTAAAGGATGAAAAGAACCTTTCTCTCAATGCAAGACCAAAGAGGCCACTGAGAGTGACTCCTGTAGCTAAAATTAGCCCCGCCTTGAGATCCTGCTTGCAGAGTTCCCACACCTCCACTGGGTCAGCCAGCCTCTCCTGCCAATCAGCTGGTCGGCCAGTGGCCTGCAGGCCCCCTTCCCAGGATAGGCTGGGAGGCTATTGCAGTACAATATGTTCTCCCAGAGAATGAGATCCCAGAATATTCCCACTGGAGACAGACAGCCCATTCCGCAAGCTGCCACCTGAGCCAAAGCCAGCTCCAGTTGCAATCCCAACCCTCATCCTCACCTTGCGCCAAGGGATTTCTGGATACCCCCTTACCCTCCCCACTTTGGTGACTCTGAATAAGGCTGCGATGATCAGGTACAACTGTCTCAAGACAACAGACCTGTGCCTGGTGAGGGCCGGCTTCCTGGTTTGCAGATGGCCGCCTCCTTGCTGTGTCCCACTGGGCACAGGGCAGAGAGAGCCCTGCTCTCTTTTTACAGAAATCTTAATCCCACTGTGGCATGCCACCCTCGTCACCTCCCAAAGGTCCCACCTCCAAATACTATCACACTGAGGGTGGGATTTCAACTACAAAGTGGGAGGATGCCAGCATGCGAGCCTTAATGTGAGGATTAACGTGGATTCACTCAACACACGCTGGCTGAGCTTGGTGCCTGTGTCCCTGGCTCACTCTAGGGCCGCGGTATGGGAAGATCCGTTCCTCACAAGCCCTTTCTTTCTCTCTTTCTTCCGACACAGGGTCTCGCTATGCTGCTCAGGCTGGTCCTATGAGCTCAAGTGATCCTCTGCCTCTGTCTGCATCTGGCTACTGCTTTTTTTATAACCATCTACTCTCTCAGGAACTCACTGCAAGACCAGCATCAAGACCTTCAAGGGAGACGCCCATAATGACCTCATCTTCTTCCAGGCCCCGCCTCTTAAGGGCACCACCACTCTGGCCCTGCCACCCTGGGCTCAAACCTCCAGCAGTCAACCTCCGGGGGAAAGACCATTTCCAAACCACCCAGGTGTTCAAGCCTTTTGCCCAGTTTTTATGGAGCTTTTCTCTTATGGAGGGTTTTAATAAATAGCCTTATTTATGCAACTGGTATACAGTGAGCTGTACATATGAAGCAGGTACAGTGATAAGCCCTAAATTGTACAGACCTATAAAACGGCACCACCATCAAGCCGGCCCACAGATCCATCACCCCGACTGCCCCACTATGTTCTTGCATCTCAAGGTCAAAGAATGAGCCAGACAAGCCTGAGGGTTCATTCACAACAGATTTATTGGCGGGCCCTCATGCCGAGCTTTGGCGGACATGCAAGGGATGAAATTGGGGGGCTTGAAGCCTCAGTACCCACCCAACTCCCGGGCATCACTGGAACAAGGCACTTGCCCAACAGATGGGTGACACTCGGGACCCCAAACTGGTCTGGGCTCAAATCCAACCTGAGACCGGACATGTCCACCCTATCCACCCCTCTCAAACGTCTGCTGACCTCGGCTTGGGCGAGGGAGTCTGCTCACCCCGTACAGGTTCCTGGCCTGCCCGGCAGCAGCACAAACAGCATAGGCATCAGCCTGTTGAATGACTGAGTGAGCGACGGTGACGGATTTCAGCATGAGGAAGGCCTGACACTTCCAGGGACCAACTGTGAGCACCTAGAGCTCCTTCACAGAGCTGGATCTTGGGACCCCCCACCCAGATGGCTGCAAGTCTTTGGTTTGGAGGCAGCCCGAAGCCACAGATAGCTGTTTGAATCCTTCCACGATTCAGAACTGCCCTGATCTCCCCTCCTGACTGCATGGTGCTGACGAGCTTATAGATCTTTTCCGTCTTGCTTCAAAGAAACCCTTCTGTACAGAGGGCCAGGGGTCTCCACTCTACAGATGGGGAACTTGAAGCTCAGAGAAGGGAAGGAACTTACCCAGGGATGCCCAGCAGGAGCCAGAAAGTTCTGGGCATGGAAGGTCTAATCATTGAGGAGCCTGGGCAAGAAGACTTTGAAATCACAGCACCTGGCTCACAGCAGGTACTTAGGAAATGCCCACTAAATGGATAAGTCTTGACATGGCTTGAAATTCTCTGAGTCAAGATGCAATTTCAGAGAAGAAAAACAAAACCAAAAAAGGACAAATAATTAAATGCCAGGATTTTTAGTTGGAGCTGCTACCGGGACTCTGTGTGCCCCTAAAAAAGCTGTGACTCAACAGAGGGTCTGACAGAGAGAGAGGGACCCTCCACTCCTACAAAAGTCCATTGTCATCTCATTTAATCCCCACCTCAGCCCTGGAGGATGAGCTGATGGCCCCAATTTGCAGATGGGGAAATCAAGGCCCAGAGATGGGCAAGAAGCTCAGGATGACCCCCAGCTGTGAGGGTCCTGGGCCTGGTCCTATCCCTGGTGCCCCATGGGTCCCCTGGGCCACCCCCTAATCTGCCTTCTTGGTCTTCTTCTTCCTGGAGCCCTCGCTCAGCTCCTCCTTGGACTTGGCAGGCAGGACGGAATGCTGGGCACCTGGCCCGCCACCATGGGAACCGCCATGAGATGCACTGTGGCTGTCATGGTGATGGTCACCTCCCCAGGCTGCTCCAAATAGCACAGGGCAGATGTAGCCCTCCAGGACATCAAATGGGGAGTTGTGGGAGTGAGTGGCTGTCAGGAACACCTGGGGTGGGGTGGCAGGGGACAGCGAGAGTCAGAGAGGGACCAAGACAGAAAGCAAAGCCAGAGGAAGAGAAAGGAGGGAAAAGACAAGGTCAATGAGGTCAGGTTAGGTCCCAGCCCTAAGGCTGCATGCACCTCCAGGAGGGTGATCGACCACCCCGGTGTCCTAGTGATGCGTAACTTCCAGTGGTCAAGCTTGGGCAGTCCTGGGCATACTGGGACAGTTGGTCACTCATCCGCAGGAGTTCCCTCCACACATGGGCACTAAGAGATGCCAAGGTTTCAGTGTGTCCCCCCCCAATCACCAAAGTCATGGTGTCAGGAGATGAGGCCTCCGGGAGGTTCCAAGGCCATGAGAGTACACACTCATGTGGAGGATGAGTGCCTTAATAAAAGGGGCCAGCGAGCTGACCCAGGTCTTCCACCATGTGAGGACACACTGAGACTTCGGCCATCTGCAATTGGGAAGAGGACCCTCAGCAGCCCTCAATCATGCTGGCACCCTGATCTTGGACTTCTTGCCTCCAGATTCAGAGCACCACATTTCTGTCTGTGAAAATCCCCGTGGTCTCTGGTGTCCTGCTCCAGCTGCCTGAATGGACTGACACACTTGGCCTGGCGTCGACTTGCAAACAGGTGGAACAAGACTCAGCCCTGTTTCCCCCTCCCCTCCTCCCCGATGCAGGGAGACTCGGCCCACTTCCTTTTGAGGGGGAGACACAGCACTGAGCTGAGGCCTTCCGTGCTTTGGGGAAACAGTTGCAGAGTTACCCATCTCCTTGGGACAGAGGACAGTGTGGCCCCGAAGACCCTTCCTGGGTGGGATGATCCTACAGACCAACATCATTCCTGGTCCAGCCAGTTCTGGATGGCCGGACGGTGCCTTCGCAGCTTTGTGGGCCTCTACTCTCCGTGCCTAGAGCTCCCTCGGCCTTTGCCCAGGCTGAACCCTCTACCTGGGAAGGCCTGTCCTTGGCCTGGAACTACAAATAGGTGGAACCCCACCTAATGGACACTGCACCTTGAAGAGCCCCCTTCCATTGACCTACGGGCAGGCTTCCCTGAGTGGTCCTTTCTGGGCCACATAGACTGGGAGTGTCCGGGTCCCTCCCATATCCTGGGAGGTTCAGGGCAGCATTGGTTAATGCAGGAAGGCCTCGGGCAGAGGAGGGCTTACCTTACAGGACACCATGAACATGGTGAAGATGAAGATGAGGCTGGCCTTGGACACCGGGAGCCAGCGGGTCTGCTGGAGGGTGAACAGGATGGCTCCGTACAAGCTGGCCTTGGTGGGGCTGGGGGGGCAGCTGTCGTTACCAGGAGGCACCCGCAAGACCAAGATGCCCCCACCCCAGCCTGGAGTGTGCCGATGCATGGGTGGTGTGGATCAAGGGGCACCTCTCTGCACAGGTGGGTTAACTTGGCCTGAGGAAAGATCTGGTCTTTGTTCGGCTCCTGGGAGATGCCCTCTAAGCCCTTGAAACTCTGGATGCTCAGAGCACCTTGGTTTTCTTTTTCTTGTGTGGAGGGAAGTATGTTTTTTGTTGTTGTTGTTTGTGGGTTTTTTTTGTTTTTGCTTTGTGTCATATCAGACGGTGACAATACGATTCCCGGTGGGCGTCTTGGGCTGCGAGGTATCTGCTCAACCTCTGGAGGCAGGAGTGGAGACTAAGGCCGTCAGCAGGCAGTTCCTACATGACTGAGCCCCAATAAAAACCAGGGACATCAAGGCTCAGGGGAGCTTCCCTGGTTGGCAGTACACCATGCCTGTTGTCACACACTGGCTCAGAGAATTAAGTGGTGTCCACGTGACTCCATGGGGAGAGAACAACTGGAAACTCCCATCTGGAATCTTCTGGACTCTGCCGTTACCTCTGCTGATGTGTCTATGCCCTCTCGCTGTAATAACTGTGGCCCTGCGTATAACAGCTTCGCTGCGTTCTGTGAGTCCTTCTAGCAAACCCATGAAACTCAGGATAGTCTTAGGGATCCCCAAACAGCTCACCCCCTGGCCCCTGAAAGCGCGACTACAACACAAGCTCTTCTTAGCTTTCCTTTCTCCACCGCAGAGTATGAACATCTGCCACTACACTGGATGATATCTCCCAAGCACCATCAGGGACCAGGACCAAGTGGCTTACATGTGTGACCCCACGGAACCCCCTGAACCCAGGACTCAGCTCATGAGGCAGAAACAGAGTCTGAGAGAGAGGAAGGCACTTGCCTACTCAGGAACAAGCCGCACACGGGCTCTGGGACCCCATTTTGCTGTTGGCAAACTCGGGGTGGGAAGCAACTTTGGGGGGGCAAAGCCATGTTTTTCATAGTATGAAATGGGAGGCGATTTTCACTGGCCTGTGAGTGAGCCTTTTAGTTTTGTCTTATTTTCATGGCTATAGTTTTACTTCCTTTAAACATAAATTAGGCCAAATGTACCATGGGACTGTGCGTGGATACTGGACGCTGCTGTCTGGTCCTGCTCACCACTCTCTCCTTGGCTCTAGCTGTCCCCCCCACCCATGCTCTGCCCCCCACTCCCACCCAAGCCCTCTATCCTTCTGTCTCCCTCACATTATATACCCTAACCCTGGAGACCTGGTTATATCACTGCTCTTTTCTGATTTGACAGTTGGTAGAGATGCTGGCCTTTGACCAGAGGCTCCTTCTTAGCCAGAAAACTCCTACTCACCCTTCAAAACCCAAATCAAAGGTCATCTCCTTCCTGCCCCCATGCTCTAGGCAGAGCTGTGGCTCCCACTCTGGGTTTCCCCAGACATAGCCTCTGGAAACTTCCAAAAGGCAATGTCAGGGGCTGAGGCTTCTCTAAGTTTCAGCAGTATCCACCTAGAGTAGGACATCTATAGTATACACAGATAGACGGACGGGGCGGGCTTGGGGTACTCACAAGGACATGTGCAGGAACTCATTGGTCTCCGGCTTCCAGACTCCTCGGAGCAGCTGCTCCAAGTTGGACATGAGGGCGACCCCAGAGCCTACAGGAAAGGGCTCTGCTGAACAAGCCAGCCATCCCACATCTCCCTTTCTTCCTGTCTAAATTCCCAAGGAAGCCACCTATCTGCTGCTGGACACTTCATTAGGGGACAGTGGGCCTGACCATCAGAAAACAGACTCAGAGAGCCAGAGCCTTGCAAAGATTTGCGTGGCACATTCCAGCAAAACCATGTGAAGGAATCAGCGCCCCCACCCCCAGCCCCCATGCCACCAAGGTGGTCTTAGGCCTTCTCGACCTGACTCCTCTAGTCCAGCTGTGCAGGAAGCTTCCGGAACCACCGCCTCCACCCCTGACCTCTCTCTTCCTCAAGGCTCTGAGTTCTCAACTGTTCCCAAGTCTCCCCACCTCTGTTAGACCTGCTGTAACCCTGGGGGTCTGCTCTGTAGTGGCTTCCTGGGGTGAGAATAAGGAGACTCACGTGGAGACACAAGGGTTACATTACTGAAAAAAAATCCTCTCACTAGCCCGATTGGCTAAGGAGGCTTACACACTCACTCCAGGAACCAGTGTGTCAAAGGGGGCACCTGATACATACCACTGGACCAGAGGTTCTCATCTGGGCGATCCTGCCCTCAAGAAGGCATCTGACAACGTCTAGAGACACTTTGGGTTGTCACAACTGGGAGGGGATGCTACTGGCATCTAGTGGATTGGGACCAGGGATGCTGCTCCATATCCTACATGCACAGGACATCTCCCACAGCAAGAAAAGACCCCACCTCAAATGTCAGAGACACTCAGGACACCATGACTGAATGGAGGGTGGTTCTGGCCCTGTACACTGACTCTTTTTTAAAAAAAAAATTATATATATATATAATTTAGTTGTAGATGGACACAATACCTTTATTTTATTTATTTATTTTTTTATGTGGTGCTGGGGATCGAACCCAGTGCCTCATACTTGCTAGGCAAGTGCTCTACCGCTGAGCCCCAGCCCCAGGCCCTGTACACCGTCTCTTTACAGGCAGGAAAGGGGATAAAGTGGCCAGAGACTTTTTGCATGTTCACGTCGTTTTTCCTTAAATTCCTATTATTCCTTGGTTTACCTCTCCAGTTACTAATGTTAAGCTGTCTCTCTCTTAGTTTTGTCAGTTTTTGCTTTAGATAATATGGTGCTGTTTTAAGGGCATGAGTTTATAATTGTATCTTCCTGGTACATTGACCCTTTTATCATTATAATAATGTCACTCTTTATCTCTGCAACCTTTTTTTTCCAGAACTAGGGATTGAACCCAGGGCCTTATGCTTGCTAGGCAAGGCCTCAACCACTGAGCTGCATTCTCAGTCCCATTTTTTCTTTTAAAGTTCATCTTGGTTTGCCTTTTAGTATGGATGGTGGAGGGGGACAGAACTTCAAAAAAATTAAGAACACAGACACTGGGTTCGCAGGACCTGGAGCCAAACCCAGCTGAACCTCTTAGCTGTGTGGCCCTGGGAAAGTCATTTCATTTTCCTCCTCAGCAAAAGGGGCTGAGGCTGCTCTCTCCTAAAAGAGGCTCCTAAGGATCAAATGAGATAAGACACACAAAGACCTCAATTCAAAACCCGCCCGGCATCAGGAGTCTTAACCTGGAGTCCAAGACACCGGACAGGACTCTTCATTTTCACAGCCTCCTACTGAAACCGGCCTTTCCTTCCATGGGGAAGGGAGGCAGTGATCTCAGCAGCCTCTCCAGGCTGTCAGCCACCACCCAAATTCATGGATGTTTTTTTCTTTCCACATTCCAGTTGCTGCAAATGGTTTTAGAATCACTTCAAAAGTTCAATAGTTCCTAGTAGCTAGTGAAAAGTCTGTGGTTACTGCATTAATAAAGAAGCATGAAATTGAGATGTCATATTTAAAAATCATTTTGATAATTGCATTTTAAAATAATGAGCTACCTTGTTAGCCTATATATTTTATTTGATGCACTTAAAAACATACAATGGGCTAGACACGGTGGCACACACCTGTAATATCTGTAGCTTGGGAGGTTGAGGCAGGAGGATCGAAAGTTCAAAGTCAGCCTCAGCAACTTGGTGAGGCCCTAAGCAACTTAGGGCCAAATAAAATAAATAAAAGGGCTGAGGATGTGGCTCAGTGGTTAAGTGTCCCTGAGTTCAATCCCTGGTACCAAAACAAAACAAAAACATCAGACTTGGGAGTGTAGCCCAGTGGTAGAGTGCTTGCCTAGAGCATAATGCCCCGAGTTCCATCTGCAGTATCAAAAATAAATGAATAAATAAATAAACAAAAAATAAAAAATAAAAACATTACAAGGGTCTGTAGACTTTACTGGGCTGACAGAAAGGACTGTGGTCCCCAAAGATCAAAGGCCCCTAGTCAGAGCTCTGGAGAAAGGGTGCTCACCTGGAGTGACATGGCTCTCGAGGAGGTGCCTAGCAATGTCGGGGACATCGTTGGTCACCCACACTGGGCACAGGTGCTACTGGCACATAGTAGGAGAGGCCATGATGTGGCTGAAACTCCTATAGTTCACAGTGCAGACCTGCCACAAAGAATAAGCCACCCAAATGCCAGCAGCGCCAAGGCTGAGAAACCCTGCTCTAGGGTCACTTGCTTTTTTTGCTGTCACTGATTCCTATTGACTAGGAATTGGCTGTTGATTAGGTATTGGCCACACACCTATCGACTGGGTATTGGTTCATGGTGAGGTTTGGACTCCTGCCTGGAGCAATGGCTGTGCCAACTGGGGTGTTACTTCACTGTCTTTGTCATCCTGTTTACCTTTGACCCACCCCGTTGCAATCATGATGAACCACCCGTGGTGGTAGTGGTGATGTGCGTGGTGGATGCCCACCGCGATCTTGCGGACTCTCACCACCTCCTTCATGGCCACGAAGATGAGCTTCACAGGCAGGAAGGAGACACACTTGTAGAAGAGGTCCAGGGGGCAGAAGAAAATCAAGTACCTTTGGGGAGAGAAGGTCTAGTGTTGGGGGAGGGGCGGGCCATGGGGTCACAGGAGAAGTGTCCACACCCTCTTTCCCACTGCCAGGCTCAAGGCGGCTGGGCACGGAGGGCAGTGTGTTCAGGGCCACCCTAGAGGTTGGGTGAGTGGGTCCTGATTCCTCTGACCTACTGCTTCCCACCTCCCTGGTGCAGGGTCATCTCTGTCCCCAGCCTGCTCTCCCCCATCCCATCCTGGATGGCTTACCAGACAGCTGAGGCCAACAGGACACTGGAGTTGTTGCTGAAGTAGTCAATCAAGGGCTCCCCGAGGAGCAGGTCAGCCAGGATGTAACTCCCAAAACAGTGCAGCATGGCACACAGCCAGGAGGCCACCGGGTGGCGCCGGGACAGCTCGACGGCTCCTGCGAGGCACAGGAATGTACTCCTTCTGTCACCAGAGCACCCCGAGCATGCCTCACCCTGTGCCTTCAGGTCAGTCTGTCCCCATCTGGCTGCCTTTCCTACAGCACCCACCCCATGCCGAGCAGCGAGCCAATTTCAGAGGGTCTGCGGAGCTGAGCTGGGGCTCTTTCCACCTCGCTCAGAAAAGTGTGAGGATGATATAGTAAAATACAGGAAACGAAATGGAAAAAATAAAGCAAAGTAAAAGCAGGACCGGGTTTCTGTGGGTGAGAAAAGAGCGCAGCTTGGCCCTAGGTGGGCAGGGTGAGAAAGGGCAACAGCTGGAGCGCCCACCTGTCTCACTGGGGCCGAGCCGCCAGGGCACAGGGCAGCCAAGAGCAGGTGTTGGGGTCGACAGGGAAAGACAGGGCATGTGCTTAGAGGAGTCCTGGAGTTCTGAACTATAGAACAAGGGAACACAGGGCAATCAGGTGGTGAGGCCATTTCCAAACGGTGGCAACAGAGGAACAAGAACCAAGAGCAGGAAAAAAAAAAAAAGACAAGCACAAACACTTCTCCTCCAGGGAGGCCTCCTGGCTTTGCTGAGCCCAGCAATCCTGTGCTGTGGATCCCACCCTGCTGTTGATCTTGGCATTTCATTCAATGTTGACAGATACACATCTGTCATCCCAGCGGCTCGGGAGGCTGAAGCAGGAGGAACGTGGGTTCAAAGCCAGCCTCAGCAACAGTGAGGCACTAAGCAACTCAGTGAGACCCTGATATAAACAGGGCTGGGGATGTGGCTCAGTGGTCAAGTGCCCCTGAGTTCAATCCCTGGTACCAAAAAAGAAAAAAAAAAAAAAAAAGATAACAAAGCAGATCAGTGGTTGCGAAAGGCTGGAGGAGACCGGGGATGATGTGAGCTAAAGGTGCAGATTTCTCCCTAAGGTGATGCCTGCACACTCCAAATGCAGATGCCCCTCGATGTATGATGGGGTGACGTCCTGATAACCCCACTGTAGGCTGAAAATACAAGCAGAAATGCCATGAGCCCGCCTCACCCCCCCCCCCGCCGCTTCACCATGCGGCCCACTCTGGTATCGGTTCCTGCGGGCCACCACACACAGCCCAGGGAAAGATCCAGATTCACAACTCAAAGTACGCCTCCTACTCAATGACCATGGCTTTCCCACCTCCGCCATGTGGAAATATCTCCAGGACGTCATGGGGAACGGGAACCTGGCGATCTCAGAAATGCTGTGTGATGGGATTTATATAACATTCTTCTAGTGACAAAATCATCGTGATGAGTGACAGGGACCAGGGGTCAGGTTTGGGAGGAGGCAGCACGAGGGAGTTTGTTTACAGGGCGGTGCTGAAGTCGCTCTGTGTTCTGATTCGGATATGGTTATTCAAACCCACATGTGATATAGCTGCACAAAACTGTATTACACACACCTCATACACACACACACACACGAATGTGAGAGACGGTGCAGGCATGGTGGCATGTCCTGTACTTCCAGCCACTCGGGAGCAGGAGGCAGGAGGACAAACCTGGGTAAGGCAGTAAGATCCTACCTCAAAAACTATTTTTAAAAACTACACACAAAAGCTGCCAGCTCGAATCTGAGGTTGATCTAACGGTACTGTACCAATGACAATTTTCGGGTGCTACTAACAAGCTGTTGTTCTGTAAGATGTTATCATTGTAGGAAGTTGGGTGAAGGGTTCTTGCAAACTCTCTTGCCATTTTTGCAACTTCTCATTGAGTCATAAACTCTTTCAAGATGAAAATCACTTGAAAGTTCCATATTATACCCACCACACACACACACACACACAATTTCCACATTAAGAACGGGGGTCTACGGGGCTGGGGCTCAGTGGTAGAGCGCTTGCCTGGCACATGTGAGGCCCTGCGTTCAATCCTCAGCACCACATAAAAATAAAAATAAAGGTACTGTGTTCACCTACAACTAAAATAAATACATATTAAAAAAAAAGAAGGGGGGGAGTCTAATCCTTTAAAAATAAGTCCACGAGATCACATGAGAGGTACAGGAATAATAGCTACTCATCAAATTCTTGCACTTTGTGCTACCCATTTAAAGTCTTCATGATCTTCATAACTAGTTAGGTTCTATCTTTATGCTAATATTGTCTCAGTCCTCTGCTGCCAAGCCTGAGGCAGTCCCAGTGTAGCCACTTATTTCATCATCTCGATTCCCTCCCTGACTAGTTTCATTTTGCAGAGAATGATTTTGGACCAAGTCGTATGGCACAGCTGCTCCGCTCCCTCAGCCACAGCTGATACCCAGGATGCCCCCTTGCTATGCTTTGGACATGGTTTCTCAACCAAAGGTTCAAGTTTTGGAACCCTGGTCCCCAGTGTGGTGTTTTTAAGAGTTTGTGAGGCAACACACCTGCAATCCCAGCTATTTGGGAGGCTGAGGCAGGAGGATTGCAAACCAGGGTAAGGCCAGCCTGGGCAACTTAGTGGTACCCTGTTTCAAAATAATTAACAGTAAAAAATGTCTCTGTGTTAGAGCGATTGCATAACATGATTCCATTCGCAGCACTACAAAGAAAAAAAGAGAGATCCTGACTCCCGAGTCTCTACTTATCTCATCTTGTGATCTCTCCCTTTTGAAGAGCTTCCTCCACATGCCATTTGCTAAGAGGCTCTCAGCAGAGGCTGAACACATGAGGCCTCCTGATCTTCTACCTTCAGCCTCCAAAACCATGTGATAAAAGAATCTTCTCCTTATCAGTACCCAACTCAGGCATTTGTTATAGCAATGGAAAATAGAATAATTACAGCTTTAAAATGTTGTGTTTAAATAAAAACTTCCCTCAGATATACATAGGACAATGAGGTTACATACGTAATCTTTTTTTTTTTTTTTACATTTTTTATACCTTCATTTTGTTTATTTATGTTTATGTGGTGCTGAGGATTGAACCCAGTGCCTCACATGTGCTAGATGAGGGCTCTACCGCTGAGCCACAACCCCAGCCCGTAATCTCTTATTAATAAAAAGAAATATTCAGACAAACTGGGTAAAATGGTGTGTGCCTATAATCCCAGCTGCTTGGAAGTATGAGGCCAGAGCATCCCAAGTCTGAAGCCAGTCTGGGCAAATCTGAGACCTTGTCTCAAAAATAAAAATAAAAAGGGCTGGGGACGTAGCTCAGAGGAAACCCTACCTTCTCCAGTGTGATGGCGTTAGGAGGAGGAGCCTTGGAGGTGGCTGGGGCATGAAGGGTGGGCTCCTCGTGGGTGGGGTTAGAGCCCTTTAGGAGTCCTGAGGGGGCTGGCGGTTCTCTCTGCACCATGAGAGGTTACAGGAGTCAGCAGTCTGAAAACTGGAAGAAGACCCTTGCAAGAGCCTCACTGTGCTGGACCCCAACCTTGGACTCCCAGCCTCCAGCCCGGTGAGGAGCAAGTTTCTGTGGTTTACAGGCCACCCTGTCAATGGAATTTCTTTACAGCAGCCCAAGCAGGCTAGGATACGTTCAGCAAGTGAATGATGCCTGAGGTCTCAAAGTTATCCAATAAACAGCTGCAAGAGAAGGGAATTACCGTGAAGGTGCACCCTGCTGTATCCTGAGGTGACAGTGATGAGCGAGATAGATTAGGTCCCTGCCATCACGGAATTGACATTCCAGAGCTCTCTCTCTTGCCATTCTCCCAGCCCCAGTGCAGTTTATATTCAAGCAAATGAAGAGACATCTTGTTCTGGGCACCTTGGGTTACGTTTTAAGATTGTTATGAGGACAATAATCTCCCCGTCCATCCTTTTATGGAGAAACACAGAGTTCTACTGTCTAGAAGGAGCTACCTTCTTTACATCTTGGTCAACATCACAGAGATGAAATATCCTCCAATGCATGAGATTTTCATGCAGAAACAGGTAGGGACATCGTGGGCATGACCACCCTGGAGGCAGCTGGGTGACGCTGAGCACATCGGAGGCCGGGCATTCTGTGCTCCATGGCTAGGGTTTGGATCTTAATGTCCCCCAAAGGCCTATATGCTAAAGACTTGATCAGCAACCTGTGGCATGTTGGGAGGTGGCAGAGACTTTAAGAGGGACAGCATAGTAGGAGGAAGTTAGGTCACTGTGGGGTGCCCTTGAAGGAGATACTGGGACCCTGGACCCTTCCTGTCTCTCCTTGCTTTCTGGTCTCCATGAAGTGACCAGCTTCCTCCACCATGTCATCCTGCCACGAGGCACTATGCTGTCACCCACTCCCGCCCTCCCATACACTGTACATCAGCTCTAGGTGACTTAAATACCTCATGCAATGTAAATGCCACGTCAGTAATTTTTATACTGTATGTTTAGGAATAATGACTAGAAATAAGGTCTGTTTGTGTTCAGTCTGGATGCAGCTTTTTTCAATTGGCTTTGATCCATGGTTGGTTGAATCCTCGGACACTGAACCCAGAAGTAGAGGGGGCTGATTTGCATTTCATATAGGTGGGATCAGACAACACATGTGGCTTTTGTGTGGCTTCTTTTACTTAGCACAGGGTAATATTCATTTTCACTGCTGTGTAATGTTCCAGAGGGAATATGTAGAATTTGTGGGTCCCTCTCTTCCACAGACTACATTTTATGATCATCACCCATGCCCAAGTGGCTAGAGTAAGTGTTCAACACACTCTCCTGTCATTCCCACCAACTAACCACATGACCCTGAAGGAATGATTTCTTCTCTCTGAGTCTTATTGTCAGATGGGAACCCTAATCCCATCATGGCCTAACTCCAGATGAGGGCTGGGATGAAATATCCCATCTTCTCATCTCATCCTGGGGTTACGAGCCCAGACTGCATCTTCTCCCTGCCCCCAGTGTTGTCCTAAATCTCAGTATTAACCAAGTCCTGGATACGAGGCCAAGTGCTCTCCTCTCCCATCCTGGCCGTCTATTTGAATCACAGCCTCCTCTGAGAGTTGATCCTCAGGAGCAGCTGGTGGGTCCTTCCTGAGCCAGGTCAGGTGAGGCACCCATGTTTTGCAGAAATGGATACTTCTGCATCTAAAAATAAACCCCAGGGTTTGAATTCTTTCCAGGGTCTTTGTGTCCTTTGGGATCCTCCCAGGGGCCAAGCTGGGAGTGGGGGCTGAGGGCCTGGGTTCCGTGAGCAACACTCTGACAGGCAGCCTCGTGGGTTTGTCCCACAAGCGCGCCCTGAACAGTCACAGGCCCAGGTTCTGGATCCAGCATTCACTCTGGTGTGGCCTGGGGCAGGTAACTGTCCCCCACCCCTGCTCCCCAGTCTCAGTTTGCCTACTGTCAAAAGACCAGGACGAGCACATACCCCTCCCTGAGGTGGCACTATCATCACTGACCCCTCCAGCAACCTTGGAAGGACAAGATGAGTTTCAGGAGACAGTCCTGCTTCAAGGATCCACAGCAAGGTGATGGCTCAGAAACTGTCCCCCTGGCTCCAAAGCCCAGGCCTAGTCCTTTGACCAAGTCCTTGGTTCCTCTTGCTGGGTTTGGGGGCAGTACCAGGAACCTGGAGAATCTGGGTTTCGAATTCGAATGCTGTGAATGCATCGCCCTCTCACTGACTAAGCTCATGCTGGCCTCGTGTCTCTCCAGGACTCCCTCTGCTCATGTGTGTAATGAAGACGGAGACCAACCATCATGCTTTGCTTAAGATCAGGAGGTCTCCTGGGACACTGGACTTGTAGAGCTTGACTTAGGCAAACCTAGCCAAGATGGGCCACCCCTGTGTTATCAGTCAACCCAAAGGGTGACTGAGACGGTCAAAAGAAATTGCTTAGTGCTTAGCAATGATGCACTTGGAATTATGTAATCTTGGAAATCAAAAGAAATGGAAAATACCTGGGGGTGAGAATTCCACTGGGTGTTATTTTCTTTTTTTTAATGGTGCTGGGGATGGAACCCAGGCCTACCTCACACATGCCAGGCAAGCACTCTCCCACTGAGCCACACCTCCAGTCCCACAGTGGGGCAGGTTCATGAGGGAAGAAGATACCTTGGTCCTCTGGCGCTAGTCTGCAATGGACCTGCGGCACGCTCTCTCATTTGTAGGGAGCAGCACAGTGCTCGAAGGGTCCCCAGTGCACCTCAGCACTGCTGTTCTTGCTACTTAATTTGAAGTCTAAAACGTGGGGTGTATTGTCTGAGTCTTCAGTGATTCTACGACAAGATCTGTTCTCCTAACCCCTCGAGCTCAGTTCTCTGTTTCCTCCCACTTAAACTGCAGATCATGGACTCAGCCTCAAGGCTGAAGGATGAAAATCAGTTTAACCTCAGAAAACCTAAAGTTCAAACCAGAGGTCTCAAACCAGGAATTGATGAACTGCTGTCTTTGACTCCCCAGCCACCACTGTCTTAGAAACAATCAAACTCTAACCAAGAATGACCTTTGGTAGGTGAGGGGATAAACAATGGTGTATTCATCTGCACTGTGGCATAGTGTTCAGAGTGCCAGCAAGATGCAGAGACAGGGTCATGGGCCCTGAATGTATACTGTTGAGTGAAGAAGAAGCCAGTCTGAAAAGGTCACCTACTATATGAGCCCACCTCAATGACATTCTGCAAAAGAAAAAGAGATAGTAACAACATCAGTGGTTGCTGGGAAGGGAGGGATGAATAAGTCAAGTACAGAGAATTTTTTTGGGGGGGATACTGGAGATTAAGCTCAGAGGCACTTGACCACTGAGCCACATCCCCAGCCCTATTCTGCATTTTATTTAGAGACAGGGTCTCTCTGAGTTGCTTAGTGCCTCACTTTTGCTGAGACTGGCTTTGAACTCATGATCCTCCTTCCTCAGCCTCTCAAGCTGCGGGGATTACAGGCTTGAGCCACCACATCTGGCAAGTACAGAGAATTTTTAGGGCAGTCAAATGATTCTGTAAGATACTACCATGGTGGATCCGTGTTGTACGGCTATCGAAATCCACAGCACACACAACACAAAGGAACCCTGACGTAAACAGACTTTGGTTGATGGTGATGTTGATATAGATGATGATGATGCTAGTGACAATACTGTTGATTCACTGATGGTAACAAACATTTCACTCAGGCAAAGGACATTGGTGACGGGGGAGGCTGAGCAAAGGGTGTGGGGGGGGTAGCATATGGAAACTGCGTACTTTCAGCTTAATTCTGTTGTGGACCTAAAACTGCTCTGAAAAAATAAAATCTATTTAAAAGAGGGAAAATGTTTGGACAGAATTCCTGGAACATTGTAGAAACACAAGGAGCTACAAGTCTACATTTCTAGTTTCCCTTGGGGACCAAAAAATAGCTCTGGCAGTTCTAGCTTCAAACAAGGTGGAGGTGCTCCTGACTGGTTCTCACCTGGACATGGTCTTTACCTGGCTTACTTCCCTATGTATAGCCTGCCTGTCCCTAGGGGCACTGGAGTTTGAGCCCCTTCCACCCACTGGCAATGTGTGGCATTTTTGGTTGTCATTATTACGGGGGGGGGGCAGCAGGGGGGTGTTGTTAGCATCTGGAGGGTTGATGCCGGTAATGCTGTACATATCTCATTGGGCAGCCAACATCCTAACTGTCTAGTGCTGAGGCTTGGAAACTCATGTAGAGAAATGATTTTCACCTGGGGAATCTCAAGAAATACACTCAGCCTTTGTAGATTTCACACCTGCAGATTCAACTAACCTTGGACTGAAAATATTCAAGGAAAAAAAAAACTGCACCTGTATTGACCATGCCCAGACTTTTTTCCTTGTCCTGATTCCCTAAGCAATACAGAATTACAGCTGTGCACACAGCATTTACATTGTTTTAGGGGTTATAAGTAATCTAGAGGTGATTTAAAGCTTAAGGAGGATGTGTGTAGTTCTATGCAAATACTGTGCCATTTTATAGAAGGGACTTGAGCATCCTTGATTTGGGTATCTATGATGGTGGGGAAGGGGTCAAGAAGCAATCCCCTGTGGATACTGAGAGGTCATTACACTGATATTGGTGCCATCCCTGGTGATTCTGATTTAAAAGACAGATTGGGGTTGCCTGGATGAAAGATTGACTTACTCAGGTGAGTCTGATGTGCAACCAAGTGTGAGAATCACTTTCTGAAACTTTCTTTGGGTAAATTAGGGCTTTAGGTAGCCAGGACTGTCACTCATTGATTCATTTGTGTATACAGCACCTACCAACCCTTCCCCTTGTGTGCATTTTTGGGCTCCAGAAATGAGCCAGATTCCAACCTCCTGCCCTTAGGAAGCTCCAGTTTAAATAAGCCCTGCCTCTTTTAGTTCATCCCTTCTTGAACTTCAATATGCTTACAGATCACTTGGGGATCTTGTTCAAATACAGACTCAGATTCAGTAGGTCTGGGTAGGACCTGGGACTTTGCATTTCTAACCAGCTCCCAGGAGACACAGATTGAGAACCACACCCATAAGCTTCATTTTGGCCCAGAATTCTCCAGATAGTCTGACCCAGATAACACATTTCTCCATAGGCTTCCAAATAAATATAACCACTTCTCACAAATGCCTTGGACCCAACTACTGACAAAGTTCTCAACAGATCTTCACAATAGCCAGGAAAGAGAGTCCAGGATTATTTTACTAACGATTCCATGTCACAGATGAACAAACGAAGTACAGAAGTAAAGTAGCCAAGTTACTACCTGTGCCAGAGGTGGAACTGACTTCCATGTCAGAGGTTTTTCCTTCAAGCTGGCTGGGCTCTCTCAGCCAGGGTTGGTTTCTGGGGATCCTGAGCTCAGAAGGGCCCCAAACTGAATGATTGGATGTCACCATGTTGAAATTTTTCATTTCTGCACAAGAGGTCCCATACTGTCATTTCATACCTCGCTATGCAAATTTTGTAGCTGGATTCAGAGAAGAAACATTACAGAGACTCAGCCCCAAATGGGGGGACTAACACTTAAATCAACCAGCTTGTTTTTCTAAGGGAAGAAAGAATCATACTGATTCTTGGAGTCTAAACATACCTGGGTTTGAGTCCTGAGACTAACAGCCACAGAGCTCCGTGTGATTGCATATTTAAATTAGCTTACCCTCTATTTCCTATTTCCCCATTTATGAAAAGAGTTGAAATGGGCGGGTATCCTCCACCTGGATGGCACCAGAAGTCACTAGGGGAGGGGAGCTAGGGGATGGGAGCTTGGAACCTAAGCATCCAGATATTCGGATTCAGTTGGTCTGGAATGGGGATGGAGCTTTAAAAGCCGCACCCCCCCCCAGCATCTAAAGTGCAGCCAGAGTTGAGAACCACTCCTCAACCTTCTAGAACCTTCAGGGTCTGGGAATTCTAGAGCAAATGATTTATTCTGAGATTCTTGGAGAAATGTCTAGACCTTTTCTTCAGGCTCCCAGCTAACTGGAGATCTCCTTCCTCTAGTCACTTGTGTCCTACATCCATCCCTCCAGGTACCTACCTCCTCACATTTTAGATTTTCCAAAGTGTGCTAAATTCTGAAATTGCCCAGGGAACTGGCATGAGCCACCAGGAATTCTCCAGGCAGGAAATACACAGCCCCACAATTACACTAGGACAATACAAAAGCTTATTTTGCTTTGCAAAGTAACTGCTTTCCAGAAGAGGTTTTAAAGAAATAGGCTTTGGCATGTGGATAGGCAAAAATAGAACAGAGCTACCTGACAGAGTGTGATCCTGTCTGTGTAAGACTGTGCATTTATGCCTACCACTATGGGTACAAATGCACAGAAGAGAGCTCTGGAAGGGTGGCTACCATGAAATTAACTGTTCCTCCGTTTTGCTTCTCAGTTCTATTTTTTAGTAAAGGTGAGTACCTATTTTTATCTCCTGAAAAAGAATAAAGACACTTCCATTCTAAGATATGGGGGTAATTTACATCTAACTGGGAGAAAAGGTCACAAAGTTTCCAGTGATTGATTTTTTTTCTAAAGCTAAATTCTCTTGTCCATTAAGTTTGCTGGTGCACTAGAATAATTAAAGTACTAGGAGATGAATGAGAAACATTTGCTTTGGTGAACCTTATATAAAGGTAGATCACATTCTAAGGAGGTTGTTCGACCTCATTAAAAAAGAAAAGAAAAAAAAAAAGCTTAAAAAATCGTAACAGAATTGATCTCCTGCGATTCCCCCAAGAAGGTCTGGAGTTGAGGGAGGAGGCTGACCCCAAATCATCCAGCCTCGAGGCCCGATCTGCTCCATAGGTGGAAAGGATCCCAGGTCAGGGCTGGAAAAATTCCCACAGGGCTCAGAGATCCAGCACCACCCGACGACCGAAGGAGAAGGGAAGGCAGGAGAGGATGCCAGATAGATGCATCGGGGAGGGGGGCCCCCCGGTGTCACTTTCCCTGAACCTGATCTCAGCCCCTAGCACGGCCAGCCCTTATATAGACACTAAGCAGCCGCTCCCACTCCATGTGCCAAGGGCATTAAGGGAGGTCACAGCAGCAGGCGGCGAGGACGTCTGACCCTGCCAGCAGCGCCGACCCCTGTCTGTCTAGGACCTTGCCCAAGTTCATGCAGCCTTGCCCCAATACGACCCCCAATTTCTCCCCGTCCCCCGCAGACGTTCCCCCTTCTCTAAACAAACTCGCTCCTCCTTCTCCTTCCCTCGCATCCGCAGCTGCTCCCCCTCCCCCAGCACCACCATCCCGGGGGCTTCCTTCCCCAGCCCGCACCCGCGTGGGAGAACCCCAAGACCTCAGCATCCGCCTACTCCCTCGATCCAGTCCCGGGTTCTGTCCTACCCACTCCCGCCTTCATCATCCAGGGCTTCTCCTTTCCTGCGACCCCAGAGTTCACCGCCGTCCCCCGACCTCCGACGCCAGCCCCTGCAGCCCCCGGCCCGAGCTCACCTGGTTCATACTTGAGGTAGAGAATGGAGACGATGAAATAGCTGAGATCAAAGACTGGGAAGAGCGGCACCCGCGAGAAGCTGAGCGCCAGCTCGCCCAGGCTCAGGGCCGACAGCAGGTCCATGGCGCGCGCCGGGTGCCACCGCGGCCCCCGGCCCTGTCCGTCCTGCCGCCCGCGGCCCGGCGACTGCGCCCCCGCCGCTGGGCCCGCCCCGGCCCTCCAGGCGCCACCCCCAGCCCGTCCCCCGCGGGAGAGGAGGGGCGACGGTTCACCCCGGGGAGGGTGGCGGGCCGCCCAGTCCCAAGGAGTTGGACGACCGGGTCCCGTGCCCCATCACTCGGGTCATCACGACCACCCCCGGCCTCGCCAGCCTGGGAGCCCGGCCCCATGGAGGGCGAGTCGGCCGGGAGAGGCTGCCCACTCGGGGACCTGTCCCTCACCGAGCCCACCCAAGCGGCACGCCCGTCCCTGCGGGCCTGGCTCGGCTAGGACACTGTTTCCCGTAGGACCCTGTCGTTTGAGGACCCTACGCATGACCCCTGCTCCCCAAGAGACCCCCTCAGTCAGGACATCCGTCCCCTGTGGAACCCAGGGGAAACCCCCAAGTCCCACAGGACCCGTTCAATCAGGATTTTCACAAACCTCCAAGGGACAAACAAGTCAGACCCCCCTGCCCTGTGGACCGCCCAGTGGGGACCCTCGGTGCCGGCTGAGAGTCCCCGCCTCCCCCGGGGCCCAGAGGACCCCCTTTTGGAGTCCAGTCATTGGAGCGCTCCGTTTCGGAGGAGCCCACTGTGACAGAACCCGCCTCCGGGGAGCTCCTCAGGCATCCGGAGCTTCCTTTTTGCAGAAGCCCGGACCCAGCTAGGAGGAAAGAATTGCAGCTACACTAATCCTCCGGTGGTAGGTCACGCATGCGCAGCACTCTTCCAAAGCGCCCTCACCCCCCCCCCCCCAAGGCTTCTCTCTCTCTGAGGCGAAGAAGCATTTTCGCCCCGCCCTTCCTGCCCGGACGCAATGGGCCTCCCCTGCGAGGAGGGGCGCTCGCTCGCTCGTAAAGGGGCCTGGCCTGCAAAGGGCGGGACCCTGCCTGCCGCGGCCTTCGATTGGCCCAGCCCTCGCCAGAGTTGTTCCAGGATTGGTCGATTAGTACTCCTCTCCCCTCCCTTCCTGGGGCTTCCGTTTCCGGTTCTGACGGGTACTTCTGCTGTAACGATGATCGGGGACATCCTGCTGTTTGGGTAATTAGAGGGGCCAGAGGATGGGGAGAGACAGCCAGATGGGGCGAGGGGCGGCCTTAGTAAACGTAATTCTCCTTCTGCAGGACGCTGCTGATGAACGCTGGGGCCGTGCTCAACTTTAAACTGTGAGTAGGCCGCGCTCAGACTGCGCCTCCACCCGGGAGCTCGTAGTCACGCCCTCGCGGCGTAAGCCCGCCCCACGTTGTAGGCCCCGCCCCAAGCCCTGGGTCGCCCTCTTGTCACGCCTCCACCCTGGTTTTTCTTCCTTTGACCCTCAGCAACACTACGGAAATTTAAATCCGGTCTCCTGCTCATATCCTCTGGGAGCCTCAGCCTCCTCCCAGAAACAGCCCTGCCCTGGACCCTCGGCCACATACTCGCTGCCCTTGGACCACCCTGTTCACCTTGTGGGTGTGGCTTATATGGGCCGTGCAGGTGGTGGCCCAGAGACACTCGAGGTCACACAGCATGACAGTGTCTGGAGTGTCCGAAGCTTAGTAATCACAGCCTTCTGAGCTGTGTTGCAGGGTCAGGAGACCAAGCGTTCTTTATGTCCCATTGAAAGTGGACATGGTCTGTCTTCTGTTTAAAGGAAAAAGAAGGACACGCAGGGCTTTGGGGAGGAGTCGAGAGAGCCCAGTACAGGTAAGGTCTTCTTTCTGCACCCTGCAATCGCACTGTTCACTTAGGAGAGTATGGTTCTTTCTCACCATATCCAACCTAGTTTTCCTTCTAACTGAGCGTATGTGAGTGAGAGTGGGTTGGGACTGAGGGTGTGTTCTTTCGTCTGCCCACTTCTGGCACCTCCTGCTTTCTTCTGTGAGACCCTCTCTGATAAGTCAGCACTCATCTCAATTCCTGTTTCAATGGTTATAATTTTTCATTATGTGTGCTATCATTTGGTTAATGTCTGCCCCTAGCACTGGATTGTAAACTCCAGAGGAGGGGCCCAATCTCGTCTTGGTTCATCCCCTCCCCGTGTCCTCAGAGAGCAGCATGTTAATTCATGTGAGTGAATGAATGAATGAATAGCTCCACCCATCCCTGTTGCTTTCAGAGTGCCTCAGACTTGTGTGCTTTTTTAATTAATTGCCAAATTGGGAGGTTTTTATATAAAAGTTCAGATACCTGATTCTTCTTCTTCTTTTTTTTTTTTTAGAGATAATTTTTTTTTTTTAATATTTATTTTTTAGTTTTCGGCGGACACAACATCTTTGTTGGTATGTGGTGCTGAGGATCGAACCCTGGCCACACGCATGCCAGGCGAGCGTGCTACCGCTTGAGCCACATCCCCAGCCCCCTGATTATTCTTAAAAAAAAAAAAAAAAAAAAAGATCAGAAAATCAATCCTGCAGCTTGGGATTTAGGAGCTCTCTTGGCATCCATTGAGTAGGGTTGAAAAACAGAACCTCATTGAGACAGGGCTTGGAACTCCACCTCATTCTAGACCCAGGCCCCTTCATATTTGTATCCTCTTACCTACACAGCTTCTGGAGGCCCCAGAATTTTACATTTCCTACTGAATTTATTTATGTGACTCTTGAGAATCAAATGAAAGCTGTATACAACTTGTATTCATTCATTCAATCAATCAGACGTTTTTTGAATATCCACTACATTGCCAGTCACTGCTCTGGGTGCTGGGATAAAGCAGGGAACAAGGCAGATGTAGTCCTTACCTCATGGAATTTACCTTGGGGCAGGATAAATATTTATTAAATAAGAAATAGGTGGTAAAGGAGGTGATGTCAGGAGTCACAAGATGTTGATGGGGTTGCAGCAACATTTGGAGTGTGTGCCGGGAGGCCATTTGAGGTATCACAGCCAAGGTAAAGGCTGCTGATGCGTGGGGAGCAGAACTGTAGACAGTTTAAAAGTTCCCCTTTATTGAGGGCCCTGCTGGGTGGCTGCCCTGTTAGAATTTTTCGGCCAGTGTTTCATTCCACCTCCAACCCTGAAAGGTATGGCTCATTTTCCCATTTTACAGATGAGAAAACCGGGGCCAGAGGTAGATATGGCTCAACTTGCCTGTGGCCACACAACAAATGAGTGACAGAATCGGGATTGGAAACTGGTTTTTTGGACTGCAGAGGTTGTACTCTCAGTCACTTGATCAGCTATCCATCCATTCATTCATGCGTGCATGCATTCTGCAGCCATATATTGCCCACCTACAACGTGGGAGACACTATTCCAGGCTCTGGGATTTGCCTCACAGTTCTAAATCAAAGCTGTGGTGGCACAAGGGCTCAGAAATGGTGTCAGAGACAGGAATGGCAAGAAGGGCACCTGGACAGGAGTTTGCTGTGTACTTCTGGATCTGCCACTTTCCCACACGCTTTGCCTCCCTCAAGCCTCCTTCCATTCAGAACCCTCCCTCTGTGCCCTGAAGGGAGTGCTCCTCATCCCCATTCTCCTTGCCGGGCTGACCCCTGTACTGTAGTGGCTGCGTTTGTTCAGAGCTCCATGTATGCCAGGCACCGTGCCGAGGTCTTCTCAGCTACCCACCCATACCTGTACAGGAGGAAGTGAGCAGAGACAGTCCAGGGACCAGCCCAGGTCACCTGTGCAGAAGTGCAGAGCCAGGATTTGAACTGCAGTAAACTCCATGGTTGCAGTCAGAGCTTGTAAGCTTCCTCAAAGCAGTTTGACCCCTTGTCCCCATGTATACGTGCCTGAGTTTGGGAGCTTTCAGTTGAAAATACATTAGAGTCAGCTCAAAGTGATTAAAGTAGAATTGACTTTAGTACTCCTGGGTCCAGGTCTCATACCAGCCCTCTAACTTTTGACTCTCTAGCTCTCAATTCTCCTTTCTCCTGTGTCACCAGACTTGTGTTGGCAAAGATGATCCTTGAGCAGGGAATGACAATTTTTTTTTTTTTTTTGGTACCAGAGATTGAACTCAGGGCACTTGACCACTGAGCCACATCCCCAGCCCTATTTTGTATTTTACTTAAAGACAGGGTCTCACTGAGTTGCCTAATGCCTTGCTATTGCTGAGGCTGGCTTTGAACTCTCAATCTTCTTGCCTCAGCCTCCTGAACAAGTTTTTCTGTGAAGGGCCACAAGATAAATATTTGAGGCTCTGAATTATTTGGTCACAAGCACAAGGACAGTTCTGCTGTGATGGTACAAAAGTAGCCAGAGGTGATTTATAGCTGCATGGGCATGGCTGTATGCCACTTGTCTCACAAAATATCGATGTTTTTTGCCAATTGAAAAAAAATATAAAAGCCATTCTCAGCTCATAGACCATACAGAGAAACAGGCAGCAGGGGCCAGATTTGGCCTGTGGGCCAGTTTTTTGACCCCTGTCTTAGGGCCCTGAGCTTAAAACTTCCCAGCCCAGCAAACCTGACAAAAAATGAGAGACTTTTTCCGAGTAGTTGAGGCAAAAGTCTCAGGGGAATCTCTTACTGGACTGACTTGGGCACATGACCCTCTCTGAGCCCATCAGAGGCATTGGGCCTTGTGCTGTCAGGTAAATGGCCTGAGAGCTAAGAGTGGGGGAATGCAGAGAAAAGCCACACAGCCACTGGAGGGTCAGGATCGTGAGTGCAGGCTGGGCAGAAATCACAGAAGCCCACTGCAGTGGACAGTGCCATAAAAGTGCTTTCTTACTCTCTAGGGGACAACATCCGGGAATTCTTACTGAGCCTCAGATACTTTCGGATCTTCATCGCCCTCTGGAACGTCTTCATGATGTTCTGCATGATTGTGTAAGTCTGGCCCCGCCATCCCCTTCCTGTCTTCTCAGCATCATTGACCAGAATGAGAATGCATGACCTCATGGGCGTTCTGTGGCATTTCATTCAGCACTTTTGGGTCATGGTTTTTGCTTCTAAAATAAGAACTCTTGCCAGAAACAGTGGTGCACACCTGTAATCTTAGCGGTTTGGGAGGCTGAGGCAGGGTAGCAAGTTCAAAACCAACCTCAGCAACAGCAAGGCCCTAAGCAACTTAGTGAGACCCTTTCTCAAAATAGGTTATAAAAATGGCGGGGGGGGGGGCTGGAGGTGTGACTCAATGGCTAAGGACCCCTGGTTTCTATCCCTGGACCAAAAAGAAAACAAAAAAGTAAGAACTCTCCACACAACTGAGAAAACTGGAGTCTGAAGTCCTGCCTGGCTGGTTGGAGTTTCTATTAGAACATGGTGTCCTCCAGGTCCCACATGGCTTTGTCCCCTCTTGCCACCTCTACTGGTCTCAGCCTGTACTTGGCATCTGCTGAGGTGGAAAACATGACTTAAAAGGTCCAGATCCTACTCCATCAGCCTTCCTAGAACCAGAAGAACTATATCCAAAGTTTATTTTTGTTTTTATGGTCACCTTCACTTTTTCATGAGGCAAAAAAACCCAAGCAGATTGCTTTTCTTTCCAGTCTTGGGATCATGATTCCAACACTTTTTTTAATGAATCATGAGATTCACAGTAAATGGACTTGAAATGAATGCTAAGTTCTAGGCCTCACTGGGTCCGTCCCCTCGTGCTTCCCCTGAAAAGGACGAGGACACAATGTTAACTGTTCTGAGCATTGGAGATACTGAATTCAGGGTTGCTGGGTGGTCCTTGAGCCAGCCTTGTGGCTATCTGGGGGTGGTTCCAGGATTTAGCAGCTCTGGGGAGAAGGGATTCGACTGGGTCTCTGGAAAGTTTTTAGATCCCAGAATGAGAACCGTGACATATTCCCAGAGAGACCCTTCTCCAGGTGTCCTGCTTGGCCAGTCAGTTTGGGAGCATGAATGAGTCCTGCCCAGAAACAAAGAGGCTTGTGATTGCAGATCAAGGAATTTGCACTTGAGTGTAGGAAGTGTAACCAGGACTCACAGAAAGTGGAACTGAGTTGGGCGACTCCATCCTTTGTCTCTCTAGGTGCCCATGTATTCACTCTCCATCTGGGGCTGTACTCTCAACTGAAGGCTGAGGCCAGGACAGCCATAGTCCTTGCCCTCAGAAAGTGCACAGTAAAATTGGTGGGATATGGAACTAAAAAAAAAGACAAAAAGGAAACAATCGGTTGAGGTGGCAAGTGGGAAGGGAGCTCCCAGTTTCAGAGATGAGGGAAAGAAAGACTCTGGGTAAGTGCTTCTTAAATCAAGACCTAAAGGACAGAAGGAATCTGCCCTTTGCAGAGCTAGAGAAAAAAGCATGGCAGCACAGAAAGTAGCATGCGTAAAGGTCCTGAGGCCAGTACTGTTTACTTTGTGGCCCCTGACAGAGAATGCATGTAAACCTCTGATTTAGGCCAGCTCTTTCAGTGGGGGCTTTGGGTGAGAGAAGATTCTCTTAAGAAAGGGCTTTCAGTTGGGGATGTAGCTCTGCATCCCCAGCACAAGGAGAAGAAGGAGAGACTTTATGCAGGAAGGCAGTGAGTGACTTTCCTAGTATATTAGAAAGTAAAGTTGGGTGCTGTGGTGCATGTCTATAATGGAGGCTGAGGCAGGAGAATCTCAAGTTCAAGGCCAGCCCCTGCACTTGCTGAGACGCTGTCTCAAAATAGAAATTGAATAGACTGGAGATGTGGCTCAGTGGTAGAGAACTTAAACTAGCATGTATGAGGTCCTGGGTTCAAACTCTAGTACTGAGAAAAGGGCAGGAGGTGGCCATGCATTATCCCTTTACAAAGATGACACTTTCAAAACAAAAAGTCTAGAAATGTCCAAGAACAGGGGAAGGGTTAGGTAACTTGAAGAACTCTTGTGCTGTGAACTGTCATGATGCTATCAAAGGTTGCTAGCAAAGATTCTGTGAGAATGCAGAAATGTTTTGAAAGTAAAGAAGGTCAGATGACTCCCGGACAGTTTTTCACTGGTGCGTGTTGTAGGAAGTAAACTGACTGAGCACCTGAGTATGGGAGGCAGACCTTCATTGTGGGGTTGAAAGGATCCACTCTTGGGGTCCATGGCAGTGACTGCTGCAGTCGCTGAGGAATTTGGCAGAGCCCAGGGCACAGCTCAGTATTCCCTGTACAGTATTCCCTGTATCAGTTGACCTAAGCTACTTTGGAAATTTTAGGAAATTCTAAAGTAACTTGAATTATGGGGAGAAATATCTGTGAGTATTTAGGGATCAGTGGCGCTGATATCTGTAACTTACTTTGAAATGTGTTAAATCTGTTGGCTGAGCATGATTGTGCACGCCATAATCCCAGTGACTGGGAGGCTGAGGCAGGAGAATTTCAAGGATGCCAGCCTAGGCAACTCTGTGAGACCCTCAGCAACTTACTGAGAACTTGTATCAAAATAAAAATAAAAAGGGCTGGTGGTGTAGTTTAGTAATAAAGTGCCCCTGGGTTTAATTCCTAGTACCAAAAAAGAAAAAAAAAAAAATTAAGAAGTAAGTAAATAGTACAGTATGGTTGACTACATTCACATATTGTGCATGAGCAAAGAATTATATAAAATAAAATAATCTCTAAGAATATTTTTAGACCAATGGCTTCCCATCCTCACAGTCATTCTGCCCTCTGCCTTTTCCAGACTCTTTGGCTCTTGAGCCCCGAATACAGAACCCAGGATTCATTTTTCCGGATGTCAAGTCTTCATTTCTCCGTTCCTGATGACTTCAAGAATGTTTTTGATCAGAAAACCAGGGACCTTCCCAGAAAGCCTAAGCTCGTGGTGGGTGGAAAAATATTCACCAAAATGCACGTGGCTTCCCAGCCATGTCACTGTTTTCAAAGATAATTTCACTTTGGCCTCTGAATTGGAATGTTGTCGACTTAAGGGGTCTCAGGAGGGTCTCCGTAAGGGGCCTGATAAGGTGACATTCCCCTTAGAGGAGAGAACGTGTCTGGGTCATTCCATCGCATTGGAATTCTTTCTGTGTCAAGCTTTCACAAGAAGTCTGATTTGGGATATTTCTTGCTTTATTTTTAATAACCATCCTTTTGGTTAGAATTGTATAAATTTTTAAAAATCATTTTAATCCAGGGGTCTGAGCAGAAGAGTTGGCTTTTAAGTTTAAAGCAACCTCTTTCGGGCGGTGTTTATAAATAACAGTGAGTTCCGTGTTCCCTGCTGAATCTGACAGTGGCTCTGGGGCCAGCCAGGGTCCTGATTTCAGATTCTTCCCCCGTCCCAGTGATAGTCTGCTTGGCCACTCAAAGCAGCCGAGGTCATCCCCAGGACTTTAAGGAGAGGGGCACCTGTCACAGGGACACCAACCTTCCTGTTTAGACACTAAACTGTTAGTAAAAGGGATGGGGTGGGCCACTGTCCAGTGTTGCAGAAGAGGAGTGGGGATGGCTGGCAGTGTCTGATGGGAGTGTTAGGAGAAAATTTTCTTTGCTTTGAAGCCCTTTGTTAAATAAAGTGACTCTGGGAGCCACTTGTACACCCGCACAGACGAGAGTGATTTCATTGTGTGATACTCACCACATTCTGAAAGCTCAAGTTCAAGTTGCTTCTCATATAGGTGGTTTTGAGTTTGGAAAAACATTGAGTCTTGATCTAGGAAATACAGTGTTTGCTCCAGAAGTTTCTCTGAAAGGGAGTTCTGGTTTCATTGCTAAAAGGATACATTGGTGGTTGGCATCCTGAATCTGATTTGTTTGTTTTGGTTTTTGAAATCTTGACATGTAGGTAAACCTGGAGGGAAAAAAAAAAGTAAATATGCAGGTTTTTAGAACTCAATAGCATTGAAAATAAAGCTCATTTCTAAAAAGGAACTTTTGTTTATACTTTTTTTTTTTTTTTTTTAATTGAGATGGAGTCTCACTATTTTGCCCAGGCTGATTTCCTATTTTTGGGCTCAAGTATTTCTTCTGCCTCAGTCTCCTAAGTAGCTGGTACCACAGGTACATGTTACCACACCTAGATGATTATAACATTTTTTTTTTTAAGCCAAGACATCAACTTCCAACTTGAAACATTTCGAATAACCTTGGGAAAAAAACACCCAAGATTCATTTTGAAGGCTGTCAAGAAGTCAGAAGATAGTTGGTAGTAGATTTTCCCTTTTAGATTTAATTTGATAAATGGTGATCAAGAATTGGGCACATGTGATTTTGACCTTCTAGACCAGGGTCAAGTTCAGTTTCATGGCTACTCAGTTACCAGCTTTGCCAGATCTGGGCCTTTGTTCTTGTCATAAACACACAGGCCAAGGTGTTGCCCATCCCTCCTTCAGCCATGCGAATGGTTAGAGGGCCCCTTTCTGACTTTTCAGCCTGGAGCTGGGGCTTCTGGGAGGCGAGGCATTGGCCTGTGAAGGGGAGGAATTGTGTGCTAAGAAGGAATGCTCTCAGTGGAGGTTTTGTTTCAGTAGTTGTATTTTGTGCCAGAGAACTGTTATCTCATTGTTAAGTTTATATAAACAGTGGCTTTCTCACATTCCTGTTGGCTGCCATACATCTTAGAAAGTGAACCTCATGAATGTTTGAATGTGTCTAGTTCTTTTTTTTTTTTTTTTTCAGTGCTGGGGATGGAACCCAGGGCCTTGAATGTGCGTCTTTAGGAAGCTTTTCAGAAGCCTTCATTGGACTCTGAAGGCTACTGAAATTTGAATTTTGGGAGGCCCGGCTCAGTTGAATGGCTCATGCAGTTAGTTAGATGTGGGTTAGTGAGACGTGGCTTCACTCCCATCTCTGGGGCCCTGGCTAATTGCTTCCCCTTTCGAAGCCTCAGTTCCCAAGACTCTAATAGGCCTGCAGCTCATGCTGGCCTGGGATGTGAGGTTCTGCAAACTTGAACACGGGCCAGGAGCCTGTCGGCACGAGCTGCCTGTGAGGCACGAGCTGCCTGTGAGCGCTTGACACTGGGAGGTGTCATCACCGGGTGTTTCCTCTCTCCATCCACCTGCACTGGTACAGGCTGGCCCTAACATTGAAAACTGGAACTGCCTCTGGCATGGTAAACCTTTTGTCTTCACTTTCCCCTCCTGGTTTACATGCGCAGGTCTGTGTGTGTGACACAGTTCTGATGTGGGTCAGGCAGTGTGGGTTCTGCTGGTTTCATCTAGCGTCCTTCCCTTTATACTTTCCCAGCGTCCAGAGAAATTTCATGGTTCTTATTTCAATAACTCTCTCTTTAACCTTGACCTTCTTGCTGGACTTGACATTGTACTTTGGCCACTGTTATCAATGCGACAATTATTACTAGTGTTGTAACCCTCATTAGCTTCTCTCATGCTTGGAGCAGAGACCCTGGAAGGGCACATTGGAATTTACCATCACTGTGGCTTTAGTTCATTTTACTTGTTTGGAAGTTTCTTACCACTGATACATACTTATTGTCAGAACATTATAAAATAGAAACTTGATAGAAGGAAAAAATCACCCATCTACATATTGCCCCCAAAGACTCACCTGGTGCACATCCTTCTGGCTCTTTTCCATGCAGTGCTATTTGAGTGTAGTACATCATTTTCTTTATGCTGTATGTTATCTTAGTTATCTTCCTGTCTGCTTTTCTCACCTGATGATGTGACCAGATTTCCATATCAACAAATACGCCTTTTTCTACAATATCCTTTTGTTTGTTTGTTTCCCTGTGGTGCTGGAGAGCAGGTTCAGGGCCTCCTGCATGCATAGGCAAGTGTTCTACCACTGAGCTACATCTCCAGCCGTACAGTGTCATTCTTGTTAACTGCAAATACTTCATGGTAAGGACATTATATGATTAGTTTAGCCAGTCCTCAGATGATAGACACTTGTATTACCTACATTTTTTGTCTGTTATAAATAACACCTTGATGGAACATTTCCGTATTCCTCCCTAATGGCTTCTTGGGGATCACTTTTTTGAAAAAGTTCTACTTTGACAACTTTAGACTAAGAATCCTCAAAGAAAAATGCACCTGGACAACCCACACCCTTGTCTTTATTTTAACCAAAGAACTTGGTTCTAGATCCTCATCAGCTGTGACTGAGAGCAATGTTAGTGTCAGGCTACTTCAGTTTACATAACCTGTGAATGAGGACAAATTTTTCAGATCCACCAAAATAACTGTTTCCCTGTGACGGCAGAGAAATGACAGCAGTTGGCTGCACCTTGGTACCTCTGCCTCCCCCAGGAGTGTCTTAACCACTTCTGAGTAATACAGCCTGTTGCTGCTCACCCTGGGGTGTGTTGCGTGAAGGCACTCCCAGTGAGGACCCGCATATGGCAAACTCCAAGACCACAGAGCTGCACCTGCTCTGGCCATGTGTCCTTTAGGGTTCATGTTTGAACCCATTTTTGCTTCCTCTGCCCTTGTCATTTTGCAGAGTCTTTCCTTTGTGTGGGAGTCTCATTGCACTTTAGTTCCAGCTGCTCTAGAGCAGGGGTTAGCAAACTACAGCCCACAGTCAAGTCTGGCCCACTGCTTTATCTTGTTAATAAAGTTTTATTGGAACATTGCCATGCTCCTTTCTGTATATGTTGTCTACAGCTGCTGTGGCTATTCTTGCACTTCAGCCACATAGTTGAAGAATTGTGGCAGAGACCATGTAGCCTACAGAACTGAAAATATCTCCTATTTGGCTCTTTATCAAAAAAATTCACCAACCCTTGAAGATGATGGCTAGAACATGACAGAGAATCTAAAGGTGTTCCTTTTCCCCAAAATACTCAACTGAAATCTGCATTTCCTGCTGTCTGGATCTTAACAAACATTATTTGTTTGCAAACAGGTTTTATCAACTTTGCCAAAAATCTAGCCAGCCGTTTTCAAGTGGTGTGGTTAGTAGACTGAAACCCAATTTTATTTTCTCTTGACAGTGGGGGAGACCCTTCTTGTGCTCCCCGAATTCTCTCAGAGCAGCAGTGCAATGTGATAACGAGATCAGCTGTCATCTGAAGTGATTGGATTTGAAAAGCCAGCAAAGCTGTCATTAGCTAGGCATTTTCTTTTAATTCCAGCTGTTTGATTATCTCTTTCTTAGCCAAATTTGAGTTTATGAAATATTTGACAAGTCTCCTGATGTTTTCCTGTGTTGATGGAAGATACATGCAGTATGTGTATAAAGCAAAAGGCATGGTCTTAAAAGAAAAAACAAGGTGTAAATTCTACTTAGGATTTGTTTTCACCATCCCCTGGATTTTTATTATGATACGGAGAAAAGCTCTTGATTTTCTTGAACCCTCTCTCTGGCACTTGAATACCTGAAAATGAGAGTTCAGCAAATATTCCTAGATGAGAAAAAGATCAGTAACAACAAATTGGAAATTCAGACTTTACATTTTTTTCAATGAGAAAATGGTGGGCAGGGTGGTGGTGGTAGAACTCAGTGGGAGTACTTGCCCAGCACGTGCAGGGCCTGGGTCCCATCCTCGCACTGCAAACAAAACAAGCAAACAAACAAAAAAGACAAGAACTACGTCATTATGTGGCATGCTGGCTTCCTTTTGGACCTATGGGTTGTTGATCTGGGATTGGTGAACTGTTGCCCAGATCTGACCCATAGCCTGTCTTTTTCACAGCCCGGAGACACAATGATTTTTTTTATTTTTAAATCATTACAGAAAAGCAGAAGAAGAAAGTTAGAGAAGTCCTTCCTTATTAGTACTTCCTTTGGTTTCAGTTACCCAGGATCTAAAAATGTTAATTAGAAAAATTCTAGAAATAAATAATTCATATTAGTCCTAAATAACTTGAATTGCAGTATGCTTTTTTTGGTGTTGGCGATAGAATCTAGGGTCTGCATGCTAAGCAAGTTCTATCATGGAGCCACACCCCCCGCCCTGGTATATTATTATATTTCAGTATTAGCTATTGTTGATTTCTCACAGGGCCTAGTTTGTAAATTAAACTTTGTTGTAGATACCTATGTATAGTAAAAATCATAGTGTATATATAGAGGGTTCGACACTATATGGTTTTAGTCATATACTAGAGGTCTTGAAATATTCCCCCTATAGATAACTACTGTATAGGAAATTCAGAACAAATGTTTTTTTGGTTTTGTAGTGCTGGAGATGATACTGAGGGCCTTGCACAAGCTAGGCAAATGTTCTATCATTGAGCTACATCCCCAGCCTGAAATTCAAAATTTTTGGTTCATAAGTCAAGTTATTGGAACACTGCCATGTGCATTCATTTACACCTCATCTGTTCCAGCTTTCCTGCTACAAGGGGAGGTCTCATTTCTTGTGATAGACTATTTGTCCCTCAAAGCCTAACAGATTTGCTTTCTGGCTCTTTAGGGCAAAATTTGCTGACCTGTGAAATGGGCAATAAAAAAAAAGGACATCTTACAGGTGTGGATCCTGTTCATTGGTGTCCAGTTCACATTATTGTTGTGCCAGTTGGTGGTCAGTTGTTGTGGACACAAGAGTACAGACTGTTCGGGGCGGGGAGTTGTATAAGTTCTTTAGAGGGATTAAAGCTTTGGTGCCTCTAATTAGAGTTCATTGTGTACATAAGAATAAAAGGGGGTGCCCTGGTTAAGGACTGATTGTAGCAGAAAGTGAGATGGTGGTGTGGATTAGATATGGGCTTTGTCAGTTATAAAGTGTGATTTGGGGCAATGTCTTGGTCTTTTGCAATTCCATGTCCTCCTCTGTGATGTGGGGGACAATGAAGGACAGAGCCACATAATAGAGGGTCTGTGCCTATACTCTGCCTGGCATCGAGCAGGCACTTAATTTGTGATTGCTGTTTTTGTCAATTTTGTTATGAAAAGACCTCCTTGGCAGGGTTTGTGAGGTTTAAATGAGTTGGTGTATTAATCAGCTCTGGCTGCTGTAACAAAATACCGGAACTGGGTGGCTTAAACATCAGAATTCTGTCACAGACTGGAGGCTGGAAGTCCATCAGTGTACCAGTAGGGTTGGTGTCTGGTGAGGGCTCTCTTCCTGACTTGCAGGCAGCCATTTTCTCACCCCGTATTTACGTGGCCTTTTCTTTTTTCTTTCTTTTTTTTTTTTAAAGAGAGAGAGAGAAAGAGAATTTTAATATTTATTTTTTAGTTTTTGGCGGACACAACATCTTTGTTTATATGTGGTGCTGAGGATTGAACCCTGGCCGCACGCATGCCAGGCGAGTGCGCTACCGCTTGAGCCACATCCCCAGCCCCTTACGTGGCCTTTTCTCTGCTCACACCTTGGTACTTCTCTCTTGTAAGGACAACAGTGTATGGGGTTAAGGCCCCACCATTCTGACTTTGGTTTTCCTTAATTACCTCCTTAAAGGTCCTATCTCCAAATGTGGTCATTTAGGAGGTTAAGGCTGCATGATAGGAATTAGGAGGAAGCATAATTCAGTTCATAACAGATGGCCAAGGGTCTGGCCTGTAGTAGATATTCAACAGCTGTTATTAGTCCATGTCTTTGTCATAGTGTGTTTCAGGGCATTCAAAAACAAAACAAGCCAGCCCAGTGGCACATGGTTGGAGTCCCAGCTGTTCTGGAGGCTGAGGCAGGAAGAGTTTGAGGCCAGCCTGGGCAATATAGCAAGACCCCATCTCAAAAACAAAATGAAACAAAAATCCCTGGTGGGGTCAAGGAAGACACCTGAGAAGTGCAGTGAAGGGACTTGGTCTCCTGGTGCTCCGGGAAAGGGTATGTGTGTAAGTGGATGATGGCTTCAACGACAGCATCTCAGACCTGAGCAACCCTAGGGGTCCTTGGAGGATACTCGTGAAGTGTAGATTCTACCTAACAGGTTGAGGGGTGCAGGCTGAGAGTCTAGATTCATTTCTTTTTGCTCATTTTGGGACTGGGGATGAGGACCTCATGCTAAATATGTGTTGTGCCACTGAACCACACCCCTGCCATGATGGCCTACATTTCTAAGTTGTTCCCTGGTGGCGGGATGTTTCTGGTCCCTGGACCTCACTTTGAGTAGCCAGGGCCTATGCTGTCTAAAACAGTAGCCACTAGCTACACATGGATGTTTCAGTTAACTAATGCTAAGAAATCCAGTCCCTCAGTTGGAATAGTTGTATTTCAAGTATATTAAATAACAGAGTGCTAACTGGGCTGAGCCATGTCTATAGGAGAGGCTGTTGGCTTTTCAGTATAGAGCTGTCTTAGTCTATGCCATTATTAGAATGTATGAAACTGGAGTGTGTGTGTGTGTGTGTGTGTGTGTGTGTGTGTATGAATGAGAGAGAGAGAGAGAGAGAGAGACAGACAGACAGAGAGAGAGAGACAGAGACAAAACAAAGACTTGTGTTGCACTGTTCTGGAAGCTGGGAAGTCCAAGGTCAAGGGGACAACATCTGGCCAGGGCATTCTTGCTGCATCATTCCATGGCAGAAGGGCAAGTGTACAAGTGCCAAAGAGCAGGGAAAGAGGCCAAACTCATCCTCTATCAGGAACCCACTCCTGAAACATTAATGGCATGAATCCATTCATGAGGACAAAGCTCTCATGATATGATCACCTCTTGAACATTCTTCCTCTCAATACTGTTGCTTTGGAAATGAAATTTCCAACATGTAACTTTGGGGGATACATTCAAACCATAGAAACAAAGCTGTATTAGTTTCTTCTTGCTGCTGTAACAAATAACCACGAACTTCATGGCTCAAAATAAGAAAAATTTATTCTCTTACAGTTAGTTCCAGGGGTCAGTAGTTGCAGATGTGACCTACCTGGCTAACATCAAGGTTTTGGCAGAGCTGGTTCCTTCTGGAAGCTCTAGGGGAGAGTCTGTTTCCTTATCTTTTCCAGCTGCCACAGGTGTCTTCCTCCTTGATCCACAGCCTATTTCCTCCATATTCCAAGCCGGCAGTGGCTTGTGCAGTCTTTTTTATAGTGCCCTATCTCTAATCCTGACTCTTCCCTATTTAAGAACACGTCTTGCTGGACGCGGTGGTGCACGCCTGTAATCCTCAGGCTTGGGGACTGAGACCAGACAATTGAAAGTTCAAGGCCAGTCTGGGCAACTTAGCAAGACCCTGTTTCAAAACAAAAAGGGCTGGATATGTGGCTAGAGCAATTGCCTTGCATGTGCATGGCTCTGGATTCCATCCCCAGCACCGCAAAAAAAGACAAAAAGAAATAGAATTTGTAGACATTCATCCTTTCCTGTGTCCCTGGGAGTTAACACCACAGAGCTTGGGTTGCTCTCAGGGACAAGTGCAGTTGAATCTTCATGAGTGTGCATTGCCTAGACCCTTTTCAAATTCAAGGAATCTTCATCTGCTTGCTCATGTCTCCTTACCTCACCTTGTAAAATTTGATGAGATAAGACAAAGTATTTAGCCTTGGGCCAACATTCCAGTTCATAGAAAGTGAACTGAAGTTCCAGAACTGTATGGGGAGAGGGGACTGCGGGGGGTGGGGTGGGGTGGGGTGGGGGTGTTGGGGGTGGTGATGGTTCCCTCGTTTTATCAGACTCTTACCTGAGGACAAGTTCATGGCGTTGGAGAGCATACTGCAGGGTGAGTCGGGGCCAGGAAGAGCACAGGGGAACTTTGGTGAATGGCTTGGTTGTGTGTGTGTGTGTGTGGTGGGCAGAGGCAGGGTGGGGGTCTGTCTGGAATTTCACTTCCTCTCTTAAAACAACCAGAACTCCTCCTGTGCCCCTGCTTTTTTTATGCCTCCTCTACCCTTTGGCATACCTAACGTGCTAGGAGTATTGGTGCCATCCCAGTGTTTTCAGTGAGGAAGTCGAAACCAGGTCCAGGGAGGTGACTTACCCAAAGTTGTGAGAGTCATCAGTGGAGTTGGCAAGATCAGGGTTCTCCTGACCCTTCTCTACTTCCTATGCCACTGCTTCCCCACCTGCAAGGGTAGAGTATTTGGCGCGGGTCTCTGCGTCCCATTATGTGGGTTCACACCATTTGACTGATGACACAGATCCTGTGAGCTAGGGGAAGGCACTCAGAACGAGCCCAGCACACACTGACTGGTGAGGCCTCTTCTAAAGCTGGAGGCACGAGGGCCATTTCTGAGTGCAGAGCTTCCCTGGTTTTTGAGCAGCGCCCATTGTGTGTCCAAAAAATGAGCGCCAACTTGATGCCACAAGTGGAAAAATCATTCCATGAAACTTTGTTTCATTCATGAAATTTTTAAAAATCTTGTATAGAATCACCTTCAGGCTATGTGTGTAAGGTGTAGGAAATGTAAATGAAGTTTGGTTTTAGACTTGGGTCTGTCCCCAAGATATTTTATCATGAAATCCAGAATATTTGTGTCCCAAGCATTTTGGATAAGGGATACTTAGCTTGTATATTCTGTGTGTCATCTCATGGGACCTGGGTTGTGCTATCATCAAAGCATCATATTTTCTAACAAAACATTTGGACATTTACATAGTTGGGAAGTGAAGACTGCAAACAGCCTCAGCACAGACTTTGCCATTAGTTGAGTTTCCTTCAAACTTAACAAAACTATTTTGAGCTCATTGAGCTTTTGGAGTTCAGGATTGTGGAGAGCCTCTGTGATGGAGCCCTGCCCTGCCCCTGTCTTGCTGAGAGGTTGAGGGGGGTGTTGTCATTCCTCTTTGTACATCAGTCTCTTTGTGAGGAGGTGGCTCAAGACCAGGTTTGGGTGGCTGTCCACATTGTGGATTCAACCAATCAAAACTGTTTGGGAGGAAAATTGTGTATATCCTGAACATGCCTAGGTGTTTTTTCTTTTCAGTCCCTAAGCAATACAGTATCACAACTATGTATTTTAGCATTTGCATTCTATTAGCTACTCTAAGTCACTTAGAGATTGTTTAAAATATTCAGGAGGACAGGTATGGTTCCTGTGCTAGTACTACATCATTTTATAGAAGGGATGTGAGCAATTATGGATTTGGGTGTCCACAGGGAGTCCTGGAACCAATCCCCCATGGATACCATCAGATAACCCTGCTGGACTGTGGTTTGTTGTTGGAAATCCTTCTTTGGTGTATCCTTGGTGTTTCCCTGTGCTTGGGTACCTCATGCCTTTGTTCCTAGAAAGTTCCACTGGTCCTATGGGGTCTTTTAGTGTTGCTTCTACCCGTTCTGCCCTTCTTCCTGTGTCCTGGTTGGCTTTCAACACCAGCCCCTCGGCCCTTGTCTTTAGCTCTTTGGGGAAATGGCTTATACCTGGTTTGGCTCAGAGTCTGGCTCAGGACTGGGCACGGTGGCTCTTTGCATTCATGGATTCAACCAACTGGATCAAAAATAATTAGGAAAAAGATTATGTATCTTACTGAACACACCTAGACTTTTTTCCTTTTCCATGTTCCCTAAGCACTGCAGGATAACAACCATACACACAGCATTTACATTTTAGTGGCCATTACAAGTCACCTAGAGGTGGTTTAGACTCCACAGGAGGATGTGCAGAGGTTCTGTGCAAATACCATGCTGTTTTTTAGAAGGGACCTGAACATAGATTTTGGAAACCCTGACTTCTGGGCTGGACTTATCGTCCTGTCCCAAATCCAGCCCACATGAGTGATCTGAGAAGCAGATCCCTTGGATGCCCAGAATGGCAGGTGTGGAGAGAATACACTCAGGGGTGGTGAGGAAGAAGACAGGCGAGGAACCCAGGGAGCACAGGTGGATGGCACGCGTGTGCATGTGCATGATGCGATGCACATTGGCTTGTGACAAGGACCTCATAGCGAGGGCTTAGGCAAGATGAAATGGAAGACCCTTGAGAAGCAGGGGAAAAAAAAGATTTAATTCCCATGTGAGAAAGAGCTGCCTAGAAGTGTGTGTACTGCCCATCAGTCAAGATTCAGGCCAGGTTAGGTTCACAGAAGGAGAAAAACCCATGGGGCTGATGACCAGGCATGAAGTGCTACACACACAGGCTGCTGAGCACACTGGAAATGGAAGGATCTGGCGAGGTGTCCAGCTCCAGTGGGGAGCTGAGTGACCTTGGGTGAGTCTCCTCTCTGGCCTCAGGCTCCCCCTTACGTGTAACCTGAGGCTTGGAACGCTCACTGTTATTCCTGTAGTCCAGCTACTTGGGAGGATCACTTGAGCCCAGGACACTTGAACAATGTAGACCCCCCCTCTCAAGATGATGATGATGATGATGATGATAATGGCAGTTGTTTGGTTATGTAGTGCAGCATAACAGATGCTGCAACATTCAGAGGCTTCAGACCACAAGTATTTGGTCACATCTCTGTGGGCTGGCAAACTGGATAGGGTGCAGTAGGGACAGGGCACATGGTGTCCATTGGGGTGGGTCAGGGGACTTGTCAACTCATACATCTGGCACTTGGCCATGTTGGACCAGCCTGGCCGGATTGGTGCTCCAAAACTGCAAAAGCAGAAGCTGCCAGGCCACCTCTTCCTTTTTATCATTTTTTTTCTTTGACAGTTTTAATGAGGTAAAATTCACATGTAGTTCACCTGTTTAAAAGTGCATATTTCAGTTATTTTTGGGTACATTTACGATGATGGGCAACCGTTACTATGATAAATCCAGAACATTTTTATGACGTCCCACCCAAAGAAACCCTTAGCCTATTGGCAGTCACTCCCAGTTTGCTTTCCCAAATTCCTGGCAATTGCTGATCTGCTTTATGTCTCTATGGATTTGCCTGTTCTGGACATTTCTACAGATGGAATCATACACTTTATGACCTTTTGTGTCTGGCTTCTTTCACTCAGCATCATGTTTTTAAGATTCATCCAAATTGTGGTCTGTATCAGTGCTTTATTCCTTTTTATGGGCCAAATAATATTCCATGGTGTGAATGTGTAGACATTTACTCATTAATCTGTTCATGGGCATTGGGGATATTTGCACTTGGTGGCTATTATGAATAGTGCTGCTGTGAACATGTACACACACCAGTTTTTATGTGAATGTTCATTTTCAGTTTTCTTGGGAGAGATTTCTAGGAATGAAATTATGAGTCACATGGTAACTGCCAGACCTTCTTAAGGTTTTAACCTGGACCAAGCAGAGTATGGTGTGTGCTGCATTCTCTTGACTAAAGGGAGTCACATGCCCAGTCCGGAGTTGAGGGGGTCTGATAAAAGGACCTACTTATCCAGAGTGGTTTCATCAGGGTCTTCATGTAAAGTCCTTACCATGGACCTTAAGGCAGTATAGGTGCTCAATAAATGTAATTCCCTGTTGTTACTCCTTTTCACTAAAAATAATGATACCAGACTGGGGCAGTGAGGCGAAAATAAACTGTGGGACTTAGATCTTCATCCATTAGTCGCCAGCCTGAGAGCAAATCCATCACCAGTGTCTCAGGGATTATGGGCTCACTGCAGATTAGCCAGTGACAATGATCAGGCAGGCAGTGAGAACTGTAAAGGCTTCTGAAGATGGGAACTATCCCAGCACTTAACAAGATGGCTAGAAGGCAGTACATGTTCCTTCTAGAAAATAGGATATTCCAGGGAAAAGTGTAAGAGAAAAATTTGTCTGTCCTTCTATTTATCAGAGAGAACTATTCGTAATATTTTGGTTTCCTTTCTCCTAGTATTCTTTCTGTGTATCACATGCATAAGTGTGTGTTTGTGTGTATAATTTTAATAAAACTAAAATTAAGATCATAATGTATGCAGTTAATATACTTCATTTGATCATTTTTTTAATTAAATTTGGAGAATCTCACCCATCTTTATGCTATTCAATACTGGTTTTTAATGGCTGATTCTCACAAATACACGTGTGCATGTGTGTGTTTCCTTTTATTTACTTTTTGAGATTTACTTTATTTTTTCTTTTTTGAGGTGAGGGTGGAATCCAGGGCTCAGGCATGCTAGACAAGCACTTTTCTGCTGAGCTCCGCCCAACCTTGGGTTCACTTCACAGCGTTGTCCGGCTGGCCAATCTACATGTACATGCCTCAGGAGACCACGGCCCAGGTTGAGGTCTAGAGTGTTGCAGCACCCAGAAGACTCCCTGTGGCCTCTTCCAGTTTCCAGCCCATAACTTTCCCTTGATGTTGAATTGACCCTCAGTCCGTTTATACTCCCTCATTACTGGACACTTAGGTTGCTTCTAATCTCTTGCTCCTGTAAACAGTGCTGCTATGAACTTCTTGTACACGCACACATTCGTCTTCTGTGATTGCTTCCTTGGGAAAAACTTTTAGAACCTGTGAAACAACAGATCAGAGGATATGAACATACTGCAGTATCTCAGTTGAAGTGCTATGTCCTTATCAAACATCTTTCCTAGTTCTGCTGTTCAGAATGACTTTTTCCCTGCATGGTGTTCCAGAGTACTTTTCTTGTATAGAAAAATCACAGTATTGTGTTAATGGGCCCAACTTGGTTCCAGTGCTTGGCTTCAAAACTAGAACTTTAAGAGCAGACTGTGAGTGCCTTTGTGTCCCGTTTACTTGGAGATAAGATTTAAGTAGCAGACACTTCAGCGTTAATCAAAACCAATTAAAACTGCGTTCACTTTTACAGTAAATAGGACTAACTGCAGAACCAAGCAGAACTCGTACACCCATCTTTAGGTGCTTCTGAAATTATGTGGTTGAATGAGTTAATAAATGAGAAAAGGTGTTTTAAAAATCCCCACCCAACTCAGCAAACGAATGGGCCAAACTAGAGTGATTGATTTTGTCACTTTTGTTTTTCACTGGAGCCCTCACATCCCTTACTGGGATAAGTCCAGTGGCTTGATCTTGAAATGGCCTGTCACCCAGGGGCTTGCTTCTGTATAAAAGTCTGGTGAACACATTCCTGCTGTTGTTCCATCACACTACGTGGTGCCACTGTTGAAGATGGTCCAGTAAGGTTGTGGGGGTGGTGGAGCCTGCCTACTGCTCACTTCTCCCCTCTGTGATGCCCTTGTATGCCCAGGTTCCTGCTTGGGTCACAGCAGAGTGTTAAGGGGAAAAAGAGCCCACTCCCTCCCTGCCAGGCTTGACTGAAGATGCCCTGTGCAATGCTGCCTAAAACTAACTTTCCCTGCTTCTCATGGCAAGAGAAGTTATGGACTCAGCCATGTCCTCTCCCTTTCTCTCTGGAAGGAGGCCACTTTTCTATGAGGTGAGACAGATTTTCAAGGATATTAAAAACACAAATGATCTTGTGCTTTTAGGACAGTGGGGCTGTCAGAGGGGCTATCATTTGTCATCGACAACTATTTCAGTAAGAGGCTTTATGGCATGCTCTGCCTTTGCGTAACTGATAGGAGCCATTTCAGGTGTCTTCATAGGAGCAGAAGATTGGCTAGGTGGACTGGAGTGCCTAGCTTGGACTTTAACAGAAGCTGCTAACTTGTTAAGATGCCCATTATTGGCTGTTTATAGTTATAGTCTCGCTATTCTCTGTTAATTGTGAAATAAAACCATATATATCTACCTGTGTCTATGTGTATCCTTATATGTATAGAGGATTTGTTAACATTTTATAAAAGATACCATTGAAGAAATATTAAAGGCCCACAGTGTTACTGGATCTGTGGAAATAAAATGCATGCATATGCCTGGGGTGTATCTGATGAAATATCCCTTATTCCACTTTTTTATTTTTTTTTTTGGTGGGGGGGATGTGGTACTGGGGATTGAATCCAAGGGTGCCCTCCCACTGAGCTGAACTTCAGCCCTTAGAAACAAAAAGGCTGGCCTTGAACTTGCAATCTTCTTGCCTGGGTTTCCTGAGTATCTGGGATTAAGGTGTATATCTCTGCACCCAGCTGTTCCACAAATATTAAGAACTTTTCTGTCTACTGGGAATTCTGAAATGAGCCAGTGCCCTCATGGAATACAATTTAATGCCTAGTTTTTTGTTTTGGTTTGTTTGCTGGAGCTTGAACCTAGGGCCTTACACATTCTAGGCAAGCACTCTACCACTGAGTTGCACCCGCACCTGCTTCTTAGTTTAAAAACCTTTTTAAGGGGCCAGGGCTGAGGTTCAGGGGTACAGACAGCACTTGCCTAACGTGTGTGAAACACTGGGTTCAATCTCCAGCACCACATGAAACTAAAGGTATTAAAAACCTTTTTAAAAATCAGGTAAGTTGTTTTCTAGCTTTTTCTTAAAACAGCCTGAACCATGCAAAACAAATTGTTCATTTCTATGTAATCCTTGACCTAAAAGATGTGCACCTGAGTAGAAATTAAGAGATAAGACTGGAATATGACTGGGGAAGAGCTTGTTTATTTTTCTTATCTGAAGTGAGATAAAAGAATATCTCCAAATGGGCCAGTTTCCAACTTGGACCATGTACACAAAGCATCTCATTCCAGGGCAAAGAGAGCGAGTAAATCAAATAGAGAAGTATTTTGTTCATGTTTATTTTTTCTACAAGTGTGATGTAAAACTTTTAAAATGTGCAGAAACAAGCAACAGCCACGTGCAAAAGTAGCTGTTTTTGCAAATAAAAATGCTTCCCAGAAGCATGACAAATGCAAGACTAACAGGGGTCCCGCAGTTCCAACGAGACACGTGGTTCTCATTAGCCGTCTCCCTCCTGTTTTACATCTAGGTCTTCCGGTACCAACCCAAAAAGTCATTTCTCCCGAGGCCACGAGTAATCCCCACCGAGCCTGCCCTTCCCCCTTCTGCTAACAGCAGTTCCAACAGCTCTCGGAGGGGAGGCGGCAGATAGAGCCTGCACAACGGGGAGGAGGCTGGGAAGCCCTCAGACTTGGCTTCAGCCGTCGTGGGTCTGACCTAAGGCTCCGAGTGACCTTGGCCTGGTCCTCGATTTCCTCCTATTAAATGTTTGGTTCGGAGAATAAGGGTTTCGGCTTTCCACATCTCCTCGTCAAGCAGGATGCTCGAATGGTCTTGAAAACCAGGGATTCTCCACGGGGCGGCCATTCTGCCCTTCACCCTCCGGGTCGTCGGCAAAGGCTGAAGAACCCGGGGCAGGGGAGCTCCGGGTGTCGGCGGGTAGATACAGGGATGGCGCCTGTCTACGACAGAACGCTCCTGCCCGAGCGCCCCGGCGCCGGCGCTGAGACCGCCCGCCGACGGGTGTGCTCCGCGGGCTCTTGGGCGTCTCAGCTGGGATGACAGCTCCCGCCGGAGCTTCCTCCTCTACTCGCGGCCCGGGGGCGCGTGGGCATGCAGACCCCGGCTCCGCGCCCGTTCCCCTGGAGACGTAGAGGCGACCGCGCCGGCTGAGATCCTCCGATGACCCCTCAGCGAGCAGAGTCAGTGCGGACGCCGAGTCCCCTCGGCCCCAGGAACCCCGGGCTCGGAAAATTTGGCAGCTTCTCTCTCTCGCACAATTCTCGCCCCGCAACTCACACACTGAGAAGGTTCGCTCTCGCGAGGAGGAATTTTCCTCCCCACGTACCTCAGGCGGCCTCTTGGAGGGTCTGGGTTTAAGGGCTCCGCGCGCGCGTATGCGTCGGAAAGCTCCGCCCACCTAGCCCAGACAGGGGTGGGGCCTCCAGGCAGTGGCAGTTGTCCCGCCGAACCGCCTCCCAACTGCTCCCTTGACCGGGCGGCGGATTGGGGCGGCGCGGCTGGGCCAATGCGCCTGCGCGCGCGTGCGCGAAAGAGGGGCGTGGCGCGTGTGCGGCCCCGCCCAGGCCTGGCGTCTCTGCCCGCCCTATCTCCCAACTTCCTCAGCGTGGCGCCGACGCTGCGTGCGGCGCGGGTTACCCAGAGTGCTCCGCGCGGGGGCAGCTCACTGGAGTTTGGTTCTCGAGGCGGCGGCAGCGGCGGCGGCGGCTCCGGCGGCTCCTCCTCCTCCTTCGGTGGCGGCGGCGGCCCGGGCCCGACCCCCGGCCCCGGCTCCCCTCTCCGCCACCCCGCGCGCCCCCACCTACCCCGGCGCCGCGGGGAACATGCGGCTCCGCTCCCGGAGGCCGGAGAGTGAGTGACCCCCGTCCCCCGCCTCAGCCCGCCCGCCCGCTGGCCCGGCCGCTCCCCCCCGCCTCGCCCAGGCAATGACAGCGGCTCCGGCGTCTCCGCAGCAGATCAGGGACCGGCTGCTGCAGGCCATCGACTCCCAGAGCAACGTAAGTACCCACCGCGCAAGCAGGGACGGAGGCCGCGTGGGCCCGGGACCCTCCCCCTCCCCGTGCCCCTCGCCCGTAGGGCTTCAGGGGACTCGCCTTGAGCCCCTCTCCCTCCGAAAGGCGCTGCCATCCCGGTCTCTCGCTCCCCAGGCCCGGGCCCAGGGCAAGTCGGGTAACCCGGCGGCTCTCGGTACGTGAGGCCGAGGCTTCCGTGCGGCCTCAGCGAAGGGGGCAGATAAAGACTGAGGCCAGAGCTTTTCCTTTCCTTCTCCTTCAGCTCTGCGACCCTGGTTGCTCCTGACGGAGCTCACCTGCCTTGCCCTACCCCTGGGACTCGAGACCCCCGGGAAGCCTTCCCGGCGGGGGGGAGGGGAGGAAGGAAGACTGCGAAGCAACTGGTGTCCGGGGTATGACTCCGGGGAGCCTGTGTCTCCCGTGTCTCGGCTTTCTGGGTGATCAGGGAAGTCCTTTTTCTCTTTTCCCGACTAGAAGCACCTTGACTTCGGAGGGAACACCCGCCTGCTCTGCCCCTAGCTGGGCTCCCAGGGCCCCTTGAGAGAGACCTTCTCCTCCGTTCTGGGACTAGACATACCTTTGCCAAATCCCTCTTGAGGTCACTACCTAAGAAAGATGATTCTGTGGCGGGTGGGATCCTTCCTGTTGTCTTTCTGGGCCTGAGTGCTCATTGCGTCCCTGACCAAGCCAGAGGTTGGCTTTTTGGTGGTGAATTAGAGATGATTGTTCTCTCTCCCATTCACCCAAGAACTCTGCTTCCATCGTTTCTTACCCCAACTTGGGGTCTTAGCCTGGTGGTTTGTGGACCCCTTCAGGGTTAACTCCAGGGGGTCACTTTCTCAGGTGCCCCATTGCTAAGGCTACTGTTTATAGAAGTACCTCTCCCTCTTCCTTCCAATAGTGCAGGGGAAAACTTAGGATGTTTTCATACTTTCTCCAAGGTTTTGTTGGCAATAGGTGCCATTTTTTCCCTGTGGCAGGAGCAGGGCAATAGGAAGATGCAGTGGTATCCAGGCATTTACTTGGAGACCAGGAAGTGGCCATTGAGATCACTTTTTAACATGCTGGAGATGGAAGAAAAAATTGTCTTGGGCCTTGCCAGGTAACTCAGGTTTCTCTCACTAGATGAGCTTTTGCTTTTCCTTTACATGAGTTTGCTGATTATTCTTAGCAGTGTGCTTTACTCTGGTGTTTTTGGAATAATTCACTTTGATTTGTTCAGTCTTGGTAGAAATTGAGGGGTTATGATCTTTGTAAGGTCGTGGTTGCTGTATCTTAGTAATTCCTCATCTTCAGGCCCCATTAAGATTGACTTGATGGTAATTGTCTTAACAAATGTTACAGACATTTTTGTTATGACTTTGGGGGTGGAGTAGGCACAGGCTATATAAAACCTTCTGGAAGGTCCTTTTTGCAGTAACTGGTGCTGCTGCAGTTCCAAGATTGAAATATTAAGGGATGAAACAAGTGACGTGGGAAAGGAGACTTGGTGACTTTTGCTTCTTTCTTGGAGCCAGCAGTGTGATTTCTTGAATTTCATGTGCTTGCTTCCTTTTTTGAGACTGTGAGACCTGAAACATTAGCACCGACCCTTAATGCCAACTACGAGAGCCTTGGGATCTGAAGATACTTTGACATGCAGTCATGATGTTGTAGATTAGGTGAAGCAGTGATCTCAGGGATTTCAGTGTTGTGTAAGACTCTAACCTAAAGGGTCCCTAGAGTTGGAAAGGGAGAGGAGGAGGAGGAAACAAACCTTAATTTCCTGTGTCTTTGCATGTACAAAAATGTTAAATTCAAATAGATCCATGGATATGTCTCGTGGTTTGGAATTCCCGTGTCATATGGCTTAATTGGGGGGACTCTAATGATAAGTGTGGGTTAGATTCTACTAACCTAAGGGTGGTAGCTGGAATTGGGAAAATGTTTCTTTGTGAGCAGTGCCTCCTTTAAATGCTGCCATTGTAGGACCATCTGTGAAGATAGTTAAGTGCCATTTGACAGGAGCATGACTTTGAGTGAACGGTAGGAGGTCAGAGAGTTTGGATTGTCCACGGTTGTTGGCGGAGGAGACCCAAGAGCCCAGAGTGTCTTTCTCTGCAGTTTCTCTTGGATTTCTTTAGGCTCAGTAAGAAAAGAGTGCTAGCACACAGTTCTCTTCTCGGCCTTGCCCACTTATGAACTCCAGCACAGGGTAATTGACACATACTTAAAATGTTCACGGAGAAAAGGAAGAAGGGAAAAAAAAAAAAAAACGGGGACAGTGTTGAAGAGCCAACACTAAAATTAAATGTCTTCTGAGAGAAGCAACAGAGAATTGTGTCATGTAATGCTTACCTTTATGGGCATGCAATTATGGTTAACAAACCTAGCTGTTGCTTGAAAAATCAGTGTTGGGTCACTAATATCCACAAGTATCTGAAAAGTTAAGTACAGAAAATAATGTCACTTACTGACCATCTCCTTGCTGAAGGAGTCTCAGGAAGAAGCTGCTTTTTTGTTCTAACTTTTATTCTCTGGAGTATTTGAATTTCTATAGCAGTTGACTCAGAGTTTGTAATTTTTGCCCATTCTCTAATACAGTAAATCCTCCACTCTCCTTTCCAAAAGGCATCTAAGAGTTTTTCAGAATAATTGGAGCCTTACGTTTAGCTGTGTGTGTTAATCCAGGGTGTTGAAAATCTCTCTGAAGAGCGATGTGCTTTTACTTGTTCCCCTTAATTTTTGTGCATTGTGGGTGAAGTTGAGTAGTGTGTCTAACTTTTGCACAGAAATGACAGCCCCCCATGAAGTCTCTTTGGCAGGTGATTAGGTTCCCGTTTGTATCAGATGCTCATTATTTCATAAAAATTCAGGCCTTGTCTTCCTGATAGAATGCAGATTCCTTAGAGATGTTTCTTTTCTTGTCTTCTTCCAGAGTGGAAGCATTAGGCTTGTGTTCTGCATTGCTAGTTCAACTGACTGAACACTAGGAGCCCTCTTGGCCCTAAATACTAGGAGCTATATCTGAGTCTCCATTTTCCCAAAAAGTCCTGGTGACTGCTATGTGTCCTGAAGTCTACTTGTGGAATATTCTAATGCAGAACTTGGGGAGAATGAAAGACTCACAGGTGACTGGAAATCTCTGTAAAACTGGGGAACATAGATGTCATGTTATGGTTGAAAGACTTAGCTTTTCAAGGAATGGCTGGACAGAGACAGTGGAGGGTATCCTGCATACCCTTGAACAGCTAAGAAAGCACAGGGCAGGGCTTGCTAGATGAAGGTGTGTGTCTCTCTGTTTAGAGCAGTGAGAGACCAGAGAAGGTTCTGCTGAGAAGAGGGACTTGCATAGCTTTTGATATCAATATTGTTGCTTCCCTACTGTCAGGCTCTGGAGCAGGAAATCTCAGAAGCTCCTTTATTCCTCATAGCCTGCAGGGATCAGTAACTAAAAGGAGGTAAGCAAGGGGCTCGTAAAGACTTGCAAGAAGGGTCATTTTCCTACCTAGGAATCTGAAGATTAAGACATTGCTTGTCTCAGATGCCCTGCGGGTTCCTTGTCTGCAGAGTAGGACTGGGAACTGGTGTACTTATTCCAGACCCAGGATGAGATTCTGGAAGTGGTAGCAGAGGCTGGCTTGAATCATTCTAGAGGTTTTTTTGTTTTAAATAACTGTATAAGGTGTATTGTGTGAACTTTCTCAAATCACAGATTTCTAAAGAGAAGTGGACACTTTACATTAATTTGTATGGCATCTTAGCAAGAGTGTTCTGCTTCCTCCCAACAGTCCTACAAAGGGAGATGGAGTAAAACCGGTCTCCCCCCTTGGCAAGTGTGGAAGCCAACATTATAGTAATATTAGGGGCCATTCAATGAGTGTCTCCCATGACCACAAGAGGACAAGTTGCTGTTGTTTCTTAACGTCAGGTAACTGGCTCAAAACGAGGTGACCAACTCAAAGTTAGGGACTTACCCAGAATTATTAAATAACAATGTTTGTGACCCTAAACACTATCATGTTGCTGTTGAGAGATGGAAAAAAGAAGAGACATGGTGGGGGGCAAGAAAAGTAGGGAGGCAGTGCATTTTCATAGTGGCCCTGATAGGGTGCTAGTGCCTCTCAAGCACCCTTTCCATACTGCTCCTTTTCACTGTGAGGGCACACGTGTTGATCTGATGTAGTGATTTCATGGGCTGGGTGTATTTCCTGAGTAAGGAAGACCTATATGAGATTAGAACTTGGATTAGATTTACCTGTGATAGATCTAGAAGGATGAGGATACTAGGTGACCTATCTTTTGAGCATCTTAAGGTCTTTGTCATAGAGTGTCCTGAGCGGTATCATGGTGACCAATGTGAGATTTTTCATGAGTCTTGTGTTCTTGCTTTACTTTCTGCTTCAGGATGATAGCACTTTTGCCAGGTGCAGGGGTACTTACCTGTAATCCCAGAGGCTCAATAGGCAGAGGCAGGACGATCACAAGTTCAAAGCCAGCCTTAGCAATACCCTAATAAAATATAAAACACCCTAAGCAATACCCTGTATAAAATATAAAAAAGGGCTGGGGATGTGGCTCAGTGATAAAGCGCCCCTGGGTTCAATCCTTATACCACCACCAAAAAAAAAAAAAAAAAAAAAAGAAGAAGAATAGTACTTTTAAATTAATTCCTTTCTTTGTTCCTGGTACTGGGGATTAAACCCAGCAGTGCTTTTACCACTGAGCTACATTCCCTTTTAATTTTTTATTTTGAGACAGGATCTTACTAAGTTGCCCTGGCTGGTCTTGAACTTGGAATCCACCTGCTTTACCTTCCCCAGTTGCTGGTATTACAGGGGGTATATCACCATGTCTGGCAATAGCTCTTTTTTTTTTTTTTTTTGGGGTATCAAGGATTGAACACAGGGGTACTTAACCACTGAGCCACATCCCCAGCATCCCCCACCCATCCACACACCTTTTTTTTTTTCTTAATTTTAAGACAAGGTCTCACTAAGTTGCTGAAGCTGGCCTAAAACCTCCTCCCGCCTCAGCCTTCCAAGTTGCAGGAATTAACATGAACCACCACTCCAGGTCCAGCAATAGCATTTTTAATGTTAACCTAAAATGCCATCCATCCTGCCCAAAAAAGAACTCATATAAAGTATAGAATTAAAGACTGTTGATTCTGACTTCTTAAGCATATTAGAGGACATGAAACCTAGGCATGAGAATTCTGCCTGATCTCCCCAGTTTCCCAAATTCATGACATTCCTGTCTTTGCTTTCTATACCATGGCCGCGTGTGTTAGAAGAGCAGTGTGCTGTTTAGGACTTCGGGAAATAGGGAAGTAACAAGTGTGGCTTGGGAAACAGGTGTAAGTCCTTGTTTGTGACTCATTCTGTCCCTGAAAAGGTGGACTTAACAATCTATTCTCATGGAAATTTCTGAGTATGTTGCCTTGGCTAGAGGTCCCAGAGGCCTAGAGGACTATCCCAAGACCAGCCTGTGGAAAGGAAAGTTTGTCCTGGATACAGATATAAAAAGGGACCAGTAATTACCTTGGCTCCTGGGCTCAAGATGCACACCTCAATGGTGTCAATTTCAGGGTTAGGCTCAGGGGGCTGCTGTTCTTATCTGTCCTTGTGAAGATTATCTAGAATGGGCTACAGTTTGACTTCTAGAAGACTGTGGCTCAGTGGTGGGGGCCTCCTTTTGGAAGCCAGGTCCTGTGTCATGCTTCTTCTTTTTATTCATGAGGGTGGGCTGCCCTGAGTCTACCTGGTTCCTTTGGGGCCCAGTGCTAGTTGTCAGAATGGGTGACTGAGTTTGTGGTTTGGCAGTTGGCAACTGAGGCAGTGCTTTTTCAGGGTAGCCTTGCTAGCATCCGTGCTTGGGGCACACTTCCGAAATCACTCCTTTGACTCTTGGGGCATATGTGTAGATTCAGTGTGGTGATCCCGTGAAATGCGGGGCGGTGGGGGGGGCATTTCCTGAGTAAGGAAAACCTACCAGTGTTCTGTGTTCTGTTTAAAAGTATTTCCCGGTGAATTTCAGGCCATGGAGTTCTCTGCATCACCAAAGGATATACGCTATTTATGGAGAAATGCAGTAAAACTGAAAAGGATGGCTCAGTAGTTGAATAGACTTCTAGCAAGTGACTATGATGCTGAGTGTGGAAGATGCAGACCTGAAGACACCAGACCCTGCCCTCTATGGACCTGGAGCCTCACAGGGAGGAGGGCAGAAATAAGAGTGTGTGAACGTTGTGAGGTAGTGTGGGGACAGGGACAGCCTGACAGGTCTGCAGCTCCTGAGTCTAAATGGAATGGTTTTTCCTGTGTTGTCTTTGAACATAATTCTGCATTCTAAAGAGCCTCAAATGGCTTTCTGGAATGTTCCATCATTTGTGAGTTCAGAATGAGAAGTTCTATATGCTGGTGGAGGTAATCATCTCTTGGTTTGTCTGTGGTATGAGGGAAACAGAACTGGAAGGAATAGCTGGCATTTCATCGAGTAGTCCTCTTAGCCATGGAATGGGGAGCTCACAAATGTCAAGCTCTGTGAGTCCAACTGAGGCATCTGCCCCCAAGAAAATGTGAAGGGCCTGGGATGGATTTGAGGTGTTGGTTTGGGGGTTTTTGTTGTTTTTGCTTTGTGAGACAGGATCTCTCTGTTGCCCTTGCTGGTCCTGAACTCAAATGATCCTCCTGCCTCAGCTTCCCAAATAGCTGGCCCTAAGGTTTGCAGTATTTGAAGTGCTGTTGTACCCTCTGAGTGGCCCTTTGGGGTAAACCTAGGGTGGGGAAGGAGGGAATTTTTGCAAGGAAAGCCCCTTTGCACTTGGGGACATCCTAGATTATTGTCAGAGCTGGCTTCAGACATTCCAAGGCCACCAGATGAGGAGCGACCTCCCTCTAGAACCTTGGACTCTGGGGCCTTCTGGGTTCCCAGAGATTGTGTGGTTCTGTATAGAGCCTGTTAAAAGGTGAAGGATCATTGTAGATGATGTGCCAGCTGCCCTCTGGGGATTTACTTCTCAAGGACTGCTGGGCAGATGGGGTTAAAGGCCTCTGAATGCTACATGGACTTCGACAGAGTTTCCTGTATTCATCCATTGAAGGCAAATGAATCTTGGAAAGCTTTAAGTGGCTTATCAGAAGGTTCCCTCTGAACTCATCAGGTAGGCATGGAGTCCCTTGTGCTATCATTGGTTTCCTCTGCTGGGCAGCAGCAGTCATAAAGTAAGTTGGACAGCTATCTTTTATTGGGTATTTGTTATGTGCCTATGTAACATCTGATTGGTTCTTCATTCCTAAAGAGAGGTGTTCCATCTTCATTTTAGGGACTAGGGAGGAATTTTTGTCACAGATGAGGGACAGAAACACTGAGTCTAAATATGGTACTGGGTGGCTTGTCTCAAAAAGACCTGAGGATATAGCTCAGTAGTAGAGTTCTTGTCTAGCATGTGCAAGGCCCCAAGTTCAGTCTCTATAAGTACACAATTCAATATTCCTGCTGACACAACAGATGTTTATTGGTGTTGCTGGGGGCAGGTGTATAGATGGGGTCTCATGTATTGCCCAGGTTGGCCTGAAACTCCTAGGCTTAAGTCAATCTTTTGCCTCAGCCAAGTAGCTGAGACTACCATTAGCATATGCTGCCATGCCTGGCTTGACTACAGGTCTTGTCAATATCATTTTCCATGGAATTGCAGGCTTCTTAATAATGGAGCATGAGTTACTCCCCAAATGTATAGAACTTCCACAGCATGTCTATACTCATGTGCTTATTGATCTCGATGTGAATGAGGCTGGCCTGGAAATGGCTTATCTTTGCTAACTGAGCAGGTCCTAGGTGTTGGCAGTATTCAGTACTTCATGTACATTCAAAATATAAAAATGGGAGGCAGGCACTGATAAGGAAAAAGGTTCAGTGGACATAGGGCTAGAAGGAATCAACCTGGGATTGGAATTTGGCCCACCTACTGGCTGCCTCCCATGTCACCTGTGAGATGTCTGTGGGTACATGGAGTGCAAGTAGTCCAGTTTCCTGCCTGGGCCAGATCCTTATACCAGATTTATCTATGGGACATTTTAAACCAAGCTAGAAAGAAAGTTGCGTAGGTTGAGTATTCCTTATCCAAAATGCTTGAGAATAGAAGTGTTTCTCTATCTTGGGAGTTTTTCAGATTTTGGAATTTTACATTGTCTATTGGTTGTCATGAATGCAACAACAGAAACACTTGGAAATCTGAAAAGATGCAAAATTCAAAAATTTTAAGTCTTGTTTTGGTGCTCAGAAAGTTTTGGATTTTGTAGCTCTTTGGGTTTTGAAGAGACATTCAGACTGTCCATGAAAAATTCTGTGCTTCCTCTTAAACTAGCTGAGAAAGAGGTGTGAGGTGTTTTTCCTTTTTGACTCTTGACTGGCCTTTTACCCCTGACAGAGAAGATGGTCTTTGAGCTGAGTTCCCTGCCAGTCTATCGTCCCTGGAGTTACTGTTCAAATGCTGCCTCGAGGCTGGGGTGTGGCTCAGTGGTAGAACACTTGGCTAGCTACCATATGCAAGGCGCAGGGTTCCATCCCCAGTACTGCCAAAGGATGGGGGCTAAGGGGTCCTACCTCTACCTTCTGTCCTTGGCCCCCTTTTTCGCTCTTGTGACAAAACATGAGATTTCTGAACATACACACTCTGTGTTTTCATTTGGTAAGGCCAGAATGTGGGATGCTGCTTTCTCCAGGCCACATCCATGGTTACTGCAGGGTGATTCCTGTGCTGTATGCAATGTGATTTTGAGGTGGTTGGTTGTGGCTGGCCTTGACTCTGCAAACACCAGCATTTGGAGAGTTACTGATAGGACTCAGGCACTTATGACTGGGGCCCATACAAGGACACTAGTCAGTGGCCTGGCAGTCCTTTGCCATGTCCTGGTGGCCCTGGTGGTAGGACCTTCAGTATAGATAGCATGTTTTTCTGTTCCCTACCCATACCTCCAGTCAAATGGACTCACTGAGTAGCCACTTACTTGATGGTTCTCATTGGAAGGGAAGATGTGGCCACTTCAACCTGAGCTGCTGATGTGAGGGAAAGCCATTGAGGAGCCTGTGGTACTGATGTGTAGGTATATCAAATAAGAACAGTTTACCCTTTTGGCTGATTAGCTCACATTGTTTCTTTGGCATTTAGTTAGCTGGTTGCAGGCAAAGCGTCTCTCTTCACTTCCTTTACTAATTCTGTGGCTCATTCAGTCGCATAGCCCTGTGCTATGTGGGATAGCTTAGACACAAGGAGCTGATTGTCACTGATCTCAGGTTATTCTGCATCCTCATTAAACATCTTCCTGACTCCTTCCCAAAAGGCCCCTTGTGCCTTCGCTGGGCTTTGATTAAATTAGCTAAGGAGGTTGTCCCTGAGAGCCCTAAAGGTCCTGTTAGCAGTTGATGGGATATTGGAGCTGATATCCCTGGGTGGGTGCTGATTTAATCATTTCTCCAATGTGATATCGACAGCAAATAGTTGGGCCCAGTGCTGGGCCTGGAGGAGTTGCGTCAAGAAGGCAAAATAGGAGCAAATGAAATGTAAGGTCTGGGTTAAGTAACAGGGTGGTTTGGTTGGTGTTTGGTCACACTGTGGATGTCTCAGTGCTTCTGTTCCAAGTGAACCGCAGACTGAATTTGCCTGTAGTCACCCTTGGGTACCTTTTTGTTAATTTGTCTTAACACAGATGCTTTTGGGTTGCAGAATTGGAACTCATCATGGACTGAGAAGTGTCTTGCAGGGTGTTTTCACCTTGACTGACAATCTCTCCTGAGGCTTAAGAACTGCCTAAAACTGGCCTGTTTGGGGAGGCACTATAGTAGGCATGGTCAGGTGACATGAGCCTCCAAACCCGCCCCCCACCAGGGCATGGGGTAAACTAAGCAAGAGCTATAGCTTATCCAGGCTTATGGGCTCTGGTTGAGGCCCAGGAGGTCTGGTTGGGTCTGATTGTCTACTCATTTCCTCTTGTGTGTCCCCTCCCACTGATGAACCTGGGTAGCCAGAAGCTGCTATCTAAATTTCTGGGCCTGGCTTCTTCCCTGAGGTTAATGAGCACATAAAGGTAGGGACTGTTCCCCCTTTTCTTAAATGTTGGCAGGCTGGCAGTGACAGAAGTGCGCCACATGTTGACTGTTAGGCTGGTCTTTCAGAAAAAGGTTTGTGAATGCGTACTATACCATCACGTCTGTTTTAAAGGAGTGTCTTTTCAGGCATCTAAGTTCACATTTTGAAAATGGTGACAAGAGAGAAATAAGCCATTGGATGCAGGAGCCTAACTTCATCCTGAAGGGCATAGCGTCAGCTTTGCTTTTCCAGTGTTTGCAAGTTTTCTGCAAATGCATGTAACCATTTCCCAAAATGCTATTTGGGATTGAAATTGAGGTGGGGGAAAAATGGTCTATTTTGTATTTAGGTGTTTGTGTTTGTGTGTGTGTGTGTGTGTGTGTGAGAGAGAGAGAGAGAGAGAGAGAGAGAGAGAGAGAGAGAGAGAGAACACCACATAAGAGACAGCAGCTCTAGGTTCTGACCTGAAGGCTAAGCAATTGTAGAGAAAAAACTCTCATGTTGAAACTCCTGGACAGCACTCTGCCTCAGCTTGGAGGGGGTTTGAGGGGGTCCTTGTAAGAAAGTAGCAATATTCTTGGAAAGTTTCCAGAAGAAGCAGGGTCTGCTATGCAGGCAAACAGTGGGTGCTCCCAGGCAACCACAGACAGTAGCATGGAAAGGGTGAGAATTCTGGTGGGAAGGGATTGGGGCATCTCCAGCAATCTGGTGCGTTTGACAGGTTGTATTTGCAGCAGATGCTACAGTAGAAGACTTGAGCATTACCTCTCTGAGCATGCTGCCATCCTCTTGAGGAGTTAGGGGGTGTGGCTGGGTAGGTGCCTGCTTCTCTTTCTGGGGATGCCACTCCTGTGTTAACACCACTGACAAGGTTTTCTCTCTCTGCGCAGTGGACTCCACTAAGTTGGGAAATAGGAAGTGGCATCATTTACTTTATCAGATGAATTGACCTCAGGCACCAGTTTGCCTCTTACATTTTTCACTTTTTTGGGGGGGGGGTACCAGAGATTGAACTCAGAGATAGTCAACCACTGAGCAACATCCCCAGCCCCATTTTGTATTTTATTTAGAGACAGAGTCTCACTGAGTTGCTTAGTGCCTCGCTGTTGCTGAGGCTGGCGTTGAACTCACAATCTTCCTGCCTCAGCCTCCTGAGCTGCTGGGATAACAGGCGTGCCCCACTATGCTTGGCTCTGTGTTTGTCACTTTCAAGTTGTCTTCCTGGTTCTGTGCTTGCCGTGGGTTGGTGCTAAACCAACTAAGTAGCAATGATGCAGCCTAATGAGTGGTACTCGACCCCTGGTCCCTTGCATCTTGCTGCATTGGCCTTACAGTTCTTGCCACACCCGCTTCCAGTGATGTCTATTTCCCTCTGAGATTTTGCCTTGCCCAGCACTACTCTGCATCCTCCTTGGACCTGAGAGGCTTTCTCCAGGTGCTCTCAGAGTCCTGGCTCCATGGCGCCTGGTAATAGGCTTTCCAGCAATGCATCCCATGTTGGGCATTCAAGCAGCTCACTTCAAATTGAGTGTGCCTTTCTTACTCCTGCCCTCAGCATGTTGGTCTGTGTCCATCATGCTTATCCACAAAGCTGTGGGTTACCCTATAGCCATCCTGTGCTTCCCCTTTCCTTCAAGCTGGATCTTGCAGAGAGGGCACAGAATGAGGGTAGTCCATGTCCTTCCCTTTATACCTCTTCTTTTCCAGTGTCAGACATGGTGTCTGCAAACCCAGATTGGGGTGTTTCACTTCCTCTGATGGGGTCCTGTTCTTAACTGGATAGTCTCAGCTCTTTCTAAATGGTATATAATGGAAAAGTAAGTGTGTGTGTGTGTTGCATTTCTGAGGAATAAACCCAGGGGTGCTTTACCACTGAGCTATATCCCCACGCTTTTTATTTTCTATTTTGAGACAGGGTCTTGCTAAGTTGCCAGGGCAACTCTTAAGTCTCTGAGATGACAGGCTTGCACCACTGCATGCGCCTTATGGTGGGGTAGATAGTCTTTCTCTTTGGTAGAAGACTTGGACAGAACTGAATTGGAATCTTGACTCTGTTATTCACTCTGGAACCTTGGATAAGGTTAGGTTTGCCGCCTTTGTTTTCTCAGGAGGATGTAAATACTGCAATTTAAGAAGGCTGTTGAGAACAGAGTGTGGTGCCTTTCCTAAAGTGTATTGGGTACTGACATCTGTGGTAGCTAATAATGCACAGGGATGGGGGTGAGCAGCCTAGCCAGTTCCTTTTGCCTTCCTGGTATATGCCATCTTGGTTTTCCTAAGAACTACCCTCCCTCCAGTTTGTGCCATTGGATAGTTAGTAATGTAGTCAATCATGGGGCTGCATCTTCCTGGTCAGTGATTGATTTAGGGATGGATCTGTGACCCTGTGAAAATTGTAGCACTTTGCTGGTGGAGTTGGGGGATACCTAAATGGGAAAGGATGTGAGCTATTTGCCACTGGGGTCTGCTGCTTGGAGACAGCTGGCTCAGGAGTCAGTCCATCCCAGAAGGTGGGGAGTGTTAAATCCCTGTGACCCATCTAATCAGAGGTAAGCTCTGCCTGAACTTTAAAATAAGTGAGCCCCTGTCTTCCTTTGTGATTTATTCCCAGATAATCTGGCTTTTCAGTTGGTTGCAGCCAAGAGTCTGGATAGAATCATTCAAGCACGTTATTCCCCAGGCTCTGGCGCAGACAGCCTCTTTCTTCCCTCCTGCTCCAGCCACGTTCAGGAGCTCATCAGATCCTGACTTGCTCATGTGCCACCACCTAATTGCCCACCCTCCCTCCTTCTCTTCCACTTTTCTTTCCCTTTTTCCTTCTTTTCCTTCAGTGTCAACTATCCCAAGAAAGCTGTCAACAGCACTGTCTTAACCTGTTTGGCATATACATTGTCCCCCTTCCCCAATTCTCCTTGAAGGCAAGGAGCGGGTTGGTTCTTTTCTTGCTGGTGCACAGTGAGCCCATGCATTCTGTTAGGGTCAGTAACCAGTTTATCAGTGGATACATGTTCATCTCTTACTTTAAGCTATAGAGGAACCAAGTCATGCCTAACTTGGGAAGAATGAGTTAGGTTTTGTGTAAGAATTAAGGTTTAATGGATCCTGGGCAGGGCAACCACTCGGCTCACGAGGGTTGAGTTGGGATGACTGGACTTGGCAGGTCCCCTGGAGGATGCTCACCATTCCTGTAATGGCTGCTTGGCACTCTCCAGACTTCAGCCTTTGTGTTCCTCCCGTGGTGCATTGGATCTCTCAGAACCTCTGACATGAAATCCATGTAAGCAGTGAGCCTGTCCTGTGTATGTTGCCCAATTCAATTGTGTCTGGGTATTCCTGAGGCTGTGGGCAGGACCTGCTGTCTTGGTGAAGTATGGGCATGAACATGCTTCTCCCTTTTCCTCAGGCTAGGAATTACCCTTGGAAGAGGGTTCCAAACCCCAGCATGGAAGGATGCTTCTGGTCCTCCTCAGTTGCTTCCACCCAGGTGATCTTGGAATGCATCACTTAATGTCTCCAAGCCTGAGTCTCTTTATTTGTGACATGGAGCTGATGGTGTTGTCACCTGCTAGTGTAAGATGTTTTGAGTGCATGTCACAATGCCTGGCTTCTGTGTAGTCACTCAGCTCATGGGGGAACTGCTATTGTCTCCCTGTCGTCCTCAATGTCATGCAGTTGCAATGATCCACGGCAGAATAACCTCATCAGTGATTAATAGACCTGCAGGATGGAGTTCTGTTCCCAAGCCTGGGGGGCCTGGATCTTATTAAATCTAGTGACCAATCCCATGTAATGAACAAAGTGCCTAACGTCCTTGATGTAAATCTTTATTAGAGATATCACTCTGTGAGAACTTTATCTTTTGACCATGACAGAAATGGTAATGAGGACAATAACAACTCTAACTCTCTCTCTCTGCTAGGAGTTAGCCCATTTTATAAATAAAGACACTGCGGTTTGGTGAGGTAAAGTGACTGACCACTGCACAGCTAGGAACTGATCCAGCTGTCTGCTCTGAAAGCCTTTGCTTTCATAGTGAGGCACCACTGATGCCCACTGCAGAGAGAAGAGGGTACATGTAAAGCTACTGTCTTCCCGCCCCCCCCACCCTGAGTTGAACAGTGTACTTCTAGGGCCTTAGTTATCTGTGCTTTGTGCAGAACTTGAGGCATGCAGTGTTTTTCCACTTGAGAAGTTGGGAGGAGGTTGTGCTTGGGCTGGCCTGAGTATGCAAAGGGTCTGCTGTTCCCTCCCCAGCTAGACATGGTTTCTCTGAGATGATGGGTCCTCTGAGACAAGTAGCCTCCAGCCATTTGGTCTTGTGGGGAAGAAGAGAATCTTCTTATCCTTTAAGTGTAGGTTGGTGAATGGGGCTTAGCACCAACTGAAAGTCCCCAAATAAAAGAAGATGGACAGGGAAAAAAAACAGAAAAGTATGTAATGTGCAGAGTTTCAGAATTAGACCTCGGTTTGGATCTCTGTAGTTCTTGTCTCTCAGCTGTGTGCCCTTGGACAGATCACATCAAATATTTGCACATCAGCATTGTCTTCTGTAAAGGAAGGAGAATTCCTATCCCACCAAAGTAAACAGTGTCCCAAGGGAAGTTTCATGCTATCACATAGGCATGTATAAGCCCCTTCCTCACTTTTCCCCAGGAAGAGAATTAATTTTGATTTTCAAAGATGCTGTTCTTTCTCAGTGGTAGTCTTTTCCTTTAGTATCAGCAGTGAACAGTTACCCAACAGTTGCATAATTTTTATTCATTTCTAAAAGCTCCCCTGTGGGGAAACCAGGAAGACTTGGGTTGTGGAGCAAAATCAAAGACTCAAGGAAGGAAATGCACACTTTCTTTGGAAGAGATTCTTAGGTTGAAACTCAAAGTCAGGTTTAAACCACGCCTAGACTTTTCCAAATCTCTGTGCTGCAGTTACAGACAGGGATGATCAAACTAGAAATTTGCATGTGTGAAATTGCTTTTATAAAGCAATGTCCTCATGTGGAGAACATGCTCAAAATTAATATTATCACAAGATCTCAGAGACCATGGACAGAAAAATGTTTATGTAATTAATACTCAGAAAATATGCTTTGTACTTAAACATGTGGGAAGAATGACTTTGGCAGATAATCAAGACTGGACCTTAGCCAGCTCATGGCTATTTTGTATCTCCCAACCCATCTCCTACCCCACCCACTTACCCCCATGCTACCCTGCTGGTAGGAGTTCAGAGCTACTGTCACCCTTTTGGAAACTATTTATGTAGCAAGAGGCATAGACATGTTCATGTTCTTTGACCCAGTAATTTTACTCCTGGAAGTTTACTTATAGATGTGATACTTTTAAATAATAATGTTGATGGATATAATTGGATAATAACCGTTATTCATGTTATTAATTAAGTGGTGTGAGAGAAGCTTAAGGAACATGGTACATCCACAGAATTGAATGGCATAGAGCCGTGAGGGATGACTCTGAAGGCTATCTAGAAAAATGGACAGGCCATCTGAATAGGCAAAAAATGAGAATGGGGGTAAAATACAAAGCATTTGTGTTAGTTGAAGCAGTAGGGACCAGCTGGGTTGTTGTTTGGTTCCCTCCTCCCTCTCAGTACATTGTCCTTTTGATTGAACTGTTTAAAAAAAAAAAAAAAAACAGAAGAAAAAGAAAATAAAAGTAGACTGGTTCACCTGAAGAGCACTTGAGAACTATTGAGAGCAATCTGCCGTGGAGCGGATTGCAGAGCTCTGTGTGCCATAGCCTATGGATAGGATTATTTCCTCTCTGGTGCATTTTCAGAGGGTACAGAGCAGTGGTGTGTATGCTTGATTCTAGTCAAATTTACCAGACAGGTTCTTTGTGTTCTCAGAGGATGGACTTGGACTCCGAGCCACACACCCTGGGTCATGGGTTCTCTCCATTTTAGGCAGCAGAGCCGCACACCCTGGGTCATTCCTGCTTCCTGCCTTCCTCAGTCCTTGGTCATTCAGCCCACCTGAAGTCCCAGCAACTTGCCACCAAAGCGTGTGTTCTCTGTCCTCAAGCTTTTAGCTATCTCCTGCTGGGACCAATAACCAAATGGCACCACTCTGTCAATTTTCATCCTTCCTTGGTTTTCCATACCCTTAGAACAGACACCACTGCTCCTTATTGTCGTTATCTGCAGATCCTTCAGAATTTGGACACACACTTCTTTTCTCATCTTAATTTGAATCCCTCTCCCACCTGCTCTGTGATGGCAGAACTCCTTCAGGCCTCTCCCAGCCACCCATGTTCAGAGCCCGATACTGCTTCTGTCCTCTTTCATGGAACGACATACACAGGAAATGATGGTGCCTGCACAGTGTACTGGGTCAAGTGGAGATGGGAGTGATAGGAAAAAACACATGCATTAACATTTCTTCAGTATAAATTATAAGAGCAGGGTGCAGTGGCTCAAGAGGCCGGGGCAGGAGGATCAGGTGTTCAAAGCCAGCCTCAGCAAAAGTAAGGCACCTAAGCAACTCCTGTCTCTAAATAAAATACAAAATAGGGCTGGGGATGTGTGTCCAATCCCCAGTACTCCCCCAAATATATATATAAATTACAAAGTGTTAGGGAACATATAAAATACTGGGCTTGTACTTGAATAGCATTATTGAAATAACATTGTTTTTTTTTTTTTTTAAGAAGAGTATTTTATGTCCATGAACACTATTATATGTTAGGATGCAAAACTTGTTTTCTTTATTTGTTTTGCTTGATTTTGAGATTTGATGTGAAGAAATTTTGTTTGCATGAGGAGGAAATAAAACAGCCTTTTTTAGTAAACATTTTAAAACTTATGAGTTGGCACATGTAAAGAATCAAGATTCTTCCCTCTTTTCATTTATGTTTATTGTTGAAATACAGTAATACAAATGATTTTAATTTTATTCAAATTTTTATTTCAAGCACTTCAAAATAATGAAGTTTTAAATTACACGATGCATATACTTTGGTGTGGCCAGTGGTGTGAATGGTGCATGCTTGACAAGTTATGCTCCATGAAAAAAAGCTCAAACGAAAAAAAGTATTCACAAATATATGTATGCAGTTATTCCTTCAATTGGTTCCAGACTCTCCATGTATACTAAGATCCACAGATACGAAAGTCTTATAAAATGGCATAGTATTTACATATAACCTACACACATTCTCTCTATTCTTCATTTCTAGGTGACTTTATAACATAATTTAAATGCTATGAAAATAGTTGTGTTATATTGTTTAAGAAATAATCATCAAAAAATTTGCATATATTTACAGATGAAAAAATTTTCCAGATATTTTCAATCTGACATTGGTTGAATTCACACTTACTTGAATGTGTATTCATAGATACAGAAATCCAGTGTGTACACATCATTTTGTAGATTTTACTGTTAGAGGATGGGTAACATATAGTCTACAAATAATAGTGGATATATGACATTCCTTTATTGTTAATTCCACACAGCCAGTTGTTCCCTACCAACTGCTTTTGTTTTTGCTGAGCTCTTTCTGTCAACTTATGAGTGTAGTCTGAGGTAATGACTGTGAATGGATGTTTTGTTTATATTAACGAGTCAGATGATAGCTTTTCTGAATTGCGTATTAATTTTCATATACTATAAGGATATTTCATTTGTGTTATTTTCAGCATAACAGCCTCAGGCACGATATACTTAGGTTTACTCTTCATTATTAACAACACTTCCTCTATCACTTTTAAGTCTAAATCCCAGAAATTGACAAACTTTTTCTGTGAAGGGCCAGATAGTGAATATTTTCAGCTTTGCAGGCCATACAGCAAAAACGTCTATGTCTCATCTCTATTTTTGTAGCATAGAAGTGTCCATGGACAATATGAAAACTAATGAACATGACTGTTCCAATAAAATTTTGTGTGGTTAATATTATGTTAATGTGAATATTACCTCAGTAAACAATATACAGATTTTTAAAGAGTAAACAAATACATCGTTATGGATATGGCTTAGAAGTTTGCAAACTCTTTGGTCCAGAAGTCATAAAGTCAAGCCCTGCCTTCAGTGTTTGCCCATTTTCATGGTGTAAATACTCGCACCTGATTTCATGCCACTAACACAGTCTCACTGATTGTGGATTTGGAGATACTCTGTGGCATACCATTTTCTCTATACCAATGCAAAATATCATGAATAACCTCAAAAAACAAGGTAAATATGGTAAAATAAGCAAGAAATGCTAACTAAGCTTTGAGTTATGTGTCTCCTTTGTTTTGTGTTTATTTTACATTTATGTCATTTAATTTTTAATAATGGTTCCCAAATTTCCCAAAATTGTCACCAGGAGCTTTCAGAGGGGACTGATGGGAATCAGCTCCAGCACACACCTGGGTTAAGTCTCTGCCCATGCTGGTTTGGCTGGTGAAGAGCACAGCAGCTCTAGAAAAGCAGAAGCATTTGGTATGTGTGCAGCCAGAGATATGGCCCAGGCCTGGAGCCTCACCTGCCTGGACTCACTGACCCGTGGCTTGCTGTGCTGTGCTGTGCTGTGCTGTGGACCACAGTGTTCTCTGCCTTTGCAGCTAGCTGCCTTCCATAACCATTCTCTCTGTTAGAGTGTCTCATTAGCTGGGCTCAGCATGCACCCCTTACCCCAGTCAGTCGACAGTGAGCCAGCTGTCCTGAATTGGGCAATCTGCTAGGCTCTTAACTGCCACAGATTCTCTCTAGGGTTCCTGGGTCTGATGTGATCACCTCTACTGGCCCAGTCTTGGTAGCTTTTAGTGCAGCCATGTGATCTAGTTTGCTTGCCTCCTCCAACATGAATTTAAGTCCTGGGGGGAAAGGGCAAGGTTCTGTTCCCTGACTTGCTCCTCAGAATACCCACTATATTTTTTTCTTTCCCAGGAGATGTGATTAAATTCTTTTTTTCCAATTAATTTATTTTAATTAGTTATATATGACAGCCGAATATATTTTGATTCATTGTACACAATTACAGCACAACTTTTCATTTCAGTGGTTGTACATGATATAATGTCTTAACATATGTACAGTCATACGTGTACCTAGGGTAATGATGTCTCATCTTATTCTACCATCTTTCCTGTCCCCATGCACCCTCCCCACCCTCCCTCCCCTTTGCCTGATCACAGTTCCTCTATTTTTCCCATGCCTCCCGCTTCCCATTATGAGTTGGCATCCACTTATCAGAGAGAACTTCGCCTTTGGTTTTGGGGGATTGGCTTACTTCACTTGGCATGATATTCTCCAGCTCCATCCATTTACCTGCAAATGCCATAATTTTATTCTCTTTTAATGCTGAGTAATACTCCATCATGTTTATATACCACATTTTCTTTATCTATACATCTATTAAGAGGCATTTAGATTGCTTCCACTGTATAGCTATTGTGAATTGAGCTGCTATGAACATTGATGTGGCTGCGTTACTGTAGTATGCTGATTTTAAGTCCTTTGGGTATAGACTGAGGAGTGGGTTAGCTGGATCAAATGGTGGTTCCATTTCAAGTTTTCTGAGGAATCTCCGTATGATTAAATTCTCGTTTCTGTGCTCTGGCTATAGCAGTTCCAGGTGGACTTCCATCTATGAAGGTTTTATTGATTCTGGAAACCAGTGACCCTCTTGGTGTGTGCTGGTCACCCTCCCCCTGGGAAACTTGAGCAGCTCCATCTTCTGGCCTGTTTTTTCCTCCCAGTTTGCAGTAGTCAGTCTTGCTAAAACTTCACCACTGGGTCATAAAAATATTTACTAGGTTTCAGCATGGCTAATGCTATGTTTGCTCTTTCCCCTAAAAAAAGAAAGCACATACCCATTCATTGCATCTTCTGGTTGCTTTTTCCTGTCTATGCCCTTCATGGGGCCAAGTCTCTGGAAAGTCAGGAGTCACAGTGGCTACAAGGCTCACTTCACATGGCCTTAAGTAGGCCCGGGTGTGTGGATTCTAGATGATCTGCTCTAGGAGGCGTGGAGCTGCAGGTTGGCTTTGGTTATTGCTAGTGATCTGATGCCCAGTCCCTTGGCAGACCTGAATTTTGAGTGAGGGAAGGGGGAAAACTGGTCTGTCTGAATGATGGATTTTCCACAAATACACATCCACACACAGTGATACAGAGCTTCAGCTCCTTGTAGCCATCAGTTCATAAGAAGATACATGTGGAAAAGTGCTTTGTGACTGGTTGGGTGTTCTGCATCCATTGGCTGCTCATTTCTGAGGGGCTTCCATTTAGAGCATAAATTCTTCTCTGCCCCCCGACACTTCATATCACCATTTATTATTTTATTTCCTTTGTTTGTGGGTGATTCTGAAGTCACATTGTTTTAGTCAGCTTTTTTGTCACTGGGACATGCAGCATAAATTCTTTAGCTTTTCTGGAATCTGCCTGCCAGTACCCTTCATCCTCAGCATCTTTCACCTGCCCCTTTCTTCTACTTCGCGTCATGCTGGTGGCTTCCTGCCTGCCATTCATTTGAACCTCTCTTTGCCTTTCCCTTGGTACAGCCTGGCCTGAGCAACTTGGGGACTCCCCCCTCCTGGCAAGATAACTCTGCCTGTCTCCTCTCCTGCTGCTTTTGATGAGTGTCAGTAGGGAGATAGATGGGCAGCGTAGCCCACCTGCCTGCCCCCCAGAAGTTCTTACGGACATCAGCCATCATAGGTGGCATATGGGTCCTGTGCCCTCCACCCCATGGCTCCCTCTTTGTCTGTTCTTTGTCCGTTTTGCCCTTTCAGGGTCTTTTCTTTCTCTTCAGATTTCATCTCAGTCTGAGGACAGCCTGGGCTTCTCACTAACATCTTGCCCACTACACTGGCATCTCAAACTATTGGGATTTTCCTCCTATGCTTTCCTGATTCTGTTTACTCCCATTAAACAGTTGTCTTATAGAAGTATAATTTGCATACAATAAAAACGTATCTATTTCAATTGTGCTTTTTGCAACGGAAGTCCCTCATCAAGTGAAGAACTGACATCTGTCTTATATTTTATGATGATATTCCAAATAGCATTTTTATTCATTCTGACAAATTCATTGACTTGTGTGACAACCACAGTCAAGATATTTCTATCACTTAAAAACCTCCCTCTTCCTGCTGAAAAGGCCATCACTTAGCTCCAGCTCGTCCCCACCCCTGACCCCTGATGGTTGGTATTGGTTCTGTCATCCATGATGGGAGGGTTGTCCTCTTACCTCCTTTCCAGGGAGTAGATGAGTTCAGAAGAGTCCTGGGGCAGATACATATTTCCAAACTCCCCATCCTGATGATGTGAGCTGTTACTTTGAGTAAACATTAATTTACCTCAGTCTGTTTCTGCAGTTTAAAAATTACACACAGACACACACACACACACACACACACACCCTCACCCCAGTGTGTGGCTCCTGGGAATGGATAAATGGGAGGGCACAGTAGCTGTGAGTGACTGACTCTCCCTGACTCTTAGGGTGGTGGTTTTTACAGTGACACATCTACAGGTGAAACTTCCTTGGGTGTCCCTTGCAGGTAGGGTGGGTGGCTTCCATCACAGCTCTGCTCAGAGCCTGTGCCCATGGAATGCACACTCCAATCTGTGAGCCCTCTCAGCACTACTGGGCTAGAGACTCTTCCTTGATACCCCAGCTTCCTTGGTGTCCATTCCCTTACCTTGAATAGCTAAGGTGAAGTATGAGAAGACATGTGCAGATAGGGCTGGCATTGGCTCCAGGAGGCCTGTTGGGCTGAACCTGGGGTCTGAAGGAGAGTGCCTGTCCACATGCCACCCACATGTAACTCCATTGACATTGCTTTAACCTTCAGAAAGCTCTTGAGCACTCCTAAGTATGTCGGGTTTAACTGTAGCTCTAGAGCTGTGGTTTCCATGATTTCCCTTGCACAGATTGCCACCATATTTGGGCATCAATTCCTCCCACAGTCCTATCAGAAAGTGATTACCATGCTTGTCTTAGAGATATGGAAGATCATCCAGGGGGGTAACTTACTTGGGACCTCACAGCAGGAGCTTCTCCTGGTCATGGTTCTAAACCCAGCCCTTCCCTCTCTTCTTTGGCTGTCCTGTCCATTTGTATATGCAGCTCTAGTCTGGTAGCACCTTTGCAGAAGAGGAGCAGAATGATTTGACGGATATACCTAAGGAATGTCCTAACAGAAAGACCTCCTCTGAGCTCAGGCCTCTACCAGGGTGCTATGCTGTTGTGTTTGTTTGTGTTTTTTTTTTTTTTCTTTCTTTCTTTTTTGGTCCTGTATTGTGGTAAAACACATCACATAAAATTTAACCCTTTAAGTGTTTTTTAAATGTTCACTTTAGGTAGTATTAAATATATTTATAATGTTGTACATCTGTCACCACCTTTCAACTCCAGAACTATTTTCATGTTGTTAAAAATTTTATACTCATTAAGCACTCTACATTCTTCTTCCCAGAGCCCCTGATATCCTTCATTCTACTCTGTCTGTACAAATGTGACTCTTATATTTATCTCATGTAAGTGGAATCATACAGGATTTGTCCTTCTGTGGCTGGTTTGTTTCACTTAGCACAATGGCCTCACAGTTCGCCCACGTTGTAGTTTGTGTCAGAATGTTCTTTTTCTTTTTCTTTCTTTTTTAAATTCTGGTACTGGAGATTGAACCCAGGGATACACTACCACTGAACTACAACCCCAGCCTTTTTAAAAAAACTTTTAAAAGGTGGCTGGCACATACTTGTAATCCCAGTGGCTTGGGAGGCTGAGACAGGACGATTGCACGTTCAAAGCTGGCTTCAGCAACTTAGTGAGATCCTGTATCTAAATTAAAAAATATGAAAAAGGGGAGCCTGAGAATGTAGCTCAGTGGGTAAGTACCCCTGAGTTCAGTCTCCAGTACCAATAAACCTAGGAAATTTTTGAAATGGGTTCTTGCTAATAAGTTGCCAAGGCTGGACTCAGATTCTCGATCCTCCTTCTTCAACCTCCTGAGTAACTGGAAATGCTGGCCTGCACCACTGCACCCAGCTAGAACATTCTTTCTTTTTAAAAGGCTGAATAATACTCTGTGGTGTGGATAGTCCACACTGTGTTTACCATCCATCAATGGACACTTAGGTTGCATTCACGTTTTAGCCATGTGAATAATGCCACTATGAACATGGGTTTGCAAATATCTGTTGGAGTCTGCTTTCAGTTCTTTTGAATACATGCCCAGAATTGGGACTGCCTATATCTGTTGTTTTTGAATTGAGTCTAGAATGTTTCTGGGGGAACCTGGAGATGCCTGGGAAGGGGAAATGTGGTCCTCGGGCAGGTATGGTAGAGAAGCCTGGCATGCCACATTGGGTCCTGTTTATTGGTATGCTGGCTTTGTCGCCCAGCCCTCAGGATCACTCTGAGAAGGAGTGAAGGGCCTGTTTTGGTCATATTTCTGTGTCTTTGGGAACAGTCTGTTCTCCGTTTGGCACCAGATTTTTTTCCTTCGTGATCAATAGTGTATTGGTGTCTCAGAATGATGGAATGGTGATCCACAGGAATTTTGTGCTCAGAACCTCACACAATGAGTGAACATGAAAGCACACATCAATAGGATGAGCTGACAGCAACTCCCTGATGTCCAGCTAAAGGGTAGCAGTGACCAGCTGCATCCACCACACCTGCTGCAACTTCTGTCCTCTCCACCCCATGCCCACAGCACTCAGAGGGGAAGACCTGTGGAGCCCACCATACAGGCTGAGCTCCACAGGTCTTCACTGAGTCTTCCCCTCTGAGTCCTTGAGCACCCCTCATCAGCTCACTCCCTGAGGCCAGGCGGTGCTTGCCTCAGCTGGGAGTTCTTCCCCAGGTAGTTAGAGCATGCTCTCTGACCATGTCACTCTCTTAAGTATGCTCTGGTCTATTATTTTGCCTGCCCATGTGCATCCTCTGCAACCTGCCTGGTGCTCTCTGCTGCTCTGTCCCCTGGTTGTTTGTGCTGCCTACCCACCTCCACCAGGCATGGCCTCACCTTCCTAGTCTGGCCTATAGACTCCCCACTCTGTACTCTTCAGACCTCCTCAAAGACTCCCTCTGTCCCCTTCTCGGAGGTCCTAGAATACCCTGAGCATTCACAGCCCCACCCACCTTCATGGTTTGAAGTACTTAAATCTTCATCTGCCCAATGAGGCCAGCAGCTCCTTCAAGGCCACAGCTATGCTCCATCTGGATTGCTGAGAGAGCAGCTGCATTGTGTAGTAAAGAGTTAGTGCTTAGGAACCAGGTTGCCTGGGCCCTAAACCCAGCTGTATGACCTCAGGCAAATTAGGTGACCTCTCTGTCTTGTGCTACTTGTAAAAAGGCACAGTTGTTTATAGAATTTCTTAATAAATATGATAGTGCCCAGTTGACCTGACCAAGGCTGTGGAGAACCAACCCTTTCTTCCCATTGCATCTTCCAGAAGAGCTTCTACAACAGCATGGCCTGCAGTCTTAGCTTTGGGAAGTAACAGTTTACTTCTCAGGCCTCATCTCATGCTGGGGCTAGTATTAGAGGTGCACCAGGAAGACTGGTGCAAGCCACTGGCAGGAGGCAAGGGCTCTGGAGAGCAAATAGGGGCTTAGAAAGTAGCACTGAGACTTGGGTTTTGTTTGTTTGTGGTACTAGGGTTATTGAACCAAGGGCTTCAGGCATGCAAGACAAGTACTGATTTATATCCCTAGCCCATTTATTTTGAGACAGTGTGATTTGCTAAGTTACCCAGGCTTGAATTTGTGATCATTCTACCTCTGTCTCTGAAGTAGCTGGGATTATAGGTGTGGGCCACTATGCCTGGTAGGATTTCTTTGACAGGAATTCTGGGGACTGGTGAGGGTGGAGGCAGGTGTCAAATTCTTGACCAGATGTGTGGGGCTACCTTTGGATGTTACTGACTAGCATGCATTTGGAGGAGTCTCGGAGAATTACTGGGCTTAACTATGAAAAGGAGAGGTCAGGCTTCCCTTGCATCCCAAGGCTCAGTGAAGCTATGAATTAAAGTGGATTCTGTGGCCAGATCAAAATTCAGGGGCAGGGACCCAGTCAGTGATCACTTTTGACATTGGTGAGGGCTTTCAAGAGGACTGTTATTCCCCACTCCCAGTCACTGTTCTGAGTGACCTGTGCAGGATCAGATACACAGCGGGATCATGGATAGATGAACACCTGCCACCCCCAGAGAAGGCCCCCAAAGGAGTGAGGGAATCTGCTGGTCAGGAGCTCACAGGGCAACTGGAAGGCAACAGTGCCTCAGGGCTTCTTCCTAGCCTTCCCCACTGCCCCTGTAACATGGGTTTCAGGGTAAGAAAAAGAAGTGTTTGGAGCAGCATGGCCTTGCTCTTCCCTCCAGCTGCTGCCCAGTACTCCTTGTCTGCTTCCGGCAGGTCCCAGAGATGTCTGGAGTCACGTCAACAATTTTGTGTGTGTGTGTGTGTGTGTGTGTGTGGTGTGGGTTTGTCTGGGAGGGGCAAAGTCTTTAGCTCTCTGAAGGGTCCAAGGGTGGAGGTGGGTTTAGAGGGATAACTGTTTCCCACCATGAAGAGGACTTTCTGGGTTTGAAAGGGGAGCACATTTTTATTTTTATAGCTATGCATTTATTTAAATGGATCTTGGGGCGGGGGCAACCAGCCAAATATCATCCAAACCCAGATGTTCTAGCTTAGAATAAAAGTAACATGGAAAAAATTTAAAGGATAACCAAGAGAAAATAGTCCTGTGGCATAGGATACCCTTGCCTGAAGTGATCTCTCCCAAGGTTTCCAGGGTCTTTCGGGGTCCTTCCAGGAGCTGTCTGAGACTGTGTGTCATCTGTAGGGGAGATTTGATAAGTTTGGGATCGGAGATTTGGTCTCACTTTTCTTCTGCCCAGTAAACATACTGTATTTTTTCAAATAACTTTTTGTTTTATTTCTTTTCACTGCTAGATATAGTCTCAGGAACATTATCCCGATTCTCAGCTACTGTTGGACTCATTATATTGGATTTGTTTGTCATTATAGTACATTTTCTCGCCAACACTTTGTCCCATTACAGACAATAGGCACAACGTGGCTTGTCTCATGTACCAGTGTTGGAAGTGAAATCTTCGTTTGTTGCAAATAGAAGGGTCTGTGGCCATGTGGAATGCCAAGGTGATAGGGCATAAAGCTAGAGGGCTGTCAGGGACTAACTACAGTAGACACAGTTCAGTGGCAAAAGGAGGGTATACAAGCGAATGACAACTATGACTTGTCACTGATAGCAAATGATGTGAATTTTATTTACTGTGTTAAGGAGACAGAGAAATAGAGTTCCAAACCCCAGGGCAAAGGGAGTGGAACATGTCACCAGCAAGTGCTGTGAGTTAATGAAGACGAAGGGATGCATCTGCAAAGAAGGCAGACAGGGGCATCCCTGCTGTGTCACCAGAACCTATGTGGTATCTGAGCCCAAGGGAGGATCCATGCTTAGATGTGCCTAGGGCCATGATGAAAGTAGTTTGCAAACAGCCTTAGAAAGCAGCCATGTGGGGGCTGGGACTGTAGCTCAGTGCCTTTCAAGTGTGAGGCATCGGGCTGATCCTCATCACCACATATAAATAAATTCAGGTATGAATATATGTATATGTACTGTAGTGACAAACAAATCCAATATAATGAATCCCAACAGTAGCTGAGAACTGGGATAATATTCCTGAGACTAAATCTAATAGTGAAAAGAAATAAAACAAAAAGTCATAATCCCTGACCCATATATATCTCCATGTGATGCCATGGTGACAGTGTAGGTGGATGAGGATGGAAAGCATCAGGCAGCAGGGTCAAGTACTGCTAGGAACAAGGATAGGAGAGGGCAAACTTGAGCCCAGGTGGGAGTGGGAGTTCCTTTAATGTTTTCCATCTTTGAAACTGATCTTAATGCTCACCAAGGTGTGAGTGTCTTGATTGGTTATTTCCCATTTCTGACTTAAATATTGCCTATTTAGGGGCTGGAGTTGTAGCTCAGTGGTAGAGCGCTTGCTTCGTGTGTGTGAGGCACTGGGTTTGAGTCTCAGCCCCACATGTAAGTAACTATATAAAGGTCCATCAACAACTAAAAAAAATATAGCCTATTTAGGAAGGACAGTGGCAAGCAACAGTGATAAGCCAACTGCTTGCCCCCAGCAGGTGTTACCAAGATAGCCTTAGAATTTGTCATTTGGGGATGCAGGATTAGCATATGCGGCAGGGGAATCCTTAGATGGAGAATCAGACAGACAGTAGTTCAACTCCTGCTCAATCTGGACCTGGCTCTGGGCAAGCCCTTCTCTGAGCTTCTATCTCCTCATCTGAATTGAGATGGTGGCCATCAGCCAGTTGCACTGGGCACAGGGACATAAGAATAACAAATGGGATTCATCCTAGGCTGTGGCTTCCATGCTTTATGAATGTCCTAAAAGCACCCGGCATTTCTGGAGAAAGATCCAGGCACTACTACCATCTTGGCCATATCTGGTGGACATGTTCAGCAGGCTTGTCCTTTTCAGGGGTCTGAGACAAGAGGGTCTGGGGTGTTTGGTTACCCTCTGACATTTGTTACCCTGTACTAGGTGGGTGGAAAGTGCTAGCTTGCTCTGGGCACAGTATGGGATGCACGATTGCACATCTATTGACATCGTCCTGGGACATGGTTTGAGATGTGCCTCTGGTTGGCCTGTCACATGGCTAGCTATTCTCAGGCTTGGGGCTGTAGCAGTGTAGCACAAGGGCCGTGGGCTAGGAAGCTAGGTAGGTGGGAAGAGACAGAGGTCAAGGACTAAGGACAAGGGAGACCCCTTGATCCTGTCACTTCTATTCCTGCCTCTCATGGTTCAAACTTAAAATCCAAGGATCATGCCCACCTTGTGCCATCATGTCCCTGCAGGCATGTCTTGGCCCTGCCCAGGTAGATAGATGGCACATACCTATCTCTAAGTTAAAGCTGGTAGGAGAGAGGCAGCCTGTTTTCTCTTTGACTCTCTCTGTGCAAGGAGTGGGGGGTGCATGAGTGCTCTCAATGGATGAGGCTACAGTCAGCTGCGTAGGCAGCGTGGCTTCAGTGCCAGTCCTAGGAAGTTGTTTACCAGTATCTGTGCTGGGTCTTCTCCCTCCCTGCTGATGTTCAAGTTCGAAGACACACTACCTTAATATTATGCACAGTGAATGGTTACATAACAAAGTGAACATCCCTGAACACTATAGGTGATGGCTTTGCCAAGCAGGAAGGCTTACCTCCCTAGGACTTTTTTGCAGGGTACAACATATTTGATTCCCTTCTTCGACCTTTTTGAATTGGAGCCATCACACTGTGGAGGCTAAGAATCAAAAACAGTTAAGGTAGTACCAATTGCCAAAAATTGTCTGGGCTCTTGGAGCAAAATTGAACTCCTAGAAACTGATTTCTAAGGGAAAAAAATGAGAAGAGAATATTTTTGAAGATGTACATTCCAGTAGTGGCTACAGTAGGAGAACTGCAAAAAAAGTGGGGGATGCCCAGGAATTGGAGAAGGTGCAGTGCGCAGTTGCAACTGTGTAGCTGTTACTGGGTCTGGAGTAGGACAGGGAAGTCACTTGGATGTAAGGGACATGGATTAGTCTCCCACTTACTTCTCTGCACAGCTTGGCTCATAGTGAGCACTTGTGTCTGCTCAAGGATTTGTCTGGCATTCTCTGGCCCCAAAGCCACCTCAGGAGTCTTCCCTTCGGAATCTCTTGGTCTCCATTTGTCAAAGGATGATGTTCCCATTGCTTCCTGGGCCTGTTGAGGTTTGGAAAGGCACACATGTGACAACAGTGGTGGCTCAGTAGATGTTCTCAGAGCAGAGAAAGACCAGAGGGGCCAGGCAAGGAGCATGCATACCATCGAGGTGCTGGGACCTGCCCTCACTTATTCAGTGTGCTCCATTAGCATCACGTCAGATTCTACTGTTTAGAAAGTTGGGGAACCATAAAGTAGGTATGTGAATGTCACCAGCTAGATTTGACCTTTGAGATGTGGCTGATGAGGCACTTGGGCTTATGATGTGGATTTAGAGTTTTCTGAGATTGGACAGCACAGGAAGAGCAGAAAAATGGAGTGAGAAAAGGAAGTATCTGGGCCTGGGACTGGAGGAGCTCTGAGTGTAGGCAGTGCAGCCATGGGGCGGGGACCCAGGAGGAAGGGGTGGAAGGAGGAGCTGCTGCTTAGATGAGATTGAGACAAGGCTGAGGATTTCCTGGCTTTGGTCACAGGTAGCCTGGACAGAGCTGTTCTACTGTAATGACCAGGACCAATACTGTACAGTGCTGGGGATGGAACCCAGGGTCTCATACACACTCTGCAAGTGTTCTACCACTAAGCTACATCTGCAGCCTGATACTTTTTCTCTTTAATATTGTAGGACATAGTAAAAACACATATTCCAATTCCTACCCTTAATCTCACTGTTTTGTTTTCTGTTGCTGTGGTCAGCTGTGTTGGGTACCACCTGTAGAGTGAAGGGGGAAAACTTGAAAAATGCAGTCTTAAAGAAACAGGTTTTTAAAATATGTTTTTCAAATTTTGAAGAAGTACTGTGAGCAAGTGATCTATAGAAGGAAATAGCAGTGAAAAGCAAAGCTTCTTTGTCCCCATCTCCTCAGTGTTCTTTGCCCGATTTTACCTAGAAAGCAAGAAAGCATGTGGCCCCCTCTGCAGGCCAGTGCTTCACCTGGAACTCATTTTGGAGACCATCTTGACTTGGACATTAGATGACAGGAATTGCAAATCTCACTGTAGGTTTAGTTCTCTGACATTCAGCCACTGGGGTGGGGGAGGGGCTCTGACCTTTTGGGGTCTCCTTTGCTGCCTTTTCGCCTCTTGTAGGATGCAGGTGGTTTAGGGCCAGAGCTGGAAACCCTCATGGGTCCACTCTAGCCCAGTTACCTTTGAGTGGTCCAACTTACCCAGGACCTCCAGAGGTGCCCGGCTCCCAGTGGGGAAGATGGGGAAAAACCAGTTGATTTGACTCTTGGTGGCAATGGTCTAGAGAGTCTTGCTGGTCCTCCACCATGCCCTCACCTTAGCCACTGTATAGCACAGGCCTCTCCTTGTCTTGCCATGTCAAACAGCGCCACCACCTTGCAGATAAATTCTGTCACTGAGTTACCATGCTAGATTATGATGTTTGGTTTCCACAGTGTTTTAATGTTGGTTTTGCAAAAATCTCACATGGCTTTCCTTTCTCCCTGCTTATGTAATCCTTTGGAATAATTTTAGAGTTGCCAAGAAGGTAAGTTGGAGAAAATTTTTGTGGTCCTGGTAACTTCCAGGACCACTGCTTTGAAAACAAGGACTCTTCTGAAAGCCATTTGGACTTGCTGAGTATATATATTTGCCTGAAGCAGTAACAGAGCCTGTACCACCATCCACCACAGCCTTACTGGGACAAGAGAGGTGACATCTCTCTGCCAGGTCTAGTGTCCCCACAGTCTACCCAAAGATATTACCCTTTGCTGTGTTCTTCATGAGGATCACTGGCCCTTTTGGAGTGGCATCTAGACACCCGGGGACAAATCATGTTTGGTGACTACAGATCCTGACTTGCAGGAGACCTCCCCAAGATGCTTGTAATATTGAATGTTCTCACCCACATTCTGAGAACAGGGAGCTGTCTTTCCATCCTTCTATCAGTTAGTATTGATCAGGTCCTTACTATATGCCATTGTTCCAAGCTCTTGAGCAAAACCTAGGTCTTGTGCACTTATAGGTCAGACTGTAGGCAGAGAATGGACAAAAAGAGAGCACTAGTGTGTTTATGAGTCAGCTGGGCTATGTCCTATGTGAGCACCCACCAGCAGCTCCCTTGGCCCTTGTTCCCCTCCCACCTGTTGCTGGAAAGGGCGGGCTTTCTTGGCTGCTGGCAAACATTGAGGTGGGGGCCTGGTCCTGCCTTTGCAGTCTGGGGAAGGAGGTGCTGGTGAAATTTCCTGTGACTTCTGGTTAGGTTCCTTTGCGTCACGTTGTTGCATCTGTTACATCCCTGAGGGCTATTGAGGGACTTTCAGGCCATAGTTGGTGGCTCTACACGATGCCTGGTGCTGGTGTGTGAGTAGGTAGGTACCAGTCACTCATGTGACCCACCTGCAGAGTCTTGCTTCAGTCACTTACAGGCAGACTTTGAGTAAGTTCTGGGGGGTGGGGGTGAGGGCTGTGAGTGGTGGTATATGTGCAACAATTTTAGTTGACTTGTGTTTTTAAAATGGAAGAGTTAGTGATGTCCCAACAGATGCCACCTTTTGAACAGTTTGTGTTCCAAGGAAATTAAATGGGACCACCACAGTGTTGACTCTTTAGAAAATGGGCTGTAGGGTGACAGTGTGGACTCGGTGGACTCTGTAGTCTTCCTGCAGACTGCATGTGAATTTGAGCACATCATATCCCTTGTGGGTTTAGGGTTGTCATGGTGATTGGATGAGGTCACACCAGGGAGGCACTGGGCTCTGGAAAGGAAAGTGCTGCAGGTGGTGCTGGTGGTGCTACTAATGGGGAGCCTTGGAATCTCAGAGTTGTTAGGGTTGTGGCCAAGCACATGTGCTGAGCAGAACCTACTGTCTTTCAAAGAGCTTCTGCTTGTCATTTTTGTGGATATGAATCCCTTCAAGGGCTGGTTCTGGTGCAGTTGAAGGTTCAGGAAGTCTGGGCAGAGCTAAGATTGTGCATTTCTAGGCAGCTCCTCAGTGATGCTGCTGATCCCTGGGCCAGACGTGGAGAATAATGAGGCTGTAGGTCAGCTGTATCTGGTGGGAAGGATTCAGGATTTCAGTCATTCAAGAGCTAAGTTCCTGTAGGAAAAAATATGTGCAGAACTAAGAGGGAACAGAGTCTGTCATCAGGTGCTCTGAGGCTCTTTTACTGTCAGGAGGGTGAATGTAGGTTGTGGCTTCAGGCATACTGAGGGTTTGGGGGAGAGCACAGTCTTTGGCCCAAGACTTCCTGCAGATGTTTGCAGCTGCTGGCCTTTTCTGTGAGGATAGGAAGCTGGCTCCCTCTCCTGGGTCTCCAGCTGAAGTATCAGGGAACCCCCCACAGACAGGCAGGCCAAGGGTACATGTCTGTAAGTCCATGGTCATTTCATTTCACAGCCTGTGAGGCTCTGTTGCCTAGCTTCAGCTACAGAATGTCTCTTTAGGGCTAGGGCCTGACTCTTAAAGCCAGGAGCAACTTTTCCAAACCTCAGTTAGAATATGCAAGCTGTCTTGTGCACAGGTGTTTTGGAGGACATGCAGAATGCTCCAGAAAGAAAAGCTAATGCTTATTGATACCTTCTGGAACCTAATCTGAGTGGAGAGTGCATTATGTGCATTCTCGAATTTATTTTTCAGTCTCTATGATACTCCTGGGATCCTAGTTGTGACAGTCTTCTTTTTTTATTGAGGAGAGAAGAAACTTCCCCAAAGGAGACCTTCTCCTCCCCCAGGAGGGCTGAGCTCAGGTGGGGTCTCATTCTTCTCTAACAAAGAAGCATCTTTCTCTTTGCCTACCATCCCTCCTTTTCGTCAGACCTTGTTGCATCTGTTACCTGCCTTCACACTTGCTTTTTTTTTTTTTTACAGCTTTATTGAAATATAATTAACATAAAATAAACTACATATTTGAAGTGTAGAGTTGGATAAATTTTGACCCATAAATATACCTGTGACACCATTGCCATAATCAAGTTTTTAAATGAACATATCCATCATTTCCAGAGATTTCCTCTTGTCCCTTGGTAATCTTTTCCTCCTGCGTGGAGATGAGGCAGATCTGCTCTCCGTTGCTGTAGGTTAGTTAGCATTTTTTTTTTTTTTTAATAAGAAGTCTGTGGAATCATTCAAAATGCCCATCCACCCCTTGGCCTGGTCTCTTTGAGCATATTGATTTTGAGGGTCATGCATGTTCTGGTGTAGATCAATGATTCGTTTTTTGCTGGGCACAGTGGCATTCACCTGTAATCCCAGCAACTCCAGAGGCTGAGGCAGGAGGATCACAATGTCAAGGCCAGCCTCAGCAATGTAGTGAGGCCGTGTCTCAAAACAAAAAATAAAAGGGCTGGAGATGTAGCTCAGTGGTAAAGCACTGTTGGGTTCAATCCCCAGCCACCCCCTCCCTACAAAAAAAAGCTCCTTTTTCTTTACTGAATAGTAATCCATTATGTAGCTATGTTACATATTCATTCACATGTTGATCAGGTTTTGGAGTTGAAAGTCTGCTGAAGTGTCTTCCAAGGTAATTATACCATTTAATACTTGCACTAGTAGTGTGTGAAAGTTCCAGTTGCTCTACGTCCTTGTCAGCACTAGTACTTGATCCACCAGTCTTTTAAATTTGGGCCATTCTGGAAGTATATGATAATATTTCATAGTAGTTTTAATTTGCATTTTCCTAATGACTAAGGTATTAAGTGTCTCTTCAAGCGGTCTTTGTTTTTTGCTGTGCTAGAGATCAGAACCAGGGCCTGATGCTCACTGGGCAAGCCCCCTAACACTGAGCTGCATCCCCAGCCCTCTTCAAGTGCTTGTTTGCTGTCCATTCAAAGGTTTGAATGGGCACTCATATCATTTGCCCATTTCTCCCCCTTGGTTTCTTTGCCTAATTATTATATAATCTAGATACAAATTTGTTCTTAGATGTATGATTTCATATATTTTCTTCCAATCTGTAGCTTGCCTTTTCATTTTTATAACAATGTCGTCTTTTGAAGAGCAAAGACTTTTTTAAAATTTTGATGAAATCTAGTTTATTTTTTCCTTTATGGTTTGTGCTTTTTGTGGGTTGTTTTGAAGTTCTTTGCTAAATCCTAGGTCACTAAGATTATCCTCCCATATTTATTCTCATTTAGATGTTCTTATGCTGATGTTTATATTTTGTGTTGATGTTTGTATATGTTGTGAGGTAGGGGAAGTGGTTTTTGTTTGGTTGCTTGTTTTTATATTCTTTGTATAGCTTTGTTTTATTTGCGTGTGGTTCTCCACTTGGTCTAGCATGATCTACTGGAAGCTTATCTTTTCCCAAAACGTTGAATTGCCTTAGTCAAGAATCAGTTGCCCATTAATCTGTCTTTGCTCCAGTATCACACTATCCTGATTATATAATAATTATTGAAATCAGAAAATTTTAAATCTTACAGTTTTCTTCTGTATGAATGAAGTTTTTTGGCTATTTAATATTAAGATCTTTATATTTCCGTATAAATTTTAGAACTAACTGGTTTTTGTGAAAGATTTTGCTGAAATTTTTATTGGGATTGCATTGACTAAACTTAGGGGAGAGTTAACATTTTAATAATAATGAGTTTTCTGTTCCATTAAATTGGTATCTCTCTCCATTGATGTCCCTCTTTAGTTTCTCTCAGCCATGTTTGAAAGTTTTCATTGTTGATGTCTCATGTATCTTTTGTTATATTGTATCCCTAAGTACTTCATTTTAATTGCTATTATGTATGGGACTGACTTTTAAAATTTAAACTTTTGAATGAATGTTGCTTGCATGTACAAATACAGTTATATTGATCTTGTATCTCACAACTTTGTAAAACTTATTCTAGTAGCTTTTGTGTAGAGTCTTAAAAATTTTCAGTAGACTGTCCTGTCACAAATGAATAAAGACAGTTTTCTTTGCCCCTTTCTAATCTGAATGCCTTCTTTCTTTTACCTAATCGCACTGGCTAGAACCTCCTGTGAAAAATTGAATAGAAGTGTCGAGTATGGATGGCCTCATCTTGTACCTGTTCTTAGGAGAAAACATCCAGCCATTCACCGTCAAGTTTGATGTTAGCTATGGGGATTGTAGGACTTTTATGAGGAAAGTCTTTTAATCCTAGTTTGCTGAAGTGTTTTTTTTTTTTATTGTTGTTGTTTGTTTGTTTGTTTTGTTAAATCAGGAATAGATGTCCAATTTTGTAAATGCTCTTTCTGCATCTGTTAGAATGATCATATGGATTTTTGTTTTTAAAAGCCTCTTAATCTGGTCAGTTACATTGATTTTTTTTTTCCCCAGATGTTATCTGCTTCCCCACTTTAATTTCTAGTCTCCCTTACTTTACTATTTTCTTACCCTGTGTAGACATGCAATTTTTTCTCATCCTAAGATTATTGTTCCATTACCCTCCTTTTGTCACCAGAAAATTAACAGCCTTTGACTGGGTAGAGGCAGGTATGTGCTGACTGCACAGGGTTAGCAGATCACAAACCTGTGACCAGCAGACTGGTGCCCTGACTTCCTCTCTTGGGAATACTAAGCTGCTATGAGCTCCTCCTTTGGAGCCTTCAGAGGGTTCTTGTCATCCTAGCTGCCGCTTCCCTCATCCTTTTTCTCAGTAATCTGTGAAGTAAAGTCCAGCTTCCATCCAGGAGAGCATAAAAGTTGTGTTTTACCTTTGAATGAGTGTTATAAATTGAACACCCTCCTTCGTAACCCTCACCTGGGTCCAAGAGCAGCTCTATCTCCAGAAGCCACTCCCTGACAGCTGTCACTGTGGAGAACTTGCTTTTGAGCTTTCAGTCCAATATAAATGTGTTCTTTTGTGACTTGGTTTTTCATAGGATACTCTTTGGGAATTTATCTTTAATGTTGTTTTCATTTGCTTGATGGCGAGTGATTATCTGATATACTTGTGCGGACAGTTTTTGGTTGGGGTTTTCTGGCAACAACTGATCTGACCATCGATGCACATATGCCCATGTTTCAAGGTATGAGTGTCCACGCTTCTGTTCCCTGGGTGATAATGTCCTTGGTTCTTTGCACAGTGGCTTCTGTTGCAGGAATGCCTGCTGAGAAGGCCCCTGTGCCCACTGCCATCCCTCCAGCTCCATATAGAACTCAGGAACTACAGGGCAGATGGGGGTGGGGTGGCCTGACCTGAGCCCTTCCCAAGTGTAGTCCTGTGACAGGCTTTGAGGACTGCATCAAAGCAGTCCTTCCTAAGTACCTGTAGTGTGCCAGACACTGCCCTAAGTATTCATGTATGTGTTTTGTCACCCTCTCAAGAGCCCTGAAGGATGCTTTCAAAAAATGGTCTGCACTTAGTAACTGAAGGAACATCAGCATAGGTGGGCTCAGAGCTGCCTGGGACCACCAGCTGAAGAGCTCTCCTGCCACTTCCTGCTCTGGAGTACTCCTTTCAGAGTTCACACAGCCCGCTTCAGTGGTGTGATGGCTGCTGCTGGTTGGAGCAGATGCAGTCATTTAATTATCTTTAGGACCTGAGTAAGTTTGTGGATCTCTTGGAGACTCAAATCCCTGGCCTATAAAATGGGCACTAGAGGTCCTTGCTACTTACCCTCAGGTTTGACACATAACTTTACCAAAGTCGGACCACACTCAGTTTCTGCATGTTCTTGTCCCCCAGCTTAGAACAGACTTGGTTACCCCATGAGGGGTGCCCTGGAAAGTAAGACCACCAGACATTGCATGTCATTTACTTGAACACAGTGACCTTTAAATGCATGCCAGTGGTGTCCCGGTCTTCATTTGTGGTCGCTTTAAGATTTGAGCTTAAGCCCCTCTAGTGAAGGACAGGTCCTTGTCTTCCTGGTAGTTCCAGGGTCCTGCCCCAGGTTCTTAGAAGTCTGTGTGAGGGCCCAATGGTGGTCTGTCTCTTGTTGCTTCTGTTTTGACTGGTTGCCTCCACCCACACCTTAGGACCGACCATTATGCCCATTCCCCACATCCAGATAGACCTAGAGTTGGTGGAGCACATGTCTGCAGTCAAGGCTGAAAAAGCACTTGGCGAGTTGGGCATATACCTATAATCCCATCAACTTGGGAGAGACAGGTCGGAGGTTCACAAATTAAGGCCAGCCTGGGCAACTTAGCAAGACTCTGTCTCAAAATAAAAAAGGTGAGAGTTGTAGCTCAGTAATGGAGCACTTGCCTAGAATGTGTAAAATACTGGGTTCATTCCCCAATACCACTAAAAAAGGGAGTGGGGGGAGAAAGCAAGCAAGCACTTGGTGACGGGTTGCAAGTGGCTACACTTGGTGACTGCAATCTCCTGGTTCCCAGGATCCCACTATATTCCCAGTTGGGCAAGCAGGCAGGCCTCTCTCCTTTGGTCTCTTCTCCATGGGCCTCAAATCTCTCCATAGACCTCAAAGGCTGCCTCCAGATTTCTTGCTAGGCACTGCCCTGTCCACAATGATCTTATAGACCACAGAGCTACCTGGTGGCAAGGGTTTGGACCTTTCTGGACTGGCTCCTGTAGGCACAGTCATCTGGATTAGTAGTCAGCATGCCATTCATGATCCCCACACACCATCTTATGGTTTTTCCAGGCTCCTGGAGGAGGAACTGGGGTCAGGTTGGTGCTCAGTCTTGCATCCAGTGTTGAGCCAGCACAGAAGGCCAGGTGGGTCCCCTGCTGCAGCTTTAGACCTCACCATCTGGTCTTTATCTGCCTAGTTCCACCCTGGTTGTCCCAGGTGGGTAGCACAGGAACACTGTCAGAAGCCTTGCTGCTTCTACTTAGCAGTTGCTTGGAGGTTGTTCTCTGTCAGTTCTTGGAAAGCTGGCTTGTTCTCCGTGTCTTCCATGGTGGACAAAGCACTGAATGTGTCCCTTCCCCTGGGCATTGGGTCATTTCCGGTCTTCCATAGATGATATTCTTCCTCCACCATCCTGCTGTCCTCAGACACACCAGGGTCACCAAGACCCTTCTGTCAGCTTCTATGGCAGAAATGAAAAGTTCTGCTTGGTTTACTCTTTCCAGTTGTATCAGCATAAGAATGAATTGATTTATAGATGACATTTTGGGAGCTTTTGTTCTCTCAAAAAGGGCCATATTACAAGAATTGTAATTCCCATTGGCCTGATGCAAAGGTTGGAAGAATTTAGTTTGGTAGGTTGGTCAGGAAAAACTGCTCAGAAATAAAATGGAAAGGAGAGAATGAAAGTTTGGGGACTCAGTGGCTGCTGACCCCCTCCTTCCTTGCTCTGACTACCAGCCTTTCTCAGCAGTCACAAGGGAGCTCCTGCCACTGTCCCAGGCCCTGGGGTTTCTCCTCCTGGGTGAACGTGAGTGTAGCCAGGGCTCTGTGTGCTGCCCGCACCCACCCTGTGTTGTATTTCCCATCCCCTGGGCTGAGTTGTAGCAGGCGATGGCATGCTCTGCCTGTTGGGGCTCTACGGGCTGTTGCAGGGTCTGTGAATGCAGGATAGTCAAGGAGATGTGGACAGTTGCAGGCCACTTGGATGAATGGCTACTCCTGAGGAAGCAGGTGAACCCTGATGATGGGTAGTGCTTTTGCAAGTGGTGGTTGTGGCTTTGGGGTTCCCTGCCTCAGTATCATTCTTCTTCTAAAAAGCCGTGAATGGGAAACTTTGACCAATGGGTGTGAAGCTCCCATGGGGTTCTGGTGGAGGAAGGTGCTTTCACCAGTCCGAGCCTGTGGGACCTGCATGACTACAGGAGACTGAGCTGAGAGAACACTGGGCGACTTCCGACCAAGGGGAGGGTTCCTCTTACTCCTGCCAGGTGAGACAAAATGGAGCCAGGAGACTGTACCTTCCAGACCTGAGAAGGGAGGATGGAACAGGCTAGACTCTTATATAGGCCACATCTTGCATGGACTTGCAGCAAAGACTGTGTGGGAACAGAAGGAAGCTGCTTGGGGACATGTGTGAAATTTGTCAGAAGCGGGAAGACTTGCTAAAAATGGTACAGCTAGGACCAAATCACAGACAGGTGCACACACCAGCAGTCCCATTTTATTCACCCGTGTGGCCTCAACATGACACTGCTGGGTGGGGGAGGGGTGCTAGGTGACTCAGCTGGGTATGACATTAGAATTCTCAGAACATTGAAGGCTCACAGACTGCTTGCTTCTGAGTGCCATCTGTGGCATGTTTTGGTTTAGAAGAACAGCTTGCTGATGAACACTTCCAAAGTCTTTTGAGCTAGCAGTTTTTGTAAATTCTTGTCTAGACCATTTTATGTTAAAAAAAAAAATGATGACAGTGTCCATGTTTTTGGTTTAAAAATGATCCCATTTTTCCTGGGACTTTGCAGCTGGGGCCTTACCAAGTGCTGCTGACCTGACCTGCTTTGAGCCTAAGGAGCAGGTTTTGGGGGGCTGCATTGCCTGGATGTGGGCCCTCAGGCTGCCAGAGTAATACCACTTACTGCCCAGAGTGGCGAGCCCGACTAGCCAGTGAGTGAGGGGTGGATGGATGCAGAAATGCCTTGTCAGCCTTGAGAGGCCACTCTTGTTGTGGACTGCTGCTGGGCCAGCCCAGTGGGGATTGGGCTTCAGTGTCATCATTGTGGCCTTTGGCTTAGGTAAATTTTGTATATGGACTGTGGTCCCTGCTCCCTGGCTATGGCTCTTGGGCACCCTTGGGGGAAAGGCAGAAACAGTAATGAGACCATCCAGAGGTGGCCTTTGTAACCCATGCATTTCCTGCTGTGGCAGATTGGGAAGAGTGTGTGTGCAGGAGCCAGCATACTAATTTGGTACATCCCCAGCCTCACCTAATAAAACACTAGGTGGGCCAGCCATTCATGGTTGGCCGAGCCTGCATCAGGCCAGTGGGAAGTCCCAATCTGCCACCTTCTAACTGTGTGGTCCACCTGGACCTCCATGACCACCCCAGCAAGTGGTGGTTTTGTGCAAGTTGAGCTAGGGTAGGCCTGTCCTGGCTTGCCACAACTGGGTCCCATCCTTGCCCAGACCTTGGGGACACAGGGTTTCCCCTTTGCTACCATAGCAGCTTCAATCCTGAGAGATCAGGGATTTCAGGCAGGGTAGGAACCTTTGAGCTGTGGAGGGAGGGGAGTGATACACCGAGGGAACACTTATACTCCAAGACCCAGTGTCTTGCTTCCTTTTTCAGATTAAGGCTGGAAATCCCCCGCAAGGGGTTTGCCCACACACCCTGAATAGGGCCAGCTGAGGCTGCTCAAAGGGAGGGCTGCCTCACCACACAGCCCCAACTTCGAACTCAGACCCAGCTGTCCTTTCACAGAAGAAAGACATAGGCATCTGATGAGGCCCAATTAAAATATTTTTCCCATAGAGGTTTGGTTTAAAGATGATTCCACACGCCCTGTAGAAGCACTTTTTTCTGGGAAATCTGGCCTTCTGCACCCTGGAGAGGTTAGAAAGTGATTTAGTTCCCGAGGATAGTCACAGGCCAGCATTTGGAGGAAGCCTGAAAAGAAACTTCTGAGTAGCCTGTCTGGCAGCTCATTTGTGGCCAGAGGATGGCAGGTCACAGATGAGCCAGGAGTTCTTGCTGGCAGAGTTGGTCAGGGCATGCAGCAGTGGCTGTGCCTGCCTTGTATTACTATTGGCTCTGGCCCATGTTTCTGCCCTCCTGGGTTAGGGTGTCCTAGCTTACACCCCTCTGTAAAACACCCCAGACCATAGCACCCTCTTCCTGGCTTCAGACACACCTCTCTCTCTTCTCTGTCTCTTCCTCGCCCCCCCCCCCCCATAGTGTCCTTAGTCCTCAAGCAACCCTCCTGAAGCGAGTAAGAGCTTCTTCCCTCATGCCAGAAACCTGGGGCACCCTTCTCTCTGCCCCTGCTTACTGACTCCTCCCTCCTGGTCTTGGCAGCCCTGAGAACCTGGCTGTGGCTGTCCTGGGCTCTCTCCAAGAGCAGGCCAGGCCTCTCCCAGCACAAAGGAACTGTTGAAGTACTGCTCACTCCTGGTTCAGGCTGTGTGTGGGCCTGTCTCACAGGGAGGCGTCAGGCACACCTCTGAGTTGACCCCTGGTGGGATGCTGCTGGGGCCTTTGGTAGCTAGCTCCCCTTTGTATCCCCAAGAATGCATGCAGAGTACAGTTTTTGCCCTGGGTCTTTGAGCAGCAGCTCAGTAACCTGCAGGAGGCTTGGTGAGAAGCTCCTGGGGTCTTACCAGATGGAACAGACCATGTATCTTGAAGCAGAGTTTAGGAGGCTCCATGCAGGCTCACTGTGGAGGAAGTCAGTATTCTACCCACCCTCAGTCTTTCCTTCCCCACACAGGTGCCAGATGGTGGGAGTTTGAAGCCACTGTGACGAGCTAGAAACAGTTATTTGCTCATTTCACCTCTACACATCTGTCAGTTCCTTCTAGAGCCAGTGAAATCTCCATCCAAATGTTACAAAATAGGCATGCTTTTTCACATGCTTTATTTGTGGCAAATTTCAAATATAAAAGTAGAATAAGGTGGTGGCTGGGGGTGTGGCTCAGCGCTAGAGCACTTGCCTAGCATGTGTGTGAGGCACTGGGTTCTGTCCTTAGCACCACATAAAAGTAAAAATAAAATAAAGGTACTGCATCCAAGTATAACTAAAAAATATTTTTTAAAAAAGTAGAATTAGGTAACTACTTTATTTCTATAGATAGAAACTTAGAGGCGACCAACACTGTTTCCTCTGTCCTCTTCCTACCACCCACACCCAAGTGGATTATTTGGTAGCAAAGTCCACATTGCATCATCTATTCAGGAAATAGTGTAAACCATGTCACAATGAAGATTCATGGTGTATCTTCAGTGGTTTTCTTAGAATTGTGCGTAGTTTTATTGTTGCAGCCCATGGCCCCATAGTGTGTGGGGGTTCTGGCCTGAGCAGGAGTGGGGGTACTCATTCACATGGCTTTAGACACCCAGGCTGCTTCAGAGGGTGCCATCCCCACTTGGGCTTTTGTCTGTGCATGTCCAGCCTTTCCTTCCTCAGATTGGCTGCAGGTTAAGCAGTGGATGTCATCGTTTCAGCACAGGCTTAAAGACCTATCTAGGGAGAAAGGTGCCAGCTTTTCTAGAATCCTTTCTGAGGACCTTTGTATGTACCCTTGGCTCTCTACAGTAAGACAAACACATAAGAGCTGTGCAGTCCTGGGTGAAGAGGGATGCCTGCCCCCAAGCATGTGTCCCTAGAGCATCCCTTAAGTGTTGTTAGTCACCTTCTCATTATTGTAACAATACCTGAGATGATTACCTTAAAAGGTGGAGAGGTTTTTTTGTTTTTTTTTTTTTTGCTTATAGTTTCAGAGGTTCTAGTCTATGATCAGTTGGGTCTGTTGCTTTTATTCTTGTGGCAAGCAGTACATTGTGACAGGAGCATGTGTGGCAGAAACTGCTCACCTCATGGCAGCTAGGAAGCAAAGAAAGAAAGAGGGGCCACGTCATTATCTCCTTCAGAGACTTGCCCCCCTGACCTCATCTCTCATTTCTCTTCACTAGTTCCCTCCTCCCAAAAATTCCATAGACTGGGGATTCAGGCTTCAGCACATGGGCCCTCGGTATGGGCACTCTGGTGGTGGGGGCCTGTGTGCCAAAGGCCCAAGACTAGCTCTTCCCACTTGGTCTGTCTCAGATTCCAAAAAAGATGGGATTGACATTCCCTTTTCTATTGTCCCACATGTACCTGATTGTGCCTCTTGGACCTCCAGTCTAAATTCCAAAGTGCCCGGTGTGATGGTTAAGGAATCAGTTGCATCAAATTCATGTTCTAGGCAGCTGGGCAGTACCTGTTTGTGCCTATGGGACACAGGTGGGCCCACTGCTAAAACTTCCTGCCCTGCGTTTGGAACAGGTACGTTGGGGTTCCCACCTACTTCCCCAAGTGCTCCCTGCCCTTCCAAGAGCATCCTTGGCTCTACAGTCACCCTCGTCCACTCTGGATACCATTGCTACTGGCTCCTCCTGCTGACCCCATTGCCAAGGTTGCCTTTCCCCTATAGACATTCAAGCATCAGCGTGCATGGGGCAAATGCTACAACACTAGGGGCTTCAGGGGCAGGCAAATATTTACCTCCAATTAAGAGGCCACATCAATGCAAATAAGTGTGCAGGAGGAGCAGCCACTGTTGGTGAAAGGAGAGGCAACGACTGGCTCCACGCCTTATCGAGAAAATATAAGTAGATCCGCATCTACCCAAGGACCCCTAATGAGAGGCTACAGCCCCTCACCTGGGAATCCTGCTTCTTTTGGGAAAGCCATTTGGCAGGGTGGTTGAGAGTTTATTTGGGGACTGAATCCTAAAGGAAGAGAAAGGGCCATGGTTGTGCCAGGCCACTCAAAACAGCATGAGGCTGCAACTGTCCCTGAGATGTGGACCTGAGTGAGCCCATAGAACTTTCAGAATGCCACCCTTCGAGGGCAGCAAGAGAAGGAACAGTTTCTGTGGTGGTAAGGCTCCAGTACATTTCCATAAAGATAGGTACAGGAAAGACCCAGAATAGGACCAGGATGGGTGGTCTGTTGAGGGAGTGGCAGATTCAGCCCTTAAACAGTAGTGAAAATTGATAGAAGACAGATTGTGTCAGCCAGTTCAGGTCCCTGGGTCTGTTCTGCCTCCCGGTGTCTCTTTCCTGCTGGAATCTTCAGGTTCATCCCTTGTCTAGGGTTTTGGCGTAGTCTCGTTACTTCCCTTCCCATCCTTCCAACTCTTTCCTGCTTCCTAACTTGGAGGCCCAGGGGACACATCTTGTTTGTCCCATCCTTTTCTGACCTCCATATGGGCTTTGTTTGCTGGCATGCTGCCCTTGCCACAAGCGTCCCCATCCCTCCCCCAGTGACTCCTTGCCCTGAGGGTCCTCCTGGCCTTTCTGAGACTGAGCTGGAGCACCAAGGTGAGGAACCTGCTCAGATTTTGCTCCTGTGGGACCCAGTGCTGGTTTGGGTGCCAGGCATTCTCTAGGACAGACTGATCAGCTGTGAAAAGCTCTGTGGGGCTGTCAGATTTCTGAAGTCTTGTGTCTGCATTCTCCTCCCTGATAGGCCAGGTGGGAACTAGGACATAGGGAGCCCTCACTCCATTGCACTAGATCCTTTTCCTGGTCCCTGGGGGCCTGATTGACTGCCCCTGGAATGCCTAGGTGGTACTCCCCACACAGGACTCAGAGCTCCTGCCACCATAGCCCAAGAGGGGGAAGAGCAGGACAGGGTGTAGCAGCCACCCTTTGCTTTGCACCCTTTGTCCTCAGCACAGTTGGTATTACCAGCTGCCTTCAAGCTCTCAAGGGCTCACCCTCCTCCAGGGATTCCTCAGGTGAGTAGCCTTCATGCAAGATGTGGGGGGCAGTGCAGAAAGGGGTCCACAGAAGGACATAGAAAACAAAGGATTTTCTGCAAGGCTTCCTGGAAGCTGAAGGCCCCTCTGTATACTCCTAAGCTGTGGGACACATGAGCACATGGGCAGGGCCTTCCGACCTTCACGCCATGCCCGCAGCTTCCAGGAGGCTCTCTGGATGGCTGTTGGTTCAGCAGAGAGTTCTGAGGCGCCAACTCATTGCCAGACCCTGGAGTTGCCCAGGTGTTGTGCCTCCTCCCTCCTGCCTGGTAGCAGGACGATGTCTGCTCAAGGACAAGGACACTCTGTGCCGCCAGGCTTGCTGGGCCTGGGCAGCATTCCGCTCTGTGAGGACTGCTGGTTCAGGAGTATGTGGGTACCCAGGGCTCTAAATATACCAGGGTGAGATCACTGGGGTGGAGACGAGGCCATGTGGCAAGCCCAGGAGCCCCATGGGCACAGGAATCCCAGGGTCAGGGAGCAGTTGGCCCTTTGCAACTGACCTCCTCGCTGCCCAGTCTTCTCTTGCATTGAATCTCTGCCCATCGCATGTTAGGGATAATACAGAATCAGCTGTGTCTCCTGTTGGGTCACCCCACCCCTTGACAAAGCTTGAAGCGGATGTTTTAGAGCAGTCTGAATGTGTTCACAGACAAGAACATCAAAAGCAAGGAGTGAATTGGCTCATTGGCAGAGGGACAGCTTTGTAAGAGCACTGTTGGCAGCATGGAAGCCACTGTCCTTGCTCTGTGGTCACTGTGCAACTTTACATCAGAGGAGACATGGATTCTCTGCCTTCAGCGGGAAATGGGCAAAATATTAGGAAAGCCAGGAAAACATGAGGCCAGCAAGATGTCTATATGCTAGACTCTGGAACCTGGGCCTGTGCAACCTCACAGGCAGACATGGCTAAGGTTATAGACTGGAGGAAGGGAGTTGATCCTGGATCATCCCCGCAGATCAGGGATCTGTGATGTGAGGAGGCCTCAGCCCTTGCTGGCTTTGAAGATGGAGGGAGGGCCATGAGCTGAAGGATATAGTACTCTCCAGAAGCTGGGAATAGCCATTGGGTAATAGCAACAAAACAGGGACCAGAGTTCCACAGCCATAATAATGGACATCTGCCGACACTCAGGAGCAGGAAACGAATTCTCCCCCAAGAGCCTGCAGAAAGGAGTACAGCTGCAAGCACCAGGATCCTAGTCCAGGGAGACCTGGACTGAACTTCTGGCCTCCAGAGCCTGAGATGATAAATGTGTGCTATCCAAGCAGCTAAACTGGTGATAGAAACTAACACCACAGTCTTGCAGGATGTAGGAAATCCTCTTCTCCACCCTGTTCTGGCACCCAGTGGGACTGTAATTGGTGCAGCCTCCCTAGGGGCTGAATGAACGTCCTTCTCAAACCTGGGGCCTGCTGCTCCTTTGCCTACTGGTGCATTAGCCTGGAATTGAGTCTACCACAGATGCTGATTGCAGCCTTGTTTGTGATGGCAAGAGGATGAGGCCTGTGGTCCCCACTCGCGCCCCAGCATTAAAGTGCGACCTTCCCCCTGCTGGAAGGCACAGATGAACCAAGTAAGAGATCTGTTTGATGCTGGATGTTTCTGATGTTAAGTGAGAAAAAAGCAAGGTATAGAGCCATCGCTGGCTTGCTTTGGTTTTTAATTGTGTGATAAGTGTATATATGTGCCTACTAAATGGTATATTTGGGGAGGAAATACAAGGGACACTCCAGTGGCTGGGTGGGATGTAGTTTTCTTTGCCTTTTTTTCATGTAGCTTTTACTTGTATTGTGTGACTGCATTGTGCGCAGTGTCACGGCATGCTTGAGGGGTTGGTGTAATATGCCCGTTGTGTGAATCTCATGAAAGATGGGGGCTTTATAGGGTTGTTTCCAGACAGCCTGTTAGAAACCTTGTAGCTGCTGGTAGGGGGTGGCTGGCCTGCATCCAGATCCTTCACCAGGTAGGTTTTGGCAATATGTGTCCAAACTGTCTTAAAACCAGAAGTTCTTCATTTCGATGAAGTCCAGCTTGTCTGTATTTTTTCTTGGACAGTTAGTGTTTGGGGCTCCTACAAAGAAACATTTGCCTATCCCCAGTTTGCAAAGATATTCTCCTATGTGTCTTCTAGAAACTTGTAGCTTGTTTTAGTAGTGTATTCCTTCAACTCTTGGTGGACACCTGCTTGTTACATTTGGCTATATGACCTGCTGTGTTGGGTCAGTTCCCGGCTTCTGTAAGCAGGGGTTTCCCTAACATGTGAGATCGCTGTTAACAACCAGGAACACTGGAGACAGTGGGGTTTCTGTGTCATCTCTGTCTGTGCAAAGTAAAAATAATAGTACTGGCTCCATGGGCTTGTTGTAAATATTAAGTTATATACAGAAAGTGCTCAGAACAGAACTGTCTCATAGCAAGATCATAAAAGGGATGGAGTGCATTTTCCACACTGCCAGGTAAAGTCCAACACTTTCTAAAGTGTGCGGTACCCAGGACTACCTGGCATTACCATAACTGCTGGTCTGCATGTATCCCTTTATGAATTCAGTTTGCATTCTCCTGATAAAGTTGATCACTGGAGCTGACATCGGCTATTTTGTATGCAAAGGTGCCAGTTCATGCCTTCTGGCTGGGGCTTTGTGGCCCGTCTCCTCCCAGTTTGCTGGCCCTAGGCTACCCAGCCTTCTAGAAGAGAAGACAGGGGCCTGACACATGACTCTTGTTTATAGGAAACACGACTTTTACATATACATATATGTGTGTGTGTTATGTATATATGTGTATGTGTTATATATGTATATATATATATATATATATTTATTTCCCCCCAGTGGTAGTTGGACACAATACCTTTATTTTATTTATCTATTTTTATGTGGTGCTGAGGATCGAACCCAGAACCTCGCATGTGCTTGGCGAGCGCTCTACCGCTGAGCTACAACCCCAGCCCCTGTGATGTTTTACTTTTTATGGTGTGTTCAGATGAACTCTAAAGGCCTTGTTAATGTCATTAAATTGATTGGTTTTGGGGGGTGCTGATCTTTTGATTTGAAACTTTGTGCATTTTGTTGAGTTCTTCAGCCCCAACACCCCTGAGGAGGCAGAGTTCACCTCATATATCAGGAGCAGGCCTCATTTCATAGCATCCCGAGTGTCAGCTGGGTGAGGGGAGGCAGGTGTGAACATGTGTACACCAGAGGTATGCCACGCCCTGGAAGAGTGGACAGTTGGGTGGAGGTGAACACTGGGTGCCATGTTAGTCCCAGAAGCAGGTAGGAGGCTTCAGAAATGGGAGTGGGCTGGCCCTAGGCTACCCAGCCTTCTAGAAGAGAAGACAGGGGCCTGACACATGACTCTTGTTCTATAGATCCGGAACATGGTGGCGGTGTTGGAAGTCATCTCCAGCCTGGAGAGATACCCCATTACCAAAGAGGCACTGGAGGTGAGTACCTCAGCCCAAGCCTAGGGGGCAGAATGGGGAAGCAAGGGCAACCTCAGCTGTCTTTCCTCAATAATTACATGCCTTCAGAGGACAGAGGGGGGTCATGTGCCCATGTGCTGTCTTCCCACGCAGCACTGCACGAATGAGGTGTTTCTAATCCTTGACCCTACTCCTTCCACACCCTGCACACCTTGGCCTGTGCGTGGGGAGGCTCCAGTGAGTGGCACTGTCCCTGGCCCTCCACTTGAAGATCAGGTTTGCTGTGCCATTGCCTTGGCTGTGGAATGTTCTCACCTGGCAGATGTCCTTGCAGTGGCCTTGATAATACCGAGTTTCCAGGCACCAGGAGGCTGTGTGACATTGCTTCTGAGAAATCTGCCTACGGCCCTGGGACACTAAGGTCTGAGGACTGTCTTTGAGAATTTATATCATCACAAAGGACCAGAAATCCCTAAATCCCTATTTGCATCTGAGAAGCTGACAGTTTGGGGGTCAATGGAGAAGGAGTCATTTCAAAGCTGGGGGCACTTTTCTGGATCAGCTCCCTTTTCATGGGGAAGTCCCTCTCCTAAAAGTATGTCACTCTCTCTGTTTATAGGAAACACGACTTGGGAAGCTCATCAACGACGTCCGTAAAAAAACCAAGAACGAGGAGCTCGCCAAGCGGGCAAAGAAGCTGCTGCGCAGCTGGCAGAAGCTCATTGAGCCAGTGCACCAAAATGAGGCAGCGCTGCGGGGGCTGGCCGGGGCCGCTGGCTCAGCCAACGGGGGTGCTCACAACTGCCGGCCGGAGGCGGGGACGGCTGGCACACCCAAGAGCATCCATGACCTGAAGAACCGCAATGACATCCAGAGGCTGCCTGGGCAACGGCTGGACAGGCTGGGCAGCCGCAAGCGCCGGGGGGACCAGCGTGACCTTGGACACCCTGGGCCACCTCCCAAGGTTTCCAAAGCTACTCATGACCCCCTCGTCCCCAACTCATCCCCACTCCCCACCAATGGGATCAGTGGGAGCCCAGAGAGCTTCCCCAGCCCCCTGGATGGCAGTGGGCACTCAGGCTCTGAAGGCAGCCGCCTGGAGCCCAGCGAGAACGACAAGCACAGCAGCAAGATCCCTGTCAACGCCGTGCGGCCGCATACCACCTCCCCAAGCCTGGGCAAGTCCCCTGGACCCTGCTTGCAGACAAAGGCTTCAGTGCTGCAGCAGCTGGACAGGGTGGACGAGACTCCAGGCCCTCCCCACCCCAGGGCTCCCCCGCGCTGCTCTTTCAGCCCCCGGAACTCACGGCATGAGGGCTCCTTTGCCCGGCAGCGGAGCCCATATGCACCCAAGGGCTCTGTTCCCAGCCCCTCACCACGGCCCCAGTCGCTCGATGCTACACAGGTGCCATCACCGCTTCCACTGGCCCAGCCATCCACACCGCCTGTGCGGAGGCTAGAGCTGCTCCCCAGCACGGACAGCCCTGTGCGCTGGCTGGAGCAGTCTGAGGGCCACCAGCGGCTGGTGGGGCCAGGCTGCAAGGCAGGGCTGCTTCCAGCTGAATCCCTCCTGTCACGGGCGGGTTTCTCCCCAGACTCCTCTAAGGCAGACAGCGATGCTGCTTCCTCCGGTGGCTCGGACAATAAAAAGAAAAAGAGGTACCGACCTCGAGACTACACGGTTAACTTGGACGGGCAAATGGCTGAGGCGGGCGTCAAGCCCGTCCGGTTAAAAGAGCGGAAGCTCACCTTTGACCCCATGACAAGACAGATCAAACCTCTGACCCAGAAAGAGCCAGTGCGGGCAGACAGCCCTGTGCACACAGAGCAGCCACCTAGGACAGAACTGGATAAGCAGGAGGCCAAGGCTAGCCTCCAAAGCCCCTTTGAGCAGACGAACTGGAAGGAGCTGTCGCGCAACGAGATCATACAGTCCTACCTGAGCAGGCAGAGCAGCCTGCTCTCGTCATCAGGCGCACAGACCCCAGGGGCTCACCACTTTATGTCTGAATACCTGAAGCAGGAGGAGAGCACCAGGCGAGGGGCCAGGCAGCCACATGTGCTGGTGCCTCATGGGCCGCCCACGGACCTTCCCGGGCTGAGCCGAGAGGTAACACAGGACGATCTTGACAGAATCCAGGCCCACCAGTGGCCAGGGGTGAACGGGTGTCAGGACACACAGGGTAACTGGTATGACTGGACGCAGTGCATATCACTCGACCCGCACGGTGACGACGGGCGGTTGAACGTTCTGCCTTATGTCTGCTTGGACTGACAGGCCCGTTGGCCACAAAGTGCATTCCCACCTTGCAGTAGCCAGGGCAGGCGGGTGGCTGGGCCCAGCTGCCTCCAGCAGTTGGCAACCCGGGAAGTCCAGCCCAGGTGGGAGGGAGGGGGCGGGAGTCACGCGGTCTCTGCGCTCTTCCCTCCAAACTCCTCCTTTTGTGAAATGCTGCTACCAGTTTACTAACAAAATTGAAAAGGAAGGACTGCGCAGAAGGAAGGACGGCAAAGTGAGTTCAGAACTCTATAGCAAACCAGCTATAAAAAGCGTTAGTCCCCTATCCCGGAAGAGGTGCAGACACTCTCCAGCACCTGAACACTGGGACCTCAGTTGCAGGCAGGCACAGGAGAGGTTACGTTTAACACAGCGACAGATGTATGCATCTCATCTCTGTATTTTCTGTTCTTTGATTTAGCCCAGTGTCTGTGAGACAGCGGGTTGCACCTCAGCCTGTGTTCGCACCCCACCCAGCCACTGGCCAGCCAGTGTTTTCCATCATGCGCTGGAAGCTTCTTGGCTGTGGCGAGCCACTGGCAACATGCAGGCCGGCCAAAGGGCCAGCTAGCTTAACCCACACTCCACGGGCATCCACCCATTTGTATCTGGTTTCAGTTAAAACCCAGTTCTTAAAGAAATGCTGCAGAAATTTAAGTTTTCTTGAGTTTATTTTCATCCTTTATTCCTTCTGACCACTAGCCAAATAAATTTCCTTTCCTTCTCCCTTTTCTTTTTCCTTCCTACGCATATCTAGAAAATTTCACCTTTCTGGAGCGCCCCCCCACCCCCAAAAAAAAAAAAATCCCAACCAACCAATTTAGAGTAACCGCGGGTGCTACTGGTGTGTAAGCTGTACTGCTGGGCAAGAGGGGAGACCTGTCTGTACGCTGGAAACACTCATAACCATTCCTTTAGATTCGTTTGCCTTATGGTTATTTGTCATAAACGCGATTTGCAAAAACAAGGAGCCTTAGTGAATGTACAGTACCTAGACTTCTGTGTTCTCAGGACACAGAAGGGAGCAACTTTGCTATTTGGTCCAGTAAGTGGACACCTTGTGATATAAATGTGGAAATAAAAACAAACAAAAAAAAACATTTGCACAACCAGTCTGGAAATCGTTTCTCATTTGAATCTTCACCACTAATCAGCCCTGTCCTGGATTATGGCTTAGCCAGGGAGTCCCACATCTAGACTTGCAGGCTCATAAGGCAAGTAGGTTACAGTTTTCAAGTTGCCTGTTAGCTTTCTACTGCATTTAGTGGACTTTTACTTGTCTTTCTTTCAGAGCTACCTGCTAGCTTGGGGCAACAGTCCACAAAACAATATCAGGAAATGTTACCCTATCTCATCCAGACTTCACCCACCCCACAGAGAAGCCCTCTACAGCAGGCTCCATAGCTTAAGTTTATCATTTTATCCCACAAATATTTTTAATTCTTAACATGCCATGGCCCAGAGGTGCAGAGCTGTGTGTCAGGCATCCCAGCCCTGGGCTGCCAGCTCCTGATGCATGCCTGAGGCTGCCTTAGTACCTGGTTGGTGATGGGTTTTTTTTTTTGTTTTTTTTTTTTAAATTGTAGGTGAACACAATACATTTACTTTTATATGGTGCCAAGGATCAAACCCAGTGTCTCACACATGCTAGGCAAATGCTTTACCACTGAGTCACAACCCCAGCCCCCTAGCCCTTTTTTAAATTTTCAGACAGGATCTTGCTAAATTGCCAAGTCAGGCCTTGAATTTGCCATCCTCCTGCCTCAGCCTCCTGGGTCACTGGGGCTACAGGTATGCACCACAGTGCCTGGCTGGTGCTGATATTTTTAAAAATAACTTGATTATAAAATGATAGTTCATCCCATTTGTCCCTGAAACTATCAACTAAGAATTTGGCTTGGTGGGGGAGATCTAGAAAATCTACCGATTTATAAATGAGCAAACAGCTACCCCTTCAGAGAGGTAGGTGCACAAGAGTACATTAAGGGGTCCTGGCACATTCCTTCCAGCCCACAGGACCACAGACAACCCAGAACTAGAGTTTCAGAACAACAGGGATTTCTGACAAAGGCTTGGTGAAGAACACACCCTATACTCCCACCCCAAGAAAAGGGCAGTGGGAGAGATGACTTTGAGGGCAGTGTGAGATTGCTCCCATGTAACAGCTGCATGGCTCTGAGCCAGTCTTTCCACTCCTATGCCCTTGTTCCTATTGGAGGATGAAGAGTTGTGAGGACTAAATTGTAAAAACTTAAAACGATAAAAGCTTAAGAAACCAGAAATATGGCAGTGGAATTGTGACACAGCTATGCTGTGGAGTAACTAGCTACTTTCCTACCTCCACTACAGCTAATTAAGCTGGGCTTACATTCTGGTATCCCTAGAATGTGATGTTATTCTGTGACCAAAGGTCATAGGCACAGCTGGAGGATATTAGGGTACAGAGGGTGACGACCCATCAGCACCTCCTTTTCTCAGACCTGGGCTTTGGCACAGGCCACTACTCCCACCCCACTTGCAGAGACTACCACACCTAGGTCTTAAGTATGCAGAAAGCCCAGGGTACACATATTGCCTACTTTCCAGAACACAACGATAATTTAAGACACCCACCAGCATTTGGAGTTAAGTTGGGTTGCCACTTTCTAACTTGCCAAGTAAGAACATATAAAAGAGAACCAACTCCTAGTCGACAAGAAGTTGGTAGCACATGATTTTTGGAATAAACCAGTCCTTTAGTATAAGATCATATTGCTGAACACAGTCTTCTCTTCCTCCACTGGCGCTTGAGGGAGTGGTCTATCCGGGCGGTCCTTGGGCATCTTTTGTCGTGCCAAGTACTGCCCACTTCTGCAGCGTTCTGGAGACAGGTGTCCAAGCTGTTATGGCCACGGCCCCCAAATTAGCCGTGTCACCTGAGACAAGTCGCTTCCCCTCTGGGCTTCGGTCTGCCAGTCTGCGAAATGGAGATAGTTAACACCTACCGCACAGCGTTCCTCGGATTCGGAGGGATGATGCTCGGACCAGGCTCGTCAGCCGCACACGTCGGTGGCTCCCACAACTCGCTGAGAACAAGGTCAGGGCTGGCCCTTTCGTCGGAGTCCGACTACGCGCGTCCGCCCTGGCACTGCAGTGTTAATCTGGCTCAAGGAAATCTTTTCACAGTCTAGTTTTTTCCCCGGAAGGTTTTTTAACTTCTCGGTGTCCGAAACCGTTTAGCTCTTCAGGAATCTTGCTTGGAGGTCGCCGATGTGCCGCTAAGCCCGAGGTTTAAACCTCCAGCTTGATCGCCCATCCAGACTCCAACACGGCAGCACTCTCGCGCCTCCACTCGCCCATTCCGTTCGGGGCTCCGCAAGGGTCCCCAAGAGAAGCCCAAGAGGGAAAAACGAGCTCCACTCCCGGTACGAGTACCCTCGTTTCACTTCCGTGTTTGGAACCGCCCCTTCCGGTAACGTATCTCCAAGAGGGCGGGGCCTGCACTCCAGACGTGGTGGCTGGCGCATCGGTCGGCGCGCGGCGGTGACGTACAAGAACAACTACCAATGAAGAGCGGCGCTAGCTGACGCGCCGGCCCCGCCCCCGCCCGGCGTCGGGCCGTCGGGCTGGCGGGAAGGGGCGGCCGCTCGGGCAGGATGGCGGCTGCGGCAGCAGCGGTGGGCTCGGGCGCGGGCGCTGGGGGCCAGGGTGCGGCGGGCAGTGGCGGAGGGGCGCGCGAGGGCGCGCGGGTGGCAGCGCTGTGCCTGCTGTGGTACGCCTTGAGCGCGGGCGGCAACGTGGTCAACAAGGTGATTCTTAGCGCCTTCCCGTTCCCGGTGACCGTGTCGCTGTGCCACATCCTAGCGCTGTGCGCGGGACTCCCGCCGCTCCTGCGCGCCTGGCGTGTGCCCCCCGCGCCGCCTGTCTCGGTCCCCGGGCCCGGCCCGCATCCATCGGCTGGGCCGCTGCTGCCGCCACGCTTCTACCCTCGCTACGTGCTGCCACTCGCCTTTGGCAAGTATTTCGCGTCCGTGTCAGCGCACGTCAGCATCTGGAAAGTGCCGGTGTCCTACGCGCACACTGGTAGGTGTCACGTCCGGCCAGGGGGGCGGTGGCTGGGGCGCGCCGCCTGGGGCCTCGGTGCAGGGTTAGGATGCATCTCCTTGGGCGCTTCCCGGTAGACAAAAACCCAGAACTAAGTCTGAGAAGCCGCCAGAACTTTGGGCTGAGAAGGGCCAGGCACCAGACTCTCGGGGAGGAAAGGGGTTAGAAAGGAACTGGAAGCTGAGTAAGGCGAGCCCAACTGTTGGGGTTGGGAAGAAACCCTACAAAAAGCGAAGGACTGAAGAAGTCCGAGGGGCTGCCAAAACCTCCATCTCACGAGAGGTAGAACAGACTCCTGGTGAATTCGGGGAAGTCAGGCAGCCCACTGAATGCCCCTCCCTCTTTTTGCAGTCAAGGCCACCATGCCCATCTGGGTGGTCCTCCTGTCCCGGATCATCATGAAGGAGAAGCAGAGCACCAAGGTAATGCCCTGGCAGGAGCCTGGGCAGATGGGGGATTCCCAGCAATTCTCCAACTGGTAACTGGTGGTTCAGGCTTCTGGCCTGCAGACCGCCTGGCTTCCTGTCAAATAAGGAAGTCAGTGTAGAGTTCTCCAGTGGCCCTTTTACTGCTAATGTCCTGGAATCACCCTGCAAACAGTGGTGTGTGGGATGTGTATCCCTGAGTGATCTCTGTGGTTTAGTTTCAGGAAAACCTCCATCCCTCTCAGGTCTAACTCTCTTTCTTTCTTTCTTTCTTTCTATAGTTGATTTTTTTAAGATGTTGATGGACACAATACCTTTATTTTATTTATTTCTTGTTATGTGGTGCTGAGGATCAAACCCAGTGCTTCATATGCGCTAAGCAAACACCCTACCACTGAGCTACAAGCCCCAGCCCTTTCATTGAGTTTTGATTCCCTGCCTGCATTGCTGGTAGGTGATGGATGGCTTGGTCCCATCTTGGCAAGGTACCTGCAGTGGGACCAGGGAATGGATCGGAACTCTCAAGATTTTTACTTCTCTCCAAGAAAAAATGTTTAGATAGGGGACTTTGGGGATCATACGATGCTAGACAAAGGAGTTTGGTGTTGGCAAAATCCAGCAAAGTCTTAGAAATTAAACCAGTCAGGAATTGTGATGGGAGGGAAAATAGCAAGTGGGACTCAAGGCTGCACAAAGAAGATGCTCCTGGCACAGTCCAGAGCCTGTTGAAGATGCCAAGCCAGGGTATTTCCTGGCTCAGTGCAAGAGAACCTGTGAGTTTAGCCAGAACCAGCCTTGCCTTGTGTCTGGAAGTGGAAACGAGACTCCTGTTGTCCCAGCTGGAACCCATTTCATGCTGGACACAATGCCTCTTCCAAGTGGTCGGTTTCTGGCATCCTGTACTTTATGTAACTCAGAGCAGCATTGCCCTGGATCAGCTTTTAAAAATTGGGCCACCTCTGGCCAGGATTTTTATTCTAGCCTGTCTTTATCCTAACAAGTCCTGTGTGTGCTCTGTAGCACTTCCCTATGGTGACATCAGGTGTGATTGGCCTCCTGGGGGTCAGAATTGCCTGGGAGGTGTACAGCTACGTCACCTGATAGCATGTGTGTTTATCAGGTTTCTCGTTGGACAGGACATTATACCCAGCTTGGCAAGTTGCCAGAAACTTCACACAGTTTGGAAAAGACTAGGGATTAGCCCTGATAGGTAGACAGACTAATGATAACGATGTGATAATTTCTGGACCCACCCCACAAAGCAGATAAGGCAGATCTTTGTTACCTGATCTCAAGGAAAAAACTGAACTTCAGAGAAGAGAGTCCTATACCTGAGAGCCATAGCCAGGAAGGCATAAGCTGGAATTCAGGCCCTCCAGTCTGTTACCTTCAGTCTGCCCCTTCAGGGACATCTACCTATTTTGAGAATATTCTTTGTAGCTCAGGAGTCAGGAGAGTCAGACATGAGGTATGGATTCTGGAAACTGGGAGCTATTTAGCCACCTGGAATTCTGTGCCTGTTGGAAGGCCTCTTATCATGTTTGCTGCTGGTTCATTCAACCAGCAGTTGCTGAGTGGCTGCTGTGTGCTGGTCACCTGGAGAGAGCAGCAAACATGACTTTCCCTAAAGCTGGGCCTAGTCCCATGTAGGCCAGATGATGTGGTGCCTTTTCTAGTGGGTAGAGAGCCCTTTACTGTATAAGCTCAGGCCTGGGCAGTGGGAACACAGCACAGGAACCTACCAGGGTATAGGGAGGTCAAGATCAGTTCTTCTGGGTGGATGAACTGAGACCTCTGGGGTAAGAGGTCACTAGCAGGAAAAGGTGGAATGTCCTAGCCAGGTGACTGTATTAGAGCCTGAAATAAGAGTGAGTGGTGGGAAGCCTCTCGGAGGACTAGGGTTTCAAATCCTGATGCTTGGCCAGCAGCTGGATAGATTTCCTAGGTTAAGACCAGGCCCAGCTGTGGCCCTGGGCAGGGTTCTTGATGGGGGTGACAATATGGGCAGGACTGCCCACAAGGACACAAGCCCTGCCCCAGGTGCTCCATCTTCTCCCACTTACCCCCAACAGCTCTGTCACAGCAGCACTAAATTCCAAAGTGGCAGACGCATATCTTAGGTGAGGGAGAAGAGAGAAGCTGAGACTTCCCTGCAGGCCTTGGGGTGGGTGGCCCCTCTCTGCTCTGACGGTCCTGCCCTCCTCCTCCAGGTGTACTTGTCACTCATCCCCATCATCAGCGGCGTCCTGCTGGCCACCGTCACCGAATTGTCATTTGACATGTGGGGACTTGTCAGTGCCCTTGCTGCCACACTGTGCTTCTCGCTTCAGAACATATTCTCCAAAAAGGTATTTGGGCACCCTCACAGACTAGCATGATGTTTCTGCAGTATGGGGATGGCAGGCTTTGGAAACACTGGTCAAGTAGTGATTTCTTGATGTTAGAGAAAAGAATTCTTGTTGCCCTTTCTGCTTGTTTCTTCTGATTTTCTGTTCATCATTTTGTTGATATTTTTTTCTATTATAACATTAATATGTGCAATGTGGAAAAATAAGAGAAAAGCCCAATAAATTATTTGTTTGGCTGTTTACTTTGGGTACCAGGAATTGAGCCAAGGAGCACTTAACCATTGAGCCACATCCCTGGGCCTTTTTATTTTTTGAGACAAAGTCTCGCTAGGCAACTTCCTAGTGCCTCACTAAGTTGTGGAGGCTGGCTTTGAACTTGGCATCCTCCTGCCTCAGACATCAGAGCCACTGGATTATAGGCATGCACTACTCCCAGCTAAATTAAAAAAAAAAAAAAAAACTTATTGAACACCTAATATGTGCCAGTTACTGTGGGTGGATGCTAGAGAAAAAGAATCAAGAAACCTGTCTTCCTGCCGAAGGGTGTCTACTTTATGGAGTCAGATCTACAATATAGTTCCCTAAAGTTCATAAAGATAATAAGTATTCTGTTTTGTTGTTTTTGTTGCAGTGCTGGGGGTTGAAGCCAGGGCCTTGTGCATGCTGGGAAAGTTCTCTACCACTGAGCTACACCCCAGCCTAAGTTATGATTACTCCTAATGTTAACTTTTTTCCCCACTAAGTTCTTAGATTTGCAGTATTTTAGGTACATTTAAATTTTTGCTTTGTTCATTTGCTCTTATAGAATAGCATCCTCCCATATCATTAAAAATTATTGCTATTAGGGGCTGGGGTTGTGGCTCAGCAGTAGAGCACTCACCTCACATGTGCGAGGCTCTGGGTTCGATCCTCAGCACCACATAAAAATAAATAAATGAAATAAAAATATTGTGTTCAACTACAACTAAAAAATAAATATTTTTTAAAAATTGTTGCTATTAATTAATGTAATTCTCACATACTTTCCAGATGCCACAGTGATGCAGTCAGTTCCCCCACTGGGAATCAGTCTGTTTTCCATTTTTCATTGTAAATGTTTCAGTGATGAACATCTTTGTGCATAACATTTTTCTGACTCAGGTTTTTCCTTACGGTAGACTAATAGTTCTTGGGTCAGAGGATATGAGATGTTTATAACTTTTCTATATGTTGCCTGGTTCTTTTCAAGAAGACCAGTTTAGACTTAAACCAGTAGAATATCAGACACCTGTTTCACTGCGTCTTCTCCAGCATTGAGTGTTGCTCCTTTTTTTTCCTCAGGTCTTTATACATGGAACATAGTGCTTATTTCATGCATGTGCTGTATGTCTCATAGATGCAATTGCAGGTTTGCTGCCCAAGGTCAGATGTCAAGGTTAACATACAGTCACTGTGTTTGGGCCTGAGTACCTGGAGTACTCTTGCCACTTATACTTTGAATCGTCTTCAGGTATTGAGAGATTCACGGATCCACCATCTCCGCCTGCTGAACATCCTGGGCTGCCACGCTGTCTTCTTTATGATCCCCACATGGGTGCTGGTGGACCTCTCAGCTTTCCTGGTCAGCAGTGACTTGGTGAGTTGGCCACCACTAAGAACTCACCATTTTCTTAAGTAATTTCAAAATAGGTGCTTTGTTGGGGAGCTATGGTTCTGTGGCCACTTTGGAGCAGTCTTTTGGTATCTGTATTAGTCCATTTTCTGTTTATGAAATATCTGAGGCAAACTGACAGTATAAAGAGGTTGGTTTAGCTCCAACGTCCAAACAGCATGGAACAGGCTTGGGTGAGGTCTCCCCTGACTATATTACATGGTGGTCGAGAATGGTGGGATTGTGCATGAAACAAGAAACCAGAAACTGTGGGATCTAAAATTCTATGTTTCTCAGCTTTCCGTTGCTATGACAAAATACCTGAGATAATCAGTTTAAAAGGAGGAAAGGTTTTGAATCAGTTTCAAAGGCTTCAGTCCATGGTTTCTTGGCCCTGTTACCTTAAGGCTTTTGTGGCACAGTATATTATGCAGAAAGCACATGTCAGAGGAAGTCTCCTCATGTCATGGTGGACAGGAAGCAAAAAAAGAGAAACAGGAAGGATCCAGTTTTCCCAATATCCCCTCCAAAGGCACACCCCCCAATGACCTAACTTCCTCCCACTAGGCCCTACCCACTAATGGTTCCATCACTTCCCAATAGAGCCACTGGCTGGCAACCAAGCCTTTAATACATGGGCCTGTGGGGACATTTATCCAAATTGCAGCAAATTTCTTACAGGATCTGCTTCCTGTTCACTTAAGAACCTCCCACTGAGCCCCACCTCCTCAAGATCCTACCACCTCAACCCCACCACACTGAAGACCAAGCCTCCCAACAAGGAACCTTCAGAGGACCACCATGTCCAAACTACAGCAGCATTTGACAGCCACCCCATTCAACATGTGGCTCTTTTTTAAGAACATTGCACATAGTCCAGGAAGTGGACTTTCTTTGCATTTCCTTCCTGGTGTGCTTGATCCCAGGTGCTAATAGATGCTACACTTGGACTGGGAGCATAAAGGCTGTAAACACCCGCACGGGTGACTCTTTCCTGTCCTGACAATGTCCTTCACATCTCACTTTGATGTTTTTTGTTTTGTTTTGAAACCGGGTCTTGCTATGCTGCCCAGGCTGCTGCAAACTCCTGGGCTCAAGCAATCCTCCTGCCTCAGCCTCCCAAGTTGCTGAGGCTGCAGGCTGCGACTGGCATCATTCCCACTGATCGACTGGCTTACTTCCTTACCTGTTTTTTTTTAATTTTTTATTCATTCATTCAGAGCTGGGGCTGGAACCTTGGCCTCATACTTGCTAGGCAAGTGCTCAACCTCTGAGCTACCCCTCTGTCCCACTATGACTTTTCTAAACCATGCTCACAGGGCTCAGATCCTTTATGGGATCAGCCCTATCAGTGTTTCCATTGACTCCAGACATATTCATAAACACTTGAGCACTGGAATAAAGGTCTTCCTGCCACCTGCACATTCAGCCTTGAGAATGTGTTAGAAACTAATGCAGGTGACCGTGGTAACAAGGAGGGAAATGTAATTCTTTTTGACCTGAATTAGAAAGGACGAGTAAATGTTTATTGAGGGATAAACATGGTCTAGCTGGATTTGTGACTTTCTTTTTTCTTTTTTTTGATTTTTCGGTGCTTGGGATGGAAACCCAGGCCTTACACATGCTAGGCAAATGTTCTACCACTAACACACATGCCCAGCCCCCAACTCCCTCTCCTAATTACCAACTTTCAGAGCAAAGAGTTGAAGTTCACTTTAGATATTGATCAGGAATAGTTGAAATTTTCTGCTTTTTATGGGACTCAAGGGAGTTTTAGTTTTTTCAGTTTCATTGTATATATCATGTGTGTGTCAGTTACATCAATTCTTTTTCCTGTTCAAATTGTCCTGGTTTAGCTGAGGGACCCCTTTTGATTGGCTCCCTGTGCCTTCAGCACCACAGTCTTTGATATCAGCTTTGGGCCCAGTAGATGTTCAACACCATCTTGGGTACTTCCTGACCCAAACCTGCAATCAGCTGCACAGAATCATCCAACTTCAGATGAGAAACAAAAATTATGCCTGTACCAAACATGCACAAACTTTTTTTTCTTGTCATAATTTCCTTAACAATGGAGGTTAACATGTGTTTCCATAACATTCCCTTCTGTCAGGTATCACACATCATGTAGAGATGATGTAAAGTCTACACCCCTGTGTATGTAGATTCTATGCAGCTATCCATGTAAGGGACTTGAGCGTCTGTGGACTTTGGTTGTGGGGGCAGGTGATGCTGGGACTTGAGACTAGTGGGGACAGGTTTAGAGTAATTAATTCTAACTCTGATTTAACATTCCGGGATCTTTACTGCTTTGATTTTTATTTACATATCTTCCTGTCACGCTTGGTTTCTCTCCACATTTCTTATTTATTTAACCTACCAGAGTTCTGCCGTTACGTTAGTTCGCCTTACTTCCGTATGTGATCACTTCAGAGTGAGACGCCCTGCGGATGAGACACCCATCACTGGAGTTCTGAGAGCACCTTAAGATTTCTTTGCAGCTTCATTTGTCCTTAAAATATGTTCCATTAAAGATGAACTATTGAGACCCTGTGCTCTCAGGCCCCCTGAGAGCGTTCTTGGTGGTGTGCATGTCATCGGGTTGTTGTGCAGCCTGGTGGCTTGGCTCCCATTTGTTTTTAGTTCTCCCCAGTTGCTTCCCCCAGGCACTGACCATGTGGAACTTTAGAGGCTGGAGTGTGCAGCTCAGTGGGAGAACACTTGCCTCACATGCAGGAGCCAGGGGTTCAGTCCCCAGTACCGTAAAACAGCAACAAAAGCTTTTATGGTTCCAAAGCCAAACTGTAACAAGGTCATTCAGACAGGTCTGGCCTCCAGCTTGCTGCCTCTGCCGTATCTCCTTGTATGACTATTATTTGACTCTTGGCTTAACCTTTCAGAATTTCTCTTTGCAAATGGAAACACACTTGTATATGTGTTAATATGCTCCTTCCTTACACAAAAATCGACTTTTCATTTTATTGTATCTTATTTTATGTATGTGCATACATACCCTCACTGTGTTGCCCAAGCTGGCCTTGAACTCCCACCTCAGCCTTCCACATAGCTGGGGTCACAGCTGCACACCACCATGCCCAGCTAAAGTGACATTTGTGTTATGAGTTAGATATAGAGGTTGAGTATCTTGAGACCAGAAATAGTTCAGATGTTGGAGGGTTTTTTGGTTTTATCTTTTGATTTTGGAATATTTTCATAGAATTTACTGGTCAAGCATCCCTAACCAAAAAACCTAAAATCCAAAATGGTCCCAAATCCAAAACTTTTGAGCAGTCAGAGGAAATATGGTCCTAAGAAAAGGAAATTAGCCTCAATTGCATTTTTCTCTCTCTTTTATACCCTTGCTAGTTGACCTCTGCTATAGCATGGATATTGAATTCCCACAAAGGCCTGTTGTTCACAGCTTGGTCCACAGGATGGTACTATTGGGAGGCAATAGAGCCTTTAGGTGAGGGCCAGTGGAAAATCCTGAGGTCATTGCAGGTATGCCTTTGAAAGGGGATTGTGGCCTCTTCCTGTCTGCCTCTGCTTCTTGGCTGAGTCAAGCTGTTTCTTCCACCACATATTCCTGCCATGATTTGCCACTCTCACCAGAGGCCTACAGCATGGGTCAGTCAATCTTAGACAGGAATCTCTAGAACTGGGAGCCAAAATAAACCTTTTCTTTTTATCTGTTAACTGCATCAGGTGTTTTGTTATAGTGCTGGAAAGTTGACTCCTGCAGTCTGTAGATACTCAGCAGCAGGCTTCCCTGGCCACATGTCCAGGGGCCGGCTGCCTCCTCCTCACCTGTCTGGCTGTCCTGGGACCAGTAGAGGTCCTGTGGGGAAAGCAGGGAGGTTTTGTGGTCCAGCTCTGCTAGTTGTGTCCTCTTGACTTCTAGATACCTTAATCACAGTGGTCTCATTCCACAGAAGGTCAGAATGGCTAACTGAAGTTTGCTTTTGCCTTTTTTTTTTTTTTTTTTAATATTTTTTGTTTAGTTGTCAGTGGGTTTTTATTTTATTTATTTATTTTTATGTGGTGCTGAGGATCGAACCCAATGCCTCACACATGCTAGGCAAGTGCTCTACCACTGAGCCACAACCCCAGCCCCACTTTTTTTTTTTTTTTTTTTTAACGTGATGGGGATGTTTGGAACCCGTGCCTTTCACATTCTGGGCAAGTGCTCTACAACTGAGCTAAACCCCCAGTCCTTTTTATTCTTTTTAAAACTTTGGAAGACAGAGTCGCTGAGCCACCCAGACTAGCCACAAACTTGCAATCCTGCCTCCATGTCCCAAGTGGCTGGGGTAGTGGGCGTGCACCACCACACCAGGTTTAACTTAAATTTTGATAACATCCCCTCTCCTTGTGTTAATTTGGACTAAGATTGGTTTTGGTTGGTTGGTTGTTTTGGTGCTGGGATGGAATCTAGGGCCTTGTGCATGCTGAATACACACACTACCATGAAGCTACACTACACCCTCAACCCAAAATTGTTTTTGTAGCACTTTCAGAGCCAGAGTTTGGTTTGATCCTGACAGGAACAGTGTTGGCCCAGTAGAGCAGGGATCAATCCCTCCCATTTCCCCTCTGGTAATATAGAAGAGGACACCCAGACCAGGGAGGTCCAGCAGTTTGCCCAGAGGCCTGCTGTAATGGGTGTACACCATTGCTCTCAGATTTCCAGGTTCTTTGCACATTCAGGCGCCGTCTGTCCATGACCTTCCGTCCTACAGAATGCATTGTGTCCAATAAGTAAACCATTACTTTGACCCCAGAGCTCCCAGCCATCCCCTGTCTAGGAACAAGAAGAGTTTTGGTTTCTGTCTAGCTCTGCACCCTTTGGGCACCTGGCCTTACCTCTCCCAGCCACTACCTCCTTGGCTGTAGATGGTCAGTGATTATTGTGCCACATCAGGGATTATATGTATAAAGTACCTAGTGTGACACGATGACCACATGCCTGGGCTTGATTCCTAACAACTGATTGTAGGGCCCTGATAAGACAGATGCAACATCCCCTCCCCACCACCTCTTCCAAGTGGGCATGGAGATGTGGGGCTGCTGCTGTCCACTCATCCTTGCCTCCCTGTCTCTGCAGACCTATGTCTCCCAGTGGCCCTGGACACTCCTGCTCCTGGCTGTGAGTGGCTTCTGTAACTTTGCCCAGAATGTCATTGCCTTCAGCATCCTCAACCTCATCAGCCCCCTGAGCTACTCTGTGGCTAATGCCACAAAGAGAATCATGGTCATCACAGTGTCCCTGATCATGCTGCGCAACCCAGTCACCAGCACCAATGTCCTGGGCATGATGACGGCCATCCTGGGGGTCTTCCTGTACAACAAGGTGAGCCTTGGGGGAGGAAGGCTGTCCATGTCGCACCCAGGAAATCACTCAGATTGATGGAAGTGGGGAAGGGAGGGCCCTGGCAGGAGCTAGAGGCCCAGGCTCTGTTTCCCAGCCAGGTCACTGACCTGGATGCCACACCATCTGCCTGGCCTTCCTTTTCCTGCATAGATGACCTCAGGTCATCGTAGCACTCCAGTTATGGTCCTCCAGTCTTTGGAACCTTGCCTGGGGATTCGCTCCTTCCTCTCAAAGGTATTAAGTCCCATATTAAGTACGTGGCCTGGCTCACAGGGAGGACTTGCCTTCTCTTCCTGTCTGTTCTCTGTGGTTGTCTACTAACCACTTGGTGGTCATACTCGAGCCCTGCTCAGTGTCGGCCTTCAAATTGTGAGCTACTTGACGACCCCCCTGGGTGTGTCCTGGTGAATGAGCCCCACGGTCTCATTGCTCTCTTTCCTGTGCAGACCAAGTATGATGCAAACCAGCAAGCCAGGAAGCACCTCCTCCCAGTCTCCACCGCAGATGTGAGCAGCAAGGAGCACCATTGGAGCCCACTGGAGAAGCCCCACAATGGCATCCTCTTCCCCCAGTACGGGGACTATCAGTATGGCCGCAACAACACCCTGACAGACCACTTTCAGTACAGCCGGCAGAGCCACCCAAACTCATACACTTTGAACCGCTATGACGTATAGAGCCTGGAGCTGGGGCAGGGCCTCCCGCGACTCCCTCCCTCAGCCCCCAGCAGCGTCAGAGACTCTGACAAGCAGTGAATGTACAGCCCTGCCAGAGAACGGTGGGTAACTTACCACCGCAAGACCCAGGGGCTCCTGGCCCCGAGTGGGCAGAAGGGGATGTGACTGCCGCGTGGATGGCGATGGGCTCTGGGCAGAGGGAGATCCACATGGAGACCAGGCACGCTCTTTCTTCCCGGAGTCCATCATCAGGGGCCATGACCCTATGGAGCTCTTGACCAAATTTCACCTTTCCACGTGGAGTTCTTCCTCAAGCAGTGTATGTCACACTTCTTACTCAGCTTTCCAGGTGACATCCCAGACCAGAGAAGGGGGATCCCTATGGATACAGACCTGGAGTGATCAAGAGCTGATTTCCTGGGGAGTCGAGGAGAGGATTGTGGGGTGGTGCTTGAGAATGACAGACTAGCTGCTTTAATTTCACTGCTCAGATATGCATAGGACCAGGTGGGCATCATGTGGGCCAGTAGCCTGGGAGAGTTGCTCCGGATACCACAGCCACAGAGGCGGACCCAGTCTCCCAATCAGTCCCGAGGCTGTTTGCAGTTACCGGCATGCGCTGCAGAGAGCGAGCCCCGCAGGTGGCACTGGACTCCTGGAGCTTGAGTCTTTGACTTGCAGGTTGGAGTTGGCATCCACCTAAGTCCAGGGGAAGGGGAATCCTCGTCCACCTTTCTCTTCCCTTGCCAGAGCAGGGCACGTCCCCTCTGCAGGCAGCACACAGGATCTGTAGGAAATCATGTTGTGTTCAAGCTGTTTTTCTGTAGTACTTGTTCTTTTTAGATGAGTCTTGGCCACTTCAGTGATGACTTGGAAGGCTGTTTGGTGGGGAGATCTTGATTTTATGAGGATCTTGCATTTTTCTAGAGAATTTTATAGTCATGTGTGTTTTTATGCCATGGTCTCCATTAGGGGACACAGCAAAACTGGCTTTGGATCAGAAACCATCATTTCTAAATGTTTAAAAAGAAGAAAAGTTCCTACTGGTGATGCCTGTCTGACTAGTTTGGTAATAAGTAAGAAGCAATGAAGTTCTGAAGCTTTTCTCTTGATGACCATGATCACTGAAAATGGAAGGAATCCAGATTATCTCAGTGTTTGGTGTGGTCGACAACACCAGTGTTTTGCGTCTGTGATGTTTGTGTTGTGTGTAAGGATGAATTGTCTCCTGGATAAGGGGAGAAGGGGGAGCACCAAGCTAAAATTTTGTTTGCCAAATCAGATTCTTTGGTCAATAATGGTTTATGAGCTGGGCACAGTGGCACATACCGATGGTCCCAGCTACTGGGGAAGCTGAAGCAGGAGAATCCCCTAATCCCAAAGTTTAAGGCCATCCTGGGCAACAAGGTGAGACCCTGCCTCAAAAAAAGAGAAAAAGAAGTTTGGGTTTGGGTAGAATCATATCAGGAAAATTATAGGACCCCAGGTGGCAGGGTTCCAGTTGTGGCCTTAGTCTTCTGGCATCATGAAGGGACCATTCCCTCATGGAGGGGGCCACTGGCTTGGCTTCTGGGTCTTTGGTGATATCTGCCCTTGTTTCTTCAGCACTGTCCTCAACTTCTAGCTACTCGTGGGGACAGTGAATCATAGATAGGACACCAGTTCGCCCTTTATCTCCTGTTGAATGCAGTGGTTCCCCATTCCGAGAGGAAGTAACACTGTTTCTGCTGCACTCGGGGTTTGGTTTTGTTTTGTTTTCTGCTTTTGATAATTGCAATTTTGTATTGAAGGGTTTGGTTTTCATCTGCTTATGAATGGGCCACTTTGCTCCTTGCCGAAGTTACTCATCAGAAGCCTCAGGAGAATCCCCGTTTGTCCGTCTGTTGTTCATTGCTTAATAGTATTTTGATCCCAGGTTTTGAGACAATTGCTGGGTAAAATAGGAAGACACAATCCTGACGGTGTTATTTATGAAAAGATCTTGCTGAGTGCCTTCACCAGAAGCTGTGGATCTGCGGTTGAATTGTTCTCACTGGTGAATGCAGTTTTGCATTGCAAAGGTGTATGGTGGTAGTTTATGATTATAGTTAAGTGATTCCTCAAACATATCATTGAACTCCAAAATGAATTATGCCTCTCTTTGGGTTTAATGAAATTTCTGATGTTACTGAAATTTGCCTATTAACATGTTTTCCTTTTCCAAAGCAAGACATGCTGGTGAGAGGAAATGACTGTCTAGTTTTATTATGGTTTATAAATTAATAAATGGGATATTTAATTCTGTACATTAACGTACAGCAAGTCCATACACTGGAATGAATGCGACAATCATGTTAGAGCAACTTGTCAGGTTAAAAGTCAACGCTTTCAAGTCTTGAAGGTTCCAGCTTGACACTGGGTCTTTTTGAGGCCTGTGCCCTGGCCTGCTGCCCCCTCCTCCTCCTGTGGGCAGCTCTGCTCTCGTCACCCTCATTGATGGGGTTGTAGTGCCTCACGCCTCTGTGACGTGGTCTGGCCGATGACAGTAACTCCTACCCAACTCCTTCATTTTACAGAAGGAGAAACAGGCTTAGAGGGCATTTTTGAGTAGTGTTTGTTCACTGTTGTGACTTGGTATGAAATTTTTATGCACCTTATTTTAAGTCATTCGTTTTGGGGAAAACCAGACCCTTATGACAAAGGAGATAAGCCAAATAACATTCGAATGAGGAAGGACTTAAGTTTTTGAATTTTGCTGTGTATCTAGTCTACACCATGTATCAGACCCTTTATTACCTCTGGAACATAACCAGACCTGAATACCTTAAGGTCTTACAGCCTTAAGAATCCAGAACATTAATTTATTAAAAGACCTGAAAATTCCTAGTATTTTTTTTTTTTTAAATTATCACCTGTTTGCAAGACTTCGATGCTATCGACTGTTCTGTGGGAATAATTGTATATTCATGATGGCATTTACCAAAAATAAATGATGGTCTCCAGGGAATTGAGATTGGTCCCAGTTTGTGAGTGAGGGTCTCAGATTTGAGTGACCCTGTGTTCAGCATGCCCAGCAACAAAATGTACAAGAGATCCACAACTGAGGTGGCTTTGGTCCTCCCGTCTCGATGTATTCACCTATTTTTCCCCCTCTGGGCCAGAAACTAGGATGTGATTTGTGGGTTTTCAAGGAGGTAGGAGAGACTCGGGAAATCCAGGCCCATTGTGGTGGCTGTGCTATAGCTCATACTGAGGTCCTACTATGTGCCCGATGCAGTGGTGGGCTTTTTGCACAGTCCTGGTGTGTTTTGTGGACCTGGAGATGGAGCCCAGGACCTCAGGCATTGTAAGCACACTGAGCCACACCCTCGGCCCTGTTGTTTCATTAATCTTGTTCTATAGATGAAAATGAGGCCCCAAGAGGCCGGGTCACTTGTCTGGGGCCATATAGCTGCCTGTCTGACTCCAAAGCCCGTTTTCCCATGTTGCTCAAACCACCCCTGCCAGAGACTGTCCTCCGAGCCCAGCTGAGGAAGACATGAGCATGCCACAGTGGCGTGCAGCGTCTCAGTGCATGACCGCCTTGTTCAATGATTTACTAAGCACTTAATGTGTGCCAAGTAACAGGAACTGATACGTGTAAGGCTGCCACCCAAAAAGCTCCCGCCTTCATCTGCAGATGTGTAACTAGAGAGCACAAGAAGCGGTGTCAGAGGGACGCAAAAAATGCCAAAGAGTGCAGGGTGGTCATTTCGGCAGCACGATGGGGAATTGGAGTGTTTTATTTGACTTGTGTTTACAATCATTTTATTAGATGCCAGGAGAGCGAGATTACACCAATCATACAAAGTGGAAAATGGAAATAGTTGTTCAGCCCACAGGACAACCTGGGCCCCAGGGGGGGAGACCTGTCCCAAACCTAGGGCCTTTTGCCCTGCACCGCTGCCATGGGAGAGCCTTTTGATTTTCCTCAGTTTTATCACACAAGAGTTTGTGCCATCAAAGGAGTAGCCTTTCTTGTCACCTGACAGGACTTTGCTGCTGGTTAGACCCTCCAGCCCATAGAAGGACAACCCGAATGGCTTTGCAGTTTATTGCTGTGATTGTAACAGGTTTCCGAGTCCTTGCATCAGGACTGGGTCACTGCTGTACAAATCTAGGCCTGGTGTGCAGGGTCAGGATTAAAAGTGGCCCTGTGAAGACCCAGCCAAACAGTAGAGTCCAAACTCCCATGTGGGAATGCCTTCTCCCAGAGTCTCATTTACCTCCTTAAGGCAGAAGTTTGCTGGTGATGTGGACACAATCAGGTCCGGGCCAATGTCCCCTAGAACCAGCCTCTCTTCCCTGGGCAGGGCAGGACCTAAACCATTCCTCCTGTTGCAGCTTTCAGCTAGCTGACCATATGTGGCTCAGTAACTGCAGAATGCAAGGTCACAGTCACACCAAACTTTTGCGTGACTGAGCCCACCAGTATGGATGGGCCTGTATGTTCTCAGTCACCCACTACATATTCCATAACTTATAGCTTAAATATATTTTTTAAGTTTAAAAATCTGTCAAAGCAAAAATAAATTACCTATATGCAGGCATTTAAATGAAGGAGGTAGCTGGGCACACTGGCTCACACCTGTAATCTCAATGACTCTGGAGGCTAAGGCAGGAGTCCAAACCACAAGTTTGAGGCCAGTCTGGACATTTATGGCTGAGAGGCAGAGTGCCCCTTGGTTCAATCCCTAGCACCACAAATAAATAAATAAATAAATAATAAAGAGGTACATCCTGTACAGAGGGAATAATTATTCCTAAATATACCAGTGAGTAAAATACATGAAGGCTGGGACTGTAGCTCAGTAGTAGAGCACTTGCCTAGCATTTGTGAGGTCCTGGGTTTGATCCTCAGCACATAAAAAATAAATAGAATAAAGGTATTGTAGAAAAAAATTATTAAGGAAAATATACAAATGTGCTTTGTTAATACACAGTTTCTCTCTGAAGAGATCCACAAGAGATTAGATTATAGCAGTTAGCTCTGTGGTGGATAATTACAGATGGTTTTTTTTTTTTCTCAAAACTATGCAAATTACTTTGTAATGGCCTTAGAAAAAGAATATGCCAAAAATATTTTCTTGTGTTATCAAATATTCTCCCTTGATTTTGTGTCTGTGTACATGATACCATAATTAGAAGGACGTGCTACAATTAACCAATCCCTAGGGCTGAATGTTTAAAATTTTGCCATTTTATGGAATAAGTTTGCAGTGAACAGTGTAGCACATCCTTCTAATTTAGGATAAATTCTCAAGACTTGTTTGCATATGGTTTTAAACTTGTTTCCATTTTGCTTCTCAGTGTTCTTAGTCCGTTTTCTATTGCTGTAACAAAATACCTGACACAGAATAATTTTTACACAGAATAGTTTATTTGGCTAACAGTTTTGGAGTGGGAAGTCCAAGAACATGAAGCTGAAGTCTGCTGAGAACTCTCTTGCTGCATCATCCGATGGTAAAGGGCATCGCATGACAACATTGAGCAAGTGTGCATCAGCTCAGATCTCTCATAAAGCCCACCAAAAGGGCCCCTCCCTCAACTCATCTAACCCTAATTAGGTCCCAAAGGTCTCACTTCCAAATACCATCAACCCAGACATGGGGATCATCTCAGGGGTATACATTTCACAAAAATCGTTTTACTTAAAGAGTCTTGCTAGAGCCGGTGGTACACACTTGTAATCCCAGCAACTCAGGAAGCGGAAGCAGGAGAATTGCAAGTTTGAGGCCAGCCTGGGTAACTTAGCAAGACCCTTACAATAAAAAGACTGGGAAAGCTCAATAATAAGATGTCCCTGGATTAAAAAAAAAAAAAAAGTCTTTCAGTTTCTAGGAGATATTATTGGAGAATATCTCTGCAGCAGTCTGAACTATTTATACTGTTTCTTCTAACCAGTGGATTCTGGTTTGGCCTTTTCAAAGGCGCTTGGGAGAGACCCCTGCGGTGCTCATTTTTTCAGTCTCAGATAAATGGTATTTTAATCTGAAATGATCATATGAAAGCAGGTGCACAGGTCTTTCCAGACAGCAGGTGAGCAGTGTCAGTACTGCACTGCAGGGTCCTTCACTCAGCACAGCATCAATGAGCATTGACATTTTGTAATAGTATACTGAAGCCAGGCGAGGTGGCGCATGCCTGTCATCCCAGTAGCTCCGCTCGTGAGGCTGAGGCTGAGGCAGGAGGATCGTGAGTTCAAAGCTAGCCTCAGCAACAGCGAGGTGCTAAGCAACTGAGTGAGACCCTGACTCTAAAAAAAATACAAAATAGGACCAGGGATATGGCTCAGTGGTACTGTGACCCTGAGTTCAATCCCTGGTACCAAAAAAAAAAAAAAGTAGCCTGAAAGTGGAACTAACCAAAGACTCCTTAATACACATTCACTAACCTTTTTTTTTTTTTTTTTTTTTGATACCAGGGATTAAAGCTAGGACACCTAAACCACTGAGCCACACCCCCAGCCCTTTTTTAATTTTGAAACAGGGTCTTTCTAAGTGCTGAGACTGGCTCCTCCTGCCTCAGCATCCCAAGCCACTGGGATTACAGACATGCACCACCATGCCTGGCTCATTAACCTTTCTTCCCCACTCCCATCTATTTATTTATTTATTCATGTAGGGAATTGAACCTAGGGCCCCTCATCTGCGAGCCAAGCACTGTATCACTAAGCTACATCCCCAGTCCTTTTCATCTTATTTTTAGACAGGATCTTGCTAAAATGCCCAGGCTAGCCTTGAACTTAAAATCCTCCTGCCTCAGCCTCCCAAGTAGCTGGCATTACAGGCAATGCATCACCATGCCCAGCTTTAAAGATTCTTAACTGGCTCTCCTGAGATATTGGGGTTGGAGGGCCCATGATGGGGCAAGCATGTAGGCCTATAGTCCCAACTACTGGGAGGCTGAGGCAGGAGGAGAGCTTGAGCTCAAAGATTCCTAGACTAAGGCTGGGGTTGTGGCTCAGTGGTAGAACGCTTGCCTTGCACATGTGGGGCACTGGGTTCAATCCTCACCACATACAAATAAATAAATAAAGGTATTGTGTCCATCTACAACTAAAAATTTTTTTAAAAAAATTATACACTAGCTTGGATAATAGAGACCCCATCTCAAAAAATCAAATGAACAAGACCCTGATAAATGTTGTATATCTTCAGCCTACAAAAATACATACATGTATAGTATTTTATCAACTCTATTAGTTCATGGTTCTCTGAAGTCCATCCATATGGATTTTTTTTTTTTTAGGGAGAGAATTTTTTAATACTTATTTTTTAGTTTTCGGTGGACACAACATCTTTATTTTTATGTGGTGCTGAGGATCGAATCCAGCGCCCCGCACATGCCAGGCGAGTGCGCTACTGCTTGAACCACATCCCCAGCCCTAGATCTCTTAATATAGATCCTGACTGGCAAGATCCAGACTACCAATCCTTACATAAACGTAAAATCCCATGCCTACCCTTCCGCCTGAAACAGTCACAAAGCTGGCTCATTGTACAGTTCTCAGTGCAAAACCTCACTTCAGAAGAGCAGTTCATGGTAATCCTACTGAAACAGAGACCCTTTGAACTTAAAGGCTGAATTGTTTTAGCTCCCTAACTTCCTCATGCTGAGAATGGAAACTTTACCCCACGTCCCTGGCAGTGGTCAAGAAAGCTGAAAATGAAATGTCCTCTAGTTAGTATAGCCTAGCAAATAAATAAATTATACACACCCACACACATACATATGTATCCATGTGTGTGTGTATATATATATATATCCTGACTTCTGTTCCTACAAATTGTAACTGCTTCCCTAAGACCAAGGGCAGTTTGATCAAACTATTAAATTCTTTTTTCTTTATACTGTTTGCTTATTTCTTATACAGGAGGACAGCAGAATCCAGCCAGCCAGGATACAAACAGGCTCTGTAGCTTGCAGGGTAGACTCCACTCTCCCACGTTCTGGTTAGAGCACCTTGTCTTCTCCCTAATATTACATAATATATTCATTTATTGATTTATGCTCTTCCCCCATGGACTCCCTTAGAGCAGAGCTGAGGTCTGACTTGTTCCAGCTGTTATCTATAAGCCACTCTATCCAGTCACCAGTTTTTGAGAGCCAACAATGGTGAACATTTGCACTGACAGGAAAAACAAACCTGGAACCCAAATTAAACAAAATGTTATCCCCAGAAAAGAACTCCACTATTCTCATGAGTATACGCTTACTTTTAAAAAATTACACTCAATTATCGTTTGAATTTCATAAATAAAATTTTTCTAGATATTTCTCTCTGGTTATATAAGTATCTAAATAAGATCCTTCACCATCCCTCTCAGCCCGCAGAGCCTAAAATATTTGCTTTCTGGGCATTAAAAAGTTTGCGGACCCCTGCCCTAGAGCAATACTTGACATACAACAGGCAATCCGTTGGAGAGTTTTGCAACAGCAACAAAAAGAACCTAAAATACGTATGTATCCACTTGTATAGAAAAACCACGGAGGTATAGCTGGCCATGCGTTAACAAAATGGGAACATTAAAAGGGTCAGGGTTAAAGAAGATAGCCACACAATCGATGTTCGCTATTGATTGCTACTTCAGGTTATCTTGCCCCACAATTTTCACGTTGCCTTCATAATCATTTCAGAAGCGACGAAAGTGCACCTTTTAAGAACCCACTGGGCTCGCAGTCTGCGGCCGGTGTTGAGGGGAGAAGGGTTACCCCAGCCAAAGTCTTCCTTACCAAAGCGAAGAGTCGAGAGGAGGACACCTAAATAAAGCCTGCTGCAATCTCCGCCAGGAGAATGTGAGGGCGCCGAGCCCCGCAGCCTCCGGACGCACACCTCGTAGTCTCAACGAGCCTGCGAGGAGGAAACAGAGGCCCTGTCCCGAGTAGAAACTCCCTAGACTCTTGATCCCGCGGAAACAGCGACCAGCCAGCACCTCTATCCGCGACACAGTGCTGCACGGACGCCCAGGTCCCGCGCGCCGCTCACCTACTGCCCTGAAACGCGCGCCAGTGGCTCGGTCAGCGCACGCGCCTCGCTAGCCCCTCCTACGCTCTGAGCCCAGCGCTGCTTCTTCCCGCCCGGCTCCTGCCTTTACTTCCGGGGTTTCCCAGCGACGGCCGTAAGTGGCGGGCGGAAACGGCTCACGAGGCCCGCCGTAAACGGCTCCCTCGCGCCACTTCCGGCCGGGTTCCGCAGACAGCGCTGGTGGGCGATCGTGAGGCGCCGGAGGACGTTCCCCGCGGCCGGAGCCATGGAGATGCCGCTGCCGCCCGACGGTGAGGCCCAGCCCGGAACGGAGACCGTTTGTCTCTCCCCGGAATCCCCTGTCGGCCTGCCCCGCCTCCCGGAGTCCCCAGGCCTGGGAGGGGGCGGGGCGCGGCCTCGCGGCTTCGCCTCCGGCCTCTCCCGTGGGTCCTCGCATTCTCGGCGAGCGTGTGGCCCTTATCGGGACCCGTACAAGAGCGGTCTCTCGGGGACCCACCCCTAGGGACCCCGGCCCAGTGGACCGGGGCTGGAGCGCCAGGGTCCCCTGGTTTGGGCGGTCTTTGCTGATGCCCCGCGTGGCCTTTTCTCCGTCCTCCAGACCAGGAGCTTCGAAATGTCATCGACAAGCTGGCTCAGTTCGTGGCTCGCAACGGGCCCGAGTTTGAGAAGATGACGATGGAGAAGCAGAAGGACAACCCGAAATTCTCGTTTCTGTTCGGAGGCGAGTTCTACAGTTACTACAAGTGCAAGCTGGCGCTGGAGCAGCAGCAGCGTGAGTCTCGCCAGCTCTCAAGCCGTCCCTTTGAGCGATTCCTTTCTCGGATTCCAGTCCGTGCTCTGCCACAAGCCGCTTTCTGTTGGGTCTCATATTTTCTCTGCGAAGAGGGGCAGCTTGGATGTTCATGATTCCTTCTGCTTTTTCCGGGGCCCTGCACATAACGACTCCTGGGTCCTTGTGTAATGGAGAACGAGGCTATCGATCCTCTGCTGGGGCTCCGGATCAGGAATTTCTCTATTGTTTTTGCAGACATGGTAACTGGGAGCAGCAGCAGTAGACGAACTGCTTTAGTGTTTTCCAGGCAGGAAGTGATAGTAGTGGAAACTGACCAGCCTACTTTGGGGCTGTGTGAGTCCAGCAAGATTTTTGTGCATTTTAGATGCGCAGATCAGAAAGAATTGTCTCTCTAGGTTTTATGGATGTTCAGTTGAGTATTAGGAGTTTAAGATGGGATTAGGAAGTGCAACTGGGCTTCAGATAATAAATAGTCACCAAGTCAACGTCCTAAGGGCAGTGACCATATCTGGCATGCCCAGTGGCAAATCCCCAGTCTCTAAGTAAGTTGTGTGAATGAATAAGTAGGAGCTTTCCAATATATGGACATTAAAAAGTAACAGACTCTGGGTTACAAGACCAAACAGACATTGTGCCCTTACATAGTGCATCTTATTTGATAAAAAGCTTACAAGGCAGGTAGAATAGGATGCTACAGAGGTACAGGGACTTGAACAAGCAATGTGTTCAAGGGGGGGAACCAGAAAAGACCAAGCATGGTTGGAACTTAGCTCGCACGTGCATGTGTGTTTGGGTGGGGTGGGGTGTGTGTGTGTGTATGTATGGGGGGAGGGTTTGATCTGGAGTGTTAAATGCCAAGGGAGGTTGGGGTTTTCTCCCTCATTCCAGTGCCTGTTTACGTTTGAGATGAAAATTAGGGAGATTAGTAGCCTGAAATTGTAAGCATAGTGTTCCATGTTTCCAGAGCATTCATTCCCTAGTCCCAGCAGACCAAGTTTAAAAGCTGCAAGAGAGTTTGAAACAGCAGTCCAACAGAATGGTGTTTGTGTGGTTAGTGTGGAGGACTGGTTGCAGGGAGAAAGAGTGAGGTCCTCGGGAATAACTTGGGCAGTTGGCTCAGGTGCACAATGGTGAGGTCTGAATTAAGTCGGGTTGAGTCAAAGAGTGGGAATGGGGGCAGGTGGAGTTAAGGGGCAGAATCTGTGAACTTAGGCATCTGTTGGATATTGATGAGAGGTGGCATCATGCGATAGGGAGGAAGATGCCTCATACAGTTTCTTGACTTAAATGACAGTGCTGAGAACTGCTCTTCTGTCAGAAATGGGAAGCTGTTTAGGACTAGGTGCCATAACAAGGAAGGGAGAGGGTCCCTACCGTGGGGGAATATTAGAAATCAGTAGATGTTTTCTTCAGGGGATGTAAAGAATGTGGCACAGTTAGCCAGGTGAAAACTGAGGGAGAGAAGCTTTCCAGGCTGAGAAAAGAGACTCTGGAGGGACAGAGACAGGGTCAGTACTCAGTGTGGCTGACGCCTAGCAAAGGAGGGATTCTTGGCTTGGCTACAAGTGAGGATGCAGAGTAAAGAGGGCTGGCGTGCTGAGGAGTTAGGAATTGATCCTGGAAGCTACAGGGGAGCTCGTGAAGGCTCTCAGGTCTGCATTCTAGAACAGGGTTAGCCACAGGGCTGCTAGCTCTTCACCGTAGTTTCCCATAATCCCCAACTGGGAATTGAATTCAGGGCTTTATGCATGCCAGGCAAGCACTCTGCTACTAAGCTGAGCCCTAACCCCAATATTTTTAAGACCCCCAGGACTGTCTAACATGATACTTTGCAAATTCCATGGTGAAGGATCAGTTTTTTATTTTTGTTTGTTTTGATTTTTAATTTCCAGTCTGTTGTGGCCAGGTACTTTTGTAAAGTACGGTAAAAATGTAAGCCGTGAAATGTTGCATGGCTATAAAAGTGCCTGTAGCTTCTGTCACTCGGGGCTGGTCCAAGGACCACACTTGAACAGCAGCACTGACTGCACAAGGGGTAGAGGGGGCAGGACCTCATTCAAGGAGATGGGTCCAAGGATGATGCAGGTGACAACAGAGCTTGGTGGCAACATATAGGAGTGGGATCTAAGGGATGCCTTGGTGGCACCACATGGCTCGGTTCATTAGCGTGAGGTGCACGCCCCTTTTCATCTGGGTGGGTCACAGCTACGGAGATGGGGAGGGAGCCCAGGGTGAGAGGAAATGCAGTGAGCTTGAGCAGCCCGTGGAAGACCTGTAGGCCAGGCACTGGTCAGTTGTTAGGTCCTAAGTCGAGCAAATCCAGAAAAGGGCTGATAGGTTTAGGGATTACGTAACTGCAGCCAGTCTGTATTTCTTTTCCTGATGATCTGCATAGAATGGATTCAAAAGCTGAGAACACAGACACAGCATCCAGCATTTAAGGGACAGCAAGGACAAGAGAGAAGAGATAAATAGCCACAGAGGAGAAAAGGACCTGAGAAGGCCCATTGGGCTGAGTCAGGGTGTCCTCAGTGACCTTGAGGGTGGGGAATGGGTGGGCTCTAGGTTGAGATTAAGAGGAGATGAAGAATCCAAGGTGGGTCACAAAAAGAGGCTGCATATTTGTTGGGAGCAGAACATGGAATAAGGAAGAGAAGACACAGATGGGTTTCAGTGCTATTGAGAAGCAGTCAGTAAAAAGGGGGGAAATTGAAGGACTGAGGGAGAACATGGGTTTCAGGGAGCCATGTCCCAAGGCCTGAGCACAAGCCAAGGATCATCCCATAGGGTATCCTTTGAGCCCCTGACAATCCTAAGCAGTAACTGGGTGCTTGTTGGTTCTGGGTGACGCCTTCCACCCTCTACCCCTTCTTCAGCTTTGTCCAAGGACAGATTCCCCTTGGGACAGAATTCAGTACAGTTCTATCAGTGTGTGGCCACATTCAGACAAGACAGAGCACAGAAGTGGAGAGGGAGGCAAGCCGTCTTGTCTAAAGCCTCCTTGTGAGCAAGGACCCTTCCCAAAGACCTCCCCGCTACCTCATCTACCCAAAATTGGGACACATGCCCACCCTGCCTGTAAAATAGGTATGTCACAGGTTGGGGATGTAGCTGAGTGGTAGAAAATTTGCCTAGCGTGTGTGAGATCCTGGGTTTAATCCCCAGCACCACAAAATAACAACAAAAAGAATACTTAAGGGAATCATGACAAACATTAGCCTGGTGTGGAGGCACACACCTGTGATCCCAGTGACTTGGGAGGCTAAGACAGGAGGATTGCAAGATCAAGGCCAGCCTCGAAAACTTAGCGAGGCCCTAAGGAATAAAAAGGATGTAGCTCAGTGCTTAAGTGCCCCTGGGTTCAATCTCTAATGGGCCAAGGGTGCAGTATGTCACTACTGGCTCAAACTGGATAAATCTCTGAATGCAGAGCATAAGTGAAGGGGGAGATTAGAGAACAGTCGCGGAGGTTAGAGATTGTGGCCAAGGACTTTGAGAGACGAGAGACCACCTTGGAGGGAGGTGGTATTTCTCTGGCAGTGGCCGTAGCCTGTGCTCAGCATCAGTTCAGGCCTAGGTGAGGTGGGAAGGTGACAGCTGAGACTTGGCTTGTGCTGCAAGTGGATGAAGACACACACACACTCCCGCTTCAGCAAGGAAAGAGTGAGATCACTGTTCCAAGGCTCTCTAAGGAGAGGATAGACGCGAAAGCAGACGGCCTGGATGAGAACACAGGAAGGGATCTGGGCTGGGGGATGTGAACTAGAAGGTGGAAAGGAGGGCTAGGCCCAGAGAGGGGACTGAGCAGACCAAGCCTGGCCTGGCTGCACGGAGGCCCTCTGGTTGATGCTAAGTCTGTAGGTGTGGGTGGTGGACTGCTTTGGCCTAGAGCTGCCCTGAATGGTGGCCAAGAGGACACCTGGCCACATCCTCATAGAACCCCTCCTCTTCCTTTCCTGCCAGTCATCTGCAAACAGCAGGCCCCAGAACTGGAGCCCACCGCAGCTCTGCCACCCCTGCCACAGCCCCCACTGGCCCCTGCGGCGCCTATTCCACCCGCTCAGGGCGCCCCATCCATGGATGAGCTCATCCAGCAGAGCCAGTGGAACCTGCAGCAGCAGGAGCAGCACCTGCTGGCCCTCAGACAGGTATGGGGCCCACTTCTCCCCTTTCCCTTCTTGCCCTACCATTGGACCTGAACTTGTCTTGAGCCTTGGGTCTTGCACCTGTGCATTAGGATGAACAATGGCTGTCGTGAGGACTCTTCACCATAGTCAGTGCTAAAGGACAAGGCCGGCCCCATTTATTTCTGAGGGCTTGGTGCACTTTAGGCACTGTCACCCCTGACCCTAATACTAGACTGCTTCTCATTCTGGTCACTGGACATGCTTTTTAGACGTGTGCACACCCTTCTCTCTGGGGGACACCTCCAAGTAGGATTATGGGTCAGATATGCACACTTGATGTCATAGAACAAGTGTTGCCAGATCGCCTCTGGTACTCCCACAGACCCCGCCACAAGGTAGCTATGGCACTCGAAGCTGTCGGTCCCGATCCATCAGTCTGATATTATTATTCAAAACCATAAGGCTGAGCAACCAGAAAATGGGAGGAAAGTAATGCAAAACCTCCCAAGATGCCAGCCCCAGTTTTGTTACTAAACTTAAGGCATAAAATTGCTCCATTTCTGTTGCTGCCAGCAGAATATTCTGGAATGCTCACAGTTGTCAGGGAATGGGCAGTGAGGCCTTGACCAATTCTGCACTGGCATGTCTCCATGGTAGCTCTTCTTAGCAGCCAAATGGGCAGTTACCAGCATCACGTTTTAGTTTGCATTCCCCCTGATGGCTGGTGACTAGAAGCCACAGCTTTGTCTTCTGCATAGTCTGTGCTAATCCATTGCTCGGTTTTCATCTTTTGGTTTAATTGATTCACACAACTTCCTATTCTTCTCTCAATCCTGTCACCCTGGATCACACAGTAGTTCCCACTGTGCTTAACTGGCTTTGCCCATTTGGCCTGCCGTGGCGATGAATTGCCACAGAGCCACAGTGGATGGCTGTAGGCATGAAGGATGAGATCACAAGTACTAAGAACAGGCATCAGTCTGGAGCCAGGACTCATCTGCCAAGGACCAGAGTGGCCCATGGCCTGGTCCTCCTCACCATTTCCCCAGCTGACCCCTGATGGCTTAGATCAGGAGAGCCAAGGCGGAGGGTCCCTCCTCACAACATCTTGGTTCCTCTTGACCTTCCAGGAGCAGGTGACGGCAGCTGTGGCCCACGCAGTGGAGCAGCAGATGCAGAAGCTCTTAGAAGAGACCCAACTAGACATGAATGAGTTTGATAACCTTCTGCAGCCCATCATCGACACGTGCACCAAGGACGCCATCTCGGTGAGGACAGTCAGGGACTCACTGGGGCCTGGGGGTATACCTGAGCCTGGTGCTCCTGGCAGCCCTGCCTCTTGGCAGGAGTGCCTCATCTGAGCCCTTCCTTCTCCGGCATACCCTGTGGGCAGGAAGGACAGCTCACAGGCCAAACAAGTGGACTGAGACCTTGGGCTTCTGGACCCCACGTCCCATACACTCATGTGCCTGGACCTCCCACGGTGTCTCCTGACCATGAGTGACCTCTCGCTCTGATCTCGGGGAGCCTGGCCCCACTTACCAGTTGGCCTGGCTGTTACAGGCTGGGAAGAACTGGATGTTCAGCAATGCCAAGTCCCCACCACACTGTGAGCTGATGGCAGGCCACCTCCGCAACCGCATCACAGCCGACGGGGCACACTTTGAACTGCGCCTGCACCTCATCTACCTGATCAATGATGTGCTGCACCACTGGTGAGTACCTCCACCAGCACCAGGGCCCCAAAGCATCCACTTCCTCTCTCACTCCTCCTTGCCCTTGCCTGGCGGCTGCTCTGCAGCCACTAGTTTAGCTTGACTTGTCCCAGGATTAGGGGATCATTTGTCCAAAGACCTCAGGAGAGCATCTCAGAGCCTCACCTGCCTGTACGCCCTGGACTCTCCCTGGCCCCTGACCATTGTCATTCTGGTGTCCTGTCACCTCCACTCCTCCTCTTCTGTGGCAGTTCTGGTGTCTTGGCAGGCAGGCCCTGGGCTCCGCTGCCTCCTTGGCCACCTCCTCCTGGCTCTGCTGTGCTGTCGAGCCCTTGCTGAGGGCTGCCCTTCTCCAGCCCTGACCTGTCTACTGGAGTTTGAGGGGCCACTTTGGCTCACCCCTCCCTGCTCCACCCTAGCTCCTTCATGGCTCTGCCATTCCTGCTCTCCCCAGGGGCCCAGAGGTACGCACTCTGCGTAGCCACTTGGCTGAAGGTTAATGAAAGAAACTAGAAGTCTGGGCCACAGGCAGGTGCGGGAGGAAGCACGTTGCTAGTGAGACACTGTTTGCCTTTGGGCTTGGCGGTGCTGGCAGGCAGGAGGCCTTGGTTAGAGCAGGGAACACTGGTCCCGCCTCGTTCCCTACAGACCCGCATCTCTCCCATCTTCTGCTACATGCACAGCCTGGCTCGAGTCCCCTCCCCACCCCATCTCCTGTATGGCAGCCCCTCCCTGCATCACACCCTTATTTCTCTCCTGCTGGGACGTAAGTAGCCTCGGAACCTCCTTCGCCCCCATGCTCGCTCCTCCTTGCCACCCACCGTTAGAGTGCCACCGCAGAGACAGGCTTGTTTCTCACAGTTCTCTGGCGATGCGCTTTTTAGCTCTGCTCCATGTGGAAGCCAAGTGCTCCTCACCCTGTCTTCCCACTGGGGCTGCCCTCTATCCACCAACCTGGCTTCCCACCTGTCCTGGCCTTGGCCTGGCCTGGCTCCTCTTTGAGCTCCTCTGGTGAACTTGGCCTTGGGAGGGTGCCAGCTGCTCACCTTCTGCCATCATCCTTCTCAGGGGGCAGCACATGTCCCATCCTGCCTGGGTGCTCACTGGCCCTAAGGGGCCAGGCACTCATTCTGTCCTGGGAGGCCCAGCCCAAGCTGAAATTTCCTTGCCTGGACAAGGCCCTCGCCCCACGTGGCCATTTTGCCCTTTCTGCACTCAGGGCTCTCTTGGACTCACGTCTCCTCACCCTCACTGCCTCCTGGAAGAGAAGGGTTAGCTTACTGACGAGGGCACTAGGGTGAAAGACCTCGCTCCGATCAGCCCTAGGCTGCGTCCCTGATATGTCCCCTAAGACCACCTGATGGGGCTTGTGGGGAGCCTAGCCATCACCCTGGCCGGGTTGGGGTCCATTTCCCAAGAAGGCAGAGGGTGCTGTGGCTGGAGCCTTGATGGTAACGGGCGCGTGGCCGGGTCCCGCCCCAGGGCCCTGACGCGCGGAAGGTCTCTCCCTCACAGCCAGCGCAAGCAGGCCCGGGAGCTGCTGGCCGCCCTGCAGAAGGTTGTAGTGCCCATTTACTGCACCAGCTTCCTGGCTGTGGAGGAAGACAAACAGCAGAAGATTGCCCGGGTACGTGGGGCTGGCAGGCAGGCAGGCGGGAGGAACTGCCCTGGGCGGGCAGACACTCCTCTCCCCTGACACAGCCTCTCTCCTCTTCCTCTGCCTCTAGCTCCTGCAGCTCTGGGAAAAAAATGGCTACTTTGATGACTCGATCATTCAGCAGTTACAGAGCCCAGCCCTGGGACTTGGCCAGTACCAGGTAAGTGCCACCTATCTGCCCCCCCCGCATGCCACACGTCTGGAGCAGAATCAGAGCAGGTGCCTCAGAGGAGGTTGGAGGTCTAAGGATGGCACCTGCCCCCAATATGTTCCCAGAAGTCAGGGGGCCCAAGTCCCTCACCTGTGCTGAAATCTGCTGATGGGTAGGTGGTAATCACAGCCCCAGGTGACATTTCAACCCCACAGGCAGTTGTGCCTGGTGGATGGTGGTGAGCAGTGGGCACAGGTTCCACACAGCAGCCTCTCAGTGGCTTGTGTACCCTACCAGGTGTATACCATCCCACCTGGCCTTCTGGTGTACTGTGACCAGTTTGCCTAAGGAGTCACCACCAGGGACGTCCTTGGCCTGTGTGTTGGTCTTGGGTCACTGACGCATCCTGGGGGCGTGAAGCAGCACAGGTGCAGGTGGCGGCTGCACCTGTCCTTGGGTCTTTTAGCTTCCCCTTAGAGGAGGGCACAGAGGGGAGGACCAGGTCCCTTGATCTTTGTAGTAGTCCCAGGCTTGCTGCCTTGCTGCCCCATCTAAAACTGCTAGAATGTCCAGCTCGGGCCTCCACCTTTAGTCAAAAGGCCGTCATTCCTGCAGAGTCCAGTGTGAATGTCACACTGTTGACTGTTGCCCTCTGAGGTCCTAAGCATCCCCCTCCCCACTGGGGGAAGGTCATGCTCAGAAGGGCAACAAGGAAGGCACATTTCAGTGGTTTTCTAAATTTGAACTGCCTTTTTTTTTTTTTTTTAATGTTTAAATAAAAATGGAATCCTGTCGTGCCACAGCAGGTCTACAGCTCTTTTCCTCCTGGGGTATGGGTGGCATTGCACTCTTACTGAGCTGTCTCTATGCCCATATTTCTTGAGTTCTTCCCAAACCCTTAGAGGTAGACTCTGTTTCGTCCCATTTTACAAACAGGGCTCAAAGCCTGGTAGCAGATAAAGAGGCAGAGCCTTTAGTGTCAATGTAGCCATCCTGGGCATGGCTGTGGATGCTTCTTCCTGTTATCAGGAAGCTATTGGTGTATATCCTGGTCTCCAAGTCTTTGGCTGTACCACAGCCTGTGGTTGTCGGTGCCATGTTTTTATTGTTCCATGGGACAGCCACCTGCCTGCCTGCTCCAGGTATCCTGGGCTTTGCCGCTCTCCAGGTGTTTGTCCCTGGGTGACTCTAGAAAGTGTGGTAGCAGGTAGCACCTCCAAGGCTCTCATCCTTGGTGCGGGGCTCTCTCTCCCAGGCCACCCTCATCAGCGAGTACTCCTCGGTGGTGCAGCCCGTGCAGCTGGCCTTCCAGCAGCAGATCCAGACCCTCAAGACGCAGCATGAGGAGTTCGTCAACAGCCTGGCTCAGCAGCAGCAGCAGCAGCAGCAGCAGGTTCAAATGCCACAGATGGAAGCCGAAGTGAAGGCCACACCACCGCCGCCAGCTCCTCCCCCGGCCCCAGCGCCTGCCCCAGCCATCCCGCCAACCACCCAGCCTGGTAAGAGGCTCCCTCAACCCCTGCCTCATGAGACAGCCCAAGAGCCGGGTCCTCCTGAATGTGGCCAGAAAGCACCCTTCCCTTCCAGACACAGCTCCGCCTCTGCTGTCCTGAGCCCACTCCTGGGGCGAGCTTTGAATTTGTTTACAAGCTCAGAGCAGGTAGTACAGTTAAAAGTTCAACAGTCCTTTCCCTGTACATTGTCCCAGAGAACAGAAACTTTTTTACATATAACTAGACTGAATAGGGACACTGCAAGGATTAAAAACATAATCTAGGCTGGGGGTGTGACTTGGCGATAGTGCTCATGCTTAGCAAGCACAGGCACTGGGTTCCATCCCCAGCAAGACAAGCTAAATGTATCGTGATGTGTTAATATAATGTAATAAGTATATTATACATAACTTTTTAAAATTTTTATTAGTTGTTGATTAACATTTATGTATTTATATGTAGTGCCAAGAATCAAACCCAGTGCCTCACATATGCTAGGCAAGTGCTGTACCACTGAGCCACAATCCCAGGCCCTGGGATAAAAATATTTTTATGTATGTTTGTGTTTAGATGTAAATAACATACACATTAAATATACAGAAGTTTTATATACATATTACATGTGTAATTTAGAAGCACTTTTGAACAAAGATGTAGAAATATGAATAAAATCTGAAGTGAAATCCAACAGAGTACAGATTAGGATTAGGGCATCCCTAATCCAAAAATCTGAAATCCAGAATGCTCCAAAATCTGAAGCTTTTTAAGTGCTGACACAATATTCAAAATGTTTTGGATTTTGGCTTTTAGTACTGAGAATACTTGGCAGGTAAAGTCTTTGCAAATATTCCAAAATCTAGGGAACTCTGAAGTCTTGAGTCACTTTTGGTCCCAGGCATTTGGATGAGGGATACATAACCTGTATTTCAGCAAGCCTTGTGGCTGGGGTTGCGGGTCAGTGGTAGAGCGCTTGCCTAGCATGGTTGAGTCACTGTGTTCAATCCTTAGCACCACATTAAAAATAAATAAAATAAAGGTATTGTGGGAAAAAAATTTTTTTAAACAAAATAAAGGTATTGTGTCCATCTACAACTAAAAATATTTTTTAAATAAATAAGTAAAATGAGACCCCCATCTAAAATTGAATGAATAAGTCGTATCAAGTAGGGTCTGTCCCTGGAATATGAATGTGCTTACACTGGAAAATCTGATAAAATAATGGATTAGGACTGTCAAGTTACATATAGTGGTACACACTTGTAGTCTCAGCTATTCAGGAGGCTGAGGCATGAGGATTGCTTATGCCTGTGAGTTCAAGCCAGCCTGACAACATAGTGAGGCCCCATCTCAATAATGGAGTTAGGACTGGGAGTATAGGCCAGTGACAGAGTGTTTGCTTAGCAGCTGTGAGGAGGCCCTATGTTCCATCCCCAGCACCACCAAAAACGAAAACAAAAAACACTGATATTTTAACTAGACATAGAAATTTAATTTAAAAATCAATGATAAAAATTCTACAAGTTAAAATCAAGACAGCTGAGACAGTAAGATACGTATGCTGTAGAGAAGATGGTACGTCTCACGTGGGAGGTCAGAATCTCCCTCTCCCATCCCTTTCCTGGAAGAGGGAGGTGGTCATGGTCTCCAGTGGAATCATGAAGCAAGAATTGTCACCCCCAACCCTAGTTGGGCATCAGGGTCCAGTCAGGCAGCCTCCCTCTCACCAGTGCTTTCTCTGACCACTTCTTGCCTGGCTTTAGATGACAACAAACCTCCCATCCAAATGCCGGGCTCTTCAGAGTACGATGGCACAGGAGGGGTCCAGGATCCTGCAGCTGCCGGCCCCCGGGGCCCCGGACCTCATGACCAGATTCCGCCTAACAAGCCCCCTTGGTTTGATCAGCCCCACCCTGTTGCTCCTTGGGGCCAACAGCAGGTATTCCATAAAACTTTGGGGGGCAGGGTGGACACTTGGGGCCTGATGAGATGGCAGGCAAATGGACAGACTGCTGGTTGGTGGGCAGTTTGTGGCTCTGAGGAAGCTGGAGTGAGATTCTGGCTCAGCCCTGGCTAGGCCCCTTTTCTATCCCAGTCATCATCCGGGCCTCTCCATAATGTAGATCTCCTCTCCCGAGAGTGCTGGGAAGGAGCTACTCTAGCTGGTTTGATTCACGGAGCGTCAGCATTTGCATCCTGAAAGGAATAGGTAGTTTCCTGAAGAAAGAGACAGTCAGAGCCTCAGACTTCAGGAGTTTGTAGGTTGTTTTCTGGGGCTAACAGATTCCTTAGGGTTGGGAACCTTCAGGCCAGGACAAGGCAGCCTGGCACAGCATGACCAGGAAACGCCCTGCGTCCCGCTGGATCCAGCTGGACGGAGCATTTGAATGCAGCCCAGGCCTTCTCTGGATATCTGCTTTTTCCTCTCAGTGTGGCATGGCCTTCCCAGGTGAATGTGTGTCCACAGGGAGGACCTAAGGACGGCAAGGAAACAGCTCATAGCCTGAGCCCCCACCCTCAGCTTCAGGACCAAAGATTTAACTTCACAGAAAATAGGACATCTTCATAGACTGTTCCGTCCTCTGAGTGCTGGGGGAGCTTTGGGGGTGCCCCCTGAGTAGGGAGCAGCTCTCCGTCCTTTCTGTAGGTGGGAAATAGGCCCTTTGTCTGCAAACTAGATCAGGCTCACTGAGGCTCCGCCTTGACCCAGCAGTACACAAGTTCGTCCAAGGTTGGTGCCATGCATGGTGACATACGCCTGTTACATATGGTAGTACAGAATCTGAGGCAGGAGGATTGCAAGTTCAGCCTCAGCAACTTAGTGAGGCCCTAAACGATTTAGCGAGATCCTGTCTCAAAAGTAAAAAATAAAAAGGTCTGGGCATTTGGCTCAGTGGACAGTGCCCTGGCTCCATCCCTGGAAGACTGAAACAGAAATCAATGTAGGCTTGTCGTACCCACATGGAGTCTCACGCGTTTAGAAATAGTCTCTGCTATTTCTGTTGTTCATGTTGATGTTTTGGCTATTTATTTTTAAAAAATCTGGTTTTCTGCCTTCTCTTGAAAGATTAGGGGTTTGGCAGCCTGGCCAGCCTCATCTGTGTACATTTGCACCCCAGCCCCCATCAGAGTTTGTGATCCTGGCTTTAGGGCGCGGTCAGAGCACCACCAGGCGGTGCAGAGTCTGGAGCTGCTGCCTTCAAGCTGGAGAAGGCTGCCGTGTCAGCACAGGGCCCAGAGGCAGATCCTGGGATAGGTCTGAGGGCAGCAACCCCAGGTGATGGCCTTGGAGAGAAAGAGAAAGTGAAACAGGGAGGGGGTGTCATGAGGAACGTCCATCGTGGACACCTGGGGCCTGGCCATGCTGATACAGTCACTGTACCACCCCCTGAAGTGTGGGGAAGCTGGGGTTTGTCATAGCAGTGGCAGGGACAGGATGGTGGTCTTGCCTGTATGCGCAGTGGGCCTTGGTGGCCAGGAGCAGCCATGGGAATGAGATTGCAGGTATGGTGGTTGGGAGTCTGAGGGCCTGGGAGTGACGGTGTCTGCCCAGATGCAGCGGATCTGCCACCAGGCTTGGGCCGCAGCCTCCGGGCCTGAGGCGCCGCTGGATGAGGCCAGTGCTGCCAGTGTCTCCTGAGCACTCTGGGGCCTGACTTTGCGGGAGGCTCACCTCCGTGCTTTGCTTTACAGCCTCCTGAGCAACCCCCCTACCCACACCACCAGGGTGGGCCACCCCACTGCCCGCCCTGGAACAACAGCCACGAGGGCATGTGGGGTGAGCAGCGTGGGGACCCTGGTTGGAACGGCCAGCGTGACGCACCTTGGAACAGTCAGCCCGACCCCAACTGGAACAGCCAATTCGAGGGTCCCTGGAACAGTCAGCATGAGCAGCCGCCCTGGGGTGGGGGCCAGCGCGAGCCACCCTTCCGCATGCAGCGGCCACCCCACTTCCGTGGGCCCTTCCCGCCCCACCAGCAGCACCCACAGTTCAACCAGCCACCACACCCACACAACTTCAACCGCTTCCCACCCCGCTTCATGCAAGATGACTTCCCCCCACGCCATCCCTTTGAGCGGCCACCCTATCCTCACCGCTTCGATTACCCCCAGGGGGATTTCCCAGCCGGTAAGTGTGAGAATGCCTGGGAAACGCACCCCTGGCCTGCCCTAAGTGACAGCAATAGGCAGAGGGCCATAAGCTGACATGGAGCTCAGCCTGGGCCCTAGGGAGGTGGGAGAGGCAAAGACAGTCTTAGAAGTGTACCTACCTCCCTGGTGGCTGCAAATGTCTGATTTGCTCCTTGTCTTCGCCACCTTGAGTCCCTCCATGTGCCGGGCTGGCTGTTAGAGGTCTGAAGCCTGGGCCTGCTCTCACGTGTGCCTGGACTCACTGCAGTTTGCACAGGAGGATGTGAGGTTCCAAAAGGGAAGTAGCTCCTGGCTTTAGGGCAGAGAGTCGTCTTTTACTCAGTCTTTAGTTTCATTCATTTACTTGCTAAAAAAATTTTATTTCTACTAACTTCCATGTTTATTTGTTAAACCATCTGTGATGTTTGTTTATCTGTGGGGCACTCCCGTGTTCATGGCTCATGTTAGTTTCCCATGACTGCTCTAACAGGGACCCCGGGCTGAGCAGCGCCTGTGACAGATGTTGATTGTCCCTCAGTTTTGGATACCAGCAGTCTGAGGTCAAGGTGTTAGCGGGGCTGGTTTCTTCTGAGACCACTCCCAGGCCTGTAAATGGCATCTTCCCCTCAGTGTGAGCTTGTGTCCTGAAAACCTCCTCTTACAAGGACAGTAGTCATGTTGGGTTAGGGTCCACCCTGAAGACCTCCTGTTAGTAACTGCCTCTGTAACGGCCGAGCCTCCGCCTGGGGTGGAGATAGCCCTGGCTTCCATAACCAGCTGGGGCCACTCCCTGCCTCTCAGTACAGCCACTTTCTGGGTTAGGTCTGGGGTTAGGACTCCCGTATTCACAGTGTGGTGGGCCAGGCACAATTCAGCCCTGGATGTTGCTGTCTTAAGGTTTCGATGGCCTTGATATTTCCTTCCCTCAGCTGGGCCTCCTTGCCCCTTAGCTGGGAGGTCCTGACTTACTGGTACCTCTCAGCTACCAATAAGTCCTGACACAAAATTTCTTTTTTGCAGAGATGGGACCCCCCCACCACCACCCTGGCCACCGCATGCCTCATCCTGGGATCAATGAGCACCCACCCTGGGCTGGGCCTCAGCACCCTGACTTTGGCCCTCCCCCCCATGGCTTTAATGGGCAGCCCCCCCACATGCGAAGACAGGGCCCTCCCCATATCAACCATGATGACCCCAGCCTGGTCCCCAATGTGCCCTACTTCGATCTCCCTGCTGGGTTGATGGCCCCCCTCGTGAAGGTAAGACCTCGGGAGCCCTGGGCTGCCTTAGGTGGCAGCACCTGCTGTGTGGGCCCCTCTGCTTATCCCCCTGAAAATGGAGCACCCGGAACATGTTTTCCAGAAGGCTGCTAGACACCCTTCCCCGGCCCGTCCTTCCCCTTTCCCTCTCCTGCCTCGAAGAGGCGTGTGCCCGTGCTCCTGAGCAAGGCCACATCCACTCACTTCCTTCCCTTCCCTCTGCAAGGGGGCTTTGCCGCCACAGAGAACCATCTGGGCTATGTGTGAGGTGTGGGTCCTCCATTCTTTCCTCTTAGTCCCTGTGCTCAGAAGCCACCTGTCCAGGGGCTGATGCCAGAGGGATTTCTCAGGAGACACCTCTGCAAGCTGTCCTGGCGGGAGGGGTGGCTGGAGCGCAGGCTGAGGCACTGTGAGAAAGAGCCGGGCTGGGGCTCGGGCACAGCAGACATGGCTGCGAAGCGCTCAGCTGGGGGCAGTGCCAGGCTCTCTCCAGAGAATTCCCGGAAGCTGGGGTTGGGGCATAAAGCGGGTGACACACGGAGCACAGCTTGGACAGGATGGAGAGGAGCTGGCTGCAAGCCCGTTGGGAGCAGAGGGTAGCAGTCCACAGGTGGGGCACTTGGGGTCCAGATGTCTGGACAAACTGAGTGGTTTTGCATCATCTGAGGTGGCGGCCACATCACCTGACTTCTGAGGCAAGATCCCTGTGGCTGAGCCTCTGAGGGCAGGGTTTCCTGGGACTGGGTGAGGCCCTCTGTGCTGCTGTCACTCCCCTGCTATGCCCTGGGTGGCCTGGAGAGGGATTTGTGGACATGAGCAACAGCAGTGTCCTCCCTACAGCTGGAAGACCACGAGTACAAGCCTCTGGACCCTAAAGACATCCGCCTTCCGCCCCCCATGCCACCCAGCGAGAGGCTGCTGGCCGCCGTAGAGGCCTTTTACAGCCCTCCCTCCCACGACAGGCCCAGGAACAGGTACAGGCTCCGGAGAAGGGGCAGCGGGACAGGTGCTGGGAGGGACCCTGAGACACAGACGGGGAGCCTTTGTCCCCACCTCCTGGCCTGTCTTCCCCGTGAATTTATTGCATTTGAGGAACAGACTGAGAGCCAGGTCTTCTGTTCAGGTAAGAAGATACGGCAGTCTTCTTCTTTTTTTTTTTTTGGTGTTGGGGATGAAGCCCAGGGCCTTGCACATGCCCTGCCACAGAATCTACTCTGGTTCTATATGGCCATCTCTAAGTTAGAGAAGAGCACCATCCTGCATGAGATTGTCACAGGTGTGGCACAGACATGATGGCCCTCCACAAAGGGCTTCTTGAATCCATTCATTAGAATGGAAGTTCTCTCAGGTGTGACCTGGCTCACCCCGTGGGCAGACTGTCCCTGTGCAGTCACCACTCCATGCCCTGGTGGCCTCAGGCCCAGTCTTAGGGAGCTGGATAGCCTCGTGTCTGGCAGCAGCACCCACAGGCTCCTGTGCCTCCTGCAGGGAGGCCGCAGGGTGGAGGGGCGTGGGGCTGGGTCCAGCCAGGCTCAGGCCAAGCTTCCTGGAGGGGAAAGGGCAGCCCTGTTGGAATATCTGAGGTGCTTTGTACAGCATGCTCTTGGGGGCGTCTTGGGAACGAGGTGGGTAGGGCTGCGCCTTCCAGGGCTCCCTGGGGCAGGGGTCATCCAGATGACGTTTTCATAAGTCGACTATGGGAGGGGCGTCTGCAGTCACACGGGAAATGCCATGTCTTACAGCGAAGGCTGGGAGCAGAATGGCCTCTATGAGTTCTTCCGAGCAAAAATGCGGGCGCGGCGGCGGAAAGGCCAGGAGAAGAGGAACAGGTGAGAGCCCAGATGGCCGTGGGTCTGCCTGTCCTGCCGCCTGTCTGACAGGTGTTCGTGCGCCCGTCAGCATGCCTCCCTGGCCACAGGGGGTCACCAGTGAGCAGAGTGGACCCGGGGCTTCTGTGATCAGCAGTGGGATTGGGGAACAGCACTCGCTGGGTTCGAAGCTACGGACTCTTGGGGTCCCAGGCAGGCCAGGGCTCCTGGGGCTCCGCTCATCAGTCCTGTCCCCACAGTGGCCCCTCCAGGTCTCGGAGCAGATCCAAAAGCCGAGGGCGCTCTTCTTCACGCTCCAACTCGAGGTCCTCCAAGTCGTCAGGCTCCTACTCAAGGTCCAGGTCGCGCTCCTGCTCACGCTCCTACTCGCGCTCCAGATCCAGGTAGGCCTCGGCAGCTGCAGCACGCGGCTGCCCACACCGGAGTCCCTATAGCCTCTGACCCAGGGTGCTGTCCTCCGCAGGAGCCGCAGCAGGTCTCGCTCCTCAAGAAGCCGCTCGCGGTCCAGGTCACGCTCCAGGTCCAAGTCATATTCCCCGGGAAGGAGGCGCCGGTCAAGATCCAGGAGCCCCACCCCGCCGTAAGATCTCTGTCCTCACTGGGCCCTGCGGGGAGCACTGGGAGCATCTGGTATTTTGCTGTCATGGTGTAAACATTTGTCATTAGAAGACAGACAGGTGTCACAGGTGCTGACCCAGTGGCAGCAGCACCTCTGCTCTGCCCACCCCACAGCCACACACTTGATGAGGCTTGCACAGTAGTTGGACTCTATTTCTGACCACTTTGGAGGCTCGGTGTGACCTTGTGCCTTTGAAGCTAAGCAGGGACAGGGTCATCGTCTGAGGGAACCCCTTTATCAGGCAGATGAAGAGGATGAAGAACGGTAGAGACACGGAATATGTATGTGTCTACCTTATGATGGCAAGCAGTTACCTGAGCGACAAACTGTATATTCTAATATTTGTCATTCCAGTAAATTTGTCTATTTTTTGAACAATGTAACCCGTCTTAATTTTAGTTCTTCGGCTGGTCTGGGTTCTAACTCAGCGCCTCCTATACCTGACTCGAGGCTCGGAGAAGAGAACAAAGGCCATCAGATGCTGGTGAAGATGGGTAAGTGTCCTCGGACCCCAACCCTTGGCCACTTGGGGATCTAGGAGGTGACGGGGTTTTCTTGTCCTCTTTGAATGGGGAGAGAGGAGTCACAGGAAGTTGGGGCTTACTGCTAGGACTTCTGAAGTGGCCAGCCAGCAGGGCTGGTGCTGGGTCTTCTTTATTAGCCCCTTGTTCCGTGTAAATACTGCCTGCTCTTGTGTCACTCACCTCCCCGAAGGCAACCTCCCTTTTGACAACCCCACCACCACCACCTGTAGGCCTCCTGCAAGGACTCTGAACATGTGTCCCCCTCTCTCAGGCTGGAGTGGCTCTGGCGGCCTTGGTGTGAAAGAGCAGGGGATCCAGGACCCCATCAAGGGCGGGGACGTCCGGGATAAGTGGGACCAGTACAAGGGCGTGGGTGTGGCCCTGGACGACCCCTACGAGAACTACCGTCGGAATAAGAGCTACTCCTTCATCGCCCGCATGAAGGCCAGGGACGAGTGTAAGTAGGAGCCCAGGGCCGGGAGCGCGCCGGTGGCTGGCGGCGCTGGCTGGCGGGACCTTGCTGGCTTGCTGGCAGTGGAAGATCGTAGTGACAGCTCGGTTCTCACGCAGTCTCCACCTTTGGGGCACGCAAGGAAGAGAAGGAAGACTAACACGGGCCTAGTGAGGAGCGCCATGCACTGGCGTGGGAAGGGCTCAGGCGCCACCTGCACACCCCGGGAGGAGGTGCCACAGCACCACGGCCGTGAGCGCGTTTCCCTTTACAGCGAAGCAAGAAACCCAAGACCCTCCAGTCCCTGAATGAGAATTCTTCACGCCTGACGGAGTGGATGCTGCGCGTCTTCCCTGAGTCAGACCTAAGCCCCTTCCACAAGCAGCACTGTGGAGGGCAGGCCAGGCACCAGCAGGGGGCAGCTAGGGCAGCACCCACCCACTGCCCTTGTAGTGGCAAGCGAAGGCCAGGTGCTGTCACTGCTCAGTTTAAAACAGGAAAAGCAAAACCTCCTGGATTAGCAGAGTTCACCAGGGTTTTCATTTTGATTCCGATTGATTTAGGTTTAGAAAAAAATATTGATCTAAGACGGTCCCCAATAAGATCATTTTAAACCCCTCTCCTCTGAAGTGTCCTGGCCCCTAGTTCAGTTATTTTAGTTGTGTATGTTGGTTTTTCTTCCTCAAATGTTAGCCATTTGCTATTATCTGGAGAAAGAAAAGGTTCTAAGTAAACGACCTAAGGTGTCCTCAGGTCAGCGATGACACCCTGGGGGCATCTGTACATGTAGCCTCTCTGCTTGTGGTTGTCACTTAGGGGAACCCAACACCAGCACTTGCGTGCGAGGACCCATTTAGATTGAGTGTGGAGTGCCACCTCCCGATTGGTACCTCCTACTCTGTCATTTCATTTGCATACCCCCAGCCCACCCCCAAAGGGAGGTGGGGCCAGGAGGAGTGTCACCTCTGCCAGAAGCTGCCTGGATCCCCCACACCTGGATCCATCAGCAGCTTGGTGCGGTGCCATTTATTTGTAAAGAAGTACTTTTGAAAAATTCTTTTCAGTAAGATGTAGAGTTCCCCCCACAATTTTTCACCCCCATGTGGTAAATATCTGATTTTGTTCTAGAATTCCCGTAGCTGTGACTTGTTCAAATGTGTCTGATTCTGGATAAAACAAACTCGTGCTGTTAAAGATTTCTTGTGGATTTTACTGTTTTGCCTTCAAATAAAGCCTTTTTTTAAAGACCTTCTCCTCCGTGTGAAAGTGAGAAGCGCGGGTGGAGTGAGGGGCGTGTTCTGGATGAGGCCCGGTGGAGCTGGGGCCTTGGCGTCTTGTGAGGAGTTGTTCTCATGTCCTTGTTAGTGAACAGGAGTCCCGTCATCGGCTCCGTCTGCCTTGTGCCCACCAGGAAGCCAGCACTGGCCTGTGCTGCATCCCTACTGTCCTGTATCATGTCCTCATGCTGACGGGCAATTTCCTCAGCAGCGTGCTGAGCAGGTCTCTGAGCAGGGATTTACCTCCAGTGAATCCCGAGCCTTTACCCCAACACTGTGCTCCACCACGGATGTCACCTGGAAACTGGTGTGCGTGTGTTCCCAACTCAAGCCTCACCTGGTACTTACAGCTCCTCCTGCACCTCCCGCAGTGCGTCCTCCATGGTGAGCGGTGTGGGCCTGTGGCACCTGATATACTGTTGGGTAGGAGACAGATGGGGACACCATCAGCACTACCACCCCAAAACGCACCTAGAGGCTGCTGGGTGCTGGGAAGAGACGCGGCCATGGCGCCCACCCCCAACAGGGTCTAACAGGGCTGGTGGGGGAGGCCAGGTGGTTGGTCCTGGCACACAGGAGCGCCAGGCGCTGTGCAGACCGGGAGGTGCCGCAGGCTCTGGGCTGGAGAGGGAAGGGCAGCCTCAGAGCAGTCAAGGAGGAGGACCTGGGTGCCACGTTTAGGACACGGTCAGCAGGAGCTGTGGCAGACTGACACAGGTGACGTGGCCAGGTCGCCTCAGATGAGGGCTGGCTAATGCACGGCCAGCAGGGAGTGAGTTAAAGGGGCCCCAAGGGTGCCCTCAGCAATGTCCAGAATGAGCGCAGGTCAGATGACCTGTTTCCTTCCATGGATAACGGCAAGGGGGCGGATGGCCTGCAGAGTGGGTCCCCAGCCAGGTGGCTGCCTGCATCACAGGGCACTCGGGAGACACGCCCGTCCTGCCCCGAGTGGGCCCAGCAGCTGCTCTCACCCTGCAGGGATTCTGCTGCTCAGGTTAAGAACAGGCTCTAGAGAGACGCTTAAGAAAAAAGACACGGGACCATCTCGGTGTGTAGGCTTCAGTGCAGAGCAAGCGCTCAGCACGCGCCAGACACTGGGCTCCACCAGCACCAACAAGTAGATTAAGAAGTGAACTTAAAAGGGGGATAAAATGTGCAACTTTAACATGACAAGTGGAGATCTGAACACTGGGTCTTCCATCATACAGAGCAAATCCAGTTTTAGGGTTAGTGGCATTATGACTTTTTAAACTTTTGTTTGGAAACAATGTGCTGAAATATTTTGTATATAGAATGAATGAAAAACAGAACAGCACATACAGGATGAGTGAGGTGAGTGACACAAGAGCAGGCAGTATTCACACGGAACAAGGGGCTAATACTAAGAATACTTCACACTTTGCACAGAAAAAAATGGAAGTCTTTCACGTTGGCAATAGTTATCTTTGAGATTATGGAGGACGGTAAATCAATACCTCAATAGAATTTTATTTATTTTTTTAAATTTTGTTTAGTGGCAGTTGGACATATGCCTTTATTTTACTGTTATGCGGTGCTGAGGATCCAACCCGGCCTCCGCGTGCCAGGCGAGTGCTCTGCCGCTGAGCCAGCCGCAGCCCCCTAATGGAATTTTAATCAAACGAGCTCATATATTCTGGTTATCAGAAGGAAATTAAGCTTTTCAAGAGGAAAAAGGGAGGTGAGGGCGTTTCTCGAGCTGCAGCCCAAGGGACTGTGGAGGAAGCCCGATGCCTTCAGGAACCACCCTGGGCAGCACTCAGGGTCTGGGAAGAGGGCAGGGCCCCACAGGGCAGGTCCCCTTTGGTCTGAGGCCACACAGCCCCATTAGGGCTCGCCGTAAGACTCAGGCTCAGTCCCCCACACTGTATAATACATAGCTCATCACAGGACAAGGAGAGGTGACAGTGGCAGAAGGTGACAGCCCAACCACATCCCTCCAGCAGGGGGCTACACACCAGAACCTGAGGGACAGGTGCCCACGGGTATGTGGTGGGCCCTGGCCCCGCCCACTCCGCCCCGTCTCATTGCCGTCACCTCTTTGGCTTCCTCCAGGGAGTGGTAGTGGAACGAGTCCCCTTCCATGGACCGCAGGAGGGAGAGGTGCAGGTGGCGGCTGGCGGCGATGAACTGCTGCGTCAGGTTCAGCTGCTGCTTCAGCATGTCGTTGAGCGCCAGCACGGCAGGGCTGTAGGCTGTCAGGACTGCACCCCCTCCTTACTCAGCGGCTTTCCAGGGACCCCAGCCCTGCAGCCCCAACACTTGGCACTGTGGGGCTGCTCCTGAAGGGACCACTGCCTACTCCCGCCTCCATTCTGTTACACTGTGATATGTGTGTGGATGTCACACTTAAAGTTCATTAATATGAAAAAAAAAATATTAAGAGCTAGTCTCACTGTTGCCCAGTCTGGGCTCAAACTCCTGTGCTCACCTGACGCTCCTGCCTCAGCCTCCTGAATAGCTGGGACCAAGGTGTGTGCCACTGTGCCTAGCTAAAAACACATTTTCTGAAAATATAAATAAAAATTTTAAATTAAAAAATTGGGGCTAAGGCTGGGGCTGGGGCTCAGTGGTAGAGCACTTGCCTAGCATGTGTGAGGCCCTGGGTTCAATTCTCAGACCTGCATATAAATAAGTAAAATAAAGGACCATTGACAACTAAAAAATACTTTTTTAAAAATTGGGGCTGGGTTTGTAGCTCGGGTAGGACACTTGCTTAGCAAGTACAAGGCCCTGGGTTCCACCCCCAGCACCACAAAACAAAAAAACTGACATTTAACTAAAAATATTAAATCTGATAAAAAACAAAAATTCTGCTGTTTATTTAGTATTAAGACTGCTGAGCAGTGGCCCACGCCTGGAACGCCAGCAGCTCGGGAGGCTGGGGCGGGAGGACAGCAAACTCAAAGCCAGCCTCAGAACTCAGTGAGACCCTGTCTCTAAATAAAATATTTACAAAAGGGCTAGGGATGTGGCTCAGTGGTCCAGTGCCCCTGGGTTCAGTCCTTGTACCAAAAATATACGTGCGTGTGTGTGTGTGTGTGTGTGTGTGTGTGTGTGTAAAATCTCTGAGGCAGCAAGTTTCCCAAGGGCTGTGGCAGGTCTGAACTGGAAGGTGGCTTTTGGGGCACCTTCATCACCTCCAGGTGGCTAGCACTCTTCCCAGACCACAAGGACTCTCAGTCTCAGCCCAGGACGCAAAGGCCATGTCCTGTTGCTGTGACTCAGCACTGGCCAGTGTCTTTAGGGGATAAAACTAAATATGTGCAAAAAGCTCAAACAGAATTCAAATAAAAGCATCTGCTGGGGCAGAAGGGGTGAGATGGGGGGAATTATTGAGGGCGGGTGTTTTGATGGCACTGGGGATGGCACCCAGGGCCACGCACATGCTAGGCCAGTGTTCCTCCCCTGAGCCCACCCCAGCGCAGTGAATTGCCTTTAGGCCACCTGTTGGACATGGGTGTCCTTTTGCAGGTGACAGAAGGTTCGCAGACACCCTCAGGCTGCCATCGGGGATCCTACTAACCACTGAAATAATTCCACCAATGGATTCTTGAATGCAGCATTAAAGAAGTGAAACACTTCCAAGAGATGCGCCCACTCCCCAGGAAGGACCGCCACCGCCAACCAGGCTCCTACCTTCTATGGCATCGGCACTGACGACGTGGCTGGCAATGGGCACTGGGTCCACGTAGGAACTCCCGAGGGCAGGCCCAATGGCCGCCATCCCGGCCGCTGTCCCAAGCACAAAGAGGAAAGGGGTGAGTGACGAGACCTGGGATTGCAACCTTCTTGTCCCCAAGTAAGAACAGAAGTGTAGCCCACGCACCCGTCCTCCTCTCTCTGAACATGATGGCCACGTGCTTGCTTTTAGAATCTTTAAGTTTTTCCTAAACCTTTTTCGGTGGTTCAACAAAGGAGCCACTGGTTGGCGTGACCACTGCAGCTCATAGTGGCTGGAGGTGTCCATCATGCCAGCCTGTGTTCCACCAGGTGGTCTAGTGACTCAAGAATGTGTGCCCTGGACGCTGCCCAGCCAGCTTCCCAGAGACCGCCTTTCCTCTCTCCCCTCTCGCCATCAGGCCCAGCCCAGCAAAACAGTCCCCTGACTCTTCATAGTAGCATCTCAATTGCCACAAATATGGACAGAAATGCATGTGGTGCCCCCCACTGGCTATGTTATCAGACACTGGCTCGTGGACACGGCGGGGACACAAAAGTTCCTGAGTCCCGGACCCCAGGTTTAAAACATGTTTTCATGACTCAGGAGACTGAGGCAGGAAGACTGCAAGTTCAAGGCCAGCCTCAGCCACTTAGACCCTGTCAAAAAACCAAAAAGACTGGGGGCGCAGCTCAGGGATGAGCCAGTCTAAATGGTCATCTAGATCAGGAAAGGAAGCAGAATATTAAAAGGAAGGGAGGGGCCTTTCCACAGGAAGAGCCCAGCCTGAAACTGGGAATGAGAGAAGCGCCTAGAAAGTCACACTGGGTGAGGAGCAGTGTCCCTTCCCGACATTGTAAAGACAAAGTAGAAACGGCGAGAGCAGGAGGGAGCCGGCCACGAGGGTGCAGCCGAGAGCTGGCAGCACGGAGTTCAGGCAGCTAACCCTGAGCCGGCGCCCGGAGGCCCTCGGGGCGGAGGCAGATCCTCGAGGGACACAGGCTGGTGGGCACCCTTCCTCGCCGGGGCTTCCCCACTCCCTGGAGTAGGGCGTCGTGGGTGCTGGAGGAAGCTGAGCAGCACCCTGGCCTCCACCCAGCCCATGCCCGGAGCACTGTGTCCCCCAGTCCCAGCACCAGAACTGCCTCTAGTGTCACAACTGCCTAGTTAGGAAGGGCTGCGTGGTGTCTGGTTCTGGAACTTTCCTGTACGCCTCAGAGCTGGGGAGACACTGGAAACACCCAGGGCAGCTGCGCCTCATCTAGGAAAGAGGAGCGGGTGCCAAGCCCCCCCTGGAAGCTGGCTAATGACAAGAGCCAGATCCCAGCAACCCCGGCTCTCCACGTGCTTCCCGGGAAGCCAGAGATCACTCCCCAGCACCTGTCCTGGCCACCCAGGTCCCCAAAGGCCGCCACACTCACCCTTGGTCCACTGGTAGGTGAAGGCCGGATCCAGGGTCTGCACGGCCGTTTCCCTCACGGTGCCCCTCTCCACGCCCCGGCAGCCCTTCTTCCTAGCCCTGGGTGGTTTGGGGGGGTCTGTCCTCAGACTCCTCGAGCATTCCGACACTGTGGCCAGTGTTCCGTCCAGAGCTGCCTCGGAAGGAGCCGTTGGCTCGGAGGCCGGGGGACTCGGCGGGCTTTCAAAATCTTCCGAATAAGCCGAGCCCACGCTGTCCTCTGTGGGCGTCTCAGATGATGGCTTCGCGCTGGACACACTGTCCTGCTGGGCGGCAGAGGCCAGGCTGGCACTCAGAAGCTCTGAGACCTCACTTTCAGTGGGGAGGCCCTCGTCCCCAACCACAGAGGTGGCCTTTCCCTGAAATGCTGAGCTCCTGGGCAGGGCATGGCTCGGTGCGTCCAGTCCAGCAGGTGTCTTGTCGGGGCGGCTCCTGCCTGGCGTTCTCGCCCTCTGAGTGGCTCCTTCCTATAACGAAGGATGGCAGAAGTCACTGGAAAATGAGTGTTCTAAGGATACCACATTTGCGTGAGCAGGACACCTCAGCCATCCCCCTGGGAGGGTACACTGGTCCCCCTGGAGTTGGGGGGGGGGTGTCGAGGATGGAACCCTTGCCCAGGGGATGCGGAGGATGGAACCCAGGGCCTCGGCGTGCTGAGCACGACCATGGAGTGCACCCCACCCCAGGACCCCAGAGATGTTTAGCGCAGGGTTTTCTAAAGGGTGAGAGTCACAACCCTCATGACGTGGGACATGTTCAGGCGGCACACATGTGAAACATTAAGTGGCATCCTATGTATTATGGAGATGTGCAGGTGGTTACACGGAAGTCACCACGACCAGGACACACGTGGCTGCCTCAGCCTGGATGTGACTCTGGGTGCTCTGAAGGGGGTGGCTGTGATCACCTGCTCACCTGCTGGGCTTGTTACCGCCAACACCAGAGTCCCTGGACTGCAACAACCTGTCACCTGGGGCCAGAATGTTCTCTAGCGAGAACCATCCTGTGCTCTCCAAGACTCTGAGTACATCCCAGCATCCACCCCCCGCTCCCCAATCCTAACCACCAAAGTGTCCCCAGGTGTGCCAACGTGCCGCACGCAGGACCACTGGCCTAAATAAAACCTTCCAGCCTTTCTACAATCTAGAAGGACCAGTGGCCGGGGGCTGTGGCTCAGTGGTAGAGCAATCATCGAGCAATCCTGAGGCCCTGGGTTCCCTCCCCAGCACCACAAAAAACTAAAAAAATAAAATAAAATGACTCCAATGTACTTACTTTCTGTTCCAAGTCTGATCTCTCACTGACGGCCGGAGACAGATCATCAAGGGATAAAATATTGATTCTAAAATCTGTAATTTAAAAATTAGTAAGGCAGCGTTGACTCCTTCGTTTGCTCCACAAATGCTTAGGAAGACATGAAGACATTCAGTCCCTGACCTCGATTCGTAGCACAGGGTCAGCAGCTTTTCTCTAAGGGGTTACAGGGGAAATACTTCCAGTTTGGGGGCACACCTGTGACTGCAGTTGGCCCTCTGCATCTGCGGGTTCTGCAGCTTGGATTCCACGGAAGTCAGATCAAACGTATCTGGGGGATGCATTCATCCCACACATGTACTTTTTTCTTGTTATTAATCCTAAAACAATACAGTTGCTGGGTGCAGTGGCCCACACCTGTAACCCAGAGGCTCAGAAGGCTGAGGCAGGAGGATCGCGAGTTCAAAGCCAGCCTCAGCAACTTAGCAAAGCCCTAAGCAATTCAGCAAGACCCTGTCTCCAAATAAAAAATAGAAAGGGGGCTGGGGCTGGGGCTGGGGCTGAGTGGCAGAGCACTTGCCTAGCACGTGTGAGGCCCTGGGGTCAATCCTCAGCACCACTTAAAAATAAACAAACAAAATAAAGACATTCTGTCCATCCACAACTACAACAGAAAAATTAAAACCTGGCTCAATGGCTAAGCGCCCCTGGGTTCAATCCCTGACACCCCCCCACAAAAAAAAAAAAAAAAGAAAACAATGCACTGTATCAAGTATTTGCATAGCATTTACACTGTATCTAGGACCAAGTCCTCCCGAGGTGGCTTAGTGTGCAGGATGTGCAGAGGTTCCTCCCATCCTTCTGACAGAAGGGACTGGAATATCTGTAGGGTCCTGAACCAACCCTCTGCAGGTACCAAGGGACAACTCTACTCAGCCAGACGAGTGTGAAAGCAGTCACAGATTATGTGTCACCTAAGGGCATGGATCGTTCTGATAAACTTTTGTCTATAGAAACAGACAACGGGCTTCCAAGCCCCCAGTCTAGACAGAGCAGATGACATAAGGCACCTCAGGGAACTGGTGACAAAAATGCCATGGTGTGAGGGCTGGACAGCAAGGGGCAGCCTGGCAGTGGAGGGAGGGGCCCTCAGGCCCAGGTGAGATGTGGCCCGAAGTGCCTAAGTTCTCACCTGACAGCCAGTGAAAGGCCCAGGGAGACGCAGAGGGCAAGGGCTTGGCCACAGCCCCGGGCAAAGGCCCTGGCTCCAGCCCAGGGGTGGCAACCCCTCCTGACTCCCCCAGCAACGCCACTCAGGTGGGTACAAAGACCTGCGTCACCATGTTTTAGGAGACAAAGCCTGTGAACTAAGACCTCCTGGTGGTCAGGGGCAAAGGCAGCATCGGGTGTCTGAGACTTGCACTCTGGGACAGCAGTGGCACTGGGTGTCCATATGGTCACCAAAGCCGACTCTCACAGGCACCGCTGTGAGGCAGCACCAGCCGAGGGGCTTCTCGTGGACCATTTCACTGATGCCCCGTTTTACAGACGAGGAGACTGAGGCCCAAATAGCCTGAGATGGCATAGCTTGCTGGAGGGGAGGCTGGTCATCCACCCCTGGCATGCTGGACTCCAAATGTGGACTCACCGTCCCCCACTATGTCCCTCAAGGCTGCAGCTAAAGGACAGAAGGAGACACTTGGCCACCAGGGGAGACCGCCCCCAAAGGGAAAGAGCAGAATGACAGGTGGTAGGAAGCCAGGGCCTGGTATCAGTGCTGGCTCTCTCCACCAGCTTAGGCCCACCTTCTCATCTGTGAAGGTGACATGGGACAAGCTGAGGACCCCACTTACTACCCAGCCCCTCATGCTGGATTCCTCATGTGTACGACTAAGGATCAGAGTCAGGAACGTATATGCCAAGTGGCATCTGGCAGGAGGGGCCCTGCAGGGGCTCCAGGGAGTTTCCTCACATCCATGATGCCTCAGTGAACGTGTCCCCAAAACCCTGTGTTGGTGCCTAATGCCCAATGCAGCAGTGTTGGGAGCTGGTACTCAAGATGCAATCAGGTCCTAGCGACTCTGCCTTATCAATGTCTGTAGCTCAGGAGTAGGTTCATTATAAAAGTGAGTTCCGACCCTCTTTTTATTTTTTTGGTCCTGGGGATTGAGCCTAGGGGCACTTACCACTGAGCTATATCCTCAGCCCTTTTTTAAAATTTTTGAGACAGGGCCTAAGTTGCTGAGGCTGGCCTCAAACTCTCAATCCTCCTGCCTCAGCCTTCCAAGTGGCTGGGGTTATATGTGTGCACCACGGCTGCCACCCCCTCTTGTTTGCTGGCTCTCAGCCTCCCTTGGCCTTCCACCTTGGGATGCTGCAGAAAGAAGCAGCAAGACACCAGGCAGCCCCTGCATCTTGGACGTCCAGCCTCCAGAACCATAAGCCAGATGAACCCCCATTCTCTATAAATTACCCAGTCTGTGATCCTCTATTATAGCAGAAGAAAACTAAGACACACAGCCTTGAACATACCTGCTTTTCTGTGGCTGGGCAGGGCCACTTGGAAGGGACAGACCCTTGTTGGGGATGCTTCACCACTCACCCTAGCAGATCTTTGCTTGCCGAGTCGTGGGACTTTAACTTACCCACCACTTATTTATTTATTTATTTATTTTTTTTGAGACAGGCCCTACTAAGTTGCCCTGGCTGGCCTTGAACTCCCAGACTCAAGCCAGCCTCCTGCCTCAACCTCCTGCCTCAGCCTCCTAGATGGTGGAAACACAGGCCTGACTTGCCCATTAGTCTTGGACTGACTCCACTTATGGCCGTGCTGGTCCCTGGAGGGCAGGGAATATGTTTGTTGTTTGTTCTGTCCTTGCCAACATGACACCTGGCACCCTCTGCCACACATCGGGCACTTATGAGACAATTACTTAACTTTGATTTGGTGATAAAGCATCTCAGAGGGAAAAAATAAATGTTGACTTCAAAGCTTTTTTCCTCCTCTTCTGCTCTTAAGTATTTAAAATAATGTTGAATAATGTTGTAGTAACAAAAATGTTTACTTTGACTACTTAGAAATGTGTTTTCTTTTCTGAATTTAAAAAGGAGGCAGGGGTACATGTCTGTAATCCCAGTGACTCCGGAGGCTGAGGCAGGAGGATCCAGGTTTGAGTCCAGCCTCAGCAAGACCCTGTCTCAAAAACATACAAAGGGCTGGAGGGCCAGAGCTCAGTGACAAAAGAACTGAGCTGCCTTTTCGATGTTTGTGCCTCTAGAAGGGTCCCCCCAAGTTACTGCTTCATAATTGGGCAGGGTTATTGGGATGGGAAGGGCTGGACATCTGTGCACCCTCTAAATCTCTGCTGAAGACTTGAGCTCTACTGCAATGGTCCAGCTGTCCCTCAGAAGCTGTGGAGACTGGCTCCAGGACTCCTGCGGAAACCAAAATCTGGCTGATCAAGTCCCTTATAGAAAAGGGCCCAGTATTTGCACAGAACTCAAACACATGCTCCCATATACTTTAAATTGTCTCCAAAGCACTGGGAATGCTAACACACTGTGGATGCCCTGTAGACAGTTGTTATGATCTACTGTATAAGGAAAAGGGGGGAAAAGTCGCTGCATATTCAGTATAGAGGTCAATTTTTTCCCAAATAAATATTTCTGACCTGCGAAGTCTAAGGGGTATTGAGGGGCCAGGTGTCTGTGGAGGTGAGGTCCTTGGCAGGTAATGGGGTTTGGAGGAGGTCAGGAGAAAAGAACCCCAGAAGTGGGACTGGTGTCCTTAAAAGGGCAAGAAGAGACCAGAGAACTGGCTCTGCCCACCACGTGAGGGCCCAGCAAGAAGGGGCCATCCCTACACCCCGAGGCGCGCTGAGCCGGTCCAGGCTGGGACCCTGAACCCTCACGTGCGACCTCTTGTTGCTCAGTCACACAGTCTGCTATTCTGACCCAGCTGCCCGACAGACCGCGGCTGGGTTAAACAGACTTGGTTCAAGCGGGGAGGAGCCGGAAAGCTGCGGTGGGCGGCCCTGGCCCCGCCCTGCCGGGGGTGGGGGGCTCGTAGAGCCGGGGTTAGGGGTTACCGTTCAGGCTGTCATCGGAGGCTTCCCCGGGCCCAGGCTCGCTCCTCCCGCTCCTCCCGGAGGAAGACGCGAGCTGGATGTGACCCATCGTTGAAGACTTTGATCTTGAAACCGCGGCGTCGGGGATGGAAATCGAGGAGTCGCGGGAGGCTGTGTCGCGGGAGGCTGTGTCGCGGGCCGCCGGAGTCTGCGGGCAGCAGGTTCCCGACCGAGTACTGCGGAGGGCCCGGCGCGCTGACCCCCGGCGCGCTGACCGCGTGCTGGACAGGCCCAGGGTCTGGGAAGGCCCTGAGCTGGAGAGCTCCGCCCTGGACAGAGGGGCTCGGGGCGGGGCAGGGATCTGACCCTACTTTGGTGAAAGAAAAGACAAGAAATTAGCAAACTCTGATAAATTAACTCCTTCTATGCCACAAGGGTGAGCTGGTGGGAAGCACGACACCAGGACTTCAGCAATTCAGCGTTGACCTCTGCGCCCTCACAGCCCAGTCAAGGCACATTGAGATGAGGTAACGTGCGGATTAGAGAATGTGCCACAGGCAATCAAAAGGTCACTTCGCTTTCAAATACATACTGTTAATTACTCTTCTCTTTTTTTATTTTATTTTTTATTTTATTTTTTTTATTGGGACAGGGTCTCACTGTGTTGCCAGGCTGGCCTTGAACTCCCCAGTAGCTGGGACCACAGGCATGTGCCACCATATCCAGTGCACACATTTTCTAAACTAAGGTTCTTCCAGCCCCAAGAGTAGGTAGTCTCTGACAGCCCAGGATGCCAAAAGCACCAAAACCAGCGTGCAGATCCTCCCCGCTAAAGAAAACCTTTCTACCACATCTCACCACCCGCCGTGGTAATTAAAAAGGAAATAACAAATGTTGGCCAAGACCTGAAGGAATGCCGACACCCACACAGGGCCAACGGGGGCTAAGATGGTGCAGCGGCTGCCGTCTGGCAGGTCCTCAAAAATATTTAAACAGAATTACCGTATGGCCCAGCAATCCCCTCCTAGGTGTGCCGGTGGAAACAGGGACTCAGACACGGCCATTCACATGTTCACAGCAGTACCGTTCACGACAGCCCAAAGCCGGAAACAACCCAGGAGTCATTCAACAGACACAAGGGTAAAGAAACTGGTCCCCCTCTACAGTGGAATTCTCCCCCTCAGTGCCAGGGATGAGCTCGGGGCACTGCACCCTGAGCTACATCCCCAGCCCTTTTTAGTTTTTGAGACAGGATCTCACTAAGTTGCTTAGGGTCTCAATAAATTGCCCAGGCTGGCCTCAAACTTGTGATCCTCCTGCCTCAGCCTCCTGAGTAGCTGGGATTACAGGTGTGCGCCACGCCTAGCTCCCACCCAGTCTTTTAGCTTTAGATCTAATCTTTTTGTCTACTCAGGTTTCTGCGCAGTTGTCCATGTTTCAATCATGCTTGTGCAATAAAATCTCCATAAAACCCCAAGGGACAGGACGCAGAGAACTTGACGAAAGCTGAACACATGGAGGCCAACAGGAAGCTGAGCAAGAACTCGTCCACAGGCACCCCAACTCCACCTTCAGGACCCTTCCCGACCTCATATTTGTATCCTTTAAAATACCCTTTGCAGGAGATGTGGCTCAGTGGTAGAGCACTTGCCTTGTGCAAGGCCCTGGGGTCCATCCCCAGCACTGAAGGAAGGGAGGGAGGAAGGGAAAGAGAGGGGGAAAGAAAATATTCTTTATAATAAACCAATAATGTGTTTTCCCGAGTTCTGTGAGCCACTGTAGCAAGTTAAGCACAAAGAAGGGGCTCTGGGAACCCAAGTTTGTGGAAGTTCTAGAGGCACAAAATTGTCACCGATGTCTGAAGTGGGAGACAGTCTGGGGTGCAGAGCCCCCCAACCTGTGCAACCTGCCGCAACCTCCAGGTAAAACTGAACGGAACCAGAGGACAGCCCCGGGGTCTGCTGCAGAGGGGCTGCCTGGCGGCTGGCACGACCCAGGGCTGGGTGCGGCTCAGTGGTACTGCACGTGCTGAGCATGCCTGAGGCCCTGGCTCCAACCCCAGAAATGCAAAACAAGAGAAAGAGAGCGAGGCGGTCTGTGCCGTGGGAGGCCAGGAGGAGAAACGGAGTTTGATTTCCTCCACGTCCTCAGAGAACTGGTTACTGCTGCTGTTTGATGAGGGGCACAGAGTGAGAGCCGTCTGGAGCACAGCAGCACACGCCTGCGGACCCAAGCACCCGGGAGGCTGAGGCAGGACAACCGCCTGAGCCCAGGAGTTCAAGGCCCGCTGGGCAACACAGCAAGACGTCTCCAAAACAAAACCAAATAACCCAAAGTGCCGTGCTGTACACCAGGCAGACGCTGTGTCGCGAACACAGCGCAAAGTGTCCCAAGCGCCACCCCGCACCACGCATACCCTCAACAGATACTTGCAATTGGCCAAAACCCTACCCTTTCTCATCAAGCTCTTCTCTCAAATAGTTTCTGGTGACATCACTATAAAAGTCATGCTATGACATCATGGTAGCAGTGGATGGGACTCAAACAAACAAATGAAAACCTCACCGCCGATGGTTTCACGCGCTCCTTCTCACTGACGGTAGTGCTGGTGAACCTCTGATTTAGACTTGTTTCTTTTTCTCTAGAAGATTCCATCAAGCTTCCTAGCAATTCTTTCATTTCCTCTTCATCGCTGTCTGGGGCATCAAATTTTCTAGCAGGTTCTTTCTGTCTGGGTGTTTGAAGATTCCTCTCCTTCCCAGCGTGGGCCTCGGGGGCTGCGCTACCCACAGGTGGCTGTTTCTTCTTCAGGAACCTACTGGCCTGCCCACTCTGCACACTGCTCTTGGGAAGGGGGGCTTCACGGGCTTGTTTCTGGAAAGTTCTGTGGGTGTGCGGCGAGGCAGGGCCCGAGGTGGCTCCCGGGGCGAATCTGTCCACGCTCCCGGCAAGACCGTCCTCCAGGAGCCGCGAGTCAGACTCCATGTCAGACCAGCTCGTGGGCGCGCTCTGCCGACTCCGGATCTTGGTTTCCAGCTGGGCCAGCTTCATGAGCGCGGCGCTGGCTCGGATCTTGGAGGCGGTGGCGAGGGGTCTGCCCAGGGTCAGCCGGGCCCCACTGTCCAGGACAGCATTGTCTTGCAGGTTTAAGTGCTTCTCACCGATAGTTTGGTTTCTTTTTAGAAATCTGCTTTGACCGGAGGCTGCTTGGGTAAAACTTCTACTGACTTTCAAGTTTCTGAGGTCTTCCGTCCTTGAATCTTCTAAGGAGATGTCACTGAGGTCACTAAAAACACCGTGAGCAGGTGGGCTGGTTTTTCGTAAGAAAGCCATTCTAGGATGAAAGACAGACCACGGCTTGTAAGAACACCTCCCGTTTGTACCGTGTGTCCAGGGCTCCCCCCACCCCCGGCCACAGAGCACACCACCTGCTGAGGACTGGGTATGGTCTGTTCCCCACGAAACTAAGTTGAAATTGGACCCCACTGTGGTGGCATTGGGAGCAGGGGAATAGATCAGCGAGAGGGATTAATGGGGGCTGGGTGCAGCTCCGTGCTACAGCGCTTGCCTGGCATGTGAAGGGCGCTAGTTCCATCCCCAGCACCACACACACACACACGCACGCACGCACGCACGCACACACGCACACATTCATGCTGCTCAGGCAGGACTAGGTTCATCCCCTTGGACGTGGGTGGTGACAGAAAGAGCCCTACCCCTCATGCTTTGTCTCTTCTCCATGTACTCATTCTCTTCTGTTTTGTACCTTCTTAAAAAGTACCACAGGCCCTCATACAGGCAGCTGCCCAGCCTTGGATTCCCAGCCCCTGAACTGTGAGCTAAATAAATTTCTTTCCTCTACAGATTATCCAGGCTCAGGTATTTTGTTATAGCAACAGAAAACAGATGAATGCACCACCCACTGCTCTGCAGTCCCTTTAGTCTCCTCTTCAAGCCCACCAGTTTTCAACCATGGGGGCTCCTCTTTGATGACTGTATCTAATCCTAACTACCTCTGAACATCATAGTTGGAGACTAAGTCTCAATATTCAAAATACCTCACAATGGAGATTAAATTTCAACACATGAACCACTGGGGTACCCACTTGAACCACATCAAACCATAGCCGTATGTATCTGCTGCCCCGTTAGTAAAGAACTTTGCAACAGCAATCAAAATGAAAAGCACATGGGCGCTGGGACCTGCCAAGTCCACACATGGGAACGTACCTACAGTGGTGCTCTCCCAGCACAGAGATGCCCATTCAAGGAGACTCTGGCCACAGTGTTTGCATTCACCAAACCCAAACCCATCCATAGAGAACTGGTGAGGCCCAGTAAATAGCACACAGACCACGGAATACAGGAGGCAAAGAGAGACGAGGCACAGGAGCACGCCTCCTAGCCACAGGGACACTTCACAAGGACATGTGGTGTTAACTTTCACTAAAAAATGTTTCTTGATTCACCTTGACACCTGAAGAGGTCTTTTCTCCCATGCCTGTCTACTTAGAAATTGATCTTATTGTGATTGCCAGATTAAATACTGGACACCTAGTTAAAGTGGAATTTCAAGTAATTAATATTTTTTTAAAAAGAATGACATAGGGCTGGGGATGTGGCTCAAGTGGTAGTGCGCTTGCCTAGCATGTGTGAGGCACTGGGTTCAATTCTCAGCACCACATAAAAATAAAATAAAGATATTGTGTCCACCTAAAACTAAAAAAAATTATATATATATATATATATATTTTTTATAATATATAAATAATATATAAAAAGAATGACATAGCCATTCTTATGGTGACATATACCTATAATCTCAGCAACTCTGAAGGTTGAGGAAGGACCATCTCAAGTTCAAGTCTAACCCAGTCAACTCAATAAGATTCTGTCTTAAAATAAAAAAAAAATAATAATGGCAGCAGAATAGAATAGACATTATGACTGCTGTATGTATATAGGTGACTCTATGACCAGTGTGATTCTGCAATCTGTACAATCAGAAAAATGAGAAATTATAGTCCAATTGTTTCAAATGTATGAAAGCCAAGATCATTGTAATGTCATGTGTAGTTAATTAAAAAAAAATAATTCTGGGAATGTAGCTTAATGGTAGAGTACATTCCTACCTTTGCCAAGAACTTGAGTTTTATCCCCAACACTAGGGGAAAAAAGACCCAAATATTTTTATACTAAATATTATCTGAAATTGGAATTTAAGTGTGTGCCCTGTATTTTTGTTTGCTAAATCCAGCACGCTCATATCTTCTACACCTTTAAATAATATGCACAAGCATTTTATGTGTAGCAAAAAAGTGTTTAATCCAGCCCTTAAGATTTTGTTCAAGATGCCAAGCATGATGGCACATGCCTGTAATCCAGTGATTCAGGAGGACAAGACAGGAGGATTGCAAGTTTGAGGTCAGCCTTGGTGACTTAGTGAGATCCTGTCTCAAAATAAAAAGGATTGGGGGTATAGCTCAGTAGCAAAACATCCCTGGGCTCAATCCCCAGTTCCAGGAAAAAAAAAAAAAAAAAAACAGTCTGGGAAAACTAAGGACACCCTGCTTCAAAAAAATTAAAAGGGGAGCCGGTGTGGTGGCACATGCCTATAAACCCAACGACTTCGGAGGCTGAGGCAGGAGAATCGCAAGTTCCAGGCCACCCTCAGCAATTTAGCGAGGCCCTAAGCAGCTTAGGGAAGCCCTAAGCAGCTTAGGGAGACCCTGTCTCAAAATAAATAATTTTAAAAGGGCTGAGGATGTACCTCAGGGGTGAAGCGCCTTTGGGTTCAATCTCCAGTACTGGGGTGGGGGGCTATATACAGAGACAGAACCAATACGAAATGCTGATGAGGCTGTAAAGAAACCTGAATCTTCATAGTCTGGTGGTGGTGGTGGTGGGTTATAAAACGGTGCAGCCATCACTTTGGAAAAGTTTGGCATTTCCTCTGGGGGGTTAAACATGGAGTCACCATAAGATCCTGCAGTTCCACTCCCATGCAATTAAATGGTCATAAGAATTATTTGCAAGAGAGAGAAAGTGGGAAGAAGCCAAGTGCCCTTTCATGAGCAAGCGAAGGCCGGCCCGTGGCCCATGCAGAGTGAACACTCCTCGGCACCAGGAACAAGTGCCGCCCGAGGCCCGCGCTCGCCGGAGGAAAGCCGCTGGTCAGCAGCTGCCGGGGGTGAACGCCAGTGGCGGTGGACCGCCCAGGCCGGTGCGACTGGCACGGCACGTGAACGTGCCTGGTAAAGTTGCTGACAGCAAATGAACTAAACTTGGAAACACCGACGCCTCGGCCTATCCGCTCTTCCCGGCCTCGCGGCCATCCGCACCGGACCCCGCTCGGGGCTCGGGACCCAGGGCAGCCGCGCGCAGGGCCACCCTCCCGCCGCAGGCCCAGCCCAGTCGCGGATCGCACCCCATCTCCTCGCAGCCCCCCTCGCCAGCCGGGCGCCCACCCGTCGCCGTCCGCCCAGCCCCGCAGACCTACTTCCACGCCGGTTTATCGGTGGAACCCGGAGCCACACTCCAGCCAGGCGGTCCGGCCCCAGGGTACCGTTGCCCTGGCAACCGCGCCGGGCTGAAGAGACTACACTTCCCACAGGCCACCGCGCTCCCGCGAGCAGGGTGGCCCCGGGTCACAATCGCGGGGCATCATGGGAGTGGTAGTTCCAGTGCGTGTCCGGCGCACCCGGCCGCCGACGGCCAAGGTGCTTTCGGGTCACAATCGCGAGGTGTGACGGAAGATGTAGTTTTGAGGCGACGCGCCTGGCTCGCCGCAGAGACCGCTGGGAGGACAGGGGCGATCACGAGGAGGAGAGCCGCGCCTGCCCCATGGCACGCGCCCGCGTCCTGATCTGGGCGGTCTGCGCGCTGCGCCTGGCGCTGGCCACTGTCTACTTCCAGGAGGAATTTCTGGACGGAGGTGAAGAGGCAATGCCGGCGGTGGCGGGGCCGTGAGCTCCCCGGGGCCTGTCGGCGCGGGGTGGGCAGGGGCCGAGCCTGGAGGGCCGCTCTCCCTGCCCTGGACCCAGGTCCACACACTTCCCGCCCTCACTGGTGTTTCCTCCCACAGAGCGCTGGAGAAACCGATGGGTGCAGTCCACCAATGACTCCCAGTTTGGGCATTTTAGAGTGTCGTCGGGGAAGTTTTATGGTCACAAAGAGAAAGACAAAGGTTAGTGTAGAATCAGGAGAGAACAGAACCAAGCGTTAAACCCCATCGAGCGACCTTCCAAGGTGGACGTGGTGCAGAAATAACGCTCCTACACCCACTAAGCCACAAGTGGGCTTTTCCTCGCCTCCTTGCCTGTTTTTAAAATTCTTTTCATACTTGCCCTAGTCATCCAGCTTCATAAGCATTAGGTCAGTTTGGAGAGGAGGGCCTTGCCCACCCAGGGGATACTCCCCTTTTTTTTTTTTTCACCAGCGATTGAGCCCAGGGGCGCTTAACCAGTGAGCATATCCCCAGCCTTTTTTATTATTTTATTTAGAGACAGGGTCTGACTAAGTTGCTAAGTGCCTTGCTAAGTTGCTGAGTCTGACTTTAAACCCAAGATCTTCCTGCCTCAGCCTCCCGAGTCGCACTTCCTTTCACTTTGATTTTTCACGTTAAGAAAAAAAGTGGAGGTAAAAGTTGCCTGCTGTCAAGTGCTCACACCACAGGACTGCAGCACGGAGACTTTCAACATCTGTACATCCAGGTCAAGATCTGGAACATGTTTTCAGAACCCTACGGAAACTCCAGCGGTTAGGTTCTCGTGCCCAAGGAAACCTCTATTTTGGCTTTTCCTTTTCCTTTTCCAATTATTTTTATTTATTTTTTTTAATTTTGAGTCAGCCTCTTTAAATGGCCCAGGCTGGCCTCATACTTGTAATCTTCCTGCCTTAGCCTTTCCAGTAGCTAGAATTAACAGACGTGCACCACCACAGCTGGCTTATTTTGGCTTTTTCTCACATCTAATAGTCAAAGGTGGATGCACTACAGATGTTTTACCAACTCTTTTTGAATAGTCAATAGCTTTTACATTTTTTAGTTGGTAGGGCCAAAAACACAAAAAGGTAATAATACTTTCTAATTTGTAAAAATGATGTAAATTTTAATGGAATACTTGAAAGTTTGGCATCCCTAAAGTTTCACGAAAACACAGCCACATGGGTGTTTCCACACATAATAGCCCAGACATTGGATGATGAGTGCTTTACAACAGAGCCATATCCACTGCCCTTTTGATTTTTTATTTTGAGACAGGGTCTTGCTAAGTTCCTGAGGCTGGCTTCAAACTTGCTATTCTTCAGCTTTAGTCTCCTCTGAGTTGTTGGGATTACAGGCACACACCACCCTACTGACTCACACTAGCCATGTTAGTGCTCCAACATCAAAGTCAAATAGCTGGCTCAGAGATTGAGTAGCTCAGAAGGTCTAAAGTATGTCTTATCTGGACATACAGAAGATTTTTGCCAACTTCAGTTTTTGTTCTTGCAGTGGCAAGGATGGAACCCAGGGCCTTGCACATGCTGGGCAAGTGCTCTATTACTGACCCACCTCCCCAGGCCTCAACCACTGATTTAGATGTGGTTTCCCTCTTCACCACCTTCCCGGTCACCTCTGTGTTGGCCGTGTTAGCCTAGGGTACCCGTGAGTCCCACAACCTTTGGCTTTGGGTCATGTCTACGTTGTTTTGTAAGATACATGTTGACCCCAGCAGTCAATAAAAATGAGCTCTGTGCCAAAAGTGGGGTGATAATAAACAGGCTACTCCCTGAAACTTGCCGAAGGACAGGACTTCCCACTTGGAGTTGTTTGGGCTTCCCGACACACAGTGTTTTCTCTTCCTCCAGTTTGGATTCCTGAGATTCTGTGCAATATTTTCATTTCTTCAGCACAGTCTGATCCTTCCCTGTGGTCCCCTGAGACCAAGATTTAAAAGCATGAATAAAAAAGATGAGTCTAATTTAGTCAGAAATGGGAAGTGGTGACAGGATGGGGTGCTCGTGGAGGGTGACAAGACATAAGAGAGGTGGAGAACCACATGACTTTCAGATTTCCTTGCTTGTAGGGGGAGAGAAGGTGCCCTGACTCCTCTGAGGAGGGAAAGATAGAGAAAAGAGGTATGGTGGTGGACAGTCAGCCATGAGTTAAGACTTGGACCTATGAGTACCAAATACCAGGTTCATGGATGATCACACAGGGTGGGTCACAATAGGAATGGCCATCTTCAGGTTGTGCAATAAACTCCAATATAATAAAAGAATTTAGGGCCGGGCGTGGTGGCACACACCTGTAATCCCAGTGACTGTGGAGGCTGAGGCTGGAGGATCACAAGTTCAAGGCCAGTCTCAGCAACTTAGTAAGAACCTGTTTCAAAATAAAAAGGGCTGGGGATGTAACTTCATGGAAAAGTCCCCCTGAGTTCCATCCCTGATATCAGAAAAGACAGGGAAAAAAAAAATAAAAAAGGATTTAGGGGCTAAGGTGTAGCTCAGGGGTTGTAGAGCCCTTGCCTAGCGGCCCTGGATTCCAGTGCTCTGGGTTCCAGCCCTAGTGCTGCGTGTGCATATACACACACACAAAAAAATAATCCATGGGATAATGGTGGACAGTGGCATGTGCCTGTGATCACTGATACTTGCGGGGTGGAGACAGGAGGATCACAGCTGAGGATATAGCTCAGTAATAGTGCTCTTTCTTCACATGCATCCATCCCCATCCCCAAAGAGGAAGAAGAATGGTCAACTGGGCACAGTGGCACACTTGTAATTACACAGTGTTGGGATTACACGGTGTTGTAATCCCAACAGTTTGGGAGGCTGAGGCAGGAGGATCACATCAAAGCCAGCCTTAGCAAAAGCGAGGCACTTGGGGCTGGAGTTGTGGCTCAGAGATAGAGCGCTCATCTAGCACGTGAGAGGCCTTGGGTTCAATCCTCAACACCACATAAAAATTTTTAAAAAGGTATTAAAAAATTAAAGGTATTCCTGCAATCTGTACACGTGGAAAAATAAGATTTTGTACCCCATTTGAATCAAATGTACGATATGTCAAGATCATTGTAATGTTTTGAGCAACTAATAAAAAAAAATTAAAGGTATTGTATCCAACTACAACTAAAGTAAAATATTTTTTTAAAAAAGCAAGGCACTAAGCAACTCAATGAGACCCTGTCTCTAAATTAAATATGAAATAGGGCTGGGGATGTGGCTCAGTGGTTAAGTTCAATCCCTGGTACCAAAATAAATAAATAAAAAGAACAGTGTCTTCATGAAAAGAGCCACCTTGTGGGCTGGGGATCTAGCTCAGTTGGTAAAGTGCTTGCCTTGCATGCACAAGGCCCTGGGTTGGAGTGCTTCTTTCTGTTCTTCATTCAGCTGTTATCCAGGCTTCCTTGTGTATCCTTGCCCCTTAGAAGATGAGGGGGCAAAATTAACTATCCATGGTTAGATTGCATGTTTGTCATTTAGGGTTGAAGTTTTTCTGTAACTTAAAACAGTAGAGGTGGGGCTGGGGATGCAGCTCAGTGGCAGAGCCTGCTCAGTATGCACAGACCCTGGGTTTCATCCCCCCGAAATAAGTAAACAAATACCTTAACAATGATATATGAGGTACAAAAACATCTGGGTGCATAAAATATGAGTTTTGTGCAAGCTAGGGACCTATTAGTGATGTGTCCCCAGCATGCTGTGTCAGTACAGGTCATTATAGACAGCAGCTCCCTGTAAATAGAACATAGATTATCGCAGGTAGAGAAAGGGCATCTGTTAATGTCCATGCTTTACTGAGCACAATGTCATTCCTAATCCTTCACGAGTACTTTCTGTTGGAAGGTCTGCAGACCACTCAGAATGGCCGATTCTACGCCATCTCTGCACGCTTCAAACCGTTCAGCAATAAGGGGAAGACTCTAGTCATTCAGTACACCGTGAAACACGAGCAGAAGATGGACTGCGGCGGGGGCTACATTAAGATCTTTCCTGCAGACCTGGATCAGAAGAACCTCAATGGGAAATCACAGTACTATATTATGTTTGGTAAGTTGACATAGCAGAACACAACCATCTCTGCGGTTCAGACTTTGCTCACAGTGAATATATTTGACCCAAGGTGTTTTAGCACCAATACAGGAGGAGCATCCCTAATCGGAAAATCCAAAATGCTTTGAAGTCTAAAACATTTTGTTTGTGTTTTACGGAGAATGACACTCAGCACCAGGGTCTTACTGACCAGTGGGCTGCACACCCAGCCCCTTTTTTAAATTTTATTTTGAGAGAGGCTCTTACTAGATTGGCAGGCTGTCCTTGAGCTTGCGATCCTCCTGCCTTGGCCTCCTGAGTCCCTGGGATTACAGGTACCACCACACCTGGCGTGGGTTTCCTTTACTTTTGAATTTATCATGATCAGAATCAGGCTCTGACAGTTACGCTGTTCTTATATTTGCTATGATCTTAATGCTAATTAGAATCAGAGTCTTAGAAGTAGAAAGAGTATTGGCTGTTCTTTCTGTTTTATTGGATGTTAGGTGTAGGTTAATTCCTAGATATGGATAGAATACCGCCCCCAAGTCGTCTTAGAGAGCAGAGACTTCGCTGGCGTCACAGCATTAGATGGCTGTAAATTTCCACTGATCTAGCGATTCCTGACTCCCAGCTCGGAGATCTCTCTACTCTGCCATGCCTCATATTTTGTTCTTAAGTTTAAAATTTGGAACAGAAAAGGTGGTGTTTTTATTTCTGAAAAATAATGAAGCTGTGGACTGGGCACAGTGGCACACGCCTGTCATCCCAGCTGCTCGAGAGGCTGAGGCAGAAAGATTGCAAGTTCAAGGCTAGTATCTGAAACTTAGCAAGACCCTGTCTCAGAATAAAAAATAAAAAGGACTGAGGATGTAGCTCAGTGGTAGAATGCCCTTGGGTTCATTCCCAGTACTGAAAAAAAGAAAAGAAAGAAAGCTGGGGTGTAACTCGGTGGTGGAGCACGTGCCTGCTAGCACCCGTGAGAGCCTGAGTTCCATCTCCATCACTGCAAAAAAAAGAAAAACGAAACCAAAATGTCTGCTTTAGTTATTTATTATCCTCTTAAAACAAGACAGCAGAGCTATCTAGGAAAAAGAAATACCTGTTGGGGGCTGGGGATGTGGCTCAAGCGGTAGCGCGCTAGGTTGGCATGCGTGGGGCTCGGGTTCGATCCTCAGCACCACATACAAACAAAGATGTTGTGTCCGCCGAAAAACTAAAAATAAATAAACAAATATTAAAAAAAAAGAAATACCTGTTGAATTAGAGATGATTTCACAGATATTTGCTTTTTAGATTTGGTAAACAAAATAATCAGAAATATTCACCAAAATATCACTCTTAACTATATATCGCATGTTTGCTGCCTACGAATTCTGAAGCAGCATAATTTAGAGTAAAAGATAAAAAAGCCTTGGGGTGGGGATGCAGCTCAGTGGAAGAGAACTCTCCTAGCAAGGGCAAGGCCCTGGGTTCCACTCCCAGCACCACAGAATAAGTAAATATTAAAATAAATTTTCTGGATTATTTTTGTTTTTAACTTGAGATTGCCTCCACTCACTCAGCTCTCCTACAGTGCTGCCCTGCTCACTCCACTCCAGCCCTTGCTTTGCCAAGTGCTGATTGTTGAGGAAGAGAGAAGTATGTTCTGTGGGTCCTTGCCAAGGGCTTTCAATTTGCAGTCTCAGGTTATGCATAAAACCCCCCAAAACTTGTGAGACAGCCCCTGTTTTGCCAATAAGAAGTCTGATTAAAACTACTTGCCCAAGCTGGGTATGGTGGCGCACACCTGGAATCCTGGTAGAGACTGAGGAGGCTGAGGCAGGAGGATTCAAGTTCAAAGCCGGCCTCAGCAATTTATCGAGGCCCTAAGCAACTCAGCAAGACCCTGTCTCTAAATAAAAAATGCTTAAAAAGGGCTGGGGATGTGGCTCAGTGGTTAAGTGCCCCTGGGTTCAATCCCTGGTAACACACACACACAAAAAAAATACTTGCTCAAAATTAGATCACCCCAAGTTCATCTGTCTACTGCATTTCCTTATTCAAATCAATTATAAGCTTAACTATTTTATTATTGCCAATCATGGAAATGTACAGATTTTCTGGCCAGTTTTAGATGTGTTCTATACCTTCATTAAATATTCAAAGTATACAAGTGCTTAGGAATACATAGAGAAATGCTAACTCATTTTGAAGGGAAAAATACATCTCAATCCCGAGGAGGCCAACTTTCAACCAAATATTTCACATGCCATAGCTTTTGTTTAAAAAAAAATTCAACTGGAATGTTGACCAATGATGACAGAAAAGGAAATTCTATAAACACATGTCCTTTGAATACAGCTGGGAGACAGACCTAGTGTATTTTGTCAACCCCACGGGTCACTGTTTCCAAGTTCAAAGTAGTTCATGCTTCTGGACAGTTGATAACATTCTTTTTGTTTTGTTTTTATTATTTGGTTCTGGGGAGGGAACCCAGGGCCTGGCACATGCCAAGCATGCGCTCTATCACTAAGCCACGCCCACAGCCCCCAAATTGATAACATACTTAAAGTAATTACAGGCAGCCTGGGTTACTATGATTCATTCTGGAATTGTGTCACTGCAAGTTGACAAGAAATGTTAAAAGTACAATCTAGAAGAAATCTACTGTGTTCACAGTGGATTTTCCTAGCAGAATCCCCAGGGGTAGGTGCCGCCGGGGTCAGTAGATTTGGTGGAATTCCATCTAAGACAGGGAGAAAAGAAAAAAAAAAGATGTTTTAGGGCAATCTTTTTTTTAATATTTATTTTTCAGTTTTAAGTGGACACAATATCTTTATTTTTATTTTATTTTTTTTAATGTGGTGCTGAGAATCAAACCCAGTGCCTCATGCACGCTAGACGAGAGTGCTACCACTTGAGCCACATCCCAGCCCCTGTTTTAGGACAATCTTAAGGCTTAATCTGTAAAGCAAAAGCAGGGTAATTGTAAACACCTTCAGAAATTTTGGTGAATTTTCCAGATACCTCCTATAAACTTTGTTTAGCATATTCAGAACTCCAGTCTCTTATCTGACCCCATCTTGGAGAATTCCATTTCCTTAGTGACTGGATTCCCCCCCCACACACACTGGGGGTGGAATCCGGGGCCTCACGCGTGTTGGGCAAGCATCCTGATGTTCTAGACCGGGGAGGACACCATGGCGGAGTGAGGCTGAGTCGTTGAGAGCTGGGAAGAGCCGAGCCAAGCTCCAGCTCTGAAGCCTGCTCCCCACACCTGGCCCCAGGTACATGGTCAGAACCTCAGGCCAGGGGCTGGGGGAGCAGCTCAGTGACAGACCGCGTGCCTCTCACGCGCAGGGCCCTGGGTTCCATCCCAGCTCCACAAAGGAAAAGAACTTCAGACGGAGGCTGAGGCTGAGGAGCGGCCGGGGCACTGCTGGACTGTCAGCCTGCCTTTGCTTCTGTGCTGGGTGGTTTTTTTTTAACATTTATTTTTTAGTTTTAGGCGGACACAGTATCTTTACATTTATGTGGTTCTGAGGATGGAACCCAGTGCCTCGTGCATGCTAGGCGAGCGCTCTGCCACTGAGCCACCACAGCAGCCCCTCGGTGCTGGTTTGTCCTTGAGTCCAAGGTGGCTTCAAAGGCCAGAGAAGAGATCTGACTGGGAGAAGGCGGTCACTACCCGCAGATCTTCACATGAGCATCTGATTATTCCTGGACATATGAGTTTGCTGTGCCTCATATATTTAAGGAGAAAAGTTGGTTATCCTATGGTAAATCATTATGGAAGAAAACTGAGAGCACCTGATATTTTTTTGTAGGACCTGATATTTGTGGATTTGATATCAAGAAAGTTCATGTTATTTTACATTTCAAGAATCAGTATCATTCAAACAAGAAATCAATCAGATGTAAGGTAAATGCCCTCATATTCAAATGATTGTATTAGTTATTTTCTTCCTGCCTTCATTTTTGGTTTTGTTTGTTTGTTGAGACGGGTCTTGCCGTTGCCCAGGCTGGTCCTGAACTCCTGGGCCCGAGTGACTGGGGGTCTCCTGGCCTACAGGGGAGGCCACCATGCTCCACTTTCATTAACTCCTGCCTGATGATAAGTTTAGAGAGAAGGGTTTTGATCTTTCAGTATTTAAGAGCCACGGAAGGGTCCTAGCAAATATACCTCTTGTCCCTGGTTTCCAGTGGGTGGCCCTTTAGTGACACTGTCTACTTTGGTTTGTTTTCTGAAGTTTTCACCCAGTGGCAGGGCACTCTTCGCTGTGGTCTATGACATCAGGTTATAATTGAGCCCCTGAGGGTTACAATAGCATAGTCATTGGATATTCTAACCATATCTATCATCATTAAAGAATGAAATATTCAAAATGAAAAAAAAAACCATTCTGGAGTAATTAGACAATCTTCAAAATCCCAGAATATTGAAATGGGACTATTTCCAAAATGAAATCACACTTTCTTGCCTTTTTGCCCAGGGATTCCTGTGAAAATGACGCTTTTTGTCTTTGGGCCCTCCTCAGAACTCGGTTATGTACTGAATTATGTGCTCTGGTGTTGGAGGGGGACTCAGACCTGCTTGGATGCCCACACGGACAGCAGTGGCTGCCAACAGCCCAGAGCAGGGCTCCAAAGAGGCAGTTTGCTAGGTCCCTTAGCCTGGGCTGGTGAGGAGGAAGGGCCCCCTCTCTCTTTCCCCACCCTCTGTATTGAGTGTAAACCTTAGGAAGCAGGGACTGTCCCCTGGGGCACTCTAGCACCTAGAACTCACGTGAAAATGGGCAGGAGACACAAAGGTTTCTCAGTGTCATTGACCACTGGAGGGGAGGTGCCTGTGGCCATTCTTTATCCAATCGCAACCCTCTCAGGGGAGCAGATGGCCTCCTCACAGAACCCTGGAGACTGCAGGGTCTTCTCTGGGGTTTCCCCCACCCACAGGGTGGTCCTAAAGGATCAGCAGGTTCTCCTGCACACCATGCTTGTCCTGACACCCCTCCTGCAGGGGCAAGACAGCCCACACCCCGGGTCTTCCTCCCTCTTCAATTCAGTTCAGCTGAACACCAGGGAGACAGGGAGCAAAAGGAGAGGAGGCCCCAACAGCCTGGAACATGCCAAGGAGCTTGTTCTGTAGAGAGGAAAGGACGTGGTTGCCTTGGGTCAAAAAGCCCACGTAGCCCTGAGTGGTATCCATAGGCTCCCTCAGACATGTGTTGCTACAGGGCTAATGATGTGGCCTTGCTTCACAGCACCTAGTTGACCTCCTGGCCTCAGGGAAGAACACTGTTGTGTTCACAGGGCTTTGATTAGTTCTGCAACACTGTGGAGGAAAGGTCCAGAACCCCACTAGCAGGCAGTGCTTGGTCCTCCAGGGTTTTCAAAGAGGGAATCTGATCTTCCTGTTAGTTGGCTTTGTATTACTATAACAAAGTACCTGAGACAGCCAACTTAAAAAGAGAAAAGGTTTGTTTGGGCTCATTGTTTAGTGGTTTCAGCCCATGGTTGGTTGGCTTTGTTGCTTCATGCCTGTGGCATCATGGTAGAGGCTTGTGGCAAAGGCAGCCCATTAACCTTGTGGCTGAGAATGAAAAAAGATAAAAAGACAACTGGTGTCCCTTTCAGGGGCACCCCTCCAGTGATCTAACTTCCTCCCACAGCCGTCCCACCTCTTAACGGTTCTAGCAGCCCTCAGTAGCACCACAGGTTGGTGACCAAGCCTTTAACACGTGGGCCTTGGGGACACTTATCCAACCATAGCCGGAGCCATGTTATCTGCACCGAGGGGAACCAGCCACACAAGAGAGGGGCTGGGAGGTGAGGGGGTCTTCTGCGGCAGTGAGGCTGTTCCACAGGATGCCCCTCCCTCTTTAATCTTTATTTGATTTTTCTGTGGTGCAGGGGCTAGAACTCAGGGCCTCTCACGTGCTGGGCATGAGCTCTACTATGGAGCTACACCCCGACCCAGGATCCCATTTTGAAGACACAACCCTTCTTCCCAGAGCCTCCCCAGGTCTCCGTGCTGCACCCAAGGCTTGCTTAGAGCCTGCTTTAAACTGGTATTCAGACCCGCGTTGAAACAGCACGGGTTTCACAGTGGCCCCTCCCCTCCCCTGGCAGGTTGATGGCTTCACACACCTGTACGCTCTGGTTTTAAGACCAGACCTTTCTTACGAAGTGCAAGTCGATGGTCAGGCCATCGAGTCCGGCAGCATCGAATACGACTGGAACTTGACCTCGTTTAGGAAAATGGAAGAGTCTGCAGCAGAGTCTAAGGACTGGAATCAGGCAAAAGATGCGAAAGCCCAGGTATGGACTCTTCCTGAGCGACTCTGGGAAGTGTATGAGGTGTGCGGGATCAGTTTGGAAGCACCTAGCTACGGTACAAAGTCACCATCTAAAACTGCTCTCCCCAGGGTACAGGCCCCTGAGACCAGCTGCACAGTACACGTTTGGGCAGATGGCAAGAGAGCTTTATGATATCTGAGACTCAAACAAGTCGGATGTTCTCTTTTTTTTTAATTTCTTTTTTTAGCTGTAGGTGGACACAATACCTTGGTCTCATTTATTTTTACGCCGTGCTGAAGGTCAAACCCAGTGCCTTACACGAGCGAGGCAAGCACTCTACTGTTGAGCCACAACCCCAGCCCCTAGGATCTGTTTCTCTGTGCAGTGTTTTTATGCTGAAGATGGAACTCAGGACCTTGAACATGCTGAGCACTGCTCTGAGCCGCACTCCAGCCCTAACCAAAGTTTTTTTAATAAAAGGATAATTATTTATTAAAATTATCATATACAGGGTAGGGTATGTAACTCAGTGGTGGAATATTTGCCTAACTTGTGTGGGCCCTGAATTCCATCCCTATCACCACACACACACACGTATAATCTTCTTATTTCTGTTATCTTGAGAAAACACTTGTACAAAACTTGTATGCTTTTTTCTTTTTTTGGATACTGGGGATTGAACCCAAGTGTGCCTAACCACTGACCCACATGCCAGCCTTTTTGATTTTTTGAGACAAGATCTCACTAAGTTGTTTAGGGTCTTGTTACAGTGCTGAGGCTGACCTCGAACTTGTGATCCTCCTGCCTTAGCCTTGAGTTTACAGGCATGTGCCACGATGCACAGCTTTTATGATTTTTTTATAGGGGATTATCTGAATATTGGTAAATCCAATATTTTGGATCAACATATTTTCTAACATGTTTATTTATTCAATATCTACTAAGCTGTGTGTGTGTGTGTGTGTTTATATTCAGTTTACCCTCTGTACCTGTAGGTTCTATATGCTTAGATTTACCAACTCTGAATCAAAATGCTAGCAAAAAGTTTCATTCATACTGAACATGTACAGACTTTTTTTCTAGTCATGATGCTTGAAACAGTATAACAACTATAGATGCATCATTTATAATGTATTAGGTAGAGGCATTTTAAAGTACACAGGAGGATATGTGTAGGTTTATGCAAATACTGTATCATTTTATAGAAGGAACTTGAGCATACAAAGATTTTGTGTAGGAGGGGAATCTTGGAACTATCATCTGTAGATATCTTGGGATGACTGTATACATTTGTGTGAGTGAGAGAGAGAGAGTGTGTGTGTGTGTGTGTGTGTGTGTATTTAGACAGCTGTTACAAAGTCCTCTAACTGAATAGCTTGTAATCAACAGAATTTATGTCTGACAGTTCTAGATGTTATGAGTCCAAGGTGCCAACATGGTTAGTTTCTGGCGAGGGCTCTCTTCCAGACTGGAGATGGTTCGTTTCCTTCTGTACCCTCACAGGAGGGTGAGAAAGCTCTCTAATGTCACTTTTACAAAAGCACTTGTCCCATTCATGAAGGTTTTACCTTCATGACTTTTTCATCTCCTATGTTAGTCAGTTTTCTGTTACTGTAACAAAATACTTGTGGTAATCAACTTAAAAAGAGGAAAGATTTGAGTCCCTATCTCTAAATGAATTTAAAAAGGGCCAGGATAGAGCACTTGCCTGACATATGCAAGGCTCTGAGGATGCTCAGCACTGAAGAAAGGGGGAGGGGTTGTTTGGGCCCAGTTTTAGGGGTTTCAGTCCATGGTCTGGGCCTATTGCCTTGGGCCTCGTGTTTAGAGCATGTTGGAGGGTGCTGATGACCGGACGTAAAAGGAAAGAAGGAAAAGGCTGGGGTCCTGATATCCCCTCAAGGGCACACCCCCGCTGACCAGAAGACCTCCCCTAGGCCCCAGCTCCTCAGTGTTCCACCATCATCTCACAGTGCCACAGACTGGGGACAGAGCCATTAGCATACGAGCCTTTGGGGGATACTTATCCAAACCATAGCACCCCCCGGAGGCTCAGACCCCTAGTATCACATCAGGGGTACGAGTTCAACCTGAGACTTTCAGGGAGACGCCAGCATTCTGTGTATTGCCATGTGTGTGTGTAAAGAACTCAATAATGTAACTATTTAAAAAAATATTTTTAGTTGTAGATGGACACATATCTTTATTTTTATTTGTTTTTTGTGTGGTGCTGAGGACCGAATCCCAGGCCCCATGCATGCGAGGGCAGCGCTCTACCACTGAGCCACGACCCCTGCCTGCGACTGCTTTTTTCTGCTACTCAGAAGTCCCCTGATAAACCTTGCTGCAGTTTATAGTTGTCCCCCCCCCCCCATTTTCTAGAACAATCTGCACAGCCAGAAACAAAAGACGATTTACCATCAGGGCTGTACGTGTGTGGCTCCTACCATCGTGACTTTGGGCTTTCACAACCACTGAAATCCTGTGGAGGGACGGGGGGAAACGAGGCCATGTGGTGCTATCTGGAGCCCCGGCAGGGTCGAGGAGGCCGGGCACTTGGCTCTTTGACAACTAAGTTAAACAGGAGAGGGGGACATCATGGCAGGGGTTGGTGCTGCCCAGGCCTGTTGGTTTCTGAGAGTTCCTCTGTCAGGGCTGGGGTGGGGCGTGGTGGCAGGGCTCTGGCCTCGTATGGGGGAGGCCCTGGGTTCCATTCCTAGTGAACTCCCCCAACTTTAAATTTTTTCCCCTTTCTTGAATCTGGGCGTCTGACTGTTTTGTTTTCCTCTCGTGACGTTGAAGGACTGGGAGCAGCATTTCCTGGACGCCAGCGCCAGCCAGCCCAGCGACTGGAACAGCGAGCTGGACGGGGACTGGCAGGCGTCCCTGCTCCAGAAGCCACCCTACCAGGTGAGGGGCCTCCCTGCAAGGTCCTGGGACACTTGGGCTGCACTTCCCCTGCCTGGGCTATTGGGACCACCTGTATGTTTGCTGTTGCAGGACGGCCTGAAACCAGAGGGCATTGACAAAGATATTTGGCTTCACCAGAAGATGAAAAACACCAACTATCTGACCCAGTATGACCTCTCAGAATTTGAGAACATTGGTGCCATTGGACTGGAGCTCTGGCAGGTAGGTCACTCATCTTTTTTTTTTTTTAATATTTATTTTTTAGTTACAGGTGGACACAATATCTTTATTTTATTTTCATGTGGTGCTGAGGATCGAACCCAGTGCCTCGCACACATGCCAGATGAGTGAGAGCACAACCCCAGCCCTGGTCACTCATCATGAATTTGCTTTAGTTTCATATCTCTGAACTCAAAGGTGAAGTCCTTGATTTGCATGCCTGCTTTTTAGTGAGTACTTAACCAAGTGCTGGGGACCCGAGCTGGGGGACAGCTGTGCTTCCCACATGCCTGTCGTGTTGGAATTCCCCTCTTTTTTTAAAAAAATATTTTTAGTTATAGATGGACCTTTACTTTGTTTATTCAGTTTCATGTGGTGCTGGGGATCGAACCCAGGGCCTCACACGTGCTAGGCAAGCGCTCTACCACTGAGCCACAGCCCCCGCTGGAGTTCCCCTCCTATGCTTGGAACTTCTCTGCTCAGAGCTGGCTTGGGCCTGGGATTCTGCATTCCCAGCCAGCTCCAGGGCTGCCGGCCCAGCAGGCCCTCCACCCACACTCCCAACAGCGGGGCTCTGGGCAGCACTCCCCGATGGCAATGACCATTCTAGGCACTGGGGAGCTTTTCAAAGTCCCCATGCCCAAATGCTGGTTACATCCACATCCCTGGGGATGAGGCCCAGGGATAAAGAGATTTTTAGCTCTTTTTTTTGTTGGGGGGCTGCTAGGGATGGAACCCTGAGCCTCACAACTGTTAAATTCATGCACCATCCCTGAGTCTCACCCCTAGCCCACATAGAGGGTTCAGTTTAGTATTCCTGAAATGGGCTTAAGCGCCTTCTACTATTTTTTTTTGGTACTAGAGATTGAACTCAGGGGCACCAGACCACTGAGCGACATCCCCAGCCCTATTTTGTATCTTATTTAGAGACAGGGTCTCACTGAGTTGCTTAGCACCTCGCTTTTGCTGAGGCTGGCTTTGAACTCATGATCCTCCTGTCTCAGCCTCCTGAGCCCCTGGGATTACAGGCGCCACCATGCGCCACCATGCCCCGCCCACCTCTACTATTGAGAGCCAACCAGTTTATAGTATTGAGCTAAATACAACTATCTCTCTGTGGAAAATTGGAACACATGTGATATCAATGGTGAAGACTTCTTTTTCATCTACAGGTGAGATCTGGAACCATTTTTGATAACTTTCTGATCACAGACGATGAAGAGTATGCTGAGAATTTTGCCAAGGCCACCTGGGGCGAAACCAAGGTACAATGGATATACACAGTGAACTTTGATCATTCATTTTTTTCAAACACTTTGTGCTAAAGTCTATCACTTAGGAAAGGGCTGGCTGAATTTTTACTAGTGGACACCTGAGCCAGGTCAGAACACAGAAGGTCACCTGCACTCTGCAGCCTCCACACACTCTCCACCCCCGGAGGCGAACTCTGTCCCACCAGCACGTCCCTCTAACCTCTTTCTGAAACTCACGTGAAGGGAAGCGCACCAGTGTCCCATTTCTGTATCAAGCGGCTGAGGTTATCACCTGCTGAAGGGAGAAGGTCTATCCAGGTTCACAGTTCTGAGGTTTTCGTCCTTGATCAGTTGGTCCTGTGGCTCTGGGGCCTGAGGCCGACACGGTGTCTGGAGACCACGGGGGAGAACAAGCCACTGACCTCCTGGTGAGCCAGGGAGCAGGGAAGAGAGGACGCTGCAGAGAACAGGCTCCCACCCCACCATGCCTGCCAAGAGCACATCCAGTGACCCAAACCTCCCCTTTACAGTGCCATCCCCCTCAGGGGAGCACTTGGGAACCAACCTTTAGCACTTGGGCCTTTGGGGGACAAACCGTAGCAGGGCCCCCATTCTGGACTGTTGGAGACAGTGCCGTTCGTTCACACCAGTGTGTGGAGCAGCAGCACTTCTTCCTGGTTTTGATGAGAACTGGGTATTGAGCCCAGGGTGTCCCACCCCTGAGCTTCATCCTGGCCATCTGTGTGTTTATACAGACAGACAGACTTACGGGGGATCCACCTAAGAGTGCTTAACCATTGAGATGCTTTTTTATTTTTATTTTTTTCCTGGGGTCAGGGCCTCACTAAGTTGCTTCGGGCCTCACTACGTTGCTAAGGCTGGCCTTGAACCTGTGATCCTCCTGTCTCAGCCTCCCAAATTACTGGAATCACAGGCATGCTCCACCGCACCCAGTTTACTTTTTTATTTTTGAGACAGGATCCTGCCAAGTTGCCAAGGCTGGCCTTGAACCTGTGATCCTCCTGTCTCAGCCTCCTGAGTCGCTGGGATTACAGGCATGGGCCCTGCCCCCATGACAAATAGCTCGTTCTCACTGTGAGAATATTCCAGAATGTCTGTGCTCATTCTCTGTTGATGAAGCTTTGGGTTGCCTCCAGTTTGGGGCCTTGTGAAGGAGGCTGTTCTGAGACTCTCTAGAAATACCTCCTTATCAATACAGGGCAAATTCCAAGGGCCAGTGGGTAGGACTGAAACCTCTATGGTCTGTGTTTTATATAGGGTTTTGATTTATGATCTATAAATATTATATATTTATAGATTATAAATATAATATAAAGCTTTGATTTATAGATCAGCCATAGGAAGAGATGAACAACAATGACTAATAATAAAATAGAACTAGTATGTAACACTGTACTGCAATAATAGCTATTTAAGAGTTGTGAGTTATTCTTGAAATTTTCCAGTGCATATTTTTGAACCATTTTTGATGGTGGGCAAGTGAGATCTTGGGTGAGGGGCGGCTCCTGTGTGTGTGTGTGTCTGTAGTAGACACATGTCCAGGAGTGGACTGCTGGGCCACTTGAATGTGCTACAGTTCAGATCTCAAGTGTCCCCCAGAGGCCCATACGCCGAAGACTTGGTCCCCAGCCTGTGGTGCTGTTGGGAGATGGTGAGAATTCAGGAGGTGGGCCTTGTAGAAGCAAGCTCGGTCACTGGGGACGTGTCCTTGAAGTGGCTCTTGGGATGCTGGCCCCCTCCTCTTTATCCCTTTGCCTCCTGGCTGCCATGAGGTGAGAACTTCCTGTACCATGTGCTCCCCGCCGTGTGGCTGCCCCACCACAGACCCAAGGCAATAGGGCCACGTGGTCAGGGACTGAAGCCCCCGAGACCATGAGCCAGAATAAACCTCTGCTGCTCATACTGTGATCATTGCAGGTACTGGGTCACAGTGGAGCTGATGGGCAATGGCTTGATGTGGCCAAACGGTTTTCAGTGTAGTCATCCTTTCTACAGTGGTGACAGTTGCAGCTGTGCCACATCTGTGACATTGCTGGTATTGTTAATTGTTGTTAAGTCAGATTTATAGAGGTCTAATTTACCCACTATGAAGTTCACCCTTTTAGGCATACAATTCTGAATTTGGACAAATACATATCATTCTGAAACCAACACCGAAAATCAAGAGGTGAAATAGGTCCATCACCCCAAAAGGTGTCCTTGGGCCCTTTTTAGTCACCCCCTCACCAACCGGGCATCAGTCCTGTGGTTCGCCTTGTCCAGAATGTTGTCGAGTGCACGGCCTGTGGAGATGCTCAGGTCTGGGCTCTCACTTTGCTAAGTGTGCACCCTGCCACAGGACCACACTCGCGGCCCCAGGAGCTGCTTCTTTAACCTGGTGTGAGGTGTCTGAGACTCATGTGGGCCGTGGCTGAGTCAGGAGTTCGTTTCTCTTATCACCTCGTAGTTTGTTCGTTTACTAGCTTGGCCTGTTTCCAGGTTTGGTCAACATGCGTGTTCTAGGCTCCCATTATTTCAGTAAAATACCGGAGACAATTTAGAACGAGGACTTCTTCCGCTCAGTGTTTTAGAGGTCACGGTCCGTGGCTGGTTGGCCCTGTTGCTTTGAAGTCTAGAGTGAGGCAGCGCACCACAGCAGGAGTGTGTGACCAAGAGAGCCACTGGCCTTGCGGCCAGGAGAGAAACAGTGACAGAGGGAGGGCTGGCCCATGATGCCCTAGGCTCCACACCTTGAGTTCCTGCCACCTCCCAGGAGCACCAAGGTGGGGACTGGGCCTTCAACACAGGGGCCTTTGGGGACATTGTAGATCCAAACCATAGCCACAACAAAGCTGCTATGTTTCATACGGTATTCTCATTTCTTTGGGGTAAATCCCCACGAGTGGGCTGCCAGGTCACATGGGCCCATCCAGACTCTCTCCAGACGACAGCACCATTGTGTGGTCCTGGCCGCCCTTCGGCTCCCGTTGGTGCAGTGGTGTCTCACTCTGGTTTAGTTTCATTTCCCTGATGACAAGTGAAGGTGAGCCTTGTTTCGTAGCTTCCTGTGGCCACTTGGAGGTCCTCTTGTGAAAGGCCTGGGTTGACACATAGGCTTCAAGTCCACCATGGTGGTGCCCACTTATAGTCCCAGCTATTCAGGAGGCTGAGGCAGGAGGGTCACTTGAGCCCAGGAGTTCGAGGTCAGCCTGGGCAACATAGCAAGACACAGTCTCTTAAAAAAAAGTAAAAATCCAGGATTTATTTTCACTTTGGCAGGGGGAGGCCAACAGATCAGGAGATGACTGCCATTAAAATAATAGCTCTTGTTACAGTTACACCAAGAGAGCCCACGATGCCACATAGGGCACTAGGGTCAGTCAGGAGGCAGAGGGAACGTGGGGAAAACGTGGGCAGGAACCTTTACTGTGGTTTCCGCAGGAAGAAGCGAGTATGTCACCACAAGCAGATTTTGAATTGAGACGGTGAATTGTTTCAGTGGGCTTTGGGGCATAGTGGCCACCCCTAGTTGTCTGGTGTCTGGTACCAGGTGATGAGAGCAAGGGTAATGGCCCAGAGGGCACGAGCTCAGCTGGAGGAGGTGGTTGGGTTGCGCAGGAAAGGCATTGTGTCAGATCGCTTTCTGAGTCTGGATTACTTGTAAGAAAAGAAGTTTATTCAGTTTACAGTTTGGGAGACAGAAAGTCCCAAGATTGGCAGCTCCATCTGTTTGGCCGCTAGTGAGGGCCCCCTTGGCTGGGTTACAATATGGCAGAGAAATGGAAAAGGAACTGATCACGTGCACAAGTCCAAACTTGTGAGGACTGATTCACTTTACAAGATGAATATGAACCTCTTCCAAAGTTGGTGGCCCCATGACCTAGTTACCTCCCACTAGGACCTGCCTTTTTTTTCAGTACTAGTTATTAAACCCAAGAGCACCATCAAGCTACATCCCCAGTTCTTTTTATTTATTTTGATATAGGGTCTTGCTAAGTTGTGGAAGATCTCACTAAATTGCTGAGGCTGGACTCAAATTTGCAATCCTCCTGCCTCAGCCTCCTGGGTCACTGAGATTACAGTGTGCCCCTACAGAGAAGGCTGACTGGGAATCGATTTTTTTTTTTTAACCAGGGATTGAAACCAAGGGTGCTTAACCACTAAGCCACATCCCCAGCATTCCCCCACCAGCTTTTATTATATACATACATATAATTTTGAGATAGTCTTGCTAAATTGCTTAGGGCCTCACTAAATGTTGAGCTCATGATCCTCCTGCCTTTGCCTCCCGACCCACTAGGATTACAGGGGAACACCACCACTGTACCTGGCTGGAAATCTTCTTGTCCTTCAGCTTCCTGGTCACTCCACGTGCCGTGATTTTCTTACTTAGATTCTGGGGCTTCTGTTTATGGGTCCGTTCACTGCTCTGCTCTGGAAATACAGGAGGATGCACGTGTTCCTCTGACTGCCAGAATAAATGTCCACAAATGAGTTTGTTAAAACAACAGAAATGTATCCCCCGTGGTTCTGGAGGCCAGAAGTCCAAAACCAGTATTGGTTTGGGGTATTGATCCCTCCTATGTATTAAATCAAAATGTGTACTTAAAAAAAAAAACAACCCAATATTTTTTTTAAAGAGAGAGAGAGAGAACTTTTTAATATTTATTTTTTAGTTTTCGGTGGACACAACATCTTTGTTTGTATGTGGTGCTGAGGATCGAACCCGGGCTACCGCTGGAGCCACATCCCCAGCCCAACAACCCAGTATTGGTGGGCTGCAATCAAGGGAGCCACTGGGCTGTGCTTGCTCTGAATGCTCTCGGGCAGGTCCTGGTATCCCTGGTGGCTGGCTACGTTGCTCTGATCTCAGCCTCAAATTTCATCTGGCCTTCTCTTCTTGTCTCTGTGTATCAAAACTCTTCTTAGCCCTCTCTTATGAGGACACTTGTGATTGGATTTAGGGCCCATCTGAAAAACTAAGATGGTGTGATTTTGTTAAACATCCTTTAAAGGCCCAGGGGTTACAAGGCATGGACACCAGCATGTGTGCTGCTGGGAGGTGGTAGAACCTTTAAGAGGTAGGGCCTCGCGAGAGGGAGTTTGGAGGATGTTCCATTGAAGAGGATGTTGGGACTCCAGCCTGTTCCTCCCTTTTGCTACCTGGCTGCCATGAGTTGAGCAGTTTCCTTTGCTACATGCTCCCTGTCATGATGTACTGCTTGCCACAGACCCAAAAGTGACAAGGTCAAGCCACCATGAACTGAAACCTGAGCCAAAAGCCTTTCCAAGAACCCTTTTCCCACATAAGGTAACATTTGCAGGTTTGGGGGATTAGGATTTATTTTGTGTGTGGAGCTGGGGAGAGGACCAAGGCCTTCAGGTGCTGGGCAAGTGCTCTAGAACTGAGCCACACCCCCACCCTAGGGATTAGGGTTGCCATCTTTAGGGGCTCTTTTTCTTTTTTGGGGGGGTGAGTGGGTGGGTACCAGGGATTGAACTCAGGGGCACTCGACCCCTGAGCCACATCCCCAGCCCTGTTTTGTATTTTATTTAGAGACAGGGTCTCACTGAGTGGCTTAGTGCCTTGCTTTTGCTGAGGCTGGCTTTGAACTCGTGATCCTCTTGCCTCAGCCTCCTGAGCCCCTGGGATTACAGGTGAGTGCCACCACACCCAGCTAGGGACTCTTTTTAAGCCTGCTGTAGGTGATATGGAAGCTTCTGGAAAGCAGGGAGAGATTGACGTGCATATGGCCCGCCACTGGGCTCCCAGTAAGGTTGGTCCACGGCCACTGGAGTCTTTGTTGTTGTGTTTCTCCAGGGTCCAGAGAGGGAGATGGATGCCGTACAGGCCAAGGAAGAAGTGAAAAAAGCCCGCGAGGAAGATGAGGAACTCCTGGCAGGAAAGTTTCATATGCGTGAAAGTCATTTCAATAGATATTACAGGCGGGATGAACTTTAGTCATTCCTATTATAAAGATGACTGATAAAAACCTTGTTTCTGCTTTAATCTGCATTTAAAAGATCACTTGGTAATTGGTCCAGCTTTCTTTTAAAAACGTTCCGTGCTTTTTGGTGGGGTCAGTCACATTTTCTTCATATGTACCAGGAAGTTCCCCCTCCACAGATCTGAGCGCTGGAGGCCACAGACCAGCAGGAATCTGGTCAAAGACATGACACTCTTAATCTCTAAAATGTTTTTGTAAAATAAAAGTTGATAAAATGCATTTTGAAAAAGAGCAATGCTTTATTTCTCTAGTTGTAAATCACTAATAACATATGAAAGTTTCTCAATATAAAACCCTTTTTAAAAAACTTTTGTTTGTTTTATGGTACTAAGGATTGAACCCGGTGCCTCACACCTGCTAGGCAAGCGCTCTGCCACTGGGCTACAGCCCTAGCCCAAATTCTTTTTTTTTTTTTTTTTAATTGAGGTGCCGGGGTTGGAACCTAGGGTTGTGAACATACCAGGCAAATACTCTACCACTGAGCCACATCCCTAGCCTGCCAGTCTCTTTTTGAAGAGATCTATTTTCACAATGAAATTCATGTTTGAAATTATCAAACTTATGACTCCAGAAATTTGGAGGCTGGCAATCTCAACAATACTCCAAATAATGTGGAATGTACATATAGCACATTGAGAGTTTGAAAAGTCTGGGCAGGAAGTGAAGTTCTGACAAGGTTTATTCTGGTCCTGGTTGAAGATGATAGACCTTGAAGATGATAGACTCTTTATCCTAATCAGACCTCACCATTTATCTGGGGGTTGGTTCTCAAGAAGCTAGACTCTTCTGCCTCATGCACGGGTAGGATTCAAATGCTGCCTACCCCTTTTTTCTCTGAATGGGGTGAGAAGTCAGCATCTGGAGAAGCGGAGGCAGGCCGAGAGAGTGCCAGTCACCATCGCTAGACAGAGATGTGTCAGATCTGCCAACTTCTGTGGAGCTCACTATCTGGAGTGAGTTGCCCTCAAGAACTTTCTATGAAAATGGAGATCTTAATTGTGCTGACCAGTGCAATAGCCATTTACCACATGTGGCCCCTGAGCCCTTGGAATGTAGCTAATGGGACCAAGGAATAACGTCTTATTTTATTTCATTGTACAGAGGGTCCCCAAATTCTGATGCTTCAATGTGAGTTTTTTTCAATTTCATACTGGTGAGAAGATGATAGACATTCAGTAGAAGCCATATTGGGAATCTTGAATTTGGATAATTCCCAGGCTAACAAAATGCATGGTATTCTTTTGCCATGCTGGGCAGTGGGGTGAGTGCCAGCTCCTCGCCAGCCTGTGCTCACAGGGGAAGCAGCCCATAGCCCGCAGCGCACTGTGTTGCTAACTAGGAGGTGTAACAGGGTCGGCAGATTAAATGCCTTCTTTACTTTATATTTTCAACTTACAATGGATGCTACTTGGGTCCTAAGTTAAGGAATATCTGTAATTTCCATTTAAAATTAAGTAGCCACATGTGGTGAGTGGCCTCCCTAATGTATATAGAGTCGTTCTAAACTCTGGTGAGACAGGCTCAGGACAGTTGATCACTGTCATGAAGGTCTCACAGGCCACTCAGCCTGTGCTGCTGGCCATGGGGCACTTGCATACATCACTGAGGCTGTTTCCACTGTAGACGATGTTGGAGAGCTTCTGTTGCTACTGACTTCTAGACTCAACCACCAGGGATAGAAGCCTGCATGGACCTCGTTCCCTCCTGACTCCCATGTGGAGGTTCCTACCACGCTCTAGCAGCAGGCGGTTAGATGGCAGAAGGGAAGATGCCATTTGTTTCAGGTGCCAGCACCCTAGGTGGTAGTGACAGTAGCAATGACTTTAGTAACAATGGCAGAAGCAGCAGTGGTTGGTGTGAGGTTCACCACACTTGGGGGGCACTGTGATTTGGGTTTTGGGGAACACCTTTCCCCCTTTTGATATTGCAGCCCTAGAGGGGCCGTCAGCCTCCCACAGTTACTAATCTTTTTTTTTAAATATTTATTTATTTATTTATTTTAGTTTTCGGCGGACACAACATCTTTGTTTGTATGTGGTGCTGAGGATCGAACCCGGGCTGCACGCATGCCAGGCGAGCGCGCTACCGCTTGAGCCACATCCCCAGCCCCAGTTACTAATCTTTAGGTGACCTTTACTGTTCCAGTTAGATATGAAGGGTTCCCTGAAGACTCACGTGTTGAAGGCACGGTTCCCTGTCCGGCAGTGCTTAGAGGTAGGGATTTGGGGAAGCGATAGGATCACGAGGGCTTTGTACTCATCAATGGATTTCATATTTGATGGTATTATTGGTATATGGTGGAAACTGTAGGCAGAGGGGCCTTGTTGAAGGAAATAGATCACTAGGGGACATGCCTTAGAAGGATATATCTTGTCCCTGGTTCCTTCCTCCCTCTCATTCTCTCTGAAACCTGGCTACCATGAGGTAAGCAGCTTTGTTCCACCATACCCTTCTGCCATGATATACTCCCTGACCATGGGCCCAGAAACAATGGAGCCAGTCCAATGACCATGGACTGAAACCTCGGAAATTGTGAACCAAAGTACATCTTTCTTTCTTGAAGTTGTTTTCTCATGTATTTTGTCACAGTGATAAAAAGCTGACTCAACCCTTTACTTCTTCTTTTAAAAAAAAAAATATATATATGTATATATACACATACATACATACATATTTAGTTGTAGTTGGACACAACACCTTTGTTTTGTTTATTTGTTTTTTACGTGGTGCTGAGGATTGAACCCAGCGCCCCATGCTTGTTGGCGAGTGCTGTACCGCTGATCCCCAGCCCCAGCCCTCAACCCTTTACTTCTGCTTACTCCCAGCGCTCTTACACTCATTCCCCTGTACTTGATTTCCTCTGTTTGAAATACCTTGAATGGATTCACTTTTCCTTACGAAACATGGACAGTATAATTGCATTCAAGTCAGTTAAACACCTCATCACTCCTACCTGGGCTGCTTTCACATCTTATGATTTATTCTCTTCCATCCAGGCCTCTCCCCTATCCAGAGTTCACCATGCTAGAACACAAATCTGATCATGCTCAAATCCCTGTGGTGGCTTCCAGTTGCTTTTCAAAAGGGGTGTCCCTTAGGACCATGCATGATCCAAATTGTTCTTAAGCCCCTGTCTTACTCTCTGAGCTCCAGGTTTATAGTCTCACAGGCTCCTTGGTGCCTCAGCTCCTTCTCCCTGTGATGCCCCTCAGCCTCCTCTCACATATGTACATACACCTTCAAGTCATACCTTTGGTCTACTCTGTAGTACCTGCCACTGTCTATAGTGATCTCTTTCCTTGCTCAATTATTCCATGAATGCTAGTTTCCATCCTGTAGGCCAGTGGTTCTCAAAAGGGGGTCCTGGGACTGAAGAATCAGTATCCTTAGGGATTTGTTAGAAATGCCAAAATGTCAGGTCCCACCCATGTCTACAAATTGAATCAGAACCCTGGTCTGTGCTTAACAATCCCCCTGGGTGGTTCTGATGTAGCTCCAAGGTAAGAAACCTGTGCTAGACAGTTGACTAAGGAGTGTGTCTACCTGGTACACCATTGGCCTGCATCGAGGTAGAGTGCTCAGCAAGTGTATGACAGGTGAATGGTTGGTGAACGAATCAGAGTACCAGTGTTCATCTGAATGGCACAAGACATACTGAGTTATTGGAGATGTTGAAACAGCAACTTGTGAGACACCAGAAAAGAGGAGATGGATCACAGGCCTCAGTCTTGCCTGCTGAGACCTGATGCCCAGTCAGACTACTCTGCCACCATTGTGTGAAGCCTGGTAAAGGGAGGTTCATTTTCCCTGGAGAAACCTTATGCTGCTTTGGTCGCCTGCCTGGCCAGGCCTGCCTTCCTCACTGTCTCTCTGGAATTGACCCAGAAGGAGTGCGGCATATAGCCAAAGAAAGAGGAAACATTTGAATAAACAAATACGCCTCCAATAACCATCCCCCGGCAGCATCAGGTGCTTGCTGCTCATTGTGGGACAGTGTGAGGCATAATAATGAGATAACAATGTCAACAACACATATTACCTTGCTGTTTTTTCAAAATGGGAGACTAGGGGTGCAGAGAGGCTAGTTAAATGACTTGCCAAGGTCACACAGCAAGAAAGTGGCCGCCGAGGAATAATTGTAGGTAACGGGGCTACTGCAGAGAAGAGGTTAAGCCTGTTCCAGGGTTTAGTGGAAACCCTATGGGAAAGACCCACATTAGAAAACACACACACATACACACACACACTGTTACTCTAGGTTCTAGAAACAGGTCTCCTTGTGGGGAGGTGAGGGTCAGAGCTCTTTTGGGTGCATAGTGCGTTGCCTGGCGCCCTGAGAGAGGAAAGGCAACCCTAGCAGACGGGCATCGGCAAGGAGCTAGAAGCATCACAGAACATGGTACACGGGGGCAGGGACTCCTGCAGTCTTGGGGTCTGGCCAATGCAGGACTCAGGGGCGGATGACAGGGAAGCGCCACAGACACTCAGCTAGGCTCCCAGGGGCAAGCGCCCTTCATAAGCCCCGCCCCAGGTCAGCGCCGCCCCGCCCCCTCCAGCCTGCGAAGAACGCGCGGCCCCGCCCTCTGTCCCGCCTTCAAGGCCCACCTGCTCATGCGCGTTCTTGCCTTCGGCACGGCCCTTGCCCTGGTTCAGCTGCGCGCGCACCGCCCCTGGCACCGGTGCGCACGCGCGGGCGCGGCCCCGCCTCCGTTCCGCCGGCGCTCGGAGCCCGAGTCCGCGGGAAGATGGCGGCGCCGCTCATCCCCCTCTCCCAGCAGGTATGGGCCAGGCGGGCTGGGGGGCGGCGCCGAGGAGAGGTGCAGACGGCTGGCGCCACGGGAGGGCCGAGGCGCTGGGAGGCCCAGCTGGGCGGTGGTGGCGGAGCCAGTGGCGTCAGCGGCTGGCGCTGAGGGGTCCGCGGCTGGCTGAGGGGCGGGCGGCCCTGAAGGTGACAGGCCGGCCGAACCCGCCCGAGCGACCCTCACGGGCGGCGACGAGGCGGGCCCCGCGGCGCATGTCTACTTCTCCCGGGGGTCCGGCCCTACCCGCCGCCGCAGCGCCCAGGCTGGGCGGTACGTGGTGCGCTGGGCTCCCTCTTGGAGAGGTGGGCGAGGGGAGTGAGCATTTCTGCCGGCGCGGCAGCCCCGTGGGCCTTTGTCTCCTGCCGGTACCAGCACCGGAGCGGACACTGTCCCTGCGGGGAGCTGGCGGGGTGGAGGACAGAGCCCCGCAAGAGCGGGGAACCGCCTGCAGGTCGATCTAGACCTGTCTCCTTCACTTGGCAGGTGGTTCCGCCACCGCTGCATGTTGAAAAGAAGGGAGGGACTCCTGTCTCCCTCTGTGTTCTCGAATTCGCCCGATGCTCTTAGGGGCAGCCTCAGTGGTGTGACAGAGACGTGCAAAAAGCCATGTGCAGGCAGTTTTGCTTTTGGGAAGGACATTCATTCATTTATCTATTCATTCTAAAACTGTGCAGTTGGGCCAGGTCCTGGGCGCACAGCAGTTAACCAGACAAGGTTGCTGCTCTCCTGGAGGTGACACTGATGGACACTGGAAACTACGTGTCTTGCTAATCACCTTTATTTACTAAGTACCTGTTTTGTACCAAACACCATATTATAAACACTTTACTAGAACGACCTAATATAGTGTCATGATTAAGAGTGAGGATGCAGGAGAGATCATCTTATGTATAAGTCTTGGTTCCAGCTCTTATTCCTTCTGATTCCTTCTTATTCCTCTTATTCCTTCTGATTCCTTCTTATTCCTCTTATTCCTTGAATGAAGCTTTTAGCATTTCAACACATTAATTGCCTTGTTTGGAAAATGGGTATATAAAATGTATTGGGATAATGTGAAGATTAAACATGTCAAGCACTTAGTGCCTAGCACACCCATAGCGCTCAGTGGTACTCTTTCAGATTTGGACATTTGGGAATAGAGAACACAGCAGGTATGCCAGACCCACTGAGATTGACATGCCTTGTCACCTGATCCAAGAGAGATATGGCTTCTTGTTAAGTCTTGCAAGAACTAGCCAATTTGCAACACTGTCACTAAATTGACAGTGCTTAAGACCAGTGGTTATTAATTAACAAGTTCTTGTAACAGATATGAAAGTGCTTTGTAAACTGTTAAGTATTCTACAGATATTAGTTATTGTTATATTCTGAGACTAGGTCTTATTATATTGGCCAGGCTGGCCTGAAACTCGTGGGTTCAAGCAATCCTCCTGCCTTAGCCTCCCAAGTAGCTGGGACTATAGGCACTTGCCACCAGGCCCAGCCATTAGGTATTATTATTAATAACCAAGTACTAAGTTTAGGGTGTGTATAAGTGGGTGGGGAGTGAAACTCACCTACACTCATTTAATGAGAAATGTCCCTTTTCACAGTGGGTGGTGGAGGTGTTTTTCAAACTTTCCGATTTTGACACTATCCCTCATTTGGACTTCTGTGATGACAACAGCTAAAGTGTATTGAGTGCTTCAGGGTTATATGCATGTTACATGCATCACTTATTTGTAAAATGCCCTGCTCCTCGAGGAGGGGATTCTTATTTTACTACTGAAGCAACTTTAATAGGGTAGTGATTTACTATCGAGAGGTAACAAACGTGAGACAACATGAGTCATGTCATGTGACTCACCTGCTTAGAACCTTTTGGACCAGACTCCTGATTCCTTCTTCCTGGGTGCCTGCTGGTTTCTCCCATCTCGCCTGCTATGCTCTCCCTGGCACCCACACTGCAGCCGTACTTGTTGCTTTACGGTTCCTCTTATAGTCCAAGCTCTCTTTGTCCTCAAGGTGTCCCTGCTAGCTGTTCCTTTTTCCTGAAGCACTTTCCCCTGTTTCTCTGTTCGTACTTCCAGTATCTGGCTCCTTTCCCTCTTTTAGGTGGCAACTCAAATGTTATTCTTCCCAGAGGTCTTTGCCAGTCACTTATTATAAGTAGCACCCCACTCAGCCATGTCTCTCCTTTATACCACCCTTTAGCATCTGTCAGTATGCACAAATGTCTGTGTGTCTCTTTGCCATCTGTCTCCCGGTTAGACTGGGTGTCCAGTGAGAGCAAGTACAAGCCACTTGCTCAGCACCCTGGCCTCGTGCCCAGCACCTAGGAAATATCTGCTAAGCCAGAGGTGTGGACTAGCAATTTGTACCCCCAGTGCAGTTTACAAGTGGCTGTTTTCCTCTATGTGTGGGATGGTGCCTGTGGATGGGGACCAAACCCAACTGAGGAGTTGTAAGAAGAGGCTGACAGCCTGAATCCTTTGGCATCTAAGTTCAGGTCACTGACTTCTAAGCTTCTTCCTGTTCCTTTGCCTATATGCTTGTCAGATGAAGATTTTCTCCCTTCAGGTAATATGTCAACACTTCTCTCTGCCTGCTCTTTTTTTAAAATTAAAAAAAAAATTTTAGTTGTAGATGGACACAGTATGTTTGTTTATTTTTATCTGGTGTTGAGGCTCGAACCCAGGGGCTCACATGTGCAAGGCAAGTGCTCCACCACTGAGCTACAGCCGCAGCCCTCTGCTCTTGAGTGAAAACATGCATCAGGTCTTACTGTCGCTGCACGTGTGAGGAAAGGCTCCACTAGGCTCACTTATAGCCAATTTGCGGAGATCACAAGGGCTTACAGACGGGAAGCATGGACATGTTCCAGGATACTTTCTGGTTAAGGGCAGCTGGGGAGTAACCTAGGCAGGATGCTGTTCTGGTTGGATTTCGGTAGCAGAGGGCACTTGGAAAGCAAATGGCCAGTCAGAAGTGAGTGAAGCTGTCAGTCATGGGGTTAGCAGAGTGGGGGAGGAGCATCCCTCCTCCCCAGCACTTATTGCACTTTTCCTCTCCGACCCTGCCTTTTGTCCTCTGTCCACCCTGACATCATCTGGGCCATCTCCTTTCATATGTAATCTTTCCGGAATGTGAATGTTATATTCCTGCCTCTCCAGGAGTACTCCCTCCTTGTTAGTGTCTTAACAATTTCTATTTCTCTTTACTTCCCTGAACAAAAGCTCTCTCTACCTCTCTCAAAAGCATGTTCGACTGCAGCCTATCCTGTGTCATCTCTTTGGACCAGCTACTCTCCAAGGTTACTAGGGACGCCACCCTCTTTAGCCTCAGCAGCCTGTCTTTGGAACTGGCCTTCCTTGAGTTGGAATTGTTCCTTCTCTGGAGCCGTTGGCCTGCACTCTTCCTCTGCTCTGCCTTCACTTTTCTCTCCCACCCACAGATTTCAGACTCCTCCATCTGCCTGCCCTCCTGCATTTCCTTGCGCTTCCTTCCCTGAGCACCCATGCAAGTACTTCAAACCAACCTCCCCCCAGACCCTTCTGGAGCCCAGCCTCCTGTCTCTTCCTCATCTCTGAAGTCCTGCTGGACTCTGGAATTGGCCGCTTCTTGACCACACCCTGAAGTTCACATTGGCAGGGCCTGTTTCTAATTCCTGCTTACTCACTTCATCTATGGGATCTTCTAAAACAATTCGCACCCACTCCCCTGCTCCAGAAATCTTCTATGGCTCCCATTCTTCTTCCCTCAAAATACATCCAATTTGATGAGCCAAAGTACCGCATTCCCCGGCCCCAGCCTGACCTCTCCAGCCCCCGACCTTGCAGGCTTGTTTTCCCGCTACCCTCCTCCGGCTCTACTCCTAAGCTCCTGGCTCTCCCGCCTTACCATCCGTGGCTCTGTGACCTTCTGCGGTGAACTTCCTGCTCCAGAGGCTGCTCTGAGGCTTCCCTGGTGCTGTCCTCCCTTGGCCCCACCCAAACAAGAGTTTTCCTTGTGTGCCTTCAGTAGGTCCTTTTCATGGTCCCCATCCCTAAGAAGTGCATGATCATTGGAGGAAGGCGCTGGGCTCAGTGATGAGGAAAAACTGCCCTACACCCCAAGAAGTTCTAGTTTCCTCTCTCCTCCTTGTCATATGTCCTGTGTCCAGTGGCTTTGGTGCTTTTCTTTGTAGCAGGTACCACTGTTCTAGGAGGTTTTTAAAACCCATTTTACAAGTGAAGAAAGAGACCCACATCTCTGGAGACCCACAGAGATGAAGTAACTTGTTGAAGTCCAGTAGCTGATGGGTGTAGCACTGGGGCTGAACCTGCTGACACCTGCTGCAGAGAACCCCCCCTCCCTCATTCCTGCTGTTCTCCCCAGTTTTCCAGATAGCCTGCTGGCACCCCGCCCACAGCAGCACCCAGCCAGTGTATCTGGTATGAATGCACAGGGGCTCAGGGCGCCTGCTTGACCTCCTAGGCCTTGTTTTCTTTTTCTCCTAAATGACTGCTAGTCTCAATGTCTTACTAGAATGCTAATGGCAATGCAGTATAATTTGATGGGCAGAGAGCAAAGTTTTAGAGTAAAATTTGGTCTTGCCCCTGGGAGATCCAGAATTCTCTGGCTGCCCCTTTTATTAATCTGCATTGGCCTGAATTTTGTTGAGTAGGTAGCTCCCTGCCAAGCAAGAACTTGTGTATTTTGCTTCTCTGCCCTAGTTCTAAATGTTAAAACTACTTTCCTGTGCCCAGATCTTTGCCCCAGTCATCTGCTCTGGGAAGCTGAGTGACTGTCTTTAGACGTGATAGTACCAGAGAACTGAGTGTCCACTGTTTGGTTCCCATACCTCATGCTGGGCCACCTGACTGTGAGGGACAGATACACGGTCACTGCACCTTGGTGAGACATACCTCAACAGCACCCTTCCAGGGTGCTCACAGAGCCTCCTCACCTTGGCAAAAGCTGTTACTTTCATGCTGTTTCTCAAAGATGACCCTCCAAGCACCAGTGTCATGTAAAGTCCCTTCAGGAGTCTGCTTTTCAGTGTCCAGGTCCCCAGATATTCATCTGTTGCTCTCAGATGCTTTCTGTACCCCATCTGCAGATTGGGAATAGTACTCTATTCTTGCTTTATCTGCCTCATGGAAGGGAGCATGATGACCCTACAGGATGATGTATGTCCTTTCAAAGTGCCTTCCATTTATAGCTCCCACTATGCTGTGTTCAGCATCCTCTCATTACTGGGCATTTCCTGAGCAGTAGATGGAGCAGCAAATCTGAAGACATCCCTGTCCTGTGGAGCTGACATCCTGAGGAAGTGACATATGGGGTGTGTCTAATGATGATCCATACTTGAGACAAGTAAAGGAGGGGAGCTTATCTCATACAGAAGGTGTGGGGAGGCCTCACTCTACAGGCCTGAAGGACTGAGTAGCAATGGCATCTTGAGGCTGGGTGTGGTCATGCAGGCCTGTCATCCCAGACACTGAGGAGACCAAGGCAGGAGGTTTGCAAGTTCAAGGCTAGGCTCAGCAACTTACAAGACGCTATCTCAAAATTAAATAAAAAGGTCTGGGGCTATGGCTTAGTGATAGAGTGCCTCTGGGTTCAATCCTTAGTGCACAAAAAAAGGGAAAAAAAAGCATCTTAGATTGCTTGATTAATCATCTTGGTCACGCTGGTCAGTTTTATCTTTGCTATATAAAAGGGTAAACGTGAGGTCAGAGATATCACATTCTTTGCTCAAGGTGGTACCCAGCGACCTCATGCAGACTTGGTTCTCCTGACCCAGGTCCAGGCCTCTTCATTGCACTGTAGTTTCCTGTCTTGGGAAGATTTTGGCACCTAGCAAGCATTGCAACAGTGTGACAGCACAGAATCTCATTGTTCCTACGCAATGATCATGCTACCTAATCATTAGAGATGATGTAGTCTGAGTGGAGAGAATGTCACTTTGTATGTCTTTATTTTGTATTTAAACATTAAACTCATTGGAAAATAGAGTGAGAAGTGGAAAGTACTGCTTATTATCTTTTTTTTTTCCCCCTTTCTCTGTTCTGGGGATGGAACCAGGGTCTCACCCATGCCAGGCAAGTGCTCTACCTTGTGAGCTACATTCCCAGCCCTTTTTATTTTTCAGACAGGGTCTCACTAAGTTGCCAGGCTGGCCTAGAACTTGCCATCCTTCTGCTTTAACCTCCTGAATAGCAGGGATTACAGGCCTGTGTCACCACACCTGCCTGGCTTGCTTATTGTCTTTATGAGGGATCAGAGGTGCTCGGGGATCCTGGGCTGACGTGGAAATGAATTGTTCAGGCCTAGCCTACAAAGAGTGATGGCTCTGCCCAGGTCATAGTGAGGCTCAGGTCATGGGTGGTCAAATTGGAGGAGAAGCAGATGATGACTTGGTTTCATTTAGGTGGAGGCGAGGAGGGGTTGTTTAGATTGACCATGAGGACATGGGGAAGGGAGAGAGGAGTGGCCTTTCACATGGAGGCCAGGCAGACAGGGAAGGAGCCAAGAGGCTGCAATTCTAGATCAGAGGGCCAGAGAATGCAAGAGCCTTGGGCAGGAACTGTGGGATCCATGTCCTTCTTTTAGTGAGGGTCACTCAGGGATGCAAAGAGGAAGGTATTTGGTAAATAGGACACAGTGGTGTGTGCCTGAATTACAAATGGCCCCAAGACAAAGGAGACTTGGTGGGGCAATGGTAAGGACTGTGATATTGGTGTCTTCCTTCCCATCTGCTCTGAGTCCTTGTAAATAAAGCCTACTCCTCTGTCTCAGTAATATGATAATAACAATGTTATAACCATAATAAGAGATCTAACATGGGTGCTGTTTTTGGCAGAGTGAGGTTACCCACATATTCTCATTTGATACTTAGAGGAATCCTCAGGGCAGGCCCTGAAGTATCCTCATTTTACAGGTGGGCATACTGAGGCCTCGGGAGCCTTTGTAGCTTGTCTACACTGTTGCTCAGGGGTAGAGCGGTGTCCTTATGTTCTCTGACCACTCTGGCTCCATTTTGCCCCCCCCCACATCTAAATCTGACCCTTTCACTTACAGACATTACTAATAGCCTGCTTACAGGCGGGACAGGCTCACACAGGTGAAATAAATATGAACCCCCAGGCTGCAGGTAGAGCTCATCCATAGAATGTGCACTTAGCATGTGCCAGGCCCTGGGTTCCATCCCCAGCACTGGGGCGGGGTGGGAGGAGCTTTCCTCCTGTCTCACAAAGCACAAAACTTTGTGTAAGGAGGGGAGTGTGTGCCAACAGCAGCCTTTCCATCAAGTAGATCGTAAGTGCCGCTTCCCTAAGTTGGGAGCTGTGGGAGTTTGGGGTGGAGAGATTCCTTTCAGTGGGGAGCACAGGAGATATCTTGGAGCAGGGGTTGGTGCTGGGGCTAGAGGCACTTGGCCCCCCAGGAACAGGGAGACAAGGGGCAGCAAGTGTAGTGTGTTTAGTAGAGCATCTGCCTAATGGGAAGGGACACAGGGATTGAGTCTGCACCAGTGTGCAAGTGTGTGCCGGGGAGCGTGCCTGTGCCTTGAGCATACAGTGGTGTGTCAGTGTACAGATGGTCCCCAGCTTACATGATTTGATTTAGGATTTTTTTTTTTTTTTTTAGTATTAGGGATTGAACCAGGGCCTATGTGTACTAGGCAAGTGTGCTACCACTGAGCTAGCACTGATTTAGGATTTTTTGATGTTACGTTGGTACGAAAATAATATGCATTCAGGATAAACTGTACTTGGAGCTGTGAATTCAGATCTTTCTCCAGGTTAGCAACGTGTGATCCTCTCTCTCCTGATGCTAGGCAGTGGCAGCAAGCGCAGCTCCCAGCCAGCCCTTCCATCACATGTCCTCGGCACTCTGGCAAGCTGTGGCTAAGCTCCGTGTTCAGCCGGCTCGGTGGGCTCAGTGCGTTTCCAGTTTATGTGTCTTCAACTTACGATGGATCTGTCAGGACCTCACCCCATTGTATATTGAGAAGCGTCTGTATGTGTGTGTATGTATGTATTTTGTGTCGGCTTTGCAAGTATGTGTGTATTAGGGACTGTGAGAATGTACAAGTGTGTGTGGATGAGTGTACATGTGTGAGCACAGATGTGAATGTATGTCAGCGAGTGTGTGTGAGCACATGTGCACACCTGTGAGTATGTGAGGAGTACACTTAGCCAGGCAGGGGCGGAGCTGGCTGGGCAGCAGTTCCAGGACTGGGGCTGAGGGTTTGGACTGTCTTCTCGTTTGGACACCACAAGGGCTCTGTGAGCAGGGTGTGACTATGTACCAGATGACCTGGAGGGAAGGCCGGGATCCAGGTAGAGGTGTGTGGGGTGCGAGTGGGGTCAGAGAGCCCAGGGTGGGAGGCACCTCCATTCCTTCCCCATTAGCGCCCAGCTATGGTCCTCACCCTCGTCTCATCACTGCTGCCAGTGCATCTGCTCTTCTGCATGTGAGTGTACCACCTGACCCTGGCGTCTGTGGCTCTGGAGACTGTCTCTGCTCACCATGAAATCTGGGAGCCTGGTTTGGTGCCTGATATCTAAAGGATCCAGCAATATGGGGTGACTGCACTGTAGAAAAACGGCAGGCATAGGGAAGTAGATGGTGCCACCAGCAGGGATCAAGAGGAAGAGGGAGGCTGGGGGGGCTGACAAGACAGGATCTGGGAGTCCTCGTCAGGCCAAGAACATCCCAGTGGGAGGCCACATGCTTCCATATTCTAGTCCTGGGTCATATGCCCAGGATGTGGGAGGGAAAGAAGAGAAGTCAGGCCAGGGGTCAGAAGATGGCAGGGACATTGGAACCCAGGGAGAGGGCTCAGGGCACACTTGTGGAAAGTTAGGAGCACTGAGGGAAGCAGGCGTCCTCTTGGCAGGTGGTAGGGACCCTGCTGTGTGGTCCCTATGAGTTAGTGCAGGGCCTTGTTTAGGAAACACAGAATGTGTGGGAGGAGCAGTGTCCTGGGAGACTGGTCAGCAGCAACGAGGGGTACCTGGAGCCTGTGCCACTTTTGATCTTAAGCTGCATGTCAGGAGGAGTGGCAGGAATCTGCTCCTCTGCTGCCTGGGCCCGGTCCTCCCCATCGCCCTGCCTGTGCATGGCTGTCCTTGCCCCTGGCTCTGGTGCTGCTCCCTTCCTCCTCTACCACAGCCCTGTCTCCTTCCACTGCTTCCACATGGATGCTTCTTGGCCTTGTTTGACTCCAGCTTCTTGGACGGGCTCAGCTGTGGAGGTGGCGCCTCCCAGTCTCCCTGCCGCCATGGGTGTGTGTCTGCTTGCAGGCTACAGAGTCACCCTCTGTCCTCTGTCCTTACAGCACTTGGCAGCCCTGTGTTTTGTCGTGTCTAGTGGCATCCTCCAGGCCAGGTAGGGGTCTCCTTGTTCACAGCCATACATGTACCATGGCAGGGCCTGGGCACTCAGATGTTGCTGGAGTGCAAACCACATTCCCCTCCATGCCCTGCTAAGGACATTCCAAAGAAACAGGGTTTAAAGGTGACCTTGTGACTGGTTCTCTATATTTCCTTCCACACAGTGAGTTGCCAGGCTCTGGGATCTTCGTCTTGCTGGAAGACCATCATCTCTCCTGCTCAGTGTCTTCCATCCCCCACCCCCACCCCATTCGCCCTTTGGTCTGCTGCTTCATCTCACCTTGGGACAACATCCGGGCTTTTCCACCTGGAAACTTGCTGAATTTTCCGTAGACCTGGCCTGCCTTCTCTGACCCAGAGCCTGCCTGGCTCATCCCTGACACTTGGCCTCAGGCTTTGGAGGAACCTGCAGTCACCACTGTGTCACACACCCTCTGTGGCGTAATCTTGGCTCCCTTTGCCCACCCGTCTTCCCTTCCAGAAGCCCAGAGCTCTGTCCCACACATGTTTATATCCCAGGGCCTCCTCTTAGCCTGAACTCAGCATCTCTTGGTTGAGTGAGTGAATGAATGAAGTACCAAGTCCAGGAGATCCCGGAGCTGGCAAATCCCAGGGCAGACCACTTTTGGGGGATTTTCTGTGAGGAGCAGGGGGAGGTGGGTGGCTTGGGTGGAACCAGGATGGAGGGGTTATTTCTGGGAACGAGGGTACATTTTCACTTGGAACTGGTGGAAAGAGAGCAAGGAAGGAAGGAAAAGGATCATAATAGCCTGTGATTGATGAGTCCCCAGTGGTGGGAATGCTCATTGTCATTTTCCTGATGCAGAAACTGAGGCACAGAGGGGGGTCTCATCCTTCCTGAGGTTGCATAGCATTCCAGTGGTAGGGTAGGATCCTAGTCTGCATCTGTATGGTGGCACTGTTGACCTCTGTGTGGGACTGCTTCTTTTAGTGAAGCAAGATAGGAGGGGAGAGATGCAGGCAGAACCATGAGGTCTGTCCCAGAGATGCATTGGGCATGGAGGCTGCCCTGAGTGACCGTTGTTTCCCCCCTCGATTTCCAGTTCCAGTGGAGGAAAGCTGAGAGCTATGGTCTCCTATTGAAAGCCCTGGATTTGAGGCTTTCAGTCCTCATTTATGCTCTGGGGTTAATCTCCTTCACTGTGACACCTGGTTATGAGTCTGTACTCCCAGGGGTGGCTCTGTTGCCCCATGGTTGCTGGAGTGCAAACCACATTCCCCTCCACCCCATCAAGGGGTGGGGACTGCAGGCTTTATCACTGTGCCACGTCCCCTCTGCAGGCCCTGAGTTCTGTCTAGTTTGGGTAGAGCCCCTGTGCCCCGGCTGCATCCATCTTCAGCTGTCCCTCCCCTATAAAGAATCTTTATATCTTGCTTCTCCTTGCATTTTTCTTTTTCTCTTTAAAAGAAAAAAAAAATATATATATATATAATTATATAATTAGCTGTTGATAGACACAATATCTTTATTTTTATTTGTTTATTTTTTTTTGTGATTCTGGGGACCAAATCCAGGGCCTCACACATGCAAGGCAAGCACTCTACCACTGAGCTACAACCCCAGCCTTCTTTTTCCCTTTTCTGTTCCATTCACAGAGGCCGCTCCTGCTAGCAGAACCTCAGGGAACACAGGGGGATGCAAAGCAGCTGCAGGGTTAGATGTTAGGGAGCTGCAGCACCTTGTGCGTAGAAGCCAGCCCATACTGAACGTGCTGGTTCCTGCCCTCCTTTCTCACTCAGCAAAGTGTGACAGTCATATCCCATTCATATATATTCTTTTTCTTTTTCTTTTTCTTTTGCTATGAGCTATTCTGTTCTGTGGAGACGCAGCAATTTATTATTGGCTCACCCAGCCCTGGACTGTTTCCAACCCTTTCTGTCTGCGTTTGTGTCCTCGAGGAGGGAGAGCTGAATGAACACCTGCCCTTCTGCCCTCCTGCACCTTTGATCAGTCCTCAGGCCATACTCCAGGAGTTCTTTTACATTTTTGTTTTGTTTTGTTTGCCGGGGATGGAACCCAGGGCCTCCTGTGCCAGGCAAGTGCTCTACTGTGGAGCAGAAATGCTGGTTTTTTTGTTTGACAAAGGTTTGACCCTGTCGGTGGCAATTATTTGTGACACTTAACCCCACACATATACATTTTTTCCCCCCAGTACTGGGGATGGAACCCAGGGGTGTTGTACCACTGAGCTACACCCCATCACTCTTTATTTTTTGAGACAGGGTCTTGCTAAAGTGAGGAGACTGACCTGAAATTTGCAGTTTTCTTGCCTCAGCTTCCTGAGTCTCAGGGATTGCAGGTGTACACCAACACACCTGATGATTTGTGACACTTAACCTGTAAGCATCTTGACCTTTTGGGTCCTTGCCAGAACAGAAACACATCAAACAGTGGTCTTTAATTAAAATGTAAAAATTTAACACTAAAGTAGAGAAAAGAATTGAATGAATCCCCATGAACCCACCACCTACTTACAATAAATAACAGCATTTTAGTAATTTCTTTGCACCTGTCACCATCCCGTGACTCCCACCGCACTAAACTCTCACCCTGCTAAGCCTTTTTATTTCCTGGGGTTTTTAAGTGTAGAAATCACTTCAACACACACCTCTGAGAGTTAAGGACATTTTTCTTTACAGAACCGCAGTGCCATTATTGCAGTTCACACAGCTATTGTCCACATTCACATTTTCCTGTTTGTCTAAAAATGTCCCCTTACGTTTAGTTGTTAGGTCTCCAAAGTCTGTTAAAAACAAACAATACAAACTTTTTTTTTTTTTTTTAGATTATTGTAGATTTACATGCAGTTGTAAAAAAACAAAAACAAAAACACAGAGACCCATTTACCCCAGTGACTTCAGTGGTGAGTTTTGTATAACTGTGGGACAGGGTTGCAACCAGAATATTGTCATTAGTGTAGTCAGATGCAGATCCCTCTCTCCCACACCCACTTCTCCTCCATCCTGTCCTTAATCCCTGGCAACCATAAATCTGTTCATATCTGTATTTTTGGCAGTTTTTAAAATCATAGCATGTAGCCTCTTGGGGTTGGCCTTTTTCAATCATCATCATTCTATGGAGATTCATCCGGGTTGTTGTGTATCCATTGTCATCCGGGTTGTTGTGTATCCATAGTTCGTTCTTTTTTCTTTGGCCTAGTGCTGGGGATGGAACTCAGGGCACCATGCATACCAAACACACAGTCTACCACTGAGGTACATCCCCAGCCCTCATTCCTTATCATTGCCAAGTGTTCTGAGATGTGCTTGGACCACAGTTTATTGAATGAATCATGTTGAACTAATGCTTGTTATAGGACTTTAGGGCATTTCCAGATTGGACCATGACAGATAAAGCTGTTGTGAACATTGTGTGTGGGATGTTATATGAACACAAGTCATTTCTCAGGGGCAGGTGCCCAGGACAGGAGTTGGTTGTGTATCGTTGTGTATTTAGGTTTTTAAAAGAAACTGCCCAGCTGTTTGCCAGAGCTTACCTTTTCATGTTCCCACTGGCAGTGGAAGAGTGGTCTGGTTTCTCTGCATCCTCACCAGCATTTAGTGTTGTCATTTGTATTTTAGCCACTTTGATGGGCTTGAAGTAGCATCTCATGTAGCTTTAAATTAAATTTCTCTGCTGGTTAATGATGTTGAGCATTTTTTCATATGCTCATTTGCCATCTGTGTGTCCTCTTTGGTGAAACGTCCCTTCATTCCTTTTTCCCGTGTTCTGATTGGTTGGTTTGTGGGTTTTTTTTTCTTTCGTTGAGTTTTGAGAGTTCTTTATGTATTTTTTTTTTTTTTTAAAGAATTTTTTTAATATTTATTTTTCAATTCTCGGCGGACACAACATCTTTGTTGGTATGTGGTGCTGAGGATCGAACCCGGGCCGCACGCATGCCGGGCGAGCGCGCTACCGCTTGAGCCACATCCCCAGCCCCTATTTTTGTTGTATTTATTTATTTACTTTAATTTGGAGGATACACAAGAGATGCCCTTTGTTGACACTTTCAAATATTATTTTGTCTTATTTTTTTTACTGTCTTAGAAATTGACCCTAGAGACTAGTGCTTGCTAGGCAAGCACTCTACCACTGAGCTGCATCTGCAGACCTTTTTAGAATTTTATTTTGAGACAGAGTCTTGCTAAGTTGCCAAGACTGGCCTCAAACTTGCGATCCTCCTAACTCAAACTCCTGAGAGGCTGGGATTACTGGCCTTTGCCACCAAACTTGGCTGAGTTTCCATATATTTTAGATGCTAGTCCTTCACTGGATATGGGTTTTGCAAATATGTCTTCCTATTCTGTAGCTTGTGTTTTCATGTTTTTATATAGGTCTTTTGCAAAGCAAACATTTAAAAATTTCAGCAAGGTTCCATTTCAGTCTTTCCTTTTATGAATTGGGCTTTTGATATCAAGTCTAAGAACTTGTTGCCTAACCCTAGGTCCTAAAAATTTTCTCCTATAATTTTTCCTAAAAGTTTTATATTTTTGTGTTTTTTGTTTAAGTTCATGGTCCACTTTGAGTTGATTTGTGTATAGGGTATGAGAAGTAGGTTGAGCCTCGTTTTCGTCTGTGAGTGCCAGTTGCTCCAGCACCATGCTTGAAAAGGCCGACCTCAGTCACATGTTGTCTCTCATCTGTGGAAGCTAGAGGACAGAAGGCAAGAAGGCAGTCTGGGAGGGGATCGGTTGTCATGAAGATATAGGAAAGGGCAGTGGTAGAGAAGTAGGAGGGCACGGGAGAGGAAGAAAGGGAAAGGAAAAGAAATATGGAAGGAATTTAATAAAAGCATGTTATATACATGTTTAAATGCATCAAAAGGAAGTTCACCTTTATGTATATAGAGAAATACCAATCAGAGGTGAATAAACGAATGAAAGGAGGATCAGTAGAGTAGAAAAGGGAGAAAAGGGGGATTGAAATCAAATTCCTTGCATGTATAATTTTGTCAAAAGGAAGCCAAATACTATGTATAATTATAATGCTCTAATAAAAAAGGAGGAGGAGGAGGAGGAGGAGAAAAGGCTCTCCTTCCTCCTATATGGCTTTTACATCCTAGCCAAAAATCGCTGAAGAGGGCTGGGGATGTGGCTCAAACTGTAGCGCGCTCACCTGGCATGCGTGCTGCCCGGGTTTGATCCTCAGCACCACATACAAAGATGTTGTGTCCGCCGAAAACTAAAAAATAAATATTAAAATTCTCTCTCTCTCTCTCTCTCAAAAAAAATCGCTGAAGAAGGTTGGGTGTCAGGCTTAGTGGTGGGGCACAGGCTTAGCGTGTTCTCCCTGGGTTCCATCCCAACACACACACACACACACACACACACAATCAGTTGGGCATGTTTTTGTGGATTTTCTGTTCTGTTTTGTTCTCTTGCTCTGTGTGTCTGCCCCTCTGCAGTATTATAGCATCTTGACTGCAGTAGTTGTTTATCTTTAACTCAGGTAGACTAATTCCTCCTGATTTGTTCTGTGTGTGTGTGTTTCTCCCATAGCTTTATTGAGGTAAAATTGAAGTACACTAAAATGAACATATTTGAAGTATGCAATTTGATCAGTTTGACATGTATAGCTAATAACAATCAATATGCAAAGCATTTTTTTAAAATTTGAAATCATGCAGACTGTGTTTCCTGCATGATTTATTACATAAGAAATCAATCACCAGCTTTGTTCTTTTTCAAAAAATTTTTTTTTGATGTAGGAAAGTAATATAATTTACTAAAATGCATCACATGAGTCTATATAGAATAACAAGCATACATAGTCCAGTCCTTATTATAAATGGACTTTTCTGACTCAGAAGTTAATTTTCAGTAAGAGGACTCTGATGTTGCCTTAATTTTGTTGAAATTGAAGTGAGAGTATTCTGACTTTAGATCATCAACTTGGTCCGTCATCTACTGCTTTGGCAGAAAGCCATTCCAACCAAAAACTCATTATTAGAAAGAATGTGTTAGCTAGATGGCCATTAATAAGTAGTAATATAATCATGTGTAGTTCAAATAAATGCATTTGCATATCATATAATACATTAAATGATAAAGTCAGATCTCCCCCTCCGCCACCCCTCCACCCCACCCTGGGATTTTTTCATTTACTCAATTTTCATTTTAAAAAGGCACTTATTTTCTCTGGCTTTCAGAGAATTCCTGAATCTTCTTTAGGTCTTTTAGTACCTAAGTGTGAGACTACAGTGATCTTCATTTATATTTCAGCTATAAGCTAAATCTAGAAATAGACAAAATATCACCCATTAAGCCCTTTGCTTTATTAGCAAACCATATTGTAGATATAGTTTTTTTTTTTAAGGGAAACTAAAGACAGCATTGTATTAGGGATTTTTTTTTTTTTTTGTTAAAGAGAAACTAAAGACAGCATTGTTCTTAACAGATAGGGAAGAATAAAAGAAGTCAATATGATTGCAAAGAATGAGAAGGGCCTTCTACTCAGGAGAGGAGGAAGAGGGCATCCCTACAGAGCTCCTTGACCAGCAGGAGGGCTGCATCTTGAAGCTGGTGGTAGAAATGGCCCATGGAGCAGCAGACACACGTGTGGCTTTTGGTGTAAGGAGCAAGAGGGCTTTGGAGTTTATGAAGTCCCATTGCCTCCATTCTTGTCATGCCAATCTGGCTTCTAACCTACCCAACCTGGCCACCCCCTCAGGGACTACTTTCATAGAGGGGACCAGTGATCTTCATGCTCCTACTTCCAGGGATCAACTCCCTGTTATCTGACCCTCTCCTCAGTGTTTTACACAGGTAGCTACTAGCTTTTGCCACAAAGATTTATCCTTTGGTTTCCATCATTTCATGTGCTTCAAGCTTTCCTCTTTTTTTTTTTTTAATAGAGAGAGAATTTTTTAATATTTATTTTTTAGTTTTCGGCGGACACAACATCTTTGTTTGTATGTGGTGCTGAGGATCGAACCCAGGCCGCACGCATGCCAGATGAGTGCGCTACCACTTGAGCCACATCCCCAGCCCCTCAAGTTTTCCTCTTACCTCATTCAAAATTGTTTTAACCATTTGCTTCCTCCACCTCTATATAAATTTTGGAATAATCTCCATATTTACAAATTTTTCTGGAGACTGGGAGGAATCATGCTGACCTGCTGTAAAGGGTGCACACATTTCAACTCACATTGCCCTCCAGAAAGACCAAGCTGGTTTACATTCCTACCTGCAGGTTCAAGCTGGCACAACAACTGTCTTTGCCAGACTGACAGCAAAAACTGGCACCACGTTTTTATTTGTAATACAAGTTGAGCATCTCTCATCAGAAATCCCAAAACCTGAAACACTCCAAATTTTGAAATTTTTTGAGTGCCTACATGATGCCACAAGTAAAGTCGTACGCCCGACTCCTGTGACAGGTGGCTGTCAAAGTGCAATACACTAAAAAATATTTTGTACAGTTACTTAAGTCTGTATATAAGGAGCATGTGAAACATTAAGTGAATTTTGTGTTTGAACTTGGGTCCCATACCCAAGATACTTCATTATGTACCTATAGATGTTCCATCCCAAACATTTTGGATAGGGATACGCAGCCTGTACCTAAATTACTAGTGAGGTGGAACATTTTCCACCTAACATGGCACATCTCTTCTGTCTGAGTTGCCTTTCTCTTATCTTTTGTTCATTTTAATTTTTATTTCTTTTGGTGCTGGGGATTGAACTCAGGGCCTCATGCATGCTGAGCACACTCTCTGCTACTGTTAGGATCCCAACCCCTTTGTTTATTTTGAATTGAAATGTCCCCCAGGATGATATCTGTAATTCCAGTGACTATGGCAGTTGAAGCAGGAGGATTACAAGTTCAAGACCAGCCTTAGCAATTTAGTGAGACCCTCAGCAACTTAGTAAGACCCTGTCTCAAAATAAAAAATAAAAGGTCTGGGGATGTAGCTCAGTGGTAAAGTACCCTTGGCTAAATCCTCAGTTACATTTTTTTTTTTTTTTTTTAATGTCTATCTTTTCCCCTGTGATCTATAAAGCTCTTTCTTACTTCCTGGGTCTTCTCTTCCCCTTGGTAATGTTTTTCTTACCTCTAGTTCTGAAACTTCTGATCGTGAAGTTAGAGAGAACTGTTTGGTCTGGGGGCAGGGGGTGGGGTGAGACATTCCCCCGTGTTGGATATTATAGAGTTAAGCCCAGTTCTGCCATGTGCTGGCTGTGTGACTCAGCTGGGTTTCCTTACCCACAGACTGCAGGCCAGCTTGCCCGGAAGGCTGAGCATAGCCGCAGTGAGGGTTGTGAAAGCCCCACAGGGAAGTCAGAGGGGAATGCAAAAAATGCAAGGCTTATTAAGTGAACACTTGTCCAGGCTGTGTTTTTGCATCAGCATCTGCTATTCTAAGTAGCAACTTAGATCAGGATGTCTTGTGGTGTTGTGCCTCACTTCCTGCAGAACTTGGTAGAAGCACTGGAAAACACAGCTATGAAGGGGTCTCAGCTTTCCTGGGGAAATGGCGGGCTACACTGGTTTTCAAGATGACTTGTGTGCACAAGTCAGGTCTTGCACTTTGACCTCTTCCGTTTAATGAACCATCACATCGTCCCACATGTGCATTTTTGCAGGCCAGCATGCCCATGAGACTGTCCTGGGTTCAACACCCAGCTCCATCAAGCCTGGGCTGTCTTTGCAAAGTGTGGAGGAAGTTAGGGTCCGACTTCAGCGCCACACAGCCTGGGTGCTCTTCCACCTTTGTCATTCCTTGCTTGTTTGACCCAAGGCAGGGGAACTTCCATTTTCCCATTTGTAATTTGGGGCTAGCAGTAATGCCTGCCCCAAATTATTGGGAGAATTAAACAAAGTACTGGATATAAAACAGTGAACATTCAGCAAACGTGAACCACCATTTATCAGGACAAGGGATTACAGTTACTTTTGTAGAAGTTTTAAAATGAAATTAATTTACTTCAAAAATGTCATAAGCCAGGTATGGTGGTGCAGCCCTATAATCCCAGTGATTCCATAGGCTGAGGCAGGAGGATTGTAAGGTCAAAGCCAGCCTGGGCAATTTAGTGGGATCGTTTCTCCAAATAAAAAATAAAAAGGATTGGGGATGTAGCTCAGTGGTAAGCACCTCTGGGTTCAGTTCCTAGTACCACACACACACACACAAAACACCCCCCCACGCCCCCCCTCCCCCCCCAATACCAGCTCACACACACCAAAGTTATTTTAGAGAGTTAGGTCTGATAGTAGCACCTATAGTCCTGCGTACTTGGGAAGCTGGGAGAAAAAAATCCATATTTGAAGTATGGTTTCTATTGCATGACTATTGCTTTTGCACCGTGGTAAATTGGAGAATCATAAGTGGAGCCATTATGAGTTGGGAACCATCTCTACTTTCCAGGCAGCGGGGAATTTGGCAGGAGATAACTAGGCATAAAGACTTTGTGAGAAGTTCTGCCCTTGGCTAGGTGTGCCAAGCCATGTGGGATTAGGAGTTGCTAGAACGCAGTCCTCTGAGGTTTTCCTTCCACCATGGTACTGCTGGGTTCCATCTCAGGCCGGTTTTCTCCCAAGTTAAAGTCACTCATGCAAATTGTGGCATTGTAAAGCCTTCCCAATAGAAGGATGTGAAATTGTTTGATGTGTCCCTTCTCTGCCTTCCTGCTTGTGAAATGTTCCTAGGTTGCAGGATAAATGAGAGGCTGTAGGAACTTTGTGTTTTCTTTCTTAGTCTTTTAAGACATGAAGGGCATCTGAAAGGCTGAGCTGAGAGCTACATGGCACCTCATCAATAATTCAGGCACTGCAGAGGCTGAGGTGGCATCTTCCTTGTGCAGTTGGCTGGTGAAGGAGAGCCTCACCCCAGGGATGGCTCTATCATACTTCCTTCATTCCTCAAGCCGTCACCCTGCCACTTGCAGCCTCTTACGCCCAAAGTCTTGTCCCCTGGCCCATTCCCTCTCCACCTTTGCCTTGAGCTTGACCCTGGCTGGGCTGGATGCGGGTGGACAGCTAATGGGGCCCTTTCCCACCAGCTGTAAGGCTTGCTTTTGGGAGCCCCAGCCTGTGCAGTGTGCTGCTGTGAACTAGTTCTCTGCTCAGGGGCTGGTGAGGCAGACTGCCCATGCCCGGGGGTTTGTGAGGTGAGCAGTGGGCTCACACTCTGTAGCAGTGACACATTAGGGCATCTTGCAAGTGTGATTCCACTGTCCTCAGGAAGAAGGGGTATGGGTGAGAGGAAGTGACCTTTCGCGTCTGGTATTTCCCCTTCTCTTCCCTCTTCTGCTTTTGTATACCTAAAATATGTGAATTAAATGAAAACCTCCAGCTGCTGTTACTGTCTCAGGTCACCCAAACAGATGCCCATCTGGTCGAGCCATCTTTCTTGGTTTTTTCATCAGATGTGGATATCTGGGGACTAACACCAGCCAATCTGAAGACTGAATGCTAGAGCAGTTTGGATAAGCCTTAGTGTGGATGGTCAGCTGTCAGAGGTTGGGATCCTGTGCTCCAGTGGCTTTTCCAGACTCCTCAGGGTTTTTTCTCTTGATCATGAATCTTGTCACACTTAAGCATTTGGGAAATTTAAGACAGATGTTAAAATCTTGTTTGCTCCAAATGCCATAACTCCCCCCGCCCCGGAATCAATTAACTTGGAAACCTCTTTCTTGCTTACCACGGAATCTTTAAAAACAAAAAACAAAAACCCTCAACCCTGGAAATATATTTTAGATTAATGACTCTCATTGCTGGTGGGAAGGGCAACTTTGTCCTCTAAGATGAAGACCTCTGGGGTCTGTGAGTCAGTGGTAGGTGATAGGCCATCTGCACCTGGCCACCATCATTTTTTCTGACATTATAACTGACTGTCGTCTCCTTTCTGCTGGTTTTACTGCTCTGAGGAGATATGTTCTGGAAGCGTGCCAGAGTTTTAAACTCAGGAGGTCACACAGAATGCAATGACTGGACACTGTTTTTTTTTAATAAGGTCCTGAGAAGCTAGGGGTAACAGTCACCCTTGGTCCTTTCTGCACCACTTCCTAGGGACAGTGTCAGACAAGGCTTTTGGGCTTTGAGGGAGGGAACTAGTCAGGGGGCCACTTTTCTGAGTAGCTGGAACTAAGGCATGTGCCACTTTATCTTTGCTTTGTCTTTGCTTAAGTGTTTGCTCCTTGGCCTCTGGCTTTTCCATATTGTTGTAGTTTTTTTCTGCTTTTTCAGGATTTTCCCTTTTCCTTTTTTGAAGGTGTTAGAGATGGAACCCAGGGCCTCCTGCATGCTAGGAAGTGCTACCCCAGCCCTGCTTTTCGCTTTGACTTTCCTCTCTATTTGCAGATCTTCACGCTCTTTTCCTCCTATTTTCATTCTCGGTATTTTTCTCTGCATTTTCTTTCTCCTCTTCCTCCCCCTCCCCCCCCTCCTCCTCCTCCCCCTCCTCCCCTCCTCCTCCTCCCCCTCCTCCCCTCCCCCTCCTCCCCCTCCCCCCTCCTCCCCTCCCTCCCCACTCCTCCTCTGCGCCCCCCCCCCCCCCCCCGCCAGGGATTGAGCCCAGGGGCTCCCTATCACTGAGCTACATCCCCAGCTGTCTATTTTTTATTTTGAGACAGGGTCTCACTAAGTTGTCCAAGCTGGCCTCAGACTTGCACTCCTCCTGCCTCAGCCTCTGGGCTGCTGGGATTATAGGTGGGTGCCACTGCTCCCAGCCTGTACTTTCACTTCTTTGTCTGCTCACAGGTGTTGGCGTCCCCCAGAGGAGCTGACTGTATTCTGGGCATTATTTTTAACCCGAAATGACCTTTTTCAGCATCACAATTGCAAGTGACGGGTGCGTATTAGTTCAAAGCCAGTAATCATCACTGGAAGCAACCCTCCTCCCCTGGTTTTCTTCGTTATAGAAATTGGATAATAGCGTTCAGGAAATTTTTTTTTTTAATATTTATTTTTCAGTTGTAGATAGACACAATATCTTGATTTTTTTTTTTTTTTTAATGTGGTGCTGAGGACCAAACCCAGTGCCTCACACATGCTAGGCGAGCACTCTGCCACTGAGCCCAACCCAGCCCTTCTTTAGGAAGTTTTGAGAAATACTGTGATCCCACTTCGCAGACAATGCTCCTTCTACCTGTACACTGAGGAAGAAGTTTCTAGCACATGAACTCTGGGGACACATTCAACCCACAGTGCTCAGTAACTCACACCAATACTTGGGAGCCTTTCGCAGCCAACATTTTAGTGACTCCTAATTCCCTAGCAGGCACTCTTCCTCAGATGTCGCCTTCTCCCCATTGAGGGATGGCCTGTTGAGGTCAGCTGAGAGGTGGTGGACTTGGGAGCTGTGTGGACTTGGCCACTGGCCAGGATGGATCCAGGCATGCTGTACATGGCCTTGCTTAGCCGGATGACCCTCAGTGAGGCGGTTACTTCTCTGAACAGCAGTCTCAGGAACCTGGGGGGCTGGAGTGTGGACTGCCTTCAGTGCCAAGCTGAGTACTTTGAGTTTCCTGCCTACTGTAGTGCGAGGGATCACTGACCAGCTCTCTTCTTGTGGGTGCTTATCAGTGTGTTTTTCTATGCTGTCACTCAGGTAGCTGATAGAGGACGGACAGGATAGGTTAGGACAAGACCCAAGGCAGGGAAAACCAGTTGGCAACCTTCATGCCTGGTAAGTCATGATCACGTGCAGAAATTCCTGTTCTGCTTTTGGAGCCAGACAACAATGTATTTTGGTAATGACGTAATTGCTATCAAGGTTGAGAGTAAACTTAATGGTACACACTTGAGTCCAGTTGTTCTAGGCCAGCCTGAACAATACAGTAAGACCTCATCTCCAAAAAGAAAGAAAAAAGAAAAGAAAGAAAGAAAACTGAGGTGGAGGTGAGGGGTGACAATTTTTGTTCCAGTGTGTCCACTTTTGACCAATATCTGTGGTTTTGTTTACAGATTCCCACTGGAAATCCATTATATGAATCTTATTATAAGCAGGTAAGTTTAGCCGATGTCTCTTTATTGATTGGTTGACTGGTGCCAGGGTGGAACCCAGGGCTCTGCTCATGCTGAGCACACGCTCTTCCACTGAGCCACACCCCAGTCAACTAATGTCTTTTTGGTGAATCAGAGAGTGATAGAACTGAAGCACAATCCCAAATTGATGCCCCACTGACGGGCCTTTTTGTCCTTTTCTGTTCTCTGAATTGTTGTGGTGACTTGCTGCTTACTTGTTGCCCATTTGCTACAGAGTCACCTTCACTCTTGGTCTCCCACTTCAGGTGGATCCAGCGTACACAGGGAGAGTTGGGGCGAGCGAGGCTGCGCTTTTTCTAAAGAAGTCGGGACTCTCAGACATCATCCTTGGGAAGGTAGGTGAAGATGAATAGTGATTTCTGTGGCTGCTCAGGGTCCCCTGATAGATAGAGGCCATTTACCCAGATCTCTGTCCCTGGGGCCCCGCCTCCTGGGCAGTGGCCTGGTTAGTGTGAGCCTCTGGCACTGAAACTGCTGGATCCAAATGTCTAGACAGCAGCCACCATCTCTACTTAGGTAGTAGACAGAGACCTGGGCACTTTTGGGGTCTTGATAGCTTGTGAGTTTATGTTGGGGTGAAATGATGTGATAAGCATTACTGGCTTTGAGGTTGAGTGGACCCCAGTTTCTCCAGGCCCTGCCACCAACTGGCTGTGTGCTCATGGGCAGAGGTTGCCTCTCCTGCAGTGCCAGGCATGGTCACCCCCACCTTGCAAGGCTATTGGTTTGGAAGGCCTACAGCAGACGGGTGGTGGTGGCTCTCGTTTCTGTTTACACATGCCATGATCAGCCAGTCACACTCATGGACGTTTTTGTATTTCCACAGATTTGGGACTTGGCCGACCCAGAAGGTAAAGGGTTCTTGGACAAACAGGTATATACACGTTCACTCAGAGCAAGGGGAGGGACTGGGCCAGTGCCCCCTAGGCTGGGTGACCTCCAACCTTCCTTCCATGGACACTTCTGCACTGTCAAGGGTTGTTAGACCCAAGCACAGCTAGCAAAGTTAAAGTGGGAAGTTTTCCCTTTGAAAGGAAGGTCTTCTAAGGCTGGGCTCAGTGGCAGAGTGCTTGCCTAGCATGTGTGAGGCCCTGGGTTCGATCCTCAGCACCACATAAAAATAAATAAAAATAAAGGCAGTGTGTCCATCTACAACTACAAAAAAAAAAAAAAAAAAAAACTGAAAAAAAGAAAGGAAGGTCTTCTAAATACTTGGTGCCATCTCTCTTGGTCAGATATCTTTTAATGTTTTGTGACCTTATCAGTGATTAAAATATTTTTAAGACTCTTGGGGCTGGGGTTGTGGCTCGGTGGCAAAGCACTTGCCTAGCATGTATGAGGCACTGGGTTTTATCCTCAGCACCATATATAAGTAAATAAAGAATAAAGGTATATCAACAACTAAAAAATATTAAAAAAAAAAAAAAAGACCTTTTATTGGGCCGGAGTTGTGGTTCAGTGGTAGAGTGCTAGAAGGCACTGGGTTTGATCCTTAGCATCACATAAAAAAATAAAATAAAGATGTTGTGTCCACCTAAAATAAAAAATATTCTTTTTTTTTTTTTTTTTAAAAAAGACTTTTTATTTTGAAATAACTTTAGATTTTTGTAAAAGTTACAAAAACACTTTGGAGGGTTCCTGTGTATCTTTCACAGCTCTCCCCCAGGGATGGCGTCTCCTGTAACCATGGCATGGCAGTGAAAGCCAGGCAACTGAAGATCGTCAGTGGAGTTCCTCAGCGGTCTTGCTTTGGTCGTGGTTTGTAGTTCTGAGAAGTCTTATCTCACACACAGATTTGTGTAACCACCACCACCAACACCACATCAGGATACAGGACAGTTCTGGCACCCCAAAGACTTCCTAGTGCTGCCCCCTTGGCCGTCACACTGTAACCTCTGGCAAGCACTGGGCTATTCTTCATCACAGTGATTTCATCATTTCATGAATGTTTTATAAATGGAAAAATCCTTTTTTTTTTTTCCCCTTCTCCTTTTTTGTGGTGCTGGGGATTGAACACATACAAATGGGATTTTTCATTATTGTACTTGAATGTAATTTGAAGTGGTTTTAGATGTAAGTTAAGTTAGTTGCCCTTTCTACAAACTGTATTTGAAGGTCCATTGTTGTTGGGTTCCAGGGCCCATGCTCCAGCCCATCTAGAAGACACTCGACCATCACTAGACAAATACCTCTCTGCATGTTATAGGTGCTGAGAATTCTTGTGCAAAAGGAACCTGTCCCCTTCCCTAAGGCAATTCCTTTAAGTTTACTTCTGTCCCCCTTTCTCATCACCCCTCTGTGGCACTGTGCATTATATAAGGGCTTCTGGGGACATCAGCCTGAGAAAGGTAGATCTGTTGCCTCTTTGAAGACACCTTTAGAATAGTCACTGTGTTCGTAGCTTTAAAACAGACCATGTTCTTAGACCAGTTGACCCATTTAAAACAAAAAACAAAAAAGAAGTAGGTAATGCCCAGAAAGGCCACTAAGCCAGTGGTGTGGCTGGTTCTGGGTGAGGTGGTGAGTGGGGAGGGCTGATGACCTAGTTCAGGTCTCAGTCCCGGTGTGTGAGGCGAAGTTCACGTCGGGTCTCTGGGGGTAAGTGCGAGATGCTCATTCAGTAGGGCCAAGGGGACATGGTGAATTGTGAATATAAACTCCTAAGCAACTGGGTCTACTTCCAACTGTTCGTTTTAATATTAATATTTCTTTACTTATTTATTTTTGTGGTGCTGGGGGTGGAACTCAGGGCCTTGCACGTCCTGGGCAAGCATTTCCCCTGAGCGTGTCCCAGCAGCATACACATATTTGATCCCTCATTTGCTGTCTTAAGCATTTTAACTGGTTGCTTCATATGATATAGCAATACCTAAACGCTAGGAGCTCTTTTTTAAAAAAAAAAAAAAATGTTTATTTGAAATTTCATGGTGTTCTGGACACGTGGGTATGGGCCAGTGTTAGCATACGCATTCCGTGGGTCCCCAGGTGAGTCCTTTCAGCTTTGGCACAGTGTTTATTGTGGAAGTCAAATCCCTCTTTCCCTGAAACCTGTTGGTGGAGACAGCTGTTCCCTGCCATCCCTGGCCTTGTGGTGTTGATGCCTCCCCTTTTTTGGGTTCACAGGGTTTCTATGTTGCACTGAGACTGGTGGCCTGTGCACAGAGTGGCCATGAAGTCACCTTGAGCAATCTGAGTCTGAGCATGCCGCCGCCTAAATTCGTGAGTGTCAAAAACCTTCTCATTCATTGTGTCCAGTGCCACCTACGCACGTGTGTACACACATAGCTCCCGCTTCCTCGCACTTTCCTTTTCCTATTGAATGAAATTCACATAATATAAAATTCACTATCTTAAAGTACCCAGTTCTATGATATATAGAACATTCACAGTGTCATCCAGCCGTCACCTTTGTCTAGTTCCAGAGCATTTCTACCATCCCAAAAGGAGACCCATTAGCACTCATTCCCCGCTCCCCTTCCCCCCAGCCCCTGGCAGCCATCCTCTGGTGTCTCTCTCTGGATTCGCCTGCTCTGGTCATTTCTATAAATAGAGCCACACAGCGTGTGGCCTTTTGTGTCTGGCTTCTTTCACGCAGCACAGGTCCGTCTATGCAGGTCAGCGCTCCACTGTTTCCTGTGGCTGAATACTATTCTGTTGTGTGGATGGACCACATTTTGTTTCTTCTTCTGTCCATTGGTGGACATTTGGGTGTTGCCACCTTTTGGCTGTTGTGAATGACGCTGCTGTGAACATTTACCGACAAAGATTTGTTTGAACACCTGTTTTCACTCCTTTTGGATCTCCACCTAGAAGTGGGGCTGCTGGGTCATGGGGTCATTCTGTGCCTGACTTTTTGAGGTCTTCCTCTGTTTTGAAAGCTCTTTGAAATACGGATCCCTTTCAGTCCCCTCTTTCTGCTGAAATTTAATTCTGTGCTAGCCACAAGGGAATGTTTCTGTTTGTCCTCAGCACGACACCAGCAGCCCTCTGATGGTCACGCCGCCTTCTGCAGAGGCCCCCTGGGCTGTGAGGGTAAGTGAACAGGAGTGGCTCCTTGGCTGTCCTTGGCATGGAGTTGCTCTAGCCATTCGTGGTGTTGTTCAAACCATTTAGTAGGACCAGTGTGTCACCTGTTCTGTCTTAGTTCGAGTGGCCACAGGATGTGGGTGAACCTTTTCAAATGAAAATCTTTTTCACTGTCATTGGGAGTTGTCTACCGGGGTAAACAGCTGAGTTTCAGAAGTTGAGCTTGTAAGAGCTGTTAGTGAGGGCTGGGGATGTGGCTCAAGTGGTAGCGCGCTCGCCTGGCATGCGTGCGGCCTGGGTTCGATCCTCAGCACCACATACAAAGATGTTGCGTCCGCCGAAAACTAAAATATAAATATTAAAAAATTCTCTCTCTCTCACTCTCTCATTCTCTCTTTAAAAAAAAAAAAAGAGCCATTAGTGACGGCTGGACATGGTGGTGCGCCTGTATTCCCAGCTGCTTGGGAGGATGAGGCGGGAGGGTCTCTTGCGCCCAGGAGTTCAAGGCCAGTCTGGGCAACATATGGAGACCCCATCTCAATAAAAATAAAAAAATAAGGGTCTGTAGTTACAATCCTTTATTCTTAGATCCCATTCTGTGATTTTGCCTCTTGTGTTAGTTAATATGAATACAAGAGAAAGCTGAGACCTTGCTTGTGTCTACGACCCCAAATGCATCTGGTTTATTTTTGGCCAGTTGTCACCGTGCCACTCTTCCCTTTGAGGCTCTCATTGCTTTCTGATAGCTGCTCTCTCAGCACATAAAATATTATTTTTAAAGACAGGATGTGTACAAGCTCCCACTTCCTCATATCTTCTAGTAAGCACAGAATTTCTCCTAAGGGACATGAGCACGGGGTGAGGACACACACTCCCTCATGTGAGGCTTCCCCCTCCGCTCCTCCTTGAGTTTGGCTTTTGACTTTTTTTTTTTTCTTTTGTGGTGCTGGGGATGGAATCCAGGGTCTCACACATGCTAGGCCAGTGTCCTACCACTGAGCACCACCTCCAGTCCCAAATTTTCTCACCTTCTTCTTGCAATAAATTAAAGATAAACCTCCCCTGTGCCCCAAGCATTTTAGTCCCATTTGTACATGATCAGTTTGTTCCCTTCTTGGAAAGATAATGGAATCGGTTGGGATCAGGGCAGGGACAGGGTAGGAAGAGGTTCGCGTGTCCAAGGAGTCTGAAGTGTCTTCCTCTGTAATCTAGTAAGCACTTGGCCCGCGGTGATAGCGCTTCTGGTGGGTTTTCCTCTCTGGGGAGTCCAGGCTTTGAAAGTGAGCTGCTTTGACACAAGACACAGCGCCCGAGAGATCTCATTCTTTGAAACGTTGCAGCTCTGCTCCCTCATGGGTTATGTTCAGGCTTCTGTGCAAGAGCTGGCAGCTGTAGGGTCCTGGAGGCCTGACAGAGGAGCCAGGGCGGGAGGGACCAGGCGCTGTGACCGGGTGGACTGTTGTAAAGAGTGTACATTCCATTCAAGGTGCAGTGAGCAAATGGATCTAAGGGTCAAGTATTTGTTCCCAACGTGAGCATTCCTGGGCTTCCTGAGCCCCTGAGCCAGCAAGTGTGATGGCTGAGAGAATCCAGACACTGGGGACGGGCACGGAGTGCTGGCTCTCCAAGTGCAGCTGCTAGTGTGCGCCGTGTCTGTGTGTACACTTTCTTCTATTATCGATGGTGCTTTTTTCTTTAAAAGATTTATTTTTCAGTTTATTATTTCTTGCAGTGCTGGGGATTGAACCTAGGGCCTTGTACGTGCAAGTCAAGTGTTCTACCATTGAACCATATCCCCACCCCTAAAAATTTTTTTTTTAATTGTATAATACAGCATAAATTTAATGTCAGATGGCATAAAACCTACACACCTGTAAAAGTACAGCAGTGAAGATGCTTTCATGTTGCTGTGCGGCCATCACCACTGTCCATCTCCTGCACCGTCTCATCTTCCCCAAGTGAAGCTTTGCACCCGTCAGACACCAGTGCCCTCTTCCATCCAGTGCCTTGTAACCACCCTTCTGCTTTTTGTGAATTTCACTAGTCTGTACCTCCAGTGAGAGGAATAAGACAGCGTTGGTCCTATGACTGGCTTCTTTAACTCAGGATCATGTCCTCAGGGTTTGCCCATGTCATATTGTCTCAGAATGTCACTGTAGGGTGTCGGTGGACACTTGTTAAGGGTGGGTTCTTGGTGGCCCTGTAGCTCCTGCATGTGGTCAGAATGAGAGGGGAGCAGGCTGCTTTCCCTTGTTCCACTTCATGGGGCCTTTATTTCCCTCAAGAGAGGAGACTAGAGTTCAGTGTTCAGACCCTTCTTGCCAGCAGTCCCTTCTGTGCTGCCTGCATTTTAACTTTTATTTTTCTCAGGGTGCTGGGGATGGAACCCACAGCTCCCCACGTGCTAGGCAAGAAGAACCCGACCATGAAGCTGCATCCCCAGCCCGATGCTTGACTGTTAGAGAGAACTCCTGTGTTTACAGTTGAAGTTGATCATTATTTGCTCAGAAACTAAAATCTGTTTGTTTTTGTCCTTTCTGGCGTGGGGGCTCCTTACAGGTGGGTGGGAGGCTCGTCTTTTTCTCCCTGCAAAGGCACCACCCCATGTGCAGGCGCCCTCATGTGTGCTCAGGCAGCCCCTGGGGCAGAGCAAGATCCTGGCCAGCTGCTCTGTCCTGTTTACATTGCCCCTGGGCCCCAGGTTGCCAGAGAGCTGTTTCTATTAAGGCCTGAATTCACTTTGGACCCCCGAGGGGCCCAGTATGCACTAAGATCCTAGAGCACCGTTAGCTAAGGGCCATGGTGGGTCCATGACCATTTTCGTTCGGCCTTGGGTCAGAGTTGGATTGGGATACACAGGCACCTTCATGGACTCTCGTGGTTTATTTCTTTCCAACCAGGTGGAGGAAAAGGCGAAGTTTGATGGCATTTTTGAAAGCCTGTTACCCGTCAATGGTTTGCTGTCTGGAGACAAGGTCAAGCCAGTCCTCATGAACTCAAAGCTACCTCTTGATGTCCTGGGCAGGGTAAGTGGGCACGGGTTGGTTTTCCACATTCTTCACTGCTGCTGTCTTGGTTGTCACCATTCTCCCTCGCTTGGGTACTTGCAGCTCTTCTGTGTACCATCGGGAGCTGACTGTGGATGGAGAACCACACTTGGGCTGGCTCAGGGCCTGTCACAGGTGCACCTAGCTCATGAGGAAGATGATGGAATCCTCCCATTTCATGGATGGGGAGGCAGGCTTAGAAGTGAAATTGCTGCCTACAGGGCAGGCATAGAGCTGGGCCTCTGCCCAGTGCTGCCCCCTTTCCATTGTGCTGTGTGGGCATGTTCACCTTTTTTTTTTTTTTTTGTGGTGCTGGGGCTTGAACCCAGGGCCTTGTACATGTGATGCAAGCACTCTACCAGCTGAGCTATATCCCCAGCCCCCATCTTTTCTATTTTTTATTACTTTTTTTTACCTGTCAAGCTTAAGGTTAATGTACTTTCTTTCTTTTTTAATATTTTTTATAATAGACAGACACAATACCTTTATTTTTATGTGGTGCTGAGGATCGAACCCAGTGCTCACACATGCTAGGCAAGTACTATAGCTCCAGCCCAAGGTAAAGGTACTTTCAACTCTTGCAAATTTAGGAAAAATTTTAGACCTTCCTTTTTTTTAAAAAAAGGCTCACTTTTGGACTAGGGTTGTAGCTCAGTGGTAGAGTGCTTGCCTTGCACGCATGAATCCCTGGGTTTGAACCTCAGAACCACATTAAAAAAATAAATAAAAATAAAAGATATTTTTAAAAAATTTATTTAAAAAAAGGCTCATTTTTGGTCCTATTTAATACACATTTTGGGGGGGATATGGTTTCCTATTCCAGGATGGTTTCCCTCTAACAAGATTAGAGTTGTAACCTGTGGGTTTTCTCTGTGCACAAAACTTGGTTCTCTGGACTCAGAAAAGATCACTGTTAGTGTTGTCGTCTCTCTGAATGGGATCTCTGCAGTGGGGTGGGGGAGGTTCAGACCCAGGGTAGAGAGGCCCATGTAGGTCCTGCTGCGCCAGCCCATCCTAGGTGTGCCTCCTCTGGGTCTCGCTCCCGACCTTCAGCAGAGCTGTGGGGAACGGCTCCCCCGAATTACCTAAAAACACATACAGTCTCCAAAGCAGGTTTGTAGGCACCAGCCCAGCTTGGGTAGAACCTTTGTTGATACTTTATTTTGAAGTAGGACAGCCAGGGGAGGGGAGGATGAAGGGAGCCCTTCATCCTCACATTGGCCATGGTGTGGATGTGCAGGGCCTTGGTGTAGTGGCCTGTTCTGACATGGTGTGTGCCTTTATCTGGCAGTCCTTGCAGAATACCCAACTATGGAATGTTAATTCCAACTACTGCATTCGTCCCTGCTTTGAGCCCATCCCCATGTCATCATCCCTGCTTTGTGCCTGTCCCCATGCCATCTGGGTCTGATGCAGCCGTCTGTACACTCGCCCTGTGTGCTCGAGTTCACCCGTGCACCTGCGCGTGCATTCTCCTGTGGAATATGTGTTCATCTCTGTGTCTGTATTCGTGCTCTGTATGCCCAGGCGTTCGAGTGACCATGCACTTGTGCATCTATGTCTGCACGCTTGCATTCCTGCACTTGCTCATTCAGGTATCCACATGCATCGCTTCATTTAATGAGCATTTTTCAGAGCTTGCTCTGGGCCAAACCTTGTACTGACCACTGGGAAGGTGGGAATGAAATGAGAGCCAAGGAGGCCAAATAAATCCACAAAAGAAAGGTTAAATTATTAAAAAATAATAATAATAAAAATAGAAGATCCTAACAACTGAGGGCTTAGGACGCGCGGGCCCTGAGCTGGTGCTCTGTGGAGGAACTCATTGAACACTTGCAGCTGCCCTGTTATGGATGGTGGTGCCTCATTTTCCAGATAAGGAAACTGACCTTCAGGGTGATTGATAATCGCCCCCAGTCACACAGCAGCAAGGTGTGAAGAGGGGATGAAGTACTGTAGTGGGCAGGGTAGGGCAGAGTGAGAAGTATGTCCCAGAGGCCTGCCCTCTCCAGTGGCCCTGCACTGTGCCTGCTGCAGCGGGGCTCCCTGAGGGGAGTGGTGGAGGGGAGGCCTGACTTGCTGAGCAGGGGGCAGGGGAGAGGTCTCTGCAAAGAGGTGCCCTAAGATAGCTCCTCTGGGCAAGGGGACTCAGGCAGACAAGGAGTCAAACAGTCAGGACACATGATAGCTTGGGTGAAGGCACAGAGGCCGGAGGCCGCATGACATACTGGCAAGGGATTGGGTTCTCACTGGGCAGTTCTTCCCTTATGGACATTAGGTAAGCTTTGGAGACTTTCTGGTTGTCACACCTGAGTCCAGTGCTTTTGGTCTTGTGGGGATAGAAGCCAAGGATGCTGCCCAGTAGTGCACAAGACTGTCCCCTCCTCAGAGAATGACCCAGCTGCAAAAGTCAGTAGTGCCAGTGTGGGGAATCCCTGGTCTAAGGGGAGAATTGTGGAGCCAGCGAGGCCTACTCAAGTCCTGGCTGTACAACCCAGTCCCCAGAGGTCAAGATGGGGTTGGTCAGAGACGGACAGCAGCTAGGTTGAGAGAGACGACTGTGGGAGGAGGAGCAAGGATGGATGTTATTAGCAGGCAGGGCCGGGTGTATGTTCTGCTTAAGACTGGAGGCTCGGCCTCCATGGAATTGGAGAGACCTGTGCCGAGTGTGCAGCAGTAGAAGTGGAGAGGAGGAGTGGATTGAGAGCCTCTGTGGACTGAAGTCCCCATGACTGAGCAAAGGTGAGGGGTATGCTGACCCATGAAGCAACATGGGTGGACCCTGGGAGTCCACTTTGCTTCAGGCCCATTGCTGCCTGGGTTAGGCATGTGTACAGGTCCTGGAGGGCTGACTTGGCCCAGAAAGGCAACACCTTAATTGTAGCCTTAGACACATTCTGGAACCCAGGCCTGTCCACTGTCTTCAGGGGCCAAGTGGCTTGGCACTCTCCTTAGCTTCTGTCTCACCATTTAGCCTTGAGGAGAGGAAACGAGACCCCATAGCTACACTAATCTAGTGCCCACAGCCTGCCCAGCCATGCACTCGGTGGGAGGGGGCTGGGTTGGTGGGAGTGTGCAGGGCTTGTGTTTAGGGCCATAGAGTGTCAGAGACATCTTTTCCATCTAAGGTTTCTTTGTAAATCAGTCAAAAAAAAAAAAAATCAGGGCTGGGGTTGTGGCTCAGAGGTAGAGCACGCCTCTAGCATGCGTGAAGCACTGGGTTCAATCCTCAGCACCATATAAAATAAAGACATTGTGTCCACCTATAACTAAAAAATAAATATCTAAAAAAAAAAATCAGATTTGTATAACTTTAGCTGGACATGGTAGCGCACACCTACAATCCCAACCACTTGGGAGGCTGAGGTGGGAAGATCACAAGTACAAGGCCAGTTTCAGCAACTTAGTGAGTCCCTGTCCCAAAATAAAAAGGGCTGGGGATGTGGCTTAATGGTTAAGCACTCCTGGGTTCAATCCCCAGTATCAAAAAGTGAAATAGTCTAGCCTTGGACATGACTGCATCATGAGGCTTGTCAACAAAATGAACACGGTGCAGAAAGGATCTGGGAATGAGTAGTGCCTCATCCGGTGATGGCTTTTCAGAGCCACAGACTGGGTCTTGGATACATTGATGGCCTCGTCCTCACCCGTGAGCTCTGTGGATTCAGAATCTGAGTTCGGGTGGGCAGGGCTTGCTGTCACCCAGGACCTTTATCTCCATGTAACCTTCACTGATCTGTCCCCTGCAGGTGTGGGATCTCAGTGACATTGACAAGGATGGACAGCTGGACCGAGATGAGTTTGCTGTGGTAGGCCCCTACTGTGTCCCTTTCCCACACTGCTGAGGAAGAACATGTGCAGCTCACGTGGGGGTTTCTGGATTTGATTTTCTTTAATTAAAAAAAAAAAAGTGTTTATTTTGCCATAATTCCTGATACATAGAAAAGTTGCAGTAATACAGAGAAACTTCCTTGTCTTCACCCCCATTCTCCAGTGTTACTAGTTTACCATGTTTGTTTTATGTTTCTCCTCCCTCCCATGTATGTCTTATTTAGCTTGTCTAGTTTATTACTGTTTTACTGGAGGTAAAGTTGCAACATGAGCTTTGGAGAAACACATGGAACCATAGCCACTGCCACCACCCTCCTCCTCCTCCTCCTCCTCCTCCTCCTCCTCCTCCTCCTCCTCCTCCTCCTCCTCCCCTCCTCCTCCTCCCCCCTCCTCTTCTCCTTCTCTCTCCTCCTCCTCTCTCCTCCTCTCTTCCCCTCTCCCTCTTCCTCCTCCTCCTCCTCTTTCTCCTCTTCTTCCTCTTCCTTTTCCTCTACCTCCTTCCTTCACATCTTTGGCCTTTTTCTGTAATCATGGGATTTATTCACTTATCTCATTTCATTAAATCTCAAAAAGTAGTTCCTTGTAGTTAAGGATGATGCTTTAATAGATAGTAATTAAGTCCTACGAAACCAAAAACAAAACAAAACAACACTGTGGATTATCTGGGAGTTCCTAAGTAGTAGAAAAACTGAAATACAATACAGGTTGAGGATTCCTTATCCCACGTGTTTGGGACCAGATGTGTTTAAATTTTTTGTTTGTTTGTTTTTTTCAGATTTTGGAATTTTTGCATATACATAATGAGATATCTTGGGGATGGGGTCTGGGTCCAAATGCAGATTTCATCTGTTTCATATGTACCTTATACATAGCCTAGAGATCTCTTTCTCCTATATTTTTACCATTACTTACCATATGAGGTCAAGTGTGGAGTTTTCTACCTGTGGCATCTTGTCAGTGCACAGAAAACTTCAGATTTTGGAGCATTTAGAGTTTCTGATTTTTTATTAGGAATGTGCAACCTATGTGCCCAATATGCATCTGTTGTCCTAGAGATTTTAGATATTTTTAAAATGTGGTTTTACAGTATGCATCTGAATCGAAGCATGATTATTTTTACTTTCTGTGTGTATAAAACCTTTAAAATTTCACACTTTCAGTTAAATTTAAATCATGGTCCAAGAAAATGATAAACTTCAGCCATTCCCTTTCTAATCCCATACACCTGCCTGAGTGGTGAAGGGACCTGCAGTAGTCCCCCTTACCTAAACTCCAGGTACTTCTGAACTGGATATGCACCATGTTTTTTTCTATATATGAAAAAGTTCAGTTTGTAAATTAGGCATAGTAAGATTAATAACAATAAATTACAACAATATATTGTTATAAAAGTTGCATGAATATGGCCTCTTTTTTTCTGGAATTTTCCATGTAATGTTTTTGGATCACAGGTAACTGAACCCTCAGAATATAAAACTATAGATAAGGGGGAACTGCTGTACATAGAGTCTGGCCTGACTGGATTCGCTTTGTGCTCATTTCAGTCTTGTGCAATTAGACAGATGTTCTGTGAACTTATGTATGGGAAGGTAACTCATCAGAAAAGATTGACTTTTTTTAAAAACTCTGGTCAGCTGGAAAGCATCCTCACAGACTGTCTGCTACATCCCTACAGCCCCTGGAAGGGTGGCCCTTCTCCTGTCCTCTGTAGCCTCCATCCTTCCCCATTGTCTCACTGGTTCTTGTTTGTGCCCACAGGCCATGCACCTAGTATACCGGGCCCTTGAGAAAGAGCCAGTGCCCTCTGTCTTGCCTCCGTCACTCATCCCACCGTCCAAGAGAAAGAAGACGGTGTTCCCCGGTGCCGTACCTGTCCTGCCAGCCAGCCCCCCACCCAAAGATAGCCTTCGCTCCACACCCTCCCATGGCAGCGTCAGCAGCCTGAACAGCACAGGGAGCCTGTCTCCCAAGCACAGCATCAAACAAACACAGGTATGGCTGAGCCCTCTGAGGTTGTGGTCATTCTGAGCAGAATGTACTATTTCTTGGGAGCAAGTGAAATTTATTATTAAATGTTATTGTTATTTGTTTGTTTCTTAGGGGGTTACCAGGGATTGAGCTCAGGGACTCTCGACCGTGAGCCACATCCCCAGCCCTATTTTGTATTTTATTTAGAGACAGGTCTCACTGAGTTGCTTAGTGCCTCACTTTTGTTGAGGATGGCTTTGAACTCGTGATTTTCCTGCCTCAACCTCTTGAGCAAGCTGCTGGGATTACAGGCGTGCGCCACTGTGCCCGGCTGATGAAATTTTTTTTTTTTTTTTTAAATACTGCAGGGATTCAGAATTAACTTTCTTATTCACTTGAACTTCAGTAGTCATCTCTTGGTATCCATGGGGGATTGGTTCCAGGCTCCCCAGAGGATGCTCAAGTTCCCTATTTAATAAATATTAATATTAATACCTTTTCAGATGAGAATCTTTTTCACTGTAATTGGGAGTTGCCTGCTGGAGCGAACAACTGTTTCAAAAGTGGGATTCTTTTTTTTTGTTTTTTGTGTTTTTAGTTGTTGGTGGCCCTTTATTTTATTCATTTATGTGCATGTGGTGCTGTGAATCAAACCCAGTGCCTCACACATGCTAGGCAAGCACTCCACCATGGAGCCACAGCCCAGCTCCAGCAGTGGGATTCTTAAAAGCTGTAGGTGGAGCCAGGCATGGTGGTGCCTGTGCTCCCAGCTACTCGGGAGACTGAGGCAGGAGGATCGGGAGTTTGAGGCCTGCTTGGGCAATGTAGCAAAACCCTGTCTCAAAACAAACCACCCAAAATTAGAGGTTTCTTGTTTTGGCAAATGTAACTGCTCAGTGGGCTCTGAATAGAAGGGTACCTTTGAGATTGTCTGAAACATGCAAAAAAGAGAATGAGTTTAGTCTGGAATCATGTTTCATTTCCAGCCTCATTTGTTCTTTCAAAGAAAAAGTAATGACAAGCAGGTGGCCAGACACCATCCCACACAGCTACAGCATCCGCTAACGACAGTGAGCCGGGGGTAATCAGACAGTGTTTTCTCTTGCTTGTGATGTACTTGTTAAGTATTCAGCTCAGGAGGCTCATTGCCAAGGAGCTGGAAGGATGCAGCATTGTCCCCAGAGATTAATGAGACTTCGGAGAGAGCTGAAGGGGCTCAGTCACGGGGGCTCACCGGCTCTCCTCACTGCCCCAGCTGGTGGAGAGGGAGGGACAGGATGCCGCCGCTGCTGGCTGTTAATGAGCCCAGAGTCCTGATGGCCCATTAGCTCCCCAGCCATGCCTGGGTGCAGGAAGCCACCCATGAAATTGTACGTGAACCAAATTGACGAGGAAGCCATTAGGTAGGAAATCCTGGCATTGGGAACTTCCAGTTGCAGCCTTGCTGGTTTGAGAAAACCCAATGCATGTGGCCTCCTGCTTAGCTCCATCAGAGGTTCTGCATGGCACCAGAGATGGCCGTGACCCATTAAGAACTAAACAGCCTACTTACCCCTACCCCATTCTGTTTTTCATGTAGAAGCTTCTATCGAATCCTTTTGATCTGTTCCATTATAAATAAAGCAAATACGGGCTCCTTTCTTTGTTAGAAGCTGTACCCCTCTGGTCGGCTTAGCCCATTGCTGCCCCAACTCTGAAAACTTAATTTCTGGTCTCTTGGGTTTATTTTTTGGTACCCTTTTCTTTGCTTTTATTTCTCAGCCAGCCCATTCCTCTGACGGGCACCCTTTCCCTTGCTCACACAGAACGTGAGCGAGACCCCGGTGCATCCTGAGTGTCTTGAGGTTGCCACAGGGAACATGGATGATAAGCAAGTCAGTGGCCCAAGGAAGGCCCAACAGCCTTGAGAAAGCAGGGCAGGGCCCAGCCTGGGAGTGCTAGGGGCAGGGAGAAAGTGATCCTGTGGATGAGTCAGCTGGAAGGCCACCAACGAGGTGACGGCAGAGCTGAACCTGACAGGAAGCCATCAGAGGACCAGCCTGTCTGAAGCTCTGAGTTGGGAGCACCTATTGTGTTCTAGAAACAGGTGAAGGCAGGAGTCGGGTGAGCCAGCGCAGGGACGGGGGGTCGGAGTGAGGTTGAGGGGGCCATTTAGCACTTGCGTGAAGTGTTTTCCAACACAGCCTAGCACCTTGCATCTGCAGAATTCCTTCCAAGAGTTCTTGCTAAGTATACATTTTGTCTTCCTGGCCAGGAAGCAAGTGGAGCTGAACTCACCTGCTGGCCCAGGCAAACCAGCCTCCCTGGTCACCCCACAGTTGTCCCCAGGTCATGGGGGCGTGCTGCCAACCCCAGCTGGACCCATTTTACCAGTGGCCTCTGTGTGGGTAGGTGGGGAGGGTACCTCTCCTCCTGCAAGGACAGGGGCAACTGGTGGAATCACAGTCAGTAAAATGGACATTTCCAGGGACCCCCCAATTGACATATGCCCCCCTTCTCATCCTCCGGCCCATGACTCTGTCCGGAGTACCCCAGGGGCTTCCCAGCTCTGCCCTCTGACCAGGTTGGGGCAAAATTTCTTTCATTCATCAGGGACTGTTCTCCTTTGTTTAGGTTCTGTCACTGTTGAACCAGCTTGAAATCCCTGCTTTTTCTAGGGACACACAGCTTCAAGGAGAAGGCTGTCCCATGTTGTTGGGTTTGTAACCACATTGGCATCAGAGTCTTGCCACTGGTGTGCCCCAAGGCCCCAGAAGGCAGGCAACAAGTTCATTTTGTTGGTACAGCAAATACTGGGACTCTTGCCATCCCAGAGTTGTAATTTCTTAGGACCTGTGGGACATCCACTGTCAATATAGCCTGTCGGTCTCATCGTCACCTCTGGGGGATCCCTGGCTTCTGAGATGAGTTTGCTCTAGCCACTTAACATAAGGCAGCATCTTAGTACACTTCCTGTTGTTGTAACTGAATCCTACACACTGAGCGGTTAAAAGAAGTTTATTTGGCACACAGAATAAAGATGGAGCCTGAGAAGGCCATCATGAGGGTGCACGGTAGCACGGGAGGGCATTACTTGGTGAGGCAGAACAAGCCTGCTAGAGAGAACTCACTTTTATAGCAAAGCCACTCCCAAGAGAACCCAGTAATCCCTTAATCCACGAATGTGTCTGTCCATTTGTGTGGTCATCCTTTCCCGTGGCTGTGATAGAATACCTGAGATAATCGACTTTTAAAGGGGTTTTAGTTTGGCTCACAGTTTCAGAGAATTCAGTTTATGGCTCTTAAACACATCAGTCTTTTTTTTTTTTTTTAGAGAGAGAGATAATTTTTTTTTTTTTTAATGTTTATTTTAGTTCTCGGCGGACACAACATCTTTGTATGTGGTGCTGAGGATCGAACCCGGGCCGCACGCATGCCAGGCGAGCGCGCTACCGCTTGAGCCACATCCCCAGCCCAACACATCAGTCTTTGAGGGGCGTTGGAGATCCAAATTATAGCACCTTTCATGAGAGCAGATCCCTTACTACCCAGTCACCTCTGGTCCCACCTCTCAACACAGTAGCACTGGGAACCAAGTCCCCAGCATGGTGTTCTGGAACACGTTTAAACCATAGCCAGCCCTTTTGTCACTAAGTTTCTTTTACATACAGGTTGGTTGGTTGTGGTTGATTGGTTGGTTTGGTGGAGATTGAACCCTGGGGTGTTATACCACTGAGCTGCATCCTAGCCCCTTTTTTATGAATTTCGAGACAGGGTCTTGCTAAGTTGCTGAGGCTGGCCTGGAACTTGCAGTCCTCCTGCCTCAGCCTCCCAGGTCTCTGGGATTACAGATGTGTGTCACCATGCCCGTATTATGTGCATCTTCACAGCCACCCCAACTGCTCCACAACAGACCCAAGGCGGCATCCACAATTTACCTGGTAAAATGCCCCAAGTACAACCTCAGTCTGTTTTACCATCTGAACTTTCACTGTTTAAATCAGGTCCATAGATTTTGATAGTTTTTGGTAAATTCCTTCCTATTAAATTATTCTACCCTCTACCTGAAACCCCAGGACTGAAGCCATCGGGGTAACATGGTGTGCTTTGCTTCCTGAGCTTGCTCTCGAAAGCATGGTGGTAGAGTTGGATGGTGAGGGTCCTGTTCGTAAGAGGATGAGCTCAGCCTTGGTTCCCAGTGTCGGATACAAAGTCCTTTCCTTCTCCTCCGTGGTACTTCCTAACATCCTTGGGTTGTCAACGCACTTTGAGAACCCCCCTCTTGTTTTTAGTGGGATGTGTATTTGTTTGTATGTATTTATTTTCATGAACAGGTATTCAGTGTGATATTTACGTACAGCGCGCACTGATCAAATCCAACCACCCTTTCCCACCCTCCTGTTTCCTCACTACCCAGTCACCTCTGGTGAACTTGAGCAGTTGGCATGAGAGGCCCCACCTCTCAACACGGTAGCACTGGGAGCCACGTCCCCGGCATGGTGTTCTGGAACACATTAAACCTGCTGCTGTTTCCTGCAGCCGAGGAGTCACTGTTCTGTTTTCACGCTGATTTTTGTTAGCTTTTGCATCCTCTCAACCAAAAGAAGCAGCTCTGACTGGTGGCTCAGGCATTGGCTGGCAGTTTCTTCTAAGAACCAAGCGCTGGGCACCTTTCTGATCTGTCCCTACAGCAGCAGTGTGTCCTTTAGCCTGATTTCCAGTCCTTTTTCTCCTCACCTGGACAGTCTGGTGGGGTGCTGGTTCTCATTGCTGTTGCCGTATAACTGAAGGGCAGTTGGTAGAGGGTTTGCCTCCGTGGGGCCGGGCTGGAACCCAGAGCCCCATAGGCTGAGGCATCATGCGCTCTTCGTGGGCCAGCCTCCAGCCCAGGTATCAACTGCAGCCAGCCTCTCCTTCTCTGTGGGTTCTGCATTCAACAACCACAATCAAAAATAGTCAGAGGGCTGGGGAAGTAGCTCAGTTGGTAGAGGGCCTGCCTCGCATGCAAAGGCCCTGGGTTCATCCCCAGCACCATCAAAAAAAAAAAAAAAAGAAAAAAATTTTTCAGAAAAAGAAAAATTGTGTCTAACTGAGCAAGCACAGACTTTGGTTTTCTTCCACTGTTTCCTAAAACGTGCAGCATGATGATTTTTGTGAGGTGCCACTTACATAGTATTGAGTGTGGCTTTGAACTTGTGGAAGAAGTGTGAGGTTACACCAGGATGTTGTGCCGTTGTGTATGGGAGACTGAGCAGCTGCAGGTTGTGTGTCCTTGGTTCTGAGCCAGGCCTCCTCAGGTACAGAGGGATGACCATTTTTTTTTTTTTTTTAAATAAACTAGATGAGGCAAATGTTTCTAAAATCAAGGGCAGAGATGCTGTGAGCCCGACATAAAAAGATGGTCTAAGGTGTGAGGTGACATGTCTGTGGGAGGAGCCTGCTTCCAAGTGCGCTTCCTGAGGGCCCTGGAAGCCTCAGTTGGGAGGTTGGCCCTGGTGGAAGCCCCGTGGCAGTTAATTTTCTTAAGCAGAACTTGAGCAGGTGGCATGAGAGGCCCCACGTGCAGCAGGGCTCAGCCCCAGGGCTGTCATCTGTCTTCCAGAACAGACCTCTGAGACAGCACAGGTGCTGGGGTCCTGGTGTTCGGCCCCCGTGCTTGTCTGGGGCCCAGCGTCTCCTCACCACCCCATGGTTCCCCGAGTACCTGCCTGTCCTGCACATACGCCTCGTGACCTGTCAGTGACATGTGTGCTGATACCTGAGCAGGGGGAAGTCATCTTTGTCATCTTGGAGTGGGGTCAGGGACAAAGAAGGATGGTGTGCCAAAGCCTGGGCCGGGCACTGCCAGCTCCTGGAGACACTTTCGCAGGCAGAGAAGCCAAAAGACCAGCGAGGTGGTGTGGGGCCCAGGCAGGTTCTTGAGAGATGGTCCTTCTACACTGGGTGCTCAGGAGGGTCTTCTGTGGCCTGCCTTGAGTTCCTCCTGAAGAAGGTTGCCAGCTTCTCTTGCCACCCAAGTGGCAGGGGTGAGGACTCAAAGCAGATGAGCCCTCTGGGTCTTTACCTCCTTTCAGGTGTCAAGAGAGCAAGGGGCTGGGCAGACGGAGTTGCTGGGGACTTGGTCAAGCCAGCATCAACCTCCGTCGGGATCCTCTCTGTCATCTCCTGGAATCCTGAGTTGAGTCTGAAACCAAGTGTGTGACTGTACTTGGATCATTCCACCATCGAAAAATATGTGCTTGGGCTGGGGATGTGGCTCAAGCGGTAGCGCGCTCGCCTGGCATGCGTGCGGCCCGGGTTCGATTCTCAGCACCACATACAAAGATGTTGTGTTCGCTGAAAACTGAAATAAATAAATAAATAAATAAAAATGTTTTAAAAAAAAAAAAGAAAAGAAAAATATGTGCTTATAGGTCATAGATAGCTTCTGAGTTAATCAATATTAAAAAACCATTTCAGCCAACAGTGACCTGGGTGGTGCCGGTGGCGGACAAAATGCGATTCGATGAGATCTTCCTCAAGACTGACCTGGACCTGGATGGCTATGTGAGTGGTCAGGAGGTGAAGGAGATCTTCATGCACTCGGGCCTCACCCAGAATCTTCTAGCACACATCTGGTAAGGGGAAGTCATAACTCTGGGGTAGCTTTGGGGGTCCCTTGGGAGAGGACTGTGCTGGGGGAGAGGTGATCAGGCTGTGGTCAGAGTCTCCAACTCAGCGCAGTGACCTGTGTCTGGCCTCATCAATTGATGGGGGTCAGGTGAAGGGTAAGTGTAAAGACTCCGCTCCATGCTCCCCGGTCAGCTCCCTGTCTTCCAGAAAGGGGCTCTGTGGGTGCCCTCTAGAATGCTCTCTGCTTGCACAGCTGGCTTTGTCACCACAGCCAGCTGTGGGGCTGGCCTCGGCCACACCTCGGAGGCACAAACAGTAGGGCTCTGGAGGCTCCAGCAGCACCGCACTGGGAGTCAGGCCTGGGCCGCCTCCCTAGGAGTCCTGCTCTGTAAAGGCCAAGCCTTGGCTTCCTGGGGTGGGTGAGCCAGGGAGACACCTCAGCTTGGGCCTTTTAGACACCAGTAAAATGCAACAGCCCCTTTATGATCCTGAAACGGATCCAGCCCAGTCCCAAGACAGCAGCAGCGTGCCCTAGCTGCAGTGTGAAGAACAAGGCAGGGAGAGCAGCCTGCAGTGTGTATTGCAACTGTAAATGACCTACTGATGGGGAAATGGCAATTAAATCCTGAACTAGAGTACATGTAGCTTAGGGGCAGGGCGCTTACCTAGCGTGCCAAAACAAAATAAAACAAAAATGAAGTCATGAATGCGCTCAGATCAAAAAGGAAGAAAGCAAGGAAACTTCCTTTCAGGGGGTCAGTGGGGGATAGAGCAGGAGCAAGATCAAGAATAATCACAAGGAAAGTTAAAATGAGACTCTAGATTAGGGTGCAGGTGGCAGAAGGGACAGGCAGAGCTGATGTGGAGGCAACACACCAAAAGGAACTACGGGCAGCCACAAGGATGGAGGCTCTGTCTCCCTCACAGCCCCTCTCGGCCCCACCCCAGGCAGGTGGTGTCAGACGGGGCATCTGGTGTGGTGCGGTAGCCAACAACAGCCCCAGAGCCTGGTTCTCCTTCCATGGGCCCTTCGAATGTTGGCCTTGGGGCTGTGCCCCTGGAGAGACCACGGGAGAGGAGGGGCAGCCACAGCCCGGGAGCAGGCTGTGGCCCTCCGCAGGCACACCTGGGAGAAACCCTGACAGAGCAAAACTGTAATTATGGCCTAACCAAGATATTCTATTTATTTCTTTTTTCTTTTCTTTTGGATACTAGGGATTGAACCCCAGGGGGTGCTCAACCACCACGGTACATCCTCAGCCCTTTTTATATTTTATTTAGAGATAGACAGGGTCTCACTAAGTTGTTTCTGGCCTTGCTGAGTTGCTGAGGCTGGCATTCAACTCACCATCCTCCTGCCTCAGCCTCCTGAGCTGCTGGAATTACAGGCATGAGCCACTGCACCTGGCCAACCAAGACATTTTAAAACCAACCTTTGTCAGCGAACTTCCATGAGATCTAATCATCCCTGGTCTGATAGTGTTGAGCACCCCCAGCTTTCCTTTGTTCCATGTTAAAAACTGTGTCATTGTTCCTGCAGTCACCATGTGTGAGGTGGCAGGGAGACCTTGTGTGGAGTGGATGGTGAGAGGAAGGACAGGCTGCATCTGCGTCTCTTAATTCTTATTCCGTGGTTACCTGGAATGTCATGGATTTTCTTACTCAAGCTCTGCAGGGCCACTGCGTGCTGCGGTTTACATGCCCTGTTGTCCTGACTTTGAGGACATTAGAAAGCCAGTGGGCAGGAGACACTTTAGCCACGGGGTCTGCCTTGAGCAATGGGACTGTGGCCCCAGAGCAGTCTCTTTGAGCCCAAGAGGAGTGTTCAGTTCGTTTGGGCTACTGTAACAAATACGCAGAGGACGGTTAAACAATGGATCTCTCACAGTCCTAGAGGCTGGGAAGCCTAAGACCAAGGTATCTGGTGAGGGTCACTGCCTGGTTTGCAGATGCCCTCTTCGTGCAGTGTCCTCACGTGGGCAGAAGGAGCAGAGAGAGCTCCTGGGGTCTGCCTGGTGCAGATGATAAAGAAAGCAAAGGGCCTTCTGGTGGCCAGTTAGCTTTTCCCAAGGGGCCAGCCCCTGAGTCTACCGGGAGGGCTTGGTGGTTCTGCACCTGGTGAGAACCACTTCCTGCCCTGACAGCCTCTTCGTGGCCAGCCGGAGGGCAGGGTGCCTGTCTGATGGGTGAGCTGGGGCCTGGGGACCCCAGGACTGCTTCCAGGAACAAGATGTTAAGCTCAAAAAGTTGGGGGCCTTCCATGGTGCCCTGCTGTCCCTGCTATTGTTGTCATTTCTTTAAAAGCAGGGGTTTGCTGCCTTGTGCTTGTCACAGGATGAACCTGGCAAGCGTGACATAATGAATATCTCTGCGTTTCTCCAGGGCCCTGGCTGACACAAGGCAAACTGGGAAGTTAAGCAAAGATCAGTTCGCGTTAGCTATGTATTTCATTCAGCAGAAGGTCAGTAAAGGCATCGATCCCCCTCAAGTCCTCTCGCCAGACATGGTCCCACCCTCCGAAAGAGGCACTCCAATTCCGGTGAGTAGCCCCACCCCACCCAGCACCCGTTTTCTTTGCATTGTTTCCCGCCATCGGCCACAAGGTGGCACTGGCACCCTGCATGAACCCCACAGCGGCCTCGGCCACCTCTCTGCAGTCCAGGCCTTCAGTTCCCCAGAGTGTGGGCTCAACCCACTACTTCCTCAGCCTGGGAACCAGCACTTTTGTCCCTTCCCACTATGAACTAAAGAGAAGATGATTTTGTCCCTGAGATCTCCCAGTCGCTGCTATTTGGTGATGTCAGCTTGCCAGTCAGTGACTCTGTACCTGAATTTGGTCCTAGGACAGTTCAAGTTCTCTTGCATCTGGAGAGTTCACTGGTGTGAAAGAGCTTGATGACATTAGCCAGGAGATCGCCCAGTTACAGAGGTATGTTGAAAACTGCTCGTCCTTCTACCCCCTTGGTCCGCTTGGGTCCAAAACACTCTGCCAGGTCATTACAGGAAGTACCAGAGGCTTGCATGGAATTGTGGCAGTCAAGTTTCTTCAGAACAAGGAAAGCTCCTGAATTGGCTTATGGGGCCTGAATAATGGCAGCTTCAGTCTGAGTGGGTGTGGGCCTGATCCTGTGGTGACTAGGGCCATACCCATTGACCCCTCCTGACAGACTCACACATTCAGGATGTGACCCGAGGGATGCTGGTGGCGATTTGGTAGCAGCTGTGTGTACAGCTGAGGAGACAGTCAGATGAGTCCCCTCTGAGTGCTTGGCGTGCACAGTGGCCAGCTCCACCTGCCTCCTGTAGGGGACAGCTGGGGCTACCACAGGGCCTGGGCTCCTCAGCAGCACTTCCCACTGCAAACCAGAGGAATGACCCAGCTCCGTATCCCTGCACATTTCTCACTGTTGCTTCTGTCCAGCTTTTCCTTCCTGTTCTGTCACCCAGGAGGCTCTTCTACCCTGGGCCCTCATTCACAGGCCACCTTCTGGGGAGGCCTTCCCCAGTCATCCTGTGCAGGACAGTTCCCCTCCATAGTCCTTATGGCCTTCCGGCGATGTTCATTTGTGCGTTTCTTTGTCATAAGTTTCCCCCACTAGCCTGTGAACAGGTCCTCAGCATTCCATCAGTGCTTCTGAGGGGGCCCAGTGTGTAGCAAGCCTAAATATGGCCATAGAGCAGACATTGTTTTATTTTAGCTGTGTAACAAAATCACATAAAATGGAGCATCTCAAAACAGTGCTAACATATTATCTTGTAGTTCCAAAAGTCAGATGTCCGGGTGAGCTGAACAGGGCTTTCTATGAGGGTCTCACAGCCTAAGGGCAAGGTCAGCTGGCTTTTGTCAGAGGACTTGGGGGGTTGGGAGGGACACTCCACCTCTGAGCTCATCCAGGTGTTGGCAGAAGCCAGTTCCTTGCAACTGTGGGTCTGAGATCTCTGTTTCCTTGCTGACGTCAGCTGTAACCACTCTTGTTCCTAAAGACCATCCACGTTCCTTCTTATATAGCCCCTCCACCTTCTAAGTCAGCAATGTTAGGTCAAGTCCTTGTCATACTTGGGAGGGTTGCAAATTCTTTAGCCACCAGGTGGAGAAAGCGCTCTGCTTCTAAAGGGTGGCTGCATAGAGAGGGAAGCTTCATCGTATTCACAATCCTACCCACAGCTGGAGGGAGAGGATTATTTTATCAGTCTATTTTTTTTTTGTTATTATAACAAAATACCTGAGACTGAGTAATGTAAAAAAGAAAAGAGTTTTCTTAGTTCACAGTTTTGGAGGCTGGAAATCCAAGATGGGGTAACACCATCTGTTTGGCCTCTGGTGAGAACCTCAGGGTGGATGGAATCAATGTTGTGAGGCCAATCACACAGTGAGATAGGAAGCCACAGGGATTAAGGAGCCAGGCTTTCTCTCTCTCTCTCTCTCTCCCTCTTTCTCTCTCTCCCTCTCTCCCTCTCTCCTTCCCTCCCTCCCTCCCTCTCTCTCCTCTCTCTCTCCCTCTCCCTCTCCTCTCTCTCTCTTTCTCTCCCTCCCTCTGCAGTACTGGGAATGGGACCTAGGGGTGCTTTACCACTGAGCTACATTCCCACTCTTTTTTTGGAGACAGGGTCTTACTGAGTTATCCAGGCTTCCCTCAGATTTGTGGTCCTTCTGCCTCAGCTTCTCTACTTGCTGGGGTTACAGACCTGCTCCCCTGGGCCTGGCCAGCTTGGTGTTTTACAAAGACTTGATCCATGGGAACTAACCAGGCTTCTTATATTAATCTCCTCAAAGGGCAGCGTCCCTGGTGATCTGATTATCCTGAACCACGCCCCACCTCTTCAAGGTTCCCTCATTTCACCACACCACTGGGGACCAAGCTCCAGCACATGACCCTTTAGGGGACACACTCAACCCATATCCAAACTTGTAGAGCCAGGAATCACAGGTCATTCTTAGACTTCTGCCCCCACAGACAGGGTTACCACGGCAGCTTTTTGAGGGGATGCATGGAGTTGGCCTCAGGTAGGGCAGAGGGACGTGTGTGCCACAGCAATGGTTGACTTACTCTGTTTTCATGGAATGTTTTTAACCATTCAGAGAGAAATACTCGCTGGAACAAGACATTAGAGAAAAGGAAGAGGCAATCAGACAAAAAACCAACGAAGTGCAAGTAAGGACATTGCTCGTTTTGGCTAGACCTAATTTGTGTTCAGTGTTGCGTGGGAAACATCCCTGATGGTGCCCGAGAGGCACCACGTTCTGCACCAGTTAGAAGCTCTTGGGAGCTTCAGAGTGATTTTTTTTTTTTTTTTTTTGGTATACCAAGCATTGAACCCTGGAGAATTTACTGGCTGGGCCACATCCTCAGCCCTGTATGTATTTTATTTACAGACAGGGTCTCGCTTAAGTCTCTTCTAAGTTGTTTAGGGCTCACTAATTTGCTGAGGCTGGCTTTGAACTTGCATTCCTCCTGCTTCAGCCTCCTGAGCTGCTGGGTGAAATTCACTTTTAAAGCATATGATTCAGTTGTCTTCAGCATATTCAATGCACTTAATCATCAACCTGTATGTAGTTCTAGAACATTTCCGTCAACCCGAAAGGAATCCCCATAATCAGTATGACTTGTCCCTCCTCCCCACCTCTTTTCTGCCCAACCCCCAGAGGAAAGTAATTTCAGATCCTATACCCACTTTTTATTAATTCATTTATTTTGTGTACTGGGGATTGAACTTGGGGTGTTTTACTGCTGAGCTACATCTCTCAGCTCTTTTTTATTTTTTATTTTGAAGCAAGGTCTTGCTAAATTACTGGCCTCAAATTTGTAATCCTCCTGCCTCAGGCTCCTAAGTTGCTGGTATGCGCCGTTGTACCTGGCTGCCCACCTCTAAATTGATTATTTTAGGTGGACTTTGTTTTAACCAGTCTCAAGTTCACTTCCCACACCTGTTCCCTAGGAATTACAGAATGACCTAGACCGGGAAACAAGCAGTCTGCAAGAGCTGGAAGCTCAGAAACAGGATGCTCAAGACCGCCTGGATGAAATGGACCAGCAGAAAGCCAAGCTCCGAGACATGCTGAGCGACGTCCGGCAGAAGTGTCAGGATGAGACTCAGATGGTGAGTTCTTCGAGTGCAGTGGTAGGGAGGGGGGAGGGGGCATCCCCAGGCCTTCCTAAACTCTGAGGGCCTGAAAACAGAGTGTCCAGAAGGCCTCCTCGTTAAAACATTGTGTGGAAAAGTGTCCAGCGTTTGTCCTCACCTCGGAGTCACCCACCCATGTTCCTAGAGTCCATGTCATATAAGTGAATGGCTGTGGTGCCCGTGAACCTGTGCCCTGAAATGTGGAGGGGATTCCAGGATGCCTCTCCTCCCTCCTCTGATGTCATCGTTACAGACCAGGGAGGCTGTGGCCTCAGGAACCTGTGACAAGATGCTGCGACCTCCTGTGTGGCTTGTGTGGGAATGTTCAGCCCCTGAGCCATAGACAGGGCTCGTGCTGTGCCCCTTCTTTCCTGTCTTCATTCTGATGTGGGAACTTGTCTCTGAGGAAATCAGGCCTCTGGGCACTGGTGGGTGACCACCTCTGTGACCAAGCTCCTTTCAAGAATGCGAGACACGAGTTCTTTCTTGGAGGCGTGTTGCATCCTATGCTGTGGCTCTCATTCAGTCATTCATTTTAATGGGCACATAATCATTGTACTTATTCCTGGGGTACAGTGTGATATTTCAGTACATGAAACAACGTGTAAGGGTTAGCTCAGGGAAATTGGCTGGTCTGATCATTACACATTAAACGTTGATCATTTCAGGCTGGCGTTGTAGAGCAGTGGCAGAGCACTTGCCTAGCAAATGTGAGGCACTGGGTTCAATCCCCAGTACCACATAAAATAAATAAAATAAATAAATAAATAAATAAGAAGTTATCATGTCCGTCTGCAACTGATAATATTCTAAAAGAAAGCAATCATTTCTTTGTGTTGGAAACATTCGGAGTCTTCTCTACTTGCTGTTTTGAAGTATGCCGTGAGAGCTTGCTGTACCTGTGCTACATACAGGGTGGGAAGAGTCACTGCCCCAGCAGCTCCTGGACCTGTCGGCTGTCCTCTCTCCCTGCTCCTCCCCCACACTCCTGGGCCCTGGGAGTCACTGTTCTGATCCTCAGCTCTGAGGTCCACATGTTAACTGCCATGTGTAAGTGAGAACATGTGATGTTTGTCTGTCTGTACCTGACTTATGGATTCTTTTGACATCTCCTTTCAGATCTCATCCTTAAAAACCCAAATCCAATCTCAGGAATCGGACTTGAAGTCCCAGGAGGATGACCTGAACCGGGCCAAGTCAGAGCTGACTCGGCTGCAGCAGGAGGAGACCCAGCTGGAGCAGAGCATTCAGGCCGGCCGAGTGCAGCTGGAGACCATCATCAAGTCTCTGAAGTCCACGCAGGAGGAGATCAGCCAGGTATTGCCATGGAGGCTGCGGCGTCCCTGCCGTGTGTGGCCGCACCGGGGCTCTTCTGCCAGGCAGTCCCGTGGGCAGGTGTCACTGGCGAGCTCAGAATGGCTGCAGTGCTCCTGCAGATTGCCTTCCATCTCACCCCCTTCTTCCTGTGGGTTCTCTTCGTGGAGGCCTGGACAGGAGGTTAAGTGCTGACTGCTCCCCAGGGCGTGTCCCCAGCCCTGTTGACGTTGGCCTGGAGGCAGTTTGCCCCCTTCGCCAGCCCTAGCACAGTCACCCACCTGCAGGGCTGGAGAGAAAGGGGATGGGAGGACGTGCTTGCTGGTCTGGTCCTCACGGAAGCAAGAAGGACGAGGTCTAGAAATAACTTCCATGTCCATGCAGAGCAGCCGTCCTCCACATGCTGACTGAGGGCAACATGTCACCAGCGTCAATCCACATGGGACCCTGAATTGCCTGGAGCACGCCAGGATGGTGCTGGCTTCTTGGGACAGGCAACTGCTGCCTGCTGGCAGAGGACAGTCCCTTCCTTGCTTTCCTTGTGTGATGGTCAAAGGCTGCCACCCTGGCCCTTGGGTGTCCAGTCTATAGAGTGGGTTATGAATCTGGTCCTTGACAAGTATCCAAGTGGCTATCCAGGTGCGGTGGTGCACGCCTGCAATTCCAGCAACTCGGGAGGCTGAGGAGGAGGATGGTCTTAGCAATTCAGCAAGACCTTGTCTCAAAATAAAAAATAAAAAAGGGTTTGTGGTAAAGCACCCCTGGGTTCAATCCCTGGTGCCAAAATAAATAAGTAAGTAGAAGCTGTGTTTCTTTCCTGGACTAAACCAGTCACTTTGCTCTCTCTGCCAGTTTGTAGGCAAAAGTTGATCCCTGGTGTGCGTCATTCCACGACTGGGTGCCCTGTGTTATGCCTGGTTGTTAGTCAGTGTCCGTGGGATTATTCAGTCTTTTCCCTTCCAACTCTTGGGAGTTTGTAGAGTTAAGATGAGACCCAGGACCCCCAGGTAGACAGGAATGATGACAGTGACTGATGGTACCAATGGCTACTACTTATTAATGCCCACTTGGCCAGACCCTGCAGTAGGTGTTTTCCCCCTTCTTTCTTTCTTTCGTTGGTCCTGGGAGTGGAACCCAGGGCCTCGTGCCTGCTGGGTGAGCGCTCTTCCACTGAGCCACAGCCACAGCCCCTTTTATTTTATTTTTGAGATGGGGCCTTGCTGAGTTGCCCAGGCTGGCCTCAGACATCCGCCACCCTCCTGCCTCGGCTGAGTAGCTGAGATTCCAGGTATGGCCGCCGTGCCTGGCTTCCCTGGTGCCTCAGTTGTTCCATTTTGGAGAAGAGGAAGCAGAGGGATGAGGTTGCTGACTTGAGCAGATGTGAGGCCGAGTTCAGGGGCACACCTGGGTCTCTGAATGCAGAGTGCCACCTCTTCACGGACACTGCCTTCCTCCTCTGGGCAGGAGGGACAGCATGTGGGGTCTTGAGACCCTGTACAAGAAAATGATTATTAACTCCAAGCAAAATGGCAAATTTGGGTTTTGTCCAAATTTTATTTTTTTTAAAGATGGACACTTATTTTTATGTATTTTATTTCTTTATTTTTTATGTGGTGCTGAGGATCAAACCCAGTATCTCACAAGTACGAGGCAAGTGCTCTGCCGCTGAGCTGCAGCCCCATTTTATCTTATTGAGAGTCGGCAGAACATTTTTTTTAACCTGGGCTCTCTGGAGTAGTAGGAAGGGTCACATCTGGTTTACAAGGGGTCTCCTTTTCTGGTGGCAAAGATGGTCTGCCACACTCTTCACCCGTGTGAATGCCCCAAGTTGGGCATCAGGAGTGAAAAGGTCTTGCCTGTCACATTTCCCTGACTCCCTTGACCTGGCGCTGTCTTTGTCGCAGGCGAGAAGCAAGCTTTCGCAGCTGCACGAGAGCCGCCTGGAAGCCCACCGGAGCCTGGAGCAGCATGACCAGGCGCTGGGCGGGGCTCGCGGCGCCAGCCTCTCCGACCTGGCCCCCCTGAGCGACGGCGTCTCCCTGGCAGAGAGGGGAAGTTTTGGAGCCATGGTAAAGGTCGAATAAATGTGTTAGAGCCCCCCATCTGCCCCACCTACAGGACCTGCTGGGCCCACCTTGGTTCTGCTCACCCTCAGGCTGACCTTGTTCTGCTGTCGTCCTGCATGTTAATGCCGACCTGCAGCCTGGGGTGGGAGACTTGCTCTCCTTCCTGGTGTCCAGGACAAAGCCTGTGATAGGCCTGAATCTTTGTAAAATCCACTTTTCTTTTTTTGTGTGTGGTGCTGGAGATGGAGCCCAGGGCCGTGTCCATGCTAGACGAGCACTTTACCATTGACCCTCACCCAGCCTATAAAACCCATTTTAAAGACCTCCATTAGAAGCATTTACAGTGGTCCAACCACCCAAATCTGGAGGGCTTCTCAAACCAACCAGAATTGATTTGGCCTCTTCACTCCCTGTGTGAGGTCCACTAATAGGGGACCTGGGGAGTCTGTGCATATGTTTCCACAAGGAGCACCTTGGATATTAGATAGGGCCGTGAAGATTCAAAGCCTGGCAGGCAGCCTCCCAAGGTATTGCTGTTTTGACCACAAATTGGCTTCTTTCCTGAAATTTCGGTTATATTTAAAACTCAGCACTTTATTTGAGACCTCGTGTTCTGAGGCTCCGATCAAGCCCTGGGTGGGCTGTCAGCTTTTAGATGTCTGTGTGCTCTCAGGACAGAGACCCAGACATGTGTGACCCTTCTCTCAGGTTGTCACAGCTCCCTGTTTATGCCAAAGTCTGCCGACGCAGCCCTGAGCCCAGGCCTGTGCAGTGTTCCATCATGTGGCTAGTGAGTGGGCCTCTGCTATGGAGGGAGCTGCTGGGTGGGTGGCCTGGTGGCTTCCTGGTGCTTTGTTGCCCTTACCTATTGTCCTTTTGCTACCAGCTGCTGCTTCCAGGCTCTGCCCCAGAGTCCTGCTCTCTGCTTCTGGGATTCCTCTTCCCTCTGTGGTAATAATGCAGCCTCGCTGTCCACAGGGAGGACCTGCCTCTGTTCCTTTCTTGATGTATTTCTCTCCTTCCTGGCCAAGTACTTGGCTCCAAGAATTTATAGGAATGCACGTGCCTCCCTGGACCTTAGCAGACTCTCTTGATGTTCTTCCCTGTGTCTTGTCTCTGGCCCCCGCCACCCTCAGACTCTCTCCACTGTGGACTGCCGCGCGGGTTCCTGTCCACCCTGGGCCTCATCAGCTTCTTGTCTGAATTCAAGCAGCAAGCACTCCTCCTCCGTGAGTTCCGTGAGCCAGAGTCTCATGCTTTGCTCCTGGCTGTCCTTGGTGTGTTTCTGCCTTATGGCCAGCTCTTGGTTTTCTCATCTGGACTGTTCCGCTCGCATAGCTGGCTTGTCCTGCGGTTGTAGTCCAGGGAAGCGCTCCCTCTTAAACATCTGTTTTGTGAGTTTTATAAGATTGGTTTCCTTGAGTAGAAGGAATTGAGGTGACAATTTGCAGGTAGCTAGTCACTCCCCTTCCACCCTCCAAGGTTTTTGTTTTACCTTGTCATTTTTGTTTATCTTTTAAGCGAGGCCAAGTTTATACAGTAACCACTCACTCGTGGAACGTAGACGTCAGATATGTTACGTAGAAACCTGCAACTGGTGTCTGAAAGAGAAAGTATTTATCTTGTTGTACAAATACAATTTTTAAAGCATTTTGGGTTTGTTTCCATTTCTTAATAAACTGTTTGAAGAGAGGGGTCTTTGTTCACTGCTGCATTTCGAGACTGCTCCAGAGCAGAGTCCATTCTCCTAGTTCTCTTTGGAGGTGCAGTGGGAGGCTAGTTCCTGAGAATAGTGTGACCAGAATGGCATATCTGTAACTTGGTGTGGCCCGCTCTCCTCAGATCACTAGTGTTCAGCTCACAGGATGTGACTTGTCCAAGAAATGCAGGATTCTTAAAGCCATGTTTATTTACTTGTCTATTCCGTGGTGCTGGGGATGGAACCCAGGGCCTCATGCGCGCTAGGCTACTGAGCCACCCCAGCCCAACGCTGTATCTGTTCCTTGTTTCATCTGGTCGTGGGAATGTGTGCCTCTGCTCTGCACCCAGCCCGCCCGTCTAGGGAGAGAGAGGAATCAGTGGCCCCACACCTCCACGTCACTGAGAGTCTGTTGTGACAGATTGGGTCATCTGTCACAGGCAGCCCAGAGCTAGCTTCTAGGGATTCTTCCACAGTTATTAAACAGGAACTTGTTAGCTGGAGGTTAAACCTTCAGTGACTTGAAGTCAGCGTGTTGGTGTGGCAGCTGGCCCCAGAGCCACAGCAAGGCTTTGTCCTCAGACAGCTTGCTGCAGTGTGCATCAGCTCCCTCTGAGTCGCCCCCTTTCAGTCCATGAAGGACCATGTAACCCAACCTTAGGTCACATCCACTGGTGACGTCATAGCTTAGTTTGTGTACATATACTCTGACAGTCACATAACAACAAAACTGCCTGGTAACACTCGGCGGGTTTCCCTGTTGGTAGCAGCACAGGGCTACATGTGTGCTGTGCAACCTTCAGGTTGCACCTGTTCCACTGTCCTGGTGGGTGGCAGTGGTGTGGCACTCACAGCACCTACACGACAGGAAATCTAGTTTTTAATTCAGAGTCTATGAAATGGAATGAAAACCACCTTTCTTTACCTTAGTAACCTGAATCCCGCTAGTCTTTTTTCTTTTTTGATGGTACAAGGGATGGAATCCAGGGCCCCATGCGTGCTCAGCATGTGCTCCAGCACTGATAGTGTCTTCCTGGGCTCCTCCTCTGATGGGAAGGAGCCAGTTCCTCTTGAACTCTCTCTGGCTGTCAAAGCAGGACTTGCAGCCAGAGTTCCCAGAATCTTAGGTCTCTTCTGCATCGTTGTACCCTGTTATTTCATAGTCTTCATGTCAATCAAAAACACTAAGTACACCAGCTTGTTAATAAAGGTCACTTAACAGCCAAGTGGAAGCTTTCACTGTGAGGCCAAACTGTCGTTCTTAAGCTCACGAATTTATCCAGGTCCTCATCCCTCTCTCTTCCTTTGGAATCAACACATTGCTCATCTGAGGTGCCGTGTGGGAGGCTTTAGTTTCTGGCTGTCATGCTGGCTTCCTCAGATCAGGACTGCTCTGTCTTTCCTCTGTGCCCCAGAACCCTGTGGGTTGCTAGCAGGGCATGTGCTTATCGGGGTCATCAGCACCCTGGCCTGCACACAGCCCACACACCTCTCCAGGTGCAGTGCAGTGGGCCTCTGTGCTTGACTTGCCTGAGCACCCGGCTCAGTCTCCCCACTTTGAAGCTCTGTGGTTGGAGACTCCAGGTAACCCATCCCAGGTAAGAAAACTGTGTTCTTCCACAGCCAAGACTGAGGAAGAGACCTGCTCGCCCACTTGACTTCCTTCACAACTAGGATCCATGGCTTTCTCTTACCCGGTACCTCTGGGACCATCTTGTGTCCCTAAATCAGCCATCCCAGGCGGAATCAGCTTTGTTAGAAAATTTATTTTAGACCTTTAATGTTATTTCCCCAAACCGTTGCCTGTGTTGTCATAGAACCCTTGGCTTTGACACGACTTGGACTTGGTTGGCTGGAATAATGGGTCCGTTTCCAATCCCACAGATGCAGATGTGTCTGCCAGATTCAGGAAGGGTAGTATGCTTTTTAAAAATACCACAGGGAAACACTCATGTTTTCACTGAGGGTGTGTCTTTAAGCAAAACATGCCCCTTGTTTCTAAACCAAGCACACTGTTCCAGGGATGTCACAGACTCACCCTCTTTCAAGCCATTTTCCACTATGAAAATATGCTTTTCAAAAGTAAATGTTTTTTTCTTCTGGTTTGAATATGCTTGCTTGTTTCTAGAAATAAGCACCTTTTTTTAAAAATGCAAAGTGCTGTATATGCTCTAGTAGTTCTAACTGCATAAGTCCCCATTTCCTCCCAGGGTGCAAACACCCAGCATGCTTCTTGGTGTAGCAACTAGACTTTTTTTTTGGCGCCAGGGATTGAACCCAGGGTGCTTAACCACTGAGCTATATCCCTGGCCCCCCCCTTTTTTTTTTTTTTTTATTTTGAGACAGGGTCTTGCTGAGTTGCCACTATACATTTTTAAGTGCCCATATTGCTGCACATTCACTGAAACAAGATGATGGAGGGAGCGCACACTTCACAGTGGGGCCAGCGCTCTGGCTGTTGGGTGACTCTTAAACATCTCCGTTGTAACATTTCCAAAAATACTGCATGTTTTTAACTCAGTGTTTTAATTTTTTTTTTTTTTTTTTTTTTTTTTGAGACTGGGTCTCACTGTGTTGCCTGGGCTGTCCTCAAACTTCTGGGCTCAAGTGATCCTTCTGCCTCGGCCTCCCTAGTAGCTGGGACAGAGGTGTGCGCCCCCGCCCTGGCAATAAACAAATGAAATTCAATCATGGCACATAGACAGCATGAAAACTCACCGTCTTAACCACGTTTAGGCGCACAGCTCTGGTCTTAAGCACATTCACCCACCTCCAGCTCTGTCCCATCTTCTCGAATTGGAACTGGGTCCATGCAACACTCGCTGCCCGTTCCCACCTGCTTAGCCTCTGGCATCCACCTTTCTACTTTCTGTTTCTGTGCATTTGATGACTAGGGGACCTCCTATGAGTGGGACCATTTGGTGTTTGTCTTTTGGGGATCTGCTTATCCCCCCCCCCCCACCCCGCATGATGTCCTGAAAGTTCATCCACATTGTAGCATGTAACCAAGTTTCCTTCCTTTTTTTTGGCTCAATAATATTCCCCTACACAGATGGATCACATTTGTTTACTTATTTATCCATTGATAGACATCTGAGTTGTTTTCAATCAAATCAATTTTTATTTTAGAATGGTAAATTTATAGGAAAATTGCAAACATAGTGCAGAATTTCCCTGTGATTCTTATGGTATATTTGTCACAAGTAGTGAACCAGTGGTGAATGTTGTTATTAACTCAAGCCCACATTTCAGTGATTTTTTTTTTCCCTAAGTCATTCTCAGGGTCACAGTACTTCAAGTGGAAATGCGAGTTAGGGGTAGAATTCTGTAGTTCATCTGCTTTAAATCAAATAACAAAATCTCTGTCCTGTCTCTTCACAACATTCTAGGATGACCCTTTCAAAAATAAAACCTTGTTATTTAGCAACAACACGCAAGAATTGCATCCGGATCCTTTCCAGGCGGAGGACCCCTTCAAGTCTGACCCATTTAAAGGAGCTGACCCCTTCAAAGGTATCTCACTTGGAACCCACTTTCCCTTTGACGGCCTCTTTGCTTTATTCCATTTAGAGTTGTCGATGGCAGAAAAGCTAGGAATTGTACAGTCTGAAATGCAGGAGGCAAGGTGTTCTTCGTGCCTATAGAAAGTCTCTGACTCTTGCCTCACACAAAGCACTAACAAACTGAAGCCACCGGTTCCCCTGGGAAGGACTCCAGCTCCCAGCAAGACTCCCAAGGCTGAGGGCAGCAGCGCTGGCCCTTCGGCCTTCCAAGGCTTCATTTCCTCATCTCCAGCAGGCCGCGTCCTCCTTGCTCACCTCACGGGGTTCCCGCAGTAGTCAGAGCAGTGACTATGAAAGCCAGTCCCCTGCAAACCCCAGGTTCCTACATCAACCTAAGCTCTTAATCATGAGTTTACCCAGAATCACCACAAGTCAAGAATAACAGAAAAAATCTGGAAACAAGGTTTCCTATCTTCTCTGAATTTCTCAGAGCCAAGGAGCACTTCCAAGAAGCCTATCTGTACGTTTCTGAGAAGAACGCCAAGCTAGGGAGGAGGCCGTGGGAGTCCCCTCTGAGTTTCAGACCTGGGCGGGAGGCCTCTGGGGTCTAAGAGATGAATCGGGCAGTTCCTCAAGCTCAGGGGTGCTGTTTCTCACTGGGGCACTCGGGGACCGGGATAGCCCGGGGTTCCTCTTGCTGACGGAGGTGGGAGGCCCTGAGATGGAAGGAGACATGGTGTAGAAAGAGAAGTGTGGATGTTCCCAGCTCTGGCCAATGGCGACCAGCCACCATACCTTCCCTTTCATCTCAAGTGTCCTCGCCAAGAAAAACCGCCTCAGCCAGCGGCCCTGCCTGCTCCCCTACTTTCCTGTGCCCAGAAGGGGAAACAGCAGGCAGGACACAACAGAGAAGGAGATTATGGTCTCCTTAACTCAGGCAGGTGGGAGTCAGTGAGAGCCTGGTGGGTGGGCTGCGCTGTCCAGTGGCCTGCTTCCTGGCTGTTCTCGTCCCACTGAGCTCAGCATCTCTCTCCAATCCAGGTGACCCATTCCAGAATGACCCCTTCGCCGAACAACAGGCTGCGTCAACAGGTAAAGGTCTTTGTTAAATGTTTCTTGGACGAGTCCTCAGACTGTTTGCAGCCTTAGTTCAGGTTGAGGAACATGGAGAAAGTCCCCAGCTTCCCTGGCAGCTCTTAGAGGGAGGCTGATCCCAGAGGGAACCTGACTGTGGAACCAGCCTCCCTCTGACCTGATGCCCCTTACCGGTGTCACTGTACCTGAGGCGCAGGCCCCGGTGCAGAGTTCCTGGGGGCCAGGTATGCAGAGCAAAGTGATCACTCATGTCACAGTCCCCTGGGTCCACCTGTCCCTCGTAGTACCCCTGCCCCATGGGACTCTATCCACACAAACCAGAATGGTGACAGCAAGATGGAAAAAGATGTCATCGCACTGTGCGTGAGCCTGGTGGCTTGTTCTCCCTGACAGTGGCTCCCAGTCCTTTGGCTCAGAGTCCCTGTCTGCACCCTGCCTTTGGGCATTCAGTGTGTGGAATTTACCTCGCCTGCTGGCTGGCTTCTTCCGAGGTGACGTTCCTTAACATAACATGTCACCATTTTAAAGTGCACAATTTGGTGGCACTTGGTATGTTCACAGTGTTGTGCAGCTGTCAACTCTCTAATCCCAAAGTATTTGCATCCCCTGAAGGAGACCCTCTTCTCATTGCTCTCCCCACCCCTGCTTTCTGTCTCTGAGGATCTGCCCACATTGCCTATTATCATTTTTAAAATCAGCTTTGTCAAGTGCTGTAATTTACACACAAACACAATTCACTAATTTTAAGCATACACCCTTCCCACCTGTGGGTTCTGCATCCATGGCTGTACTGAGGCTCAAATCAAAAAATACTAAGAAAAACATTGCAGCCGTACTGAGCGTGTTCAGAGAATGGCAAGTGTTTGTGCAGCAGTCACACTGGATCAGGTATTGTATGTCACCTAGACATGATCTCATGTCTTCAGGAAGATGTTCATAAGTTCAGTGCCAACACTATACCATTTTTTAGAAGGGTCTTGAGTATCTGAGGATTGGGTGTCTGTGAAGGTCCTGGACCCAACTCTCAGGGACACTGAGGGATACTTGTTTGAGATGAATTTTGACAACTGTGTAGAGTTGGGTGAGTCTGGAGATCACTGTCACCCTGAAGGGCTCCCTGATGCCCACGCCCTTTCCTCGGCCTCTGTCCTCTCTGGGTAACCACTGCCCACTGTGTCACAGTCGTCCTTGCCTCTTCCAGAGCTCATGTGAGTGGTCCACACAGTCGTGTGCTCTGCTGGGTTCTGATGGGTTCTCTCCTAACGTTATCGCTCATGGGACATTTTTCCTTCACTTTCCAAAACACCTTCTAGATCCATTTGGAGGGGATCCTTTTAAAGAAAGTGACCCATTCCGTGGCTCTACCACTGACGACTTCTTCAAGAAGCAGACAAAGAATGACCCCTTTACCTCAGACCCATTCTCGAAAAACCCTTCCTTGACTTCAAAGGTGAGTGGCGTGGGGAGGTCTTTGGGGATGGCTGTGTGCTTGCTTGGTGTGAGTGAATGCCACCTTCCCGACAGCGTCCTCCCTGTGCTCCTCGTGAGCGTGGGCCACAGCGTCTTTGCAAAGCTGGCCAGGTTTCTCCAGGGGTTGGGGTCATGGGCCCGGCCTCCTTCTTGGGTAGTGAGATGGCCGTTTGGCCCTGTACTGCCGAGGCTCCTCCTGTGTGCCATGGTGTCCCAGTCAGCTGCCCAGGGTGCCAAGGCAGGGTGGGAATGTGTCCTTAACAGCTCCGAGTCTTCTTTCTGCCATCCCCTTGACCTGCTGTAGTCACCTGCTTTCACTGCCACTTTGTCTCCCCCAAAAGACAAAACAAAGTGTCACAGCTGGGTGCAGTCCCAGTTGCTGCAGAAGCAGAGGCAGGAGGATCACTGGAGCCTGGGAATTTTAAGCCAGCCTTGGCAACATAGCCGACCCCATCTCGAAACAATTAGCACACACTCAAAAACAGACCAGGCCAGACCACCCCTGGGGTCTTCCTAGTACACAGCACTGATGGTAGCCTGGGCCACCTGCCTGCCAAAGTGGAAGTCACTCTGTTTTCTATTCTTATAACAAAATGCCTGAGGCTGGGAACTTTAAGAGGTTCATTTTGGTCCTCTGGTGTGGGCCTCTTTATATCCCAACACTACAGAGAAGTGGAAAGGGAGATAGCCACGTGCACAAGGGGCATGTGTATGCGCAAGGAAGCCTACGGTTGGGGTGGGGCCAGGCTTGTGCTTTTTACCCCAACCCGCTGGAGGGAATTAATCCTAGCACTCCTGCCCATCCTGACTGGGGCCATAAGTGGAAAGTTCCACATCTGACCTCATGTGAATTATCACAGTGAAAGGCAGATATACTAACAGTGCGATGTAAGGTCACCACTCAGCTGTGTGTGTGAGGTGTGTAAGACTCATAAATGAATATATCATTATATATATGCAGATGTTCCAAAATCCAAAGCCCAAATCAAATTGGCCCAAAAAATTTTAGATAAGGGATGCTCAAACTTTCATTTTATTATTAGCATAAAAATTACTTAATGTCCTTAAGATTTATAGTGATGATTTTTCATTCCCAATCTGTTTATGAATTTCATTGATCTTTTCCACAAACCAGCTTTTGGCTTCTGTAATTTTATCTACTCTTCTTTTCTATTTCATTGCTTTCTTCTCTTTATTATATCCTTACTCCTTATTTTGGGTCTGTTTTTCTTTTCCACTTCTAAAACCTTAAGATCCAACTTTCAGTCATCATTTTTTAGCTTTGTTTTCTAATATACATTGAAAGTGACATGTTTCCCTCAGACACTGCTGTAGCTGCACCCCATCATTTAGGTAATTCGTATTCATCACTCAGTTGGAGGTATTGTCAGGTGGCTTATGATTTTCTTTTTACCTGTAGAGTATTTAGAAGATATTGTTGCATTTCTAGACGAACCCCTTTTTTCCTAATTATCTTATAATATTGATTTGTCTTTAAATCTGTAATTAGAGAACATATTCTGTGTTCTCATTCCTTTTAAATTTATTGAGAATAGTGGATTGTGCTCTATATTGGTGACTACCGCATACACTAGAGAAGAATTTGTATTTGTCTTCATGATTTGTTTCTTTGTTTGCCTTTTATCTCTACCAATGACTGAAAGAGGGGTGTTAAAATAGTCTCTTATGATTGTGAGATTGTGTGTGTTCTCCCTTTAATTCTGTCGAGTTTTGCTTTGATGCTCTGTCAGGTACATACAGATCTGTGACGTTGTGACTCCTGAGGCAACAGCCTTTGGACGTTTGGTGATATTCTTTGTCTTTAAACCTATTTTACCACATATCAGAATCAAATCATCTTCTTCATGGTTACTCACTATCTATCTTTCTTTCAGGCATTTATTTCCAATCTACTCGGGGCTTTGAAGGTTGTCTTTTATAATTGATGTATTGTGGGCTGGGGATGTGGCTCAAGCGGTAGCGCGATCGCCTGGCATGCGTGTGGCCCGGGTTCGATCCTCAGCACCACATACAAACAAAGATGTTGTGTTTGCCGAAAACTAAAAAAAAATATTAAAAATTCTCTCTCTCCCTCTCTCTCTTTCTCTCTCTCTCTCTCTTTGTCTTTAGAAAAAAATAATAATAATTGACGTATTGTTAGAGCTCTTTTAAAATTCAGTCTGGAAGGCTGTCTTTTAAATGAAGTTTCTAGTTCATTAACATTGAACATTCACATCATTGGCCTTAAGCCTACTGTTTAATTACTTATGTGCCTTTTATTCCCATACTTGTTCCTTTGTTTTCATTTTCCTGTTAAGTTAGCCAGCTTTTTGTCACAGTGACTAAGGACCTGAGCTGACGTTAGCAATGTCAGAGTGCTGCCGGAAGGCAGACCCATACTCAGAAATCACCCAGCAAGGCAAGTTCCACTTCTGCCCAAGGTGAGCTCCCACACACCTGGCCAGCAGCGCTCTGGGCAGGGTCTGCCCAGGTGTCCTCCCTAAGGCAGCAGCCTCCCGCTCTGGTAGGAGGAGTTCAGGGTCCCACTCTAGGCAATGGACTGATCTACACCGGGGAGGGCAAGGGGGGCATGATGCGATCAGATGGCCTGCTGCACTTCAGACGTGGGACCGGAGACTGAGGGCAGTGGGGGACGTGTCGTGAGGCTCAAAATGGCTCCACATGGTTCAACCACATGCTTTTGTAACTTAAAATAGCTTCATCTAACCATACATTATGAAATTGAGGTTTTAGATCATAGCAGACACATTTTCGTTCCATATTAGGAAACTCACGCTATAGGTTTGACAGAAAAGAGAACATTAATCTTACAATAATCAACTTAGAAGAGCAACAGATTACTTTCCTGGCCTTAGCGTGTGGTCACTTGGCCGTGTGGCTGTGGGCAGTGGTGGCTGTGGGCTGTGGTGGGACCACGTGGCTGCTCTTCACAGCAGCAAATAGAGAAGAAGGGACCAGGGTTCCAGTAGCACCTTCAAGGGCACGTCCCAGTGGCCAGCTTCCCTCACTAGTCCCTGCCTGCTGTGGGCTCACCCCTCCCGCGTGGCCTTTGGAGGTGCTGTCGAAACCACAGCATCCGTCTTTTGTATTGTTTGGATATTTTCTAGAATTTCCTTTTATCCCATATCTTTGCATTTTGATTATAACCCTTTAATTTTTTTTTTATAAAGGTTGCTTTAGGGACTAACAAGTAGAATTCAAATTTTCATCGTCTACATGGTATTGACGTTGTATACGTCATGTTAAATGTAAAATTTGCAGCCACATAAGTTTCTATTCCTCTACCAATATAGCTGTCACATAAGTGTCATACATCTAAATACATTATAAACTCTATAACACACAGTTTTCATTTTTATTTAATCCATTGTTTATATTTTAAAGAAATGAAGAAGAAAATATTGCCTTTTGGTTTTACCCAAATAATTACCATTTCTAATGCTTTTTATTTCTTTGTGAAAATGGACTTTGCCTCCATTATCATTTTTCTTTAGTCTATGAACTTCCATACACACTGGTAGTGCAGGTCTGCTGTCCTGCGTTCTTGTCCACCCACCCCCATGTGTGCTCTCTCTCTTTTCCTTTTTTTTTTTTTTCAATTTAAAAATTTTTTTTAGTTGTTGATAGACCTTTATTTTACTTATTTATATGTGGTGCTAAGAATTGAACCCGGTGCCTCACACATGCCAGGCAAGTGCCCTACCGCTGAGCCACAGCCCAGCCCTCACTTTTCCTTTTTGTGGTGCCAGGGATTGACCCCAAGGCGTTGGGCACCTGAGGTTGCTCTCCCACTGAGCTGCACCCCAGCCCTGTTGGCATTCTTGGAGAATACTTGTACTCCATGCGGTATTCTTTTTTCTTACTTTTGGTGCTTTTGGGGTAGTCCATTGTCTTCCAGCCTCCATTGTCCTTGATGAAAAGTCATTAATTTTGAATAGTTGTCATTTTGTAGGCAATCTATTATTTTTCTATGACTGTGTTTAAGATTCTGTCTTTGGCGGGGCGCAGTGGCACACACCTGTAATCCCAGAGGCTCCAGAGGCTGAAGCAGGAGGATCGCAAGTTCAAAGCCAGCCTCAGCAAAAGCAAGGTGCTCAGGCAACTCAGTGAGACCCTGTCTCTAAATAACATGCAAGATAGGACTGGGGATGTGGCTCAGTGGCTGAGTGCCCCGAGTTCAATCTGTGCTGCCCCCTCCCCCCACAGAATAGATTCTCTCATTATCCTTGGTTTTCAATGGTTTGTGAAGTATCTGGATGTGATTTTGTTTGTATTTACGCTGTTTAGGATTTGCTGAGCTTCTTGAATTTATAAATTATGTTTTCCACCAAATTTATTAAGTTTTTAGCCCTGAGTTATTTGAGGTGTGCATGTGTGGTGCTGAGGATCTGGGCAAGCACTCTACCTCTGAGCTGCATACCCAGCCCCAGTTTTTATTTGAAAATGTTTTCCTGCCCTGCCCTATTTTTTCTCTCCTCACTTTCCGGGATACAGTCACCCACACTTAGACCTTTTGTTCTTCTCCCACAGGCTCCTCCTCTCTTTTCATTCTCTGATCTCCTTCAGACTGGGTGATTTCTACTGATCTCTCTTCTATTTCGCTTATTCTTCCCTCTGTCATTGCTTATACAGCTAACCTAGGAAAGTTTTTATTCTGTGTATTGTACTTTTCCGTTCTAGAATTCCCATTTGTTTCTTTTGAATACTGTTTCTCTGCTAAGATCATCTATCTTTTTTATTAAGTTGAAGCATATTTTCCTTTATCTCATTGAGTACAGTTATGATTGTGGCTTTAAAGTTACCCTTGTCTGAGAATTCCAACCTCTTGGTTATTTTGAGATTAATGCCACAGAGTGACTTTTCCTTTGGGAATTGATCACGTTTTCTGGACCTTTGTATGTTGAATGGTTCAGAAATGTGTCCTGCACACTGTTGTCTGTCTGTTGTGGAGCTGGAGTTCCCTAATATTCTCCCAGAGCACATGGATGCTTTCGTTTCAGCAGGTAATTGACTTGGTGAAACTCACTGTGAACACTCTCCCTGACCTTCAGCTGACAGAGGCTCAGGTTCATTTTAATTCCCATGGCCTCAACTGTCAGCTGCGTTGAATCTGTCCTCGGCCACTCAGTGCAGGGATCAGCCTGAGACTTGGGCAGTGTGCATCATGAAATCTGGGCTCCTATTCTCTGCCTCTCCTTTCTAGTTCCTCTTCCCTCTTCCATGGTCATGGTCATCCCATCATCTGGTGTGCAGGCCAGAAAGACAGCAAGTTTCCTACTTGAATTCTAACCACCTGTGCTGTGCCGCAGCTGTGCAGCACCTTCAGGGTGTAGCTGTCAGAGGAGAAACTCACCTCACACTGTGTTCTTCTGCCTGATCTTATTCTTCTCCAAAGTCTCCTTGCTTTGATTCACTTTCCAAGTCTTTAGGTTGCTGCTTTTTTTTTTTTTAATTAAATCCAGATTTTGTAGATGTTATCTGTAAAAGGGTCAATATATTAGCATTATACCCTATTATCTGGGTCAAGTGTAAGTGATCTCACCCTCCCTGTGGCCTGGCACTGTGTACGGGGTCCTTAGATGTCCGGGGAGTTGGCTGAACGTGTGGATGATGGAACAGATGCTGCTTTTTACACCTCTTCTCTCTTCTCACTCAGCTCGACCCCTTTGAATCAAGTGATCCCTTTTCATCCTCCAGTGTCTCCTCAAAAGGATCAGGTGAGAACAATGGCTTATTTTCCTTCCTGACTGTTCCTTGGGAGTAGAGGAGCCCACCTAGTTAATACTTTTCTTTCCCAAACTGAACGTGGCCTCAGTGTGCACATCATTAGTTGGGGGCTCCCAGATCCATGCCTGAGAGACCATTAGGCCAAGGTGGATGCCCCCTGGCAGCTCTTCTTCCCGAGCAAGAGCTGGATCTTCCAGAGCAGGAGTGGACAGTGGGAGTTCAGTAATAACACAGTTACTTGTTCCTCCTTTAAACCTTTAGTGTGTCTTTACTGTTTCTCCCAAAAGAATCCACAGTTGGACTGTGGGTGCTGACTTGCGCTGGGTCTTCTGAGTTTGAAGGAACCTTGTCTCCCAGCGTAAAATTCAGATGCTCACCCAAGCCTTAAAATAAGGGAGCATTTGCTTCTGGGCACAGGTCTCGCTTGGCCCTGCTGCTGTGCCTAGCAGCTTGCACATTTTGGTGCAGAACTTGGTACCAGGGTCAGGTCAGCTGCTCTAGGCAAGACTCTCTGGGGCCAGAGAAAGCTCAGCAAAAACCTCTCCCTAAGCTGGGCATGGTGGCAACACCTGTGGTCTGAGCTACCGGGAGACTAAGGCAGGCGAGTCTCTCGTGCTCAGGAGTTCAAGGCCAGCCTAGGCAATGGAACGAGACCCCGTCTCAAAAGTAAAACAGTAAGTCCCTCCTGTAGACAACAGCCTACATAAACTGTGTGGGTCTTGGGTCACCCTCGGGTGGCTTCTGCTCTCCCTCTCCTGCTCCCTTCCAGAAAGCCAGCAAGCTGTGCCCCTGCAGGAACTTGTTGCCCCTTTGAAAACTGAGCTGCACTGGCCCTCTCAGAGCCAGCTGTCATGTGAGAAGCTGTGTCTCTTAGATACCGAAGCCACGAGCCATAGTAGGCAAAGAGGCTGTGCCGAGGACCTTCGCTGGGCCATAGGTCTCGGGTGCATCAGTGCAGCCTCTGAATCTCCGACTCAGGGTGCCCAGTACCTCCACTTGACCCCCAAAGGCATGCTCTGGTCGAGACCTGTAACCCGACCTTGTTGGTGCTGATTGCAGATCCCTTTGGAACCTTAGACCCCTTCGGAAGTGGGTCCTTCAATAGTGCTGAGGGCTTCGCTGACTTCAGCCAGATGTCCCAGGTAAAGCCCCTCCCACGGAGCCCCTGCCTCTGCCCGTGTCTTGTGCCTCTTGGTGCCGTGTGTATTTCGCAGTGTGTGATGTCACGTATGTATTTCCCTAGCCCCTCGCAAGCTCTGAAATGGGTCCTCACGCCAGGCGAGGAGTGAGCAGGCGGGGCTAGAAAGCACCCCTGATGGGCGTCGGGTGCATTTCCTTCCCTCCTTGGGAAGCTGGCCGAGCCCCAGGTCCCTCCCAGTGGCTTGGATGCCATGGCTGCCCCTGCTTCCACTGGCAACTGATGAGTGTCAGATCGCAGATCATGAAGTTGTCACCTCTGTGGCCACACAGGAACTCAAGAAGGCATTAGGCACACAGTCCCAGGAGGGTTGTGGGCAGCAGACCCGAGGCGTGACTTATGTGGAGCTGCCGGGACACATGTCCTGAGGGTGTTGGAAAGTGAGGGCCAGGCTGTGGACACACGCAGCTGAGGACTGAGCTGTTCAGCAGGGCAGCAGGAACGACTCTGTGGTATCGAGCCGTGAGATGTATCGTCAGACCTGAGCACGGCAGCCGTGAGGGCGGCAGCCTGTCCCTGGACCCCTGTGGGCCACAGCGTGCAGGCTCCCTGCCGTGGGGCTCTGCTGTTTTCACACGTCTCACGGATTTTTACTGAATGGCTGCCCAGGTACCATGAGCACTCCAGGAAGAGGGAGGTGACCACAAACAGAATATAGTCCCCTTCTGGGGACCCCGTCCCAGTTGGGAAGACTCGTGAGCCAGATGGTGGTGAGGCGGATCAGGGTGGGGAATTTCATCCAGAATGACCAGACCCATCCTCTGTGGGTGCTGCCAATGGTGTGTAGGAGGAATGGGTGGGAGTACGGTAGTCCCTCGGTGTCCATGGCCAGTGGCCCAGCACTTCCTCAGATACCAAAGCCTGCAGATGCTCGAGCCCCGTATGTACCACGGCGTAGTATTTGCATAGAAGCTGCACGCATCCTCCTGTAGACTTGGGCAGTGTGCGTGCTCTGGCCTCGCAGTGCTGGGCCTGTCCAGGGAACCGTGACGAGGAAAGAAGCCTGTGCTGCTTCAGTACAGACACAGTTATTTTTCGGGTACTTTTGATCTGAGGTTAGTTGGTTGAATCTGTGGATGCAAAGCCCACAGATGTGGAGGATGGACATGTGAAAGGCCCCCAGCGTGGGCTTCCCGTGCCGCAGCCGTGGGCCGGGCGCCCCACTGAGCCGGCTCCCCCGAGTCCTGGCTCGCTGGCTCAGTGCTCACTCAGCTAGTGGAGCAAACAAGTCTCTGGTGCCGAAAGCTTGTGGTTGGCAGCAGCAGCAACAGCGTGTGATTGTGGCACAGGGCTTCCGAGAAGCACTTGAGGTTCTATTCAGGTTTTCAAAGAAACGTGTGAGCGTGAACTGGCAGCAGGGCCAATCCAGCCCTGGCCGAAGGCGGAGGGTGTGCCTACACTCAGGAGCTGGTCGCAGGGCACCCAGTGGCACTGGTGCTGGGTTGCAGCTGTGTCCTTTTGGTGCAAGGAGGGGAGAGCCACTGTCCCTCACACTGCAGCGTTGTACACCAAGTGGAGTTGGCCGAGGGCCCCGGGCAGTGAGTGTGCGCCTGCCGCTGCTCTTTTCTTGGTGGCTCTTACATGTGCACCCAGCCCCGGGAAACCTACTCCCAAGTCAGAAAACTCCTGCCACATGGTGGCAGCAATCTCAAAGGAAGGGGTCCAGGTTGTCTTCTCAGGCCGTCCCCACTGGGCCTCTCTTCCTGAAGGAGGTGGCTCCAGAGAAGGAGACTTGGGACCCTCCTTCTCTATCCTCATAGTCAATACCAACAAATGGCAGCCAGCAGTGGCCTGAGCTAGGACAGGACAACGGCCCCCAGCCGGCTGTTTAGCAGAGTGAGGACCCCTGTTTTAAGATGAGTCCAAGCCAAAAACCTTGTGGACAGTACTGCAGTGGCCGGAGGGCAGCCAGCCCGGAGGGGCTCTGGGCCTGGATGGCAGCATGGCCTGTCCAGTCACTGAGCCCGGCCCTTCCCTATTTCTGTGCCCATCTCTTTCTGACCTAAAAAAAAAAAATTGCACTTTCGCCTTCTGGTGATCTTCCTCCCCTTGCTGCGTACCCTGGAGTCAGGCTGTCCCCACACATGTGCAGTTGTGATTTAGTCAGTCCCACTTCCTGTTCTTGGCGCCAGGCCAGGACAGTTGGACTGGGCCGTGGAAAATTGGTGTCCCGTACTAGATTGTTTTGTTTCCACCGTTCCGTTGGCTCCTGATTTCATGACACTTGTACAGCTAAATCTTGTCCTCAGAGCTGTTTTTCCTTTTGGTTACCTTTTGGTTTTTCAAGAACAACATCGGGTATATAAATAAAATGCTGAGGGAAATGAAAGTAAAGTGGCAAGAAGGGTCCTTTTTTTAAAAAAAAAAAAAAAAAAAAACCTTTCTTAAAGAAAAGAAACAACAGTGCCAGCTTTTCCCCACCTGAGCAGGGCGGGGGTGACACACATGGTGCCCACCCCCAGTGTCCTCCCCCCACTTGGCTCTGCGGTGGGGGCGGGCAGTTCCTCCAGCAGACTCCAGCCTGCGCTCAGTGGAGAGCCCCCGCCACCCCAAGAGGTTTTCTAGACAGTATTAAGTCTCAGTGACACTGGCTTGCTTTAGAAGCAAATTCTCCAATGTAAGTTTTCAGAGAGCATTTAAAAATAAGTAAATAACTTATTTATTTTGCCCTCTTTCCCTATCCACACCCCAAAAAGCCACTTACAAAATATACGGTTGGTTGTGAGCCCATTTTTAGTGACTTTTCTTCTGGGTTTTTGTTTGGTTTTGTTTTTGCGGTGCTGGGGCTGGAACCCAGGGCCTCACACATGCCAGGTGAGCGCTCTGCCTGAGCCTCACCCCCGCCGTCTGCAGCTGTTTTTAGAGCCGGGTCTTCGTGTTTCTGGCTGCTTTACAAAAGCTCCGAGCCGTTTGCAGTGAAACAAGCAGTTCTTGAAAGGGTGAACCCAGAACTGTCTCTCTCAGTGCTGCTGTTCACAGTGGCCTCTCTGTCTCTTGGATTGTAAGCACACCTCACCCCTGCCTAGCCCAGAGAGCCCCGACAGCCCTAGGAAACCTTTCTAAAAATAGTGACTTTCCTTGAAGTGACTGCCCGAGTAGGAAAGAGTGGGGTCCCAAAGGAGACTTCTTGGGAAACCTGAAGTCATGAAAGCTGGGATTCGGAAATGACGCAGGCGCTGGGTCTTGGGTGGGATCTAACACTGTGGTAGGGAGCCAGGCAGCGCTTCTGCTGGAGCCTGCCCCTTGGAGGGAACTGATTGGTTCAGCGGGTTTAAACCCAAACCTGGAGCCATGTCTGCGTAGCCTAGGGTCTCAGCCAGCCTGGGGGTCAGGCAGCCTTGGTTTCATCGTGTCCCCAGATCTCACCATTAATGAGCTCAGGGCTTAGCACACCCTTTAGTCACCCAGTGCACAGCCCTCCAAGTGGGAAGGCTCACCTCGGTCATGGTGAAGCCCGCCTAAGCCCCCTGCACCACCCGTGGCCAGGGGCTCTCGCTGAGTTGGGAGAAACAGGCCAGAAGACAGTGCACACTCACTGCAGGGTCCCTCGACCTAGAGACCCACACCCACTCTGCACCCCTCCCCCTGAGCCACTGCTTTCCAGCACCCAGGACAAGAACTGGGGTCTCTGTGTGGGCCTCATACTGCTCACTCCTCCTTCTGCTAAGAAAATGGTTTTAATTCCTGCCTGCCTGCTCCGAAGCCATGAAACAAAGTAGACCTGGGGCCTGTGGGTGTGCTCTGATGATGGGGGGGAACACCAGCAGGTGGCCCAATGCGCCCTTTCTATCTCCTCTGTCCCCTCCCATTCTTCTCTGTAGACCCTAGACAGCCCAGTCAAAGACTAAGCCCAGGACGGCATTGCCCACTCTCGCCCTACCTGCTCTGGGCCGGGCTCTCCTGTGAGCAGGAGGCAGTCCAAGTAAGGTGTTTGTAGCAGACGAGCCTTCTCCGATCCTTTTTTATATTGACAGTGCAAGGGATCAAACCTAAGGCCTCATGCATGCCAAGCAAGTGCCCCACCACTGAACCATATCACTAGTGCCAGACTTCTCAGATTCTTGAAGGCATTGAAAGAAACTCTGTATAGCAGCTCAGTTCACAATAGCTAGACTATGGAACCAACCTAGGTGTCCCTCATAGATGAATGGATAAAGAAAATGGGGTATATATACTCAATGGAATATTACTCGGCTTTAAAGAAGAGTGAAATTATGGCATTTGCCAGTAAATGGTTGGAGCTGGAGAATATCATGCTAAGCAAAATAAGCCAATCCCACAAAACCAAAGGCTGAATATTTTCTCTAATATGCGGATGCTAATTCACAATAAGGCGGGGGGGCTCTAGGGAAGAATAGTGTTATCTTAGATTAGAGGGAAGTGATGGGAGGGGAGAGGAGGGGATGTGGGGATAGGAAAGAAAGCAGAATGAAGCAGACATTATTACTATGTATACATGTGACGATTACATGACCAATACATTTCTGCAGAAAAATGAGAAATGATATCCCATCTACATATGATATATCAAAGCGCATAAATGCATTCCACTGTCACGTGTAATTAAAACAAATGAAAAAATTACAAAAAAAGAAAAGAAACTCTGTTCCCTTTCCTGTGCTTGGCATAATACAGGAGTCGCCCCTTAACCATGGGGCAATCATCCCCAGACCCCCAGTGGATGCCTGAGACATGGGGAGGACCAGGCCTTGTATATGGTGTACTTCCCCCTCACACACCTGGTGAAGTTTGCTGTTACCAATTAGGCGCAGTAAGAGGTTAACAACAATAATTAGTAATAATGGCCTTAATGATGTGCTATATTAAAGGAGTTTAAAACTTATGAAGCGTTTATTTCTGGAACTTTTCATGACTGTTTTGGAGCCCTAGGTAACTGACACTAAGGAGAGTGATCCAGGGAAGGGGACCGCTGTGGTGGCTGTGCTGTCTTTGTCCACTGCCAGCACACACAGCCCAGCGAGATGGCCTGTCATCTTTATCTCTTAGAGATGGGGAAACCAAGGCACAGCGTGGTCAGCAGGTGGCAGAGCTGGGGTTTGAGCCTCTACTCTGACCCCCAGACTCTGCAGCCTGACTGGGCAGACATTCTGGAAACTCAAGCAACAGATTTTGAAATGAGGCTCACTGCCCCTTGCCCTTACAAGGACACCTGTCCACAGGGGTGGAGGCCCCTTCTCCCCTCCTTGAGGCCCTGCCAGGCCAACAGCTCTCTTTGCTTGAAGCTGCCCAGCAGGCCCGAGTGCATTGGTGGGAGATGAATCTAGGGGTGGCAGCCCTCGCTTTCTTTAGGAGGAGGAGGTGCCTTCTCCTCCTCCCCACCCCTCAGCTGGCTCTGTACCCTGCCTGCACCCATGTGTGTCCTCCAGGGGCCTTTGGTTGGGGACAGTCTGACCAGAGAGGACGTGGGCAGCCAAGGACAGTGCCAGGTGCTCTGGCCTGGGAGGTCGAGGGTGCAGACTCCAGCCCAGCCCACACTGCCCCGCTGTGTTTGGGCAGCTGCCTCTCCTTCCGTGCCTCAGTTTCCCTGTGTGGAAGTGGAGGTGGTGGCAGTAGAAGTCCCTCCCAAGGCCGCTGGGAAGACGAGGTGAGATCAGCAGAGAGCTGAGGGCCCACAGGGGCGGGGACTGAGAATCCTTTTGAGGTGCTTCCTGCTGTGGACCCTGCCACTCACCTATGGTGGGGGGACCTGGCAGTGGGTAGGTGTGTTGCCCTTAAGACTGCCCGGGCTGGGCAGTCTCGACTCTGTCTCGAGGTTCAGGTGGCACCGTGACTAGATTCTGGTGGCCACATCTCTGAGTAGGTGCTGAAGGCTGAGGTGGCGCATCTTCCTGGACGGGTGCTGGAGGTGGCGTTGGACCCTCCTCCCCACTTCTCCAGCCATGGCTGGGTCTGGGTTTTCCAGGGAAGCCGGGGAGTGCCCCTTGGTGCCCCTGTGCCTGTCCCAGGCTGCCCCGCTGGCTCCGTGTCTCCCGCCAGGGCTCTGCTGCCCCCACACGCTCCTCTTTTCTGTGCCCTTCCAGGGTGACATTATCATTTTACCTCTTTCTGCCAGTTCCTCCCGTTTCCTGTCAGTAGTGGCTCTCTGTGTCCTAGGCTTTCCTATTTTATATTTTAGTTATTTATATTAAGGTATTTTTATTTTTCAGTTATTTTGTACTTAGTAAGAATGCATTATTTTCTGTATTAGTAAAACTGTAGTTGTTTTCTATTTTACTGAACATTTAGTTGTTTTGCTGGTTCTCACTACTCCCAGTAGAAAGCCATTTTCTCCGGCCTGGGAAGCCCCGGCCCCTCCTTCACACACAGGGCTGGGCCGGCCCTCTGTGGCAGGGCTCGACTGTCAGTCTGTCAGGCACAGTTCATGGCTGCCCTCTGGTGCTGGCAGGCGCTGGGGTGAGGGCAGCATCCCCCTGGAGGCCGATGCTCTGCTGGCTCTCAGCAGCAGGTGACAACCCCATCAAGATGAGCGGTGGGGGCAGTTGCTTGCCCTCAGGCGGGAGAGGCCTGGAAGCCTGTCACTACAGTGGTGATAGGTGCCCTTTTTGGTGATAGCAGGACACCCCAAACAGGTGCAGTCAGTAAGAAGGGCCCCAGAGAGAGCTGGGGGGGGAGGCACGAGCAGGGTCTTGCCAGTGTGTGAAAAAGAGGGGCTTAAGGAGGGGGTGGGCCAGTGCCCCGGGGAGACTAGTGTGAGCAAGAGCCTGGCCAATTCAGCATGAAGGACCGCAGGTTTAGGGACCGAGGAGGGGTCTTGGGGGATGGAGACCTTCAGGTACAAGGGCAAAGAGCCGGGCATGCAAGGGGGAAGGCGGGCCATGCCTGGAGGAGAGCTTGGAATGCACTGGATGTGTCGGGGCCATTGGTGCCAGTTCCCTCCCCCCCCACCTACCTGTCATCGCCACCTCTATCAACCAGCCGACCTTCACCCCCTCCTATACCTATTTCTACCCCCTCTGTCTCCCCACTTGCCTACGGACCCCTCCACCAACGTCTAACACTGTAAAACCAGAGGGGCATGATCTGATTTGGGTTTGAGGCAGTAGAGCAGAGGTGACCGAATCAGGGGTAAGAAGCCACAGCAGAATGTGCCAGGCGGTGGAGGAGCAGCAGCATATGGGCAGCCCAGGGACAGAGAGGGGCTACAGCTCTCTGACCCAGTGCCTAAAGCTGCTGTCACTGGTCAAAGACAGTGACCACCCAGGCTGGCTCAGCGGGGAGGCAGCACACGGGGTCTACCCTAGTCCAGTCAGCAGAGAGGCGAGGGGTCACCTTGATGAGCACGAGCAGGGGGCCAAGGGGACCCTGTGGGAAAGACCCGACGTAGGCCAGGGGATGCCCTTGAGTGACGTGAGCCTGCCGAGGAAGAGGGCCGCCCTCTGCTCCTTCAACATGTGGTGACTTGCCCTTCACAGGCCAGAGGGCCCCTGCTGTCCAGGGTGGAGGCGAGCCGGGAGCCTGAGAGAGCCCCTGGCCCTAGCAGCCGTGTGCCGCAGCCGGAGGTCAGCGGCCTCAGTGCATGAGCACTCACTGGTGGACACATTGCCTTCCTTTTATTGACTGTTTTGCCTCTCTTTCATGTCCTCTCTTACAGCCCCCAACTTCTGGCCCTTTCACCTCCTCCTTGGGAGGGGCAGGATTCTCAGATGATCCCTTTAAAAGTAAACAGGACACTCCTGCTCTGCCTCCGAAGAAACCCGCTCCTCCGCGGCCTAAACCGCCCAGTGGTCAGTACACTTTCTTCTCTCGCAGCCGCCTGCCTGCGGGTACAGGGCGGTAGGGGGACCAGGGCCCCTCTGTTGAACAGCCCAGCATAGAGCAGAGCCCTCTGGGCAAGAGGGTCCCCCTCCGCCCAGTGGCTGGGTCCCCACAAACATGGTGTGTGCGTGGTGCGTGCCTCCCACCGCCTGACCTGTCCCCAGCCTGTGAGCACCTTGGCTTCAGACTGCCTGAAAGTCAGTGCCACCAAGATCCTGGCTGTCCCTCAGCAAATAGGCCACAGCAGCACTGGCTGCTGAATCATAGCTGTCCCCTCCACCGCACACTTGCCCAAGTCGGCTCAGGGAGGGCCTGTGTGGCTGGAGCACCCCTCAGTCCAGGCCTCCCCTGGCTGCTTACGTACAGGCTGGGTGGGGTGCGGGGTCTTCCTTGTGAGCGCAGACAGCACGGCCTGGTCTCTCCTCCACTCCCACCCGACCTCAGGGTCCCCTCCACAGGGATTTCCTGCAGGCCTTGCGCCACGGGTTTCTCCTAGGTTTGGCATTTGCCCTGCTCTCAGGAGGGGCCCATCCATCCCCGCTGAGGATGGGTTCTGAGGACTTGTCACTCCTGCTGGGATTGCTCTCATGTCATGGAGTTGAAGTGACAGGCCAGTTTACTAGACGCTGAAGCAGAAAGCTGTCTAAAGCAGAAGGCTATCGTATCGCTTCAATGGCAGAAGGAGTCGCTGCAGTTTCCCAATCCATTTATCCACCCACCGTGTTGGGTAGTGCCTGGCCTGGGCCATCTCTGCCATCTCTGCCTTCAGGCAGTCTCCCCCCACCCTCCCTGCATTGTGGGGCCAGCACTCTCCCATGGTCTCACCTTCTGGTTATACCTCTGCTACCAGGCTGCCCCTAGACAAGGCAGGCCTTCCCTCCCCCTCCCCCTCCCCCCTTCACCTTTTCTGTCAATGAAGAGGGAGGGCTCGCCCTTCAGCCCAACCTTGTCCTTCCCCTTGAGTCCACTGTGTGGGCTCCACTTTGAGGCCTGTCCTCTCCCTGGCGCAAGTCCTCAGGTAGATCTGGTGGGCTCCGCTTGCCCAGCTTGCTAGTTCTGTGCAGTTCCAAGGTGGGCCAGGCTTCCTGCACGTGATCCCCCAGCCAGTAGAGAGCCAGCCAGGGCTCTCCCTCGGAGAGACAAGGACCCTGCCTTGGTGCCCAGTGGCCTTGCAGATGAGTCATGAGAGAACTCTCACCAATGGGCTGTGGGGATTTAGAGCAGATTGTCTGTGAATTGTTTGCAGAAACAAATGGGTAAAGAGAGGGTTTCTGTGAGCCTCATGTCCAAACATTGATGGGAGGAAAACAAAGACAGCAGACGAGCCCCTGCCACCCGGGAGGGCCGCCCGCATCTTCTGCAGAGGCACTGGCTCACAAGGGACCCTTACAGTGTCCTGAGGGAGAGGGAATGGCCTGAGCCTCCTTACTCTGCCTGAAAGATGGAAGCAAGTACATGTGTGCACACCCAAGCTCACATGTATCCACATGCTCCACACACATGCTTGGCATGTGCACACCCACAGGCACATATTCACAATGAGTAATGCATGCACTGCCACGCACATTCTCACATGCACCTGTGTGCGCACACATGCTCAAGCAGTGCTTGCGTACAGGTGCAAACAGATGTACATGTGCACTGATGTTGATGCACTTGAGCCTGTCTGCCTGTGGGCACATGCGACATTCTGGTTCATGCCTGCCACAAGTGCACCTCCGTTCCTACTGCACCACACAAGTGCTCGCACACACCACTGCACGCATGTCCCACACCCACCCACAGACGCACACTCTTCATAGAGTGTGCTTTCTTGCACGCGCATGTACATACACAAATTCACATGCATACGAACATACATGCACATGTGTGCAGAACAGTGTTGTTTGTGGGTCCCAAGGAGGAGCTGCCCCCTGATATCTAGCCAGTGCGAGGCTTCGTTTTCAGAGTTTCGTGGAAACTGCCACCCCCACCTCTCCACTTACCTGAACCCAGTGCTGGCACTGCCTTTGAACTTTCCCTCAGTTGTCACCTCCCCTGTGTCTCCCTCTGCCCACTACTCACCCCACTTGGGTTTCTGCTTTCCGTGTACTGTGGACTTTGAAAGCAGACAGCAGTGCTTGGTAGAAACGAAATACTCAGGACCAGGGTATGGACGACCTCCCTGTACCTGACTTTAGGGTTAAGGCCTTTTCAAGAGCCAGAGCATGATTTGAGTTGCACAGGGGTCTCAGGCTGTCTTAGCTTGGGGCTTTGGCCACTGTATTTTGTTATGCAAGGGCCGGGTGCCCCTGTGCCTTCTACAGAAATGTATTAACATCCACCTCAGGAAGCCCTTGCACAACTCTTATCTCCCCAGATCCTAGAGAGCCCCTTGAAATAGGGCAGGCCACATGATGTCCATCTTCCGGAAGAGGAAAGGGAAGTGATAGGTCAGGTGGGCTGCTCAAGGTCACACAGTGAGAGGGCAGCAGGGCCATGTCTAGAACTGGTGACCTGTCGCCTCCCCAAACCACCACTCACTCCCATAGAGAGCAGCACACACAGCCTCTTAGTGCGGGGGCACTACAGGATATCCCTGTGGGGGCCTAAGTACCTCTCATCTGATTCTTTTACCCAGAAGCAATGGCTGAACAGAGAAATTCTGCACTGTACATGCTGCTGGGTGGTAGGTACAGACTGTGTGGCGGCTGCTGCTGAGCTTCCAGTATCCTTAGTAATGTGCTTTCGTACTAACCCCTAACAGTGTGAAGGCCACCAGCTGTGCTGGCGCACCTGCGCTAAACGTGGGACCCATAGTCGACCTGTTCATGAGTCACATTTGATGGGGAAGCACTTGGCACTTTGGGGGGATGCATGGAGTGGGTAGCTGGTCAGGGGAGCTAGAACCTGGCTTGCACAGCTCCCTTCCTGCTTCCTGTCCACACTGCACACCCCATGGCTTTTGAGACCCAGGAGCAGCTGGGGACTTAGCTGGGGTCTGCAGACAGGGCAGCAGAGGGGCACTGGACCAGGTCCTGCCCTGAGAGCAGGGAAAACACAGGACGCTTTTCTTGTTTTCTGGGCAGCAGACAAGCTGATGTCTGCCTTGTTTGTTTGTTTGTAAGAAAATACAGTTGAACAAGGGAATGTGCTTTTCCACCCTCCTGCTGACCTGGCTTTTCCCACTTGAGGACACCACCTTCACTGTCACACTCAGGCACCTGGGGCTCTGTAGTGGGGAGTGTTCGCCCCACCGTGGCTGAGTGGGAAGGAGGGCGAGGCTGGTGCACCGCTCCCTGAAGCCCGTGACCCAGCAGAGTTAGACACTGACCGGGAGTTCAGCCAGAGTGATTCTCCTTACAGCTCACTCACAGTATCAGCCCTGCACTCCTGGAGACCTCTCACCATTCTGCATGTGAAATGCAGCTGATGTTGCTACATTCCCACTAAGGCTTTTCCATCTCAGGGGACAAAGAAACCTGGAGGTTTCTAGAACCTTGCTGGGCCTCTGGGCCTCTAAGGGGCTGCTTGCCTCTGGCCTCTGGGCCACCTGTCCCACTGGAGTCCAGAGACTACTTGCTAGGACTGGTTTCTGAATGTTGGAATAAGGGCCTCCATGCAAGCTCAAGCCCTGCTGCCAGCTTCCTGCAGGGCTGGGGGAAGTGTCTGAACCGTGCCAAGCCTCAGTTTCCTCACCTGAACATGGAACCAGTGCAGGCCTGGCAGGTGGGCATGTAGGAACACGATTTGCATAGTGATGTGTTGTGCACACCAACATCCCCCACACCCACACCAGGGTGCAGGGACCGGGATGCAGCTCTGCCTTCCACGGGCACCTTTCCTGGGAAATGCAAAGGCCAGGTCTCAGGCAGCTGAATACTTGTAGAGAGTTGTGAAAGGGGCCCTTTCCCCCATGAGATTGCAGTTGAGCAGAAATCCTTTCCGTTGGAAAATGTTGGCATACCGAGAGTTGAGCTTCAAAGATGGCTTCAGGGTCCGCTCCAGGTCATCACTCATACGGGACCAAAAGCAAGTTTGGGTCTGAGTCACATGTGGGTTTTTTGGCTCTCTGTCTTGTGTACTAGAGGCTGCAGTTTTCAAATTCTGCAGGAGCTGCTTTTGTTTTGTTTAAAGCTCAGTTGAGGTTTAATTGATGTAACAATAAACAGCACCTGTTGCCATGTACAGGTGGATGAGTGTTGGCCCGAAAGGGAATAGCCATAGGGACCCCTCCTCCTGGGAGCCTTATCGAGCATCCTTAAGGTGTCTTAAAACCAAGGATCCCTCGGTTTGCCAGGTGCTCAGTTCTTTTTCAACCAAGCCAGCGCTCATATTCTCAGGGATCGTTGAGGGTCAGCCTGGGTATCTATGAGCACTAAGTTCTCTGTGCCTGGAGGTCTTTTCTAGAAAGGTCTGTCAAGGTATTAAATAACCAGCAGATGTCTGTTTTGGACCCTGAGAACTGGTTTCTTTGAGGGAGATGCAAAACAGACCCGGCAGGCAGCCCCGAAACCTGTCAGTTAAAGTTAGCGCGCACACACCTCCCCCAGGTAAACAATGGTGTATTTTCTGCAACGGACCGGAGATCGAGATCAGTCAGAACTCACCGCTGAAGAGTTTCTAGGTAAAAGTTGTTGATTTGCAAAGAGAGAAACAGATTTTTTTTAAGTGCAGGAAATGGCTGTGTGGGCGTCAGTGATTGGGCCTCAGGGCCTCGCTGCGATAGTGGGATCCTGCGACCCAGCCCCACCCTGCCACTTCCTGCCAGCGCAGCCCTGCCTTGCGGTTCCTGCAGCACCCGAGTGACACCAACTAACCAGCCAGTAACCTTTAACCTCTCCTCAATTTAATGATCATTTTATTACTGCTAACAACCTTTTCACCTCCCAGCAAAGCCAGGTGCTGTTAGAGTCCCTGTCTTTTTGCCCCCTCTCCACAGTTCTGCTGACCAAGCAGTTAACAGCTGTAACCTAAATAGTACAAGATGCAATTGAACTTGTGTCCTTTTTGATTCAAGTGCTCAGTCAAAACAAGAAAAAAAAAGTCATTTCTCCCCTAGCAAACGCGTCCCCTCCAGTGCCTATACACGGGATCACACAGGATGGCTGTGGGTTCTTTCTGCCCTGGTCATCTTGACCACATCAGGTAGTAGAGTGGCACACAGGGCACGATCAAGAAGCCCTGAGTTCCTGCATGCTCTTGGCTCCTCTCTTCTGAAATCCCAGGCCCAGATCACAACCAGGGTATTCAAGGACTTCTCCCTGTCCTGTGCCTGTTATGTGCCCGAAACCTCTTGTTTATTGCATAAGATCCACTTTTAAAATGGCATCTCCATTTGAACCATGTGGTTAGCACCTCAGCCTTGAACTTAACTACTTTAATTCCGTTCCCACGATGATCTCAAAGAGATAATTTGGTGGGTACATGTGAAGGGGTAGAAAGGGACAGGCAGCTTCTCCATCTCCAGGAATCTGGAAAGCTCTGGCCTTTCCCTGCCCCCCAGCCAGCCAGGATGGGGGGCTCCTGAGACACCTATGGTAGCCAGCCTGGTGGGTACCCCCTTCCACCGGCTTCCCTGCCCCGAGGATTGCTGCTGTTGGCAACCTCTGGATGGTCTGTCCCAGGGCTGTGTGACTGGCTGGCAGCATGCAGATGAGAGTCAGGGGCACCCTGTCCTGGAGGGCATGGCTCTGAGTAGAGGGAGGGATGCTATTGTCTTTGGAGCCTCTTCTGTTCAGATCTCCTGCAGGCAGGTTGCTGTTTGCGGTGATTAATGTTCTGCAAAGTTGATCGAGTTTGAAAATAGAAGCATTTGCCTGCTTTGGCACACACCCACCTTTCTGCACCCAAAAGGGCAGATTGAGTGGGTGTCATGTGACTCAACTGTCACCTGGGGTGCCAGTGCCCAGGCTTGGGGTCCCAGAGCAGTGGGATCAGGACTCAGCCAGCCAGGTGCCTAGGGGCTTGCAATTGGGATACAAGCCAGAAGGACAGGACTCTGTCCTGCATTTGAGCATGGGTGTGAACGACAGGAGCCGCCACTCTGCCCCAGTTCACCCCCCACCCCGGGCTGCCTCCAAGGCCGGGGTCTCCCTTCTCCAGCCTGCCCAGCCCCTCGCTTGGCCACAGCTCCACCTGTGGTGCATTCCCTGCGGCTTCCCAGCCTCCCTGCCTTTCTGACAGGGTGAATTGGGACCTTTATTTTCCATTGCTCACGCTTGGAGCACCCAGTCAGTGCCCCCTCCTTCTGCCAAAGCAAACTGCAAGACACATGTGCATGTGATTAACAGAGGACATCACGAGCATACGATTGACAGGAGAGCTGGCTGTAGGGAGTGAGAGTGGGAGCACTGTCTGCCAGGCTCAATTCCACTCCTTCCCAGTGTCCCTACCCACAGGAATTCCTGGTGGCCTCAGCACCCTACTTTCTCCCTTCCACTCCTGGGCATGCAGACCCGCCACACACACCGAATTCTGTGGCAGTTTTGTTAAATGTGGCCACAGTGCATCCCTGCCATTTGCAAAGGTGACATTCTGGCAACTTTGGCACTCTCGATAAGGAGGAACAAAGCCCGGGCCCAGACAGCCCCTGTGGCTGTGCACAGCAAGTACAGACACAGGGCTCCCCCCACCTGGCGGGTAAACAGATAACATCTCCCCCCGGAAAGCCCCTCTCTCCAGCAGAGGCTGTCAGAGGTGCCCATCAAAGAGCAAATGTGACTTTTCAAACCCCAAGTTGGGAGACCTGCCAGTCTGAGTTCAGTCGTGAAGACGGACTCGTAACTTGTAAATCCATTCACACACCATGGGGTGCCACGCCGGGCTCCCCTCCTCTAGGCTCCTGCAGCCCTTCAGGCAGGTGTCATGGATATGGCATGGTGCCTTCAGGGGAACCTCTAGATAAGTGTGTTTCCCACTTCAGATCCCACTTGTCTTTGCAGACCCTAGAGGTGTGGCTACTCTGTCCTCTTTTTCTCCATTCTTCCGATGTTAGAAAGACACCTCACCCGTGGGGCTTGCTGGCCTGGTGAGTTCCCTGACCCCTGCCCACCTCACGCCCCTCACAGGAGGAAAACACCAGGAGTGTGTGGATACGAGTAAATATTTATTCAGCTTTTCTCCAAAGTTCAGAACCAAACCTCATCCTGTTCCCTTCAATGCATTAAGCAGGTTTCTTAAAATTCAGTAAATATTTTTAGTGGAAAATCTCAACGTTGTGATCGCGGGGACCTCAGATTTTTATCTCCAGGGCTGTGCTGCCTGGCACCACTTTGATCTGGGTCTGCCATCTGTGCACATCTGCACGGCGAGGGCACGGGCAGGGCTGGTGTGGCAGGACTCCTCACCCGTGAGCCCGTTACCTGGCCTGTGTGTCACGTTTTTCAAATTGATTTCCCTACTCGATGGGAACCAGAAGGAGACACTGAAATGTGTGGGTGAAAAGCGGTCCTTTTCAGGAAAATCCCCAGTGATTGCAAATTATAAACATTATGCATTGGACAAACCTTTTCTCTCTCTGTCCCCTCTCCTCCCAGTTAAGCTGTTCTGCTGGCAGGCTGCGGAGGGAGGAGCTGACATGGTGTGTCCCCACACCCAGGCCACAGCTGCCCTGTGTGGTGTGACTTTGAGAAACCTGGCAGATGTGTGGGCATTCTGCTTTGTGTAGGGCCAGATGACGGTTGTCCGGGAATCCTGTCTTGTGTGGGGCACATGACAATTGTGTAGATTTCGTGTTGTGTGGATTCACAACAGTTGTGAGGGCATCCTGTATTGTGTCAGATGCATGACAGCTGTGTAGGTGTCCGTGTTGTGTGACATGAATGAAAGTTGTGTATAAAGCCTGTGTTGTACAGGATGAGTGACAGTTGTGTAGATTCTGTGTTGCATGGAATGAATGACAGCTACGTGGGCATCCCGTGTCGTGTGGGTGAGGGACAGCTGCATGGGCATCCCGTGTCCTGAGGATGGAAGACAGCTGTGCTGATGGGTGTCTGTTGTGCAGGATGTGACAGTTGTGTGGTGTCCTGGGCTGGGAGGGATGGCGGTTGTTGAATGTCCTGTGTTGTGGAGGATAATGACCGAGGTGGGGCAGCAACCCTGGCCACAAACTTGTGTTTTTGTTGTTGTTTTGGGGGATTTTGATGTTGTTTTATTTATCTTTCATTTACAGAACTGCATTTTCCAAATTGTATGAACAGAACCCAGAAATTGTCTGATTAGAACACTCTTTTGTTTTGATATTTCCATAAATCAAATGGAGACACCCAAATCACCCAGAGCCTTCACTCTCCTCTTGAGGCAAGAATATTAAGCTAGAAAATCGCCCTCCTTCCAGAGTGTCCGAGGCCACCTCCCTTAGCAGGTGTGGGGATCTCTGGGACCCTTCAGGTGGGTCCGTAAAAAGTGAGGTGGACAAGGCAGAAAGCCAAGATGAGCTGCCACCACCAGGCGTCCACTTGATCCCGTGTGCTGGGTGCCTGTCGGCTCCAGCACTTTGAGAAATAGAATCAAAGAAATTTCTACCAGGGTGGAGCCGGTCACCAAATAAAATTTTTTTTTTCACAGCACACACTGTGGTAAACCATTCGGTTCATATTGTTTTTGCCGAAGTCAGTCCTGTGTGTGGTTTCGGTACACCGCTTGGGTAACTGTTGAAACTGCTGTGGTTTGAAAATAAGTTCTATTTTGCCTTTCCTTCAATCTTGTACTCCTCTGCCCGGGTGATGAGGATCACTGGGGTAGAGAGCCAGCAGCCCTGGGCGGGGGTCTGTCATTTCATTTGTCTGAACATGACTGGCTGTGGCACCAGGTGGCTCCCACTGCAGACCTCTAGGAACGATGAGCCCAAACCGCGTGCTGGGTATCAAAAGTGACTTCTCACCCCTTCGTTTAAACAGACACCGTGACCATCTCTCCTGACTCCTGAAACCTGGAGGAGCCGTGGAAAAGCAATAGGAATTTTCTTCTCAGGGATCTGGGGGTCCTTTAAGTGAATTTGTCACATTTGAAATAAGCTCCACCTCAGAAAATCGAAAAAATGATTAAGGAGTTAGCAGAAGTGGTTACATAAAAGCAGGAACTGGACCCAGAATGTTTGAAAAGTACAATTGCTAAAAATAAGTTGGTACGCAAAGTGGGAAGTTTGGGCCCAGGGCCGTGCTGCAGGAACGGGGCACTTCTTTGCCCAAATCACAGGCACGGAGGGTCAAAAGCCAGACCCGCGGTTCCAGCAGCCGTGCCCAGTACTGCCTGACGCTGAAGCACCAAAACAGACGCCCGAGAGAAGACCGTTTTTTGTTGTTTCCCCCTCCTCTGAAAACAAGAGCGAGCAGTTAATGTGCCTGGTTTCGTATGAACACAGCCACGATTTCTAAATAACAACGGTTTCGGCAACAGGGCAAACCAGGCGCAGGCGATTCTTGGTGTGAACGATGCTTTTCATCTCTGATAATCTCTCTGCTCGTCAAAAACCTCAGCTTCAAATCGTAGCAGGCTGGATTCTAAACTGCCCCTCCCAAAAAACCAGTTTCTGTTTTTAATCCCCCAAACCAGGGAAGGAAGAGGTCTTCTTTACTGAAAAGAAGAAAAGAAAAAAAAAGCTGAGAACTGACTGGTTTATTTCTATATTCTGTTCGTGGTGCTCGCTCTCCAGGGCCTGGCTGGGTCCCCTCCTCTTACACCCCTGCTCAGATGTTTGCAGACCCACCCAGGTGATCAGACCCTGCAAGAAACGCTCTTTGAGAATCCGATCAGCATCCACCCTGGGCTCGCTGCGGTGCCCGGAGGCTGCACTGCACCCTGTGGCTTTCAACCTGCACCCAGCGGTGCCCAATTTTTCCTGTACCCAAACTTTGCCATGTAGGGCACACCACTTCAGTGTTTGAGCAGTGACCAGCCCCAGCATGCACCAGTCAATATTGCTGCATCCCACAGACAAGGAAGGCCACCAGCTTTTTTCCTTCTAGTCCCTAAAGGGCCCCGGGTGGGCACTTGACCCTCCAGGATCTGCCACAGCCCATCGTGAGCTGAGCTCTGGCTGGCTGGAATGGGGCTCAGGGCAGCATTTGCTGGTACCTATGGTGCTGAACCTGGCTCTTATGAAGCTGAGCTTCAGACATGCCAGAGGCCGGTGCAGCAGGAAGTGGACAAGCTGTGGGGGGATCGTGGAGGGGGAGATTGAGCCCCTGGGGGGGGCAGGGGATTTCCACGTGAAAGGAGAGGCCGAGCAACTTGGGGAGAGGTACTAGAGGCTGGCCAAGCTGGGTGGCAGCATGGCGGGCAGATAGCTGGGCAGGGCCATGCCACAAGGACCATGGACACTGCAGGCATCGCCCCTTCCCCGTGCAGACCTACAAGTGCAGGGCCAGGTGCAAGCCAAACCTGTGTCCCCTCCCTTAGGACGCTGGTGTAGACTGTGGACTTGGCGGGTCCTTGCACACACCTGCCACTGAAAGCCGTGCAGGTTAGGCCCCCCTGTCACCCCGAGTCTGTTCAGGCTGCCATGACAAAGTGCCCCAGGCTGGGTGGCTTAAACTGCAGGTGTTCATTGTCTCACTGATCTGAAGGACGGGAGTCCAGGATCAAGGTGTCCGCAGGGTGGTTTCTTCTGAGGCCTTTCTTTGGCCTTCTGTTGTCTTCATATGGTTGTCCCTCAGCACATATGACCTCGGTTGGATTCAGTTACTCCTTTAAAGACCTGTCTCCAAAGATGGTCCTATTGGGAGTCGGGGCTTCAGTGTACGAGCTTGGAGGAGGGCACGGTTTGGCCCACTCCTGCCCCTTGGATTAGGAAACAGAGGCTGGGCGGAGGCTCTGCCAGCTCCTCATGGCTTTCCAGGGCCACATTGGGTCCTGCCTCAGGCCTGGGAGCCCCCACCCCAGAGCTGTGCCTGCAGCTGAACAGGCGTGACTGTGTGTGTTTGGGGAGGCGTCCTGAGGGCTTTCCTCATGTGCTGATGGCCTGCAGTGGTGCTCAGGTTAAGGGCGCGTTCTCGGCAGAGCCAGGAAGGAAGCCCTGGGCTGGAGGTTACTGGGAAGGAGGCTCTGGGCTGTTCTTCAGGAGATGAGGCTGGGAAGAGAGGTTGGAAGGGTCACTGGGGCCTCCCCATATGCCACAGGGGAAGTGTAGGCCCGAGGCAGGGCTGGGGCGGCAGGGCTGGGGCACCGGGTTGCATTTTATAAAGCTTCATTCAAAGCCAGGGGCTGAGGCAGGAGGAGTGAAGGTGTGAGTCGGTCTCTGGGCAACTTAGCAAGATACAGTCTCAGAAACAAACAAGGCTGGGGGGATTGGGGTGGAGAGCACTAGCCTGGCACCCGGGAGGCCCTTGGTTCAATCCCAAGTGCCACCAAAAAAGAAAAGAAAGAAAAGAAAGAAAGTTTCACTCACCCAGGGGCATGTTTTCATCAACCCCAGGGGCAGACAGCCGGGCCCTCAGCATCATCGAGTGGCTGTTCGGAGGACAGGGAGAAAGTGCACACGTTTCAGCATCCTGTGGGAACGTCAAGGGCTGCAGAGGAGCAGGTGGGGAGGGGTCCTGCAGAGCGTCTCTGCCAGGTGGCATTTGGCCTGGCGAACTCTGCAGGAGACCAGAGATAGACAGGGGCAGAGAGGTGGCCAGCAGGGAGGGACAGTGGACGAGGCTGGCATGTCATGTCAGGCAGTGGGGAGCCATGGAGAGACCTAAAAGGCTGCTTTGTGGGGTCGATGTGGGGAGGGGGAGGGGGAGGGGGAGGAGGCAGAAACCCAGAAGCCAGCAGGGGAGGGAGTCTCCAGGTCTGGGGAGGACTTAGGGTACATGGTGAGGACGGAAGCCCCTGGGGTGTCCCCAGCTCCCCATTGCTCTCAAGGGCACAGCATGGTTTTTAAAAGTGCTGGACAGGCTGCATGCGCCCTTCCCACACCCGTTGCCTCTCGTCCTCTCCCCTCCAGGGCCCGCCGTCCTGCTGGCCTTGGCTTGCCCATTGGCTCTTCCCTTAGTGCAGGGAGTGGGCCCGCTGGGGGAGGTGACCTCCAGGGAGGCAGTTCTTCAAGGCCAGCAGGACAGGACAGGGAGGCTGTGACTGGACCAGGTCACAGAGATCTCTGCAGCCCTGGGAGCTCAAGGTGGGGGAAGAGGAGGAGGAGAGGGCAGAGAATGGCCCAGAGCCCAAGGCCAACCAGGCACGTGGGGATAGAAGAGAAGGAAGGAGGCCCAGGGAGTGGGGACCGCCTGGAAGTCAGGTGCGTGGACGGCCAGCCCTAATACTCACTGCCCAGGGTGGCATGGCACGCTCTGGGCCAGGGTCTTGGTGGACTCACCCACTCACTGTGGCCAAGGCTTGGTGGGGGGCCTTCCTCCTATGTGGTCCTGGTAGCTGACTGAATTAATGAGGGGCCTGAGGGGTGGGGGACGAGCTAGTGCCAGGCTGCACCTTCGCCTTTCTCTGTCCATGTTGGTCCTGAGGATGCCCCATGGGGCAGTAAGATGGAGATGCCAGTCCAAAGTGGCACTCCTCCAACCCTGCACCTCTACTTCCAGAAACATCCATAGATGGACTTACTGGGGGGTATTGCTGGCGATAATGAGAACCTGGAAAGGCCTCCAATGGTGCCAGGCAGGGGCTGGGCTGGGCCTAAAGGTGACCTGGGCAGAACCCTGCAGGGCCAAGGGCGTGGAGGGGCCGTGTTCTCAGGCCCAGGACGGGCTGTCCACGAGCGAGTGTCTTTGAATCCTTCTGTAGAGACCATGAGAAGGGAACTGTGTCTCTTTGAGTATGCAGAAAGAAACCAGCCAGCTGCACTGTGGGCAGTGGGCAGGGCAGGGTCCTCCAGGGTCCAGCTGTTGATGCTCACACTGGCTTCATCCGGCCCCATCCCAGACATCCTGATGCCATCCCTGTGAGTGTGAGATTTGACACATTTGACAGGCTCAGAATCCTTGCCCATTTCTTGTCTCCTGGCCAGGGCACTGGCCTTCCTGTGACTTGTTTCTCTGGGCATCACCCTTCAAGCTGTGGATAAAGCTGAGGTGCAACTCGGGGCCCAGAAGTTGGACATTACAGTTGCCAATTTCTGGTTGGCCCAGAACTGCCCAGTCGCTGGATGAGTAATCTAATGTTTCCAGAGAGAGGTTGTGCAGGGTTCCCATCTGCTCTCAGGTGTGTGGAGTACGTGTTGTATGCGCCAGGTAGGGTGGTAGAGGATACCAAGGTGGCCTCCAAGTGGGGAGCAGACCCTGCTGTGTCACCTCGATTGACCCCCATCTCCTCACTCACTGATAAGAAAACTGAGGCCACTTGGGCCTTGGGTGCTTGTCTTCTGTAAGTCCCCAGGGATAAAGGGAGCAGATGCAGACAGTGACCCTGGAGCCCTTAGGAAGAGTTTGGGACCCTCAGAAATGTGACCTGGGTGGTTGGTGCGCTGGGAGGGCAGAGGGGACGGCGTTGGGGCTGGAGGCTGGTGGAGCTTGCTCTGCAGGGGCCAAAGACAGGTGTCCCTGGGCTCAGGTGCTACAGGGAGCAGGTGCAACTGGGGAGCAGGGTATTCCCTGGACCTGGACTGGCAGCCAAGTCCAAGGTCAGCCATGGACTCTTCAGGCAGCTCTTGGTTTCTCTTTGAACATGAACTTTGAAACCACGAGGGCCAACATGAGCCGCTCAGTTGACAAACTGGAGTTGTGTTGAGTACCATTGAACCTCCAGCCTGTGGTGCCACCCCTGGGACCAGGTGGAACACCTGCTCCTCCGGATGCTCTGACCACCTGGGCACCCATCGGGCAGCTAGAGCAGCGTAGGCAAGGACACTGAGTTGGCCTGGTCTCTACTCCCTGAGTCTCATCACATGGGGCCTCCTGTTGCTACGCGGGACTTGAGGGGCCTCTGGTTGGGTGTTCTGGCACGTTGGCGGGGACCACTGGAGGTGCCTCCTGCCCTCAGGTTGCATCCCTCAGGTGGTCCCATGGCTTCAGACCCCTCTCTGCCCCCTTGCAAGGTGTGCATTGGTGGGACCCCATCTGCTGGGCAAAAGCTCAAGAAGACCCCAGAAAACTCACTGGAGCCTCTAGCACCAAAGGGACAGAAACAGGGACTGAAAAAAATCAACCCCAGGACAGTAGAAGGGGTCATCGATGAGCTGCCCCCAGGCCCCTCTAACTAGCTGTGCAGTCGACCCCCTACACTGCAGGGTCTCTCCCCCTCTGTGTTGGGAGCAGCTTGCAGTGTGTTTTTCTACTCAGCCACGTTTTTTTTTTTTTTTTACTCAGTATGATAGACAATGTGTTACCTCACTAAAATGAATCTCTTTGAAACACACCTGCATAGAAACTTTCTTTTTAAACACGCTTCTTTATTTCAAATTGCCACACAGTAATCGTCCATGTTTATGGGGTACAGTGTGACATTTCAGTACATGATACATTGTGTAACCGCCAGGTCAGGGCATTGGCCTGTCCGCTGCTTCATTTAGTCTTCCTTTGTGCTGGGAACATTTAGGATCCTCTTTGTGAGCTATTTTGAAATATGTGATCAGTTGTCAGCCATCTTCACCCTGCTGCGTGCGCTGTGGAACCCTAGACTTACCCCTCCCATCCAGTGCATGCTTGTAACTATTAACCGTCTGCATGTAGACCTTCTAGACAACTCTGAGTTTAGCTGTTGTGTGTGTGTCATCTAAACTGTGTGTGTGTGTGTGTGTGTGTCACTCACGATCTTGCTAAGCCCCTGCCCGGGGGCCGGAGCTCAGTGGTGGAGCGCTTGCCTGGACCAAGCAGGCCCCGGTTCCCCAGGGCTCGTCCCCTTTGCTGGACTCCCAGCTCTCCCAGAGGGGCAGAAGGGCCCCACTGAGCCCTTTTCTCTGTCCGTGGTGAGTAACTTGTGTTTTTCTTTTCTTCTTCTTTTTTGTTTTTTTGTTTTTGTTTTTTGTTTTCTCCTGAACTTTCCAGGTAAAAGTACACCTGTAAGCCAGCTTGGTTCTGCAGACTTCCCTGAGCCCCCCGATCCATTCCAGCCACTCGGGGCTGACAGCGGCGACCCCTTCCAAAATAAAAAGGGGTTTGGGGACCCGTTTAGTGGAAAAGATCCATTTGTCCCCTCCTCTTCAGCTAAGCCTTCTAAGGCCTCTTCCTCGGGCTTTGCGGACTTCACCTCTGTAAGTTGAGTCCTCCGCCCCCGCGCCACCCCCCTGCCCTCCACTCGCAGCTTCTCTGGGGCTATTTTTTGTCTCTTTCCAGTGGCAAACCTCCCAGCTCCTCTCTGCCTCTTGGTGCCTCCTCTGTCTGTCATGGGTGTTATTTATTCTGTACTGGCGCTGCTGTAAGGACCCAGTTTCTCAATAAAAAAGAGCCACTATGGTAAGGGCGCGTCTTCTTCAGCCGGTGGCGGCGGACCATGCCCCTTTCTGTCCTCAGTGGGCACTTTCTATGATCTGTGTCACAGGGAGGCTGTTTTGCTCATGGGTTGTCGGAAGCCACGATGTCAGATGCTTGCCAACTAGGATAACAAGGTGACAGAAGTGACCCTTGGGTTCCACTGTCCCCAGAGGGGTCTTTGTGCACCAATTCTGACGTCCTGCCCGGGGCCTGTTGTGCAGAAGGTAGGAATGGAAAGGCCCAGGCAGACACGCAAAGGAAGAGCAGTTCCACTGTGGTGGTGGAGTGCGTGCTGGTGACCAGCTACAGTGAGCTGAGAGACCCCATCTAGAGCACCCGCTCTCGGGCCTTTGCCTTTGGCCAAAACAAGGGCTCACAGAAGCACGTTAGCAAAGTCAGTGCCGCCTTAGACGCTGCTCCTGGGATCTTGCAGGTGTGACTTGCTGTTCTCTGTGTGAATAATATTGCAGATTGTTAAATCTTGCCACCTCAGTACTGTCCCTGGGACACACAGTTCTCTGCACTGAGGGCTCCAGGTATCGTCTTCCCAGTGTTGGTCCCACTGTGCGCTATGGGACATTTTGTTTCCAACAGGTTTCTCTTTCACATTTTTTTTTTTCCTGTACCAGGGATTGAACTCAGGGCCCTCAACCACCAAGCCCCGTCCCCAGCCCTATTTTGCATTTTATTTAGAGACAGGGTCTCACTGAGTTGCTTAGGGCCTTGCCGTTGCTGAGGCTGGCTTTGAACTCACGATCCTCCTGCCTCAGCCTCCCGAGCTACTGGGATTGCAGGCTTGAGCCACCACACCTGGCTTCATTCACATTTTCAACATACCCTGCTCCGTCGCTGGGTATGAGGTCGTGACTCCTAGGATATCCGTTTAAGACAGACTCTGAGGGCTGGGGTGTGGCTCAGTGGTAGGGCACTTGCCTAGTGCACATGAAGCCCTGGGTTCCGCCCCCAGCGATGGATAGATGAGAGATAAGTAGGTTGGCAGACAGACAAATAAAACAACTCTGCCAGTGCACAGTCAATGCCAGTTCTTTTCAGAGCCATCTTGGTGACATTCACTGTGCGCTGCTATCCTGTGGCTTATTTAACTTACCCAAGATCCTGACCTGCTCCTGGCTCCTGGTGAACTGTGAATCTCCCACGCCTGCAGTTAGCTGGGTTGTGCTGACAGTGCGCACCATGGATATATGCGAGAGGGTAACATTGTTAATGAAACCAGGAACAAACCTGCTCACAGAGTGCTTTGAATAACATTTGGTTTATTTTCTGGTGGAAAAACACAAAATGCCAATGGAAAAAAAAAAAAACAGCTCTTTTCTCGTGACTCAGTCCTTTTGGGGCAGGGAAGAGCTGGGTCAATGGAGCTGAAGAGCCACTTGGAGACGTGACTGTTCTCTTCTGAAACACGGTTCTATTTCCTGTGACTCCCACCCCACCTCCTCAGGACTTATCCTTGGAAAAGATCCTTTTTTTTCAAAACACACCCAAGCTGTTAAGCCATCATTTGGCCTGACAGTTCTGGTCATTCCAGAACAGTTAACTCCTATCTTAAAAGACCTTTGTGTCCAGGCAGAAAATTGAGTTCTACCCAGTCCAGCCACAGCCCTGCTGCTTGTTCCAATGGCCTGTCCACTGTGAGGGCTCTGGTTTTCCCAGGGGAGTTCAGTGTGACATGGCCCACTCTGGCAGGATGGAGACTGAAAGATGGAACGCTTTGTTTGCCCTGCGTGGTCAGACCACAGCTGCCCCCCTTGGAGACCCGGGACATCTCTCCATGTTCCTGGGCTCAGTACTTGTGCTAATTTAGAAAGGCCACAGCTGACCCTCTGGTTGGACTGTTCCCAGGCCCCCAGCCCTGGAGTCAACGCTAAGAGGTCTCTTTCCACCCAGCTGGTTGGCAGCGGGAATCTTTCTGATCAGATTCTCTGAGCACTCCCCGGGACATGTTGTCACCTGGGCAAAAGCCACTTGATCTGTGTTGGCATTCGGGGAAACTGAAGTCACCCAAGCATGACGCACACAGTTCCCACTGGCACCAGCTCTGCTGCCCTGGAGCCCTCTAATTGTGAGCCTTGAATTTCCATCAGTGGGTTATTTGTTCTTCTAAAGGTTTCACAAGAAACCTCTTCCTTCTCTGGTGTTTCTTTAAAAACAGCCCTTTCTATCTCAGGCCAGTGTGTTCACTGGGAAGTAGCATTTATGAGCTGACAGATGGCTGTTGGGTCTCTCCTGCATTAAGAATCTCGATTGGCTACGGTGCTTTGGTATCCAGCGTGTTGGATGCAAGTTCAGCATCAGAACCAGGGTGTGGGGAGGAGGCAGCTCCACCTCCCTAGCACAGCAGAGTGGACCTGCTCTCGAGTGCCTCAGCGCACAGGCGTCCATCCCAGAGAGGAAAGGTGCCTGTCCACGCCGTCACTGCTGCTGCCGCCACTGCCCAGCCTGCCAGGCATCCCCGCTGTGCACCTCTGAAAGGCCGCCAAAATGCATCCTCGTTGAGGGAGGAGTCTCAGAAGGGAAGCGCTCCCAGCCCACTGTGTCTCGGTCCCAGGATGGAACAGAATGGAAGCGGACATCAGAGCTGGCACAAGTGCAAGCTGCTGTTTATTGAGCAGCTACTGCACCTGTGGGTGTTCCAGGACCTGGCCTATCTCATGGTCCCTCCTGGTCAGGGCACTAGCAAGTGGCCCAGTTGAGGTGTCTCCAGCCAGAGCTAGGAAAGACTTTTCTTCTCATTTGCGAGACAGAGCGAGCCACAGAGAGAAACCTCGCTCTTGAGACTTCTCTCAACTACGCTGCCCACCTGCCACTCAGGTGCACGCAGGTCCCACAGCGCAGGTGTGGTGTCGGATTCATGCACTGGACTTGAACCCCTGGACTTGAAAGGCACCTGGAACTTTTCTGTCAGTTTGCTTAATTTTCAGGAAGCTCTGCAGGGACATTCTGTGACACACAGGCCAGGCGGGGCAGAGACAGCCAGGAGGCCATGATGTGCAGTGGGCACCCCCCGAGCCCCCCAGCCCTGGTTCTGAGTTTTGATTCCGATCAGACTGGTCCTGACCACCTGTGCCCCCAGCTGGTGGAGGACGAGGTCCCCGTCAGCCGCGCTGTCCCCTCCCACTGCTGTCCGTGGCACTGTGGAATAATTGCCACCAGCATTTGTTGTTTTTTCCTTGTTTTTCTCCCAGTGAGCTATTGGAAAATTCCCCCACGGGGGCAGGGGGCAGAGCGTCATCGGTGGCCCATGGTGGAAATAGATGAGGGGGAGGGGCCAGTTTCCAGGGACTCCAACCTGGGGACCCTAAGCGTTGATCTGGGCGGTGCTCCAGAGCCTTTTCCCCTGAGGACTTCTTCATACTGACCCTGCACCTGTCCCCTGTCTGAGGTAGATGGAGGAGGCCTCCTGGGCTCCACCTGCTCTTGGGCGGCACTTCTGGCTTTAAGCCACGCCCCTTCTACCCACCCCCTTCCCGGGCTGGCCCCTCCCCACCTGGCCCTCCTCCTAGTTCCCTGACCCTCCTGCCCCCAGCCATCTGGCCTTCACCTCCTAGGCACCCCCATCTACCCTGGAGCCCTAAATATTTAGGAGCCACCACTCTGATCACCCCCTTGCTCACCAAGGAGCCCCCACAGGGAAGTCTCGCTGCCCTTTCTGGGGCCACAGACCCCTCCCAGATCCATCTCCTCCCCCAATCCCTGAACTGTAGCCCTGAGATTGGGAGTGGGACTCCCAGGGAACCGCACAGGCTGTCCCCCATGAGTTACAGTAGCTCAGTCATCAGCCCTCAGCCCTTTAAGCAAGCCAGTGTGTGAGGACCTAGCCCCTTCCCCTGCCTCAGTTGTCACAGGCAAGATGTCAGTGGGTCTTCCCTAGTTTTCACGAGGATTACTGCCACATGTGAAGCAGTGGCCATGAATGTTCCGTGTGCACCCTTCTCTGGAGCTCCTGGAGTGCTACAGCGGCCTCCCCAGGGGTCTGGCACGTAGAGCTGTGCATGTCTGTCTGTCCCAAGGGCCACCTTAAGGCGAGCCACCAGGGCCTTCTCTCTGGCGTTATGTGTGTGGGAAAGAGCTCCCGAGGCCTAAACGGGCAAGTTCCCCTGGCTTGGCGTGGACAGGGCACAGTGACAGGAGTGGCTGGTGGGACGGGGCCTTCCGTGGCCATGCTACCTCAGAACACTCACCTGAGGACCACGACAGTTTTCTCTCCCGTGTAAATCAGCCGGGGGGCAGGGCTGGGGTGCGCATGTGCTTAGCATGTAAAAGCCCTGGGTTCCATCCCGGCACCAAAACAGAAAAAAAAAAAAATGGTGATTAAACATTTCAGAAAAATGCCCCTTGAGAATAAAAACTACCCCCTGAAAAACGGCCAGGGGAGTGCCAGGGTCCTGGTGCCACGTGCCATTGGTGCCTGCGGGGCGGCTTCAGAGCCCTTGAGGGCCCACTCTGGCCTCGGGTCCTGGGGCCCTCCAGCACTGCCCCCGGCCTCCCGCGGGGGCTGGCGACGTGCCTCCGAGGGCCCGGAGGCTGTGAGGTCAGACGCAGCCTTGCTTCTCCTGCATGTGCCCCCTGCTCCGTGCCACTTGCAGGTTGCCAGGGCCCGGGCGCGGACCTCTGGCTGTCACTGGCCCACCAGCTCCTCTGCTGGGCGCTCAGTGGGACTCCGCCCCGCCCAGCCTGGGCCTGGCCACTCACCAGCCTGGCTCCCGGGAGGTGGCCCTGCAGCAGCACCTTTCAAACCCCCCATTTTCCCTTGCAGTTCGGCAATGAGGAGCAGCAGCTGGCATGGGCCAAGCGGGAGAGCGAGAAGGCCGAGCAGGAGAGGCTGGCGCGGCTGCGGCGACAGGAACAAGAGGATCTGGAGCTGGCCATCGCGCTCAGTAAGGCCGACATGCCGGCCGCCTAGGCAAGGACGCGCACCGGCGGGACAGGGCGCGGGCAGGTTCACAGGGGAAACCGTAGACGTCTCTATACACTCACACTCAGAGGTCACTGCTTCACGTTGTGACATGCCATAGCCACCCTAAGTCAAGGACCAGTTGGACAGAGGGCCTCAGGCTCTAGGGAGCTTGCTCGGGCCCAGCAGACGCAGCCCACCCCTGTGGGCGGACACGCACGGCTGGGGAGGCGCTGTGCCATCCCCAGTGGGGTGACGGGGTCCAGCTTTGCCTCCAGAAGCGCACCCGCGGGGGCCGAGGAGAGGAAGCCCTGGGCTCCCACTCCCCCTGCTCCTGGCTGCAGTCAAGCCCCACCCACCGCCCGGGAGCCCCGCCCCCAGCCCCTCCCGCATCAGTGAGAACCCCTCGATGTATGCATTCGTTGTATAAAAATGAAGTTTGAATGATTAATATAAAATATTTTAATACAAAAGACAAAAATCTTCTTTATTCAGTTGGTATAGCTCAGCGGGAAGCCTGGCTTTGGTCCCCAGAGGAGGGTTTGTAGGAGGAGTGGGGTTCGCTGATTTTTTTTTTTTCCAATCATCATTTTCCTAGTATTGATATCAGAGAAGCAGACCCACTTTAAAAAGTAGGTCCAGAAATTCTTTTTCAGTTTTGTTTTGGGCTGGGGGTATAGCTCAGCAGTAGAGCACTTGACTAGCATGCATGAGTACCTGAGTTCCACCCCAGCACCAGGATTATAAATAAATAAGATTTGAGTTTTGGTCTAGGGCCACAAAGAGAGCCAATTCTGGAAATGTTCCAGTGTACATTCCCCACTCCCTCCACACAGTGATACTGCATACAGGTTGAGCACCCCTAATATCTGAAAATCCGAAATCTTGTATTCTCCAAAATGTGAAGCTTTTTGCATGTGGACACAACACCACAAATGAAAACTTTCACATCCAGCCTTATGTGATGGTGGGTCACAGTGAAAATGCAGGTATGCTAAAAATATATAAAACTACCTTTAGGCTGTTTGTAGGTATATGTAAAACATGCATGGATTTTATGTTTAGATTTGGTCTCAAGATCCCAAATAAACAACCTAATGGGATGCATCCGAAGGCCTTGAGAAAGAACAAACCAATTCCAAAATCAGTAGAAGGAAGGGAATAATGAAGATCAGAATCAAAATCAGTGAAGTTGAGAATAAAAAAAACAACACAAAGGATCAATGAAATGAAGAGATGGTTCTTGAAAAGATAAACAGCAATGATAAGCCCGTAGCCAAACTATCCAAAAGCAGAGAAGACCCAAATTAACAAAATTAGAGATGAAAACAGAGAACTTGCCACAGACCACAGAAATCCTGAGGATCGTTAGGGACTGTTTGGGAAGCTTATACTCAATACGTCAGAAACCACTGAAGAAACAGATGCCTTTCTATACACCTTCCACCTGCCAAAATCGAATCACAAGGACATAGAAAAGCTCCAACAGACCCGTAACTAGCAGTGAGTTAGAAGCAGAAATCAAAAGCCTTCCAACAGAGAAAAGCTCAGGACCCCATGGATTCTCCGCTGACTTCTACCAGAGCTTTGAAAAACTAAAACTAAAACCGTGCTCCACCGAGTATTCCATTAAGCAGACTTTGGTCCTCCTCCCAAGGTGCCTCATTGTGTGTGTGTGCAAATATCCCCGAATCAAAACACAACAAAACTGCCCTTACTGTGACTCCATTGCAGTGTGAGCAGGCTGCACCTTGTGTCCTCATTCCAGTTTGAAATCCCTGAAGATGGTGGACGAAGGCCATGTGCACACGAGGGGCCAAGGCCCACAGGGCAGGTCTCATGCCATGACCCCGTACTCAGAATCAGGATGTGGCTGAATCCCTCTTGGAACATTCTGGAAGCTTGGGCCCAACTGTGTGGAAGAGTCCAGCAGTTGCTGAGGCTCTTACATTCTCCCTCTCCTGCTCTGCTTTTCACTGTGCCCAAGCAGGGAAGACACCCCAGGTTGACTTTTTCAGGTAAACTTGTGAGAGGCTTCTCATCTGCTCAGTGCCACAAACCCATCCCCATCTGAGTAACCTGAGCATGTCCTTTATTTCGAGAAACACAAAGAGAAATCTGCAGCCGTAGCACTGAGCAGGTTGAGGTGGGGGTGAGGAACGAGTGCCAGGGCGAGGCAGGCCCAGAAGGTTCCTCCTGGGAGCCAGCAGGTAGGGACCCAGACCGCTCTGGTGCAGTTTGATCATGGACCGAAGCCCTTCTTTGAAAAGTTGCTTCTCAAAGTTTGCTCTGGGTCTAGGGTCTTGTTCCTCCCTTCCCAGCGAGGGTGCCTCCTGTCACCTCATGCACAGTGACTCTCGCTGCCTCACTCCAAAGCTTTACCCCAGCCAGGAAGTCACATCCCAGGAGAGGTATTTATTTATTTATGTTTGTGTTTTAATTCCCTTTAAGGGAGCATTTTAGAAAAATCACAAAGAATGATACAAAGCGTTCCCAAAACCACTCACAATTTCCCCTATTTTTAGCGACCTACATCATATGCTAAATCCGTCACAATTAACGAGCCCACCCTGATTCATCGCTGTTAGCTCAGGTCCACACTTTGTTCACACTTCCTTCATTTTTCCCTCATGTCCTTTTTCCTGTGCAGGATCCTCCGTGACGTTTAACCCTCTCGTCTCCTTGGGGCCCTCTGGGCTGAGACCTGCCTTGATTGTGTGACGACCTTGACAGTTTTGAGGAGTAGTAGCAGGCAGGTGTTCTGTCCCTGTCCCTCCACTGGGACTTGCCTGATGAAAACCTCATGACTAGATGGGCGGGATGGGTGTGGGGGAGGAGGACCACAGGGTGAAGTCCCTTCTCACCACATCTTATCAAGAACACTTGCTTTTTCACTTATCGCTGCTGGCATTGACCTTGATCCCCTTGGAGAGAGATTTAATTTTTAAGGAGAGCTTTGCAGGCCCAGAGATCTTATTTATTTATTATTTTACATTGTCTCAGACAATAATTCTTTTTTTGGGGGGGGGGGGAAGGAGTACCAGGGATTGAACTCAGGGGCACTCAACCAGTGAGCCACCTCCCCAGCCCTATTTTGTATTTCATTTAGAGACAGGGTCTTGCTGAGTTGCTTAGTGCCTCACCTTTGCTGAGGCTGGCTTTGAACTCTCAGACCTCCTGTCTCAGCCTCCTGAGCTGCTGGGATTAAAGGCATGCACCACCATGACCGGCTGTTTTATTTTGTTTTGGAGATGGGTCACCCAGGCCAGCCTCAAATGCCCAGGTTCAAGCAAATCTCCTGCCCCAGCCTCACGAGTAGCTGAAACTATGGACTGCACTCAGTCTATCTGAACCCTCCACACCCCACCCCACCCCCACCTGGGATGGAACCCAGGGCCTCACAAATGCCAGGCAAATCCTCTCCCATTGAGCTCCACTCCTGGCCCTTTTAAAAATTTAAAGTTAAGTTGCCCAAGCTAGCCTCCAACTTGATATCCTGCCTCAGCCTCCCAAAGAGCTGGGATTGTAGACATGTGCCACTGCACCTGCTGGCCTGATTCTTAAAGAAGTTTTCAACCCTCAGAAAGTTATTAGCCAGTTTTAAGTCCTTTTTCCTTCTGCATACACACACACACACACACACACGTTCACGCACACACACAAACTCTCACACACACACACTCTGCTGCCTAAATAATCAGCACCAGATCCACACGTCCATCCCCACTCCCATTGGCTCTTTCTGCCCCTTCATGACAGACACACCCTTTCCTGAAGCACAGTGTGTCCAGGTTGAAAAGTTACATCATGAAAATTTCCAAACATAACAGGAGGAGAGGACCACACCCCCACCCTCCTGCCCAGCACTGGCCCTTGTCCAGAGTTTTCCGCCTTTGCTCCACAGACCCCTTTCTTCCTTCTCAAGATTGGGACATCAGGTCCCCCAGCACATCTGTGGAGTGGCCCTCTGTGCCCTCAGGTTCCACATAAGGGGATTCAATCAACCTCAAGTGAAAACCACTGGGGGTGGGGGTGGGGGTGGCCTGCACGGCCTCAGACACAATCCCTAACGACACAGTGTAACAACTGCACACAGCCTTCACTGGAAGGTATTTCAAGTTGTCCAAGGCAATTTAGAGTCTAGGGTGGATGCAGTTCCATGCCAACCCTGCACCACTTCACATAAGGCACTTGAGCAGCCATGGGTTTTGGTATCTGCAGAAGGCCCTGGAACCAGTCCCCACAGATACCAAGGACAATTGTACACTTCATTAAGAAACACTAAGCCAGGCACAGTGGCACACGCCTATAATCCCAGCAGCTCTGGAGGCTGAGGCAGGAGGATCAGGAGTTCAAAGCCAGCCTCAGCAAAAAGTGAGGCTCTAAGTAACTCAGGGAGACCCTGTCTCTAAATAAAATACAAAAAGGGCTGGGGAGGTGGCTCAGTGGTCGAGTGCCCCTGAGTTCAACCCCTGGTACCCCCCAAAAGAAAAGAAATGCCATGTCATCTCATATGACTGTGCCAAAGTGACATGTGACCACGGACTGTCACTTCTTGGTTCCATGAGACAGGACTTTCAGGTAAGAGCTAACGTTTGGCTTTGTGGCCTCATTATGACTAACCTCCCTGATAGGAGGAGGTCTGTTTCCTCTGGGGGTTGGCATCCCTCTTTCATCCACCCTCTCCCCCGTCCATCCCACTCTGATGGCGGTCAGACTGGACAGAATTCACAGGCCCGGGCACCCCTGTCCCAGAGGCATGGTGGACGAAGTTGACCAATGACCCCAAGTCTCCTCCAAGTACACAGACTCGAATCTTCAAAGCCCACTTTATTGAAAAGGACATTCCCGTCCTGGAGAGCTATCTTTAGACCACAGGAAGCCCCTAGGAAACAAAGAACCTGCCTCTGGCAGTAACAGAGTCAGCAGTTCAGCCTCCTTGTCAGATCTAGGTCCTTGGAGAAGTGGCACTTTTCTTTTTTTCTCCTGAAAATTTCCCCAGTAAAAATCACTAAGGAGCTGTACAAATAGCATCGTGAGCCGTGGTTGGAAAAAAACATCCAGGGAAATGGAAACGCGATTGTTATCACGAGTTTATTCCAAAGAAATCACGGGCTGCGGGCTGCGGGCTGCCGTGTGTTTGTGTTTGGGGTCTGGCTCTCCGTCTGATGGACTTGCTGGGTGCTCGTTTGTCATGACCTCAGGCTCATCACTAACTTCTGGGGCCTCAGTTTCCTTGTTGGCCAGTGAGATTGGACCAGGCAACCGGTGAAGACCCTGCGGGCTCCAAAAGTCCTTACGATTATTATTTAGGTCTCTAAAATGACCTGTAGCTTAGGATTTCAGGTGACAAAAAGAAGAAAATGGAAGTTGTCATCCTGTTAGCCTCATATTTTATTTAAAATATTTTGCTCATGCTTGCTAACTCTGATAGCTAGGGAAGAAGTGCTAGTTTCAATAGCACATGTGTGATGCATCAATATAATATATAAGCATATTAGTATCAACATATCTAATTTTATCTATATTGCTATATATTACCGATCAATAATACATGTATACTTTTTAATTTTTAATCTTTATTTATTTATTTATTTATTTTGGTACCAGGGATTGGACTCAAGGCACTCGACCACTGAGCCACATCCCCAGACTTTTTTGTATTTTATTTAGAGACAGGGTCTCACTGAGTTGCTTAGGCCCTCACTAAATTGCTGAGGCTGGCTTTGAACTCATGATCCTTCTGCTTCAGCCTCCTGAGCCACTGGGATTACAGGCATGCGCCACCGCACCCAGCACATATGTACTTTAAAAAATGATCTTGGTCATGGTGGCACATACCTGTGATTACAACACAGTAATCACAACAAGTTTGGAGGCTGAGGCAGGAGGATCACTAGTTTGAAGCTAGCCTGGGAAACTTGGCAAGACCCTGTCTCAAAATAAAAACTAAAAAGGGCTGGGGATGTGGCTCAGGGTCAGAGTGCTCGCCTTGCACTCGAGAGGGCCTGGCCTTAGCACCGCAAAATAAAATAATAAAGCAAGCCTGTCTTAAGAAAACTAGCTTCATCAAGCAGCCGTTCCCCGAGCTGCTGATGGTTTTTCTGTGCTAGCCTCCACCCAGGAGGCAGGACCTGGCCCAGGGGCCAGCAGCCAGGCCGGGTGAGCTGGTGGTCTGCAGCGAGCATTGTTCCTTTGTACTCAAGACAAAGGGCAGAGTGTCCACACCAAGAGCCAAAAAAAGACCCAATCAAGATGCAGCAATTGTTCAACTGTAAACACTCGTTTAAAGGAAGTGACCGCATGATGGGCCAGAGCTCCAGATTCCTTTTCTGGTTCTAGATCCTGGATGACCAGCCACGGTCGTCTTCCCTGAGGATGAGGCTGAAGTGATGGAGAGGCTGGGGTGCGTTGGGCAGACGGGGGGTCAAGCCAGCGTCACTTCTTGACCTTGTGGTGCTCACATCACTCCTTAGAGCCTCCGTTTTTCTCCTTAAAGTGATACCTGTTTCCCAGGGCAGCTGGGACGAGCACCGCTGAGGGCCTGGCATGTTCTGAATGGTCAAGTCGGTAGTGGGAGCAATAGTCGTGTTTCGTTTCTTTTCTTTCTTTTTTTTTTTTAATACCAGGGATTGAACCCAGGGCCTCCTGCATGCTAAGCTAGTTTTTAATTTTTAATTGTAGTGCAGAAGAACACGTAACATAGAACTTACCATCTTTTTTGCGGGGGGTTGGTATCATGGATTGAACTCAGGGGCACTCGACCCTGAGTTCCCGCATCCCCAGCCCTATTTTATATTTTATTTAGAGACAGGGTCTCACTGAGTTGCTTAGGGCCTCGCTTTTGCTGAGGCTGGCTTTCGACTCAGAATCCTCCTGCCTCAGCCTTGTCCAAGCCATTGAGATTACAAGGGTGCACCACCGCGCCCAGCTACAGTTTACCATCGTAACCCAGTTTGTCCCGTGGTCCTGGAGGTGGAACACCTATAAAATTTAAAGGTAGCATATAGTTACATAATTACAGTATTATAATATTATGTTATAATATATAATAATCTGCATTAGCATTAATATTAATAAAAATAATACAGGTAAGCTCTAGATTATTATTTCCAACCTATTTTAATGCATCTGTGTCAATTTCATAGAAATAACCACAGAGTCAAAACCTTGGGACTTAGCATTTTACCCATCTGCTTCAGTAGCATCAAGTATATTCACGTTGCGGTGCAGCTGGTCTGTAGAGCTTTTCCGTCTTGCAAAACTGGAACTTTGTCCCCACCCCCACCCCCCAAACAACTCCCCGTTTTGCCTGCCCTCGCCCCTGACCCCAGCGGCAGGAGCGGTTTGGTTCTCCGCGCGTCCCTTGACTCTGTGCCGGGATTGCTTTGCTTTGGGCTCGAGAGCAGGACCGTGGTGGCGTTCTCCAGCCAGAGAGGCCGAGTGGCAGCTCTGAGTGCCTTGGCTGCTGCGTTCTTCCCCATCGTGGGAGCGTGACTCGCTTTCCCTGACTGTGACAGATCCCTGAAGATAGCAGCTTAGAGGAGGAAAGAGGTGTTCTGCTCGCGGTATCAGAGGCTGGGTCCACTGCAGAGGCATCACGGCGGAGGGTGTGCTGAGCTTGTGGCAGCTGGGAATCCCAAAGGGAAGGTAGGACTGGGGACAAGATCGAGTCCCCAAGGGCATGCCCCCCCTGACCCACTCCCCCCAGCGAGGCCCCATCCCCTGCAGTTTCTGCCACCTCCCACCAACGTCACCAGCTGTGATTGATCTATGACGGGATTAGAGCCTGGTGATGCCATCACTCCCAGGAACCCCGCGCCAGAGCACTGCGTACTGGGGACATTCCAGGTCCGATTCAAAGCGATGGGTTCTCACTCCGCAGGAAGTCAGTGGGGGGGACTGGTGCCACCCCTGCTCCTCCGTGATATCCGAAGGTCTTGGGACAGAGGGGGACTCAGGTGTGCAAAGCTCCTTCTGTGGACCAAGCGCATGACTGGCCACCATTTAGGTGGCATGTCCCAAACCAGGAAGTTAACTTTAATTCTGAAGCTTGGCCAGGGCACTTTACACTTGATGTGAGGACAGATGCCATTGCTCTTCGGTGGCAGCTTGTCCCCACCATGAGCCTGTCACTCTTCCACGGAGGTGATTTGGTAACTGATGATGGGGATTCCTAGGAGCGGCTCGGCGCCGGCACGTAAAGCTCCTGCCCTGACACCTGCACAGTCGGGACACCTGAGTCCTGGAGATGGGTGGCTTTCAGGCCCTTGTCCAAGACTGTCCCACTGAGTAGATCCTTCCAGCCGAGGGACAATCGCGGCTCCTGCAGCCTTCCCGAGGACTGGCTCTCCAGCCCCGGTCCTGCCGTCTTGGAGCCGTGGTCACCTGGGTCAGGGCTCTCTGACCCTCGGGGCTCAGTCTAGTCGCCGTGGTCCCTGCCTGCCCAGCTGAGAAGTGCCTTCTGGCTGGTGGGCAGAAGCCCTCTGGTTTTCCAATTTCCCTTCCACCTCCCTGGGCTGCGAGAGCTCCCCGGGTGCCCGGCGTGGGGCATCGGTGGGCCACGGAGGATGGTTCACTTGGTGGAGACGGCGGGGACCTGGTGTTCCTCTGGGGGTCTTTGAACCTGGAACTCATTCCACCCAGTACAGACAGTGGTCTGTCCCCGGCCATGTCCCCTTTTGGTAGAAGACCGTGTGTAGAAATACATATGTATGAATGGAGTTAGTTTTTAATTTTTAATTCTTATTCATATGTACACATGAATACATATGAGTAAGAATCTGTATGTCTCTGTGTATGTAAAGTAGATATCTGCGTGTACATTTGCCATCTGGACGTTCTCTAGCACTTTCTCTCTCTCTGTCTTCGTTCCTCTCTCATATCCCCCCCAGCCCTCTATCTGTTGAATGTTATCGTGTTGACGTTGCACTCCATGAACTAAAGTCTCTGTGGGTTTGGGGGTTTTTTGGGGGGGATCCTGGGGATTGAACCCAGGGGCCCTTTACCACTGAGCTACGCCACAAGCCCTCATGTAACTTTTACTTTTATTTTGAGGCGGGGTCTTGGTAAATAGCCAAGGGGACCAAAGTCCTCTGGGGGTGGAGCCGCAGCTCCCACCATCAGGAAAAACAGATGAATGGAGTTTTCCTGGGGCCAGGCAGGGTGGTGCTCGCCTGTGGTCCCAGCTACTCCGGGGCCGAGGCAGGAGGATCCTTGGAGACCAGGAGTTTAGGGCCAGCCTGGGCAGCACAGACCCTGCCTCAAAATTCAAAATAATGATAATGATAATAATTTAAAATATCTAATATAAAATAACAAGATACTCCTCCTGTGTTGGCGCGGTTGGCCAAACAAGCAGGTGTTTTCCATCACTCGTGGGCAGGGTTGCCATCTGAGAGCCCCCCGTGCAGACTGGGCTGTGGTGTACTTTCTTTAGGGGTGCAGGGACCTGGGACAGACAGGAGACTTCAACAGTGTTTTAAGGGTTCAAGGCCGGCAGCGAGGCTGGGGAAAGTTCTCGTCTGGACTTTGGCAGGGATATGGTGGCTGGAAACGTGAGCTAGAACTTTTGTTTTTTCCCTGAGACGGGGTCTCCCTATGTTGCCTGGGCTGGCCTTGAACTCCTGGCCTCCAGGGATCCTCCTGCCTCAGCCTCCCGAGTAGCGGGGACTGCAGGTGTGCGCCACTGTGCCGGGCTTTGCAGATTCTTTGTGCTTGGGGCTGGGGTGAGGCGGGGTCTAGTGCTTTCCTGGTGTGCAGGAGACCAGGGTTCCGTCCCCAGCGCTGCCCAACCAAACACCACAATGTTGGAAGCACCCTAAGCCCAGGACCCCCCGCCTGCTGTGTCTAGGTCTCTGTTCTCTCCTCCGTCCACTCAGGCCCCATCTCTCCCCCATCCTGGGGCAAGTCTGACCCTTGTGACGCAGAAAGTTTTTAAACCAGGGGTGGAAATGCATGATTTTCCTGCAAATCACACTTTTGTGTCTCCAAAGACACATTTCTGACCCCACCCAGGGCCACCAGGGAAGATGGAGAGCGAGTGGTCCTCCCCGGCTGCGCGTCTCTGGTTTAGGTATTTGCTTCTGTGTGAGGCTGGGGAGGGGACCCTGGGGCTCAGGCTTGCTAAGCACCCACTGTACCCACGGGCTGCCACCTCGGTCGTATTTACTGTTTTATTTTTACGATTGTGGCACAATATGAATAATGTGGCATGTGCCATCTTGCCCACTGTGACGTGTGCCGTGTGTTAAGTACACTCACAGTTTTATGCCTGCATCTCGGGGACTCTTCCTTTTACAAAACTGAAACTCTGTACCCGTTAAGTGACTTCCCTTGCCCCTCCCCCACCCCACCCACCGTTCTGCTTTCCTGTGACTCTGGGGACCTCCTGTACGCAGAGAGATTGTCCTTTTGTGACTGGATTATTTCACTGACCACGATACCCCTGGGCTGCCCCCATGTTACAGCACATGTTGGGGGGCCCTTTTCAAAGGCTCCAGGACAGCTCCTTGTCTGGACACGCCATGTTTTGGCATCGTCACCCGTCAGGGGACACGCGGTGCAGATTTCATGTTCCACTGATAAAGGAATTTCATGAAAAATAGCCACGTTTTATAACTGAAGCTCCGGTTCCCAACTGCTTTTTTTAAAAATTTTTTTTATTGAGATGACATTCAGGGAAGAGTGACCATGTATTTTAATATTTCTCTTTGGGCTGTGGTGGACACCGTACGTAGCCTTACCTTATTTTCATGGAGCTGAGGACGGAGCCCAGAGCCTCACAGGTGCTGGGCGAGCCCTGCCCCTGAGCCCACTGAGCCCCAGAGTGACCGTTACATCGTGCGATTTCAGTGGCACTGAGTCCCCTCGTCACATCCAGCCATCACTCTTATCTGGTTTCAGGACACTTTACCCCAGGAAAGGAGACCCTGTCCCCACCAGGGTCACTCTCACTCCCTCCCCCAGCCCCTGACCAGCCGTGACCCACCTTCTGTCCCTGTGGGTTCACCTGTTGGGGACAGTTCACATCAATGTGATCGCGCCTGGGTGGCCTTCTTTATGGCTGTGTCACTCAGTGTCATGCATCCGAGGCTCATCCACGTCACATGCATCAGTGCTTCGTTCCTTCTGGGTCTGGGAGACGTTCCCTCACACAGGGGACACACGTTGTGAGTTTGTTCATTCCTTGGTGGACACTTGGGTTCTTCCTCCTCCTTGGCTGTTGGGCATGGTGAACCCTGAACATGCCAACGGTCTCAGTCACACAGGCCACGGTCACAGCCACGGCCCAGTCAGCCCTCCAGCCCGGGGCTCCACATCCAGGATTTGGCTAACCCTGGATCGAAAACAAACACTGCGCCTGTGCTAAACAGAACTCGGACAGACTTTTGCGGGGGATTGAACTCACTCAGGGCACTTGGCCACTGAGCCACATCCCCAGCCCTATTTTTTATTTTATTTAGAGACAGGATCTCACTGAGTTGCTTAGAGCCTAGCTATTGCTGAGGCTGGCCTTGAACTTGCAGTCCTCCTGCCTCAGCCTCCCGAGCCACTGGGATGACAGGTGTGCGCCACTGCGCCTGGCCTTTTTTTTTTTTAATGTTTTGGTTGTAACTGGACACGATATCTTTATTTTATTTGTTTATTTTTCTGTGGTGCTGAGGATCGAACCCAGGGCCTCCCATGTGTTAGGCAAGCCCTCTACCCTGAGCCACAGCCCCAGCCCCTGCGCCTGGCTCTTTAATGTTGTCATTATCCTTAACAAGGCAGCATGACGGTTTCCCCAGCACCTGCACCGTTGGGTATTCTAAGGCAACGAGAGATACGTAAAGCCTAGGATGCGGCAAGCGGAGCTTCTGTGCAAATGCTGGGCCCTGTATAACAGGGTCCTGCACGTGGCTGACCTGGGTATCCGTGGGGGTCCCGACTCCAGTTGCCAAGGCTCTTCCCCTGGTTCAGTGTCCCAGTGCCCCCCCCCCCCAGTGACAAAGGCATCAGTGAGACGCACAGTCACGCTTGAGGAAGGCCCAGCACATGCCCATTGTGCGCACATCCTCCCTGAGCATTTCCATCAAGAAGTCTGGAGTCTGCTGGAGTTAGCTCCAGGTGGGACAGTTGCAGGTGACATCAGATTACCCCAAATGTGGAATTCCTCCTTCCTCACCCCACTTTCCAAGGACCAGCAGAACTAAGGTCTTGCTTCTTGGGATTTCCACCCTCTCCCTCTCACTGATGGCTGCCTCTCCCTCAATGAGCACCTACTATGTGCCAGGCATGGACCTGTCCATCTGAGAGTCCAGCCACATTAGCTGCCCCTGACCCCATTCTACAGAGGCGGAGGCAGGAGCCGCACCTGGTGCGCCCAGTGGTGCAGCGAGATGAGCTCCCCCTGGACCAGGTCCTGGCCCCGGCCTCCCCGGTGCAGCTGCCTCCCCACCACGTCACCCGGAGCCGTTCCACGCAGGCATGGTGAGGTGGCCCCAGAAGTAATTCCAGCCGCTTGCACAGATGCAGCGCAAGAGGCTGGTGGGAACAGGCCCTGCGTGGTGTGGCCACCAACTCCTGAGATGAAAAGCCCTTCCTTCCATAAACCCCAGTGACTCAAACTGAACCGACGAGCCCCCGGCAAGGTGGCCTGTCACCCAGGCTGCGCTGAGGAAGTGAGGCATCAGGGTGTGTTTGAGGTTTGGGGCTCAACAGAACCACGCTGGGAATTGGAGGGTTCTGTCCCCAGCCGGGATGGGCGCCCGAGCCTCCCGGCCTCCGCCCTCAGTTTGGATCGTTGGGAACCCAGAGGCCACAGAGCGAGCGCTGGCTGCCGAGAGCGTATCTCGATCTTGGGACAGTCCCCAAAAGGCCAACCTGGGGTCAAGGTTGAAGGCAGGGGTGACGGAGGCGAGGGCAGTCCGGGGCATGCGGGCTGCTCGTCGGGCGGAGGCTCTGCCCTGCTTGCCTGCGACAGTCCAGAGCTGCGTGGGCCCCAGAGTGGCCCGCAGGCCGCCCTGCTGGACGTCCTCAACGTGCCGTCTCCTGGGGGGGCCAGAGCCCCAGGCAGGACCCTCCCTGTCCCCGAGGAGGGCACAGGTGGGAGAGCTGCTGCCAGCGCCCGGCTGCTCACCAGCCCAGGGCAGCCCAGGGCCTAGAGGACGGTGGCAGAGCGGGGTGACCAGGGCCGGTGACACTGCACTCCACACCGTGCAGCACCCTCTGGGCCCAGGGTCAGAAGCTCTGCCCCCTCCCCCCGGGCAGCCTGGACTCTGTTTCACACTGTAGACGTCGGGGGCGAAGCCACTGTGCCCACTCACAAGCTGCTCCCTCCTTTCAGGTCCCCGCACAGTCCAGCCCCATCCCTGCAGGCCTTCGGGGTCACTGGGGTTCCCTGGGACACATAGGAAGGGTTTGGGTCAAAAAGAAAGAAAGAAAAACAGGCCCCGGGAGGAGCAGGGGCTTGTGGGAAGAGATGGGCCGGGAGGGGGAGGGGCGGCGGGGAGCTTCCAGAATGTTCTAGAGGAGCAGGAGGATGGTGCCCAGGTGAGTGTCAGCAGAAGCAGACCCCGGGGCAACCCCATGGGCAGCCTTGGAGTCTCAGGAGCTGCTCTCGGGTCCCTCCAGGGTCACCCACGTGGAGGCCACAGCCCCAGGCGCTGCAGGCCCCCCGCCCCCAGGTCTGCAGAGCCCGGGCCCCCAGCCCTGCAGGCCTCCCCTCTGCCAGGACTGGGTGACCTGCTGGCAGCTCCGCCCTGTGCTGAGCTGTGTGTTCTCCAACTTGCAGGGATTTCTGAGGTTGCCCAGCGTCTCTGGTTTTGATTTCCACCCTCATTCCTTTGAGGTCGGAGATCGTACTTTGTATCGTTTCTGTGCTTTTCAGTGGATTGAGGCCCGTCCTGTGGCCCGTCCTGGGGACACTCCCTGCACTCGGGAAGAATGTGGCTCCTGGTCCTGGAGGTGGAGTGGTTCCCTCTAACTGACTTTTTTGCTTTTCCCCTGGTGTTGGGGATGCGACCAGGGCCTCACACATGCTAGACCAGGCTGTCACCAGGTGTGATCCCCAGCCCAGGGTGGATGTTCGTGTGGGTCCATCTGGCCTAGGGGTTTACAGAGGGAAACAAAAAAGCTTGTCAATAGAATGTTCAGTTCACGTTGCTCTAGGTTCAAACAGAGCTGAGCCCTGGCAGACCAGTTCCTGTGGCTTTGGCAGGCACTCACAATTCTCATGGGACTGGTGTTGGTGGCTCAGGAAGGCCAGAGACCAGGAGTGGGGACGGTGTCCACCTGCATTAGGACCTGGATTGATTGATTGATTTGGGGGGCAGGGGGTACTGGAGATTGAACCCAGGAGTGCTCTACCACTGACCTACATGTCCAGCCCTTTTAATTTTTTTTTATTTTGAGACAAGGTCTCAATAGGTTGCCTGGGTTGGCCTCAACTTGTGATCCTCCTGCCTCAGCCTCCTGAGTCACAAGCGTGGCCACTGTGGCCAAAATTCAGGACCTGAATTTTGAGGCCTCAGTCCCTCCCTACCCTGGTAGAATGAGGTCCTGAGCCATCTGCAGGTTTCCAGGCAGCCGTGTTCCTGCTGCAGGAGGCTGTCTTGGGTGGCCAGCCTGGTGGGGACAGTGGGGCGGGGGTGGCAGTACGCAGCAGCCCGCAGGCTGAGGTGTGAGTGGCACCTTAGCCGCAGGCCTGTCCAGCTCCCTGACATCCTCTGCCTTTGCCCACCAGGGCTGCTGCGAAACCCTGATTTCCGGGGGGGGGGCCCTAAAGCTGGGCCACTGGCCGCATCCCCCAACCCTCAGCTGTCACCCCAATTTCACAGAAAAACAAACCAAGGCCCAGAGTGTGGCAGGATGGTGCAACACGGAAGCCATGCAGGGGCTTTTGCTGATAGGCTCATCCTGGGCCAGCCGCTCAGAGAAGAAAAACAATTTTGAGCTTATGAGCTTAAGGAAAAGAAGGGGATCCAGCAACCCCACCACGGTGCATGTACTTAGAACCCAACAGGACCCCGACAGCTGCTCCCACACAGGCATTCACAGCCACTTCACCCACAACAGCCAGAGGCGGGAAGCAGTCAGGTGTCCATCAACAAATAAGCAGGTAAACAGAATGTGGTGTGCTGTGTGGTGGAGTACTATACAGCCATGAGAAGGAAAGAAATCCTGACGACATAAATGAACCTTTAGCACATTATGCACTGAACTTAGCCAGTCACAAAAGGACACACACCATGACCGATTCCACTCACAGGAGGTTCCTAGAGAGCTCAAATTCACAGAGGAAAAAAGTAGGTGCCAGGGGATGGGGGAGGATGGGGAGTGTCTAATGGGGACAGTTTCTGTTGGGGAGGGTGAGAAGGTTCTGGAGATGGGTGGCGGAGATGGTTACACAACACCTCATGGACTCTACGCCACAAAACTGCACACTTCAAAATGGTTAAAAGAGCTGGGTGTGGTGGTGCCCGCCCACAAGCCCAGCCAGTAGGGAGGCTGAGGCAGGAGGATGGCGATTTTGAGGCCAGCCTTGGCAACTCAGTGAGACCCCGTCCCACTAATAAAAAGGACTGGGAGGGTCATCCGCTCAAGGGTGGAGCACTTGCCTGGTGCGTGAGAGGCCCTGGGTTCCACCCCGGCTCTGCAAAAAAAAAAAAAAAAAAGTTAAGATGATAAATTTTGTGTATTTTTGATCACAATAAAAATTCAACAGACAAAGCAGACACGGGTCAGAGGACAGAGGACAGGATGGAGACAGGCTGGAGAGAGAACTTAGGCGGAGAAGAGACGCGGCGGTCCCCATCCTCCCTGGGCCCAGGGTTCCCTGTACAATGGTGGACATGGCTTCCCTGATTGGCAGCCAGCCTGGGCCTGGCCTCTGTCCCCAGGACAGCCCCCCGCCCCCAGAACAAGTCAGGGACCCTCCCAGGAGTCCTGGGCAGAAAACAGAATCAGGAGGAGCACAGAGAAGGGTGTGAGGGCTCAGAGAGGAAAGGGGTCTCCCAGCTGAAGGTCATGGGAAGGGAGCCATATCACAGGGCACAAAGCCCATGGCCACCTTCTGCCTTAATCCTTCCATGGCTCCCTACTGCCCTTCACTCCTGCAGCTCAGCCTCATCCCAGTCCCTTCTCGTGTATTCCAGCCAGACCGCCCTCCCAGAAGTCCCATATGTGGGCAGGTCCTCTGCCCTCCACCTTTCCCGGGGGTCCCGGCGCTGCTCCCCGGGTGGGGCTGTCAGATCCACGGTGACACCCACGCGGGCTGGTGGAGTGGGGACCGAGGCATCAGGGAATGTGGGCAGTGCAAAGGCCCAGGGGTGGGAGATCAGGAACCACTAGCCAGCTAGGAGGCCAGCACCAGGGGCAGCGCATGTGGGTGTCCCATAAGGAGTGGAACTGCTGGGTCACCTGATGATCCCCCGGTGGCTGTTTGTGGAACTGTCCCCCAGGCCCCTCTTGCTTCTTGTGCCTCTGGGGCGGTGCTGCCTCAGCTCCCAGCCAGCCTGACCCTGGTCATTCGTTCCTCCTGTCCCTGGGCAGTGGGCAGCAGGCTGTCCACACAGGAGCCTAGGCGTTCTGGGAGCCCCCAGCTGATCGTGGGTCGGGAACAGGGAGCCACCAGCTGGGTGTCTGAGCCTCCAGCTGTGCCCAGGCCCGGGAGGGACTGTGTCCACAGGACAGGGTCCCCTTCCCCGGCCCAGCCCCGCTCCTCCCCGGGTGGCCACAGGGGCCAGAGGAGAGGATTTGCACGGAGGCTGGGGACAGCGGGCCACGCTGGGGCTGCAGGGCCACGGCACTGGGTTAGTCACGGGAGAGACATTTTGGCAGAGGCTCAGAGCTGAGTCACCTCTGAGTCATTTCTTCTTGTCAGGACGTGGGGCAGGAGGAGGAGGAGGAGTGGTGGCTGTCAGCGCTCAATGAATGGGGGCGAGAGCCGGCAAGGAGAGGGTGACACGGGGACCCGCAGGTTGACATGCGATCGCACCAACTGCAGCCCCGTCCGGGGACACCCCTGCGCTGGCCAGGCCCCGCCGTCCCTCCTCCCGGCGGCCCCTCTTTTCCAGACAAGGCCACCCAGGTCCGGGCCCCCAAGGCGCAGGGCAGCGCTGGGGGTTCCCGCGGCTGGAGTGGCTTTGTCCCCAGCGCCGGTTCCGCCCCCTGCACGCACAGCTTTGGGTGGTTGTGACCTCAGGGTGGAGGTGCCACTGGTGTCTGCGGGGGAGGCCGGCACAGGGGCCCCGCGGGAAGATCCAGCCCGAGTGTCAGCGGGGCCGCGGCGGGAAACCGTGTTATTTGGGGGGAATTAGGCTGCCCTCCCGCTGCGCCCCGGAACCCGGAACCGCTCCAGGCTGCAGGGTGTCACTTCAGGTCCCCTCCCCCCCGGCCCCCGGCGCTGCCCTGGCCTCCCGGCCGCAGTGGGAGTGTGGGACTTAGTAGGTCACCTGTGACACACGCAGGGTCTCTCAACCTGGAGCCATCCTGGCCCCTGTGACCTGAGAGGGGCACCGCACTGGCCTCTGGAGGGCGGAGCCGGGTGCACAGGTCGCCCCTCCCAGGGCACCATCACGTTCTGCATCCGCGTGCTGTAGCACCCTGGCCTAGGTGCAGGGTGACAGCTGGGGCGCAGGCCACCTAAGCCACGCAGTGCCCGTGCCTTTGTGCATTAGCCCTGGCCTGGGGCCTGGGGACTCCTGGGGAGGCCGGGGGCTGAGTCAGGGCCACCTGTAGCACCTGGCACGGCCCAGCCCCGTCCCGCACCCCCCCCCCCCGGGCTGCGCCTGGTGCCCAGCCGGGAACACAGGAGACTCCTGGCAGAGAAATGGTTCCTGCATGTTTTCCCCGTCACCACAGCCATCGGGCCACGTCAAAACCCCTCAAAACCCTCACCCCATCTAATCCTTTTACCCGCCCTCTGGGGACAGTTTGAAATATAGCCAGTGGCATCTGCCAGGGGTTGGTCTGGCCCCTCTGTGGATACCAGGATCTGTAGATGCTGAACCCTTGATGTGAAGGACACGGTGTGGCACAGAACGTGCGGCCGGCCTCCCGCGGGCGTCCAGTGACCTCTACCTGAATGAGAAGATGTGCCCTGCAAGGGCTGGGCCAACGGCTATTGTGCTGTGCTGTTTGGGGAATCGTGACAAAGAAAAGTCTGTCTCTGTTTAGCACAGGTGCAATGTTTCTTGAACATTTGGTGGCATCCAGACAGTGCAGAACCCATGGACACAGAGATTCTTTGCTTAAGTACCTCCTGGCATATCTAAACGGAATATTATACAGCCATGAAAATGACAATAGAAACCCTTCACGGGGAGCTGGGCATGGTGGCACAGGCCTATAATCCAGGGGCTTGGGAGACTGAGGCAGGAGGATTGCAAGTTCAAAGCCAGACTCAGCAAAAGCGAGGTGCTAAATAACTCAGTGAGACCCTGTCTCTAAATAAAATACAAAAAAAAAAAAAAGGCTGGGAATATGTCTTAGTGGTCAAGTGCCCCCGAGTTCAAATCCCGGTACTCCCCCTCCCCTGAAAAAGAAGAAACCTATCACAGGGAAAAGCATTATGGAGGAGGTGTGTCACTCTGGAAAACAGGATACAGCCGTCATTGCAGGCACATGAAAGCCTTTCAGCATGAACCAGAAACCTGTTGTCCCCTGAGACACGAAACTGAAAAGAAAAACTTGGATTCAGGTGGGTTGTAGAAAGCGAGGTGCAGTTTTGTCGGTTTGGGTCTTTGGTATTTTCTAGAGGGGTGCAGCTGCCTCTCCAGGTGCTGCGTCTTCTCCTCTTGAGGATCCCAGGGGCTAGAAGTGTAGTACCTTTCTCTGGGTGGCATTTTCCCCTGACACAGAGCTGTGTCCCTACCGAGAAACCATGATCTTTCGGGACCGAGACCAGTGTTTCCAGCCTCAGTAGTGCTGACCCTTGGGACTGGGTCCATCGGTGACAGGGACTGCCTTATGCATCATAGGACATTTAGCAGCATCCCTGGCTTGGACTCCCTAGATGACAGCAGAGACTCCAAGTTGTGACGACCCAGACTGTCTCCAGACCCCGGTGTCCAGGCTGAGGACCACCCACCCCAGAGGCATATGGTGGGAGTTGTGTTTGATTTCAGAAGGAGGCGGGAAAGTCGACCTTGCTGGATTAGACTGTGGAACCCAGCCCGACGTCCCCAGTGTCACTTGCTAAAGCATACAGCCAGGCATCGAGGGATGACACTTCCTGTGCTATCTCTTGGAGGCATGCAGGAGACCGAAACCCAAAGTGTCAGCCTTGTCACGACTGCCCTGTCATTGGACTCAGAGACCTGGGTCCCCCCTCGCACCCCCCTGGGGAAATCTGGCAGGTGTTTTGGAACAAGCAAGAAAAATGTCTCCCCCGTCAGCCCAGGATCTTTCCTCTGCTCCCGTGCTGCAGAGCCTGGTGCTGAGCAAGGAGGGCCACGTCCCCAGGTCCAGGGGCCACCATGGTGTTCCGGGGCAGTTTTTGCAGAAGTTGCACGCAGAGAGGGCACAGCTCGCGCAAAAACACTCACACCCTTTGGTTGCAGCGGAAGTGAGCCCGGGTATTTACTCTCGAAAGATGAATCAGATTGTCATCTCCCGTTTCTGCTTTTCGTGGATATTACCAAACAGCTCTCAGCTGTTTCCAGGGCTGCTGTGCCCCAAGGGGGAGGCAGGATGGAGGGAGGGAGGGAGGAAATCCCAGCCTCTGTCGCAATGGGGTGAGAGTGTTTTAAAACGGGCTGTGCTTATGAGCTATTTTCACTTTCTGGAAACAACTTGTGCAATTGTTAGTGACCATGGTTACCCAGGGCCCCCGAGAAGGGGAAGGCGAGGGGTGGCACAGAAGAAGCTTTCAGGGAGATGCACCTTGTCACCCGAGTGAGACATTTGGGGTGGGGTACAGAGGTGTCCCCTTGCTTACAAGGTAGATTACTGGACTAGCCTCTTCCCACCATCCAAGCAGGGGTTTTTACTGTCTGCCATGAATTTTTTTTTTGCACCAGGGAACCTACAGGGGAGGGTCTCATGATGTTTCCATGCAAGTCACAGGTGGGTCACTGCAAAAAGCCACTGAATTCCTGTAGTGAGACTTAGAAACCCTCGAGAGGCATCCAGACCAGACTAGCACCCTAATTCCAGCACTCATGGCTTGCTCTCTTTGGGTCTCAGTTTCCTCACCTGAAAAAGAGCTCAGTTCCATGCATCGTCCGCAAAGGTGACCTTCATTTTTTTTTTCCTATCAGATTGGGGAAGTCATCTCAAAAAAATCTGGCTAAAAAGGCAGGACTAGGAAAAGGTGCAGCATGTCAGCACTTTACACACACACACACACACACACACACAAAAAAAAAAACCCTGCACACTCTAGAAGTTTGGCTAAACCTCAGAAACTTCCAGAAAAAGGTAAAGCTTTTTTTGGGCCCAGAAGAGGCCACGTCAGTAGGGCGAGCACTTTCCCCAGCTCTGGGGGGAAAGGAGGCAATTTATGGCTCAAGGAACAACCTTAAAATAACCCACCCTCAGCCCTAAAATGCAGTGTTTAAATTTATAGAAAAACCCACAGGTTCCTGGCAGCTGGGTGCTGCAGCTGGTGATCTTGGAGCCAGTGGGGACAGGGCGAGCTTCACACTGTGCCTCTGCCAAAGCTGCCTGCTCCCCTGCCAGCCCCTCCCAAGTGTCCCCAGATTCCAAACAGCCAGACCGGTGCTGTGATTTTTTTCAAAAGATGCAAAACTTTTCTTTTTAATTAAAAAAAAAAAGCCTTATAAAAACGAGGCAGCCCCAAAGCCCGCCTGTCTCCCTTATGTACAGTAATACAATATCTGTCACAGTCACTATGTACAATATTATAAAGAATACCGCAGACAGTACAAAGGAAGGCTGCTATCGCTCACGAAGCATCAAGCCTCGATCCTCTAGTGTAGACCCGTGGGAGGGAAGGGGACACTTAATTATTGCACCATTTTTTAAAAACAGAACTCGTCGAAGAGAAGAGGATCGTGTCGTCTCCCACCGGGTCTTTAGTCACGGATAGGGGCTGGGGCGGTGGCGTTGTCATTGTCATGGGGCAGCGACAGAAGCCCCTCCGTGGCCACACAGTCCAGCCCGGTCCTCAGGGTCCAATAAATACAGTCACAGTTTGGGAGGGCCGTGCCCGGCACGTGGGACCCGCCACGGCCGCGCGCGGAGAGGCGGGGGTGTCCCGACTACATGTGCCGCTTCATGTGCAGCGCCAGGTGGTCGGAGCGCGAGAAGGCGCGGTCACACAGGTGGCACTGGAAGGGCCGGTGGCCCGTGTGCTTGCGGTAGTGGCGCGTGAGCTCATCTGAGCGCGCGAACTTCCAGCCACAGCCTTCCCAGTTGCAGTGGTAGGGCTTCTCACCTGCGGGGAAGGGACAGAGAGTGAGCCTCAGTTTCCCCGCCAGGTCACAGCATGCAGGCCACCGTAGCGCCTCCTCCAGCGCGCACCTGTCCCCAGCCCTAACCCTCATGCCTGACCCACGTTTTGAACCCCTAAGAACCTTAACCCACACGCCCCCCCACCTTTCTGATCCTCACTCACCCTGGAAGTCCAGTGGGCAGTGCCCACTCCCCAGGGTTTCAAGCCACGCCCCCAGGAGTGTTCTAAACTCACATCGAAGGGTCCCCCTAGGTTTCCCAAGAGCATTCCCTTCTCCAGATCCCGAGCCAGTCCCCCAGAGGGGACTTAAGCGTGCAACCCCTCCCTAACATTCCCAGACGGCAGAGTGCCTAAGTGCACACCCTCTCCCCAGCTTCCTAAGCCACGACCCTGGCGAACCCTAAGTGTGCACTGCGTTCCAACCCAGCATCCTGGGGCAGTCCCCCTACCCACATCCCACGACATTTCCTAAGTGTGATCCCTCTCCCCAACCTCCTGAGGCGCCCTGCCCCGGCCCCAGCTGTCAGCTTTCGCTCCCTCTCCCCAGTCTCCTGGGCCACGCCCCTTGGGGAGGGTTCCGAAGTGTGCGCCCCCTCCCCAAATCTTGAGCCTCGACCCAAGGGCGTTCCCAGCTCCTCTTCTCGCCCACGCAATAGAACGTCTCCGGGACGCGCAGCGCCCCCGCCTCCCGCGCCGAGCACCCACCTGTGTGCGTGCGCAGGTGCGCCTTGAGGTGCGAGCTCTTGGTGTACGTCTTGCCGCAGCCCGCGTAGCTGCAGGTGTGGGTGGCGGTGCGCTTGCGCGGCCAGGAGCGGCGACCGCGCTTGGGCTTGGCCTCCAGCAGCTCCAGCGGGGACGCGGGGGGTGTGAGCAGACCTCGAGCGGCGGGTGGCGCCAGGCCCAGGGCGGCGGCGGCGGCGGCGGCCGCGTCGTCAAAGAGACCGAAGGCGGCGGGCGCAGGTGGGCCGTAGTGCAGACCCGGGCCTGGCGCGCCGTAGCCGGGGCCACCAAAAGGGGGCGGGAACGCGGCGCGCGGGCCGGGTGCCGGCAGACGCGCGGGGCCGTCGGGGCTGAGCGGCGGCGTGTCGGGCGGTGGCGGGGGTCGCCCTCCCGGGCCTCGCAGGCACGCGGCTGCCGGGCCCGGGGCGCCCTCGCGCTTGAGGCCCCGAGGCCCGCGGGTCAGACCCGGCGCGCAGCCGTAGCCGCCGCCGCCGTCCACCTCGGGGGGCTCGGCCTTGACCAGCCGTCCCGGCGGCGCGAGGAGGAAGCGGCCGTGCAGCGCGGGCCCCGGGGGCGCGTCCAGCTCCGGCCGCAGCAGCTCCGACACCAGGCCGCCCGTCGGGGCGCCGTAGGGCGGCGGCGCGCCCGGCTCGGGGTAGTAGAACGCAGGCGGCGGGGGCGGCGGCGGGGGCGGCGGCGGGGGCGGCGGCGGGGGCGGCGGCGGCTCCGGGGCGGCCTCAGCGCCCAGGCCGTCCAGCCCCATGGACAGGATGAAGTCCAGCACGCTGTTGAGGTCGTCGTCGGCACCGCCGGCCTCGGGCTCGGGGCGCTGCCAGCGCTGCGGGCGACAGGGCGATGGGGCGCGGGCGTGAGCGCGCGGAGGGCTGGGGGGACGCCCGCGGCGCCGCCGCCCGAGTTCTACCACCTGGAGCCCGCGACCCCGCCGCCCGCGCTCTGCTACCTGGAGCCCGCAGTTTCCGCCCTCACTTTCCACTACCCGCAGCCTACGTTCTAGGGTCCATCCGGAGCCCGCCGCCCGCGGTCCCCGCCGCCCTCACCTCCTGGAGGCCGCGCTCGCGGCACGGACTGGCGAAGGTGGAGAAGGACGGCAGGATGGGTTCGCTCAGCGTCATGGCTGGGACCCGGGGGACGCGGGCTGGGGACACCGGAGAGCGGCTGGCCGGGGCGAGGGCGGAGGGGACGGCGCAGTGGGCCGCGGCCGGCCGCCCAGGCCTTATAGGCGCGGCGCGCGCGGGGGCCGGGCCAAGGCGGCGGCGGCGGAAACGCGTCCCGGATGGGGACGAGCTCCGGGCGCAGCCTAAATTTAGCCGCGGTATATAAGCCGGCGGGCGGCGGCGGCCGTGGCCACTGCGGCCGCCCGGGCCCTGCACGCAGGGTCCGGCCCCCTCGCGCGCCGCCAGGCCGCGCCCCCCGCCGGCCCGCCCCCGGCCGTCTCCCGGGCGACGGCGACAACACGCGCCGCACAACAGCAGCGGGGCGCCCGGGATCCCCCGCGTCCCCGCGGCTCCCGCCTGCGTCAGGGCCCTGCGGCGGGGGTGGCACCCGGGTCTCCCGGAGACTCGGGACTCCCTGGGGGGGGGGGCACTCAGCTTGGAGGCCTCCCCGGGTCCCCGGGTGGAAGGGGAGATGGGCCTCAGCCTCAGAGGGGCCCCCAGAATCCTAAACGGCGGGGGAGACTGGGGTCACCAAATTAATGGTGGATGATCCTTGGGACCCTCATCTGCTGCAAGCCCACCCCCTGCAAGAAAAAAAAAACCTGGTGTGTTAACCTCACGGGATGTTAGGTCTTGGGGATGCCGCACACCGCCCACCCCCCCCAGACACCCCGCAGGTGAGCCCCACAGTGAGGGAAACTGAGGCAGGGGCGGCCGTGAGAGGCGGAGGTCCGCAGACCCTGGCAGGCCCCGTGCCTTCACTGATTGCTAAGTGACAACTTAGTTACAACTTAGTCACAACAGTGGTAACAGTCCCTCTTCCAGAGACCCAGAACAGGCTGGGGGTGGGGCACCTTCAAAGGGCCCTTCTGTCCCCCACACCACAGTGTCCTTACTCCAGTCAGCCCTGAGGGGCACCGGAGACAAAGTCCCAGCCCTTAGGGACTTCCATTGTAGTAGACCAGGGGGAAGGGAACCTGAATTGACACCTATTGTTAATTGGCCCCAGTAGGGAACAGAAAGAAACCCCAGTGGAGGGGAAGAGGAAGTGATTATGTGGTGGGGGGCCGGTGTGAAGTCTGACTCTGAGGCAGGGCTTGATGTGTGAGCCAAGGTCTTCAGGGAGTGAGGGGGAGCCCCGTGGGTCTCAGAGGGAGAGCATCTTGGGGTGACCAGGAGCTGGGTGGTGGATGGGCGCTGGACTGTCTCGTGGCCTGTGCTGGCCAGGTGGGTGCAGCAGTGGTCTGGGCTGGAGCCTGGGGGTGGAGGGGTGCAAGAAGGGGCCTGAACAGGGAAGTCCTTCCTAGATGTGACAAGTGTGTCTTGGTGGGCGGGTCTGGGGGACTCTCAGGCCTCCTGTTCTTTCCCGGTTGCTTTGTTGTCCCTGGGGCCAGGAAGGATTTGCCACCCACAGTAGCTGGACCCCTGGGCTGATGCAGGGGTGTGGCCTGGCACAGAAGGGGGACTGAGCAACCCCTCTGGGGTCCCCGATCCAGGGCCCTCCCATCTGGAAGGAGCCCAGGGCACACCACCCAGTGTGACTCATTCACATGTATTCAGCAAACAGCTTTCTGATAAACCCAGAGCAGGCCGAGCCCCCTGCAGCCTTGCCCACAGGGTGGGCTGCTGAGATTCCTAGGGAACCGAAAGGTGCCCCTCGTGGTAGTTGGGAGTCCGTTTTTTTTTGCCACTGTGTGACCTGGAGCAAGTGACTTTGCCTCTTGGGGCTTGCTTCATCTGTGAAATACGGATAATACATCTTCCCTCAGTGTCCTTGGGCCCCCAGATCTAAGGATGCTCAGGTACCTACCTGTCATACAAAATGACACAGCCTCATCCTCCCCATAGACTTCATCTCCAGGTGACTTAGAACGTCTAATAAGAGCTCATGCTATGTGAGCATAATAACCAGCAAGTAGTTGTCACCCTGTATTGTTAGGAAATAATGCCCCCCCAAAAAAGTCAGCGTGTTCAGTTACAGCTGCATTCCCCCTCCTAGTATCTTCCATGTGTGGTTGGTTGAGCCTGTGGCTACAGAACAGGTGGGTAACGAGGGGGGGGGGCTGATCAGCACCTACCCCAAGGGGCAGGTGGCCCCGCGGGGCGGACACTAGAGCCCTCTACAAGTGCCCTGCAAGCCCTTCTCTGGCTCCTGATGCCAGTGCTCCTTCCTTTTGAATTCCGCCTGTTTGGCTCCTGCTTTTCTTTGTCTTCTCCACCCCCTTAAATAATGGATCTTTTAGGCCCATTTTACATTTACAGAAAAATTGAGCAAAGGACAGTTTCCACGTAGCACCCCCCCATACGTTGTTAATGTCTTGTGTATTTATTACAACTCTTACAGATTTTTTTTTGGGGGGGGGGTGCTGGGGATTGTGCCCAGGGGCTTGACCCTGCTGGGCAAGCACTCTACCACGGAGCCACCTCCCCGCCCTGTGGAGCAGATTGAGATAGATCACCAGCTAAAGTCCGCATGCACATCAGGGTGCACCATGTTGTATATTCTGTGGATATTTATTTTTTGTCGGTTACAGGGAATCGAACCTGAGGCCCTTCTACCACTGAGCTGCATCCCCAGCCCTTTAAAAAAAAATCTGATTTAGAGACATGGTCTCTTCAAGTTGCCGAGGCTGGCCTTGAACTTGTGATCTTCCTGCCTTCACCTCCTCAGTAGCTGGGCTTGCAGGCATGTACTGCCGCGTCCAGATGTTCCGTGGATTTTGACAAAGAGCGTGGTGTCATCTGTCCACCATTATAGTACCATGCAGAGTAGCCTCACTGCCCTGAGAGTCCCCTGTGCGCTACTTACTCCCCCCCTCCCCCACAAGCCACCGGCAACCACTGGTAATTCCACCAGACGGTCGTATGTTGGAATTACACGGTTCGTAGCCTTTTCAGATGCCTCCTGTGCCTGACAATATGCCTTTAAGGTTCCTCAGTGTCTTTCTGCTGGGCGGGCAGTGGGTGGGCGGGCGGCCATGGATCCCTGGGTCAGGTCGGGGTCGGGGTGGGGTGCCCTGGGCCGGGAGGCTCACAGGCCCGTGTGTCTGAGTCCCCCACACCCCCTGACCTTTTAATTTCACTTCCATACAGGGTCTCATTAAATTACCCAGACTGGCCTCTAACTTGCGATCCTCCCGCCTCGGCCTCCCGGATGGCTGGTTCACAGGTGTGCCCCCCACCTGTGGCTCCTCTCCCTGTTTTTGTTTGTCCCCAGAGCTTTCCACCATCGGTGGCTGTTTTTGCCTTTTCTCTGTGGCAGGAGCCCGATGTGCCTTGGGGCCATGTGCTCAATGGCACACAGTAGGTGCTCAATAAACATCCACCGGCCGATGAATGAGCAGGTTAGTGGACGGGCTCCCCTCCTGGGGGTTCCTCACTCTCCCGTCCTTGGCCTGGCTTCCCAGCGACCTGCCCTGTCACCTTGGGGTAATGGCTTCAACGTCACCCCCTGTGTGTACACCTCCCGATCCCCACACTGTGATGGAAAGGTGCCTTCACAGACGCAGCTGGGCCCTAAGATGGCATCATCCTGGGTTAGAGCGAGCCCTGGATCTCTCGAGTGTCCTCATCAGAGAAAAGTCAGAGAAGAAGGCCGCGTGGAGACACCGACAGAGATTGCTGCAGGGTTGTCACCCCCCAAGGACCCCAGCCGTGTGGGACATATCTGCAGAGAGCCTGGCCAATGCATGAAAAGAAACTTGAACTTTAGTGGCCACTTTAGCTGGGTGACCTTAGGCCGACCACTTAACCTCTCTGAGCCTCAGTGGCATTGTGAAAATATGAGGTGGCCCCTGTAGGTGCTCCGGGGTCCTTGCTTCTTGGTGGTGAGGACAAACCATGGAGCCCGTGGGGGGCTCCCAGGCACGGGAGTCTCTCGCCCGGGGAAAGGCAGCACTGGGGTTGGGGGGCTGGAGCGCGGCCCCTCTCGCGCTACCATCCCATCACCTGCTGTCCAGACCACGCCCACCTGGGCAGGTGTCCTGTGTGGTCCCAGGCGGTGACGGTGCTGGTGAAGGCGCCTCGGCTTGGAGTTGTGTTCCCACCCTGCCCCAGCCCCCCAGGTGACTCACCTGGGCCCAGCCTCTGAGCCGTCCTCGCTGGTGACAGACATCACCAGCCAGTCACAGACCGGAGAAGTAGGGCGGCTGCGTCTGTGACACTGGGGATGGAACCCGGGGCCCTGTGGGTGGCCAGCTCTGCCCAGCCACAGCCGCCGCCCGGCAGGCACATTCTTATGAGGAGCAGGAGTCCACTCTGAAATGACAACAAGAGGATGATGATACAGACCAGGGGCCCAGCATTTATGATGGCCGTCAACCACTGTATACAGTGGCATGTGACACACTTTTTTTTTTTTTGAGATGGGGCCTCACTGTGTTGCCAGGTGGCCTCAGGGTCCAGGGGACCCTCCTGCCTCAGCCTCCCGAGTAGCAGGACTACAGATGTCCCTGGCGGCACCGCGTGGATCTTCAGTTCCCCGAGACGTGGACCCGCGAGGCCCTATGGCGGCTGCTCCGCTCGCAGACTCCCAGACGGCGGAGCTCAGCGCCGGGATCGCGGGATGGATGGGCTCGTCGTCTGTGACTGGCTGGTGATGTGTGTCACCAGCAGCCTTCCCTCGTCACCTGCTGATCCCGGGGAGAGGAGCTAAGCCTGGCAGGGCCGCGGCCGCTCGCTGTCACCTTGTGCCATCTCGGGGACACTCTTCCACTTTGCAGTTTTCCTTCCGTGTTTCTCTCTCTGTTTGTCCCCAGCAACCCTCGGGCGCTTGGCCGGTCTGAGAGCAAGGGCAGGGACCCTACGGAAACAGGTCACAGCTGAGCTGCGAGGGTGACAGTCACATGGTGCCAGGCCGGGCCACCTTCCTGCTGAGGTTGGCACGAGGCGTCCTGCTCCCTGTGTTGGAGGGAGGTCCAGGGCCCGCACAGGGTGGGCTTCGGTCAGGTCACCCTCTGCCAGGGCTGTGTGTCTCAGGACAGAAGCCACTTTTTGAACCGCCTTGATGTCACCTCTGGACTTTCCTTGTAGCTCTGTGAGCAAGGAGGTGGTGGCACGTGGGGACAGGATGTCGCATGGGGACAGGGACGGTGTAGACTGCACTTGGCTGGCCTCCGCTGGGTCTCATCAGAATCTCTCACACACACCCCCCACTGGGCCACCGCTGCCCGTCACCTTGACACTGCGGCAGATGTCGGGGAGGGAGCGACGTTTATTGAGCACCTACTGCATGCCAGGCTCTGCACTGAGGTGCTGTGTGTTTTCTGGTTTAACCTTGATATAGGTGCATTCCCTGGGTGGCGGAGCCCCGGGCAGGTCCTGGCCCCTGGACCCGCAGGACAGTGACCTGGGGCCCTGGGTTGGCACTGGGTTCCGTCCCCGGCACCAATAGCATAGAATAATAAATAAAGTGCACGACCCGGTGACATTTAGAACCATGCTGTTGTGCAACCTGCACGTGGTCTAGTTCCAGAACATTTCATCACCCCAAGGAGCCCGGGTCCCACGGGCAGCCACACCCCAACTGTCCCTCCCCGCCCCTGGCAACCGCCATCGGCTCTGTCTCGTCCAGGAGGGTTCCCAGGAGAGGAGTCACAGCGCGCCGCGGCCTTGGTGGTGTCCGTTTGGCCGCGAGGAACTTCACCTGGGCATCTGTGAGCGGCGGGAGGTCCCACCCGGTGCCCGGCTGTGCCTCAGCCCCCGGGAGGCTGAGGCAGGAGGACGGCTGGAGCCTCCTCAAAACAAACCCCCACCGCAGCCTGTGAATGACCGAAAAAGTGAAAAGGAGAAGAACATTCTGTGATGTAAAAACCATCAGGGACCACCGGATCGCAGCCCATGTGCACCGGTCCCTCTCCACCCACCACACCCCGACGGTGCCCACCTAGGTCCACTCTCCCGGGACAACAGAGGGCTGAGTCATTTCAAGGCCAGATGAGTGACAGAGAAGGGGACGTTGACTCTCAGCTAAAGCGCGGAGAACGCAGGCTCCCAGCGCAGGAGATGGGGGGAGCTGCCTTCAGCCTCAGGGCCTCCCGGACCTCAGCGGCCTCCCCGTGGGCACCTAGCAGAGGCCTGTGGGAGGGGGCTCTGACCACCTGGGACCTGGGAGGGGAAGGGCAGGAGGGAGGGGCTCCAGGAGACACTCGGCTGCTGAGGGGTGTCGTTGGGGGACAGGGCTCTGGAGACGCCCTGCAGGTCGGCAGGCGCCGTCACACGGTTAGTGGGGACATAGCTGGGAGGGACTTTAAGTCTTTGCTTGGGTCATTTTTTCTTGCTTCATGGGCCGTTCCTCTGGGCCAAGGGCTCCTCGTTTCTGATTTGTGTTTGCGGATGCATCGCGCTGTCAGGGACAGGCCACACGTTGACCAACTTAGGCAATCGCCACCGTCCAGCTTTAGAATCTCCCCACCCCAAGAAGATCTTCCTAGTCCTTCGCCTGGCCCTCTCCCAACCCTACCCCAGGCAGCCCCTGCTCTGCATTCTGAGCCTGAAGATCTGCCTTCTGTGGACATTTCCTACAGATGCGATCATACAGCGGGGCCTTTTGCGTCTGTCTTCTTCTAATAACTGGAGGTTTGGCCGTGTTGTGGCATGTATCCATGGCTCATTCCTTTTCACGGCTGAGTAGTGTTCCACCAGATGGAAGGACCACAGCCGGATCATCAGTACGTCAGGCTGCCTCAAAGAAGAGCTGTTCCCTTTTTTCTGCAGGGGATACATTCCAAGACCCCAGCGGATGCCTGAAACCACAGATAGTACTAACACACATGCACACGCACATGCACACGCGCGCACACACACACACACAGATTGTAATACCTAAGTTTAATTTGTAAATCAGGCACAGTAGGAGAGTAACAGAACACTTGTAACAATGTACTGTTGCAAAGTCATGTATAAATGGCCTTTCTCTCTCTCAAAATATCTTGTATTATACTCACCCAACTTGTGATGCTGTGAGATGATACATGGGCACATGGTGACATGAACCGAGGAGGGTGACATAGGCTCTGTGGCATAGCATCAGGCTTCTTTGTAAAGGTTACTTGAAGTCGAGCATGCGATGCAGCGACAAAGACCTGATAACCAAGACAACCGCAGAGTGCCAACAGGCAAGTAGCCTATACAGGGTGGAAACACTGGCCGCAGAGATAATTCACATCCTGGTTGAGACAGACTGGGACCAGGTGAGGTTTCTATCACGTTACGTAGGTAACTGGCAATCTGAATCTTATGAATAGTTAGTTCTGGGATTTTCCATTTAGTATTTTTGAGCCACAGTTGACAGTGAGTAACTGAAACTGGAGGAAGCCAAGCTGAGGAGAAGGGGACTCATGTAAGATAATTCTGTGCAGCCCCATGGAGCCCAGGGACCACCCAACTCACAGTTTAGAAAAGGGCAGTGATGCCCTTCCCCACCTCCAGCTTCCCTCCCCGCCTGGGACTCAGTCTCCGGCAGTCACCTGTAAAGTCACCTCTAACCAGGTCCGCTGGGCTCCCTGACATGCCCTTCCAGCCACAGGAGGCCAGCACCTGCCCTTCAGGTGGCCGTGTGCCTGTGCCCGGGTGCCTGGCGCAGGGAGGTGTCTGGCTTGAGCACCCAAGGGCTCTCTTTCCTGGAGTCGGGCCCAGTCCCCAGCTTGCCTTCTAACTCCAGGGACAGCGGGCCCCCTGCTGTCGATGACAAGCCTGCACAGAGACCCCCTTGCAGGGGAGGTGGCCGGCTGGCTTTGGTTTCTTGCTGGGGACCCAGGAGCAGCCCCGACACGGCCCTCGTTTGAATCTGACTCCTTCCCTTTCCTCGTGAATGACCTGGAGCGATTGTGCTGCTTCGTCCTGGGGGCTGGCCCTGCTATGATCAGGGGGGGACAGTGGTGACCTTATTTTGTGATCAGATCATGATTTATACCTTCCCATGCAGACAGCTGTGGGGAGGAGGGATCCAGGAGAAAGGGGCGGAGCTGCACCGGCTCTGTTCCTTTTTGTGGCTGAGTAATATTCCACCATGTGGCTCCTTGTTTATCTGTCACCTCTCGACAGGCCTTGGTCGTTGCTGCTTTTTTGATGGTCTCTTGTGACCCGTACTGCCATGAACATCTGCGTGTAAGTGTCCATCCGGGTCCCTGGGTGCCGTTCTTTGGAGTCTGTCCCTAGGGGTGGGATTGCGGGGGCGTGTGGCGGCTCTGTCTGGCTCTGGGGAGAGACACCTGGTCAGATGTGTCTCCAGGTCTCTGTGGGCGAGGGAGCCCCCGTCCCGCTAGCCCTTGCACTTCCTGCTCTGCCCAGCAGCGGGGCCCCTGGTCCGGGGAGGAGGCGCCTGGGTCTGCCGGGTGGGGGCAGCAGGAAGGTCGGGCCCTCGGCCTCATCTTCTTCAGAATCCGCACACCCGCTGGGCGCAGAGGGACCTGAGGCCCCCCGTGAGCTGGGCAGGCCGCGGGGACAGAGGCTCGCTTAGGACAGCGCTGGCCTCCCGAGATGCGAGTCGTGGCGGCGTCCAGCAGGTGGGCTCCGGCCCCGAGTGCTTCTGTGGTCGACTTTGGGGAGAGGGAGGCATTCTTGTCCCCGCCTTCCTGTCGCGGGGACTGTGACCTTGGGGAGAAGGTTTTGCCGACGCGACGGATGTTTAAATGGCAGATCTGCGGGGGCTCGGGGGGAGCCAGCCCATCTTGGATTTAGGGAGGCCCCCAAGTCCGGTGACGGTTGTCCTTACAGGATAATGGGGAATGTCACCGAGAGGAGGAAGGTGGCCCTGGGAAGGTGGAGGCAGAGGCTGGAGCGCCAGGGCACAGGCCAGGGGGTGGCGGGTGGCGGGGCCCAGAAGTAGGAGAAAGGCCAGGAGCAGCCTCCCCTCCCCAGACGCAGACGCTGGGGCCTGGCCTGGGCCTCCAGAACCACCGGAGGACACACCTCCGTCCTGCGCAGCCACTCGCTGTGGTCCTTTGTGGCCACAGGACACCCTGGGGCAGCTGGCTGGGGTGAGCAGGGCTGTGTCCCCAGGGCCACAGGTGGAAGGGGACAGGGCAGGAGCCGGGGTGATGCCTGCTGCTGCTTCCCCAGGCCCTGCGGGGAGTGGACCTGCCCACAGCAGCCGGGGGGCCTGGGGACAGGACTGTCCCTGTCATTACCGTGGGCTCCCGGAGCTCCCTGCTCAGCCCGCGGGTTCCACCCCGGCTATGGGGCTCCCTCCGCCAGGGCCCAGCCCAGAAATGGGGCACTGGCCTCACCCTGCGGGGTGCCCAATCCTGTGCCTTCCTGGCCTCGAACAGAGTCACCAGGTCCAGCAGGATCCCCGTTAGAGTGACAGTTCAGGTAGACGAGGTTCTCTTGCTCGTTCTCCGTGTTCTCCCACATCGCAGCTCCCCTCCCTCTCCCACCCCCACCTGCTGTCGCCCGGGCTGGCCTCCAACTCCTGCCTCAAGCCATCCTCCTGCCTGGGCCTCCCCAGTGGCTGGGGCTGGCATAGCCCCCTCCCCTTCCCAGCTTTCAGGTTTTTGCCTTTTTTTTTCCGACAAAAAGGGGACAGAAGGTCTGTGGCTTTGGTAGCCGAGGAAAGACACAGGGGACTCCCGTCCCAGGGGCTGTGAGGCTGCCCATCCGGGGGGTCCGGGGGCTTTTGAAGAGGGGACCCCAGCCCCTTTCCCGTGTTCCCTGGGGGGGAGTTTTGGGAGGCGGCATTTCTGAGACCTTCTGGGTCTGGGTGACTCGTCCGCGGTGGGTGTTGCTCAAGGGCCTGGATGGGGGACAGAGGTGACCTGCTCCCCTGAGGCAGGGACGGGGGATAGGGAGGGGCAGGGGAGAGGAGGGAAGGGACGCGTCCAGAGCACCAAGTGGACACTGTCCATCCTCAGCCCAGGCCAGGCCACCCGGGAGAGCTGGGAAGGGGCTGCCCTCAGGTCACACCTGGGTGCCAGATGGTGGCTGAAGGCTCCGTCCCTGTCCCCAGTGCTGATCCCCTGAGGAGGCGCGGTTTTGAGTAAGAGCAAACAGGTCGACCGCTTCAGCAAGGAGGAGCCGCCCGGCCTGTCCCCAGGCTGCCATCTGCACAGCCGTGGGGCAGAGTTCTTCTTTTGGATGAATCTAATCGTCGAGGACACTCCAGGGAGCTCCCGGCTGGCCTCCCGCCTCCCCTGGGGTCCGTGACGTCTCCCCGACCTCGGGACACGGGCGCTGTGTTGGGACTTCCCCAGGAAACCCAGTGTCACCCTTTCTGTTCCAGGATCCTGGGCCACATTCGGGAGACCTCCTGGGTCACCCCTGGGTCACCCCGGCTCCTGACGGTTTCTCTGTCCTTTTCTTTTTCTCTTTGACACCGGGGATTGCACCCAGGGGCGCTTGACCACTGAGCGACGTCCCCAGCCCTTTTATTTTTCATTTTGAGGCGGGGTCTCACTGAGTTGCTTAGGGCCTTGATGATGAGGCTGGCCTTGAACTCATGGTCCTCCTGCCTCAGCCTCCCTGGTTGCTGGAGTTCCAGGCATGTGCCACCGTGCCCGGCTCTTCCCCTGGTCTCTTGGTTTTTATGACATCGGCCTGAGGAATGCTGGTCAGGTGTCCCCCAGGAAACCCAGTGTCCCCTAAGCTGACATTTTCTTGTGATTCGACAGGGTTCAGGCCTTTTGGGGGGAAGACCACAGAGGGGTACCACAGAGGGGTCACATCATGCCAGGGACATTAAGAGGGGGAGGGGGAAGGGGGAAGGGGAGGGGGAAGGGAGGGGAGGGGGAGGGGGGGGGGGGGGGGGACCCATATGATGTCTGCATATGGGTTCCCAGTGACATTAACCCTGAGCTCTACAGCCAGGGACACTGCATGGACATTCTCCAAGTATCTTTAGAAGCACTGGCCTAGCACTGGCCCTGGGTTTGATCCTCAGCACCACATAAAAATAAATAAAGATTTTGTCCCTCCCCTCCCCTCCCCCTCCCACCTCCCTCCCCCTTCTCCTCCCCCTCCTTCCCCCCTCTTTCCCCCCTCCTTCCCCCCTCTTTCCCCCTCCCCCTCCCCTACCCCCTCCCCTCCCTTCCCCCTCCCCCCTCCCCCTCCCCTCCCCTCCCCCTCCCACCTCCCTCCCCCTTCTCCTCCCCCTCCTTCCCCCCTCTTTCCCCCCCTCCTTCCCCCCTCTTTCCCCCTCCCCCTCCCCTACCCCCTCCCCTCCCTTCCCCCTCCCCCCCTCCCCCTTCTCCTCCCCTCCCCCCCTCCCCCTTCTCCTCCCCTCCCCCTCCCCTCCCCTCCCAATCCTTCCCCTCCCCTCCCACCTCCCTCCTCCCCCTCCCCTCCCTCCTCCCCCTCCCCTCCCTCCTCCCTCCCCCTTCTTCTCTCCCTTCTCCTCCCCCTCCTTCCCCCCCTCCTCCCCCCTCCCCCCTCCTCCCCCCTCCTCCCCCTCCCCTCCCTTCCCCCTCCCCCCCTCCCCCTTCTCCTCCCCTCCCCCTCCCCTCCCCTCCCAATCCTTCCCCTCCCCTCCCACCTCCCTCCTCCCCCTCCCCTCCCACCTCCCTCCCCCTTCTTCTCTCCCTTCTCCTCCCCCTCCTTCCCCCCTCCTCCCCCCTCCCCCCTCCTCCCCCCTCCTCCCCCCTCCCCCCTCCTCCCCCTCCTCCCCCTCCCCTCCCCCTCCCCTCCCCTCCCCTCCCTTCCCCTTCCCCTTCCCCCTCCCCCCTCCCTCCTCCTCCCCCTCCCCTCCCACCTCCCTCCCCCTTCTTCTCTCCCTTCTCCTCCCCCTCCTTCCCCCTCCCCCTCCTCCCCCCTCCTTCCCCCTCCCCCCTCCTCCCCCTCCTCCCCCTCCCCCCTCCTCCCCTCCCCCTCCCCTCCCCTCCCCTCCCCCTCCCCCCTCCTCCCCCTCCCCCCTCCTCCCCCTCCCCCTCCCCCTCCTCCCCCTCCCCCCTCCTCCCCCCCCCCCTCCGCCCCCTCCCCCCTCTCCCCCTCCCCCCCCCCCTCCTCCCCCCCCCCCCCCCCCTCCCTCCCCCCCCCCCCCCCTCCCCCCTCCCCCTCTCCCCCCCTCCCCCCTCCCCCCCCTTCCCCCCCCCTCCCTCCCCCTCCTCCCCCTCCCCTCCCTTCCCCTCCTCTCCCCTCCCCCCCCCTCCCCCTCCCCTCCTCCCCCCCTCCCCCTCCCCCCCCTCCCCCCCCTCCCCCTCCCCCTCCCCTTCCCCCTCCCCTTCCCCCTTCCCCCTTCCCCCTCCCCTTCCCCCTTCCCCCTCCCCCCTCCCCCCTCCCCCTCCCCCTCCCCCTCCCCCTCCCCTTCCCCCTCCCCCTCCCCTTCCCCCTTTCCCCTTTCCCTTCCCCCTCTTCCCTCCCCCTCTTCCCTCCCCCTCCCCCTCACCCTCACTCCCCGTCCTCCTCATCCCCCTCCCCCCCTTCCCCCCCAGGATTGAACCCAGGAGCACTTGACCACTGAGCCACATGCCAGCCCTTTTTATTTTGTATTTTGAGACATGATCTCCCTAAGTTGCTGAGGCTGGCTTTGAACTTGCAACCCTCCTGCCTCAGCCTCCCCAGTTGCTGGGGTTACCTGCAGGTGCCATGGTGTCTGCTAACAAACTTTGCTTTCTATTGCAAGAAGGAGGCCCTGTGGTCAAGTGACACTGTCCCAGAATGAGGGAGCTGACTGTCAGGGGGAGGCCCGGGGAGGGACCCTCAGCAGGGATTCTCCAGCCTCGCCTCATCAACTTTAGAGTCTGCTCGTTCCTTGGGGGGGTCCTGAGGGCCCTCCGCAGCCCCCGAACAGCAGACCTGGGGGACGAGGCTGAACCACTGAAGCCCAAGGGCGTAGCAGAGCTGTGACTCGCACATCCAGCCGTCCCTGAGCCCTGTGGTGGCCCCTCCCCAGCTCTGGGAAGGCCCTCCCTCGTCACTGGCCGGGCGTGGAGTACGTGGGACATTTGCAATTTAGTAAGAAAGGCTGAGCTCCGGCCCAGGGGAGCCCGTGGCCCAGCCGTCTGCACTGTTTACCCCAAACAATGACTCGGACATTGCAGGGCGGCAGCCGCGGAGACTGACCAGGGAGCGGGGCCAAGGGCTGACTCAGCCTGTCGCACCTGCGCCTGGACGGACCACCCCGAGGGGACAGGGGCTAAGCGGCTAGCAACTGAGCTCACCCGGAGGGAGGTGCCGCTCACGGTGGGAGGCTGGGTCAGGCCAGCATCGGGCGATGGCTGCAGATGGCCCTGGAGGAGGAGCGTCCCGGGGCTCAGGGTCCTGTGCATTTTGGGGGTGGGGTACTGGGAACTGAACTCAGGGGCACCAGACCCCTGAGCCACGTCCCAGCCCTGTTTTGTGTTTTATTTAGAGACAGGGTCTCCCTGAGTTGCTTAGCCCTCGCTTTTGCTGAGGCTGGCTTGGAACTCACGATCCTCCTGCCTCAGCCTCCCAATCTGCTGGGATCATAAGCACCGCCCTGCGGCCAGCAGGGTCTGACCTTTTGAGGAGCCCCCCCCCCAGCCTTTCCCCAGCGACTGCACCGGTTCACATCCCCAGCGGCCGAGTTGGCTGGTTCCGATTTCTCCACACTTTGCCAACATTTATTGGTTTATCTGTGGTCCTGGGGGTGGCCGGGGCCTCCCGCATGCAAGGCAGGGGTCTGCTACCGGGCCTCACCCCAGCCTCCCTTTTTAAAGAGCCACCTAACCTCCTGGGCAGGAGGCACATTTATTTTCAAGCATCCGCTGTGGGCAGGGTCTGTCCACAGAGAGGCCGGGCTGGGTCTCTGGCCTGGTGGGGTCTGCCGCCCAGGAACACCTTCTCCGCCCCGGGCCGTGGGACAGGGGCTGGTCTTCCCATGTCAGGAAGGGGGCACCCCCGGTGACTTCCTGGAGGGGGCAGTGGGCAGGAGTGGGTCTCGGCCCAGGCTCTCGGTCCGGAGGCCGGGGACTCGGCCCCTGCAGATTCAGTGTCTTCCACCAGCCTCCTGGATGGTCCTCGCCTGGGCAGGAGGGTCTCGGCATTTTCCCTAAACCTACCTCGAGGACTGAGTTTGTTTCAGAATTACCTAAGTGTTTTTTTTTTTCCGTTTTTAATTCGTGCCGCAATACACATCGCAATAAAGTTGCCGTCTGAACCCTTTCACAGTGTGAAACTCGGTGGTACCCAGATCCTCCACACGCTGCATAGACGTCACCAGTGTCTCTAGGACTTCATCAGCCGAAACTGTCCCGTTAAACACCAGCTGCTCTTCCCTTTCCTGGGTCCCTTCCTCTTTCCGTCTATGAATTCGCCTGGTCCACACACCTCAGACAGGTGGAACCACACAGTGTGTGTCCTTTTGTGACAGCCCATTTCACTCACCATGATGTTCTCAAGGGACATTCATGTAATGGGTCAGAACTTCTTTTTCATGGCTGAGTAATATTCCTCTGGATGGACATACAGACATCCCCTGATATCTGTGGGGAATCGCTGTCCCTCCCTCAAGGACATCAAAATTCAAAGGTGCTCATTATACACAATGGTGTTGTGTTTGCATAGAAGACTTTGTTTTTTTATGACTGCTATTTTTTGTGGTGCAGGGAGTGGAGCTCGGGGCTTAGCACATGCCAGACAAGTGCTCTGTCCCCGAGACACACCCTCGGCCCGGACACCCTTCAGACTCGTCTCCAGATGACTTCTAACACCTGACGTAATCGGAATGGTATGCAGACAGACGTACTGGAGTGCTTTTAAATTTTGTATCAGGTTTTCAATTTTGTCTTGTTATTTTTTACTGTTATCAAGAATCTTCAGTCTCCCTTGGTTCATTTCATGAATTCTGAACCCCAGGATATGGAGAGGAAGGCGACTCTACCACTTTTTGTGTATCCGTCCATCCTTTGATGGACGCTTGGCTTGTTTCCACTGTCCCACAAACTTCTTTAAATTAAAAAATAATAATAATGAATTATGGTAAAATAGACAACAGAAAATTCACTATTAGACCCACTTTTAAGCACTCACCTGATTAGGTCAGGCCCACCTGAACAATCACCCTTTTGATGAACTGACAATTAAATGGCCCTAAGGATCCTGCAAACGCCCTTCCCTTTGCCTGGGACAGTAACTAATTGGAGGAGTAAGGGCACCCACTTTATGGTCCACCCCCACTTAAGGGGGTAATGCACCAGTGTGTACACCGTCAGGAATCCTGGAAGCCTCTTGGATCTTGGGGTTCAGCCTGCCCTGAGCCCCACCTTGTCCCCTGCCATTGTCCGGGAGGCTTGGGGCTGAGAGGAAAGGGCGGCCCAGTGGTCAGTGGGGAGGGCTGGACGGGAGGCGCCTTTCCCCGCGTCCTGTCTGCAGGGACACCAGCCGCCCCCTCGGGAAGGGGAGAGCCTGTGCCCGGCCGGGCGTCTCCATGGGCAGAGGATGCTCCGGAGGAGTGGAGGCCCCTCTCCTTCAGAGTCCTGTCTCTGGGCAGAGGGGCATCGTCTCACCTCCGAGGACCTGCAGGGGACTGGCCATCAGCCACTGGGAAAGCTGTCCTACGGGACGGGCAGGTGGGCCAAGTGCCTGGACCTCGTACCGAGGTTAGATCTGTGGCCACCAAGGGCCTGGTCCAGGCGACCTGCTGGCTCTGTCCCTGACTCACGCAGTGCCAGGCACGGAGAGGCCGTGGCCACAGGGCAGGGCCATCCAGGGAGGCCACATCGATGCTGGCCACTCCTGCCCACCTTGTCCCGATGGCCACTGGGTCCCGGGAGCTGGCAGCTGCCGGGTCATCGCTGTCCTCGAGGCCTGCCCCTTGGTCCCCAGAGGTCCTCTAGCCTCCTGGTGACCCGTGGACGCTGGCCCTGGCTTGAGCACTGGACGCCCAGGGCCTGGGGTCCCACGTTGGCGGGGCCGGGGCTCTGGAAGCCGAGGGGAAGCAGCCGGCCACGGGGCACACACAGATGGCAGCGGCCCTGGGCAGGGCGGAGCCCCGGGGTCGCCCGTCGGGGACAGGGCCCTCTGCTACTGCCCCAGGACCAGACGGAGCCGTCCTGGTCCCTGTCCTGGGAAGCCCTGCCCGCCCCTGCGCCCCCGAGTCTTGCGGTGGCTTCTCCTGCGCAGGCGGAGCGAGCCCCCTGGGCGCCGGCGGTGGGGTCCCCGAGTCCCCGGGCAGAGCGCGGAGGCGCCAGGTCAGGTGGCCCTCCAGAGAGGTCCGCTCGGGCTTTTCAAGTGAGGTGTAGCCATCATGGTCCCCACAGGTTACAGGGGACACGTGTCTGTTGGCTGCGTCTTATCAGCTCGCGCGGGTTTTGCTCTAGTCATCTTCCCTGAGCGACACAGCAGAAGACCGCGCACAGCGTGGACCCCGGTATTCACGGTCATCTAGAGATGCCAGACGGTCGTGTGGCTCAGCGGTGGGGCGTGTGCCTACCATGCCCGAATGCCTATTGCCGCAGATCTGTCACCAGGGATGACTTTTGTCTGCTGTTGACGTCCTCAGTATGGACTCCCTTGGGTCCTCTTTCGTGTCTGGCTGTCGCTTTGTCAGTGTCGTGGTGCTTGTCTCCAGGCTCAGTGTGTAGCAGGCACTTGCTCTTTTCCACGGCTGTATAGTATTCCATGAAAAGAATACGTAGTTCTCCCCATGAGCACAGGCTGCCCAAGACGGCAGCAGTACCCGACCTGATATGCCCCGTCTTCCCCATGCCTGGACACCTAGGATAAAGTGTCATTTATAAATCAGTCACAATAAGGGATCAACAACTTAATAATAGGCCATTGTAACAATGTCCTGTAATAAGTTATTGAAAACATCGATTATTGATTTCTGGGGTGACTTGGTATTTCTGCACCAGGACCCACCGTGGACAGCTGGTCCCTGGGAAAGCCGAACCCGGATGGCAGGACTACTGTTCCGGGTACCGCGTTCATTCACGAGGACCTGGGATTGTTTTCTTGGGTCTTGACCATTGGGGACAAGGTGGCTCTGGACATTCCTGGTGATCCTCTGGTGTGAACATGAGATTTAAGCCTTGGGGTGTGTTCTTAGGAGCGGTCGCTGGGTCACAGCTTGGACCTTCAAATACTTTCCCGCAGACGCTGCACCAAGCCACTGACCCGTGTCCTGAAGACCGGACAGCCCCCCTCCCTGATGACCAGAGTCGGTGCAGAGGGGACCTTGAACTTGAGGCCTAATTATCACGCAGTTGACTTGGGGACCCGAGCTGGGGACGAGGGCCGGTGGAGTGGGCGACCCGATGAGCTTTAGGATCGGAGTCCGCGACTGCCCGGCGACCGTGGTCACCTCGCTCCTGATGGTGGCCGTCGTGGGCAGGGGCTGCCTGGGTCCCTCCATCCCCGCTGGACTCTCGGCCCGGCCCCTCTCCTCTCCGCACCTGGGTCCTGTCTCCCGGGGACCGCGTCCCTGGTGGGTTCCATTTCCGTCGCCAAGGACGCAGCCCGGGGACGGTCGGTCATCAAGAAAAGAGGTCCATCTCAGCCGAGGGGCTTTGGTGACAGCCCCAGCCTTGTCCCCACTAGTCCCTACCCACGGGGGTGCACAGAGCCTGACCCGCCCTTAGAGCTCCTGCCCCCGGGGCTGGCGGGGGCCTCGCCTGGCCCCTGCGAGGCCCTGGGTTGGGAAAAGACTCCCCTGAGTTTGGGGGGACACGCCGCATTCAGACCATGCAGTGGAGGGGGTTCCGGCTCGGGGACACCAGGGAGGATGAGGGGCCGGGGTGGAGGCCGTGATGGAGGCCGTGATGGAGGCCGCCGGGGTCCTCGCTGCAGCCCGTGCCCAGGTCCCCCCCGCGCAGGGCCGAGGAGCGCCCTCTGGACTGTTTGCCCGGGCTCTGGGCCGCGCGTGGCCACCCTCCAGGCCTGTCGCTGGGCGAGGAGCCAGGGCTTCCCGCCAGGTGGCCTCCCCCTCAGCCTCTCCCTTGGCCTCGCCCTCGGCCTCCCCGCTGCCAGCTCAGGTCTGGCGGGGGAGGCGCCGCGGCGCCTGGGACTCCCAGGACAGAAGGCTGCGCCAGCGGGGTCGGGGCCAGCGGGGTCGGGGACTTAGGACCTGCCGGGGAAGGGGCAGCTCCGGGGGTGGGGGGAACTGGGGGTGGCCCGGCCGCAGGGAAAGGGACGCGATTTGAGGAAGGAAAAGAAGAGGGAAAATGAACGGAAAACAACAGCCTGGGGAGGGGGGGCACTCTATTTTTGCTTAAAAAATACGTGCACGTGTGTGTGTGCAAGGTGAGCAACACACACACACACGCACTGTGATTGTGCATACGTGGGGTGCATTGCGACTTTTTTTGGGGGGGGGCACTGGGGACTGAACTCAGGGGCACTAACCACTGAGCCCCCTCCCCAGCCCTATTTGGCATTTGATTTAGAGACGGGGTCTCCCTGGGTCGCTTAGGGCCTCACTGTGGCTGAGGCTGGCCTTGAACTCTCGATCCCCCTGCTTCAGCCCCGCCCGGGCTGCATGGCCACAGTGTGATGATGCGATGGGCAACTGGCCCCGCCTCCACCTCGGGTGACCGATTCTTTCTGCTGGGGACACGCAGTACCTGTCCACTAGGGGGTTTGAAATGCACCGTGGAAGGTGGTCACCCCAGCCCCCTGCAGAGCCTCCCCTCCCGCTCCCCGCCTGGTGGGAGCGCCCAGCGCCGTGGGGTGGTATGATCTGTGGCGCCTTGAGAAGGAATGTTCTGGAATATTTTAGGAGCCTCTGCTCCTGGCAGGCGGACAGCCGTGCCCCTCGCCCCGCCCACCACATGGCCTGTCCCTCGGGAGGGGGCTCAGTGGCAGAGGACAAACGGCCTCTCTTCTCACGCTCAGGCGTGTGTCCCCCAGGCACTTAAAAATAGTCACGGTCACTGGTCACGGTGGCCCCAGCTTAACCATCGGGTTTTTCTTGAGACCTTATTCTCAGGTCACCGTGGGCGGCGGGGCCCCTGGTCGGGGGAGGGGTGGAGACCTACTGTGTGCCAGGCCCTGCTCGCGACCCTGCGTCCTGGGTCTCTGCCGCAGGAGTGTGTCCCCGTGTGTTAGTGGCCGGGGAACCCAGGCAGGCCCACCCCCACAGAGCCCCAGGCCCCTTGTCTAGGTCCAGCCGTGACCCCCTGGGACTCTCCCCCGTGTGGGCCGCCGGGGTCCCCGGCTCCCAAACCAAACTGCAAATAGCCGCCATTATTTATCATAAAAATAACGGTCCCCTCCCCGCTGCCCAGGCAGGCCGTCCTCCTGGGCTCGGCCGTCCTTCCCGAGTGACGGGGACTGGAGGTGACCAGCTACAGTCCACGCTTCCGGCATTTCCCTGAAGTTAACAGAAACACGGGATCTTCCACAGGCTCCTCAGGTGCCAGCTCTGGTCACCTGCGGCTGAGGGGCTCTGGGCCCTGGAGGAGGTGTCCCAGGGTGGACGCTGGGGACAGCTGTGGTGGCCTGGCTGGTGCTGCCAGACGCCTCCCAGGTCCGCGTTTCGCCCTGAGCCAGGTCTGGGAAGAAGCCAAGTGGCCCTGAGGGGCGCATCCGGGCTCAGGACTCGGCTTGAATGTGAGGAAGCTGAATCAGCCTGGGCCCGGGAGGCAGGGCCACCGGGAGGCAGGGCCACCGGGAGGCAGGGCCACCGGGCAGTCTTTTCACGGGGCCTGGGCTTTTGGCCACCCCTGTGCTCACTGGCTTTCCGGCGGCCTGGGGTTGGGGACGAATTTAGATCGTTTGTCATCCGATCATATGAACCTTCAAAGATTTCCCAGGCTCTGATCAAATTCTTTGTCACCAGACCTTTCTGTCACCAGAACCCAGGGAGAGAACTGGAGACTTTTTCTTTATTTAAAATAGAGTGATAAATGGTCATTAAGCCAAGCCTGGTGGGGCGCACCTGTAGCCCCAGCTACTCGGGAGGCTGAGGCAGGAGGATCAGTAAGCCCTGGAGTTAGAGACCAGCCTCAAAACAAAACATGTTTAAAATACTGACAGACGACGTCGTGTTCTGGTGGGCCAGCTCTGGGTCACCTGTTTTGATGGCCGTATTCGTGGTGTAACGGTTAAGTCCAGCTAGCTGACAAACGCCTTTCCTCAAATAGTTATTTTTGTGATGAGAATCTACACTCCTCCATTTGTATTTTTCAAGCATCAATATGTCACCTTTAACTAGAGTCACCCGCGGTCCGAGGGGTCTCTCGGGATGGGTTGGTGTCTCACTGTAATCATGTGTCTTCTGATGAACGACTTGTCACCCACTCCCCTCTTCCTAGCTGACCGCCATTCTCCTCCACCGACACTTTCTGGATCCCGCGGATGAGCCAGAACTTGTTGTGTGGCTTATTTCACTTAACACCATGTCCTCCAGGTTCGTCTACGCTGCAAAGGCGGATCCCATCCTTCTTCACAGCTGGATACTATTCCAGGTGTGTCTGTGCCACAGTTCTGTCCCCGTCCCTCCATCTGTGGACCCTAGGTGGGTTCCATGAATCGTGGCTCTTGTGACTAGTGCTGTCCTGAGCCTGGGACTCGGGCTGTCCCCTGACACAGTGATTTCACTTCCCTGGCTCTGGGGTTGCCAGGTTAGAGGGTAGTCATGTTCTTGATTTTTTGAGGAACCTGGAAACCTGGTCTTGGTGGATCACGTCTCTGTGAGGGTTCTGCTGCAGCGGGCGGGGTCACTTGGGTCCTGAAATAACCGGAATTGCCTTTGATCTCTCCCTGGCTGTGCAGACCAGCAGTCCCAAAGCCACTTGTCACATTCAACCCGTATAATGCAGAATTCCCAGTTGAATTCCAATTTTGGATAAACAACGATGAATGTGTAAGTATACCCCAGAGAGAGCCTGAAGGGGTGTACTCACGCTGCCCGGTCTCCACTGTGTAGCTGACATCCGGGTTTCTCTGGGTGCCCTGAGTCCTACCCACTGAAGGGGACACTGGAAGCCTTGGTGGGCAGTGGCGGCAGGGGTGACCATTCTTGGTCTGCAGGGCCAGGCCACTGTTTCCGTGTCTCCTGCTTCGTTTGTCACCGAGGCAGGGGTGGGGTGGGGAGGTGGGGGCCGTGGCGCTGGCGCAGCGGGAGGCGGTTCCTGGCGGAGGCCACGTGGGAAAGTGCTGCGGAGACTCAGGCTCAATCCTGCCCGGAAACAGCTGGGAGGCTCCCCAGAAAGGGGGTCAGAGCCACCGCCGCGGCCACGTGGCCCGCGCTCTCTTGGGTATCAGGGGTTAACCCCGGGGCGCGACCGCGGAGCCACCCCCAGCCCTCTTGGTTTGTCTTTGGAGACAGGGTCTCGCTGAGTGGCTCAGGGCCTCACTCAGTGGCGGAGGCTGGCTTTGGACTCGAGATCCTCCTGCCCCAGCCTCCCGGGCCCTGGGATGACAGGTGACGCCCCTGTACCCGGCCGGCAGCCCCACCCTTGGGTCAGTGTCCACAGAGGTCTGTGTTGAAGGCTGTCCCCGAGCTTGGTGCTGCTGGGGGGTGGGACCTTTAATGATGGGGCCTCGTGGGAGGTCCTCAGGTCACTGGGGCATGTCCTTAAAGGGGACAGGGAGGCTCCAGCCTCTGCTCTCTGGCCTCCCTGGCCCTGAGATAAGCAGCTTGTCCACAAGTTCCCGCCACGATGTCCCGCCTCATCACAGGCCCCAACCACGAGGCCCACCTGGTCGAGGACTGAAGTCTCCAAAACGGAGAGCCAGATGCACCTTTTCTCTTTATAAGTTAACCATCTCACCCATTTGTTATAGTAACAGAAAGCTGACAGTGTAGCTGTCCAAAGAAACACTGGGAGTATGTGTTTATCCAGACCCGCACCCAAAAAGTTCACAGCAGGCGGCTAGGATGTGGCTCAAGTGGTAGCGCACTCACCTGGCACGCGTGAGTGCGCTACCACCTCAGCACCACATACAAACAAAGATGTTGTGTCCGCCGAAAACTAAAAAATAAATAATGACATTCTCTCTCTCTCTTAAAAAAAAAAAAGTTCACAGCGGTACAGCTAACAGGAGGAGGAAGCCCAGAGGCCCATACCCACATGGGAATATTACACACCCACTAAAAGGACACAGGCTACAACGTGGTTGCACCTCAAAAACAGGATGCTGAGTGACAGAAGCTGCTGCAGGCCACATGGGGTACGATTCCATCGATAGAAAAATATCAGAACGGATAACTACAGAGGCAGGAAGTAGATGGCCAGAGGCTGGGGCAGGGGTGTGGGCGGGCTGCTCAGGGGGTCAGGCCTTCCTTTTGGGGTGACGGAATGTTCTGGAATTGGACCCTGGTGCACAGCCTGGTGAGCGTGCTAAAGCCGCGGGCCTGTCGGGACCAAGACGGCAGAACTCAGAAATAAGCCGGGCAGCCACCAGGGAGCGGGGACCCTCTTTGGGGACGTGGCGGCTGCAGGAGGCGCTGGTGTGTGTGTCCTGTGTCAGATCCGCGTCTTGCCGTGAAGGACCCGCCGCTCGAGCGTCTTACAGAGGTGGGGACTGAGGCCCTCGAGGCCTGGGCGCTTGGCCAGGGGCCAGCCAGGACCCCCGTGTGGGCGCCCCACACAGAGGCCCTTCTAGGGGACAGCCATCCACAGGCAGGGACACTGGGGTCACAGGTGGGGGCTGCCCTGGAGAGTCACTTGCGACCCCTGCTGGGGGTCTCCATGCAGAGCCCCCCACCAGCCTGCCCTGTCCACTGTCCCTGGGGGCCCAGGGCAGCTCCCCAGAAGTCCAAGTGGGCAGCGGCTGGGGTCGGGCCACCGGGGCGGGGACCCCGCATCAGGAGCCCAGCAGGGCCCAGGAAGGGAGTTCAAACAGCCTGAGGAGCCGGTCCTGGGCCGCAGGGCCACCCTGCTGGGCTGGTGACAACTTCACAGGGCCTCGTGTCCGGCCTGGTGGAGACCCAGGGGCTGGAGAGGCCAGGGTCAGAAGCAGAGGTGGAGACGCAGAGAGCCCTCCACGCTGGCTCCTGGGATTGGCCTCTGATACTGTGAAGGCAGAGCCTTGGATGGAGGAGGAAACTGAGGGCCAAGATGGACCCCTTCCACCTCCCTCCCCGTTGCCCATCGCTGTAGACATTGCTCCACGCAGAGCCCCCGGCAGCCTGCCCTGTCCACTCTCCCTGTGTCCCCCCAGCCCCAAGCAAGCCCCCTTTGGCCAGTTAAAAATAGCCCCACGGCAGAGTCGGTGGGGACCCGGGCGCTTCTGAAAGGGGCCTCAGAGCCCAGGCAGCCGGTCCGCAGGCCGCGGCCGGGGACGGTGTGATGGCGGCTGCAGGCGGGGCACAAAGGCGTCCTTCAGGAGCGGGCCGCAGGTCGGGTTTCTGCCTTTCATCTTCCGGCCCCGGTGGGGCCAGGCCTGGCGGCAGGACGCGGCCCCCTCGAAGGAGAGCGAGACCCTGTCGGGGTCCCCGCCGCCCCCGGAGTGGCGTCAGGGTGGCCGTGGGCAGCCCCGGGTCAGAGGCCTTGGGGGGCGACTCCACAAAGCGCCCGTTCAGAGCTGGGGGTGCCCCAAAGGCTTCGGGGAAATTCACCAGGGACCCCAAGGGGACGGGCACTTCCTCTGAGGGACAGCGCTCAAGGTCGATGTCCCTTCCTCCTGGAGATGGCGGCCACCCCGGGGTCCGTTCCCTCGTGCCCGTTGGTGGCTCCAGGACGGCGTCTGTGTCATCGGGTCTTCGACCTGACCAGCCGCAGCGGCCTAGAGCTGGCCTCGCCTTCCTGTAGGTGTGGGGTCTGGCAGGTGACGCCAACGTCCCTCTCCATGTGGTCATCGGTGTCGTCTTTTGTTCTCCTGGTCAATGGCTCAGCCCTGGACGAGAAGCCCCGGCCCTGGCTCTGACCTCAACGCAGGGTCCTGGCTGGTGGACCCCCGGGTTCTTGCTGTGTGGCCCCGGCCGGCCTCAAGCCCTGGACGCAGCCAATCCTCCTGCCTGGGCCTCCCGAGGAGCTGGATGACGGGCACCTGCCGCCACACCCCGTGTCTGTGCTTTCCCCATGTGTTGGGGTGGCCGTCCGATGGCCAGGGAAGCCCTCCTGGGACATCAGCCATCTCCCTGCTCAGAGGATGGACCTCGGCCTCCAGCCACACCTCCCGGCTTCCACAGTCCCCCGGGTCAGCGCGGGAGAAGGGGGGGCTTCACAGACTGGGAGACCCTCCTCCAAACCTCGGGTGACTTGGACTCGGGGACAGGGCAGGGTGAGATGGACACTTAGAGCAGGTGGGAAAGCCTCCCCGGGCAACTTGGTCCCTGGGTCACTGTGACAGCAGGTGACCCTGGGCCTCACTTGGCGCAGCTGTGAAGTGGGCTGTCTCTGGAGCCTGTTAAATGGGACGTTTTCAGATGCTCCTGGGTTTCACGGTGCCGTGTGTCCCCTGGACACGGCGGTACTGGGGAGGCTGAGGCAGGAGGATCCCTGGACCCACAGGTTCAAGGCCAGCCCGGGCAACCCAGCCAGACCGCGCCTCGGAAACGAGGAGGAAGACTACACTGAATGTCTGTTGTCACCCACGGGTGCTGGGGGGCCTTGCCTGGGGAAGAAAGGCCCCGGGGTGAAGAGGGGCGACCGCTACTGCCCACAGGGTGGAGGTCACAGCCCCACCTGCGTGGCCGGCTCCCCTGTTCCCCGACAGCGGCCTCTTGGGTGGAGAAAAGTGATTTCAAACAGAAACAGCGGCCGGTGTCCCTGATCTGGGCTCTGAGACCGTGAACTTGGCGGCCGCCCTGGCCCCCCGGAGGCCCGGGGCGGAGGCCGGGCCTTCCTCACGCCCAGCCACCTGCTCGGCCGGCGGGCAGCGGCCTGCGAGTGCGGGAGCCTGGCCCCTTTATATACCGGGTTATTTTTAACCGGCGGCCGCAGGAAGCCCTGCTTGGCCCGTTTCCTGCCGCGGAGGCCGGAGGCCGAGAGCCGAGAGCAACAGCCGGGACTGAGCGGCTCGGGCAGAGCCGGGTCCCTCCAGCCCTGAAGGGGCCCGTCACAGCCGCGGGCCCAGGACCCAGGACACCCGCCCGTCCCCCAGGCTGGACCCGCGCCAGGTCCGTCCCCAGGTGGAAGGAGGGGGTCCCCTCCCCAAGAAGGACCCAGGATGTGTCTCGGGGCTGGATTTTGGGGGGAAGGAAAGCCTCTTTGTGTTCCTGAGTGTGACCCAGACCACGGTGACGGCATTTCCCAGGTTCCAGGTGACGCACCCCAGTTCCACCCCAGGACGAGACCCTGGTCCTCCCCTCCCCCAGCCCTGGCAACGGGAGGGGCCCCTCCTGCCAGCACCGTCCTCCAGGGTCCCCCTCGTGTCCCCCGAGGGTCAGAGTTCTCTCTCCCCACAGGGAGCCCCCGGTCCCCTCCGCTCTGACGCCCTCATGGTCCCCAGGACCTCGGAGGGACGCCTGAGGCCCTGACCTACCCGGGCCCAGAGTCCCAGCCTGGGGACCGTCACTGCCTCCTGGCAAGATGGCGTGGGACCCACCCAGGGAGCACCTTCCGCGGAGGGTGACGGGGCCTCGGGCCAGACACTCCCCCCAAATCATGGAGGCCAGCCAAATGACGTGGCCAAATGTCCCCTGGGGTGCAGGGCTGTCCCCAGGGGGAACGCAGGTGGACGTCTCTGGGGAGTGGACAAGATCCCCTCCGAGGCACAAAGGAGACTCGGAAACGGGTGACCCCAAGGAGGGGCCACAGCAGCAATCGGAGAGACGGGGCCCAAGAAGGGGACATGAGGGTCCCCTGTCCTTGGCACAGAAGCGGGGCCCGGCTGGGTTTGGCCCCGTCATCTTGAACCAGGGACTGGGGACAGGTCCTCCCCCCCCAGCCTCAGTTTCCCCATCTCCTACGGGGGACAGGGCCCTGCCAAGGGGACACTGGGGCTGTCATCAGATGTGGGCAGCAGCCCCGAGGGTTTTCCCGTGGTGGCCCCAGGCTGGTCCGTGGGGAGCCAGGTGGGGACCCGTCCCAAGTTCCCAGGGTCCCCGCTGCTTCCCGGAGGGACACATCAGCATCCATCCCCAGGAGAAGGGAAGAGGCTGGAGGGAGCCTCCACGGAGGCCAGCCTCCTCCTCCTCCTCCGCAGGCACAGAAACCACCAATGGCTGTCCTGCCGGGTCACACTTCCAGGTGGCAGGTGACGCTCACAGTGACGAAGATAACCTCTCCTTCGCTCAGGGAGGTCGCAGGAGGAGGGCAGCGAGCACCTGTACGGCGGCTTTTCAGCAGTTCTCCTGAGGGACAGTGTGACGCCTTCGCTCGCTTAAGCGCACGGTGACGTCCGTCTGTCTGCCCTGCGCTCCCGCTGCCACGGAGGGTTCTAGAACATTTTTGTTGCCCCAACAGAAAGCCCACCCCAGCCACCACCCACCAGGACGGTGGCTTTTACATTTTTAATAGATGAAAACTATTAGAGGGAGAATGATCTGTTGTCACATGTGAAGTGTCCCTGAGATTCTGATGTCATACAGTTTCATCGACACGAGGCCACTGTGCGCTCTTGGCTACGGCTGCCCTGGGCTCCGGAGGCACAGCCGAGAGGCCGAGAGGCCGGAGGCTGCAGGGAGCTCCTGGGGCGCACAGGCCGCTGGTCCTCACCGTCTGGTCCTCCGCGGGAGGCGCCGCGGGCGCTGCCGGGAGTCCTGGTCCCCCTGAGCCGTGGGCCTGGCTGGGCTCCCCCGTCCTGCCCGGGGAGGCCGACCCCCCAGCCTGTCCCCCATTCTACCCCCAGAGACGGCTCCAGCTTGGAGCCTGAGTGTCCCTCAAAGGCCCACGCGCTCAAGGCTTGGTCCCCAGCTGCTGGGAGGTGGGACCGTCCAGGGGTGGGACCTAGTGGGAGGCTTTCAGTCCTCGGGGACGAGTCCTTGAAGGGGACAGTGGGGACCCAGCCCCTCCTGTCCTCTCTGCTTCCCTGACGTGGTGAGCTGTGGCTCCGCGTCACCACCTGCTCCTGCTGCCTCACCACAGGCCAGAGCCACAGGGCCAGGGGCCACGGATTGGAACCCCTTAAACTGTGAGGCAGATGAACCTTTTCTCTTTATAAGCTGATGGCCTCGGGTAATTGATCACAGTAACGGCGGCTGCCTGCCACAGAGGCCTTCTGAACATGGCTGGATTGTGTCCGTCTCAGGGTCGGGCCCCTGGACATGGCCTCCGGCCTCTCCCTTCCCTGGCCCCAGCCGTCCTCTCACTATTCCTCAAAGGCACCGGGTCACCTGGAATGCTGTGTCCACTGAGCTGCCAGGTCCAGGCCTCAGAACACTGCCCAGGGTGGCCCGTCCAGATCCTGGCTCAAATGCCATCTCTTCAGAGAGGCCACCTGGGAAGGCGGTCCGTGGTGGGGACGTCCTGGGCTCTGCAGGGCGTCCAGTAGCACCCTGGCCTCAACCCACCCGATGCCAGGAGCAAACCTGTCCCTGGTCACAGCAGCCCAGGCCACCTCGCATGGAGCAAAACCACCTTTGGCGAGAGGCACCTCACTTTCTTTTTCTTTTGGTGGCACTGGGCTTTGCACATGCCAGACCAGCGCTCTGCGCCCACCTACTCCCCGGCCCTTTTTATTCTCTATTGGAGACACGGTCTTCCCGGGTGGCCGAGGCTGGCCTCAAACTTGCGATCCTCCTGCCCCAGACTCCTGAGTCGCTGGGATTACAGACGAGCGCCACCCACCCGGACAGAGTCACCTCATTTTAGAAAGCAGCTCGATGTCCCACTGTGTGGACACACGCGGCGTCCTGAGCTGCCCACGGTGGCTTCTGGGTTTCCTCACGGTTGGGAATAAAGCAGTTTAGATCTGCGCGTGTGACGTGGGGTCTCATGTCACAAAGTCCCCGGACAGAAGTTGGCCAGATTCGGGGGAGACCCAGCATGGGGTGCAGAGGCTTCTTGGGCCAGCACCCCAACACTGGGCTGGACGGTCCCCTGCCGGCTGGGGTGTCCCCTGCAGGAGAGGGGGTTGGGCAGCTTCCCTGGCCCCCTCCCCCTAACGCCAGGAGCACCCCCTCCCCCCTGTACCAGGAGCTCCCCCTCCCCCAGTGCCGGCACCCCCCAAGGCATGACCACAAAGTCTCCGGACCCTGGTGGGTGGAGAGAGCTCAGAGGTGGCCCGTCCCCTCGGCCGTGGCCGCCGACACCCGGGCCTTGGTGGGTCCCGGGAGCGGTGGGGACAGAATCAGAGTCGAGTCCTGCGGCCTGGGGACCATGAGCTTCAAAGAGGAGAAGCGGCCGGGTCCCCGAGGACGGGGACTCGAGAGTCCCTTCATGCCACCCACGTCTGTCGGGGTCAGACCCGGCCTGGAACAGAAGCCGGAACCCCCCGGGCTGTCCCTGGTGCTTGGAAGGAAGCCCCTAGAGACCGTCAGGGGGACCCTGGGACGGGGACGTCGCTGGGAGCGCTCACCTGCAGGACGAGGCGCAGGCCACCTCCTCCTGGAAGCTTCCAGAATGTGTCCTGTCTGCCCTCCCTGGTCCCCCCAGCCGTCCCGGGTCTGTTGGCTTCTCCTTCCTGATCAGGCGGGATGGCAGGACCAGGGAGCCCTGGGGGTCAGCGGGGCTGAGAGAGGAGGGGGACATTGAAGGCAGGCACTCCCAGCTCTGCCTTCACGTTTGGGTCCCTTAGGGACATTTTAAGACTCATGGTGGGCTGGAGGTGTAGCTCAGAGGCACGAGGGTGATGAAAGAGACCTGTGGTCACCCCACCTTAAGTGCAGTAGACAACCCCAGCAACTGGACGGACCTGTGTCAGGTGCTTCCCAACATGATGTGCAGGGGACACCTGGCCTTGCCCCTGAGGATCCTGCCCAAGAGTCACCACCTAAATTTGGTCTCGAGGAGCCAGAGGGGCAGCCAGCCCAGGGACATTCTGCAAAACAGCGACTTCACCATCTCCAAAAATGTCAGGGTCACAAAGGACCCAGGAGGGCGGGGGTCATTTCTAAGTCAGAGCCAGTTAAAAAAGTCAGCCAAGGCAGCCCCTGGCCTGAGGGATCTCGGATGAGAGAAGAGAAGGGGCCGTAAGCCCGGTCAGCTGGCGGGGGACGGTGGACGGTTGTGAGCTGGGGGCAGGGTCTTCCTGAGACGGTGGCCCACGCCTGTCATCCCAGCACTCAGGAGGCTGAGGCAGGAGGATGGCGGGTTCAAGGCCAGCCTCAGCAACGGCGAGGCCCTGAGCAGCTCAGGGAGACCCTGTCTCTAAGTAAAATGCAAGCACCCCCCAGCCCAGGGGCCTCCCCGACCCCGGTGGTGACCGAGACCCACCTATGTATACAGTGGTGCTCAGAACGCCCTGCAGACAGCGGAACCTGCAGGTGCATTTGTGCAGAACTCACCCGCGTCCCCGTCGCTGGGCTTTAGTTCACTTTATTTCTCAATCTCGCGACGCGGCCCGGGCTGATCCTGAGCCCTGCCTCGTCTCCCGAGTGGCCAGGACCCAGGGCCCGTCACCACGGCCACCTGTCTACAGTTGGGGGGACGATGACAGGAGACACATTCCCCCGGGTCGTCTTGACCTGTGGGTGGGCGGATCCTCAGGCCTGGCCGGCTGGCCGGTCCCCCTCGGCATCCGACCTGGGGCGTAAATGAAGCTCAGCAGGAGGTGACAGGAGTCACGCCCCGCTCTGTCACCACCGTCACAGTCACCACGGACCTAGGGTTGGCTTGTTTCTGGAATGTTCTGTTGGATACTTTCCGACCAGGTGACCTCAGGGAACTGGAATCATGAAAAATGAAACTCCACGCCCGGGAGACGACCGCGGCCGAAGGACATTTTGGCCACCCCCAAAGGACATCAGGTCCCCGTGAGCAGCCACTGGTCACAGGGTCCCCCAGCCCCTGTGGCCTCTCCGGTGGCCTCTGTCCCCACTCCACGTTTCCAGGGCCACCCCCCACAGCGTGGACCTGACTTTGTGGCTGAGCAAATGCTCAATTTGCTGTCAGCGGGGCTTGTCCTCTGTGTCCCCACCACGAATGCTCCCCGGCAACGCCTCCCCACAACCCGGGGGCCTGGGGTGAGGGGGCCGGGGCTTTGGCAGCCTCGGTGGGCCCAGTGGGGACACGTTTTAATTTAAAAGTGGAAAGTGGGGGCTCCAAGCGGCGGAGGCTGAGCCTCGGCAGGGCGCGGGCCATGCCTGATGGTCCGGGTTGGCCTTCTTGGAGCCCCGGCAGCCGCAGAAGTCCCCAAGCGGAGCCAGGAATAGTTCTGCCTTTTATTTGGAAAAAAAATGACAGGGCGGCCCGGGCTCACCGCTGGGAGCGTATTTCTGAACAGGACCTGACCGCACGCGGCTGAGCGATGCCAGCTGCCTAAACACTCAGCCGGGACCTAAACACAGGTTCCTTTCTGCTCTGTTTGGAGATCTGTCCGACTATTTCTGCACAAAAACAGATTGAAAATCTTGCTGGCTCAGGAAGTCCCGCAGCCGCCAGCACCGCCCCCTCTTCTCTCTGCCTCCCCGCGTGGACCTCAGGCCCGTCTCCTCCCTGGGGACCTCCGAGCCGGGCCAGCCATCTGTGGGTCCCCACGTCTGTCCCCAGTCCAGGGACGGGGGAGCCCTGAGGTGGACGGGCTGAGACAGGCGACTCCTGGGGTCAGGGCCAGAAAGAGCCTCGGGCATCACGGGAAGGAAGAGGAGCGTGTTGTCACAGTGGTTGAGCCGAGATTTGAACCTGGGTCCCCGGTATTTGCAAGGCACAAAGTTCAAAGGACGGAGCCACGGAGGGTGGGGATGTGAGGTGCAGCTGCTGGTGTTTGGCAACTCCTCAAAAAGGGAGGCCCGGAATTGCCGCAGGTACCGTCCGGCCGCTGGAGGTGGGTTCCCCAGGGGACAGAGAACAGGTGTCCAACACGATCTGGAGATTGACAGGAGCGGTGGGCGCGACCCACCCGCGTCCATCGGGGAGGAGGGACACTCCGCTCTGTTCGCACAACGGAAGGCACTGGAAACCACCCTTCAACCCTGGGACAGGCTGAGCGCCCGTCATCCCAGGTGCTGGGGAGGCTGAGGCAGGAGGATGGTGAGTTCAAGGCCAGCCTCAGCAACAGCGAGGCCCTGAGCAGCTCAGCGAGGCCCTGTCTCTAAGTAAAACACGAAAAGGGCTGGGGAGGGGGCTCAGGGGTCAGTGTCCCTGGGCTCTATCCCTGGCCCAGCTTGGATCTGTCCCCGGGGAGCTGTCCGCCTGCAGGGGCGGGTCAGGCCGGTCCCCAGAGATGGGAAGCCCGGCCTGGGGAGGGGGAGGGGGAGGGGCTGCCACGGGGGTCCCCTTGGGGAGGCGGTGGGCAGCGTCTGGAATGTGCAGACTTCACACTGATGGACTCTGGTTCACTCACAGGCACCAATTAAAAGAATAACGGTCTTGGGTTCTGTGACGTTCTCCCCAAGGGAAGGAAATCTCAGCCCTCCGTTGGGTTCGAGGAAAGGAAGCGTCCAGGGCAGGTGGGTGGCTGCGGGGTGGCAGGTGGGTGGCTGCAGGGTAGCGGCACCTGTGAGCAGAGCCCGGCTTCGGTTGGTCTGATATGACTCAGCACGTGGCGGGGGGCGGCGGGGTGAGTTTCTGCCACATCAACAGAGGTATGGGTCCAGAGAGACGGAGGAGATCTCTGTCTTTCTCAGCCTCAGTCAGACCACAAAGGAGGAGTCGGATTCAACCCAGAGGCGGGGACGAAGGCAGAGTGGGGGTCTTGGAGGGGCCAGCGTGTCCGGGAAGTCGCGAAAGCCCTTCCCTCCCAGGAGACCTAGTGCCCGTGAGCGCAGAGCTGTGGAGCGCGTGCAGCGCCAGCCCTGTGTGACCCTGGGCCAGACACTGACCCTCTCTGAGCCTGGTTTTCTCATCTGTGAAACGGGGACAATAGTCCAGGACAGGTCTCCTGTGTCTGCCCAGCTTGGGACCAAAGTGGCTCCGACGGCAGGTCTTTCTGGATCTGGAACGTGGGTGCCCGGGACGAGCTGTCTGGGGAGGGGACACAGGGACACAGGAGGTCGCTGTGCGCTTCTCTCCACTTTATGCAGATGACACGACTCGGCAGCTGAATGGTCCTGTGGCTGAGGGACAGCAGATCCGCGAGGTGGACGTTGTCCCCTGGTGAGGTCCTGCACGTGCCCAGACAGTCCTGGACGGGGAGCTTTGGGGTCTGGGTTTTCGGGTCAGTGACGCACAGCCGTCCTGGGCCCACTGCGGGTTCGAGACCTTCTGGAAAATTCCCCGGGGGCAGACCCGCCTCCAGGAGCCAGCGCCCAGGGACCCCAGGAACTCTGAGCTCCGGTTGGTGGCCGAGGGGCCGGGAGGGGCAGGTCTGTCGGGGGCCTTCCCCGCGGGAGCGACGGCTGGAGGAGGGTTTGGGCCCAGTTCTGAGGGCTGTCGGGGTCTCCGTGTGGACAGCCGAGCGGGGGACGCAGGCACGGGCGAAGCTGAGGACATGGGAGTCCCCAGGCCGGGCCCTGCGTCCAGGGCAGCTGTGGACAGTGAACAGAGCCGGGGTGGAGGCCGCCTCGGGCAGCCGGCTGTGTGACCTTAGGAGAGCGTCTTACCTCTCTGTGCCTCGTGGCCTCTGTGGTGTGACCTCTGCTCGGTCCAGGTGGCTGACTGGACCACCCAGCTGTCCATGTGCTTTGGGCGGGTGTCCCCTGAGGACTGGGCAGGGAAGGGGCCCGTGTCCCTCAGCATCTGCCAGTCAGGCCCAGGGACGGGAAGGATCTCTACTGTCCGTGTGTCCTGCTTGGAGATCAAGCCCTGCGGCTCCCACGGTGGCCGGAGGAGGGACAGGCCACGCGCTCCCTGCACAGGAAGTCACCGTGGTCTCGGGGTGACCACAGAAGACGAGGTGGAGGCTCGGCCGGGTGACGCGGAGCCCAGCCTTTGGAGGGTCCCAAGGTGATTCCCAGAGGACGTGCCCTCTTTGTGGCATTGAGTCCGCCTTTCCCGGCAACCCCTGCCACACAGGAGGTGATGCTCAGAAGCCATTGTCCCCTGTACCAGGGGCTGGGCAGTGGTCGCTCTTGGGACCAGACTTCCCATGTTTGCAGGCACTGGGCTGGGGACAGCGCACGCCCTCCTGGCTCAGATTCATTTTTGCTTAAAATTGAGACATCGGACTCCCTCCAGGCACTGTGCACCGTCTCGAGCTGGCCTTGGAGGCCACTTGCGATGCTCTCTGCACACCTGTTTTGCAGGGAACATCGCTGGCTCTCCGAGAGGCCCCGTCCCCGCCCAGCCAGGCCCCAGGAAGGCCAGGAGGATCAGGGCGGAGCCGTGCGCCGGGCTGGAGAGACGGCACTGACCAGCAGCCAAACCTGCTTTAAGTGCTTCCCTCTCGGCACCTTCTGTGGCCACCCACTTGCCAGGCAGGGAGCTGAGGCTGGATGGACGGGCAGCAGGTCTGGCTTGCTCAAGCTGCCAACAGAGCTCAGCCCTCCACCCAGCCGTAGGCAGTGGCCAGGCCTCACTCTTGACCTGCCCTGGATGCTGACCTCGGGGCCGTCCCCAGGCCGCCGCCAGCAGGGCCTTGCTGAGCCGTGGCGCTGCGTCCTCCCTGACCCAGCTTGGTCCCAGAGGTGGCGGGGGCCTCCAGGGCGTCCTTTGGAAGGCAGCCCACGAAAGCCCGCAGCGTCCAGTCTGGGGACCCTCGGGGAGCGGGAGGTGACGGGAGAAGCCCGGTGGCCTCGGGTCCTGGGAGTGGGGCTGCCCCAGCCGGGAGCTCCTGAGATTCGGTTTATTTTGGAGACACTGCGCGTCCCTGCCCCTCGGTGACGGTGGGGTCCGCGTTGCTGTCAGCCTCGTGCCGCCTCCGACCCGTGTCCAGCACGTCCCCAGACTCAAGTCCCTGGTCACTTGGTCCCTGAGCCACACTGCACCCTGAGAGTGGCCAGGAGGAGGGAGGAAGGTTCCGGAAGGGTGTCCCCAGAGAGGGGACAGCCAGCGCCAAGGCTCCCCGCCTCACGGCGGTCCCTGAGCTTGGCCCCGGGGGACGGTCTCACTGTCCTGGGAGACCCTCGGGGTCAGACCCCGGCTCTGGGGCCCCTCCCTCAGGGGAGGTCCCCTCCTGGCTGACCAGGGACAGCTGGGCAGGACAGGCGGGAGGCTGGGCCACCAGGTGCAGGCGCGGTGGCACCAGGAGGAGGAGGAGGATGTGGCTTTGAAGGTCGACAGGTACCTTGGCGCGGAAACCCCAGCCGGGCGCCGTGTCGTGGGCGGGCGGGGGCCCTGCCTGACGCCACATCTGAGGGGTGGCCCCTGGCACCTGTCCCGCTGGGAGACGGGGAGGAGCAGCCGGGCCGCGGAGTTCCCAGCTCACCAGGTCCTGGCCCCAGTGACAGAGCTCACGCCTCTCTCCTCCGGCGGTCCCCAATGTCTGTCACCAGGACTCGGTCCTGCCCCCGGCTCGGGGAGGGTTACTTCGTTTGCTTTGTTTTCAGCGACTGCAGTGACATGGAGGGCGCCTGCCACTCAGCTTCACGTGCCCGTCTCAGAGCGGCTGACAGAGCCGGACCCAGGCCCACACCTGGAATCCCAGAGCTGGGGAGGCCGAGGCAGGAGGATCGCAGGCTGGAGGCCAGCCTCAGCATAGGAGGGAGACCCTGTCTCAAAGAGTCGAAGGGCCGGGTGTGGCCCGCGGTAGAGCAGCCTGGGTTCATCCCAGGGTCCCGCCCGGTGGGTTCTAGAATAGTGACTCGTCCACCTTGGAGCGTCCTCACCCCCCACAGGAGGCCCAGGTCCCCGTTTGTGATCCCCACCTGCCCCCATCTCATCTCAAGCCCCAAGCCACGCTAACCCGCCCTCTGTCCCTAGAGAAAGGTGGCCCTGTTCTTGACCAGGTCACCTGGCACCCTCTGGCCTCCTGCTGGGGCCGCTCCTCACTCCTGGTTCACAGAGGGGGAAACCGAGGCTTCGGGGGCAGGAGCTGCGCAGCCCAGGCTCAGGGGGCGAGATCCGCACCCGGCCTCCTGTCCGGGCCTCCTGTCCGGGCCTCCTGTCCGGGCCTCCGCCCCGACCTTCCCATTTCCCGGCTTTGGCCACGGCTGCCTGGGCCTGGGGTAAGCCCTCATGGGACCCGAACTCCCCAGCGCGGCCCCCAGCCCTGCAGCCGCCTGCGCCCCCCGCCCGGGAGGCCGCCACCCCCTGGCCCGGCCTCCCCCAGCCCTGACCCGGCTGCAGCCCGGAGGCCCCAGCTGAGAACCTGGCCCTGTCAACAAGTCACCCGCGTGTCAAGGGCCCTAATCGCCGGGGATCGCGATGGGGGCTGATAAGGCTGTGTTTTGCCAGCCACCTCCGATGACAGGGGCTGGCACTTCTCAGAAGCGACGGGCCCCAAAGCACCCTCTCCCGCTGCGAGGGCAGATAGCGGCACCCGGGCTGTGGTTTCCCAAGACACCCGGCTCGCAGCGCCACGTGGGGACGGGGGGACGGCGGGGGGGACAAGCCCTTTCCGGCCGTGCGTGTGCCACTTGGGGGGACGCGGGCCCCAGGGCCTGTGGCTTCCTAGGCAGAGCTCATGGGAGGTGGTGACGGGGACATCGAGGTGGCTTCTCAGACATCGGGAGCCGGGAAGCAGGTGGGGCTTCCACAGCGGGGGACACGGAGGCCCCGGCGACCTGGTGACCCTCCCACTTCCCGGCTCTGGCTTGGCCGAGTGGGCGTCCACTGAGGGACGGTCTCAAACACCCTCTGCTTCCTAGACAGGGCGGGGGTACAGGAGGGAGCCCCCCAACAGGTTGGCACTGTGCAGCGGGAGGGGGGACTATCCTGGCCACCCGGCCTCCTCCTCCCAGAAGAGTGGTCTCTCCTGTCACAAAGTGGAGTCCTGAGGCAGGGCAGCATGTGGGGTTCAGGCTGCAGGGGATGGCGAGGGCCCCGTCCCCGAGGAGCCTGGCTCAGCTGGACACAAAGCCTCAAGTTCCGGAGCGCACATGCTGTTCCACGCAGTTTCACACTGATCCAGCTTCCTCAGGGCAGCACTCATGGGCCTGGAATTCCCTGCACCCAGAGGGGAAGTCTGAGGCCCCGAGGCTCCGAGAGTGGGGCTGGCCTTGGGCACACGCGTCCTCTGTGGGCAAATATTTTTAAGCGACTGTAGAGTGCTAAGCCCTGTCCTGGTGTGGCCCCTGTCACACTACGGGCCCCGGGGTGGCCCCCCACCTCCCGCCCTTCCTCCCCCCCCACCAGCCTCCTGCCATCCCACCATCCCCCAGGCACAGACCCGCCCCAGGGCCTTGGCACCAGCTGTTCTGGCTGTTATAAACGGTCCCCTCTCAACTCTTTCCTTTCCACGTGCTGCTCTGGGCTCCAACGTCGCCGTCACCTCGGCAGAGATGCTGTCCTCGACCTTCCAGGCGACGGTCACCCCCTCGTCCCCCCACCTACCTCGCCCGCCGATCCTGTTGGCACATTCGCCTCCTTCTTTTCCGCGCTGCCCACGGCTGCGCCCGGCTCCAGCCCAGTGGGCAGCTGTGGGGTCCGGGCGTGGGGGGTGCGGACCCGGGATGTCACCAGGGGCTGACGCTGGGAGGTGGCGCTCCGAGCTCCTTGGCCCTTATTCTTGGCTCCTGCGCAGACCAGCTCCATGGTGGGGTGTTTTTCTGTCGGTTTTGGTGATTTTTCCTCAGATTCCCGTTTGTCTTTCGAGCATCTGACCTTGACAATGACCTTCCTGGGGGAATCACTCCGGACTCCAGGGAAGTCGGGCGGACCCAGGCGGGAGCCTCTGTGGCCTCCCCCGGGGACGGGGACGCGCCCTGACGTTTCCACGGTGCAGTTCAAATCCCACGAACCCTTGGGGCCCGAGGCCACTGTCACCGCCACCCTGGTTCGAGTGCGCGGTTTTTCCACCGAGGTCCCTTTTCTGTCCCAGGACCGTGTCCAGGGTCCCGCGTGGGGTCCAGCTGCTCAGCTCTTTAAGTCGGGCTCTGGTTTTCGGAGAAGCCGGAGAAGGCTCCGGTGGGGTCCCCAAGGGGCAGCCCTGGGACGGGCAGGGGGCGGGGGGCGGGGGCCGTCTGTCCAGGGTCCCGGGACCCCTGGAGGAGGTGAGCGCCCTCAGGGGCAGGCAGGGGTCCCGCTGGGCTCCTGGAGGAGGTTCCAAAGGAGGCCCAGCCTCTGACAAGTCTGAGGGTCCAGCTCTGGCCCCCAACCCCGGTCCAGGGGGACCGTGGCCTGGGGGGGCTCTGGAGAGCCTCCGCCCGCTGCGCGGCGACCTGCCACCCGCTCCACAGAGCTGAGCCCTGCCAGCAAGTCCCCGTCTCCGAGCCTCGGTCCCCCCTCGGTAACACAGGGCTCCCCGGTCCTTCCCACTCGGGTGGCAGGATCCAAACTCAGAACATAACAAGTGCCGCGACGACGCAGGAAGCTGCGGGAGAGATGGCAAAATGGGCGGGGCCTGGTGGCGCACATGGCGCACACCTGTCACCCCGGGGGCTGGGGAGGCTGAGGCAGGAGGATCGTGAGTTCAAGGTCAGCCTCAGCGACAGCAAGGCCCTTTCTAAAGAAAGTGCCAAACCCGGCTGGGGGTGGCTCAGCCCCGAGGGCCTGGGCTCAATCCCTGGTACCTGCCCCCCGCCCCCCAAAAAAAGTCTGCAGAAAGGATTGTTCTGGAAACAGCTCAGTGGGCTCCGGTGATGAGACTCGGCTGGGCGAGGCGCTCGCTGGGCCTGGGGCCCGAGGTCCCTGCTCCTCGGAGGCTGAGGTTGGGGGGTCTCTTGACCCCAGGAGCTCAAGGCCAGCCCAGGTGACACAAAGAGGCCCCGTCTCAAGAAAAGGAACCCGAGGGGCCGGGGCCGGGCTCCGGGCAGCGCTTGCCTGGCCCGTGGGAGGCCCGGGCTCCACCTCGGCGCCACGCAGGTAAGAAAATAAGACCAAGACACAGGAAAGCGACCCAAGACCCAGGGCCACCGGGCCCAGCCGGGGACAGCGGGTGCGGGGCTGCGTGGGGCTCCCAGGCCACTGACGGACACGTCTACAGGCCAGGCTGGGTCACCCTTGGCCGCAGAAAGGGAGGAAGCGCCAACCCCGGCTGCTGCGTGGCTGAGTGTCACACTGAGCGACAGAGGCGCCATGTGGGAGGCCACCGTGGGCCCATGGACATAAAGTGTCCGTCAGGGGCGCATCCATGGGGACAGGGTGAGGTCAGTGTCTGCAGGCTGGACAAGAGGGATGGGTGTCCTCTGACCCGAGAGTGGTTCTGGATCAGCCAGTGTCACAGTCATTGTCACAAAGACGCCACTGAACTGTGCTCTTTAATGGTGGAAGAGGTCAATTTTACATTTTGTGTTTTTTTTTTCTTTGCTCCGGGGGCTGCACCCAGGCGCCTGCCTGCTGACCGCCTCTCGGCCCTTTTTATTTTTCATTTTGCTTCAGAGTCTCGCTACATCACAGAGGCTGGCCTTGAACTCACGATCCTCCTGCCTCAGCCTCCCCAGCCCCCGGGATGTCAGGCCTGGGCCACCGTGCCCGGCTTTGTCCCCACTTTTAAGAGACTCCTTGCCGGTTGTTTGGGCGAGTGCCACCTCACGGCAGGGGACGTGGAGGCCACACAGGCCCCGAGGACCAGGGTGGATTTGGGCCCGGATGCTCAGAGCGGTTCTACGCAGGGTGGTGGCTGAGGGCCAGCCTGGTGGGGCAGCCCCGTGTCCAGCGGCCCTCCTGCCTGTGCCCCGGTGACAGCCACCGGAGCAGAGTGGCAAAGGGGAAGTGGGGCCTTCCGCGGTCCCCGGGCCCCTGGATTTGCATCAACCACTTTTACATAAAAATCTTTCCAAGCTGCACCCAGCAGGCCCTGAAGCCGGCCAGCCCTGGGGTCAGGGCACAGGGGACAGCTCTGCTGGTGGCTTCGCAACCCGGGTGCAGCCCTCCGGTTCCTGTTTTGGGGGAACGTTATCATGGACGACTTCTTAGAAAGAGCCCACGGGGGGAGGGAGCGCCCAGTGCCCCTTGTCCCCTGAGGCCACCTTTGCTCTCTCCTGGCCATGAGGAGAGGGACCCCCTCCCGCCAGCAGGGCCCACGGCCCCAGGGAAACCACGGGGCCACCCACCCACGGCCTCCTGCAGGCCTGGCTTCCCGGGGACCCTGGGCTGGCTCTGGGGACCGGGCCCCAGTCGAGAGCCAGAAATAGCACCAATGGGGACAAGTCACCTGGGTCCTGCCCTGCTGGTGGCCAGGGGGACAGGCAGAGAGAAGGACAGGGTGATTCCAGAGAGGCTGGTCCAGGTGACAGGGCTCAGGGGTGGTGGACGGGGAGGAGTGTGGGGAGCCCGGGCCCTGGCCAGCAGAGGCCCCTGAGCCAGGGTGGAGGCCCAGTGTCCCCACAGAGAGCCTGCAGACGGGGAGCATCATAGTGGCCGGGTGGGACGGGGAGGGCAGAGGAGGTGGCCGGTGGCTTGTTGTCGGGAAAGCAGGACTTCCTATGGGGGCTTGGAGGCCCGGGCGGAGGCCCAGGTGGAGGCCGAGCCTCGGTGAGCGCAGCTGGAGGTGGGGCCTGAGTGACCGCGGGCCCCTGCCCTCCACGAGGAACCGTTCCCTGCTGTCCCCTGCCTCAGCTGTCCCCACGAGCTGAGTCACGTTCCTGGGACAATTATCTGTAAAACTCGCTCCCCCCAGAATCTCCCTGCGCCAGGCTCACCCCACCCCACCCTGCGGCTCCCCGCCATTCAAGAGCCTCCCCGGGGCGGGTCCTGGACCCGGATGCCGCGGCCCCGGCAGGTGAAGACCCTGCCCCCCAGGCCCCTTGCAGACCCCATCCGTCCCCTGCCCGCCGCCTCTCCTGGTCACCTACCTGCCCTCCAGCGTCCCCGACACCCTAACTGCGCCCCCCCCTTGTTAGGTGATGACGTCTGGACGGGAAGTGCCCAGATCCTAAGTCTGCGGCTTTTCTCAAAGTGCCTTCCCCCACGTACCCAGCACCGGATCAAGAAAACGGGGCACCCCTGACCCCCACCGCCACTGCCCGAGCTCCTTTATGGGCTCCGCATCTTGAATCGATGACCTTGATGGAAGAGCCCCGCCTGAGACGGGGCTGCAGACCCGCTGCTGGGCTTACGGATTGCATTACTAAAGGTCTAGGCTCCAGAACGAGGGAGGTGGTTTCCCCCTCCCTTCTGGGCTGGTTAGAGCAGACGGGAAGCTGCCTCTGCCATTTTGAAATGGGGCAGAGATCAGAGAAGACCACGGGGGGCGTGTGTGTGTGTGTGTGTGTGTGTGTGTGTGTGTGTGTCTGCTTCTGAGTGGTGCCCGGGGCAGGCCCTGGAGGCAGTGGAGCATTGACCCAGAGCACAGCCCAGGTCCCCGTCACCTGCTCCAGATGGCTGAAGGCGGAGCGGAGCGGCCACTTTCACTGGCCAGAGTTTCTAAGCCGCCGTCAGGCCGCGTGGGGAGGCCGTGAGGCTCTTGGTGGGAGAGCGAGGCCCTCGGGGCTGCAGGCTGAGCAGAGGGAGCGGCCTGAGCCTCGTCAGTCCCGGCCCCCAGCCCCACCGGGACCTCGGGGGAAGGTGGGGGAGCGGGGGTGGCCCACACCTGCAACTCAGCGCTCGGAGGCTGAGGCAGGAGGATCCCACGTTCAAAGCCGGCCTCGGCAACCGAGGCCCTGAGCCACTCCTCAAGACCTTGTCCCCCCTAAAAAATAGTGCTGAGGGTGCGGCTCAGTGGTTCAGCACCCCTGGGTTCAGTCCCCAGTTCAAGAGAGAGAGAGAGAGAGAGGAGGGGTGTGGGCAGGTGAGGGCGGTAGGAGACCTTTCTGAGGCTGGGGGACTGAGGTCCAGAGTAGGACACTAACTTGCCAGCGGTCACTCAGCCTAACCTGGCTCTTCAGGCCCCGGCTGGGCTGAGCTCGGCCGGGGGTGGAGATCAGGTTGGGTTCTATCTGGCTGTTCCCTCCCGTTGGCTGCAGCTGCCGGGCGGGGCGCGTGCATGCTCCACAGCCCCCCGCGAGCGCCGGCAGGTGCTGGGGCCACTTTACATGGCCACGCTTGGCCTCCCCCGCCGGCCTCGTCCTGCCCCTCTCCTGTCCTCGGCCGAGCCCTGAGCAGGGCCGGGGGCCGGTGAGCTTCTCTCACTTCTGCGTTTCACTTTTACTGGTCACGGAGGAGGCGCCTGCTGGCCAGGAGTGGGGACCAGGCTCGCCCCAGCCCTGTCACCGGCTGCCCCCAGGCTGCCTCCACTGGGCGCTGCCTCGGGCCTGCTGTGTGGCCTCAGCGGAGTCCCTTCCCCTCTCTGGGCCTCAATTCCCGTCTCGTTAAGTGGGAATAATGGCAGCCACATCCCAGGTGGGGGGCAGCCAGGGGTGGGGGGCAGCCGGGAGCTTGGGGGGCAGCTGTCTGGGGTGGGGAGACGGGTGGGAGTCCTAGGGAGGCCTGGGGCGCGAGTGGCTGGACGATTTTGAACTTGAGAAATTCAAACTTGTGGGAAGACCTCACCAGGAGCCTAGTGTCCGGTGGGGACCTCAGGAGAGGCTCGGGGCCCGGGGGGGGTCCACCTTGGACAGGAGCAGAGGAGGCCGGGCAGGGGGCGGCGGGGGGACCTGAGGCCCAGAGAGGCGAGGCCACTGGCCTGGGGTCGCCCAGCAGCCGGAGGGGATCAGGGCGGCCCAGGTTTCTCCTGCTCCAGAGCCTCGCGGCCCAGGTCCCCAGCCTCAGGGCTGCGGAGGACGTGGAGTCCGAGCCTCCCCCCGGGAGCTGCCGGAGCCCAGCCGGGGCTTATATAGCGGCTCCCAAAATATCTGGCCGCGGATAGGCCGAGCCCGCGCGGGCCCCACGCCGCGGCTTCCTGTCCTGCCAAGATGCTTCCTGCCGATAGCGGCCCGGAGCCCTTATCTGTGACCCGGGGGACACCCAGGGGACGGGCTGTCCTGGACGCGGCAGGGGCTGCGGGGAACCAGCAGGGGTCAGGGCGCAGGTGGTGCGTCCTCCGGGCCTCCCCCACGTGCCCGCCGCCTGGTGCGCGTCCAGGAAGGGGCACGTCCCTGGGGTCCGGGCTCCCACGGGGCAGGGGTCCCCAGGAACCTCGGCTCCTTTATCCGTCAACTTTATCCCCCCATGTCCCCAGCCTGTCCCTCGAGGAGCCGCCATCTGGAGGAGACGCTGCCGGACACAGATGTGCCCAGCCCTGTGGCCTCGGGACTCTGCCGCAGGGAGGCCAGGGCTGGAGGCCAGGGCTGGAGGCCAGGGCAGCCGCCGGGAGGAGGGGCCTCTCGGCTGGGACTCAGCGGATAATGTAGGAGCTCACCTGGGTTGGCCAGCCTGGGGGACAGCGTGTGCAAAGCCAGGAGTCAGAGTGTCCCCGTCCTGGGCCCGGGATGGGATGGAGAGCAGAGCCCTGTGCCCGAGGCCCGGGGTGAATCCCCAGCGAAGCACAGCCACAAAGCGTCCCTCTCCTACGTCACAGAAGGAGACCGAGGTTCCCAGAGGGGACAACGTGGGGGCTGTGGAACCTGCCCTTGCCCTGCGCTCGCTGGCCAAGACCCACACTTCGGGGGGAGGACACACCCAGGATCGCCCAGGGGCTGGGCCACCGCACCTGTCACCCAGACGATGTGCAGAAGTCCAACGGGATGAGGTTCATCTGGGCCGGATGGGACACGTGTTCCTGCCTCCTGGGTTTTACAATGCCCCCCCACCTCGGCCTTTAAAGTTGATGTGGTGGCCTGGAAGGTCACCCCCCTGGGCCCAGTGACTGGAGGCTGAGGCAGGAGGATGGCGAGTTCAAAGCCAGCCTCCGCAGCTCGGCGAGGCCCTGTCTCCAAATAGAAACGGGCTGGGGACGGGCTCCGTGGGCTCGACTCCCCAGGACTCGGGAGAAGGGGACCAGGACCCGCGGAGTCCAGCCGCGTCTCCTCCATGCGCTGATCCCAAGAAGGGGTTCCAGCCGTGGGGGCCGGCGAGGTCTTCAGGACCCGCCCCCAGGGCCCGCCCGTCGTGTGTGGCTTCTCCGAGGTCCCCGTCCTCTGGGGGGCGCAGGCTTCCCAGGACCGGCCACCCCCGAGGGCCCCGCAGCCTCCCCCCAGCCCAGCCCTCCCTCCTGGCTCTGGGGGCTTTGCAGAGGTGACGGAGCCAAGGGAGGGGCCGCGGTCTGGGTCCGTCTTCGATGAGAGCAAAGAGCAGGACTGTGTTCAATCAGCCGCTGCCCCCGGGGCTGAGCCACCTGGGGATCCCGGGCATAGGACACAAAAAGGGGTGGCAGAAATGCTCAACTACCTGTGCCTTGCAGTCACAGCGGCACTAGTCACAACAGCCCCAATGGAAGCCACCAAATGCCCATCCGTGGGTGACTGGGTCAACACCCTGTGGTCTGCCCGCAAGGTGGAATATTACTCACCCGTGAAGAGGAGTAGAGCCCCAGCCCAGGCCACAACAGGGATGAATCTCAAAAGCATGACACTGAGTGACAAGCCAGACACAAAAGGCCACACGGCGTGTGATGTCATTGACAAGAAATGTGCAGAAGAGGTGAATCCACAGGGACAGAAAGCAGACCAGGGGCTGCCAGGGGCTGGGAGCTGGTTGGGTGAGGAGTGACCACTAAGGGGACAGGGTGTCCTCTAGGGGAGATGACAGTGTTTTAGAACCATTTGGAGGTGGCGATCATGAGATGAGAATGCACTAAATGCTGTGGAATTGCATATCTAAAAATGGCTGATTTCACCTCAATTTCAGGAATGTCCTGGGTGTGCGGCAGGGTCCCCGGGTGCCACTTGGACGCTCCTCTTCTGATGCTGTGGCTGTGGGCACTTCCAGGGAGGCCCCAGATGGCAAACGGGGCTCACACCCTCCGTTACCAGCTGACAAGTGGCTGAGCCGGGGTGCCCTCAGGTCGGGTTGCCCTCAGGTCCAGCTGGCTCCAGCGCTGCACACCCGGGGTCTCCCAGGTCCCTAAGGTGGGTCTGGAACAGGCAGGAGCCTGGTGGGGACTGCCATGTGCCCCGGCCTCCACACCCCCCCCGTCCCGTGGCCGCTGGCCGGGCTGGGCACCCCACCAGGTGCAACCTGTTTCTCTTGGAAGCCGCTGAGCTGGGCGGCATGGGAACCGCGACCTGCAGCCAGGCGGGTGGGGAGGGGCCCTGCAGGAACCACGCAGGGAGGGGACATTCTGAAATCTGATGTGGCCTCAGATTTCTCTGCGACATGGGCCTCGAAAGACTCCCTGCCTCTCGGTGGCTGGAATGACCCGGGGCTCAGCCAAGAGTGAGGCAGGGGCCGTGTGGGAGGGCCGATCCCCCCAGCGGAAGGGGACCTGGACATAGAGTGACCATGTCAGGGAACAGAGAGGGCACGGTCAGTGCGTCCTGGGACGGTGGGGGCCAGGCCGCGGCTACAACTGGGAATTTCAAAATCGCCGCCACAGGGGGTCTGGGGCTCCCAGTGCAGACGGTCAGTGCTGGGGGCGACGGAGCCTGTGACGGCTCTGACCGCTCACTATATGTCACCCCCATGTGTGGGAGAGCCACGCTGTGCCCAGAAGTGTGCAGTTGTCACGTGTCGACATTTACAGATTTAATTAGGTAATTAAAAGGATCACCTTATGACCTAGCCAATTCTGCTTCATGGTTTGACCCAAAGAAACGGCAGCAGAGTCCTGACCAGGGCAGCCAGGATCACAGCAGCCCAAGGCCACCCGGGCCTGCCGGGGGCAAGCGGGTGACTGATCGACTCAGATCCTCCCTCACCTGGAATAGTACTCAACCAGGAAAAAGAATGAAGTCCCGTCCACGCTATGATGCGATGAATCTCAAGAACATTATGCTGAGTGAGAGGCCAGTGATCAAGGGACAGACGCTGTGTGACTCTACTTAGGGTCCCTAGATTTGTCAAACCCTTGGAGACAGGAAAAAGAATGGTGGGCCCCGGGGGCTGGGGGAGGGGCGGAATGAGTGCAGAAGGGGGAAGAGGGGCAGTTGGGCAAGAAGAGTTGTTCTGGAGACAGGTGGTGGCCACGGCGGCTCAGCAACGTGACGGCACCTGATGCCACTGCCCTGAATAATTGGAAACAGGTGACGGTCAATTTCATGTGATGCATTTTTTTTAACCACAATTAAATTTGATCCCTCTTGGGCCGCTGTGGGCTCAGGTGACACTGGTGGAAGGCACGGGCTCAGGTGACACTGGTGGAAGGCACGGGCTCAGGTGACACTGGTGGAAGACACGGCGATTACGCCTCTGGCTGGACCCCTGCGCCCACGAGCTCCGGTTGGACCTAGGAAGCCCGCTCTGACGCCCTCCCAGGCGGCCCTCTCTGATCTCGAGGGGCCCAGCTGGCCACTGCTCCTCCCGGGGCTCCCTTGGCTCCTCGGGTCCCCTTGGGTGGGGGTGGCCGAGGCCCCGCTGGGAGGGGGAGCCGCGGGCCTGGACAGTGGGGCACCGTCGGGAGGCTCCTGGGCGGCGCTGCCTCGTGTGCCCACGACTGTCCCCCCGGCCTCCCCGCACCCCGAGTTGGGGACAGAGCAAGCAAACTCCCGTGGCCAGGGCTGGGGGCAGGGCGAGGCCGGGTCGGGGGCGCCGGGGCTGTCCCTGTGCGCCCGGGTCAGTGAGCCACCGGTGTTAAGGGTCGGAGGTGAGGCAACCGAGGGCCTCCATCCAGTCGGCTGAGTGGCACCTGGAGGCAGGGGGCGTGGCTGCAGGGGACAGGGGCGTGGCTGGAGGGGCTGGGGAGGGCAGAGGGCGTGGCTGGAGGGGCTGGGGCGTGGCTGGAGGGGACAGGGGCGTGGCTGGGGAGGGCAGAGGGCGTGGCTGGAGGAGCTGGGGCGTGGCTGGAGGGGCTGGGGCGTGGCTGGAGGGGCTGGGGGCGTGGCTGGAGGGGCTGGGGCGTGGCTGGAGGGGCTGGGGGCGTGGCTTGGGTACATATTTTGGGTCTGGTTCATGGATCCTCCCTGCCTCCAGGTCTCCACAAGCCACTTCACTCTGCCCTGAGGTCCTGCGTCACCCCAGGACGGAGCCGGCCTTCTGTGGACTGAGTCGCCCTCTGAAACCGTGAGCCCCTCCCAAACTTTCCCTCGTCTACAGTTGCTCTGGCGGGTCCCTATGTCATAGCAGAGGAAAAGCTGACTAAAGCAGCGGGGTTCTCCCAGCCACCATGCAATCCCGCGTGCCACGTGGTGGCTCTTGATGTCACCTGTCCCCCCACCTCGCAGCTCCCCAGAGCTGCAGCTTTACCGTGAAGTGCAGTTGCATCCTGTACTGCGAACAGGGCCTGGCGCACAGCAGGCGCTCGATAAATGCCCCAGAGAATGAAGGAGAAGAGGCTGGGGAGGCCGAGGCACCGGCTGGTCAGGCACGCAGTGCGCTGGGCCTGGGGCCTGGGGTCTGGAGGCTGCAGGCTGCGCTTGTGGCGGAAGCATCTCTTGGACGAGAGTGGGGCCAGGGGACCCCGGCCGAGAGGGGCTGCGAGGACCTGGATCCCTCGGGCATAGTGACGCTGATGGTGTGGGGCGGAGGGGAGGCCGGAGGGGCTGGAGGCCTTCAGGGCTAACGTGGCCCAGGTGAGCCTCCCTTCCTGCCGCGCCGTGGTCCCTAAAGCAGGGGGAGCCTCCTGAGCCCCTGGGTTGGGAGGAGCAGGGGGTGGGGAAGCTGCCAAGGTCCAGGGACCCCCGGACCCTACACTTGCTAGGAATCGGGAGGAATCGGGAGGTACCGGGAGGGTCAGGCTGAAGAATGAGCGGGGAGCGTCCAGCTGCCACCGTGGAGATGAAGCCCGCAGACGGGCCGGTGACAGGCCGAGGGAGATGTGGCCAGAGCCAGGGAAGAGGGCAGAGGCAGAGGTGGGCGTGGTCAGAGCCCCTCTGGCTTCCTAGTCCGGGAGGCTGCTGCGGCTCCGGGTCTGGATTGCAGAGGGGTTGGGACGTGCCTGAGCCCAGCTCCACCAGCGAGACTGGAATTAAAAACTGATCTCAGAAAGTGTGGACAGGCACGTGGAGCAACCGGAACGCTCCCTCTCACCTGTGGGAAGTGAAAGGTTTGGGAAAACTGTTGCAGCTGAGCTCAGACCTCCGGTCCCCGGCAAGCAGACATCTGCTCTGGGTATTTACCAGCACTTGCAACAAGACCTGGACAGGCAAATCCTGAGCATCTTTGCTCCTGATGGCCCTGGACACACCCAGATGCCCATCAACAGGAGAACCGAGCAAACACTTCACATCATTGTATGCTGGAGTAGCATGCAGTGAAGAAAAAGCCTGATGGGGGACCAACGCACACAGTCACATAGAAGGATCATAAAAGTGCCATGTTGAGCAACAGAAGGCAGATCCAAACTGCCCTCTGTTGATTCTGCTTCTGTGAAGTTCAAGGACTGGCAGGTCCTGGGTGAAACTAACCAAGGGTATTAGCTGATGGGCTTGTGGTTCTCCCGGAGGCGGCACCAGGGAGTCTGATGGGGGAGGGTGGAGGAGGTTATGTGTTGATCTGAGCATGTGCGGAGGGAGAACTGTGTCCAGCCACACACTAAGGTCTGAGTGTTGTGACTGGGGCGTGGCTCAGTGGTAGAGCCCTTGCCTGTCCTGGGCTGGCCCCGGGTCCATCCCCAGCCCTGCAAACAAGCAAAAATCCCATTGTGCTGTGCTACATCTCAGCACAAAGCCAATCTAGAGACAAAACGACCCAGGAGCTCTTGGGTCACAAAACACCAGTGGCATTGGAACTGTGAGTGGGGACCCTGCTCTGGGCTTGGGGGGCAGGCAGGGCTGGCTGGGTCATGATGGGGGGCGGGGTCAGGGAGGGTCCAGCAGGGACAGGCTGCTGCACAAGGGTCACGTCATACAGAAGGACGTGCTCACTGCAAAGAACTTGCTGGGAATTTCTAGGCACTATTTTCCTGGTTTGACCAGGAGCCAGAATTTTAGCTTTATTTTAAAAAATAGTGACATTCCTCAGAGTTAAATATAGCTTTCCCTTATGATTCTGCAATTCTTTTTTTAATTTATTTATTTTTTAGTTATTGGCGGACACAACATCTTTGTTTGTACGTGGTGCTGAGGATCGAACCCGGGCCGCATGCATGCCAGGCGAGCGCGCTACCGCTTGAGCCACATCCCCAGCCCTCAAGATTCTTTTTGAATATAAACATGAAGTGTCACCCCTATTCACTTGAGTAACTTTTTTCTTCCATAATTTAAAGGCATAAATACCATTTAGTTTGGTCATATCAGAGCCATGACAAATTTCTATCCAAAGATACAGATTAAAAGATCTGTATTTACTTTTTTTTTTTTTTAGTTGTAGATGGACACAATACCTTTATTTATTTTTATGTGGCGCTAAGGATTGAACCCAGTGCCTTACATGTGCTAGGCAAATGCTCTTTCACTGAGCTATAACCCCAGCTCTGTATGTACAGTTTATTCAAGAGTCATTTGGAAAAATGAGGTCAAAAACAAACTTTATTTACATAGGGATAATAAGGATATCAACAACTCAAATATTGAATAATTCAGTTTTGGGTTAACTAGAAGTCCGTGATTCGTCAATCCTGTTTTATAGAAGCAGTACAAAATCACATTTGGTATTTTCCCTCAGTTCTCTGGTATTGAAGCTTGCAAAGATTCAGAACACTTTAAAGTTTGCTGAACAGCAATAGAAATGAGATGATGTACTTAGAAGTCAGTCTCTCACAAAAAAAGACATTATCTCCAAGTTCTGTTAAAGCCCCAGCCAGTAAGGCCCATAAGGGAATCAAAACATAAGACAGATTCATGGTAGTAAACTGTTCCAGTTTAGCACAGAGTGCCAGGCAGAAGGCTAATTTAAGTAACATCGCAATGAGGTACCAGGCTTTTTTTTTTTTAATATTGTGTGATCCATGTCGAGGGTCAAAGCCAGACTTACATTGCCCAGCCATTTTCACAATCAACATGACAAGGAGGAGGATAGTGTCAAACATCCAGACAGGAATGAATATGAGGAACGAGTTCCAAGGTGCCTTCTCATCAACACCAACATGATCAAGAAGAGCAAGGTGAGGAGCCAGGTAAGCAGAACTCTCTGAGCCAAGGACATTCTCATTTAAACAGTTTAAAGAGGCTGTTGCAGGGTTGAAAAAAGGAAAATATGCCCCACATCAGTGACACAGGAGCCCAGCTTGGCATTTACATGCTTGCTATTTTCCTTTCTTCTCAATGGACAAGTGTGCACTCCAAAATTTGCTTAACATAGTTTCCACTTAATGTGGTTATTTCTAGTATCTGGCAGCGCCCGCTGGCCGGAGAGCGGAGAGGGCCGCGAAGATCAGTAAATTCGCCAGTCTGGATTCTTGTCCTCTTCCACACTTTCCCCCCCATTAAACTCAGAACCCGTCACATGATAATTCAGAAAGAGGTTCAGTTCCCATGATTCTGCAATTCTACTCCTGGGTACACACACTCAAAAGAATTGAAAGCAGGTGTTCAAACAAATATTTACACACTCAAGTTCACGGCAGCACTACTCACAATAGCCAGAAGGGGGAGACAGCCCACATGGCCCAACAATAGATGGGTAAGCAAAGTGTGTCCTCCCACCTGTGGAGTATTACTCAGCCGTGAACAGGCACAGAGCACCAACAGACTACAGTGTGAGTGGACCTGGAAAACATGACACCAACCGAAAGAAGCCAGACATGAAGGGCCACGTGTGTGTGACCCCGTTACATGGACTGCCCAGAACAGGCAAGTCCACGGACAGAGCAGAGCCACGGGGACAGAAGTACAGCGAGTGACCCCTCATGGGGATAGAGTTTCCTTTGGGGCTGATGGGAATGTTCTGGAACTAGATAGAGGTTGTACAATTGTGAATGTCCTGATGCCACAGCATCGGTCACTTTAAAGCGGTTAGGTATCTGTCCTGGTCTCTCACTCCAACTGAAGGGTTCTCACATGGTCAACAACAACCTGGGGCTTTTCTTCTTCTGGACTCTTGTAGCGAGTTGGCATGCAGAGCCCCATGTGGGCATGAAAAGGGCCAGAGAGGGTAAGGAGCCTGTTCAAGGTTGCACAGCAAGGATGTGGAGCACAGCTTTGCACAGGGGCTCCCCTGCCCACTCCCAGGGCCAGGCCACTGGACATGTCACCTGTGTGAGGGGCTCTGTTATGAATTTGGGGCTCTCTGCTGAGTCTGGCCCAGGGATAGACCCGTCCTCCACCCACTGGTAAGAGCTGAAGGAAGCGGGTGGGGGTAGCTGCCAGCTTTCCCCACACTGTGCCCCAACCCCCCCCAGGGGGCAGCACCTGTGTGGGGTCACCTGCTGAGTCCTGGTGCACGGAGGCCACTCTGTCAGCCTCTGGCCCGTTTCCCCAAGCTTACCCCGGGGGCTGGTGGCCGCCTGCCTTGAGGTGGGTTCCCGGGAACAGGGCGTCGTTGACCCTGACGGGCCCTGACCTGGGCTTCTTGGTCAGGAGATGTCCAGGCGGGCTCCAGGCTTCACCCGGCCACAGTCCCCCACACCTCTGTGAAGTGTCCCTGTGGGCGGCAGGGACCACCTGTAGCTGGGCAGCAGGGGGGCTTTTACAAACTGTGACCTTTCTGAGCCTCAGTGTCCCCATCTGTCACCATCAGGCGTCAGTGAGAATCCCCAGGAGAAGGTCCAGCAGGGTCTGGGGACCCAGCCTCCTTCCTGCCCCCAGGCGCCCGAGCAGCCATTTCTTACCTGTGAGCGCCCCCTGGCGGCCAGAACTGGCGGGGCCCTGTGGGCTGTCTGCATGGCCCTGTCCCCAGCCCTGTCCTAGCCCGCGCTCTGCAGTGACAAGGGCAGGAGGGAGGTCACCTCCGGGAAACTTCTAGGAAGACGCAGGCAAAAGTGGACCAAGTGGTGGCTGTGCGGTGCGGCTGAGTGTGTGGGAGGGCGGTGACGTGTGAATTGAGCCCTAACACCAAGAGGACCCCGGGAGGGGGCCAGGAGGGGAGGGGAGACCTGGGGGGGCCTCTGGGGACAAAGCTGTGCTGGAGAGCAGGGAGGCACAGGACCTGGGCTGCCTTAGGCCGCCATAAAACACTGGTTTGGGGCCCTCCTGTGTGGCCACAGGGGACACTAGTCTTGTTTTGCATCCTTTTGAGTTTTATATACGTAATGGGGACAGTGTCTTTCTGTGATCTACCTGTCATTTGTCTGCTTGGCACTGGGGCCTGAATCCAGGGGCTCCTTCCTGAGGAGCAGCATCCTGACCCTTTCTGTTTTGTTGTTTGAGTCGGAGCCTTGCTCAGCTGCCCAGGCGGCCTTCAACTTTCAATCCTCCTGCCTCAGCCTCCCGCCTCCTGAGGTGCTGGGGCTTTGGAGCCTTCGTGCTCCCAGCCTAAGAGCAGGCCCCAGACGAGGGCTGAGCCCGCAGCCCCGGGTGTGCAGACCGACTGCGGAGCTGCCCGTCATTCTGGAAGGTTCCCGCTGCCCCTCCCCGTCCATGGCCCCCGCACCAGCGGCCCTTCTGGCCTTGGGGGGAGGCCGTGGGTGGGGCCCTGTCATGGCTGCTGGGCTGTTGGAGGGGCTTGAGCTTCTGTGGCCGGTGCTGCCCCTGCCTGGGCCCGGCCCCTGGTGGGCACCTTCCTGTCCAGGGACCCTGTGGACACAGGCCGTCGGGGTGCCCAGGGTGGCCCTGCAGGACGGGATGTGGGGTGCGGCAGACACCACTGGGCGCGCGGGGTGCCACCCCATGTCACTGACCGTCTCCCCACTGGCCGGCGCAGGTGTCTCCCAAGTGCAGCCCTCGAGGCGCTGAGCGGTTTGAACCTGTCCTTCTGAGCTCGCTTCCAGGGTGGACGGGACCGAGGTGCCACCCGGGGCAGGAGGGAAGGAGAGTGCACCCATCGTCACGCCCACCGGCCTCTGCCTCCTGTCCTGCACCTCCTGGCTGGCCGGAGGGCACAGGGTCCTGGTGCCAGGACACCATCGCGGTACTCGCCCCGCCGGTCTGTACTCCTGACGAGGGGGACCGTTGGCCCTGGGAAGTCGCCGCCTTCTGTTCCTCTGTCTTGTTTGAGGTGCTGGGGACGGAACCCTGGGCCTGGCACATCCTGGGCGGTCACCCTGTCACTGAGCCACTCCCAGTCCCCACGTTCAATGCGTTAAAGTTTGGGGGTGACGTCAGCTGTAAGGGGCAGAGCATTAAGTTACAGGTCAGCCAACCGTGAAGCGATTGCCACAACTCGGTCAAGAAATAGAACTGGACCAGACTCCGTGGTTCAGCCTGTCTTCCCAGCAACTGAGGAGGCTGAGGCAGGAGGATTGCAAGTTCAAGGCCAGCCTCAGCAACTCAGCAAGACCCTGTCTCAAAATAAAAAAGGGACTGGAGATTCCACAGAATCTCGACAACAGAGACGTGGCCAGGCCTCAGGGGGCCGCCCCCGTCTGCAGACGGTCACCTGAGGGCTTCTCTCCAGGTGGCAGGAGCTCTCCCCAGAGTGTCCCCCCGGAACACCGTCAAGAGCACACAGACCGCCCAGGCCACCCGGCCCGCGACCCCGTTCAGTTACTAAGCTGCTGCAGCCTGCCCTTCCCAGTCTGTGTCCACCCTCGTCCCACAGCATCTGGCGGGAGGGCCAGCGGAAGGTGCCTGGGTACACAGGTCAGATTTCCCCTGGGTGACAAGGACAGGGAAGAAAGGCACAGTGCCGGTCAGTTCCCTCCAGATGTGCCCCCGCGTCAGTTATTTATGTGTAAGTGGCCGAGAAGAGAAAGTGTGTGTGTGACAGAGGCCAGTAAACCCAGGACCAGGGCTGGCTCAGTGGCAGAGCGCCACCTGGCACGTGTGGGGCCCTGGGTTCCATCCTCAGCACCACATAAAAATTAAAGGTATGGTGTCCATCTGCAGCTAAAAAAACATTTTTAAAAACCTCATAATCTGTACTAAAGAAAAAAAAAAAAAGGACTGGGAGCTGGAAGCTGGGGGTGGTGATACCACGTGCCTTTAAACCCAGCAACTCAGGAGGCCGAGGCAGGAGGATCACAAGTTCGAGGCCAGAGTCAGCAACTCAGCAAGGCCCTAAGCAACTTAGTGAGACCCTGTCTCAAAAGAAAAAAATAAAAAGGGCCAGGGATGCGGCTCGGTGGAGAGGTGGAGTACCCCTGTGTCTAACCTCCGGTACCCGAAGCCCCCATGCCACTTCCTGAGTCCCCCGCCCGTTGGCCCCGTTGGCCCCGTTGGCCTTCACCTCCTCCGGGCTCCTCCTCAGAGCTTGCCCCCCACCGTGTGAGCACCTCTGGAGGACACAGCTGGGCTGAGCCTGTCTGGACTTCCCCGGCAGGGACATCCGCTGCTCTGGACTAAGGGCATCCGAGTGGCCCCACGCTGTGCCCCCTCAGGACTCTTCCTCCTTCTGGCCTTGGACTTCCAGGTAGCTCTGAGAAGGACTGGTCAAGGTCCACAGAACGCCCTGGGAGAGTGTGAAGCTTTGGTCTCTCAACCCATCCAAGGAGCCAGTCGGTGTCCTATTGCTGCGGTGACGAGTGACCACGCCCCCGACAACACCCCTCTGTCAACGCAGGTTTCTGGAACTCGGAAGCCCCCCGTGGGTCTCGTGGTGCTAGACCAAGACGTCGGCAGCGCTGGGCTCCTACGGAGGCTCTGGGAGACTCTGTCGCTCCACTTGAAGGGCCTGAAAGTCACCAAGGGCAGCTCCTCGGGCTGGGGAGGAGCCCCAGAAAGGGACAGAGATGATGCCGGTCCCCACAGCCCAGGGCAGGCACCCAGGACTGCCCCAGCTGAGTCCCTGGGCCGAGATTCCAGAAGCCTCAGATGCCGGGCTTTGCCTGCAGGTTGGGGATCATGCCTCGTCTTCTCATCTCCTCAGAAGCAAGCATGGGCCGGGGGCAGTGGCCCACGCCCGTAATCCCAGAGACCTGGGAGGCTGGGGCAGGAGGCTCGCAAGCTGTTCCAGCTTCTGCATCTTAGGTCCGTGGTCCCGCCTTCTTGTCTTCCAAGGCCGCAGCAGGGGCGAGACCTGCGCATGCTGCCTCTGGGCTCTCCCTCTTCTGCTTCCTCTTACACGTATTTTTTTTTTTTTAATGATAATGGTTATGGGGCTGGGCCGGGGCTCAGTGGCAGAGCGCTCGCCTGGCATGTGTGAGGCCCTGGGTTCCATCCTCACACCACATATAAGTAAATAGATAAAAATAAAGGCCCTCAACTACTAAATTTTTTAAAAATGATAATGGCTATTTCTATTGGTCACTATTAATCCACTTTAAAGCCACATGACAGTCGGTTTGATAGTGTCTCAGAAATAACCAGGTGGATCATTAGAGCAGAACAGGAAGAAAGTCAGCCCTGAGTCTGAGGAGCGCGGTGTGTGCTGTAGAGACGGCTGTGTCCCACTGCAGACTCACTCACAGAACCCTAAGCAGATCTAAATATGCCCATGTGTGCTTCACCCTCTATCGAAGTTCCGACTTCATTTGGTTGACTTGATCTGCCTGATTTTAGAAATTTGTTCTAAGTAGCTATTATGACAGTAGAATGTATTTTGACACATCAAACATAAATGGATACAACTTTCTCATTCGTCTGGTTGTACATGATGTAGAGATACACAGGTCACGTAATCATTCCTACCCCCAGGCTCCCTCCCCTCCCTTAACTCCCCTGTGTCTAATCCAAAGTACCTCTATTCTCCCCTTCCCCTTATTGTGAATTAACATCTGCATATCAGAGAAAGCATTCGGCCTTTGGTTCTTTCAGATCCGCTTATTTTTCTTAGCATAATATTCTCCAGTTCCATCCAGTTACCAGCAAATGCCATAATTTCATGCTTCTTTAAGGCTGAGTAATATTCCATTGTGTATATATACCACAGTTTCTTCATCCATTCCTCTGTTGAAGAGCAGCTAGATTGGTTCCATAGTTTAACTATTGTAAATTGAGGTGCTGCAAACATAGATATGGTTGCGTCACTGTAGTATGCTGGTTTTAAGTCCTTTGGATATAGACCAAGGAGTGGGATAGCTGGGTCAGATGGTGGTTCCATTCCAAGTTTTCTGAGGAATCTCCACACTGCTTTCCAGAGTGGTTGCTCCAATTTGCAGTCCCACCAGCAATGAATGAGTGTGCCTTTTCCCCACATCCTCGCCAACATTTATTGTTGTATTTTTGATGATTGCCATTCTGACTGGAGTAAGATGGAATCTTAGTACAGTTTTGATTGCATTTCTTTAATTGCTAGAAATGTTGGACACTTTCCCATGTATTTGTTGATGGATTGTATTTCTTCTTCTGTGAAGTGTCTGTTCAGTTCCTTAGCCCATTCGTTGATTGGGTTATTTGGTTTTTGGTGTTGATGCTCTATCAGAGGTGCATGTAGTAAAGATTTTTTTCCCATTCTTTAGGCTCTATCTTCATGTTATTATTTCCTTTGCTGTGAAGAAGCTTTTTAGTTTGATCCCATCCCATTTATTGATTCTTGATTTTACTTCTTGCACTTTAGGAGTCTTGTTAAGGAAGTCAGATCCTAAACCAAAGTGGCAGAGATATGGGCCTACTTCTTCTTCTAGTAGGTGCAGGGTCTCTGTTCTAGTGCCTAAGTCTTTGATCTACTTTGAGTTGATTTTTGTGCAGGGCGAGATAGGGGTTTAGTTTCATTTTGCTTCATATGGATTTCCAGTTTTCCCGGCACTATTGTTGAAAAAGCTATTTTTTTCTCCACTGTGTGTTTTTGGCACCTTTGTCTAGTATGAGATGACTGTGTTTATGCAGGTTTGTCTCTGTGTCTTCTATTCTGTACCATATGTCTGCATGTCTATTTTGGTGCCAATACCATGCTGATTTTGTTACTGCAGCTCTGTAGTGTAATTTAAGGTCTGGTATTGTGATGCCTCCTGCTTTACTCTTCTTGAGGATTGCTTTCACTATTCCCAGTGAATTTCATGATTGTTTTTCTATTTCTATGAAGAATGTCATTAGGCTTTTAATAGGAATTGCATTAAATTTGTATAACGCTTTTGGCGGTATGGCCATTTTGACAATGTTAATTCTGCCTATCCAGGAGCATGGGAGACCTTACCATCTTCTAAGGTCTTCTTCAATAGTTTTCACTGTAGAGGTCTTTCTTTCTTTTTTTTTGTTGTTGTTAGATCTCAAATTTTTTCTTTGAGGCTATTGTGAATGGGGTAGTTTTCCTAATTTCTCTTTCAGTGGATGTATAGGAACACACTTGATTTATGGGTGTTAATTTTATATCCTGCTACTTTGTGGAATTCATTTATTAGTTCTAGAATGTTTTTGGTAGATCTTTTTGAATCTTCTGAATATAGAATAATGTCATTGGCAAACTTTCCTATTTGTATCCCTCTAACTTCTTTCTTCTAATTGCTCTGGCTAGAGTTTCAAGGATGATATTGAATAAAAATGGTGAAAGAGGGCATCCTTGTCTTGTTCCAGTTCTTAGAGGAAATGCTTTGATTTTCCTCCATTTAGAATGATGTTGGGGGCTGGGGCTGGGGCTCAGTGGTAGAGAGCTCACCTAGCATGTGCAAGGCCCTGGGTTTGATCCTCAGCACCACATAAAAATAAATAAACAAAATAAAGGTATGTGTCCAACTACAGCTAAAAAAAAAAATAAATGTTAAAAAATAAAGAGGGGCTGGGGATGTGGCTCAAGTGGTAGCACGCTCACCTAGCATGCGTGAGCCACTGGATTCGATTTTCAGCACCACATAAATGTAAAATAAAGATACTGTGTCCACCTTAAAAAAAATGATGTTGGCCTTGGGCTTAGCACAGATAGCATTAACAATGTTGAGGTATATTCCTACTATCCCTAGTTTTTCTCATGTTTTGAACATGAAGGGGTGGGGGTATTTTGTCAAATGCTTTCTTTGAATCTATTGAGATAATCATACGATTCTTGTTTTTAAGTCTGTTGATGTGATGGATAACACTTATTGGTTTCCTTATGTTGAATCAACCTTAAAAACCAACCCATTTGATTGTAATGCACTCTCTTTTTAATATATTTTTGTATGTGATTTGCCAGAATTTTATTGAGAATTTTTGCATCTATGTTCATCAGGGATGTTGTCTTAAGGTTTCTTTCCTTGATATGTCTGTGTCTGATTTTAGGGTCAGAGGGATATTAGCCTCATAGAATGAGTTTGGAAGAGTTCCTCTTTTTCTATTTCATGGTATAAATGTTCTTTGAAGATCTTTGGAAAGCCTTGATGTATGATTCCCTCATGCAGTATGAAATGTCCTTCTTTGTCCCTTCTGATTAACTTTGGCTTGAAGTCCACTCTAACTGATATGAGGGTAGAAACCCCTGCTTGTTTACACAGTCGATGTCAGTGACATATTTTTTCTCATCCTTTCACCTTCAGCCTGTGGATGTCTTTGCCTATGAGATGAGTCTGTTGAGACAGCTATTGTTGGGTCTTGTGTTTTAATCCAATCTGCCAGTCTATCTATGTCTTTTGATTGATGAGTTTAGGACATTTATATTCAAGGTTATTATTGAGATATGATTTGTGTTCCTGGTCGTTTTGGTTTATTTCTAGTTTTTAATTAATTTATTTTAAGGTTCTTTTTTTTTTTTTAGTTGTAGATGGACACAGTACTGTATTTTATTTTTTTTATTTTTACATGGTGCTGAGGATTAAACCCAGTGCCTCACACATGCCAAGCAGGCTCTCTACCACTGAGCAACAACTATAGCCGCTTACTTCTAGTTTTAATTTAAATTAGTTTCTCCTCTGATTGACTATTCCATTAGTGTAGAGACTCCCTTCACTGGTTTTCACTTTTTTTTTTTTCATTTAATCTTCATGGAATATTTTGTTGAATATTCTGAAATGCAGGCTTTCTGGTTGTGAATTCCCCCTTTTTTTTTTTAAAGAGAGAGTGTGAGAGAGAGAGGGAGAAGAGAGAGAGAGAATTTTTCAATATTTATTTTCTAGTTTTCGGCGGACACAACATCTTTGTTTGTATGTGGTGCTGAGGATCAAACCCGGGCCGCACGCATGCCAGGCGAGGGCGCTACTGCTTGAGCCACATCCCCAGCCCGTGAATTCTTTTTAATTTTTGTTTATCATGGAAGGTTTTATTTCATCTTCAAACCTGAAGCTCAATTTTGCTGATATAGGATTCTTGGTTGGCACCATTTCCTTTCAGAGCGTGGTGTCTGTTACTCTGGGACCTCCGAGCTTTGAGAATCTGGGTTGGGAAATCAGCTGGGGACCAGTACAGATCTGATAATTTTCTCTTGCAGCCTTTAGAATTCTATCCTTAATTTTCAGGTTAGGCATTTCCATTATCATGTGACTTTGTGTGGGCTGTTGTAATTTTGCACATTTGGGGTCCCGTAAGCTTCCTGTATTTGATTTTCCATTTCATTCTTTAGATTTGGGAAATTTTCTGACATCATTTCACTGAAAAGATTGTGCATTCCTTTGGTCTGTATCTCTGCTCCTTCATCTATCCCAATAAATCTTTTTTTTTTTTTTTTTTTAATTTTTAATATTTATTTTTTAGTTATCGGCGGACACAACATCTTTGTTTGTATGTGGTGCTGAGGATCGAACCCAGGCCGCACGCATGCCAGGCGAGCGCGCTACCGCTTGAGCCACATCCCCCAGCCCAATATTTTAATTTTGGTTTTTTGGTGGTGCTGGGGATTGAACCCAGGGCCTTGTGCATACAAGGCAAGCACTCTACCAACTGAGCTATATTCCCAGTCCCCAATAAATCTTAAGTTTTCATGTTATCCCATAATTCTTGGAACTTCTGTTCATGGTTTTTTAACATCTCTCCATGGTAAACTCTGTTTTCAAGATGATATATTTTGTCTTCATTGCCTGAGGTTCTATCTGCAAGTCATCTAGTCTGTTGGTGGTGCTTTCTATTGAATTTTTTATTTGGCTTATTGTTTCCTTCATCTCAAGGATTTCTGCTTGTTTTCTTTTTTTTTTTTTCTTTCTTTCAGAATCTCTGCTTCTTTACTAAAGTGACCTTTCACCTCCCGTATTTCCTCTCCTTACACCTCCTCCACTTCGCAGGTCAGTTTAACCAGGCACGTTCTGAACTCCTTCTCTGACATACCTTCCACTATGGTGCTGATGGATTCTGTTATTGGAGAATCTTGGTTTGTCGGGGGCGATTTTTCCCTTGCTCTTCATGTTGTTTGGTGTCTACCGTCTGTGGGTGGGTATGGAGCTAAGGCAGTAGAGTCTTTGCCCTGTGGACTAGTGTCCCTGAAGGTTTCCAGGACCTCGCTTGGATCATTTTAATGGGGATAGAACCCAGGGCCTCTTGCATGCTAAACACATGCTCTACCCCTGAGTCACACCCCAGCCTTTTAATGTCTTTAAATCTATAGTGGTAGTGATCTCTTTTCAGATCTGAGCTAAATCTCCAGCCCTTTTTATTTTAAGTCTGGGTCTTGCTAAGTTGCTGATGCTGACCTCACACTTGCAATCCCCCTGCCTCAGCAGCTGAGATCACTGCCACCTTCTTTCCATTTTGAACACCCTCCCAAGAAGCTTTTCAATTTCATTCATTTTTCTAAATAACCAACTTATTATTTTAATGATTCTTATTGAAGATTAGTTTTCCATTCCCTTCATTTTGGCTATTATTTTCTTCTTTTTGTGCTTTTAGGTTTGTTATATTTCTGTTTTTCTTCTATTTCTTTTTTTTTAATAATATTTTTTACCTTTTTATTTTTATGTGATGCTGAGGATCAAACCCAAATGCTCCACAGCTGAGCCCCAGCCCCAGCCCTTAGTTAATTTTTTAAAAAATATTTATTTATTAGTTGTAGTTGGACACAATATCTTTATTTTATTTTTATGTGGTGCTGAGGATTGAACCCAGGGCCTCGGATGTACTAGGCGAGCGCTCTACCGCTGAGCCACAACCCCAGCCCCTCTTAGTTCATTTTTTAAACCTTTCTATGTTATTCTTTTTGTGTCACCTCTGTATTTTTATGTTATTTGTGACTTCTGAAAAGCAATCATTGGGGGCTGGGGTTGTGGCTCAGTGGAGCGCACTTGCCTAACGCGTGAGGCACTAGGTTCCATCCTCAGCACCACATAAAAAATAATAAATAAAATAAAGATGTGTCTACCTACAATTAATAATATCAAAAAAACAGCAATCATGGTTTTCCTCTGAACCTTTGGAAGTCACAGCTCTGCTTTGATCATTTTAGTGACTCCCTTACAAGTTTAAATGCATACTTAGCCAATGGGTGGCATGGACCTGTAATCTCAGCTGCAGGGCAGGCTGAGGCCGGGGATCACAAATTTGAGGCCACTTGGGCAATTAGCAAGTCCCTGTCTCAAAATACAATAAAAAGGGCTGGGAGTGTAGCTCAGTGGTACAGCATCCCCGAGTTCAGCCCCCGGCCCCCACCCCGACTCACAAGTGCATGCTGGAGTGTGGACCAGCTCTCCATCCCTGCAAGGAAACACCCGAGAAGATGACCTTATAAAGAGGAAGAGCCTGTTCTGCCTCCTGGTTTCAGTCCGCGGTTGCTTGGACACATTGCCTGGGCCTGCGGCAGCACAGAGCCTCTGGTGGGAGTCCATGGTGGAGGAGGCCACTCCCCTCACGGCCTCTAGGAAGGAAAGAGGGAGAGAGGGCCTGGTGCCCAAGTGACCACCTTCCCCACTGGGCTCCACTTCCTAAAGGTCCTTCCACCTCCCAGGAGCACCACAGCTGGTGACCAAGACTTCAGCAAGGGGCCTTGGGGACATAAGATGCTAAGTGGGCACACTAACTGAACACAGGGATCTAGTCCTTTCCCTCCCGTCAGCATTTGGCTGTCAGGCCCCGTGTCACAGCTCCTGTGAATGGGGGTACCGGGGTACTCGGAGGTGGGGTGATCAGATCCTGATCTGTGGCCCAGGGGGGTCCATCCTGGGGTGAGCGGCTGAAGGGCGGTAACCGGGGCAGGGGGGCTGGGGAGGAGGCGGCTCACTGGGGGGTGCCTGGAGGGTGGTTCCTCCCTTGGGCCTCTCCCTCCTCTCTGCTTCCCGACCCTGCCACGAGGGGGCAGCTGTCCTCCGCTGTCCCTTCCGCCATGACGTCTGCCTCCCCCTGGGCCCAGAGCATGGAGTGGCCCTCGGTGGAGGTGACTCTGGGGCCATGAGCCCCAAGTCAACGCTTTTTTAAGTAATTTTTTAGTTGTAGGTGGTCACAATACCTGTATTTTGTTTTTATCTTTATGTGGTGCCAGGGATGGAACCCAGGCCCCTGAGCCACCCCTGAACTTTCCCTCCTCTGAGTTTTCCTGGTCGGGTGTTTTGGTCACAGTGATGCAAAGGCCGCCTGGAAGCCCTCCTCCCAGACCAGCTGGGGCCTGGGTCACGTCCGCCTGCTGGCCCTCTCTGGTGTAGTCTGATCCGGCTGCGCTTCCTGGGAACACCATCATTTAGGCCCGTTTGCGGGGTCCACTCCTTTGCTTTTTCTTCTTCTCGCATCTTTTCCTTCCACCGGGGTCAGGACTGTCCCTGGTGGAGTCCAGCTGGCAGGCGCGTCCAGTGCGTTCTGAGGTGCCTTCTGGGGCTTCTGGTATAGGTGGCGGTAGCAAAGTCACTCAGCTGTCTCCTGGCTTCCTTTGAAAACTGGCTATGGCCCCACTTCTCCCTGGCTGCCTCAGGGACCTCCCGCCCTCTGAGTATTTCCCCCAGAGTGACACCCGCAGTCTGACTGGGCTGCTGTGGCAACGCCACTGACTAGCCACTGGCACAGGACAGAAGTGTACTTTGCTCAGTCCTGGAAGCTAAGAAATCTAAGATCCAGGTGCGGCACCCGGTGCCACCGGGCCTCCCTGCTGCGTCTCACATGGCGGGCGGAGGGCAGAGGGCAGAAGGCAGAGGGCAGAACTCCCTCCACCAGCCCTTTATGGTGGCGCGAGGAGTCCCAGGACCTGAACTCCTAAAGGCCCAACCTCCTTTTGTCTCCCCTCCCAGAACAGGGGATTGAACTCAGAGGCATTTACCATGGAGCCACATTCTCACCCCCGCCTTTTTTTTTATTTTGGACTTGAATTTGCGATCCTCCGGCCTCGGCCTCTCGGGTAGCTGGGACCACAGGGGTGTGCCAGAGCCCGGCGTAAGGCACAACTTCCTAAGGCTATCACATGGCCATTAAGGCCCGACACCTGAATTTTGGGGGAGACACGTGCAAACCTTAGCAGTTTTTCGAATTTTCACTACACTTTCCTCTTCATCACCTGGTAGTTTAGAAGTGCTTTTATTTTTTTCTTTGTTGAACTCATTTCTGTTGAGAATCCCCTAGAGAGTGTGGATTCTAATAATAATAATTATTAGAAGGTGGGATTACACACCTGTAATCCCTGCAATTTGGGAGGCTGAGACAGGAGGATTGAAGGTTCAAGGCCAGGCCAGGCACGGTGGTGCTTGCCTATAATCCCAATGGCTTGGGACACAGGAGGATGGTGAGTTCAAAGTCCGCCTCAGCAACTGAGTAAGGCTGTAAGCAACTCAGTGAGATCCTGTCTCTAAATAAAATATAAAAAGGGCTAAGGATGTGGCTCAGTGGTTAAGCACCCCCTGGGTTCAATCCCTAGTACCAAAAAAAATAAAGTTCAAGGCCAGCCTCAGCAATTTACTGAGATCCCGTCTTAAAATAAAATATACAAGAAGGCCGAGGGTTTAGCTCAGCAATAAAGCATCCCTGGTCCTTTCCCCATTACCGAAAAATTAGTAATGCTTGGGGCTTTGTGGGACCTTTTGGGGGGTCTGGGACATTGACTGCTCCCCACTTAAAGTCTATTCTGTCTGATATTTATGTAACTAAAGGCATTTCTTTTGGTATCTTTTAACATCTTTATGCTCTTCCTGTCAGTGCTTTCAGGGGGTGTCTTATAGACGATGCAGCTGGATTTTGAACTTTGTGGCACAGCACCTACCTTGCAGCTCTGGCCCCCTACACCGTCGTGACTCGCAACACCTGGGCTTCTTATTCTGTGCTTCTAATGGTGGGGGACAGGGTATCCCAAAGTATTAGTGTAGCTGTTGTTTCCTTGGGGTGCTGGGGACGAAGCCCTGGGCCTTGCTGGTGGCGGGAGAGCCTCCCTACCCCATTGCGTGGCGTCCCCGCCCACTTGGTGCCTCTGGGGACCACCTGTTATTGTGAAAGTGTCAGAACACCCCGTGTTTGTTCGCCCAGCACTGTCTGGGGGAGATAGTGAACACGCAGCCTCTTTACACTTTAAAATTCCCCCTCCTCCCAATCAGCCCAGAGCCCCTGGAAGGCACTCAGCAGTCACCTGCCCCCTTCCGTGTGCCTTCTGACGTCACTGGGACAGCACTGTCACCAACGGCTGCTGTTCAGTGCTGGACGTGGTCTCACTGCTCCTTCTCCTTAAGGGTCTTTTACGGGGAGAACTTCTAGGTTCTTCTTCTCTTGCCAGTTTGAGACGCCCCCTCCCACCTGCGCGCTCTCCTCCTCTGGGGACGTCCGCTTTCTGCCTAAGGGGCTGCCCTGCTGGGGCCTGCTCTGTCTCTGCTCTCCAAGGTGCACATGTTCTGCATTTGGACAGTGACTTTTTTTCTTCTGGGCACAGTGCGGGGGCTGGCAGCCAGGGCTCTGCACGGGCCAGGCAAGTGCCCTGCCGCTGAGCCACAGGGGGCCCCCATCCCCTCACATCACCCATTTCTGCGTCTCTGCAGTGGGGCGGGGGGTTTCAGGTCAATGGAGACTGGAGCCTGACCTGCCCGGCACCATTTCCTGGGCCACAGGGTTCTGCAGAGTGCGGCTGCCAAGAGCCCAAGCTGCAGTTCCGCCCCCCACGGTGGGTGACAGCAGGCTCCTCTGCAGAGAGGCCCTAGGGTGGCTGCTGTGGGCCTGGGCCTGGGCCTGGGGGGACAAAAGACTCTGCTGCAGGCCCGTTCCCCACCACAGACCAGGCGTGATCCTCAGCCTGCGGTTCCCCTCGGCACCCCTGGTGCTTGGTGGGGTTCCTGCTCTGGCAGCCGGGTGGGCCCCGAACTTGGTGTCCAGAGGGCGGTGGGGCTGCTGGCCACTGGTACAAGGACTGCACTCCAAGGCGTCACCACAGGGCGGGGCAGCTTGTGGCCCCCGGGGGCTGAAGGCATCCCTCAAGGGGAGAGAACAGCCTGAGGGCCTCCTGGTGGCTCCGGGCCCAAGGGCAGCCCAGTGTCCAGGGAAGGGGGTGTGTCGTCCTGACAGCCTGTTCCTGTTTCTCAGCTGGGGGCTGAGGGGAGGTGCTAGGGGACAGCAGGCCTCATGGGGCCACACCAAAGGTCAGTGACAGCCAAGTGGGCCCCACGCCTGCCGTGGTGGCCGTGGAGCAGCACCTACCCTGCTGCATCCGAGAGAAGGTGGGTGGGGGGTGCAATGATGGCATTTAATGCAGCTGTGACAAGCACGGTGGGAGGGCAGGGCAGGGCCGGGCAGGGCTGGTGACCGCCCACCCTCTGGGCCGCTCTAAGACGTCCTCCCCTTTGGGGAAACACTGATCTGGCTGAGGGACAGCGCCATGAGGTCTGGGTGACCCTGGGACGGTGCCACCAGGGAGGCTGTGAGTCCAGGCCAGGGCCCCCGAGAGGCAGCCGCTGAGGGCAGCAGGTCATCGCCATCGTGGGAGGGGGCCGCGGGCGGTGGCGAGCAGGTGAGGGCGCCCCGGAGAGCTGCCCTGAGGCAGGAGGCGGGCACAGGAGCAGCAAGAAACGCACAAAGCCGAGCTCTTGGAACAGCGATAACAACGTCTTCAACAAAACGGCAACACAACGACGTCCCTGCTGCCGGGCGAGGCGGGCGCTGCCCTGGGAGGCAGGGAGCTGAGCTGCGGGCAGCTGGGGCGGGACAGCACGGAGGCTGTCACTGTACCTCTAGCGGGGCGACCTCACGTCCTTCCCTGGACTTCAGGGGACAAAGAGACAAGACTCCTGAGGGGCGAGTCTCTCTGGGAAAGGTCTCCCGAGGTGAGTGTCCATGGCAGAGCAGGTGGCCTGCAGAGGGAGGGAGGTCCCCGGGCAGAGGCCGGGGTGGCGGCCAGGGCCTGGGGGTGGCCCTCCTCATCTGGCGGGCTTGGCAGGTACGACCCGGTGCTCCCACCAGGAACCCCGAGGCCGGCAGGGCCGGGGTGTTGGCTGTGGTGGCCCCTCACTGGGTCCGGAGCTGGTAATCTAGGCGACAAGAGGGAGGCGTCCACCTCGGCTCCGTTCCCAGGGCCCCGCTCCCACCCCTCGGCACCCCCAGGCAGGGCACGCTCACCTCCGTTCTGGGTGATGTAGCGGACCCAGGGCAGCGCCTGGTAGCCGCTCTTCTCGATGATCTTCAGGTAGCGCACCTGGGACACGGGACAGAGCTGAGCACATGCGTGGTCCTCTCCTCACGCCCCGACCCTCCTCCCGCTGGCGGGGAGGCCGTGAGGGGGGCAACACGGGCCGCAGGAGGCCGAGGTGAGTGTCGGAGCCCTGGGTACAGGAGGCCCAGAGCCAGGCTGTGCGCCGGGCAGCTGCCTCCTGGACAAGAGGCCGCCCAGACCCTCCGTGACCCTCAGCTGCCCATGCGCTTTCTGAGGGGAGCCTGCCATGCTACGCGCTGCAGGGCGGGGTGCAGGCCTCTCCCTGGTGGGGCTGGGCCCGGGGAGCAGAGCCTCCTGTGCCCGCGGCAGGCTGAGCGAGCGGCGGCCCTCTCCCACTGCTCGCGCCGAGTCCACTGCGTGTGGCCTGCGCTCGCTGACGCCCAGTCCCCGCGGCCCCGCTGCAGCCCACGTACCTGGATGCCTGAGGTAGTGAAGTAGGGGATCTCGAACTTGACGCTGATGGGGGGCTTGCCCTCCTTGTCCTCGGCCTCCACGCTGGGCAGGCCAAAGTGGGCCCGCATCAGGTACTCCTTGCCGCCCTGGGCAGGGGGGACAGTCAGCCAGCACCGCCACAGCAGCCCACGCTGCGCTGGCCCCGGGACCCCGCCTGTCTGCTTTGGGTTGCCCAGCGCCCCACTTTCCCTGCCAGGCCTGTCCCCCATGCCTGACGTCTGCCCCCACGGGCCCCAGTGGGCAGCCAGAGCCACTCTGAGGAAAGGCAATGAGTTCTCAGAAGCAAAATGGCTTCAGAAGGTTCAGGAAGAGGAGACGAGGTGCCACGGAGGCCAACAAGACAGCGTGGCCTTGGGGGGAGGAGCAAGGGACTGAGCAGAAGTCACAGGCAGGGGCTGGGGGACAGGCCATCTGCCAGCCTAAGGTCTAAGGGACAGCTCCATGTGCCCAATGTCAGGGCAGAACGGGAAATGGACAAGTCAAGAAGCCTGTGGACAGGGAGAGGTGACGAGCAGGACCCCAGGGACAGTGCTGACCGAGGGCTGGCCCAGGTCCTGCTCCCCAAGGGTCGGGGGGCAGCAGCCTCAGGCGCAGGAGTGAGCAGCGACTCCAGAGGTGGGGCCAGAGCAAGGCCAGGGGGGCCGGCATGACCCTCTCCTTGCCCTGGCCACACTGGGACACCACAGTCTTTGGTCCCCAGAGGCCTGACCAAGGCTCAGCAGGGGTCGCTGTCTGTTTGGCCCCAGAGGGGGCGCGTCCTCAAGCCTCAGCTCTCTCCTAGACGTCTGCCCGTCCCCCCAGAGCCAGGGAGACGACGGCCCCGAGTGTGGCCAGGAAGCAGGAGGGCAGCTGGACAGCCACAGCCAACAGCGGCTGCAGGAGGGGAGCCCACCTCTCGCCTGGACGCCACCCGCCCAACCAGACCTGCATCCACACTGTGCCCTGGGAGCAAAGAGAGCAGGCAGGAAAGGGGACACTGGGAAGAGGGCCCCCAAGACGGCGGGTCCCCCACTTCATCCCCCCTCAGTGGGGAGGACTGCAGACTGACTCAAGCCAGAATGAGAAGCCACGAGAGGAAGAGGAGGCCACTAATGTCACAGCAGGGGACCTGGGCAAGAACGCCCCCTGAAGAGGGGGACAGGCCACCGCTGCACAGCCCCAGGCCTGGACTCCCAGGGAAGACAAAGCAGTTCCTGAGAACCTAACAGCGCGGCAGCCACTTCCACAGAGCAGAGGGGACGAGACGGGCACCTGCCGCAGGAGGGGCCCCGGCCCTCGTCCAGGTGGACGGCGCTGCGCTGGGGGCTGAGAACAAGGCCTTCATCTTCCCTCAGTCCATAAAGGACAGCACAGGGACTCACTGTGGCCGCACCTCCACCTACAGGGCGGGGACACGGGAAGAGAAGCCTCCCTCCACCTGCGTCAGGAAGTTTAAAAGACAAAACAAAACAACCTCTATCTGAATACATTATTTTAGAAAATAATGTAAAGTATTACAAGCCAGAATTACAGCATAGACACCTGTATAAAAACGAGCTTTAAAACAAAAATAAGTGAATTAAACATGTGACTCAGACAAAAAAAGACTCAGGGCTGGGGATGGAGCTCAGTGGAGAGTGTGGGCCATTCCTGGTCCCTCCGGGAATGCAAAAAATGAGATAAAATAAAATTAATTTAAAGACTTAAATAGGAAAGGAAAATAAATAACAAATAAAGTCAAAAACAAATCTGGAAAAAAAAATAAACAGACAAACCACTAGGTAACCTTATCCCCTCCCCCCCCAAAAAGGTAGTCAAAAATACACAAAACAAGAAATAAAGGAAGCCAGGCGCGGTGGCTCACACCTGTAGTCCCAGCAGCTGGGAGGCTGAGGCAGGAGGATCGAGAGTTCAAAGCCAGCCTCAGCAAAATTGAGGCCCTAAGCCACTCAGTGAGGCCCTGGCTCTAGATAAAATACAAAATAGGGCTGGGGATGTGGCTCAGTGGCCGAGCGCCCCTGAGTTCAATCCCTGGTATCAAAAACCAAACTAAAACAGGCCCACGTGGCTCGGGGACAGGACAGCTTGGCTCATCGAGGCGTTACTCTTCCCCATTAACAGCAGCCTTGTGCAGACCCGCGGGTTCCAATGATTGGGAGGAAAAGGAAGCCCGCGAAGGCTGCCGGGAGGTCAGTGGAGGGAAGCGCCCAGGGCGTAGGGCTGTTAGGCGGGCAGGGCGCCAGATGTGAAAACAGAATGAAGCGCTAGTTCAGACAGCGCCATCCCCTTCAGATGGACAGAATAGAGGAAGTTCAGAAATAGACCGACTGCCACGTGAAAATCTGGACCTGGTGAACACGGCATCTCAAACTGTGGGAAGACAGACTCGTTAGTAAATGACTAAAGGAACCTGAATGGACCTCTGGACAGAGAACGTGGGCTCTGTGTCTCCTCCCGTGTACCAGGCCGAGCTCCCAGGGGACCCAGACATGCCACCGTCGGGCTCTGGAGGCAAACGTGGGTGAATTCCTCTGTGCTAGGAACGGGGAGGCTTCCAAAGCATGACTTAAAATCCAGACACAACACAAGGAAAAGACAGACATGTGACGATGTTAAACCACAATATTAACAATGAAACAAGGACACAATCAGCAGAAGATGCCAGAAACAAAGTCCAAAGTGAACTATACACCACTTACACCAACAAAAAGGTCCCCATCCAGCCCATATGTAAAGAGCACTTGGAAACCAAGAAAAGGACCCAACCTGCCAAAAAAATTGAGCAAGAGAAAGCTAGTTCCCAGAAAAAGAAATGCAAATGGCCCTTAGTCACAAGAAAAGCACTGCTGATAACAGGAGAAGAGCAAGTCACAGTGGCACAGCCACAGTCCACTCTCTCTGCTTAGAAGTCTGAAAGCTTGACAGCAACTCTGCTGCTGCCCTCCCTGGGGAATCTCTGCAGGCTGCGACCCACCTTCCCTGAAGCCACACTCCCAGGACACAGGATGACACAGGCACAAGGTTAACCGCTGAAGTGTCTCTAAAGCCAAAGATTATAAACAACGCAGTTGCCTGCAGTGGGGGATGGTGACTGGCGACCCCAATAAGTAAGTGCAGATACAAAAACTGGGAGCTGAAGGGCAACACCATCTTGAGAGAGGAGGAGGAGCCAGGAGGTGCCCTTCCTGTTTCCCGAACACACTTCCAAGCTGTAGCTGGGCCCCTGGATCCAGAGAGGGCGAGCAGCAACGGACAAAGAGCTGGTGTCACCTAGGGGCCTTCAACAGCACCAGAGCCGCACTGGCCTTCCTGACCTCCTGGAGGAGGAGCAGGGAGAGCCTGGGGGAGGGTACTCACTGGAAAGGACTTGATGGACCACACGATCTCGCTGTTCTCAGGGACCCACTTGACGCTGCCCACCGTGGTCTTGAACTTGGGTGAGTCGGCATCGTTGGGCACGGGGATGTGGATCTCCACGTTGTTGGCAGTGGACCGCCGCTTGAACTGGCTCTTGGCCTGCAGAGGGGGTTGACTTGGCTCAAGGTTTGGGAGGGTAAAGGTGAGATGGCCCAGCTCAGCCACCCAGGGCCACCAGGGCCCCAGCCCCTCAGCCTGGCCTGTAGATCTGCTCCCCAACGATGAGCCCTGGTATCTCCAGGCACTTTCCCGCCCTCCCCCACCCTCAACGCCCCCCTGAGCCTGGCTTCTGAAGTCGGGTGTCTCCCGCCTGTCCCCCAAGCCTCCGTGGCTTCCCAGATCTCCCCCTGGCCTGGCCTTGGACTTCTAGGACAATGTCTGTGTCCCCAGCCTGGCATGGGCTAGAGTGTCATGGAGAGGTGAGCGTCCACCTGACAGGCAGCCGCTCTGGGGAGCCTCCCTGTGCCTGGCCACAGGCCCCTCCAAGGAAGTGGCACCATCTGAAGGGAGCCCTGGGTGGTGTCTCTTTCCTGTCCTTGGCCACCCCCCCAGCTGAGCCCACACTGAGGCAGCACAGATGGCAGCCCCGTGACACCCCGGCCCTCATGGAAGCCGATGCCCGAGGCCACGGATGGGCCAGGGCCACTGGAAGGCTCTCAGTGGGCGGCACACCGCTGGCCCTGCCCGGCTCCCGGCTGACCTTGATCATGTACTCGATGCGGCTGTGGGAGTGCTTCTCGATCACAGACTCGATCCAGATCAAGGGCTTGACCTGGGGGGAGGGGACGCACTGTCTCATAAGTGCCTCGGGTGGGAGGGGGAGGCCTAGGGCAAGGGCCATCTCCAGGGAGGGGTCTCGGTGCCCCGGGCCCTGGGAAGAGTGTTCGGCCAGCACAGGCGCAGGCAGAGTGCTGCCTGGAGAAGGGGCCTGCAGGGGCCACCACACCTGGCGGGGGGAGGGGCTCTGTCCTGCCTCCTCAGGGAGCTCAGGCCCTGGGACTCGGTCTCCTTGGAGCCGGACACTGCCCATGGAGTGGGGGTGGGCAGACACCGTGCCTGCCCTGGGGCCACCTCGTGGAGCGAGACACCCCTGGGGACAGGGCCTTGGGCCTCACTCACGTGGGTGTTGAGGCGGTAGGACATGAGCTCAAACTCGCCGTCCGGCGGGATGAAGGAGATGGTGCGGTCGTTCTCGAAGCGCGAGAGGCGCACGCACTGGTGGAACTTCACGTCCTCCAGCTCCACAGACTTGCTCTTGCCCCCTGAGGGAGGGAGGGAGGGTGAGCCCTGGGCTCCCGGCAGAGCAGGGCCCACTGACACCCCTGCTGACCCTCGCTTCCCTGGTGGCACCTGATGACGATGCCTACTGTGGTCCTGGGGACAGGGCTGGCAGCGGGCTTCTCCGGACACACTTGCTGATGATCGGTGGCTCGGCTCCTTGAAGGGCCAGGCCCCCCCGTGCCCTCCTGCTGGAACCTGTTTCCCACCTCACTAAGGGGACCGGGGGTGCCCCTGCCCAGCCATCCTCATGGGCTAATAATGCCCGGGAGAGACAATCCTGGGCCACCGTAGGAAGTGCTGCAGGTCACTTCCACTTCCCGTGACCTTCCCACGGCCCAGGGGAGAGACCTGGCCTGACGGTGCAGGCGAGGCTGAGGCTGCTCGCTGACATTTACAGTGCTCCCTGGTTTTCCCCAGCCCTGGGTGGCCTGGGACCTGACTCTGGGATTTCCACTCTGGCATCTCCTTCGCCATCTTGTGAGCCCTGTGAGATGCCCTAGGCCATGTGCTCGAGCCGGCCTCTCCTCCATGGTGAGCAGCCCCATGAAGCCCGCCCCGGGCCACCGCTGCCCGCCCCCCCACTTGGCCTGGTACTCACGGCCCGTGTTGTCGAAGAGGACCTTGTCGTTGAGGCCCAGGCGCAGCTCCGGCATTCCCGAGAGGAAGACCCGCATCTTGATGGAGCCCACGATCTCGCTGCGCAGGACGTTGCCGTTGGCACTGACCTGGAGACGGCGGCTGGTGTGAGGGGCCCCGCCTGCCAGTGTCCCCACCACGCGGCGGCCCCCCACGGCTTTCTTCTCGGCATCCCTCCTGTCTCCACGCTCCCCCTCATGAGCCCTGGCGGGGGCAGCCCAGGCACAGACCCCGCTCCCAACCCACGCCAGGCTGAGAGCTCTGGGCACGAGGGGCTCTGTCCAGCCCCCTGCTAGAACCAGGGGGACATACACTGCAGGCCCCACCTCATAGGTCTTGGGCCACACTGGGCCTGGTGATGCAGTGCCAGGAACTGACCTAGGCGCTCTCACATGGGAGCCCCTGAGTGACCCCTGAACAGACCGAGCAGCTGGTTCCTCTGAGGCCGCGTCCTCAGCTGACCCGGGGCAGGACCCTGCCAGCCCTGGTCACCTGGCGGCAGGGCGCGGCTCTCACTTTTCTCCAGGTCTCTGATTCTCCACCTGGGCCTACGGCCCCTCCTCCCCAGGGTGGTCAGAGGTGGAACATCCGGGTCCTGGCCCTCCCCGTGTCCCAGGGCTGCCCTGAAGTCTGAGAGCCCTCAATCCAAAGTGACGATTAACGAAACACGTCCAGGCACAGCAGCTAAGGCCCCAGAGGACCGCAGCCTCTGTGCCAGGCCACCCGACACACTCTCGGGGCACCTATGGGGCAAGGATTCTGACCGGAGGTGACAGGAGGGGGCCGCTACTCACTGCACTCATAACCCAGGACACACTTGAGAGTGCCGTTACATGCCACCAGGTGACAGCCTGCACCCACCACCCGTCCCGGGAGCCCCCGTTAGGGAGGAGGACTTTGCAGCACAGAGGGAAGCCCTGGGCCGAGGACGGAGGAGGGAACCACAGCCCTGCCTCAGCTCACGTGGTCACTCTGCACGGGCAAGGCCACGCTGGCAAGCACGTTGAGGGCCGTCAGCTCAGACCCAGGGGCCACATGCCAGGGCGCACCCGCCCAGGGTGCAGGGAAGGCCCAAGGTAGGGTGTCTACAGAGGAGGACATCGCCCAGTTTTTCACACAAGCATCTAAAAAGCACCGGGTGGACCAACGGAGGCCCCACCAGGCTGCTGTCACTGAGGGGAGGGGAGAAACGGTGGGGCCAAGGGGACTACAACTCTGAGGAAGGCACAGGAAAGGACAAGGCCCTGCAGGCCCGCCTCCTGCCGTTGTCCCCCGTCCAGTCCCACCCACTGGCCTCCCGTCGCCTGTGCCCAGGCAGCACCCTGGTCTCTCCCACGCCCTGCCGTCTGCCTGCAGCACCCTCCAGTGAGGGAGGCCAGGCCGCTCCCTGCTCAGCCAGCACCAGGCAGGCACCTGGACCCCTGAGCTCCAGGACCAAGTCTTGGGGGTCCCACCTGCCTCGCTCCAGGGCCCCCGGGCCCCCTCCTCTGGGAGCTGCCCCCTCACCTGAGTAGGTGTCCTGAACCCTGGCCGGCAAGCCCAGGCAGCACAGCCAGAAGGCCTCCCAGCTCATGAGGCCGGTCTCTGCCTCAGGGCAGCTGTCGGGCCAAGCGCCTTAGCCGAGGCTGCCTGGCCACCCAAAGCCAGTGCCCTCCACAGGGCATGGGTCAGATAGATGTTTACCAAGGGGGACTGGCTGCAAGGTCCCCTGCTCCATCCACATGACAGGAATCTGGAGACAAATGTTGACCCAGCCACCAGGTCTGCAGTCAGACTTAGGAAGGTGACGCTCTCACATGGGCCCCTGTGGTGACCTTTATGAAGGAGTGGGATCCTGGGCAGAGCCACACGCAGCAATGCACTATGGCTAGGTGCTGTCCCCCTCAGCTCTAAGCTGCACCCCTAGATTTGCTTTTCCACCCCAGAGAACCCCAGAGCCGTGTTCTGGGTTCCAACAATTCAGACGAGGGCTCCTAGGCAGAAGGGGACGGTGGTTTACGAGGTCACCTTCTCGGCACACAGGGTCGCAGCGAGAGCTGTGGAACGATCTTCTAGAGGAGCCCCCTCTCAGGCAGCTCCAGGCCTGGAGACCCCACCCTCTGGAAGTCCCGACCCAGTGAGGGAGCTGTCGCCAGCACACACCTGCCGATGAGCAAGCATGGCCTGTGCCCTGCTGTGACGGCCAGAGGGACACACCCTGGGCCCACGTGACGGATCAGCAGGCCAGGCCAGGCTGGGGGTGCTGCAGGAGGGCGGCAGCTCCCATCAGCCCCGCCAGCCTCACTGCGCACTGACGGCCACGGCGGGCCCTGGACACAAGGCCCTGGAGGAAGTGAGCACTGTGGGCAGACGGCATTGGAGGGCCTTGGCTCACTTGGGGCTGGAAGGGGAACTGGGGAACTCGGGGGGACAGTTCTGTTCTCTCATGTCCCGGGCCCAGGCCATCCCGTGATGCTGGCTGCTGCTCCAGGATGGGCAACCCTGTGCTCTTCCCTGTCCCCACCTGTGTGAGGCCCGTCGGTGAACCCCACAGTGGCCAGCTGGAGCCCCGGGCTCGGTCGGGGGAAAGGGAACGGCTGGATAGAGCGCAGAGAGGGACTCAGGAAAGCCACCCAGAAGTCGTGTCTCCAGAGCACTCTGGAGTTTGCGTGAGAGTCTGATCCTCGTGCCGTATGACTCGCCCCCCACTCAGAGCCGAGCTGACCACCCGGGCCCCAGAATGACCACTGGGCAAAAAAGTGAACGGCCCCGAGGCTTGGGACTCAGCTCACAGCACTGGGCTGGAATTTGTGGCCTGGACAAAACCAGGTCAACTGTTGGATAAAACAAAAGCACCAACATTTTCCATATTATTTAAATAAGACCTAGAATCTCATCATGTAGTAATTTAGAGTTCAGGATATGATTCATAATTATGCAGCACATGAAGACCATGGCAATTTCAACCTGCGTGGTAAATATACCATCTATGGATGTTACTGCTGACACACAGATGTCAGGATTATCTGACAGGGACTTTAAACAGGCACCTTATAATCATGAACATGCTTGTGACCAATACTGAAATAGGAAGTCTCGGCAAAGAAAAGATGACACTTAGAAAAATTAAATGGTGAAAATTTTAGAAGTAAAAAAATACACTAACTAAAATAAAAATGAAAAGCAGAAAGGAGACAACACAGGAGAGGGTCAGTGAACTTGTGAACCGGAAGACAGATCAACAGAAATGATCCAGTGGGTACAACGGAGAGAAGATGGGAAGGACAGAGTCTGGGGGACCCACAGGACAATAACAGAAGTCTGACATTCCCGTGGCACTGGAGTCCAGAAGGAAATGGAGTGAAATAAAAACATACCTGAGGACGTCGTGGCTGAAGACTTCCTGAGCTTGGTGAGAGACTAAACCTACAGACTCAGGAGGTGAGTGAAGGGCTGGGCCGAGCGCAGTAGCGGAACACCGGCCGGCACGTGGGGAGGACCTGGCTTCAGTACCCAGTACCACAGGGGAAAGACGGGAATAAACTCCAAACAAATAGGAACACACAGACACCCACACCTGATGTCTGAAGTCTAACTGCGGCAGGCCGCAGACGTGGCTCGACGGTACAGTGCTCGCAGAGCATGCACGAGGCCCTGGATTTCATCACCAGCAGCAGGAAAAATAAAACCTAACTGTTGAAAACTAAAGGCAAAGAAAGACTGGGAGAGCAGCCAGAGCAAAACGACACATGACCCACAGAGGACAAGGACCTGAGCGACTGGGGACGCCTCACCAGGAACAGCAGCCCAACATGTTTAAAATACTAGAAGAAAACTGCTGATCCAGAGTTGTGTGTCCACTGAAAAGATCCTTCAGGAACAAAGGCAGAATGTGAAGACACTCCCAGATGAAGGAAAAACCAGGGACACTGGTGTCCCACAGACCTGTACTATAAAAATCGCTAAGAGAAACGTCTTAGATGGAAGGAAAATGATGCCAGAGGACTGGTGAGCACCTGGGTATCTATGGGGACTGCTCTCCTCTCAGGTAGCAGTGGGTCTCACAGTTGAGAAAGGAGTTCAGGTGTCTGGTGGGCTTTTCCACATACGCAGACGTAACAGGACGACTCTACCATCCAGGGATAGCAGTGTTCACACAGACCAAAGGAAGTGTAGGAGGCTGGTTCCAAGTAACTCTGAAATCACAAGTACAGTCACCCGTGTTTAATGACCAGGCTATGTTCTCATTAGGTGACTTTGTCACTGTGCCAACATCATAAGTACACTCATACGGACCTAGATGCATAGAGGTCACAAGTCAATAACTAGACACGGCCTCTCGGTGCAATCCAGAGACCGTGGTAACACAAGACGTATGAGACTGCTGCTGTGATCACACAACACAGTTTTATGGCCAAAAAAAACCCCAAAAACAAACAAACAAACAAACAAAAAAACACTAAAAGGAGGACTCTTGGAAATGGTGATAAACAGTGTGGCATGGTAAATACGTGCACCAATAACCCAGTCGTTCATTATCACTATTAAGCATTACACACTGCACACAGCTGTATGTGCTGTACTTTTTTATACGACTGGTACCACAGTAGGTGTGTTTACACCAGCATCACCAACACGTGACATGACAGCTATGACATCACCCGGTCACAGGAAATATTCAGTTCCTTTAAAACCTTATTGGACCACCATCATATATGTAGTCCATTGTTGACCAAGATGTCATTATGTGGTGAATGACTATTAGTAAAACAGAGAACAGGAAACAAATGACAAAATGGTAGACTTCAGTCCAAATTCAGTCACAAAAAGTATGAATGGCCTAAACACATGCAATTAAAAGACAGAGACTACAGCTGGGCACGGTGGCACAAGTCTGGAATCCTAACTACTCAGGAAGTAAAATGAATTCAAGATAGCCTGGGCAACTAGTTATTTTTATCAAAAAAAAAAGATCATCAGATCTTTAAAAAATTTATGGTCATTTTGTGTATACGGCTTAAAGTAAAAGGATGAGAGAAAAAGTAAAAGAAAAACGTACACCGTGAAAAAACTAACCACAAGCGCACCAGAGAGGCTGGGGCTGGGGCCTAACCGCCTGCCCGGCCCCGGGTTCCGCTCCCAGCACCTCCAACCAAACAAAGCAAAACGCTGGGGAGACAGTGTTGATAGCAAAGTGGACTTCAGAGCAGAACACTTATCAGAAATGAAGAAGGACGTGGCATAATAATAAAGGGTTCAGTTCATCAAGAAGACATGAGAAGCCTAAATGCGTAGGTGCCCAAGAGCAGGGTGGCAAAGACACACAGCCACCGTGAAGGCAGGCACCCTACCCCCTCTGTCAGTAAAGGGTGACAAGCAGCAGAGCACTGCCAAAACTGCTGGAAAAACTGAACAACGCCATCGATCAGCTGGATCTAACGGGCCTTCACAGCACACGCCACCCAAGGACAGCAGAGGACACACTCCTTGGCTACACACATGGAGCTCTCACCAGGAGAGAGCATTCTTGGGTCCTTAAAACAGACCTAACACATTTTAAAGAACTGAAATTATTCAAGGTATGTCCTCAGACAACAATGGAGTTAAATATCAATGACAAAGGATGACAAAAATCTGCAAACCTTCAGAAATTTAAACATAACCCATTGTCAAAAGGAAAGTCTCAAAGGAAATTTGAAGGTATTTTCGAACAAAAATAAAACCCCAACATATTGATTGTGAGATGTTTTAAATAACAATGATTTGAAAATTACAGCATTAAGGGTTTACTTCAGACAGGAAGAAAAGTTTCAAATTCCTATCTACAGCTTTACCTAAGTAACTAGAAAGAGAAGAGAAACCTTCATTAAGGGGAAAGAAATAGTAGGGATGATGCAGAAATAAAATTGAAAAAAACAGAAAAATGGGGGGGGGGGAATCAATGAAATCAAAAGCTGATTCTTTGTAAAGATCAATAAAATAGGTAAACACCTCACAAAACTGATAAAGAAAAAGGAGAGAAAACACAAATGATCAGTACTGGGAATGAAGAGGAAATACCAGCATAGACTTTCAGACATTAAAGACCTAAAGGATTGCTATAAACACCACTCAACAAGTCATGTGACATGGACCAAGCTCTAAAATAAAAAAAAAAATAGTAATGAAATAAAAAGTTGAAATTTGTAGTTAAAAACATTCTGAAAAAAATCACTGCTTAGTTTCATAGTTTCACTGGTGAATTTTAACAAATGTTTAAATAATTAGCACCAATTCTATATAATCTCTTTCAGAAAAGAAGAGGAAATACGTCCCAGATCATTTTATAAGGACATCACTACCTTGATACCAAACCAAACCTAAGTATTACAAAATGAGAAATACAAACCAGACTTTGTTATGAATACAGAGCCCTAACTCTCCAGTACAATATCAGGCAGACGAAAGCCAACAATACATAAAAAATAGCACACCAAGACCAACTGGATCTACTCCAGGAATGCAAGCCTGGTTCAATCATCAGAAAGCAGCTGGCGGACACCACCATGTTAACATCTTGGGTGGGGTGAGGCTGGCGAGAGCCTGCCTAGCACGGGAGGTCCTGCCTAGCACGGGAGGTCCTAGGCTGCGGCCCCACCATGGCAAAAAACAAGCAAACAAACATCAAACAAAAATCTAAAAAAGGAAACCCCCATGCTGGCAACAATTCACACAGAAAAAGCATTTAACAAATACAACACTTATTATACATGATAAAGATCTTGCAGCAGATTAGCAATAAAAGGGAACTTCTAACATGAAAACAGGACGTTGACAGCTGCCTTCCTAGTTAGCAGTGAAAGACTGAATACTTTCCTTTCAGGAACAGGGAAAGAAGGTCTGCTCTCAACGCTCACAGTCAACACTGCCCTGAAAGTTTTAATGAGGTAATAGGTCAAGAAAAGAGAGAAAAGGCATAAAGATTTTATTAAAAGGAAGAAATAAAACTGTCCCTGTCTATGGCCAATACATCTATGTAGAAAGTCCCAAGGAATTCAAAAAGCACTTCAAGAATAAGTGGGTTTAGGGCAGAGGGGTTGTGGCTTGTTGGTAAAACGCTCGCCTCGCACGTGTGAGGCACCGGGTTCGATCCTCAGCACTACATAAAAATAAATAAAAGTATTGTGTCCATCTACAACTTAAAAAAAAAAGAATAAGTGGGTTTAGCAAGGTTGCAGGACCTGGTTAGCAAACAAATGTCTCATTCCTAAACCCTGGTGATGTCCAGTTGGAAATTTAAATTAAAATATATAACTTATAACAGCTTCAAAAGATGAAATTCTTGCTGATACCTGACATTCTAATCCAGAGATGAAGCTGGGTGCAGTGGCACACACCCATAATCCTAGTGGCAGGGAGGCTAAGGAAGGAGGATGGAGAGTCCAAAGCCAGCCTCCTCAAAAAGCAAGGAGCTAAGCAACTCAGTGAGGCCCTGTCTCTAAATAAAATACGAAATAGGGCTGGATGTGCTCAGTGGTCGAGGGCCCTGAGTTCAATCCCTATTACCTACCCCCTCGAACAAAGAAACCAAGATGAATGAAAATAAGGGGACCATAAACTCTCGAGTGCCCGCCCCGCTAAGCCCACACTTATGAGAGTTCAGGAATCAGGAAAAGTAACGTCCTTCTCACCTACAGAGGGCTTTTATTGTTCACAGTCAATAAATCACTTGAAAAAATGCAGTGCTTAGGTATAACTCTAACAATGCGGTCACAGTAAAAACTACACAACATTGATGACAGAAATCCAATCTCTCTTCCTTTCTCACGCGCACACCCACACACACACTCTCTCCCTCTCTCCCTCTCTGTTCATGGATTGGGAGACTTAATTTAGTAAATATATCGAATCTCAACAAATTGACCTATAGAGTTAACAAAAGACCAGTCACAACCTCTGTAGAACTTTTGTAGATATAGGTAAGCTGATTGCAAAATTTTATATAAAGGAACTAGAATAAAACATTTTAAAATGAAGAATGTTGTCTCAAAATAAAAAAAAATAAAAAGGGCTGGAGATGTGGCTCAGTGGTTAAGCACCCTGGGTTCAATCCCCGGCACACACACACAAAATAATACTATTTTGAATAAATCATAAAATCATACTGATTTTCAGACTTCTTATAAAATTACAACAATCAAAATGGTGTGTTAGTGATGTAGGGATAGAAGGCCACATAGGCCAACAGAAGAGATGGGCACAGTATGGACAGTGGAATATGCAGACACAACAGCTACACAGACACTGGAAGAGAAGACAGGCCAGAAACAGAGTGAGGTTAATTTTGACAAAAGTGTGAAAGCAATTCAATAGAGAAAGGGTACTCTTCTAAAAAAGAAAAACAGTGTTGGAACAACTGCAAAAAAATTATTGTATATGCAAAAAGAAACCTGGATATAAAACCTCCCACCTTATATAAACTCCAACTCAAAATGGACTGTGGATCTGAATACAATCTATAGAGCCTTGAGAAGACAGTGCAGAAGGCTGGCCTGAACTTGGGTTGGCAATGAGTCAGACTCGACACCCAAAGTGCAATAAAAAATGCTTTTGATACTTGGATTTCACCGTTAAAAACTTTTGCCAGATACTGCTAAGAGAATAAAAAGGCAAGTTATAGACGAGAAGAAAATACTTGCTGGTCCGATTACCTGACCAAGACTTGTATCTGGGATATAAAGAACTTGTAAACTCAACAGTAAGAAAACCAGCAATCCCATTGTAAAGTGCTCAGAGACACAGAGAGACATTGCTCCACAGAGGGTTCAGGGGTGAGAAGGCAACACAAAAAGGCATGTTGCGCGTCATGGAGCCCTGGGGAAACACAGACGGGCACTCTGCCGAGAGAACGCTCCTTACGCCCTAGAAGGGGGTGCGCAAAGTAAAAAAAACCACAGGGGCGCAGCCACCAGAATCCCCACCCGCTGCTGGTGAGCGTGCAAAGGGGAGTTCAGTGGTTTATTATAAAGTTAAACGTACACTTACCGTGTGACCCAGCCATCCCACTCCTGGGTATTTACCCTAGAGAAATGAAAACTCATGTCCACACACGACCCCGAACACGACACACAGCAACACTACTCATTTATTGCCAAAAACTGGCAAATGACCCAAATGTCCTTCAATGAATGGAGAATCACACTGTGGTTCATTCAGAATGTAAAACAAAGAGAAGGGCACAGAGAGGAAACAGCAGTGGACACACGAAACCTGGACCCCCGCGAGGCACTGCACTGACAACGCGACGTGTGGCTCCTCACACCCCCTGACAGCTGCACTGCAGGACGATGCCATCCAGGTGACAATCTCAAAGACCACACGACAGTAACTGAGCACAGATGGTGGCTGCCTGGGGTTGGGGACGAGGGGAGTGGGCTACAAGGGAGCAACACGAGGGATGGACATTTTGAGGGTCTCCACCCTGGCTGGGGGACGAGTGCACAGGTTTGAGTGGGGGCTGACATTCACAGGCACAACGAGCAACTTTACTCAATAGCTAAAAAGCAAATTAAAGGAACAAACCAGACGGGCTGGGGTGCGGCTCAGTGGCAGAGCATCGGCCCAGCATGCTCGAGGCCCTGGTCCCCCCAGCGCTGAAAGCAAACGAAGCCAGGCACCAGACAGTGGACCAGAACCCAACCCAGGCCCTCCAAACCAAGGCAGCACCTGGAGAACCACCCCGCACGCTCTCCGCGCCCTGGAAAACAACACCCTTTGGACATCCAACATGAGGTCCGAGGAGTGACAATGACAGTCCTTCAGGGAGGAGGTCATTCTGATGGCAGGAACTGTAGCTTTTAACTTTTTACACTTTCTTTCTTTTAAACAACCTGCACGTACTGAGTGTGAGAACAAGTGCTCTCTGGCTAACGCAACCTGTTTCCTGAGCAGCAGGCTCAACACTGCTGATGCCGATTATCACAACCTCCGTGTTTCTTAGGGCTTTGCCATTATTAAAATTAAAATTAGTTTTTTCCTATGATGGAGCACTCAACAACATTTTTTTAAAAGCAAGGAAGAAACCTGGGGTCGTGGCTTAGCGGTAGAGCACTCGCCTAGCACATGCGAGGCCCTGGGTTCGAGCCTCAGCACCACATAAAAATAAACACATAAAAATACTGCGTCCAACTAAAAAAAATCCTTAAAAAAAAAAAAAAAAAGCAAGAAAGAAGGAAGCCTACCAAGAGGTTCACAGACTCGATGACGTCCAAGAACACCTCATTCTTCCGGTACTTGATACCTTCAGACCGCCAAGACACTGCATTGGTGACGGTGGCTGGGGGCCGCGGGGCCCCTGTTTCCAGCTTGTGGCCTTCCTGAGTGATGTACCTGTGGGGCCAGAGCACGGAAGCTTCAGGTGGCCATCTGGGCAGGGCAGGGTGGAAGCAGGAGGTCCTGAGCCACATGGAAGCCCCTCCCTGGCGTGGGCTCCAGGACAGGACCCCCTGAGTGCTGTCCAGCAGGCTGACAGAATCCAGCGACAAACAACCAATAGCACTTATTTCGGGGAGCAAGGAGACAGTGTTTCGGGGATGTGTGTTCAAGTGCATGCATGCGTGACTGACTGCAGGGCTGCGGGGCCCAGGGCCTGGTGCATGCTGGGTGAGCTCGCTACCACTGAGCTAAGGCCCAGCCCTTTGTAAAAACTTTTTATTTTGAGACAGGGTCTCGCTAAGGGGCTGAGGCCAGCTTTGAACACACAATCCTTGCACCTCAGCCTCCCGAGTAGCTGGGTTTAGAGGCTTGCCACCGCACCCAGCAGAAGAAGAGCCTATGAAATGGACATGTGAGCAGAACTGAGCCCTGCGGGGGCACCCTGGTGACTGATCCCACCTGGAGAGCAACAGGTGCAGTGGTTGGGAACACAGGCTTCTCTGGGTGTCCCCTAGCTTCCTATGAAAAGAAGACTGGTGCCCGGGACTGTGGACTGAGAGGATGGAAAGTGCTCTCCACAACATCCGGCCCAGTAAGTGCTGCACCCACACTGACTGGTTTTTTGATGGAAAAAACTCCAAAGAAGAAAGACTCTGTCACAGCCCGTTGTGCAAATGAAACATAAGCCAGCAACTTCCCGAGAGCAAGGGATTCAGGGCGTTTATGTGACTACAACAGGAAATGATGTTCATGTTATGAGAGATGTTGTGGAGAAAGGACCCTAAGCCACCCAGAACAGCTCAATCTAAAACCCATGTCCACACTGGGCGCGGTGGCGCACGCCTGTAATCCCAAAGGCTTGGGAGGCTGAGGCAGGAGGATCCCGAGTTCAAAGCCAGCCTCAGCAAATTAGCGAGGCTCTAAGCAACTCAGTGAGACCCTGTCTCTGAATATAAAATGAAAAGTGCTGGGGACGAGGGTCAGTGTTAAGCACCTTGGGTTCAATCCCCAGTAACAAATAAATAAGGCTCAGGTCCAGCTGGAGATGGGAGGGTGAGGGGGACAGCAGGGATATACATTTGCTTCTCCCACTTGCAAACCTGAGGACATGATGTCATGACATGGCCCCACCTGACCCATGGTGCCCTCCCCACCCACTCACTCCTGCAAGATTTTGCTGTCCGTGGTCTGGGGGTAGCCAAAGTCCATGAGCTCATCCAGCAGCTCGTAGATAATGACGAAGTTGTCCCGGATGCTCTCCTCCTCCAGCTCCTTGAAGTACTCGGAGAACACCTGTGGTGTCGGGTGGGGGTGGGAGGAGCGACGGGGTGAAGGGGCTGCACACTCCTCCACCTCCAGGCAGAGCCAACAGCCCTGCGCACACATCCCAGGCTTGGTGACGTGCTCTGCAGCACTCGGCCTGGAGAAGGCAGGCAGGACAGCGCTGGCTGTCTGTGAGGGGGGAACCAGCAGGGCTTGGGCACACGCCCTCCAACATCTGACCAGAAGCCCTGGATCCAACCCACAGTTCCATTCTCCTCCCTCCTAGATCCACACCCCCCCGACGGGCCTGTGGCGTCCCCAGAGCCTCTCTTTAATTGTGCTGACACCTGGCATGTGTCAGCCACCCCCCAAGGTGGGCCCCAAGCAACTGGGCCTTGAAAAGTCTAAGCAGAGCCTGGGACGACCCACCTCCCCAACCCAACTGCCAGCTGGTCCTCCATCATTCCTCCCGGCTCAGGGCTCGCCCCTGTCCCAGCCCCACCTCCTCTGTCCACTTCCTGACCTCACCAGGGGGGAAATTACAAAGGCCACAGAACCCCAAGTGCAAGAAGGCAGGGTGCCCCTTCCCACTTCCAGAGTTCTGGCTTCAGAACTCCCTAGGGATGGCCACAAACGGGGACGCGAGAGCAGAGTCACTCCCCAGCCCCTGAAGGACGCTCACCTGCACCACCTTGTAAAGAAAGGAGAACACCAGAGACACGCATGCGTTCTTCTTGGAGGTGGCGACCACTGCACGGAGCCTGGTTAAGGAGCGTTCCCACGCGGCTCTGCCCACAGGCCCTGCCTCTCGCGTCCAGTCACACCACCTGCCATCTACTTGTGGCAAGGGGGGTTAGCAGCCCGGGGCTCCAGCCAGGCCTGGGACACAGCAGTTACCAGCCCCCAGGGAGCACTTGAGGACACAGAGAATCACAGAGATGACAAGGGGCCTGGGTGAAGTGGCCTGGGGTGGCCTCTTCCAAGAAGAGAAACCAGGACAGGACCGACCAGTCCTGCTCCTCCAAAGATGGGTCAGGTTCCCGGCCAGGACCCCTGGGACACGGCTGGGGCCAATTCTGCCGCTAGCTCTTGCCGGCTTTGGCAATGGGAGTGGCCCCTGAAGCGGATCTTTTTAACGTAACCTCAACGTCCCTCCCTGTTTAATGGGGGCCTGAGTGCAGACTTGCTGTGTAAGGTGCCTGGCCCAGATTCCCCTCCTGCAGGAACCAGCCCCTGCCTCCACAGGGCCAGCAGGTGCTGGGCACTTCCTGTTCCTCTTTCCTGAATGGGTCTGGAGCCACCAGGGAGGTTGGTCCCTCTAAGGCCTGTATGTGGCACCACAGAAATCCCTGTCCGTGACATGCCTGAGCTAGGTGGCTTGTGTGCCAAGCATGAGCTCTGGGATGGAGGGAGGGCGGGCAGGGGCCACGTCCACCTCACTTCCACCCTCCCCCGCACAGCACAGAGGTCAGGAAATGGGCGCCGTGGAGAGAGAGGAGGGCAGGCCCTTCCTGCAGCCCAGCAACAGGCCTCCCGGAGACACAGGGAGGGGGCAGTGGTGACTTTCCTGGCCTTCAGAGTCGGGTTCATTCTGGAAACTGTCACCAGACGATAAAGTTGGGGACCAGGCTAGGGTGGGAGGATGTCCACTCGCCCAGAGGGGTGAGCCCTCACTGTCTCTTCCTTAGCTGTCCCTGTGTGGAATGTGGGGATCCAGAGAGACACTGGTCTGATGGCTGCTGCTGAGCTCGCATCAGTGCCTGGCCCCTCCCCACACCTGGGTGTGTGCGGCCCAGACCCAGGTGGCTTCAGAGAACGGTCAACTCCCTGAGTTACAGACTGCCCAGAGGCTCTCCAGAGCCGTCTTGGCCTGCTGGAGAAGGGCGAAGTCTAAGCAGAGGCCAGAGGAGGGCCACCCCCTCCCACCGCAGATGAGCCCCGCACCAGCAGGCTGGCCTCCCGGCAGTGCAGAGTGGAGGAAGGTGGCAGGGAGGCCGGAGGCCACGGTCCCAAGGCTCTGGGCATGCGGTGGCCCATGGAGCGCGCCTGCATGGCAAGTTCCCACGTCCCTGCAAACACAGTGGGGCCGTGTGTGCACCAGCTCACCCGCCCCGGCCCTCGGAGGGGGCTGCTGCTCCCTTGCACTGTGGGAGGAGGGGACGGCCTCTGCCACTTCAGCTGCTGTGGGGGCCCAGACGGGCTGGCTTCGGCACAGCCGAGCCTTGCCACAGCAGTGTGGGTACCAGAGGTGCTTGGAGACCTGGTCCAAGAAGCAGGATGGCCAGCTGGGCCCCATGGGCAGTCTGGCTTGGCCGGAGGCAGGGAGGAGACTCCATGATCTGAGCAAACCTCTCCCCATCTCTGTAGCTCGCTGCCCTCTGTGGTGCAGGCCAACTCCCCTCCCATGTGGACACTGGCCTGGCCTCTTCCGCATCTCCTCGTGGCCACTGCTCTTCCCTAAAAGGATGCACTCAGCAGCCAGAAATGCAGATGTGCCTGAAGCCCTCCCAGGAGTTGCCACCACCTTTGGGTGACATTCCTCTAGACCCGGCTGCAGAGCCGCTGACCACGCCGGCCTTGCTCCTGCTCCGCACCCCCAGCTCCAGCTGCAGCCCCTCGCAGGAGCTTCACCTGGGCCCAGTGTTCCTTATGCCCCCTGCCCTGCGTGCTGGCCTTCCTACAGGTCTCTTCCAGGATGTCACCTCCTTTCCTGGGCCCCCTCCTGCCCCCTCCTCCCCACCCATCACCTGTCATGCTGTGTTCTTAGTCTATCTCCTTGGGCAGCAGGGAGCTCTGGAAGGACAGGGCTGTGTACCCTGCACGGTACTGGACCGGCCCTGGGGGCATGCGTGTGTAGGCAACACACACGTGTCGACACACACACTCCCATGTTCACACAGGACTGCAGGGAAGGGATACGATACAGGTTGTTGTGTTTGATCCACATGAAGCGGACACCCCCGTGGGCCAGGATGGGGGACAGCATGCCCTCCTCCTCCTTCTCCATCAGGATGGGCATGAAGTGCTCCACCTCCGACATGTCCACGTCGCCACGGTAGTTCCGACAGATGAGCACCTGGGGTGGGGGAGGAAGAGGACAGACAGGAGCTTTCATCTGGGGTGCTGCAGTCTGGGCCCTGAGGCAGGGGCGAGATGTGCCAGCTGTCCTGTCCTCCTGGGGACAGGAACTAGACCAGAGGCCACTTCCCCCTCCAGGTGAACGTGAGGACGCCCCCACTGACTGTGGTTCTTGGCAAGGAGAGGGCTCTGGAGGGAAGGCCCAGGTCTGAAGCGCTGGCTCAGAGACACCAGGCCACGCAGCTCCCTGCACGGGCCCTCACGGAGGCGTCCCGCGCCAACACAACTTGCTCTCCTGCCCGTGTCGGGATCCTGTTTGCTACTGAAGGTTCAGTTTACTAGATCACACCTGCAGCCCGACCAGGAGAGCCCCTCTCCTCTCCCACCTATGGATCAGGACCCTCTGCCCACTTGTGGCGGAGCTGAAAAACGGAGCAAGCACGATGGGAAGTCTGACAGTGTCTCGAAAAGTCAAGCCACAGTTACCGCAGGAGCCGCCTTCCTGTAGGTGTCCACCCCAGAGAAACGGGACTGCGGGTTGGAGCACGCCTGCAGCAGCTCTGCACTAGACAGACCTGGAGGCCACGGCCTTCAGCAGCGGAACAGAGGGAAGACTCGGCCCATGCGCACCGCAGACAGCCAGCAGCCACAGAAAGGAACACACCACAGTCACCCCCTGTATCTGCAGGGGACTGGTCCCAGGGCCTGCCCCACCAGCACACCAGAATCTGCTCCAGCCCCTCGTGTCAAGCGGCCCAGCACCCGCATGGAACCTCCACCCAGCCGCGGTAGACTCCGGCCCGTTTCCTGATGGGTCACAGCACCTAAGACAACACGCAGGCTACGTAAACAGTTGTCACACCATATTGTTTAGGGAATAATGACAAGAAAAAGTCTGTACATGTTCAGTGTGGGTAAATTTTGGGGGGAGCGGGTACCAGAGATGAACCAGGGGACTTAACCACGGAGCCCCACCCCAGCCCTTTCTTGTCTTATTTGTAGACAGGTTTTGCCGAGTTGCTTAGGGCCTCGTGGCTGCTGAGGCTGCTCCGCCTCCCAAGCTGCTGGGATGACTGACAAGCCCCACGCCCCTGGCCTTTTTCAGATACTTTTGGTCCATGTTAGGGTAAACCCAGGGGTGTGGAGCCTGAGGACTTGGCGGGCCAGCTGTCCTGTACCCACACAGAGGGACTTCAGAATCTCCGCACTGGAAAGGAACCAGACAGGAGGCAGAGCCGGCGCGGCTGCACTTACACATAAACTTCTTGAAAACACATCAGTGGCTGCTGGGGACAGTGCTGGACAGCAAAGGGGCGAAAGGGCGCTTCGGAGTGCTGGGCTGTGTGGCTCTTTTCCCAGGCTGTACACGTGACTGATCTCATCAAACGCACACTGAACTCAGTGCAGCTGACACATGCAGATGACCCCTGGCTGGAGGATGCGAAGCGAAGAGGCTCCTGCTGGGCCAGCCTGGGCTAGTTTGGAGCTGCTGAGCTCTGGGGGCCAAGCCACGGCGCAGCCCCCATGCCGGGAACTGCCACCTCAGGAAACACAGTCTTCAAAGCTTCCAGCCAGGAGAGGGCAGGAGAGGGAGAGGGGTGCCTCTCCTGGTCTCTTTTGTGGCTTCTGGGAAAAGGCCCTGTGGGGGAGCTCGTGGGCCTTGGCCCGGCCGGGGGACTCCCACCTGTCCTCCTGGCCATCACCCTAAGGCAGGCCCGTGGTCGTCAGAGACAGACGGGATGGCCTTCAGGGTGAAGCTGCCTGACTGAGGTCACACGGCGAGTGAAGCAGTCAGTGCCTCACCCCAGCCCCAGCGGGCTCCAGGGCCACCTCTGCTGCTGAATGCCGCTTCCCTGGTTTCTCATGGTCCACTTTCTTCTCCAGGGATCCAGAGTCTGGGGGATGCTGGCTGGACAGGGGCCTCTGGGTCCCCAGAGTGCTCAAAGGAAAGAGCAGGGCACAGTTTGCTTCCCCTGCCTCCCCCCCAGGGCTGCCCAGGTGCTCACGCGCTGGCGGGCACAGCGGCACACGCCTGTCGTCCCAGCTACTTGGGAGGCTGCGGCAGGAGGACAGCAAGTTCGAAGCCAGCCCAGGCAACTTGGGGAGATCCTGCCTCAAAATAACAAAAAGGACGGGGTAGAGTGCTCCTGTTCAATCCCTAGTACCACAGCGAACAAAAACCAAAATTTAAAAAATGTATGCATTCTGTGCCCCTGTAAGGTGGCACTGTGCTGCGCCTGGGGGCATGGCGGTAGCCAAGGCATAGGCATTTGCTTAGGGGGCACTGGGGGCCTTCCCGAGGGCATGACCTTCGAATCAAGGCCTGAAGGGACAGGAGAGACGGGGACCAAGCATGGCTGAAGGTGTGGGGTGGGGACAGCCCATGGGGGTCTGGGAAGAGTGGGCAGGCCGAGTGACGACCGCCTCAGAGCTGGGGCTGTGGGGCCAGAGGAGAGGTAAAGGCAGGAGGGAGCAACACTTAAGGTGACAGCCCCCTCCTTGCTGTCACCCTTGTCCCCAACCCAGGTCCTTCCTCACAAAATGCGACAGGGCTCTCCTCAACAGAAGCCAGAGTGAGTCTCTCTTCCTGCTGAAACTGACACCTACCCCAGCCTCCCTGGTACTGAGAATGAAGCCTCCGTCCATTACCATGGCTCACAGTACCTGCGGGTTGGGCTCCTCGCAGCCCCTAACGCCCCACAGTCCCACCCCCGGCTCTCGGAGTGATGCACATCTGCTCCTCCTCGGGCCCTGTGCACTTGCAGCCCCCTCTGCCGAGAAAGGCCTGACCTCCTCTATTCTCAAGCCTCAGCTCGGAAGGCATCTCCTCCAGGTCCTGCCTGCCTGCCCTGGCTGACAGAGCGTGTCCCATCCTTCCACCCTGGCCCCATTGTCCTCAGTGCCCATCTTGCACATTGCATCATATGTTTATTTGCACCTTCCTTTAATGTCTGACATTCCCAGGGACCAGGAGCCTCCTGTCTCCTTCACGGCTGTGTCTCAGCACCCAGGGTCCTGCCTATAGTAGATGCTCAGTAAACATGCATGGAGTCAACATGGGATGAGGAGGGGTCAGAACAATGTCTTTCTAGTGGGGACAACTGGATGGATGGATGAACGGTTGTGCCGCTTAGTGAGGCGGACCCAGAGCAAATCTGGGAGGTGACAGGATGTTCATTTTGGGAAATGCCCAGTGTGCAGTGGCTGGGATTTCCACGGTGTCCTGGAGGCCAACAGGCCTCAGAGTCAACAGAGATGGACAGTGATGGTCAGAGAGGCAGAGGTGAGTGCAGGACTGCAGTACAACTGAGAGCCACTGGCACTGCCATAAATTAAAGCCCACCTACCAAGAGGGACAGCATGGGGAGCACACTGAGGCCTGAGAGCAGCCAGCTGTGCGGGAGGGGCGGACAGCAAAAGGAACATCAAGAGTGTGACATCCTTAAAGTTGGGGGAGGTGCTGATGACTGGTGGCTAGTGGCGTCAGCTGCTGCTAAGAAGCAAGAGATGCAGAAGTGTCCAGGGAGGGCTTGCTACAAGCGATGTGGCCACACTGGTCTCCTCAGGGATCCGAGGTTCTGCTTGGCAGGCAGACACGTGGTCCTGAGCTCCTCGATTATTTTTGATTCAGTGCAGTCTGCTCAGGAGGCCGACTTTTGGAACTGGAGGTCCCCAGGGGGTGGAATAAAGGGCGTCTTGGTTGCAGACGGAGGGAAGGGGGCATCTTGGTTGCAGAGGGAGGGAGGGGAGCTTCCCAGGGGCAAGTCTGATCATGCTTCTCCCAGGCCACAATCTCCTCATTATGACTCCTTCCTCCTGGAATTGAAGGGGTCCCTTCAGTGCCCTTCTCCAATTGGGACATTCTCAACACCATTCTCAACACCTGGTGCCATCCTCCAGGCTCTGGCATTAACAAAACTTCTGATTCGCCAGCCCACGTGGGCTGCCCGTCACCTTCTGTACTCACTGGGACACCTCTTCTCCACCTGACCACTAGTTGGTCACCTCAAAACCAGCTCCGGCACTAACTTCTGCCAGGGAGCCTTTTGTAACTCCTCTGACAGCCAAATACCAGGTTGAGCAACTGCATCACCGGGGCCTTGTTCCTGCCTGTAGCTGCCTGGATCCGTAACCTCTTTGCTTCCACGCGCCTCCCCTGCCAGACCGAGGGCTTGTGGAACCTAATGCGAACTGTGGGCCACAGCAGGGCCAAGCCTCCCACATTTCCACACAATAACCCCATAAAGGTCTCTTCCAACCAGTGAGGAACTAAGGCCCAGAGAAGATAATGCATTTGTCAGAAGTCACACAGCTGCACCGCGGAGATGGGTTTTGCACTCAGCCTAGCTCCATAGAGTTGGCACAGGACTGGGTGCGTGCCAGGCACTCAGGAAACGTTTGCTGAAGAAACAAGCAAGCTGAGACAGGCATTCTGCGGCATCTCTGGAGATGTGGTGGCCAGGATGGAAGAACATATGCCCCCAGGACTAGGGAGCACTGTACCCACCCACCCGCTGGTGCACCTCTAAGAAGGGCATCCTCCCTGTTTCTGAGAAGGCTGGGGGAAGAAGCACTGGGACCCACCAGTTGTTGCCTTTGGTGGCACCCAAGGCAGGCACTCACTCAAGGGACTTGAGGAAAGTTCTGGGGGTGGGGCAGGAAGGGGCAGCCACCTCACCTCTTCAGCCTCAACTTCTGAGCCAACTCCTGTCCACCTCGCCTAGGACCCAACACCCACGCTTCTGTCACCCATGAATGCGGGGCTTGTTTAACACTGCTGGGCCAGCTCCTGCTGCTCCCACATGCAAGAGGCCGGGCGGCCCTGTCTTCCACCTGGGGTGGGCTTGGAGGGCAACAGCCCACTTCTGAAGGCCTGAACATTTTTTTTCTGTAAGAGCTTCTCTTGTCTGACAACCCTAGGGAAGATGCCTGGTCCTACTTATGCCAACTCCCTCAGTCTCAGTCCCCTTTGTCAGTCTCCTTTGTCACTCCCCCAGGGAAGCCCTCTCTGACCCCTCAGCTGAGGCTCTCTATTATATGCTCATTGCTCCCCCACTGTGATCGACATTTACTTGTGCTTATTTGTATTTGGAGATTGGTGTCCATCTCCCTCACCAGACTGTCAGTTCATGGGACAGGGACTGACTGACTGTGCTCCCCCCAAAATGGCCCACCACTTAGAAGCATGCCTGGAGCTTAGTAGACGCTCTGCAAATATCACTGAATGACAGATGACTCCAAGTGGAACTTGGAGACCTGCTACTTCTCTGTGACCGGTTTGACCTTGGGCAGGCTGCTTCACCTCTTTGTGCCTCAGTTTTTCCTCCTAAAATGCCACTCCCCCCACTCACCTCCCTAACCCTCGTAATTAAATGTCACGATGATGAACGGAGAGAAACTGCTACAGGGAGAATACGCAGGTTAAACAGAAGCTGCTGCGCCCACAGAAGGCGGGATTGGCCCGAGGGCACAGAGTCCCGCCACGCCCAGTTACCTCGGTCAAGGGTCGCACGGCCCCTCGGCGCTTGACCGGACTCTGAGGGCGGCTGCAGCCCGTCCTCCCCAAGTTGGGGTGGGGGGGGGCTTCCCAAGGAGGCCCAAGCCCCGGACTCAGGACTGAACGGAAGGGGATGAGGCCACCGGTTACCTGGCAACGGCGGCGGTGGCAGCCCACCGCGTTACCTAGCAACAGACCAGTGATTGTGGAGTGAAGACCACCGCCCAGTTACCTAGCAACAGGGCGGGGCCCTTCAGGTGAGGCCTATCGACCTCCACGCTTAATGCCAGGGTGGGGCTCCCTGGCCGGTTACCTAGCAACAGGGTGGGTCCCCGAGGGACGAGGGCCCCACTGGTTGCCTGGCAACGGGGAGGGTGGGGAGCCTTCAGTACCTTGCCCTTCAAGTCCAGCACGTAGACGGCGCTGGCGGACATGGCGACTGCGGGAAGCCTCGGCAGCGCCGAGGGCGGCTGCAACGGCAGAGACTGCCGGGCGTTGAGTAAGGCCAGACGCGCCCCGCGACAGTTCCTCTCCACTTCCGGTTCGGAGAGCCGCGCGCGGACCGTTATATCCGGTCGGGAGGAGGTACCAGGATGCGCAGGCGCGGGACAGAGTTTGCGCAGACGCAGTACATCCTATACGACCTTATTTCTCGCCTCGGTCTCAAACACGCCGGAAGCAAATGGCAGGGGGCGGGGCCAAGAAGGTTGACTAAACCTGAGCCCTCGGGTAGCCCAGCTGCCGGGAATACCTGGCTGCTGGAAACCCCGAGCTGGGGTCCAAATTAGGCGACAGAGGCTAGTGATGGAACCAACGTGGGGCCAGCCTTAGAGAGCCTGCAGTCTGATCGGGAAGTCAGGGAAACAAATATAGTAATGGACTGCGATAAGCCCTAAGGGGAGGGGCGGTGATGACGTGGAAGTCAAATAAACTCTCTGAATGGCAATTACATATTACAGTTATTGCGTGTCACCTGTGTCAACCTTTATCAGTGAAGAAGCGTGCCAGTTTATTGCCTGGAATGCTCTCGTGAAAACCACGCCCCACTTAGCGTGGGCAAAAGGCATGGTTGATTTTTGTAGTTGTTGTTGGTCATGCAAATTGTGGCTAATTATTCCATTGGATTATATGTAGTTAACTTTTTTTTTTCCTGGCAGTGCTGGGGATGGAACGAAGGTCTTAAGGCATGCTAGGTGAGCCAAGTTTGCTTTTATGAATGCTTGGCCTGTGGAGAAATTCCTGCATTCTGTCCCATTGAGCCATCACCACACTCAGGGCATCCAAAAGGGCGTCTCACAGCATTTACTCAGTCTGCCTCTCTCTCACATATCTCTATCTTGCCTCTTATCTGTTTAGCATCTGGAAAGAGGGTTTTGGCAACTCTGTGGTTATATAACTTCTGCTTAGGATAGAGATATAATTGCAGAATATAATTGAGAAATATGGAATATTCGAAGGCTACTAAGCGAATTCTAGGTTGGAAGCTTTTTTGCGGTGCCCTGGAAGCATTCTTGCACAAAGCACAGAGCAAGCAGCCAAGAAGGGCTTCTTTTTTTTTTGTACTGGGGATTGAACTCAGGGGGACTCGATCACTGAGCCACATCTCCATCCCTATTTTGTATTTTATTTACAGACAGGGTCTCACTGAGTTGCTTAGCGCCTCCCCAAATTGCTGAGGCTGGCTTTGAACTCACCGTCTTCCTGCCTCAGCCTCCCAAGCTTCTGGGATTACAGGCGTGCGCCACCAAGCTCGGCCAAGAAGAGCTTTTGAAACCAATTGTCTGATGGATACACTCTAGATGGACTGTGATCACACATCAGGTTGGTGACTACTACTGAAGAAGAAATCCGTGGTTCAGAAAGAAGTGCCTGTGACTGATGCCATGTGTAAGCCCTGTTTATAGCTTCATACTATGTCCAAATTATTGCATTTAGAAAACGTGTGTATTTTCAGATTACTTACTTACAGTTTTGACATGTTCACTGAAGAAAAAGAAATGTCAAAACTGTAAGTAAGGCAAGAGGGCTGGGGATGTGGCTCAAGCGGTAGCGCGCTTGCCTGGCATGCGTGCGGCCCAGATTCGATCCTCAGCACCACATACAAACAAAGATGTTGTGTCCACTGAAAACTAAAAAATATTAAAAAATTCTCTTTCTTTAAAAAAAAAAAAAAACAACTGCAAGGCAAGAAGAAAACCAGCAAGAGAGGTGAGGTCTCACTCAATGGAACATTTCTGGCTCGCTGTAGGTATTCTGAATTTTGTGTTGAGTCCAATGTAGTAAACACTGTCTTTACACATAAACTATTAGTAACCCTCTTCTCTACATGGGGGAATTCAGGTCACATCTGAATTTCAACCTTGGCTTTTACATTTATTATATATGCCAGATATATAAGTATCAGGAAAGACCATACCTATCGTGTAGACCAGTGTTTCTCAAACTTTGCTGCATATCGGGGTCACCCGGGGAGCTCTGAAAAATTCATGACCTAACCCCACCCCAGACCATGGATTCCAGACATTTGTGGTTCTTAATGCTCCCCAGGATGTCCATCACCACACTCAGGGCAACGCTAACGTGCAGAATTTGAGAACCACCGTGATGGACTGTGACAACAAACCAGACCTCCCGGTGCTCAGACCCTGCATTTGGCTACGACTTGCTGACTAATAGCTGCATGGAGAAAAACCCTGGAGGAGGACAAGCCTTCCAGGACTTCCCGGCCCTCGGGCTAGCCAGTGCAGCCATACCAGTGAAATAAACCACGTCACAAGAACCATCCAACAGAGCTGTTCACCCACAGAACTGAGATCACGAATGTTTTAAGCCGCTGTTTTGCAGGAGCTCAATGTGCGGACACTTAGAAGATTCATCTTACCACCTCATGGACAAAGGTTTTCACAGCACACAATGGATCCAGGCTAATGGGCAGGGCCCGAGACCAACTCTTCTCCAGGCATTGCAAGTCACTGATGAAAGGAGCCAGTCAGTGCTAATGGGACTCCAGGCTGCACACCCTTAGTTCAAATGCTCTAAAATACAAAACTCTGTGAGCTCTGACATCAAGTGGAAAATTCCACATCATGAAACCGTTTCATGCACAAAATTGTTAGAAATAGGGCCGGGGTTGCAGCTCAGTGGCAGAGCGCTTGCTTCACACTCGTGAGGCACTGTTGGATCGTCAGCACCACATAAAAAATGAAATATGTTGTGTCCATGTAAAACTAAAAAAATATGTTTAAAAAATTGTTAGAAATATTTTAAATTACCCTTAGGCTACACATATAGGGTGTATATGAAACAATGAATTGTGTTAGATACTGAAGATACTTCATTATGTTTATGCAAATATCCCCAAATCCCAAAAATTCTGTTCCTAGGCATTTGGAATAAGGGACACCCAACCTGCGTGTCCTCTTTCTTAGATACAAACCACAGGTAGAAACCAATGTGTGTTCTACTTTTTTCCATTGAGAGACAGTTTGCACCACACACATCCTTCAGGTGTGGCGCTTCTGTGGTAACCGATCTGTAATTGAGACCCTCAGACTTCCGTTTTAATAGCGGTTCTGCTTTATTCTGTGTTTACATGCTGCCATTTGATCCTCCTGTGGTGCACGCAGACCCTCCGAGCCTCGAGCTCTTCAGCCTTCGGACCTGGGCCCTGCTGCTCCTCTGCACCTGTCTCTCTGGGCTGGGCTCTGCCCTGGTAGGTCCCCCAAGAGGGTCCAAGGTCAGGAACCAGAGGCTCCATGTGACGTGCCGCCTCTGAATACACACGTGGAGCTCCGGGATGAGGGCTGTGTGCGAGACTGTGCCCGGATTCCATTAGAGAGAGCGCTGCGGCCAATCAGCAACGTCTGCCAAGGCAACACCGTCAGATGCGTCCAGAAAGCATTCACTGGGGGGAGAGACTGAAAATAGGCCACCAGCTTAAAAGGGGACAAGGCACACATTCATGTCCATCCCTGCCCTGGGTGGCTGCTCTGCTACCGGGCTGCATGGCATCAGGTGGCCGGGGAGGCATCCTGAAGGCCACAAGGCTGCACAGGGCTCCTTAGTGCCTGGGTGGGAAAATGTAAGTCCCAAGTCAGAGCAGCCCGGGTGGGTCTGCAGGGTCTGCGTGGTGCGGGCCAGGCCAGGTCAGCTTCTCGTCCTCTGCAGTCCAGCTCATCCAGGCAAAGACAGCTGGCTGGCCTCAGAGTGTCAGATGCCACTCTCAAAACTTTAACACGACACTCATACAGTGAGTCTGAGGTTAGCATCTGGATAAATCCAGAACTTTCCAATTCAAACTAAAATGGGTTTCCGTCAATGTGCTACCAAAAAGACCAAAATTAAATAAGAGGGCAGTCTTACTTTAATCAAGTTCCAGATTGAGGGGACACGGTTTTAAAAGCACTGTGTCAGCAGAAGAGGCATGGGTATAAAAGAATGTTTCCAGAAAACACCAAAGCAACCAAACAATCCTAACTTTGTCTTCTGCTGTCCCTCGATGCTCCTCCACAGCCAGGGCCGGGATGCTACTTGGTCCAGCTGACTTTGGGGATATCATAATGCTCTGTGAGGGTGTCCAGGTGCCTGTTGAAGTCCTAGGAAGCGAAGGAGAAGGTCTGCATCAGCACACGCCCAGCCAGGGCACTAGGGACACGTGGCACTGCCCAGCCCCACCTCTCCCATGTCCTGTCTCTGCCCAGCAAGCCCCTCCTCACACCCACCCTACAGGCCTTACAACCCCTGAACACGGGGCTCTCCCTGAAGGAGCCATGGGAGGTGCCATTCCTGTTGAGCAAACCTCTCCCCCACCAGCACTCCAATGCCTCCCGCAGCCTCTGGGCCAAGCTGGGACCCTAAACGGTTCAGTCTCCCCACACCAGGCACCTGACTCACCTCCACTCTCTGCTTGTGGGTTTTGGATGCTTTTTTCAGGATCCTCTCCATTTGCTGGAAGAGAAGAGACAGGGAGGTGACTCTGAATGCCCAACACGGCCCAGGCAGGAGGAGGATGGGACCCCAGCCAGCCTGGTCTCCCTTCTAGAACCGCTAGAGACCTCAGGATGCACACCTTGTCCCTCCCCTCAATCCACTCAGCCTGGTCCAACAGAGAACCTGGCTCGGTCACCTTTGGTCTTAGCTTCCTGAGTGGGAGGAAATGAACCAGCACCAACTGAGCATGAGCAGACTCTGCTGAAAGCTGGACGCGTGCTTCCTGCACCCTTGGGCAGTGGACAGCACTGCAGCTTGCAGAAGAGCAAGTCCCACATGGGGTTACAGGAAGGAGGGGAGAGAGGAGGGTAAAGGGCCCATCCTGAGTTCCAGCTGGAGTGCTGAGGGCTACAGGATCTGGGTCACAGGCACATACAACATGTCCTCACTCAGCTGTGGAAGCTATAGGGGCGCCAGGTGACATGCCAATGCTGGACATATATACTCGGGGCCCAGGACTGAGGGTTGTGAGGACCGTGCCAGCATTCATTATAAAGAATGCTAAAATCAATGAGCAAAGTCTGCCATGGCGATGCCCATCAGATGTGTCTGGAAAAGCAGTTCTAAGAGGAAGGTCGGCATGTTTCTTGATGACAAACATCCGCCTTCCTTCTCCATCCCTCCATACTGAGGGCTCTCAGTAGTCACCGGAGGGTTGCACTAGCCTCCCTTCCTAACTCCAGCCACAAAATCTCAGCCCTGCTTTTAACTACAACTACAGGTTACAGATTGAGGACAGACCTGCACTCACCAAAACCCTACAAGGAAGACTTTAGCCCTATTTAAGTGGATGGACACTTGACTAACCCAGAGCTACGCCACTAACAAACGGCAGACAGAGTCAGGGCACCAAGGTCTTGCCTGAGCTGTGTGTATTTTTTCTCTAATTTTTTAAGTTATAGATGGACACAATGCCTTGATTTTGTTTATATATTTTTATGCGGTGCTGAGGGTCAAATTCAGTGCCACACAAGTGCTAGGCAAGCGCTCTACCACTGAGCCACAACCCCAGCCCGCCACGTGTTTTTTGTATGGACCAAATTCTATCCAAGGGTAATCAGTTAACTCTCACCAGTGTCACTGTTTAGGTTCACACAGACCATGGATAGGACATCCCAGCCTCAGCACTAATTTGTTTCTCTTTTTGATAGCACTGACGATTGAACCTGGGGCCTCATGCATGCCAGGCAAGCACTCTACCACTGAGCCACATCCTCAGCCCTTTCCTATATTTTATTTTGGACAGGGCGTCTCAAAGTTGCCCAGGCTAGCCTTGAACTTGTGATCCTTCTGCTCAGCCTCCCGATTACACGCAGCACCCCTGAACCTGGCTCATCCTCAGAACCATTGGCATTTGAGGACAAATCATTTCACAGTGGACAGGGCACCGTTCTGTGATTGTAGGAAGTGCGATGGCCTCGCTGGTCCCCACCCACTAGATGTCCCCAGCACTCCCTCGGCAGACCCGTGCTGGGGGAGAGAACCTCTAGGAGCACTAACCCACACCGTTATTCCCTCTCCGGCATGATCCGCTAAGCCTGTCTGACCCTCCATTCCCTCGCCGCCCAGATCCATTCAGCGTTTAATACCAACAGAAACGACACACAGGGCCTTGTAATACTGCAAATCCGATTCTGCCCAACAAGGGCGTCATAGAAACGGGCCGTGGGGGCTCGGAGCTGAGCACAGCCAACCACCAACAGCTGACACCCAGTGAGCGCCCAGGGCCAGACCTAGTGCCAACGTCCCCGACCCCTCAGGACCAAGTGCTGTCCTGACACCTACTGATGAGGCTCGGGCAGAAGCGCAAGGCAAGCGAGTCACAGCGTGGGAAAGCCCGGCCCACGCCCTGCCCGGGGCGAGGGGAACCGCCTCCCCGGCCCTGAGTCCCCTTCGACCCTCGCCCCGTGCAGCTTCCAGCCCCCGATCCGCCCGAGCACCCGTCCCGGGGGCCGCAGGCCCAGCGCGGCGCCTCACCCGCTTCTCCTGCATCTTCTCGAAGGCCGCCTGGGCCGGCGTCCGCTTGTCCAGGCAGCGCCGCTTCTCCTCTTCGTTCTTCTTGCTTGTTCCCATGGCTTCCAGAAGTTTCGCCTTGTCCTTGTCCTTCTTTTTCTTCTTCCTGGGAGGGGAGACGGGAGGGAGACAGGACGGATCAGAGGGCCGGCGCCCGGGGCCCTGGGAATACTCTAGCGGAACAGAGGAACGGGTGCCACGGGCCTCACCGCTTGTTCACGCCGAGCTCTGCGACGCCTTTCAGCTTCAGGGGCCCTTTCTGGACCTGTTCGTAGGCCTCCATGGCTCCCGCCGGCAGTTCGGTGGGTAGACTGCCACACTTCCTATTTGTAAATGTTATTTCCGTCCCAACGCCCGCCTCACTTCTTCTTGATTGGCTGACGTGGTAGGCGCGCGGGCGTCCTTGGCGTGCAGACTGAGCCACATTTCCGGTCGCGGGCAAGGCGGAGAGTCAGGCGCGTGCCCGAGCCTCTCAGCTGCCACACTTCCGGTTTTGACGCCTACTTCCGCTTTCTCAGGCTGTAGCCCAGGTGTTCAAAACCCAACGCTTTGTTGTTTGCTTGTCGTTTGGATGCGTTTTCGCTCCCTGCCGCGTTTGAAAGACCCTGGACCTGATTTTGTAACCTATTCAGTACTCATTCATTTCCAAGCGTTTGATAAATAAAATAATAAACGAATTTTGAGTCATCAATATGTACGTTTAAAAATGCTTTCAGAATCCTTCATTTATTCTTCAAGTGACAAAAAATGCACATATTTATCGTGCACAACGCGATGTTTGGAAATTCACATACATTTGGAATGGCTCAATCAAGTTCCACTAATGTGCAATCTCATTATTTTGGGGGGAGAACACTTAAAATCTACTGTGAGAAAATTCCAAGAACTAATTATATTGCTGTTAACAATATTCAATATGTTATATGATAGAGCTCTTGAACTTATTCCTCCTAACTGAAATTTTTAATCTTTTGACCAACTTCTCCACAACCTCTCCCTCCTCCCGTGGTAACCACCGGTTCTACTTTCTACTTCTATAAGTTTATCTTTTCTTATTCTGAGATAAATGGGTGCACAAACTGATTAAGAAACAGTTATTTGGGCTGCTCAGAGTTGCAGCTCAGGAGACACAAATTTCAGACAGGCCGAAATGTGCTCTGGGGTCGCACAAGCAAGGTTTAAAGGCAAAAACCCCAGGTGGGGAGGAAAGTTACTTCTGCCATTTGTCAAGAATTCAGATTGGTGCAGGCAGGAAGCAAGCCTTGTAAGAAAGAGACTGGCTAATTTAATTTAAAGAATGTCGGTAAAGCAGTTTTCAGAAGGTGGAAAGGAGAAGGCAAGAATGAAGAAATAATGTCTTGGGAAAGGAAGGGACCTGGGGTGTGGAGGAGACCACCTGGTGGCTGTCTGTTGGACTGGAATGTTCCACTCCATTAGAACCATGCCATAGGTGTTCTTTTGAGCTGGGATTCTTGCGGCATGATGCGTTTGAGATTCCTCTGCGGTTGGGCGGAACAATTGTCCATTCATTTTTATTGCTGAGGCTTCTCCCACTGTGCAAATATTTTCCATTTGTTTATCCACTCACCTGTTGATGGATTCCTGGGTTGTTTCCAGTGTGCAGCGATAATGAGAAGAACTGCTGGGAACATCAACGTGGGCCTTTGTGTGGACATAAGCTTGTTGCAGCTCATGGGTTCATTCTTGAAGCAGAATTGCAGCAGGGTTTGGATTTCTCCAGAAAAAGATGTTTGATCTCAGCCACTCCGGCCCTGAGGCCTTAAGCACAGAAAAGAGTCACAGAGAGTGCTAAAAAAAAAAAAAAAAAAAAAAAAAAAAAAAATCTACTGGTGCCATGACACTGGGGACCCAGCAGTTGGTTTTTGTTTCCCAGTACCATGAGTCATTTGAGTAACAGAACTGCTATCATAACCCAGACACAATTCTATTTTCGTTTCCTTCCATCCTTTCAAGCATTTTTAAAACATGCGAGTCATCTTCTGGTCCTGGATAACATGCTATCAGGTCCCAAGACTCTGCTCTTATTTTGACATTATGTTAAGCAGTGAATAGGCCGTTGAATAACTGGAGCGTGCAGAACTGGATGCAGAGAACAGCAACCTGTCCCTCTGCAGGATCCGCCGCACTAGGGAAAGGGACTGGGAAGCACATGAGTTGCTCCTGTCCCCTCTCGTCACTATTAGCTGCTGTTTGTGTCCCTGGGGGTGTTTGAGGAAGGTGGAAGAGGAATAAGTAAGAGAGTAAGACAGTTCCTGGGGTTCCTTGGTTATAGATAGCTGCCTCCTTCCCTGTGGGTGCTTTTCTACCTGCTTTCTAGCACTTTCCTTGTTTGCATCTTGAATGTCCCTCAAAGGTCTTTGTGTAAAGTCCTGGTACCTGGGGTGGCACAATTGACGGGTTGTGAAACCTTGGAGAGGTGGGGACTTGTGGGAGGTTTTAGGTCATTGAGAAAATGCCCCTGCAGGGGATTATGGGACCCCAGACTCTCTTCTTTTTCTTGTTGCTTGCTAACCATGTGGTTTGGCTCTGCCATGTGCTCCCATGACAATGTGCTGCCTTGCTGCAGGCCCAAAATAATGGGTCAGTTGACCATAAACTGTAACTCTAAAACTAAGCCCAAATCAACCTTTTCTCTTTATAAATTGACTCTCTCAGGCATTTTATCACAGTGACAGAAAACTGACTAACAAACTCCTTCTCCCCTGAAAACTTGACCCTGGAGTATGCATCTTAATTTGTAGTGGTCCCTGACAGCTTCTCCCTCAGCCTCTGGGCAGCCAGCAGGCTCCACCAGCTTTGTTCTCTTGAGGTTTCCTCACCTTGCTGGGCAGTCATGTTGAGTGGGATCCAAGATGATGTCACACCAGCTCTGTCTCACCCGACTCCCATCTGGTGCTCGGGAAATTCTCACACAGGCTGGTCCCAACATGCCTGCAGCCACCTGGCTCTGCCATCACACCCAGGTCCTGCCCTCCAGACAGCCCTTTCACCCTCTCAAGCGTGGCTCTGACTGGATTCTCCAAGAATCAGGCCTTCTCAAAGCTGTCTTTGCTCAGCCTGGTGGTGGAAGGTAGCATCCTCCCCCTTATGCCCCAAGAACAGGGAGGAACTTACAACATGGCCACTTCACCCTCCAGGTGTCCCCTGATCTCTTTACCAGAGCTTCTGTCCTAGTCTCTGACCTCCATTTGGAAGGTTGCTCTGGCCGAGGGAACAAGAGCTGCAGGTGAGCTCCGGGACTCACACCCTTTGTGAATCTGCACGGGAAGTCTCGCCTCCCGCCTTGTGCCAGGGGCTGAACATGGTAGTTTCCTGCAAAGGTCCACATGTTACAAACTTTGTCCCTGGGAGGCAGCTCTGGGAGGAGCTACGGGCCTTTGGAGGTGGGGCCTCATGGGAGATTTTTAGGTCATTGGGAACATGCCCTGGAAGGGGATCGTGGGTCCCTGGCTTCTCAGCTTCTCCCTGCTTCTGTCCCTTGCTTGAAATGTGAGCACTTTCCCTGACCTGTGCTATCACCACACTGGGCCACCTTCACCAGAGGCCCAAGCTAACAGGACCTGCTGGTCTTGGACTTGGACCTGTGTTTCCTGCATAAGTAGACTGTGTCGGGTACTTTGTTATAGTGACGTGAAGCTGACTGACACGCTGTGGGATGGGGGAGTCTCTTTCTAACATCTCACACTTGGCCTTCCTTCCATCTTTCCTTCCCATTACTTCTATTGTGCACATGAAATTCACATTGCGACCACTTTAAAGTGGTCCACTTTTAAGTAAGTTCACAGTGTCATGTCTTACTTATTTTTTTTTTATCATTACAAAGGGTATACAAACATTTACTGTGGGATATATAATTGGAAAAATGCAGAGAAGCCCAAAAAGACGGAAAAAATCATTCTCAACCAGAAATAATCTCTTTTGTTTTGTTTGCAGTGCTGGGGACCAAACCCAGGGCCTCACACATATTAGACAGGCACCTGACCACGGAGCCATGCCGTCAATCCTCTTATTTATTTATTTATTTTGGAACTGTGGACTGAACCCAGTCTCACTTGATTGCCCAGGCTGGCCTCGAACTTGCAATCCTCCTGCCTCAGCCTCCCAAGTCTCTGGAATTACAGGTGTGTGCCAGCTATATCCTGATGTTATTGTTTTGATTCCTCTATTTCTAGTCTCTCAACAAGAATAATTTAAAAAATACAAGTGGGATCTCACTCTAGTACTTTCTTGGTCAATAGACTTTTCTCCTATCAGAATATTTTGTGACTGCTTTCATGTGTTAGGTTCTTTAAAAATCAATCACTGGATTTTTAATACAGAGGGAAAGAGGGAAGAAATTAAAATTCTCCCACCGTGTTCTGCTGACCTTAAAACACCCCCCCACTCCCAGGTAAGGAAACCACGCATTGCAGAATCGAAAGGAAGGACGAAGAAAGGGAGGGAAAACAACAGCAAGGACAAAAAAGTGGGCCCCCCCTTCCCGCTGCCTCCAAAAGTGAGGAATAATTCCCTTAGATTCTTCTCCGCACAACAGTCCCCATCCGCCATGTCCCCGCGCCCCCACCTCTGGGCTGACTTGAGTGGCTTGAGCCACAGCGGGAGCCCTGCTGGTCTAAGGGCCCTGCGTTTGTGTGACCTCTGAGGCCACCAGACCCGTGCCTTTTACTTCTGAGCGTTGTCAAAATCATGCCCTGGACAAGCGGTCACCTGGCACGTGGGAGGCCCAGGGTTCCAGCCTCAGCACCTCGTAAAAATAAACAAGTAAAGACACTGTGTCCGTGCACAGCTGCAAAATCCTTAAACGTTATGCTCTGGAGGGTTTTTCCTTTTCTTTTCTTTTTTCGTGGGTGGGGGGTGGAAGGAGCAGAGGTTGGAGGAGAGGGAAGCAGCAACTATGTGTCCCCAAATCCGCACCAGGACAGAGGACAAGGAGGGCGCGGTGGCCGCCGTTCCCCGTCCCGCCTGCAGGGGGCAGCCGCCGCCCGACCCCGGCGCCGCGATGGGCGGCCTGGACCCCGCGCTGCCCCCTCCCCCAGGAGGCGCCCTCACGGGTGGCACCGTCTGTGACAGACTCCAACCCAGCAGCCCGGCCGTGGAGGCCTTGGAGCTGGCCCCTGGCCCGAAGCCCCTGTCGCCGCGTTCAGCTTCCCGCCCTAAACTGGACGGATGGGAGCTGCCGGGCGCTCCCCCCCTCGCCCACCCAGCCCCGGGCTCAGGTGCCGCCGGCCTCACCCCAGCCCCGGCCCCAGCCCCGGCCCGAACTTGAGCTCAGGGACAGGGCTTGATTTTGTAAAGACGTTTTAGTTTTGCACTTGTCCCCCCGACCCCCCCCCCCCCACCCCTGGTCTGTGACCATCTAAGACGCGTCGGGTGCTCAGGCATCGGCTCTGGTGGGATTTGAAATTTCTTTATGGCTTTTTTTGTTAATACGGATATAATGAAATTGAAATTCGCTGCAGTGAAGAAAAAATGTTGATAAAAGGATAATGTTCAAAAGACAAGGGACTGTCCGGGAGGAGGAGGAGGAGGGAGGAGGAGGAGGGAGGAGAAGGAGGAGGGAGGAGGAGGGAAGAAGAGGAGGAAGAGGGAGGGAGGGGGAGGGAGGGAGGAGGGGGAGGAGGAAGAGGAGGAGGAGGGAGGGAGAGGGAGGGGAGGGAGGGGAGGGAGGGGGAGGGGGGAGGAGGAAGAGGAGAGAGGAGGAGGAAGAGGAGGAAGGGAGGCGGAGGGGTGAAGGAGGAGGAGGGGGGAGGGGGGAGGAGGAGGGAGGGAGGAGGAGGGAGGGAGGAGGAGGGGTGAGGGAGGAGGAAGGACTCCCATAAACTACCTTTGCTCCAAAGGGTAGTTTGAGAAGCAGTGGGTTAAATCACACCAGATTGAGTTCTCTGTTGTTGGACTTGTCTAATGGGCACCGTGCACCTGCAGGGAGAAGATGCAGTGTAAAGCTGCTGACCTGAGTGGGACTTTCATTGAGAAATAAAGGCAAGGGTACTTGCTAGGTCGGCGGTTAGGTTGGCTGTGCCATGAGGCCTGGGACGCCTCGGCTGGTAGCCGTGGGCGAGTTCCTCTTTAGCTCCAGTCTTAGCGCGGTGCTCGGACTGTAGCTGTGTCCGTGTGTTATGATGCCGTCTCGTACTAATCTGGCTACTGGAATCCCCAGTAGTAAAGTAAAATACTCAAGGCTCTCCAGCACAGATGATGGCTACATTGACCTTCAGGGAATCTTCATTCTTTCCTGAGGTCATGAGATCCAATTTATTAAAGTTTAAGAAAAGCCCTCCTAAGATCCCTTATAAGGCCATTGCACTTGCCACTGTGCTGTTTTTGATTGGCGCCTTTCTCATTATCATAGGCTCCCTCCTGCTGTCAGGCTACATTAGCAAAGGGGGAGCAGACCGGGCCGTTCCTGTCCTGATTATTGGCATTCTGGTGTTCCTGCCAGGATTTTACCATCTGCGCATCGCCTACTATGCGTCTAAAGGCTACCGGGTGTTGAGAGCCACAGCCAAAGGGGCCCCAGCAAACTTCCAGCTGCCAGCAACCGGGGTTATTCCTATGATGACATTCCAGACTTTGATGACTAACACTCACTTCAGCCCTGAGACAAATCACAGTGGAACTAAACTCAGCTTTAAGATATTGAACAGAAACTATGGCTAAGGGCTGAGGAATTATGCAGTTTGCAGATGTTTGACAAAACAATGGCCAGAGTTTATGGTTCCATCCCAAAAATGTTCATTGAGCTTAATTAGCTAATTAGGAAATGCCGTTTTTCATCTGGCCGTGGCAAAACTCAACAAGTTTTTCCACATGTATCATGGAAGAATAGCAATGCTAATTGGGAAAACAGGAGATTATCCTGTAGTGGAAAGTGTTACCATTCCCACCCTCTTTATATTGAGCATTTCTTTTTTTAAAAAAAAAAAGAGAGAGAGAGAGAAATAAAGGCAAATGAATCGACTTTGGGCTTAGATTGACTAAATCTCATGTTGATGAGTTAATAAAGTTCACATCAAGGAAAATGAGTCACCAGAGGAAAAAAAGAAAACAGATGGAACGTGCTGGTTTCCTCCAGAGGTAGCATGTTGCAGAGTGTCACAACCAGGACGCTGACTGCACTGGCCGCCAGGTACGCCAGGTACGGAAAGTCCATCACAGCCAGATCCCCCGCCTGGGGCGGGTTGGCAACCAGCATCCTGTCTCTTCTTGACGTGTCCGGTTTTAAGAATGTGAATGATTCCTTTTGGGATGGGCTTTTCTTACTCAGCATAACCCCCTGAGATTCACCCAAGCCCTGTGGCTGTCTTTGTTTCTTTTTCTTTTCTTTCTCTCCCCCCCCTTTCCTTTTAAAGCACTGAGGATTGAACCCAGGAGAACTGAACGGCTGAGCCACAGCCTCGGCTCTTTTTATTTTCAGACAGGGTCTCACTAAGTTGCTGAGGAGCACAAGGTCTTTGCCAGAAGCCGAGCAGATGCCAGCTCCATGCTCCAGAGCTGAAATAAACCTCTTTTTAAAGAATATAAATGATCCAGTCTCTGGTATTCTGTTATTACAACAGAAAATGGACTAAGACACCATCATTGGAGATAGGATGTCTTAGAAGCAGCCTCTGGTCATTGTAGACATGGACACTAGCTTCCCAGAGCCTCTGGGAAGCAGGGGTTGCCTTCCTAGTCCTCAGTAGGTCAAGCTTGCTACAACCACAGGGCATTTGCACGAGCTGTGCCCACTGCCAGAAACTGTCTTCCCATGTAACCTGTTCCTTTACTTCCTTCAGGTCATTACTCAAATGCCACCCATCGGAGGAATTTTCCTCTCCCAATCCATGTGGCCCACCTTCCTCTCCCTCCCAGCCTTGTTATTTCATTTTGGAATTTAGCACTCCTGACTAGTTATGTACTTACGATGCTCCAGAATGTGAGCTCCATGACAGCTGATGGGTGGCTTTGCTCAAGGATGTATCAGCAAGACCTGGGACAGCTCTGGTACACAGAGAGAGCTCATACTAATTGATAATTAATTGTCAGTTCTGGGGGCACAGAACCAGATCACCAAGTGTCTGATGAGGCAAGGAATGTGGACTTCAATCACAAGGTGACAGGAGTAAGGAGGTCTTGTTTTGTTATTGTCTTCATTTAAAAATATTTATTTACATGCAAAAAAAAAATCACCCCTTTTGGAGTAATTCTATAAGTTTTGTCAAAAGAATACAGGCAGTATATTCTTGTCCAATTAAATTTGGCCTAATGCAGCTTCTGTATCTTGAGTCCCTACCTAGCCAACTGCAACCTAACTTAGTATGTAAACAAACCACAACCTAAAAAAAGAGTATGTGCTTGTAACAAAGAGCTGAGTCTCAACCAATCATAGCAGCCAAGCTTCCACCAATCACAAATTTCCAACCAATAAGCAATGCCCAAATAAGGCAAATGCCCAGCCCTACCCTATCAAGCTGTTTCTGCCCAAGTGGCTGGGTGGAGCTCTCTGAACCTCTTTTGGTTCTGAGGGCTGATTCGCCCACCATTCTTTGCTCAGGTAATTGTGATGAAGTTAATTTGCCTAAACTTTTAACATATCCAACACTACAATAAAGATAGAGAACAGTTCTATCACCTGCCCCCCCTTAAAATTCCTTCACTCCCCTAACCCCATGAGAACAGAAGACAGATTCTGGACATTTCATATAAATGAAATCATACAATATGTGACCATTTAGGTCTGGATCCTTTTGCTGAGCATACATATTTTTTTTACTTGGGTTATGCATGTCTTTTTATTGTTGAGTTGTAGGAGTTCTTTATGTATTAGGAATACTAGTCCCTCATCAGATTTATGATTTGAAAATATTTTCTCCCATTCTGTGGGTATTACATGTTTTTGTGTGGACAAAATTTCCAAAATATTTTATTAGATTTTTTAAAAGAGCAATTTTAATTCATAGCAAGATTGAGTAGAATGTACAGAGATGTCCCATATGTTCCCTTTTCCTACACCTACATGGACTCCCATTATCAACATCCCCTTTGCAAGAAAGTATTGTACGTCTGTTATAATTGATGAACCTACATTGATATGTCATCATCTCCCAAAGTCCATAGTTTTCATTAAGGTTCACTCTTGGTTGATCATAGGTTTTCACATTCCCTAGGTAACTACCCAGGAATGTTATTGCATAGTCATGTGTAAATATGCTGAACTCTATTAAAAAAGAAGAAGAAGAAAGGAAAAAAGAAACAACCTGCCAGCCCATTTTCTAAAGCCTCAGCAGCCACAGTGTATGAGAGTTCCAGTTGCTCCACATCCTCATCAACATTTGGTATTGTCGGTTTTTTGTTTTTATTTTGAAGGTGCCCTTGGAAGGTCTTTAAAGCTTGATCAGAGCCATAGTTTACACATGACTGTGCAGAGTTGGGTAGGAAAGAGCTGGTGAGGTTGGGGCGGGGAAGCCTGCTGGGAGGACTTGCAATGGTCCAGGGAGGACAGGGAGAGGGAAGACCCAAGAGTGTTCCCGGGGACTTGGAGAGTGGCACAGCCAAACACTGAGCAGGAGGGGCAAGTGGAAAGACAGGTGGGGCCCAGAGGGAGAAGGGGATGGAGGGCCCACCAGGGACCTGAGACCCTCAGATTCTCTGCCCAGGAGGACCCTGCTCATGTATTTATTTTGCAGTGCTGGGATGGAAACCAGGGTTGTGCACCTGCCAGGCCAGGGCTCTGCCACTGAGCTCCACCCCAGCTCCTCCGGGGTCCCACTCAGGTCAGCAGCTGTTACACTGCATCTTCTCCCTGCAGGTGCACGGTGCCCATTAGACAAGTCCAACAACAGAGAACTCAGTCTGGTGTGATTTAACCCACTGCTTCTCAAGCTTTGACCTTGGATCACTTTCTTCAAGTCATAACACAACACATCATCATCATCATCATCATCATCATCATCATCATCATCCTGGTGCACACCTCAGAACCTCATCTAGCTTGTTCACCATTATATTCCCAGTGCCTGGAAGAACTGGCTTATACCCAGCCATCAATCATCTATTTAAATCCACACTATGACCCAATGATGGAGGTACTAACATAATTTCTATTTCTATTTCTGCTCAGAGAAGTCAGGCGACTTACCCAAGGCTACACAGCAAGTGAGCAGAAGCTGGGATTTGAGCTGGGTGTGCCCACAGCCTTCCTACCCCCTTGCCTGGTTCCGGATGGTGCCCTAGACCCCTGGCCACCCCCAGTGGTGGCGGACATGGAGGGCTGCTCTGTGACCTCTTGCCCGAGGATGCGTGGGTGGTTGCCCAGAGAGCTTGGCTGTAACTTGAGTCTCACAGGCTGGGGGTGATGGGGCGGGTGGGCAGGTGACAGCCAGGGCAGGAAGATTTGCCCGGACACAGGCGTGCAGCAGTCTGGTGACCCGCGTGGCCCTGGGGAGTCTGTCCTGGAGTCTGTCCTTCCGTCTCGCCATATGGGCAACAAACAGACCATCTTCACCCACGAGCAGCTGGAAGCCTACCAGGTGGGAGACCAGTGGGCCCGGGGGCCATGGTTTGGGTTCCTGGCCTGGGGATGGCGCAGCTCCCCTTCATCTGGGCTGCAGTCAGCAACGCTCCTGGCAAAGCTCTGGATGGCATCGGCCATCGGTGTGGCTTTGGGGTGGCCCTAGGGGGCGGGGGAAGGAGGCCCCAGGGGCAGGGTCTGGTCGAGCCGACCCCTCTCTCCGCAGGACTGCACCTTCTTCACCAGGAAGGAGATCATGAGGTCAGTGCTGCAGGAAGTGCAGGGAGACTGCCATCCACTGCCGTCGGATGCCCTCGGTCCACCAGTGTCGCCGATGTGGGGGGAGGTTTGGTCATGGTCGGAGGATGGAGGACCAGGCGGGAAGCTGAGGAGTCACATCCTGTCATTTGTCACAGTCTCTCTGCTAATGAGTTTGGGTTTTGTCCCAAAGGTGGCAGGGAGCCCTGGAGGGTGTGAGCAGGGAGGGGAGGGTCCTATGTGGAGTCATCTCCCCGGGAGGCCAGTGTGTGGAGGCTGGGACTGGAGGCTGGAAGACCAGGGGCAGAATCCAGAGCCACCTTGGAGTTGGTGGTGGCAAAGTGAGGGTGTGTGGAGGTGACCCGGGGCTTACAGATGAGTGGCCCACGTCATCACTCAGTCTGTGGGGCCATTGTCCGGGGGCCCCGGCCCATGAACTTGGAGCTGTGAAACCCAAGCTGGCTGCGGTTCAGCTGCAGAGCGATCATGGCCAATGCCCCAGCTGTGTGGGCACGGGGCATCCATTATTAATGGGCACACTCCTCACCAGTGAGCCCCATTGTCTGAGTGAGGACTGCTTGCGGGGTCACCTTGGCCATCACGATCAGGTTACTGCTGGGGAAACTGAGGTTCAGACAGGGCTGGGCTGATCTCAGGCCCAGGGCAGATGTGCAGGGCCCCAAGGAGTTTGAAGGCGGCAGGGCTCTGTCCCAACCTTCTAAAGTGTCCCACGGAACAACGGAGGCTCAGAGTGGGAGGGGGACCCAGAGACCCAAACTCAGGATGTTGCCTAAGGGCACCTGCCGGGAGCTGGCCTTGGGGACTGAAGTTCCGGGTGCCTGTGTCAAGTTGCTGGCCGTCATGCAGCCCAGGGGTTCCTGGCCTCCTCAGAGAGAGTCCCTAACAGCTTGGGGACCTCAGGGTCATCAAAGGTGGTCTCTGCAAGGCTGCCACTCACACGCACCAAGGAAGGTATAGTGTCACCAGGTGAGGGTGGCTGGCGGAGCAGAGAGCTGGCTTTATGGCCTGGGCAGTGGTGGTGGCATTCAGGGCTTTGCAAAATGCCTTTTATTTATCCTTTCAAAAGATCGGAGTACTCTCTGTCGCCTCAGCCCTGCCCCATCATGGAGAGAGGGAAACTGTGAGAACCCGGGGAAGGGGTCAGTAGAGGCAGGGTCTTGCCAACAATGCAACCATGTCCAGAAATGCAGAGCTTAACCAAGGAGTCTCCGGAGGCTTGTTGTGAAATGATCAGCCATCAGCACCTCCCTTTTCCTAAATCTGTCTTCCTGGCAAACTCCTATGCATACATCTAAGCCCTACACCAAAGGCCCCTCTTCCAGTAAGTCCTTCCTTTTCTGTAGCTTGCTTTCCTCTTTCTAGTCTTCCAGCCTTGGGCTTTCTCATCATCTTGGCCTTGTCCAGAGGTTGGGGGTCGAGGTGCCTGAGGCCAGCTCTGCGTAAGGGTCAGACTCATGACTGAGGGATCCTCAGGACTGAGGGATCGTAGGGACTCCACCTCCCTTCTGGGTGGGGTGAACTGCTGCAGGTGTGAGACAGGAGGGACAGGTCACCCCTCCCTCCTGGCTCCAGTCTTTCCTGATTTTTCCTCCCCACCCCAGGCTCTTCTATCGCTACCAGGACCTGGCCCCCCAGCTCGTGCCCCTGGACTATACCAGCTGCCCAGATGTGAAGGTGCCCTACGAGCTCATTGGCAGCATGCCAGAGCTGAAGGTATGCCTGGGTCGCGCAGGAAGGGGAAATCCAGTAGCAGCATCTCCTGTTGCACACCTACCAGTGAGGCTACAAGCACCTCCATTTTACAGATAGAAAAACTGAGGCTTAGAGAGGTCAGAGAACTTGTTCATGTCACACAGCTGCAACGTAAAAGCATTGGAGAGCTGTAGAGCAGGCGACGAGCTGACACAGGGGAAGGGCCAGTGAGAGCTGGGGGAGTGGAGGTTCCGTCACCGGAGCTGCTAGGTCTTCTTGGCTGGTGTTTGACACATGGGTTCTGCTTTTGAAGGGAACCTGAGAGAGCATGGCTGGCTGTGGGTAAGGGCTGCAGCCGCCCCCTTGGTATCCACTGGGGAATCTAGTTCCAGGCCACGCCCTGGGGAATCTCAATCTTCAGATGCTCAAATCCTTCAAAATGGAGCAGTTTTTGCATAGAACCCACTGGGGTGCCCTCTGCACCTCGGAATCCTCTCTAGATGACGGGACACCCAGGCACTCAGTTGTACACTGTGCCACTTAGGAGGAAATGGCAGGAGAAAGAAAATTGGCATAGGTTTGGTTCAGACACATTTTCTGAACATTTTCAATCTGGGGACTCTGGGTACAGAAACGGCAGACAGGAGACTGTTTCACTGCAAGCAGTGACAGTCACCGCCTGAGGGGAACGGAATGAAGTGGATCGGCAGAAAAAGGTTAGTATCAGGTCTGGCTAGAAGCAGGACCTCTGATGACAAGCTCGGAAATCCCCCTCCACCCCTCCTCCTCTCAGGAAGAGGCTCAGTCCCAGGCGGCCTCTCCTCAAGATAGCGGAAGGAACCCTTGCCAGCTGCAGAAAGCAAGTCCCTCGCCCAATTTTTCAAAAAAAATATTCCAGGGCAGCCTCTGATTGGCTAGGTTGAGTCACATGCCCATGCCAGAGCCAATCACGGTTGTAGGAGGAATAGAAATCTCTGGCCTCTGATTGGCTAGGTTGAGTCACATGCTCATGCCGGAGCCAATCAAGGCTGGAGGAGGAACAGAAATCTCTGATTGGCCTTCCCCGGGCCACGTGGCTTCCCCTGGCGCGGGAAGGGAGTCCACAGCACAGGGGCGGAGTGGACTTGCCTGAGGTGCTGTCCAGGGACACAGGAAGGGAGCAGAGGGCACAGGAGGCAGGTGCAGAGGGTTGCACCACGTGGACCCTCCGAGGTCCCGCTCAGGAGGTGGCCTCCATGTCCTTCCTGTGCCAGGACAACCCCTTCCGCCAGAGGATCGCCCAGGTCTTCTCCGAGGCCGGGGATGGCCACATGACCTTGGACGACTTCCTGGACATGTTCTCCGTGATGAGCGAGATGGCTCCGCGCGACCTCAAGGCCTACTACGCTTTTAAAATCTACGGTGCGTGCGCGACCTCGGGTGGGGACAGACAACCCGATGGGACCCCGTCACCGCGGTGCCCCCAGGTCTTCAAGGCCTCCTCCCGGCCCTGCCCGGCACCCGCCCAGAACCCCCAGCCCTTCCCCTTGCGCACTCTGAGCTGTCCCAGGCCCTTGCCCCAGCCGTGACCTCCGCCTGCAACACCCTCCCCTGGCCCTTTCTTACCCTCCGGGTCTAGGTGGGTGAAAAGCAGGTCCTGCCCCTGGCTCCCAGTTCCACAATCTTTTTGTGTCACCCTACACCAGGCAACGCTGGCTCTCATTCATTCGTCTGTTTGCTTCTTGTTTGCTCTCCAGGGATACCCAGGGGTGGTGACAATGTCTGTTTAGGGCACCATCTGTCTCCTGTGCCTGGCACACACTAGCTGTTCAGTACATATTTGTTGAGATGAATCACTGAATGAAAGTAAAGCAGGTATCTCAGAGCCCGACACCTAGTTGGCACTCAGTAAATGCTCCTGAGTGAATGAATGAAAAACAGTTATCCTAGTGCCCAACACGTAGTAGGTGTTCACTAAATACTGGTTGAGTGAATAAAATAAAAGTTATCACGGTGCCTGACACACAGTGGGCCCTCAATATGTACTTTTGGGATGAATCAGTGAAAACTAACTATTTTTCATTGATTCAGATGTGCCTGGCACATAGTAGGCACTCAATTCTTGTTCAGTGAGTAAATAAAGGAGAATGTTATCATGGAGTCTGGCACACAGTGCACACGGTATTTGTTGAATGAATGAATGAACTCCCAGCAGCCCCAGCCCAACTCCAAAGCACGACCCAGATCCCAGCCTGAGGGTCCGGGTGGTTTCCCGGTGCCTGGGTTTCCTTCCTGTAACACCGGGGACAGATGTGCTGACAGGTAGCCCAGCTTCCTGTCCCCTGGGTCCCATCCCACACTCCCCACCGTCTGCACCACAGACTTTAACAACGATGACTACATCTGTGCGTGGGACCTGGAGCAGACGGTGACCAAGCTGACGCGGGGGGAGCTGAGCGCGGAGGAGGTGAACATGGTGTGCGAGAAGGTGCTGGATGAAGCTGACGGGGACCACGACGGGCGGCTGTCCCTGGAAGACTTCCAGAACATGATTCTGCGGGCTCCTGATTTCCTCAGGTGATGTCCCTGGCACCCCACTCTGCCCACTTCCATGCGCACAAGGGGCCCTTACGGAGACCGTTCACATACTCCGTTTTTCCAGATTCCTCTGTGGATTCATTTGTGACCTTGGGAAACTTTCTCAATTTCCCTGGTCTCAGTCCTTGCATCTGTACAATGGGGACCATTAGGAACCCCACGGGCACCTCTGGTGGGTGGATGTGGCTCTTTGGTCAAGTGCCACACAGCTGGACTTGGGTCTGCATTATCTGAATAGTTTTGCAGTGAACACACTGTGCAACTGGACTTGGCAGCCTGCAAGGAGACTCAGAGCCCCAGCCACGGGGCTGACACGAAGGCTGAGTGAGTCCCTACAGGGCTGACCAACGTCCACCCTGTTTGTGTACTTTCTGTGAGCTAAGGTTGTGTTTTTTTTGTGTGTGTGTTTTTCTTTTTTTTAACATTTTCCAGTGATGACATTCCGTGACAGGGAAAATGGTAGGAAATTCAGAATTCTGTGGCCACAAAGAAGGTTTTCTTGGCACACAGCCATGCCCGTGCATGGACATATGCCCATGAGTGCTTTTGTGCAGTTGATTTGCTGCACAAATATCAATTATTTGTTCTTTGCAGAATAAGGCTGTGGGCCCTGTGTTAACATCTAGGGAAAATTTAGGGTGGTGTCTGGCACACAGTAGGTGATCAGTAAGACCTGCTGTCCTGCTGTTCTTGCCATTATCATCCATGATGTCCTTCAGTGCTCAAAAAGGCCTCCTCTACCTGACCCAGCAGGATGGGTCTCCTGACAAACAGAGATCAAAAAATGAAAACTGGGAGAACTCACTGGCTGGGCTCTGGGCTCCCGCACCCTCAGCCGGGTCACCCTCACTCTAGTCCCACTGAAGAACAGCCTTTAACCCCATTTTACAGAGGGCTACACTGAGTCCCTGGCAAGTCTGGGGTGGAGCTGGGATGTAAACCCTGGTCCAACAGCAGAGCATGGTGGTGCAGCCGATGAACCCGGCAATTCTGGAGGCCGAGGCAGAAGGATCACAAGTTGGAGGCCAGCCTCAGCAACTTAGCGCGACCCTGTCTCAAAATAAAAATAAAAAAGACCAGATAAAAAAATAAATAGATAAAAAGGATCAAGGGCTGGGGTTGTGGCTCAGTGGCAGAGCACTTGCCTAGCACGTGTGAGGCACTGGGTTTAATCCTCAGCACCACAGAAAACAAATAAAATAAAGGCACTGTGTCCACCTACAACTACGTAAAAAAGGACCCAGGGTGCAGCTCAGGGGTAAGGTGCCCCTGGGTGGCTCGATCCCCAGGACAAGAAAAAAATTGCTTGAGAGGGTCCTTCTCCCGGTGTTCCCTGCCTGCCTCAGGCACTCGGGGATGGGGCGGCCTTGTCCCTGACTCCTTTTCTCTCTGCACACAGCACCTTCCATATCCGCATCTGAGAGCACCGCCCAGAGGATCGGCCAAGGAGGGCAGGGGAGCCCCCACCCCACTGTGGACTCTGGCCTCCCCGGTCACTGGAAATAAACATGAGGCACTGAGTCACCCTTGCTGGGGGACACACTTTCCATCCTCAACCTGGCAGGGGGCAGGGACAGGCTTGGAATCTTGTCTCTACCCTTTGCTGGGTGATCTTGGGTGTGGCTCGCCCTCTCTGGGCCACACATCTCCTGTTTGTTCAAGGAATGAGCTGGCTTCTAGATCTCTCCACCGTGAAGGGCGGGAGGGCGTGTTGTGGGTCTCCACAGGCAAAACCGAGGCAGGGAGAGGAGGCGCACCCCGTCCCACCCGTGGTCCTTGAGCAGAATCTCACCACAGGCTGCTCAGTCATCTGTCCTTGTACCCCAAGTCCATCGAAGGGACTGAGACTCTGATGACTCATCAGCACTGCCTTGGGGATGCCTCTGAGGGGGAGGGATTAGGAGTGGCATTCACTGAGGTGGGCAAGGTACTTCACAGTTTGCATGTGGAGGAAGACCAAGGCACACTGTGAGTCATTTGCAGTGTCTGGCTCGTGCCCAGAAGCACCTCACTCCACACCTCCTTATCTTGAGAACTCAGGGAGCATCACGCCACCCCACTGGGGTTGCCCCTGGACCTTCTTCCGTGGCCCCAGTCTATCCAAGGGGCTTGCAGCTAACGCCAGGTCCAGGACCATCCCAGATACCTCCACTGTGCCTCCTTTCTAGACAGCTTACCCTGACCTTGACCATGGGGCTACATCCGCAGTGCTTTTAAAATTCTATTTTGAGACAGGGACTCACTAAGTTGCTGAGGGCCTTGCTGAGTTGCTGAGGCTGGCCTTGAACTTGTGATCCTCCTGCCTCAGTCTTCCAAGTAACTAGGATTATGGACGTGAGCCACTGTGCTCACCAGCTCATTCCTTATTGAAAAGAAAGGGGCTCATATTGCATGTCGTGATGCTGCTGCACATGGAGTCCTACTGTGCACCAAGCTCAGGAGGGAGGAGGGTGTGAGTAGCCCTGCTTGCCACCACCACTTGCGTGAGAACATACTTGGAACTGAGTCTGCAAATCCCAGCTCTGTGGTGGCGGAGGTTCCTGCCCTGTGGTTTCAGACGGTGCAAAATGGCTCAGCTTTCAATCCTGATGCTCATACCCTGCTACCTCTTCTCTCTGAACCTCAGTGTCTTCTTCAGAATGTGGAGAGTGGCCCTACGGCATAGGCTTGCTGAGGAACATGTCCAGTGGTCTCCTGGTATCCTCAGAGATTGGTTCCAGGACCTCCCCTGCATACCCAAACCCACAGATGCTCAAGTCACTTATAGCAAATGACACCGTGTTTGCATATAACCTGTGCATGGACACACAGGGCTTTCAACATCTCTAGATGATTTCTAATATATAATACGGTGCAGATGCTGCGGACATAGCTATTAAAACTATATTTTTTAGGGAATAATGGCAAGAAAAGAAGTCCATACATGTCGGGATAGGTAAAATTTTTTCTTTAATATTTTTTATCTGTGGTTGGTCGAACTGGAGGTATGGACCTCAGATGAGGGTCTGGCACTGGGCCTAGCACACAGTAGGCATCTCAAGCCACCCCATGACTGACTATTATTATCACTGTTGCTGCTGGTCCTACTGGGACTGAACCCGGGGACGCTACCTCTGAGCTGCACCCCCAGACCTTTTTATATTTTTGAGCCAGGGCCTTGCTGGGTTGTTGAGGCTGGTTTTGAATTCACGATCCTCCTGCCTCAGCCTCCGGGCTGCTGGGATTCCAGGCCTGCACCCTGGCGCGGCTGCACCTGCGAATACTATTACTCAGCAGGCTGTCCTGCTGGCAGCTGCAGGACTGGTTCCCCCAAGCTCCAGCGCGGGACGGTGTCAAAGGGAGGTCCCGGAGCCGCGGCCCCTGGCCATGGTCCTGGAGCTGGAGAGCGCCCCTAGCAGTACCCGGGGGCGAAGGGCGGCGGCGGCAGGTACTCCTCGGGCAGCAGGTCCTCCGCGGGCTCGGCCACGTCGTCGGGCCCCGGCGTGGCCTCCCGGGAAGACAGGGCCCTCGCCAACAATGGGTGCCAGCCCCTAGCCGCCGGGGTGGCCCCGCTCCAGCTCACGGGCCTGGCGGCCTTCCTGGCGGAGGCGTCCCTGGGTCTTGGGGCCTGGGGCTGCGAGGGGTCAGAGGCTGTGGCCACACACGGGTCCCCGGAGACACTGTCCTTCCAGGCCGCCTCGCCTGGGTGCTTCCTGCTGTCCGCCCGGGGCCTGGGGCCGGGGGTCCCCCGAGCCGGCCTGGCCTCCTGGAGCGACGACCTCAGGGCCGCCAGGGCGGAGCGGAACTGCGGCTGCGCGATGCGGCCCGACGCGGGCAGCGCCTTGAGGCTGCTCCAGAGCCTCTGCCCGGCCTCCCTGAAGGGCGTCCTCGGGGGGCAGGAGGGAGCGGCTTCCCCGGGGGGCGCCCTGCCCGGCTCTGCAGAGGGCTTCCTCGCCGTCCCGGGGTGGGGCAGGGCTGGCCTCAAGGGGACCTGCAAAGGAGAGACGGCGACACCCGGGCCAGGTCACCCACCAGAGCTCTGAACCGGGGCCTGCCCCCGCCCCAGGAGGCTCGGAAACAGCCGTGTGAAGCCCCGGCCCCTGCCCTCCCTCCCTCCCTGTCTCAGGACGTGGCTCCCCGTGTCCCCAGGAGCTGGGCCAGCTGAGCCGCCGTCCCCCAGCCCCACGCGCGGGTGTAGAGCAGTGACCGTGAGCGCAGGGCCATGGGGCCATCGTGGCCACCGGGTGTCTACAGTGCCCGACGATGCCACTTCTTCCTCTGCTGGTGGCGCTCGCTCCCAGGGCCTCCAGCGGGGCAGGCGCCACCACCCACTGTGCCCCAGAGGAGCTTTGCTTTTGGTGACAGGCAGCGCAGCGGGTGTGGCCCACGGTACCGGCACAGGAGCCGCCCACCCGGCAGCGGGTCGCGGAGCCACAGGGAGCTTTCATCTCCGTGGTGATCTCAGGGGACCATCCCACCTGCGCCCAGTGTCAGCCTACATGTCACAGGGCCACACTGAGGTCCGCCAAGCTACGGCTCCACAAATCCTTGTTTAGGGACAGGGGATCCAGGGGCCACCTACTTATGAAATGCGACTTTTACTGGTCGTTTCTTAAACAATTTAAAACCTTTTTTAAAAGCCACGCTTAACTCCCGGGCGGACAGAAACAGGCAGGGGATCGGATGTGGCCCAGGGACATTTGCAAAGCCCTGGTCCACCCAGCAGATCCGGATGCCATCTGTGCCAGCGCTGCCCACGGCCCCAAGTGCTTCCAGCCCCAGCCCTGCTCCCACGTGGAACCGCCGGGGGCTTCTCACCTGGGAGTCTCCAAGGGAAACGGAGCCCGAGGGTCTCCTAACGGCAGGCGGAGGACCAAAGCCCAGCTCCCTTCCCGGTGGGACAGCTGAGGCCCATCCCGGGCACTCTGGGCCCCACCAGCCACTAGAGTAACCTGTTCCGCCAGGTGGCCGCCATTCCCATGCCTCTGCCCTGCCTGCTCCTAATAAAAAGGACCAAGGGACCCGTCCCACAACTGTGTCCCTCTCCCCTCCCCCTCTGCTCCAGGCCAGCAGCAAGCTTCCTTCTAAAACGTCACCACTATTCACACTGTTCCTGCCCCAGGGCGCCCGGGCTGGGGCCTCACAGAGCCTCCACCCTGCTTCCCCACAGCTCCCTCCGCAGCCAGCAGTGGCAGGGAGCCCGGACCCACCAATGTCATCATGCTGGCGCTCTGCCTGGGCTTCCGCACACATCTGGAACAGAATCCCTGCTCATCACCCGGTGCTCCCCTTCTGACAGCTCCCCTCTCACTACCTGTACGCCCATCCACAAACTGCACTTTTTATTGTTTTTGACACACTGAGCTCCAGGACCTTTGCATGTGCTGTCCCCTCTGCCTGGGTGCCAGTCCTGATCGCTGTGTGAGGCTGGCTCCTCCTTGACCTCCCCAACCCAGCTCTATGCAGCCTCTTCCAGGAAGCCTTCCCTGACTCCCTCGGCCTGCACCCCTGCTGAAGTCCAGCACACTGGCTGTCAGAACAGGCCTGGAGGGAGGTTAGGCCTCCACCTAGGGGCACCTGAAGGTCCACGCTGCCCCAAGAAGCTGGGACACACTCGTTCATATATTCATTCATTTATCTCCTCTTCAGATTCATCAGTTGAGCTCCTTCAATATGCCAGGACTTCTTTGGGGGGTGGGGTGAGAAAAGCAGCGGAGAACATGCTAGGAGGACTCCCCAGCCTCCCGGAGAAGCCCACAGGAAACATAAACCCAGAAATAAACAAGTGCTTTTTAAGCCACAAGGAGTTCTTTGCAAGGAATGAAGAGAGTAATGGGCGGGTCCGCTGGAGGTCCAAAGACGGGATGGAGACACTTGAAGGAGAATTAAAAGAAGCCAGATATGCTTGAATCAAAGTGTGGAATATGATATGTCAAGAAATTTGTAATGTTTTGAACAACCAACAATAAAAAATTAAAAAAAAAACAAATAAATTAATTAATAAAAAATAAATAAAACTAAAAAAAAAAAAGAAGCCAGATATGGAAATCTGGGGGAGGAGAACAGAGCAGGTGCCAAGGCCCTGAGGTGGGGGCCAGTACGGGAAAGGCCCAGAGTGGGACGGTCATATGGAAATGCCCAGAGGAAGAACGAGCATGTGCAAAGATCCTGAGGGGAGCTGGTGCATCCAAACAACAAAAGGAATGGCCAAGGGGCTGGAGCAGAGCTGAGGTTGCGTTTGGATTGTAATCTCAGAGCCTTCCCTTGGACAGCTTTTAGGCACCTAGTTATAGGATCAAATCCTCTTTTTAGAGACTCTCTGGCAGCCATTGGTCATTCTCTACTCCTGCCTCTCCCACAGATCAAACGTGTCCTTTTCCCATCACATACCTTCTCAGGTGCAGCCACTGAGCAGGAGGAAGGTCTTTGATGTTCCCCGAGGCCAGGGACAGGCCTGGTGGCCTCCTCTGCCAGTGCACTGGAGTAAAGGAAGAGATCCTCATAATCCACGTTTGCCGGATCCTTCTGCAGGGCCAAGGGACCTATGTTTAGTTTCTTGGAAGCGGAAAGACTGAGGTCCTGGACACACCCTGGAAAGCGGGTCCCAGACTGTCCTTCTCTAGTAGTTTTAGGATGTAGGCCACGCCCAGGTCCTACTAAGGAAACATGCCCCACCCACAGCTGCTACTCAGGCCCTGGGCCACGCCCACCGAGCCTTATTGGGAGATGCATCCTGCCCTCCCCAGTCTCAGGCCCTGGGCCACGCCCACGAGCCTTATAAGGAGCTGCATCCGGCCCTCCCCACGCTCGGGGCTTGAAGGCAATGTCATCCCGACAGATCAGCCACGTGCACCCCCCCCACACAGGCGCTCCGGTGACCTCAGCGTGAAACCATGCGCGCGAGGATAGGGACAGCGAGGGCAGCGGCGACAGGGGCTGCCCACTGCGGGAGTGGCAGCAGCAGAAGCCGGAGAGGGGACTGACCCCGAGGTCCTGACGCCGGAGGGCGCCATGGCCCTCGGGATCCCACCCTCACCTGCCCGCAGGGCTGGGTCAGCAGCTCCTCGTGGGGCCAAATCGGCTTCTGCTGGTGGAAGGTGACCAGGGCGTCCAGCGAGGCGTGCGCCGCCTTCTCCCCAGGGATCACGAAGCTCCCGTCGTCCAAGAGCTTCACCATGAAGTGGCGGCAGCAGTTCGGGGCCCTGCAGAGACACTGCGGGGTGACGGCCCGTCCTTCCACTCACCCCCCTGAGCCGGCAGCCCCCCAGCCACCGCCCACCTTCCACTCCAAGCCCTTCCTAACCGGCCGTGCCTCAGTGTCCCCGTTTATGACAGGAGGTGACCAAGGCTGGCCTCAGGAATTCTCGCGAGAGTGAAACAAGCGTTTCAGACCAAAGCTGAACGCAGTGCCCGGCTGGGGATAGAGAATGGCTAGATCTCGGAACAATGGAAATTTCAGGCTCCATCCAGTCCAAGGCTGTGTGCCTCGCACACAATAGGTGGTCAATAAATGCTCAGTTAATCAAATGAATTAGTATTCCTTAATTACAGACGATGATTTTGCAGGAGGCTCAGAGAGGCTGAGTAACATGTCCAAAAGTCCTACAGCTTGTAATGGCAGAGCCCTGCCCAAGTACCTAACTCAGGCCTGAGTTTTTCCCATTGTAACTCTTTCATGGGACACTTCGATTTTTAACCTTTGACCTAGAATCCTTTGGATTTGCCTGTTGAAAAGTGGTTTCACGCTTCTGAATCCTCTGAGATGCCAATCAGGACTGAAGTCTTACAGAGTTGGTCTGCCCTAGGTTTCCTTAAGGAGGAGTCAGAGAATCACTAATTAGATGGTGAAGGTGGAGGGATGATGGTAGCCACTCTCAGAATCCCCAGAAGCTCCTGGCCTCAAGTCACCACCATGCCTTGGATTCAGCTATGTCTGCTGGATACAGCTAGACCTGCAGCCATGAACTCCAGCCAAATTGGCTGGATCTGCATATTGTCTGCTCCCTAGGAAGCTGCGGTGTACAGCGCCCCTTGCCCTCTCAAAAAAGCCCAGGGCCCGCCTACCCCCGCCCCACCCTGCCCTCAGCCCAAGCCTTACTTGTAGGAAAGAGTGTAGCCCACGTGGCTGTGACTGACCCTGATGAGAAAGGACCCCAGTGGTTCTGACGCCAGCAGGTCCTCAGCAGCCCTGGAAATGTACACACAGGAGGGACATGGCCATGGCACAACTGCCCAGCACACTGGGGCCACACAGACGTGGTGGCCAGCTCTTCTGGTTTTCAAACTAAACCCAACTTTTCTCCCAGTTGTTTTAAATCTTGGGATAGTCAGGGACAGAGGCGAAGAGGCCGTCAACCTCTGGTGACCATGACCCCAGGGCTGATCTCCTCCCATCAAAGCACCTTTGGGTGAACTGAGAGCCCCGGGTAATGGAGCAGGAGCTGTGGCAGGTGCACTTCAAGGCAAAACTCAGCTCTGCCGCTCACTGGCTGTGTGACCTCAGGCAGGTGTCTCTCCCTTTCTGACCCTCAGCTAAGGGGAAAGTAAGCCTCATTCCCAGGCTGGTGTGAAGGACCTGCTCCCTCCCAAGTGCTCCCCACATGTTCACTATGGCTACTACTTTCTCCCTTCTCCCCTCCTCTTGGCTTTCTGAATGTGCGCAGGTTTTAGGCAACTGCTGTGCCATTTGATAGAGGGACTTGGGCATCTAGGGATCTGGGTGTCCCAGGGAGGCCCTGGAACCAACCCCCGTGGACACAGAGGGACAGCTGCACATTGGTTGGATCCTGAAGGCTGAGGGCCACTGGTCGGGGACCATGTTAAGAAGGATTCTGAGGCTGCATCCTGCTATCACTGGTTGGTGCCACCCACCTGGGTAAGGTGGCAGGTGCTGCCAGGTGCCTGGGAGAGCTGGCCTGGTGGCAGAGAAAAGGTGAGACCCAGAGAGGGAAAGTGACCTGCCAAGGTCACACAACAGGCCCACGGAGGAAGCAGGACTCCAGCCTGAGGCCCCAGAGCCCCTTCACCCTGTGTCACGCTGAGCTGAGCGGAGGGACGCAGCCAGGATTCTGCAGGGACAACTGCTGGGGGAGGGAGGGTAGAAAGAGGCAGGGGGAGGGCAGGGTGTGTCCTCACTCTCGTGAGATGGCACCGTGGAACCACTCGGGGACACTGCCTTGGGCCAGCTGGCTCATCTGTGTGTGCACAAACCAGTCCAGTCGCGGGGGCAGCGGCGGGGGCAGCCTCTCGGCCTCGGCCATGGCTCCCGGGGTCAGGCGGCCACCTGGGGGTGAGAGGGGGAGGGTCAGGCTGGTCCCTCCCCATCTCTGCTCCGAGCTGGGGAAGCCTCCGCTGGCCTCTGCTGGCCGGGGTCAGCCGGCTCCAGCCCTGGGCTGGCCAAGACCCACCGGGTGCCATTCATTCATTGACTGCTGCCAAGTCTCCAAGGACCTTTCCTTTGACTTCAGTCTTATCAGGTCACTGCTGGGGGACCTGGGAGTCCCCCTTGTGAATAACTGCCTCCGGTGCAGGGGCGCCGCTCAGGGGCAGCGTGGTCGCCCAGCGGGTGCGGCTCCCTCCGCAGCACCGGAAAACGGAACAAACCAAACACATGCGCGCACAGAGCAGGTGGGTTTTCTTGGTTTCGTTTTTTGCTTTTGCGGGGCTGGGGATGGAACCTGGGTCCCTTCCCCTGAGCCCTCCCCCAGCCCTCTTTATTTTTTATTTTGAGACAGAGCCTGGCTAAGTTGCTGAGGCTGGCCTCAAACGTGCGATCCTCCTGCCTCAGCCTCCTGAGTCACTGGGATCACAGCTGTGCACCACCGCGCGCGCGTGGCATGTAAACATCAAGTCCGTGTCAACGTCCCCAGAGGGCTGAGGAGGTGACGGAATGATGAGTGATGAAGGAGATGGCGGCCAATAGCTCGTTGCCATGGTTTCACTGAACACTAAGGGGCCACGTGGCCTGCAGTGGCTCCTGCCACCAGTGTGGCTGAAGGTGGCGGCCACATCAGCATCAGCGCCCCTGCCGCGTGCCAGCGGCAACATCCATCCACACATTCCCACAACTTCAAGTTCAACTACTCTGGGTTGGAGAGTCCCTGACGGGAGCTGACGGGGACAGAGCACTGATTTGCCAGCTGGTGTGAGACAGCCCCGGTGCCCCCGGGTTTCTGTCCCCAACCTGGAGCTCCGCCCATCTGGTTCTCAGGGTCAGGAAGGCTTGCAGCTGGGCTGTTCCCAAGGGAGGGCCCTGGACCCCAGCAGCCACTATTGACTTTCTCAGGTGACAGGCACAGCCCTGGGGTGTGGCCCAGGGAACTCCGGAGCAGGCGGAGGGTAAATAACTGCGTCAGGCAGTCAGCGGGAAGCCGCGCCCTCTCCACCGTCTGCCGCCCTGCCACCTCGGGCAGTTGGAAGGTTCTGGTCTGGCTCTGTCTCTGGGGGCTCCCAAGGACAGGGCCAGGGGACAAGCAGTAAGGAGCCTGGAATTCCCCAACAAGATCCTACAGAACAAGAAGCAAAGCCAAGGGTGAGCCACGGGGTGGAGTCCAACTAAAGCTTCTTGGCAGCCAAGGAAACAATCAAGAATGTGAAGGCAGCCCACAGAGAGGGAGGGTCCTCACTGCCCCTCAGGTAGAGCTGGACTCCACAACTCCACACACAGGAACAGCCGGAATGGGCCAAGGACCGAGCAGACGCTTCACGGGACAAGAAAGACAAACGGTCCACAGTATGTGAAGAAATGTTCACCGTCTCTGGGAATCAGAGAAATGCAAAACAGACTCACTGAGATTCCACCTCACTCCAGTCCCAACAGCAACGATCAAGAGTACAAGCAACAGTACATGCTGGCGAGGATGTGGGGAAAGGCACACTCAGACACTGCTGGTGGGGCTGCAAATTGGTGCAGCCACTCTGGAAAGCACATGGAGATTTCTCAGAAAACCTGGAATGGAACCACCATTTGATCCAGCTATCCCACCCCTCAGTCTATACCCAAAGGATTTAAAAACAGTATACTACAGGGACACAGCCACATCAATGTTTATAGCAGCTCGATTCACAATAGCTAACTGTGCTCTATATACACAGTGGACTATTACTCAGCCAGAAAGAAGAATGAAATTATGGCATTTGTCACTAAATGGATGGAACTGGACACTATCATGCTAAGTGAAACAAGCCAATCCCCAAAACCAAAGGCCAGATGTTCTGATATGTGGACACTAACACCCAATAAGTGGGGGTGGGGGAGAAGAATAGAAGTTCACTGGATTAGGGGAAGGGGATGAAGGGAGGGGAGGGGGATGGGAATTGGAGAAAGAGTCGAATGAGTGGGATGTGACTTTGCTGTGTTCACATGGGATCCAGGGCCAGATCGGCTCCGCAGCATGCGCAGCCTCGGGTGGGAGGTCAGACTCCGAGTAAGTATGACGAGTTGGAGACACTGCACTGTCACGAGAATCAAAAGGGACAAATTAAAAGAATAAATAAACAAATAAAAAGAGAACAGGGAGTCTGGAGTTGGAGGCCGATGATCTGAGCCGGTTTCCAGTTTAGCTCACCCTTCGGCCGCTGTGTGACAGGACACCTGACCTCCCTGTGCCTGTATTTTCGGGGACATCTGGGCATAAAATCCACCTGCTCAGGCGTCGCTGAGGCCAAGGGCGTGTGCTGCGAGATGACGTGATTCCGGGGTGACAGGCCTGTGGGTCCCACGGATCAGCACAGCTGAGTAACTCCTGGGCCTGGGGCCCTCCCTGGGCCTTTTCTGTTCACTTTGTTTAGATCCCCGAGTCCCTGTGCTGGCGTCACCGCGGCCTGCGCAGGTGACGAGCTGCTAAGTCACACCTCCTCTGGACCCAGCCCCCTGGTTAAGGAACACGCGACTCGGTCTGCACGAAGCAGCCGGCCCAGCCCGGTACCTTTTTTTCCTCTTGGAGGCCAGGGCGGCCTCCCTGCCTCCTGCGGGCCTCCTCCCTGGGCTCCTCCTCCCCTCTCCCTCGCCGCCCTCCCCCAGCAGCTGGGGCTCTTTCTGTCTCCGCCTCCACCGACGGGGCTTCCTGACCATCAGGCCCACGGCTGCCGTTCCGTCTGTCCCCTCTGTCCCCGCATCGCCCGGCCGCGGCAGGGCACCGGGACATGTGCTCATGGGGAGCGGGGGCTGCTGAGGCCCCAGCGCACCCAGCCGCACCCACCGGCCTCCCTTCCTGTGCACCCCCCGACCGGGGACTTGAACCCAGGGCCGAGCAGGCCAGGCAGGTGCTGCCCCTGAGCTGCCCCCGTCCTCCCGATTTCCACTGTGAGAGACGGTGTCACTGCGCTGCCCAGGCTGGCTTGGGGACTGTGTCCAGTGTCTTGGAGGGCGGGAGCCCAGCTTCCTGCACTCCTTTGCTGGAGCCCCAGCCCCTGCCAGGACAGCGCCTCCCAGCTCCAGGGCCACTCCTGGTGCCCCTTCCTCCAGGAAGCCCTCCTCCCAGCTCTGCAGAAAATCCCTCTGCCTCCGCGGACCTGGCCCCCCTGTCCCAGCTGCTGGCCCAGCCCCCCCCCCCCATTCTCTGCCTGCAGGGGCCCCTGCGGGGGCTGAGGGTGAGGACAGGTACCTGGAGACCCCTGGGTGCCGGCCCAGCCTGGTTTCGCTCCGGGCGGTGCGTGGGCAGGGCGCACCCGCCCTCGGTTCCTGCTTCCTCCAGCGGTGAGCCCCGGGGCGGGGCGCCACCCAGCCAACCGCGGCCCAGGTGGAGGGACGGCGACTCCCACCCCGGGCCTGGACAGGCCTTCACTGAGTACCTACTGTGTGCCAGCCCCTGGGGGCCACAGGGAGGACCCAGGACAGGGCAGACCCCACCCTCTGGTGACTGTATTCCCCCAAGCAATGAAGACGGCCCAAGTCTCTAAGGTCCTCACTGCCAGGTGGAAGCCAGTCAGGAAGGGCTGGTGGCAGTCCCAGAGGAGCCCAGGGGACCTGGAGCAAGGGGCACAGGACGGCAAGAGGAAGCCAACCCGACTGGGGGGGGGGTGAGCAGAAAGGGTGCAGGAGGTGGCCCTGCAGCATGTGCAAGGCCCACAGCTGGACCCAGCCTGGACTGGGCTGAGGTCTCACCCCTGGCACAGGGTCCCCTCAGACTGTCTCTGTGGAAATGCTCTTGACCTTGTGTCTCGGGATGGTGTTGGTGTCAAGGCCCAGGAGTCCAGGGCTGGATTCCCCCCCATCTGCTCACTCTTGGGTGTTCAGCTGTTTCTTCTGTTTTTAGCTAGAGCACTTGAGGGCTCCACATGCACTGAGGGCCAGGGCGCAGGCCTGAGGGACAGCTGGGACCCGCTGTGTGCGGCTGCCCGCCCTCGGCCCCCTGAGCGCACAGGCAAAACCACTTCCTCCTCGTGGGGCAGAAACGGCCTGTCCTCGTCCTCGTGGCTGGCCTATCAGCCTGGCCCAGCAGGCCTCCCAGACTCCACTGTGGGGTCCAGCTGGCGCCTCCCCCCCAGCTCTCCGTCACGGAAGTAGGTTGGGGGAGGGTCTGGAGTCTGTGGGTCAACGACTCAAGCAAGAGACACAGGGACCCCAGCTTTTCACTCACTGCTGTGTGGCCTTGCATGAGTCACTCAGCCTCTCTGGGCTTCGGTTTCTGCAGCTGTGAACTGAGCAGGGGACATGGGCTCAGTTAGCAACGGCATCAGTTCTTTGTGTGGTGACTTGGTCCAGTGTCTGGACTTGGCTGGGGTTGACGCAGGCTCGGGCTCCAGACCTCCGGGGCTGGGCCACCTTGGGCAACTCGCTCTACTTCTCTGATCCTCCACGCCCTCCCTAGCTCATGGGCTGGCTCCTTGAAGGTGTGGGGCAAACTGTTGGGAAGAGGACAGGAGGGGCCTGCGGGACTTTGTCACTTGGAAAGCCTGGTCCCCGAGGGTCTCTTTTGCATGGGGAGGGTCTCTGGGTTTCTTGGCTCAGACCCTGGGCCCCACTCACTCCCCTGACCACGTAGGGACGTGGGCCTCCACACACTGGCGTCCTCAGGATGTCACCACAGAGCCCCCCCCCTCCATGTCTGCAGTCCACCCATGAACACAGCCCCCAGGGGAAGCGGGTGTCACTGTGGTGGGGACAGCCAGGCTGGGACTCCAGGGCCCCTCCTCCTCTCAGCAGCCTTTCCAGGGGACGATCTGGAGGCCTCAGCGGGCGGTGGGACATTTGCAACGGGGCAGGCGGGCAGGGCACTGAGCTGGGGGGGGGGAATGCGTGGGCTGCAGACGTGGGTGGGGCGGTGCTGAGGCTGTGCTGGGCCTCCTAGCTCTTGCCTCCAGCCATTCCTCCCCTTGATCTGCCCTCCCTTCCCACAAGCAGCGGCTGAGCCGTGGCCCTGTGCGGTCACTGCACTAGACGCCAGGATGAAGCAGAGGATGAGACAACAGGGTCCCTGCCCTGCTGGAGCCCACAGCCCGCGAGAGATGGGTGCTGGACTGGCTGAGTCCACAGGCAAGAAGGAGTGACAGAAGAGGAAAGAGTGAGGGCAAAGGCCCTGGGGCAGGAATTAATTTGGCTCACTTGCAAAGCAGACAGGTGCCCAAAGGTGGCACCATCCAGACGTCCCTGAAAGGACAAATGGAGGAGCCAAATGTGGTGCGTCCGGAGGTCTTGGTCTGTTTTGTGTTGCTACAACAAAATACTTGAGGCTGGATACTTATAAAATAAAGAGGTTTATTTGGCTCATGGTTGTGGAAGGTCCCAACAGCATGGCAAGGATCCTCTGGCTGCATGGCAGAGAAGCAGGAAATGGGCATCATGCAGAAGGGGCCGAGCAAGTAGTCCTCACTTGCTTTCTAGAGAATTAACTCCAGTGAGACCCACCCCACCCTGAGACTGGCCTGAGTCCCTCTACCTTTCATGAGGCCTCACCTCACATAAAAGTGCCACCACAACACTGCCACTCTGGGGACCAATTTTTGGCACAGGAACCTTTTGAGGGATACACTCAAGCCATATCCAAACCTTAGCACTACACAATGGAATATTACTGTTCCATGAAAAGGAATGGGACCCTCACCTGTGCCACAGCATGGATGAACCTTGAAAACACGATGCAGAGTGACAAATGCCTGCCATGAAAGGTCACACGGTGCAGGGTTCCTTTGAGAGGAAATGTCCCAAACAGGTGAATTCACAGAGCTGGGAAGCAGATGGGTGGTGGCTAGGGATAACCAGTGGGGCAGGGTGACAAAAACATTCTAAAACTCCTTGTGGTGATGGCACAGTTCTGTGGACACACTAACAAGCCCCCAAATTTGCAGGTCTCAGTGGGAGAACTGTATGGTGTGAGGACATCTCAATACAGCTGTTCCTCAAAGAAAATTCAAGATGTGAGTTCTCAAGGGGACACTAGCAACAGAGCCACCCCCAGGCCTGCCCCATCATCTCAGTCCCTGGGAATAAGGAAAATCGACTCCTAAAAAGAAAAGAAAAAACCCTCTGTGCTGGGAGCAGTGGCGCACGCCTGTCATCTCAGCAGCTCGGGAGGCTGAGACAGGAGGATGGCGAGTTCAAAGCCAGCCTCAGCAACTTAGCGAGACCCTGTCTCAAAATAAAATATAAAAAGGGCTAAGGATGTGGCTCAGTGGTAAAGCACCCCTGGGTTCCATCTCTAGTACAGGAGGAGGAGGAGGAGGAGGAGGAGGAGAAGGAGGAGGAGGAGGAGGAGGAGGGAGGAGGAGGAAAAGAAAAGTAGAACTCTGAAAGAGAGGAATCCATTGTCAATCTAGTGACGTGCTGCATGAGTGGTCAGGTTAAGGGAGGACTGAGGGAGTCAAGGAATCCCATGACCTCACTGGGGGGGGGGATTTGAAGCTGTGGGGGCAAACACAGAAGGTCCCTGACTCAAATGGTTCCAGTTTACCTTTACGTGAAGGGTGACGCCGACGACCCTCTGCTCTTCCCGTTCAGCATAGTATTCAATGAAGCGCTAGCGCGGTCCAGCTGCAGTGTGGGCCAGGCTCTGTGTTAGACGCTTGGCCACCCACCGTAGGCTAAGGCAGGGTTCTGAGCACGCTCAAGGTGGGCGAGGCTGGGCCGGGTGTTGGGTAGGGTGGCCGATTCTATGAATTTGCAATTTAGGATATTTTCCAGGCTGGGTAGTGCAGGCCTGTAATCGCAGCTACTTGGGAGGCTGAGGCAGGAGGATGGCAAGTTTGAGGTCAGCCTGGACAACTTAGTGAGACCCTGTCTCAAAAAAGAAAGAAAGAAAAAGGGCCAGGAGTGTGGCTCAGTGGTGGACGCCCTTCCCGGCTTGGCCCTCCAGGGCTGGGGGAACCACCCCAAACCTCAAGGTCGTTCCAGTTTACATCAGGTTTGTGGACGCAGCCCCCTGCTAGGCCCAGTGACAGCCAACAACAGCCAACAGAAGCTACTCCACTGCTGGTTCCCTTGTTAGGTGGGAAGGGAAGAGGTTCTGCCTGGGGCACAGACGGCGATGGCACAGCTCAGTGTCTGGTGTCCCTGTCTGGGACCTCCCTGGCTGTCCACAGCCATCCTGAGGCGGGAACCGTGGTCACCCACATTTCAGAGATGGGGGCGCCGAGGCTGAGCCCGGGTCTGGGCTGCGCTGGGATCTGAGCCCAGGCCACCCGATTTCCCCGGCCTCTAGAGGGCTCAGCAGGAAGGGCCGTCCAGCCCGTGCTGGGGACGCAGGGACAATAGCCACTCTTTCTCCAGAATTCTGTGACCTGGCTGGGGATGGAAAGAGAAGGTCTCTGAGTGGCCGTGTCTCCGGCATCCCTGGGGGCAGGGATTTGAGTTTAGAGAGAGGGTCTGGAGCCCTCCCAACGGAGTGCTTGGGGACTCAGGGATGGGGACCTGCGGGACACCGATGGCCACTATGCAAGGACCACCATGCAGACCGCCAATCTGGTCATGCGGGGAGCGTGTGGCCGGGCTCCCACCTTGAGTTTGTACTGCCTTTCCCTTGGTGGGATTTGGGGCACCCAGAGAGGGGGACACTGGACGAGGGCTCAGGTGGCGGCTCAGCCTGAGCTGGCTGCGGGGGAGCTGGTTGCTCTGCAGAGGCCACGACACCAGCTCCTCCCTGCTCAGCCCTGGAGGCCGCGTGAGCCTTCATTAATTGAATGGGTGCAGACCACACAAGTCAAAGGTCCCCATTCTTGTGCTCAAGGCAAAGGCGTGATGAAGGGGGACAGACTTAGCAGGAAAGCAAGCGACTTCCTACAGCTAGGACATAGGATGAGAGGAGAGAGTCAAGTTAGACCAGCAGGCTGTGCGATATCAGGGCACCACCAGCCTAGGGTGAGGCAAGTGCCAAGGCCCCGGGGCAGCGACTACCAGGGGAGACTGCAGTCATAAGAGGAGTGAGGATCCTGTCCCTGAATGCCAGCGGGGACTGGGGAGGCTTTTAAACAAGAGGCAGAGGGAGTCCACGTGATCAGCCCCAATGGGAGCTTGGGCACCGAGTCTACCAAGCTTCTGTGGTGAGCATGTTGCACACGTGTTGTCGGTCACACATGTGTGACTCCACGGTGGGGAGATTCTGGAAGCTTCTGTCTGGTTTTCCCTGCACATATCTTTGATTTGCTGATGTTGTTCTTTAGCCCTTGGCTGTGAGCCGCCTTCACCTTGAGCACAGGCCATGGTTCAGATGTGATCTGTCCCCAGAGTTCGTGTTTGGAAACTTGTCCTCAGTGTGACACTGTTACAGGAGGGGCGTAGAGGGAGACAACTGACCATCAACGGGGCCGTGCCCTCCAAAGGGACTATAAGACCCTAGCTGCTGTCTGGCTTCCTGTCTTGCCATGTGACATCTTTCTCCAGCAAACATTGCTGCCTGTGACACCATCTGCCAGGGGCTGGACCAATGGGTGGCCTGACCTTGGACTTTCAGCCTCTCACAGGGTGAGCTGCAGAAACCTCTTTTTTAGTAAAGCAGGCTGCCTTGGGGGCTTCGTTACAGTAATGAAATACACTAATGCCATACACCAGATGTTGAGCACTGGTGAGCAAGCATAGGAGGGACCTTGGGGACCCTCAAAAGGGCAGAAGGCCCTGGAATCTGGTTTAGAGGACAGGCTCTGGAAGGGGCCACCAGGGGATGTGGGAGGGAAATGGTGGTTGAGTGAACAGGCCGAGCAGAGCAGAGCCAAGGTGAGGAGGCTCATGGGAGGAGGGAGCTCGGGTGGGGAGGGTCTGAAGCCAGTGTTCAACCGGGCCATGTCACCAGGGATCAGGACAAGAGTCTTGGGGGCCGGTGGGAAGGCTGTGGTGTGCACACAGTGGAACTGTAGGTGGGGAGTCAGGGCCAGGGCCAGAGGCATGGGGGGGCGGTCATTGACAACGGTGTCACCTCCCTGGAAGTCCTTCAGGTCTGAGTTGGGAGCTCCCCCCCCCCCCCCCCCCGCTCCCCCAACCTGGGCTGTTTATTATTTTTTCCTTCAGTTTTTTTGAGATGGGGTCTTGCTGTTTCCCCTCTGGTCTTGAACTCCAGGGCTCCTTCAGTCCTCCTCCCTCAGCCTCCCAAGGAGGGCAGACCCCAGGCCCCGGACATCACGTTACACCCAGCTCCAAAATCTTTTTAAAAATCGCTTTCTGCAGGGGCGGGATGCAGCCCAGGGTGCGCTCGCTGGCCAGCTCTACCCGCCCAGGTACTTCTCTTATTTGAATGCAACTGGAAACCAGTCAAAAAGGTTGGAGCCAGAGAGTCCCGGGACTGGAATTCCAGGGGGGGCTGCAGCTTGGTGGCAGAGGGTGCTTGGTGTGGGCGGGGCCTGGGTCGCAGGCCAGTGCCAGACACGCACAGGAACTCTGGGTGGGGAAGATGCAGGCGACAGGGGGCGGAAGCAGGAGGAGACCCAAGGATGGAGGAGAAAACAGATAAGAAAATACACGAGCCTCGGAGAGGGATGGAAACGCGACCCAGGAGCCGGCGGCGGGGCCAGGTGGGGAGAGGGCTCAGGACATCCTGGGCCCACCGCCACGCTGGCCGCCCGGCCTCTGGGCAGCCCGTGAACATGAAGCCCGGGAATTTTAGAATGAGCTTTAATTGGTCTGTTTTCCTTAAGTGCATTTATGATATAAACAGAGCATGTTAGAGACCCCAGGGGAGAGCAGACATTGCTGGTATGTTCATTTAATTCAAAAAAGGAGAAGGTGACGTCAATGACTTGGACTGACAGCGGCCGGGGGCGGGGCGGGAGGAGAGTCAAAGAAAAGGTGGGGGTGGGGCGCCCTCCGCCTGGATATGTGGTCCCAAATCGCAGTCTCTCCGGAGGACAGAGCTATCAAAACAGAACCGAATAACGACAGTAAAAAGCCGACCCGGGCTGCCGTGCGGCCAGCCTGTCCCTGGAATGCCTGTGCCCCGGCCGTGCCAGGGCCCCTGTGTGGACGGTGCTGCCGGGCCCCTGGCCACCTCTGGCCAGGGTGCTACACGCGCTTCCCGTCACCTGGGTCTGCCCCTGGAAATCAAAGACGGAATCACTTCATGGCACTACAAATCTGGAAAAATAAAAAAATCTCAGCTAGAAAGAATGTCCGATTTGGAGATGGCGACAGGACAGGGTGGGGGCCGTTTGGTACCGCATGCCCTGGCCACGAGGCCCGGGAGGGGCTGATGCTGGGGTCACCTGTGCTGGCACAGCATCCCCCCTGCTCCACTGGGGTGCTCAGAGGCCAGCTGGGCCACAGACCAAGACCTGGCTGCGGTCGGAGCGCCCGTCCTCCTCCCTCCTGGTGCTCCGCGCAGGGCGTCTTGGATTTGTGCTTCCCTTTGGTTTAACAGTGAAAGAGACGGGAGGGAAATGGTTTTTGTCACTTGTCCAAAACTGAGAGCAGGCTGACGTGGGCGGCAGACCTGTCGGGTGAATGCGCCCAGCCCTGGCCATCGGTCACTTGCTCGGTGCAGAGCGGACGTGCCTGGCACCACCGGCGGCGGGACAGGCTTTCTGTGGGGCGCTGCGGTGACACCAGGATCAGAGGCCCCGAGACGGGGTCTGCCCTGCGGCGGCTGCTGGTCACCGGGACCCCATCTTTCTCTCTGGTATGACAGACAGGTGGGCCGTCCTGGTGGGCGTTAGAGGAAAATAGCAAATTCTTCTTCCATCTCCAAAGTTGAAAAAGATCAGACAGTTACTAAAATAAACAATTTCTCAATTATGTTCTGGTGGCCGAGGGCCCGGTGGCCGCGGCGGGCGAGGTGTTGGAGCGGGAGGGCCCCGCGAGCCAGGCTCGCTGGGGACAGGCACAGTCAGCTGGGCCGGGCACGCCCAGGTAAGGCGGCTCCTCACACCAACGCGCAGCGGAAGAAGCTGCTCCTCTTCTGCTGGTCGGGGGTGATCTTGACGCCTTGGCTGCTGCCCTGGGGGCTGTTGCCTTCCTGAGGTCACAAGGGGTTGTCTCCAGTTACTCCTGAGCACGGCACTGCCTGGCCACCCGCCCACCCGACGACTGTCCACCGCTCCTGCCGGCCACCCGCCCCGCCCCACCCACACCTGCTCATCCCCCCCACCTCACACAGCCCCCCGCCAGCCCGCCCTCCTGCTCCCACCCCCACTCCCTCCCCACTGCCCAACGGGGTCAGTCCATGATGTCCATCCACCGGCCCCGACAAACCACTCACCCTTCCACCCCTCCACCCGCTTCCAATCACCAGCCAGTTCTCTCCTATGTGCCAGCTGGTCCCTCACAGTCAGCACCCCAGCTCCCCGTCGCTGTTCCCCTCCCCCGGCCCCTCCCACCTGGCGCTCCTCCCTCCCTTCCTCTTCCTGGTCCCCTGCCCCTCTTCCTTCCTCTCCCCCACTCTGTACCTAGCACCAATCTGGGAGGCAGTGGAAGTGCAGAGCGCCTGTCCCGGGGGATTTGGAGGCTGGATTCAGGGTGCCCCGCCCTGTGCCGGGCTGCCCTCCCGGCTGCCCGCTGACCTGCCTTCCACCTGCTGCCAGGGACGCTGACCTGCTCAACCCCCTCTCCCCAGAGCACCCGACACCCGTCGCCTGACATTCTGAGCCCAGTCACCTGGCCCACCAGCCCCAGGAACTCCTCAAACCCTGTTTTCCCCACCTCCCCGTTTGGGAGCCCCCCACCCTCTCCACCAACTCCTCCGTCTCAGCTCTCAGGCAAAACCTGCCTCCCCCCCAACCCAGCTGGGGTGCGCTGGGTGTGTGTCTGGGCACCCGGCATTGGCAGAGAGGGCGGAGGCCCCGCACAGGGAGCGCTCGCTGTGGGGGGGACAGAGACCTTGGGGAGACACAGAGTGAGGTTCCCACAGCGGGGGGGGATGGGAATATGCATTTGGCCTCGTCTAACCAGGGACTTTCTGAAGGGGGGGCTGGGTGGGGGCAACAAAGAGTGGCTCCTGCAGAAGTCCCCACCTAGCGCCACACACTGACAACGCCGTGTGCGGGAACTCGGAGGGAGCAAAGTGCAGATGCACACAGCCATGGAGATGCCGTCAGGGCCACATCAGGGCCACCAAAGGCAAACAGGGAAGACAGAGGCAGCACACAGCTGCACCTCACAACACACCACCAGCAGGAGGCGGGACTCAGCTCCTGACCCAAGGTGTGGTGACGCTCGCCTGCAATCCCAGTGGCTTGGGAGGCTGAGGCAGGAGGATCAAGCCAGCCCTAACAACTCAGGGAGACCCTGTCTCTAAATAAAATACAGAAAGGGCTGGGGAGAGGCTCAGCAGTCGATGTCCTGGAGTTTAATGGCTGGTACCATAAAAAGAAGAAAAAGGAAGAGCGAGGGCCAGGCCCGCACCACACCCCCCTCCACACGCTGGGGCACTGGCCGGCTCTCCAGGTACCAACAGACTGGCGCTCGAAGCACCAGGCTCCATGGGCAAAAGGGGTGAGAGGGGTTGGGAAGGTGTGAACTTTGACCTTTACACTGAAGAAAAGAGGGATGGCGAGGAAATCCTGCCGCTGTGGGCAGCACGCCGCCCCCGGGCTGCTCTGACCAGGCCTCGCCTTCGCCCCAGCTCCCGGGACAGCGCGGCTGCTGCAGACCAGAGGGCACCGCGCGAGGCCTGTTCCTGAGCACCCTGTGTGGCCAGGCTGCACCCAGAGGCTGCTCCCCGCTCTCTGCTCAGACAGCACACGGACTCAGTCAAGAGAGGGCAGTGCTGGAACGAAGGCCCCTGTCCCCGAGGGACGGGGAGCGTTCTTTCTCAGGACAGCCTCGCTCACGCTGAGTGCTGTGGGCCACGAAATTGCAGAGAACAGAAGCAGGGGACACACAGAGGCCCCGAGAACCTGACACCCACTGAAGGTCACAGAGCTGTCACATGTGCAGAGCTTGGGGCTGCGAGAGGCTGTCACCCTGTTGCCTGCTGAGACGGCGAGCCAGCGCCTGCTGGACAGCACGGAGTGCTGCTGGTGGACCCCTGCCCAGCCCCACCCCAGGGCCTGGGGGACGCTCTTTCCATGCATATGATGTCATCTGTGAGACCCTTGTGCCACATCTGGGTGTGCCCCTCACGTGCTGGGAACTCAAACCCCCAAGTGCTCGTGGTATTTGGAACTGGGGCCTTGGGAGGTGATTCAGCCAGATGAGGACAGAGGGGGGCCTCCAGGATGGCATGAGTTGGGCTTCAAAAGAGGAGGCAGCGACTCCGAGCGGGCACGCCTGCCATCTTACCACGTCATGCCCTCTGCCACCTGATGATCTAGTCAGAAGGGCCAGCAACCAGCACCAGACTCTCGGACTTCCCAGCCTCCAGAACCCTGAGCTCTCAGTCTTAATCTTTATAACCCTTATTTTTTATAAGTCATCTAGTTTCAAGCATTTTGTCATAGCAACAGAAAACAGGCTAAGACCCCTTCTCAGGAGGGATGGAGGAGCTGTGTCCCCTGCTAGCCCAGGGCTGGGTGGGCAGAGCCTCATCAGTCTGGGTGGGCAAAGCCGGCACTGATGTTCCAACTGTCCTTGCAAACCCCTTCTCCTCTCCTGGTTAGGTGCTGCTGGCTCTGGCTGGGCCTTAGAAGCAGGGCCTCGCCTGGAAGGCTACAGGCCACTGTGCCGAGGGTGGCCAGATCCAGTGAGGCCCGGGCAGGGAGCCAGCAAGGCACATACTCACCAATTTTTTGTCCATTTTTGCTTTGATGTCTCTGGCGAGGGTGAAAAATGCCTGTGGAAAGACAAAGTTGTCAGTGCCCCTCACATGACAGGTCCCCAAGTCCCAGGTCACTTGCATGAAGTGGGTGTGACGGGCCAGTAAACAGCGTCCCATGTGTGGGTTTCCCTTCTGGCCCCAGCTCTGCCTACCCACCGGGACCGTCCAACGTCACATCTACTTTTACTGTAGACACAGGACTTCTGCCTGAAGGCCCCAGCTGGCCCTTCTCCGTTACCTCTGAACGTCCTCCCAGTCCCCATCTGCTCTTCTGACAAACAGCCCCCACCCCCCCACACTCCCTGACCTCGGAGGGCCCCGTGGGGGGCTGCACTAGTTCGGGCCCTCGAGGGCTTTGGCGGGAGAGGCCAGATCTGGGCACAGGCCGCGTGACATGGGAAGGTCTGCCGTGGAGGGGGTTTGGTGAGGGGTGGGGCAGGCTTCCTCGTGTGGGCCAGGACCCCGGGGAGGCCTGGGAAGGGGGAGATGGGGTTCAGGGAGAGGACGCACCAAAGGCTGAGAGCGCGGCCCAGGTGGCTGTGGGTGGAGGTGGTGGGTCAGGGCCAGGGAGGGAGGGGCCTGGCCTTTGCCCTTGTCACTGTAGGGAGTCTGGGGCAGTGTGCTGTGGAGGTCCCTCTGGGAGCTGTCCCTAGGGTGGGGAGTGAAGAGGGTGATGGGCCGGGCTCCGTCAGGCCTCCCTACTCTGTCTTGCCTTCAGCCGGTGGGACTCTGGGCCTGCTCCCCAGGTGCCCGAGAGCCAGTGAGAGGACACGAGCTGGCTGCCCGGCGGGGCCTGTGCCCTCATGGCAGCCAGGGACTTCCACGGGCTGCTGGCCCTGCACGCTGAGGACAGCGACGCAGGGAGAGCCCCCAGGAAGAGCCCCCAAGGACAGGTGGCACTCTGCAGCCGGGGCCAGTCCCTCTGGCAGCACCCCCTCAGCCCGCAGGGGCCAGTCCCAACAGGGCTCCAGACTCACGTTCTCCACGTTGATGTTGGCCTTGGCGCTGGTCTCCATGAACTTGATTCCATAGTCAAGGGCCAGCTGTGAGGGAGACAGTGTGCCCACGTCAGCCCGACCCGGGGTGTGCCAGGCCCTGGGTGGGCAGTGCCGAGAGGTCCGGGCCGCAGGCTCGCCCTGTGCTAGTGGACTGAGGAGGCAGTGGGGGACCCCCGAGCTCTAGAGGGGAGCGGGCCACAGCACCCCTCAGTGGTGCTATGGATGCAGCCGAGAACGGGAGGGCGGACAGGGGCCTGGGCGAAGCCACAGCCCTACCCTGCGCTCTTTGTGGCCTTGACAGCTGACAGGTCGGGATGAGTTCCCATGTGGCGCTGGACGGGGGCATGCAAAGCACCCCAGGAGGCCGAGCCTCCCTGTGTGGCCTCACCAGGAGGCCCGGCTGGTGCGCTCTTCCTGCCATCTGGCCGAGGTATGTGCCCCGCTGGACGACCAACTCCCACTGGAGCCCCTCAAGCAAACCGGGATGGCAGGTCACTTTGTGCTCATAAAAACCATGAAGGGGACAGCCAGGCATGGTGGCACATGAGGCTGAGGCAGGAGGACAGCCAAGTTGGAGGCTAGCCTGGTAAAGCTTGCGAGACCCTGTCTCACGAGTTCAATGGTAGAGCAGCCCTAGACTCAGTCCCCAGCATGACAGACACACACACACACACACACACACACACACACACACAGAGGGCCGTAGCTGGGTGTGGTCAGTGGCAGAGCCCTGCCCGGCATGCACAAGGCCTGGGCTTCACCCAGCACCATAAAAAACAAGGATCGTGAAGGGTCCCCCCAAAGCCCCGACTCTACGTTGGTGAGCCCTCAGGGCGGCCCTCTGTGGCAAGAGGACCCTCTGCCCCTCGGCGCCCAGGTGGGCCATCATACCCACCTTCTCTCCCCGTTCCCTGGACACCTGTCTCTTGTCGTTCACATCACACTTGTTCCCAAGTATCATCTTCTCCACGTCTGCAGAGGCGTGCTGCAGGGAGGGGACAGGGGTCAGACTGGATTGTGGGCAGGTGCCTTGGCCTGCATGCGGCCCGTTCCTCAAAATCAGAGTGCTGAAGACAGGTCCACGGGCACATTCTGGTGCAGACGACAAGCTGAGGCTCAGAGAGGCTGAGCAGCAGGCCTCTCGTCGCCCAGCCAGTGCCAGGGTGGCAGCTTCTGACTGATCCCAGGGCTGCAGCTGCCACTCAGGAGCACACTAAGACCCTCCTGGTTGCTGAGAACAGCTTCACTTTGGGCTGTGTCAATCAGACCCGGGGTCTGGCGGGAGGCGGGGGGCTGAGGCGTGCCCACCTTTTCCTCCTCCACGGGACACCCTGGCTGCTGTCTCTGACCCTGCTCTCTCCTTCTCTGGGCTCTAGAAATGGGCCATGCTGAGGTCTCTGAAGCTCCCCACTGTCCCTAGCCCTGGGTACCTCCCCTTCCCCAGGGATGCCTCGCTCCTGGGCGCTCTTTCACAAACCCTTGCTTAGGCCCTGAAGGGTGCCCTCATGGGGTCCACCGCACGGGTCAGCCTGGCTCCCACTCTGTCCCCACCTTCGGGGCTCTGTACTTCTAGCTCTCTCTGGGGACACCAGGAGGCGCCTTCTCTTCACCAGCTCCATTCTGAGTGTGACCGTTGTGCTGCTCCCTGCTCTAACTTCCTGTTCACCTGCTGCCCACAGCCAGACCCAGAGGGCGGCCACATCAGCGTGGCCCCCTCCCCTCCCACCAAGATGCCCTCCCAGCCCGGGCGCCGGCTCCAGCAGGCGAGGCTCCCGGGTGCTGAGCCAGGCGGTGCAACTGCTCATGAAGCGCCTGCTCCTGGCTGGCCCAGGGCTCCGGGACCCCGGGAGGACAGTGACCCCCGCTTCTGCTGTGGCCTCTGGACAGGTCGAGTTCTCTGCTGGGGTCTCAGGCCCAAAGCCCCGGCGGGTCAGTCCTCAGGGCACCGCTCCCAGGGAGCTCTGGGGCAGGTCAACGTTCTGGGGACGGGAAGAGTCGAGGTGGGGCTGCCCGCCCTCCTCCGCCCTGTCCCTCCATGGTTCAGGGTCCCCTTTCACAGCCAGCTGCTGCCTGAACACAGGTGGCCTGCACCCGCTCACGCCCTGCTCTACCGTAGCTCAAAGTGCAACGTGACATGCCATCTTACCACACCCTCCAACACAAGGGTCACACTGGTTCTAGAACCTTCTCTCTGAAAAGCACCAAATCCTGATGGTGACCCAGAGCCCAGACAGCTTGACTCATGACTGAGACTGGTCACACCCGACTGCCCAGCCCGAGCTCCCAGGCTGGTGTGTGGTCTCTGGGGTCCACCGCAGGGTCAGCCTGGCTCCCACTCTGTCCCCCACTCTGTCCCCACCTTCGGGGCTCTGTACTTCTAGCTCTCTCTGGGCCTTGTGCTCACCTCCTCAATGTTCCGAATCCAGTTCCGGATGTTGTCAAAGGACTTCTCATTGGTGATGTCGTAGACCAGCATGATACCCTGAGCAAGGGGGACAGGGACAGAGGCTCTCAACAAGCTGCAGGCCCTCTACACAAAGAGCTCCAGCAGGGTGGGGGCCACGTATGCCTTTGTGGTGGTGACAATGTGACATGCTCCCTGCCAGCACAGAGAGCAGTGGCCCTCAGCTCAGGCTCAGGGGCAGGAAGCCAGCCCCTCTCTCCATCTCTGGGCCCCTTCTTTCCAAAGGTCTCTAGCACCGGCTGCCCTGTTCTCCCAGGCCAGCCTTGGCCACCAAGGTGACCTTCCTGCCCCCAGGCCAAACCCTGCCACATCTTGCTCACAAGTCTTGCTGGCTCCAGTCAGCAGGCCAAGCTTGGGCCACGTGCCCAACAGCCGAGCGCCCTCGGCCTTCACCCTGCGAGCCCTGCTCCAAGGGCCCTGCAGCCCGCCCTGCTCTCCTCAGGCTGACCCTCCACTGCTACTGGCCTCCTCCCCACCCCACTCACCCTCCCTAGATCGCCTCCAAGGCTCAGCTGGGGCCTGTCTGGGGCCAATGGCAGTGGCATGGCAGTGGGTCTTGCTACAGCCACCTGTGCCCTGGCAGCGTCCCCTCTGCAGCGGGAAATCTGAGGTGGACTGTGCTCTAAGCCCGTCTAGTTTCATCGGAGGAAATGAATGCAGAACTGGGGTCCCCCAGGGAAGCCTGACGCTGATGCCCAGGTGCCCTCTGTGAACCCTCAGAGCAGAGGCCAGTGTCAAACACTGGGCTGAGTGGCACTGCGGCCCTTCTGTTCCCTATCCAATGCGCAGAGGCAGCTGGGAGCCAGGCCCCGGGTCCTGAGTGCGGAGTGGCCCCTCCACTGCTGTCTGCTACAGGGGACCGAGGCTCCGGGAGGGGCACCTCTAGGCTTCCATCCCAGCGGGGGTCAGCTCTGACAGAGGTGATGACCCTGCTCCTGTTAGACCCCCCTTCTCAGCACCAAAATAAAGCACGGGGCCCTTCACCAGACCTCATGCTGCCCTGGGTGTCACCTGTGGAAGGCCAGCCTGCAAGGCCAGCACAGTCCCCTTTTGGGGCTGAGCACCGGGCTCTGGGGAAAATGGCCAGCTCATGCCCCGGCCTGGCTCACTCCCTTACTCCAAGCTACTTGCTCCCCGGGATGAGCCCTGTGTCTGGGGCACCTCAGGGGGCACTGACCTCTGGTGCTGGCCAGCCCCAGGCAGCAGCTGTGTCAGACAGAGCCTCTGCCCCGTCACTGCCAACCCCAAGACGCAGTGAGGGCTGAGGCTCCTCAAAGGTGCCACCCGGGACCCTCATTCAGGAGTCTCTAGGGGACACTTAACAAAGACTGCTACCGGCAGGCTGGGGAGATGAGGGAGGCCGTGATGCTGGTCATGCCCCAGCCCACAGCCAGGGCAGAAGACCGTGCACACGCTCTGCCCTCAGGGGCGAGACCCCGAGAAGCACAAAGCCCTCTTTGCCATTATCCAAGGACCGTCTCCTAGGAGGCCCAGGATTCCTGCTGCCACCAATAAATTGGCGCCACTGTCCAAGACTCTAAGTTCCTGGATATTTACCCATCGTGTGGGGAGGAAGGGGATCATCTGGGGACAAAACACTGGGCTGTCACCTGTCCCAGGTTTTCTTGGAAACTCCCTTCAGTGAGTATTTCCGGTTCCCACACAAGGAACACCCGTCTGTCTGGAGGCTTCGGATGGGACACCAGATATCCAGGGCTTGCCAAACCTGGGGTTTCTAGGGCCACGCTGAAGCACAGGCAGTGCCGCTGCAGGGGTGGTGACTTTCTCTGCTGTCACTGGCCCTACTCGGCTCAGGGCACCTGAAATGTGCTGGTTTGGAGGGGCTGGGTTTCAACTTCCACTGATTGACGGTGGCTAGCGCCTGCTGTGGGCAGGACTGCCCAGGCCGGGAGGGCTGAGAGCCACCGGCGCCTCCTGCTGGCTGAGCACAAGGGTCCCGGCCCGCCCCCTGTGTGACCAGCCCCGGCTCCTGGTTATCAAGCAGGGATAGCGATGCCACCTGCACGCGGAGGATCCTGGCCAGGCTGCAGGGAGGTCACTCAAGCCAACACATGGCGCCACTGTCTGAAGCACGGGAGGGCTCAGGGGACCACGCGGACTGGCTGTTTTGGCCCAGAGAGGAAAAGAACCTACCCGAGCCCGCACAGCCCTCTCCAGGGGGCAGAAGGTCCCTGGGACCCCAGTGGCCCCGCTCCACCACCCTCCACCAGAGCACAGCAAGGTGAGGGGGAAATAAGCGATTAATTTTAATGAACAGCACTAAGGTTGCGAGCCTCCGATTGAGTTTCCGTTGTTTCAGACTCTTGAGTGGGACGCTCTAAATACTTAATGCCTGCATTCATCGCTACGCACGCGCGCACACCTCCCTGCGCTCCTCCCGCAGTCCCACGGGTCCCAGGCACTGAGCATGCGCGGTGTGTGAGGCGGGGCACTGCCCTCACCGAGCTTCTGGTCTAGTGGGGAATCAGGAACCTATGCACCCAAATGTTGGGGTGCACATGGAGGGGGTGCTGGGAATGAAGGGACGGTCACTCATCCTCACAGCAGCCGGAGGCACACTCCTGCTCCCTGTTCCATTTTCCAAGTGAGGAAACTGAGCTCAGAGGGTGGCCCCGATCCTAGGCAGGACCAGGGGGTCCGCTTCCTACTCCCACTGGGCCCTGGCCCTGCCTTGTCCACTCCTCCCGTGAGCAGACCTGGCAGGCAGCACCGGCTCTTCCCCTCCCCTCTGGCTCTGAGCAGGCCCCGAGCGGGCGCTGGTGAATGGGGAAGGTGAACAGCCTTCCTGCAGCAGGCCTGGGCGACGGGTGAAGCACCAGTTATTAGCCCCAAACAAGTCAGCGCCTGGAAGGTCTTCAAGTTTGGGTAGCGAATTCCACAGGGGCTGATGTGGGCCGTGTGACCCCTCTAGGTGTTGGGGCACGCCAGCTCTTAATTTCAGTGAGCTCACCTGGAAGAACCGGCTTCCAGGGCGTCTAGGTCTTCCTTGAATGACGCCTTCACTTTATGTAAACCCTGCATTGTCTCTGAAGCCAGAGGGGATGCGGGCACGAGAGGGGAGGGGGCGGGAGGGGTGCACCGTCTCTTCCTGAAACTAACATAAGACCCACCCGCCACCTAAGGAACCAGGCACAGGCTGCACAGAACCACCAGGCTTTGGCGTGGGTGGCGCACGGATGCGCACTTGACTTCAAAAAAGACAGAACGAAAAATCCATACCATGGCTCCCCGGTAGTAGGCCGTGGTGATCGTCCGGAACCGTTCCTGGCCGGCTGTGTCCCTGATATGAGAAGGAGGATCAGGCACATTAGGGATAACACAGGCAAGACTGTCCCCAACAGAGAGCAGCAAGCATTTACTGAGGACACGGCTCTCCCTGGGACCACAGAAAAGGGGACTCTGGCTTGAGAAGTTGAGGACCTCGGGCGTCTTCCAGCTGGGGATATGGCAGGGCCAGCCAGGATCTCTTTCTTGGCCCCTGTCCCCTCTCTTCTGTGCTGCTGCTTCCAGTGAACTCTGCCTGGGGTTTCTACGTCACAGAAGAGCCAGACTGAACGCTAGTGACTGACACCCAGGGCCACAACCCCAGCCCTGGCCGCCGGGAGAGCTGGAGCCTGCGGAGCACAGCTGCAGCTCGCCCACTTGGTGTGGAGGGCGGGGGGCCCTCCTCACTTCTGTGTGATGGGGAGTGTCTCCATGGTCCAGGGAGGGGACGCCTGGGCCAGAGGCAGCCACGCCCAGCCCTGCTCTTGGCAAGGAGGATGGTGTTCGGTTTAAAGGTCGCCTAACTGATGGGTGGCAGGGCCCAGACAGTAAGCAGCAGCCTGGGACGACTTCTGTCCCTGGCCCGTTCCTCCTGCGGAGGCCCCACGTGTCTGCCCTGTAGAAACTGCTCACTCCGTGCTGGGTTCACTTTCTACCTCTTGTGGTGTTTCTGGGGTGCTGGGGTGGAACCAGGGCCACACCCAGACCCCCTAGCTGCACCCTGGCCCCAAAGCTACCAGTGCTTTTTTTAAGTGCGAGGGGGACGGTGGGCTGGTTGGGGCAGTCACTTTACTCCGGGCCTCTCAGAAGTGTTCTAAGTCACTCGGTCATCAAGGTTGCTAAGAGCAGAAGCAGGAGGAGAGGAGGAAGGGAAAGCATGACTTCTGCTTGCTGCTACAGTGTCACTCGGACTTGGGCACAAGGCTGCAGTGGGGCCACTGTGTTGGAGTTTATAGAGGACCTTTTTTTTATGGCTTGTAACTTACAAGGTGGCCAGAGACTGAATGGCTACCAAGCTGTGCGGGTTGACAAGGAGTGACACCTCATCCAGTTTGGGGGTCTGAAATCAGATTAAGGGTCGAGCATCGCTGGAGTGGAGGACACCCTCGAGGCTCTGAGCTCACTCAAGACAGAGTCAGGGAGGGTGGCGTCAGGGCCCATCTCAGGACCCCACCAGGACGACCCGCTGCCACCCAAAGGTGCCTGACTGGCGTGGGGGTGACCCACTCGGCAGCGTGACTCCTCCCTGCGTGTGGTGTGGGTGCGGGGCTGCCCTCTACCCGACCACCTGGACCCGGCCGCCCAGCTGCACAGAGTCAGTGCCATGGTGGGGACTTGGCAGCTCACAACTTCCCCAATTTATCATGGCAAGGGAAGTCGCCCTGGGGTCTGAGGACAGGTCCCACCATTGGGCCTGGCCTCCTCTGAAGGCTTAATTCCAGTTTGGGGGTTTCGGGTCAGCACGCCAGAAGGGAGGCCCGGGAGAGAAAAGAGGAAGTGATATCAGACCTTGACCCCCAGTGAGCTGACGGCTCAAAAGGAAACTCCGGGCCGGGCGACCTGCTGTCCTCGCAGCCTCACCACCTCACCACGCCCGGCACAGAGGGCTCTCCCAGCCCAAGGGCGGGCTGCCTGGACCTGGGCCTGGGCTGGCCGGTCCTGGAGTACTGGAACGCTAGGCTAACGGACACGGGAGTTCTGCCCCACAGGCGCAGACACGAGGCCCAGCAACCAGCAGAACCCAGCTCCTGGGCGGGTGTGAGCTCCAGGGGCTCTGCAAGCGAAGTCAGGGCTGGATGTGGAGAGGGCAGGGGTCACGGGGACGGCACCTGGGTGGGCACCAGGGGCTCTGGCCTGAGCGTGGCTGAGTGGAGGGCCCGACCAGCGACGACTCTCACCATATCTGCAGTTTGATCCTCTTGCCATCGAGCTCTATGGTCCTGATTTTAAAGTCAATTCCTGAAAGAAAAAAAGCAAAGGGATGTCATTGCCAGCCCCTTCCTAGCTGCGTGGGAGACAGATGCAGCCACCGAGCAGGTCACAGCTTTGACAATGTGTGGAGCGCCTGCCTGGCGCTGGGCCTGGGGGATCTCAGAATCCACATCTAGTCTGGAAGCATCTGGAAAGGCTTTTCCATCTCCAGAAGGAACCTGGGGTTTGGGGGCTGCTGGGAGCTCCCGGGAAGGAGGTCAGGGCAGGGCTGAGGGCAGACCCTCAGGCCCAGGGCTCTCACGCCCTCGCTGAACACGCCCCTGCCCAGGGCAGCCTCCCTCAGCTGGCCTCCAAGGGCCCTCCCCACTGCCCGGCACACCAGAGCTCCTGCGGCCGACCTTTCTCTGCAGGTGGCCTATGCCCTGCCTGCCTATCCAAGACCTGCTCAAAGGTCACCAAGAAGCCTTCCTGACCCTACTCTCCTCCCTTCCCACCTGCTACTTTTAATTCCCTTTGCCCAGGCTAACCCCAAGCTCTCCAGGCTGCCAGGGCTCCCCCTTGGGCCCTCTCCAGCCTTCAAAAATACAACTATGTCAAAAGCTAACCTCTGCTCCAGACCTTCCAGTGTGGCCATAAACCAGATGTGGAATATTATTCAGCCTTGAAAAGGACAAAGCACTGCCACAGGCTACCATGTGGACAAAACTCAGAAACGCAATGCTGAGTAACAGAAGCCAAGTGTGAAAGGACACAGACTATGATTCCATCAATGTGAAATGTCCAGAAGAGGCCAATCCATACAGACCAGGAGTATACTCATGATTGCCAGTGGAGGAGAACGGGAAGATTAAGAAGGCTGGCTTAAGAGTCCAGGGGCTTCTTTATGGAGCAATGAAAATGTTCTAAAACTGATTGCTGAATGGACGCCCCATTGTGAACGTACTAAAAGCCACCAAATCACACATTCCAATGGGCAAATGCAGCATGAGTTCTCCCTCAAAAGAGTTGTTTAAAGAATATCAACCCAGGGCTGGAGATGCAGCTTGGTGGCTTACCCAAGTAAGCTAAGAGTCCTTACCCAGCACACACGAGGCCCTGGGTTCGACGCCCAGCACCACAAGAACAACCAACGCAAATTATCAAACCACATGCACACCTTCCAGAGGCGGTCCTCCTCCCCAGTCAAACTGAAAACAGTTGCCCAGGCGTTTCAAGGGCCTGCCTGACCAGGTCACCTCGTGGTACCCACTGGTCAAGACCCTCTTTCTGGCAACACTGACCCGGTGGCTCTTTCTGAAACACCCCCAGCCTGCGCCTGTCCCTGGGCTTTCCCATCGCTCTTCCCTCTCTGGAACGCTGCCTCCCTCCACAGCCTCTGGGTCCCATGTGCTCAGGTCCAGGTTCAAGTGGCCTCAGGGGAGCCTTACAGCCCATCGTCACCTCCTCTCCCCTGGCCTGCCCACTCCCCTTCACCAACTTATACCAACATTGGATCCGGTCGTCCTTCGGTATCCGACCAGGACTGGTTGCACAACCCCCTGAAGATACCAAAATCTGAGGATGCTCCCGCCCCTTCTTTAAGATGCAGCGTTTCACTGGATCCCTCCACATCCTCCGAGACTCGAAATCGAAACTCGAAATGGAAACTCGAAATGGTCCCTAGGTGACCTCTAACACCGGAAACAATGCAAATGTTTTGTAAACAGTTGTTACATTGTCTTGTTAAGGAAGAATGACAAGAAAAGTTTTGTACATGTTCAGTACTGATGTAACTTAAAGAAAATCCAATTCACGGTGGAATCCACGGATCAGACCCTGCGCATACTGAAAGTCAAACTGCTCAGGGGAGCCCTGGGTAAAACCTGCCCACGTGAATGGTCTCTGTGGAGAGAAGAGCCAGACCCAACCTTTGTCTCTCGGTCTGTTCTAAACTCTGCTGGAGAAGATGGGAGGCCTAGGTCTGGCCTGACCTCTCAGAACCCATGCTGGGGACATTAACTTGGTCCCTGCCAGCCTCCGAGTTGTCCTGGGGACCCATGGGAATACAAGTCTGCACCTGCATTTCACCCACTAGAACATAAGCCCCCTGAGGGCAAGGCTTGATGCGTCTTCCTGCTGTTACCTCCAGTGACTGAACACGGCAGGGCTGGCATGCAGATGTGCCAGACCTCAGTCCCCAGACACCTCGACTTCAGGCCTCACTACATTTATGCTTCTCCTAGATTCACCTGAGTCCTTTCTGTGGCCCCAGCATCAAGGCTGACATCAGGTACTGCTTAAAGATGGCCGAATGAAAAATTAGAAGCAGCCGGGTCAGCGTGGTGCTGTATGGCTTAGGAAGCACTTTCTGAATGTCATCCTTCTTGATGAAGCAATGAATGGCCCCTGAGGAGCTGCGCTGGTGAGAAACAATTCCAGAGAGCCACAGGGCCAAGTTCATACCACAAGTGATCAATGGAGCTGAGGAGAATGGGCTCTGGCAAAATCATAACAAGGGCAGAAATGAATAGCTCCTCAATCCCTGATCTATAAAGAAAACCCAGAGCTGAACTCAGTGCCAACAGACAGCTGCCTCCGTGGATTCAGCGTATTCAGGGCAAGCAGTCCAGGGTCCTCAAATCCAAAAACACTCCCTGCCTCTTGTCACAGATGCTCAGAGATATACAAAATCAAGAAGCACTGCACCAGCCAAGCCCATCACTTTGTCTATGCTCCTCCTGGGTTTTATTAACACTCCAAATTTAATTAGGAAGTATAAACTTTATGAGGCCTAAGAATTATGAGGCCATAACTTCAAGGTCATGGCAAATTAAACTTTCCTAGAAGACAGGGGGCCCATAGAAAAGCTAAGCTGCAAATGTAGTGTGAAGAACACTAGAGGGAGGAGGGAATGTGGGTTCAAGTGCTACCTCCATTTCCCTAAGTGACCTTGACCAAGTCACATCTTCATCTGCAAATGAGAAGGCCAGCCTTCTTGGAGCTCAGAAGTGCTAGAGAGGATCCTGGTTAAGAATTAAAAACCCAGCAAAACAACCCGAGTTGATCTCAACAGTGCTTGCACTGAGCAGGAAGTACCTGAGGCTGAGCACCTGAGCTATGGGATGAGAGTGAGCCTCTGTCTTGACAGGAGTCAACACCACTTCCTGGCTGTTTGGGACTCAAGGGCTACCAAAGTTTGACCTTGAACGAGAGAGGGGGAGAGAGTTCAGAAACACCTGTGTCTCAAGGTGATGCTGAAGGAGCCACTCTGCTTGCCCTGGACGGCCTCTGGCAATGGTAATAAGCCTTTATTCATGGTGTACTTCTGAGCCTCAGCCACCCAGGGCACTGGCCAAGGCAGATGGCATCTGGATATCGGGCATGATTTCCAATCCAATCCCTTCTGCATGTAATTGTTTTACAAAGTGCAGGTCCTGGAGCAGGGCAAGGATGGAGTCAGCACATCACGGTGGGATTCGGGGAGATAAAATGACTTGGTTGACGTTACACAGGGGTAAAGCAAAGCTCATCCCTTAAGTTTCTAGTATGGGACAAAATTTCTGGGCTTGGTGACCATCTCTCCACTTCCTCCTTCCTGAGCAGGACGAGGTAACTCCCAGGCCACTCTGATCCAGAATGGTCAAACCCTTTCACTGTGAGCAATGACTGTTTTTGTGGCAAGGAGAAAAGTCAGCTCCACATCTGTGGACGACAGAACTGAGATGCGACAAGCCAATTCTGTTCAACCACAATGCGGGCTGGCCCTGCAGGAAAAGCTGTACTGCAAAGCGACAACTGGAATCCTGGGCCCTGTGATAGGGAAGTCAAGGTTTTCTGTGGCAGTGGCTGATTTCAGTTTCTCACCAAGGCTTTACCTTGCATCTCCTTGGGGATGACGGGTCCCAGGGCAGGCAGCTGTCACTTGTCATTGCTGTCACCATTCCCTCTAGAAGAAAGTCACTCTTGGGAGTTGGGAGGAGAAATGGCTCAACTCCTGAATATTCCAGAGTAAAGAGTGGGCTCCCCTGCTCTTTATGGATTGGAGTCCTAGCTCCAAGGTGGATAAGCTATGCCTGTTCTAGGGGGTGCATGGTGGCATCATTCTGGGGTGGCTAAGCCTCAAGTTTCAGGGTCTGATCCACCCAACTTCGAATCTTATTCTTGCTACTATAACCTTCGGTGAGTCCCAAGCTCTCCCTGAGCCTCCAAATTCTCATTTGTAAGATGAGCTTATACACAGTACCTAACATAGGACACCGAAGAGTGTGATAATGCACAGAAAGAGCCCAGCTCAAAGAAAATGCTCAATAAGGTCAGGTGTCACTATCCCTTTTCCATGCCAACTCCCCATGTCTCAGTTTCCACCTCTGTAAGAAGGACCCCCAAAGAACCGTTTCGAGGGCTGCTTCGAGGACAGAAAGAGATGACAGGCGTGATGACCCCAGCTCAGGACATAAACTTCCTAACAGGCTGGGGATCAGAGCCTCTGTGTCCCTATCTGCACAATGGGCATTAGTCCCACCACCAGGACTCGGGAAACCCAGAATGGAGGTGGAGAGGGCTGCTCTTCTCCCATCAGACCCCTTCGACCCTTTCGGAGCCCTGGACCCGTCCAGCCGGGTGGACCCCTCTGCCCCAGCAGCTCCGGGGCACGCCAGGCCCAGGCCTCCAGTGCCCCCGACCGCCCCCCGGCCCCGCTACCTATGGTGGAGATGAAAGTGGAGTTGAAGGCGTCCTCGGAGAAGCGGAACAGGACACAGGTCTTCCCCACCCCCGAGTCCCCGATCAGCAGCAGCTTGAACAGGTAATCGTAGGTCTTCGCCATATTACACTCTCTCCCGGACGGGAAGTGCGGACAGCGCCTCGCCACTGGCCGCTGGCCACGTCCATCAGTGCCGAACCCGCCCCCCATTGGCTCCCGGCCCGCCGCGCGTCACCGCGGCCGACGCCCGCCCCGGAGCCCCGCCCTTCGCGGGGGGACCCGGGGCAGGGGCGAACTGGGTCCGGAGCCGGAAGCAGCCCGAGTGCGCCGCCCATTGGCCCGCTCTTGGAACAGGGCTGGCTGCGATTGGCCAACGGTGAAGAGTCAGGGGCTTCAAATGGGACCAGAGAGGGGGCCTGGCATCCCGAGTCCCCGCCTTGTTCTCCCCAATATGAGCGGCTCCGCCCCGCCTCCCGAAGGGAGGGGGAGAGCGGGGCGCGCCTCCAACGGCTCCGCGCGCCGGCAGCTCGGGGGCGGGGCCTGGTGCATGTGCGCACGCGCACTGGGAAGACCGTTGGTCTCCAGCAGAGGGCGCAAGCACGTGGAGGGAGCGCTAAGGCCCGACCCAAGGCGCGCAGCCGCAGTAGGTGTCGAGGCTAGCGCGGGAAGGATGGGTGATGGTGCTGGCATGGTCAACTGCAGGTTTATGTGCCAGCCCCCGGAGGGCGCAGGTTGTACTCGTAAAGCAGCCCCTTGAGACGTGCCCCCGAATCGTGGTGCTGTCCAGTGGGCCTGCCTAGAAGACCTCCGCGGGCTGCGCCCTGGGGCGCGCTGGGACTCCGCAGGATCCGCCCTCCGACCCGGCCCACCCGGCCCTCCTCTGGCCCGCGCCGGTCCAGCCCGCAGGCACGCCTGGCGGTCTCGCACCTGCTGGGGCAGTCAGGACAGTGACAATTCTAGGTAGCATTTAGGAGCGTTGGTTCTGCTCCTGAAGGTGCTCTGCACACTTGTAAAAGCAAAAAAATACCGAATCCCCACACCAGCCCAGCCAGGTAGGTATTACTTTCTAGTTTTATGGTGAGGAAAAAACTGAGGCCAAAGGAGGTTAAGTGACTTTCCCAGGCTCCGAAGTGGGAAATCGGATTTGAACTCAGATCGTCACGCTTCACAGGCCAGTTTGGTCCGCAGGGCTTCCTGCTTGTCACACGTGTCCCAGTCTCTTGTGGATCACTCTGGGACCCACCTAAGGGTATGCTGACAGCTGGCCATAGCCTGTCCTCCTGCCCCCTTCAGCTCATCTACCTAGGTTGGGGGAAAAGTTCCAACCAGAGCCACTGACCACTTTTGGGCCTCCGTCTCCGTGGTGTTACTCTTGTTCACCTTCTCTGGATATTTTTTCTTGGTGCTCTCCCCATTTTGCCGGCTTCTACCACTCCCCCTTCTCTGGACACTGCTCATCACAGCCCACTACAGCTTTTTGGTGGAGGGGGGGATTTCTGTTTATTCTCTAGGTGTTGTTCTTCATGGGTCTGTTTTTACTCACCTTCTGGGTGATCTCATTTGCTCCCGTGGCTTTTAATATCTCCATGCCAACAGCTTTGTTGGTGATCCATAGCCAGCCAACCCATGTTTATAGCAATCCCTCCATATTTAACTGCTTTCTGGTCATCTGCCTTTGGATTTGTTAAAGGTACTTCAAATGCAGTTATGTCCACCACTGAACTCATCTGTCCAGACTAGCTTGGCCTAAGTGAAACCTCAGTCATCTTTGACATCTTTCTTTGATCTCTCACATCAAGGTTCTTAGGAAGGTTCTGAACAGCGTTTGAATCTTGCTCTCCCATTTCCACTGTCACAGGTCATCACATTTCTCCACTGGCCTCACTGGCCACTCCTCTAACCTAGATACACCCTGCAGTGTGCTCATTTTAAAACACTTATCTAATATCCATCTGTTATCTCTCAGCTGGGTTAAAAAAAAAAAAAAATCTTCACCCTAGTGTATGCCACCCTTCACAGGTCCTCAACTCACCTTGTATTCCACCCACACTTGATGGCGTTGGGAACTCCCCAAGAGCTGGGCCACGTCAGTTAAGGAACACTGGACCCTTAAATGCTGAGGTGCAAAGATGATTAAAACAGGATCCTGAGGTTAAATTACAACCCAACAGGGTGGGGAGGGAGAAAAGAGGTACTTAAAGGAGGAACTTCCATATAGTATCGGTGGGTGGGGGGGGGGCTTAGAGCAGAGAAGTATACTGTATTCAACCTCCCCCACACCTGCCATCTACATTACATTTACATTTTAAAGGCTTTCATTTCTCTTTGATTGCTTACCTCCCCTCCCCAAGCCAAGATCTTGAGTAAACTAAGAGAGCAATTCAGGTAGTGAAACAGTAGTGACTTGACACTCTCTTCTCTAAATTCCCTGCCACCCACTTGGCTAAAGTTTAAATAACTTTCTTCTGATTACTTCTTCCCTCTTATTTCATGGCAGGCACTACTGTGGATTATTGATTTTCCCAACTTGTTTTCCCTCCTGTCTGCTCCCCCGAGTCCTTCCTGATAATGCATGCAGAGTGGAATTCCCTAGTTTTGTTCTGATCTGCTTACTTCAGTCTTCAGTGCTTCTCCACTCCTAACCATACTAAGTTCAAGTTCTCATCAGTGTGGACCCAGCCTACCTTCCAACTGTATGTGTGCTTCGCTTTAATTGTGAAGCATACAGAAACCTTATTCAGGCAGATCTTGTACTTGTCTAACTCAGGCAATAGAAACCACCTTCCATGTTCTCACATCTATTAAAATCCTACTTATTCTTCACAACCTGGCTTAGGCAGGACTGAGGATCACAGGACAGGAGCTTCTGAGTAACTGAGGCTAAGCACACACTCTGCAATACGGAGATCACAATCTATCATGAAGTCATGGTATAACGCAAAAGTTCTTGGCACAAAAATTACCTTCTCTTTCTACCCAATTTACATTTGTTAAACCAAAATGCTGCATGTCCCCACCCATTTTGAAATTCACACAAATTGTCATTTATGTAAAAATTTATTTGACCAAAATGTAGAAAAAGTGATACTATTACATATGATACAGTCGCAAGAATCTAAAGAAGAGTGTGGATTTTATTCAGCTGCACAGTTTGCTAGTGTATCTCCTGGGTAGTGTGATGCTTAATAAATAGGAGTGAGGGGCAGGGGATTTGGATAAGCTGGAAGCAGGGTGAATTTAGTCAGAATTGTAAACTCAAGTTGGTCCCCACACTGTTGGGGAAATGTGGAATGTTTCAGCTCTGAGATGTTAACCGAGAAAGCAAAAATAAAACAAAGCCAAAATGTGCAGCCCCTGCCTAAAAGTTCTCCATATCCAGTTTCATCAGGAGTTTCTTGGTCTTTTATTAACTTGGTCCCAAAGAAGGAATTCAAATCTTGGATAATTTGCCAGTCCCTGAAGGATGGAGATGAAGTCAGGCCAAATTATTTTTCTATATCTACTTTGCTGCCAGAGAGACCCCTTCTGCCCAACATGTTTGTTGACAGAAAAAAAAAAAAAAAACAGAAAACAACACTTCTGTGTAATTTATGGATGGCTAGCAGTCTTTTTGATATGGCTGACCCTAACAGGACTGTACTGCACAGTATTCCTGCTCAGGTATGGCCCCAAGAGCCGTCAAGCTTGGGTCATTATTAGAATAAGACACTTGCTCATCAGAGGACAACTTTAGAATGAAAGAAAAATGTAGAACATAGCATCAAGGATCATCCAGGCAATTCCTGGGTAAATATTATGACTATTTCCCAAGCACTGTCAAGCTGACTGCTCCAAGGATATGTATTCTGCACAGTGGAGTGTGGAGAAGGGCGGGACGACTAGGTTTATCTATGTGTGGTTTATGGTTTCCCACGTTGGCTCTTTTTTTGGCTCTGGATGGGAAATCCCCACCCATTTTAATGTGGTGGTCCCTAGCCTCCTGTAACCTGGCCAACAGTGACCCAGAACCGTTACACCCGTTAGCATCTTAAATCAACCCACGACTAGACATCGGAGCCTATTCTTGAAAGGTGGGGTTGACTATATTCCCAGGAACCAAAAGCCCTCCATCTGAAGGGAGTGTGCTCAGTATGAAACGCCCTGCCTACCTTAGGAATAAATGCAACTTAAGGATAAAAGTAGAGCTGAGAAAGCTGGTGCCATTTGGAAATTAAAAAAAAAAAAAAAAAGGAATTAGATTTAACTGGTGCCCAAAGCTTCTCTGATACAAAATATTTGGTCACATATTCATAATTTGCTTGAAATCCCAGCAAAGCGAAGATACAATAACAAAAGAAACTTCTTACAAAAGAAGAGAAAGACATGGAGCTCTAGAATTTCTGTTGGAACAAGACTCTTCCGGTTCTGGTTATATACAGTTAAGTTCATTTAGTGTCTGATCCAGTGTCTGATGTAGGCCCACGTTCTCTTCTTTGGCCTGGGCAAGTTTTTCTGGTGGAATCAAGAGGGGAGGGAAAAATGAATTAACAAGCATCTTTGTTAAAGGGGAAACAAACAAACAAAAGTCTCTAAACCTCAAACTACCAAAGTGCAAATCATAGAAGAGAAAATACTCTATTTTAATTAGAGCAGAATACCACAGAATAATGGGGACCGAGAACCAGATTTTGAAGTCAAGTTTGCAAGATAAAATACAAGGTGCCCACTTAAACTGAGTTTCATACAGACCACAAATAATGTATCCCTAACACTGCATGAAATATACTTAGGCCAAAAATATTACTGCTTTGCCTGCCTAAAATTCAAATTTAACTCAATGTCCTTATTTTTATTTGATAAGTCTGGCAACTCCAGAGTCACAGCACCTGGATTTAAGCTCTGGTCGCACCACTGAGGCAAACGAGTTAGCTTTCCAGGTCTGCTTCCCTGGATGTCAAACTGGGAAATAACCTCAGCGTGTGACATGGGGAATAAATGAGAGATCCTTCAGAACTTATGAAATGCTATACAAACTTAAGATATCAGTCCTAGTTTTGGGTGCTAAGTTTCCCCCCTGATGCCAGTTAATGAGTGGCTGACTCACGGTAGGAAAATGTGACCCTGTAACCCCTCTTTCCTGTGGAGCTTCTGGGAATGGCTGTCTTAAATTCCAGGCATAATTATGTCATTGTGTCTGTGTACCCAGAGCAATGGAGCCAACCCCCAGGTAAATGCAACCCTCAGGTAAAGTCAAATTTCATAACTGAAATTTAAGCCAGACGACAGGAATGTTTCTGAGTAATTGAACTGATACAGGAAAAAAAAAAATGATGGGGCACATTCCAGTGGCTTGGGAGGCTGAGGCAGGAGGATCACGAGTTCAAAGCCATCCTCAGCAAAAGTAAGGTGCTAAGCAACTCAGTGAGACCCTGTCTCTAAATAAAAAATTCAAACAGGGCTGGGGATGCAACTCAGTGGTTGGGTGCCCCTGAGTTCAGTCCCTAGTACTGCCCCACCCCCCCAAAAAAAAGAAAGGAAAAAAAAAATCCCACTAAGAATGACAGAGCTCGAGGACTGGTTTGCAATTGAACAATGGCTGATAAGGGACCAGGCCTGAGTCATTAAAATACTGAAGAAAAAGCAAAATACCTCCTAAAATGTGAGATGATCGACATGGGCAAGGGTTCCAACTCACATCTCACTGCAAACCCTGAAGCCACTTCACCCTGGCACCTGGATTCCCTGGCTTCTGTTTTTATTATATTAGGTATGAGATGAAATGGCTTTCCCTTCAAGTGTTAACTGTCCTTTAGAATTGTGACAAGGCTCACGGACGATCAACAGGTAGTAGCACTGGTCTCTGGGAATGAAGCTCCACCCAGGTGTGGGTTGGTAGAGACTGGACAGCAGGTGGGTGGTGTTTTCAAAGGGTGGAGGCTACCCATGTCTGGAGAAATCCCAGCAATGAACGGAGCAAACACAAACCACCCCCTGGCGTCTGATCTTTCAAGAGCACAGGTGAGGCGAGTGGCAGCTGATGGTAGGCAACTGGCTCAGGATAAAGGGAAGGAGGACAGAGGCTGGAGTAAAGGACATGGGCCACTGGGGGGTGAGTATAAGGAATCAGGACAGAAGTTCCCATCTGACTTTAAAACCAGAGGAGGAGGAACAAGCTACAGTGACCCCAAACTGATGATCTAATTGGAGATTTTCATGCCATCTCCAGGTTCAAAGGACAGCCAGGGAGGTGTGGCCTGGACAAAGTGCCAGTGTTTCTGGGATACTCTGAGGTGGTATCAGGAGATGGTGTGCAGGAGAGAACAACTATCTGAAATTTGAGTCTTGGGCAAATCTGAGTTCTGGTCACTTTAAGCATGAACTTTTAATCCCACAGGCCATCTTCACGGCCTAACCAGAGTTAGGGTTAAGTAGAAGGGAAGGGGCAGATTTTAGGATCTCGGGCACCTTGCCTGGAGTCAGGAGATGATAATCTCACTCCTGTGTGTGTGTGTGCGCGCTCACGGAGACCCTGGACCTAGGGCTTTGGGCATGCCCTGCCCTGCTTTTGGAGACAGAGCCTCACTAAATTGCTAAGGCTGGCCTTGAACTTTCACTCCTCCTTCCTCAGCCTCCCAAGTTGCTGGGATTACAGGCTTGGGCCACAGTACCTGGCTGACTCCCCCCCCCCCACTTTTTTGAAATGGTCTCACTCAGTTGCCCGGGCTGACCTTGAACTTGTAATCCTCCTGCCTCAGCCTCCAAATAGCCGGGATGGATTAACAGGCTTGTGCCCCATCAACCCGTGGGATGTTCATTTTTTTGTGGGGGGCTGGGAACAGAACTTGGGGCCTCACACATGCCAAACCAGCAGCTCTACCCCTGTGCCACACTCCCGCCCCCCAGGGCGCTCTTCAGTCCCCTGTGAGTCAGCTTTCTAAGGGCAGTGTGTAGAGGTGAACTTCGCTGGTGAACTTGCTCCTGAGGGCAGGAGCTGGATCAGTGTCCCGTGGACAGTGGAGACATGGGGAAGACTGGTCAAGAGTATAACAGACAGAACGAACGAGAAGAGGAGGGACCAGGAGACAGGACGCCACTGCCGCAGTTTGAATGCGTAGCTCGCACCCCATTAGGGGTGGCCCCATTTTGGACACAGACCTGCGCCTCCGCAGGTTCTGCCGACTCTGTTAAGATGCCCAAGGGGCTTGGAGAGAGGAGTCTCCATTAAAACAATTTCTATTTAAGGCGAAATGACTGGCATTCAGATGCACTTAGCTCATGCCACATCGGAGGGCTCAGCCGGGCTGGCTTTTGTTTTCGCATCTTCAGAAAAGAATCACGTGGGCCTGATTTTCCCTCTTGTAATGAGCTCCTCCGTGGTGAGTGAGAGCCCCCACCCACTGCCTGTTCCAGCAGGTCACAGGCACACAGCTACGACTCAAAGGTGGCAGAGAAAATGCAAAGGAGAGGGAGGAAGACGAGGGTGGCCTGTCTTTATTCACTCAGAGTCACAGACACGTCAGAAGAAGCCGTGAAAGAACAGACCAGGAGACAGGAGCCCCCGAGAGCGCAGGCCCCACAGAGGGAGGGCGGACTTCGGCATTGCTAGGGCGGCTCAGAGAGAGGTCATGTCGTTGAGAGCATGGTCCAGCTCCTCGCTGATGGCCTTGTACTTGAGCTTCTGGGCATATAGCTCATCTAGAGGGCGAAGGTCCCCAGGGAGAGAGTCAGAAGGAGAGGTTCAGGGAACAGACGCGACGGTGGGAATGGAGGGCCACAGGTGAACAGCGAGAGGAAGGAAAGAAGTGAGAAAACAGCATGAACAGGAGGAGCCAACGGCTCTGCAGGGGACGAGCCTCAATGAACCTGAAGAGAATGTGACTAGAAGTGGACAGAGCTGCCCGCACAGCTGCAGGCCCCAGGTCATTTCTGATTTCCAAGGATGTCACCCAGCCCACAGCTTACACTGGAAACCAGGCATTCTCCCTCCCATGGAAATCTCACTTCCCAAAGCAAACACAGGGACACACAGTCTGGAGAACGGCTTTGCCCCCTTGCTGGGGGAATGGCAGTCTGGGAGATTTTGTTTTAACCCCATTTCTGGAATTCCGGGCTATTTCATGAAGAACAGGGGACTGAACTTAAAATTAGAACCCTTCAACAGGCAAGGTTACGCGGGGCACCAGTCAGACTGGCAGACCAGGGTCTACTGATTGGGGTCCCTAGTCCTCTGTATTTCCTTTCTCTTACATTGAGATACGCTTCAAGCTCTCTGGGAGAGAGTCCGTAAAAAATGCAAAGCATTTCCAAAAAATGCCAGGCATCTCTGTGAAATGAGCAAGTTGAAGAAATTCCAAAGACTCCCTCCCTCTGCACTTCACTGACACAAAGCCCAGCTCAGCCCCCGCGGAATCACCCCCCGCTGTCCACCAACTGTCCCTGCATATGTCACGCAGGGGGAGCAGGACAAATACTCTTAGATGCCAGTTTCATACCTTCCAGGTCGTCGATCGTCTTTTCCAGTTTGGCCACTGTTCTCTCTGCAAATTCAGCGCGGGTCTCGGCCTGGAGGAGAGGAGAGTCAGACCAGGACCAGGGCTCCGGGGAGCCCAGAGGACAGAGCTGGGGGGCCACACCACACTCACCTCCTTCAGCTTGTCAGACAGAAGTTTAATTTCTTCTTCATATTTATCCTCCTTTTCAGAGTACTGCGGGAGACACCAAAACATGGCTTTGTAAAAAAGAGGGGCACAGGCAGACAGGAACGCAAGTCCCCCGTTCTTTGGAGAAGATTGAGCGCCTGATACCCGAGAGCATGCTCAGGAGCCAAGCCCAGGCCGCGCCTTTCAGGAGGAGGGAGGTGGCCCTGAGCTGGGCCTGAGCTCATCACCCACCCATGTTCCCAGGGAGTAGGGCGCACGGGTCTCTGGGAATGCATGCCCCTACGTCTGTCCACCAGCTCCCCCAAGGCAGAGCCTGCCGGAGTCGGTTCTGTGTACTCATCTCCCAGTGCTTGTCCCTGACTGTGTCCCCAGCATGACATGCTCCTTTCCCCTTGGCTTCATGTCAATCATCTCAGGTTAATATCACTAACATTTAAGAACTGCCTGCCATGGTCCTGCCACCGTCCATCACGGCTAGATATCCTCAGTCCCATTTTCCAGATGACAAAAGGGCCATGGAAAGGTAAGTATTTGTCTAGGGTCACGTAGCTATAAAGTGACAAAGCCATGAGTTGAGCCCAACTTTGGAATTTGTGTTTCTGGCCGGAATCACAGGGGTACCCTTGTTTTTCTTGTCTTCCATGCTGGGGATGGAACCCGGGGCCTCATTTACGCTAGGCAGGAGCTCCACCACTGAGCCACACCCCAGCCATGCCTTTTTTAATGTCACCTCAGTGACACTTTTCCTAAATTTCTAAGGTCCCTCTGTTGAATTTTCAAAGAACTATAACTTTATTATTTTTTGGTAGCGGAGGACTGAACTCGGGGGAACTTAACCACTGAGCCACATCCCCAGCCCGTTTTTTATTTTGAGACAGGGTCTTGCTAAGTTGCTGAGGCTGAACTCGCCATCCTCCTGGCTCAGCCTCCCAGGCCTCTGGGATTACAGGCATGTGCCACCATGCTGTCAAGAACTACAACTTTATCAGTCTCTTTTACTTTACTACATTCTGAGCTCTTCCAGAGCAGAAACCATACATAAGATCACTGTGACAGCTCTGTCCCTGGCTAAGACCACATCTGGCTCGCACACTGAACTGCATTTATTCACTACATATGCTGGGATCAAACATCCACCAGTCACATGTTGGTATGGGAGACCCTGCCCTAAACAAGATAGATGCTGTCCCTTCTTAAAACTTAGAGTCCAGCAAGGAAAGCATACATCAATTGGGTCATTATAATAAATGTGACAGGGCTGGGGTGAGGCTCTGTGGTGGAGTGTTTGCTGAGCACACACAAGGCCCTGAGTTCCGTCCCCAGCACCGCAAATAAATGACTAAGTAAACGTGATAAGCCTAACACCAGGGATAGAAGCAGGGGGGCTCCACAGCAGAGAACCCCATAACCTGGCTGAGATATCAGAAGCGTCTTTGAAGGGGCGAAGTGTAAGCAGAGATCTAAAGGATGAACAGGGTTATCAGGCAAAGGGGACGAGGAGGCCACCACAGGCTGCGGGGACAGCTGCTTCAAAGAACTGGAGGGGACGCGAGGACAAGGAATGTCCATGAAGCTTAAGTTCTGTGCACCTGGAAAGTGGCAGGAGGGAGCCTGCGGAAGAGATGAGGCTGGAGCTCATCAGGCTGGGCCACCAAAAAGGGTGGACAACGCTTCTCATGGGGTCTGCTCTGCAGTGACTGACTGCTCTGGGCACTTTCAACCTAAAAAGCCAATTCCACCTGCATCATGGATATCTGGAGGAACCGGAGGACGCAGGCAAGAGCGAGGCCTGGTGCGGCTCTCCATTTATTTGGTTTTGCTCGGATCCTCCTAAGAGGATCCTTACCAGGTACCACGAGATGGAAATCAAAGATGGTGCTAAGACCCTCACAGAAGAGGACCCAAGACCTGTCAGGAGAAATCCAGCCACTGACAGCTCTTTCTGGAGAGGACCACCCTGGCTGCTGGGCACCCAAGGTACTATTAACAAGTAAAGGTCAGATTCCTGACACCCTGGCATGTTCCTGAAGAAACGAACAAAGTTCACCACGTCACCCTCCAGCTCGAGCCAGCCACCAACCTTTTCAGATGCAGCCTCAAGCGATTTCAGATTGTTAGTGACATTCTTGAGTTCTTCTTCCAGGTCCCCACATTTTCTACAATGAGACAAAGAACATGTGTGTTTTATCTTGCCAAGCTGCAGGCAATTCCTTTAAAAGAAACTTTCAAAAGGAGCAATCCACGCTGCCCAGGGCCCCCAGAAGGAATGTGGGAAAAATGTGAATGGATTTTTCTAGATGTGATGCTGTGTACTTATCAAAACCCCATCGTACCGGGCAGAGGCAAGGCGGGCCAGGAGCTCTTGGAGGGTTTGTAAAGCACTCCTGGACTTCCGCCCAGGGCAAGGCAACAGGACTGTGAAACTGGTGATGACCGAGGCTGACTCCGGAAGGTGGAAGAATGAGATGGAGTGTGGGGGCTGGGGGGGCAGCGAGCAGAGCTTACACGGGACACTCCAGGAAGCAAGCTTGGAATGGGTTTGTGAAACCAGATCTCTCTCAGCTCTGCAGGACGCTCTCTGGAGCTGGATTCCTCATCCAAGGCCAAGGGAGGAAGTGTTTTGATTGTTGCAACTTGTGCGATTCTGGTCAAGCTTCTCACCTCCCCGCCAGGAACGTGTCAGGGGCCCAACACTGACGCCAGGAGCAGAGCCCCGAAGCGCTAAGGCGCAGCCTGCTCTCTACACTCTCAGCCCCTGAGCTGGCCTCGCTGGGAAAACGGGACTTCTGCGCTACCACCTGTCACACTGCTCTTCCCCAGTATCTTCCTGGGAAGAGAAGACGTGGGCAATGCTTCCTGGGGCATGAAGACAGGACACTATGGATGCAGAAGGAGGGAGGAGGGCTGGGCTGTCGCTCGGCTGGTGGAGCCTTGCCTCATGTGCACAAGCCCTGGGTTCCACCCCCAGCATCACCAAAAGAAAAAAACAAAAGGAGGGATGAGCCAGGAGTCCAGGTGCCCGCCCACGGGCACAGAGGCCCGGCCAGTGTCAACTCCCAGCACAGCCACCTCCCTCGGGTTCCACCCAGGGAGCCAGCGGGCCCACGCAGTCCTGTTCTGCCACTCACAGTTCAGACACCTCCGCACGCTCCTCTGCCCTCTCCAGCTCGCCCTCCAGGATGACCAGCTTCCGAGCCACCTGCAGGGACAGGAGGGCCCCGCTGAGACCCATCCCCACCTCTCCCCACCGTCCAGTCGGAAGCGCTCTCCCCAGTAGGTGGCAGGCCACGCAGGCCAGGCGCACCAAGGGGCCTTCTGCTGGCCCCCCTCACATCATGGTGGGCCCAGAGGGAACCGCGACCCTCGCACAGGCCCCAGGGGTGAGGCAGACGAGGAGCAGGAGAGAGCTGGACCAGGGGGAGGAGAGAGAGGGACCACAGGACACAGCTGGGGCCACCATCTGCAGCTTTGGCCAAACTGTGCCAGAACATCGGACCCACGTGAGTCGATCCCTTGGCTTCTCCAGCCAAGTTGGACGAGTGACCACAGGACTTCTTGGCATCGTGCAAGATACAGTTTCCTAGCCAAGGGGCTGTCACTGCAGAAACAGATGTGCACCCAGAAGGCCGGCGGTCCTAACCCGGGGCTTCCTCCGGCCCGCGGTCCTCGCTATCGGCAGCGCCATTTCCTCCCACTTCCTGCCCCCGTGGGACCCGCTCACCTCCTCGTACTTGCGGTCGGCCTCCTCGGCGATGTGCTTGGCCTCTTTGAGCTGCATCTCCTGAATCTCCATCTTCTCCTCGTCCTTCATGGCGCGGTTTTCTATCACCTTCATTCCCCTGCAAGGAGCGAGCTCAGGATGAGCCGTGCGCTCGCCCACCCCGCCCCGGGCTCTCCTGCCCTGCGGTCACCGGGCACCACCGGTCACGGAGCTGCAGATGAAGCCGGCCGCCAAGCTCACGGCCACGGCCCCTCTGCTGACTGCCTTGACCTGCAACCGCCCCGCGAAGTGGCTCCATCACCCCCAGGCCCAGAGGTCATGCGAGTCGCAGAAGGTCACAGGGCCAGTCAGTGGCAGAGCTGGGACCGAAGCCGGCCGTCTGGCCCCGTCTGTGCGCTCCTTCTAGACTCTTCTCAGGAACGTAAGGAGGCATGTGGTCACCACATGCCAGCTGTCACTACGGTGCGACCAGAGGGCCCTGCCAGTGGCTGTGGGAAGCTGAGTAGGAGCCACGGACAGTGCTGTGGTCGGCTACAAAAGGCTTTCCAGGAGGGGACGTGGCTGTTGGGGACAGAGCGTACGTAAGAAGAGAGGCCACAGTGAACATGAGGGAAAGGGAGCCCGCCGTGGGGGACAGGCCCGCAGAAGGCCCCGAGGATGGGCAATGTGGGAACCTGGCGGTCAGGGGGCTGTCTGAGTGACAAGCTGAGGTGTTTATGCAGAGGGGACACGGGACCGAGGGTTTCAAGACAGGACGTAATAAAATGACAGCCAGCCTGCCTGGGAAAGCCGGTGAGGGGCAGGCCCGGCGAGCCCCTGCCGGAAAAGCCCCAGCCCAGCGAGCTTCAGGGACATGTGAGCACCAACAGGAGGCCACAAGTGGAGAGTGCCACCCCTGAGCTCCCGGCCAGGTCACAGAGTGGGCGCTGAAAACACTGTCAAGTGACCTTCAGGCTGTGTGCCGGCTCTCACCCCTAAGGTGGCTCGTCACTGTGTACACCCCATATCCCCAATCCGAAAAGTCTGAGATCCCAAACACCCTGGTCCCCTCATTTGGGACAAGGGACACTCAACCTGCACCGATCAGGTGAGGATGAAGGGGTCTGAACGACAGGGATGCACTTAGAAAGGACGCATCCTGGGGACAGCTGATCCTTCCTGCGACTCCGCTGGCTGACCAGGAAGTCGGGGAGGAACAGATAAGTGACAGACTCCGGAGAGGAGGCCCACCAGGACTACGTGTCATTGATGTGTGCCATTCTCGCCACTCCCCTCCGTCCAGGAAGCACTTCACTCTGGCCTTCGCCACCACTCTCAGCCATCAAAACGCCCTGCTCGGGTGCAGGGCCTGGCCCTGGCACGTCAGGGGCTCGCTGGAATGTTTGTTGAGGGAAGACCCCTTGTGACACTGAGATCAGAGTGACTTGCTCAAGGCCCTGTGGTAAGGGGCAGGGGAAGGACCTCCAGCCCCAAGAGTAGAATCCTTTTAACCAAAGCAGCAGCGTCCCCCAAGGGTGACGCTCAAGGCCTCTCTGGTGACGTGCTGCAGACAAGCAAGCGGCCTTGACCTTCCCAGGCTCAGTGTGGCGTGGGGAGGCCCTCTGAGTAAGACGTCCAGCAGGTGTGACCACGAGCTCGGGCCGAGGCCAATCCAGGCCCCGGGCACCACCGAAAGTGCCTCTCCATTAGATCCTGGTCACTCTGTGGCTGCCTGAGCCGCCACCCTGTCCATCTATGGCGAGCAGGGGCCGCGGCGGCCTGTTCCCTCCCCTGGCTGTGCCACGGCCGGGGAAGAAGCGTTCGCCTCAAAACCTGCAGTCAGCCTCCCGGGTCCCCAGACGGAACCTGCTGCTTCATGACCAGGAGCCCCATCAGAAATGAACCCTGCGGGGAGCTTACACTGGAAAGCCCTCTTGGTGGACGGGTCAAGTGAGGATTCTGGTGACCATGTGGCAGAGACGCAGTGACCACTGGCCCGGCCCACACCATGGCCGCACAAGGAGCCCATTTACCACCGCACAGAGACCGCTGCCTCCCAGAGCCGCACAATCTGCCCTCAGTCCTCCAGAGCCAAGGCGTGCCAGAGGACGGTCCTGCTCCCAGGACAGAGCGCCCTGTGGAGGCCCGGATGCTGCAAATGCTATGGGGGCGGCCCCATCCGTTGTAAGGACATCAGTGGCGCTGGTCCCTGAGACACAGCTGGCACCACCCCGTTAACATCTGCAGATGGCCTTTACAGTTCTCATTTCCCATTTTTCTTTTTGCACAGCATTAGGGATGAAACCCAGAGCCTTGGACATGCTGGGCAAGTCTCTACCCTGAGCTAGGCCCCAGCCCCTTTTATCTTTTTATTTTGAGACAGGGCCTTACTGAGTTGCTGAGGCTGGCCTCAAACTTGCTGTCCTCCTGCCTCAGCCTCCTGAGTAGCTGGGATTACAGGTGTGCGCCACCACACCCAGTTCTCCCTCTTTTCACACTGCCCTGAAAACCGATGTCGCAGGAACACTGAAGAGAGGTACCATGGCTTTCTAAGGAAGTATCCCTCTGCAAACTGACCGCTGCTCTTTTTGCTTTTCTCTGGGAGGTCAGCAGTGTGATCCCCAATTCACGGAGGCCACCAGGCCCAGTGTCCTCACCTCTCGCTCTCATCCGCAGCCTTTTCTGCCTCCTCCAGCTTCTGCAGGGCGGTGGCCAGCCGTTCCTGGGCCCTGTCCAGCTCCTCCTCCACCAGCTGGATGCGTCGGTTGAGAGCTGCCACATCACCTTCGGCCTGGGGAGGTCACAGGTGCGGGCAGGTTAAGAAGCAGCCACCCGGCAAGAGCTCCCGCCTCCCCTCTGCTGACCGAGTCCCAAAGGCCACCCGAACCCCCAGAAGGAATCCATCCTCTCTTGTCCGGAGAATGTAAAATGACACATCTTCCCCGAAAACATCAGGAGACAGCCAGCCCGCAATCAGGGGACGGCCAGTCAATACTGAAGAGGGACGATAGGTGGGAGATGCGTCAATGAAAATAATGACAGGGACAATAAAAGGCGCACACTCTGTGACCTGGGACCCCGGTGCAGGCCTTTCAGGCAGCTCAGAACAGAGCCCCATCGGGGTGTGGCTCTCCTGTGAAAAAGACACTGAGTGTGTCACCAGGGCCGACCGCAGGACTCCCAGGAGGCAAGGCCCTTGGTGACCTGGCTTACCACGTCCCACCAAGCCCTGCCGCCACACACCCGAACGGCAAGACTCTGCACACACGGAAGCCGGACGGGCCGGCCCTGACGAGCAAGGCGGTGGCAGTGGGCAGCACAGCTGGAAATGTCCTGGATGGCGTCTGGCAGAGACCGTGGGACAAAAGGGCACAGAAAGGAAAGATGTGGCCACAGGCGCGGAGAGGTGTCTGGACGCTGCTACTGCCCGGCCTTCCAGGGTGTTTTCACCCATCAAGGAGGAAGCTTGGCCAAGGGCGTAAAAGCAGGAACTCTGGGTCAAAAAGCGCCAGGTCGAATCTGGGCCTTGCCACCCGCAGCCAGGTGGCCTGGGGCAGATTGCGTCACCTCTCTGAGCCTCTCTCCCGCAGAGCCTGATGACCTCACAGGACTGCCATGAGGGCTGTCACTGCAGGGCATTGGCCGGCTCAGCCCTGACACGTGGGAAGGGCCACGCTGCCCTTAGAGTCTCACATCTCACCCATTTTACAGATGGGGGCACCAAGGGCCCTGCTAGGGGAAGTGGTTCTGTTCAGTGACTCAGAGCAGGACAGGGATGGAGCCCTGGAGCCCTTGCTTTCCCAGCCCCACATCCCTCTGGGGAGGGGGACTTCCGCCAGGCCAGTGGGGCGGGCATGGCCACCCTTGGAAAGGAATGCTGAGATAGTCACACAGGGCCAACCAAGGGGCGAAGCCACAAACCTTCTTCCTATCTAGACAAGAAATCTCTGAAGTGGGAAAGACTATAAAAATGACTGGGAACCACGCCCTGCTGGCCGGAGTCTATACATCAGAAAATAGAAGTCACTGAACCAGGAAGGTCTGCGGCCAGAGCCCCCCGCAGCAAGGACACACCCACGGGGGCTTCTGACTGCTGCGCCCCTGAACCAGCAATGTGGAGAGCCGATGAGGACGGCTGAGGGACAGTCTTTAGAAATACCACCTTTTGGGCTGGGGTGGTAGCTCAGCGGTAGAGCGCTTGCCTCGCATGTGCAAGGCCCTGGGTTCGATCCGCAGCACCACATTAAAATAAATAAGTAAAATAAAGTTATTCTGTACAACTACAAAAAAAATTGATTAAAAAAAAGGAAAGAAATACCACCCTTTGGGGCTGGGGCTATCGCTCAGTTGGCAGAGGTGGCTTCGCATGCACAAGGCCCTGGGTTCAATCCCCAGCATTGCCACCAAAAACAAAAAAAGTCACCTTTCAGTGAGGAGGGTTTTTTGTTTTTTGGATGCTGGGGAGGGAACCCAGGGCCTCTCACATGCTAGGCAAACACACCCGCGGAGCCCCACGCCAAGCCCGGGCATCTCTCTTAACTGCACGACTCTGACCAGCACTGGTCTGTCCAGCACCACTCGGCAACTCGGGGAGGAATCTGGGGTTGGTTTGTTTTCCTTCAGTGGTTTTCAGGTGTGCGATCAACACCGCTAATTCCAGAACTTTCCCTCCAAAAGAAACCTATCCTGAAGACACAGGAATTGATTTTTAGGATCACACAGAGGTACCTGATTCACAAACTGTCTAAAAAATTAACTAGTGAGCAGCCACGCTCTGAAATCAAGAGCCCTGAGCTGCGCACACGCGCGCGCACACACGTAGGTGCTGCCTGCACAGGCGTATATATGGATTTTTGAAAAACTGCTAGTCACTGCTAGTCATCCTGGGCTCCACCCCTTCCTGCAATCAAAGCCTTCCACACTCTACAAAGGGTTTTCCTTATAAGGTAAAAGAGGCTTGCTAGATACATGTGGCAAAGAAACAGGAAGACGTCAGTTAATCACACAAAAATCTAAATGAAACCAGCTGTTGGGAGGCAGGCCCAGAATCCTGCCACATGCCGGCTCCTGGCTTTCTCTACAAGAGACTCGGGTTTTTTGTTTTTTTTTTCCCTCTCTCTCCCAGTTCTTTTCCCTGAATCACCAATCACCTTCAGGCTTCCTCTCTCCAGACCTACAGAAGCATCTCTGTAGAGTGAACTTTAAAGAAGCCCCAAACTTTCCAAAAATATCCACCCTCCCCACCGGATTGTCTCACTCCCAAGTCTTGGCTCAGGGCTGAGGGCCATTTTGGAGCAGAAGTAATTGTCCTCCTGTGAGATGCCTTGGGGTGAGATCAGAGGAAGGGTTAGGAGGCTCTGGTGTGTGAAAGAGGCCAGAGCAGCTACTGTTTGGGGGCTGACACGGTTTCCAATGTCTCCTCCAGCCAGAGAGCCCTTACAGGATCAGAGGCTGCAAGCCAGGCCAACACAGAAGGCCCTGGGAAGGGCCAGCCCCAGCCTGGACTGCCCCAGGACTGCCATGCAGAATCTTTCCTTTTCTGGGATCTCCACCCTGAGCCCCGAGTCCCTGTCCCCCAGCTCTCAGGTCCCCGGGGCTTCCACTGCCCCTGCCCCACACACCCCTTGTCTAAGTCCCAACAAACTCTAGACCCTGCCTAGTCCCAAGGCGGCCTGTCAGCTTGGCCCGGCCCAGGAGCCCCCTGGAATGCTAACCACACTTTTTTGTTTGTTCCTCTTAAAGACTCTGAACTCTTCTAGGGCTGGAGGGAGGGGAGAAAAACGAATTGAGCACCTACTATGGGCCAGAGCCACACAGAGCTGGTAAGTACTTTGAGATGGGATTAAGATCCAGATCTGTCCCCAAGTCCCAAGTGTTGCCACCGTCTCTCCCGAGGGGCAGTCAGGGATGGAGAAGGGGTGCTGCGGCTCCCTTCTCTTTCAGACTTGTGCTCCCTCTCGCTCCCTCCCGCCAACGTGCAGCAGAAGCATACAGTAGGTGCTCAAACGATCACAGGTGGAGGGCCCCTCGCGAACATTCCAAGGGCCTTCTGGACGAAGGCGGGGTCCCGCGGCCCTGGCTGCCCCAGGGACCAGCTGGAGAGAAAGGCCGGCGGCTCAGGGCTGCACTTCCGCCCCCTGCCAGGAGCAGACACGTCGCCGCCGCGCCCCTGGGAACGGCTGGGAAAGTTCAGCGGGAGCCGGGAAGCCACCGGGGAAGCGAGAAGCGCGCCGCCCCCGCCCCCCGCCCAAGTCCAGCCGGCCGGCCCAGCCCCAGACAATGGGAGCCGGCCTTGCCTCCCCCGCGCCCCGCCGCCTGGTCCAGTAGCCGAGCCCCTCGGCCGGGGACTCCGCGCCTGCCCGGACCCGGAGCCCAGCGCCGCGCACCCCCTCCTCCACCTCCCCAGCGGGGGCTGCGCACCCCTCCGCCCCATCCCCCCATCTCCCGCCCGGCCGGCCTCGCCCGCCCCGGATGCAGCGCCCCCTCCGCGGCCCCAGCCCGGGAGGGAGGATGGCGGCGGAGGACAGGGGGACTCGGCGGGCGGCGGCCGGGGAGCGGACGCGGGGGCCGCGATCGGGGAGCGGCAGGCCGGAGGGCGCCAAGGCGGGCTCCCGGCAGTGACCGCTGCAGCCGGGCGCGCGGGAGCGGGAGAGAAAGGAGAGCGCGCGGCTGGGGGTGCGGGCGCCGGGCGCGCGGGGCTCTCACTTTTTCGCGCCGCTCGCGCTCGCCGTCCAGCTCCCGCTGCAGGCCCTGAGCGCGGTCCTCCGCCTCGTCCGCCTGCTGCTGCAGGGCCTGGATCTTGCGTTTCACCGCCTCCAGGGAGTTGAGGCCGGCCATGGCGCGGAGGCGCGGGGGCGCACGCAGCGGGCGATCGGCTGGGCTCGGCTCGGCTCTGGCGAGAGCTACAGCAGCCGCGCCCCGGCCCCCCAGCCTTTGCCTGCGCCGGGCCGCCCCCGCCTCTCCCCGCCCCCCGGCCCCGCTGCCGTCGAGGCGATGAGGTCACCGGGGCCGGCCGCCGACGTCAGCACCGCTGGGGGAGGGCCTGACGTCGGCACCGCTGGCCGCAGCTGCTGGAAAGTGCCCCTTTTCGGGACTTATTTGGAGAAAGCGCCGGGAGGCACCGCCTTCTCCAACTGGTTCTCCTCCTCTTCCTCCAGCACTGCCCGCCCGGCCAGCCCTGGGGCTCCTGCCGGCCCTGCCGCGGGCACCCCCAGCTCTGCGCACTTACGTCGGAGGCTTTCTTCTCCGTCAGCTCCAGCTTCTCCTGCGCGTCCTTCAGGTCCTCCGAGTATTTTTCCAACTCATCCTCTGTCCCTTTCAGTTTCTTCTGGAGGTGCGTCAGCTCCTCCTCCACCTGGGGACAGATCGGGGGACGCATCAGCCTGGGGTGCCACCGTGCCCCTGCGGTACAGGGTTGGCCCCCATGTGCACAAAAGTCCTCTGGCTCTCCTCCTCTCTGGGCATGGGTTTCCTCGTCTGTAAAACAAGGATAACAATAGTACGCACCATTCAAGAAATGCGACCTGCCCAGGGGTTTCCCTTGTCCTGGGGACTAAATGTTCTTAACCTCCCTGGGGTCCCCAGTCCTGCTGGGGACTCGATCACAGCTTTGGGGGAATTGGTGTTCCCACAGGTTTTCCAGAAACACTGCTCATTCAGTTTTGCCTGACAGTTTCAGGCTTTTGCAAAACCCCCTAGTGATGTGGGTTAAGCAGGAAGGGGAACCTCATACTCTGGATCTGGACCCCTCCTCTTTCTCCTCAGTCTACCTTTCTCTAGGTCTGTACCCCACATTGTCAGCCAGGGAAACTTTCCAAAGAGTATGGCTGCCCTTTCCCTGCCCAGAACCTGCCATGGCTCCCCATTGCCTATTGCCCTTAGCCATGCCCAAGGCAGTGAATCTCAGACGTCTCCCAAAATTCTCCAAAGGGCTCGGACCCTGCACCCCAACTTGTAAACTTTGGGGGCTTAGCTAGAAGAAACCAACCCATCAAACATCATTTTATTTGAAGGCTCAGGTTAAATCTTTTCCAATGTTGCATGTTTGGTGTATGTTTATCTTAATTAAAATGTCTGCTGTCTTTTCCAAATTTTTAGTCCTTTATCTTGAGAGTCTTCCCTGGCTCCTAGTTTGAGGAGGTCCTGTCTGGGGGATACAAACCACAGGCCCCATCACCTGCATCCCCATTACCTCCACCACGCCCATCAAATCAGCTCAGACCCCACACTGCACCACCCTCCAGACTGGGGTGGCCTCATCCATCCCCTGGGCTGATCTGACTGCTGTCTCTGCTGGTCTGACCCCTGCTGTTGTCCATGCTCCTAGGGGGAGCAGGCAGCCCAAGACCCTGCCTCATTGTCCTCCTTCCAGGAAGAGGCCCAGAAAGGTGAAGTGGCTTTTCCTAGGTCACACAGTACAGAATTGGAACCCAGTTCCTCTGAACATAAACCACTATGAACTACATGCTTGTGTCCCCCCCACCCCAAACCTGTATTTTGGACCCCAATCTGGAAGGGATGGTATTTGGAGGTGGGCGCCTTTGTGATTGGATTAGGGTGAGGTGAGGTCTGGAGGGTGGAGCCCCACACGGGATCAGGGGCCTCAGAGGAAGAGGAAGGGACCAGTGTAGGAAGGTGGCTGTCCAGGAGCCAGAAGAGCCCTCCCAACAGCACACCTGCACCTTGACCTTGGACTCCCAGCCTCCAGACTGTGAGGAAGCATGGCCGTGGCTCTGTGTGTTGTTAGAGCTCCCGGGGCGGAGACCCAGCTGCAGTCCTGTCCCCCACGCCAGGGGGGCTGTCCTCCCTTCCTCCCCAACTGGCTTCTCTCCCTTCCCCCAAAGGATGGGTCATAAAGGCTCCTGTGCTTGAGACTTCTGGAGCCGGCTGATCCCACTCTCCCCCAAGAGGTAAGGTGCCGTGTGCGTGTGAGCATGTGCGTGAGTGAGTGTGCGCACACTAGCGTGAATTCTTACAAGGTCCTGCTCCTAGGCAGGGACACCCAGACTCGCAGCTCCTGAGCCTTCGGGGGTCCTGCTGCTGGGGCTTCAGCTCAGGTCACTGAGGTGCCCTGTGAGGGTCTCTAGCTGAGGTGCTGCCCAGAGCAGGGACGGATGGGTCTGCTTAAGTCACCAGGGACACCCCCCCACACACACTCCCGCAAAAATATTCAGTCACAGGAAGGTGACAGGGCCCAACCCAGTGCCAGCAGCAACTCAGACCAAAGTCAGGGTCTGCGGGTTTGGGCCTTTAACTCCAGGTAAGGAGCCTGGAGTCTGACTCCAAGTCCCAGCTATGTGACCCCTGTCCCCTTTTCTGAGCTCACTTTTCCGCTCTGACCTGGTGGCCTCTCACCACCCTGGCTTTTGAACTTCTGCCTTCATGGAGAACACGAGACAGTTTTCTTTTTCATCTTTTTAGTTGCACAGGGACACAGCACCTTTGTTTTGTGTATTTAAGGTTTTTTTTGTGGAGCTGAGGATCAAACCCAGTGCCTCCCGCGTGCCAGGCCAGCGCTCTGCCCCTGAGCCCGGGCCCAGGCCCAGCCCTAAGCCAGTTTCCTTAAAGACACTTCACAGATCAGTCCTGACCCAGCACCCCCTGTCTTCCCTCCGGATCACAGCATTTACTGGGCACCGACTGTGTGCCTGGCCGGTGTGGGGGAGGGGTTCAAACAAGGCACCCTGGGTTCCTGGCTGTGAAGATGGCTTGGCTCTGAGGACATTTGGACAAGAACTGGTGGGACTAGCAGAGGGTGGGTGGGAGGCTACTGAGCATCTCAGAGTGTCCCAGGCGTGTTACAAATGCCATCTCCCTAGAGGCCCCGTTCCAGAAGGGCAAGTCGAGTCTGAAAGGGGAATGAGGGTGTCCAGCGGGGGACGGGAGTCCCACTCTGTTAAACTAACTCGGGGGCTGGAGCCCAGGGGCAGAGCGCCTGCCTGGCATGTGTGAGGCCCTGGGTTCGATTCTCAGCTCCACACACAAATAATAAAATAAAGGTCCATTGACAACTAAAAAAAATATTAAAAAACAACAACAGCAAAACTACCTGCTTGCTGGACTGCTGGCCCAGCTGTGCCCACGGCTCCCCACCTTCTGCCGGGGGGACTCCTGCCCTACCCCCCATCCATCCCCCAGCCTGGGGCTCCCTGGAACCACCTCCCCAGAACACTGTAGGAGAGTTGTTGAATGACCCAGTGAAAGGAACCAGCCCCCCCAGGGGCGGGCGGTGGATATGCAGACCCACGCTGTGGACGGGCCCTTCCTTCTGACCCAGTTCCACTCCCAGAACACGTGCTGGGACGTGCAGCCCTGCCCCGGCAAGTTGCTGACCTTCCCTGAGCCTCAGTTTTCCAGCCTGTGAAATGGCCCGGAGGGTCATGGAGCAACTTTAGTCCATGTAAATGGGCCTTAGGGCCAGGCTGAGGCAGGATGTGGGGTCAAAGGCCACTGGTGGCGGATGTCACTGCCCTGGAGGGGAGTGGGCAGGAAGCAGGCAGGCTGGCCTTCCATGTCCTGTTCCCACTGGACCAGCAGGGATGGGAATCGGGACTTTGCTCCTTGTCCCTGAGGGTTGGGTTGGTCCCAGGTGGCTTTCTCTCTGGCTTCCTGGAGCAGAGGGTAGGCTAGGCAAGGTGACCCCTCGCCACGGCCTCCGTTCCCAGGCAGGGTGGACCACTGGCCCTGTGGGGCTCTGGCTTCCGCCTTGGGGCTCTGGGACCTTGGATTCCGTGCCTGGCCATTGGAAAACTCATGTGCCACGAGGAGGATTCCAGCGGCTCCGGAGGCTGAGGCAGGATCACGAGTTCAAAGCCAGCCTCAACTTAGCGAGGCCCTAAGCAACTCAGTGAGACCCTGTCTCAAAACAAAAGAAGGGCGGGGGATGTGGCTCAGTGGTCAAGCACCCCTGAGTTCAACCCCTTGTACAAAATAATAATAATAAAATAATAACAAAAGAAGGAATAAAACCCAGCCAGAGACTGGAGCACCGTGTCCACCTCCAGGGTCAGACAGTGGGCTAGAGGCTTAGCGGACCTTCCCTTCTAGCTCGTGGCTGCCTCTGTATCAGTCACCCACACCTTAGTGAGAATTGGAGCCACAGGCTTTGCGCTGTTCCCTGGCTAAGCTGCCCATGACGGGGCTAAAGGTTGATGGAGGGCAGCCGGCAGGCCAGGGCCCAGGCAGGACGGGTCTGTGTTTGCCAGGGAGGGGCCCCGGGAAGAGGGAAAGGAGTGTGGCCGGGAACGCTGGGGTGGAGTTGGCCCACATGGATGTGTCACTCAGGGCTGCCCTAGGGACTGGGGGGTGGGGAGGGCCAAAGAGGAAGCAGGGCGGGGCAGGAAATAGTCCCATGTGTATCGAGCCCTTCCCCAGCCAAGGCCTCCACCTGCACAGTCACCTCTGATCCTCCCATGCAGCCAGGAAGGCCCCAGTGACGTCCCCACCTCACACAGGGGCCAGCTAGGCACTGGGAGGTGAGGGCACCCCGTGACCAAACTGATGACATGAACCGGGCCTGGCTTGGGCCGGCCTGGGCACCTGGTGTGGCCGTCCTGGGGGACTCCGGGGGCTTATCCGAAGCCCTGCACCATCCCAAGGGCCCAGCAGGTGGCCCGGGATGGCGCAGCCCTGAGGAAGGGCACCCCGGGAGGCACGAGCCCCTTCCTTCCTTCTGCCATTCCCGCTGTCCAGACGGGACAAGGGACTCTTGCCCCATCCCAAGCGCCAGCCTCGGCTCAACCCGGCCCTGTCCACTGAGCCTCCATGAGCTCCCCGTGACCCCCGTCGTGAGGGTCTCCTCCCTGGAGCTCTGGGTCTGCGTGGGCTCCTGGGCTGCTGGGGTGGGACGCGGCCTCCCTCCTGCCTCGGGCCATCACCTCCTGTCCCTGGGACACCAGGACACGCTGGGATACACAGCCAGGCGGGGCTCCTCAGCTCTCCGGCCCTGGCCCAGGCCCCCCAGCCGCTCCCCCGACACCGCATGTGACAGGAGCCCTGGGCTCCGCGAGACACAGGCACAGGGTCCCCATGTCTCGCACTGCTCAGCCATCCCCTCCTCTCCACGCACACGCGTGCGCACAGACACGCACAGAGACATCTCAGGGGCTGGGTGGTGGCTGAGGGGCAGAGCGCCTTCCTGTCACAGCGAGGCACCGGGCCCATCCTCAGCACCACGTAAAAATGAATAAAAGAACAATAAAAAGACAAAGGAAAAGACACACATGTCAACACCACGTCCTCCCGAAAACCAGTCACCCAGACACACATCCCGACAGAAGCTCAGTCAGCCCCCACGCGTGCGCGCGCGCGCGCACACACACACACACACACACACACGGTCACCTCCATGCCCACACAGCCCGCCTCCCACTGTCCACAGCCCCACATCACACACCACAGGCCACACACTGACCGGTCCTCGCACACACCTCCGCCTGCCCACAGTCCCCACGGGAACACACACACACACACCCCAAAATGCTCACATGCAAACACACAACCCACAGAGAAACGTTCAAGCACACACAAACACGTGAATACAGAAAAGTCCCCACGGGCACACACTAGCACACACACACACAGATGCTCCCACACACAAATATGCACAGGCACTCAGAGGTGCGCGCGCACACACAGCCTCCCCCTGGGGCACACAGCACCTTCCCTCTCCCTGGGCTCCCGCCGGCCCTGGGGAGGCGATGTCTGGTCACTCCTGATTCCCAGCCCAGGGACACCCTCCCAGGGAAGTCCCCTCTGTCTCTGCTAGAGCATCGGCCCCGGCCCCACCCCGGCACTCAGGTACCAAAATTTCTGTGACCTCCACCCTCAGCCCAGCACCCACCGCACTTGGACTGCAGAGTGGGCACAGACAGCCAGCCGAGGCCACTCACCTGCTTACACTTGTCCTCGGCGGCTTTCTTGTCCGCCTCGGCCTGCTCGGCCCTGTCGATGGCATTCTCCTTGTCCAGCTTCAGCATCTGCATCTTCTTCTTGATGGCCTCCATGGTTGGGCTGCGGGGCTGCGGGCTGGAGGGTGAGTGAGCGGCAGGGTGCAGGAGAGGGCCTTATAGGATCGGGGTGCGCCCGCCCTCCTGCAGGGCGAGTCTTGGAGGAGGCCCAAGCCCGGCCGGCCGGGCCAGCCGCCACTCGCTTGTCGGGAGGACTTGGCCAGCTCACCCGGCGCCCGCAGCCCTCGCCTTATTTGGGCCTAGGATTTTCTCAAAGGAGGGAGAAAGAAGAGGCCCGGGCAGTTTCCATTTTTAACCTGGTGACCCAGGTCCTGGTCCCGCCTGGGCATGAGGGCACCGGGTGGGCCCAGAGGACCTGTGGCGGCAGGGCCTGGGGTGGGGGTGCACCGGGTGGCCCCAGTGTCCCTGGCTGTCACTGGGAAAAGTGAGGCTGGTGTGTGGGTGGGTGCCCAGTCCTGGGCCCAGACGTGAGAGTCCCATTTGTCCTTCTCTCTGGGTCCTGCCTCTGGGTTTTAGGGTCAGGCCTCCGTCCCATTTCTAGCCACCACCCTGGGAAGCCCTCCCGCATTGCCCCCACCTCTCTCTGTCCCTCTCTCTCATCACCTCTGCCTTTCAGTGACCCTCCGTGTCTCTCCACCTCCCCTCCCTCTCCTCCTCCATCTCTGTCCTCTCTGTCTCCATCCCTCCTGCCCACGGTGATCTACTGCACCCAGTCACCAGGTGAGACCGCCAGCCAATCAATTGATGAATCAGTTCTTGGAAACTCTTGGAGCCTGGGCAGGCTCCTTAGATCCCGTGCCCTCTCCCCCCTGCTCAGAACCTGCTGTGGCTCCCCAGTGCCCATGGAACAGCAAATGGCCTTAGCTCCTGTACTTTCCACTTAAGAGCCTCTCACGTGCTGAACAGTAGCAGAGTAGGCTCAGAATGCAGGCCTGTGGCTGAGTCCTGTTCAAGGTCCCCTGAGGTCCCCAGAGGGTGGGAAAGTGCTTGTTAAATCAAGTGAGCAATTCCTCCTGCACACACACACACACACACACCTCTGCCTATGAAACTCCTGTTCATCCATCAAGACCCCACGTAGACGACTCCTCCAGGAAGCTTTCCTGATACCCGAGCAGAGCCCTGGACTCCCGGCCCGGCATCAGGACTCTTTGTCGGGTGGATGCAGGTTGGGAGAATTTCCTGCCCTGAGCCTCAGAAGGAACAGGATAAAGGGAGCGACTGGGAAGGGGCCGGCACTGCTGGGGAACATGGGAGTCATGGCAGCATATGGAATTCACAGCTCTCCTCTGCTCATGCCTGGCAACGTCACTGTCCCTTAAGCCAGCTTCTTCCTCTTTGTCACGGTGAGGACTACACCCTATTGGCATGGAGGTGCAGGAGGTGGGCAGTTAGCAAACAGAAGTTTCTGGAACCTCTTTCGTGTCCTAAGCATGTGGGTTTCACCCCATGTTTGGGAGCTGAGGAGGCTCAGCCCAGAGCCCTCCCAGCTCCGCCCTCGGGCTCCTCCCTGATCTCCCCCGGTCCCGACGGTGCAGACTCGGTTTCCCTTTGTGGTAAAGCAGTCTTGACCTCATGTCCAAGGATGTCAACATGGCGAGAGACACAGGCAGATAAGGGCCTATCAACAAGCCACACGCTGGGCGCACAGCCTCCCACTTGAGTCTGCAGCCCCAACAGCTGGAGACATCTTATTCTCGGACTGCAGATAGGAGGCCAGGCTCTCCCTCAAGGTCAGGCAGCCAGTGAGGTGGCTCCAGCTGAGGCTCCTTTGTCTTTAGAACCAACTCGAGAAATTGGTTGGGGGGGTTGGGGACATGAGGCCCAAAGTGGCTCCCTATGGTCCCCCAGATTGTCGGTGACCCCAGACTCCAGCCCAGAGCTGGTGCCATGTCCTGAGCCCCCCTTTTCTTCCTGCCCACCCACCATTCATGTGCTGACTACCCCAGGCCGAGGCACCAGCGGTCATCTGGCTGCATCCCTGCTGTCCCTGGAGACCCCTGGACCGGCCTCGTCGCAGGTGGTGTGGCTAATTCCAGGCCTGACTCCACCTGCTCTGGAAAGGGATCCCTCCCGCAGGACATGGCTGCCCGCTACATGGCCTTGTAGGGCAGACCCTTGTCCTTGGAACGCTGTCTTGCTCAGGGAGTTCCCGGAGGTGGAACCTGATGCCGGGAGGGCAGGAGGGGGCTAGGAATGGCCTTAGGGCCAAGCTGTGTCCCCCCCACCCCAATTGGGTCCTCTCCAGTCCCTGCCCTGCAGCCTCAGGGCTAGACTTGCACCCTCTCTGTGTAGCTGCCCCAGGAACACCTCAGGAGTCCTGGCCAAGAATGCAGGGGTCATTTGGAGTTCCTGGACCCTGGGGACCCTGGCCCAGCTGTCCAGGCTGTGTGGCCTGGGACATGAGGTGGTTGAAAGTTGCCATTTATAGTTCAAGAGGAGCGAGCTCCCCCTCCCCCTCCCCTCCCCCTCCTAAGCCTCCCACTGGGGGCTTCTGAGGACAGGGAGGGGAGGCACATCCCTGTCACCATCCCAGACACGAGGTCACTTATGGAGCATCTACTTCCAGCCACTGCAGTTCCGCTCTGCAGGTTTTAGGGGCACGGTGGCGGGCACGGTGGCGGACACGCCTCACCCTGGCGGGGCAGAGGGACAATTACTGCAAACAATGAGGCCATTACCTTCAACAGGGCAGACAGCTGTCCCCGGAAGAATCTGAGAGCCAGTAGTTTATTTGGGAGTTGACCCAAGGAGACGGGAGGAGGGTGTGGGGATGCCAGACAGGGAGGGGTGACATCCCGCGGGCGGTCACCGAGCCAGTGACCACCGCGGGCAGCCGGGCGCAGTCCCGCCGACGACCTCCGGGGGGCAGCAGAGAGCAGCCGAAGTTGAGCGGCCGCGGAGCTCCCGGCCCGCGGGTGCGGGGGAAGGGGCGCCTGGTCGGGGGGACCCCGGGAGCCCGGGAGACGCGGACAGAGAGCGGGGGCTGAAAACGCTCAAGGATGGGTAAGGCGGGCACCTGATTCGCCTCGATGGACGTCAGGCAAGGCTTCCTGCCCGGAGGAGGCGGCCTCGGAGGGTGGGCGTGGAGCACGACCAGAGGTGACAGGTGGGAGGGACGGACTGGGCAGGAGAACGTGTCCCCCTGAGTGCAGAGGTGGGGATGGCGCCTGAGTAACCGAGGACACTGGGATACCCCTCCCCACCCTGGAATCTGAAGCTTGCAGAGAGACTTGGGGGCACAGAGTGAGTTCACTGAGGACCAACAGGGGACAGCGGGGATGTCTTCAGCTTGTCTCTCACGAGGCTCAATCACTGAATAATAAAATAACAAGGATCAGAGCAAACATCGCCCCGATGGGGGGACCCAGACGTGCCCGCCGCAGCCCTGCGCCCAGCAAGTTGCATGAGGTGTCGGGGGTGTGGGGGGCTCCACGCTTCACCCGGAACCCGGGCAATGTCCTCGGGGTCCACCCCCCGCAAAACCTCGAGGTCCCACGGTTGGCGTGTGGCCAAGCCAGGATTTGACCCTGAGGGGGTCTGATTCCTGGGGACTCTGGAACACCACGACCGCTGCGGTCTTGGTGATCCATCTGGGAAGGGGCCACCGGCTGGAGGGAGGGGAGCACAGGCCTGAGCCCCGCTCCCCAGTCTCTGGGACACACTCAGAGGGAACTGTGTGGGTTAAAGGGCCTGCCCACAAATGCGGCAAAACAGGCACGACCACAAGTTTGGCAGCATCGTCATGATAATTAGTAATAATGACAGTTGACAGACATGGCTGAGGGTGCCCGGGTGCTGTTCCGAGAGCCTTCTGTTCAGAAGCCCACTTCGCTTTCACAGTATCCCCCTGCGATGGGACTTGTGGCGGGTCCCACTTACAGATGGGGACACCAAGACAGAGAAAGGAAAGGTCACTTGCTCGAGCAGAGGCAGGGTTGGGATTGGACCCGGGGACAGGTCCAGAGTCCACACGCTGACCTACTAAACTGTACCCTCCACAGCTTCTCCTGTTCCACTCCCAGTCCAAGTTGTGCCACAGAAGACAGCCACCGGGTGTCACTGACAGTTATCCATGGGCCTCTCTAATATCTGCACATCTCACAAGCAGGGGTGTGGACGGCTTTGGCTCCAGCTGTCCTTTCAAGGATGTTTGTAGAGCAAACAGCACTGGAGGATAGAGAGAGGTTCTTCCTGTGGAGCAGAGTGGAGGCTTGTTTGCTCTCCATAGAATCAAGGTGAGTCTCCATCTCATAGAGGTAGGGCAGGTTGGTTTGTGTCCACTATAGAAATTGGGATTTCTAAGCTTGAAGCTTTTGGCTGTGGAACAAACCCCATGTGAGACTTGGGACGCACCAGCTTAAACACAAAACTCACACTGCTTTCTGTGCCTCAGTTATAAAGTCCCCTTTTCTCTGACCCTAGTGTCCCCTGCTTTCTGCCAGCATCAATGAAATTGTAGGGTTTAAACAGACAGCTTACAAGTAGGGTAAAATCTCAAACTGCGTGGGTCCATTTCCACTACTATAACAAAACACCCAAGGCTGGGTAAATTTACGGGGAAAGAAGGTTTATTTAGCTCACAGTGCTGGAAGTAAAAGGCATTAGCTCAGCTCTAGTGAGGACTTACGGTGGATGATGTCACGAAGGCAGGGAAGGGCACACGCCAAGAATAAGAGGTCACACAGCCCCAGACGGAAACCAGCCAGTGATTCAGGGCTCAGGCTCATTCTTAAGACAACCTTCTCTTGGGAGAACTGACTCCAGGTTCCAGGGGGTGGGGGCGGGGGGGGGCGCACACCTGTAATCCCAGCGGCTCCGCTCCGGAGGCTGAAGCAGGAGTATCCCCAGTTCAAAGCCAGCCTCAGCAAAAGTGAGGCACTAAGCAACTGGGTGAGACCTTGTCTTTAAATAAAATACAAAATAGGGTGGGGGGTGTGGCTCAGTGGTTGAGTGCCCCTGAGTCCAATCCCTGGTAGCTCCCTTAAAAATGATTAAAATGGTAAACTGTATAAAGTATGAATAAAATACATATATTTTATGTATTTTATAATGTAAAAAAAGTAGCAAAAATACAACTAAAAGCATTTGTTGAACACTCACTCTATGCTAGGCATTGAGTGTTTTAGAAGCACTGTCTCGGGGTTTACAATGTTGGCTGTTCCCACATCACCTCCGACTTTTGTCCATGTCTTACTTTGGGTTTCTCCAAAACAAGGGAGGTGGTCCCAGAAAGAACAGTGAGGGCCTAGGGAAAGCGGGCAGGAGGGGAGACACATTCATGAACAGAAACCGGCACTTGGCCTCCTGTGGAATCTTCTGAGCAACTGATGCAGGATTCCTCAAAGTCATCCCACTGAAGTGTTTAGGGGACTGGAAGGAATTGCCCACCAATTTTTTTAAATTAATTTATTTATTTTTAGTTTTTGGCAGACACATCTTTATTTTATTTTTATGTGGTGCTGAGGATTGAACCCAGCGCCCCACACATGCCAGGTGAGCGCGCTACTGCTTGAGCCACATCCCCAGCCCTGCCCACCAATTCTTGGCCTTCAGTGGTTGACAGTTGTGCCTTAACCTATTTTCTGTTCCTGTAAGGATCTTACTGGATCATTAATAAAGGAAAGAGGCTTCCTTTGCCTCGTGGTCCTGAGGCTGGGAAGTCCAAGAGGGTGCAGTCAGTTTTCCATCACTATAACAAAGTACCGGAGATATCGAATTTTATAAAGAGAAAAGGTTATTTGGGCTCACAGTTCGGAGGTTCCAGTAATGATCCATTGATCCCATTGTTTGGGGCCTGTGGCAGCATGTGGCCGAGCAAAATCCCTCACCCCATCAGCCAGGAAGCCAAAAGGAGGAAGGAGAAGGGGCTGGGTCCCTCAGTTCCTCTTGAGGGACTGGTGCTGCTTCGCTCATGGTGCAGCGTGGAAGGGCGCTGGCACGTGGTGTGCAGAAGAGACAACGCGACAGGCGGCTCACTTCCTAACAGCCCGCTCCTCCAGTCCCTGATCCAGCCTGGCGCTTGAGGTCCCCAGCGCCTCTGCTGAGGCTGTATCTGTCTGTCTGCCAAAGCTATCATCACTTACTCAATGTTTTTTTTTTCCCTTTAAATATATCATTTTTTAAAAAATGTAAAATAGGGCTGGGGTTGTAGCTCGGTGGCAGAGTGCCTGCCTGACACTCCTAGCCCTGGGTTCCATCCCAGCCCTGCAAAAATAGACATGAACGTGTGACTCTGTATCTACGTTATATTCTTCTTCAGTCTCCCTTGAGGTGAGACAGTGTTGGTGACTAAGTTTTCACCTGTGGAGTGTGAATGCAAATTACGTGGGTCCTTCTGGGGGAGACTTAGCTCCTCCTGCTCCCATTTCCCCCTACAGTTGACACCCTTATCCTTGGGTGATACGTTCTAAGAAATCCCTGCCCCCGTGGATTCTGGAAGCCACCGATAGTACTGGGCCTTCTGTATCCTATGTTTCCCCTATACATACCTAATTACGATAGTTTAATTTATACATTAAGCATGAGGATAACAATAACTAATAATAAAATAGAATAATTATAACAATAAAAAAAGTTATATGAATGTGGCCTCTCTCAAAATATCTTGTGCTGTACTCACCCTTCTTGGGATGATGTGACAATGCGTACATGGTGATGTGAAATAAGGCAAATGACATAGGCATTATGACATAGCGTAGGGTTACTATGTGAGGGTTATTTCAACATAAGGACTATGATATATGGACACTCTATCTGAAACCAAAATGGCTGCCAGATAACTAATGGGTGGGTAGCATATACAGCCTGTACACACTGGACATAGGGATAATTCATGTCCTGGGTGGGATGGCTTGAGAAGTCATCATGTTACCTAGAATACCATGCAGTTGGCAACTTACAAATTATTTATTTCTGGAAATTTCCATTTAATCCTTACAGACTGTGGTTGAGTGTGCATAATTGAAGCTACAGTGTGCAATACTGTGGATGAGAGAACTGAGCACAGAGGTGTGTGCCTGAAATTCCAGTGGCCTGAGAGGCTGAGGCAGGAGGATTGCAAGTTTAAAGCCAGCCTCAGGAACTTAGTAAGATCCTGTCTAATATAAAAAATGAAAGGTGCTGGGGAGGTAGCTCAGTGGTAGAGCAGCTCTGGGTTTGGTCCTCTGCACCACAAAGAAAGCAACAGCAACCACAGACTGTGGATAAGGGAAGACCTGTTGAAAAACAGGAACATAGACGGGCCTGCCACCCAGCTTGCAGACAAGGCGATGCCTTAGGTTTGCTAACGACAGAAAATGGAAGCAACCTAGAATCGGGCTATGGTTTGAACAAGTCACCCCAAAAGCATGTATTGGAAATTTAATCCCCAGTGTTTGGGGAGGTGGGGGCCTAACGAGAGGCAATTAGATCACAAAGGTGGAGCGAATAAATGAATGTCGTTATTGCAGGAGTGGCTTCATCATTGTGAGAGTGGATTTATTACAAAGAGGAGTTCAGTTCCCTTTTATTCTCTCTCCCTTTTACCCTTTCTGCTCCACAGGATGAGGCATTGAGGGGGCCCTTGTCCTGAACTTCCCGGCCTCCAGAACGGTGAGGATATACATTTTGTGATAGCAGCCCTGGCAAACTGATACGGCAAGAAGGCCATTCATTCTAACTGGTACAGAGGTTGGTACCAGAAGTGGGGTGTTTGCTTTATGAAAATGGTTGCATTAGCTTAGTGGCCAGGAGGCAAAGACATCAGCATTGCAGACTGTCGAGCTGGGGACCGATGTCACACCAAAGAACATTTGGGAAGACCATCACCTGCGAATAGCTGTAGGGCTGGCCATGTGTCCTCCTAGTCTGTGCTTCTAGAATGATTAGAAAGAAAAAGGGATGCCACTTTATATCGGCTGCTTTTTGCTGCTTTTGGAAAACCATGACAAGAAATAGAGAGTCTTATCAAGAACTGGCCACCTCTCAGAGTCGTAAAATCACAGGATTGGATGAGCCAACAGCTTTCTGCCTCTCAGGCAGTAACAGCGGGGCTCTTGCCATCTTCCCAAGGCTATTGATTCAGAGAACCTCAAGGTAGCATCTGTTTCCTGAGAGTGACAAAGGCGTGGTAGTTCAAGGAATTAAACAGACACAAGGACTCAGCTAGCAAAGCGCACTGCCGCAGTCTGGCTGGGCATAATTCAGGAGCCACTTGTCAAAAGAAAGGAACTTTATTTTTAGAACACACACCCCACACCACACAGCTCCTCAGGAAAAACCCTCAGAGCCCAACTGCCACCACCTGCTTCCCACAAGCCTCTCAACCTCCCCCACTCCTCCTCCTCTTGAGGCCGATTGGCTGGGTCAAGTGGGCGGAGCCAAAAAAGTCCCCCAATGAGCAGCTCCGTGGTCTGAAAGGGCGGGGGAAACAGCCCAATGAGCATCACCGCAGAGGAGCCAATCAGCTGGCAGCTGGAAGTTTGCTGGGGCCCCTTGGGCTGTGGCTCTCAACAGAGCACCCGCTGTATTCCCGACAGTGGGTGAACCAGAAGCAGCGGGACCAGAGTTCTGTTCAGGTTTTTCAAGAAACAGAATCCAGAGCAGGACTTGAATCCTGGCCTCTCTGGTTTCCGGGTTCATTTAAAACCCCGTGTGTTCTCCAGGCTGGAGTAGACTCCAGGGTCAGGGATTTGTTCATTTCTCCTGCGTCCTCATCCCATGACAGAGCATCTAGAGCAGAATAGATGCTCCAAAAACAGGTGTTGGAAGAATGAAAAAAATAATAATAATAGAAAGCAATGCGAAGGCAACATTTAAGATTGGGAGGTTTAGGACAGGGGGCATCATATGTGGCTCCTGGACCTCCCAACCTTCCAGTCATTTAAGAAAACCCGGCTTCCTGCTGATGAGGGCCCCCAGGGCTCCCTTCATGTCGCTGTTGCGCAGGCTGTAGATGAAGGGGTTCAGCATGGGGGTGACCACCGTGTACATCACTGCAGCGGCCGTGTCCTTCTGGGCCGTGTGGGAGGACATGGGGCTGAAGTAAACCCCAATGAGTGTCCCATAGAACAGGGACACCACAGACAGATGCGAGCCACAGGTGGAGAAAGCCTTGCGTTTTCCGCCCGCGGACGGGACCCTCAGCACGGCCGCAGCGATGCGCGTGTAGGAGACCAGGATGCCCACAAAGGGCACGATGATGGGCAGGGCGCCCACCGTGTCCACCAGCACCTTGTTGAGGAAGGTGTCCGAACAGGCCAGCTTCAGCAGGGGGCTGAGGTCGCAGAAGAAATGGGGGACCTGGTTGTGGGTGCAGAAAGAGAGGCGGGTCAGGAGGACAGTGTGGGTCAGGGCGTTCCCGAAGGCGGCTGTCCAAGACATGGCCACCAGGAGGCCGCAGAGCCGGGGCGTGACGGTCGTGGCGTAATGCAGAGGGTGACAGATGGCCGCGTAGCGGTCATAGGCCATGGCGGTCAGCAGGAAGCTGTCGATGCCGGCGAACCAGATGAAGAAGAACATCTGGGTCAGGCAGCCGGAGTAGGGGATCCCCCTGCGTCCTGACGCGTGGTTGGCCAGCATCTTGGGGACGGTGGTGGAGGTGAAGCAGACGTCCACGGAGGCCAGGTTGGCCAGGAAGAAGTACATGGGCGTGTGCAGCCGGGGGTCGGCGACGATGGCCAGGATGATGAGCAGGTTCCCCAGCCCCGTGACCAGGTACATGGACAGGAAGGCGACGAACAGGAGCCGCCGCTGCCTGGGGTCCTCCGAGAGGCCCAGGAGCAGGAACTCGGAGACCCGGGTGAGGTTGGCTCCTTCCATGACGCCCCTGGACGATCAGCAAGGGAGGGGAGCTGTCCGTGGTGCCGACCGGGTCAGCCCCTCCCCCCCAGGTGTCCCCCCAGGTCCCGTCCCTCTGGTGGCTGCAGATAGTCAACAGATCCCTCCGCCACCCCCGCAGCAGATCCCCCTCCCCGGCCCCGCCTGCTCCATCCTCAGCAGAAAACACCGGGGTGGACACTGTTCATCCCAACGCCCTCCCGCTCACGGGATGTCACCTACAGCTTGGGGGACAGGCTGGATGTCACCTACAGCTTGGGGGACAACTCCATGCAACTGACCATTTCTTCCGGCCACCACCTCCCCCTCTGTGCTCAAGGCTCCATCTGGCCGCAGGGGCAGGCTGAGCCTGTGTCCACCCTAAAGTGGAAGTCCTGGGACCAGACACCCCCAGGAGGGTCGCTCCTCTGGTGAGGGACAGAGTTCATGGTTGAATCCCGTTTCCTCATTTCTGAGGGTTCACGGTAGAACCGGGTCGTCGGCGGGATCACCCCTCTGTTGCCCCAGGGGAGCCTCCTGGGCCACACCCACCATGTGAGCCCGAGTTCCGCTGCTGGAGGAGACACTTGAAGCTGGCAATGAGCGGGGCTTATTAGCTCAAGGTGCCAGCACTGCTTGGCTCTGGGGGGGACCTCATGGGAGACGGCATCACGTGGTGGGAGCACTGTGAGGGGGGAGATCCCATGGAAGGTGGAGGTCCCCAGTGGAAGGTGGCAAGCCAGGACCCAGTGAGAACTCCCCTGCTTCCCTCCAAGGTCAGCACCCTAAGGTGACCTGACAGCCTCCCAGGAGGCCCCACCTCTTAAAGGCTCCGCCCCTCCCACATCTCCACACTGGGGGCCTGGCTGCCCCACATGAACCTTTAGGGGACACTCAACTATACCCAAGCCACAGGCCCCTTCCTCCCATTCTTCCCCTGGATACTCACTGGGCCTTCTGGGAGTGTCCATGAAATGAACTGCTCACCCTCAAACCCTTGACTCCCAACCTGCCTTGGGAAGCCCTCCAGCTAGGGCACAGAGAGGCCAAACTCCCTCGGTCCTGGAAAGAAGCCCTTTCTTAGCACTCCCTCTGCTCCCCGGGACCTCAACCCTCCTCAAACACATGGCCCATCAAGGGCCACCAGACAGCCTATCGCTAATCCAGGATTGACAGCGGGCCAGCGGGCACCAGGACGGTCATCCTGTGGCGGCTGATAAACACCATCGTAGGTCCTCCAGAGGACAGGGAGACTCTCACAATAAAAACCAAGACGTAGACCCATCATTCCAGGCTGGTAGCTGTTGAGTGGTGCAGTGGTCTTGGCCAAGTGGGCACCTGGAAAGAGCCCTTGCAGAACTTTCTGCCGCCTTGGCCCGTGTCTCCGTGTGCAGTGTGGCTGTGTTTGTGAAATCCTCTGCACACCAGAGAAGGTACCTGTTTATCATTATCCTTAAATTTCAAGGTCGGTTTTGGTGTTGAAAAGTTAAGATTTACTTTGGTTTTTGTTGTGTTGTTTTGCAATTTTTTTGTATAAGTCAAAATGTGGAATTTTTTTTTTTTTTTTGTACTGGGGATTTAACCCAGGGGCAATTTACCACTGAGCTACATACATCCCCGTCTTTATTTGTATTAGTTGTTGATGGACCTTTATTTTATGTATTTATATGTGGTGCTGAGAATCAAACCCAGGGCCTCACACATGCTAGGCAAGGCATCTACCACTGAGCCACAACCCAGACCCTGCTGGGATTAATCTTTAAAAATCTTTTAAGGGGCTGGGGTTGTGGCTCAGAGGTAGAGTGCTTGCCTAGCACGTGTGAGGCACTGGGTTCGATCCTCAGCACCACATAAAAATAAATAAAGGCATTGTGTCCATCTACAGCTACATTTTTAAAAATCTTTTAAAAATTAAAAAAAAAAAAAAAACAGACAGGCATGATGGTGCATGCCTGTTATCCCAGCAGCTCAGGAGGCTGAGACAGGAGGATCGCAAGTTCAAAGACAGCCTCAGCAACTTAGCAAGGCCCTAAGCAACTTAACAAGACCCTGTCTCAATCAATCAATCAATCAATCAATGACCCCTGTCATTGACATGTAATGATCGTTCGTATTTCGGGGTCCAGTGCGATCAGTCAGTACATGAATACAATGTGTGATGATTGGCTGTAAGAGCCGGTGACTTGAGCCTGGACTCCATCGCAGGGAACACCAGCTCCATCCATCTGGGTGGTTCACACCCCCAAATCTTGGAGTCACCGCCAGCTGCCTTTCTTGGCACCGACCCCAGAGCCTTTGACAGAACCTGTCGGCTCCGCCCTCCACCCCCCACCCAGCACCTGAGCCGTCTCACCACTCTCCCTCCCACTGCGCCAACCGCTGTCCTCACCACTGGGATCTGGGATTGTCACCTAACTGGTTTGTCCTCTTCCACTCCTGCCCCATGTCCACATCACCGTCAGGGAAATCCTTCTGGAACGTGGATCTGTGTCCTCAGCCCGTGGTCTAGAGCCCACCTTGGAGAAAACCCACAGCCGCTCCCCTTGCCTGCAGACCCTGTTGGCCGCCCCGCCCGGTCACCTCTGGGTGCCTCCTCTCCCTCCTGCTCCTTTGGGTGCCTTGGTGCTCCTTGGACCCGGGCATGCTCCTGCCTCAGGCCTTTGCGCCCCTCTTCTCTCTGCTCAGAATTATCCCCCTCCCACTGGACTCTCCTTTCTCTCCCTGGCCTCCATGATAAAATCCCCATCGAGCAGGTGGAAGAACTTTCACAGAAGTAAGTTAGATCTGGTCCTCCACAAATTCTGTCCCCATTCCAGTTAGAACCTGCACATTCCGCCCCCCGGCTGACCTCCCCCATTTCAAGTCATGCTCCTGCCCCCCAGCCACAGGGGTCTCTTGGTCCAAGATTGGTCCTGCCTCAGGACCTTGACACCTGCTAGGGACAGCTCTTCCCTGAGGACTTCTCTCCAGTCTTTCAGGTCAACTCCAAGTGCCTCCTTTGCCTGTAGCTCAGCCATGGCTGCCGGGCCTTCCCTTGTCTTATGAGTTATGTGTCTGGACTGGAGAGAGGTCTCCCTGGACTCGTCGCCTGCTGCCATCTCCCTCCCCCCTTGGACAGGAAGTCTACACATCCTTGTTACTTTGTCCACTACTTAGGGAACATCTTCAGTGAACAGGAATTCTGAGATGATGACCAAGACCTGGCTCCACCCCATCCCATCAGCAGCAGCAGGAGATATGACGGAGCAGGTCGCAGGAGAGGTGGCCCGTGCCTCTTATGGCCAAGCAGCAAATAAAACAGGCTCAACCTCACCAACAGCCGGGAACCAGAAGTCACACCCGTCCACCTAGTCAAAACCAAAGCACCTGACGTCGTCTAGCCTTGGCCTGGTCACAGAGCAGAGGGACGCTCAGTCACGACAGGGAGCCCACCGGGTGGTGGAACTACAGTTGAGAGGGACTGAGGAACACGAGGAAGTCGAAGCCGTGGTGCTCCAGGACCCAGCGCTTCCAGCCCAAGTGTCCCCACTCAGGGTGCCCAGAGCCCCAGAAATGGGAACAGCTGCACCAAGCTGCACAAATGTCATAACACAAGGCAGGGCAGGAAAAAAATGTCCTAGAAGGACACACACAGAATGGTGTCACTTACATGAAGCCTGAAAACCTACAGCACAACTCTCCATGGAGGCAGGTGGTAGAGGCCATGGAGGCCATGGAGGCTCAGACCCCTCTAAGCTGCACCTGACACTTCTCCTGTTACTTAAGTCACCTCCACGGGGCTCATAGGCCCACTCCAGTGTGAAAGCTACGCAAATACAACACTGTGTTGACCAGGAGACGAGGACAAGAGGAGGTCAGCGCGTGTCCAGCACAGATGCAAATTCTTTTTCTTTCTTTTTTTTTGTGGAGGGTACCAGGATTGAACCTAGGGGCACTTAATCACTGAACCACATTCCCCAGCCCTTTTTTATATTTTTTTATTTAGAGACAGGGCCTCGCTGAGTTGCTTACTGCCTCGCTAAGTTGCTGAGGCTGGCTGTGAACTCACGATCCTCCTGCCTCAGCCTCCTGAGCTGCTGGGATGACAGGTGTGCCCCACTGCGCCCGGCCAGGTGTGATTGTTTAAAATACTTTTGATCCATGGGTGACAGAATCCACGGACGTGGGACCCAGTGATCTGGAGGTCCGCTGTGACGTTCCATGGGCACATTTTACAGTGTCAAGAAATAATGGAGACGAGAGGATCCAGGATGTTGATATGTCTGAAAGACACAGATGGAGATGATAGATCCAGAAGGGAGGCAGATACATCGTCTAGCCTTGGATTCGTAGGAAGACAGATTATAGAAGACAGATAAAAAGATAGATGGTCAGTCGGTGGATAGGCAGAAAGATAGATAGGACAGCAGAGATGGCTGACGCGGGGTGTGTGACTATCATCCCAGAGAGGATCGTGAGTTCAAAGCCAGCCTCAGCAACAGTGAGGCCCTAAGCAGCTCAGTGAGACCCTGTTCTCTAAATAAAACACAAAATAGGGCTGGGGATGTGGCTCAGTGGTCGAGTGCCCCTGAGTTCAATGCCCAGTAACGAACCCTCCCCAAAAAGGTACCAGAGAAGATAGATCTGCGTAGGAGAGAGAGGCTCGGCAGACAGACGGCGAACAAGAGAGACTGTGGTGAGGGATGGATGGATGGATGGACGCTGGGTAGGGAGAGAGAAAGGGAGGGAGAGGACCACAAGCGGAGGTTCATGGGGGGTGAGAGTGGGGGGGCTTCTTTCTACCTGAGACATTCCCTTCTCAACGTGGTGATGAACGGAACCCGGGCCCACTTGGGTTTTATGGTGTTCCTTGCCAGCGGGCGCTCCCTCTGAGCCCAGCCCCGGCCCCCAGCTTGGACCTTTAGCTGTCCCTTTTCAATGCCCAAGGACACGTGGGTGCACACACCGTGGTCCCCAACTTCAAGGGTAGTGGGTGGCGGTGGGTGACTTACTCTCCAGTCCACCTTCTCCAATGGCCACCAGGGCAAAAGACCTGCCTCTCTTTTGCTTAAAATCTTGCACTGGCTCCCCGTGTCCCTGCTGTAGAGGGCTAACGTTTATGATGCTCTTCTTGGACACCAGGCACCGGGGCAGGGAATTCAACAAGCTTCACCGTACCAAACCCTCCCAGGTAGGGAATGAGGAAGTTCAAAGAGAATAATTAACCACTCAGGATTTTATAGTCTCATTCCAAAGCTCTTAAAATTGCCACACAGAACTCAGAAGGGGGAGCCTCTTAGCAGGGCTTCCCGAGTCGTTCTACTCTCCTTACACAGACAAGTGAGCCCAGAGAGGCAAAGCCACTTCCCCAAGGTCACACAGTAGGCTTGGCTGCAGACTCCACTGCAGGCTGCTTGCTGAGGCCCCTCTCCTTCCACTGCCTGGCTCTCTCTGTCCCCACTCACCTGTGGGAGGTGTCGCTCTGGCTTTGGAGATGTGTGGCAGGAGGGGAGCCAGCCCTTCCAGGAAGATGTCCTGAGCTGGGTGTGACATAGGAGGCAGACCTCGGCCCCAGCCGGGGAGCGCAGGACCTGGCACGGCACATGGCCCCCTCCATCTCACCCCTGGGCTCAGTCCCTGGTGTCTCATTAGGACACCTGCTAATTGTCTGCTCTGTTCGCTGTCCCTGCTGGGCCGGCCTCTTAGGGAAGGAGGGCCTCCCTGGCCCATTCGGACTTTTCCCTCCACACCTGCTGAGCAGGGCGGCGGGGGCGCTGGGCCTCTTTGGGGGACCTCCCTGCAGAGCACGGTTTCCAAGTGTTCCCTCAGCGCCCCGGCACCTGGCCAAGCCCTGGGGCACGTCTCTGGCTGTCCATGGCCGGAAGCAACGACTTCTTAACATTTATCTATTTGTTATTGATTTAAAATTTTTTAAAATTTTTTATTTTATCAACTTATTTTTATATGGGGCTGAGAATGGAACCAGGGCCTCACACATGCCAGGCCAGTGCTCTGCCCCTGGGCCACCTCCCCAGCCCTATTTTGTATTTTATTTAGAGACAGGATCTCATTGAGTTGCTTAGCGCCTCACTGTTGCTGAGGCTGGCTTTGAACTTGCCATCCTCCTGCCTCAGCCTCCAGAACTGCTGGGATCACAGGCGTGTGCCCCATGCCCAGCCTCTATAGCCATTTCTTATCCCTCATTCTATTCTAGAAAAAGCTTTCTCAAGCCTCAGGGCCTTTGCACATGTGTTCTCTCTGCTTGGAACGCCCCTACCCCTCCTGACACATGTGCCCAAGCCCCCCTGAGGGTGCATTCCTGCCACTGTTCTGCACCTGCAGGACCCCTGCTCTGGCCCATTCTGACATCCTGACTGTCACCCCCAGCCTGGGGTTTCTCAAGGGCAGGGCCTGGGGCTGAGCTTCCTCTGTGTCCCCCAAAGCCCCCCAGCAGGGCCCTGGAGAGGCTGTTTTGGCAACGGGCTCTTGCCCTTCGGGTGGACAGTGCTGTGGCTTGGATGCAGTGTGTCTCCTCTGAACTCAGGTTGGAACGTGTGCCCTCATCAGGCACTAAGAGGTGGCCCGGGGACTCTGAGAAGCCATTAGGGCTCTGCCTTCACGGATGGATCAACCCCTCTTGTGACTGATGGGGTAGGGGTCCTCTTGAAGGGGGGCTGCTGTAAAGGGCAGTTCTGCAAGGTCTCTGGCACTCCTTGTCCCTCCATGTGCGACGCACTGAGCCACCAGATTTGGCCCTTTGACCGAGGACCAGCGCCATGAGCTCAGGGAAGCCTCTTTCCTTTATGATCGACCCAGCGCGGGCTACTGTGTTATCAGTAACGGGAAACGGACTGAGACGGGCGCGAAGTCCCTGTGAGGGCCACGCTGTCATTCCCATGTGCCGTCGGTCCTTGGTTCACTGGTATAGGCACCTACGTGCCCTGAGCCCCAGGCCGGAGGAGGAGTTCCTTACCCCGAATGCGGCTCCCAGTGAGAAAGAGAAATCGGGAGCCCCTCACCCACACGACTAGGCTGTGGTTACAATGTGACGGAGGCTGCCAGAGATAGGGAAGTGGGTCCCCCTTAGGGCCAGGGAAGGCTCCTAGAGGAGGAGGTGACACTGACCTGAGAAACGGATGATGAACAGAGGGGAGTTGGCCAAAGTGGGGAGGGGAGGGTGATGGGCCTCTCTGAGGGAGGGGTGGAGGCCCAGCCTGGGCTCCCAGCCTGGTGGGGGGTGGGCCCTGCCCCGCCTCCCAGCCAACACACTATCAGGACCTCGAGTGAACTGTATTTCTAACTTTGTTAAAAATAGAAGGTAGAAGCCAGGCTTGGTGTACCTTCCTGTAATCCCAGTAACTGGGGAGGCCGAGGCAGGAGGATCTCAAGTTTGAGGCCAACCTGGGCAACTCAGCCAGCCCCTGTCGTGGGGGAAAAAAAACTGGGGTGGGGGACTGGAAATGGAGTTCAGTGGTAAAGTGCCCTTGGGGTTCAGTCCCCCGATCAATCAATCAATCAATCAATCAAAGTAGAAAGGGTCATTGTATTTTTCATTTCGAAATTATTGAGGTGTCATGAAAACTCGTTTACTTATGGCGCCTTTTATGGGACTTGCTGCAGAGACCAGCTGTCACTTTTCAGTGTCAGGGCCTTGGGGCGATTTCTGTTAATTTAGTCAAGCTAATGAATAGTTGGTACCTTCCTCAGGCCAAGTAGACATTCCATTCCATTTATTGATCATGATCTTGGAGCTATGCTTTGATGCTTTGAAAACGTGTGGTTTAAAACTTTTCCCTGTGTGTCCTAAACGTTTTCTGGGACTTCTGAGAGCCCCCAGGAGCCACCCTGGGGCTAGGGGTGTGCTGTAGGCAGAGGGCGATTTTGCAGCCCGGAGAAATGGGCGTGCGGCTCACGGAGCACTGGCGCCCCCTAGCGCCCTCCCTGGGAAACGCACCCTGTGAGGGTTGAGGACCAACTTCAGCTTGGGGCTGCAGAAGTCCACCTAGGTGTGCCGCCCAGCTCCAACTAGAACGCGGTGTCCTGTACCCGACACAACCTTCCCTTCCCACCTGCCTCCCCCTTGCCATCCCCTCTTCAATCTTTTATTTCTTTTCTTTTCCTATATTTTGGGGGGATGCTGGGGATGGAACCCAGGGTCTTGCACATGCTATGCAAGTTCTCTACCACGGAGCTACATTCCCGGCCGCATTTAATTTATTTCTAGACCACTCCTAAGGTTTGATGGATATACACTAAAAGCACATATTTAGCATACACGTTTGATAGGTTTTGACATACTCTCAGAAAACACCATGATGATGTCACTATCACTTTAAATTTTTTAAAGTTGTGAAATATTTCAAACTTGGAGAAGAGTTTCAAGGTACAAATAACTCCACTCAGGCTCATAAATTGCCACTGCCCCCCATTTATTTTCTTGCTCCATCTCTATATACAATATTTTTTTTTTCCTGAGCCCCTGGAGGGGAGGATGCAGGGTGACAGCTGGATGAGACAGCTCAGGTAGCCTGTCTCAGTCCCCTTGTGCTGCTATAACAAAACACCAGAGACTGGGCAATTTATAAAGAACAGAAATTTGTTTCTCACGGTTCTGGAGGCTGGGAAGTCCCAGTTCAGGGTGCCATCTGGTCAGGGCCTTCTGGCAGTGTCCTTACATGGCAAAAGAGAATGTTCTTTGAAACAAGTCTCTATGTTGCACCAGGCTGGTCTCAAACTTGTGGACTCAAGTGATCCTCCTGCCTCCACCTCCTGCCCTGCTGGGAGGAGGAACACGTGTCATCACGTGGCAGAGGAGCGAAGAGTGCGCCCCCATCATCACCAGCCCCTTTCATAACCGTCCTAATTCACTCATAAAGACAGAGCCCCCATGACTCAGTCACCTCCCCGCGGCCCACCTCTGAAACCTCCCCAGAGCAAAGATCAAGTCTCAACATGCATCACCCCACGGCGCTGCCATGACAAAACACCACGGACCAGGTGGCTTCAGCCACAGAAATGTATTGTCTTGGAATCTGGAGCCTCAGAGTCCAAAACCAAGGTGTGGGCAGGGCCGGCGTCTGGCAAGGGCTCTCCCTCGGGCTTGCAGGTGGCTGGCTGCCTTCTTGCTGTGTCCCCCCTTGGCCTTTCCCCAGTTTCTGTCTGTCCCTCTCTTCTGAGCACACCAGTCCTATTGGTTTGGGTTCCTCCTTCAAGACCCAATTTAAGAATCTCCGTAAAGGTCCTGTCTTTCAAGACAGTCACATCGGATCTTAAAGCCTCAATATGTAAATTTTGCAGAAACACAAATGAGGCCATAGCAATGTCTCTCTGCCCCAAATACTCATTGACTGGGTATTAAAGACAAGGGCATTTCCTTATTTATTGATTTACTTATAGACACTGGGGATTGAACCCAGGGGCACTTTACCATTGAGCTACAACCCCATTTCTCCTTTTTTCTGAGACAAGTTCTCACTAAGTTGCCCAGGCTGGCCTCAAACTTGTAATCCTCCTGCCTCAGCCTCCTGAGTCCAAGAGCATTCTCTTACATAACCGCAGTAAATTTATCAAAGTCAAGAAGTTCAGCACGGACACTGTGTTACTGTCTAATATGGATCAAACATCTGTGAGTATTGAAAAATGTCCATAATTTATAGCAGGCTTCCCCGCCTCTGGTCTAAGACCCGCACCAGGATCGGGTATATCTAATTGCCACGTCTCTTGTTCACTTGAACCAGTTCCTCTGCTTTCCTTGGTCATCACATGGACTGTTTTTAAATTATTTTTTTTTTAATTTGAAACTGATGGCACAATCCCTGGGAACATTTTTACAATGGACCCTACTGGCTTCCCCATCCAGGTTGAACCAGTGTTCAGGGTTGAATGGCTGAAGAATCCAGGCCAGCTGTGGAGTGGGACGTCTCTCACTGGGGGCTGACCATCAGACACTGCCTCATGCCGGATCGTATTGCCTCGTATTTCAGGGACCACGGAAGTGGCATCGTGTCCTCCTTGGCACATCATGTCAGGAGGCACACGACGATATCTCTCCCCTCCTCCCTGGACCTGGAGTCTCCTGCTCAGACACCTCAGGGGAGACCAAGGAATTAGGGGGGGGCTGCATGAGGAAGAGCCGGCGAACACTGTTTGGGAAAGTGCATTTGGGGACAGAGGGCGCTGGGACTAGAGAGAACTGCTTCTTTCTGGGGCCCGAGCAGGGACAGATTCTCATTCCGTTCTCACATCTCACTGTTTCTCTGAGTTAACGTCGTCGTCTCGGCTGCCAGCTGATTTCCACTTCATCGCTGTCTCGGTGGGGGCCTCGGTGGGGGCCTCGTGCAGGGTGACAGGCGGGAGGAAGCCTGTTGACTGCAGCGCTGCTCACGAGAGCCACGGTCGGAATCCACCGAGGGGTCCGTGGGTGGATGAATGGGTGAAGAACAGACGGACGGCAGGCACACCCAGCGGAACACTAGTCAGCCATGAAAATAACGAGATCCTGTCCTTTGCAGCAGCAGGACAGACCTGGAGGAACGTAGGTTAATAACCGAGCACATCAAGACAAGCACATGTCCCCGCTCAGGGTGAGGGCTGAGAAAGTTGACCTCTAACTCTGGTAGAAGAGAGGGGACGAGGGAGGGAAGACAGATGACAGAGGTGCCCAAATACGGCGGGGCAGGAGGAGTAAGATCTAGATCTCCACAGCACAGGAGGGCGACTCAGTTTACAGCAAGGTATTGTATATTTTAGGAAGAACTAGAGGGGAGGAGTTTGTGGGCTCCTGACACCAAGAAATGACACCGCTTAGGAGATGGGAATGTCCCTCACCCTCGTCTGCTCCTAACACATCGTATATGTGTCCGCACATGGGTGCAATTCTTATGTGTCCATTACAAAGAAAGAAGGGACGGAGGTAGAAGCAGGGACAGATGACTGTGATCATGTCTGGTGGCATCTCCCAGCAGGAGACAGGAGCGATTGTGTGGAGGCGGCTGAGGCTGTGACGACCACGGTGGCAGTGACAGAGAAAGGCGGAGGCTGGTGGCAGTTCGAGGGCAGACAAGCGTGGGCGGAAGAGTCCAGGTCCTGCTGCCAGCTGGGAAATTTTATCTCCTTCCTGCAGATTCTCTCTGCTCTTAACAGTCCAACGCCTCGAGCTGGCCACTCTGCCAGGCTCTGATGTGACAGTGGCCGCCAGGCTTTGCTTGGCTGGGAAGGGATCAAACTCTGTGAAATATAAATCATTTAGACTTCTTTGCATCCATTCTCTTCGACAAATTTAAATCAAATGAGGATTTTTAGCTCGTGTGCTTTTCCATTAGAGTGTAGGTCTTTCTATTTGTGATGGACCTTGTTAGAGCTTCAAAAATCCACGACTGAGCATGGATGCCAAGCTCACAATTTTTTCTGCTATTCAGAAATTCTGATTTAAATAAGAAAGTGGTAACAATAGAGGACAATGGTGAATTATAGAGTTTTCCTCAAAAGAACAAATTATGGGAGGAGAGGTCACAGGAAGAAAATAAGCGCTGGTTACTGTGCCATCCAGAGGCCTCCACCTTTGCCCAGGATGGAAGCCTAGAGCCCTCACTGCAGAAAGGCATACGAAAGAGCCAGGCACAGTGGTGCCCGCCTGTAATACCATGGCTCGGGAGGCTGAGGCAGGAGGATCTCGAATTCAAGGCCAGCCTCAGCAAGAGCAGAGTGCTAAGCAACTCAGTGAGACTCTGTCCCTAAATAAAATACAAAAACAGGGCTGGGGATGTAGCTCAGTGCCCCTGAGTTCAATCCCTGGTATAAGAATGGGGGTGTGGCAGACACTGACAGGTGGCTCCCTTAGTCCATTTTCTGTCCCTAATAATATAGTACCACAGACTCCTCGGTAAGTTAGAAGAGATTTATTTTGGCCCACAATTCCCGAGGCTCAAGGTCAAGGTGCCACATCTGGCCATGGCCTTCTTTCTGGCAGGCACAGGGTGTGTCTTTCTGGCAGGCACAAGGTGTCACAGGGCAGGCAGCACGTGTGTGTGTCCTGTGTCTCTCCAGAGCCACAGGATCCCATCGGGGCTCCATCTAATGACCTTATCTAATCCTAACCAGTCCCAAGGGCCCCCCTGGAACACCATGGCTGGAGTAGGTTCCCGTCCTCTGAATACCTCCGGATGGCACTTCAACTCCCACATGGACTGCAGAGGGAACCAGCCGAACTCAAATCACCACAGTGTCCAGAGGCTGGGGTCCGTCTCTGCCATTGGATTGACACTTGTATAATAAAAAAATTTCTTCTTTTTAAGACAAAAAAAAAAAATAAAGCTTCCTCCTCTTAACTTATTGGGTGACCATTTTTGCTTCCTATGACCCCCCCCCCCCATGCCCCCATGCAACTGAAGTCTGAGAGGGGAAGGGGGCACGTCTTGACCCCGAGGCCTGCCAACAGAGGACAGGCCTCAGCTACAGGGAGGGTCCCTAGGAGAACAGGGACCACGAGGTCATCTCCGTGACCTGGAGCCGCCCCTGCCCATGACCTTCACCAAGGCCAGGCGAACCTCCCTGTTCCTCAGGCTGTAGATGAGGGGGTTGAGGGTGGGGGTGACGAGGCTGTAGAAGAGGGACACCACGCTGTCCCGGTAGGGGCCGTGGTAGGCACCGGGCACCATGTACATGAACACGGCGGCCCCGTAGAAGAGCCCCACCACGAGGACGTGCGAGGAGCACGTGGCCAGGGCCTGGCGGCAGGCCTCGGCGGAGCGCATGCGCAGGACGGCCCCCAGCACCCGGCCGTAGGAGGCGCCGAGCAGCGCGAGGGGCAGCAGCAGGATCAGCGCCCCGGACCCGGACAGCGCCCGCTCGTAGGCCGAGGTGTCCGCGCACGAGAGCCTCAGCAGGGCCGGCAGCTCGCAGGCCCAGTGGCCCACGGTGCGCGAGGCGCAGCAGGGCAGGCGCAGGGCCACGCAGGTCTGCACGGAGGCCACCAGCACGCCCGAGAGCCAGGACGTCCCGGCCAGGAGCAGGCAGACCTGTCGCCTCATGAGCACGGCATAGTGCAGCGGGTGGCACACAGCCACGTAGCGGTCATAGGACATGAGGGCCAGCAGGACCCCCTCAGAGACGCCCATGAGCATCAGGAAGAACATCTGAGCGGCACACCCCGCGAAGGAGATGGAGCTCTCCCCCTGCAGGAAGCCAGCCACCATCTTGGGGACGGTGACCAGCGGAAATCCAATGTCCAGCAGAGCCAGCTGGCTGAGCAGGAAGTACATGGGCGCGTGGAGCCTGGAGTCCGCGTGGATCAGCAAGAGCAGGGTGGTGTTGCCCAGGAGGCCCGTGGCGAACACGGTGACCACGAGGGACAGGAGGACAAGGTGTGGCCCCGTGTGGCTGAAGAGTCCCACCAGAATGAAGTCCGAGGTCACGGACTGATTGGATGCCCCCAGCCTCCAGGAGGCTTCATCCACCTGCGGAAAGAGCAGGCATTTGGCAAAGGGTCTGCGGGGGAGGTGGGGGGCGGATTTGTCTTTCAGGTCAACTGCCATGGTTTGGTAGCTGCTTCCTGGAGGCTCATGGCAGAGGTATTGAGCAGAAGGAGAAGGGCTGGGGGGGGTGCTGGGGGCTGATCAAGGGGTACAGGGTTTCCGTCGTGAGAAGGTCTGGAGCTTTAGTGCACAGCACAGGTGATGGCGGAGGTGTTGATCAAATTTACTGTGACAATCCTTACACAGTGTGTATGTGAGTCACAGCATGAAGCTGCACACCTAGAAGATCTGCAAGCCCTTCCTTCCTTCCTTCCTTCCTAACTGGGGATGGCACTCAGGGGTGCTTTACCACTGAGCCACGTTCCCAGCCCTTTTTATATTTTATTTAGAGACAGGGTCTTGCTGAGTTGCTTACAGCCTCACTAAGTTGCCCAGGCTGTCCTCAAACTTGCCATCCTCTTGCCTCAGCCTCCTGGGTCTCTGGGATTACAGGCGTGTGCCCCTGCACCCAGCAAGCTTTTTCTTTTACTCGCTAAATATATTTTTAAAAAAATAATAAAATCTAAAATGGCATGTGAGCTTCGTGATTGATGCAATGTCTGATTTATTCACGCTGTGAATGATGCAGGGACTGGAAATGTGAAGACCCTCTAGCGCTGCCCTCAAGGACTCAGAGTTTGGTGCAGGTGCAGGTGGGTGGGCAAGTCACCTCAGGGCAGTGAGCAAATAAGTGTGGTGCCGCGGCTTTGCAGAGAGGTCTAGCTCTGCTTTGCCTGGTGGGGAGGGGGTCAGGACAGCTCCATGGAGGGGAGATGAGGAAGAGGAACAGAGTCGGGCTGGGTTTCTCCTGCTGCGCGCACAACGCAGGTCACGGTGGACACACACCACGTGAACGGGGCAGCTGCGGACACCACTCGGGCATCGGCTCAGCCAATTCTGTCCTGCTGCTCTCTATCTAGAGGCAATGTCCTCTCTGACAAGCAGAGGGCTCGGTCCCCAAGACTGTCCCCTCCGCTTCCACTGCCAATCCCAAGCCCCAGTTTCCTCTGTGCTTCTCATGGACATCAGGGTTCCCACCGCCCCCTCCTGGGGTTCCCTTGATTTGCCAGAGCAGATCACAGAACCATGGGAACACCACGTTACCAGTTTCTTATAAAGGACATTTCAAAGAATTCAAATAAGCAGCCAGAGGAAGAGGGGAGGGCAGACGATGAGGTCGGGAAGGGTCCCCAAAACAAGCGCTTCTCTCTGCATGGAGTGGGGGTGCCCCCGCCTGGCTCCGCGTGTTCAGCCGTCTGGAAGCTCTCGGAACCCTGTGTTTGTGGGGTTTTAATGTAACGTCATTGACAGATGCCACTGAAGCACAGGCAGTCGTGCAGACATGATGGGGACGAAAAGGACACATGGAAAGCCAACCCAGCAGGGGGGACCCCCGGGGGCCAGCCGTCCAGATTCTCCTCGCCCCTCCAGGGCCTCCTCTTCCTCCCGGGTGTGGGGCAGGGCCCTTCTAAATGTCAGGATGTTCAATCCAAGGAAACCAGAGAATTCTTTAGGACCAGCTCCCAGACAGACAGGGAGGGAGACCGGAGCCCTCTCACCTGCCTTACAGAAGAGAAATCTAGTGTCATGGCTGCGTGGTGGGGAGCTGAAGGTCAGGAGCCATGGACGGAAGAAAGCCCAAATACACATGCGGATAGTATAACGTCCCCGGAGAACTCTGAGTGTGCGATCGTTTCTGGGAAGGTGTGTGCGGATTGTCACAGAGTTAGGGGTCTACGCCCAGAGCTCAGAGCAGGATCCGAGCACCACCTCAGCCACGTCCTGGACTATGGCTGGGGCCAGTTCTCTGACCTTTGTGGGACTCAAGCTGGTCATCATCCTGTGGGGAGAAATGACCCTTCCTCACGGCAGCTGGGGATTAAGCTCAGCACAACAGCCATGGAGCAGGGACTTGGTTGCGACTGTCATTCACATCGTGAAGGGGACTCAAGGGGACCGAGGCTGGGTGCAGCTCACTGGCAGAGCACTTGCCTGGTGTGTGCAAGGCCCTGGGTTCCATCGCTAGCATCCCCCCAGCACTGCAGAAAGGAGGAAAAGAAGGAGGGGGAAGAGGAGGAGGAGGAGGAGGAGGAGAGGAAGAAGAAAGAGAAGGAGGAGGGAAGAGAGAAGAAGGAGGAGGAGGAGAGGAAGAGGAAGAGGAAGGGTTGAATAGCTTTTTAAATCCGTTCCTAGCTCATCGCACACTGTTGGGTGTGAAGAGCAGGGTGTGCTACTGGCACTGATTGATGGAGTGATTTCTTGTTGTCGTGGCAACAGGTCACCCTGCTCAGCATCAGTGCACAGGGCAGTCCCCATCACAAAGAATAAACTGATCCCAAAGTCCATAGTCCTTCTGCTGACCCATCTCTGACCTCAGGTGGAGTCTCTGGGACCGTCAGGGGTCCAGAGTCGCAGCAGCTAGGCAGAGAGCTAGCTGCTTCCCATCCTGCGCAAAACTGGGGATTTTGCTGAGAAATTGCATTTTCAGCTCCATTTTATAGGAAATGTTAATAAACGTCAGTTCCCACTTACTCCCTGGAGAGTTCCACTGTTTGCACATCTCTGCCTACAGAAGAGTCTTTCATCTTGTCCTTTGGGGCCAACTCATAGTCTAACCGTCCCCGAGGACCGTGTCAAAGGATGTTCCAGTGGGTGACGTATCTGGTTCTGTCTTCACACACAGGGACCCTCCGCCCTGTCTGAAGGGAAGGAAAGGGTGCTGCGTCCTGCCACACACCAGGCGCCACCTAAGGCCGGCAGGGCTGACGACTGTCCCTGGAAACATGTCTCGACCCTCACACTGCTGGCATCTGGGGCTGGGTAATCCCGTGTATTTTACAGGCATTTTTTCTGCTTAATTCCCGTGAGTAGGGGTTACTGTCTGCATTGTCGGGGGTGAGAGGACAGAGATTCCGAGAAGTACAGTCATCGATCCTGTATGTCCCCACCTCATCAAATTTGTGTCCACTTGGCACCTCAAAATCTGACCTTAGGGCTGGGGGTGGAACTCAGTGGTGGAGCGCTAGCCTGGCACGCATGAGGCCCTGGGTTCCATCCTCAGCACCAATAAAAATAAATACATAAAATAAGGGAATTGTGTCCATCTACAGTTTAAATATATATATATTTTTAAAAATCTGACTATGTTAGGAAGCACTGTCTTTGCAGATGTGATGAGCTGGGATCTCAAGATGAATTCCTCCTGGATTCTGGGGGTACCCTAAATCCAGTGACTTGTGTCCTCATATGAAGAGGAGGGGACACAGAGAAAGAACAGGGGCCTGTGTAAAGAGAGAGTCAAAGATGGGGACAGTGTGTGTGGCCGGGAACCCTTCGAGCCACCAGCATCCAGGAGAGAAGGGAGCACTGTCCCTGAGAGGCCCTGAAGGGAATCCACCAGAGGATGCTGTGACTTAGGACTTCCGGCTTCCAGAACGGTGACACAGGCGACTCCTGCTGTCCCAAGCCCCCCCCACCACTGTGGTGCTTTGCAGTGGCCCTGCCAGGACAATAACGCAGCAGCCAAGGTCACTTGGCAAGTGGTGGTGGAATCCATCTCTAGACCACAGCCCACACGGCTCCTGCTTGTCCCTTCACGTCACCACTTTTCTGCCACCAGCTCTGTGACAAATCCTCCAGGACCCAAGTGCGTCCTTGGCTCTCCTGCCGGTCACCTGTACTTCCTGTCCTGGGGCAGAAGCCACCTCCCCAGCCTGGGGTTCGCGGTGCCCTTGGCTGTCCCACCCCTGGCGCTCCCCTGAGCACTTACCTGGCTCTGGCATGGTGGGCCTTCGGGCTGCTGGCCGCGCTGACCCATCCACACCCTTGGCCTCTGTCTGGAGGCGATGCCCAGCGGGTGAGGCCGGTCTCCTGCAGGAAGCCTGCCCGCGCCAGCTCAGCGCTCGCTCCTGCCTCCAGGCGCTGGGCCTCCTGCCTTTGAAGACCGTCCGGGGTCTCCTCAGTGTCTTCTCGGTGACGGGTCCATTTCCTTCCCTCAAACACTCCATCTGTGTTCCCCGGACCTCATTTTTCCTTCCAGAGTTTTGGGGTGCTCCCTTTATTCATGATGGATCTATAAACAAGCACGTTGTCCCCCATGAGCTCTGGGACCTCCTGCCAGCGGCTTCCCCCACAGGATCCTCTCTCCTCCTGTTAGTTACGCCCACACATTTTTCCTTCAGGACATTTAGGGACAGGGACTCCCTCCCCAGCCAGCCAGCCAGGGCTGGACGGAGGCAGCTTTGGGTTCAGGCTGAACCCCGCGGATGGCCTCCTTGTTCTAAATCAAATGCTGGTTCCTTAGGACGAAGAGCAGCGGGGCTTCCTGAGGGGACTCTGACAGCCCACCCTTGTCATGTTTTCAGGCCCCTGGCCACCAAACACAGGGGACGCGGCCCACGAAAGCATTTCCATTTCTTTCAAATCCAGATGAAAAAAGTTGAAGCTATCCAAGTCGCAGTATAAATGTCTTTAAACAAATAGACATCCATAAAATGTCACTTTAAGTAGTTCTGCTTTGGAGGACAAAGAACAGTGAGACAGGTGACTCCTGTTGGGATCGACAGAGGCCAAAGTGCCCCCCGTGCATGCAAGTCTCCCTGGAGCCTGGCCTCGGCCTTGTGGCTAGTTTTGTAATAAAAAGAGAGCGTGGCTCAAAAGCACCCCCCTGCTTTTCTTTGACTAGTTGACTGTCACTCCCGGCCATACAACTCCAGATGAGTGACAAGCCCTCCTTAAGCATTTGCCAAATGAGTAAACTCTATGAGGGGACATGGCTAAGGTGACAAGGGACTGGCAGGAACTTCCCTGTGACTGAGTCCAAGTCCCCTATTCTGGGTTCCCTTTTCTGTCAGTGCAGCCGACACTGGCTCCTTGGTCCTGTGTCTCCAAGGTTCACTGATTTTATCTCTGAAAACTGCTTCAGAGTGTCATTATTTTGCTGTCCCCAAAGGGGGAGATGAAGGTGTCCCTGGTCTGAGCTCCGGACAACTGTCAGGAGCTCTGGTGTCCCCACGTAGCAGCCTCTGGGAAAGTTCACCTTGAACTTCAGAAACACAACCTCCCGAGGGTCGTGGTGGGCAGGCTCTCAACAGGGACCGGGCAGCAGGGTTAAGAGAGCCTTAGGGAGGAGGACGGCGCCCCTTCCCTCTGCCTCCCAATGTCGGCCATAAACTCAGTCTGACTGCAAGCCTGAACACAAAGCCATCAGCTCCTTTCTGATCACACCTAGACCCCGGCAGCAGGCCCTGAAGTCCCTGGCCCTTGCCCCCCCCGCCTTTTCAGGGTCCGAGGGAGACCCTGCTGCACCCCGCGTGCACCTGGTCTCTCCACATCCCAGGGTGTCCTCAGGCTGAACCTCCTTGGAAACCAGCCCCTCTGATAAATGAATCCTTGGCCCACGGAGTCACCGGAAAACCTCTCTAAGGACAGAGTCCCTGAGGGACAGGGTTTCATAGAAGCTGCTCATTATCTCCTTTTTTCTTTTGTCAGAGAGAAAATTAAAAGCCACGGGAGTTGGGGCCCTCGAGGCTGGAATTATTCCTAGAAGATGGTGGAAAGCAATTTTCAACTTTCAGAAATATCATTTCCTCGAGCTGCAGGTGAGGCTCGGTGGTACAGCCCTGGTTCACACGCACCTCCGGCACGTGAATACAGGAAAGAAACATGCGATTTCTGGTCTTCAGAGAATCTCTCCTGAAGGAAATAATGGAGCATGATGTTGGAGATTCAGCCAGGAACTAGCCAGCTCCTCTGGTCTCCTCTCTTAGAGCCATTCCCCTCTCTAGTCCATATCTTCTGTGGGTGCTCAGTGAACTCACAATCCCAAGAAAAAATAAATGCTGCACGTACTGATGCTCATGAGGACCTTGGCAAAGTCACTGGGAAAATGGGAAAGGCAATAGTGGGCATGTGGTAATGTGGCCAAAATCAGGTGACAAAATGGTATACGCACAAGGGTATTGAAGCAGGATGCAGAACTGACTGAGAGTCGTAAGTCATAAAGGGAGGCAATGACCCCAAATAAATCAGATAGGAGACAGCTGTTCATCCCAGCTAGAACCATTGCAAAAGATTTCCTGGTGAATGGTACACATACAAAACGGAATATTACTCAGTCATAAAGAAGAATGAGATCATGGCATTTGCCAGGAAATGAATGGAACTGGAAGCTATCATGCTAAGTGAAATAAGCCAATTCCAAAAAAACCAAAGGCCAACTGTTCTCTCTGATATGCAGATGCTGACTCACAATAGGCAGGGGTGGGATGTGGGGGTAGAGTGGAGGTTCACCAGACTGGGACAGGGGAAATGGGGGGAAGGGAGGAGGGATAGGAATGGGAAAAACAGTACAGTACAATGAATTGGATATAACTTTCATATGTTCATATACGAATACCCAACCTTTGTAAATCCACATCAAGTACAACCACAAGAATGGGGAGTTAGCCAGGTGCAATGGCACATTCCTGTAATCCCAGAAGCTCAGGAGGCTGAGGCAGGAGGATCTAGAGTTCAAAGCCAGCCTCAGCAATTTAGTGAGGTCCTAAGCAACTCAGCAAGACCCTGTCTCTAAATAAAATATTAAAAAGGGCTGGGGGTATGGCTCAGTGGTTAAACACCCCTGGATTCAATTCCCAGTACCTACCCCCGGGGGAAAAAAAAGAATGAGAAGTTCTACTCCATGTATGTATAATATGTCAAACTACATTCTTCTGTCATGTACAACTAAATAGAGCATCAACAAAAGATTTCCTGGGCTGGGGCTCGGCGGCAGAGCACTTGCCTACCATGCGTGAGGCACTGGGTTCCATCCTCAGCACCACATATAAATAAATAAAATAAAGGTCCACTGACAACTAAAAAAAAAAAAAGACTTTCTGGTGATACCATGTGTGTATCTGATGTGAACTGCTCCTTTCTGGATGACAGATGGCATTTGGGGACCATGGTGGAGGTGAAGAGATGCCCACGAAGGAGACTTAGGAGAAGATGAAGCCTGGGGGTCAGAAGTGGAGGCCAGAGATGAGGAGAAGCAAGTTGACTTCACAGACAGGCGTTGGCAGGAATCCCAGGCTGGGTTTTCTGGGAATCACAGAGGAATGATTCCCTCGTAACTGGTCCCGTGGCTCTTGCTCTCGCCTCACCAGAGAGACTGCTGGGAGTCACAAACCATGAGTAGACCCTAACGGGCCTCTTCTTACTGTAAGGATAATCCAAATTGCAATTCCTGAAGTGTGACCTATGTTTATAGAGAGCAAAACTCTGCTGCTCAAGGGGAGGCTGGAGAATGAGGAGATGCTTCCCAAAGTCCAAGTGTGAACTAGAGAGTCCCTCTCCTTGGAGATACCAAACCTTGGCAAGGGTTCGGACAGGTGGGAGAGTGGCACCTTGACCGCTGGATACTTGACTGGCGAATAGGAGAGAGATGAGATGATCCATGAGCAACTGGTTTCCGTGTGCGATGGTGTCCGCACAGGAACAGGTGAGAAGCAGGGATTCTCTGAAGGGGTAAGTGGACTGTAGAAGTTTGATGAAATATAAAAACAAATTTGCAAAAAGGCGATAGCATCCAACAAGTCCATATTTCAATACTTGAAAGTGTTAATAAGATGTATGCACCCCGGGCCAAGCTGGTGAATAAAAATGGAGACTGCTATGGTTTAGATGTGGTGTCCCCCAAAAGCTCATGCGTGAGACAATACAAGAAGGTGCAGAGGAGAAGCGATTAGGCTGTAAGACTCTTAACCCAATCCCTGAGCTCACTATACAAGTCCTGTACCACTGAGCTATTCCCTGTGTACTGTTTCTTTTTCTTTTTAAAATAATACTTGGAAAAGTGGTTCAAATTCTAATATTAAAATGTAAAGCTCTTGTTTGTTTTCCTCTAATGGGGTTATTTAGTATTTTAAAAATAAATAATATTTAACATTTTACAAAAGTGTTTTATATTTAATTACTTTTCCTATGAAACCTATGTTGGTATCTTTTTCTCTAAGTGGCTCATTATCTCAAAAGAATTTAATGAATTTTTTTTTACTTGTCTTATGACTTTAAATACTAGTAGCTTCACAGTTAGCTGAATTTATTTATACAGTTGGGTTTATTTCTGGATTATTTTCAGTTCCATTTATTTCTGTGGTCATAAATAAGCACCAAGAAGTCTTTGTTATTATATTTGATGAAAATATATTTGATAAAGTTGTTCTTGTCTCATTGCTTTAATAATTTCTTCTTGAGTCTTTAAGTTTTGCACTTGAACTCCATGATCGGGTTGGCTCGTTTGAAGAAATGCTCTTGAAATACTGTTTGTTAGTTTTTGAGGTGGGTCTCATTGTGTTGCCCATAACTTGGGTTCAAATGATCCTCCTGCCTCAGCCTCCTGAACAGCTGGGGCTACAGCTGTACTACCGCACCTGGTAAACATGTTAATTCATTCATTTTCTTTTGAAACTCGGGTGACAAGGGTTGAGTTAACCATGCTCCTCAATTCCTGACTAATTCTATCATTTTTCCACGCATTACTTACTTATTCCCAATTCTCTTCTTCCAACTCTCCACCCATATGATTCTAGAGAGCCTGATCCTTTAATTTGCAAAATTTGTTACTGGGGTGGATATATGTTAAAAATCACATATATGTTGCTGTTTCACAGTTCTCATGCTGAGTCTTACCTTTTTCAGAAATGGGAGCCATGATTTCGCTGGTTAGCCACGGTTTAAGTACATTCAGCCAATTGCATCGAACCATCGAGCGGTGTTTCCCTCTGCAGTTCCCTAGTCCTGGATACCCGGGCTGCTGTCTCTCCAGGGCAGGGAGCATGTCTCCGTCTGCGCTTGTCTCTGGGATCTATAGCTGGGGGCGTCTGCAGGGTTGTAAACCACATCATCATTCCTTGGCCGCACACTGGCAGCCCCTGCCCACACCCCAACTCTCAGCAGAGATCCCTCCACCCCCCCACACCTCAGCCGACCCTAAACACTCCTGTCCTTGTTGATTCTTACCTGAGATGTGAAGTGTCATCCCATTGTTAACACTTTCCATTTCTCTAATAAACCATGACTTTGGGCATCTCTTCTTAAATCTCTTGTGTTTATAAGTTTATTTGAATACATAAGATCCTCTGGGAAACCTCTGGGAATTCCTATGTTAACTCCCTTGTCTACTTGTCTCTTGGGTCACCTGTCATTTCACTTGTTAATTTGCAGGAATTCCTTGGATAATGAAAATATTGTTCTAGATCAATATGTTGATTGTAGACATTTTCACTGAATCATCTGAATGTGAATTTGGTCTATGATTGCGGGTTTTTTTTTTCTTTATCTTCCAGTTTGTAATTTGGAGCTTTTACGAATTCCTGTTGCTAAGTCACAAAAATGCAATGTTATCTTCTTGGAACTTTATCAGGCTAGGAAGGGGCGAGGAGTAGAAAGAGTTGATAAGCAGGTACAAAGTCACAGTGAGAGGGAACAATCCAGTGTTCTCCTGCAACTATGGATTGCGGTTGACAATAGCAGGGTGTTTACTTCAAAAGAGCTAGGAGAGAGGACTTTGAATAATTTCACTGCAAAGAAATGCTAAAGGTCGGCACTGATGGGTACGCTGATTAACTTTACAGTTTCACCTCTCACAGGGAGAGGGACTCCTCTCTGCACGCAGTGGACAAGGATGTGGTTCTTTTGGTTCACATCACGGGGTCTGCGGAACCTCCTTCATCAGATGCTAAGTTTTCACCTATTCGTGAGTCTGACTTGACACTCTGCTTAATGGGTCTGTTTTCCTATTCTTGCTGCAGTACTGCAGTTTTAAAATTTCTCATTTCATTTCATTACTATGCTTTTGTAACAGGTTTTCCTATCTGCCACATTGAGTTCTCCATTTTTATTCCTTTACACACAAACGCACACACATTTTAAAGTGAGGACTGAACTGGGGGGTGCTTAACCATTGAGCCATATCCCCAGCCCTTTTAATTTTTTATTTTGAGACAGGGTCTTGTTAAATTGCTTAGGGCCTCTCTAAGTTGCTGAGGCTGGACTCAAATTTTTCTCTTGAGATCCTCAGCCTCCCAAGCACCTGGGTTTAAAAGTATGCACCACATGCCCAGCAGTTATTTTTATATTAAATTAGTGCTTGACCAACTTGAACTCTTCCAATTAGAATAAGATTATCAATTCTTAAAAAAAATTCGGGTAGATTTTTATTGGATTGCATTGAATACATTGATTAATTTAGAAAAACATGATACTTTTGTAGTATTGTCATTCCACCCTGGAGTCTTGAGTGGATCTTATTTATTAAAATAAACTTAGAGAAACTTTATGGAGATTTTCAACTTTTGTTAACTCATTATACATGTTTTAAAACTTTTTCATGTAAATATCAGCACTTCTACACCCTTTGAATGTTGTGTTTTGCTGAGAAATGCTTCTAAATATACCAGATCAAGTTTTTGTTTAGTATTTTTGTGACTTTTATTTTCTAATGTTTAAACCTTTGATCCATCTGGGATTAGGACAGAAGGTCAGAGGGCAGCGGCAAGAGGGTCTCATGGGGCGGCAGTGAGGCTGGGTAGTCTTTCTGTTTGCTCCCTGGATAACTGTTTGGGGGTGCGGTTCCTTAGGGACATCCCAGCCCAGTTGCCCTTCCTGACCACGTGCATCAAGAAGAGCCTTCAGGCTGGGGATGTAGTGTAGTGGCACCCCCTTCTCCACAGAAAACCTTAACTAAGCTTCTTCAGAAATCTTCACCATAACTGATTTTAGGGCTATCAGCAAAAGAGTCTCTGCAAAAGAGTTCAACGTAGATAAACTTTCTGTTTGTCTGTTGCTCTATTTTACTTGGCCACTGGCCTGGAAGAGATCAGCCACTCCAGGAGCTGAATGCCCCTTTATTAGTTTTTCACAAACATTTATCCAGTATAATAATGTGTAGAAGTGTGTTTGCAAATGCAAAATGTGATTAAAATTAAAAAAAAAAAAAGAGAGAGACAGATCCTTTAACAAGGCCTCTGGCCTTGAGCTGGGCTTCACAGAGATGTCTACATTCCTAAGATAGAGAAGTTACCAGTTGGGCTCCATGGTAACAGCTCGAAGGGGGAGGGAAGAAAGGGAAGAAGCTCTCCCTCCCCTTCTCAGGTGTTGTCCTTGAAGGGTTAACTTGCCCAGAACAGTGCAAGGAAAAGCTGCTTTTCTGTGAACTTCTGCAGACTGTGAACTTCTGAGGCCCTCCCCTCACATGCTGGGTATAATGTTCTGAAACTTCCTGAATTTGGGGTTCAGGGGATTGATTGATTACAGCGAAAGCTGTGCCCTCTGAACCTGGTATAGCTAAATAAACCTGATTCCTATTCCTATTTGGTGTCTTGCCTCTTTGGCCCCTGCAACAATAGCTCAGTTGGTGGCGTGCTTGCCTCCCATGCACAAAGCCTTGGGCTTGATCCCCAGCAGCCCCCCCCCCCAAGAAAGGAGAGTCTGCCGTTGCACCCCCCAGTCACAGTCATCTCCCGCTGCTGTACCCAGGACGTTGCCCTCCCCGACGGCCGGGTCATCCCCAAAGGTCCCCACAGCAGCAGGGGGAGGAGGCTCCTGGGCACGGTGGTGGTCTCATGGGGCAGCACGGACCTCATCCTGATTGTCCCCTTTCCCTACAGGGAACGTCTGTGCTATCAGCATCTTTGGGATCCATCACAATCCATCGGTCTGGCCAGATCCTGAGGTGCTGCTCCTCCTCCCCATTCCTGGGGCCTGGTGATGGGGCGCGGACCTGACCTGGGACACCAGACTCTGTGCCTCTACTGCACCTGCCCGACTTCCCCCGGGGTGGCTGGTGTGCCATCTCCCAGCAGCCCTCTCTTGCCCTGTCCCCAGGTCTATGACCCGTCGCGCTTCGACCCAGAAAAACCCAGAAGAGGTCACCTCTGGCTTTTATTCATTTCTCGGCGGGGCCCAGGTGAGGGCAGCGGGCATGGAGGCGGGATGGGTGCGGGTGTGCAGAGGGGGCCTCGTCCGAACGCCCCATGCCTGATTGTGGGGCGCGTTTGGAACGGGATCCCAGGAAAGGGGTGTGTGTGGCAGAGTCCCCTCCCTGCTGCTGGTGCGAGCTGGGGCAGGAGTCTGGGCCAGGCCCCGGGACATGGGGACGCCCACAGTGGTCCAGGCGCGTCAGCGTCCCTCGCTGGCCCTCAGCCCGATCAGGGTCAGAGGGAGGATCCCGGGTCAGGTTGCGTGGGGATGGCCCTGGATGGGGGTCCCCGACACAGTGAGAGTCCCCACCCCGCCCGCAGGAACTGCACGGGGCAGACGTTCGCCATGAGCGAGATGAAGGTGGGGCTGGCGCTGACGCTGCTGCGCTTCCGCGTCCTGCCCGGGGACACCGAGCCGCGCAGGAAGCCCGGGCTGATCTGCGCGCAGAGGACGGGCTCTGGCCGCAGGTGAAGCCGCTGAGAGCAGTGACCCGCCGGGATCTGACCTGGGACCCACCTGGCCCCACCCTCCTACCTTTGCAGGTTCCCAGGAATAAACCATTGTCACTGGCGCTGGAGGCTCACCGAGCGCCAGCAGGGGGCGCGGGGCGGGGGACAGCGGGGACCCAGGGGTTGCCTGTGAGTGGCGAGGCGGGGCTGGGGTCTTGGAATCCGAGACCCTGACGCCCCTCTGGCTACTCCAGGGCCCCGGCGTTGATGGTGGACTGTCCCAGAGCCCAAGCAGGAAGTTTATTCTGCGGCCATGGCTCATAGGGAGAGGGCTGAGCGCGAAAGGACCAGGGTTCAGGACGAATTTAAGGGGCAAGGTTGAAGCTTTATGGAGCCCCTAAAAGTAGATCCCTTCCTCTGGGGTGCCCGGGTCCCCAACACAGAGGTCCTTGGCCAGCTTCTCTCTTTCAGGGGGATGAATATTCGTAGGTGGTGGTGGATATTCACGGGATTCTCACAGGATTCGGGGAGCGCACTCGGTTCCATTCGCTTGGGATCACGCAGCTGAGGGCTGGGTGGGTGCAGACGGCAGCCCGCCTTAGCGAGCCCAAAAGCAACGCTGAGGGCAGAAGCGTCGGGTCGCAGGACACACGGCTACATCCGCAGGGACAGTGGCCCTGGGAAGGTGGAATGCCGTTTTATCCAGTCTGTAGCGGGACCTCTGTGTGAGGCAGAGCAGCTGCTTCCTGTTCCCTATCTCAGTCCCATCGTAACCCCCTCCTCTGCCTTCAGGAAGACCCCCTCTTCCTCTTCTGGGCTCCAGGCGCCCAGCCCTCACTGTGTGCAGGGTGCCCCTGCAGGAGGAGGGCTCATCCCTCTCCCCCTTTAACTCCAAGTTCCTCCTTCATTCCCATTGGAAGTTCTTTTGTGACAAAAATCACCCTCAAGAGCATGGGACACAAAGCCAAACTGCTTGGGCTCAAGTCTGAGCTCTGCTGCGCGACTTGGGCAAGTTGATTCCCCTCTCTGTGCTTCAGCCATGTAACCGGGGACAGCAACACCACCTGAGTTGCCCCAAGGAGTAAAAGAGCAAATGCTAGGGACCTAGAGAATGCCTGGCACATAGTAAATGCTCAGTAAACAGGGCCATTGTTACTTCTTCCAGAAAGTTTGGCTCTGGCAAATCAAAAGCATGCCTTTTAAGACCTACGTCTGTGTCTTAAACCCAAACATTCTAATATTTGGGCTCCCCGAATCAGCTTTCCCCACTTCAACAGTTCTGCATACAAGAGGCACTTTTTTTCTTAGTGCAAGGAAGTTAAAAAATGAGAGGACCCTCACTGGTTAATGTGCCCAAATGACATCTGGCCACAGAATCCATCTCCCGCCCTAGCCTCGGGGTCTCCACCTGCAGAGCCTCGCTGACCCCTCCTCTCCAGCCCACCTTCCTCCCCCATGCACTGGATTCTGATCTCTGGGGTTGTTCTTCTCCCCCTCTTTTGTGAGGATTCAGGGATTGGCTGAGGTGTCACTTGGTCACAGAGGCTCTCCCTCTACTGTGTAAGGACCACCGTGCCCCCAGCCATTCCCACCTGTTATCCACTGTTGCCATAGCACTGCCCTGTTCTGAACTCACATTGTCTTCTAGTTCATTGTTTGTCTTCTCTGATCAAGATTCAAGCTCAAAGGAAAAGAAAAAGGCAAGCGCCACCTGACAGAGACCCTGCCTGTCTTGTTCATCCCTGAGTTTTTGATATATATTTTAGTTGTTGCTGGACGTTAATTTGATTTGTTTATATGTGGTGCTGAGACTCGCCGGTATCTCTACCAAAAGCTTCTGGTGGCTGCATCTCACCTGCCCTCAGAGGAAGCAGAAGTGTGGGAGGAGGACTGGGCGCTGGTGTGAACACTACCTGGCCACCTCCTCTGCGGGAACTCTCACTGTGCATTACCAACACTGTCCTCCAGGGGTCTCTTTCTCCTTTTTTTTTAGAGAGAGAGAGAGAGAGAGAGAGAGAGAATTTAAATATTTATTTTTTAGTTTTTGGCGGACACAACATCTTTGTTTGTATGTGGTGCTGAGGATCGAACCCGGGCCGCACGCATGCCAGGCGAGCTTGCTACCGCTTGAGCCACATCCCCAGCCCTCTTTCTCCTTTCTATTGAGGATCATGCCCTCAAGATACCGGTATCTCGAGTATTCCACGGTGCATACCCACATTAAAAAAAAAATCTGTCCACTGATTGACAGATACTTATATTGATCCCACATCTTGGCCATGGTGAGCAATGCTTCAGTAGACACGGGTGTGTCGTTATGTGTTGACACAATGATTTCAAGTCCTTTGGATTGGGATTACTGGATCATTTAATTACTTTTAGTTTTTTAAGAAATTCCATATTATTTTCCATGTGCCTATATTAATTTACATCATCACCAACAACCTTTTGTGGTTCCATTTTCTCCACATTTTTGCCAACACTTGCTATCTTTCTTTTTTATAATAGCCATTTTCAAGTGTTAGGTGAAATCTCATTGTGGTTTTTGATTTGTATTGCCTTGATGATGTGGAGCTTTTTGCCATATATTTGTTTGACATTTTTATTTCTCCTTTTGAAAAATGTTTATTCATGTCCTTTGACTATGCTTTTTTCTTTATTTTTATGGAGATATGTCTTGCTCTGTTGCTGTGGTGTCAGAATCCTACCCTTCCGACACCATAGAACATGGTGACTATAGTGAATACCGATGTCTTGCATACACACCCTGTAATCCCAGAGGTTTGGGAGGCTGAGCCAGGAGGATCACAAGTTCAAAGCCACCCTCAGCAACTTAGAGAGGCCCTAAGCAATTTAGCAAGTTCCTGTCTCAAAATAAAAAATAAAAAGGCTGGGGATTGGCTTGATGGTTAAGCATCCCTGGGTTCAATCTCCAAAACCAAAAAATAAAATAAAATAAAATTCTAGATTCAAGTAATCTCGTGCCTTAGCCTCCCAAGTAGCTGGGACTACAGGCATGCACCAGTCTGTCCCGTTTAAGCAATTTAAAAATAAGGTTGTTTTCTTGGTATCAAGTTGTTTGAGTTCCTCATATATTTTGGGTATGAACCCTTGTCATGGATGGTTTGCCAATATTTTCTTCTATTCCATAAGTTATCTGTTTCTTTTTCTTTCCAGAATCTTTTAATTGTATATAATCCCATCATTTTTTATTTCCTGAGATTTTGGGGTCAAACCCAAACAAGAAGGAGTGGGTGAAGGGCATGTGGCATACATGCTCATGGAACACTACGCCATCTTTTTTGTAATGCTTGTTGTGGTTTGGATGGGAATCATCCCTTTATTTTATTTATGTGGTGCCGAGGATGGAACCCGGTGCCTCCCATGGGCTAGGCTACGCTCTGCCACTGAGGCCCAGCCCCAGCCCTAGTCCACCTTTAAAAAGAAGGGAAGTCTGTCACTTTGCCACCATGTGGATGAACCAGGAGGACATTATGTTAAGAGAAATAAGTCAGCCACAGAAAGACTGCATGGTCTCACTTTTATGTGGAAACTCAACCGTGGAGCGTGGACCAGCCGAGGGTAAAATGGTGGCTGCCAGAGCTGAGGGGTGGGTTCTGGGGAGAGGTCCGTCACAGGATACAAAGTTCCAGTTAGACAGGAGGAAGAGGCTCAGGAGCCCCTTGTGCAACACGGTAGCTGTAGTTAATAGCAACGTGGAGCCGTGGAGAGTTGGTTCCAGGGCCTCCTGGAGATGCCTAAATCTACAGGTGCTCAAGTCCCTGGTGTAAAATGGCCTAGTGTTTGCAAAGGACCTACATGCCAAGCAACTCAGCGGGACCCTGTCTCTAATAAAATACAAAATAGGGCTGGGGATGTGGCTCAGTGGTCCAGTGCTCCTGAGTTCAATCCCCCATGGTCCCCCAAAATGTTTTAAATGTAATTGACAAATAATAATTGCACTCCTTCATGGGATATAATGTGACGTCTTGATGTACTCATTGTGGAATGAATGATTATATCAGGCTAATTATCGGCTCACCTCGCATATTATTTTGTGCTGAGAACATTTAAAATCTACTTTCAGGAATTTTGAAGTATACCAGACGTGCTCATTGACCATGGTCAGGATGGGGTGCCACAGGTCATTCCTCGGGCCCCAGTGAAACTTTGTACCCTCTGACCAACATCTGCCCATCCCCCGCGCTCCTCCTAGAGTCTGGCAACCTGTCCTCTGCTTCTGAGATGGATTTGGGAGAAGACCTGGTGTCTCTCTGGGCCTGGCTTCTCAGCATAATGTTACCACATGAGCTACCGCCCAGCGCGGAGGAGCCCTCGGTCCACCGCCCGCAGTCCACACAGTTGCTGTCACCCTGCGGTCAGTACCCACCCTGGCTCCCGGGTTCCTGCGGGTCAGCTGGGGCAGCTCTGGTCGCATTTGGTCCAACCGGTAACAAACTTGTTTTGGCTGCTTCTCTGCCCAGTGCGGATCGTCAGCTCGCGACCTCTGCCTCGCGGCCAGCAGCACCGTCCCCCACGCAGGGACACACGCGGTTCCTCCCCAGGGCGCACACAGCCGTCCCGTGTTGGGGACACTCAGGAGCACTTAGCGTCGTCCCCGCTCTCAACAGAAGTCGCCAGCTGAAAGCACCGAGATGTGGAAAATGTGGCACAAAAAGGACCCTCACAGGTGGGCGGACCTGCGGCGAGGAGGGGGAGCGTGTCCCCCCCACACGGTGAGCCCACCCTGGGGACAGCCCGAGCGCGGTACCGTGTAACCAGCAGGCGGATTCGCAGATGGGGAGCTGGGGGTGACCGGAGGGTGTCCCCGCGGGCAGAGGGACCCGGCGCCACTGCCCTGCACCCCTGGCCGCTCCCTGCCAGGTTCCCGCACAACCTCCGTGACCTTGGGGTCCCCTGCCCCTTTCGGAGCCCCATTTCTCAAACTTGGCACCGCAGGTCTGGGGGGCCGCTCATTCTAGGTAGGGGCATGGGGCGGGGAAAATGTCCCCAGATGTCCCCTGAGGGCAAAATCACTCCTGATTGCTCCCGAGTGTATTCCGAACTAGGAACATCAACCGGGATTCCCACTCGACTTTGAGTCACGTGTCCCAACTTACTGGAGGGTGGTGGCAGTTCCCTCTGTGGCTCTGATGTGGTCCAGTCACAGGGAGCACTAACCGGAGGCGGAGAGAGTCCCTGTCGTCGGTGGAGTCAAGTGCAGGCTGTTGGGAATGTGACCAGGCGGTGGGTGACAATCCCACTCTGCTGGTGGCTCCATCCCTTAGGCCCCTGCCTGTCCTGCCTGCAGGAGGGAAGGCCTTTCCTGCCTCCTGCTTCAGCTTCTCCTCAGCGACCTCACCTGGTCCCAGGCCCCTGAGTCTTGTGCACAGAAGCAAGCTCACCTGGTCATCATCACAGCCGGGCACAGGTGGGAAGGGGTGGTAGGGACAGACAGGCAGGGCACCAAGGACAGCAGGAAACAGTTTTATTTGGCTGCAGCCAGGTTCAGAAGGTGCAGCTTTTGCTGTAATCAATCAACCCCCTGAACCCCGAGTTCAAGAAGTTTCAGAGTTTTAGACCCAGCATGTAAGGGGAGGGGCTCGGAAGTTCACAGTCTGCAGAAGTTCACAGAAAAGCAGCTTTTTCTGTCGCTGTTCTGGGCAAGTTAACCCTTCAAGGACCACACCTGAGAAGGGGAGAGCCTCTAGTCCCCTCTCTCCTCCCCCTGCCAGCTGTTACCAGGGAGCCCATTTGTTAACTTTTCTTATCTCAGAAATGCAGACATCTCTGTGAAGCCCAGCTCAGGGCTGGAGGTCTTGTTAAAGGATCTCTCTCCCTCTCTCTCTCTCTCTCTCTCTCCTCTCTTTCTCTCTCCTTTTAATCACATTTTGCATTTGCAAACACACTTCTACACAGTACTATATTGGATAAATGTTTATGAAAAACTATTAAAGGGGCATTCAGCACCTGGAGTGATGATCTCTCCCAGGCCAGTGGCCAAATAAAATAGAGCTACAGGCAAATAGGAAGTCTACCTACGTTGAACTCTCTTGTAGAGACTCTTGCTGATAGTCCTAAAATCAGTCATGGTGAAGATTTCTGGAGAAGCTTAGTTAAGGTTTTCTGTGGAGAAGGGGGTACCAGGGTGCTTAACCACTGAGCCACCCTTTTTATTTTGAGACGGCGTCTCACTAAGTTGCTTAGAACCTTGCTAAATTGCTGAGGCTGGCCTTGAACTTGTGATCCTCCTGTCTCAGCCTCACAAGTCTCTTCTCTGGGATTACAGGCGAGCACCACCATGCCCTGCTAACAACTGTCATTTCAAATTAGGCCAAATGGAACTTGGTTTGGTCCCTGCTCTTGCCCTGAACTCGAGGGCTGAAACTGCAAAGATAAAGCTCTTGTCTTCTCTGCCCTCTGCAGAGAGGAGAAATAACAGGGTTTCCTGCCCCACCCCCCCAGGATCATGGAGTTGAGTATCAGGAATTAGGAGTCACCTTTTGCTCTTGGTCCAGAAACTTTAGCTTCAGGCCAGCGCTATGGACCAAATGTGTGCCTCCCCTACTGCCCACCTGTTCATGTACCGACCCCCTAGCTCCCAGGTGATAGTACAGTCACCCTCGATATCTGTAGGTTCTGCTTTCACTGATTCAACCAACTTTCGATAAAAAAGATTTTTAAAATTGCATCTGTCCTGAACACGAAGAGACTGTTTTCTTGCCGTGATTCCCCAGATGATACAGTAAATCAAGGCGTAGCAGGGTTTGCATTGCATTAGCTATTCTAAGTCATCTAGAGAGACTCACAGTCCACAGGAGGCTGGGTGTGGGTTCTCTGTGAATACTGTGCATTTTACATAAGGCACTTGAGCATCCAAGGATTTTGGTATCTGCAAGGGTCCTGGAACCAACCTCCAGTGGAAACTGAGGGACAATGATATTTGGAAATGGGGCTTTGGGGAGGTTATTAGGTTTAGATAAAGCCTTCTGGGCAGGGCCCTCAAGATGGCATTAGTGTTCTCACAAGAGGAGCCCTCAGTCAACCACGTGAGCTCACATGAGCAGGCGGGGGGCCATCTGCAAGCCAGGAAGAGAGCCCTCACCAAGGACCCACCCCAGCTGGCACCCTGATGGAGGCCAGTTTCTAAACTGTGACAAATAAATGTGTGTTTTAAGTCACCCAGACTCTGGTACTTTCTCATGGCAGCATAAAGCTAAGAAGCTATATACTGGAAAACTCTAGGTCGACCAGCTGTCCCGCGATGATTTAGCAAAGGAGGTCAAACCTGTGCTTTCTCTGGATGCACTTTATGATCAGTTTATTCAGTAAATATTCACATGTAACTGTGGCACGCCAGACACAGTGGTAAAGAGCCAAGGGGACTGTCACCTGCTGCCCTCCAGGGGCTTTGTAGTCTGCCAATGGGAGGGGCGGTTAACCAAACACTGGATATACAACAGTGGTATTGGATCCTCATGGGAGACAGGGCCAGGTCCCAGAAAGTCTCTTAGTCACAGTCACTGTGACTGCAATCTGCTGCCATTTATTTGTTGACTCTGATCCTAAATTTGGCCCAATAACCACGACCACAAATCCATCTTCTTAAAATTAATATTCTGTATACTGATTCATTAACTCATATTTTGAGTTTTCTCCCCATGAGAAGGTGAGTACCAAGAAGCCGAAGAACCTCATCTTATTGCCCTTGTGTTGGAATTCCTAGAGCCCAGAACACAGAAGGGTTTGATAAGTGTTTGATGAATGAATGGATGGATTGTAAAGGTGGAGGTAAAGTCGATGAAGCCATTATCTGGCTCAAGTCAACTATACCCAAACATCTACCAGACTCCACTGAAGGACGACATAATACAATCCAGGGTTTACCAGTTGTTGGCAAGTTTACATGCTGTGCTGTGATATGATTAGTTTCCCTGTTTGCAGCCAGGCTCAGAGAGGTCAATTCACTTCATTAAGTTCTCACAGCCAGAAAATGACTGGCCAGGGTTTGAATCCAAGTTGGTCTGAGGTGAGTCAGTGCCCCAAGACACAAATGCATCCAGGCTACTGTGCAAGTCTCCCCTGCCTATTAATGTGTGTTGAGGATCAATTAATCTGTGTTTTTAACACAGAGAGATGAATTGCACCCCAAGTGGGTTTGTTTTTTTTTTTATAAAGAGAACAGGGCTGGGGGTAGCTCGGTGGTGGACCACTTGAGGCCCTGGGCTCTACCCTCAGCAAGGAAACAGGGCAGAGAGGAGCAGAGCACAGGAGAGGGAGAGAGGACAGAGAGCAAGGAGAAAGGAAAACAAGACGCGTGGGTCACCTGGCGTGATGCCAGGGTTCTCTGTGCCAGGCAGTGGGTAAGGTTCACCTGCACTGCCACCCCGGCTCCTCCACGGCTGAACAACACTAAGAGCCCCGACTGCCATTAAAGGGCCTCATGAGTCACCTGCCAGCACAACCCGCCAAACTGCTGCCATAACAATCCCCAGGAAGCCAATTCCGAGTTTTGATAGTGAACAGCCACAGGATTCCCAGTGACACCTGGGGCCTCATTAAAAGTTGACACAGGCTTTCAGTCCCTGCTTCATTTGTGCAAATGAAGTCCCGGAGGCACAGCCTCAGAGCGAGGCTGACACCCACCGCGCGGCCTCAGGACCCATCTTAGGTCTGATGAGCAGCGAGAGTTGTCAGTGGGAGTTAGAGGTGGCTTCCCCCACCCGGGCACAGGTTCCCCAGCTCTGGTCGGCTGAAGCTGCAGCAGACACCACGGCCATCGGCGGAACCCAAGCAAAGCGCTGGAGTCCAGCACGGCCCTTCTGCCCGTCCAAGCTGTGCACACCAACCGCTCCCCCAGGGCAGCGGAGGCGTCCCCTGGCCTTGTGGTGCTGACTGGCTGCCGGCCAGCTACCTGGTCAACATCTTCCCTCCTCCCTGAGAGGCAGGGTGCAGTGGAGGTGAGGGGCTGGGGCTCTTTCTGGTGAGGTCTGACCCACCCTGTCTGCAGCCCTGAGTGCAGGTTCTGTGCACAGCAAGGGCTGCTGCACCTATAGGGAGTGAGATGACTTGAACTTAAGTTTATTGTTTATCCTCTGGGTCGGGCCCAGTGCAGAGACCCAGAATATTCACGGGCAAACTGAGCGATGCTGCACGGCTGGGGGTCAGAGAGATTTTGCTTATTCACCATTGTTTCTCCAGTGGTTGGACAAACAACTGCTCAGCATGTAGTAGGTGCTCAAGAAATATTTATGGGATGAATGAAAGAACAGTGCCCACAATTAAAGAAAAATTTGAAATGGGATAGGAAAGGCTCTCACTCTACTTGAGTGTCTACTCTGTGCTAGGCTCCTTACAACTAATGTGTCGCATAAGAATAATTCAGTCCCACTTTTTGTGCATGGTACTGGCAATTGAACTCAGGGCCTTGCCCATGCTAGTCAAGTGCTTTACCACTGAGCCACACACCCAGCCCTTCTTGAAATTTTTGAGACAGGGTCTGCTAAGTTTCCCTGACTGACCTTGAACTTGCAAACCTCCTATCAGCCTCCCCAGTAGATGAGATTATAAGCACGTGCCACCCTACCAGCTCAGCCCAATTTTCCTTTATTCTTTCTTTTGTATTGAGGATTGAAGCCAGGGGTTTCTATCACTGGGCCCCACTCCCAGCCCTTTTTATTTTTTTAGTTTCAGACAGGATCTAAGTTGCCAAGGACCACCTTGAATTTGTGATCCTCCTACCTCAGTTTCCCAAGCGTGGCATCAGCCAAATTTTTAAAGAGAAAATGAGGCTCAGAAAGGCCAATCCACTGGCCCACGGTCAGAGCAGCCCACCAGGAAGGGCCAAGATGCAGCTGCACTGAGATCCGGTCCCCCTACTCCACTCCTTGGCTGTCCTGGGTGACTCAGCCCCGTGTCCTCGTATCTCTGGGCTCACAGAAGCAGCAACCTCTCCTAAGTCCTGGCTCCGGTTTCTTGGCTGATTGTTCCTCTAACGTCCCTTCCTGGTGTGGACTGTGTTGAGAAGTGCCTCATAGGAGAATATCTGGGGCCCAGCCCAATCCCTCCAAATCCTTCTGGGTCTTCTGCTGTCCAGGGCTAGAGCTTAGAGGAAAGTGTTGGCGGCCCTGCCCCTGGGTTGGGAGTGCAGCTGCTTCCGGTCCTCTTTTCCAGGGGGCCCTCTCTCCTTGCCCACACAGCACCAGAGCAGGGTTCCCTGACTCCAGCCCTTCGCAGTCGGGTTTCCTAGCTTCCCCCAGCCCACTCCAGGGCTCCTGCGTGGCTCTGTCATGCTGGTTCCTCTGCTTGGGCTACTGTGTTAGTCGATTTTCCATGACAAAATGCTGAGATAATTCACTGATAAAGAGAAAACATTTTTTTTTTTTATGGTACTAGGGATGAACCCAGGGCCTCATACGTGCTAGGCAAGTGCTCTGCCACTGAGCCACATCCCTATCCCTAACTGGGGAACAATTGGGAGGTTCCAGCAATGGCAGGGAGCACACAGAGTAGAAAACTACTCACCCCATGGTCAGGAAGAAGAGAGAAAAAGACTGGATGGACCAGGGTCCCCAAATCCTCTTTGGGGACACATTCCCAATGATCTGAGAACCTCCAACAAGGCCTCACCTCCTGAAGGTGCCACCATCTCCCATCCTGGCACTGTCCTGGGTCCAAGCCTTTACACCTGGGCCTGGAGGGGACACGTCCACACCTTAGAAGAGGCCCCATGGCACGGTGGGGACCTCCTGCCGACCTTTCAAAGCTCATCAGAGCACCTCCTCCCACTGGGCCCTGACCATGGGGGTCTCACAGCCTGCACACCCTCCCCCATTATTTTCCAAAATGTGTACCATAGGTAAGGAAAATGTAGGTGCTGTGAACACAACAGGGACCCCAGGGGATGCTGAGAGATGATCACTACTCCATTCTTCAGGTGAGCAGGGAGCATCAAGGAGGGCAAGCAACCGTCCTGGGTCTCGCACTGTTAGTGCTGGTGTTGAGAATTAAACAGTGTTCTGAGGTGAGAGATGAGTGGTCCCCCAAAAGCTTATGTGTGAGACATGCGAGGGTTTTCAGAGATGAGATGATAAGCTTATGAGAGGTGTAACCTGATCAGCGGATTAATCCACCAATGTGGATTCATTGTGTGGTAACTGTAGACAGGTAGGTATGGCTGAAGGTAGTAGGTCACTGGGGTGTACCTTTGGGTTTATATCCAGGGTGAGACCACGTGTGATTTCTCCCTTGAAACTCCAAAGAAAGTAGGAATGTCTTAAACTTTCTTATTGAAATACTGAGGTGAGAACAGACAAAGCTCATGTGTTTCAGTTAGATAGTAATTTAGTGGGAAAGGGGGTATATTCAGTAGTCACAAGATGGGGACTTTATTTTTTGGTTAATACTTTTTAATTACATGGTTGTAATTATACAATTTTCACTATTCAGTATTTTGGATAAATCCAGTTATAATACACAGGATTTTGGAATGCAGTAATATGTTTCAAATTACTTATGTGTGCAAAGCTTCTAGGCCATATGGGCTCTGACCTAAAAATGCCTTCAGGAAAATAAGTATTCAACCAGTTCTCCCAGCTTTAAAAAATATTAGAAATATACATTCTAATAAAAAAAAAATCAACACAAAGATGGGCTAAATACTGATTAATCAGTTACATTTTGAAGCTTTTAATAATCTGCATGTGAATGCATGTCAGCTAAGTCTGCAAATTATTAGTATAAAGCTCAGCATGGGCCGGGGCTGAGGCTCAGGGGTTGAGCACTTGCCTCGCATGCGTGAGGCACTGGGTTCGATCCTTGGAGCCACATACAAAAATAAATAAATAAATAAAATAAAGATACTGTGTCCATCTACAACTAAAAAATATATTAAAAAAAAAAAAAAAGCTGAGCACTCTATCCCACAGTTCTGCTGGGTGATAGGAGTTAGTTTCCTACACAGTATAGGAAAGTCTTAGACACATCCATGTAAGGATGTGGGAAAATTCCAATGTCTTTTGTAAGCGCAGCTGGTAGACTGTTTCGGTGACCCACAAAGCCCCAAAGTCCATTTTGCTGTCCTCAGGTCTCACTTGTACATGCTCAGACTTCAGCACCTGTTAAGGTAGGTAGAGAGGAAATGTAGAGGTTTGTGTCTTATTAAAGAACAAAGTGTGACAGTCAAGCCAAGGTGACTCCATTTTGCTTAGTGACTCCATCCTGTAAACAGCCATGCCAAGTAGAAGGTCATGACTGGGGCAAGATGTTCTTTTCCTTTTGCTATAGAAACCCTTAAGAACACGGAACTACCTATGGGGCATTGTTTCTGTAACTAGGGTAACGGGGCTGTGTTTCTGGAACTGGGGTGACTGGGCTAACTGTGACTGGCTAAGTGTCCCTCCTCCTGACTGCACTCTCCGGCTTCTGTAACCTGGCTGGCTGGCATTGGCTGGACCCCAAACGTCCCTTTTGTGGTTTTCAGGCTTATAAGGAGCGCCCTGGCACATACCTCCTGAATGGCTACTGGAGATTCCCAGGATGAGCCCGTGGTGGGCTCCTTGGGAAGAGACCTGCAGAAGCCTCAGGCCCCAAGGAGATACTGGGAGGATCTTCAGTCTCTCAGCCCAGAGACACGTCCCACTGTCAGAGTGGAGTACCAGAATGTTGAATTTGGGTCTTTTCCTGAATTGATCATGCAGTATGACATTCTTCCCAGTCAGCATTGTGATCAGGAAATGGTGAAGAACTGATGAGTCTGTGCTTACTATATTCAGTAAATTACATGACATTCTCAACACTTCTGTAGAAATCAGGGCCTGTTCGATCATTTCCCCAGGTGAGGCTAATGGAAGTGCTCTGAGCACGTTCAAGGTATGCAGGGCTAAGCTGTGCTGACCAGTAGATGAGGTGTGTTAAATGCATTTTTAACATGGTGATGGGTTTACGGGGTGTAACCTGATCCTACGGGTAGGAACTTCTGTCAACCTGTTACTCAGTCTTAATGACGTGGTGATCAGCACAGTGCCAATCTCAAGAGATTGTTTCATGAGTTCCATGCAAAGTTTCTATAGAACAACCCCCAGAGTAGAGTGAATGATCAGTAAACAGTGGTGCTCTTGGTGTCAGAGTGCAGCTCGGAGCAGGGGGTTGGGTTCTGTGTTCAAGAATTCGAAGAATGAAATCCATGGACACAATGGTGTGCACAAAGTAACAGGATTTATTAGAGCAATAGAAAGCAACCAAGCAGAGCTCCCTAAGGCGGAGGGATCCCCCAGAGTGGCTGCTGTCTGGGGGCTTCCATGGATCTACAGGGTTAAGGAAGCCAACCCCCAGCCCAACCCTGGGTAAGGCACTCAGTGTCCACAAGTTCTTTGGTCCAGTGAGGTTACTGTGCCCCGCTTTTGATGGGGTCCAGGGTACCAGACCACAGAAGTCTCACTGTCAGTTTCTCCCCTTACAGGAGCAGTCTGACCTTGATGAGGCCGGCTGGTGTCTGTGTCTCAGCTGCTGGACAGAAGCCTAACTTGAAGGAGCCCAAGTTTCCTGCCTGTCCACTTGAACTCTTTTTCCTGCCTCAGAAGGAAATTAAAAGTTCTTTTGAAACAAACAAAAATGGAGACACTACATAGCAAACCTCCAGGGCACAGCAAAAACAATACCAAGTGGAATGTTTATACCGTGAAAGCCCAAATCAAAAATGGAGGGAGAACTCAGATGAACACCTATTACTGCACCTCGAGGAAGTGGAAAAACTGAAGAATACAAAAACTCACTGAAACAAAGAGACGGTTCTTCACCAAGGACTGACAGAAAAGACACACCTTTAGTCGGTTTAAACCAAGAATAGGAGAAAACGCCAATGAAACCAGAGATGAAAAGGGAAACATGACGATTGACACCACAGAAGCACAGGACATTAGAGATGTTATAAAAAACTACAAACCCGATGACCTAGAAAACACAGACAGATTCCTAGACACAACACCTTGCCCAGAATGAATCAGGAAGAACCAGGAAGAACTCAGAAAGAGCAAAAGCAAGTAATGAGATTGATGGGGCGGGGATGCAGCTCAGTGGTAATGCATTAGCCTGATGTGAGCGAGGCCCTGAGTTCAGTCCCCGGCTGCGGGAAAACAACGCCAAACAAGATCCAATCAACAATCAAAAGCCTGAACTCAAGGAACAGTCCAGGACCAGAGGGGCCGCACTGCTGGGCTCCACCAAATACGTGGGGACTCTACCAAGTCTCCTAAGTTACTGCAAAAAATAAAATAGAATCCTCCCAAAGACATTTTGTGAGGCCAACTTTATCTCGATTCCTAAACAAAAGAAGGAGAAGGACACAATGAAGAAAACAAAAAATCTACAGGCTGGTGTCCTTAAGAACCCAAATGTAAAGATCCTCCACAAAACACCAGCACATTGAATCCGACTGCACGTTCCTTCATCACAAAAAATGCTGAACAAATTAGGCAGAAAGTACATATCTCAACATAATAAAAACCATTTAAAATAAGCTGATAGCTAACATTATACTGAATGGTGAAAAGCTGAAAATTGCCTAAACTCTGAAACAGGTCAAGGATGCCCAGTTTCACTGCAGGAAGTCCTAGCCAGAGTCCTTAGGGAAGACAAAGATAAAGTGCATCCAATTTAGGAAAAAAAAAAAAATCAAAATGTCACTTCACAGATGACACATAGAAAACCCAAAAGTAGCTGTTCATGGTGATAAACCCCTGTAATCCCAGTGATTCAGGAGGCTGAGGCAGAAGGATCACAAGTTCAAGCCCCACCTTACCAATTTAGCAAAGCTCTAAGCAATTTAGTGACACTCTGTCTCATTATATAAAATAAAAATGGCTGGGGATATTGCTCACAGTAAAGCATCCCTAGGTATAAAAAAAGAAGAAACAAAACCCCCAAACCACATATACACAAAAGACTACAACTAATAAATGAATTGAGCAAACATGCAGGATTCAAGATCAACACACAAAAACCATTTGGATTTCTGTATACTAATAGTAAATTATCTGAAATAAAAATTAAGAAAGCCATTTTATTAACAATATCTACAAGAAAATAAAGAACATATATCTAGGAATAATTTTCCAAAATGAAAATTATAAAACACTAATGAAAGAAATTGGGGAAGATACCAAAAAATGAAAAGACATCTTGTGTCATCTTGAATCAGAAGAATCAATATTGTTTAAAAGTCCATTTTACCGGAAATGATTTACAAATTCAATGCTATTCAGATCAAAAGTCAATGGCATTTTTCACAGATCTAGAAAAAAAACAATCTTAATGTTTATGGTATCAGAAATAACATGAATAGCTAGGGACATTTTGACAAAAAGTACAAAGCAGGAAGAGTAATGCTTCCTCACTTCAAAACATACTAGAAAGCTATAGTAATCAAAAGAGCACGGCAGTGGCGCACAGAGACACACAGACCAATGAAAATCTACAGCCAACTGATTTATGAGAAAGGTGCTGAGAATCTGTACTGGAAAAAGGCTGTCTTTTTAGCACAGGTTAGTGGGAAAATTTGGATTTTCAATTCAGAATGAAGCTAGACCTGTTTTTCTCACCAGTTATAAACATCAACTCAAAATGGAGTGAAGACTTAAATGTTAAGAGCTGGATCTAAGGAGTGAAAATGGGCTGGGTCATGTGTCTGTGATCCCAGTGGCTCAGGAGGCTGAGGCAGGAAGATCATGAGTTCAAAGCCAGCTTCAGCAATTTAGCGAGGCCCCAAGCAACTCAGTGAGGCCCTGTCTCTAAATAAAATAAAAAAAAGGGCTGGGGACATGGTTTAGTGGCTAAGTGCCCCTGAGTTCAATTCCCAGTACAAAAAAAGGAGTGGCGTGGAGTGAAAATCTAAGGAAAAATGCTTCAGGACACTGGAGGGGGCAAACATTTTTTGGACAAGAACCCAAACACAGGAAATGAAGGCAGAAATAGAAAAATGGGATTGGTTAAAATTAAAAGCCTTTGTACAACAAATGAAACACTCAACATAGTAGAGAAACAATCTAGAGAATGTGAGAAAATATTGGTAATACACACACCTGGCAGGGAGATGAGATAAAGAATACCCAAAGAACTCCAAAACTCAATAGGCAAAAATAAACCCAATTAAAAAGTGGTCAATCCATCTAAATAGCCATTTCTCAAAAGCTGACCTACATGTGGCTAAGGGTATATGAAAAAGTGCTCCACGTTACCAGCCATGACAGAACTGTAGGTCCCCCTAGTAAGAACGGCTACTATAAAAAAGACAAGAGAGTAGGTGCTGGCCAGAATGTGGAGAAATGAGATCTTTCTAAACTTTTGGTAAGAAAGTAAATTGGTAGAGTCATTATGGGAAAAAAGGTGGAGGTGTTTCAAAAATTGAAAATAGATAACTACCTATATACCAGCAACCCCACTACTGCCTCCATATCCAAATGAAATGAGAATTCAGAAGACATTTCTACTACCATATTCCTCACAGCACTAGTCACAACAGCAAAGATATAGAAACAACAACAGATGAGTGGTAAGGCACATGTGGTACATGTTTACAATGGCAGACTATTCAGCCATTAAAGGAATGAAATCAGTGTTGGGGGATGTAGTTCAGTGGTAAAGCACTTGCCTAGCATGCAGGAGGTGCTGGGGAAAGAAGGAAAGACAGGAGAGAGAAGGAAGATAGAAAAAGAGGAAGGAAGAAATTCATTTTTCTGTCATTTCTAACAACATGGATTGAAATGGAGATTATGACACTGGGTGAAACAGGCAGGCACACTCAAGTGCTGCACAATGTTACTCATACATGGATTCTAAAAAAGCTGATCTCGGGCTGGGGCTGGGGTTCAGGGGTAGGGCACTTGCTTAGGGCACTTGCTTAGCATGTGTGAGGCACTGGGTTTGATTCTCAGCACCACATGTAAATAAATAAAATAAAGATCTATTGACAACTAAACAATATATATTAAAAAAAGCTGATCTCATAGAAGTTGACACGAAAGTGGAGGCCACCAAAGGTTGGGGATGTTAGTGGGCATGGGGAGACTGACCAACAGGCACTACGGCAGAGATGAGCAAGAAGCCGTAGGGATGCTGTATGCACAGTACAGTAATCACTGAAAATGATCACACACTAGATCCAAAAATCTAGAAGTAAGGGTACTGAAAGCTTTCACCACGAATATAAAAAACCTGTAAGGGGGAACATGTTTCAACCTGATTTTAATACGATACAGTGTGTACACATTGGGACATTACGTTACCCCATTCATGTGTATAATTTTTATGGTTTTGTGCACCCCACATAAAATTTTAAAAAGCAAAATACATTTGAAACAAGCCAAAAAAGAAATTAAAAATTAATTTTAAAAGACATCCTGAAGATGCTGAAGTCTCTTTGGCTTAGTGAAACCAATAGTGCGAGTCACCTTAACTGGCTTTTCATATATAAATAGGACTTTACATAGTTTAAAAAAGGTTTAACTCTCTTATGTTTGATTCTAATACTCTGGTCTTACTTGGAACTAAATAATTTTATTTTGGTATGCAATAACTAAATGTAGGTTCTTTTTTTAAAAAAAAAATATTAGTTGCAGATGGACACAATATATGTGTGTTTAACAACTGAACAATATTAAAAAAAATTACTTTTATGTGGTGCTGAGGATTGAACCCAGTACCTCACACATGTGAGGCAAGTGCTTCACCACTTACAGCCCAAGCTCCAGCCCTAAACACAGGTTCTCTCTATTTTCATTTCTGCTAAATAATTCTAATCAATCACCAAGCAAATGGACACCTTTGGTACACCAACATGAAGGTCAAATAAAATGGAATTTGAAATTTAAAAAGCTATGTAAATCAGCAAAAAGTTACAAAGTCTAATAGTCCTGGTCTTTGCTACTTGTTTTTTAACTCTTCCATGGCCTCACTAAAAGTCTCTTAGTCATCAAACTGTGGTCTGCAGGCCAAATCTAGCCATCTGATTTTGCAAGGCTCTTGAAGTAATAATTTTTTTTTCCCCCCTGGGTACTGGGGATTGAACTCAGGGGCACTCGACCACTGAGCCACATCCCCAGCCCTATTTTGCATTTTATTTAGAGACAGGGTCTCACTGAGTTGCTTCGTGCCTGGCTTTTTGCTGAGGCTGGCTTTGAACTTGCAACCCTCCTGTCTCAGCCTCCAGAGCCACTGGGATTACAGGCGTGCGCCTCTGTGCCTGGCAATATTTCTTTCTTTTCTTGGTGGAAATGTGGATCAAACCCAAGGCCTCATACATGCCAGGAAAGTGCACTACCCCTGAGCCACATCCCCAGCCCAAAGATGATATTTTTCAATCTATAAGCTGTTTGAAACACTGAGGAAACTCTAAAAATCATGTATAGAAATCATGTCGAGGAAACTGGACATCAAAAAGTGAAAAATTTATAAGCTGGTGTGGAGGCAAGCACACAGCTGCTTGGGAGACTGAACCAGGAGGATCTCAAGTTCAAAGCCAGCCTCAGCAACTTATTGAGGCCCTAAGCAACTTGGTGAGACCCCGTCTTAAAAATAAAAAGGTCTGGGTATGTGCCTCAATAGTTAAACATCCTTGGGGGTTCAGTTTTTGGTACCAAAAAAAAGTAAAAAATACAAAATTGATGTAAAAAGTCTTTTGTCCCCCCCAAACAAATGTGTATATATGTATATACATATATATATACATATATATATAAAAAGGGTAAAAACCTGTTACATGAGACCAATAGGAAAATCCCAACAAAAACTAATTTTTCATTAGTCTACTAACCATAGTTATTTTAAAACTACATAGAATTTAAATTCATCCATTATTACCTAAATAAAACTTGCATAAGTATGTCACCGCAAACTTTATTTTCATGAATAAAAATTAGACAAACATAGTGTGGAGATCTATATTAAGAATGAGCTTGGGGCTGGGATTGTGGCTTAGCAGTAGAGTGCTTGCCTAGCACGGGCAGGACCCAGGTTGGATCCTCAACACCATTGTGTTGTGTCCATTTACACCTAAAAAATAAATGTTAAAAAAAAAAAAAAAAAGAGCTATTGGTTGCAATGGCTCATGTCTGTAATCCCAGCGATTTGGGAGGCCACGGCAGGAGGAGCACAAGTTCAAGGCTAGCCAGCCCAGCTTCAGCAACTTAGTGAAGCCCTAAGAAACTTAGCAAGACCCTGTCTCAAGATAAGGGTTATGGGCTGGGGTTGTAGCTCAGCGGTAGAGCACTTGTCTATCATATGTGAGCCACTGGGTTCGATCCTTAGTGCCACATAAAAACAAATAAATAAAGATATTTTGTCAATCTACAACAACAACAACAAAAAAAAATGGTTAAAAATGGCTGGGGATGGTAAAGCATCCCTGGATCCAATTCCCAGTAACACCACCCCTGCTACCACCAACCACAACAAAAAAGAAGAGTGAGCCTCCTTTTATGCCACACTACCAGGGATGACCAAGGCCTTCTGTGGTCTTCACAATTTGCCTCAGGTTTCCAAAGCCTGGGGCAGAGCGGGCATTCTTCCAGAGGCCTGGGAGTCAGGAACTGTGTTTGGGAATATAGCTGGTCCTAGCTGTGTGGTCAGGCCCTTGAACAGGAAACCACCTCCTGGCTTGGGATCCTGCCCCTAAGTTTTGTGCTCACCTACAGAAGCCCGAGCACCAGCCACAGTGTTCTTGGCTGTCTGAAGAAACTGCTGCCTGCGAAGTATCTGGGGTGCTGAACTCCCGAAGAAACCTTTCCTCAGTCATTCAGGACTCCCTACCCTTCAGGTGAGCTCAGCAGCTCCAATCACCATCTCTTCAAGACACAGAATGCTCTGCCTCGTCACACTGCAATCAACCCACTTTACTCACATCAGATCCCTGTGTGGGAGGACGCACAGCCCAGACAGAGGCAGAGGCCCTCAGGGGCACCTCTGCTTTCATCAGTGCATGAGCCAGGGAAGAAATTGCAGGGCCAGTTTATCAGGGCACCAGGACCCTTTTCTTCTTGAGGAGTGACGTGGCCACACAGGTTTCCCAGTGCCATGGGCACTATTCCAGTGTCTGTGTCAAATCTGAGTTTTTTGCAGCCTCCTGTTGCCATAGTGGCACAACAGAGTTCAGCGATGACAGCTATAACCTCCCCTAGAGCCTGGTCTCCTATGGCCATGCTAAGGGCAGCCCCACAGTCCACAAGGTAACGAGGATGAATAGACCTTCAAATTGTCCAGCAATGCCTCCAGCGGGGATATCAGAGATCTCCTGGTGGACAATATGGATATTCTGGTTGCCCAACTCTCACAAGACACACACACTAGACAAGAGTCACACCACCATGGCAGTGGCCACTCTAGGGAACTCAGCTATGGCTCCCCCATGCCAGCACCACAATCCATGGAAGGGAGAAACCCACAATGAAGCTACTCCCAGCAGACATGGGAACAGTGGAAAGGGCCGCTCAGCCTCTGGCTCTCACCATTCCAGAGGCAGCACCCTCTCTGCAGTGGAGAGCAGCCAACTTCACCCAGGTCAGTGTCAGCGTAAGCTAGAGCCAAAGAAAGAGAGAGGGAGCACAGTGTCCTCACAGTTGGTTGGCCCTCATCACCTGGGCCCAAGGGAATCCTCAACCACCTGTAGTCACTGACACTCAGAATGTGGCCTCTTCTACCTTACCCGTGGAGAAGTCCACACTCATTAAAGGAGACACAGTCTCCTGGTTAGCCAGAGTACAGTGTGTTGTGTGTTCTAACCCACAGTTGAAGCTCTTTGGTTAAAGGCTGAACGTCCATTTGGAGTTCACAAGTTGCACCGTCATCCCTTTTCCACTAAGAGCATTCCAACTCTGTATGGAACCACTGCCTTCTGATGGAAACAGAACAATATCAACTCCTCTCATTTTGCATCTAGCCTCACAACCCCCAGAGCTTTCTTATTCACCTTGTTGTTTAAGAGAGTTTGGTGGGACAAAGCCTCACCTCTATTTCATGTGAGGCCAAAGGTAGTTAATAGACTCCTGGATGCTGCAGTCGGCAGAGGCAGAGACGACTCAGACCAGAGTCCCAACGCCTGGTTCAGAGCTATACACTCTCATCCCTCCAGAGTGAGCAGGCTTTGGAACTGAGGTGGCAGAGATATTTATAAAACATGACCACGCCCTTCACAGCTTACATTCAGTTGAGAAAATAAACCCTACCCTTATAAATCAGAAAGGCTGAGCACCTGATGAGCCCACATATTTATAATTAGCACATTTCCTTCAGTTAGTGCATTTTCTCAAGTATTCCAAACAAATTATTTTGCATCAAGATCTTTATATGAGGGGCTGGGGATGTGGCTCAAGCAGTAGCGTGCTCGCCTGGCATGCGTGCAGCCCGGGTTCGATTCTCAGCACCACGTACAAAGATGTTGTGTCTGCCAAAAACTAAAAAATAAATAAATATTTTTAAAAAAAGATCTTTATATGAAATACTACATTAAATCCTATAGATTTCAGTAATAATGACTTTTCAGAAGATTTTAAAAACATTTTTTATAAATGACAAGTTTCTTATATTTTTCACATGCACAAGCTTTTGATTCAGTGCAAATACTTATACATGAGTCTACTGAAGGCTTCTGTACATCTTTTCTATTCCAGGTTTCTCTCCATACCATGTTCATTTATATGTGCGTACTGAACCAAGATGACCGCAGGCATTCCCATATGCTATCCATTAATACAAGTTCTCTCCAGTGTCCACTCTCATGATTGACAGAAAGTTCACGTGCTAATGAAGTCTTTCCACATTCCTTAGTCAGGGTTACTTTCCAATGAATGTTTAACTGGAAGAAATAAAGGCTTTTTCATTTTTTTCTTTCTTCTTTTTTTTTGGGGGGGTGCAGTGGGTCGAATCCAGGGGCACATTACCACTGAGCCACATTCCCAGCCCTTTTGATTTTTTCTTTTGAAACGGGGTCTTGCTAAGTTGCTTAGGGCCTTGCTAAATTGCTGAGGCTGGCTCTAAACTAGTGATCCTCCTGCCTCAGCCTCCCAAGTCACTGGAATTATAGGCATGCCTGACTTACATATTCCCTACACAGAGAGTGTTTCTTTCCAGTGTGAGTTCTTTGATGTCTGAGAACATGACTGGATTGACTGAAGGGTTCTCCATATTCATACATATATAGGGTTCTTTGATGATTTGAAAGGAAAAGGAAAAAATGAAGGCCTTCCCATGTTGCATAAAAACAGAGGGCTTCTCTCCAATGTGAGTTCCTCCATGGTTTCAAAAGGAACTTCAAACTAAAACTTTCCACACTGCTTATAAATATAGGGTTTGTCTAGTGTGAGTGCTTGCATGGTATTAAAAGGAACTGGAACGACTAAAGGCTCTTCTGTACTGCATCCATACATAGGGTTTCTCTGAGGTATGAATTCTTTTATGCTGTTGAAGGGAACTGAGACAAGTGCATGTTTTCCCACCGTTCACAGTGTTTCTATCCAGTGTGAATTCTTTTATGAATTTTAAGGTAACTGAAGGTCCTGAATGCTTTGCCACAATATTCACATCCATATGGCCTCTCTCCAGTGTGAGTCCTTTTATGTCTGTGACAGGAACTAGAAGTAGCAAAAGCTTTCCCACAATCCTTACAGACATAGGGTTTCTCTCCACTATGAGTTCTTTTATGTCTGAGACAGGAACTAGGGTCACTGAAGGCTCTCCCACATTCCTTACATACATATGGTTTCTCTCCAGTGTGTGTTCTTTTATGTCTGCGACAGGAACTAGGGTCATTGAAGGATTTCCCACAATCCTTACATACATAAGGCTTCTCTCCGGTGTGAGTTCTTTGATGTGTAAGAATATGATTGGATTGACGAAATTCTTTCCCACATTCCTTGCACACATAGGGCTTGTCTCCGTTGTATGCTCCTTCATGAACTTCAGTGCAACAGGAAGAACTTAAGGCTTCTCCATACTCCTTGCCTACTGAGGGCTTCTCTCTAGTGTGAAATCTTTTATGATTTTGAAAGGAACTAGAAATATTAAAGGTTTTCCCACACTGTTTACACACATAAAGTTTCTGTCTACGGTGAGTTTGTTCATGTCTTCGCAAGTATTTTAAAGAAAAGAAGGCTTTTCCACATTGCTTACATACATAGGGTTTCTTTGCACCATGAGCTTGCTCATGTCTTTCAAAGTTCCTGAAACAACTGAAGCCTTTCCCACATTGCTTGCATCCATAGCGTTTTCTGCCACCACGAATCCCTTCATGGTGTGGAGGGCTACTGTGATCAGTGAAAGATTTACCACATTGCATAGATGCATATTCTTTTTCTTCATTCTGGATTTTTTCACGTATTCGAAGGGAACTAGAACGAGTTAAGATCCTCCCATGTTGCTTGTGTTCTACAATGTGGGACGTTCCATGCTTCTGATGATAACTGATGGCTTTGCCAGGATTCTGACACCTGTACTGTTTCTCTCCATGTTCCTGATACTCATATGGTTTGTGTCCAGCATGAGATCTGAGGAGCACATTATGTGATGAATCACCAATAAGGACTTCTCCACATTCATAGCTTTCACTTGGTTTTACTTTAGAAAGAGCTGCACTGTTCTCAATACAGTCTGGAGTTTGACTCAAGATTTCTTCATATCCACTACCTTCTTTACATTCACTAAGTCTCCTTAACACTTGACTTCTGGAAAAAAATGAGAAGCATATAATTAAGGTTTTAATCCTTTTTTTTTAATATATTTTTTTAGGTGTAGATGGACACAACACAATGCCTTTATTTTTATGTGGTACTGAGGATCGAACCCGGGTCCTGCATGTGCTAGGCGAGTGCTCTACTTCTGAGCCACAATCCCAGCCCCAAGGTTTTAATTCTTAATGACTTACAAAGAGAAACACTGGTTTTATGGCTTGTACGAATTTTTGAACATGAAATGATTTTATGCTCTGCAGGATGGATCAAAGACAGATATTATCAAGACAGTGTTTCTGTGTTTGTTTTGCTTTGGATACTATGGATTGAACCCAGGAGCTCTTTATCACTGAGCTACATCCCCAGACTTTTTTATTTCTTATTTTGAGACACAGTCTAAGTTGCTGAGGGCTTCACTAAATTGCTGAGGCTGCCCTCAAACTTGTGATCATCCCATCTCATTCCCCCAAGTATCTGGAATTATCACTATGCCTGGCAAAACAATGATACTATTATCAAAGTATTAATATTGTTTCCAACGACACTATTTGACAAATACTGAATATAGTATTATATGTACAATGTGATATACAATGGTATATTCAATTTAAGTACAGTTGAATACTCCTATGTGAGAGGATAGGGATCAAAAGCATTTGGATTTTGAAAATATTTTCATATATATAATGAGATAGCCTGGGTGTTAATCTAAACACAAAACTCAATTTTGTATCATAAACACCTTATTTCCAAACCCTAAATTTTTTAAATTACATGTTTTTTTTTTAAATTTTTTTTAAAAATATTTATTTCTTTTAGTTATTGGCGGACACAACATCTTTGTTTGTATGTGGTGCTGAGGATCGAACCCGGGCCGCACGCAAGCCAGGGGAGCGTGCTACCACTTGAGCCACATCCCCAGCCCCTAAATTACATTTTTGATAATTTTGTGCACTGAACAGTCTCTCTGTGTGTAGCCATCAGAAAAGTGCCACATAAGACATTATATTAGTGATCAAGATGTTTTCATTTTTGGAACACTTTGGATTTCTGATATTCTGATTAAGGTCGTTAATCTTTTCAAGTTTAGAGAAAATTTCCTTAGATCAGATCAACTTGAAGCTGGGTTTATTTGCATTGTTTGCTTGTTTTAAAAATTTCCTGTCATCCCAAAATTCTTGAGTGACATGGCTTTCTCCTTTGAGTATAGATTACCTTAGATTTCTGCTTAGATTTTTGTACACACCTTCCTTGGTCTGGTTGTCGCTTCCTTTTCCTAAAATGCAGACCCAGAAAATCAGTATGAATAATTAAACAATATAGAAAAATTACTGCATTCTAGCTAGGTTCCTGGTGTTTCGTGACCATGCTTGGTATAATCACCAAACATTCCCTTTCCATATTTCATGTATAGAGGAAACATTATGAGGAAGAAACTTTTTTTCTTGATTAAATAAATAAGGGAAATGATGTCATTCTTACCTAGAAAGGCCAGGCTCCTGAAGGTTTCCAACATCACTTCTTTGTAGAGCTTCTTCTGGGAAAGATCCAGCAAAGCCCACTCATCCAGGGTGAAGTTCACAGCCACATCCTCAAAGGTCACCGACTCCTAAATTATCCCACATATATTTCCAAGAGGAAGAGTAAGACTCAGTACCAGAGATGGGAAATCATTTCATCAAAAGCCAACATGATGCTGTGTGCCTCCACACTCACTCCATGTTTTGTCATCACCTTGAATGTCCCGTTCACACTCACATCCTCTCACAGCAGTTCTGATGCTAGTCTGGAACTGTTTACACAACAGCAGAACAGTAACACACATGGTGCTCCTGGGTCACACCAACATCTTGCTGTGCAGTAGGGTTTGTAATGCCTCTCAGAACAAAGTCTTAATGTTGAGTGCACCCAAGACAGTAAGTACCACCTGTTTTGAGACAAATCTAAGTTACGCTGGTTCTCAGATCTGCTCCTGGATGAACCTCACCAGCCTAACTGGAGAGAGGTGCTTAGGGTTTCCAAAGATTGTGCTCTTAGTTCATAACCTGTTGGTCTCCCTGAATGTTTACAATATTCTGAATGGTCATCAGCCCCCAAAATACACTCTGGATAATGAATCTCTAATGAGCTGCTCTGACAGACACAATTTAATATCACTTGTCACAACTTGTTTCTTTGGGAACGGAGCACATCCTCTCCTACTACACTAAGAGACAATATTTTCAAGCTTGCACTTTTTTTTTCACAGACCAAACTTAAACAAATACTAAATAAAATTCATGAATAGGGAAAGAGCACAATGTCACCTCTCACACATATCAAATATACAACTAAAATGACAAGTCAGAAAAGATGGGAAGCTTATACAAAAACCCAGAACAACAAAAATGTTACAAATATGGTACTTATTCATCCAAATATTATCAAATCATTTTTAATGTAAATAATCTGCATACATCACTTGGAAGACTGCGTAGAGAAAAAAGGAAGACTCAACTTTGTGTTCTCTCCAAGAAAAACTATTACATAGATAAACATAGAGAGTGGGGAAATTGGGGGAAATATTGTTCAAGATTATAAAATTTAATTAAATATGATAAATTATTTCACAACCTCTATTAAATAATGTAGTTATAGTAAGTAACATTGTATTATGCCAGCCTATAAACCCAGTGGCTCAGGAGGCTGAGGCAGATGGATATGAGTTCAAAGTCAGCCTCAGCAACTTATCAAGGCCCTAAGCAAATCAGTGAGATCCTGACCCTAAATAAAATACAAAAAAGGGCTGGGGATGTGGCTCAGTGGTTAAGTGTTCAGAGCTGCTGGGATTAAGGTGTGCCCCCACACCCAACTCACTGCTTTGTTCTGTTTTTGCAGTACTGGGGATTGAACCCGTGGCATGCTACCTTCAGCTATGTCCCCAGCCCCCCTCCCTTTTTTAAAATATTGAGACTGGCCTAGACTTGTGATCTTCTGGCTTCAGCCTCCTGAGTTGCTTGGGTTGCAGGCATGCACCAACACAGCTCCAAAGCTATTTTGTAGAAACAAGAATCTACAAATGAAACAAAAGAGAAACAGCTCAGGGAAGTAAACTGCTTCACCCACAGTTCCCAAGGAGATCTTTACTCAGGGGTCAAACACATCCCTAAGCTTACAGAACACTGTCACTTTGCAGATGCAGCCCAGGTGTTCACAGGCAGGAAGTGAGGAAGAGAAATCTGAATAGCCAGAAAACTAAATCCTGGGACCTCCACACACCTGACTTTCCACTCTTCCCACTATGGAAAGGATCCCTTGTGCACAGGCTCAATTCTAGTGAGCACTTATCCAAAGTCATTTGAAGGTTGTGATCTGTAGTATCTTTTTCTGAAATTATCTTACACTAAATCTGTGGTGTCTGCTGAACACCACCCAATTTTTCAGTACCAACTGGGTGTCAAACAATTCTTATACCACCTAGACTTAAAGTCCCTGCAAGTTCAGGCGTCAGTCCCAGCACACTGACCCTCCTGCAGATGTGAATACAAAGCAGGTGTTTGCTTTGTGTGATCAACAGTCTCTATTTTGAACTGATAGAGGGATGGTAGCCTGAGTCAACTCCTGGGCAAAAATTCAAGTACTGCCTAAAAGAGGTTGAGGATAAGCACCCAGAGATTCTCCTACTACTCACGAAATTCCAAGGGTTTTAGGTTCTCTGTGCCAAAATTATGGACAAAGACCAATTTTTAAAAAAAATTCTACCATACATCCAAATAAACAGTGGAATTCATAAACCCTAAAACACATAAAACTTATCTCCAGCAGGAAGAACTCAAAGATATCTCCCAGACCGCCTCTGTCAGAAATTATACTATGACAAGACCAACTATGTAGTTGCAAAGGTTCAATTTCATGTAATCCTAGAAATCAGTGGTGATTAACAAACTCCAGCAGCCTAGTGCAATCAACATCCTACTCATTGCACTAACCTGATGCTCCCTTTAGGTTACCTATGACAAAGGTGACCACACAGATTCCAAATTCCCACTTTTTGCCTCAAAAATGATCAGCTCAAGTGATCAGTAAAAATCAGCAAACTTTCCCTAAAATTTCTCATTCCTCCAGGCCTGAAATCTTTGACCAACCATAAACCTGACCCAGCACAAAATCTCTCCTTTATAATCACCCAAAGAACAGGGGAACCTGAGGGGAAAAGGTTGCTTCTAGAAGCAACCCTCCACCCTCCCTTCCTCGCCCACCTGGTTTCTACTCCCACAGGCTTCTCAAGGTTCTTTTCTTCCTAACCCTTAAGACGCTTACAATCTTACAGTTGGTTTCCCCTACTGCAAACTCCTTTCAAATGAAGTCATGTCCCACTGTAACAAGGGGAGTAGTGTCAGGTGGATTCTGTGTCTCCTGAGTTCAAAGAATGAAATCCACAGACAAGCGGAGAGTAGCAAGATTCATGTAAAGCAAAAAAGGCTGGCCTGTCTTCTAGGGGTTTTTATGGGTTTGATCGGTCCCTATAGGAACCTGGTGGGATGGCATGTAAATATAGGATTTAGAGAGGGGGGCAATCATTTCTATTTTGTCTTCTTTGGACAAAACTGGGGAGAGTAGTTTTCAAGCCTTTCTTAACATAAGGAGGGCTGGGGTTTGTTGCCTCAGGTGCTTCAGAGATTGTGCGGCTGATGGCTAAGGGTAGTTAAGGCGCTGTCCCCGAGGCCAGGACGAGCTGGGGTCAGCAGCTTGATTTCCCAGTCCCCTCCTCCTCCTCCTCCTCCTCCCGTCCCCGGACCTCTCCCAGCTGCCTGTGGACGGACTAACTTTATGTCAACTTCAGTCAACGTTTCCTTTTTAAAAACAACGTCTGGAACCGTCTATAACAATGACACGGGAGGGCACTCCCCTCCCAGCCAGTCCGCGGGACGCCCTCGCCACCGAGCTTAGAACGTGGGGAGTCCCAGGAGACGAGGGGGTCCCCGCCGGGTCCCCGCCCCCCGCCGTCACCGCACAGCCTGGGGAGACGCGCCTGCGCCGGGCAGAGGGCTCAGGACCAGGTAAAGGCGCCGCGCAGGTCCCCGCGGCCGGACCCGCCCCGAGGGACAGAAGGGACCAGCGGACCGAGGGCCGAGCGCGGTGCCAGGTGGAGAGGGTTTCGCTGGACCCCCGTCACAGCCAGGCCCTGTGCCCACGTCCGGGACGCCTGGGCCCCGCACACTCACCATCTCCCTGCTTCTGGGTGTCCTGCTGTCCGCCTCACGGCTGCCGAAGTCAAAGGAGGTCACAAGGCCAAACAGGAAGAGCAACCTCGGGAGCCCACAGGGTCCCAAAGATGGCGGAGCCAGAACGGAAGGTCCAGCGGTTCGGAGCGGACCCGCCTCCCGCCGGCGCTCCTGATTGGACCGCTCTGCAGCCCCGCCCCGCCCCCCGGTTGGCTGTCCGTCAAAGACCCGCCCTGAATGCGCCGCCTGAACCGAGCGGAGATCCCCTTCGCTCTCTGCTTGGAACCTCTGTGAGTTCCAACCAGAGCTCTCCCCAGGCCACACTGCTCCCAGGCCTGGACCAGCAGCAGCCCGAAGACGGTGCACAGAAGCACAACTTGCTCCTGGCTTTCCACGGCGGCTCTGGCTGCTTCTTCAGTGGGCCCTTCTTGTTCCTCCTGGAAATGGGGCCACAGGTGTGCTCAGGGGATTCCAAACTCAGTGTCCCATGCAGACAACCCTGTTCTCAAGAAGGAGGGGTGCCTAGGACAGGCCAGGACAGGCCTCACTGGAACCGAAGGAAGGGCCTGTTGTCACACGAGAGGACCCTGGAATAAGACAACTGACTTCATGGTCAAGGCTTTCTCACTCTATAATAAGATGCCAATAAGAGAATAGCATCATTAAACGGGAGGGAGGCGGGTGAGGAGTGTCCTGGAACCATATGGCAGCAATATTCTACGAAGAAATCAAGATAGAAGTGAAGGAAACATTTGGAGTGCCTCAGGCAAGAACACTGCTTTGTCTGGGGTCACAAGGAGAACCTGAACTCATAAGTTAAACATATCCCCATATTTCAGGGCCATAATGGAACACCACTTGGTGTTGAGGAAGGTACACCTAAGGATTAAACTCTGGGAGTTTAATGCCCTGATATCTCCTATTGCCAGTATGGAAACCCTTGTACTTCAACACCTTGATATTCACCAGACAGGAGCTATCACCTGGTGCCAGCAAGATGTCAAATTCATAAACTCTGTCTCCAGGAGACTGCCTAAATGAGTCTTTCTCTAAGCCTGACTTGCACAGATTTTACTTATATGTAGAAATTACAGGTTGAGTACAGCAATCCTCTATAGCATCCCAAAACCAAAACATTCTTCATAAAACAGCTGCCTAACAATCAAACTTACCAACCTCTAAAAGTGTAAGGGTAAAAGAAATTGAAGTTAAAGTGTAAAAGACCGGGCATTGTAAAGTTTCTAAGCTGCAAGGCCTGAGTTAAAATGTAAAGGACCAGGTATTGTTAAGTTCCTATGCTACACGCAAAACCTGAAATTCCTGTAGCTGTTAAGACAATACTTGGAACCGCCCAGTAAATATTTCCCCTGATGGCCTGGTTGTTTGATAACCTAGGACCCTGTATGACTTTGCACGTAGACATTGCAGGGCCTAAACCAATCAGTTTGAATGTACCTCCCCCCTTAGAACTGACCTATCACTCCCAACCGACCTGTTCCTGCCAATGAATGAACTAATCATGTTTAGGAGTTGTTGTTTGATTTTCCCGTGGTGTATGATGATTTGTTAAAGGAGACTGTGATGTATGTGAAGTCCCCGCCCTCCCCAAAAAGTGTACTTAAGCAGTGCTCAGCCCCTGCTCGGGGCTCTGGGCTGCTCTCCCTTCTTGAGTGAGCATGGATCCCCAGCGTGCTGGATTGGATCCTCAATAAACCCCTTTTGCTGTTGCATGAGCCGCGGTCTCTTGGTGGTCTCTTCCTCCGACGTTGGCCGGACCCTTACAAAAGGACAGTATCCCCAAATTCATCTGCATGTGAGTCTCCTGCTTTCCATTGCTCTGAAGCTGCTCACTGTTGACACTAATTCTGCAGCTGTTCTAGTTATTGGGTGGTACTGAGAAACTGATGTGACTCCACTTTTGAGAAACCAGCCTCTCTACCTCAGAGCAAAGCCTGTCCAAGGAAGGGGGTATGACCTTTGTCCTTGGAAAAATCCACAGAGCACTCCTAGGCATATACTCACCCTGCTGAATTGTTTATCTACAAATATTAAGAGAGATTTATGGGTGTCGATTGTATTTGCTGCTAACTTTGCTAAATTCATTTATTGGTTCTAAAAGTTTTCTGGTGGAATTATTTGGATCTTCTAGATGTAGAATCATGTCATCAGCAAATAGTGATAGTTTGAATTCTTCTTTACCTATTTGTATCCCTTTAATTTCTTTCTTTTGTCTAATTGCTCTGGCTAGAGTTTCAAGGATGGGGGATAGGGCTGTGGCTCAGCAGTAGCACACTTACCTAGCATGTGTGAGGCACTGGGTTCAATTCTCAGCACCACATATCAACAACTAAAAATTTAAAATTAAAATTTTTAAAAAGGATGATGTTGAATAGAAATGGTGAAAGAGGACATCCTTGTCTTGTTCCAGTTTTTAGAGAGAATGCTTTCAATTTTTCTCCATTTAAAATGATGATGGCCTTGGGTTTAACATATAGCTTTTATCATATTGAGGTATGTTCATACTATCCCTAGTTTTTCTAGGGATGTTTTGAACATGAATGTGTGCTGTATTTTGTCAAATGCTTTTTCTGAATTCATTGCAATGATCATATGATTCTTAGGTCTATTAATATGATGAAGTACATTTATTGATCTCCATATGTTGAGCCAAGCCTGCATCCCGGGGATGAAGCCCACCTTGATTGTGGTGCACTATCTTTTAATATGTTTTTGTATGCAATTTGCCAGAATTTTATTGAGAATTTTTGCATCTATGTTCATCAGGGATACTGGTCTGAAGTTTTCATTCCTCCATCTGTCTTTGTCTAGTTTTGGTATCAGGGTGATATTAGCCTCATAGAATAAGTTTGGAAGGGTTCCCTCCTTTTCTATTTCATGGAATACTTTGAGGACTATTGGTGTTAATTCTTTTTTTTTTTTTTTTTAAGAATTTTTTTTAATATTTATTTTTTAGTTTTCGGAGGACACAACATCTTTGTTTGTATGTGGTGCTGAGGATCGAACCCGGGCCGCACGCATGCCAAGCGAGCGCGCTACCGCTTGAGCCACATCCCCAGCCCTGGTGTTAATTCTTTGAAAGTAAGTAGAACTTGGCTGAGAATCCATCTAGTCCTGGGTTTTTCTTGGTTGGTAGGATTTTCATGGCATTTTCTATTTCAGTGAATTAAGAAAAGGGGAACAGACAGGGAATAGATATTAGAAGTTCTAGGTGGAAATATATTTCCTAGAAGGAAAAAGAAAAAAAATGTTTCTGTGTAAGAAAGAATCTGTATGATGAAAAAACCACAAGAGGGCCTGATTAAGTGACAGGAGGTGTATGTAACTAAAGCGCAATTTCAACAAGTTTATGTGTAAATATGTTATAGATTGATGGATGGATGGATAGACAGACAGACAGACAAACTTGCTGGATGTTTACAATCAAGGTTTAAAAATTAAGGCTAGGAATAAAAGGTACAAAAGCACCAATATTCAGCTCTTGTCCTCTGAGTCAGCCTGAACATAGGCAACAAGGGGACTTCTCTAAGGGCTTTGCAAATCTGGGCTACATGACCTCCCAATCAGGGAGATAACGAGACCACTGGAGAACAGAAAGCTGATTAGTGCACACATACTGCAAAAGAGGAGGGTCATTGGAAAATGGAGACATCCCAGATGCCTCCAAGAAAAGCCACCTCATCAAGGAGACCCTGACCCATCCTAGCACATGGCACTAAAAGAGCTATGAAGCTGCTCTCAAGTTCCCCAAGAGTGACCCCTATGGGAACTCAGCTGACTCTTAACAACAGAGAGAAACCTAGAAAAACAGTTATAACCAACATACAGTCATATCTGGGCATTGAAAAAGAAATACAATGGTTCTTTAATGGAACTTAAGAACTACACTTGTGTCAACCCTGATGCCCCCCAAATTATTTTTTTCCTTTCTGAGGCCCCCTATTTGCCCCTGCTTACCAAAATTAAACTGGCATCTGTACCTTAATCTTCCTTACTCCTCAGACTGACATTTTCCCCAAGAACCAAAGCCTACCATTCTGATAACAGCACACACCAGATGTAGGAGAACCCCACAAAGCTATTTGCTTACTCATAGGGCTAAGAACATCCACGGGGATTGGCACAGGAGGAACGGGATTAGAAACCTCTATTCACTATAAAAATAGCACAGGGCATTGCAGATATGGAACAGGACACCAATTTTGTACTGACTTTACAAAATCAAATGACTCCTGGCATCTGTTGTCCTACAAAACTGATCATGAACGAATGCTGTTTCTATGGAAACCAATCATGGGTGGTAAGAGACAGGGTTAGCATGGCTCCAGAACAGCCTGGAATACGGAGGGAGGGCAGGTTTGACTCAGGAGCCTTCCCAGATTGGAATGGTAATTTTTAATATAATCAATTTGAAAATGTTACCCATCTTAATATTTATTTTCATAAAGCATTCAGTCTCACAGCGTAAGTATTAGATACCTATGTTTTATTGTCTAGACCTATTTAAGTACAAAATAATGCCTCACAAAACATACATGTTAAATGTGACAACTGTATGTTATAATATTTCAATTGGACTATATTGCACAGTCCATGATAAACTGTTATGATTCCCCAAAGGCCATGAGCCACCTGGATCCCTGGACAAGTGCTAAACAATAGCTTGGCCAATAGCTTGCACTGTTATCTTGGCTGGGATAATTGTTTCTGCCATATACCTTCCACAATTTCTAAAGAAATTTACTGAGAACAACCACAGATGACATTTCTCTCAATTCTGCAAGGTCATTGGCTAGGGTTTGTCCAAACAAGTGAAGGCTACCTTTAAATCCCTGAGGCAACACTGTCCAGGTTAATGGAGATCCACTATCTGGTTCCTCGAAGGCAAACAAATATTGTGATTTAGAATCTGGAGGTATACAGAAAACGGCATCCTTTAAATCTAATACAGTAAAAAAGCAGCAAGCAGCTGGGATCTCAGATAACAGAGGGCATGTGTTAGCAACTACAGGGTGGAGGGGAATGTCAGCTTCATTAATCATCCTAAGGCCCTGGACCAGGCACCATTCCCTATTTGGCTTCTGTATTGCATGGGCTGTTGCAGGGCAATAATAGTCCCTGATCTTTGAGGTTCTGAATGATCTCTCATAAGTCCCTTTCTGCCTCTGGGTCCCAGGGGGTATTGTCTTTTATGCAGAAAGACAGAGGGATCCTTTAAAAACATTTTAATTGGTCCTGAACATTTTGCCCATCCAACCTTGACTTCACTGTCCCTACTTGAAGGTTTATGTGGCATTCTAATAGATGTAAATGTCCTAAATTCATCTTGATGGGAGCCTGGAGTCTTAAAATTAAATCTCTCCTTAATACAGAGGTAGGGCACTCTGGGACTATCCACACTGCATGAGAAAACATCACCCTAACCCACTCACCGCTCAGAGGGTGAGTAAGAATAGTAAGAATAGTGTTAGGAGAATAAGATAAATGTATCCATAATAATGGACCTTCTTGCCAAAATACTCCTGTAGGAATATTTTTTTGTTGGTAGTACAATAAATAATAAAGGCAAACTTATATCAATTCTATCCAAATGCATATTTTCCATATATGTTTCAATGATTTTTAATGCCTTTCTCGCTTCAGGCGTTAACATTCGGGGTGAATTTGGATCTGATGGACCTTTTAGGATATCAAATAAAGGTCCCAACTCTCCTGTTGGTATACCTAGATAAGGCCTTATCCAATTTATGTCTCCTAATAACTTTTGAAAGTCATTAAGTGATTTGAGTTGATCTACTCCTATTTGAATTTTTGGTGGACGGACCATGGTTGAGGATAATAGAACTCCTAAATAATTAATTGGAAAATTTAATTGTACTTTATCTATTGCTATCTCTAGATTATAATTTTTTAATAAATTTGTAAGTGTGGCATAACATTCTAGCAATGTGTTTTTATCTTTGTGTGCCAATAATACATCATCCATATAGTGAAATATTTGTAGTTCAGGATTTTGATTTCTAAGTGGCATTGGGCCCCCCTGTCCATTTTTTGGCAATGGAGCCCGATGCCTTTCTCCACGATATCGTGGATAAACACCTGGTCCTTGTTCATTTTTTGATAATGGAGTACCCTCTATGGTGGTTTGAGAATGGCATTCATTAGCCCAATGTCTCCCTCTAAGGCATCGTGGGCAAGTACCCGGTATTCTACTCCTTTGATATCTAGTTTTGTTAAACCCTCCTCCTATGGGGCAATTCCTTTTAAAATGTCCTGTTTGTTCACAATTGTAGCATGTTCTTGGCCTGGCATCTAAAGCCTGTTTTACTGCAGCTGCCACAATTTGCCCTTGTTCATTAATGTCTCTGGCATCTAAAACCTGTTGTACTACAGCTGCCACAACTTGCCCTTGTTCGTTAATGTCTCTAAATAATTTAATATATGTGTTTAAATCTTCATGTTTCCATGGTCTAATGACTTCTCTGCACGAATGATTCGCTTGCTCATAAGCCACTTGTTTTATTAATGGCATTGCTTGTTCTGTATTCCCAAAAACTCTGGTAGCTGTTTGAATAAGCCTATCTACAAATTCAGCGAAAAGTTCATTAGCTCCTTGTATTACCTTAGATAATTGACCTTGTAAACCTCCATGTCCTTGTAAAGTCTTCCATGCCCTAACCGCATCTACAGCAATTTGTATGTATACGCCAGGATCATATGCAATTTGTTGCTGCTGATCCTCATAAGGTCCCTTTCCTAACAACATATCTAGATTTCTCTGAGGATAACCAGCTGCTGCATTTCACCTAGCCGACTCCTTGCAAAATTCCTCATTGGCAACCTTCCATAACAGGTATTGTCCTCCATTTAGCACAGCTTTACACATATTAGCCCAATCTGCTGGCATCATGTTCAAGTTGGTAATGGATTCGACCATGCTTACAGTGAAGGATGCTTGAGGACAATAGGTTGTTACAGCCTTTTTTAGCTGCTTCACTGTTTTGAAATTTAAAGCATGGTGAATTCGCTGCCTTCCTGCCTGCTCAAATACAGGGCATGTTAATATTTGAGATCCTGTCTCAGGATCCCAATTATCAACTGCGGGGGTTGGGAGCTTCCCAGCATATGGAGGTGGCGCTGTTGGTTGGACACTTACGTCCTCTGGTGATAGAAAGGTGTTAGTAGCAGTCTCCTGTTGTAACTTTTCCCCTGATGGCTTTTTCTGCTCTAAACTTTCTTCCTCTGTCTGACTAGCTCGAGAGACCTTCTCTTTTACTTGAATCAATATGTCTTCTCCTTCCTCTACCATTGTCTGAACTGAAGGCTTTGGACTAAGCAAACAAGATACAAACATCCACAATGGCAATGTGCCAACTGGCAGAGTCCCTGGGCTTTTCTTTTCTATTCTTTTTAAATCTTCACCATGATGGTTCCATTGTGATATATTTAACAACTCCTCCTTAAAAAGCCATGGGTGGGCTGGGGATGTGGCTCAAGTGGTAGTGCGCTCGCCTGTCATGCGTGTGGCCCGGGTTTGATCCTCAGCACCACATACAAACAGAGATGTTGTGTCCGCTAATAACTAACTAAATAAATAAATATTAAAAAAAAAAAAAGCCATGGGCTACATTTTTGTATTGTATCAACGTATGCCCTAACTGTTCTTGATTTTACTGAGATGCCTCCTTCCTCTAACAATTTACTTAACACTCTTTCGGTTTGTTTTTTACTAATTTCTGATCCCATATTTCTACTATAATACAACCCAACAAGATAACACCAAACAAAACCGAGACAGAATGAAATAAAAATGGAACGACATGAAATCATTATAGCCTTTCTATCCTCCTGAAATGTCCATCCGTCCTTTCTCCCTATCTGTTCCTCAGACGCAAATAGTTTTTCCTCAGATGTGAGCAGTTTTTCTTCCATCTCACTCATCTCCAGGGACAGGCAACTTAAAACAAAAGCGAAACAAAACAAAAGAAGAATCTTAAAATGGCTACCCCCATCCTCTCGCCCTGCCCTCAGGGGCGTGCAGTTTACCTTATCACTTACCCTCAGTCGTTCCCCGTGCAGCCCACCAAATGCCGCAGTCTGGCTGGGCACAATTCAGGAGCCACATGTCAAAAGAAACGAACTTTATTTTTAGAACACACACACCTAACCACACAGCTCCTCAGGAAAAACCCTCAGAGCCCAACTGCCACCACCGGCTTCCCACAAGCCTCTGCACCTCCCCCACTCCTCCTGCTCTTGAGGCCGATTGGCTGGGTCACGTGGGCGGAGCCAAAAATCCCCCAATGAGCAGCTCCGTGGTCTGAAAGGGCGGGGAAACAGCCCAATGAGCATCACCGCAGAGGAGCCAATCAGTTGGCAGCTAGAAGTTTGCTGGGGCCGCTGTGAGCCAATCATCAGCTGGCAGCTGGAAGTTTGCTGGGGCCCCTTCGGCTGTGGCTCTCAACAACACTGAGTAATATTCCACATTGTGTGTATGTATGTATACGTATGTATGTATGTATATGTGTGTGTGTGTGCATATATATATATATATATATATATCAGTTTCTTTTTTTTTTAAAGAGAGAGTGAGAGAGAGAGAATTTTAATATTTATTTTTTAGTTATTGGCGGATACAACATCTTTGTTTTGTATGTGGTGCTGAGGATCAAACCCAGGCTGCACGCATGCCAGGCGAGCGCGCTACCGCTTGAGTCACATCCCCAGCCCGATATCTCAGTTTCTTTATCCACTCATCTATCGATGGGTATTGAGGTTGTTTCCAAAATTTAGGTATTGTAAACTGAGCTACTACAAACATCAGTGTAGCCACATCACTACAGTATGATGATTTTAGGTCCTTTGGGTATAGACCAAAGAGTGGTATAGCTGGGTCAAATGGTGGTTCCTTTCCAAGTTTTCTGAAGAATCTCCACTCTGCTTTCCAAAGTGGTTGCACCAATTTGCAATCCCACCAGCAATGTATGAGTATACCTTTCTCCCCACATCCATGCTAACACTTATTATTGCTTGTATTCATTTTTTAAAAAAAAAAAATATGTATTTTTTAGTTGTAGTTGGATATGATACCTTTATTTTATTTATTTTTATGTGGTGCTGAGGATCAAACCCAGGGCTTCACACATGCTAGGCAAGTACTCTACTGCTGAGCCATAACCCCAACCCCATTGCTTGTATTCTTAACAACTGCCATTCTGACTGAAGTAAGATGAAATCTTAGTTTTAATTTGCACTTCACTAATTACTAGAAATGCTTAACATTTTTTCATATATTTGTTGATCACTTGTATATAGTCTGAGAAGTGTCTATTCAGTTCCTTAGCCCATTTATTGATTGAGTTGTATTTTTTGTTGTTAAATTTTTTGAGTTCTTTATAGATCCAGGAGATTAGTGCTCTATCTGATGTGCATGTGATAAAGATATTCTTGTACTCTGTAGCCTCCCACTTCTCATCAATGACTGTTTCTTTTGCTAAGAGGAAGCTTTTTTTTTTTTTTTTGCTTGAATCAATCCCATTTATTCTTAATTTATCTTTAAACTGAGAACACAAAAAATTTATTTTGAAAGTTAATAGTTATAGATTTCTTCTCACCCTGATTTCCGTAAAATATATCCAATTTATCTTTAAGCAAATAAATGCCTTTGGCTTAAAAAGATCAGATACATAGGAATGTGAGAAAAAGTAGCATATAAATATTTCAGAAAAAAGGTAATTTATTGCCAGTCTCTGGTTTCTTCTAAGTTGCTTAGGACCTCTCTAAATTGATGAGGTTGAATTTGAAATTGCAAACCTCCTACCTCAGCCTCCCAAGTCACTGGGATACAGACATTCACAGGGTTTTTCATTCACTGTGATTTCTTACATACGAACCAAAGAGAGATTGTTGCACAGGTCTTCCTTCTATTGCAGGTCCACCACATACTGTGCTCATTTACATGGGCACACTGAACCAAGATGGCAACAAGGGTCAAAACTTCCAATGCAAAAATACAAGTTATTGCAGCTGCTTATTAGGTTTGCTCACAAGTTCATGTGATAATAAAGACTTCCCATTTCTTCTGTTGATACAGGGTTACTCTCCATGTAGTGTTTTATGTACTTGAAAGAATCTTAAAATTAAGGTTATCCCACATTGCTGACATCATTAAGGTTCCTCCTCGCTATGATCTTTTTCATAGTATCAAAGGGAACTGTGAACAGGAACACTTTCTCACATGGCTTACACTCATGGGTTTCTCTCAAGTGTAAGTTCCTTGAATTTTGAGAAGGTACCTGGATGGAGTGAAGGCTTCTTTGCACTCTTTACACACACAGGGTTTCTCTTCAGTGTGCATTCTTCCATGTATTTTAAGGATGGAGGAATGACTGAAGGCTTTCCCGCACTGCTCACATGCATGTTTCATGGCACTGTGAAATCTCTGATGTTGTCTGAGGGGACTGGAATCACCATAGGCTTTGCCACATTGCATACATACATAGGATTTTTCTCCAGTGTGATTTATTTCATGTCTTTTGACTAAATTTGAATGAAGAAAAGCTTTACCAGATTGTGTACATGTATAGGGTTTCTCTTCACTCTGAAAGTCTTCATATGGTAGATGAACTGAAGCCTTTTCCACATTGCTAACATACACAACATTTCTCTCATTGTGCATTATTTCATGTATTTGAAGGGATCTGGGAAAATAAAAAGCTTTCCTACATTATTTACATGTATAAGGTTTCTCTTCACTGTGAATGTTTTCATGTGCTTAAACCCTTTCCCACATTGGTTACATATATAGGGTTTTTCTCCGGTGTTTTTGAGGTTTTTCATGTTTTATGATTGAACTGTAAAAACTGAAAGCTTTCCCACATTGCTTACATATACAGGGTTTCTCTCCACTGTGAATTCGTTTATATATTCTAATAGAGCTGGAAGTTCCAATAGAGCTAGAAGTTTCTTGCATACATAGGGTTTTTCTCCATTGAGCATTATTTCATGTATTTGAAGGGTTCTGGGGAATTGAAAAGCTTTCCTACATTGCTTACTGCTGAGAGCCATGGCCGAGTCTGTATGGCCCCTGGCATTTTGCCAACAGTATTGATTGACAGGCGAGGCATTACTATCCGCCTCTGCCACAACTTTTGAGTTCTCGCACTATTTTGGAGTTCTCGTGGGGATTTCCTTAATGCAGTTTTACAAGCTTTTGTGATGTTTAAAGATTCTGTATTTAATTTATTCTCTGATAGTCAGTATGTAGTTAATGCTATAGTATCCCTTGAAGATGCTGGCAGGATTTCCCTTTCCTCTACTGTTTTCTCTTTGTTTTCTGCTATACAAAGTCTAATCTGGGACAGAAAAGATCCATTCTTTATAGGACATATCAGAGCACATACAGGATTGCCTAGAGCCCTTAGTTTGGGCAACGATTTAGCAGATAAAACTACACATGACATACATATTTTCTCTACACTAGAAGAACCTACACATTTTCATAAAAGGTTCCATGTCAATGCTAATACTTTACAAAAGCGTTTTAAAATAACTAAGGAACAAGCTAGACAAATAATAAAACAATGTCAAAATTGTGTGACCTTTTTACCACAAGTTAATCTTGAAGTCAATCCTAGAGGACTGATACCTAACCATATTTGGCAGATGGACGTCACACACTTGCCACAATTTGGAAAATTAAAATATTTGCATGTTACAGTTGATACTTCTTCCGGATTTTTGATGGGCTCCCTTCATTCTGGAGAAAAAACTAAAGATGTTATAGCTCATTGCTTACAAAATTTTGCCACTGTGGGCGTTCCAAAACAGTTAAAAACAGATAATGGTCCTGGTTATACTTCTACCTCTTTTAAACAATTTTGCTCATCATTTGGCATTACTCATATAACAGGAATTCCATACAATCCACAGGGACAAGGCATAGTTGAAAGAGCTCATCAAACTATTAAAATGTACTTACTAAAGCAAAAAGAGGGAATTGGAAAGGGGTATATGTCACCCAAAGATAAACTTAAAATAACCCTTTTTACTCTAAACTTTTTAAATTTGGATTCCTCAGGGCTTAGTGCTGCGGAAAGGCATATGTGTCCAAAAAATGTACATAAGCCTAAGGTACTTTGGAAGGATATTCTAACAGGACAATGGAAAGGTCCTGACCCAGTGATTGTCTGGAGTCGGGGTTCTGTTTGTGTTTTTCCACAGGGAGAACAGCAGCCGATTTGGATTCCAGAGAGATTAACTAAAACAATTTCTACAGGCCAAAAGGAAGATGATTTGACTCAAATCCATAACAGCTGATATCCAGAACTCCAGTTTGGCTATTCTTACATCTGCGACAGTGATTAACCAGGATGCTTTTTTCAATATTTTATTATTTGCCTTTTCCCACATCATAAAGTTCTATTTTATTTTTGAGCTCATACAGACCTAGGTTAATGTTTTTCTGATCAGTTTTATTTTTTGACTGTGGAGTTTTTAAGCATTGCAATGGAGATTTCACCTAGGTAAAGCTACAAGGCCTTTACTATTGTCTTATGTGTTGTATGTTATGTGTGCACACTTCTGTTTTGTGTTGTATGTCTGTATGTGCGTATGTCCATATATCATATATGAGGAGCGCTCATGAATAAATGGATCCGAATTTTTTTATTCACGTGATTTTAATGGTTTAATTTAGATTGGGTAAACAGCTGTTGAAAATTGTTTTAATATGTGAACAAATAAGGAGGTTAACAGATCTGTTTGTTTACTTTCACCTTTCCTTCTCATTATATTTAATAATTCTGTTCAGGATAATGTAAATTGTTCAAAAAATTGTTTTCTTAGTGCCTGTTGGAATGTTACATAATTTTTTTCTTAGCATCATTGCCAGAATTCCTATCTTCATCCCAGTGCCGGTGAAGACAAAGATAAAACCAAACTACAGCTTCTTCGATAGTTATCACAACAAACTGTAAAAACTGATGCATCAATGAATAATAACTCAACAAGTAATGCTCAATTAAGGAGTTGATTTACTTTGGGAGGAAACGGACATATTGACAGATTCCTCTGCTTTGAATTGCTTGCAGACCTTGCCTGGACTATGTATCACTTGTATGCATTGTGAACTATCTGTTGGTACAGCGAATTGTGGTAGTGCTGGAGTATTTTTGCTGATGGTGTCACCGGTGGTACAATTTTTCAAAGGAGCCCTCAATTGGCTTAGTGTCATGGCATTTTGCATCCTCCTCCCTTCTACTAGTGATGGTCTAAAATTTGGGGGCCAACAGAGGTGAGGCAAAGAACCTCACCCCCCCACTGGTGCAAAGGCCTATCCACAAGTATGGCTGTATGCTGGACCGGTAGTCAGTGATGGGTATGATCCAATTGCAGTGGTACCAACCTAAGACAGGAGGCTGACGCCTAGAGGTCAGTTCATCCGATGACGGGTAAGGACCATATGTTGAACTGGACTGCCTAACAGGCACGGTCCCTAAGCCACATTGCTTGTTGTTTAATTAAACAAAAAGGGGGAGATGCTGAGAGCCACGGCCGAGTCTGTATGGCCCCTGGCATTTTGCCAACAGTATTGATTGACAGGCGAGGCATTACTATCCGCCTCTGCCGCAACTTTTGAGTTCTCGCACTATTTTGGAGTTCTCGTGGGGATTTCTGGGGATTCCCCGAGAGTTCCCATTGGTTGGGGAAGTGCAGGAGGAGGAATTTCCGGGAGAGATATTTCCGGCTGGGGGTTGCTGGACAAGCCTCCTGGCGCGTTCGGGAGGATTCCCCGGGAGCTGTGTGAAGTGTTTTCCTGCAGTTTAAAAATAAAGTTTGTTCCTGCTTCAGTGGCTCGTGATTTGTGCCCAGCCAGACTGCGGCAGCTTACATGTATAAGGTTTCTTGGCACTGTTATTTTACTCATGTGTTTTTAAAAAATATTTTTTAGATGTTGGTGGACCTTTATTTTATTCATTTATTTATATGTGGTGCTAAGAATCAAACCCCAGTGCCTCACACTTGCTAGGAAAGTGCTCCACCACTGAGCCGCAACTCCAGCCACTCATTCATGAGTTTTGGTATGGCTATAAGAAGTAAAGCCTTTTCCACATTGCTTATATACATAGGGTTTTTCTCCAGTGTTCTTGAGACTTTTCATGTTTTCTGATTGAACCGTAATAACTGAAAGCTTTCCCACATTGTTTACATGTATAGGGTTTCTCTCCACTGTGAATTCGTTCATGTATTCTAATTGAATTGCAAGAACTAAAGCCTTTTCCACATTTCTTGCATACATAGGGTTTCTCTCCACTATGAATTCGTTCATGTGTTTTAAAATTGGTAGAAGAACTAAAGCCTCTTCCACACTGCTTACATACATAGGGTTTTTCTCCAGTGTGAGTTTTTTCATGTCTTCTGATTGCTTTGGAATGCCTGAAAGCTTTCCCACATTGTTTACATGTATAGGGTTTCTCTTCACTGTGATTTCGTTCATGGATTTTCAAGTACTTAGAAGTACTAAAGCCTTTTCCACATTTCTTGCATACATGAGATTTCTCTCCACTGTGAATTAGTACATGTCTTTTCATGTATCTAGAAGTACTAAAGCCTTTCCCACATTGTTTACATGTGTAGGGTTTCACTCCATTGTGAATTTGTTCATGTCTTTTCATATATCTGTAAGTACTAAAGCCTTTTCCACATTGCTTACACACATAGCGTTTCTCTTCACTGTGAATTTGTTCATGTGTTTCCATTTGGCTAGAAGAACTAAAGCTTTTTCCACATTGCTTACACACATAAGGTTTCTCTGCACTGTGAATTTGCTCATGGATTTTAATGTAGCTGGAAGAACTAAAGGCTTTTCCACAGTGCTTACACACATGGGGTTTCTTTCCACTGTGAATTTGTTCATGCCTTTTCATGTCACCAGAAGAACTAAAGCCTTTTCCACATTGCTTACACACATAAGGTCTCTCTCCACTGTGAATTCGTTCATGGATTTTAATGTAGCTGGAAGAACTGAAGGTTTTTCCACAGTGCTTACACACATGGGGTTTCTCTGCTGTGTGAGTTCTTTCATGCTTCTGGAAACGTTGGGAATCATGCAAGGCTTTCCCATCTTCCTTATATTCATATGGCTTCTCTCCATGTTCCTGATACTCATGTGCTTTGTGTCCAGTGTGAGCTATCAGGGGCACGGTTAGGGATGAATCAGCAATGGTGACTTCTCCACACACATGGTGTTCACTAGGTTTTACTCCAGAACTTCTCTTGTTAACAAGAGAATCTATTATGTGGCTGAGGATTTCTCCACATTGACCATCTTCTTTCTGTTCACAGAGTCTCTCTAACACTTGACTTCTGCAAAGAATGAAAAGCACATTACTAAGTATTTGTAATATTAATGATTTAGCAGAAGAATTGGTTTTATGTTGTGTAAGCTTTACTGTTGAGCTACCTTCCAGTCCTTTTAAAGTTTTCTTTTTTTTTTTTTTTGATAGCATCTTAGTAAGTTGCTTGGAGCCTCACTACAGTGCTGAGGCTGGCCTCCCACTTGTGATCCTTCTCCCTCAGACTCCCTAGTGGCTGGGATTAGAGGTGTGCATCACTACCCAGATCAGCTTTCTAAATAATCCTGCCAAGTTACAATTTTGTTAACTCTGAAGATGCTTACACTTGTAAATACAATTGAGTACTGCTTATGTGAAATGCGTGGGAAAAAATTCAGATTGGATTTTGTGATATTTGTGTATACACAGTAAAATATCTTCAAAATGAGTCCCACTTGAAGGTAATTTCATACATTTTTAATAAACTGTGTATGGAAAACAGTCTGTATATAATAAACTACCAGAAAGTGTCACTTAAGACATCAAGGCACTGTTTCATTTGGGTTTTGCGCTCTCCAATTATGCATGTTCAACCTGTATGCACTGAAGTGAACAAATGGAGATAAATCATTCTGTACCTTGGGGTGTATCTTTTCCTTATTTTTATGATTTTTTTAATAAGTTACTCCCAGATTTGTGAGGAACATTGCCTTCTCTTGTGAGTTAAATTACCTTAGATTTCCCCTGGAATTGTAGTGATCATCAATGGCCTGATTTTTCCATTGTTTTCCTAAAATACAGACCCAGAAAAATCATTATGATTCATTTCAAAATTATATAAAAACTGTAAGAGTGTGGCAGATCTGTTGTATAATGTCACCATGCCATTACAGTCATCAAAATGTGGGCTTCGAATATTCCAAATCATGGAACAGCACTGATAACTGAACAACAGTTCTCTGATTGACTAAGTGAGAAAAGTATGTCAAATGTCACCCTTACCTATAGTGATCAGGTTCCAGAAGGTTTCCTGCATCACATCTTTGAAGAGCTTCTTCTGGGAAGGATCCAGCAGAGCCCACTCCTCCAGGGTGAAGTTCACAGCCACATCCTTAAAGGTCACTGGCTCCTGAAATATCCCACAGGTATTCCCAGGAGGAAAATGAGACACACAGCACTAGAGACCTCATTCACTTGAGAGAATTTCACATCATACTATGTCCTCCCAGGGAGAACAGGAACACTTGCGGTACTGCTAGGTCTCTCCAATTCTCTTTCTACACAGGTCTTAAGCACTTCCCACAACAAAGTCCAACTATATACAGTGCTTAGTAACAATAGCTGTCCTGAGACAGCACATTCTTAGGAATGCTTGATAATATACTTTGAACTTTGTTGGTATCTAGCAATTACTGCCGGGATGAACCTCACCAGCTTAACTGCAAGGAAGGGCTTGGGGTTCCCAAGCAGGTTATCCCAACAAAATGCAGCCTGTTTAAATCCTGCTGGTCCTCTAACTGGAATAGTTTGACATGCTTGTCAGAAGTTGCCTATCTCAGGCTGTGGCTGTGGCTCAGTGGTAGAATGCTTGCCTTGCACACATGAGGCACAGTATTTGAGTCTCAGCACCACCTAAAAATAAATAAATAAATAAATAAAAATATCGTATCCATCTACAGCTAAAAAATATTTTTAAAAAGAGAAGAAGTGGCCTATCTCATCAACGCCCAAAATACACTAAGAGTGATGAATCTCCAATGAACTGGACTATCAGACCAAATTTGAAACCTCTTTTGCAAAACATTAGAGAATTTAGCACATACTTTGGGATTGCACTAAGGGCCCACAACCAGAAGCCTGTACCAGGTTCCTGTAAGTCGTTAGAATTAAATAGTCAATAAGATTCATTAGGGATAACTCAGTAGACTAATAGGTAATCAATAAAAATTTGATGGAGAATGTCAAAGCACAGTAAAACAAGTGGAAAGTGGTATGTGTTCTTAGAAAGATTTTACTTCACCAAGATGTCACCTATACATTGACCTATAAAATTGCAAAATGTCAATAACAAAAGCTTTTCCTAAGAAAACAAAAAATTGTTCTTGCCTGCTCCATTGGCACATGCATATAATCCCAGCAACTTGGACTTAGCAAGACCCTGTCTCAAAAATAATAAAGAAATAAAGAAAATTAATAAGTTTTTAAAAACAGGAAGGGATATGGCTGAGTGATTTAGGGCTTCTGGCATCATCCCCCAAACCAAAAATTTAAAAAAAAAAAATTGAAAAAGGAAAAAACAACAGAGGAAAAAACTTAGCTCATCAAATCCTCTAGGCATATTTAATGTCTAACAATCAAGGAATAATAAAGAGCCAGACACACTGGTGCATGCCTATAATCCCGGCGATTAGGGAGGCTGAGGCAAGAGGATGGCAAATTCAAAGCCAGCTTCAGCAACTTGGCAAGGCTTTAAGCTACTGAGCTGGGGATGTGGCTTAGTGGTTTAACGCCCCTGGGTTCACTCCCTGGCAGTGGCATCATCATCATCATCATAGTAATAAAAAAAAGGGAAACAGGACTCATTAATTGAAAAAAAAGAGAGAGAGAGAGAGAGAGAAAAGCCACTTCTGAGAAACCTCAGAATTTGAATTCAGTCAACAAAGACATTCACTGGGCAAGTGATACACTCCTGTAATCCCACTGAGTCAGTAGGCTAAGGCAGAAGGATCACAAGTTCAAGGCCAGCCTTGGCAATGCACCAAGACCCTAACTCTAAACAAAAAATTAAAAAGGGTGGGATCTAACTGTGATAAAGATTCAATCTTCAGTATCTCCAAACAAAAAAGCAAGGAACCAACCAACCAAACAAACAAAAACCCATAGAGTAATTTGCAATTATAACAAGTCACATGAAGCCATCACTATAGGTGTTCCATGACATAATGAAGCAAGGAGAACAAAGAATCATCTAAGATGAAGTCAGAGACTGTTTCACCAGTGTATCTCCTTGTCATGCCTTTTGGAAAGTTCTTTAGAGAGAAGCAAAAAGATGTAGGAAAAGGGATCACATAAAGTAAAACAGAAATTAGTTACAAATATGGTGTATATTAATCCCATTGTATCAATAATCCTTTTAAATACAGACAGACTGGTAGAAAACAAGATCCACCCTGTGCTCCACCCTTGTGCACTTTATGAGAAAAAAAAACAAAAACAAAAAAAACAGTTTTAACTATCAAGACATCAGGTCGGAGTCAAAACATTTCTTATATATGAGAAATAAATTCAAGAAATCTAGTACTGTGAGAAATCATTAGAGAAGTATGTTTAAAGTGCCCTCATTCCAAACACACACAAAATATATGTAAAGCAATGTATTTGGTAATCAGATCAGTTCAGCCATTCAGCAACGACTAAGGGATGTGGATATAGTTTAGGTGGTAAAGTGCTTGCCTCACATGTACAAGTACCTGGGTTCAATCCCCAGCATCACAAACAAACAAACAATAGCATATGAATAGAAAGAAAGAACACCAAAGAAATTTTAGTATTTCAAATTATGTGAACTTGAACAAACATGCTAATATTACTTATGGGATACAGAAAAAGCAGTGCGTAGGGAGAACTTTAGAACAATAAATGTGTATATTAGAAAAGAAGAAAGACCTCAGCTCAACAGTGTAATGTATTACATTGGATAACCTGCAAAACAAGAGCAAGATACTCTTAAGCCACAGAAAAAGAACTTGGAAGAAGTCAAACAATTTCTGGAAAGAATCCAGAAAAACTCACATGAGAAAAGATAAACAATATAAATAAGGCTCTATGTATTCCACAAATTGAAACAATAGAAACTCAAAAACAGGGAGAACCAGGCCCACCTTGTCTTTTGGGCATATTCTAACATTTAAGCATATCAATCGGGGCTGGGGATGTGGCTCAAGCGGTAGGGCGCTCGCCTGGCATGCGTGCGGCCCAGGTTCAAACCTCAGCACCACATACAAACAAAGATGTTGTGTCCGCCGAAAACTAAAAAATAAAAAATATTAAAAAAAAAAAAAAAAGCATATCAAGCATTACAATGTCTTCCGGGTAAGGGATGCAGAACTACTACTTCATAATGCATGAGGTCCACAGTGCCAAAATATAAAACTAGATAAACATTATAAGAAATAACAAAAATAAATTAATAAAGGAAAGGAGTGTAGCTCAGTGAGAGTGTCCTGAGTTTCAATCCCATTACAGATTAGAGGGAGAGAAGACAAACTGCTTCTAAAATACAGGTGAAAAGATACTGAAGAGAGCTTAGCTCAGTGGTACAGTACCTGCCTAGCCTAGAATTTAAGAATGACTAAACATTTAATATTTATTTATTTATTTATTTATTTATTTTTTTCAGAGTAGAAATTAGAAGTTTATTAAAGGACAGCAGAAAAGACTTCTCCCGGAGGAAGAAGGGGACCCAAGAGGTGGAATCCCTAATATTTATTTTTTAGTTTGTTTTTTTTTTTCCGGTGGAGACAACATCTTTGTTTGTATGTGGTGCTGAGGATCGACCCCGGGCTGCACGAATGCCAGGCGAGCGCGCTACCGCTTGAGCCACAACCCCAGCCCATGACTAAACATTTAAAAGTCAACTCATGTAATTGATCACCTCAACCAGCTAAACAAAAAAAATCCTATGGTCATATCAATAGGTACAGAGAAAGCATAAGAAATAATAACAATAGGCATTCAGACTGAGAAGAAACAAATAAAAAATGACTTCACACATGCCACCTCCCACCCTGAAAACTCTTCCATAAATATGCAAATACTCGTCATTTTTCTATATATATCAAGTATAAAAAAAAAATCAACTTCAAATTTAAAACACTATTTATACAGAACAAGAATTTGGACAAAGAGAGAAACAATTTCACCAAAATAAAGGAACACCAAAAAAAAAAAAAAAAAGATCAAGGCCAGAGGTAATCAATAAAAGCAAGCTATATCTTAGTGGCTCATGAGGCTGAGGCAGGAGGATCTCAAGTTCAAAGCCAACCTCAGCAACTTAGTGAGACCCTGTCTCAAAATAAAAATGAACAAGGCTGGGGATGTAACTCAGTGGTGGAGCACCCCTGGGTTCAATCCCTAATACAAAAAAAAAAAAAAAGAAAGAAGAAGAAGAAGAAGGTTTGTTGCTGGGGATATGGCTCAGTGCTTAAGGACCCTGGGTTCAATGACAGTATCAAAACAAACAAACAACAACCAGGTAACAAAGAAGGCTGACAGCAGGGTAAACTCTTCTCAGATGTATAATTAGGTTGCCACCCTCCATCCTCCCATAATCTACAGAAGCAGGCCAGAGACCTCCCACCATGAAAACCCTTACCATAATTAAGCAGAAACCCCCACCATATACATAACATATGAGTTCCTATTCTTCTCAGAAAGCTTTTTACGCAGGATGTCAGCAAAAACAAAACAACAACAAAAACAACCACTAAAAAAAACAAAAACAAAAAACTTCTGCATAGCAGCATAGAGCACTGTGGTGGTAGTTTCCTCTTTTTGGAAATTGTAGGTTTGCAAATGAAAAACAAAAACAAATTTGTGAAACCTCTAGTCTCAAAAAATGGAACAAAAAGCACTTGTCCTGTAAACCTTCAAACCCCTCCTCTCAGAGGGACAAAGTCAAGAACTCCAGACTCTGCCGCCCACAGAATGCTTTAGGCAACGGCCTCTCTGGGCCCCGCAGTCAATAAACCTGCTTCCCGAAAATTCCTACGAATTCCAGGTGCCCAACCTCTCCTGTCCCCCATCACTAGCGCCTTCTTGGCATCCCGCTTGCTCCTCTCCTCAAAGAAAAGTCCTTTCTGCCAACCACTGAGGGGTCTGCAGACTTCACAGCTGGGCTTCCCTGCTTTGCGGTTCTCGTAAATGCAGCGGTGCCTTCCTCGATCCGCATTTTCTAAACCAATGTCCAGCGGGCGCTGATTTCCAGTAGGGGGCCCTGGCAGAAGGGTCTACAGATCTGTCCGCCTCCTGCGCCCACAAGCCCCGGGGCTGAGGGGCAGTCGCGGATTTGGGAACCGGCTTCCCCAGGTTTGCAGACTTCGGAGTAACCAGGGGACCCCGAGGAGCAGGGGGGCTGGGACGCGCACACCTCCCTCCCAGTCCCCGCCTCGCCCGTGGCGGGAGTCTCCCCGCGACCCTCCCGCCGCCACCGCAGAGGGGGAGACGCGGGGCTGGGCGGCCGCGCTGCCCACAGACCGCTCCGGCCGGCAAAGCGCCGCGCAGGACCCGGCGCCCGGCCGGACTCTGACCGCAGTCTCCGCAGCTGCCGCCGGAGGCCCCGGTCCCTCCACAGCGACTCACCCGTCCCCTTCACCGCGACCCGCTCCCCTTGCGGGAAGGGCGCCATCCACACTCACCATTCCCCGCCTTCTAGGGTTCCCGGGGTCGCCTCAGCCTGTAGAACGGAGATGTCACAGAGAGGAGGCTGAGACGCTTAGAATCTCTCCTCACAGGACGCGCGAGGCACACTACGGCGTCCCAGGAAGAAAGCTGTTCAAAAGAGGAAGGTTCCCGCCCTCTTCCAACTGCGCTCCTGATTGGACAGTTCCTGCACCCCCCCCGTGTCTCTGATTGGCTAGTGATCCAGGCCCCGCCCCTGAACCCTGAGTGACAGCAGGATAGAACCTCTACCTGGCTGAATGGAACATGAGAGGCGGTTTCTATCTACAGCCCTTCCCAGCCCCAGCAACTTCCCAGGGCCTGGACCTGATCTAACGTGAGGGATTATTGCATGTATCCATTTAGGACCAACCTCCCAGGTCTGGGAACACCTATAAAAACTAAATATAGTATATGATATGTAATATAGTTTTATAAAAGACCATTTATTATTTATTATTTTTTAATATTTATTTTTTAATTATAGGCGGGCACAATATCTTTATTTTATTAATTTATTTGTATGTGGTGCTGAGGGTCGAACCCAGTGCCTCATGCATACTAGGCCAGCGCTCTACCACTGAGCCCCAGCCCCAGCCGTAAAAGGCCATTTTAAATATAACCAATAAGAGATATTAATATTCTTAACTATATTAATTGTTATAATATATAATTAAATGAAATTCATTGCAGAATTGAAAAATCTGGATTTCATTACTTAAGCAAAATTCGATCCTGGCCTTTCAGAACTGGTGTTGTCATCTCACTGTAATCAGTGGGCTCTTTCTGTTGCTGCCCCCTAATTGAGGGAACCAGTGAATGTACTTAGGCAATTCCAGAGGCAATGTCCACGAGATAACATCCCACCTCAGGAAACGACATCTTGTCAAACATGGTGGCACACGCCTGGAGTCCCTGCAGCTCTGGAGGCTGAGGTGGGGGGATTGCAAGTTCAAGCCAGCCTCAGCAATTTAGCAAAAACCAATCTCAAAATAAAAACAGAAAAAAAAAGAAAAGAAAAAGGGCTGGGAAGTGGCTCAGTGGTTAAGCACCCCAGGGTTCAATTTGGTACCAAAAAAGAAAAGGACATCTACCCAGACTGCCAGTGAAGCCAGAATCAGACAGGTAGTCAGCATAGATAGGTAAGTTGAGTCAGGTCAGATCAAGGAGGCCAATTTTGAGTGAGTGAGGCAAGTTGGAGACTATCCCCTGAGGGATTGAAATGTTAATTCCTTCAGAGCCCTTCCTCCACCCTTATCAAGAACCACCCCCTGCTCTAAGGTAACCTGTCCCAGGAATTGCCCCTCCCTACAGGGAGCTATAAGATTGTTAATCAATGTGTCCTGGGCTGCTTCATCCTGCCCTTCCCCCTTCAGCCCACACTTTCCCACCTTTGGTCCATCCCACTGAGCATTCCTGGGCCTAGTCCTGGGCTAGTCACATATGCAGGAAGGAGAAATATAAGGGGATAAAGGCAGGAGAACAAAAGAAGCCTAGGACATAGAAAAAGGGCAGAACACCTTGCTTCTGGAGATACCAGGATACCAGCTACAGCCCCCTTCTTTCTCCTGGGAGAAGTCTATGTTACCCCTTTTTAAATAAACCCTGCTTTGTATGCTTGCCTCTCGGCATGCTTCTCTAATGTTCAGACTTCAACATTTGAGGCAGCAGAACTTGTCACAGGTAACTGGCAGTATTAGCAGGACATAATGGAACAGAAGGGAGTGAGGCAGTGCCCTGTATTGTCAGAGATCTGACATTTGGGATGAGACAGCTGGCTTCACAGCCAAGGCTTTCTTACGCCTTTGCTGTCTATCTACCCTACCTACATACCCACAGGGGAGTACAGTTCAGGGGGCAATGAAGCTATATGGAAGCAACGTTCTACTAAAGAATCAAGAGGGAATAAAAGGAAACATTTGAACTCAGAAACCAGCCTGCTCCACATGTAGGAAAAGCTTAGATTCAGAAGATTAAACATATTCCCAAGCTCGAGGGCCACAATGACATCTTGCTGAATCCAAGTTTTCAAAATGGGACACTCCTGGGTGCTGAGGCAGATTGCATAAGGATTTCATGGTGGAAGTCACCATGCCCAACTGTCCCCTCCTTATGGTGTGCAAACTCTCCATCCTTCAAAACCTGAACATTCACCATAAACACTCTCATGTTGACTCTCTTTTATCACCCTTTCTTAGGAGATCTTTAAATCTTCTTTCTCTAATCCTGTTCCTTATATATTTCCTTCCCATGGACAAATTACAGATCAACTCCAGTAGGCTACACATCCCAGATCACTGTCTCCAATATAGCCGCAGAGAAACAGATGAACCCAGCCTAATTCCATCTTAAGATTTGGAGCCATCTTGTCACAAAGTCATGAAAAGTTAATCTCTGTTTTTCTATAAATTACTGAGATTTCTAAACTTCTTTGGAATTCCTGCCCATGCCTTAAACTCAGTTCCTATCCCCAAAGCCAGTTAATGCCAATTTAATAATGAGGACATGGTTTTGAGAAAACAGTTACAAATTTTGACACCCCAGGTGGGACTCCAGAGCAGCCCCCCCTCCTCGCTCCTCTTTCTTGGGGAAACCTAGCACTCCAAGCAACTGCACTTTGATACCTAGGATGTAAGATGAACTTTTTGAGAGCTGACTACTGGAAAGTTAGGAGACAGGCGAGTGTGCTTGGGGTCAGACAGAACCAGAACCAGAGGAGCTGTGCCACTTCCAGCAGCTGCCAAAGCCCCTTTTGCTTCAGCAAACTCCCCCCCCCCCACACCCCACACTGTAAGGATTGCTCCATCTCTATCTTCCTAAAAAAAGAAAAGAAAACTTAATGCAGTAAAGTTGCCACACCAAGACCCTTCATTTTACACTTCTGGTTCCCCTTTGTGGGAACATCTGGTCAATTCATGGGGACATTTGTGGTGCCACCTGTGTAGGAGTCATGGTTAAGTGTTAGTTGGGAACTTGAGGAGATTTTCCCCCTATCTGGTCTGTCTGTTTTAAAGGTTTCTGCCTGTGTTGGCCATAGTTTGGAGCTCCTCTCTTCCTGTCTGTCATTGTGTCTTTGTTTGTATCTGTTTCTGGCCCTTTAAGAAATGGGTTGATATTATAGATTGTTTCCTGGAAATAATCTTGGCTGAATGGGCCACCTATAGATGTAAATGTGTCTAAAAAGACGATGTTTTACTGTAACAATCTGGTATTTGAATGTTTTTTTGAAGCATTGTACAATCTTGCAGTTAAAAGTTGATTTGTCAGAGATAAAATAATCAATAAGGAGTCTTTTTTTTAAAATTTTAAAATATTTATTTATTTATCTTTTTTTTTAGTTATCGGTGGACACCACATCTTTGTTTGTATGTGGTGCTGAGGATCGAACCTGGGCCGCACGCATGCCAGGCGAGCGCGCTACCGCTTGAGCCACATCCCCAGCCCCCATGGAGGTAAACTTAGCCAAACTTTTTCCTTCAATGCCCCAGGTATGCTTCTCCTGCATCTCTGTAAGGAGCCAGAAGTCAATTTCCCCTAGAATACAAGCACCAGCTTTTCTGTTCTCTCCTCTTACCTTAGAACTCTTAGAAATACCTGAACAGCCAAAAGGTTTACTCCCCCTGAGTTATGAACAGACTTTGGAGCAAGATTTAACCTGTTTGTCACTGAGAGAGGAAGACTAACCCTAGGAATGGCAAGGAAATGCCAAGGACCTGTTCAACAGCAAATGGCTTATCTCAGGAATGAGCTTAACATTGTAGCTTTGTTCTCAAAGGTAATAGAAAGTAAGGTACCATGATTTTAGACATCCAAACCTGTCCAATTACCAACTAGAAAAAATAGTTAAAACACCTTAGGCATGAGATGTTTTCCCCAGACCTCAGCCAGGGCTTACATTGAAGTGCAAATGGAAGAAGCCTGCAAGCTCAGTAGGAGACTAATATGAGGCCCAAGGGGGAGAAAAAAAAAAGTAAAAGTCATTTTTGCTAGGACTCTTGCTTTTTCTTAGATTCTGTGTTTTTTTTTTTTTTTTTTAGATCATGATTTTGACCCTACAGACCTAGGTTAATGTTTTTCCTATCAGTCCTATTTTTTATTCAACTATGGAGATTTTATTTTATTTTATTTATTTATTTAGGTGCTGGGGATTGGATCCAGGGCCTTGGGCTTGAGAGACAAGCACTCTTCCAACTGAGCTGAACCCCCAGCCCCTAACTATGGAGTTTTTAAACATTGCAACAGAAAAGCTACAAGGCGAAAAGCTACAAGGCCTTTACTATTGTGTTATGTATGCACACTTGTGTTATGTGTTGTATGCCTATATGTGGGTATATATCATGTACATAACATGAAAATTGGCAGTTAAATAAGGAACACTCATAAAATTTTTTAAAAATGGATTCAAATATCTTTAATTCACATGATTTAAAACGGTTCAGTTTAAATTGGGTCAACAGATGAAAGAAAGATGTCTTTAAAATTAAACTTAACTCACAAGTCTCTCTAGGTGGGCAAAGAACTAATTAAATGTTGATGCCTATAAAATGTCTAATTTCCCTTGGTTATAGGACTTTTCTTCAACAAGGAAGAAATGGCTAATACTGTTCAATATACTTATCTGATATTTTGGTAAAATAAATAAAGTAGATTTGACATGGGATTACTCATATTTCTGAGTAATTTTGTTTGTTAGACATCTGATTAATTTACAAGGTTAAAATGCTGTTAAATATACTATCAAGTACTCTTAACTTCTTAAATTCCTTTGGGTAATATTATTAATGTTTTTATAAATTGGTAAATGAAGAAAAATAGGGTTTAAAGTTGCTTTGTCATCACTAAAAAAGGTTTTACTAAAGATTTAAAGTCCCAACAGGTATAATTCTATATACTTAAACATTGTGTTTTCATGAAATGATAAACAGATGTGATTCTAGATACAAAGGTTTATAGAAGATTTCTATATACAAAGGCTCAAAAGTTTCCAACTGTTCCAATTAAGAGTACTATAAGTAACATAAAATATTTCTTTTTATTAAAATGAAATAATTTGCCTAAATTCAGAAATTTACAAGGATTGTTTCAAAATGTGAACAGAAAAGGAGATTTACAGATAGGAATGAGAAATTAAAAGGTTCTAGGTATGGAAACCATATTTAATAGAAGGAAAAGAAAGTACTTTTGGATAAGAAATTCTTTAATAAGAGGGTTTAAGTAAGTTATTCAGAAGGTCTGTATAAGTTGGTTTTATATATATATGTGAAACAATCAAAGCTATTTAATGTTTTTCCTAAAGTCAGATGTTAATATACTGATATAAACCAAACTTTAATATATGTATTAAAAGGAAAAAGATTTCTTTCTTTCTCTCTTTTTTTAATATTTTGTTTTTTAGTTGTAGTTGGACACAGTAGCTTTATTCTATTTATTTATGTGGTACTAAGGATCGAACCCAGGGCCCCACATGTGCGAGGCGAGCGCTCTACCACCAAGCCACAACCCCAGCCCTAGGACAAAGATTTCTTAAAACATTAATTTACCCATAACATTGTGTTTTAAGTCTTTTTTTTAAGCAAATAATCTTGAAAGACTTAAGGATTAAACAACAACTGTTATTTTAGAGCATTTTATTATGTTTTTTCTTTAAAAGCTAAATTTGCTTAATATAAAAACATCAATGTAATTGCAGTGCTATTACTCTTCTTTGTATATTAAATGTGTTCATATCTTCCAGGTGTTCAAGTCTTTAAGGCAGAAGATTTAAAAGAACATTATATCAAGCTGGTTTTCTCCAAACTAAAGTTGTATGGTAATTTTAGGCTTATAAAAATAACATATTGAGATTTATTTATATCATTTAATATACTACAACTGGACCTCTTATCAATAAGATATATAAAGTTTTGTGTAACTTTTTACACTGGGATACAATTTAAATGTATTTTTAAGTTAATGAGAGCCTAATCTATGTAAAGGTTAATATTATAAAACACAAGCATTTTGCTACTTTTCCACAAAAGGTTAAAAGCGCTCAGCCTTTCTTTAATTCATGCTTTAATATCATATTGTGTTAGCTAGTATTCATGTGACCTCAAGCAACAAGTGTGTAAACTTTGTTAAAATGATATTTAAGAAGCAAAGATCAGCTTCAGAACTAGAACACTTAAGATTTATAAAGAACCCTGTCTTACCTGAGATAAGGCTCTGTCTCACATCTTGCTACATGACAGAATGACTCCAAAGTAGGACAAACTTCAGTTCATTTTTTTTTTTAAAGAGAGAGGGAGAGAGAAAGAGAGAGAGAGAATTTTAATATTTATTCTTTTAGTTTTCGGCAGACACAACATCTTTGTTTGTATGTGGTGCTGAGGATCAAACCCTGGCCGCACGCATGCCCACTTGAGCCACATCCCCAGCCCACTTCAGTTCATTTAAAGTTGTGTTCAGAGATTGATTTTTATTAAGGTTACTAGGATCTTGGGGGGGGAGGTGGGATTGTGGTTCAGTGGTAGAGTGCTTGCCTAGCATGCGTGAGGTACTGGGTCAATCCCTGGCACCACAAAAAAAAATAAAATAAAATAAAGGTATATAAAAAGAAGATTACTAGGATCTCAAACAGGGGGTATAATATATTACTCAGTCAAAATTCAAGGTAGCTATTATATGAACTAAATGTTTTTAACTGTAGTTAATTTTATTCTGTATTTTCCTTATAAACTGTCTAACAGTTGCCTGTTAATGTTTTGCAGAGATATTACTTCAAGAACACAACCTGGATTAATTTAAGATAATAAGCCATCACCTACAGGACAGATAGGATAGTGCAGACCCCAGTTAATAAAAAGGGTTTATGATTCTAAAGTTATAGATATTAAAGTTAAAGCCCAGTACTCTTAATTTAAGAATGGTGAGCTGATTTGCTAGGTGTTTAAGCTCAAGACTTAAAAATTAAAGTTAAATTAAAAGGACCAAGAAAACCAATATTTGACTCTTGCCATCTGAGTCAGTTTGAATCCAGGGAACAGGGAATTTCTCTAGAGCTTTGCAACTCTGGGCCACATGACCTCCTGATCAGGGAGATTAATGAGACCACTGGAGAACAGAAAGCCAATCAGTGCACTTGCTATGAAGAGGACAGTCATTGGAGAAGGGAGACATCCCTGATGCTTCCAAGGGAAGCCACATGGTAAAGCAAGATCTGGACCCATCCTAGTGCAAATGGCACTAGCAGAAATAAGAAGCTGCTCTCAAGTTCCCCCAGGAATTATTCCCATGGAAACTCAGCTGACTGTGAACAATAGATAACAATTGACTTAACTGACTGTTAACAATTGACTTGCTTCATCTTAAGCCCCCAGTGAAAACAGTTAAAACCAAAACAGCCATTCCTGGGTATTTAAAATAATAATAATAATAATAATAATAATAATAATAATAATAATAATAATTAATAATAATAAATGTAACTTAAGGCATACACCTTGTGTTAGCCCCCCAAAATAAGCAAGACAGGAGGCTACAAAAGAGAGATTCTTAGGCAGGAATGCCTGAAAACTATCAGAAGAAACTAACTATCAAGAGAAACTGGCAGAGTCAGAAGGTTTTAGTTAGTTTAAGGCCTACAGATATTCCTAACCTACACAGGTGGGCTTGATGTTTGCTAGTATGATTATCCAGCCCTGAGTAACAGAAGCACACACCAGATGTAGGAGAGACCCCCCGGCCCCCCTGCAAGTTATCCCCTTACTCATAGAGCTAAAAACCTACATTGGTATTGGCACAGGAACAATGGGATTCGGGACTTCTATTCACTATAAAAATAGCACACTTTATTACAGATATCCAACAGGTCACCAATTTGGTACTGACTTTGCAAAATCACCTGGACTCCCTGGCATCTGATGTCCTGCTGTTTCTGTGTAAACCAATCAGGAGTGGCAAGAGATGGGGTAAGAATGGCTCCAGGACCATCTGGAATATGGAGGGAGGGTCTGACTCAGGAGACTTTTTGGATCTGGAATGGTGATTTTCAATATAATCAGTTTAACAATGTTACCCATTTCAATATTTCCTTTCATACACAGAATATGTATTACATCCCTATGTTTTATTATCTGGACCTATTCAAGAACAATACAATGCCTCACGAAACATAAATTATGTTAAATGTGAGAACTGTATGTTACAATAATGTGTCAATTGGACTATATGGCAGAGTCCATGATAAGCTGTTATGATTCCCAAAAGGCCAGGAGCCACCTGGCACTTTTACAAAGTGCTGAACATTTTATCTGGTGGCCAATAGCTGGCATGGTTATCTTGGCTGGGATAATTGCTTCTGCATCTACCTTCAACAATTTCAAAAAAAACTGTCAGCACACTTATTGCAGATACCCAACAGCTCATCAATTTGGTACTGACTTTACAAAATCAAAGTAAAGGAAACCTGGCAAAGTAAAGGACATATTGCTCAGGAAATTTTGAGTGAAATTCACAACTAAAAGATTCTGTTATATGGCTAGGAGAACAAGTACAAGATTTACAATAGGCTCAGAGACTCCCAATGTCTTTATAACATTACCTATGGGGAGGTGGCCAGCATCTCCTTAAGCAGGTTCTTCTTCCTGCTCAGGAGGATATAAGCCACCTAAGAAATTAAAGTCTAGAATAATTAGTGAAGAACAAAAGATTAAGTCAGAAAGAAAATTTCAAAAGATGGAGACTTGATAGGTCCAGTCCACCCAGGAGCTGAAGATAAACAATTAGAAAATAGCTCCTTGGGGCTGGGGCTGGGGCTGGGGCTGAGTGGTAGAGCGCTTGCCTAGCATGTGTGAGTCACTGGGTTTGATTCTCAGCACCACATAAAATAAATAAAGGTCCATTGACAACTAAAAAAAAAAAAAAAAAAAAAAAAAAAGAAAGAAAATTGCTCCTGACCTTTATTGAAGGGGGTACATCAAAGAGAGAAAACATTTCAGGGGTGAAGAATTACTTCATGATGTCTTTTTTTAAAAAATATGTTCTTAGTTGTAGCTGAACACAATACCTTTATTTATTTATTTTTATGTGGTGTATTTATTTTTTCATGAGGTAGCATGTCACATGTGCTAGGCAAGTGCTCTACCGCTGAGCCACAACCCCAGCCCTCTTCATGATGTCTTGAAGGCAGCAGATTGATTGGCATCTTGGCAGGACACACCCATCTCAGAGGGGCTGTGAGGGACATTTGGCAGAGCTTGAATAAGGCTCACAATGTGTCTGGGCAGTCAGCCAGAGGAAATGTCCACTGGAAATTCCCAGTCACCAGATTCTCCTATTCATTAGGCTGTGACGTGTGATGTAGTCCCCACACAGCCCACAGATGGCTCTCAACAATCATTCAGTTTTGTGTTACTAGAGCTCCATATAATGATACTGAAACTCAATGGCAAGATGTATGTAATCACCTAATGGGACTTGATCCTTTTCCATAATGCCTCTTTGGATGTGTTAAAATTACAGTCTCAAGTTCTGGCCATGGCTAATGCAAAGACACCTATTTTTTTTTCTTTTCTTTTTCTTCTCTCTTTTTTTTTTTTTTAATAATGAAGAAGATTGGGGCAATTTAGCTGAAGGAATTTCTTCACTTAATCCTTTTAAATATTTTTCTCCACATGTAGTTGGATTACAAGCTATAACTATGAAGTTAGTTTTGTCTCTGTTTTTGTTTTGCATAGCCTGTAAAGCAGGATGGAGACATTACAACATCAGGAAACTGTGGTTCAAAAGTTAATGATACTTGCTATGCACCAGAGGACCCAGACCCCTGAGATCATGGAGAGTGCACCATGAATTTGAATGAGGGAAGATGGCCTTGATTAAGGAAAATAAGGTCCTAACTACTTAATTTGCTGCTTACTTAAGATGTATGATTCCCGGCATTTTAAGAGAACACATCCTGTTTTGACACTGGAAAACTGTTTCCTAGCTCTAACAAATTTAATTAATCCTCACCTCTCCTTTTAAAAAATTTTTAATAACTTTATTTTATGTATTTTATTTTTAAAATTTATTTATTTATTCTAGTTATACATGACAGCAGTGTGCCTCTCACATATAGAGCACAATTTTTCATGTCTGGTTGTACACAAAGCAGATTCACGCCATTCGTGTCTTCATACATGTACTTAGGGTAATGATGTCCATCTTATTCCACCATCTTTCCTACCTCCTGCCCCCTCCCTTCCCCTCGCCCTATCTAAAGCTCCTCCATTTTTCTCATGCCCCTCCCTGCAGGGAGCCACTCTGAATGACCCACGCCTTCCAGTCCTGAAGCAAGAGGCTCTGACCAATCACTACATTTGTGGTGACGGGCTTTATCCTGGTTTGGATAGACAGGCGGGTTTTCAGGTGTAGGGAAAACATGTCCCTCCTAACCCTGCCCCTTCTGGCCTTTTTTGGATAGAACTTTCTAAGAACTAAAGTCTCCTCAATAAAAACTCACTTCCGAACATGCTGGCTCTCTCTCTCATGACTTTCTCTTGGTCTCTCTTTTGGGGAGCCTTAGGCCAAGAGCGGGGAAGCTGTCCTGAAGCTTGTATAAATAAAGGTAAAGTGTGTCTGTGTTTTATTTGGTGTCCCTACACATTCACACAAGGGATCTTAAGTTAAGCTGTCGCTCAGGTTGGGGGTGGCACCTCCCGCCATCTCCATTATGGATCAGCATCCAGATATCAGAGAAAACATTCAGCACTTATTTTTTTGGAATTCACTCACTTCACTTAGCATAATATTCTTCAACCCCATCCATTTACCTGCAAATGCCATGATTTGATTTGATTTTAATGCTGAGTAACATTCCATTGTGTAATATACCATTTTCTTTATCCATTCATCTACTGAACGGCATCTAGGTTGGTTGAAAATTTAGCTATTGTGAATCTTGTTGCTGTCAACACTGATGTGGCTGTGTCACTGTAGTTTGCTGTTTATAAGTCCTTTGGGTATAAACTGAGGAGTGGGATAGCTGGGTCCGTTCAAAGTTTTCTAGGGAATCTCCATACTGTTTTCCATAGTGGTTGCACCAATTTGCAATCCCATCAGCAATGTATGAGGGTGCCTTTTTCCTCATATCCTCGCCAACATTTATTGTTCCCTGTATTCATAATAGCTGCCATTCTGACAAGAGTGAGATAAAATCTTAGAGTAGTTTAGACTTGCACTTTTCTAATTGCTAGATGTTGAACATTTTTTCATATATTTATTGATTGATTATATATCATCTTCTGAGAAGTGTCTGTTCACTTCCATGGCCCATTTATTGATGATGATGATGATGATGATGATTTGGTGTTAAGATTTTTGAGTTCTTTATATATCCTAGAGATTAGTGTTCTATTTGATGTGCATGTGGTAAAAATTTGCTCCCATTCTGTAGGCTCTCTATTCACCTCACTGATTGTTTCTTTTGCTGAGAAGGTTTTTAGTTTGAATCCATCCCATTTATTGATTCATGATTTTGTTTTTTGTGGGATAGGAGTCTCATTAAGGAAATCGGGGCCTAATCCAACATGATGAAGATTTGGGCTTACTTTTTTTTTTCTTCTGATAGGCTCAGGGTCTCTGATTTAATTCCTAGGTCCTTGAATTCACTTTTAGTTGAGTTTTGTGCATGGTGAGAGAAAAAGCAGTCATGAAATTCATCTGGAAAAATAAGAGTCCCAGAATAGCCAAAGCAGTCCTTACCAAGAAGAGTGAAGCAGGAGGTATCACTATATCAGACCTTAGGATATACCACAAAACAGTAATAACAAAAATGGCACCAAAATAGACCAATGGTACAGAATAGAGGACACAGAGACAAACCCACATAAATACAGTTATCTCATATTAGAGATATGGTATTGGCACCAAAAACATATTGGATAGAAGATAACCTCTTCAAAAAAAATGGGTGCTGGGAAAACTAGAAATCCATCTGTAGCAAAATGAAACTAAACTTCTATCTATTTATTTCTTTTTTTTTTTTTTAGTTTTAGGTGGACACAATATCTTTATTTTTAAAAATTTTTATGTGGTGCTGAGGATTGAACCCAGTGCCCCATGCATGCCAGGCAAGTGTGCTATTGCTTGAGCCACATCCCCAGCCCCTGCTTTTTCTATTTCTATATACTCGTCATTGGGATTTTGATTGGAATTGCATTAAATCTGTATAATGCTTTTGGAAGTATGGTCATTTTGACAATATTAATTCTGCCTATCCAAGAAAAAGGGAGATTTTTCCATCTTCTAAGGTCTTCTTTAATTTCTTTATTTAATGTTCTGTAGTTTTCATTGTAGAGGTCTTTCACCTCTTTTGTTGATTTCCAAGTTTTTCTTTCTTTCTTTCTTTCTTTTTCTTTTCTTTTTTTGCTTTATTGAGGCTATGGTAAATGGAGCAGTTTTCCTAATTTCTCTTTCAGAGGATTTGTCACTAATGTACAGGGATGCCTTTGATTTATGGGTGTTGATTTTATATCCTGCTACTTTTCTGAACTTATTTATTAGTTCTATAAGTTTTCTGGTGGAATTATTTGGATCTTTTAGGTATAGAATCATGTTGTTGTCAAATAGTGATAGTTTGAGTTCATCTTTCCTATCTATATCCCTTTAATTTATTTTGTTTGTGTAACTGTTCTGGGTAAAGTTTCAATAACTATGTTAAACAGAAATGGTAAAAGAGGGAATCCAGTTTTTAGAGGGAATGCTTTCAATTTTTCTCCATTTAGGAAAATGTTGGTCTGGGTCTTAGCATAGATAGTTTTTACAATGTTGAGAAATGTTCCTGTTATCCCTAGTTTTTCAGTGTTTTGAATATGAACATGTGCTGAATTTTGTCAAATGCTTTTTTAAAATTTTTGCATCTATTGAGATGATCATATGATTCTTGTTTTTAATTCTATTGATATGATGAATTATGTTTATTGATATCCATAGGGTGACCAACTCTGCATCCCTGGGATGAATCCCACTTGATCATGGTGCAATCTCTTTTTAATATGTTTTTGTATGTGATTTGCCAGAATTTTATTGAGAATTTTTGCATCTATGTTCATCAGGGATATTGGTCTGAAGTTTTCTTTCCTTGATGTGTCTTTGTCTGGTTTTTGTATCAGGGTGATATCAGCCTCATAAAATGAGTTTGGAAGGGTTCCCTCCTTTTCTGTTTCATAGAATACTTTGAGAAGTACTGGTGTTAATTCTTCTTTGAAAGTTTTGTAGAACTCGGCTGAGAATCCATCTGGTCCTAGGCCTTGCTTGGTTGGTAGGCTTTTGATGGCATTTTCTATTTCATTACTTGAAATTGATCTGTTTATATCATGTATGACCTTCTCGTTCAGTTTGGGTAGGTCATTTGTCTCTAGAAACTTGTCGATGTCTTTGATATTTTCTGTTTTATTAGAGTATAAATTTTCAAAAAAGTTTCTAATTATCTTCTCTCTTTCAGACATGTTTATTGTGATATTCTTCACCTTGATTTAGCAACTTAAGTTTTCAATAGCATAGCCAAGGTTTATCTATTTTATTTATTTTTTTCAAAGAACCAACTTTTTGGTCATTTTTTTCAATTGTTTCTTTTGTTTCAGTTTCATTAATTTCAGCTCTGATTTTAATATCCTGTCTTCTGCTTTTGATGTTGATTTGTTCTTCTTTTTCTAGAGGTTTGACACGTAGTGTTAGGTCATTTATTTGTTGATTTTTTATTCTTTTAATGAATGCCCTCAGTGCAATAAACTTTCCTCTTAGTACTGCCTTCATAGCGTCCCAGAGATTTTGATATGTTGTATCACTGTGCTCATTTACCTCTAGAATTTTTTTATTTAATTCTTGATTTCTTCTACTATCCATTCTTCATTCAATTGTGTATTATTTGGTCTCCATTTGTTATAGTAACTTCTATTTTTTATTTTATCATTGATTTCTAATTTCATTTCATTGTGGTCTGATAAAACGCAAGGCATTATTCCCCACCCCACCCCCTTTTTTTTTGGTATTTACTAAGGGTTGCTTTGTGGCATAAGATATGGTCTATTTTAGAGAAGAAGCCATGTGCTGCTGAGAAGAAAGTATATTTGCTTGTTGATGGATGAAATATTCTATCTAAGTCTGTTAAGTCTAAATTGTTGATTATATTATTTAGATTTACAGTTTCCTTATTTAGTTTTGTTTGGAAGATCTGTCTAGTAGTGAGAGAGGTGTGTTAAAGTCACACAGTATTATTGCATTGTGGTCTATTTGACTCTTGAAATTGAGAAGGGTTTGTTTGATGTACATAGATGCTCCATTGTTTGGGGCATAAATATTTATAATTGTTATGTCCTGCTTATATATACTTCTCTTAAAAAGTATGAAATGTCCTTCTTTGTATCTTCTGATTAACTTTGAAGTCTACTTTATTTGAAATGGGAATGAAAACCCCTGCTTATTTATGCAATACATATGAATGATAAGTTTTTTTCCCATCCTTTTACTTTTAGCCTGTGGATGTCTTTGTCCATAAGGTAAGTCAAGTCTCTTGAAGACAGCATATTGTTGGGTCTTACTTTTTAATCTAATCAATCTGCCATTCTATATCTCTTGATTGATGAGTTCAGGCCACTAACATTCAAGCTTATTATTGAGATATAATTTGTATTCCCTGTCATTTTGATTTATTTCTGGTTTTTATTTGTCTTAAGTTTCTCATTTGGTTGAATGTCCCTTTAGTGTAGATCCTCCCTTTGCTGGTTTTCACTTTTTTCCCCCCACTTTATCCTCATGGAATATTTTGTTGAGAATGCGCTGTAATGTAGGCTTTCTAGTTGTGACTTTTTAAATTTTTTGTTTATCAGAGAACGTTTTAATATCATCTTCAAATCTGAAACTTAATATTTCTGGATATAAAATTCTCGGTTGACATCATTTTCTTTCAGAGCTTGAAATATATTATTCCAGGACCTCCTAGCTTTGAGGGTCTGGGATGAGAAATCAGTTGAAATCTGAATTGGTTTCCCCCTATACATAATTCAATTTATTTCTCTCGTAGCTTTTAAGATTTTATTATTTTATTATTTAGTCATTCTTATTATAATATTTTGTGGCATGGGTCTGCTGTAATTTTGTTCATTTGGGGTCCTGTAAGCTTCTTGTATTTGATTTTCCATTCCATTCTTTAGGTTTGGGAAATTTTCTGCTATCATACATTGAAAAGATTGTGCATTCCTTTGGTTTGTATCTCTACTCCTTCATCTATTCTGATAACTCTTAAATTTGGTCTTTTCATGTTATCCTATAATTCTTGGATTTTCTGTTCATGGTTTCTTACCATCTTCTCTGCATGTTCAACTCTACTTTCAAGATTATATATTTTGTCTTCATTACTGAGGATCTATCTTCCAAGTGGCCTAATTTGTTGGTGATGCTTGCTATTGAATTTATAATTTGGTTTACTGATGCCTTCATTTCAAAGATTTTGGCTTTTTTTTTTTTCCATGTTCCCTAACTCTTATTGAAGTGGTCTTTCACTTCCTGTATGTTTTGTTTGATTTCACTCCTTTTACTATCCTTATCAATTCCACTATATACAATCTGAACTCCTTCTTAGACATTTCTTCTACTGTGTTATCAGTGGCTTCTGTTGTTGAAGCCTCTTGGTATGTTTGGGGCACTTTATTCCCTTGTTTTTTCATGTTGTTAGTGTGTTTTCCCATCTAAAAGTATGGATCTAAGGCAGAATAAGTGTACACAATATATAGTCTTAAACCCAATAGCTCCCACTAAGGCGTCTACTGCTTTCTCACATTAAAACAAAATGATAAGTTCAATAACTATCTATAGTACAAGCAGAATATTTGTTACAATTTACAACTTCAAATGGTGGATGTGAGAACAGAGGTAGTGTAGTAAGCAATATTCATAAGGGAGAAGGAGAGAGGCTAAAAGTAAAAATTCACAGAAGAGTGGAAAAGGAGCCGACAGAGATTGGCTGTTGGTTGGAGAAAAGTTGGAAAGAAAATAGATGAGGGGGCGGGGGCTGGGGTTGTGACTCAGCAGTAGAATGCTCGCCTAGCATGTGTGAGTCACTGGGTTCAATCCTCAGCACCACATAAAAATAAATATGTAAAATCAAGGTATTGTGTCCAACTACAACTAAAAAAAAATTAACATAAAGTTAAAGAAAATAGAGGAGGAAGGATATGAACAAAGAGAAAAAATTAAAAATATAAGAGTACAACAAAAATGCAAAACACCATTCATATATCATTGTCCTCCATACACTGATGCATAAAAAAACATCCTGTTTAAATATGTCAGAGATTAGTGAATCAAAAAATAAAATAAATCTGGCTGGAAAGTTGAACTTTCTCTGTCAGTGTTCAACAGTTTCTCAGCCCTGTCTCTGATGTCTTTCAGAATCACCAAACCCAGATCAGCCCTCCCAAACCCAGTTTCTAGCCCACCGATCTGGGCTTCAGATACTGCAGGCTCAGCCACGCTGCAGTCCCAAGATCTCAATGCTGCTCCTATTTGCAGAGAGACCACTAGGGATACACTCATGCAAAGGAGCAACCCAGAGATGCATCAGCAAGACAAGAACCACCAGCACTCTCAGCAGAAAGACCGCAGACTCCTCCAAACCCACAGGTACCCCAACACTGGATCTGAAGGTCCCAGATAGAGTCCCCAGACAGAGGCTCTTGTGGTGATAAACCTGCTGGCACCCAGGCCCCAGGCCCCAGGTCTGGTTGGTGTCCCAAAATAAGTGCAGCCATGTGCAACCAAACCTGGAGTCTCCCCCAAAGCAGACCCCTAGGCTGTGGTAGCAGCGGTAGTGGGGTGGTTGTTAGCAGCAGGTGGTTGTTAGCAGTAGTGGTGGCTGCAATTAGAGCTGCAACTGCAGTCATGGGAGCAGAGTCACCAGGCAAAATCTCCAGGAGTCAGCTTCAGTTGCATCCAGGTATTGTGTCCAACTACAACTACTTTCTTCTGTGGCAGCAGCACGCAGAAAGAAGACCTCCAGGCGACCTCAGGCTGGCAGTAGCGGAATCAAAGGCTGCAGCATTGGTGGTAGTGGTGCAGGCAGCCTACAGTCCTTTGTGATAGTCAAATATTAGGCACTTTCATAAATATCCTTCCTTTGTAGCCTCCAATGTTATTTACTTTGGTAGGCTGACACAAGTGTACATCTTAAGTTACATTAAAAAAAAAAACAAACATTATTTTTCCTTTTAAATGTCCATGTAGGACTGTGCTCAGGCTATATTCTCCTGCCAGGTGTTCAAGACCAAGTTGGTCAATTGCCACAGTCCAACTGACCTTGTTTCTATCTATTCTTAAGAGTCAGCTGAGATTCATCAGCGATCACTCTTGGGGACAGGTGTAAAGCCTCCTGGCTCCTTTAGGCTTCCTCTATCAGTGGTGCCATGTGCCAGGATGGGTCAGGATAGGGTCTTGATGACCACACATGTGGCTTCTCTTGGAAGCTTCAGGGATTTTATTTTCCAGTGACCCTCTTCTTCACAGAATATGCACCACGAGTTGGTTGGCTCTCTGTTCTCTAGGGTCCTCTCCATCTCCCGTAGTGGCAGACAAGTTGGCTCACTGGAGTTTCAGAGCCCTTAGAGGGGCCCCATCATTCTCTGGCTGCTGGCTGACCTTACAGGGCAAGGGCCAAATATTGGCTGCTTTTTCCTTTACCCTTTTACTTCCTTGACTTTGGTCTCAAATTTTTGGTTTTAAACACCCAGCAAGCCAGTTTTACCAGTCTTAAAGAGGGAATAACACATTATAGCTCTTTTTTAAAATATTTATTTTAGTTGTAGGTATACACAATGTCCTTTATGTTATTTTTATGTGGTGCTGAGGATCGAACCCAGAGCCTCATGTGTGCTAGGTGAGCGCTTTACCACTGAGCCACAATCCCAGCCCCCAGGTTATAGCTTTAATATCTATAATTTTACAGTTACCCCTTTCATTTAATTGGGTTAGTATTAGTATTGCAAGTCAACATTATATACTATTTGTCCTGTAGGTGATAACTTATTCTCTCAAATTAACCCAAGTTGTTTTTGTTTCTTTTCCTTTTCTTTAGAAGCAGTACCACTGCAAAACACAATACAAAATAAAATTAACAGCAAAAACATATTTAGTTTATGTAATAGCTATGAACCAAGAAAAATGCTTTTATAATCTTGAACTTTTACTTCATTGTACATTACATCCTGTTTGAGATCACAGTAATCTTTTTTAAATTTTAATTTTTTTAGTTGTCAATGGATATTTATTTATTTATTTATTTATACGTGGGGCTAAGAATCAAACCCAGTTCTTTATGCATGCGAGACAAGTGCTCTACTACCGAGCTACAACCCCAGCCCAAGATCACAGTAATCTTTACAACAAAAAACAATCTTTTGAACACAGCTTTAAATAAGCTGAAGTCCAGCCTCTTTTGGAGACATTCTAAGATGGAATAAGGTGGGAAGCAGAGCCTTATCTTAGTTAAGGTGAGTTTCTTCACAAATAACACAATACATTATTACATCTGAAATATGAATCCACGAAAAGCTTAGAGAGCTTTTAACCCTTTTTTTGTGGGAAAGTGGTAAAATGGTTTCATGTTTTACAATATCCACTTTTAATCAGATCAGGCACTCATTATCTTAAAAGTACATTTACCTCAGTGTAAAAAGTAACAGGTCCTATTATAGACCTGTTGTAATTTTAGAATACACTAAAAGACATAAAGAAATCACCAGCTAAATTTGTTATTTCATTAAGTTTAAAATTACCATTTCAGACAATTTTAGTTTGGAGAACATTAGCTTGGAAAAGTGCTTTTTCAAGCTTTATATTTTAAAACTTGTATATTAGAAGAACATGAGCATACTTAATATACAAAGAACTAATAGCATCGTCATTACACAGATGTCCTTATATTAACTAGATTATTACAGGTTTGCAGAGTTTAGCAGTACTAGGAAAAAACCCTTAAATCTCTTATACATTTAGGGAACAGCACTAATGATCAGAACTAGATTTACTTAAAGCAGACAGATTTATATCACTTTTTCAAATGGCAGTATGGCCCTTTTATGCTAGATGCAATATATAAAAGATAGCACTTATTGGTGAAACCTGTATAAAATTTCATTTTATAAACTTTTGCAGAACTTTTAAATAAGACTCAGACAAACCTATTTAGCTTCAGATGCATACACATCTCTAGTCACATATATTCATATATTCACATATTATCCATGAAAAAGTCAAGCCTGGCCAAAATTGTAAAGTTATCTGCTTCTCTAGCAAAGAAAAATCCTAAAAGTAATGGACATCACACTTTAATATTTTATAGCTCAAGCCTTGCACAAATTGTTACTCATCAGTGTTGGGTGTTTGTTTGTTTGTTTGTTTTCCTTTTCTTTTTCCAGGCAGCATAGGCAGAGTAGGATACCTGGAAAACCTGACTCAACTCACATTTTCAAAAACTATCCAGAAGAGAATGAATACCCAGAATCCCCATTAACATCTCTTAAGTGGTTATCCCCTCCTCCTCAGGGGCAAGTTATTTCTTCCTAAAATAAACTCTTGGTTAAGAAAACCTTGATCACTTTTCTCAGGGTTAGGGTTAGGCTTTTCCACATTGCTTGCACACATAAGGATTTTCTGCAGTGTGAATTATTGTATGTCTTCTAACTAAATTGGAATGAATGAAAGCTTTCCCACAGGGTTTGCAGGTATAGATTTTCTTTCCACTGTGAATTTGCTCATGTATTCTAACGGAGCTGCAAGATCTAAAGCCCTTTCCACATTGCTAACATATGTTAAGGTTTATTTCTAGTGTGAATTTTTTCATGTGTTCTCATTGAACTGTAAGGACTGAAGGCTTTCCCACATTGTTCACATGTATAAGGTTTCTCTCCACTGTGAATTCGCTCATGTATTCTAACAGAGTTGGAAGAACTAAAGCCTTTTCCACATTGCTTACATATGAAGGGTTTTTATCCAGTGTGAGTTTTTTCATGTCTTCTGATGGCATAGGAATGAGTGAAAGCTCTCCCACATTGTTCACATGTATAGGGCTTCTCTCCACTGTGATTTCGTTCATGGATTTTCATGTAGCTAGAAGTACTAAAGCCTTGTCCACAATGCTTGCATACCTAAGGTTTCTCTCCAGGGTGCGTTATTTCATGTATTTGAAGGGTTAGGGTTGGGTTAGGGACTGAGGCCCGAGTCCTTCCCCAGCGACTCACCCATTCCCTCCACCGCGACCCGCTCCCCTTGCGGGAAGGGCGCCCTCCACACTCACCATTGCCCTCCTTCTAGGGTTTCCGGGGTCGCCTCGACCTGCGGAGGGTGGAGGTCACAGCGAGGAGGCTCAGCCACTTAGAAGTTCTCTTCGCAACACATGTGACACACCTACTAAGGTGGCTGGAGAAATGAAGCTATTCAAAAGTGAAAGGTTCCTGTCCTCTTCCAGCTGCGCTCCTGACTGGACAGTTCTTGCAGCCCCACCCCATGTCTCTAATTGGCTAGTGTTCCAGGACCCGCTCCAGAACCCTGAGTGACAGCAGAAGAAAACCTCCCTCCTGGCTGAATGGAACCCAAGAGATGGTTTCCAGCTACAGCCCTTCCCAGCCTGAGCTTCTTCCCAGGGCCTGGATCTGAGCTAACGGGAGGGATAATTGCATGGATCCATTTAGGTCCACCCTCCCAGGTCTGGAAACATCTATAAAAGATAAATATAGTATACAATATGTAATATAATTTTATAAAATACTACCATATTATATTAATATGGTTAACTAATATTACATAATTTAATTAATTTAAAATCATTATAGAATTGAAAATTTTGGATTTAATTGGTTAAGCAAAATTCGATCGTAGCCCTTCAGAACGGGTGTTGTCTTCTCAGCATACCCAGTGGGCTCTTCCTGTTTCTTGCCCCTGTGATTGAGGTAGCAAAGTGTACAGGCAGTTCCAGAAGCAATGTCCATGGAGATAACACCCCACGTCAGAAAAGGACATCTTGTCAGAGGCGGTGGCACATGCTTTTAATCCCCACAGCCGGGCACCTGAAGCAGGAGTACTGCAAATTCCAAGCCAGCCTCAGCCAGCCTCAGCCACTTAGTGTAACTCTTTCCCCAACAAATAATTTTAAAAAGAACTGGGCAGGTGGATAAGTGGTTAAGCACCCGGGGTTCAATCACCTGTACCAAAAAAATAAAAGGACATCCACCCAGACTACCACGACATAATGGAACAGAAGGGAGTGAGGCAGTGCCTCATATTGTCAGAGGTCAGAGACATTTGGGATGAGACAGCTGGCTTCATAGCCAAGGCTTTCTTTGCCTTTTCTGTCTACTTACCCACTTTCACCCAAGAAAATAAAAACATACCTACAGGGAAGTACAATTATTCAATTCAGGGGGAAAATGGACTTACATGGAAGCAACATTCTACAAAGGAATCAAGAGGGAATAGAAGGAAACATTTGAACTCAGAAACCAGCCTGCTCCACATGAGGCCATAAGAAAAACTTAGACGCAGAAGGTTAAACAAATTCACAAGCTTGAGGGCCAAAAAGACAGCTTGCTGAATCCAAGTTTTCAGAGTGGGACACTCCAGAGTTCTGAGCAGGATACCTAAGGATTTCACTTGGGGAGCCACCATGGCCAGCTGTCCCCTCCTCATGGTGTGCAAACTCTCCATCCTTCAAGACCTGAATATTCACCATAGACATTCTCACCTTGACTCACTTTCATGACCCTTTCTCAGGAGATCTTTAAATCTTCTTTCTCTAATGCTATTCCTCATACATTTTCTTCATAGGAACAAATTACAGACCATCTCCAGCAAGCTACACATTTGAACTCAGAAACCAGCCAAAATCACTGTCTCCAAAACAGCCACAGTGAATCATGAGTCTCAACCTCAGAAAGGAAGCAGTCCCAAGTCCACCTACAAAGGGGGCTCCTGCTTCTCAGAGCTCTGCAGCTTCTCACTGTCACCTCGCCCTCTGGGGTTGTGCTCAGCAGCAGCAGGACACCTACAGGAAAGGGCTGCTGCAGGAAGCACCAAGGGGAATTCAGTGCCTTCTCTTTCCAGGCTAGACACAGTCCAATGTGTAGGAAGAAAGGAAATGCTTTATTGCACAGTGAAAAGTACATATTCCAAGCTGCGTGTGGGTTTATTCAAAAGCTGAGTAGCTCCACAGTTAGAAAGACTGGGCTATTGTAACACAGAACATGAGTCTGGGTTGTCTCATGAATTCTAAGAATGAAATCTGTGGACACAACAGATTGAGAGCAAAGCAACAAGTTTATTGGGCAGAGGTCCCAAAGAGGGAGGGAAGCCACTGGGTGTCTGTCGTCTAGGGTGTTATGAACTTGATTTGTCCCTATAGGAGATTGGTTAGATGACATAAAAATATAGGATTTAAAAGGGGGCTCATCAACTGTATTTTGTTTTCTTCAACAAACACAGAGACAATAGTTTTTAAGCCTTTTCTAGCATAAGGGTTGGGGTGAGGGTTTGCTGGCTCTAGAGAAAGTGATTTAGAGAAGGTTATGTGATTTATGTTGTTAGGCATAGCGGGAGGAGGAACTCAGGATGAGCTGTTGCAGTTGAAGCTGTCAAGGGCGGCAACAATACATCCCCCAGGCTAGGATGGCATGGTCTCTTCCTCCTTTTATTCTGAGACCCTTTTCTGGTTGCCTCTGGGAGGTCTCCATTTCTGTCTCCTTATGAAGTTTAGGGTTGATCTTCATATTAATATTCACAAGCAGGGTTGATTATGGATGCAGTGCCTCAGAATAGGGAGGCCCTTGTGGAACCCCACTCAATATCATTAGCATGTAATTATGCAGCTAAGGGGTGAGGGAAGACATACGGTAATAAATCATAATAAGCAAAATGTAAAGTAGAGGTCAGCTTTCTTATTAGTGCAATTGAAGGCTTGCTCAAGGTACACATTGCTCAAGGTGTGGTCCCTTGTGGCTAGGGAGACTATTGTCTTTTCCAAACTATTGCAGGTGGGATACCTGTGGATGAACAGGAGGCCTGATGGCAGCAAGATTCCCAACTACTCCCCATATTTAGAATTGAGCAGGAAGCTTTATGCCAATGGAATTTCTGTTGTTGAGCAACTGCCCACTGAGCAAGACTGTGCCTGCACCTACTTCCCTGTTTCCTGTCTCATTCGTTCCCTTCTCCGGAGACTCTGATATCTTACTTAGGATTTGATAAAGGGGGATGGTTCATTTCCAGAGATGCCTCTGGCTGGAGTAGGACAATATCCCTGCCTAGCCAGGAACCAAAGGTGTCTGACTGCCTGGACTCGGTGGAGGGGATGGTGGCAGCTGGGGGGTGGGGTGAGGGTGGAGTCTCTGGTGTAGGGAAGCCTAATGTCCTTGACCCAGCATTTTCTTAATCTCAAGTTTCTGTCTCCAAGAGACATATTTTACCAGGAGATAAAGAAGATCAGGGCCCAAAGTAGGAGAAATATAGCAATCAAAAATCCTAATCATGGTAACAGCCAGGTGAAGCTAGTCAAGGAAGCCTCATACTTTGGCATAGAGCCCAGCACTGCCTGGGGAAGCAGTTGCAAGCCAAGTATTTACAAAGATTTACTTTGTAAATAAAGTCTTATCAGCTATCAGCACTGGTTTCTGGGTTCAGACACACTGACATGAAAACAGCAGGTGGTATTTGCCAGAGCACAAATCCACCTTCCTGAGGCAAAAAAATAATCTCTTATTTTGTAACACCAGATGCGTTAACGAGACCATGGAATTTGGTAGCAATTGAATGTCTTGTCCAGTTTCGATAGCAATGTCTCTTGTGGTTTCTGAGGTGTCACCAATCCAGAAAGTGATTTAACTCAGGTGATTCCCCAGCTACAGTTAGACTTGGACCTCTCTTGTCCAGTTCCTGTGTAGCATAGAGATGGTATCTCAGTGGTTATTGGTGAAAATGTGTATTTTGTCAAGCTGAAGAGAAGATACATCCTACTCCCCATGTTTGATACACCTCTTTTTAATAATGTGTTATAGTTTTCATGTTATAGAAGCCTCCAAGGTTTTGTGCCTGTGTCATAAAAAAACATTTTCCCAGGTAAGCACACAAGCCTGTGTTCAGGAACAGGAGCCGCTGAGGTGTCACAAGTTCATTTACTTAACAGGTTGGCGTGTGAGTTCCTTTTCCAAATCTTTAAAACAATGACATCCCTTGGTTGAATTTGTGGTACAGCAGGGCTGGAGTCAGAAGCTGAGTGGACTTTATTTCTGAACTCCAAAGGGCCTTTTGCACTTCTTTCAAATTGATTACATATCTGTGGCCTCTTGTACCTTAGGATCAGTGACAGGGTCTAAGTCACAAATGGCCTCTCATACAGTATTTCACAATGGCTCAGCTGGAGAGAAGTTTTGGGGGGCCACTCTGATTATTCACAGCCCAATAGGTCAAAGTTGTCCTAAGGGTTTGGGGGTTTCTTGGCAGTCTTTCAAGGTGATTTTAATCAGTAGATTGTCCCTTTCCACTTCGTCTGACAATTGAGGTAACGTTGTAAAGATGTAAGAGGTGCTCAATGCCCATTAGGTCTCCTGTGTCACCTAGGAGATAGAGGCCCACGATCACTCTGGAGTGACCCAGGGATCCAAACTGAGGGATAGTTTCCTTTCATAGAGCTCTAGTGACCTGTTGGGCCTTTTGGGTTCAGGTGGGGTATGCTGCTATTCACCCAGAAAAGGTATCAGCAAAACCAAGGAGGTGTTCACATCCTTACCATGGGGGAGGGAAATGGGGAATGCACCTCATTCCTGCAGAGGTTAGGTAAAGGGGGTGGTTTGGTCACCCACACCCCGACTCTGCTGGTATTACATGGGTGTGGAACAAGCTCTTATAGCATCTTGAATGGCAGAGGTGACATCTTTCCCCACAAAAGTCTGAGTGACCAAAGTCATCAGTGCCTCCCTAAGCAACAAGTCATGTTTTATGATCTCTTTAGTCCCCCAGCCATCTTCTGCTGCTTCTATCCCCACTGTTTGCTCATCTCTCCTCCATCTTTGATTAAGAGCAGGATGCACACGAGATTGGGGACACAGGCATTAGGCCATTTCTGAAGCACTGGGATCTATAAATGTACTCCCTGCATTCTGTGTGAACCACTATCTTGGGGGTCCCCTGACCTGCATGGACGCTGCCTGAGTAACCATACTGCTTCCAGGAGGGGGACAGTTTCACATCCATGTTTTTTTATGTTCGACTGGGTTTTTTTTTTTTTTTTTCCCTCCTCCTGTCAGGAGTCCCCATTCCTTCTATATTGTCATGTGTGCATGAAGACCTAGGAATGCACACCTACAGTCAGTGTAGATTCTGACTCACTTGCAGAAAAGCTGGTTATTTCAGTTTTGTTTTGTTGAGGAGCCTGGGGGAAGAGGTCTTGCTTCTGGGATGGAGTGGCACAGTCTGCCCTCCTGCTCCCTCCCCCAAGGAATACTTCCCTGTGTCAACCAGTCCACATCAGAGTTGGTCAAATGTTGGTTCCATCCCAGAGGTAAGGCCTTCTAGGGTGAACCTTTTCTGGGGTCTCCATACAGGGATGAATGAAGTCATCTTCTCCTCTGGGGTGGGAACCAGGGTTGCCAGGTTTTCAGTTAGGCAAACATTAGGAATGACCACAGGGGATTCCAATAGGGGGCCTAGGGCTTGGACAGTCATCATCCAGTCAGGGGTCTGAACCTCCAGTGTGTATCCCAGGGTTAGTTTAATGACCTTTTCCACCAGAAGGCCTGTGGTGACCATGGTACATAGGCATTGAGGCATGCACGGGATGCAGAATCGAACTGATTAGAAAAGTTACAGGTCGAGGACCCTCTCAGGTATGTATGAGAGGAAGGGTTCATCCAAGTCAGGATCCCCCCAGCTGCAACAGAAAGCAGTTAAGTTTCTGAGCTCCATTTCCCTGTCCAGCCCAGCAGTTCAGTTGGGACCCAGAGTAACCTCAGAGTAGCTTGGCCAAGGTCAAAACCAGGGATCTACCTTCTACAAAATCCGGTCATTTCTAGGAAGGCTCTGAGTTTTCTCTTGGTGTGGAGTGGTTCTACCATTTAAAGGACTCAGGGGTGAAAAGTTATTTCCTGTGGAGTTAGGATATGGCCTACATATCTTACTTTTTGCTGGGAGAGTTGGGGATTTTGTGGAGACACCAGTATACCGGGACCCCTAAGAAATTAAGAACTGCCAGGCATGGTGGCACATGCCTGTAATTCCAGTGGCTCAGGAGGCTGAGGCAGAGGATCATGGGTTCAAGGCCAGCCTCAGCAACTCAGCAAGACCCTGACTCTACATAAAATATTAAAAAGGCTGGGGATGTGGCTCAGTGATTAACCATCCCTGGGTTAAATCCTTGGTACAAAAGAAACAAACTAAGAACTGACAGCAATTTTTGTAGGGCTGCAGATAAGGAGATAATTATTGAAGAGCTCCATTTCTATTACTTAGGATGCTTCAGTTCTTTTGTTAGGCCATTTCTAAATAGGTGGGAATTGTGCTTGAGTACCTGAAGCAGCACCACCTAAGTGTATTGAGTGGTTTCTATTGGGGAAGGGTCAGTCCACTCAAAGCAAACAGGTGTTGCGAGTCAGAGTATAATGGAATAAGAAAGGTGGTTTTATTATTGTTGAGGTCAAGGAGACACTTCACTCATCCAGGCCTACTGGTAAACAAGTCAAACCAGTGTATAGGTTTAGGACTGTGGGATGGAGTGGGATAACTGCCTCCTTAATTGAAGGAAAACCTTGGAGTAGCAGATATTCCCCATTTGGTTTTAGTGCTGATAGAATCAGGAGACTGGCAATGAATGTCATCCTTTTCCCGAGTTATTTCTGTGACCTTTTCATAATTTATTTGCTCATGCACATTTTCATTCCTTTAATTAAATGTCATCATGTGTTTCCAATGAGAAAGGTTGGTGTTGGGAGCTGTCTTGGATGCAGATGACTTTAAGTCCTGATGTCCCAAGCCACTGAACAATTATGCCTTCAGTCTGGGCGACAGTGCCAGGTCACAGTAACTTGGGGGGCGTTACCCCAGCTTAGATAACAAAGCATGCTCCAGGAGTAGGTGTCACCCTCCGGGGTTGAGTTACACTCACCTGTTCCTTTGTAATCCTACCCCTTTGCCTTTTTGGGGATAGAATATTCCATGGAACAGCCTCCTCCAATAAACCCTGGGTTCGAGGCATGCTGTCTTGCCACCTTTGTGGGAGCTGGGTCAGAGGAGCCATCACAGAACCCAAAGGAAAAGGTATTTCTCTGACTCTGTGTGATTCTTTCGTGTCAGCCTAGTTCATCTTGAGTGACCCTGGCTGGTGTGGTTGTGTATTGAAACAGGGTGGTATACCCTGGCTACCAATCCAATTAGGATCCTGGGTGTGTCCTGCAGTAGTTCCTACTCCCTGACTGAAATCCAGGGCCACTACACCTTCAGCATAAGCCTGAGCCTTGCCCCAGGTATGAACCTTCTCCTCTAGGGTACAGTAGGTGGACAACACTAAAAACAGATCACCCCAGGTAAGATTAAAGGTCACAGCACCTGTAACTAATCAATTTGCCTCAATCCCATCAGAGTCATCATTAGTTTTTGTTTGCATCAAGTCTAGAGAAAGGGGAATATATCCAAGTGATACCATCTGCGTTGGAGACTTCCTAGAGTGGACACATGGTAGTTGTTCTGGGGCCCCACTATGGAGTGAGGTATATGTCTGCCTGCTTTTCTCTGATATGATAAGCAACTAGGGAGGACAAACAGGTGGGGCAATTGGATTGAATGGCACTGAGAAGTGACTGGTAGTCCCCTTATGTGGGAGAGGCTGGACTCCCAGCTCCACAGGCCTGCTTTGTTGACACACAGCATTTTCACTCAGAACATTCTTCCTGGCTTCTGGCAAGAAACATGACTACAGCCCAGAGTCCTGGTACAAGACCATGAAGGTCTGGACATAGGGAACTTCTGTCCAGTTTTCCTCTCCCTTGCAGGAGATTCAATTTGGGCCTTGTATTTTAATTCAGAGAACCATTGGGAAGTCAAATTTCCCCAATTCCCAATCTGTATTGAGATCTTGAAGTACTGTAAGACAAAACCAACCTTTTTCTTGAATCTGTGAGCCTTAGATGATGAGCCATTTATCTTACATGTAGCTAAGAGACTTTACTTGACCTGTGGTTTACTTTTCTAATCAACCCCAAAGGAGCTGGGCACTGTGGTATATGTCCGTAATCCCAGTGACTAGAAAGGCTGAGGCAGGAAGGCAGGAAATTCAAGGCCAGAGCTTAGCAAGACCTTCTGTAATTTAGTGAGATCTGTCTTGGAACAAAAAACTAAAAAGGCCCAGGAATATACTTAGTGGTATACTTACTGTCTTTGGATTCAATCCCTACTACAAAAAACAAACAAAACAAAACCCCAAAGGGGAACTGGCTAGGATGGGTGAGGTGAGGCACCAACCATTTTGAAAAAGCTCAGCTTGGTCATGAACTGGTATTTAAACCTTCTTAGGCTTGAAAGAGAAAAAAAACCAAATGATCATCTCCTGAAGAGATCCTTGCCCCTATGGACCAAGTTCAAGAGCAATCTACTGTGGATTTGGCCTACACAGGTCTGGCTTGCAATCCTCCTGAAGGTTAAGGATGTTAGGCATCCCTAAACATAATACTGTGGTACCCAAGTACTCCTAGAGACCCAGAATCTGCTTAGCATTCTCAAAGCCCATTTACAAGAGCCACAAAGCTCCATCAGGGTTCTTGAAAAAAGAACAATGTCAGAATAAAAGAGTCAGTTTTGGTGGGCCCTGTAAGAATCTTGAATGCAATTTTCAGTGATGGAAATAATTTGTATTCACCCTCATAATTATTCATATGGTTCAGCAGGGTAAAAGGATAAATACCCTGAACACTCCCCCAAATATCTGGTGAGAGGTTTGAGGAAAATAGGAGCTTCCTAATGGAAAAAATTTGGACTTAGTGACTGTCTTATCCCCACACCACTGCCAGAGCAATCGAGGATGCCAAGTCTGCCAGTGTTGTGATGGAAGGAGAGGAAGTGGGCAGGGAAGCTAACTCCTGGATAAGGTGAGAGCAGGGATCTACCAGAAAATGAGTCCAAGGGCAGAGACCTTTAGTGTGTGAGAGAGGAGAGTTATCTTCTGTAAGATTAGGGTGGGGGTGATTCCAAAGATGACCTTGGAAAGTCAAAAAAGATTGTCCCGAAAGCTTAGTAACAAGCCTTTGCAAGTAAATGCAAAAGCTAGAAAAGGTTGAGCTTCAGAGTCAGAGCAGTGTGAGCAGCATCAGGTACGTTTTCTCTAGATGCCTTAAAAAACAAACAAACAAACAACAACAAACTAATTTAGGGGCTGGGATTGTGGCTCAGCAGTAGAGCGCTCGCCTAGCACGGGTGGGACCGAGTTTGATCCTCAGCATCACATAAAAATAAAGGCATTGTGTTGTGTCCATCTACACCTCAAAATAAAACAAAACAAAAAATCTAATTTAATGGACACCTCTTCTTTCCCTCAAGACACTGGTGATCAACCTGTGTGTACCTTCCAAGATGAGCCAGGGATGTTCCTCACACCCAGAAATAAAGTGTTCCTTTGGAGCTTCCCTGAGACGGTGCTGCACATGCGGGGTGTTCCCCCTCACATGTTCTCCCTGTTGAGTTGGAAGGAATGAATGCTTACAATCAGGCACTCACAGACGTTCCAAACTAGAAGAGGCAAGGCTACAATGATTTAAGAGGAAACAAAACAGGCAAAAGGGCGGCGGGGGGGGGGGGGGGGGGGCAGAAAATTTATCTAGTGGAGGGATAGCAGACTAAATAGAATATGCTAGAAAAACGTTGGCCACTCACCAGTTTGTGCTGTTGCCTTCAATTTACTACCTGTTGGCTTGCCAAGGAAGGAAAACTGTCACCAGTTAGGGGTTTGCAGAGTTGTCCAGAGACAGAGCAGACCTCCAGTGAAATCTTTCTAGGTTCCTAACTATGCCATCAAATATAATTTTATTTATGTCTTTATACTGGGGAATGAATCCAGGGGCATTTAATCACTGAGCTACATCCCTAATCCTTTTGTATTTTTTGAGACAGGGTCGCCTAAAGTTGTTTAGGGACCAAGATGCTGGAGCTGGTCTTGAACATGTGATCTTTCTGACTCAGCCTCTTGAGCTACTGGGATTACAGGCAAGCCAAACCACCAAAAAGAACTTAAGGACAAGTCAGGTTACAGCAAAAGAACAACTGTTTTGTTGCAAAGGAAAGGTACACGCACTAGGAACAGCATGCAGGCATACCTGAAAGCTGAGCAGCTCCAGTGTTAGAAGGGCTGTGGTTGTTTAGAACTGATAGTAACATCAGGGGTTGACTATTTGGAACAGGGAGGTAACTTCATGGAACTCCACTCAACTCATTAGCATATAATTATTCAGCTAAAGGAGGAGGGATTACATATGGTAATGAGCCATAATAAGCAAGAAGGTAAAGTAGAGGTTACATTGACTCTCGGTGCACCTGCATGAGAAACTATTTGGAGCTGGCTCAAAGGTGTTATCAATCTGGGGTTGTATGGATATCTTTTTGCTCAATTATAAGCTAACAAGATATCTGTGGTTGAAAAGGAGGTCTGATATCAGTGGGATCCAAGCCTGGTGCTAGCAGAATCTACACCTATCCCCATAACTACAGTTGAGAAGGAACATAATACAATTGCCTGACAGGTAAGAACTCTTGCATGGCCCCAATAAAAAGTTTTAGCTGAGCCAGTGAAAGTCCAGCTACATGGGAGGCTGAGCCTTGACAACTTGGACATATTCCAAAATGAAACAGGTCTGGGGATATGACTCAGTGGTATAGCACTTACCTATAAAGTATGAGGCCTCTGTACTAGAAAAAAGAAAGAAAAACATCTCTTAGTCATCAAACTATATGCTCTACAGGGCAAATATGGCAATTTGATTTTGCAGGGCCCTTGGGCTAAGATTGGTTTCACAGATACCTGTAATCAATTTGATAACAGGGAAGACTTAATTTTGAACTCAGGGAAGGGAATTAGTATCTGAGAATTTCTTTCTTCTCAATAGATCTATACCCACCCCAATAGTACTCAATTATTATCAATATATTTTGAGAACTGAGTGCGGTGGTGCACGCCTATAATCCCAATGGCTCAGGAGGGTGAGTAGAAGGATTGCAAATTCAGTCAGCCTCAGCAACTTAGTGAGGCCCTAAGCAATGTAGTGAGACCCTGTCTCAAAAAAATAAAGGGCTGGGGATGTGGCTTATTTTTTGAGCACCCCTGGGTTCAAGCCATGATACAAAACAAACAAAAAAAGTATATATATTTGAATTTTTCCAATAAAATTTAGAGAAAGTTAAAAAAAATAGGAAAAATATATTAATCTACAAATTGTTTGAAAGAGTTAAGAAATTCTTTATAAAAAAATCTACAGAAATCTGAAGAAAATATATTATCAAAAAGTAAAAAAACCTAAAACGTAAAAATGTCATTTGTTTCCTGAAAATGTACACACAAACACACACACTTACATAGTTCAAAATGAAAGAAGACTTACCATCCAGTTTGATTTAAAAAGACAGTTACCTATTAAACTCATATACTAATGCCTAATCAAAACTTGCAGAAGTATACCACCTCAAAGTTTATTTTCAAGAATAAAAATAGAAACACACAATATAGAGATCTACTTTTAAGAATGAATTACTGGAGCAGGCATGGTGGCACACACCTATAATCCTAGCAACTCGGGAGGTAGGAGAATTCCAAGTTCAAGACTAGCCTGAAACTTAAGCAGACCTCGTCTCAAAACAAAAGGTAAAAAGGCCTGGGGATATAGCTCAATGGTAAAGCATCCCTGGCTACAATCTCCAGTAGCAATATGCATCACACTTTTTTTTTTTTCCCTTGCACTGGGGATTGAATCCAGGGGCAGTTTACAACTGAGCTACATCCCCAGAATTATTAATTAGTTTTTCAGAGAGGACCTTGAACTGGGGATCCTCATATCTCAGCCTCCTGAGTTGTTGGGCAATAGCAGTGAGCTGTAGGCTAATGCATGTGAGTATATGTGAGATAGGTTTGGCTCAGCTTTGAGGTTCACTAGGTGTATTAAATGCATTTGTTCACTTATGTGTTAACTTACCATGGGTTTATCAGAATGGAACCATATCAGTAGTTAATTTATATTTATGGAGAACACTGTAAAATACATTGTAGGAAATTACTATTTAGATAGTAAGTAAGAAAGGCAAAACCAGATCCTGAAACCTGGAGTCAAATTCATATTCCAGCCAATTATGACACATACTTCTGACAATGTGCCTGTAAAACTGGTGAAACAGAACATATTCTGAATCATGAAAAGGAGCAAAGTTTCCCTTTTCTCACTGAAGTGACTGGTACATCTCATGAATTAGGGTTCCCTTCACCCCATTATTGCTGCCTTCCAAGTCAGAAACTATTATGGTTACCAGACAGGAGTGCACTCAACCCTGCCAGTTCATCTAGTAGATGGAGATGCCTCACTATACTGAAAAGTCATCAGTCCCCCTAGAAAAACAGCAAATCCTGTCAGGAGGTCTAGGAGAATGCTCTTACTAATGAACCACATAAATAATCATTTGTGATGAAGAAAGTAATTACTGCAATTCAACACATTCTATATGACAAAGGTATATTCTGGCAGTCTCTGGCAAGAGTCCACTCACAATATCAAAATGTCTTTTTGGGTTTGTTGAGTGAAGGGCAAATTATGATAAAAAGAAAAGCTATAAAACTATAACATATAAGCAGGAAGAATGAAAATTAGGTGGGAAAATAATCTTTAGTTTTATACACATGATAATGTATATTGACATGAAAGGAAATACAACTCACACACTTGATTTATCAGTGATTATGATGGGCTATTTACAGGTATTTTCTCAGTAAATAAAGCATATTGTAAAGAAAAGAAAACACTCTAGCAGAGTTTTGTTATGACTACATTTTCTCCTTTTGTTAGTCTCTATTCATATCCTTATGACAAAGTTAATGTTGCAATCATTTCAAGGTAGCTTTATATTCAATAAATTTTTTTGGGGGATACTGAGGATTAAACTCAGGGGCACTCAATCACTGAGCCACATCGTCAGCCCTATTTTAGAGACTGAGCCTCACTGATTTGCTTAGTGCCTTACTGTTGCTGAGAGTGGCTTTGAACTTGCAATCCTCCTGCCTCAGCCTCCTGATCCCCTAGGATTACAGAAGTGTGCCATTGCCCCCGGCCTCAATAGTTTTTGTTATTACTCACAGAATTGACAAAAACAAAAATCCATAACAGGGAGGAAAACAATAAGCAAGTAATAAAAACAGTGAATCTGAATACTTTGGTTAACCTTCAAGTAAGTCTCTAACATAAGCAGAGAGTCAGTATGCTGGACATGATGGCACACACGTATAATCACAGTGAGCTGGGAGGCTGAGGAAGGAACATTACAAATTCCAAGCCAGTCCAGGCTGGTAATGTGGCTAAGTGAAAGGGGCTCCAGGTTTATTTCCCAGTACAGAAATAAACAAAACTAGAAAACAACAGCCTGGTGTAGTGGTGAATGCCAGTAATCCTAATTCTAAATATATTTATATGCAGTATCACATATATTTATATCAAACATATAAAGTAAGTATTAGTAGACCTAAAGTAAGAAATAATATCCCAAACCGTAACTGGGTGGCAGAGGCAGGATGATCACAAGCTTGAGGCCAGCCTTGGCCACTTAGCAAAACCCTGCCTCAAAATAAAATTATAAAAAGGGCTTGTGATATACTTCAGTGGTACGTGCCTCTGGGTTCAATCCCCAGTTCCACAAAATAAGTGAATAAAAAACTAGAGAACAAAGTACATAATTACCCTGAGGGCCCCTGGATTTAATGCCTGGTACAAAACAAAACAAAAAAAAAACAAAACCTCAATAATTACCATAACAGTAAGATTGATATTCAATTAAAAGACAGAAAGAATGAATGGATTAAAAAATGCCCAATATGTTATATGAAACTCATTTAAACTGTAAGAAGACATAAGACTGAAAGTGAGGGGATGGAATAATATATTCCACCTCAGTAAGTGGAAGCCAAAAGAATGCAGCAGTGGCCAGACTAATTTCAGATAAACTTTAAATAAAAAGCAGTAAAGAGACAAAGGTATTAGATAATGACAAAGGTGTCAATTCAGAAAGGAAAAACAATTCTAAATATATTTATATGCACCCACTATCACATATATTTATATCAAACATATAAAGTATTAGTAGACTTAAAATAAGAAATAATATCCAATACCATAATATTTCCACACTGAACAGATCACCCACAGAAAATCAACAAAGAAAGAAAATTAGCCCTAAAACACTACAGAACCTTCAATTGACAACTGCTGAAAAATTTTTCTCAGTAGCATATGGAACACTCTACAGAATAAATGAGGTGAGAGGTCATAAAATAGTCACAACAAATTCTAAAAATGTAATATATTTAGTAAAGCTAGAAATCAGTAACAAAAAAGTAAAAACCTTTGAAAACTATACACACATGTGGAAATTAAATGACTTAACTTTTGAACAACCAATGTATTGAAGAAATTAAGAAGGAAATTTTAAGAATTCCATTGAAACAAATAAAAATGAAGACACAACATATCAACAACACAGATGTTTATAGCAGTCAATGCCCAAATAAAAAAATGGACAAGTATCTCAAATAATCAAGCTATTCCTGCATCTCAACCAGAAAAAGAACTAAACCCAAAATTAGTAGAAGGAAAGAAATAACAAATATCAGATCATAAATAAATCAAAGGGACACTAAAGAAATACAAAAAAGAAAAAAAAAAATCAATGAAACAAACAGATGGTTCTTCAAAAAGAAAAGACAAACCATTAGCTAGACTTAAGAAAAGGAGAAAACTCAAATAAAACTGAAGATGAAAAGGGAAACATTACAATTGATACCACAAAAATATAATACATCATTAGACACTGTTAAGCACTACTATATGCAAACAAAGTTAATAATCTAAAAGAAATTCCTAGACACAACACCTTGCCCAGACTCACAAAGAATTAGGAAAACCTGGAGCTGGGGTTGAGTATTTGCCTGGCATGTGTGAAGCACTGGGTTCGATCTCAGCACCATATAAAAGTAAATAAATAAAGGTATTGTGTCCATCTACAACTAAAAAAAAAAAAAATTAAATTAAATTAAAAAAATAATAATTAGGAAAACATGAACTAACCAAAAGCAAGAAGCAAGATTGATGGGGCTAAGGCTACAGCTCAGTAGTAGTAATACTAGCATAACATGAGCGAGGTCCTGAGTTCAATCCCCAGTACTTCAAAAAAATAAAAATAAAAAGGAACAAGAATCAAGCAGAGGTGGGGTGGGGAGTAAGAGCCTTCCATCAAACAGGTCAGGATCAGAGTGCTTCACTGTTAAATTTTATCAAATATTTAAAGGACTTTTACCAATTCTCCTTAAGTTATTCCAAAAAAATAAAAAATAAAAAAAGAAGAAATAGGAAGAATACTTCCAAAGACATTCTCTGAGGCCAGCTTTATTCTTCAGGTTGGTATCCATCTGTGTTGAACACAGATGCAAAATCCTCAACAAAATACCAGCACACTGAATTCAACAGCACATTAAAAAATTATTCACCATGATCACATTTTATTCATTGCAGGGATGAAAGGATGGTTCAATAAACACAAATCAATAAAGCTGATAGAGTAAGGGCTGTGGTTGTGGCTCAGGGGTAGAGTGCTCGCCTAGCACGTCCGAGGCCCTGGGTTCAATCCTCAGCACCACATAAAAATAATAAAAAGGTATTGCATTCATCTACAACTAAAAATTAATATTAAATAAATAAAGCTGATACAGTACACCAACGGGACAAAAACCACATGGTCATCTCAACTGATGCAAAAAAGGTATGTGATTAAATTTAGCATTCCTTCATCATAAAAATACTGATCAAATTAAGCAGAAAGTAAGGTATCTCAACATAAAATCATTTACAATAAGCCAAGAGCTTTCATTATATTGAGTGGGGGAAGAGCTAAAGGCTTTCTAAGATACAAAACAGATCAAGGATGCCCAGTTTCACTTTTATGCAACATAAGAGCAAGAAGTTCTAGCCAGAGACAAGGAAAGAAAAAGAAATAATGGGTGTTCAAATTAGAAAAATAAAACTGACACTGTCTACAGATGACATGATTATACATAGAAAATCCAAATCAACCAAAAGAAAAAAAAAAGGTTATAGATTTTAAATGAATTGAGCAATAATACAGAATGAAAGTTCAACATAAAAAAAAACTTTGCTATATGCCAACAATGAATTATCTGAAATAAAAATTAAGAATACAATCTCATTTACAACAGCTAAAAGAAAAAAAATATTTAGGAATGACTTTTAAAAAAAGAGGGAAAAGAGCCTTAAAATTAAAAATTATAAAACATTGATGAAAGAGATTGAAGGGACACACACACACACACAGGAAAATAACCTACATTCATGGATCAGAAGAACTGATATTGTTAAAAAGTCCATACTACCCACTGTGATTTACAAATTCAATACTATCCATATCAAAATATTTTTCACATATAAAAAAGAATTTTAATATTTTTATGGTACCCAGAAAAAAATCTATTAATAGCCAAAAGCATTTTGAGCAAAAAAGAATACAGCAGGAGGCAGTTAGCTACCTGACTTTAAAACATACTAGAGAAAGCTGTTGTAATTAAAACAGCATGGCAGAAGCACACAAGAGACACATTTATCAATGCAACAATATGTATTAGAAAAAGGCTGTCTTTCAACATGTTAATGAAAAAACTTAATTTTCAGATGCAGAGTGACGATATAGATGTTTGTCACTTTCTCTCACCAATCATAAACATCGACTCCAAATGGCTTTAAGACCTAACCATAAGAACTGCAACTACGAAATGAAAATGCAGGGGAAATGCTTCATGACTCTGGAGTGCACATATTTTTTGGATAAAACCCAGAAGCCTTGAAATGAAAGCAAAAATAGACAAATGAGATTACCTGAAGTTAAAAGTTTCTGCACAACAAAGGAAACACGAATCACAGAATACTCAACCAACATAATGTGTGAAAATATTTGCAACACACAAAAACTCAACAGGAAAAAAAAAACCCAATTCAAAAGTTGTCATTACATCTAAATAGTTCTCAAAAGATGACATGGAAGTGGCCAACAGGTACATGGAAAAATGCTCAACATCACTAGTCATCACAGAAATGCAAATCAAAACCACAGTGAGATTATTAGCTCAAGCCAGTAAGAATGGCTAAGATGTAAAAGGCACACGAAAACAAGTGCTGACAAGAATGTGGAGAAATGACTGGGCATGGTGGTGCACCACTGCTGAGGCTGAGGGAAGGCTGAAGTTCAGGGCCAGCTTCATCAACTTAGCAAGGCCCATAACTCAGCAAGACCTTCTCAAAACAAAAAGGGCTTAGCTCAGTGGTAGAGCACTCCCAAGTACCTGTCCCTCACCCCCAAATGTGGAGAAACAAGATCCTTGCAAACTTTTGGTGGGAAAGTAAATTAGTACAGCCATTATGGAAAAGAGGATGGAGGTGTTTCAAAGAATTAAAAACAGAACCTATGTACCAGCATCCCACTACTGCCTCTAAATCCAAATGAAATTAAACCAGAATTTGGAAGAGACATCTCTATTCCCATATTCATCATAGCACTATTCACAATAGCAAAGTTACAGAAGCAATTTAAGAGTCCATCAACCGGTAAATGGATAAAATAAATGTGGTACATACTTGCATGCTGGGTGCAGTGGTGCATGCCTATAATCCCAGTGAATCAAAAAAGTTGAGGTACGAGGATCGTAAGTTCAAAACTAGCCTCAGTGATTTACAGAGACACTACCTTAAAATAAAAAATAAAAAGGGCTGGGGATGTGGCCCAGTGGTTAAGTGCCCCTAGGTTCAACCCTTGGTACTTAAAAAAAAAAAAAAAAGGTACCTATTTGCAATGGCAGACTATTAACCCATTAAAGGAATGAAATCAGGGCTGAATACGCAGCTCAGTGGAAGAGCACTTGCGTAACATGCAAGAGGCCCTAGGGAAGTAAGGAAGAATTAAAAAAAAAAAAAAAGAGAAATCCTGTCATTTACAACAACATGTATGGAAATGGAGATTTTGACACTATGTGAAATAAGCCAGACACAGACAAGTATCACATGATCTCACTCATGTATGTATTCTAAAAAAGCTGATTTCATAGAAGATGACATTTAAGTGCAGATTACCAAACGCTGGTGAAAGATGTGGTGTATGGGGAAAGGTTGATCAATGGGCGGTAAGTTAAAATTACATATAATCAGAAGCTCTGAAGTACTACTGCAGAATGGTAACTATAGGTATGTATTATACATACTAAAAATCTAGAAGACTTTTGAAAGGTTCCACTGCAAAGATATAAAAAAGGCTTACAGGGAAAAAATATTTCAATATTTATCCTGGCTTAAATATCACACAGTGTATATATTGTATGGGATAGTACATTATCCCATTCTTATGTATTATGGTTTTGTACTCCAGCTAAGATTTTTAAAAGCAAATACAAACAAAAAATATATATAATTTTTGAAAGAAATGAAAAACAAATTTAAAAAAAAGTCCTGAAAACGCTTAAGTTTCTTCCCATGGCGTAGTGAAACCAAGGGAATGAGTCATTCTAACCAAGTTTTTCACATGTACGTAATTCTAAAAAGTTTAACTCTCTTACTTCTGTTTGACTTCAATTCTCTGGTCTTACATGGAACTAAAAAATACTTATTTTGGTAATCAAAACTAAACATAGGTTCTTTCTGTGTCTTTTCATCTCTGCTAAATAATTCTTTTGGGAGGGGGAGTACTGGAGATTGAACCCAGGGGCATTAACCATTGAGCCACACACCCAGCCCTTTTTTAAAATATATTTTATTCAGAGACAGGGTCTTACTGAGTTGCTTAGGCCCTTGCTAAATTGCTGAGGCTGATTTTGAAATCATGATCCTCCTCTCTCAGCCTCCCAAACTGCTGGGATAACAGGTGTGCACGACCATGCCTGGCTCTGCTAATTCTAATACATGTCCAAACAAATAGATGTCCTGTATACACTAAGGAAAAGATGAAATGTGAAATAAAGCATATAAACCAGGAAAGTTACAAAACCGAACAGTCCTAGTCTTTGCTTACTTCTGCTTTTCTTTCTTTTTAAAAATATTTTTAGTTGTAGTCGGACACAACACATTTTATCTATCAATCCATCTATCTATTTATTTATGTGGTGCTGAGGAACGAGCCCAGTGCCTCACACGGGCTAGGTAAGTGCTCTACGACCTAGCTACAACCCCAGCCCTTACTTCTGCTTTTTAACTCTTCCATGGTCCCAATAAAATGTCTTTTAGTCACCAAAGCATGGTCAAATCTGGTCATCTGATTTTGCATGGCTCTTGAGCTATAATGGTCTTCACAGATGGTATATTTGATAGGTAAACTTTAAATTTTAACTAAACTTAGAATTTTAACAGTTAAGGAAATTTACCCCTGAAAAGAACTTTGTTCTTCTCATTAGTAGACCTGTATCCAAAAAAATTATACTCAATTATTATCATCACTACATTTTGAATTTTGTCACAAAATTGTGTGGAAATATAAAAATGGGGAAAAAGGACATTTCTTAAAGTTGTTTGAGACACTGAGAAAAGTATTTAAAAAAAAAAACAACAATGTACAAGAAATAATTTTTTGGTAGATGGGAATGGGAAAGACAGTGGGATAAATCAGACTTAACTCTCCCAAGGTTCACATGAATACACTACCAGTGTAACTCCACATCATACACAACCACAAGAATGGGAAGTTATACTCCATGTATGTATAGTATGTAAAAATACATTCTACTGTCATGTATACCTAAAAAACAAATTAAAAAAAAAATTGTGTTTGAAGAAAATCTACATCAAAAAGTGAATACAAAATCTATGTAAAAAGTCCTTTGTCTTCCCCAAAACCAAATGTGTATGTACATACATATATGTATGTGTGTGTGTATGTATATATATATGTACTTATATATGTATGTATGTATAAAGGGGTAAAAACTTGTCACGTGACTATTAGGAAAACCCCAACAATGAAATCTAATTTTCCCATTGGTCCATTAAAAACAATTATTTAAAAACTACACGGAGCCAGGTGTGGTGGCTCATGCCTGTAATCTCAGCAGCTCACAAGGCTGAGGCAGGAGAATCAAGAGTTCAAAGCCAGCCTTAGCAACTCCAGAGGTGCTAAGCAACTCAGAGAGATCATGTCTCTAAATAAAATACAAAATAGGGCTGGGTTGTAACTCTGTGGTAAAGCGCTTACCTGGCATGTGTGAGGCACTGGGTTTGATTCTCAGCATCACAAATAAATAAATAAATAAAGGTCCATCAAAAAGCGAAAAAAAATAATTACATAAAAATTAAGTCCTCTGACATTAGAAATATACTTCAATTTGCCTGAGTCCAACATGATTCAAAATAAAAGGAGAAAAACCCCATTACCTGGTTTGAATTTAAATTCATCCACCACTGCCTAACAAAACAAAGTATGTCACCACAACTTTATACTTTCATGAGTAAAACATTAGACACACACAGGGTGGAGATACATTAAGAACGAGCCACTGGAGCCCTTTCCTTTCACCTGCACCACACTGGGGATGGCCAGGGCCTTCTGTGGTCTTCCCAATTTGCCTGGGGTTTCCAAAGATGGGCATTTTTTGCAGCAGCCTGGGAGTTAAGGACTGTGTGTGAGAGTGTAGCCTGGGTTAGGCGGGCTGTCAGGGCTTGGACTGGGAAAGCACATGCTCGTGAAACAGGAGACAAACCTCCTGGCCTAGGCTCCTGCCCACAAGCCATATGTTCACCAATGGAAGATGAACCCCAGCCATGTGATGTTCTCAGATGTCTGAAGAAATCACTGTCTAAAAAGTACCTAAGGTACTTAACTCCCTGAGAAACATTTACTCAGGTCACTCAGAACCGCCTACTCTTCTTCAGCTGGGCTTAGCAGCTCCAATTACCATCTCCTTCAAGACAGAAAATGCTCTGACTCATCACACTGCAATTAACCCACTTTGTTCACATCCAATCCTCGTGTGGAAGGATGCACAGCTCAGCTAGAGGCATAGTGCCACAGAAGGCTCTCCACTTGCACCAGTGCAGGAGCTGGAGAGAAGAAATTGCAGGAGTGTCAGTTTCTCTCAGGGCTCCAGGACCTCGTTCTTCAAGAGGAACAACATGGCCATACAGGTTTCCCATGGCAACGGGCACTGTGCCAGTGGGGTCTGTGTCAAAACTGAGGATTTTGCAGCTTCCTCTTACCACAATGGTACAAGAGTGTAGAGATGGCAGCTATGATCGCGCCGGATTCTGGCCTTCCAGGATCACACCAAAGGCAGTCCCACAGATTCCAGGATAATGAGGATGAATACACCTTCACCATGTCCAGCAGTGCCCTGTGTTGAGATAGTAAGGATCTCCTAGTGGATGATCTGGATGTTCTGGCCACTGTGTTCTCAACCTGCCAGATCCCTAAGACATTCACACTAGAAAAGAACCACAACAGCATGGTACTGGTCACTCCCCAGAACTCAGCCATGGCTCCCCCATGCTAGTCCCACAATCCAAGCCAGGCAGAAACACCTCAGTGGAGCCAACCTAATGGAGCCACCCTAAGCAGAGATCTGTAGTCAGTGGAAATGGCAGACTGGTTTGTTACTGCAACCATCTCCATTTGCAGCATCTTTCCTGCAGTCGACAGCAGGAACTTTACCCAAGTCAGTGTGGGCCCAAGCTAAAGCTAAAATAATAAGTAGTAGTTCAGGAGCCTCACATTTTGCTGACCCTCATCACCTGGGCCAAGGGAGACTTCAACCTTGTGGTAACTGACACTCAGGATGCAGACCTCTTCTACCCAGTCCTCAGCAGGTCCTTGTAGAAGTCCACCCTCCTAAGGGGGGACAGACTCTGGGTACAGAGTCTTTAGGTTTAATTATGGTTCAAATCAGAATGCTTTACTCACTAACAAATCAAACCAAAGATTTTTAAAAGAATTTACATCAGGCCAAAATGGAGCCAAGCCTAGGTGGGCAGACTACTAAAACAAAATCAGAAATTCAGGATATATTCTAAACTTGAATCTCTTTGGTTGAAGTCTCAATGTCTACTTGAAGTATCTAAATTCCTGTGTCACTCATTTTCCACTGAGAGCATTCCAATTCTGTGTATCACCACTTCTGCCTGATGAAAGAGAACAATATCAATTCCTTTATGTTTGCATCCTGCCTCACAAAAGCTTTTTCTTATCCATCCTGTTGTTTAAGAGTTTGGTGAAACAAAACCTCACTTCTATTTCATGTGAGGCCCAAGGAAGTTAATAGAATTATTGGGTCCTGCAGTCATCAGAGGCAGAGATGACTCAGACTGGAGTCCCAGGGCTGGTTCTTTTATCCCTCCAAAAGCAAGCACTCCCCTGAGGCTTTGGAACTGAGGGTGGCAGAAATATTTATAAAATATGTCCATGCCCTTCACAGCTTGCATTCATTTGGAAAAATAAACACTACATGTAAAAGACAAGATGCTCCCCTCTCCCAAAAAAACCACTGATGAGCACAATTAATTCATGACAAGTACATTTCCTTCAGGTGGTGCATTTTCTGAAGCATTCTACTCAAAATTATTTTGCATCAAGGTCTTCACAGTAATCACACCTTTAGAATTCCAGTCCAGAGGCCTTTTTAGAGGACAGTGAAACTTTTTCTGTTAAATGACAACTTTCTTGTATTTTTCACATTCACAGCCTTTTTGTTCAGTGCAAATACTTACACATGGGTCAACTGAAGGCTTTTGCACATCTCTTCTATGTTCATTTATATGTATATACTGAACAAAATGACTGCGGGCATCCCCACATACTTAACATTAATACAAGTTCTCTCCACTGTTCACGTTTGACAGAAAGTTTAAGAAAGAAGTCTTACCACAGTCTTTGGTCAGGGCTACTTTCCCTTGAGTTCTTTCATCTATGAGAACATAGTTGGACTGAACGAAAGCTTTCCCACACTGCTTGTATACATGGGATTTTTCTCCAGTATGTGTTTTTTCATGTATTTTAATATAACTAGAAGAACTAAAGGCTTTTCCACATTGCTTACATACATAGGGCTTCTCTCCAGTGTGAGTTCTTTGATGTCTGAGAACGTGACTGGATCGACTGAATGCTTTTCCACACTCCTTGCATATATAGGGTTTCTCTCCAGTATGAGTTCTTTCACGTCTTTTAATGTAACGGGAAGAACTAAAGGCTTTTCTATACTCCTTGCGTATAGCAGATTTCTCTCTAGTGTGAGTTCTTTCATGATTTTGAAGGGAAAAGGAAGAACTAAAGGCTTTCCCACATTGCATGCAAACATAGGGCTTCTCTCCAGTGTGAGTTCTTTCATGTTTTCGAAAGGAACTAGAGTAACTAAAAGCTTTCCCACACTGTTTACAGACATAGGGTTTTAGCCCACTGTGAATTTTTGCATGGTCTCGAAAGGAACCAGAATAACCAAAGGATTTTCCACATTGCTGACATACATAGGGTTTTTCTCCAGTGTGAGTTCTTTCGTGTAATTTAAGGGAACTGAAACAACTGAATGCTTTTCCACATTGTTCACAGGCATATGGTTTTTCTCCAGTGTGAATTCTTTCATGTAATTTAAGGGAACTGAAACAAGTGAATGCTTTTCCACATTGTTCACATATATAAGGTTTCTCTCCAGTATGAGTTCTTTTATGCCTGTGACAGGAACTAGAGTCACTGAAAGCTTTTCCACACTGCTTACAAACATAGGGTTTCTCTCCAGTGTGAGTTCTTTGATGTCTGATGATATGACTGGTTTGACTGAATGCTTTTCCACATTCCTTACATATATAGGATTTTTCTCCATTGTGTATGCCTTCACATATTTTAATGTAACAGAAAGAACTAAAGGTTCTTCCAAACTCCTTGCATACAGAGGGCTTCTCTCTAGTATGAGTTTTTTCATGATATTTAAGTGAAAAAGAATAACTAAAGGCTCTACCACAATGCATACATACATATGGTTTCTCTCCGTTGTGAGTTCTTCCATGGGTTCGAAAGGAACTCGAATAACTAAAGGCTTTCCCACACTGCTTACATACATAGGGCTTCTGTCCAGTATGAATTGTTTCATGTAATTTAAGGGAACTGAGACAACTGAGTGATTTTCCACACTGTTCACATACATAGGGCTTCTCTCCAGTGTGACTTCTTTCATGTACTTTAAGGGTACTGAAACAACTGAATGCTTTTCCACATGGTTCACATACATAGGGTTTCTCTCCAGTGTGAGTTCTTTTATGTCTATAAAAGGAACTAGAGTCACTGAAGGCTTTCCCACAATCTATACATACATAGGGTTTTTCTCCAGTGTGAGTTCTTCCATGTTTTCTGAGGGAACAGGGAAAATGAAAGGCTTTCCCACACTGCTCACATACATAAGGTTTCTGTCCATTGTGAGTTTGTTCATGTCTTCGCAGGTGACTCAAAGAAAAGAAGGCTTTTTCACATTGCTTACACCCATGGGGTTTCTTTCCATTGTGATTTTGCTCATGTCTTCCCAAACTACTGAAACAACTAAAGGTTTTACCACATTGCTGACATCCATAGGGTTTTCTGCCACTGTGAACCCTTTCATGGTATCGAAGAGTACTGTGATTATTGAAGGCTATACCACACGGTGTACATATATATGGTTTCTCTCCAGTGTCAATCCTTTCATGTATTGGAAGGGAACCAGGACAAGTTAAGATTGTCCCACATTGCTTATGTTCATGTTGTTCCACTCCCGTTTGAGTCTTTCCATGCTCCTGCAAGCACTGGTAATAAACAACAGACTTCTCATATTGCTGATATTCATATGGTTTATGTCCAGTTTGAGATCTGAAAAGCACATTTGGTGATGAATCGTCAATGAGGACTTCTCCACACACAAAGCTTTCACCTGGTTTTGCGCCAGGAAGAGTTGTATTGTTCTCAATATAATGTGGAGTTTGGCTGAAGATGTCTCCATGTTCACTACCTTCACAGGGTGTCCCTAATACTTGACTTCTGGAAAAAAATGAGAAGTATATCATTAAGCTTTTGTTTCTTTATGGCTTATAAGGAAAAGCATTGATTTTATGTCCTTAATTTTTGAACATGAAATGATACCACGCAGAGCTGGGTTTGTGGCTCAGAGGCAGAGTACTCGTCTAGCACGCGCGAGGCCCTGGGTTCGATCCTCAGCACCAAATAAAAATAAATAAATAAAGATATTGTGTCCAACTAAAAACAATACATATATATATTTTTAAAAAATGATACCATGCACTATGGTATGGGTCAATCACAAATATCATCGAAGTAGGGTTAGTGGGGTTTTGCTTTTTTTTGTACTAGGGATTGAACCCAGGAACTCTTTACCAGAGCTACATCCCCAGCCCTTTTTAATTTTTTATTTTGAGACAGGGTCTTACTAAGTTGCTTAGGGCCTCACTAAAATTCTGAGACTGACGTTGAAACTGTGATCCTATTGACACAGCCTCCCTAGTTGTTGGGATGATAGGTGTGTGCCACCCTACCAGGGAAAATAGTGATGTTATAATGCAAAAATCTTAATACTGTTCCTAAATAAACTATTTGGCCAATACTGAATATAATATCACAATTAAATATGGTTCATTACTCCTTATGTGAAATGATGGGGATCAAAAGCACCTGGATTTTGAAACATTTGCAAATAAAGAAATATCCAGGGAGTTAGCTCAAACACAAAATTTACTTTAATATCATAAACACCTTGTACCTAAACTCAAAGGAAATTTAATACAACATTTTTGATACTTTTGTGCATGGAACAAAGTCTCTCTAGGTGGATCCATCAGAAAAGTATCACATATGACAATATGAGAGCCTGATATGTTTCTAATGCTGGAACATTTTGAATTTCTGATTTTCTGATTAACAATACTAACCTGAATAAAAGTCAAGGAAAATTTCCTCAAATCAAATCAATTTAAAGCTGTGTTTATTTGCATTGTTTGTTTTTTAAAATTACTTGTCATTACTACATTCTTGAGCAACATTGCTTTCTCCTAAATATAGATTACCTTAGATTTTTCCCAGGATTTTTGTATGCATCTTCATTGGTCTGGCTGTCTCTTTCTTTTCCTAAAATGTAAACCCAGTAAATCAGTATGAATTAGTAAACACTATAGAAACCTTATTACATTCTAGTTAGGTTCATCGTGTATTGTGACCACACCTAGTCTAACAACTAAATATTTCTTTTACATATTCCATATCATGTAGTAGCCCTCATAAGGAAGAAACACTTTATTTCTGATAAAATAATTAAGAGAATGATGTCATCCTTACCTAGAGAGGCCAGACACCTGAAGGTTTCCTGCATCACATCTTGGTAGAGCTTCTTCTGGGAGGGATCCAGCAAAGCCCACTCATCCACGGTGAAGTTCACTGCCACATCCTCAAAGGTCACCAACTCCTAAATTATCCCACATATATTTCCAAGAGGAAGGGTAAGACTCAGTACCAGAGATGGGAAATCATTTCATTAAAATTTGACATGATGTTGTATTCCTCAAAATTCACTTCATATCACCACTCTCTAATTCCCTATCCACACTCATCTCCTCTCACACAACAATTCTGATACTAGTCTGGAACTTAACAGCAGGATAGGAACACACATTGTGCTCCTGGGTCACAACAATATCTTATTATGCAGTGGGTTTGTAATACCTCTCAGAACAAAATCTTGAGTGCACCCAAGACAGTAAGCACCACCTGTCCAGATACTGCATATACTGCATATCCTTTTTTAAAATATATATATTTTTTGTTGTCAATGAACCTTTATTTATTTATTTATTTTAGTTGGACACAATACCTTTATTTATTTATTTTTATGTGGTGCTGAGGATCGATCCCAGGGCCTTGCACATGCTAGGTGAGCGCTCTACTGCTGAGCCACAACCTCAGCCCTGGACCTTTATTTTTTTTTCTTTCATTTATATGCAGTGCTGAGAATCACATGCTAGGCAAGCGCTCTACCACTAAGCCACAACCCCAGCCCACTGCATATTCTTATATATGCCTGAGAGAAATTTGAGAGTATATGCCAACAATGTGTTCTCATTCATAATCTGTTGTACCTCTGAATGTTTTCAATATTCAGAATGGTCATCAGCCCTCCAAGTACATTCTGGATGAAGAATCCCTAAGGAGTTGGTCTGACAGGTACAATTTACACCACTTGTCACAACTTGCTTGTTAGTACAATACCAGAGGATGTGTTCTAGTCCCTAAGAGACAACCTTTGGAAGCTTGTACATTGTTTCTTACAAAACAACCTTAAACACTAAATAAGCCTCACAGGGGCTGGGGATGTGGCTCAAGCGGTAGTGCGCTCACCTGGCATGTGGGAGGCGCTCAGCACCACATTAAAAAAAAAAAATAGAGATGTATCCACCGAAAACTAAAAAAATAAATATTAAAAAAATTCTCTCCAAAAAAAAAAAAAACTAAATAAGCCTCATGAGGAATAATTCACTATGCTAATGGAAAACACTTTTTATTGGACAATGTCCAAGAACAACTGAAATACAAGAAATGATAGTACATGAATATAGAGTTCAATGTCTTCAAGATGTCTCACACACATTAATAAAATTCTTAATTCCCAAAGCTCACTTTTTATACATTAACTAGTCAGCAAAAACCACTTTCCTCAATTTAGTAGGTATAATCAATGCCCAACAATCATTGGAACTAGAAATTAATTTAAAATTAATTCAAAATCATTGGAATTAGAAATTAATAGCTTACCTAAAATACATAAAAGATTTTCCTACTATACTATTCAGGATACTACATTTATCACAGATTAACAGATTACAGAATATTAATTTATGATAGCCCAGACTGAATACAAGAGTGGCAGAAATCACAATCTCAATACATGAGACAGGGAGAAACTGGTGTCTACTTGAATTTTATACAGTATTCCCGTCTATGTCATGGATGATAATCAAATTATAAAACGAAATGGGAAAGTTAAAACTTGAATTCTTTGAGAAGTCAGTAACAAATATATTTTGGATGAAATAATAATTACATAAAAAGAGATAAGCCAGCAAGGCATGGTGGTGCACACCTGTAATCCCAGTGACTCAGGAGGCTGAGGCAGGAGAATAACAAAGTCAAGACCAGCTTTAGCAACTTAGCAAGGTCCTAAGCAACTTAGCAAGCCCTTGAATCAAAATAAAAAGGGCTAGGGATGTGGCTCAGTGGTAAAGTGCCCCTGTGTTCAATCCCTGGTACAAAAAAAAAAGAAAAAAAAAAAGGGATGGAGTTGTAGCTCAGCAAGCGAGTTCAATCCTAGCACCACATAAAAACAAATAAAGGCATCGAGTCAATCTACAACTAAAAAGAAAAAAAAAATTAAAGAGAGAAGAGAGATAAGCCACTAAAAATGGATTGGGAATTTTAGTATATGAATATTAAGGGAAGTAAAAGGCAAGGAAGGAACACATGAACAAAGAAGGATCAAAATTATGAAACTTAGGAAGAAGAAACCACATATTAAAACAAAAAGCAGATTTGGTTGAGGAAGTAGCTTGACATAGTGGCCACTGGAACTGATGAGGAAATAATTTGCCCCCCCTCCTGATACTAGCATGTGAGAAACATTGAGGCAAGTGAAGGACACATAATACCTTTTTCTGTGATTCCTTTAATAATCACTTATGGAAAGTTCCAAGGAGACAATGCTAAAATAATTGCTGAGTGAAAAACCACACTTGCTAAAAGATAGGAAAAATAGCCAAAGGATCAGGATAGTAGATACCTTTGGGGCAAGACAGGAAAAGATCAGTCAGAGGACCACATGGAGACAATCCAAGTTATAAATCTTCTTTCCCCCTTTTTCCTCAAGTTATTAATCATAACAAGGATTCCCAGTTTAGATTGTATTATTAAATCTTACCAAATTTTTTATTCTTTTTCTTCTTCTTCTTCTTTTGTACTGGGGATTGAACCCAGGGGTTCTTTACTACTGAGCTCTATCCCTAGCTCTTTTTATTTTGAGACTAGGTTTCCTGAAGTTGCTTAGTCTGGACTTGAACTTATGATCCTTTTCCCTTACCCTGTCCAGCATGCCTGGCTATTCACTGTTTTTAAATGTACTTCATGATGATTTATTTAAACAAAAAATTAAATTTGGGCCAGGTATTGTGGCACACATCTGTAATCTCTAGTGATTCGAAAGACTGAGACAAGAGGATCATAAGTTCAAAGCCACCCTCAGCAACTTAGTGAGACCCTGTCTTAAAAAAAAAAAAAAAAAAAAAAAAAAGGCAAAAAAAGCTGGGGATGGAACTCAGTGGTAAAGCACCCTCGGTTAAATCCTAGAACCCTCCCCTCTACACACAAAAATTAAATTTAGGAAAGACATATTTATTTATATGTTTTTCTTCCTTGAAACATGGCAACATGAGTCAAGATTTATACACTGGGCAGCAACAGAGAAGCACAGGTCTAACGCAACAAAATCCCTTCAAAGCAGAGGTCCAGTATATGTTGGCCATCAGGTAGGAGACCAGGTTAGCAAATCAAAGCAAGAAAAGACAGACACAGAAAGTGGTTATAGCTTTGGTTAGTTTTAGAGGTGTGGTTCTGGTGTTGACATTGATGAGGAGAAAGAATACAAAACCAAAGGACAGCCAAAGTCTCACTATTCATATAATTGAGGGCATAGGGAGAGTAGGATAAGCATCTCAAACAAGTAGCAAGTGCCTTAAGAGAGGGAAGAAATGAGTCCGGCCTGGGAGTTTTATACGTTATTAACACAGAAGTTTTGATGAGAATTCACTCCAGTTACAAGGACATAGGTATGGGTGGTTTCAGGCTCCTGGCAATGCAAAGTAGAGCAGTGCCAGGCTTTTGATCACCTTATCTTGATGTGGGGCACAAAGGGAAGAAGGAGTGTTAAAGGTTAAATACTGAATTTGAATCGAATATCTAAAAATGGAGTCACATAGAAAGACACGGTGGCACATACCTATGATACCAGCAGCTTGGGAGGCTGTGGCAGGAGGATCAGAAGTTCCAGGATAGCCCTCGGAACTTAGTGAGATACCCGTCTTAAAATAAAAATAATGAGCTGGGCATGGTGGTGCAAGTCCGTAATCCCAGTGGCTCGGGAGGCTGAGGCAGGAGAATCACAAGTTCAAAGCTAGCCCCAACAACTTAGCAAGGCCCTAAGCAACTCAGTGAGACCCTGTTGGCTGGGGATGTGCCTCAGTGGTTAAGTGCCCCCGAGTTCAATCCTCAGTACCGAAAAAAAAAAAATTGTTATTTTCAGGGAAATGGATGAAACCTGAGAACATTATGTTAAGTGAAACAGGTCAAACTCAAAAGGTGTGATAGCTAGAGAGGAAAAAAGAAAAGATCAGTGGGATTTCATGAAAAGTGAAGGGAGATCAGTAGAATACAGAAAAGGGACTAGGGAGGGGAAGGAGGAAGGGAGAAAAAGGGGAAGTACTGGGGAATGATAGTGACCCAATTATATGGTCATATTGTAGGCACGTACGAAACAAATCCCACCACTATGTATGACGACAAAGCACCATTAAAAAATTTGGAGCCAGGTGCAGAAGCACACACCTGTAATCCCAGTGACTTGGGAGGCTGAGGCAGAAGGATCATAAGTTGGACACCAGCCTTAATAACTTAGCAAGGACCTAAGCAATTTAGTGAGATCTTGTCTCAAAATAAAAAAATTAAAAAGAGCTGGAATGTGGCTCAGTAGTAAAATACACATGTGTTCAATTCCCAGAACCAAAACAAAATACCCCCCAAAGCTGGCTCTTGGAAAAATCATCAAAATTGATAAGTCTTAATTAGCCTTAGTTAGATACACAAATTACTAACCTTGGTAACAAAAGTGGTACATTCCACCTAATTCCTTGGATATTAAGTGAACCATTAACAAATATTCTAAACAATTATATGTCCATAAACGTAATAAAATGAATCAACTCCTGGATAGAAATAATCTACACAACTCACAGAAGTGATAAACAATATACATAAGAGACTATACAGCCAGGCACAGTGGCACACACCAGTTATCCCAGTGATGAGGAGTCTGAGGCATCAGGATCTCAACTTCAAGGCCAGCCTTAGTGATTTAGCAAGACAATGTCTCAAAATAAAAATAAATAAATAAAAAGAGCTGGAAATGCAGCTCAGTTGTAGAATATCCTGGGTTGCATCCCCAGTATAGCAAATTATAGAGTATATTACAGAAACTGAAAGAGTATAAAACATAATCATACAAAAAAGACCAGGTCCACATGTTCTCACTGGTTTATTCCATCTAACATGTAATCAAAATATGACACCAATCATCTACAAACTTTTTCAGGAAATAGAAGAGGTAGTAACACTACTTCATGCTCTGAGGCCCATACTGCCACGATATCAAAATTAGAGACATTATAATAAACAAAAACCACAGGAAAATATTTCTTTCTTTTTTTTTTAATATTTATTGTTTAGTTAGTTTTTGGCGGACACAACATTTTTATTTGTATGTGGTGCCTGAGGATCGAACCCAGCGCTGCGCGCATGCCAGGAGAGCGCGCTACCACTTGAGCCACATCCCCAGCCCAAACCACAGGAAAATATTTCTAACAAACACAGAAGAGAGTAAATCCCATTAAGGCATAAACAGAAATATGTACCACAACCAACTGTGAATTCTAAGTATGGAAACCTAATAGAAGATTTATAAATAAATTCATGTAATCCATCACATTTACAAGCTAAATATCAAAACTCCTAAAATCACATTGACACATAGAAAACACCAAGCAAGAAAAGAAAGCTCTGAGATTGAAAATAAAACTGTCTTTGTTTATAAGTGAAATTGTCTATGTAGGAAAAAAAAAAACAAAAAAATCAAAATCAAGCACCTGTGGAATTAATAAGGGACTGTAGCAAGTTTCCATGATAGTTGCTAAATATACAAATATACATTTTATTTCATATCAACTATATAACTGGATCAGAAATTTTTTTTAAAAAAAAAATCACAAAACTGTTTATACAGCACAAAGAGAGAAAAGAGGTGGGTAGAAGATCACCTAGAAAAAAATCTTAAAAAGATACAATCCCACAGTGATGCTCTTTAATACCAAAATATAAATAAATTAGAGCATTGCAAATGTTAGCAAGCCTTTCAATAAACACAAAAAACATGAAAGGTCAGAAGATCATAAATTTATACAGACACAATTTCCTATTCAATTTCAATTTGTCCATAATTTACAAAAAGGTTTCCCACTCTGTTAAAAAAAAAAAAAAAAAGATATATTAGCACTAGAGGACAAAATAAACATTGTTGAAAACATCAAAAAATAAATCTGAAAGGGCTAGGGTTGGGGCTCAGCGGTAGAGAGCTTGCCTAGCATGTGAGGCCCTGGGTTCGATCCTCAGTACCACATTAAAAAAATAAAATAAAGGTATTGTGTCCAACTACAACTAAAAAATAAATATTAATAAATAAATAAAATAAACCTGAAATAACCAAGTTCCAGAAGCAGTGAGAACCAAGGGAACTATCATCACACCAGCAATAGATGAAGGAAAAGATACAACAACAAAAGAGAAATCTCATAGTGCTGGGCATGGTGTCATAAGCCTGCAATTCCAGTAGCTTGGGAGGCTGAGACAGGAGGATGTCCCAAAGCCAGTCTCTAAACAAAATAAAAAAATAGGGATGGGGATGTGACCCAGTGGTCAAGTGTCCCTGAGTTAAATCCCTGGTAATCTCCTCCCCCTAAAAAAAAAGAAAAAAAATCTCATAATGATAAATAGATGGTAACCAATAAGGAAGGTTCAAAAAATACATCCTCTAGTCACCTAAGGATGCCAAGCTACATGAGATCAGGGAAACACATTGGAAGTGATTACGGTCTGTTTATTCCCCTGCATAGCGATTCCATGTACCTTTATAAACTTAATTCCTATAAACAAGTAATTCATGTCAATAATTCTCTTTCTCACATCTCCTTAAATCCATCCATTCAGGTCAAGAAAGCTGGCATCTTATGTTCAATAAAATTCTTAAATGTGTAAGTCAACTGCCCTTTTTTTTTTTTTTTTTAAAGTACTGGGGACTGAATCCACTGGTGCACTACCATTCAGCTCCATTCTCAGTCCTTTCTAGATTTTGAGACTGGCCTGAAACCATGCATGATTCTCTGGCTTCAACACCCTGAGTTGCAGGGATTGCAGGTATACACCAACATACCACTGCTATTTTGTAAAAACAGGATTCTACACAGGAAACAAAAGGGAAGCAGCTCAGGGCAGCAGTCTGCTTCACCCACAGTTCATAAGGGGATCTAAACTCAGAAGGCAAACACATTCTTAAGCCTACAGAATTCTGTCACTGCGCAGATGAAGCCCAGGCATCCACTGTCAGAGAGTGAGTGAGGGAAACATGAACATTCAGGAAATTGAATCCTGGAACCTCCATATACCCTGCTTTTCACTTTTCCAAGTCATGGAAAGGCTCCCTCACACACAGGTTCAATTCTTGCGAGCATTCTCTCAGTCATTTGAAGGTTCTGATCTGTGCTCTTTTCTAACATCATTTCTGACACTAAATCTGTGTTTACTGAATGCTAACCAATTCAATACCAACTGGGCATCAAACAATTAAATTCTGATACCACCAAGACTTAATACGGTCCCTGCAAATTCAGGGCTCTGTCCCAGTATACTGACCCCAGTGCAGATGTGAACACAAAGCAAGTGTTTGCTTGTGTGGTCAATAGTCCCCATTTTGAAGCCAGAAGGGTGGTACCGAGTCAACTCCTGAGCACAAATTCAGGTACTGTCTAAAAGAGGATGAGGATAAGCACCCAGAGATACTCCTATTGTTCAGGAAATTCCAGGGTTTTAGGTTTTCTGTGCCACAATCAGGGACAAAGACCTGTTTTTAAAAATTCTTCTATACATCAAAATGAAATATGAAATTCTCCAGTAGGCAGAACCCAAAGTTTTCTTTCTCTGACTGGTCCTCACTGACACAAATTACACTCTGACAAGAACAACTATGTAGATGCAAAAACAGCTGAAGAGATTTAATTTCATGTAACTGCTGAAATCCTGGAAACCAGTCGTGATTAAAGAAATCCCCTGTATAATGCTTTGTACTCTGGGGAAGCAGCCTAGTGCAAACAACACTATATTCCTTCCACTTACCTGATGTCCCTTTACCTTACCTATGACAAAGCCAGACACAGTTTCCAAATTCTCACTTTTTGCCTCAAAAATTGCCAGCTCAAGTGATTAATAGAAACAAAACCGTTAGGCAAACTTTCCTTGGTGGTTTCTCCTTCCTCCAAGCCTGGGATCCTTGACTCACCCTCAACCTGAGCCAGCACAAAATCTCTTTATTGTCACCCTAAGAACAGGAGCTTACGTTGCCATCTCCATCTTCCCCTCCAACCTAGTTTCTACTCCCATCTTCTTCTCCCAAGGAAAAAAGTCCCTTTTCTACTTATCCAGTGAGATGCTCGGAACCTTATAGTTGGGGCTTCGCCCTACTGCAATGCTCCTTTCAAATGAAGTCAGGTCCTCCTTTAATCAGCGTTTCCTTTTTAAAAACAACGTCTGGAACCGTCTATAACAATGACACGGGGGAAACTCCCCTCCCAGCCAGTCCGCGGGACGCCCTCGCCACCGAGCTTAGCAACGTGGGGAGTCCCAGGAGACGTGGGGGTTCCCGCCGGGTCCCCGACCCCCGCCGTCACCGCACAGCCTGGGGAGACGCGCCTGCGCCCGGCAGAGGGCTCAGGACCAGGTAAAGGCGCCGCGCAGGGCCGAGCGAACGCCGGTCCCCGCGGCCGGCCCCGCCCCGCGGAACAGAAGGGACCAGGGGACCGAGGGCCGAGCGCGGTTCCAGGCACCTATGGAGCGGAGCGGGTTTCGCTGGGTCCCCGTCCCAGCCAGGCCCTGTGCCCACGTCCGGGACGCCTGGGCCCCGCACACTCACCATCTCCCTGCTTCTGGGTGTCCTGCTGTCCGCCTCACGGCTGCCGAAGTCAAAGGAGGTCACAAGGCCAAACAGGAAGAGCAACCTCGGGAGCCCACAGTCTCAAAGATGGCGGAGCCAGAACGGAAGGTCCCGCGGTTCGGAGCGGACCCACCTCCCGCCGGCGCTCCTGATTGGACCGCTCTGCAACTCCGTCCCGCCCCCGAAGTTGACTGTCAGTCAAAGACCCGCCCTGAGCGCGCCGCCGGAACGAAGCGGCGATCCCCTTCCCTCTCTGCCTGAAACCTCTGTGAGTTCCAACCAGAGCTCTCCCCAGGCCACACTTCTCCCAGGCCGCGACCAGCAGCAGCCCCAAGACGGTGCACAGAAGCACAACTTGCTCCTGGCTTTCCACGGGGGCTCTGGCTGCTTCTTCAGTGGGCCCTTCTTGTTCCTCCTGGAAATGGGGCCACAGGTGTGCTCAGGGGATTCCAAACTCAGTGTCCCATGCAGACAACCCTGTTCTCAAGAAGGAGGGGTGCCTCGACAGGCCAGGACAGGCCTCACTGGAACAGAGACAGCTGACTTCATGGTCAAGGCCTTTTTACTCCTCCTTCTAACCTACCTATTTTTCAGCCAAGAAAATAAAGGTGCCAATAAGAGATTAAATAGGTAAAGAAACTATAGAGTTCTGTGGCAGCAATACTCTATGTCCAGAGTCACAAAGAGAACATGAACTCAGGTTAAACATATCAAAGTTATTCAGGGATCAGAAAGAAGCTGTCAAATTCATAAACTTTCTCCAGGATAGTGCCTAAATGTGTCCTTCTCTAAGCCTGACCTTAAAAAGATTTTATTTACATAGAAATTACAGGTTGACTACAGTAACTCCATGCATGCCAAAATCAGAATGTTGTCCAGAAAACAGGTACAGAGAAAACAGACTTATAACCTATAAATGTGTAATAATGGTTCACTTTATGCTTTGAATATAGCTCTTGCTGCTGTTACTGTAAATTATTTTCAAAACAGACAAGTTTCTCTCTCTTCCTCTCTCTCTCTCCAAATCCCTAATCTCAGGGGAAATAGGATTACCTTTCTTCCCTATCCTGGGCAGGGCCATCTGTCCTTAAGCACACATCAACCACAAAAACTAAGTAATTCAGACTTCAGGGATGGTACCAGAAGATCTAAGAAATGACACTCCCACATTAACAAGTTAATTACACATCAACAGAGAGTATCTAGAATGTAGCCATTACCTCTTTAAAAGCCCTCTATTCTCCCTGACAGTCAGAATCACAGCCTCTGGGACAGGAGCAAAGCAACATAGGGAGACCCTATCTCAAAATGGGGAAAAAAAGAAAAACTAAAAAACTGGAGATGTAGTTCATTGGTAAAGTGCCGGTGGGGGCAATCTCCTATACCAAATTAATTAATTAAGAAAATAAAGATGCAATACATTAGAATGACAACAGGGAACACAGTGTTGCCAGAGACAAAAACAACTGCCAAAAATCACATTTCACATACTTTTACACCAGTAAATATCATTCAAAATATATCAACATATTATTTACATAAAAGTAAGTGGCTCCTAGGGCTGGGGTTGTGGCTCAAGGATAGAGCCGAGGCTCTGGGTTCGAGTCTCAGCACCACGTAAAAATAAATAAAATAAAGATATTGTGTCCAACTACAAATAAAAAAAAATTTTTAAAAGTAAGTGACTCCAATATCAACACAAATTATAAAGAAATACTCTGGGAGCCAGGCATGGTGGTATACGTCTGTAATTCCAGTGACCTGGGAGGCTGAGGCAGGAGGATTATGAGTTCAAAGAGAGCCTCAGGAACTTAGCAAGGCCCTAAGCAACCTAGGGAGACCCTATTGCTAAATAAAAATAAAAGGGGCTGGGCATGTGGGTCTGTGGTTAAGCACCCCTGGGTTCAATCCCTGGTACCAAAAATAAAATAAAATTAGAAAGCTTGCTACCAAGGAAAAACCTAAATAAACCCTGTAGCTTTAGATTTTCTTACTTGACATAATTTGAAAGGTTGAATAGTGGGGTACTACATTATTTGTCTCCACTAGCTTTGTTGTAGATCACATCTGTCACGTAGGTTATGATGTCAATGATTGCTCAGGTTACTATTCAGAGATTGAGACTGCTTTTGCTGAAAATACTTCCTCTTCACTTCGGCTGAAAGCAATGAAAAGGCTTGAAACCTCTCTGTATGTCCTTTGCTGTCTTAATCTTTGGGTCAGATTTCTACTAGAAAGAAAAGGGAACCCTGTAAGAGACTGTTGCTATCAATGGTCCCATCTTGATTCCAGTTCCCTTTCTCATTGGCCAGCTATGGGGCCTTCATCTGCATTCTGGTGATCTTGTTTATTTTTCAGAGCTGACTCCAGAAACTGGTTGTTGATCACAAAATTAACCCAAAAACAGACTGCCTGGCTCAGGTTCCTGAGATAGTGCTGATTTCGGCTCATATTCCCCTAATTGATCTTCATATAAACATTCTCCATCTCCCCAAAGACCTTGAAAGAACAAATTGAGACATTAGTCATCCTCCTTTCCTGGTTGGTAGCATCCTCAATAAAGTCTTTCATTCTCAACACTTGACTCTCATTGATCAGTTTTTCCAAGGGATGAGCTTCTGCACCTAATTTCAGAAATAAGCTCCCAAACATTTACTTTCCAGTTCCCTGTGCACACAATGACTATGGAGAATTCTAAAGGACTTTTGTTTGCTTTGGCTAAATTATTGCTATTTATCATGTGAGGAATCAAAGCAGAAATATAAAAAAAGTTATTTAGTCATCAATTTATTTATTTGGTAGCGGGAATTGAACCCAGGGGCTCTCAACCACTGAGCTACATCCCCAGACCAATTTTTAGATTTTATTTAGAGACAGGGTCTCATTGAGTTGCTTAGGGCTTTGCTAAGGTGCTGAGGCTGACTTTGAAATCACGATCCTCCTGTCTCAGCCTCCCAAACAGCTGGGATTCCAAGCATGTGCCACCAAGCCCAACAAGACCTCTTAAATAGGTGAAACCACAAGTGTCAAGTTAACTTTATAAAGATATAGGAAAAAGGACTAGGGATATAGCTCAGTGGTAGATCATTTGCCTTGCAGGCGTCAGGCACTGGGTTTGAATCTCAGCACCACATAAAATAAATATATTATGTCCATCTACAATTTAAAAAATATTTAAAAAAAGATACAGGAAAAACAAAATTTAGGATTTGTGATCAACAAAGACTATCCTGGATAAATTAACAGGCAGATGGAAAGTTGGGAAAAGGTGTCTGCATTGTCCAAAAGTGACAAGGGAAAAATACTGAAAATCAAGATGTCAGGTCGGTGGCGGTGACTTGGGACAAAGCAGCCCTCGGGAAAGAAACATCTATTAGGCACCAACAGAAACGCCTATCAATCAGCAGGATCTCCTGACTAACGCCTGTCAATCATCAGGACCCCCTGGCCAATCGTGGAGTTCAGCCAGCTCCCTGGACCAACTACAGTGGGACAAGGGACTCTAAAAATACCTTTCCTGTCCCAAGCCCTTCCCTTCCTGCCTAAGCCCCATAAAACCCCAGTCCAGGTTGAGCTCCCAGGCAGTTTCTCCTCAGACCCTTCACTCTGTCGGTCTGATCAAGTTCCACCAGGGAGTGATATCTCAATGAAGCCTCCTTTGGCAGCCTTTTAAAATCTACCTCCTTTGGTTGCTGTCGGCCTCGCCTGATCTTACACAAGAAACCAGTTATATCAAGACATAGGAAACTCAATACAAAAAATGAGCACAGAATATGAGCAGATAATTGACAGAAGGGTTACCTGAGCAAAAGGAAGGATAGACAAAAGGAAGAAAAGGAGGGAGGGAGGTAGGAAAGAATGTAGGAAGGAAATTAAAAATGGCCATTGCATTTCACTGTTTATCAATGAATTTCTCCAAATTAGAGAACACCCAGTGATGGTTTGCCACGACACACGACTAAACCAGTCAGGGTCACTCCAGGTGAACAGGGCTGGCACAGAGACAGAGAAATACCTTTTCCTTCGGGTTCTATGACAGCTCCTCTGACCCAGCTCCCCCAAAGGAGGCAAGGCAGGCAAGAAAGAGAGAACATGCCTCGAACCCGGGTTTTATTGGGGGGAGGATGTTCCATGGAATACTGTACCCCCCAAAAGGACAAACGGGTAGGATTACAAAGGAACAGGTGTGTGTAACTCAACCCCAGTGGGTGACACCTACTCCTGGAGCCATGCCTTTGTTATCTGAGCTGGCATGACCTTGCAGCCTTGCCCGCCTGAACACAATAATTGTTCAGTGCCTCAGGGCATCGGGACTTAAAGGTGCATTCATTCGAGGAAGCTCCAGACAAGGGTTGGGATAGGAGGAATAAGGAATCCTTGCACACTGCCAGTGGGAGGGTAGAGTGGTGGAAATGCACATGTGCACTATATACCAGGAAATGTGCTTCTGGGTCTCTATGATGCCTTCTCACACCTGTTTGTAAGGCAGCATTGGAGTCGATGTTCCCAGAAGCATTTCTTTCAGTGAGGGAACTGTTACTGGGTAGAAGGCAGGAAAGACCATGGTGATGCAGAGAAACAGACCATCCATAAGCCAACAGGGTAAAGGCCTCAGAGACTGGAAAGAGGGAATGAGGCCATTCCAGCCTAGAAGGAGACATCGGGCCTGGGAATGTTCTGTCGCTGCCCCTAACAGCTTCAGCCACACAGCTCCTTAGTTATGCCTAACCCTACCCCTAGCAATGGCTAACCACTTAATCTTCTCTAAAATCCTTCCTCTTTTGCCAACAAACCCACACCCCCACCCTTATGTTAATAAAGGCTTAAAAATTACTTTTCCTAGATTTGCTGAAATACTGAGCTGATTGGCCCCTTTCTGAATCCTATTCCCTACCAATCAAATATAGGGACAGATCAAACCCATGAAACACCCTAGACAACAGAGACCCTTGGCATCCCTCTCTTGGGACCCCTTCCTCTTCAGGACCTCTGCTTCTATTATTCAAATAAATCTTGTTTTTTGCTCTCACCCTGTTCTCTGTGGATTTCATTCTTCACATTCACATGTTGCTCTGGCAGGAACTAGATAAAGACACACGATATACGTTATCTGGTAAACAATACTGACCGAATACATCAAAAACCAGAAAAAATTCTCTAATATTATTCCATTTGGACACATTATAAATATATGTACATTAACTCTGAGGCAGAAGGATCTCAAGTTCTCACAAATTTGAGACCAGCCTCGGGAACTTGGCAGGACCTTTGTCTGGTTAAAAAAAAAAAAAAAAAAGGAAAAAGAAAGAAAAGCAAAGACAACGACTCAAAACTGCCTGGCCTTGCACTGGGAATTTGGCTCAGTGGCAAAGTGTCTACCTAGCATGTGTGAGGCTGTGGGGTTGGTTCCCCAGCACCCTCCCCACACAAACACACATAACCTGTCCCAGCATCTATCCACTACCCAATTCCACAGCCACACCCACATTTTAGGTTATTTGTTCCAGCAAAATTCATTTCTTTCTTCCATTCAATTTTTGTTTTGGTCAGCTTCATTCGAGACTGGGGAATTCCTAAAGAACCAGAAATTTATTTTCTCACACTTTCAGGGGCTGGGAAGTCTGATATCATGATACCAGCACCTGGACATGTCCTTCCTGCTGCATTCTCATGTGGCAGATGGCAAAGGGGCAAGATGAAACAACTCACTTCCATGAACCTGTTAGAGCGGCATCAATCCATTCATGAGGACACATCCCCCATCATCCAAACTCCTCTCCAAAGGCCCTGCCTCACAATACTGTTGCATTGGGGACTAAGTTTCCCACATAGGACTTTGAGGAAAACACTGAGACCACAGCATAAGACTACATGTCCATTTTAAGTTTGAATCTGAGCTCTGACTTTTATTTCCAAGAAGTTATAGTTCTAAGATTTTTCACTTACAAACACAGGAAAACCAATTAAACAGCCATGCACTCCAAGATCAAGGACACCACTATTTACTGACCGTTCAGTCTATTCTGGGAGCTACTCATAAACACTCTGGCGTGCAACTCAGAAAACAATCTCTTGAGATTGGCACTGTGCTGATCACCACGTCATTAAAGACTCTGACTAACAAGCCGACAGAAGTTCCTTCCCTTAGGACCAGGTCACACCCTCATAAACCCATCATCATGTTAAAAATGCATTTAATACACCTCATCTACTGGACAGCACAGCTTAGCTCTACATACCTTGAACATGCTCAGAGCACTTCCATTAGCCTCACCTGGGGAAAATGATTGAACAAGGTCTGATTTCTACAGAAGTGTTGAAAATGTCATGTAATTTACTGAATATCGTACAGCACAGACTCATCAGTTCTTTACCATTTCCTGATCACAATGCTGACTGGGAAGAATGTCATACTGCATGATCAATTCAGGAAAATACCCAAATTCAACATTCTGGTACTCCACCCTGCCCAGAGTTGGCTGTGTGACTATCTCTATGACTAAAAGGGTATCTCCTTGGGGCCTGAGGCTTCTGCAGGTCTCTTCCCAAGAAGCCCACCATGGGCTCATCCTGGGAATCTCCAGTAGCCATTCAGGAGGTATGTGCCAAGGCATGGGGATGGGGCCGAGAACAAAAGAAGTGTCCAGGTGCCAGGGAGTGGACATTCTAGAGGGGGAGCTGGTGAGCCAGGGACACAAAAAGGTATTAATAAGCAAGTCACATAATAGAACTTTAGAGAGGAATAGATGGTATCATGAGTAATGGAGTCTAGTGGGTAGAGTTAGGAAAGTGCATTAGAGAGGGATTCAGGATGGGAACCCTCAAGTATTTAGAGCTAAAGAATATGAGAATCTAGCTGGGTGCAGTGATGCATGCTTGTAATCCCAGCGGCTCGGGAGGCTGAAGTAGGAGGATTGTGAGTTCAAAGCGAGCCTCAGCAACAGCAAGGCACTAAGCAATTCCGAGAGACCCTGTCTCTAAATTCTCTAATAAAATACAAAACTGGGCTGTGGAGGTGGTTCAGTGGTCGAGTGCCCCCAAGTTCAACCTCTGGTACCAAAAAAAAAAAAAAAAAAAAAGATGAGCCACTGATGAACACAATACTCACAACTTTTAGAAAGTTTGCTTCAAGTAGGATATTTTCTACAGCATTTTACACAAATTACTTTGTATTAGGCTCTTCACGTGACTTGACATTCATAGGATTTCTTAACATTCATAGGATTTCACAGCGTGAGGAATTTTCATAGGATATTCAAACTATTTGTCACAACTGACAACTTTCTCATATTTTTCACATTCACAGGGCTTTGATCCAGTGCGCATCCTTACATGTAGGCCATCTGAAAACTTCCACGCATCTTCTATTGAAGCAGTGTTTCTCTACATTATGTTCTTCTATATCAGTGAACTGAACCAAGATGATGAGAGCTGTGGCGTTGAGTCCTCTCCACTCTGCATACTCATGTGTGCTACAATGGTTGTATGGTAATGAAGCCTTCCCACATGCTACAAATAGGGTTTCTCTCCAATGTGAATCTTTTCATATTTTTCTAAATTATTGGAGCCCTTGCAGGCTTTCCCACAGTGCTTACATAGTTTTTCCCTCCAGAGTGCATCTCTTCACGTCTTTGCATTTTACTGTACTCTTTGAAGGCTTTCCCACATTGCTTATGTACATGAGGTTTCTCTCCACTGTGATTTCTTTCATGTATCCGAAGAGTACTGGCTCAAGTGAAGGCTTTCCCACAGTGCTTACATATGTAAGGTTTTCCTCCAGTGTGGATTCGTTCATGTATTTGAAGGAAACTGGAATGTTGAGAGCCACAGCCAAAGGGGCCCCAGCAAACTTCCAGCTGCCAGCAAACTTCCAGCTGCCGGCTGATGATTGGCTCACAGCGGCCCCAGCAACATCTAGCTGATTGGCTCCTCTGCGGTGATGCTCATTGGGCTGTTTCCCTGCCCTTTCAGACCACGGAGCTGCTCAATGGGGGACTTTTTTGGCTCTGCCCACGTGACCCAGCCAATGGGCCTCAAGAGCAGGAGGATTGTGGGAGGTGGAGAGAAGCTTGTGTTGGAGAGAGAGGCTTGTGGAAAGCCGGTGGTGGCAGTTGAGGCTCTGAGGGTTTTTCCTGAGAGGCTGTTTTGTTTGGCGTGTGTGGTTCTAAAAATAAAGTTAGTTTCTTTTGACAAGTGGCTCCTGATTGTGCCCAGCCAGACTGCGGCACTGGAACATCTGAAAGCATGCCCACATTGCTCACACACATGTTTCTTTCTAGTGTGAGTTTGTGCATGTCTTCGACAATAAACAGGAAGACTGAAGGTTTTCCCACACTGCTTACATTCGTAAGGTTTCTCTCCAGTATGAGACCTTTCATGATCTTGAAGGTAACTGGGCCACTTAAAGATTTTATCACATTTTTTTACATTCATAGGGTTTCTCTCTAGACTCCTGATACTTAAGTCGTCTGCATGTAGAGTCAGATGTGATGTGCCTCTTAAGGGATGAATGACCAAAGGCCACTTCACACACACAGCTTTCATGAGTCTTTACTCCAAGAAGTGTTTTCTTGTTCAGAATATGATCTGGAGGAGTCTGGCTGAACATTTTTTCACACTGTCTACTTTTTTTATATTCATCGAGTCTCTCTACCACTTGACTTCTGTAACAAAAAAGCAGCACAATATAAAGGATTTGCTTATTAGTGATTTTACATTTATTAATATATATTAGCTTTCATGTTAACACCATCAAGAAGTGTGTAGGCTTTATACCTATATAAACCAAGGGAACTTGAATGGACTGACTGCTTGGCAAGATGGTTCAACAACAGATATTGTCAAAGCAGTGATATTCACTGGGTTTCTTGATTGGGGTTTTTGGGAGGATTTTTTCTTTTCTTTTTAAATTGTATTTTTGGAACTGGGATCCAATGCATGACTTTGCACATGTGAGGCAAGTGCTTTACTGCTGAGCTATATCCCAGCCCTCACTGGGGTTTCTTGATACTATTTCCAACTTAACTATTTTGCAAACACTGACCATCTAAGTCACATTTAAGTACAGGTTAGGTATTCCTCATCTGAAATGCATGGGCCCAGAAGTGCACTGAATTTCAGATTTTGAAATATTTGAATATACATATGAAATATTTTGGAGATGGAACCCAAGAGAAAAGGTCAAATTCATTTAGGTTTTATAATATACCATATGCTCAAAGCCTGAAAGTAATTCCATACAACATTTTAAATAATGTTGTGCATGAAATAAGGTTTCTGTACATTAAATCATGAGAAAATGTCACTTGTAGCATCATGCTGGTGCTCAAGTAGTTTAGGATATTGCAGCATCTAAATTTTGAATTTTTGGAGTAAGGATGCTCAACCTGTATTTAGTTCTGGAGAAAATATTCTGAGAGAAAATAATTTTGAAACTGGGCTTATTTGTTTTGATTGCAATGTTTTAATGTTAATGTTTCCAACTCACTCCAAATTTCTTGAGGAATGCTGCTTTCTCTTGTGAATTCAAATCATTAATATATATATTAGCTTAAAAATTGATTTCTCCACGGATTTTTGTACTCATCTTCAATGTTCTGATACCCCCATTTTTGTCCTAAAATGTAGACCCAGAAAAATCATTATGAATTATTATCACAGAAAATTTCTAAGAACGTAGGTCCACATTATATTGAGATCATGTTGACTTTTTTACCAAAGCATTCCCTTTTCATATGCCAAATCTTTAAACAGCATTGATGAATACTTGTTCCCTAACTGACTAGGTGAATGAATGATTTCACCCTTACCTACAGAGGCCAGGTTCCTGAAGGTTTCCTGCATCACAGCTCTGTAGAGCTTCTTCTGGGAATGAGTTAGCAATGACCACTCTTCCCGGGTAAAGTTCACAGCCACATTCTCAGAGGTCACTGACCCCTAAAAGAATCCCAAATATGTTTTCAGGAGGAAGGGTGAGTCTGACAGCTCCTGGGGTCCTGTACTCAATTCATGACAAGGTCACATAAGGCTGCAAACTACAAACGTTTATTGCATGACTTGGTTGTTACATTCTTTCTCTGCCCATACCCATGTTCTCTCACACAGCTTTTCTGATGCTAGATTTGAATGCTTCTATACAGAAATAGCAGAACGAGAACATTTGTCACATTGGGGAGTTCAAATATACTGCTGGGGCATCCCTAATATCTCCTTGTACCATGGACCTATAGCATCTATCCACGTAGTGTAGGCAACAGACTTAATATCAGTGGTCTTGAGACTTCATCCTTAGATGAAGTCTCAAGACCACTGATATTAATCCCCGGCATAAAAACCAACCAACCAACCTGGGAAAATGATCATAATGTATTTAATGGTACATAAAAATACCATACATGGAAAAAGATCCATGTCCTTGACAATGAAGGAGTAGTCAATAAATCAACAGTCAAGTAGGTCCCATTTCATAATCATAAGTACAAAATTTAGCCAATAAGATAGTGCCAAGTGTCAATGTCCACAGCAAGTCATTATGATGAATGAAGATCACTGGACCCACTCCATTGGTATTTCCTATTGTTTGAATTTGAACACAATCTAGATAATAATGTACTCTGGAAATCAAAGGATTGCATTTTAAGCATCCTTTCCATACACCAAAAAATGGTAGATATGTTAGCTCAACTTAGGCACTCCACAATGGATACATATTTCAAAGCATGATGTTTTAAATTATAAGAATTCAATTTTATGTATCAATGAAAAGTATATGGATATTTTTAAAATAAAATAAAAATAAAGACAAAGACATCAAATATGTTATGCAGAGAGATAGGTTTCTAGCATTAACTGAAAAAACAGCTGGGGCTAGAGTTGTGGCTCAGTGGTAGAGTGCTTACCTAGCATGTGTGAGGCACTAGGTTCAATTCTCAGCAACACATATAAATAAATAAAGGTCCATTGACAACTAAAAAAATATTTAAATTTTTAATAAATATTTAAATATTTAAATAAATATTTAAATAAACAGCTGGAGTGCTTATATTAATTCAGACTAATCAGGCAGTAACTGTTCAAGGAAAATTATAAGGAATACAGGGATCAAATAATGATAAAGCAGTAGGTTCTCCCAAAAGACATAATAATCCTTAATATGTATGCTCCTAAGAGTCACGTTATGTGAACCCAAACTTAAAACAAAGAAAATATAGATCTATAATTATATTTGAAGACTTCTACAGACATATTAGTAATTGACAGATAAAGCAAAAATAGTCATAACAGAATTAAACTCATTAGGGCTGGGTTTGTAGCTCAGTGGTAGAGTGCTTGTCTGGCATGTGTAAGGAACCGGGTTCCATTCTCAGCACTGCATATAAGTTAATTAATTAATAAAGGTCCAACGAAAACTAAAAATAATAATAATAATAATTAAGTATCATCCATTAACTGAAGCCATTTGATATTTCAGAATACTCCACCTAACAACTACAGAGTATACACTATTCTCAAGATTACATGGAATACTCACCAATATAGACCATGTTCTGAGCTATAAAACACACCACAACAAATCTAAGGGAACAGAAATCATATAAAGTATGCTCTCAGAGCATATTGGAACTGAAGTGGAAATCAACAGCAGAAATATAGTTGGAGAAACTTCAAATTACTACAGACTGAACCATAGATTTCTTTTAAAAAAAAGTTTTTAGTTGCAGATGAACACAATATCTTTATTTTATCTATTTTTTTAATATTTGTTTTAGTTTAGGTGGACACAATAACCTTTATTTGTACTAAGCAACTCAGCAAGACGCTGTCTCTAAATAAAATACAAAAATAGGGCTGGGGTTGTGGCTCAGCGGTACAGTGCTTGCCCAGCACATGCAAGGCGCTGGGTTCAATCCTCACTACCACATAAAAATAAAGGTATTGTGTCAACTAAAAAATATTAAAAAAAGAAAAGAAAAAAGAAATCAACAAAACCAAAACCTATTTCTTTTCTTTTTCTTGTTTGGTACCAGGAATTGATCCTAGGGCACTTAACCACAGAGCCATATACCCAGTCCCTTTTTGTATTTTATTTATAGATAGGCCCTCACTAAATTGCCAAGGCTGGTTTGGAACTTGCAATCCTCCTGCCTTGGCTTCCCAAGCTGCTGGGTTTACAGGCATGTGCCACAACCACGCTGAGCTCCAAAACCTGTTTCTTTGGCGGCGGTGGGGGGGGGGGGGCGAAGAATAATCAATGAAATTGACAAACCCCAGCCAAACTAACTGAAAAAGGAGAAAACACACAATAACCACCACAATGATATAATGAGGGGATCACTGACACTAATTCCATAAACATTAAAGAAACCACAAAGGAATATTACAATTCCATGCCAAAAAATTTACTAACTTGTCTGAAATTAACCAATTTCTGGAAAGAAACAATCTGCTAATACTCATACCAGGAGAGAGAATATAAACAGAGGGGACAAAAGTATATCATTTTGTAATATATCAACAATAAACAATTGGATATGAAATTTAAAACCACAACATCATTCACATAATACCCAAAACAAGAAAAAAGCAAAAACAATAAACCTCATGAAAAAGTAAGAGGCTCTCTGGGGCCCCACCCAGTAGGCACTAAGCAACTCAGTGAGACCCTGTCTCTAGATAAAATACAAAATAGAGCTGAGGATGTGGCTCAGTGGCTAAGTGCCCCTGAGTTCAATCCCTGGGAGCCAAAAAAAAAAAGGCTTGCCAAGTACAGTGGTGCACACCTGTAATCCCAGTGGCTGGGAAGGCTGAGGCAGGAGAATCAGGAGTTCAAAGCCAGCCTAAGCAACTCAGCGAGGCCCTAAGCAACTGCCTCTGAATAAAATATAAAAAAAGGGTGGGGATGTGGCTTGGTGTTTAAGGTCTTCTGGGTTCAATTCCCAATACCAAAAAAATAGAAATCTAAGGTTTAAACAGCAATACTGATCAGTAAAAAGCAATGTATAATCATACAGATATAAAGGATATAAATAAATAAAATAAATTAGATAATTCCAAGGGTAAGTCACAAGCATACATACATATGCTTGAAAGTTCAGTGCATTCATCCATAAACAACTACTGACATCTTAGATTAAATTAGTCACAATGTAAAAGGCAACATTTTCCCCAATTGTGTAAAAAAATCAGCGGTGTTCTAGCAGTTGGGAACAAAAACTGAGAATGATATTATCAACATCAAAAATAAAACCCCTGCTGGGCATGGTGGTGCAGGCCTGTAATCCCAGCGGCTTGGGAAGCTGAGACAGGAGAATCAAGAATTCGAAGCCTCAGCAACTGGCAAGGCACTAAGGAACTCAGTGAGCCCTGCCTCTAAATAAAATACAAAATAGGGCTGGGGATGTGGCTCAGTGGTTGAACTTAGATTTAACTCAGAGCCCCTGAGTTCAATCCTTGGTACCCCCCATCAACAACAACAACAAACCCCCAAACCATCCAAATCCCAAAATAAGTGAATCTAGGTTCTGCATTAGGAGCAGCATGTGTGTGACAGGCAAAGAACCAAGAGCTTTTCAGTACAAAGGAATGGGATCTTAAGTGTACTATTAACACCTTCAAAATCCCAAAGACGTAAAACCGGGCTGGGATATAGCTCAGTGGCAAAGCGTCTGCCTTGCATTCGCAAAGCCCTGGGTTTGACCCCCAGTTCCAAAAAAAAAAAAAAAGCCAAAGAGGTAAAACCCAGCAAAACTACCTCATGATAAATACAGGGTAAAGCCATAAAGAACTTCAAGAAGTAGGAATTATTGTCATCTCTGGGTACGGAGGTAGGTGAGAGTAGGGAGACACTCCAAAATTAACCACCATTCTACCTGGATGGTGACGCTGTGGGTGCTTATATTCTTAAACTTAGTATGAAACAGTTTATTTCAAGAATTCTCTTTGCTTCTCCAGACCTTATCATTCTATCCACTCAGGTTCAAACCAAGAAAATAAAAGTCTTACATTTGCATCTTGAAATACATACAATTCTTCACTGCTTAACTAAGCCTGAGCTGTTCAAAGGAAACAAAAGGGAGCAGCTCAGAGAAGATGAGCACTTTAGCCAGAATTCACAAGAGAATCCACACCCCTAAGCTTGGGCCCAGGGTGGCTCACATTTAGGCTGTGAGTGAGGAAAGCCTGAGCAGCCCGTAAATGAATTCTAGGGACTCCATACACCCTACTGTCCAATCCTCACAGTCCTCCATTGTCCCAATTCTCACCAAGGACCACTCACCCAGTTTAAAGCTCTGACTTGTGACATCACTTCAGGTACAAAATGCATGGTACTTATCAAACACCACTGAGTGTGCCCCAATTCTACTCTGACACCAGAGTTAACAGAGACCATACTAGTTCAGTGCGCAATCTCACCACACCACCCCCACTGTAGATGCCAGTCCAAAGCTGTCTAGTTACCAGTCCTGAAGCAGTTATCTAGAGGTCCCACTCTGAGTTATTCCATTAGCATAATGGGATATTTCCAGAAAGAAGCTCCTTATGCACAACCAAAGACATCCTATCACTCAGGAAATTCCAAGGGGTTTAGGACATATGCGCCAGAAACTGGAGACAGAGATCAAATATATTTTTTAATTATATCACAGACCCCAAAGAAATTCTCAAATTCACAAATGCTCCTCCAGCAGAACCCAGAGGTGTCTGGGTCAGAAATTCATAGACTTTCTCAATGGGCACAAATTATGCTGACTAACCCAACTCTGTGGATGCAAAATCAGGCTGCTAAGAGTTTAATGTCACCCAAGCCCAGCCATCCAGCAATAATAAAAGAAATCAAGTCCCATTGCCTGTGTTCTGGAGAAGCAGCCTAGTGCAAAAAAACACCCTTCCCATTACACTTAGATGATACTGCCCCCACCTTTTAAACCAGACATGTATTTTCAAATTCTTGATTTTTGCCTCATATGACTAAGCTGAACTTATCAGTATAAATAACATATACTTGTTCATCAAACTTAAATTCTCTCCTTCCTCTAGACCTGTGATCTCTGACCCAATCTCAGCCTGAGCCAGCACACAACCCTCCCTTTATATAATGGACTGTCTTCAGGGGAAACTTTCTCTGGTTCAGGATCTTATGTTCCACCCTCCATCATCCCTTGCTCTCCCATTCTTTCTGCTCTCTTCTGGTATCTACCTCCTGAGGGTGGGGGTGAGGGAAGCCCTTTCTGCTTTCTACTGGGATATCTGCAGACCTTACAGCTGAGGCTTTCCCCCTACTACAGTACTCCTTTCAAATAAAGCCATATCCTCAATCAACATTTCAATTTCACTTTTTTATTTGTGGTACTGGGGATTTAACCAAGGGCAATTTACCACTAGGCTACAACCCCAACCATTTTATTTTGAGACAGGGTCTCACTAATTTGTTTAGGGCCTAAGCTAAATGACTGAGGCTGGCCCTGAATTTACAAGCCTCCTGCCTCAGTCTCCGAAAACAGCTGGGATAATAGGCGTGAACAATCACACCTGGCAACATTTCATTTTGTACAACATGTAGAAAAGCCCAGGAATAAGAACCACAGCCTCAGAGAGTAAGCATATCTCCCCTTCCAGTCCAATGCTGTCCACAGGTGCAGGTGGATCCAGGCTTTCCAGTGTCTCAATACCAAGTATCCTTCTGTACTAGGTGTGGGACATACTTGTGGGTAGGCTGGGACATACTTAGGGGTAGGCTCCCAGGAAGAAGACCTCCTTTCATAATTTCATTATTTGCCTCAGTTTGGAATCACTGGGGGAGACCTCTGCTCCCCAGTCAAAATGACAATTTTTTGGAGGGGGAGGGAGGGAGACACCCAAGTGTGCTTTACCACTGAGCCACATCCCCAACCCTTTTTATTTTTCATTCTAAGAAAGGATCTTGCTAAGTTACTGAGGCTGGCTTCAAACTTGCAATCCTCCTGTCTCAGCCTTCCAGGTCAGGAGATTAGATCTGTGCCAATGCACCCAGCTACAATTCACTTACTTTATGAGAAAATATCCAGTTTGAAAAATCCATCAAGATAATGTGATAGTAGGAGCAAATGTGACTCCATTTTGTTTTATGACTTCATCCTGTAAAACAACCACGCCAAGTAGAAGAGTCATAACTGGGGCAAAATGTTCTTTTCCTTTTGCTATAGAAACCTTTAAGAACACGGAACTACCTAATGGGGTATTGTTTCTGTAACTAGGGTAATGAGGCTCTGTTTCTGTAACTGGGGTGACTGGGCTAACTGTGATTGGTTAGGCTTCCCTCTGCTTGACTGCACTGTCCCGCTTCTGTAACCTGGCTTGCTTGCATTGGCTAGACCCCCTGAACATCCCTTTTGCGGTTTTCAGGCTTATAAGGAGTGCCCTTGCAATCGTTCGGGGCTGATCAGGGGAACAGCTTTGTGTTCTGGTCAGCCGCCACCGGTGTGCTTCAATAAAGGCTTGATTCGATTATACGTGAGTGGTCTGGAAGTCAGTTTATGAAACCCTGGGACAAAGCTTTAATAATAACTCAAACTCAGTATTTATGTTAACAGCAGGGAAGGAAATGGTTAAAGCACTGGTATTTCTTTGCTCCAAAGGAAAAGCACAAGTATCTATCCTTTTCAGACAATAGATATGACATTTAATTATTTGTTCCATGACATTGAATCATTTAGCAAGAAATGTACTGAAACATTTCTTGGTATTACCATGCTCTGACCCATAGGGTTTAACATTAAGCTGGTAAGTACAGGTAGAAGGAAAGAGATCAAAGTTATTTACAGGGACAATTCTCCACCTAGGAAAGGAGAGGTACTGACACTGATGAACCATTTTATTTTGAGAGGGGGGTCTCACTAATTTGTTTAGGGCCTAAGCTAAACGACTGAGGCTGGCCCTGAATTTACAAGCCTCCTGCCTCTATTTCACCAATTTATCTACCATACTTTCTTGTAGAAATATGTTAATTTCCCTCATTCATAATGGGAGCCTGGTGTTTCCTAATTTTCTTTTCTCCAGTGTCTTTCTCAAGCCTAAGTACTGAATTTCCAATTGAAAGGATGAAAAAAGAACTGAGAGGCATAATAACCACATTCTGGGGGAAAAAGGGAAATGAAAAATTTTAACAGAGCACAAGACTACATAGTTTTTTTTTTTTTTCTTTTTTCTCCCATTTTTCAGTACTGGGGAATTGAACCCGGGTGACCTCTACCACTGAGCCATACTCCCATCCCTTTTTATTTTTTAATTTTCAAACAGGGACTTGCTAAATTGCCTAGGCTGGCTTGGAACTTGGAATGCTCAGTCTTTCGAGTAGCTGGTATATTACAGGTGTGCACCACTAAGACTACGTACTGGTTTTTAATAAAATCCACCTGTATACTTGCCTCTTTGGATATATCTTACATTTCAAGCTCGATTGATAAAATGTTTTACACTGAATGAGAAAATGAGGCTCAAATAAACAACTCTTTTTGAAGAAGGAGCAATGCTGGCCTGTAACCGGACATAGGTGAAACATTAAGACTCATCTTTTTGCCACACAGGACATCCCTCTCCACTCCCACCCTCCACCCCAGTACTGCTCACTCACAACACAGGATTGTGCCATGCGCTGGAAGTGTGCTGAGTTTTTGAGTTCTGGCGCCATCTCCTTTTCTTTGGGGAGAGGTTTTCTCCTTTCACAAATCTGGGAATCCAGAGAGTAAGAATGTCTCCGTCTTTTCCCCCTCAATATCAGCATCCAATCAGGTGACGACCAACACGAATCAGAGGAAGGGGGATCTTGGTGGAGAATATAAAATCTTAACCCCGCTGGGGCTATTTGGATGAAAGCAACAGCGCACTCACACCAAGGAAGAACGGTGCTGCGCATACAAGGCCGTGGACCGGGCGCCCTGCGTACCAAGACTCCAGGGAAGAGGGAGGACGCAAGGCGAGACAGCGAGGGTGGACACCCACGGTTCCTCCCGCGCACACATTTCACACGCGAGTCGCGTTCTCTCCGCGACCCTCCCGCGGTCACTGCAGTCCGGGGAGTCGCGGGGCTATGGGGAGGACCTGCCTAGAGAGAGCTCGGAGCTCAAGTAGCCACGTGCGGTCAGGGCAGGACACCGGGGTCCCGGCTGCCCGCAGCCCCTCCATGCGGGCGGCAGGGAAACCACGGCCGCGTTGGTTCCCGCAGTCCTTCCTGCCCCGCCTGCTGATGTCACCCCCTCCGCAGCCAGATACACCATTTCCCGGCTTCTGGGGTCTCCCCGAGTCCCTCCTAAAAAGCACCGCAGCTGGTGGCGGTCACAGAGCGATAGAAGAGGAGCCACCTGAGATCGCTTTCAGCCCTTCACGTGCTGTGGCCGCCAAGGCTGCTCCGGGAAGCACCGCGGGAAATAAGGTGGGCGGCGACCCCGCCCAACGGCTCTCCTGATTGGACAGATCGTAAGGCCCGCCCCTGCTTCCCGAGGACAGAGGGGCAGTTCCCACCTTCCGAGCCCCGAGCGGCGGCAGAAAGGATCCGCTACCTGGCTGGGTGGAGCTTAAACGGCACCTTCCGGCCACAACCCGTCCCGGCAGGGGCTTCCTCATCGAGCGTGAACTGATTCAGCCTGAAGGATAATGAGTTTTAAACAGTACTTGATCCTGGCTTTCCAGAACCGGCCCTGTCCTGGGCTGTGGCTCTGTGGCGCTCAGAGCGCTTGCCTGGAAGATGTGAGGCGCTGGTTCGAACCTTGGCACCACAAAAATAAACAAAATAAAGGCCTGCTGTCCATCTACACCTACAAAAAAAAAAAAAAATTAAAAAGAAAAAACTGGTCCTGCCTATCCACTGGATTCAGTGGGCCCTTTCAATTTTTTTACCCACGTGCTTGAGATAGGAAAGTCTCGGGGAGTGGCTGAGCTGGAAAGTTCCATAGATTTCCTCCTGGCACCTGTTTAGATGAACTGGCGGGCAACCAAACCGCAATCCCCCTCCCAGACGCCCCACCGTGGAGCCGGCTTGTTTGTCCGGGAACAACTCTGCCACTGGTGGCGCTCGAGAGCAGCTAGTACTTGGCGAGTACGGTGCAGCCTCGGAGGGGCTTAAAGGCCCTGCCCTTCCTTCCTTCTTTTTTGATACCGAACCCAGGAGTGCACACACTAAGCCATATCCCCAGCCCTTTTTATTTTTTGAGACAGGGTTTACCAAATTGCTTAGGGCTTAAATTGCTAACGCTGCCAGGCGTGGTGGCACACGTTTATAATCCCAGGGAGAGCTTGTCTCAAAAAAAATAAATTGGGCTGGGAATGTGGCTCAGTGGTTAAGAGCCTCTAAGATAAATATCTATACCAAAAAAAGAGAAAGTAAGTTGCTAATGCTGGTCTCAAATTTGCCATCCTCCTGCCTCAGCTTCCCGAGTTGCTGGGATTTTAGGCATATGCCACCGCACCCAGCTAAGTGCTATCCTTTCTTGGAATTGCAGATATAGGGATTTAGGATAAAGATAATTTTTAAAGGAATTGTCCACAAGCCTTTGAAATGCAGAAAGGACTGTTGTAACTCTTGAGCTTGAGTAACAAGCCTTTGTTTGCCATGGTTAGCCTTCTTGGGTGGCTAGGAAATCCCCAGACCTTGTAGATTCAAGCGGCAAGAACGTGACAGCTGACACCATCCTTGAGATCGGTAAGAGTCTTTGAACTCAAAAACCAAGAAGGAGCCGGTGCAATAGCACATGCCTGTAATCCCATTGACTGGGTGTAAGGCAGGAGGATGGCAAGTTGAAAAGCCAGCCTCAGCAATTTACCAAGGCCCTAGGTAATTCAGCAAGATCCTGTTTCAAAATTTAAAAGTGGTTAAGTGCCCCTGAGTTCAATTCCCGGTAACAAACAAACTCGAAGGAGCTCAGTGGCCCTCTTTGAAACACTTTCTCTTTTTCCGCACTGCATAAAAGGATCATGTAAGTTTCTCAGTCTCTGTGGGTTGAATTTTTTTCTTTCTCTTCTTCCTTTCTTTGGCAAAAAGTCCTTTTCTCCTTTAGATAATGAGTGCTTCTTTATAAAAGCACTGCAGCAACCGGGCATGGTGATACACGCCTGTAATCGCAGCAACTGAGGAGGCTGAGGCAGGAAGATCACAAGTTCAAGGCCAGCTATGTCTCAAAATAACAAATAAAAAGGCCTGGCACTGTGGCTAAATGGTTAGTGCCCCTGAATTCAACCCCCAGTACCAGTTTCTCTTTCTTATTTATGTTTCACTTCAGTACTCTGGACATGGTTGAAAATTAAAACATTTCACTTTGGTAATTAATAATGAAACATAGGTCCTTTCTCTGTCTTTTCATTTTTGCTAAAAAAATTCGAATTAATCTCTAAGCAAATAGATATCTTTGATACACCAAGAAGAAGGTCAAATAAAATGAAATAAGAAGGGACTGGGACTGTATATAGCTCAGTGCTTGCCTAGCATGTGTAAGGTATTGAGTTTGTAATGCTAGATTCATGGGTCCCCAGTAGACCTCCAGGAGCCGAATCCGATGCAATCACACAAGAGTCTTTATTGCAAGCTCGAACCTGGACTCACAACCGTTTCCAATGCAGCTGCCCCAGGGAGTGAGGCCCAGTCGTTTGTTCAGTAAAGATTTATAGGTTTTTGGGGATACTCTATGTGTCTCAACATCACACAGCAAATCATTTCATATCGCGGGAAAGTCAAACAACAACATTAATTAGCACATTCACTGGGAGAACAAGTTGGGTAAGGGTGATTGGCCAGTACAAGAGGGGGATTCGTTTGAACTGATTGGTTTAATCTGTGAGAGGTGTACGTGCTAAACTACATGGTTTCCCAACATGTTGTCAACCACCATAAACTACTAGGGGGTCATCTGGCATCCCAGATATTTTCTGTCTCATGCTGATTGTGGTTGCTAGGGGGTTGCTATGGGGCCTCACCTAGCCTAACTGAATCAGGAACACCTGGCGCTGCAGATCTCTCCTGTTATTTGCAGACAAACAATTCAGCAGGGTGGCTATCTGCCTAGGAGTGCTCTGTGGGTTTTTCCAAGGACACGGGTCACGCCCCCTTCCTCTGGACAGGCCTTAAGGTGGAAGCTGCTGTTATTTTTTTTTTTTTCCAACAATGGAGTCATATCAGTTTCTCAGGTTAGAATCTCAGTACTGCATTTAAACAAAATAAAGGTCTGTCAACAACTAAAAATAAATTTAAAAAATGAAATTAGTGGGCTGGGGATGTGGCTCAAGTGGTAGCGCACTCGCCTGGCATGCACAAGGCACTCACTGGGTTTGATCCTCAGCACCACATAAAGATAAAATAAAGATATTGTGTCCACCTAAAACTAAAAAATTAAAAAAAAATAAAAGAAATTAGAGGGTTGGGGTTGTGCCTCAGTAGTAGAGTACTTGCCTAGCACATGTGTGGCCCTGAGTTCGATCCTCTGCACCACATAAAAATAAATAAATAAAATAAAGATATCATGTCCAACTACAAATAAAAAATAAATATTTTTAAATGACATAATAAAAATGCATATAATTTAGAAAAAAGAATAAGTTACAAAGTCTAATATTCCTTGTCTTTGATTATTTTTGCTTTTCAACTTTTCCACGGCCTCAGTAAAAAGTCTCTTGGTCATTAAACCATGGTCTCTAGGCCAAATCTGGCCATCTGATTTTGCATGGCATTTGAGCTTAGAATGGTTCTTACAGACAATATCTGTAACTACTTTGATAGGAAACGAACTCTGAATTCCCAGTTGAGAGAATTGTTATCCCTGTGAAAAAGAATTTTATCCTTCTCTTTTCTTTCTCTTCTTCTCTTTAGTAGACCTTTATGCAAAAAAAAAGCACTCAGTTATTATTATCACTGTATTTTGAATTTTATTAGTAAAATTTTGTGGAAATATAAATAGAGAAAAAAGTGATAACATTTCTTTTCTTTTTTTTTTTTTTTGGGGGGGTGGGTACCAGGGATTAAACTCAGGGGCACTTGGCTACTTAGCCACATCCCCAGCCCTATTTTATATTTTATTTAGAGACAAGGTCTCACTGAGTTGCTTAGCACCTCAATTTTGCTGAGGCTGGTTTTGAATTTGCAATCCTCCTGCCTCAGCCTCCGGAGCACTGTAATTATAGGCATGTGCCACCATGCCTGGCATAACTTTTTTTTTTTTTTTTTTTGGTGGTGGTGCTGGGGATTGAACCCAGGGCCTTGTGCATATGAGGCAAGCACTCTACCAAATGAGCTATATCTGCAGCCCCAATAACATTTCTTCATCTACGAATTTTCTGAAATAGCTAGGAAATGCTAAGAAATAATGTACAGAAATTGTGTTTGAGGAAAATATACATCAAAAAGTAAAAAATACAAAATTCATGTAAAAAGTCCTGTGCCCCTAACCAAATATGTGTATATACATATACATGTAGGTATGCATGTATGTAGGAATAAAAGGATAAAAACCACCCACTTGAATCAAAGTGTGGAATATGATATGTCAAGAAATTTGTAATGTTTTGAACAACCCACAATAAAAAATTAAAAATAAAAAAAAAGGATAAAAACCTGTCACATACCACCAGTACAAAAATCCCAAGAATGAAAACTAGTTTTTCATTAGCCCATTAACTACCATTATTTTAAAACTACATTAAAATTAAGTCAACTGGAAGGACTTGGGTTGTGGCTAAGTGGTAGAGTGCTTGTCTGGCATGTGTGAATCACTGGGTTCAATTCTCAGCACTGCATATACAAAATAAAATAAAGGCCCATCAACAAGTAAAAAAAAATTTAATTAAGTCTACTGGCATGTTAGTAATATGCTTCAATTTGCCTTTGGATTCAAATGATTTAAAACAAAGGGAGAAAAGCCATATTATCTAATTTGACTTTAAAGACACTACCTATTAAATTCACCTATTATTGCCATGCAATAGTCAAGCCAAGGTGACTCCATTCTGTTTAGTAACTCCATTCTGTAAAACAGCCATGCCAAATAGAAAGGTCATGACTGGAGCAAGTTGTTCTTTTCCTTTTGCTATAGAAACCCTTAAGAACACTGAACTACCTAATGGGGCATTGTTTCTGTAACTAGGGTAACGGGGCTGTGTTTCTGGAACTGGGGTGACTGGGCTAATTGTGATTGGCTAAGCGCCCCTCCTTCTGACTGCACTCTCTGGCTTCTGTAACCTGGCTGGCTTGCATTGGCTGGACCCCCAAACGTCCTGTCCCGTTTGTGGTTTTCAGGCTTATAAGGGGCGCCCTTGCAATTGTTTGGGGTTGATCAGGGGAGTAGCTGTATGTTCTGGTCTGTTGCCACTGGTGTGCTTCAATATGGGCTTGATTAAATTATACATGAGTGGTCTGGAAGTCAGTTTATGAAACCCCGGGATGTTGCTTTAACTATACAGCCTAAACAAAACTTGCAGAAGTATGTCACCACAAACCATTTTCGTGAGCCACTGGAGCCTTCTTTTTCCCCTACCACCCCAGGGTTGACTACAGGCCTTCTACAGTAATCACAATTTGCTGCAGTTTTCCAAAGCAGAAGAGCTGTGTATGGTGAATTTCACACAGAAGCTGGCCAGGACTAGAGATCAGCCCCCCCAGCTCTCCAGGAACAAAGTTTTATAGCACAAAAAGTTGCAAAGTGGGGTGTCTTGAGAACTTACAGGTAACAGGATTTTGATAAGCATAACACAAAGGCAGATAGCAGGTTAATGATCTACACAGCATGCTATTTCAAGATAGGGAGTAAATTCAGATTCCAACATCAGAATTTATGAGGTGCTGCTGAGGTTTCAGAGAGGGTTGTTATCTGGTCAGGGGGAGCCAGGCATGTGTGAGTTCAAGGTATGGGCAGGAATTCCAAACAAGCCTAGAAATCGTAGTAATTTATATTAAAACAGAAATTAACTTTTCAGGACTTTGTGACAAGATGGCTACCAATCTTAAAATGTAATTAGGTTGGGTTCATCATTATTTCCTATAATACGGCTTTTACTACTTCTGTCCGTTCAGTTTTGGAGGGGTAGGCCTCAGTGCATCCTGTAAAAATATCCACCATAACTAATAAATACTAGAATCCACCGCTCTTAGGCATGTGGGTAAAATTAAGTTGCTGGTTCTCCCCAGGAAATTGTGCTTTTGAAATCCTGGAGGCTTTTTGGTAGAGTTAAGTGGGTTAATTCTCTGGCATGTCTCACAGGCTTTGACTATTATTTGATGGATTTTCCTTGGTATATTTTTTTCCCTCAAATATCTCTTGAGTTAGCTGGGCAGTGTTTTTCTCCAAATGGAAAGATTGATGTAGGGTGTGTAAAATTTTCAATTGAGAGTTAGTGGGAAGTTTATTATCTCCCATCTGAATCCACCCAGAAAGTAAGAGAATGTCTCCCCTATATAAGGCCTGATGTGACTCTTCTTGGCTGTATGGAAGTCTTATCTATGGGGGAGACCCTGTCCATAGTAAGGTTGTCAGTTGGCATAGAGTTCCCTTAGAAGCATCTTTGGCCTGTTGATCTGCTTGTCTATTGTTTTGATGCCCTTGGTGTTAGGTCGGTGGTGGCGACTTAGTGGCTACTTAGAACAAAGCAGCCCGCGCTGGAAAAGAACATCAATCAGATGCCAGCGGAAATGCCTGTCAATCAGCCAGATCTCCTGACTAACACCTGTCAATCAGCAGGACCCCCTGGCCAATCCTGGAGTTCAGCCAACTCCCCTGACCTACTCCAAGGGGGCAAGGGACCCTAGAAACACCTTTTTCTGTCCCAAGCCCTTCCCTTCCTGCTGTAAGCCCCATAAATGTCCAATCCGGTTGAGCTTCCACGCGGTTTCTCCTCAGACCCTTCCCCTGTCCCCTCTGTGGGTCTGATCGAATTCCGCCCGGGAGTGATCTCAATAAAGCCTGTTCAGCGGCCCTTTTAAATCTGCCTCCTTTGGTCTCTGCCTGCCCCGCCTGATCTGACACTTGGCAGTGCATTACTGCTACTTCTTTAGGTGAACAAACAGCCTCTAACAGTTTTAAGATAAGTTCAAAGTTTTATGTGGATGTTCCCCCAGTTGTTTGGAATCCTCTTTCCAAATTGTTGCATGTGCAAGCAGCATTAGGTAGGTGTATTATAAACATTAACTCTGTTGTTTCCCTAGTTTATGTGCTTTCCTTAGGGCTATCAATTCTGTAAGCTGTGCACTTGTGCCTAGGGGTAAAGATTGTGCCTCTAAAGTATCATGTAATGTCACCATGGTGTATTCAAGCCTTGTGTTCTGCTTGTTCAATAAAGGAACTCCCATGTGTAAACAAGGTGCTGTCGGGATAGACAGGGGAAGGCTATGAAGGTCTCCTCAGGCTGAGTAGTTTACAGCTAGGACTTGTAGGGTAATGCCAGATTCGTGGGACCACAATAGACCTCCAGAAGCTGAATCCAATGAAATCACACAAGAGTCTTTATTACAAGCTGGAGCCTGGACTCACAACTGTTCCCGACGCAGTGGTCCCACGGAGTGAGTCCCGGTCCTTTGTTCAGTGAGATTTTATAGGTTTTGGGGGGGTACTCTATGCGTCACAACATCACACAGCAAATCATTCCATACTGTGGGAAAACCAAGCAACAACTCTTAACATTGATTAGCACATTCAATGGTAGGAACAAGTTGGGTAGGGGTGATTGGTTAGTACAAGAGGGGGATTCGTTTGAACTGATTGATTTAGGCCACGAGGGGTGTACGGGCTAAACTACATGGTTTTCCAACATGTTATCAACCACCACAAACTACTTGGGGGTCATCTAGCATTCCAGGTATTTTCCCTGTCTCATGCTCATGGACCCATGTCTCATGGGTCCTCACCTAGCCGAACTGAGTCAGGGACACCTGGCACCGCAGACCTCTCCTGTTATTTACAGACAACTCAGCAGGGTGGGAATGTGCTTAGGAGTGCTCTGTGGGTTTTTCCAAGGACATGGGTCACGCCCCCTTCCTTTAGAAGCTGCTGTTGTTTTTAAAAATGGAGTCACATCAGTTTCTCATTCCCCCCTTTGTCTGGAAACTTGGGTGGTTCCCTTAGTTGGGGGTCTATATGGGCAGGCCCTACATCTTGGTAGGATTCTCCTTCTGGGTCTAGGACTTGATAATGGGTACGCAGAACCATCATCTGAACTGTGTTTACTCTGTCCTTGATGAAAGCCACTAGCTTGTTCACAAGTGGTCCTACTAAGGTTGACACTAGGGTAATTTTAGAGTATACAGTAAACCTCAGGGGACAGTCTTCAACTTTCCAGACTCACTCAAAATTGGCCTCCTGACTCAATTTACCTATCTACACTGTATCTATTTCTGGCTTCATTCCTCCTCTAATTTTAGGAACTCCTTATTGCTGTAAGGAGAAGGCGTGATGGCTTGTTCTGGCTGCTTCAGAGCTGATATGGGGCATCGAACATGAGGGGGCTCTATGACGTGGGAGACGATGTGGGGGCATGAGTTCCCTTTTAGAAGTCACTTCGGTTTGAAGTCTGGTTGGGGAAGAACAGGTTGTAAAGTCATCTGGGGATGGGTGCTTCTATAAGAGAAATAAAAACCATGAGTACTGAATAAATGTTGCAGCAGCTAGAACATGTCACTGTATAGAAGTTCCCTCACCAAGCTTTAACATCCCCAGATATCAGGCATGTAAACATAACATTTAACTTTTAGTGTTATAGATGTCCTTCCCTATAAGATACAGTTTAATAATTTAATGTCATCTTGCAAAATCCTTTTACTAGTATGATCTCTGTGTCTAATAGAGAAACCTTTAATTTTGTTAATTAATCATACTAGCAAACACCAAGCCTCCCTGTGTAGGTTAGGAATATCTGTAGGCCTTAAACTAAAAACTACTCTGGCAGTTCCTCTTGATAGTTTATTTTGATATTATTAGGCATTCCTGCATAAGAATCTCTTCTGCAGCCTCCAGTCTTACTTACTCTTGGGGGCTAGCACAAGGTGTATACCTTAAGTTACATTTAAAATTATTATCATTTAAAATGCCCAGGAATAACTGTTTTGGTTTTAAGTGTTTTTGCTAAGTGTTTAAGATGAAGCAGTCAAAGTGACTTTTGTTTCTATCTATTGTTAACAGTCAGCTGAGTTTCCATGGGAATTCTGGGGGAACTTTGGAGCAGATTCTCAGTTCTGCTAGTGCCATTTGCGCTAAGATGGGTCCAGGTCTTGCTTGACCATGTGGCTTCCCTTGGAAGCATCAGGGATGTCTCCCTTCTCCGATGACCCTCCTATTCATAGCAAATGCACTGATTGGCTTTCTGTTCTCCAGTGGTCTCATTAATCTCCCTGATCGGGAGGTTATGTGGCCCAGAGTTGCAAAGCTCTTTAGAAGAATCCCTGTTCCCTGGATTCAGACTGACTCAGAGGGCAAGAGCCAAATATTGGTTTTCTTGGCGCTTTTAATTTAACTTTAATTTTAAATCTTAATCTTAAACATCCAGCAAATAAATTTCAACAGAGTACTGGGCTTTAATGTCTATCTCTCTATCTTGTAGGTGATAACTTATTATCTTAAATTAACCCAGGTTGTGTGTTCTTAAAGCAGTACCTCTGCAAAACATTAACAGGCAATCCATCTTTAAACCGTTTATACAAAAACTAGAGAACAAAATTAACATGAGTAAAAACGTATTTAGTTCATGTAATAGCTACCTTGAACTTTGGCAGAGTTATACATCATATCCCCTGTTTGAGATCCTAGTAATCTTGACAAAAACCAACTTTTGGACACAACCTTAAATGTACTGAAATCTGGCCTACTTCTTTCATAGTCATTCTCACATGTAGTAAGATGGGACACAGAGCCTTATCTCAGGTAAGGCGGGGCTCTTCATAAATCTTAAGTGCTGTAGTTCTGAAGCTGATCTTTGTTTTTTAAACGTCATTTTACAAAATTTACATAAATTGTTGCTCAAGTTCACATGAATATTAGCTAACACAATATGATATCACATCTAAAACATGAATTAAAGAAAGGCTGAAAGCTTTTAACCTTTTGTAGAAAAGTAGCAAAGTACTTTTATGCTTTACAATATTAACCTTTACACAGATAGGCCCTCATTAGCTTAAAAATACATTTAAATTGTACCCCAGTGAATAAAGTAACATAAAACTTACATATCTTATTGATAACAGGTCCAGTTACAGAACATCAAATGATATAAATAAATCTCCAAATGTTTTTTCTTTTAAGTCTAAAATTACCATACAACTTTAGAACACTGGATTGATATCATGCTCTTTTAAAGCTTCTACCTTACAGACTTGTATACCTGGAAGATATGAACATATTAATAGCACCACAATTTCATTGGTGTTTTTATAATAACCAAGTTTAGTTTTTAAAGAAATAACATGGTATAATTCTCTAAAATAACAGTCCTTGTTTAACCAGCTGTTTAATTCCTTTAAGATTACTTGCTCTAGAAACAAGAAACAAAACTTAATAAAACACAATGTTATGGGTAAACTAATGTTTTAAGAAATCTTTGTCCTTTTAACATATGACTGATTATAAAAACAAACTTACACAGACCTTCTTTATCACTTACTTAAACTCTCTTATTTACTTCATCACATAAAAACTTTCTTTATCCAGGAACACTTTTTATCTCTTCTATTAAATATGATTTCCATACCTAGAACCTTCTAATTTCTCCTTTCCATCTGTTAACCTCCTTTTCTATTCACATTTTTAAAAAATCCTTGTAAATTTCTGAATTTAGGCAGATTGTTTCATTTTAATAAAAAGAAATACTGGATTTTACTTATAGTACTCTTAATTGAAACAGTTGAAACTTTTGGGCCTTTGTATAAAGAAATCTTCTATAAACCCTTGTATATAGAATCACATCTGTTTACCATTTCATGAAAACATGATGTCTGAGTGTCAGTGGTGACAAAACAACTTTAAACCTTTTTTTCTTCATTTACCAACTTACAAAAACATCAATAATGTTACTCAATGCAATTCAGAGTTAAGAGTACTCAATGATATATTTAACATTTTGCATTTTAACCTTGTAAATCAATCAGATATCTAACAAAAGTACTCATAAATGAGCAATCCCATGTCAAATTTACTTTACTTATTTTATCAAAACATCAGACAAGTGTATTGAACAGTGTTAACCATTTCTTTCTTGTTGAAGAAAAGTCCTAGAATGAAAGCATATCAAACATTTCATAGACATCAACATTTTATTAGTTTTTTTAGCATCTAGAAAAACTTGTAAGCTTAATTTTAAAGACATCTTTATTTTTATCATTTTTATCTGTTTGCCCAATTTAAATTGAACCGTTTAAATCATGTGAATCAAAGATATTTGGATCCATTTTTTTTAAAATTTCATGAGGCTCCTCATATATCTGCCAATTTTCATATCATGTGCATGATATATGGACATACGCACATATAGACATACAACACATAACACAAGTGTGCAAACATAACACAATAGTAAAGGCCTTGTAGCTTTTCACAGGTGAAATCTCCTTTACAATGTTTAAAAACTCCACAGTTGATAAAAAATAGAACTGATCAGAAAAACATTAACCTAGGTCTGAAGGATCAAAATCATGAGCTCAAAAAATACAGAATCTAAGAAAAAGCAAGAGTCCTAGAAAAAATGACCGGCCAGTAAATAGTAAATACCATACAATTTACTTTTTGGTTTAGTCTAGTTTGAGTTCAGGTAAAAGACATCTCTACTCTTTTTTTCTTTGGGCCTCAGATCAGTCTCCTACTGAGCTTGCAGGCTTCTTCTATTTGCATTTCAACTTAAGTCCTGGCTGAGGTCTGGAAGGAGCAGGGAAAATTGCAATTCTGAGCAGAAACCTCATGCCTAAGGCATTTTAACCATAAGTCATAATTTTCAGGTTTGGATGTTGAAAATTATGATGCAAATTTAAGATACAATTCACAAAATTTTATATCTTACATCTTGTTTTGCCAAAGGAAAATTTTTTCCTACACTAGAAAAACTTGCTTACAAACAACTGAAAATAGGATCTTACTTGATAATATAAAAGCTACCATCAGAAGAAATCCCTTCAGGATCATTAAGCCACTTCCTTTGCTCTGAAGTTCCTATAGTAGTATTAAGTTCCAAAAGAGAAACACACACTACCATCTATATCCAAAATTAAGCTTTAAAAATTCCCAAGACTGTTGCTATTCAATGTCATTTCAATAAGCCAGACCAACCCCCAATCCAACACTTTCTTTCCCCAAGCCCTACACACTGAGGGGAACAGATACCACACCATGATTTACTATCCTTGCCCAAATTAATAATGCATTGGTACACCCAGTGAAATCTTCCCAGGCTACTCAATTCAAAAATTGGTGAAAAAATAAAACTAAATGATTGGGAGTTACTTGCCAAACTTGGAAGTAGAGTTCTTTAGTTTTCCATCCTAAGTATTTAAATTCTCTGGCATGAATTATCTGAAATAATAAACTAAACAATTACCTAAACCCAACTTTCAACTGCAAGATTCTGCAATGCTTCAAAAACCCATTTAGACACCAGATTGTTACAATAAAACATCATCTTTAAGACACACATTCAGCCAATATCATCCCCAAGAAACAATCTATAATAACCTTTAAAACAGACCAGATAAGAGAAAAATCTCCCCAAGTTTCCAACTCCCATTTAATTATGACTCCTACACCAGTGACACCATAGACGCCCTATGAGTGGACCAGATGTTCTCACAGAGGGGAAACCAGAAGTGTAAAATCAAGAGTCTCGATGTGGCAATTTTACTGCATTCAGTGTCTCCCCCCCACCCCTTTTTTTTTTCTTTAAGTAGACATAGGTGAAGTAATCCTTACAGTGCTGGGAAGGAAGGAGGGAGTTCCTGAAGCAAAAGGGCTCCGGCAGCTGCTGGGAGTCCCTCAGTCCCTCCTTTTACTTACAGGATTAACTCCTCTAGTTTTGTCTGACCCCAGGCACCAGGCACACTCCATATCTCCTAACTTTTCAGTAGTCAGCTCTCAAAAAGTTCATCTTACATCCTCAGCATGCAGTTGTTTAGGGTGGTAGGTTTCCCCAAGAAAGCGGAGTGGGGGCTCCTCTGGAGTCCCCCCTGAGGTGTCAAAATTTGTAACTAAAAGTTCGGTTCCTGTCCTTGAAGCCAATTAATGCCAATTTAATAATGAGGACAGGGTTTTGAGAAAAAGAAAAAGGGAGATATCAAAGTTCTTAGATCCCCAGCAGGCATTTCCCTCTGCAGTAGGTGCACTCAAGTCAGCCTAGTAGGGGAAGACAAGAAAACATTGCTTCCCTAATCCCATTTAACAAAGCGGAGTAAAGCTTATCAGAGTTCTTTAAAACACAGCTCAAAGGGGTGCAGGAGGTGAAAATAGAAAAGCTGGCGGTTCTATTTTGGTCCCTTTCAGAGAAGCAGGAGAAGCATACTAGGGACATTTTCAGGCTAAAATTTAGCTAAAGTTACCTCCACTAAGGCAGATCATAACTTGGTACACTGCATATGTCCAAAGTAAAACAATGCCATCACACTTAACAGAGGCACAGACAAAAAACCAAAACATAGATTCCCTCAGATGAACAGATTGGGGGAGTATCCCCCCCCAGATTGGGGTCTGGGATGTCTCCCAAGAGCCCCAGCTGGTGACCCTATGTCAAGGCCAGTTGCCAGCCCCAGAATTCAGATTACAGAATACAGATTCTAGAACAGATTCAGAACAAAGCAGACAACAGACACACGAATAACAAAAAGACTCACTGGTGTTAGACTCTCCGGTTCGGTTCGGGGGTCTGGGGTCTGAGGGATCCTGAACAAGCCTCAGATGTAATGCCAGATTCGTGGGACCCCAATAGACCTCCAGAAGCCGAATCCGATGCAATCACACTAGAGTCTTTTATTACAAGGGAGTGAGTCCTGGTCCTTTGTTCAGTGAGATTTTATAGGTTTTGGGGGTACTCTATGCATTACAACATCACACAGAAAATCATTCCATACCACGGGAAAATCAAACAACAACTCTTAACATTGATTAGCACATTCAATGGCATGAACAAGTTGGGTAGTATGATTGGTTAGTACGAGAGAGGGATTCATTTGAACCCACTGGTTTAGGCCACAAGAGGTGTATGTGCTAAACTACATGGTTTTTCTTTTTTTTTTTTTTTTTTGTGGTGCTAGGGATTAGAACCCAGGGCCTTGTGCATGCAAGGCAAGCACTCTACCAACTGAGCTATATCCCCAGCCCTACATGGTTTTTCTAACATGTTATCAACCACCATAAACTACTTGGGGGTCATCTGGCATTCCAGGTATTTTCCCTGTCTCATGTTGATTGGACATTGCTAGGGGAGTTGCTATGGGTCCTCACCTAGCCTAACTGAGTCAGGGACACCTGGCGCTGCAGACCTCTCCTGTTATTTACAGACAAACAATTCAGCAGCATGGGAATGTTCTTAGGAGTGCTCTGTGGGTTTTTCCAAGGACACAGGTCACGCCCCCTTCCTTAGGACAGGCCTTGAGGTAGAAGCTGCTGTTATTTATTTATTTATTTCTTAAAATGGATTCACATCAGTTTCTCAGTAGAACTCAGGTTCAGGAATTTCTTCTTGTGTTTCTGGGAGGAACTTGGTTTGATTTCAATTAGAGCAAGTCCTTATTTGAGTTACAGGTCCTTCCAGAAGTAAAGCCCGGCATTTCTTTTTCTTTCTTTCTTTTTTTTTTATTTTTTAAAGAGAGAGAGAGAGAGAGAGAGAGAATTTTAAAATTTATTTTTCAGTTTTCGGCAGACACAACATCTTTGTGTGTATGTGGTGCTGAGGATCGAACCCGGGCCACACGCATGCCAGGCAAGCGCACTACCACTTGAGCCACATCCCTACCCCCAAGCCTGGCATTTCAGGAAGCAACTGAGAGCCATAATCCCTCTTTTGTATTTAAAATCCCTGAGAGATCATAAGAGGCATAGACATAGGCTATGTCACTGGCTGTTCAGCTGTCCATTCTTTTGTGTGACCACTCCCAGGACTATCTTTCTCTATCAATGACAACCAGGTTAAATTTTTGCTCCATAGGTAAGCTGAGGGCAGGGCCTTTAAGTAAGGCCTCTTTTAATGCCAAAAAGGCATTAAAAAGTATGTTCTGGTCTTGGTCTCAAATCAGGACAGTTGATCCAGGATGCAGTTTCTTTAAGGAGGTTGTAAAGAGGCTTAGCTAATTACCCGATACCAAGGAATCCAAAGCCTTCAGTAGCCAGTTATTTCTTTTCATTTTTTTTTTTTTGAGAGAGAGAGAGAGAGAGAGAGAGAATTTTTTTTTTAATATTTATTTTTTAGTTCTCGGCAGACACATCTTTGTTGGAATGTGGTGCTGAGGATCAAACCCGGGCTGCACGCATGCCAGGCGAGTGCGCTACCACTTGAGCCACATCCCCAGCCCCAAGCCAGTTATTTCTAAGAAGACTCTACATTGCCTTCCTGTCTGGGGGTGGAGAATATGGCCCTATGGGGGTTCTCCTCTCCTTTTCTAGGTTGAAGATTCAATGAGACATCTGTAATCCTAAGTATTGAACTTGATGTTGTCACTACTGAGCTTTCCTTTTTGAGACCTTAAAACCTCTACCAGCTACAAAGTTTAGGAGTTCTGTAGTGGCCTTTTGAAATTCCTCCTGAGTGGTGGCACACAGGATGTTTCATCTACATATTGGAGAACCACCAAGATGACCTTTTCTCAATTCTTGGCTAGGGTTTGTCCAAATAAGTGAGGACTACCTTTAAATCCCCAAGACAACACTGTCCAGGCTAAAGGAGATCCACTGTCTTTTTCCTTGTAGGCAAAACAACACTGTGATTCAGAGTCTGGGGGTATATACAAAATGGCATCCTTTAAATCTAATACAGTAAACCAAGCAGCAGCAGCTGGGATCTCAGATAACAGAGTATATGGGTTAGGATCTACAGGGTAGAGAATGACTGCTTCATTAATCATTCTAAGGTCTTAGACTAGGCACCATTCCCTGTTTGACTTCTAAACTCCTAAGATGGGTGTAGTTCATGGGGTATTGCTGGATACTAGAAGTCCCTGCCCTTTGAGGTTCTAAAGGATCTCCAATAAGCCCTTCTTGCCTCTGGGTGCAGGAGTATTGTGTCTGATGAAGAAAGAGGGATCCTTTAAGACTATTTTAACTGGGACTGCACTTTTTGCCCATCCAATCTTGCCTTCGGTGATCCATATTTCAGGGTTTATTTTGCATTCTGATACAGGTAAACACGGTGATCCTAAACTCATCATGATGGAAGCCTGGAGCTTTGAAAATAAATCCCTTGCCAATGAAAGGGTAGGGCACTCAGGGACTATCAGGAATGCATGAGAAAACATCATATCATCCCACTCAACTTATTGGGAGAATAAATTTTCTGGTAAAAGGCTGTCCAGACATCCCTTGCACCATAATAGTATTAGAGGAAAAAGATCTAGGGTAATAGGTGAGTACAGAAAAGTGCCAGTATCCAAGAGGAAACTGACCTCTTCACTCTCTATGCAGAACCATATCCAGGGCTCATGCATGGTGATGAGTTATGGCAGCCATTAGAATCCACTCTAAGCCTCATCAGGCCCGTGTGGAGGAATCCGGCCTCAAGAACCCACACCTTGGAGGACATCTGCAGATATTTATTCCTCCAATGATTGCCTTGACATTGCGGATGGGCTCCATAGATGGCCATTTGGCCTGTGGGCATTTCTTTTAAAAATGGAAACAAATCCCTTTTGTGGCTGAAGATTCATTCTGTTCTTCTCCCCTCTTATCTGGGAAGCTCTTAGGGCCATGACCAGTGCCGCAACCTTTTTCATGTATCAGGCTCCCTTTCCTTCTTTTCCTCCTGATCTTTGTTAGAAAACATGGAAGCTGCAATTTGGAGGATATCATCTGCGGATTGATGAGGGCCTTATGCCAATTTTTGTAATTTTCACCGAATGGGGCTGGCAATGATAAATTTAAATTTTTTAAAAAAATTTTTTTAGTTAAAGATGGACACAACCTTTATTTTTATGCGGTGAAGACTGAACCCAGTGCCTCACACATACTAGGCACACACTCCACAACTGAGTCACAACCCCAGCCCTAAATTTATCTTTTAATGGTAGGTGGCCCTCTGTAGATTCAAGATCCACAGTGGTGTGTTTTCCTCTTTGCCTTCTTGAGTTCCTCCATAAAAATATTGGAACTTTTGTTAAGGCTTTGTACAATCTCAGATACCTTGGAATAAGTAATAGGTTATTTTTTGGTTTTCCTGAGGGTTTTAAGGATTAATGTCTACAAATATCTAATTTTCCAGGCATCCTGTTCATCATTTGGATGTCATTAAACTATTATTTTCATAGAAACAAACTGATAAGAAGAACAAGTATTCAGATGTGAATACTTTTCCCTCTGCTTCCATCCTTTCCTCATCTTCCCAGTTGATGGTTGTCACCAGTGCTCTCTGCCTGGGATTTGAAGTATTCTGCTCATCATTGTGAAACTCTCTTGACTCAACCACCCCACCACTGACTGATCCAACCAAATAAATTTCCATTAAAAATCCAAAGCATAATAAATATATTTGTATCAAAAAAAGTCAAAGTGACTCCACATTTAACATACGAGGGTCTCTCAAAGTAAATGCCCTGTTTAAAATGGTCTTACACAGTGCACACTGGAGCACACCTGTAATCCCAGCAGTTTGGGAGATTGGAGCAGGGTGATCTTGAGTTCAAAGCCAGCCTCAGCAACACAGCAAGGCTCTAAGCAATTTTTTTAAAGTAATGTCTTATTCTGATACTTTTAATACTATCTTATAACTGAGAACTTAAAAACATTTATTTTGAAAGTCAATAGTCACTGATTCCTTCTCTCCCTGATTTCTGCAAAACAGTTCTAATTCATCTTCAAGCAAATAGATGCCTTTTGCTTAATGAGATCAGGTAAATTGGAATGTGAGATAAAGCAGCATATACATGTATTTCAGGAAAAAAAGGTACTTTATTGCTGGTCTTTGTTTTCTTTCATTTTAAAACTCTTTCCTGGACCTAGTAAAATGTCTCTTGAGAAGCTGGGCTGAGTAGCACAAGACTAAAATCCCAGTTTCCTGGGAGGCTGAGGCAGGAGTTTGTGAATTAGACATTAGCCTTGGCTATTTAGATCCTTTATCAATATAAAATAAATGGGGCTGGGGATAAAGCTTAGTAGTACAGCAATTACTTAAAAAGTGTGAGACTCTGGGTTCAAAGACAGGAACTGCAAAAAAAAGGGAAAAAATCTCATTGAGTCCTGAACTTGTCTGTAGGGCTGACACAGAAATCTGATTTTCCTGGACTTGAGCTCTAAGAAATGTTCTACAGATGATAGCTGTAATTAATTCAATATATAAGTCAAACTTTAATTTATAATTAAAGACAACTGGTATCCAAGTGAAAAAGAACTTCTTCTTGGGAGTAGATCTGTATTATAAAAAAAATGTACTATATTAAAAATTATCAATGTTTCAAATTTAAAAGTTTAAAAGAAGCTAATATATGTTAACCTGTAATTTATTTGAAACATTTAGGAAAATCTAAAAAAGTGTGAACAGAAATCTAGTTTAAAGAAAATATACATCTATTGCTATATCATAGGCATGTACAAATATATATGTAAATAAATTTCACCATTATGATTAATTATGATACAGCAATAATATGGAAAGTACACACCAAACTGTGACAAATATAAAATCCATGTAAAAATCTCATTTTTCCTCTAAAAAAATACATGTATACATACATATACAGATGTGTATATATATGTGTGTGTGTGTGTGTGTGTGTATATTTTATATATATATATATATATATATATATAAATAAAATGTATGCATAATCCATTATGTGAGGTCAGTAGAAAATTGACAACAACAAATAAAAACTCATTTTTCACTGCCCCTTTACCACAATTATTTAAAAACTACAAACAAATGAAGGCTAATGGCATATCAGATAAAGTTCTGGAAACCCCAAGAGAAGGTATAAACACCTGGAATCTATTTAGCTCTGCAAGAGTTTTACTCCCACGTGCAGAAGGCGCACAGCAATCAGGCATGCAAAGCAAGGGTCTGCTCAGCCTTGTAATACACATCAATTTGCTTTGGATCCAACATGCTTCAAAATGTTAGAAGTCTTACTACCTGGTTTTATTAAAAATATATTACCTAGAGCTGGGGTTGTGGCTCAGCAGTAAAGTGCTCACCTAGTACATGCAAGAAAGTGAGTTCAATCCCCAGCACCACTTAAAATAAATAAATAAAATAAAGGATACACACACACACACAACTTATTAAACTCTCATAGTACAGCCTAAAGAAAACTCCCAGAACTGTCTCGCCTCAATCTTTATTTCCAATAATTCACATTAGAAACATAGTGCAGAGATATAATTTAAGAACGAATTACTGGTGAACAATATAAGTTTTGGAACATTTCTTCCAGGTAGTACATTTTCTGGAAACTTCTAATCAAATTATTTTGTACCAAGCTCTTCATATTAATTGCATGAATAAAATTCTGCTACATGAGGAATTTTCTTTTTTCTTTTTTTTAGAGAGAGAGAGAGAGAGAGAGAGAGAGAGAGGAAGGGAATTTTTAAAATATTTATTTTTTAGTTTTCGGTGGACACAACATCTTTTTTTGTATGTGGTGCTGAGGATCGAACCCGGGCCGCACGCATGCCAGGTGAGCGTGCTACGGCTTGAGCCACATCCCCAGCCCATACATGAGGAATTTTCATAGGCCTCTGAAACTGTTATATTTGACATAAGAAGTTTTCACATTACAAGTTCTTGATCCACTGTGATTTCTTACATGTGAACCAAATGGAGATCATTTCACAGGTCTTCTATTGCAAGTTCTACTGAATACTGTGCTCATTTATATGGGTTCACTGAACCAAGATGACAAGTGTCCCCACATCCTTTGTAATAATATAAGTTATTACTATTGCATTCTCATGTTTGTGAACAACTTCATGTGATAATAAAGAATTCCCAATTTTCTGTATTCAGGGTTACTCTCCAGTGCGCTCTTCCATGTACTTGAAAGAATATGAGAATTAAGGTTCCCCCTCACTGTGAATTGTTTCATGGTATCAAAGGGAACTGTAAGTAGTAAAGGCTTTCTCACATGGCTTACACTCATGGAGTTTCTCTCAAGTATGAGTTCCTTGATGTTTGAGAAGGTAACTGGATGGAGTGAAGGGTTCGCTGCATTCTTTATACACACACACACACACACACACACTCAGGATTTTTCTTCACTATGAATTCTTTCAGGTATTTTAAGGGTGAAGGAATCACTGGAGGCTTCCCACACTGCTCACATGCAAGTTTCATATCACTGTGAATTCTTCTGTTGTCTGAGAAAATTGGGGTCACCACAGGCTTTGCCACATTGCTTTCATACACAGGGTTTTTCTCCAGTGTTCATTATTTCATTTTTTCTAACCAAATAGGAATGAATGAAAGCTTTCCCAGATTGCTTACATGTATGGGGTTTCTCTTTACTGTGAATATGTTCACGTGTTTTGGTGTGGCTAGAAGAACTAAAGGCTTTTCCACATTTCTTACATGCATAGAGTTTGTTTCTACTGTGAATCTGTTCATGAATTTGAAGGGAATTGGGGAAACAAAAGGCTTTCCCACATTGTTTGCATTCATAAAGTTTCTCTCCACTGTGAATTCGTTTGTGGATTTTAATAGGAAGAATTAAAGGCTTTACCACATTGTTTACATATACAGGATTTCTCTCCACTGTGAATTCGTTCATGTTTTCTAATACAGCTGGAAGAACTAAAGGCTTTTCCACATTGCTTACACACATAGGGTTTCTGTCCACTGTGAATTTGTTCATGAATTTGAAGGGAATTGGGAAAACAAAAGGCTTTCCCACATTGTTTACATTTATAAGGTTTCTCTCCACTGTGAATTCGTTCATGTTTTTTAATGTAATAGGAAGAACTAAAGCCCTTTCCACATTGCTTACATACAAAGGGTTTCTCTCCATTGTGTTATTTCATGTATTTGAAGGGATCTGGAGAAATGAAAAGCTTTCCCACATTGTTTACATACATAATTTTTCTCTTCACTGTGAATTTGTTCATGTGTTTTCACGTGGCTAAAAGAACTAAAACCTTTTCCACATTGCTTACATATGTAGAGCTTCTTTCCACTGTGAATTTGTTCATGAAGAGAACTGAGAAATGTAAAGGATTTCCCACATTGTTTGCATTCATAAGGTTTCTCTCCATTGTGAATTCGTTCATGGATTTTAATGTAGCTGGAAGAACTGAAGGCTTTTCCACAGTGCTTACACACATGGGGTTTCTCTGCTGTGTGAGTTCTTTCATGCTTCTGGAAACGCTGGGGATCATACAAGGCTTTCCCATCTTCCTTATATTCATATAATTTGTAGATGGACACAGTACCTTTATTTATTTATTTTTATGTGGTTCTGAGGATTGAACTCAGTGCCTCATACAAATAAGGCAAGTGCTCTGCCACTGAGCCACAATTCCAGCCCCACCTCTTGAGTTTTGACTGACAGCAGGATGACATAAGACTTTCAAGTCCCCACTTCCATGACAACTCTAAGTCACTTTGGCCCATGCTGACTGGTTCTAATTGGAACAGGTTCTTACAGATTTTATGGGTAGAGAAAATTATCCGAATTTTCTCAGAGTTGCAGGACCTGATTGATGTGAGGGTCACAAAAGTCACCCCCTTCAGGGTAACTTGTGTTCCTCTTATGAGCATTTCCCCTGCAGATAACAGGTACTTCCTTGAGGAAAGTAACACATCCTGTCAACTTAAGCCAGACTTGGCTGCAGGTAAATTGCTTTCTAAAGTGAAAGCATGTGGGGGGTCTGCACAGTGGGCCCATTTTATAAAATGATTCCCTTATCTCATGGTCCCACCGCTCACATCTCTCTGCCCCTGACATTTCTAATCCTGTTTGTTCCTCTCTATAAGGAAAACCCACTTTTCTATCTCTTGAATGCGTGCAGACCTTACAGTTGAGGATTTCCTCCTCCTGCTCTACTCCTTTTAAATCAAGTCATGTCCCACCTTAATCAGCATTTGGCTTTAGAACAATACCTACAAACAGCCCAAGGACGACAATAATTTCAGAGAGGACAAGACCTTTCTCCTTCTCCTCCACACGTACCTGTGGATCTCCCCTCCGATCCGCGTGGCGCTGCGGGGAAACACCTGTGTGTGTGGACATCACTTCAAGAAACTTGGCACGACGGGGACAGAGCGTGGGCTTGAGAACCGGCTTCCCCAGGTTTGCAGACTTCGGAGTAACCAGGGGACCCCGAGGAGCAGGGGGGCTGGGACGCGCACACCTCCCTCCCAGGCCCCGCCTCGCCCGTGGCGGGAGTCTCCCCGCGACCCTCCCGCCGCCACCGCAGAGGGGGAGACGCGGGGCTGGGCGGCCGCGCTGCCCACAGACCGCTCCGGCCGGCAAAGCGCCGCGCAGGACCCGGGGCCCGGCCGGACTCCGACCGCAGTCGCCGCAGCTGCCGCCGGAGGCCCGGGTCCCTCCACAGCGACTCACCGTCCCCTTCACCGCGACCCGCTCCCCTTGCGGGAAGGGCGCCCTCCACACTCACCATTGCCCTCCTTCTGCGGTTCCTGGGGTCGCCTCAGCCTCCAGAGGGCGGAGGTCACAGCGACGAGGCTGAGTCACTTAGAAGTTCTCTTCGCAGGACCCGCTGGACACTCTATGGCGAACCCTAGAAGGAAGCTCCACAGAAGTGGAAGGTTCCCGCCCTCTTCCAGCTGCGGTGCTGATTGGACAGTTCCTGCAGTCCTACCCCGTGTATCTGATTGGCTAGCGATCCAGGCCCCGCCCCTGAACCCTGAGTGACAGCAGGATAGAACCTCTCCCTGGCTGAATGGAACCCAAGTGAATTGTTTCCAGCTACAGCCCTTCCCAGCCTGAGCTTCTTCTCAGGGCCTGGACCTGACCTAACCCAAAGGATTATTGCACTTCATCCATGATTACTGCACTTAATCCATTTTGTTCCATCATCCTAGGTGTGGAATATCTATAAAAACTTATAGTACAAATATAATTTTATAATGAATGATTGTATAAGAAATATAATTATATTAATTAATATTAGTTAATGTGATAATATATAAACTCTAGATTATGGAAATCAACCTATTTTAATGCACTAGAGAAGGAACCTTAGAGAGTCACTAGGGAGTGGCCCCAGCCAAAACCTTGCAGTTTTTCCCCTTTGTCCATCACCATGCATCCAAAGGCAGACTGGGATTAGAGACACTGTGTACTCATGCCAGAAGCCCTCTGAGCCTGGATAGTGAGAAATGGCTTTGGCAAAACCTGACATGCCTGACACACAGGAAAGGTGATTAGGGACCCCCTAGGCCCTGAATCCTATCACCTGAGTCTTGTAGAATGGAGGCTTGCACGAACTGCATTTAATTAGTTGAGGAGTACCCATTATTGTCCTCCAGAAAGAGACAGAAAGCTCAGAAAGGTGTGCGGTGGGCGTGAAGGACCTTACCTCCTTGATCATCCTGGAGGAGCTCCCAGAGATGATGCTGGTATTGTAAATCCGATCATTAATAGATATGGAAGATTTAAAATCCCCAAAATAACTTGGCCTGAGAAAAAAGGAGGAAAAAAAAAAAGCCATGCACTGATAGCTTTCATCCTCCAAGACAAATGTTTTCCTGATGCTAATTGCAGGCAGGAAGGAGGTGTCTCATTACACCTAAAGTGATAGCCACTGAGGGGCACTGACTTCCTCAGAGTAAATCCTCTCCAGGTGCTCAGCACAGTCCCGTCACTCAAGAGCTCAAGTTCTTAATTGCTCAGACTGACCCCTTCACTGATTGACAGAACAAACCCCAAATTCCTTGGTGCCCAAGAAAACTGAAACATCTACAAGACCACCTTTCAGGATAATCTATATAAGCCCAGGCCCTTTCTTTGTTCAGGGGCTCATTTTCCGGAAAATGAGTCCCACCAAGGTGTCATTTCATCCCTGCATTCCCTGCTCCTGTGTGAAACTTCGTTCCTAAATAAAGCACTGAGCCGACCTGTGAAGTTTGCATTTGTCCAGATCTAACCATCAGGGCCCAATTCCCCTGGTGTGGAAGAATGAACCCCTGAGAAATGCCAACTAAAGCACAGAAGAAGTTTTATTTAAAGGAATAGAGAGACAGACTGCTCCTGGGGGCGGAGAAAAGGATCCAGAGCTGGAATCCATGAGAGGAGGGTGTCCTACTCCTTTTATCCTTTCTTCTCATTTCCCAACCTCCCTTGTATTGTTTATGTGGCCCGAAGTTGGGAAAGAAATCGTCCAGGGGTGCCTCTTTCTATCTACTGAAAGGGTCAGGAAAGGAGCCATCCAGAAGGTACTTCAATAACAAACTCATTTTGGGGCACAGGGTGGTGGTCCATGCCTGTAATCCCAGGGGCTCCAGAGGCTGAAACAGGAGAAGTCAGCCTCAGCAAAAGCAAGGCACTAAGCAACTCAGTGAGACCCTGTCTGTAAATAAAGTACAAAATAGGGCTGGAGATGTGGCTCAATGGTCAAGTGCCCCTGAGTTCAATCCTGTGGGAAGCCATTCTCACACGTGACTGGGCAACTCCCGGGTCTGAGGCGCTCTGGCTAACTGTGTTGGAGCTTTCCCGGCCCTCTCCTGATGAGAGAGCCCGTCCGTGTGGGGGTGTGACTGACCACTGACCCTGGGGGCCAATCACTGACCCTGACCTTGGAGTGCGGCCCCCCTCAACCTTCATTGGATGGAATTCTCCCCTGAGTTTCTTGTTCCCCAATAAAAGGCTACTCCCTGGTGTGCTCCCTCTCTCTCTCTCCTGCTAGCCCTGAGTAATCCTTGCTGCCCTACCGGGTGGTTCGAGGTGGGAACCAGAGAGGGGAGCCCTCTCGGACCTGGTCATAGAAAAAGGTAACTGAGTCTGTGTGTTTTATTTTGATCTCGCTAGCTAACTTTTATGCCAAGAACCTCATTAATGAAACCAATGCTCTGGCTGCATGGTGGACAATCCCCTGTACCAACAAAAACACTAATTTTGGGGAGGAACATTTCACTGGAGGCAGGTAAACTTGGCAACAGGTTGAAATGGGAGAGGAAGTGTCCTGAAGGTAGTAGCATTTTGTTTCTTTCCTTTCAAACCAGCCTCATCTTCCCTATTTGACCCGATCATCTATCTATATCTGCCCATCCTTTGTTGTGATATAACTATTATTCAATTCATGGACAAACTGGAGTCACCTGGCTGCAATGCCACACACCTGTAGTCCCAGCAATTTGGGAGGCTGAGGCAGGAGGACAACAAGTTGGAGAACAGCAAGTCCAAGGACAGCCTAGGCAACTTTGCAAACATCTGTCTCAAACAAAAAAGGGTTAGGGATGTAGTTCCAGGGTAGAGTGACACTGGGTTGAATCCCTAGTACCACACCAGCAATAAAAACTGAAATTTTATGGCAGCAATGTTCTGTAAAGAGTAAAAAGGAAAAAATGTAAATACTTGACATGGCTCAAACAGGCCCCAGCCTCACCCAAGGTCACAAAGACCCCCCATTCAGAAGGCCAAACATATTCCCAAACTCCAGTGCCAGCTGACCACTGAAATGAGCCTGCAGGTCACTCACTTGCTTCACACCAACACTGATGAGTTCAATGACACAGATAGTGAATACAGTACATTTTTTAATATAAAACAAAATCCAAGATACATTATATGGATTTTAAAAACTGACAATTATTCCTCTGAAAGTAGAAAGATGTCATCAAACTATTATTTTCATATTAACAAACTGATAAAAGGAACAACTAACCAGATGTGAATTCTTCCCTTCCCCTCTGCTTTCTTGGGAAACTCTCTTCACTTAACCACCCCACTACTGACTGATCCAGCCAAATATTTTTCTGATAAAAATCAGAAGCATAATAAATATATCTCTATCAAAAAAAGTCAAGCTGACCCTAAGTGTAATGTCCCTGAGGCTCTCACTGCCTCAAAGTAAATGACCTTTTTAAAATGATCTTACAGGGTTGGGGATGTGGCTCAAGCGGTAGCGCGCTCGCCTGGCATGCACTCGGCCCGGGTTCGATCCTCAGCACCACATACAAACAAAGATGTTGTGTCTGCCGAGAACTAAAAATAAATAAATAAATAAAATAAAATGATCTTACAAAGCTGGATGCTGGGGTGCATGTCTGTAATCCCAGCAGGTCAGGATTTTTGAGGCAGGAAGATCTTGAGTTCAAAGTCAACTTCAACAACTTTGTGAGGCCTTATGTAATTTAGAAACCCTGTCTCAAAAAAAGGGGGGGGGCCTGGGTATATGGCTACATGATTAAGCACTCCTGGGTTAAATCCCCAGTACTCCCCCTACCCCCAAAATAACTAGGGTCTTAATCTGATAGACTTAAATACTATCTTATCTCATAACTGGGAAATTTTTAAAAATTTATTTTGGAAGTCAAGTCATAGATTCCTTCTCTCCCAGACTTTTGTAAAATATTTCTAATTCATCTTGAAGCAAATAGATTGCCTTTGGCCTAACAAGATCAGGCACATTGGGATGTGATATAAAGTAGAGTATAAATGTATTTGCTTTCTTTTGTTTTCAAACTCTTCCCTGCCCCTAGTAAAATGTCTCTTAATAAGCTGGGCTGAGTGGCACAAGTCTAAAATCCCAGTTTCCTGGGAGGCTAAGGCAGGAGGATGGCAAATAAGACATTAGGCAGGGCAACTTAGACACTTTATCAAAATAAAATCAAGGATATAGCTGAATAGTACTCAGAAAGTGTGGGGCCCTGAGTGAAAAAAAAAGGGGAAAAAGTCTCTGAGTCATGAACTAGTCTGGAGGGCTGACACAGCAATCTGATTCTGCTTGGCCTTGAACTATAAGAAATGTTGTGGGGCTGGGGATGTGGCTCAAGTGGTAGTGTGCTTGCCTGGCATGGGTGTGGCCCGGGTTCGATCCTCAGCACAAACAAAGATGTTTCTACCAAAAACTAAAAAATAAATATTAAAATTCTCTTTCTCTCTCTCACTCTCTCTCTCAAAAAAAAAAAAAATGTGAAGATGATAGCTGTAATTAATTCAATATGGAAGTCTAACAAAATTGCTCTCCCACTAAAGAATTTCATTTTTCTCAGTAGTAAATCGGTATTACAAAGTACTCTATCACAAAGTTTTCAATAAATATTTTTGAAAGAAAAAGCTAATATATGTTAATCTGCAATTTGTTAGAAAATATTTAAGAAACTGTAAAAAAGTAATGCACAGAAATCTGGTTTGAAGAAAATATACATTTATTGCTATATCATGGGCATGGACAAATATGTGAGTGAATTTCACCATTATGTATAATTATAATGCGCCAGTAATATGGGAAAGATATAACATCCAACTGTGAAAAATATAAAATCCATGTACAATTGTCATTTTCCCCTGAAAAGAAACATACACATGAATACATATGCATATCTCTGAGTACATATATAAATAAAAGGGTATGCATAACCCATTATGTGAGGCCAGTCAGAAATTTACAACAATGAACAAAACCTCCTTCTTCCCTGGCCCATTAACCATAAGTATTTAAAAACTACATACAAATGAAGCCTAATTGCACCTTAGAAATACACATTGATGGGGCTCAGGTCAATATGTTAGAAGGCTCACTACCTGATTTGATCAAAAACACACTACCTATTAAACTCAGATAGAATAGCCTGAACAAAACTCACAGAAGTATTTCACCTGAATCTTTTGTTTACAAGAATCGAAATTAGAATCACGCAGTGCAGCCAGGCAAGGTGGCACAGGCCTGTAATCCCAGCGGCTCTGGAAGCTCAGGCAGGAGGACCCTGAGTTCAAAGCCAGGCTCAGCAACAGTGAGGTGGTAAAGCAACTCAGTAAGACCCTGTCTCTAAATAAAATACAAAACAGGGCTGGAAATGTGGATCAGTGGTCAAGTGCCCCTGAGTTCAATCCGTGGTACCCCTCACCACCCAAAACACACACACACACACATGCGTGCACACACACACACAGTGCAGAGATCTACTTGAAGAATAAATTACTAGTGAACACAATATAAAACTTGTGGGAAATCTCCAGGTAGTACATTTTCTGCAGACTTCTAAAGAAATTATTTTGCATCAAGCTCTTCATACTCAATACATTTTAGGATTCTGCTACAGGAGGAATTTTCATAGGCCTCTGAAACTATGTTACAACTGACAACTCCTTTCTAAGAATTTTTCACAATCACAGGGTTTTGATTTACTGTGATTTCTTACATGTGAACCAAATGGAGATCATTGCAAATCTCTTCTATTATAGACTCCACTGCATACCGTGTTCATTTATATAGGTACACTGAACCAATTTGACGAGTTCCCCAGATCCTTTGCAATAATACAAGATATTGCAACTGCATTCTCGTGTTTGCTAACAAGTTCACATGATAATAAAGACTTCCTGGGCTGGGGTTGGGGCTCAGCCGTAATGCACTTGCCTGGCATGTGGTTTCTATTTTCAGCATTGCATATAAATAAATTAAATAAAAGTCTATCTACAACTAAAAAAAAAAAATTTTTTTTAAAGAGACTTCCCACTTTTTCTGTATTCTGGGTTACTTTCCAGTGTGTTCTTTCATGTACTTGAAAGAATCGGAGAATAAAGGCTTTCCCACATTGTTGACATCCTTAAGGTTCCTCCTCACTGTGAAGTTTTTCATATTATCAAAGGGAACTGTAAACAGCAAAAGCTTTCTCATACTGCTTGCACTCATGGAGTTTCTCTCAAGTGTGAGTCCCTTGATGTTTGAGAAGGTAACTGGATGGGGTAAAGGCTTCATGACTTTCTTTACACAGTTTCTCTCCAGTGTGCATTCTTTCATGTATTTTAGCCGGTGCATGAATTTCTGAAGGCTTTCCCACACTGCTCACAAGCATGTTTTCATGCCACTGTGAATTCTTTTATGTTTGCTGAGGGAACTGGGCTCCCCATAGGCTTTGCCACATTGCTTGCATACATAGGGTTTTTCTCCAGTGTGCCTTATTTCATGTATTCTGAGTAAACAGGAATGAAGAAAAGCTTTCCCACATTGTTCACATGTATAGAGGCTTCTCTCCACTGTGAATTCGTTCATGTTTTCTAAAGGAGCGGGAAGAACTATAGCCTTTTCCACATTGCTTACACACATAAGGTTTCTCTCTATTGTGTGTTATTTCATGTATTTGAAGGGACCTGGGGAGATTAAATGTTTTCCCACATTGTTTACATGTATAGGGTTTCTCTTCACTGTGAATTCATTCATGCTTTCTACAGGAGCTGGAAGAACTAAAGCCTTTTCCACATTGCTTACATACATAGGGTTTCTCCCCATTGTGTGTTATTTCATGCATTTGAAGGGATTTGGGGGAAATGAAACACTTTCCCACACTGTTTACATGTATATGGTTTCTCTCCACTGTGAATTTGTTCATGGAATTTAATGTAATAGGAAGAACTAAAGGCTTTTCCACATTGCTTACATATGTAGGATTTCTTTCCACTATGCATTTGTTCATGCATTCCAAGGGCACTGACAAAAGTGAAGGATTTCCCACATTGTTTACATATATAGGGTTTCTCTCCACTGTGAATTTGCTCATGGGTCTTTATGTAACTAGAACTAAAGCCTTTTCCACACTGCTTACACACATAAGGTTTCTCACCACTATGAATTCGTTCATGTTTTTTCATGTGGCTGGAAGAATTAAAGCCTGTTCCACATTGCCTACATATATAGGGTATCTTTCCACTGTGAATTTGCTCATGAATTTGAAGGGAACTGAGAAAAGGAAAGGATTTCCCACACTGTTTACATTTATAAGGTTTCTGTCCACTATGAATTCGTTCATGTTTTCATGTGGCTAGAAGAACTAAAGCCTTTTCCACATTGCTTACACGCCTAGGGTTTCTCTCCAGTGTGCATTATTTCATGTCTTTTGACTAAATAAGAATGACTGAACGCTTTCCCACATTCATTACATGTATAGGGTTTCTCTTCATTGTGAATTTGTTCATGTGTTTTCAGGCGGCTGGAAGTACTAAAGCCTTTTCCACATTGTTTACATACATAGAGCTTTTCTCCAGTATGTTTTTTTTCATGTATTCTGAGTGAATCAGAACGACTGAAAGCTTTCCCACATTGTTTACATGTATAGGGCTTCACTGCACTATGAATTTGTTCATGTCTTTTGAGGTACCTGGAAGAAATAAAGGCTTTCCCACACTGCTTACATGCATAGGGTTTCTCTCCACTGTGAATTCGTTCATGGATTTTAAAGAAAAAGGAAGTACTAAAGCCTTTCCCACATTGCTTACATACATAGGATTTCTTTCCACTGTGAATTTGTTTGTGAATTTGAAGAGAACTGAGAAAAGTAAAGGATTTCCCACATTGTTTGCAGTTATAAGGTTTCTCTCCACTGTGAATTCGTTCATGGATTTTAATGTAGCTTGAAGAACTAAAGGCTTTTCCACAGTGCTTACACACATGGGGTTTCTTGCCACTGTGAATCTGTTCATGTCTTTTCATGTCACTAGAGGAACCAAAGCTTTTTCCACATTGCTTACACACATACAGTTTCTCTCCACTGTGAATTCTTTCATGGATTTTAAAGAAAAAGAAAGTTCTAAAGCCTTTTCCACATTGCTTACATATATAAGGTTTCTTTTCACTGTGAATTTGTTTGTGCGTACGAAGAGAACCGATAAAAGTAAAGGATTTTCCACATTGTTTACATATATAAGGTTTCTCTCCATTGTGAATTCGTTCATGGATTTTAATGTAGCTGGTAGAACTAAAGGCTTTTCCACAGTGCTTACACACATGGGGTTTCTCTCCTGTGTGAGTTCTTGCATGCTTCTGAAAACATTGGGGATCATGTAAGGCTTTCCCATGTTCCTTATATTTATATGGCTTCTTTCCATGTTCCAGATATTCTTGTGCTTTGTGTCCAGTGTGAGCTGTTAGGGGCACAGCTAGGGATGGATCAGCATTGAGGACATCTCCACACACATGGTGTTCACTAGGTTTTACTCCAGAAGAACTTCTCTTGTTTATGTGAGGATTTATGATCTGGCTGAGGATTTTTCCACATTGACTATCTTCTTTCTGTTCACAGAGTCTCTCTAACACTTGACTTCTGCAAAGAATGAAAAGCACAATACGAATGATTTTGTTTATTAATGATTTACCAGAAGAATTGGTTTTATTCTGTGTAAGCTTTATTACTGAGCTACGTTACAGTTCTTTTTAAAAAAAAAATTTTTTTTTTTTCAGATAAGTTCTCAGGAAGTTGCTCATGCCTCACTAAAGTGTTGAGGCTGGCCTCCCTCTTGTGATCTCCTGCCACATCTTTCCAAGTTGCTAGGATTATGGGTGTGCACTACCATCCAGCTCAGTTTTCTTAATACCTCTTTTCCAAGTATTTGGTTAACCTTGAAGATGTTTATCGAATGTAGTTACAATTAAGCACTACTTATATGAAATGCATAGAACAAAATTCAGATTGGATATTGTGATATTTGCAAATATATAGAAAGTTATCTTCAAAATGGGTCCCATTTGAGGCCAATTTCATACATTTCTAATAATTTGTGTATGGAACAGACTTTGTATATAATAAACTATTAGAAAGTGTCACTTATGATATCAAGTCAGTGTTCTAGATGGTGCCTATTCTGGAACATAATGGATTTTGAGTTTTCTAATTATGGATGCTCAATCTGTATGTACTGTTTAAGAAAACAGAGATAAAATCAACTTGAACCTTGGCATATATCATTTCCTTCTTTTCATGATTTTTTATAAGTTATTCCAAGATTTGTGAGGGATACTGCCTTCTCTAGTGAGTTCAATTACCTTAGATTTCCCTTGGAATTGTAGTGATCATCGATGGCCTGATTTTTCCATTGTTTTCCTAAAATGCAGACCCAGAAACATCATTATGACTCATCTCAACATTGCATAAAAGCTATTAGAGTCTTGCTGATCTGATGTATACTGTCACCATGCCAGTATATTCACCAAAATATGGGTTTTCCATATTCTAGATCATGGAACAGAACTGTTAAGCAAGTGATACCTGTTCTCTGATTGACTTAGTGAGGAAACTATGTCACCCTTACCTATAGTGGTCAGGTTCCAGAAGGTTTCCTGCATCACATCTCTGAAGAGCTTCTTCTGGGAAGGAACCAGCAGAGCCCACTCCTCCAGGGTGAAGTTCACAGCCACATCCTCAAAGGTCACTGGCTCCTGAAATATCCCACAGGTATTCCCAGGAGGAAAGTGAGACACACAGCACTGGAGACCTGCACTCACTTTGTGAGAATTTCATATGATAGTATGTCCTCCCAATACTCCATCTTACTCTCCAGCAAGGCTCACATCCTCTCACACTGAAATTCTGATGCTGGATCACATCTACTGGTAGAGAAAAAGGGAGAACAAGAACACTAGCTGTGCTGCTGGGTCTCTCCAATTCTCTTTGTACGTGGGTCTCTAGCACTTCTCACAACAAAGTCCAACTATGTACTGTACTTAATAGTAGCTGTTCTGAGACAGCATATTCTTAGAAATGCTTGAGAAAAAACTTTGTTGGTATCTGGGAACTACTGTTGGAATGGACCTAAGTAGCTTAACTGCAAGGAGGGAACTGGGATTCTCAAGCAGGTTATCCCAACAAAATGCGGACTGTTAAAGTCCTGTTGGTCCTCTATGTGTTTACAATGTTCTGACATGCTCGTCACAGGATGCCTATCTCATCAGCCTCCCAAATACACTCTGGATGATGAATCTCTAGTAAACTGGCCTGTTAGATCAGATCTAAAACCTTTTCTACAACTCCTTATTTAGGGAATTCAGTACATCCTTTGGGATTGCACTAAGGGACCAGCACTGGAAGCCTGTATGTTAGTTCCTGTATGTCAACCAGAATAAAAATAAATAAGATTCATGAAGGATAATTCATGAATAGGTAATCATTAACAATTTTCTTGTAGAATGTCAAAACCTAATACAATAAGGTAAAAAGAGGTACATGTCCTTAGAAAGATTCAGTGTCATCAAGATGTCACCTCTCACATAGACCTATAAAATTGCAAAATACCAATAACAAAACCTTTTCCTAAAAAAGCAAAAAGTAATGTATGCCAGGTGTAGTGGCACATGCCTATAATCTCAGCGACTTGGACTTAGTGAGACCCTGTCTCAAATTTGTAAAAAAATAAGTAAAATAGATAGATTTTTAAAAATGGATAGTGATATTGCTCAGTGCATTAGGGCCTCCGTCATCATTCCACAAAATAAAAGGACGAAAAAAAAAAAGAAGAAAGGAATGAATGAAGGGAGGAAATAAAAGGAAAAAAATAGTTTATAAATCTTCTAGGCATAATAAATATCTAATATCTAAACTCATTGGAATAATAAAGTGATCAATTGACTAATAAACACAAAACATTTTGAAGTCACACTATTTGGAAAAGTACACTATTAACAAAAAGATTAACAAATGATGAAAAAGAAAAGAGCACTCATGTGCCCATATGTGAACAGAAAACTGATTCATGACACAGCAGCATTGAACAACAGTGGGAGACATTCCAATCTTTCTAATAACCAGTCAGGGACCAAAAGGTATCTATTTACCTGGACATGCCATGTATTCCTCTCTATTTCAAGCATGAAATTCAAACCACACATTGAAACCATAACACAATACTGGAATAATTTGAGAAGCCACAAATACTTTTTTTTTTAAACTTTATTTAGTTGTCAATGGATCTTTATTTTGCTTTTCATTTATATGCGGTGCTGAGAATCAAACCCAGTGCCTCACACATGTAGGGCAAGTGCTGCTCTATCACCGAGCTACAACCCCAACCCATACAAATAGCTTTTAAGGGCTGAGGATATAGCTCAGTTGGTAGAGTGCTTGCCTCGCATACACTAGGCCCTGGGTTCAAATTTCTAGCATCACACACACACACACACACACACACAAAAAAAAAAAAACAGTTAAACAAATACAAATACCTTTAAACATAGAAAATAGTGTTTCCTAATTTAAAAAAAATAATAATAATTTCTAAAAAAATAAGCGGAGCGATTTAAATCTATGAAAGTAGAGGAAAGCAAAAAGCAAACAACAAAGTTCAAAAATTTTTGCAATACATGGCATGAAAAAGTACTGGTGTGCTCTAAGGCATCATGGCATACACCTATAACCACAGCTACTTGGGAGGATCCCAAGTTCCAGGGAAGCCTGGGTAACTTAGGGAGACGCTGATGAAAAAGGAAAAAGGGCTGGAGACGTAGGCCAGTTTTAGAGCAGTTGCCTAGCAATGTGCAAGGCCTTGGGTTCAATCCCCACTACCCACCGCCACAAACACACACATGATTAATATGCAGAACAAAAATTAATGAATACATGATTAAAGACACACTAAACATTTTAACTCAATGTAAAACATCATAAAGAGATCTGTGTCCATGTGTGAGGAAAAAGCCAAATAAATATAATTACTGAAGATCCTAGTGAAACAACAAAGGTTTATACATGAATAGAGAATAAAATGATGCACTCCACTAACACTATAGTTTCAATTTTACCATCAACTTCATACCAGGAGCTGAAATCAAATTTAACCCCATCAAATATTTCTGCTCAAACACTGAAAGAAGAGACTGTGATTCATATAGATACCCATTAGAGTCTTTAAATGTTCATATATCTATAACAACAACAAAAATCTAAGAATAATGAAGAGGCAGGTGAGGGGGAACATGCTTGTAATCATAAGCACTTGGGAATCTGAGGCAGGATAATATTTTGTAAATTATTATTTTTTTTAATTGCAAGTTGAAAGCCAGCCTCAGCAACTTGGGAGGCTCTAAGCAACTGAGCAAGTTCCTGTCTCTAAATAAAACATAAAAAAAAAAAAAAAAAAAAAAGGCCAGGTGCAGTAGAACACACCTATAATCCTAGTGGCTTGAAAACCTGAGACAGGAAAATTGAAAGTTCAAAACCAGCTTCAGTGAAGCAACTCAGTGAGACCCTGTCTCTAAATAAAATACAAAATAGGGCTGGGGATGTGGCTCAGTGGTTGAGTGCCCTGAGTTCAATCCCTGATATCAAGAAAGAAAAAGAAAGAAAGAAAAAAAGACTAGGGATGTTGCCCAGTAGTTAAATGCCCCTGGGTTCAGTCCCCAGTATAATAGTAATAAAGAAGAGGGAAATAGGGCTTATTAATAGGAAAAAAATAGAGAAAAGCCATTTCTGAGAAACCTCAGAATTTGAACTTAGTCAACAAAGACATTCACTAGGCAAGGTGGTACACTCCTGTAATCCCACTGAATCAGTAGGCTAAGGCAGAAGGCAACTCAGCAAGACCCTAACGCTAAACAAAAGTAAAAAAAGGGCTGGAGATATAGCTATGTGATAAAGTTTTAATCCTCTCTACTACCAAACAAAAAATCAACCAACCAAACAAAAAAACAACATATAATAATTTGCAGGTTCCCATTGTAACAACATATATGAAACCATCACTATAGGTGTTCCAGAGCACCCTGGAGCAAGGAGAACAAAGAATCAACTAAGATGAAGTTAGATGATTGAAATTATACAGTCTGGAGGAGGAAAAGAACAAAAAATAAAATTCAGAGACTTTTCACCAGTGTATCTCCTCGGTGTGCCTTATGAAAAGAAGTCCTCTAGAGGAAGCAAGAAGCTATAGGAACAGTGATCACATAAAGTAAAACAAACAGAAAGTACTTACAAATATGCCATGTTTTAATCCAACTACATCAATAATCACTTTAAATGTAAATGTTCTGCAGACAGGCTGGCAGAAAACAACACCCAACCTTGTGTACTTTATGAGGGGAAAAAAAAAAAACAGTTTTTAACTATCAAGAAATCAGGTCAAGAGTCAAAACTTCAGTTACATAGGAGAAATAAATTTAAGAAATATGTTATGATGACTAGAGGTAAGATCATTGTATTGTACTCTGAGAAATCATTAGAGAATTAGGTTTAAAGTGCTCTCATTCCACAAAAGATATGTATGTGAAGCAATGTATTTGGTAATTAACTCAATCATCTTGGGTTATCTCTGCTATCACCACCACCATGTTTAATTGAGGCAGCTTCCACCTTGGGACACCAATCTGGGCCTGGAAGCCCAACATCAAGGTACCTATAGTCTCCCAATCCCAATCCCCAAGTGCTTGCAGCTATGTGGTGGGCCCTTCTCTCTCAATGCCTGGTCCTGATCTGCCTGCTCTCCATGACAGGCACACAGGTCCCAGTGCTCAGCCCTCAGCACCTCTAGAGAGAGAAGTTCTTGATTGGGAAGTAGAAAGGGAGGGAGTGAGGGAGACACAGTTAAGAGACTAAATTAGAGACCAAGAATTGTAGGGTCCACAAGCAATATAAGGGCCTAAGACCAGGCTCCCACATACCATGGGTGGACCCCAAAGGAGATTCCTGAGGTGCAGTCTTCCAACAGAGACTGACAATTGCTATACCCCTCATCCAGGTGTTCCACCTCCAAGACTAACCCTTCCTCCCTAGTAACCTTCAATATCCTGAGGGTGGAGATACTAGCAAACTCCAGACAACCCCAACTATTGGATGAGAAAGGAAGCAGGGAAGATATTGAACTCCAACAGAAACAATCAATTATCCTTTGAAAAATTTTTTTCTTTCTTTTCCTGCCCTCTCATCCCCAACATTTGTAAAACCAAGTACTTTTTTAGAGAGAGAGAGAGAGAGAGATTTTATATATTTATTTTCGGTGGGCACGACATCTTTATTTTATTTTTATGTGGTGCTGAGGATGGAACCCAGTGCCCCGCACATGCCAGGAGAGAACGCTACAGCTTGAGCCACATCCCCAGCCCACCAAGTACTTTTATTTTTACCTTTATTTTCTCTTTTCTCCTAACAGCCAGCTTCTTTTGATTTCTCTTTCACACTTCCTATGATTTAACCCCTCCATATTCTCACCTCCTATCTCATTAACATCTCATCCTACCCGCTCCCAGTTCTGTTCGTGCACCATTAGAAACTGTCCACTCTTTCACAAACCTACTGTTTATGTTGTAGATGATAATCAAATACACCATTTCTGTTTACTGCGACAAAACTGACAAAACTGTAAACGTCTTAATAGGAGCTTTTGGTTTAAGGATGCATATTGTTTACATTGGGTGCTGCTAATATTGATCATTATAAGAAACAACTAAACTGGGGGTGGTGGCACCCCTCTATAATCCCAGCGGGATTAGGGGGCTGAGGCAGGAGAATCACAAGTTAAAAGCCAGCCTCAGCAAAAGTGAGGCAAAGAGCAACTCAATCAGACCCTGTCTCTAAATAAAATACAAAATAGGGCTGAAGATGTGGCTCAGTGGTCCAGTGCCCCTGAGTTCAATCCCTAGTCCCCAAAAATAAAAAATACAAAAATATTTTTAAAAAAACAACAAAATAAACAAATAAAGAAAGAACTTGTGAGAATGTCCTGGTTTTCAGTCCAAGCACATGAGAAGGGAGAGAGAAGACACAGTTTTTATAAATAAAGACAAAAAAGTCTTCAATAGAGCCTGAGGATAGCTCAGTGGTACAGCACCTGCCTAGCACTTGTAAGGCCCTGGCTTTGATCCCCAGCACTGCAAAAATAAATAAAAAAGATAAAAGAAAAAATCCTCAACAAATAATAGCAAATTTATATTTGCTATTATATAACTATAATATAAACAAAATGATCCAAAACCCAAGTAGGAATTGTTATAAGTATTTTTTAAAAATACGTAGTTCTTAATGAGCCTTTACTTCATTTATATGAACATGGTGCTAAGAATCAAACCACGTGCCTCACACATGCTAGGCAAGCATCTCCCACTGAGCCACAACCCCAGCCCCTACTATAACTATTTAAGAATGACCACACATTTAAAAGTCAACTCATGGGGCTGAGGTTGTGGCTCAGCAATAAAAGAGCTCGCCTAACATGTGTGAGGCCCTGGGTTCGATCATCAGCATCACATATAAATATATAAAATAAATGGTTAATGTGGATTAAAAAAAAAAAGAAGTCAACTCATGTAATTAATCACCTCAACAAGCTAAACAACAAAAGAGGGGCTGGAGTCATGGCTCAGTGGTAGAGTACTCGCCTAGTGTGTGTGAGGCATTGGGTTCGATTCTCAGCACTACATATAAATAAATAAATAAAGGTTCACCGACAATTAAAAAAATTAAAAAAATAAAAATAAACAACAAAAGAGAAGGATCAAATCATTAGGTACAGAGAAAGCATAAGAAATAATAACTACAGGGATTGAGACTGAGAAGAAACAAATAAAAAATAAATCTTCACATGTGACATTATCGTCTATCTACAAAATCCCAAAGAACCAACAAAAATCCTGGAATTAATACCGGGGTTTGCAAGGTTGTAAAAAACACACGACCTTAACATGCAAAAATCCATCATTTCTCTGTATATCAAATATAAAAAAATCAATTTCAAATAAAAACGACACTATTGATACAGAACAAAAACATGGAAAAGAGAGGAACAATTTCACAAAAATGAAAGATCATCTAATAAGAACACATTTTTTTAAAATTTTTAAATTGATAAAGAAAATGAAGGATCACTTAAGAAAAACACTCAAGGTCGGAGGTAATCAATCAAAACAAGATACCTCTTAGTGGTTCGGGAGGCTGAGGCAGAAGGATCTCAAGTTCAAAGCCAGCCTTGGCAACTTAGTGAGATTGTGTCTCAAAATAAAAATAAAAAGGGCTGGGATGTGGCTCAGTAGTAAAGTATCGGGGATTGATCAAAAAAAAAAAAAAAAAAGCGCGCAGGGGTGGGGTGGGGTGCGGGGCTGGGGATATGGCTGAGTGGTTAAGGACCCCGGGTTCAAGGAGGATAACAAACAAAAACAAAACCCACCCAAGGCTCACGTCAGGGTGAAACGTCCTAGATCTAAGACGATGCTGCCACCCTCCATCCTCCCTTCATCCGCCACCTTCTTTGTACTCCCCTTTGCTCCCCTCTAGAAAGAAGTCCTTTCTGCCAACCACTGAGGGGTCTGCAGACTTCACAGCTGGGCTTCCCTGCTTTGCGGTTCTCGTAAATGCATCGGTGCCTTCCTCGATCCGCATTTTCTAAACCAATGTCCAGCGGGCGCTGATTTCCAGTCAGGGGGCCCTGGCAGAAGGGTCCACAGATCTGTCCGCCTCCTGCCCCCACAAGCCCCGAGGCTGAGGGTCAGTCGCGGATTTGGGGACCGGCTTCCCCAGGTTTGCAGACTTCGGAGTAACCAGGGGACCCCGAGGAGCAGGGGGGCTGGGACGCGCACACCTCCCTCCCAGGCCCCGCCTCGCCCGCGGCGGGAGTCTCCCCGCGACCCTCCCGCCGCCACCGCAGAGGGGTGACGCGGGGCTGGGCGGCCGCGCTGCCCACAGACCGCTCCGGCCGGCAAAGCGCCGCGCAGGACCCGGGGCCTGGCCGGACTCCGACCGCAGTCGCCGCAGCTGCCGCCGGAGGCCCGGGTCCCTCCACAGCGACTCACCCGTCCCCTTCACCGCGACCCGCTCCCCTTGCGGGATCGGCGCCCTCCACACTCACCATTGCCCGCCTTCTGCGGTTCCCGGGGTTGCCTCGGCCTGCAGAGGGTGGAGGTCACAGCGAGGAGGCTCGGCCACTTAGAAGTTCTCTTCACAACACATGTGACACACCTACTATGGTGGCTCCAGGAAGGAAGCTGTTCAAAAGTGGAAAGTTTCCGCCCTCTTCCAGCTGCGCTCCTGATTGGACAGATCCTGTGCCCCCCCTATCTCCCGTCTCTGATTGGCTAGTGTTCCAGGACCCGCCCCCGAACCCTGAGTGACAGCAGAAGAAAACCTCCCTCCTGGCTGAATGGAATCCAAGAGATGGTTTCCAGCTCCAGCCCTTCCCAGCCTGAGCTTCTTCCCAGGGCCTGGATCTGAGCTAACGGGAGGGATAATTGCATGGATCCATTTAGGTCCACCCTCCCAGGTCTGGAAACACCTATAAAAGATAAATATAGTATACAATATGTAATATAATTTTATAAAAGACCTTTTTAAATATAACTATGATATTAATATTGTTAATATTAATTGTTATAAGAGATTATTAATTTCCTTTCAATTCAGTGTAGAATTGAAAATTTGGGATTTAATCAGTTAAGCAAAATTCAGTCCTGGCCTTTCAGAACTGGTGTTGTCTTCTCACTATATTCAGTGGGCATTTTCTGTTTCTTGCCCCTGTAATTGAGGTAACAAGTGTACTCAGGCAGTGCCAGAAGCAATGTCCATGGAGACAACACCTCATGTCAGAAAAGGACACCTCACCAGGTGCAGTGGCATAGGGTTTTAATCCCCGAAGCTCAGGGGGCGGAGGCAGGAGGATCACAAGTTCAATGCCAGTCTCAGTAGCTTAGCAATAAGCAATTTTAAAATAAAAATAGAAAAAAAAAAGGGGGATGGACAGATGGTTCAGTGGTGGAAAACCCCTATGTTCAATCCCCAGTATCAAAAAAGAAGAGAAAAAAAAAAAAAAAAAAAAACATCTACCCAGTCTGGACTGCCAGGACATAAACATATTGTCAGAGGTCGGGCATTTTGGATGAGACAACTGGCTTCATAGCCAAGGCTTTCTTATGCCTTTGTTATTTACCCATTTTCATCTAAGAAAATAAAAACATACCTACAAGGGAGTACAGTTATTTAATTCAGGGAAGTAGTGGAGTTATATGGAAGCAGCGTTGTTGTTTTTTTTTTAGTTCTCGGCGGACACAACATCTTTGTTTGTATGTGGTGCTGAGGATCGAACCTGGGCCGCACGCATGCCAGACCAGCGCGCTACCGCTTGAGCCACATCCCCAGCCCCTGGAAGCAGCGTTTTACAAAGGAATCAAGAAGGAAAAAAAATGGAAACATTTGAACTCAGAAACCAGTCTACTCCAAAGAAGGCTGTAAGAAAAACTTAGATTCAGAAGATTAAACATATTCCCAAGCTTGAGGGCCGGAATGACATCTTGCTGAATCCAAGTTTTCAGAGTGCGACACTCCTGTGTGCTGAGGCAGGACAGCTAAGGATTTCACTCTGGAAGTCACCATTCTCAGATGTCCCTTCCTTATAGTATGGAAACTCTCCATCCTTCAAAATAATTTTATTAGTCACCATAGACACTGTCACCTTGAGTCACTTTCATGTTCTGACCTAACCAAACTGTCATAAACCCTTTCTCCAGGAGATCTTTAAATTTTGTCTCTAATCCTATTCTTCATACATTTTCTTCACAGACACAAGTTACAGAACAACTCCAGCAAGCTACACATCCCAACTCACTGTCTCAAAAGCAGCCACAGTGAAGCAAGAGTCTCTGGTGTAGGAAAGCCCAATGACCTTGATCCAGTATCATCTTGATCTGGAGTCTCTGTCCCCCAGAAGAGACCCATTTTACCAGGAGAAGAGGAAGATCAGGGCCAATAATAGGAGAAATACAGCAACCAAAAGTCCTAATCATGATAAGAGGTAGGTGAAGTTAGGCAAGGAAGCTGCATCGTTTCCCCTAGAGCCCAGCACTGCCTGGGGAAGCAGTTGTAAGCCAAGTACCACTTTGTAAAATCTTATCAGCTCTAGTCTCCGTGTGTCCAGAACAGCTGGTGGTGTCTGCCAGAGACCCAATCCACCTTCCTGAGCCAACAAATCATCTAATCTATTTTCTGTCACCAGTTGGGCTAATGGGTCCAAGGATTTGGTAGCAATTTAAAGTCTTGCCCAGTTTTGATGGCAGTGTCTCCCGTGGTTTCTGATGCGTCAGTCACTGCATTGCTGGTCACTCCTCTCACCAATCCAGAAAGTGATCCAATTCAGGCGATTCCCCCAGCTACAGTTAGACCTGGACCTCTCTTCTCTGATGCCCGGGTTACATAGAGATGGTGTATCCAGGGTCATTAGTAAAAGCTTGTATTTTTCTGCTGAAGTGACAATACATCCTATTCCCCATGTTTGAGTCACCTCTTTCCAATGATGTGCTGGAAGTCTGCTTCTTAGAACCCTAGATGTTTTTCTCTTTGTGTCACACACACAAAAAAAGGCATTCCCCTAATATGCACAGAATTCAGGGTTCATGACCAGCATCTCTGCTGAGTGTGGTGACTCTGCCATTAACTCCTAGCAACTTGGGAGGCTGAGTAGGAGTTTAGGGCTAAGCTCAGCAATTAGTGAGTCATGGGATGGAAATGAAAAATTGTATATGCAGCTCAGTGGAAAAGTGCCCCTGGGCTAATCTACCAGTAAGGAAAAAAAAAAAAAAGAAAAGAAAGGAAGAAAAGTAAAGTAAAGAAAAAAACTGAGACTAACATCTATTTTATCTTTAGGAGCTTTTGAGGTGTCACTAGAGCATTTGCTTGATCAGGAAAAAGTCCTCTTTGTAAGAAGGACCTCAGTACTCTTTGGCAATGGTGGCAAATCTCCCCTGCGCTTTTATAGCTGAGGGAGTGGGAAACAGGTACACTCAGAAAAGCCAATTAGGGGGGTGTTGGGGCAGTTTGACCAAGATTCAGGAGGAATCTACAACTTTACCACAGGGAAAGAAGGTACAAGAGGCATTTAACACCATGTGAATGAAGGCAGATTTTGAAGGTTCACGTCTGGGTATCCGAAATTGTTGAAATTGTACTTGGCTACAATAGTTCACCAGGTCATGGCCAAAGGCTAAAAAAGCCCATGGAGTGTCCTATGAGAAGATGAGCTTTAATTCTTAGGTTTGGAAAGGTGGCATTAGCCACCAAATGTAGATTTAGAATCATGTTAGTCTCCTTTGCACAAATACCCTCTAATATTGGATTGGTGTCTCCCCACAGATGAACTGATGATGGCAAATCTAATGTTAGGAAGAAAGATGTTCTCTCTTGCTGTGTTTCTAGTCCTCTCATGAAGAGGGTTACCCTGCCAGGAATGAGAAAGTGCGGGGCGGGGCGCGGGGGGGGGGGGGGGAGCACAGTTATGTGTACATGCTGCCATCTGGTGGCTCCTTCTGGTATATGTATTGCTTTACCGCAGCTGGGGCAGGCAGCCACAGGGGAGAATAAGATGACTGAAATGCCAAGAGAAAACCGAGCCCAAACCAGGGATGTGTTCCTCATGGAAGGGAGTAATCCCAACAGCCAAAGGACAAGTCCCACTAGAGCAGAGAGGAGCAAGATCCCTAGTAGGTAGTACATAGCTTACACAGGACCCTGCTTCTTCTGAAAAGGACCCATAATCTCCCAGAGGCTCACATGAACACACCTCCTTTTTCTCTTTGCCTGGTGGCAAGCGGTCCTGTAAACCTCAGGAGGGACAGATTTTGTCCTTGGAAAGTGGGCCCATCATGTCTGGCCCTGGAATCTGAACACCCTCCCGGTGTTTAGGACCTAGAAGGAGTCCTCCCATCTAGGGAGTAACAGTTGGTGTGTGAGTTCCCTTTCCAAGTTTTTAGAAGAACGAAGTCAGCCGGGCGTGGTTGTACACACCTATAATCCCAGCCAATCAGGGGCAGAAGCAGGAGGACCACAAGGTCGTGGCCAGGCTAGCTATTTAGTGAGACCCTGACTGTAAAGAAATAAAAGGGCCGAGGTTGTAGCTCAGTAGTAAAATGCTCCTGGATTCGATCCCCTGAGCCATATATATGAACAAGGTCACCTGGGTGAATTTGTGGAGCAGTTGGGCTGGAGCTGGGAGGACTTGACTTCCGAATTCCAAAGGGCCTTTTGCACTTGTTCCAAATTGATTACATATATGATCACCTCTTGTATCTTAGGATCAGTGACAAGTTCTGAGATCACAAATGGTCTCCCCTACAGTATTTCACAGTGGATCAGTTTGAAGTTTTGGGGTGACTCTGATTCTTCACAGGCCCGCCTATAGGCCAAGGCTGTCACTAGTGTTTGGGGATTTTTTTTGCACAATTTTACCAAGGTGCTTTTAATCCATTGATTGTCCCTTTCCACTTCGTCTGACAATTGAGTGAGCCATGAGGTGTAAAGATATAAGCGGTGCCCAATACCCATGAGGCCTCATGTGTCACTTTGGAGACTGAGGCCCCAGAATCACTCTGGAGTGACGTAGGGATCCAAACTGAGGGATGGTTTTCTTTCACAGAGCTCCAGTGACCTGTTGGGCCTTTTTAGTTCAGGTGGGGTATGCTGCTATCCACCCAGAAAAGGTGTCACCAAAACCCAGAAGGTGTTTATATCCTTGCCATTGGGGGAAGGAATCTGGAAGAAGTCTACCTGCCAGTAATCCCTGGGGAATGCACCCCATTACTACAGAAGGTTAGGTAAAGGGTGTTGTTTGGTTGCCCACACCCCCACATGGAGGCCCTTTCACAGGTGTGGGGCAAGCTCTTGTGACCTCCCGAATAGCAGACATGAAGTCTTTCCCTGCAAAGGCCTGAGCGCCAAAGTCATCAGGGCCTCCCTCCTTAAGTGGCACAAGTCTTGGTTTCCTTTATTAATTTCCCACTGGTCAGCCTGAGGCAGTCATATTTTATGATCTCCCTTTTACTCCACCAGCTGTCTTCTGCTGCTTCTGTCCCCATTGTTTACCCATTTCCTCAACCAATTTGTCCCTCTGAACCCTGAGTCCAGAAATTTTTAAAGCTTTATGCCCAGTATGTAGGGGGTGGGGGACTCAGAGGTTCACAATCTGTAGAAGTCCACATAAAAGTAGTTTTTTCCTACTGTATTGGGCACGGGACCCAGGCCTGAATACAAAAATAATAAACCAAGGACTCTGTGAAAATCAGAGCCTGGGAAAGGGAGAGTTCCCCTTCCCTTCCCTGCACCAGAGTGGGTTTTCAAGGAACCTAATTTGCACCATTCACTCTCATCTTTTGGATTGTAAAGGACTTTCCCAAGGATCTAACTGCTTTTCTTTCAAATGTAAACACCCCTGTGAAGTCTCCAGGCCAGGCTAGAGGCCTTGAGCTAGTCCCTCTTGCCTGAAAACTCTTTTGCAGAAATTCTTGCTGATAGTCTAAGAACAGTTATGGTGAGGGTTTCTGGAGAACTTAATTAAGATATTCTGTGGAGGAGGGGGTGCCACTACCTGACCAAAACACTTTACAATTTTAGAGGAAAAGTTTATTCCAGGATCACATTTTCAGAGGTCTCAGTCCACAGACATTCCTTAGGCTCCATTCCCAATGTAATCACATCCTTAAAGATTTACATTCCCAAATACAGGCCTCGTCCTCACTGGCCTTGTGAAAGGAACAACTTAGCTCTTGCATCACCTGATAAAGAAAGATTAATGGTTTCTATCTTCTTTATGATTTTCATTGACAGGTTCCAGATGCTGCCACATTTATTTTGTACTAATCTCACTCTACTACTCATGTCTTTTTGTTTCTCTCAAAGCAGCACCCATGGGCCCCTCAAATGACCCAAGACATTCCTAACTGCTTTCCCCATCACTCACTCTCAGATCTACGGAGCCAGAGGCTTCATCGTCCAGAGGGTTAAATAACAAAAGATTGGGTCAAGAAAGATAGGGGCTAATCAGGAGAAGATAAAATGTCTACACCTTCAGGACCGTTTCCCATTGCCCCACCCCTCCCCGCTGCTAAGGTAACTTGGCTCAGGGGAGGGAGTTATAGGAGTTGAAGTACCCCTGGGCAGCGTCATTCCCACCCTTGATCACTCCCCCTTTAGCCCACCTTTTGTCACTAGTCAGGAAGGATGTGGGGAGCAGAGAGCATGCTAAATACTGACCCCTACAGGGAGGCAGTTTACCTGCGCCCCTGACTGACCTCTTGAGGGCAGGATATGTCACATTCCTTAGCAAACTACCTGTTCACTGCAGGAGGAATCCCCGCCCAAAATAAGGTTGACAAGAGAAACCAAGTTTCCCTGCAGGAGGAGACTTTTATGACCAGATTACGGAACTCTTGAGAGATTCTCAAGATAGAGCTCCCCTCGTTTTAAAATTAGACTACCTTCTCTAGACTCTCCAGAGACACATTTTCTCTTTTACTCCCCTCATCTGGCAGGAAAAAAACAAAAACAAAAAATCTGTCTCAGTTAAAAAGAATAAAACTACCCTTCATCTGTCCAAGTCCAGGAACCCAAATTATTTATATTCTCTAGTGGAGACATCACCCAGAATACTAAGAGACTTCCCTCGCACTTAAAATTGAGGAGCTTACTATGAAATCATGGTTCTTTGAGGAACATGGAAGAAGATTTAAGGGCACAACTAGCTGGCAGATGTCCTCCCTCAAAATAATTCTCAAAAGGTTAGTTAATATCCTCCATTCTGAGTGAAGCCCCAGCCAGAGGTCATGGAGGGAAAGACGAAATGTTGATCCCTAGAGGCTCTGGGATTGGGAGCTGCCCCCAGCCAAAAAAACCAGTTTTCTCAGCACATGTGCCCATATTTCTGTTTTCCTTTTGTTTATTAAGAGGGAGCCTCACCCTCATAAGTAATAGTAGGTTATTTTAATTATGGCCATATTATATTTTTATAGGACTTTTTTCTTCTTCTTTTTTTTTTTTTTTTTTTTTTTTTACAAATTCTATATTTTTTGAGCTCTCGGTTTTTGATCCTGGGCGCCAAGATTAATGATTTTCTTATCGGTCCTCTTTTATCCAAGAGTTTTTTTGTTTTTTTCCCCCCACTCTGCTTTGTTCAAGGCCAGTTTGCAAGGGTTAGCTCTCAGTCTAATAGGCTTTAAGCAGCTACATGGTCTGTTTCTTGCCTGTCTTGTGTATGTGTGCACACTGTATACTGCGTTTTGTCTACATATGTCCTTGTGTCCATATGTCATGTACATGGTATTAAAACTGACAGAGATAAATGAGCACACATAAATTAAGTTATAAAAGAAAAACAGACCCAAATACCTTTAGTTCATGGGATTGAAAAAAAAAAAGTCTGATTTAAATCAGGTAAACAACTGACAGTAAAAATGTCTTTAAAATGACTAATTGAAAAGTTTTTCTAGGTGGTCAGACAATTAGTAGAATGTTAATTTCTGTAAAATGTCTAGAATGTAATATCCATTGCTCCTAGGATTTTTTCTTTAACAGCAAAAAGATGGCTAGTACTGTTAACTACACTTGTCTGATGTCTTGGTTTTTACAGTTAAAAGTAAGTTAATTAGATTTAACATCAGTGGGATTAATCTTCATAAATGTGTTTGTTAGAAGCATCAGATTAATTTACAGAGTTAAAGTGCAAACTGATAAATATAAAATCAAGTACTCTTGATTTCTTTTATTCCATAGGGTAATATACTTAAACATCATGTATGTTTTCATAAATTGGTAAATGGAAAAAGGTTTAAGATTTTTTTTATCTGTATCTTCACTGAAAACAAGGTTACTAAGAGTTAAGTTCTATCAGGTATAATTCTATATGCAAAGGTTCCAAAATTTTCAACTGTGTTTCAATTAAAGTACTGTAAATAGCATAAAGTATTTCATCTTTTTAAAATCGAGTAATTTGTCTAAATTTAGAAATTTCATAAGGGTTATATCAGAGTGTAAATTAAGAAAAAGGATCAACAGCTAGGAAAGAGATGTAAGAAGGTTTTAGGTATGGAAATATCAGTACAGAAAATAGAAGGAAAAGGAAATGTTTCTGGGTAAGAAAGTCTTTGGGTGGACACGTTGTAATGCATCTAAGTAAGCAAAAAGACAATCTGAGTAAGTGAAGGGTAAATTTCAAAAAGTTGTGAGTAACTAAGTTGGTTATATATAAGTAGCTCAATCAGTTAAGGCTATTCAAGGTTCTTCCCTAAGGTCAAATATTAATGTACTGGTGTAAACCCAAGTTTAATCTATGTGTTGAAATGATAAGGATTTCTTAAAACATTAACTAACTCTTAACACTGTTCTGCTAAGTTTTATTCTTTAAAGCAACTAGTCTTAAAGGAATTAGGGTTTGTACAAACAACTGTTATTTTAACGTATTATGCTACATTACAGAGTCAAGATGTTTCTTTAAAAGCTACAATTTGTTAGTATAAAAACATCAATGTAATTGTGGTGCTATTACTGTTTACTTCGTATACTAAATGTGTTGTGTGTTCGTATCTTCCAGGTATACTAGTCTTTAAAATAAGAGGTTTAAAAGAGCATTTTATTAAGCTGGTGGTTCTCCAAACTAAAGTTGACTGTAATGGTAATTTTAGACTTACAAAAATAGTAAATTTTATTGGGGATTTATTTTTATCATTTAATATTAAATAAGTTGGACCTGTTTTCAGTAAGATATATGTAAAATTTTATGTTACTTTTGACACTGGGATAGAAATTTAAATGTCTTTCTAAAAGATAACGAGAGCCTTATCTGTTTAAAGGTTAATATTGTGAAACATGAAAACATTTTGCCATTTTCCCACAAAAGGGGGTTAAAAGCTCTCTCAGTTTTTGATTCCTGTTTCAGATGTAATGTTATATTGTGTGAGCTAACATTCATACAACTCAGGAAACATATATATAAACTCCATAAAATGATATTTAAGAAAGTGGCAAAGATCAGCTTCAGAAATAAAACACTTTACCTAAGATTTGCCTAGACTCCACTTCACCTGAGTTAAGACTCTGACTCTTGCCTTACTCCAAGTTAAGATAATTTCAAAGCAGGCTAGAATTAAGCTTGTTTAAAGTTATGTTGAAAGGATAAATTTTTGTTGTAAAGATTACTATAATAGGGCTGGGATTGTGGCTCAGCGGTAGAGCGTTCACCTGGCACGTGGGAGGCGCTGGGTTAGATCCTCAGCACCACATAAAAATAAATAAAATAAAGGTATGGTGCCCAACTACAGCTAAAAAAAAGAATTAAAAAAGATTACTGTAATAAACAAGAAATATAATATTTAGCCAAGTAAGGTGTAAGATTATAAAAATTATTTTTCTTAGTTCATAATTATTATACAAACAATGTTTTTACTCTTGTTAATTTCATTTTGTATTTTCCTTGTAAACTTTACCTGTTATATGTTAGTGTCTTACAGAAGTACGACTTTCAATATAACAATCTAAGTTAATTTGAGATATTAAGTCATCATCTATAGACAGACTATAAGGCTAACTTCCAGTCCTAATACAGACCCCAACTAAAAAGAAGGGGTAAAATGACTGTAAAGTTATAGTCATTAAAGGTAAAGGCCAGTACTCTTACTTTAATACTGATGAGTCTGGCTTGCTGGATGTTTACTACCAAGGCTTAAAGATTAAGGTTAAGAATAAAAGGGCCAAGAAAAATAGCCAATATTTAGCTCTTGCCCTCTGACTCAGCTTGAACCCAAGGGATAAGATGACTTCTCTAAGAGCTTCCTAATTCTAGATCACATGACCTCCGGATCAGGAGGATCATTGAGATCCTGGAGAACAAAAAACCCAGTGCAACCAGTGCACATGCTGCAAAAGAGCTCATTAGAAAAGGCATACATCCCTAATGCTTCCAAGGAAGCCACATCATCAAGGAGACCCTAATCCATCCTAGCAGATGGCAGTAAACAAGCTAAGAGGCTGCTTTCAAGTTCCCCAAGAGTGACCCCTGTGGAACTCAGCTGACTCTTAACAATAGAGAGGCACAAGGTCAATTTGACCAGCTTGGTCTTCAACACCTAGCAAAACACTTATAACCAGAACAGCCATTTAATAGAACTAATGTGTTAGTCAAGCCAAAGTGACTCCATTCTGTAAACAGGCATGCCAAATAGAAAGGTCATGACTGGGGCAAGTTGTTCTTTTCCTTTTGCTATAGAAACCCTTAAGAACACGGAACTACCTAATGGGGCATTGTTTCTTAACTAGGGTAACGGGGCTGTGTTTCTGGAACTGGGGTGACTGGGCTAATTGTGATTGGCTAAGCGTCCCTCCTCCTGACTGCACTCTCCAGCTTCTGTAACCTGGCTGGCTTGCATTGGCTGGACCCCCAAACATCCTGTCCCTTTTGTGGCTTTCAGGCTTATAAGGGGCGTCCTTGCAATTGTTTGGGGCTGATCAGGGGAATAGCTGTATGTTCTGGTCAGTCGCCACCGGTGTGCTTCAATAAGGGCTTGATTAGATACATGAGTGGTCTGGAAGTCAATTTATGAAACCCGGGGATGAAGCTTTAACTATAACATTAAGTCATACACTTGTGTCAGTTCCACAACACTGATGCCCCCAAATTTTGAGAAATTTTTCCTTTGCAAGGCTCAATTTACCCCTGCCTGCCAAAAATTGGATTGGCCTCTGTGCCTTGGTCTTCCTTACTCCTCAAACTGACATTTTATATAACAATCAAAGATTGTCTATCCTGATAAAGGCACACACTGGCTACAAGAGAGCCATTCCATTTATTCCTTTACTCATAGGGATAGAGATATCCACCAGGATTGCCACAGGAGCAGCAGGATTAGGAACTCTCTTTACTACTATAAAAATTGTCTGTACAGTTTATTGAAGATATCCAACAGGTCACCAATTTGGTACTGGTATCTGTCATCCAGCAAAATCATCAGGGCCTAGATCTCCTGTGCCTTTCTAGGGGAAAAATGTAGCTTCTATGTCAATCATTTGGGACTGATAGGGGATATGTTTAAACAACTACAGGACCAAGTGGAACAACAGAGAACTAGTCAGTTCTTAAAACACAGGACTTCCTGGCTTCTCCCATCTTTCAACTTCTCTAATGCTGGTCTTTCTGGCAATGACTTTTCCCCTCTGCTTTGTTTATTTTATACAGAAGCAACTCCTTGACAAGGTGACCTATCTAGCCCACCTTGAAAGAACATTCAAAAGCCATTCTACTTCACTCACAATGTGACTCTCCTGAACCCCATAATAAATCATTCTCCTGAGTCCCATAAGGAAGGAATCACCCATGATGATGTTGAAATTCCCTCTCTCTACACCCACTCAAGCCGCAACCACCAGAACTGTATATGACATAGCCCCAATGAATTATGCCCTAAGAGCCTGGAATGAAGGACATGGACAATGGGCCCCCAAGGAACCTCTTTTCCTCTTCCTCTACCTGCCCTCCTTCACTGTCCTGGTGGCCCCTCCCACAAAGAATGCCCATCAAAAGTACCTAACTCTTCCCATACCTGGCTCTGCTAAGGCCATATAAAAGCCAGACCCTGATTCATTAGAAGGATTGGGGAAGATGGCGGCGAGGGGAGTGCATTGCCCCCGTGTGCTGCTTCACTGTGTGGGAGTATGACAAGTCAGGACGGCTAAAGGATATCTTGTTAGGAATTTCCAGCAATAGTGGGGTGCTCCGGAACCTGGAGGAAGGATTTCCATCGCACGAGGATCGGCTACAGGGACTCAAACGCGAGAGGTTTGTCGCACGGAGGGTAACACTGCTTATTCAGCAAATCGCCCCGCGGCTAGAGTCTGCAGCGCGCGCTGGGAAACGAGGAGATAGCGACGCAGGGATACAGCGCTGCAGTTTCTGCCAGCCGTGCAAGCACCGTACTCAGGGCTGAATTCTGGGTTCGAGACGGGGGAAGGAAGCGGTCCATCTCGGTTCTCCATACCGGTCAGACCACAGAGGAGGCCAGCAGCCACCATGTTGGAAAGCTGACGTCACCATACCTGTTTTCGACTGACCGCAGCTCATTCAGCCATAGAACAGGTAATTTCAGGCTGCAATTCGCCTGCGGCTTGCAGACAGATTACTAGGGTTCAGTGCCTGGGTGCTTCTTAGAACCTGATCTTATTGGAGCGAACACCGAGCGTGGGGCGGCCGAGTTCCGGCTCCCGGAACCGTCCCGGAACCGCCCTGGCCCAGGGCTGCGGAGCCTGCGGAGGCTGCTTCTTGGACCCTGCTCCTATCAGAGCATACACCAAGCACTAAGCGGCCGAATTCCGGCTCCCGGAACTGAGCCCGCGGGGACTGCTTCTTGGAGCCTACACTTATAGGAGCTTACACCGAGCACGGAGCAGCCGAGTTCCGGCTCCCGGAACTTCCCTGGCCCGGGGCTAGGAGCCCGCGGAAACTGCTTCTCGGTCCGGGTCCTGCTGAGGGCCGGTCAGGACTCACCCGTTGCTTTGGTTGCCCGGCAAGGGGAACGAAATGCTGCCATTCACATAGGATACCAACATGGCAGAGATCTGATGTCATCAGAAAGCGGCGGAGGAGAGAACTTCATCAATACCAGCGGCAACATAAACAGTTGGTCTCCTGGTAGGGGGGGTGAGGCACAGACACCCGAGTCTCCTCAATTTGTCGTCGAGCCAGAGGGGAGGAGACGGGCCGCCGCCAGCGCCCGGAGCAGGCCCAGCGGCTCGCCAGCGTGGTAAACACGTGACCCCAATTGGAGAGGGGGCGGAGCGGAGCCGCCACCCACACCCACAAGGTGGGCAGACCCGCGACCCAGTGGTACATGGGCGTAGTAGGAGGGGCAGGGCAGAGCCGCCGTTCGCGCTTGCAAGGTAAACAGACCTGTGACAGCCTGGCGGGTCAGGCCCAGTGGCCTGCCAGTGTGGTACACACGTCACCCCAACTTGAGTAGGGGCAGAGCAGATCCTTCTCCCACGCCCGGATCAGGCCCTGCCGGTGTGGTGGTCACGTGACCCCAATTGGAGTGGGGGCGGAGCGGAACCGCCACCCGTGCCCACAGGGTGAGCAGACCTGTGACCAACCTGCAGATCAGGCCCAGGGGTCCGCAGGCAGGAGGAGGGGCAGGGCAGATCCGCCGCCCGCACCTCCAATGTAGGCAGACCTGCAACAGACCGGCGGATCAGGCCCAGGAGCCTGCCGGTGTGGTACACACACCACCCTAATTGGAGTAGGGGCAGAGCAGAGTCGCCGCCCGTGCCAGGAACAGGCCCAGCGTCCTGCAGGCGGGGTAGTCACGACACCCCAATTGGAGTAGGGGCAGAGCAGAGCCTCCACCTGTGCCCGAAAGGTGGGCAGATCTGCGACTGACCAGCGGGACAGGCCCAGTGGCCTGCTGGTACGACAGACACGTCACCCCATTTGGAGTAGGGGCAGAGTAGAGCCGCCGCCGGCGCCTGCAGGGTAGGCAAGCCTGCAACTGACCGGCGGATCAGGCCCGGTGGCCTGCCAGCGTGGTACACTTGTCACCCCAATTGGAGTAGCGGCAGAACAGAGCCGCCGCCAGCGCCCAGAACAGGCCCAGTGACCTGCCGGCGTGGTAGCCACAACACCCCAATTGGAATAAGGAGAGAGCAGAGCCGCCGCCCGCACCTGCAGGAAAGATACACAAGCAGTATGAAAAGACAAGGAAAGAAAGGACCACAAGCAATGCAGGTCAACGCAACTTTAGAAGAGGTAACAGCTGCAGCAGATGGAATGTCAGATAAAGAATTCAGGATATACATGCTTCAAATGATCTGGAGTATCAAGGAAGACATTAAACAGCAAAATCAGACAATGAAAGATCACTTCGACAATGAATTACGCAAACAAATCCAGGAAGCAAAGGATCAACTATACAGGGAGATAGAGGTTATAAAAAACAAACAAACAGAAATCCTAGAAATGCAGGAAGCAATAAACCAACTTAAAAACTCAATGGAGAATACTACCAGCAGAGTAGAACACTTAGAAGATAGAACGTCAGACAATGAAGACAAAGTATTTCAACTGGAAAAGAACATAGACAGCTCAGCAAGACTGTTAAGAAACCATGAGCAGAACATCCAAGAAATATGGGATAACATTAAGAGACCAAACTTAAGAGTCATTGGGATACAGGAAGGTACAGAGCTCCAAACCAAAGGAATGAGCAGTCTATTCAATGAAATAATACGAGAAAACTTCCCAGACTTGAAGAATGAGACAGAATCCCAAATCCTAGAAGCCTACAGGACGCCGAATGTGCAAAATCATAAGAGATCCACACCTAGACACATTATAATGAAGATGCCCAACATACAGAATAAGGAGAGAATTTTAAAAGCTACAAGAGAAAGGAAGCAGATTACATTTAGGGGTAAGCCAATCAGGATAACAGCTGATCTTTCAACACAGACTCTGAAAGCTAGAAGATCCTGGAATAACATATTTCAGACACTGAAAGAAAATGGGTTCCAACCAAGAATTGTGTATCCAGCGAAATTAAGCTTCAGGATGGAAGATGAAATTAAAACCTTCCACGATAAACAAAAGTTTAAAGAATTCGCAGCTAGAAAACCATCTCTTCAAAACATCCTCGCCAAAGCATTACAGGAAGAGGAAATGGAAAATAACAATGAAAACCAACAGTGGGAGGTAGGACAGTAAAGGGGGGGAAAATAATCAAAGGGGAAAACAAACCATGTTTAGTAACAGAAATAAACAAATATGGCTGGAAGAACAACCCATATCTCAATAATAACCCTAAATGTTAATGGCTTAAACTCACCAATTAAGAGACACAGGCTAGTAGAATGGATCACAAAACAAGACCCAACAATATGCTGCCTACAGGAGACGTATTTGATAGGAAAAGATATACATAGGTTGAAGGTGAAAGGTTGGGAAAAATCATATCACTCATATGGACTTCGGAAACAAGCAGGAGTGTCCATACTCATATCAAATAAAATAGATTTCAAGCCAAAGTTAATCAAAAGGGATAAAGAGGGACACTACATACTGCTTAAGGGAACCATACACCAACAAGACATAACAATCATAAATAAATATTTATGCCCCAAACAATGGTGCAGCTATGTTCGTCAAACAAACTCTTCTCAAGTTCAAGAGTCTAATAGACCACCATACCATTATCATGGGAGACTTCAACACACCTCTCTCGCCACTGGACAGATCTTCCAAACAAAAGTTGAATAAGGAAACTATAGAACTCAATAACACTATTAATAACCTAGACCTAATTGACATATATAGAGTATACCACCCAACATCAAGCAGTTACACTTTTTTCTCAGCAGCACAGGGATCCTTCTCAAAAATAGATCATATATTATGTCACAGGGCAACTCTTAGACAATATAAAGGAGTAGAGATAATACCATGCATCTTATCTGATCATAATGGAATGAAACTGAAAATCAACGATAAAAGAAGGAAGGAAAAAGCATACATCACTTGGAGAATGAACAATAGGTTACTGAATGATCAATGGGTTATAGAAGACATCAAGGAGGAAATTAAAAAATTCTTAGAGATAAATGAAAACACAGACACAACATATTGGAATCTATGGGACACATTGAAAGCAGTTCTAAGAGGAAAATTCATTGCTTGGAGTTCATTCCTTAAAAAAAGAAAAAAACAACAAATAAATGATCTCATACTTCATCTCAAAATCCTTGAAAAAGAAGAGCAAAACAACAGCAAAAGAAGTAGAAGGCAAGAAATAATTAAAATCAGAGCTGAAATTAATGAAATCGAAACAAAAGAAACAATTGAAAAAATTGACAAAACTAAAAGTTGGTTCTTTGAAAAAATAAACAAAATCGACAGACCCTTAGCGATGCTAGCGAAGAGAAGAAGAGAGAGAACTCAAATTACTAGCATAAGGGATGAAAAAGGCAATATCACAACAGACACTTCAGAAATACAGAAGATAATCAAAAACTATTTTGAATCCTTATACTCCAATAAATTAGAAGATAGTGAAGGCATCGATAAATTTCTTAAGTCATATGATCTGCCCAGATTGAGTCAGGAGGATATAGAAAACCTAAACAGACCAATATCAATTGAGGAAATAGAAGAAACCATAAAAAGACTACCAACTAAGAAAAGCCCAGGACTGGATGGGTATACAGCAGAATTTTACAAAACCTTTAAAGAAGAACTAATACCAATACTTTTCAAGCTACTTCAGGAAATAGAAAAGGAGGGAGAACTTCCAAATTCAGTCTATGAGGCCAACATCACCCTGATACCTAAACCAGACAAAGACACTTCAAAGAAAGAAAACTACAGACCAATATCTCTAATGAACCTAGATGCAAAAATCCTCAATAAAATTCTGGTGAATCGGATACAAAAACATATCAAAAAAATTGTACACCATGATCAAGTAGGATTCATCCCTGGGATGCAAGGCTGGTTCAATATACGGAAATCAATAAATGTTATTCACCACATCAATAGACTTAAAAATAAGAACCATATGATCATCTCGATAGATGTGGAAAAAGCATTAGACAAAGTACAGCATCCCTTTATGTTCAAAACTCTAGAAAAACTAGGGATAACAGGAACATACCTCAATATTGTAAAAGCAATCTATGCTAAGCCTCAGGCTAGCATCATTCTGAATGGAGAAAAACTGAAGGCATTCCCTCTAAAATCTGGAACAAGACAGGGATGCCCTCTCTCTCCACTTCTGTTCAACATAGTTCTCGAAACACTGGCCAGAGCAATTAGACAGACGAAAGAAATTGAAGGCATAAAAATAGGAAAAGAAGAACTTAAATTATCACTATTTGCAGATGATATGATTCTATACCTAGCAGACCCAAAAGGCTCTACAAAGAAACTATTAGAGCTAATAAATGAATTCAGCAAAGTAGCAGGATATAAAATCAACACGCATAAATCAAAGGCATTCCTGTATATCAGCGACAAATCCTCTGAAATGGAAGTGAGGACAACCACTCCATTCAAAATATCTTCAAAAAAATAAAATACTTGGGAATCAACCTAACAAAAGAGGTGAAAGACTTATACAATGAAAACTACAGAACCCTAAAGAGAGAAATAGAAGAAGATCTTAGAAGATGGAAAAATATACCCTGTTCATGGATAGGCAGAACTAACATCATCAAAATGGCGATATTACCAAAAGTTCTCTATAGGTTTAATGCAATGCCAATCAAAATCCCAACGGCATTTCTTGTAGAAATAGAGAAAGCAATCATGAAATTCATATGGAAAAATAAAAGACCCAGAATAGCAAAAACAATGCTAAGCAGGAAGTGTGAATCAGGCGGTATAGCGATACCAGACTTCAAACTATACTACAGAGCAATAGTAACAAAAACAGCATGGTACTGGTACCAAAACAGGCGGGTGGACCAATGGTACAGAATAGAGGACACAGAAACCAATCCACAAAACTACAACTATCTTATATTTGATAAAGGGGCTAAAAGCATGCAATGGAGGAAGGATAGCATCTTCAACAAATGGTGCTGGGAAAACTGGAAATCCATATGCAACAAAATGAAACTGAATCCCTTTCTCTCGCCATGCACAAAAGTGAATTCAAAATGGATCAAGGAGCTTGATATCAAATCAGAGATGCGCCGTCTGATAGAAGAAAAAGTTGGCTACGATCTACAGTCGGTGGGGTCGGGCTCCAAATTCCTCAATAGGACACCCATAGCACAAAAGTTAATAACTAGAATCAACAAATGGGACTTACTCAAGCTAAAAAGTTTTTTCTCAGCAAAAGAAACAATAAGAGAGGTAAATAGGGAGCCTACACCCTGGGAACAAATCTTTACTCCTCACACTTCAGATAGAGCCCTAATATCCAGAGTATACAAAGAACTCAAAAAATTAGACAATAAGAGAACAAACAACCCAATCAACAAATGGGCCAAGGACCTGAACAGACACTTCTCAGAGGAGGACATACAGTCAATCAACAAGTACATGAAAAAATGCTCACCATCTCTAGCTGTCAGAGAAATGCAAATCAAAACCACCCTAAGATACCATCTCACTCCAGTAAGATTGGCAGCCATTATGAAGTCAAACAACAACAAGTGCTGGCGAGGATGTGGGGAAAAGGGTACACTTGTACATTGCTGGTGGGACTGCAAATTGGTGCAGCCAATTTGGAAAGCAGTATGGAGATTTCTTGGAAAGCTGGGAATGGAGCCACCATTTGACCCAGCTATTCCCCTTCTTGGTCTATTCCCTAAAGACCTAAAAAGAGCATGCTACAGGGACACTGCTACATCGATGTTCATAGCAGCACAGTTCACAATAGCAAGACTGTGGAACCAACCTAGATGCCCTTCAATAGACGAATGGATAAAAAAAAATGTGGCATTTATACACAATGGAGTATTACTCTGCATTAAAAAATGACAAAATCATAGAATTTACAGGGAAATGGATGGCATTAGAGCAGATTATGCTAAGTGAAGCTAGCCAATCCCTAAAAAACAAATGCCAAATGTCTTCTTTGATATAAGGAGAGTAACTAAGATCAGAGTAGGGACGAAGAGCAGGAGAAGAAGATTAACTTTTAACAGGGATGAGAGGTGGGAAGGAAAGGGAGAGAGAAGGGAAATTGCATGGTAATGGAAGGAGACCCTAAGGGTTATACAGTGGAGGGGGTAGAGAGAGAGGAGGGAAGGGGAGGGGAGAGGTGGGGAGGGGGGATGGTGGAGGATGGGAAAGGCAGCGGAGCCCAACAGACACTAGTATGGCAATATGTAAATCAATGGATGTGTAACTGATGTGATTCTGCAATCTGTGTATGGGGTGAAGGTGGGAGTTCATACCCCACTTGAATCAAAGTGTGGAATATGATATGTCAAGAAATTTGTAATGTTTTGAACAACCCACAATAAAAAATTAAAAAAAAAATTCATTAGAAAACTTAGAATTGAACCACCATTTGACCCAGCTATTCCACTCCTCTGTCTATACCCAAAGGACTTGAAAACAGAATACTACCAGGACACAGCCATATTAATGTTTATAGCAGCAAAATTTACAATTGCAAAACTGTGGAAGCAACCTAGATGCCTTTCAATAGATGAATGGATAAAGAAACTGTGGTACATATACACAATGAAATATTGCTCAACATTGAAAGAGAATAAAATTATGGCATTTGCAGGTAAATGGATGGAGTTGGAGAAACATCATGCTAAGTGAAATAAACCAATCCCCCCCCCCAAAAAAAAAATAAATAAAAGCCAGACCCTCATGGTGGCCCACCACCATTTCCAATGAAGTTTGCCCCTCTAGTACTTAATAGAGCATCACTGGTCCATGAGGTCTGCATCCATTCTTGTGTGTGTGTGTTCCCTTCTATGAGCTTTTAGGAAGCATGGTTGCCAGGTTTAGAGTTGGGCAAATTTTAGGAGTGACTTCAGGGGATTACAGTATGAGGCTTGGAGTTGGAGCCTGGTCAGTCACCTTCCAGTTAGCCATTGATCTCCCTACTTAATCCACCAGACATCTTCTGCTGGCTGATATTGATGTCTTTTAATTTCAAGGACACTGAGCTTGGTGGCTAGTAAGTGTCCTAGGGTTAATTTGGTGGCCTCCTCCACCAAAAGGGCTGTGGCCACCAAGCCCCTAGGTGTCTGGGCCATGCACAGGACATGGAATCCAACTGTTTAGAAAAGTAAGCCACAGATTGAGGAATATACCTCAGTTTTTGAGTGAAGACTCATGCCACACCTTGTCTCTCAGCTACATGCCAGGTGAATGGCTCATGTAAGTTGGGAATCTCCAAGGCTGTGGCAGATAAGTCCCTGAGCTTTAGAAAGAACCTGTTTTGGGCTAGGGTTGGCTCACCGTTTCCTAGGAGGCTAAGGCAGGAGGACTGCAAACTAGACATTAGCCTGGGCAATTGAGACCCTTTATCAAAATAAAATAAGTGGGGCTGGGGATTATACCTCAATTGTAGAGGATGTACTTAGAAACTGTGAGGCCTTGGGTTCAACATGCAGAACTGCAAGCAGAACTGCAAAAAAAAAAAAAAAAAAAAAAAAAGACGGGGGGAGTCTCATTTAGTCTGTAGGACTGACATGGTGCCGCAGTCTGGCTGGGCACAATTCAGGAGCCACTTGTCAAAAGAAACGAACTTTATTTTTAGAACCACACATGCCAAACAAAACAGCTCCTCAGGACTTATCTTCAGAGCCCAACTGCCACCACCGGCTTCCCACAAGCCTCTCAACCTCCCCCACTCCTCCTGCTCTTGAGGCCGATTGGCTGGGTCGCGTGGGCGGAGCCAAAAAAAGTCCCCCAATGAGCAGCTCCGTAGTCTGAAAGGGCGGGGAAACTGCCCAATGAGCATCACCGCAGAGGAGCCAATCAGCTAGAAGTTGCTGGGGCCGCTGTGAGCCAATCATCAGCTGGCAGTCTGAAAGTTTGCTGGGGCCCCTTCGGCTGTGGCTCTCAAAATCTCCCCCTCTCTGTTTAAACAACAAGCATGTGGCTTAGGGACCGTGCCTGCCTTAGGTTGTCCAATAGTACATATGGTTCTTACCCGTTATCGGATGAGCTGACCTCAAGGCGTCAGCCTCCTGTCTTAGGTTGGTACCATTGCAATTGGATCTTACCCGTCACTGACTACCGGTCCAGTATACAGCCACACCTGTGGATAGGTCTTTGTACCAGCGGGGGGGGGGGTGAGGTTCTTTGCCTCACCTCTGTTGGCCCCCAAATTTTAGCTGAACGATCATGACAAGCAGAAGGGAGGAAGATACACCAAGCCAATTGACAGCTCCTTTTGGAAAAATTGTACCACCGATGACATCATCAGCAAAAATACCCCAACATTACCACAAGTCGCTGCACCAACAGATAGTTCACAATGCATACAGGTGAGTTCACAATGCATACAAGTGATACATAGTCCAGGCAAGTTCTGCAAGCAGTTCAGTAATGGCTATTGCAGAAGCTGTAGATTGGTTTTATCTTTGTCTTCACTGGCACTGGGATGAAGATAGGAATTCTGGCAATAATGGCTAAAGAAAAAATTATGTAACATTACAGAAGGCACTAAAAGAAAACAATTTTCTTAACAATTTACATTATCTTTAAGAGAATTATTAAATATAATGAAAAGAAAAGGTGAAAGTAAACAAACAGATCTGTTAACCTCCTTTTTTGTTCACATATTAAAACAATCCTCAACAGTTGTTTACCCAATTTAAATTAAACCATTTAAATCAAGTGAATAAAAAAAATATTTGGATCCATTTTTTCATGAGCGCTCATCATATATGATATATGGACATACATACACACAAACACAACATAAAACACAAGTGTGCACACAAACCATAACATAATAGTAAAGACCTTATAACTTTTTACAGGTGAAATCTCCATTGCAATGTTTAAAAATTCTATAGTCAAAAAATAGAACTGATCAGCAAAACATTAACCTAGGTCTATATGAGCTCAAAAAACAAAATAGAACTTCATGATGTGGGAAAGGGCAATAATAAAATAGATATTGAAAAAAGCATCCTGGTTCTGTCGCAGATGTAAGGGTAGCCAAACTGGAGTTCTAGATATCAGCTGTTATGGATTTGAGCCAAATCATCTTCTTTTTGGTCTGTAGAAATCGCTTTAGTTAATCTCTCTGGAATCCAAATCGGCTGCTGTTCTCCCTGTGGAAACACACAAACAGACCCCCGACTCCAGACAATTACTGGGTCAGGACCTTTCCATTGTCCTGTTAGAATATCCTTCCAAAGTACCTTGGGCTTATGTACATTTTTTGGATACATATGCCTTTCCGCAGCACTAAGCCCTGATGAATCCAAACTTAAAAAGTTTAGAGTAAAAAGGGTTATTTTAAGTTTATCTTTGGGGAATATATACCCCTTCCCAATTCCTTCTTTTTGCTTTAATAAGTACATTTTAATAGTTTGAGGAGCTCTTTCAACTATGCCTTGTCCCTGTGGATTGTATGGGATTCCTGTTATATGAGTAATGCCAAATGTTGAGCAAAATTGTTTAAAAGAGGTAGAAGTATAACCAGGGGCATTATCTGTTTTTAACTGTTTTGGAACGCCCACAGTGGCAAAATTTTGTAAGCAATGAGCTATAACATCTTTAGTTTTTTCTCCGGCATGAAGGGAGCCCATCAAAAATCCAGAAGAAGTATCAACTGTAACATGCAAATATTTTAATTTTCCAAATTCTGGCAAGTGTGTGACTGCCAAATATGGTTAGGTATCAATCCTCTAGGATTGACTCCAAGATTAACTTGTGGTAAAAAGGTCACACAATTTTGACATTGTTTTATTATTTCTCTAGCTTGTTCCTTAGTTATTTTAAAATGCTTTTGTAAAGTATTAGCATTGACATGGAACTTTTTATGAAAATTTGTAGCTTCTTCTAGTGTAGAGAAAATATGTATGTCATGTGTAGTTTTATCTGCTAAATCGTTGCCCAAACTAAGGGCTCCAGGCAACCCTGTATGTGCCCTGATATGTCCTATAAAGAACGGATCTTTTCTGTCCCAGATTAGACTTTGTATAGTGGAAAGCAAAGAGAAAACAGTAGAGGAAGGGGAAATCCTACCAGCATCTTCAAGGGATACTATAGCATTAACTATATACTGACTATCGGAAAATAAATTAAATACAGAATCTTTAAACATCACAAAAGCTTGTAATACTGCATTAAGCTCTACCTTTTGAGCTGATTGTTTGGGTACTAAAAATGTAAAAGTTTGATCAGGTGTAACTATTGCTGCTCTACCATTATTTGACCCATCAGTGAATATATTTGGAGCATTCATGATATTGTTTTTCTTGTCATTTTTGGAAAAATTACAGGATGCGATGACCAAAAAGACAATAAAGGATTAGATGGTAAATAGTTATCAAATGAAACATTAGATTTGCACATGATTATTGCCCAAGTATTTAACTCATTAGCTAACTCATCAATTTGATTCATAGTATATGGAGTAATAATTTTATTGGGAGAAATTCCAAACACTCCCTTTGCTGCTTTTATTCCTTTGAGTATTAATTGTCCTACAGCCTCAGGATACCTAGTAAGAATAGTGTTAGGAGAATAAGATAAATGTATCCATAATAATGGACCTTCTTGCCAAAATACTCCTGTAGGAATATTTTTTGTTGGTAGTACAATAAATAATAAAGGCAAACTTATATCAATTCTATCCAAATGCATATTTTCCATATATGTTTCAATGATTTTTAATGCCTTTCTTGCTTCAGGCGTTAACATTCGGGGTGAATTTGGATCTGATGGACCTTTTAGGATATCAAATAAAGGTCCCAACTCTCCTGTTGGTATACCTAGATAAGGCCTTATCCAATTTATGTCTCCTAATAACTTTTGAAAGTCGTTAAGTGATTTGAGTTGATCTACTCGTATTTGAATTTTTGGTGGACGGACCATGGTTGAGGATAACAGAACTCCTAAATAATTAATTGGAAAATTTAATTGTACTTTATCTATTGCTATCTCTAGATTATAATTTTTTAATAAATTTGTAAGTGTGGCATAACATTCTAGCAATGTGTTTTTATCTTTGTGTGCTAATAATACATCATTCATATAGTGAAATATTTGTAGTTCAGGATTTTGATTTCTAAGTGGCTGGATTACTTTGTTAACATAAATTTGACACATAGTTGGGCTGTTAGCCATCCCTTGAGGGAGTACTTTCCATTCATATCTCTGATCAGGACCTTCATGATTCAGTGCAGGGATAGTAAATGCAAAACGTGGACTATCCTCAGGATGAACTGGAATTGAAAAAAAACAATCTTTAATATCTATAACTAAAACATACCAGGTTTTTGGCAAAGCAGACAATTGAGGAATCCCCGATTGAGCAGGTCCCATAATAACCATCTCATTATTAATGGCTCTTAAATCTTGCAATAATCTCCATTTACCAGATTTCTTTTTGATGACAAAAATGGAGTATTATGGGGAGATACAGAAGGTTGTATATGTCCTTCTGCTAATTGTTGTTTGACCAGGTCATGGGCTGCTTGTATCTTTTCTTTAGTCAGGGGCCACTGAGGAACCCACACTGGTCTTTCTGATTTCCAAGTATTTTTTATTGTCTCAGTGGCCCTTTCTGAAAATCCAACCCATGTCTGTCTGTTCCTTGATCTATTTGTATTGGTGCTGCTATACCTTATTCTTGTTTTTCTAATCTTTTTCCTTTCCTAAAACCTTGTCTAGCCACAATAGTGGGTACATTTTAATTGATGTTATTTGTTAATGTCAAACCTAATTCAACTAGGACATCTCGTCCCCATAAATTTACAGGGAGATGATCCAATACATATGGTTGTATAGTTCCTTCACATCCTTCAGGATCCTTCCAATCTAATACCATTGCACTTCTATGGGGATTAGTCGCCACTCTTAGGCCTCGAAGCGTTTGAGTGGCTTGTTGTAATGGCCAATGTTTTGGCCATTCTTGATGAGAGATGATGCTAAGGTCTGCACCTGTATCCAGTAGCCCATTAAATTCATGTCCTTGAATATTTAGTTTTAGCATGGGGTGAGAATCTAAATTTAAAGAAAGCATAGCCCAATCTACACCTGTGGAGCCTAATCCCTTGGAACCTCTTTCTACAGTACGACTGGAAAATTTATCATGTAGGCTGGGTATTATTAGTAACTGTGCTATTCTATCTCCTGGTGAAATTACTGATATACCCTTTGGAGAACTGGCTATAATTTTTATTTCACCTTCATAATCGGGATCAATTACCCCAGGACTTATCATAAGTCCTTTTAGAGTAGAAGAGCTGTGTCCCAATAATAAGCCTACTGTTCCTTTGGGAAGAGGTCCTTTTACCCCTGTGGGAATGATTTGAACTCCCATCTCTGGAGTTAGTACTGCTCTGGCGGAGGCGCAGATGTCCAACCCTGTGCTCCCTCTGGTTTGTCTGATGAGGGATCTGATGGACAATGTGTCCTGGGCACTACCCTCATGGGGTTGCTGGGTTCCTCCAGTGCTCCATATATTTGTGGTTTTGAGCCCCGGAGCATTGGGCCCCCTTATCCATTTTTTGGCAATGGAGCCCGATGCCTTTCTCCACGATATCGTGGATAAACATCTGGTCCTTGTTCGTTTTTTGATAATGGAGTACCCTCTATGGTGGTTTGAGAACAGCATTCATTAGCCCAATGTCTCCCTCTACGGCATCGTGGGCAAATACCCGGTATTCTACTCCTTTGATACCTAGTTTTGTTAAACCCTCCTCCTATGGGGCAATTCCTTTTAAAATGTCCTGTTTGTTCACAATTGTAGCATGTTCTTGGCCTGGCATCTAAAGCCTGTTTTACTGCAGCTGCCACGACTTGCTCTTGTTCATTAAGGTCTCTACATAATTTAATATATGTGTTTAAATCTTCATGTTTCCATGGTCTAATGACTTCTCTGCACCAACGATTCGCTTGCTCATAAGCCAGTTGTTTTATTAATGGCATTCCTTGTTCTGTATTCCCAAAAACTCTGGTAGCTGTTTGAATAAGCCTATCTACAAATTCAGCGTAAGATTCATTAGCTCCTTGTATTACCTTAGATAATTGACCTTGTAAACCTCCATGTCCTTGTAAAGTCTTCCATGCCCTAACCGCCTCTGCAGCAATTTGTGCGTATACGCCAGGATCATATGCAATTTGTTGCTGCTGATCCTCATAAGGTCCCTTTCCTAACAACATATCTAGATTTCTCTGAGGATAACCAGCTGCTGAATTTCGCCTAGCCGTCTCCTTGCAAAATTCCTCATTGGCCACCTTCCATAACAGGTACTGTCCTCCATTTAGCACAGCTTTACACATATTAGCCCAATCTGCTGGCGTCATGTTCAAGTTGTTAATGGATTCGACCAAGCTTACAGTGAAGGGTGCTTGAGGACCACAGGTTGTTACAGCCTCTTTTAGCTGCTTCACTGTTTTGAAATTTAAAGCATGGTGAATTCGCTGCCCTCCTACCTCAAATACAGGGCATGTTAATATTTGAGATCCTGTCTCAGGATCCCAACTATCAACTGCGGGGGTTGGGAGCCTCCCAGCATATGGAGGTGGCGCTGTTGGTTGGACATTTATGCCCTCTGGTGATAGAAAGGTGTTAGTAGCAGTCTCCTGTAAAGGTGGTGCTGTTGGTTGGACATTTACGCCCTCTTGTGATAGAAAGGTGTTAGTAGCAGTCTCCTTTTGTAACTTTCCCCCTGATAGCTTTTTCTGCTCTAAGCTTTCTTCCTCTATCTTTGTCTGAACTGAAGGTTTTGGACTAATCAAACCAAATACCAACGTCCACAATGGCAATGTGCCAACTGGCAGAGTCCCTGGGCTTTTCTTTTCTATTCTTTTTAAATCTTCACCATGATGGTTCCATTATATTGTTGATATATTCAACAACTCCTCCTTAAAAAGCCATGGGCTACATTTTTGTATTATATCAACGTATGCCCTGACTGCTCTTGATTTTACTGGGATGCTTCCTTCCTCTAACAATTTACTTAACACTCTTTCGGTTTGTTTTTTACTAATTTCTGATCCCATATTTCTACTATAATACAACCCAACAAGATAACACCAAACAAAACCGAGACAGAATGAAATAAAAATGGAACGACATGAAATCATTATAGCCTTTCTATCCTCCTGAAATGTCCATCCGTCCTTTCTCCCTATCTGTTCCTCAGATGCAAATAGTTTTTCCTTAGATGTGAGCGGTTTTTCTTCTGTCTCACTCATCTCCAGGGACAGACAACTTAAAACAAAAGTGAAACAAAACAAAAGAGGAATCTTAAAATGGCTACCCATCCTCTCGCCCTGCCCTCAGGGGCGAGCAGTTTACCTTATCACTTACCCTCAGTCGTTCTGTCCCCGTGCGAGCCACCAAATGCCGCAGTCTGGCTGGGCACAATTCAGGAGCCACTTGTCAAAAGAAACGAACTTTATTTTTAGAACCACACACGCCAAACAAAACAGCTCCTCAGGACTTACCTTCAGAGCCCAACTGCCACCACCGGCTTCCCACAAGCCTCTCAACCTCCCGCACTCCTCCTGCTCCTGAGGCCAATTGGCTGGGTCGTGTGGGCGGAGCCAAAAAAGTCCCCCAATGAGCAGCTCCGTAGTCTGAAAGGGCAGGGAAACAGCCCAATGAGCATCACCACAGAGGAGCCAATCAGCTAGAAGTTGCTGGGGCCGCTGTGAGCCAATCATCAGCTGGCAGTCTGAAAGTTTGCTGGGGCCCCTTCGGCTGTGGCTCTCAACAACATGGCAATCTGATTTTCCTGCCCTTGAACTGTAAGAAATATTGTACAGATGATAGCTATAATTAATTCAATAGGGAAGTCTAAGTTGAAATTACAATTGAAGAGAATTGCTATCCCACTGAAAATGAATTTCATTCTTCTCAGACCTGTATCACAAAAGAAGAACTCTATCACAGTATTATCAATATTTACCCAAAAAAAAATTCTTAAAGAAAAAGCTAATGTATATTAATGTGCATTTTGTTTCAAACATTTAAGAAAATCTAAAAAAGCATGCACAAAAATCTGGTTTGAAGGAAATGTACATCTTTCGCTATATCACGGGCATATACAAATATGTAAAAATGAATTTCACCATTATGTGTAATCATATGTGCCAATACTATGGAAAAAAATATGCCAAACTGTGAAAAATATAAAATCCATGTAAAAATGTCATTTTCCCCTGAGAAGAAACATACACAAGTATACGTGTACCTGTATATATAAAATTACAAATTGTAATATAAAATGAATTGTATTCTGCCATAATGTATAATAAATTAGAATAAGTAATTTAATAAAAAAAGACACTATTACATTTGCTACCCGCCCCCCCCAAAAAAAAACTACATATAAATGAAGTCTAATGGCATATTAGAAATACATATCAAATTGCTTTGGAGCCAACATGCTTCAAAATGTTAGAAGACATACTACCAGATTTGATTCAAAATATAGTACCTATTAAACTCAGATAGTACAGCCTACCTAAACAAAACTCAGAAATGTTTCACCTCAATCTTTATTTCAAAGAATCCAGATTAGAAACACACAGTGCATAAATTACTTTAAGAATGAATTACTGGTCAAAATAATATAAGTTTTGGGAAATCTCTAGGTAGTACAGTTTCTGGAGACTTCTAAACTAATTATTTTGCACCAAGTTCTTCATATCAATTGCACATATAGAATTCTGCTACATGAAGAATTTTCAGAGGCCTCTGAAACTATCTTACAACAGGAGAATTCTCTTCTGAGAATATTTCACATTCACAGGGTTTTAATCCACTGTGACTTCTTACATGTGAACCAAATGTAGATCATTGAACATGACTTCTATTGCAGGTTCCACTGCATACTGTGTTCATTTATAGGAGTATCCTGAACCAAGATGACAAGCATTCCCATATCCTTTGCAATAATAAAAGTTATTGCACCTGTATTCTCATGTTTGCAACAAAGTTTATTCCCACTTCTCTATATTCACAGTTACTCTCCAGTGTGTTCTTCCGTGTAGTTGAAGCAATCTGAGAAAAAGACGGTTTTACATTGCTGATATCATTAAGGTTTCTCCTCCGTGTGAATTGTTTCATGGTATCAAAGGGAACTGTGAGGGGCTGGGGATATAGCTCAGTTGGTAGAGTGCTTGCCTTGCATATAGAAGGCCTTGGGTTCAATCCCCAGCACCACACACACACACACACACAGAACTGTAGTGAAGGCTTTCTCACTTTGTTTACACTCATGGAGTTTCTCTCAAAAGTGAATCCTTGATGTTTGAGAAGGTAACTGGAGGGAGTGAAGGCTTCACTGCTTTCTTCACACACACACGGTTTCTCTCCAGTGTGCATTCTTTCTGTGTGGAGGAATCACTGGAGGATTTCCCACACTGCTCTCATGCATGTTTTCATTTCACTGTGAATTCTTTAATGTTGTTTGAGGGGACAGGGATAACTGTAGGCTTTGCCACATGGCTTTCATACACAGGGTTTTTCTCTGGTGTACATTATTTCGTGTCTTCTGATTGAACAGGACTGAATGAAAGTTTTCCCACACTGTTTACATGTATAGGACTTCTCTTCCCTGTGAATTCATTCATGTGCTTTGATGGGGCTAGAAGAACTAAAGCCTATTTCACATTGCTTACACATATAGGGTTTATCTCCAGTGTTTTCTCACGTCTTTTGATAGCATCAGAATGACTGAAAGGTTTCCCATTGTTTACCTGTATAGGGTTTCTATCCCTTATGAATCCGTTCATGTTTTCTAATGGAGCTGGAAGAACTAAAGGTTTTTCCACATTGTTTACATATGTAGGGTTTCTTTCCACTATGAATCTGTTCATGGATTTGAAGGGAATTGGGAAAACAAAAGGCTTTTCCACATTGCTTGCATTCATAAGGTTTCTCTCCACTGTGAATTCGTTCATGGATTTTAATATAATAGGTAGAACTAAAGGCTTTTCCACAGTGCTTACATACACAGGGTTTTTCTCCACTGTGAATCTGTTCATGTGTTTTCATGCATCTAGAAGTACTAAAGCCTTTTCCACATTGCTTACATATATAGGGTTTCTCTCCACTGTGAAGTCGTTCATGTTTTCTAATGGAGCTGGAAGAACTAAAGGCTTTTCCACATTTCTTACATACATAAGGTTTCTTTCCGCTGTGAATTTGTTCATGAATTTGAAGGGAATTTGGAAAATGAAAGGCTTTCCCACATTGATTGCATTTATAAGGTTTCTCTCCACTGTGAATTCGTTCATGGATTTTAATGTAATAGAAAGAACTAAAGGCTTTTCCACATTGCCTACATACACAGGGCTTCTCTCCACTGTGAATCTGTTCATGTTTTCTAATGGAGCTGGAAGAACTAAAGCCCTTTCCACACTGCTTACATACAAAGGGTTTCTCTCCATTGTGGGTTATTTCATGTATTTGAAGGGATCTGGGGAAATGAAAAGCTTTCCCACATTGTTTGCATGTATAAGGTTTCTCTTCACTATGAATGCGTTCATGTGTTTTCATATGGTTAGAAGAATTAAAGCCTTTTCCACATTGCTTACATACATATGGTTTTATTCCACTGTGAATTTGTTCATGCATTTGAAGAGAACTGAGAAAAGGAAAGGCTTTCCCACATTGTTTACATGTATAAGGCTTCTCTCCACTGTGAATTCGTTCATGTTTTCTAATGGAGCTGGAGGAAATAAATTGTTTCCCACATTGCTTACAAACATAGGGTTTCCTTCTAGTGTGCGTTATTTCATGTCTTTGAAGGGATCTATGTAAATGAAAAGCTTTCCCACATTGTTTACAAACATAGGGTTTCTCTCCACTGTGAATTTGTTCATGGATTTTTATGTAATAGGAAGAACTAAAGGCTTTTCCACATTGTTTACATACACAGGGTTTCTCTCCAAGGTGAACTTGTTCATGGATTTTAAGGCGATAGGAAGAACTAAAGGCTTTTCCACATTGCTTACATACACAGGGTTTCTCTCCACTGTGAATTCGTTCATGGATTTTAATATAATAGGAAGAACTAAAGGCTTTTCCACAGTGCTTACATACACAGGGTTTCTTTCCACTGTGAATTTTTTCATGTGTTTTCATGTATCTGGAAGTGCTAAAGGCTTTTCCACATTGCTTACACACATAGGGTTTCTTTCCACTGTGAATCTGTTCATGAATTTTAAGGGAACTGGGAAAACGAAAGGCTTTGCCACATTGTTTGCATTTATAAGGTTTCTCTCCACTGTGAATTCGTTCATGAACTTTAATGTACCTAGAAGAACTAAATGCTTTTCCACAGTGCTTACACACATGGGGTTTCTCTGCTGTGAGAGTTCTTTCATGCTTCTGAAAACATTGGGGATCATGGAAGGCTTTCCCATGTTCCTTATATTCATATGGCTTCCCTCCATGTTCCAGATACCCATGTGCTTTGTGTCTAATATGAGCTGTCTGGGGCATGGCTAGGGATGAATCTGCAACGAGGACATCTCCACACACATGGTGTTCACTTGGTTTTACTCCAGAAGAACTTCTCTTGTTTATAAGAGGATCTAAGATTTGGCTGAATATTTCTCCATATTGATTATCTTCTTTCTGTTCCCAGAGTCTCTCAATCACTTGAATTCTGCAAAGAACAGAAACTACATTACTAAGGATTTACTTATTAATGATCTCCCAGAACAACAGATTTTATGTTGTGTGAGCTTTACTATTGAGCTACATTCCAGTCCTGTTAAAGTTATTTTTCATTTTTTGAAACAGCCTCTCAGTAAGTTGCTCAAGGGTTCACTAAGGTGCTGGCCTCCCACTTGTGATCCTCCTGCCTCAGTCTCCCAATCGCTGGGATTACAGGTATGCACTACCAATTACCTTGGGGTTCTACATACTCCTTCCAAGTAATGTATTTTTTTAATCCTGAAGATGTTTATCAAATTACAAAAGAGTACTATTTATGTGAAATGCATGGGACAAAATTCAGATAAGATACCTTCAAAATGGGTCCCACTTGAGGGTAATTTCATACATATCCAGTAATTTGTGTATGGAACACAGTATATAATATATATATAAAATAAATTATCAGAAAGTGTCACTTAAGACATCAAATGGTTCCCATACTGGAACATTTTGGATCTTGAACTTTCCCACTCAAACTGTATGTATTGTTAAAAAAAAAAAAAAAAAGACAAAAACAAAAACAAAAAACAGATTAAATCATGGCATGTATATTTTCCTTCTCTTCATGACTTTTTTTTTTAAAGATTTCCATTTCTTTTTTTCTTTTAAGAGAGAATTTTAATATTTATTTATTTTTGTTTTTTAGTTTTTGGCGGACAAACATCTTTGTTTGTATGTGGTGCTGAGAATCAAACCCGGGCTGCACACATGCCAGGTGAGCGCGCTACCACTTGAGCCACATCCCCAGCCCTCTCTCTTCATGACGTTTTTATACATTACTCCAAGATTTATGAGGTACATTGCCTTATCTTGTGAGTTCAATTACCTTAGATTTCTCCAGGAAATATAGTGATCATCGATGGCCTGATTTTTCCAGTGTTTTCCTAAAATGCAGACCCAGAAACATCATTGTCAGTTCAACATTACATAAAAATTATCAGTGTCTTGTAGATCTGTTGAATAATGTCATCATGCCAGTATAGTCATCAGAATGTGAACCTTTCATATTCCAGATCATGGAACAGAACTGATAGGCAAGTAAAAACCATTCTCTGATTGACAAAGTGAGGGAAAAAATGTCACCCTTACCTATAGTGGTCAGGTTCCAGAAGGTTTCCTGCATCACATCTCTGAAGAGCTTTTTCTGGGAAGGATCTAGCAGAGCCCACTCCTCCAGGGTGAAGTTCACAGCCACATCCTCAAAGGTCACCGACTCCTAAAATATCCCACAGGTATTCCAAGGAGGAAAATGAGACATACTGCAGACCTATACTCAGTTTGTGAGAATCTCATATGGTACTGTGTCTCCCAATACTCCATCACTTGGGTGTCACACTCTTACTCTCCAGCCAGGCTCACATCCTCTCACATCAATTCTGATGCTGGATCATATCCACTTGTTAGAGTAACAAAAAGAACAGGAACTCTGGCTGTGCTCCTGGATTACTCCAATTCTCTTTGTACACTCATCTCTAGCCCTTCTCACCACAAAGTCTAACATGTACTGTGCGTAATATCAGTAGCTGTTAGGAGACAGCATATTCTTAGAAATACTTGAGGACAAACTTTGATCTTTGTTGATATCTGGGAACTACTGTTAGTATGACCCTCACTAGCATAACTGTAAAGAGGGAATTGGGTTCCTAAGCAGGTTATCCCAACAAAATTCAGCCTGTTTAAATCTTGTTGCTCCTCTACATGTTTGTGAGACTTTGACATGCTTGTTAGATGTTGCCTATCTCATTATCCCCTGAAATACACCTGGGTGATGAATCTTTAGTGAACTGGATCAGATTTTAAAACTCTTTTTTTTGGCTAGGGATATAGCTCAGTCGGTAGAATGCTTGCCTTGCATGCACAAAGCCCTGGGTTCAATCCCCAGCATCACAAAAACAAAACAAAACAAAACAAAACCTCTTTTTACAACTCTTTATTTAGGGAATTAAGCACATCATTTGGGGTTACACTAAGGCACCATAACTGGAAGCCTGTATGTTAGTTTCTGTACATCCACAAGAATATAATAGTAAATAAGACTCATGAAGGATAACTCAGTATACTCATAGGTAATTATTAAGATTTTTGTTGGAGAATGTCAAAGCTGAATAAAATAAGGGGAAAAGTGGTACATGTTCTTAAAAATATTTCAGTGTCACCAAGGTGTCACCTCTCACAGGACCTATAAAAATTGCAAAAATGCTAAAAATAAGTCCTTTTCCTAGGAAAACAAAAACTAGGTCACGCCTGGTACAGTGGCACACTCCCATAATCCCAGTGACTTGTATATAGTGAGACCCTGTTTCAAAATATTTAAAAAAATAAGATAAAGGAATAAATTTTGGGCCTGGTGCGGTGGAGCACGCCTGTAATCCCAGTGGCTCAGGAGGCTGAGACAGGAGGATCATGAGTTCAAAGCCAGCTTCAGCAATGGCAAGGCACTAAGCAACTCAGTGAGACCCCGTCTCTAAATAAAATATAAAAATAGGGCTGGGGATGTGACTCAGTGGCCAAGTGCCCTGAGTTCAATCCCTGGTACCAAAAAAATAAATAAATAAATAAATAAATAAATAAATTTTGGGGCTGAGGATATAGCTCAGTTAGTAGAAGGCTTGCCTTGCATGCACAAGGCCCTGGGTTCAATCTCAGCACCACAAAAAAATTTTAAAAAATAAAAGTTTTAAAAAGGGCTTAGGATGTGGCTCAGTGATTTAGGGCCTTTGGCATCAACCCAAACCAACAAGAAAAAAGAAAAAAAAAAAAAGGAAGAAAACAAAGGCAAAAAACTAATTTATGAAAGCCTCTGGGCATAATGAACCTCTAATGATATTTAAATTCGTTGGAATAAGAGAGTGATAATTTTATTGCTCTTTTAAATTAGGAAACACTCTATTTTCTTTTTTATTTTTTAGTTGTAGTTGGACACAATACCTTTATTTTATTTATTTTTATGTGGTGTTGAGGATCAAACCCAGGGCCTCGCATGTGCTAGGCAAGCGCTCTACCACTGAACCACAACCCCAGCCCCAAGGAAACATTTAAGTAATTACATTTAAGTAATTTAAGTAATTACCATCAATTCATATTTAAGTAATTACCTTAAATGTGAATGTTCTGCAGAAAGACTGGCAGAAAACAAGCTGTTAATGAGGGTCAGGACACCAATATCTGAAAGCAATACTTTATTCATGGTGTCACAGCCCAGAGAGATAAATCCCAAAGTCTGAGCACTGAGCACAGCAGGGCCATTACTTTATATAAGCATGTTTGGGGTACATCAAGGCAAGGGAGTTGGTGCAATTCTATTGGAAGGTGTATTCTACATTAAAAAAAAATTTTTTTTGAAATTGTAGATGGACAGAATGCCTTTATTTTATTTGTTTCTTTTTATGTGGTGCTGGGATCTCACCCAGTGACTCATGCATGCTAGGCAAGTTCTCTGCTGATGAGCTACAGCGCCAGCCCACATTCTACATTTCTTATATGGATGCAAGCTTGTCAACTGCCAAGGGACTCTTAGCTCCTACAACTTAGGGACTTTTACTACACCAAGCCTAAAGTAGGATTGTTCTGTCTCTATTGCTTGGTTTATTGTTTCTGCCACTGCAGTTATCTTTTATAGGTACCTGTTAGCCACCACAAGCCTCTATGCTTACATGTCAGTAAGCTGAGCTTCTGTGTGTCCACAGGCAAAAACCACAGCCTGACAGCTCTTAAACTGCCAAAGTTCCCATTTTGCTCTACCACAATACAGAATCTTTACCAATTCTGTCTTGTTCTGAGCTACAAGACACATTTTACAAACCTAAAGGAACACAAATTGTGGGGAGCAGATGAGCCCATAGTCATCAGCTGATCCTACATTGTGGCAAAGGCCAAGCCTGGGAAACATTCCTTGCCAAAGGCGAGGATGTGAACAGTCTTGACACTCGGCTCTGACTTCACAGACTTCAGTTATCAAATGTTCCAATACAATGCTTTTTCTGGGTACAGCAGTTTCTACCTCTGTAACTTTTTAGTGCACAAAGAAGCTTCTTAATAACTCACAAGCTTTGAATTTGAACACTTTACAATGCCCCAATAGTTAAACTTCCTGATTAGGAGTCCCTATATAATAAACTTTTTTTTTTTCTATATAATAAACTTGCAGAGCTAGTTCTGGGTCACTGTTCCTCCTTCAGAAGGCAGTGTCCCACCTGGCCCCAGCTTTGCTTAAAAATGTCTCTGTGTTTTTCTCCATCTCCAGTCCCCAGTACTCAAGATCCTTTGTTGAAGTTTCATGGGCCGCAGCAAGAAATCATAGTCAGTTGCTCACTTTCTATACTGAAAGACCATACTGAAATGAAACCAGACATTAATAGCATAAACATAGCTGGAAAATGTCCAAGAAACTGCACACTCCATGGTTGAATGGCACAGGCATTGAAAGAAACAATACCAAAGAAATTTAAGTATTTTGAAATATGTGAACATGAACAAACATGTTAACATCACTTGTGGGATACAGAAAAAGCAGTGCATAGGGAGGAAACTTAAAACAATGAATGCATGTATTAGAAAAGAAGAAAGACCTTTAATCAACAGTTTAATGTACCACATTGGATAACTGCCAAACCAGAGCAAGGTAATTTTAAGTAAAGCACAGAAAAATAACTTGGAAGAAATCAACCAATTTCTGGAAAGAAACAACCCACACTATCTCACTGAGGAAAGATAATCAATGTAAATAAGGCGCTATGTATTACAGAAACAATAGCAACTCAACAACAGGGAGAAGCAGGCTCACTGGTCTCTTTGGCTAATTCTAACATTTAATAACACCAATCATCACAATTTCTCCAGGTAATAGATGTTAAAGTACTTCTTAATAATGTATGAGTCCTATAGGGCCATGATACTAAACTAGATAGACATTATAAGAAACAAAATAAATAGATATATAGATAGATAAAGGAATGACTGAGGTTCTCAAAAGAAAGAAAGAACAAACGAGCGAACTGGGGATGTATCTCAGTGAGAGTTCCCTGGGTTTCAATCCCAGTACAGGGGAGGAGAGAGAGAAGACAAAAATTTTTTATGAATAAGGATGAAAAAATCTTCAACAGGGTCTGGGGATAGCTCAGCAGTACAGCACCTGCCTAGCACAGATGAGGCCCTGACTTTGATCCCCAGCACTGCAAAAATAAATATATAAATAAATAAGAAAAAAGCCCACAACAAATAATGGTATATTACATCTATCCTTATTTAAACACAATACTCCAACAAAATCCAAGTAGAAATTCTTAAAAGTATTTTTCAAAAATATTTTGTTGTCAATAGACCTTATTTTATATATTTGTACATGGGGCTGAGAATCGAACCAGTGCCTCACTAGGAAAGCATCTACCACTGAGCCATAACCCCAGCCCCTACTATAAAGAATGACCAAACATTAAAAAGTCAACTCATGTAATTGATCATTTCAACAAGATAAACAACAAACCTTTTCCAATCCGCCATCTGGGTGGGACCACCACCGAGATGCAGATTTTTGTAAAAACCCTTACGGGGAAGACTAATACACTCGAGGTTGAACCCTCGGACACTATAGAAAATGTAAAAGCCAAGATCCAGGATAAGGAAGAATTCCTCCTGATCAGCAAAGACTGATCTTTGCTGGTAAGCAACTGGAAGATGGACGTACTTTGTCTGACTACAACATTCAGAAGGAGTCCACCCTTCATCTTGTGCTGAGGCTTTGTGGTGGTGCTAAGAAAAGGAAGAAGAAGTCTTACACCACTCCCAAGAAGAAAAGCATAAGAGAAAGAAGGTTAAGTTGGCTGTCCTGAAATATTATAAGGTGGATGAAAATGGCAAAATTAGCCGCCTTCATCGTGAGTGTCCTTCAGATGAATGTGGTGCAGGAGTTTTTATGGCCAGCCACTTTGACAGACACTATTGTGGCAAGTGTTGTCTGACTTACTGCTTCAACAAACCAGAAGACAAGTAATGTATTTGAGATAATAAAAGACATGAACTAAAAAAGATAAACAACAAAAACTCTAAGATCAAACCAATAGGTACAGAGAAACCAAAAGAAATAATAATGATAGGCATTGAGACCGAGATGAAACAAATAAAAAATGACTTCTCACACGTGCCATTATTGCCTACCTACAAAATCCCAAAGAACCAACAAAAACTCCTGCAATTAATACTGGAGTGTAGCATGGTTGCAAAACACACAGGACCTTAATATACACACAGGACCTTTCTGTATATCAAGTATAAAAAAAAATCAATGTCAAATTAAAAACAACACCACTGAAACCGAACAAAAAGCTGGACAAAGAGACAGAGAAACAATTTCAGAAAAATGAAGGATCACTTAAGAAAAACGCTCAAGGGCAGAGGTAATCAATGAAAGATACATCTTAGTGCCTCTGGAGGCTGAGAGAAAGGAGGATCTCAAGTTCAAAGCCAGCTGCACCAACTTACAACCATGTCTCAAAATAAAAAAGAAAAAGCGCTGGGGATGTATGTAGTTGAGTGAAGTGTCCCTGGGTTCAATCCCCACTACAAAAAAACACGGAGGTGGGGGATAGGCAGTGCTTGGGGATATGCCTCAGCGGTTAAGGACCCCGAGTTCAATGTCGGTAGCAAACAAAACCAACCAACCAACCCACCCAAGGCTCACGTCAGGGTGAAACGTCCTAAGACGATGCTGCCACCCTCCATCCTCCCTTCATCCGCCACCTTCTTTGTACTCCCCTTTGCTCCCCTCTAGAAAGAAAAGTCCTTTCTGCCAACCACTGAGGGGTCTGCAGACTTCACAGCTGGGCTTCCCTGCTTTGCGGTTCTCTTAAATGCAGCGGTGCCTTCCTCGATCCGCATTTTCTAAACCAATGTCCAGCGGGCGCTGATTTCCAGTAGGGGGCCCTGGCAGAAGGGTCCACAGATCTGTCCGCCTCCTGCGCCCACAAGCCCCGGGGCTGAGGGTCAGTCGCGGATTTGGGAACCGGCTTCCCCAGGTTTGCAGACTTCGGAGTAACCAGGGGACCCCGAGGAGCAGGGGGGCTGGGACGCGCACACCTCCCTCCCAGTCCCCGCCTCGCCCGCGGCGGGAGTCTCCCCGCGACCCTCCCGCCGCCACCGCAGAGGGGGAGACGCGGGGCTGGGCGGCCGCGCTGCCCACAGACCGCTCCGGCCGGCAAAGCGCCGCGCAGGACCCGGGCCCCGGCCGGACTCCGACCGCAGTCGCCGCAGCTGCCGCCGGAGGCCCGGGTCCCTCCACAGCGACTCACCCGTCCCCTTCACCGCGACCCGCTCCCCTTGCGGGAAGGGCGCCCTCCACACTCACCATTGCCCTCCTTCTGGGGTTCCCGGGGTCGCCTCAGCCTGTAGAACGGAGATGTCACAGAGAGGAAGCTGAGACGCTTAGAAGTTCTCTTCACAAGACCCGCTGGACACACTATGGCGGCCCAGGAATGAAGCCGTTCCAAAGTAGAAGGTTTCCATCTTCTTCCAGCTGCGCTTCTGATTGGACAGTTCCTGCGGCTCCACCCCATGTCTCTAATTGGCTAGTGGTCCAGGACCCGCCCCTGAGTCCTGAGTGACAGCAGAATAGAACCTCTACCTGGCTGAATGGAACCTAAGAGGTGGTTTCCAGCTACAGCCCTTCCCAGCCCGAGCTTCTTACCAGGGCCTGGATCTGAGCTAACGGGAGGGATAATTGCACACATCCATACAGGTCCACCCTCCGAGGTGTGGGAATACCTATATAAACTAAACACAGTAAACAATATGTGAGATAATTTTACAAAATATAACTTTTAGTACTATGGATTGAAACCAGAGCCATTTAACCATTGAGCCCCATGTCCAGCCCTTTTTAAAAACACCTTTATTTATTTCCTTTTTTTTATGTGGTGCTGAAGAGCGAACCCATGCCTAGGCGAGCGCTCTATCACTGAGCAACAACGTAGCCCCAATAAAATACAACTTTAAACGTAACTACAATATATTGATATTGCTAATTACTATTAATCACGTAGGACAGAAGAGGCTGGACACTCGAGGAGTTTTCAGGAAGCAGGTTCATTGGCTGCAGCTGGCCGGTCCGGAGCCGGTGCACTCCCTGCATTCTGGTTGAGCCACCTTTTTGGGGTCCCCTAACCTGCATGGCTGCTGCCCATGTGGGTAACCACGCTGCTTCCAGGAGGCAGACAGTTTCATGTCCATGTTTCCATGTTTGTTTTTCTTTCCTCCTGTCAGGAGGCCCCTTTCCTTCCATCGGTTCACATAAGCATAAAGGACTAATAGTCATCTTTTTCATTGCTGTGACCAAAAGACTACAAAATCAATTTTAAATTGATCAATTTTTAGAGGAGGAAAAGTTTATTTGGGGCTTATATTTTCAGTCCACAGACACTCCTTAGGCTCCATTCCTGAGGGCCAAGTTGATGCAGAACATCATGGCAGAATTGTGTGGTTGCAAAAAGCAGCTGGGTTCAATTCCCACTACATCTCCCACACAAAAGGTTCCTAGGCAGAGTAAAAATGACTGAGTATATGCATGAAAAGTACACCAAATCATATTTATCTAAAGGTAAAACACTCCACAATTAAAAGACTCATGTCCTTGTTAGGGTAAAAAAAAAAACAACAACAAAAAACCCAAATACAGTGTAAGTATTTAAGAGTGTAACAAACAATCAAAGGTTTATACCTGAATTTAGGATAACCTGATGTACTCTACTGAAATTTACTAGAGTTTGAAGTTAGCCAAAACCTACAAGCCAGGAGTTGAAAGCAATTTCAACACTCTTTCTGCCCAAACTCAGAGAATCTGATTTTCACAGCTACCATTATAGCTATTCAAATATCCACTTATCAATAACAGTAATAACAAAAAGAATAAATAAAAAGAGGGAAATAGGGCTTATCAATGAAAAAAGAAATGAACTGAGAGAAGCCATTCAGGAGAAACCTCAGGTTTTGACCTTAGACACAGACTATCAGGCAACTGTCTTAACTATGCTGAAAGTGGTAGAGGCAACCATAGAAAAAGAGCTAAAGGTCACCAGGACGATGATGTATGAATAGTGTGATATCAGTACATGCCGCAGTCCGGCTGCAGCAGAATTACCGGGGAGTGAGGAACAATTTGTGTACTTTGATACAGCAGGAGTGGAAGCCGTTTATTGCAGGACAGGAGCGGTATTTATACATTCCACACAGCTTATCTAATTAGCATAAACTAGATACATCAGTCAACCAATAAGGAATCTCCCCACTTAATGGCTCGCTTTTGTTACTTCTCAAACCACTCCCTCTGGCATTTTGCCAGGCACCATCCAGACTTGTTTAGGAACTCTAACATTCCCCTGGCAAAATGCCAGGTGTTATTTTGACTTGTTTACAGACTCTAACAAGTACAGACTTAGAAGTCATCAAAAGGATCACATAGATGTTTTGCAGGGTCAATGTAGAACAACTTACATAAAACCATCACTATAGGTGTTCCATGTCACACTGGAGCAAGGAGAAGAAAGAATCAACAAAAAATGATGCCTTTTAGGAAAAAGTTATCTAGAGAGAAGCGAAAACATGTGAGAATGTTCACATAAAGAATGCTAGTAAAGAATTACATGGAAGTACAATAAAAACTTTATTTTTTTACAGATAGATTTGTTTTTAATAAAGGAGTTAATTTTCTTTCAATCCTATATAAAACAATAGCAATTATTATTTTTTTAAAAGAATTTTGGATTTAGTTCAATCCAATCCATTTATTGATTCTTGATTTTATTTCTTGTGCTTTAGGAGTTTTTTTGTTTTTTGTTTTTGTTTTTTTTTTTAGAGAGAGAGAGAATTTTTTTAATATTTATTTTTTAGTTTTCGGCAGACAACATGTTTGTATGTGGTGCTGAGGATCCAACCCGGGCCGTACGCATGCCAGGCGAGCGAGCTACCGCTTGAGCCACATCCCCAGTCCCGAACAATAGCAATTAAAAACTTCATTTTTGAAAGTAAAATATTTACATATGAACAAGTAACTGTGCAAAATTTACATGAAAAAATGGAAAGACAGGGATTTTCCTAAAATATAAAATAAAAGGTGTAACAGTTCTCAGGTGCTGATAAAAAATACTGATCAGCCTTCAGTCCACAGGCGCAGACTGAAGTCTAACGTGAGGATCCACACGGAGAAAGCCCAAGTATTTACAGTCATAAAAGTACTATCAATAGACAATTTAATACAATAACCTCTGAAAATATAAAGAACCAATTAGTATATTTGTAATAAAAAAATAGGTACAAAGAAGGGGCTTTGCTCTGGGGTCTGTAAAGTCGGCCTTCGGCTGGCATACAGTCTCTTAGCAAAATAATCATAGTTTACACAGCCATTTTCATGTTATGTGCCGAAGATTATGTACAATTACTGACAAAATACACCAACCATTTTTCAACACTTGATTCACACTGAGAAACAGTCTTTTGATGATTCTTCTCAACTTTGATTTTATTTAATCTAAGTTTTCACTTTTAGCTAAAAAACACAGTGCAAGTAAAATATATTTATGCTGAAAAAGTTCTCATATCTTTTAACATTACAGCTTCACAAAATGTAGCAAATAAAATGCATTTGTACAGATGCTGAGCACATTCAGAAGGGGCCGCTCGCTGGGCTCCTGGCCTCCACCAGGCGGGACCGTGGGCCCACTCGAGGTGACGGTGCTGCGGTAAAGCGCACGTTCCTGCAGAACTTCAAGCGGAGTGGGGAAGAAGAGGAGGAAGATAAATAGTCTAAAAATCAGTTTGCTTAGCCAACTGACTGTTACAAAAATTAAATAAGTGAAATGAGGTCATCGGCTGTAGACAGACACCTACGTGGTACGTTAGGTGAACTAAACCAAAATGCACGAGGACCTGGGGCTGTGCGCGCTGGCAGGGCAGCGCGGTCGCTGAACGGCAGTCTTTAATATGGCTTGTTTGGCCAGAAGGCCACTCAGTCGAGGATGAGCGGGGGCGCAGCCGACCTTCAGGAGCATCCACAGGCCTGTGTTCTCTGCAACAGGAGAGGTTTCCTTCCACACTGAGCTGATTTAGAAACTGGAATATAAAACTGTTCCATGGCAAAGAGGTGGCTGTTTTTAAACAATATCCCATTTGCCCGGGTCAACCTCGGGGAGCTCATATTTGTTTAGAGAACGAGCGCGAGACGAGCCATTCACTGTTGCTCTACAAAGCGCTCCTCCAGTAACACAGGCTGCCGGGGTTTCTGACCGAGACGCCTGGGGACGTTTTCACGTATTTGCAGATCGCGCCTTTTTGTAACAAGCAAATGGGATATTGTTTAAAAACAATTTAAAAACAATTCTCTGCCGCGTGAACTGCCTGGGGGCTCCCACGCCGGAGCTGCCTGGGACCGCCACACCGGGGCCCGAGCCCTTTTGAACGGTTTGCTGCGTGACCTCTCCTTTGCCTCTCGGCCGCGCGGAAGCGAAGGCCACGGACATGGTGGTGGCGCGGGCAGAGCCGGTGATCACCGGGGTCTATCCTCCTGCGGCGCCCGGCAGCCCGAGGTGTCCATTCTCCGCAGCGCGGCCGGGGCGGGGGGCGCCGCGCCGTGGGCTCGCCCGCCCCGCCGCTGCCGCCGACCGCCGGAGCCGCCGCGCTACCGCTCCGAGCGCCGCCGCCGCCGCAGGCCGAGCTCCGCGCAAGGCCCCCAGGAGCCCACCCCGCGCCCCGCGCCCGCTCGCTGCCGCCGCGCCGCCCCCCGCGCCCCGCGCCGGGCACAATAAAAACTTTATACTTTCTTTATTCCCATCTGCATCAACAGATATTTCTTCAAATTGATCATATCAGCAATCTACCTGGTAGTTATACCTAATGGATAGATAAGACAAATTACAGCAATTATATATGGCATGGGAAAGAGACCTGAGAACAGACGAAGACACGTGAGCTGTTTGTAAAACAGTACTCTGTTGTTTGAAGGCACGCTGTGATTAGCTGTGTACAGATATGGGGGAGGTACTGGAGATTAAACTCAGGGACACTTTACCACTGAGCTACACCTCCAGCCCTTTTTTTTTTTTAAATCATTTTTGAGACAGGGTCTTGCTAAGTTGCTAAAGCTGGCCTTAAACTTGCAATCCTCCTGCCGCAGCCTTGCGAGCTGCTGGGACTACAGGCACCACTGCATCTAGCTTAGTTGTAAATAGATTTTGATAACTGTACTAAATTATTTAGAAACATATTTGTTTAATTTAATCAATAAATCAAATTTAGTGGATATCCTTGTGTAGAAGAGAAAATGTGCTTACAAATATGGTACTTTTTTTTCTTAGTTGTGGATGGGTAGCTGTTTTTGTTTGTTTGTTTGTTTTGTTTACATTTTTTTCAGTTGTAGATGGACCAATGTCTTTTATTTATTTATAGAGGTGCTGAGCATCAAACCCAGTGTCTCACACGTGCTAGGCAAGCGCTCTGTTATGAACTACAATCCCAGTTCTACATTACCTTTTTGTTGTTGTCGTTAGTTGTGAGACAATAGGAGAGAAAGTACTTTACTTATTTATTTATTTAACAGTAGGATACATTTTGACATATTTTACACAAATGGAGCACAATTTCTCATTCCTTTGGTTGTACATGGTACAGAGTCACTTCAATAGTGTAATCATACATGTATATAGATTAATAATGTAGGTCTCATTCTACAACCCAACCTTTCCCCTCCCACCCTTCTACACAAACCAAAGTTTCTTCATTCTTCCCTATCCCCCCACCACACAATGGATCAGCATCTGCTTATCAGAGAAAACATTCAGCTTTTGTTTTTCTGGCATTGGCTATTTCAGTTAGCATTATATTCTCTAGTTTCATCCATTTACCTGTAGATGCCATAAGTTTATTCTTCTTTAAGGCTGAGTAATATTCCCTTATGTATATGTACCATATTTTCTTTATCTGTTCATCTGTTGAAGGGCATCTAGGTTAGTTCCACAGTTTACTATTGTGAACTGAGCTGCTATAAACATTGATGTGGCTGTGTCACTGTAGTATGCTGATTTTAAGTCCTTTGGGTATAAACCAAGGAGTGGGATAAGCTAGATCAAATGGTGGATCCACTCCAAGTTTTCTGAGAAATCTCCATACTGTTTTCCAGAGTGGTTGCATCAATTTGTAGTCCCACCAGCAGTGTATGAGTGTACCTTTCCCCCCACATCCTCACCAACACTTATGATTGCTTGTATTCTTGATAATTGCCATTCTGACTGGAGTGATATGAAATCTTGGTTTTGATTTGCATTTCTCTAATTGCTAGGGATGATGAATATTTTTTCATATGTTTGTTGATCAATTGTAGTTCTTATTCTGAGAAGTGTCTGTTCAGTTCCTTAGCCCATTTATTGATTGGGTTATTTGTTTTATTGGTGTTAAGTTTTTTGAGTTATTTATATATCCTGGAAATTAGTGCTCTATCTGAGGTGCATATGGTAAATATTTTTTCCCATTCTGTTGTGGTGTGAACTGATTAACACAATCAATAAGAGTGTAAGTTATAGGTTATAGATTAGTAAAAAAAATACAGATTATAGGTATAAGATTTTGATAAGTGAGATAAAACAATTATAAAGCAAGAACTGTGATAGACAGGTCTAAGACTCCATTTTGTTGCTTTCTATTAAAACCTATCACAAGAGCTGTTTCTAAGAAACTGAAATGAAAGTTATTTTCTTATTTTAAAAAATTGTCTTTCTGTACTTTGTACCCCACCAATTATACCCTACTCCAGATGCAGCAGTGGTCGTGGTGAGCTGCATCCTGGGTGTGAATGCCCTTGTGGGTCTACATGACTTTGAAGTAGATTCTCACCTTGCTGACCCCTGCCCAAATTCAGGATGCGACTGTCTAGCACCTACTTGAACCCGGGACTGTGGTCAACTGAACTGCAAAGCTAGCTAATGCTTTTTTAGCTTCTGTTTATCCATTGCTTGCTGACTGGGAAATTCCAGTCCTGCCCAGAGCCCACAGGTCCCACTTATTAATATTTTAATTTCTATGGCTGGCTAGCTCACATGACGATAATCGAGTCACTGAGTTGTGGTTTTGTTTTGTGTGTGTGTGTGTGTGTGTGCTCATGTTCTCTTTGGATGGACCAGGAAGCTTCTGTCTCCCACAGAGCTTGAGTCTCTACAGCGGGTGACAGTCCCTGGCCAGGTAAATAAAGCTCTCTTTTGATTTGAAATTCGGACTTAGAGTGTTTTCTGGAGCGGCTCCCGATAACAAGTCTATAGGTTCACTCATCACATTGTTTCCTTTGATGAGAAGAAGCTTTGTAGTTTGTATCCATCCCATTTATTGATTCTTGATTTTACTTCTTGCACTTTAGGAGTCTTGCTCAGGGAATCAGTTTCTAAGTCAACATGATAAAGATTTGGGCCTACTTTTTCTTCTTTTAGGTGCAGGGTCTCTGTATTAGTGATTAAGTCTTTGATCCACTTTGATTTGATTTTTGTGCAGGGTGAGAGACAGAGGTTTAATTTCATTATATATATATATATATAATAAATATATATATATATATATATAATAAAATGTCTATAATAAAATGTCTATCTCATTTTACCATCCTTCCTATCTCTACAACCCCACCCTTGTCCTCCCTTCCCTGTACACAAACCAAAGTTCCTTCATTCTTCTTGGAGATATCATTCCAAGTATCTAAATATATATATTTAGTTGGGGATGAGCCTTTATTTATTTTTATGTGGTGCTGAGGATCAAACCCAGGGCCTCACACACATGCCAGGCGAGCGCTCTACTACTTGAGCCACATCCCCAGCCCCATGGATCTCCAGTTTTCCCAGCACCATTTGTTGAACAGACTCTCTTTTTTCCAGTGTATGTTTTTGACACCTTTGTCTAGTATGAGATAACCGTATTATGTGGGTTTGTCTTTTTGTCTTCGATTTTGGTCTACATGTCTATTTTGGTACCAATACCACGCCATTTTTGATACTATTGCTCTGTAGTAGTTTAAGGTCTGAAATACCTTGTACTTATTTATTTTTAGGTGTTGCTGAGGATCGAACACAGTGCCTCACACTTGCTTGGTAAGCACTCTACCACTGACCTATAACCCCAGCCCCAAATATGGTACTTTTAATCCAAATAGCCACTTTGAAATGAGTGATCTGTATATATCACTTAAAGGATAGATTGGCAAAGTAGATTAGAAAACAACCTAACCTAACCTTCGGTTCTCTACTAAAAACAAAACAAAACAAAACATTTTAGCTGTAAAGACATGGAGAGTCAAAAGTTCAGCTGGATAGGAGAAACGAGTTCAGGGAACCAGTTATATAACATGGTGATTATAGTTAAGACCATAGATATTTTTTCCCATTCTGTTGTGGTGTGAACTGATTGACACAATCAATAAGAGTGTAAGTTATAGGTTATAGATTAGTAAAAAAAAAATACAGATTATAGATATAAGATTTTGATAAATGAGATAAAATGATCCAGATCATAGCCTAGAAAATAACCATGGAGGGCTTAAACATGAACGTGCGCCTGAGGAACTTCCGGATGCTATGGCCTAAACATGGAGGACTGAGGAACTTCCGGATCCTAGAGCCTAAACATGGACACGCACCTGAGGAACTTCCGGACCCGGGAGCCTAAACATGGATGCCTGAGGCACTTCTGGATCCTAGAGCCTAAACATGGATGCTTGAGGAACTTCCGGATCCTGGGGCTTAAACATGGACGTGCGCCTGAGGAACTTCCGGATGCTACGGCCTAAACATGGACGCCTGAGGCACTTCCGGATCTGAGGGCCCAAAGATGGACGTGTACCTGATGAACTTCTGGATCCGAGGGCCTAAACATGGACGCCTGAGGAACTTCCGAATCCTAGAGCCTAAACATGGACGTGCAACTGAGGAACTTCTGGATCCGGGGGCCTAAACATGGACGCCTGAAGCATTTCTGGATCCCAGAACCTAAACATGGATGCCTGAGGAACTTCCGGACCCGGGGGGCCTAAATATGGACATGCACCGAAGAACCTCCGGATCCATGGGCCTAAATATGGACACCTGAGGAACTTCTGGATCCTAGAGCCTAAACATGGACGTGCACCTGTGGCACTTCTGGATGCTATGGCCTAAACATGGACGTGCGCCCGAGGAACTTCCGGATCTGGGGGCCTAAATATGGACGTACACCCATTGAACTTCCGGATCCTGGGGCTTAAACATGGATGTGCACCTGAGGAACTTCCAGATCCGGGGGCCTAAACATGGCCGTGTCCCTGGAACTTCTGGGTCCTTGTGCCTTTAAAGGGCAGGACGTGACTCTCAGAAGGGAAGTGGCCCATGAAGGGGAGCTGAGTATGGGGCCTGTTGGAGGCAGACTGAGCTGTCACACCCTGAACTTGAATGTGACGGTGGCCTCACTTCCCGGCCTTCCCCTGGGTGTCACTTCCTCCCCTTCCAGGCGGTGCGGGCAGGAAGTGAGACCAGCGCAGGGGCCAGGCCCTGAGGAGGGACACCGTCTTTCTCCTCGCTTAACCAGGCTCCCGGCCTGGCTGGGGATGGGATGTCTTGTGACACTGGCTGCCTCCTGCATCCCTGCCCCAGGACCTCAGGGACCACAGGCGGGGACAGTCATTGATTCTCCCCTGGCCACTGACCCTCAGGCCCGGGGTCTGCCCAGGGAGAGCTCTGTCTCCCAGAGGGTCAGGGGGCCCCTGTGACCTGCTGCTCCTTAACTACCATCATCCTGGGCGAGCACAGGTCAGGACACCAGATGCTACTGAGAGTGACATCTCCTGGATGGGCGGCTGGGGACTTTGCCTCTGTCCCCAGGCCTCGGACACCGGATGATCCCTCCCAGAGACAGAAAATAACCCCACACTGCCCAAGACTTATTTTTAAGCTTTGGATTCTGAAATTTTCCTGCTGCCACCTTCTTTGTGAAGCCACTTTTTCAACAGAGACAATATTCCAGGGGGAAAAAACAAACAAACATGGAGTCAATCAAACCAATCTGACACATCTGGTCCTCCAAGAGAAATCTGGATTGGGGGGAGAACAGCCATTCTCAACTGGCGAAATAATGAAGATCCCTTGTCCTTATTTTGTGTAAGCAAAATAAATAATCTGATGTTAACTCATCAAAAAAAAAAAATAATAACCATGGGATCATATTCAAAGTGTTCCTACCATAGAAAAGACGTATGTGAAGAAATGTGTCTGATAATTAGCTCAATTTAGCCATTTGACAATGTACACATGCTTCAAGGCCATATGTATGTATATATTAATTAATTAACTAATCAGTTATTTTTTTGTGGCACTGAAGATTGAAACCAGGAGCACTATGACTGAGTCATTCTGAGTTACAACCCCATCATGTCCCTAGGCCATTTTAAAATTTTTATTTTGAGACAGGAACTTGATATCTTCCTGACTAAGCCTCCCAGGTAGATGAGAGTACAGGCATGCTGAAAGCATCATGTTTGAAATTATAAATACATTCAATTTGTCAATTAAAAATGTATCAATATTTTCAAAATAAGATCAACTTGAAGACAAAGATGAATATAGTTTTTCAGAGACAGATATCATTCCAGCATTGATCCAAAAACACTTGTAGATCCTATATTGAGAATAAGCTGTACCTCCAACAAAATAATAAACAATAAAGAGATTAAATAATGAAGCAGTTGATTCTCAAAAGACATGGCAATCCTTAACACACACTCCCCTAGAGACAAAGCATCAAACCACATTAAGCAGAAACATGGAAGTGAAAGGAAAATCACACATCCATAGTTATAAACCGAGATTTCGATATGCCTCCAACAGTAAATGAAAGCTCAAGGCAGCAGAATATTAGTAATGATATAGCTGAAATCAACAGCATCTTATATTAAATGGAGACATTGGACACTGTAGAACAACAACTACACAGTACACATTCTATTGTTTGCTTTCTTTTCTTTTTTTGCAGGGATGGAGATTGAATCCAAAGCTTTGCAAATACTAGGTAAGTCTCTCTACCCCTGAGCTATAGCCCAAGCCTCATTGCACATTTCTCTATGATCACATACAATATTCACCAACAAAGACCATGTTCTGAGCTACAAGACATACTTTAACAAGTCTAAAGAAATGGAAAATGGGGGCTGGGGTTGTGGCTCAGAGGAAGAGCGCTTGCCTATTAGTATGAGGCACTGGGTTTGATCCTCAGCAACACATAAAATATACACAATACCTTCAACTAAAAAATAAATGTTTTTTTTTTAAAGAAACAAATCATACATATTTGCTCTCAGATCATACTGGAATGAAACAGGAAATCAGTAGCAGAAATGTAGCTGGAAAATCTTCAAGGAATTGCACACTACACTTTTGAATGACATATGCACCAAAAGAAACAACTCCAAAGAAATTTAAGTAATTCACAATATGTGAAAATAAACAATTTTTTTTTGTGGTGCTGGGGATTGAACCCATGGCCTTGTGCATGAGAGATAAGCACTCTACCAACTGAGCTATATCCCCAGCCCAAACAAACATCTTAATATCATTTTGGGGATAAAGAAAAAGCAATGCATAAGGAGAAATCTAACACAATGAATGTACATGTTAGAAAAGAAGAAAGACCTCAACTCAACAGCTGAATTTCCACATCAAATGACCCTAGAAACATATCTTAAATAAAGCAGAGCAAAATAACTAGAGAAGATATCAATGAAATTTCAAACTAGAATCCAATAGAGAAAATCAGCAAAATCAAGTAATTTTTTATAAGATCATCAAAATTGATAAGCCTTATTTAGCTAACTAAAATAAAGGAGAATACACAAATTCCTAACACCTATAATGAAAGAGATGCCATTCCCTACTAATCCGTGGACATTAAAAGGAACTTCCAAGAAAAATAAAAACTATTTTATGCCCATAAATTTAATAATTCAGAAAAAAATCTACCAATTCCTAGAAAGAAACAATATATAAGAATTCACAGGGAAACATAAACAAATGATAATATATGATATACAATAATACATATGCCTATGTGACTGTATGCATATGATAATACATATGACTTATATATTAAAAATTCAAAACAAGCTGGGCACAGTGGCACATGCCTGTCATCCCCAACTTGGGAGGGTGAGGCAAGAGAATCACAAGTTCAAATCTGGCCTGAGCAATTTAGCAAGACCCTATCTCAAAATTTAAAGAAATTAAAAAAAAAAAAAGGCTGGGGATGTAGTTCATTGGTAGCGCACCCCTGGGATCTATTTTCAGTACCAGGAAAAAAAACAACAGTCCCAGCCCAGGTCCATGGATGTTTCTATTCTTATTTAAACTGATTTTAAAACAATAATTTATTTCAAGAATCCTTCTTTTCTTCTTAATACCATAATTCTATCTCCTGAGTTTCAACCAAAAAAGCCCAATTTTATGTTCATGGAAGAACATTCTTAAATGCCCAAGTAAATTGGAATTTGATAATAAACAAGATTCTATGAAGAAAATTAAAAGGAAGCAGCTCAAGGAAGCAGCCTTCTTCACCACAGTTCACAAGGGAGTCCACACTCAGAATGTTCAACCCATTCCTAAGCTTAGGGACCACTCTCCAAGGGCCGATGCAGCACAGGTGCTCACTCCCAGGAGTGAGTAAGTGAGTGAGAAGCCAGAATATTGAATTCTGGGACCTCCATGCATCCTACTTTACCCTTGTTCCAATGTGGAAAGGCTCATTGATCAACAGGCTCAATTCTAACAGGTGACCTCTCACTTATCTGGAGTCAGTAGTGGGTTTGGACCCTTGGAGTCTTTCTGACATCAAATGTGTGGTGTTTGTTGAACACCAAACTATTCTCTGGGTGTCCTACAATTTAAGAAGAAAGACCTCAACTCAACAGCTGAATTTCCACATCAAATAACCCTAGAAACATATCTTAAATAAAGCAGAGCAAAATAACTAGAGAAGATATCAATGAAATTTCAAACTAGAATCCAATAGAGAAAATCAGCAAAATCAAGTAATTTTTTATAAGATCATCAAAATTGATAAGCCTCATTTAGCTAACTAAAATAAAGGAGAATACACAAGAGTTAGCAGGAGTCCACAAGTTCAGAGATTTAAGGTTCATGAAGGGAAACAGATACAAGGTTTGTGAAGGGAAATAGATATAATAAAAGTTGTGAAGGGAAAGAGGCATAAAATCTGAGTATGCGACAAAAAGTTTCTTTTAAGTTGCAAAAGGTTTGTTAAGGGCAAATTTCAAACAGTTTGTGCGTGACTAAAGAGGTTATATATAATTAGCACAATCAGTGAGAGTTATTTAAGGCCTTTTCCTTTTTTAAAAAGCAAATTCCTAATCTAGGAGGCTGAAGGCTTTGAACAGGGTCTCTGGCATAAAACATACTTATGAAAGCAGACAAGAAAAAACTGCTCTTTTCACAAACATTTGTTACATTTCAAGAGGAAGCTTTCAAAATCCTAGGACAGTTGTTTACAGTTCAAAAGATAGAGACCCATAGTTAATTAAGCTTCCAAAAAAAAAAAAAAGGCTGAGATAAAACAGAAAAACTGATCCTTTCCCCAGACGCAAGTAAAATATTAATGGATTGATGTAAACCAGATTCTAGTTCTCTGTGTTAAAATAGGAGTTACTAAAACATTAACTTGCTCTCACTGATCAAAATAATTTTTATGTCTGTGAAGTTTAAAAAAAAGTCTTAAAGAAATTGTTTGTCCAACTCTAGTTAAACAATAACTATTATTTTAGAGTATTATGTGACATTCCAGATTCTAATTTTTTTTTTCAAAAGTTAAAACTTGGTTAATATAAGAACATAGTGTAATTGTCATACTGTTAACTGGTTTCTTTTTATTCTAAAACTATTCATATAAAATCTTTTACATATAAGGTTTAGGAGAACATTTTATAAAACTGGTGTTCTCTATAACTGTGTTTTATAATAAAAATAACAAATTTAGTTACAGTTTTATTTATGTGATTTGACATTTTGTAATTAGATAAAAACAATCTGTCATAAGTTATATAATTTTGTGTTACTCTCGACACTGAGGGATAAATACACTTTTAATAGATAATAAAGAGAGCCTGGTTGATTTAGAGGTGGGCAATATGGGATGTAAAGATGCTTTGCCACTCTCCCACAAAGGAGAGTCACAGGCTCTCTTAACTCGTTTGATTCATATTTCAGATGTAATATTATATCATGTGTTAACTGATTCGCAGACTCAAAAAATGAAATAGAAAAACTTTATAAAAAAAATATTTAAGAAAGTAATTAAGTTAGTTTCAGAAATAAAACACCCTGGTCTGGGGTTCTAGCTCAGTGGTAGAGCACTTGCCTGACACATGTAAGGCACTGGGTTTGATCCTCAGCACGCCAAAAAAATTAATTAATTAATTAATTAAAGGTGTCCATTTACAACTAAAAATGAAAAAAAAAAAAAAAAAAAAAGGAAGGAAACATCTTACCTAAGATTTGCCAAGAGGCTTCCTCACCTTAGTTAAGACCTTTCTCCACATTAAGGTAACCACTAAAGTTTATTTAAAGTTAAATTCAACCCTGCTGGGCGCAGCGGCACATACCTGTAATCCTAGCACCTTGGAAGGCTGAGGGAGGAGTCAAAGCAACAGGTGAGGCACTAAGCAACTCAGGGAGACCCTGTCTGTGAATAAAATACAAATAGGGCTGGGGATGGGGCTCAGTGGTTGAGTGCCCCAATGCCTCCCCCCCAAAAAAAGTTAAAAAAATAAATTTTTGTTATAAATATTGCTATAATCTTAAAATAAACAGGAAACATAGCTAAATAAATAGTTGGGATTATTAAAAAAATCATGTTTATTGGCTCATAGCGATTGACCATTCTAAGTATGTTTTGACTCTTATTAAATTTCATTTTGTATTTTCCTTGTAAATTGTGTAACTGTTGTCTGTTAGTGCTGCAGAAGTATAAAAGGCCTTTCCTTTGTATATTTGGGCAAATTAATTATAGGATACTTAATTCATCCCCGAAACTTACAGATTACAACTGATGTTTTACATATTCTCGATGATTTTCAAAAGCTACTGAGAGATTTTAACTGGTTAAGGCCTAGCTTACATTTATCTACTGCAGATTTGAGCCCTTTATTTGACACATGATAGGAGATTCCCTCTCTGGCCTCTCCTCAGCAGCTTACTGCAGAAAAAAAGGCTTCATTATTGAAGGTTGAAACTGCCATCAAAACTGCACAAGAGCCTCTACAGTTGTTGATGTTTCCTACTTCTCATACCCGCGTAGGGGCCATATGGCAGTCTTCAGAAGTTACGTGACGGCTTCCGTCTTGCTTACTCTCCTCCAAAATCTTTAACTCCATTTCATAATTTTGTTTAACACAGAAACATTCCCAATCACCAGGCACACAACAGCCACGAGGTCATTACAGACCCTCAATCTCAGTCACGGCTCTCTACACTCTGAGTTACATATATCATCACAATAAATCCACAGATCATCTGAAATAGGCTCATGATCAAGAGTCAACAACTCCTTTTATCCCCAAAACTCCTTTTACCCCCCAAACTCTGTGCCAGAATCTGAGATAAATAAAAATAAACAAAGGTGTTCTTTCCTTCAGTCTGCCATTCACAAAATTTTGCAGTTGGTAAAATTGCATTCTGACTAGATCAATTTCCTGGAGGCTCTAGCAAATAACTGAAAATGTCGAATTTTACCCAAAGACTGTAATTCTGTAAATGGCAGAATTACCATTTTTTTTTTTAAAAACCATCTCACAACACATTCTGGAGATATATCCCAGGGCAAAGAAACACAGTCTCATTTTACTAAGATGATGTACCCTTCTCTCTCACTTTTTTGGTACTGAGGATTGAACCCAGAGCCACATACGCCCTTTTTAAATATATTTTATTTAGAGACAGGGTCTTGCTCAGTTGCTGAGGCTGGCTTTGAACTTGTGATCCTCTTGCCTCCACTCCCCAGCTGCTGGGATTACAGGTGAGAGCCATGGCACCCTGCCCGCTTCCAACACACAACTTCCAAATTCCCACTTTTCTTTTCTCCCTGGGGTGCTGGGGACAGAACCCAAGGTTTGTGCATGCCAAGGCAAGTGTTCTACTACTGACCAACATCTCCAGCCTAAATTCCACTTTTTTTTAAATCTCAAAAATGGTTAGTTCAAGAGATTAAACTTTCCTTACATTTTTCTCCTTCCTCCAGGCCCCTCTACTTTCACTCACCCTCACTCCAGTTCCCTTTATTGTCACCCCAAGAACAGGCTCACCTCAGGGTAAAACGTTCTAGATCCAGGAGCTGATGTTGTAGTCTGTATCACCACCTTCTCAAACCCCGATTTTTGTGATCCAGTCAGACAGATTTCAGACAGGTGGCTCAGAGTCACAGACAGGAGTACATTATAACGGCCAGGAAGGGGGAAGGAGGCCGCTCTCAAGGGAGAGCCGGTCTTCTCAGAGAGGAGACACAGCTTGCCTCTCCCACTCCAGTTTTATTGGCGGGGGTGGGGTGGGGGTGGGGGTGGGGGGTGGGGGGTGGGTGTGTCTCAGAAAAGTTTTGAGAGTTCTCCCAAGGTCCACATCTTGACTTTTGACTGACAGCAGAATGACATCAGATTTTCAAGTCCCCACTGCCATGACAACTCTAGGTCACTTTGGCCCATGCTGATTGGCTCTCATTGGAACCGGTTCTTACAAATTTTATGGTTAGGGGGAAATTATCCGAATTTTCTCAGAGTTGCAGGACTGATTGGTGTAAGGGTCACAAAAGTCACCCCCTTCAGGGTAACTTGTGTTATTCTTATGAGCATTTCCCCTGCAGATAACAGGTACTTCCTTGAGGAAAGTAACACATCCTGTCAACCTAAGCCTGGCATCGCTCACATCTCTCTGACCCCTGACATTTTCTTTTTTTTTTAATATATTTTTTTGTATATGGACTTTTATTTTATTCATTTATTTATATGTGATGCTGAGAATCGAACCCAGTGCCTCACACATGCTAGGCAAGCGCTAGCTAAGCTACCCGCACAAGAACCAAAGAAAACTGAGACCAACTTCTATTTTATCTTTGGGAGCTCATGAGGTGTCACTAGTGCATTTCCTTGATGGAGACAAGGTCCTCTTTGTAAGAAAGACTTTAATACTCTTTGGCTAATGGAAACAGTTTACCCATTTTCCCCAATGGTGGCAAATCTCCCTGTGCTTTTAGAGCTGAGTGGGTGGGACCCAGGTACACGCAGAAAAACGAGTTGCAGGGGCTGGGGTTTTAGCTCAGTTGGTAGGGTGCTTGCCTCACATGCACAAGGCCCTGGGTTTAATTCCTAGCATCACACACAAAAAAAATTTGCATTATATAATGATGGCTTAGAGGACTGTTGGTGCAGTTTGAACAAGTACACTGATTGTTACAACAGGAATCTACAACTTTACTGCAGGGAAAGAAGCTACCAGTGGTATTTAACACTATGTGAATGAAAGCAGATTTTGGGGGGGTGGTGCGGGGAGAGGGTGGTGCTGGGGATTGAACCCAGGGCCTTGTGCATGGGAGGCAAACACCCTACCACCTGAGCTATATTCCCCAGCCCTGAAGGCAGATTTTGAAGATTCACATCTGGGTATTCAAAGTGGTTGAAACTTTACCCAGCTACATTATTAGTTCACCAGGTCAAAGCCAAAGGCTAAAAAGTCCATGGGGGTGGTATGATGAGGAGGTGAGCTTTAATTCTTGGGTTTGGATAGGTGTCATTAGCCATCAAAGGTAGCTTTAGATTCAGGTTAGTGTCATTTGCCCAAATACCCTCTAGTCTTGGTTTGGTGTGTCCCCCCAGAGTGAGCTAATGATGGCAAACCCAATGTTAGGAAGGAAGACTGTTCCCTCTGATCACCCCTCCAGTTGACCTGTGAAGAGAATTCTCCTGCCCAGAGTTTGAAAGTAGAACAGAGGAGCGCATTTATGAGTATGTGCTGCCCTCTAGTGGCTCTTCTTGGTATATGTGTTACTTTACAGCAGCTCCAGCAGGCAGCCCCAGGGGAGGAGTAAGAGGACAGGAAAGGCCAAGAGAAAGCCAACCCTCAGCCAGGGGTGGGTTCCTCAGGGAACAGAATAATCCCCACAGCCAAAAGGGCAAGTCCCACTAGGGCAGAAAGGAGCAAGGTTCCTGGTAAGTGGTACATAGAGGAGCAGCTTAAACGGGACCCTGCTTCTTCTGAAAAGGACCCATAATCTCCTGGAAGCTCACAAGAACACGCATCCTTTTTCTCTTTTCCTGGTGGCAAGTGGTCCTGGGCTGTAAAACCCCAGGAGGGGCAGGTTTTATCTTTGGAAAGTGGGCCCATCATGTCTGTCCCTGGAATCTGACAACCCTCGGGTGCTTAGGACCTGGCAGGAGTCCTCCCATTTAGGGAGTAACAGGTTGGTGTGGGAGTCGCTTTTCCAAGTCTTTACAGAAGGAAGTCAGCCAGGTGTGGTGGCACACCCCTGTAATCCCAGCCAATCAGGAGGCAGAAGCAGGAGGATGGCAAGTTTGAGGCCAGCCTCGCAACTTAGTGTTAGGTCGGTGGAAGTAGCCAGATGCCGTCCTATATCACCAAAAAGGCTGGAATGTTAGGTTGGTGGCAGCGACTTGGCGGCGACTTAGTGGCAACTTAGAACAAAGCAGCCCGCGCTGCTTTGAACATCAATCAGATGCCGGCGGAAACGCCTGCCAATCAGCCAGATCTCCTAACACCTGTCAATCAGCAGGACCCCTTGGCCAATCCTGGAGTTCAGCCAACTTCCCTGACCAACTCCAAGGGGGCAAGGGAGCCTAGAAACACCTTTTCCTGTCCTGAGCCCTTCCCTTCCTGCTGTAAGCCCCATAAAAGTCCAGTCCGGTTGAGCTTCCACGCGGTTTCTCCTCAGACCCTTCCCCTGTCCCCTCTGTGGGTCTGATCGAATTCCGCCCGGGAGTGATATCTCAATAAAGTCTGTTCAGCGGCCCTTTTAAATCTGCCTCCTTTGGTCGCTGCCTGCCCCGCCTGATCTGACAGTAATGATGCTCTTAAATTTAAAGGATTAAATTATGGGGAGCATCATAAAGGGAGGAATTGAAGTAGCACCCCCTTTCTCAACTGAAAAGTCTTAACTGGGCCTCTCCAGAAATCTTCACCATGGCTGATTTTAGGACTCTCAGCAAAAGAGTCTCTGTGAAAGAGTCCAGTGTAGATAAACTTCCTATTTTCATGTTGCCCTGTTTACTTGGCCACTGGCTGAGAAGATACCAGCACTCCAGGTGCTGGACACCCCCTTACTAGTTTTTCACAAATGTATCCAGTACAGTACTTTGTGGAAATGTGCAAACAAGGCCTCTGGCCTTGAGCTGGGCTTCACAGAGATGTCTACATTTTTAAGATAAGTTACAAATGGGCTCCATGGTAACAGCTGGCAGGGGGAGGAGAGAAAGGGGACAAGAAGCTCTCCCCTTCTCAGGTGTGGTCCTTGAAGGGTTAACTTGCCCAGAACAGTGAAAGAAAAAGCTGCTTTTCTGTGAACTTCTGCAGACTGTGAACTTCTGAGCTCCTCCCCTTACATGCTGGGTATAAAACTCTGAAACTCCCTGAACTCGGGTTCAGGGGATTGATTGATTACAGCAAAAGCTGTGCCCTCTGAACCTGGCTGCAGCCAAATAAAACTGTTTCCTGCTGTCCTCGGTGCCTTGCCTCATCAGTCCCTACAACATGACAGCAGCCGCAGCTTTCCTGCAGCCCAGCTTTATAGCCCAGAAAGTTACACAAAGGGGGGGTTACAGATAACAAAACTCTGAGGAGCATCACACTAATGGTAGTTTACATTTTTTGCTGGCCCCGACATCAGAATTTATGAGGACCATTAGAGCCTCAGAGAGGGTCGGTATCTGGCCAGGGAAGGCCAAGATTGATGAGGTGTCACTAAAGTTTAGAGAGGGCTGCTATCTGGTCAGAGAGCCAGGCATGGGTGAGTTCAAGGCACGGGCAGGCATTCCAAGCAGGTTCAGAATTTGCAGTAATTTATAGTAAAGCCAAAATTATCTTTTCATGGCTTTGTGGCGAGATGGCTCTCAATTTTAACAGAAAATCAGGTTGGGTCTATCAGCACAGCCTGTCCTCCAAGCCCCTTCCCCATGGAACTGCTTCCCTGGGCCAGCCAGTCCACATCAGGCTTGGTCAAAGGTGGTCCCATCTGGGAGGTCAGGCCTACTAGGGTGACCCTGCTCTGGGGCTATCTTCTTTCTCTGGGGCGGGAAGCAGGGCTGTCAGGTTTTAGTTGGGCAGATGTTAGGAGTGACTTCAGGGGATTCCAGTAGGGGCCTGGGGCTCCTATCTGTTATCGCTGTTGACCGGTGAGAGTCCTTGCTTCCCCGATGCTGAAGTATAACACCAGAGAAGCAGCCGAGGCAAGTGGAGAGTGCAAAGCAGAAGTTTTATTAAGGACAGCAGAAAAGACTTCTCCCCGAGGAAGAAGGGGACCCAAGAGGTGGAATCCGTGGAAGGGGGAGTCTTCCCTCTTTTACAGCTAAGGTCTTCATTCAGCTTTCCTACAGCCTTTCTGTCCTTTGTTCTGTTATCTTGCAGTGATAGAATGTAGGTGGGGAGACCCAAAAAGGTGAGGGGCAGATGGGCCAGAGGAGTAATCTGGGCAGGAAGGGCCTGGGGCTGCTTCTAATTAGCACTTCCCTGATTGCTGGGAGCTGCTTCATTAACATTTCTTTGGGATGGGCTCTGGGCCTTGGGAACATTAACATTTCAATCTCCCAAGTGCTGCTCTGCTTTCCCAGACTCCATTCTCAACACCGCCTTCGATTTTACTCCATATTAGACCCGATTTACCTAACTACACTGACTACCTATCTTTAAATCTGGCTTCATTCTTGGACAGTCACCCTCCACTTAGCCATTGATCTCCCTCCTAAACCCACCAGACATCTTCTGCTGGCTCATGTTGATGTCTTTTCATTTCAAGGACTCTCAGAACATGGTGGCCAGTATGTGTCCTAGGATTAACTTGGTGGCCTCCTCCACCCACTGGAAGAGCTGTGGCTGCCATGCCCCTAGGTATCCAGGCCATGGACAGGACACAGATTCTACTGTTGAGAAAGGTAAGCCGTGGACTGAGGAATGTCCCTCAGCTTTTGAGTGAGGACTCACCGTGTCTCTCAGCTACATGTCAGGTGAGTGGCTCCTGTAAGTCAGGAATCCCCAAGGCTGGAGCAGACAGCAGCAAGTCCCCGAGCTTTTGAAAAGACTTGTTTCCCTGTTCAATCAAGAGGTTCACAGGCAGGACCCCGAAGAGCCTCACAGAGTGGTGTGACTGCGAGTCCAAAACCAGGAATCCCAGTTTCACAAGATCGAGCCATTCCTAGGAAGGCCCTGAATTGTCTCTTGGTCTGGGATGGTGGTTCTATTTTTTAAAGGACTCTTTCTTTTCAGGGGTGAGAGTTTCTTTGGGGGTCAGGATATGAACTATTTGACCTTTTTGTTAGACGATCTGGGCTTTTGTGGTGATACCATTATCCTGAGGGTCCAAGAAAGTGAGAACCTAACAGTATTTGTCAGAATCCTGTGTCGTAGGGCTGCCTCACCTAGAATAAGGACCTAGAATAATTCCATATCAAAGGATCCTGAGGGGCTGGGTTGTGGCTCAGTGCAGAACACTCGCCTAGCACGCATGAGGTCCTGGGTTCGATCCTCAGCACCACATAAAGATAAATAAATAAGATAAAGGTATTGTGTCCAACTACAACTAAAAAATATTTTTTTAAAATGATCATGAAACCCATTGTTTCAATATGTGAGGGAAGAAAACATGGTAAGACGCTGTCAGAACGTAGAAGTAATGGAGTATGATACTATGTTCACGAAGGAGGCATTGAAGCTTTAGGTTTGAAGGACAAAGAATAATCTCCTTGTCACCATGTGTTCTCTGCCCGGGGACTGACATGTCTTGTGATTACTGAAACTCTCAAACGCAATGGAACCACCACTGACCCATCCAGTCTGAGACAAATCCTAAGTATCTCAGAAACAGTGTTAGGTCGGTGGTGGCGACTTAGTGGCTACTTAGAACAAAACAGCCAGCGCCGGAAAAGAACATCAATCAGATGCCAGATGCCGGCGGAAATGCCTGTCAATCAGCCAGATCTCCTGACTAACACCTGTCAATCAGCAGGACCCCCTGGCCAATCCTGGAGTTCAGCCAACTCCCCTGACCAACTCCAAGGGGGCAAGGGAGCCTAGAGACACCTTTTCCTGTCCTGAGCCCTTCCCTTCCTGCTGTAAGCCCCATAAAAGTCCAGTCCGGTTGAGCTTCCACGCGGTTTCTCCTCAGACCCTTCCCCTGTCCCCTCTGTGGGTCTGATTGAGTTCCGCCCGGGAGTGATATCTCAATAAAGCCTGTTCAGCGGCCCTTTTAAATCTGCCTCCTTTGGTCGCTGCCTGCCTTGTCTGATCTGACACTCAGGATCTCTTTCAAAAACTCAGAGCAGCTCCAAATTAAGCCCCTCAGAGCGAGTGACTGTTTGAAACAGCCTCACAGGATAGATGGCGACACTTTCTTTGCTGTTCTCAGTCACTGTCACCCGCCTGCTCACTGAAGGTGCACATAGACTGTTACACTACTGGGTCTTAGTGCAGGGGTTCTGAGGTTTTCTAAGACCCAGGGATCTCTTGTGTTTTGTGTGCTAATGAGATGACAGTTGGCTGGGGACTCCTGGGTAGCCTCAGGGTTGGGAACTTGTGGTAGTAGAAAGAACAAGTCAGCTTAGAGGGAAGTTTTAAAAATAATCACTTTTACTTGTGATTGACAAGAGGGTTGGAATGTGGAATGCCACTCACCAGAGCTCTAGGCAGGGAGGATGGTTACAGTCTAGTTAAATATGAAGGTCCAAAGAGCTAATCAGCCATGGGAACACTGGAAACTTCCCAGTGATGACGAAGGAGAACATCTGGGCTGTTGGAACAGAGGGGTTGAGATGCTTGAGGCTGGACCCAGCAGACAGATGAACGCTGCAGTCACCTGCCCCCACACCTCGCCTTACGCACCTCTTGCAATTGGTTGTTCCTGGGTTGTACCTTTAATCCTAAATTGGTGGGTCACAGAAGTTGAGGTGGAAAACTATGTCACCATTATCCCCATGACCAAGTCACTATCCCAAGAGGAGACCAGAGGATAGGCAAAACCAAGCAGGATCATGAGCTCAGTACAAGACAAGTGGTGGCAAATGAACTTATAGTGGTCACAGCCAATAGGCATAATCTAATTCGTAAGGGATTTTAACAGGATCTTGCAACCATTTGGTAAAATTAAAACTTTTCTTGTATTTTTGACATTTATAAGGTTTTAGTTCAGTGTATATTTTTACATGTGGACCAACTGAAAACACATTTTGCATCTCTTTTTTCTTTAACTGGGAAATGAAAATAGGGGCACTTTACCACTAAGCTACATCCCTAGTCCTTTTTATTTTGAGACAGTGTCTTGCACCCAGTTTCTGAGGCAGGACTCAAACTTGTACTCTTCTTGCCTCAGCCTCCTGGGTAGCAGGTATTTTAGACATGCACCACTGTGCCCAGCTAAAAAATTGTAATATGAAAACTTGTTTGATCGATCATTAAGTGTCCATATTTAAGAGGTAAAATGTGATGTTTTCATGCATATAGACTTCAGATCTGTTAAATCTGCGGTAACTATATCTCCTCAAACCTTTTGTTCTTTGTAGAAAGAACATTCAAAGCCCCTTTTCTAGATTTTTTAAAAAATATACATATCATAATCTACAGTCACCCAACTGTACTAGAGAACACTTGTTCAGGTGGTGGACATTAGGGTGTCATTGTACAGAAAATGAGGGCCCCTGTGCTTGAGGCAGATGAAAGAGACAGAGTCGTACACAAGATCACCACCGTGAGGTGGGAAACCCAGCAGAAGGGATCCTCAAGATGGTGGTACAATGAAGACACAGGAGAGATCATGAGGAATCAGTGGCCTATCAGGAGGAGTCACACACTGGTATCACAGCCACAGTGACGGGCTATCTCCTCCCCGTAGGTGAATACCAACCTGGAAAACCCATGGGAGAGAAAATGGTGCATCACATTAGAGTAAAAGGTGAGGTGAGAAACTACGAATGTTATCATCATCTCCTAGAACCAGGCCACAAGACGGGCACATGTTGTGACAAGAGGTAGCAGACAGCCCCACAGTGATCACACATCCCATGATCATGAGGAGGAGGAGTGGCGCTCATGTGAAGAATATTATCTGGTTAACCAGGTTAAAAAGCTGATGGAGCAATGATGGAAAACAGGTCGGCCACCATGCAAGGGTGATGACAACACAGAACAGAATCTGAGAGACGGTCCCCAGCAGAGCACGCCAGTAGGTACAGCAGGAAGAGAGCTGAAGTAGTTGCTTTAAGAAGGATGGGAAACCTGAGGACAAATTCAGACATGGTGCTATAGTTCTGACCCCAAATGGCTGCTGTATCTGGTGAGATAAGGAAGAAAATGAACGGACAGAAGTGAAAATTCAAAGGCAATTTAAGAGCTCTGTACTATTAAACCACTTGCTGAACTTTCCTAGGTCACTGTCCTCGTCTATAAAGCATACAAAATAGTTCTTTCATTGTCATGAAGGGAGGAAAAGGGCAATAAATAAGGAAGGAACTGTGTATAATCCAATGAGGTTCAAAAGCTCCAAGTTAGAAACCTTGTGGAATCAAACCTGACTCTGAAGTCTATCAGAGAACAAGACACAAACATTTAAATGACTAACTTGAGCTACATAACTGAGCAGAGCTACTGAACCCTTGGCCCTGGAACAAGGCCTGCCCATACTCATAACCCCTGTAGTCTCAGAAGGGTACTGTCCCAAGTATAATCCAAAGGAAGGGTCACCTGATGCACAGAATCACCTGCAATATGAAGAAGACTGTTGCTGACACGAGGAAGAAAGACCCCCCTTCGGAAGAGCACATTTATGAGCTGCACAGAAAGTCTTTTGACCACGTCCCCTACTCAGTCTCTGAAGATGACTCATGCACAAGTGCTGAGCAAATATTACACAGCACATGAATGCAGCTAGCTCTAATCTGCCTCTCCAGGTTATAAGGGAAACAAATATGGCAATTACGGAAGTGAGAAACACCTGGACCAGGGTCTCTGAAGGTTAGCACCAGTGACATATGGAGCTGAATGATCCTTTCAGGTGGGCACGCACACCATTTAGCAGCATCCTTGGCATTAACTCACTAGATAAATTCCCTTAATCTCCAAATGTAATGAGAACAAGAAAAGAATCACCAAGTTAGAAGCTAAAACAGGCACCTAAGCTGGGTAAAGACAAGGGGTGGGGGTAGGGGGAGAAGAAACCAAAGACTTCCTCAGAGAGCCTCCCACACTGGAAGATTCTGGCTTTTTCTCCCTTCTCTGCAATGCTGCTCCCCAACACCAGACACTGAATAGCTCCTGTTCCCCTCTACCTGGACTGCATTTCCAAGAAAGAGCCAGTTAGAAAAGGCCTAGGCGGCTCCCTGCTTGATGCTTTCATGGTGCATGCCCACACTGTGCAGGAACCAGACCAAGGGGTACTTTGAACTAAAGCTCTGTCCTGTGTCTGCTGTGTCCTTCCCCACAGGACATTCTGATGGGCCTCTGCAGGAGGCCAAATTGGATTGGGGTGCCTTCAATCTCCACTCCCTTTCCCAGCCCATAACAAAGCCTTCCTGCAGCATCTCTGAACAGAAAGGCCTTGGCTTGAGGAGCTCCCTGCAGTCTCCCGTGGTCAAGGTGGGGTCGGAGGGAGGACAGGAGCTGGGGGAGACAAGAGTGTGAAGTCAGGGGCTGGGGATGTGGCTCAAGCGGTAGCGCGCTCACCTGGCATGCGTGCGGCCCGGGTTCGATCCCCAGCACCACATACAAAAAAACAAAGATGTTGTGTCTGCCGAAAAACTAAAAAATAAATATTAAAAATTCTCTCTCTCTCTCTCTCCTCTCTCTTTAAAAAAAAAAAAAAAAAAAAAAAGAGTGTGAAGTCAGGCCTTTGCCTTGCAGTAAAGGCAGTTGGCAGGCTTTCCAGAAGGGGACAATTTAGATCTGGTTATGAAGGAGTGGTTTCTCTTAAATGTCGGTGCTCAGTGTCTTCTGGTCAAGTTGGAGGAAGTTCCAGTTCTCATGAGTGACCCAGGCACCTCCTATTACACTGTTTTGTGCTCCAGGCCAAGCTCTTTGGGTCTGTCATGGCAGAGGCAGCACTAAAGGTGTCCAAAAGAGCTTCAGAGTCTTTCACCCATTTTCTCAATGACAGCAGCACATGGTTTCCTTCTATCCACATTTATTTTCTCATTAAATGGTCACTTGGTTTGATAGTTTTCCATCTCTAAGACAAAAAACTAAAATAAACAACTGGAAGGAGGGAAAGTTTAGTTTGGCTCAGTTTCAGGGAAGTCAGTCCTGACATTTGGCTCTGTCATTTCAGCCCCTGATAACAGAACACAGCATGGCAGGGAGTTTCTCACCTCATGGTGGCTCAAAACCAAAAAGTAAGGAAGAGGCTTGTGTTCCAACATCTCCCACATCTCAGATGTCCAGTTTCTCCAAGGAGGCCCCACCTCTTAAGAGAACTGCCACCTCCAAATAGAACCACTAGCTTGTGTTGGGTGTGGTGGTGCACACCTGTAATTCCAATGGTTCAGAGGCTGAGGCTGGAGGATCACAAGTTCAAAGTCAGCCTCAGCAACTTAGGGGGAGGCACTAAGCAACTTAGTGAGATCCTGTCTCTAGATTTAAAAAAAGGGGGGTGGGGGCTGGAGATGTTACTCAGTGTTAAGTTAAGCACCTCTGGGTTCAATCTGTGGTACCAAAAAAAAAAAAAAGAACTAAAAACATTAATTTTGGTAGTCAATAATTACAAATTTATTCTTTCTCTTTTCTGCTAAATAATTCTAATCCATCTCTGAGCAAACAGATGACTTTGTCAACAAGGAGGTCAAATGCAATGAAATGTGAAATAAAGCAGCATACAGATATTAGAAAAAAAGGTAAGAAACAATATCTATTTTTGGTGGTCTTTGATTTCTTCTGATTTTTGTTTCTTTCTTGGTACTGGTAAAAATATCTTACACACCAATTATGATTTGTAGTCCAAATCTAACAAACTGAATTTGCAAAGCCTTTCAGCTAAGAATTATTTTTACAGAACATATCTGTAATTAGTGTGACAGAAATTCTTAACTTTTAATTCCCAGTTAACTGAATTATTATTCCATCTATAAAGAATTTTCTTATTTTTATTAGATCTGTATCCCAAAATATATATTATCACTACATTTTGAATTTTGTGAAAATACAAAATCAAAAGAAAATGTTAATCTATAAGAAAGTGTTTCTAAAAAAAAACATAGAACCCCAGTACCAAAAAAACAAAAACAAAAAAACTCTAAAACCACCTTACTTTTCAGTAGCCTTTTAACCACAATTATTTAAAAATTGCATAAAAGTTAGGCCTATGGCACATTTGAAACACAGTTTAATTCACCTATGGATCCACAACATGGTTCAAGTTCAAAGGACAAAAACTCATTTGACTGAAAGACAACTACATATATAAACTCTCATGCTATTGCCTAAATGAAACTTGCAGAGATATGTTTCTCAACATTTATTTTTAAGAATATAAATTAGAAATCTAGACTGTAGAGATCTACTTTCAGAATGAGCCACTTATGAACACAATATATTTATAAGTTTTAGTATGTTTCCTATAGTGAATTCTCTAGAGAATGCTAAACAAATTATATCAAGCTCTTCATATTAATTACATTTATAGGGTTCCACTACCTGAGAAATTTTCACAGGACGTTGAAATTATTAAAACTGAAAAGATCTTGTATTTTTCACAGAGTTTGATCCTGTGTATATGTAGGCCAACTTAATCTTTTTGCATTTCTCTTCTATTCTAGGCTTCTCTCCATACTGTATCTATGTACATATATACATATATATATATAGAATCAAGATAACTAGAGGCATTCCCACATGATTTACATTAATACAAGTTCTCTGCAATGTGCATTCTAAAGTCTGCTAGAAAGCTTATGTAATAACAAAGTCTTCCCACGTACTTTATTCAGGGTTATTCTCCAGCGTGAGTTCCTCCATGTCTGTGAAAGGAAATGGAACGACTGCCTGCCTTCCCACAATGCATCCACACACAAGGTTTCTCTTAAACATGGAGTTCATTCATGGGTTTCAATATAATGGAAAGAATGCAAGCCTTTTCCACATTGCTTACATGTATAGTGTTTGTCTCCTGTGTGAATTCTTTCATGTATTCCAAGATAATGGAAGAACTAATAGTGTTTCCACACTCATTTTATATACACATAGAGTTTATCTCTATTTTGTGTTCTTTATGTCTAAGAACATGACTGCAGTGACTGTATTTTCCCCTACGTTGTTTATACACATAGGGTTTCTCATCAGGGTGTCTTTTTGTTTGTGAAAGGAAATGAAATATCTACGATTTCCCACTCTCCTTACATATAGGGTTTTGCTCCAACGTGAATTCTTTCATGCTTTTTAAGGGAACTGTAATAACCAAAGGCAGTTCCACATTTTTTACACATATACCGTTTCTCTCCAGTGTGAGCTTTTTCATGTATTCGAATGTAACTGGAAGAATTAAAGGTTTTCCCACATTCCTTACATACATAGGGTTTCTCACCAGTGTGAGTTCTTTCATGTATTTTAAGGGTACTTGAATCACTCAAGGCCTTCCCACACTGCCTACATATATAGGGTTTCTCTCCACTGTGAGTTCTTTCATGCCTGTAAAAGGACCTAGTATGGGTGAAAGCCTTCCCACAATCCTTACATACATAGGGTTTCTCTCCAGTGTGAGTTCTTTCATGTATTGTAAGGGAACTTGAATCACTTAAGGCTTTCCCACATTGCTTACATATGTAAGGTTTCTCTCCAGTGTGAGTTCTTTCATGTCTGTGAACAGACCTGGAACGAGTAAAGGCTTTCCCACAATCCTTGCATACATAGGGTTTCTCTCCAGTGTGAATTCTTTCATGTATTTGAAGGGAACTGGGAAGACTGAAGACTCTTCCACATTGTCTACATTCATGATATCTGCCCTCAATGTGAGTTCCTTCAAATTCCTCAAAGAACTGGGGAGAACTGAAGGCTTTTCCACATTCATTATATTTATATGGGTTCTCCCCATACTCTGGATAATCATATGGTTTCTGTTCAATGTGAGCTCTGAGGGGCACATTTATAGATGAATGACCAACGAGGACTTCTCCACACACCGGGCTTTCACTTGATTTTACTCCAGGAGGAATTATCTTGTTTTCAAGACAATCAGGTTTACAGCTGACGCTTTCTCCACACTGATTACTTTCTTTATGTTCACAGCATCTCCCTTCCTCTTGACTTCTGGAAGAAATGAGAAGCACATTACTAAGATTTTCCTTCTTCATGACTTACCAGAAGCACTCTTTTATGCCCTGTAAGAATTTTTTAATATGAATGGACTGAATGCTCTACTGGATGGTTTGAACACCGATATTATCAAAGTAGTTGTATTATTATGGAGTATCTTAATACTGTTTTCAAGAAAAGTGTTTTGGCAAACACTGAATGTCTATATCACCTTTAAATGCAATCAAGTATTCCTTATGGAAAATCCTGTGGATCAAAAATGTTTGGATCTTCAAATATTTTCATGTACATAGTAAGATATCTTGAGGATGGGTCACAATGGAACACAAAGTTCACTTTTGTATCACAGCACCTAAACAGCCTTAAGGTAATTTCACATGATATGTTTAAATAATTTTAGGCATGTTATAAAGCTTGTGCACAATGAACCCCCAAGAACATGTCACATCAGGCATCATGTTGGAACATTTTGGATTTTAAATTTCCAGATTACAGACCTCAATGCATGTTGGGAGAAAATTTTGAGAGACAAAATCAATTTGAAGCTGGGCTTATTAGTATCATTTGCTTGTTTTTAAAACTTCTTGTCACTCCCAGATTCCTGAGGGACACTGATTTCTCCTTTCGGTGCTCATTACCTTATTTCTCTTCTGGGATTCTGGTGCACATCTTCAGTGGTCTGATCTCCTCTTTCTTTTTCTAAAATATAGACCCAGAAAAATCAGTATCCATTTTTTAAACACTGATGTACAATTATTTGATTCTAGCTAGGTTGATAGCATAATTTGACCAAACCTATATATTCACCCAAATGTTCTTTTTCATATTCCATATAATGGAGCAGAACTAATGAGCAAGAAAACACTTGTTCTGTGAATGACTAAGGAGGGAACAGTGTCACACTTACTTATAGAGGCCAGGTTCTTGAAGGTATCCCACATCACATCTCTGTAGAGCTGCTTCTGGGAAGGATCCAACAAAGTCCACTCTCCCAGGGTGAAGGTCACAACAACATCCTCAAAGGTCACTGAATCCTAAAAAAACATCCCATATTATTTCCAAGAGGAAGGGTAAGACTTCATACTGGAGATTGCAGTTCACTTCATAAAGAGTTGACATGAGGCTGAGTTCATTCCATGTTTGGTCACCACACTCCTCTTCTCCATCCACAGTCACATCCTCACTCAACAATTCTGAGGCTGACCTACAACTATGTGTTAACAGCAGAACAGGAACACACATTAGCCTCCCGGCTCACCCCAACTTCTTTGGTAAACCTGATCTGTACCTCTCATAACAAAGTCCTACCACTTGGTGTGCACAAGAGAGTTAACACAAGCTTTCCCAAGACTGCAAGTTCTTAGAAATGCTTAAGAACAAAGTCCAACCTTTATCAGTATCTAGGAATTGCTACTACTATCAATCTCAACAGTGCAACTGTAAAGAGGGTTTAAGTGTACCCAAACAGTATATGCCAATGATCTTAGAATGGGGTATGTATCACCAACACACATCAGTAAAATTGAATAATTCCCCAAACACACCTTTGACAAGATGTCAAAAACTACTTTCCCCACTAGTAGGTGTAATAAATGCTTAAAATGTATAATGATTAAAATCATTGGAACTAGAAAGTGATAGTTTGCCTAATATTGATAAAAGCCTTTTAAACTATGCTATTCAGCACCCTTTACTACTTTTTAACGTTTAGGGGGGTAGTACTATGTACTGAACACACAGGAACTCTACCACTAACCAACATCACCATCCCTTTCTTCAAATTTTTTTGGGGGACAAGATCTTGCTAAGGTACCGAGGATGTCTTCCAACTTATAATCCCCTTGCCTCAGCCTCCAAAGCAACTGGGCTTAGAGACGTGCACAACCAGTCCCAGCAGGACACTAGGCTTATTATGTAGTGAGCCAGTTTTTTGTTTGTGTGTCCATTAAATACTGTTTTCCTTACTTAAAATGTAACTGCATAATGTTTTTCAGGGTACAATACAATGATCTTAACTATAGCCAACAGAATGTAATTACAATTAAGTGTTCTAAAACAAAACACTAGATATATAAAGTAATATATCTGTCAAAGATCTCAATTTAGCCACTTGACAAGGTATACATGTTTGAAAGCATTGTTTCAAATTATAATTGTACGCAATCTTTTTTCAATAAAAAAGTGTAAATATTTGAAAAATAAGATCAATATAAAGACGAAGACTAAATAAATTTATCTAGAATGATACACCATTCTAGCATTGATATAAGAAACCATCTAGAAGATATAGAGACTAATTAAGCTGTATCTGATAACAAAATAATAAAGAGCAAGGGATTAAATGTAAAGCAGTCCATTGTCCAAGAAAACACAACAATCTTTAATATGTATTCCCCTAAAAAATGCATCAAGGGGCTGGGGATGTGGTTCAAGCGGTAGTGCGCTCGCCTGGCATGTGTGCGGCCTGGGTTCGATCCTCAGCACCACATACAAAGATGTTGTGTCCGCCGAAAACTAAAAAATAAATATTAAAAAAAATGCATCAAACAACATGAGACAAAAGCATGGAACTGAAAGGAAAATCATAGATCAACCATGTCTTGAGATTCAACACAAACATGTCTGGAGAGTTCAACAGTAATTGACAAATTAAGAAGACAGAAAATTACTAATGGTATATTTGAAATCAACAGCATGATTTCTGTAGTCACTGGATATGACAGAATGCTTTATCTAATAATGGCCAAGTACACATTCTTTTCATTATTTTTTCCAGTGCTAGGGATCAAACCCAAGTGCCGCGACTCCGGAGAGGAGCAATGGGAGATTGGAAGAAATAAGAGTCAACACTGGCAGATCTTGAAGATAAAACAGCTGGGGTCAGACTGAGCACTGTTCTCTGATGGAAAAGCAGGTCTAAAGAATTACAGCAGCAATCTTTATTATATGTCTCTAAATTAGATTAAAGACTACGCAAGCATTATTCTTTGTATTCATGAAAGTTACAGAGTTAGCCACAGTATGCAGCTATTTCCTCAGTTACATTCTTCAGTTGCAAATGTGCAATGTTAGGAGCATTGTGCAGCTCTCAAGAAAGTCCATTGTTTAAAGTTACTAATTCAACGGCAGATTCAGGAATTTTATAAACAATTCCCATGCTCATCAATTTTATCACTTGTATGAAATCTATCAATTCCTAGAAAGAAGCAATCTACAAAAACTCTCACAGAAAGCCAGGCATAGTGGCGCAAGCCTGTAATCCCAGTAGCTTGGGAGGCTGACACAGGAGGATCGTGAGTTCAAAGGGAATCTCCGAGGCACTAAGCAACTCAGTGAGACCCTGTCTCTAAATAAAATACAAAATAGGGATGAGGATGTGCCCCTGAATTCAATCCCCAGTACAAAACAAAAACAAAAAACATCAATGTAAATAAGACTATATGTAGTCAAGAAATTAAAACAATAATAGGAAGGACCAGGCTCACATGGTCTCACTGCTTTGTTTTGACTAATATTTAATGAAAATCATCTACAATCTTTTCCCAGTAATAGAAGCAGAGGTAATACTTTATAATCTATGCCATGATGTTCATATTGCCATATCAATACTAGAGATGTTAGAAAAAAAAAACAAAACCCACAAACATCTCTTATAAATAAAGATGAAAAAATCCTCACCGAATATCAATTACATCCTTCAATTCATAAGCAGAATTATATGCCAAAACTAAGTGAGATCTATTATAAACATAAAAGAACTTAAAAATCCATTAATGTAATCAGCCACCTCAAAAACCTAAACGACAAAATTCCAAAAATCAATAGATGAAGAGAAACAAAGGGCAAGAAATAATAATAAAAGGCCTAGAGCTGGGATTGGACATGCTTGCCTCTAATCACAGCTACCCAAGAAGCTGGGGCAAGTTCAAGGCCATACTGAATAACTAAGCCTGTCTCAAAATGAAATTTAAAAACAAAGGCTGGAGTCAGGTGTGGCGGAGCACGCCTGAAATCCCAGCTATTTGGGAGGCTGATGCAGGAGGATCAAGAAGCCAGCCTGAGCAACTCTGTGAGAACTTGCTGCAAAATAAAAAAGGTTTGGGGATGCAGCTCAGTGCTAAAGCAACTGTCTAGAATACACAAGGCCTAGGTTCAATTCTGTTATGTCATTAGAAAGAATTCAGACATTGCCTAATATGGACTCATGATAAATAAGGAAAGACACTCCTACTACCCAGGAACTTTCAAGGATTTTAGATGTCTGTATCAGAATGTGGGACAAAAACAAAATTATTTTTTATTCTACACACCCAAATAAACTCTCAAAGTCATAAATATCTTTCTCCAAGGCTTCTTTCCATCAGACTGCCCCACATAGACTTTCTCAATCAGCACGAATTACATTCTGATTAGACCAACTCTCTGGATGCAAAAGCAAACACCTGAAGATGATAAATTTTACCCAAACATTGTAATCATGGTAAACGGTGGCGATTAAAGAATCCCTATCTCATATTTCCTTGTTGTGTTGGAAAAACAGTGCAAAGAGACACTGTTCTCATTACACCAAAATGATGTCCTTTACCATTTTTGAATCTACAAGGACAAAACACACTTTCCAAAAATCCCACTTTTTGCCTCAAAAAATGATTAATTGAAATGATCAGTAGAAACAAAACAGTTCCCTGAAATTTCCTTATATTTCTCTTCTTCTTCAAGACCTCTGAACTTTGAGTCAGCCTGAACCAGAACACAATCCCTACATTACTGTCATCCTAAGAAGGGGCTGACCTCAGGGGCATACGCTCTCACATCTAGGATCTGATGTTGCCACCCTCCACACCCCGACCTCTCCTCCATTGCCTAGTCCTTCAGATGCTTCCAGACCTCAACAGTTGAGGCTTTCCTCCTATTGCAACACTCCTTTCAAATGATGGCATGTCCTACCTCAACCAGCATGTTATTTTTAAAAAAGAATGTCTAGAGACAGTCCAGGGAAAATAACGATTACATCACAGAGGGCAACACCCTTCACTCCCACCAACCAATGTGCATGTGGATCCTCCTTACCAATGAGTTTGGCAATCTTTGTCAGCCCCAAGAAGCACGGGGCTGAGGGGACAGGTCGCGTATTTGAGACCCTGTTTCCCAAGCATTTAGAAGATGTGAGGAAAGCAGGACTACCTTGAGGAGAAAGGAGGTTCTGGGGACATCACATACAAATCCTTCCAAACTCGAACCCCACATACGAGTGGGAGTCTCCCCGTGACCTTCCCACGGTCACGGCAGCGTACGGGGAGACGCGGGGCTGCGGACGCCGAGCTGCTCGGACAAGACTCCAGGCCTCAGCGGCACTGAGTGGACGGGACGAGACGCCGCCGTCCCTAGCGGCCCAGCCCCACCGCGCTGGCTGGAGGGGAAGGAGCGGAGCAGGCCGCTGCAGACTCGGGGCGGCGGCCGGGAGGCCTGGGAGGCCTGGGTCACCCCAGCTGCCTCCGGTCGTTTCCAAGGAGACCCTGCTCCCCTCCGGCAGATACCCGCCCTACAACACTCACCATTTTGTGATGGCCGGCTCCCGCGTCCTCCCTAAGCAGCCCACCCGGCAGGAATCTGCGGACGTAACGGAGCCGCAGCCGTTCCAGGACCCGGGGCCTCCTCCGACTCCTAACCCAAGATACCGACTATGGCGGCTCCAGAAAGTAAGATCGCGAGAAGTATGGGTCGCCGCCTCTCCCAAACCGTGCTTCTGACTGGACAGTTCACAAAACCCCGCCCACACGACTCTGATCGACTAGTGGATCCGCCCCTGAGGACCCGCCCCTGAGCCCTGAGTGACAAGAGAAGGATCCACTACCTGGCTGAATCCCAAATGATGGACTCAAGCCACAGCCCTTCCCAGCCCGCGGTTCTCCCAAGGCCTGGTCCTTACCTATCCTAAGGGAGTCTTGCATTTAAGCAGAACTTGATCCTGGCTATTCAGAAGTGGCACTGACTTTACTCTGGGCTCTTCCTCTACCCTCTGGAAATGGGGTAACAAGTGCGTGCGCTCAGGCAGCTTCAGAGTGTCCCATGGGGACACCGTCACCTCAGAGAAGGAAGTCAACTCAGACTAATGCAGGACGCACACTGTCCGAGCTCAGAAGTTTGGGATGAGGCAGTTACCATCGTGGCCAAGGTGGTGTGTCATGCCTTTTCTGACAATCCATCCATTTTCATCCAAGAAAATAAAAACATGTTAACAAAGGATTTATTCAGTTATTCTTTATTCATTTCATGAAGTAGCTGGAGTTCTATGGTAGTATTTTACAAAGGAATCAAGCTGGAAGAAAAGCAAATATTTGAATTGGTTCAAAAGGGCAGCCCGCCTCATTCAGGCTCACAAGGGAAACTGCACATTCAGAAGGTGAAACATATGCCCAAGCTTGAGGTCCAGAATGAAGGCAGAAATGGAGCCCAAGAATGGATCAGTCCCTGGTGCTGAGGCACACCTAAGAATTTTATCTGGGAGTTCACTATATCCTTCTGTCCCTTCATCGCCGTGGGGAAACTCTTCTTCCTTCAAAGACTTAATATTCACTAGAGGGACACCCTTACCTGGAGTCACCTTAACATTCAGATCTCAAGAAATCAGATCTCTTTAAAGTTCACAAATAATTTCTCCAGGAGGATACTAAAGTGTCTTTCTCTAAACCTGACCTTCCCACATTTCCTTCATGTACACAAGTTATACATAGATTCCAGTAAATGTATGCATACCCAAACCTAAATACTGTCTAGAAAACAGCCCCAAGGAAACCAGAGGAACAACCTCAGAAAGAACAAAAGCCCCAAATTCCATCTGCATGTGGGTCTTCTGCTTTTCAGGCTCTGCCACCTCTCACTGTCATCTTTCCCATTGCAGTTGTTCTCACCAGCTGGAGATCACCTACAGGAAGGGGCTGCTTCCCATTAAGCACCCTGGGGAAGTTCACTGCCCTCTTTTTCCAGGCTCAAGACCAGCCTCAGCTTAGAAGCACTGGCCTCTTCTCCCCACTGCAGGTTATTCACCAGCTTCACTTCAACATTAATGAGTTAAATGAGAAAGAGATGCCAAATGTAATTTTGTGAATAGGAAACATTCTGTCTTGACTATTTATAGACTAGAAAAATCCTGAGACATCCTGGCTTTCAAAAGCAGGAATTATGATTCCTTTGAGAACGAAAAGATGCTATCAAGTGATTGTTTTCATGTGAACAATCCTATATGGAAAATGCTAATGGATGTAAACTCTCCCCTTTATCGTCTGCTTCAGAGGACCCCTGATGATCACAGTTATGGTTGTCCCCAGGTACTCTGTGCCTACGTGTTAACATGTTCTGTTTACTCTTTCAAAATTGTCTCTTTATTTCATCTTTACCACTATGGATCCATCCAGTCATTTTTAGAATAAATCCTAGGCATTTTAGAATACTTCTCCCATTCAAAAACTCAAAGAGACCCAAAGATGAATCCCCTGGGTCTCTCTCACATGCTTCCTCATAAATGACTCTTTTGAAACGGTCTTACAGAATAGATGGTGGTATTCTGAGTGAGTAGTAGGGACATTTTCTTTGCTGCTATTCTCCATAACCTTTCACCACATGATCACTGAAGACACACACTATTGGGTCTTAGTCTGGAGATTCTGACCCACAGACTTCTAAGTCTCTTGGAATCTCTGGAATGAAAAGACTGTTTTTTTTTTGTGTGTGTGTGTGCTGATAAGATCACTGGTACTGGAGACTTCTATGTAGTTTCAGGATTGGGAATGGTCTGGTACCCAGAAAAACCAAGTTATGCTTAAAGGGTAGACTTAAAAAATTATTTTCAGGGCTGGGGTTGAGGTTCAGCAGTAGAACGCTCTCCTCGCACATGCAAGAGCCTGGGTTTGATCCTCAGCACCACATAAAAAATAAATAAGTGAAATAAAGGTATTGTGTCCAACTACAACTAAAAAATATTTTTTAAAAATTACTTTCATTTGTAATTGACAAAATGATGGTAAAGTTGAACTTAGCCCCTGGAGCTCTGGGCAAAGGTGTAGGGTTAGAGATGGGTTAGAGATGGAGAAAATTATGAAGGTCCAATGAGCTAATCAATCATGTAAATCAATTAGAAACATACGTAAAAATCCCTGAAATGGGGCATGGGGTAAACCTAGGTTGTTTAATACACAGAGGTGCTGACAGGCTGGAACCTCCAGACTGGAAATGAAAAATCTACACAGTGTCTGCCAACAGGAATCTTCTCATATTGCTCATGCTTAAAGCCAACTGACTGGTAGAAACACTGTGTTAAACTGGCAGTGTGTATTCTAGCCGATGGAGGCCTCCCCTGCAACCCAGCAATCACCTCCTTGATGCAGAACTAAAATAACTAATAAAGATGATCTGCTAGGGATATGCATTAGATGTTAATGAAAATGCCATATGGGAATCAACTCAAATATTCATGAATGTTCCCCCAATAGAATATCAGACCACTTATGCAGAAATGAGATTTTCAACTGTGCTGAGAAAAAAAAAAACAAAAAACTTTTCAAATGGCTTTCATAGTCTCATGATACTGTGCTCCCACCTCTCTGCCTTGATGTCTCAGAACCCCCTCAGCTCCTTCCAACTGGGCTCAGTAAACACATCATCATCTCCACATGTGCCATTCTTCTTCTTCTTTTTTTTAATATTTATTTTTCAGTTCTTGGCGGACACAACGTCTTTTCTTTGTATGTGGTGCTGAGGATCGAACCCGGGCCGCACGCATGCCAGGTGAGCGTGCTACCGCTTGAGCCACATCCCCAGCCCCATGTGCCATGCTTCTGTCTCATACTTTTGTACTTGCTATTCCTTATACCTGGAAAAGCCTCACACCTGCCCGCCTCACCTGAATCGCAATTAAACATGGTGCAGGTCTCACTTTACACATCACCACCTCCGGATGCCTCTAAAATCCCCTGACTGGGTCTCTGAACAACATGTTACTCCTATAGTCACCTGGGCCTCCCTTATCACATAACTGGCCATTATGTCATCCATGTACAGGAGAGCTTCCCAAATGAACATGAAAATCTGGGGGGAGAATACCTTTTTTCCTATTTTGGGAGTACCAGGGGATTGAACCCAGAGGTGCTTTACACTGAGCCACAAACCCAGGCCTTTTTATATTTTATTTTGAGACAGGGTCTCACTAAGTGGCTTAGGGCCTTGCTAAGTTGCTGAGGCTGGCCTCCAACTTGCGATTCTCCTTTCTCAGCCTCTCAAGTCACTGGGATTATAGCTGTGCCACTGTGCCCAGCATCTTGGTTCTTAATTACTACTGACTCTTAGCACCTAGAATGTTTCCATTTCAAATGAGCATGAAACAAGAATTTGTTGACTCCAGGGGAAATAAAAGAGGCCAAGATGTTGTATCAACTTAGAAGTTATGGGTGGGTACTAACTTGAATGCATGTTTGGAGAAAGTTTTCTGAGATCAAATCCATTTGAAGCTGGGGTTATTTGTCTCATTTTTTTCTCCCAATTTCCTGTTACTCCAAGATTCTTCATTTTATTTTATTTTTTGGTACTGGGAATTGAACCCAAAAATGCTTTACTACTGTGCTACATCCCCGGTCCTTTTGATTTTTTTCTTTTGAGGCAGAGTCTTGCTAAGTCACTGAAGCTGGCTTCAAACTTGTGATCTTCCTGCCTAAGCCTTTCAAATTGCTGGGATTATAGGCATGTGCCACCACACCCCTCTCTTCTCCAAGATTCTTGAGGGACATTGCTTTCTCCTTTAAGTTACCTTAGATTTCTCCTTGAATTTTTTTTTTCCGGGGGGTATGGGGGATTGAACTCAGGGACACTCAACCACTGAGCCACACTCCCAGCCCTATTTTGTATTTTACTTAGAGACAGGGTCTCACTGAGTTGCTTAGCACCTCACTTTTGCTGAGGCTGGCTTTGAACTCGTGATCCTCCTGCTTCAGCCTCCCAAGCCGCTAGGATGACAGGCGTGTGCCACCGTGTCCAGTTCTCCTTGGAATTTTTGTACACATCTTCAATGCTTTGATATTCCTTTTTCTTCCCCAAATGTAGACCCAGAAAATGAATATGAATTATTACAACATTATAGAAAAATTACTATATTGTAGCTAAATTCATGGCATAAACGTGATCATGCCTGACATCTTTACCCAAATGTTCCCTTTCCATATTCCATATATTGGAGTAGCCCTGATGAGAAAGAACACGTGTCTGATTGACAAAAGGAATCATACCATCCTCGCCTATAGAATCCATATTCCTGAGACAAGTCTTATTGTCTCATTGAATGTTTGCAATATTCTGACCCACTAACCAGAGGAAGCTTGTAAAACATACAATTTAACAACTCTTGTCATAACTTGTTCCTTAGGGAATCCAGTGCATGCTCTGTGATTGCACTGAGACAGTATTTTGAAGCTTGTACATGATGTTTTATAGATCACTATTAATTCAATACTAAATAATATTCATTAAGAGCAATTCATATGGGGGATGCATAGGGCAAGAGTGAAGGAACTCTGGATTGTGCAGAGGGGAGTAGGGGGAAGGGTAGGGCTGTGGGAATAGGAAGGATGGTAGAATGAGATGGATATTATTACTATATATATATATATTTATAATATATATACATATATATATATATTTATAATATATATACATATATATAGTAATAATATCCATTATTATTTATATATTAAATATATATATACATTATATATATATATTTATATATATAATATATATATTTATTTACTTATTTACACTACTGGTGTGACTCTGCACCAGGTACAACCAGAGAAATGAGAAATTGTGCTCCATTTGTGTACAATGTGTCAAAATGCATTATACTGTCATGCATAACCAATTAGAACAAATTAAAAAAAAAAACCAGAAGGGAGACCAGAAGAATAGAATAAGGGGATCAGGAGGAGGGAGGAGAGGGAAAGGGGAGGTACTGGGGATTGAAATTGTTCAAACTATGCTGTCTTATTGTATGCACATATGAATATATTATAACAAATCCCACTGTTATAAATGTTTATAAAGCACCAGTAACGGGCTGGGGTTGTGGCTCAGCGGTAGATCGCTCGCCTAGCACGTTCAAGGCCCTGGGTTTGATTCTCGGCACCACATAAAAATAAGTAAAAAAAATAAATAAAGGTATTGTGTCCAACTACAACTAAAAAGTAAATATTTAAAAAAATAATAATGCACCAAAAAGAAGGAAAAAAAATTTAAAAAGAGCAATTCACTATAGCAAAGGAAAAACATTATGGATGTTATTGGACAATGAAATAAGGGGAACAAAGACACATAATCTTAGAAAAGGCTCAATATCACCAAGATGTGTCCTTTCACATATATCAGTAAAACTCTACAATTCCCAAAACACCTGTGACTAATCAACAGAAACTACTTTCCCCAAACTGGTAAGTATAATAACTACCCACCAATGCTTAAAATCCTAGCAACTATAAAGTAATAGCTTGCCTAATATCCAAATACATATGCCTACTGAAAGACTTTTTAAAAACTTTTTTTATATACTTGTAGATGTACAGCATGCCTTTATTTATTTATTTATTTATTTATTTTTCACGCAGTGCTGAGGATCGAACCCAGTGCCTCACTTATGCTAGGCAAGTGCTCTGCCACTGAGCTATAGCCCTAACCCCTGAAAGACTTTTAAAAAATATTTTATTGGTGCATTACAATTATACATAATAATAGAATTTATTGTGATATGTGTACATACATATACCATAATTTGATCAATTTCATTTCCCAATTTTCATTTCTCATTTCACACCCCTTCTCCCTTCCTGATGCTCTTCCTCAACTCTATTGTCCATTCTATTTTCATGAGGTTCAATAAGACTTTTAAATTACAGTACTGATCACACTCACGTATACATACATTTTTATTTATTTATTTTTAGCTGCACTGGGTATTAATCTAAGGTGTACTATGCCACTGAAGTACAGTCCTAGCCCTTAAAAAATTATTTTTAAAAATCTGGGGGGGCTGGGGATGATGCTCAGTGGTAGAGTGCGTTCCCAGCAGGTGGGAGACCCTGGGTTCGATCCTTTGTACCACATAAAAATAAATAAAATAAAGGTATTGTGTCCAACTACAACTAAAAAACAAAATATTAAAAAAAAAAAATTGGGACAAAGTTTGGCTAAATTGCCCAGTGTGGCTTTGAACTTGAGATTCTCTTGCCTCAACCTCCAGAGGAACTGAGATTACAGGCATGTACAATGCCCAATGCCCAGCAGGACACTCTCCTACTAGAACAGAGATTAACAATAGATGGTGGGTAAGGAAAAGAGTCTTCAGTGGACCACCTGTGAATGAAACAGTGACTCCCATAGAGCAGGAACCACAACTCCTCAATTCATTAGGAAGGGACCAACTGTTTACTTGGAAACAAGTATCTTATTCCCATCTAGTCAGCCAAATTATAAATTGGGATGGGGAACATGATCCTTTCTTCATAAGAAAAATAAGCCAAAAAATGGACTGAAATTTTAATATATGAAAATTAAGAAAGGCAAAAGAAAAAAAAAAAAAAAAAAAGCAAACACTTTCGATCATGTAATATAAAAGGAGGAGCGGAGGTGGCGGAGCGAGGGGGAGCAGGACCCCTGGGCTGTGACCATGACAGGGAAGTGGACAGCGTCGCTGACAAAGGGGTTCATCATAATGCACTGGAACGAAAACGCAGGGACCACGTCAGACAGCTTTGCCATCCGCGGGACTCGGTCCTCACTTCAAGGAGAGGGAGGCATCGCGGGCCCCCATCCTAGAGGAAGCGGCGGGGGGACACATATATACCTATGAAGGGAAACCACACGCACCAGCGGGACGTCGTGACCTCAGGCGGCACAAGGCTCCTCGGCAGCAGCAGGAGGAGCACTGGAGAGGAGGAGAGGTCGGGCCCCTCTGCAGACCCCCCTCCCCAGGCAGCAGCTCTACACCGAGGCCAAGGGCAGCTTCCGCGCGGCCTTGGCTGGATGGGGGCTTGGACTCTGCAGCTGTGAGTGGAGCCCCCAAAGCATCAAGAAGCTCCCCAGGGCCATCCTCCTGGGTCCAGCTTTAGACTCCTAGAACCACTTAAAACAGAGTCTCCAATTCTTAATTTTATGGAGAAGCTCTTGGAAAACAACTTCCCTTCCCCTTCCCCTTCCCCATTTCCACTCTATACCTTAAACACAAGTATTCCCTCGGGATTCCCGGTCTCCACCAGGGATTTTTAAAACCCAAACACCCAACTTGGCAGCCTTTTCCCTGGAGGACAGACGGACCTGCCCACCCCAGCAGCTCTCCAGCCTGGTGGGCCACATGCCTGGAGGACGCCTGCCTCGTCCAGCCTCTCCTCTCTGTCCCCCGCCTCTGCTGGACAGACTTTGAGAATCTGAACTGCTCCGCTTTGTGGAGTACTCAAAATTGTCCCTTCGCCTTTCTTTTCTTTTTTAAAAATTAATATTTTTTAGTTTTATTTCTTAAATTATTTTTTAAATATATATATATATTTTTAGTTGAGGGTTGGACACAATACCTTTATTTTTTTATTTTTATGTGGTGCTGAGACTCGTATCCAGCACCTTGCACGTGCTAGGCCAGTGCTCTACCGCTGAGCCACAACCCCAGCCCCAGCCCCTTCTCTTTTCTAAGTTTTTTTTTTTTTTTCCCTAAAAAGCTATTTATTATACTTTAGGAAAGACCAGACCCTTGAAGAAGCCTGTGATACAAAAGGAAAATGGGGACAGACTTACAACTCCTTGGCCTCGTCCCACTCCTCCTCCTCTCAGCCAGCTGTGGAAGCCTGCAGTGCCAGCGTTTTGCAGGGCCACATGACACTTGTGGTATATATGGGAGATGGCAGCAGTGAAGAGGCAGCCACCAGGGAGTGGTAGGGGGCATTTAATTGGGGGTGGGGCATGAAGGGTGTATACTCTGAAATCTTTAGTCTGTGTTTGATTCCATTCGTGGAATCAAATAAGAAAGCATATTGGGGCTGGGGTTGTGGTTCAGTGGTATAGCACTTGCCTCACATGTGTGGAATACTGGGTTCGATCCTCAGCACCACTAAATAAATAAAATAAAGGTATTGTGTCCTTCTACAACTAAAAAAAATTTTTTTTAAACAGCATATTGTAGGGACTGGAGTTGTGGCTCAGTGGTAACAGCGCTCACCTAGGGTGGGTGAGGCCCTGGGTTTGATCCTCAGCACCACATAAAAATAAATAAAAATAAAAATAAAGGCATGTGTCCACTTAAAAAAATATATTGTACGTAATGCCAAGGAATTGTCTTGCAAGTTAAAGCTCCCCCTTTACTATAGTACTATAAATCAAAACTTTATTGTACGCCTGTAATCCTGGCTATCTGGGAGGCTGAGGCAGGAGGATTGTAAATTCAAGCCCAGTCTAGACATCTTAGTGCAACTCTGCCACAAGATAGAAAATAAGAAGGGCTGGGGATATAGCTCTGTGGTACAGTATCCCTGGGTTCAATTGCTAGTAACACACACACAAACACACACACACATACACACACACACACACAATTAATGCACAGACTAAACACGATTGAATACATGTCTTTAAAAAATGACCCAAATGTACAGATCTCAAGGTAAAATACTATAAAAATCCACAGACATAGTAGAGGAAATTGCCAAATAAAATTAAGAGTTGAAGACCATAATAAGCAAAGAGTTACACATGAAGAAGCTTAATGGATACATTCCACTGCCACTTCCTGTAATTTGAACTTCACCTTAATGTACAGAGCCCCTGATTTTTCCCTAATGTCTAGAGGATGTATTGTGCATTTCCACCTCAACAAGATCGTTCTTATTTTTTGAGCCCTCCTGGTTTCCATTCTAAAGTTCATCCCAAATCCACTATCACCTCTTATTTAACACTGAAAAAAAGTAATTACTTTAAAACTGATCACACCCTGATGTTGAGCTTAAATGTGAACCACAGTGCTCACTTTGGCAGCACATATACTAGAATTGGAAAGATACAGAGAAGATTGGCATGGCCCCTGCACAAGGATGACACGCAAATTCGTGAAGTGTTCCATATTAAAAAAAAAATGTGAACCACAGCTCCTTGATTTTTTCATAGCACCACCTCCTCTACATTCTCAAAGAATATTACATATGTCTCCACGACTTTCTACCCTAACGCTGATTTCACTTCATCTTTTCCACTGAAGTAGAAGACAAGTTTGGCATGAGCCCTGGAGCCAGGAACCTGGGGGTCTGAGGCCCTGTTCCACTATTCAAGCAAATTGCTCCACTTTTTTTCAACTGTTACGTGGAGAGGAGGATAACCCTAACTAGTCCATCGGATTCTGGTGATGAATAAATGAGTTAATATAGGAAGCATTTAGAAGAATGCTGGCTAGGGATCATTCGGTAAGCAGCATCTGCTGTTAAACAATTATTGGATCTATGTCTTCATGGAATAGCTATTCTGTGGCTGTTAAAGAAGAAATACTTAATGAAAGGAGGTAACTCTCAGATATTTGACCTGCACAACCCTGGGAACTGGCAAAGCGAGGCATCTTATTCATGTTCAGAAATTAAAAAAAAAAAAAAAAAAAGAAGAGCTCAGAAGTTGGCTCTATTATGCACACTCAGGTGGAAGCCGGGGGTCTGGGCCTCCTCCTGCCCTGCTCAATGGAGTTTGCCTGAGCCATGGCCAATGGGAGAGGCCCAGGTGGGCCACGACAGCCCAAACCACTCACCAAACCACTTACCAAGCGCCACCAGTGGTCCTGCCCACGCCTGGCCATGCTTGAGTTCCTTTGTGCTATTTATGACAACACTGAAGAGGAACCTTGAAATAGCCTGACACAGTGACCACGGGACCTGAGGAGGAAACGGTCTGCCCCCACCTCAGGAATGAGTGTGTGTGAGACAAGGGAAGGGAGGGCAAGGAGAGCACCCCAAATGCTTCCGTTTGGAATTCCTTTAATACTCACTGAAGGTTCCAAGGGAGAAAAACTAAAGGGAACTTGTTTAGTGAAAAATCACACAGAGTAAAGATAGGAAATGTAGCCAAAGGTTCACAGGACAGTAGTCACCTGTGGGACAAGACAGGGATGACTACCTGAGATTCTAATGACCACCACAGTTATGAATATTTTTTGGGGGGCAGTACTGGGATTAAACCCAGGGGCACTCTACCACTGAGCAACATCCCCAGTCACCCCCCTCCTTTTTTTGAGACCAGGTCTTGCTAAATTGCTGTGACTGGTGTCAAACTTGAGACCCTCCTGTCTAGCCACCAGAGTCACTGGGATTACAGGCATGTACCATCATACCCAGTTCCCAAGTTATGAATCTTGACAGAGGTTCCCGAGATACTTAAATTGTTATTATTATTCTTACCAAACTTTTAATTTATTCTTTCGAGAATATACTTCATGATGAAAAACTTTAAAAAAATTTTGGAAAGAACATACTAATATTTGTTTTGTTTTTCTTCCTTGTGACATAGCAATTTGAGTCACAATTCACTGGTTGGATGACAATAAACAAATTCCTATAGGTTGCAAAATGAGATCCCCTTACGTCCAGTAAGCAGTGGTCTCCATGCATGCTGGCCATCAGCAGGAGAACAGGTTAGCAAGTCATGGCAAATAAAAACAGACCCAGAAAATGGTCAACATGTAAAATCCTGCATATAGTGCAAACTGCTTTGGTCACCTTCAAAGGACTGTTTCTGATGTTGAATACTGGTAAGTGTACAGCATACAAAAAACTGAGAAGACATGCAAAAATCATCACTCACATAATCATAACTCACATAAAGATCATAACTCACATAAAACAAATAACTCACATAAAGATCAGAGAGGGAAGAGCAGGTCTCTCAAGCTGTGATCAGGGATCTTGAGAAAGCAAGAAAAGGACCCAAGCCCGAGGGTATACAAAGATTAACAGGCAATCTATGGTGAAAATTCACTCCTACTTCCATAGGCAGAGGATTGGGTGGTTTCAGTCTCTGGCTAGCTCCAAAGGAGGGAGCCCAGGTTTTTGGTCACATTACCCTGATGGGTGGCACAAAAGGAAGGAGCATTGAGGGTTAAAGAGTGTCACTGAATATCAAGAATGGGAAGAGGGGTAGGGCTGTGGGGCTGTGGGCATGGGAAGGATAGTAGAATGAGACAGACATTATTACCTGATATACATGTATGATTACACTACTGATGAGACTCTACAGCCAGAGGAATGAGAAGTTGTGCTCCATTTGTGTACATTGTGTCAAAATGCATTCTACTGTCATGCATAACTAATAAGAATAAATTTTTTTAAATCAGATTTTAAAAGTCAAGCTATGACACACATATTCCACAACACAAAAATTAGACATTATGAGTAGCAAAAATAACACAAACATTGCTTATGAATGAAGACGAAAAAACATTCAATGATAGTAATTTCAATGAATAAACAGAATAATCCACCAAAATCAAGCACTAATTATCCTAAGTATGAAACAATGATAAAACATTTAAAAGTGCTTAACAACAAACTCTTAAGATAAAAACAAGAGATGCAAAGAAACACAAGGCAAGAAAGAATAAGATACTGAGCCAGACATGGTATCACAGAACTGTAATATCAGTTACTGAGGAGGCTGAGGCAGAGGATGGCAAATTGAAGGCCAGCCTGGGTAACTTAGACCCTATTTCAGAATACAAATTTTAAAAATGGCTGGGGTGTGCATACACAAGGGCCATGGTTCAATTCCCAGTATTGTAAACAAGATATTGAAATTAAAAAGAAACAAAAAAGGTCTTTGTTCACAAACAAGATTACTGTTTTCTTTAAAAAAAAAATTCCAAAGACCCCTGTGTGGTGACCCACATCTGTAAACCTTGGGAGGGTGAGGCAGGAGGATCACAAATCCAAGGACAGTCTTGGCAGCTTAGCAAGACCCTGTCTCAAAAACAGCTCAGGGTGTAGCTTCCTGGTAAAGCACCTCTGAGTTCAATCCCTATTCCCTAAAAAAAAAAAAAAAAAGAAACAAAGAAAAACTTCATGGATTTAATAGGGGATTATAGCAAGGTAGTACAATAGGTAACTATGTAAAAAATCCATCATTTTTCTATATAGCAACTATAAAAAATTCAATTTCAATTTCAAAAATACACTTATACAGCACAAGGAGAAAGATAAACTATTTCACATACATGAAAAACTGCATAAGAAAAATGCTTCCTACCAGGGGCGATCAATACAGAACCATACAGAGTAGATGTTTATTGCTAGATGGGCAAGAAGAATAAATAAATTAGACCCTTCTAAGTGTTGGCAAGTCACACAATAAAATACGCATCCAAGAAGTCACAAGATAAATTCATAAACCTATTAAGATTTCCGACCACATATGAATTTGTCCACCATTTACACACTAGTAAAATCTTTCCCATTCTGTTGGAAAATTTATCATGTATTAGCCCTTGGAGATAAAACCAGGCACACGGTCAGCACCCCCGTTCCCAAACATTTAGAAAATTCAGGGTAAGCAGGACCACCCCGAGGGGAAGGGAAGGACTGGGGACCCCGCGCTCCCAGCTCTTCCAAGCTCTAACCAAGACGCACACAGTCACCCCACAGCTCGGGGAGGAGCCGGGCTGCGGGCTGAGCTGCCCGGAGAAGCTGGCCTTGCAGGACAGAACAGGACGCCTCAGTCCCGGATGCAGGCCCAGCACCACCCTGCGGACCGACCGAAGGGCCTTCAGACTGGCCCCCCACCCTGCAGAGCCAAGGCTCCGCCCACAGCCGCTCCCCGCGGGCTCCGAGCAGACCCTCTCCCAGTCGGGGGTGCCCCACCTCCAAACCTCACCACGTCACGGCTCCCGGGGTCTCCCATTGTCCTCGCAGTTAGTGGACGTCACAGAGCAGCCGAGACTCCGAGACTCGCAAGGCAGCACAGCAGGGGACCTAGTCCCGAGGCTACAGAAACAGGATCGCGAAAGGGACAGGCGAGAAGCCGCATCCCCGCCCAGCTGCGCTCCTGATTGGACAGTGCATACACCACCCCTATGCCTCTGATTGGCTAGTGATCCGGGACCCGCCCCCTGAGTCTTGAGCGACAGCAAAAAACATCCATTATCTGCCCGAATGGAGCCACATCCCTTCCCCGCCCAGGCCTGGACCTGACCTGTCCTTAGGGAAAATTGCATTTCAGCAGAATCTGATACTGTTTTTTCAAAACTGACACTTTCTTCTCACTGTACCCAGTGGGCTCTTCCTGTTCCTTCCCCCTGAAAATGGGGTGACAAGTGTGACGTTCCAGAGCATAGCCCCATGAAGACAACCCCCCACGTGAGAGAAGGCTATCTGCCCACACCTGGACACATGGAATAGAAGGAAGGGCCTTGTGTTACCAGAAGCCAGAAATTTGTGAATTGTCAAGCTTTTCTTGCACCTTTTTGTTTTCTTTCTCAATCTGTTAATTTTCACCCAAGAAACGAATAACATGCCAACAAGGAAATATAATTCTTTATTCATGGAGAGACTGAAGTTATATGGCAGCAATATTCTACAAAGAAATCAAGTTGGAAGAAAGCAAACGTTTGAACTCCTTCAGACAGGCTGCCCGCCTCAACCAAGCTCACACGGAAAAACACACGTTCAGAAGGTTAAACATATTCCCAAGGTGGAGGCCCAAAGTGACTGCTGAGATAGAGCCCCAGAGCGGATCACTCCCTGGCACTGAGGAAGGGAAACTGTCAGATTTAAATCTGAGAACTCACCATGTCCTGCTGTCCTCTCCTCACAGTGTGAAAACTCTCCCACCTTCAGACAGACAAGCTCACCTGGAGTCACTTTAACATTCTGAACTACAGAAACTGTCAACTTCACACACCCTTTCTCTAAGCCCGATACTCACACATTTCCTTCATGTATGCGTTATTGGTTGAATCCAGCAAATTTATGGAGGCCATAAGGAAAACCTATCTAGGGGCTGGGGATATAGCTCAGTTGGTAGAGTGCTTGCCTCACATGCTCAAGGTCCTGGGTTCAAGCCCCAGCACCACCAAAAAAGAAAAAAAAAAAAAACCCTGTCTAGAAAACAGCTCCAAGAAAACCAGAGTGACAACCCCAGAAGGGACAAAATCCCTGAAGACCATCTGCATGCAGATGTACTTTCCAGTACTTTCCAGCTTCCATCATCTCCCCCCTCCTCAAGTTGTTCTCACCAGCTGGAGGATCCTACAGGGGAGGGCAAGTGCCCAGGAAGTCCCAGGGAAACTTCAGGACCCTTCCTTTGCAGGCCAAGACTGTCCTCAGCTTGGACTCAGGGGTCTCACGCCTGTTTCCCACTGCAGATTATCACCTGCTTCAAACCAAGCTTTCCCAAGCCCCTGACTATGCATAGCTCCTGTAGACACCTGTACCTTCCTTTTCACATCCCTGGATACAGGAGAGCTTCCCAAACTGCACCATGAGAAGCTTAGTCACTGCTGATTCTCAGCACATGGAATATTTCTGTATCAAATAACCACGAAACACCCATTTGTTCACCCCATGAGGATGTAAAAGAGGACAAGACGCTATGAGTAAGGGAGTGTGAAACTGACAAGGTTCATGGAAGAGGAGGCATTCAAGCTTTGGGATTTTGAAGGACAAAGAGGAATGTCCCAGGCGCACCTGTCCTCACGGGCTGTGTGTCAGGGGATTGACGTGTTCTGTCTCATGACTTGAAACTATCTCTCAAATGCAACCCAACCACCACGGACCTGTCCAGTCATTTTTAGAACAATGCCTACGCATCCCACACAAAAGGACAATCCAGCCCCTAGTTGAGTCTCCCTGAGGTTCTAGCTTACCAATTTAACAACCCGTTTGAAATGGTCTTATAGGATATGTGGTGATATTTTGGGCCATTTGCTTTGCTGCTCTTCTCCACAACTTGACACACCACCTGCTCACTGATAGTGTACATCAAATATTGCACTATTGGGTCTAAGTCTAGGGATTCCGATCCAAGGGATTCTGATCTAAAACCCTTTGAATCTTTCGGGGTGAAAAGACTTGTGTTTTCTATGCTAATGAGATGACTGTTGGCTGGGGACTCCTGTGTGGCCTCAGGATCGGGAATGGTCTGGTAGCAGAAAGAACAAGGCAAGCCTACAGGGTTGACACTTTAAACAACTCTTTTCATTTGTACTTGACAACAGGGTTGGAATGCCGAGCTCCATCGTCCAGGGAGCAGGGTTGGAAGCCAGTTAACTACGAAGCCCAGTAAGCTAATCAATCCTGAGAACATACGGGAAACCTTCATGAAAACCCCTCAGCCATGGGTTATGTAGAGCATCTGGGCTGTGGGCGCTGACCACACAGAGGTTGGGATATCAGAGGGCAGGACCACCAGATGGAAATGAAACGAAAGCTCCACATATGTCCCCTTCCCCCAACCTTGCCTTATAAACTTTTTGCATTTGGCCGTTCCTGAGTTGTATTTTTATCATAAACAAATAGTAGTAAGTAAAGTGTTCCCCTGAGTTCAGTGAGTCATTCTAGCAATTTCTCCAGTATGTAGGGAGGGGGAGATTGTGGGAACTTGATAATTTAGTCCAGTTGGGTAGATATATGAATACACCGCACACCCAACTGGTTGACTGGATGTGTATTAGAATTCCTCGGGAATCCCAAATGGGAGTCAACTCACTCAAATATCCACAAATATGTTTACACAACAGAATACCACACTGCTCCTTTCTGCAGGTATGAAAAGTATTTAGGATTTCCCCTGTTGTAGGAACAACTCGGAAGACACGTATTTCTCACCCTTCTGGAGCCTGAGAAGGCCAAGATCTAGGTGATGGCTACTCTAATTTCTAGTGAAGGCCATTTTCATGGCTTGCACGTGTAAAACTTTGTGCTGTACACTCCCGTGGCAGAGAAAATGATCTCCCTCTATACATCTTAGGATGCTCACCATAATCTGAGGGCCCATCTTAGAACATTCATATAACCCTTATTATGTCTGAAAGCCCTCAACTCCACGGTGACATTGCCATGTAGGACTTCAAAGAACAAACTAAAAAGTGAATAAATTTGAAACAGAGAATGCGTGAATAGAATCAAGTTCATAGAGGCATTACATATGCTAGAAGTTTGGACTAATAATTAATTAGGAGATGGTGAGCAAAGTCCAACAAAGGAGAGAGGTACCATTTTAGAATGTTCAGAGAGAAGGGGTACTGTGTGTGCATAAAGAAAAAAAAACTATTATTATGAACACTACATGGCAATCCATTCTAACTATGTAAATCCAAACCAGGAAGGTCCTAGCAACGGACAGGAAACAGGCCGACCTGGTAAACAATTCTCACTGGATAGTACAAGGTATTCACTATGTCACGACGGAACTCCCCTCCCGTTCCCATCCTTACAATCATGTTCACAGAAGGAGAAAAATGCCCATCCTGGAACTGCGGAGACAGACTGGTGCATCTTATGAATTAGGCATCTCTCCACAGTAAAGTGCTGTCCTCTAGGTAAGGACTCTGGTGATCACCACAGACAGAACGGTGTTCCCCCCCTCCAGTGCATCCCTCAGAGGGCAACGTCTGACTACACAATGCAATCAGCACCCCCCCCTCCAGGAACACCCAGTCCTGTTGGAAATTCTATGGAGAATGGTGATACCGATAAGCCACAGATCCAGTTATGGTGTAAGGACAGATGTATCATGTGACAAAAGCTGTAGTCCTGGCAAAGAGCATCTCACATCAGCAGGATGAAGTTTTTGGAATGATGAGTGAAGGACAAATATGATCAAAATAAGCCCTCTACCTGAGAAAAGCAAAACTGACATGAAGATAAAAACACCTTCCATTGTAAACATATTGCTATGGTTTGGATCTGCAACTTTCCCCACAGTCTCAGGTGCTGAGGGGACTTGGTTGGAAGAAGTGGATCAGGGGGGCAAGCCCTGGAAAATGTACCTTCTCTCTGTCCCCTTCCCTCACCCATGCTCTGCATCCCAGCTGCCCTGAGCTGAGCATCTTCCCTCTGCCGGCCCTTCCACCCTGTTCCTGCCTGGGAGCCAGCCAACCATGCAGACCGAGTCCTCTGGAATCATGAACCAAGAGCTTCCTTCTCTAAGTCGTTCCTGTCAGGTATTTTGGTCACAGTCATGAAAAGCTGACTGATCTACACATGGATTCGATAATTATGATGGGCTATTTGCTTGTATCTTCTCAGTAAATGCAAAAGACACTGCAGTGCTTTGTGAGTGCATTTCGCCCTGTTCTTTGGTTAATTCCGGTTCCCATCCTTACGATCATGTTAAGTTGCTCTCATTTAAAAATTTATTGTTCAGTAATTTTACATGAGAATACAACTAATTGAAAGGAAACAATGCATGTTTAAAACATTGATTCTGTTCCAATTTTATATTTCTGTGTACCCATCTTAAAATGCTGTAGTATTTCCTTCACTTATTTTAATTTCAGTTTGCCATTGCATTTCTACCAATATTAAATGCATGGTTCAGTTGAAAAAAATGATGTTTTCTGTAAGCTCCATGGTAACCATGAAACAAAAATCTGGAAGAGACAAACCAAAAACAATAAGCACAAATCAAAACAGTAACCCAGGCACGGTAGCCCACGCCTATAATCCCAGCAGCTCGGGAGGCTGAGGCAGGAGGAGCGCGAGTTCAAAGGCAGCCTCAGCAAAAGCGAGGCACTAAGCAACTCAGTGGGACCCCGTCTCTCAATAAAATACAAAATAGGAAAAAGGGCTGGGGGTGTGGCTCAGTGGTCGAGTGCCCCTCAGTTCAATGCCCAGTACCCTCCCCCACCAAAAAATGGAAATAGTACTATGCCAATTCATTTAGACACTAAGTAAGATCACAAGAGGGGGAAAGGAGCTACTGCAAAATTACAAAACAAGCTATATAATTACCTTAAATAAATGGATTAAATTCTACAATTTAGACGCAGAATGACTGAACAGATTAAAAAAAGGAGATCCAACTACATGTTACCTGCAAGAAACCTGCTTCCCCTGTCAGGACATACACAGACTGAATTGAAGTAAGGGGATGGAATATGACACCTAAGAAAGCAGAAGTAGCCATACTGATAAATAAAAAGAGACCAGGAAGGTCACTGCATGTGACAAAGGGGTCAATCCCCCAAGAAGAAACAGCAATTCTAAATTCATATGCATCCAATATCAGAATATCCAACATATAAAACAAGCACTAATAAGACAGAATTTCGTCCATCTCTAAAGGCAGAGAGAGACCCCCATACAGTAATAGCTACGGACGATCCCATCCCACTCTCAGCAGCAGACAGGAGGGTCCAGACAGAAAATGAACAAAGAAAAGCAGAGTCACCGGCTCCAGAGATCAACGGAACTAACGACAGGGGACCCTTCCTTCCAAAGGCTCTGAGTAGCCATTTGTTTCATCACCACCCGGAACATTCTCCCGAAAGATCGTGACAGATGACAAAATAAGTCCCAACGGAATATCAAAAGCTGAAATCATACTGAGCATCTCTTCAGAGCACAATCATGCTAGAAATCAATAACAAGGAAAGCTTTGGACACTATACAAATACACGGAAAATAACTTACTTTTGAATAACCAGTGGATCAAGAAAAAAAAAATCAAGAAGGAATTTAAGTCAGATGTGGTGACATCTACCTGTAATCTCAGCAAGCAGGAGGCTAAGGCAAGAGGATAGCAAGGTTGAGGCTGGCACGGGCAATTTAACGGGACCCGGTCTCAAAATAAAAATTTAAAGACTGGGAGGCAGCTCAGCAGCAGTCATAAAGTCTGTCATGTGACGGCTGTGGGTTCCATACTCAGTACTGACCCAAAAATAAACACGTAAATAAATAAATAGAATTAAGAGTTGTTTTGAGACAAGTGGAAATGGAGACATGACACAGCAATATCTACAGCAAAAGTATAGAATTGTGACATGCCAATAGTGAATGGTCTGAAACAGAAGAAAGCAATCCCATATACAATAGCTACAAGAAAAAAAATATGTAGGAATAAATTTAATAAAAAATTGAATGATCTCTAAGATAAGAATTACAAAACATAGATGAAAGAAACTGAGGAAGACACAAAAAAGTGGGAAGACATCTTGTGTTCCTAGATTAGAAGAATAAATATTGTTAACAATACCCATACTGCCCAAAGCAACTTACAAATTCAATGCAATCCCTAGCAAAATGACAACGGCGTTCTTCACAGAGCTATAAAGCAATTTTAAAATGGTCAGAGAACCACACACACACACACACACACACAAAAAAAAAAAAAACAGCCACAAATATCAATGGAAAAAACCAGAAAGCCAAGAAGTGAAACCCACTTACCTACAGCCACCTGACTGTGACAAAGAGGCTAAGAACACAGAGTGAATAAAGGATACTCTTTTCAATAATTGGTCCTGGGAAAATTGGACAGCCATATGCAGAAGAATGAAATCAGACCCTGTCTCACTCCTGTGAGTTTAAAAGACTTAAATGTAAGACCTGAAACTATGAAATTACTAGAAGAAAGCATATAGGAAATGCTTCAGAAGTCTGGAATGGACCAGGATGTTTTTGGAAAGACCACAAACGCACAGGAAACAAAAGCAAATACAGACAAATGGGATAACGTAAAACTAAGAAGCTTTGTACAGCAAGACACACGACAACCTACAGAATAGTGGGAAATATCTGCGACATACAAATCTGTCGAGGGGTTGGTAGGTGGGATATATAAGGGACTCGAAGACTTAATAGTTAAAAAACAAATAACCCAATCCAAAAAATGGACAATAGATCTAAATTCACTTTTTCAAAAAATGAGATGCAATGGTCGACAGATACATTATTATTTACCAGGGAAATGCTAATCCAAACCACAGTGATATATCAGTAAGAATGACTGACATAAAAAAGAATAAAGATAACAATAGTGAGAATGGGGAGGAAAGGGTCACTTTTGGTGGAAAAGTTAATTAGTACAGCTATTATGGAAAACAGTATGGAGATTACACCTAAACTAAAATATATAACTTCCTAAACTAAAATATATAACTTCGATCCTCTGCACCACATGAACCAGTAATTCCATTACTGGGTATATGTCCAAAGGAAATGAAATTAGAATTTGATGAAACATCTGTACCCCATGTTCATCACAGTACCATTCACAATAACTGAGAAACAGAAACAATTTGTGTCTTTCAACTAATGAATGGATAAAGAAAACGTGGTAAATATATGTGATAGAATACTATGCAACCATTAAAAAGAACAAAATCAGGGCTGAGAATGTAGCTCAGTGGTAGAGCATTTACCAAATCCTGAATTTGAATTCCAGTACCATAAAGAGGAGGAAGGGGAATACATATCCTGTCATTTGCAACAACATGGATGGAAATGGAGATTATGTTAAGTGAAAAAACTCAGGTGCAGATGGACAAATGTGACTTGATCTCACTCTCACATGGAATCTAAACAAGTTCACCTAGCAGGGGTTGACACTAGAATGATGATTACCCACGGGTGGAGAGTGGGGTGTGGAGAAAGTTGTTCAAGATAGAACAAGAAGCACTGAAGTACTTACTGTTGCAGAGAAATGGATCACAATTATACACTGCACCGTTCAAAGTTAGAAGGAAGGATTTTGAAAGGTCTCACCACAAAGAAAGGAAACATGTTTAACCTCACTTAAGCGTCACACAATCTATACATGTAAGGAATATTATATTTTCCCATTAATATGTCCACTTGTGTTTCTGTGCATCCATTAAAAATAAAAGCAGAGGGGCTGGGGTTGGGGCTCAGTGGTAGAGTGCACGCCTTGCACGTGTGAGGCACTGGGTTCGATCCTCAGCACCACATAAAAAAAAAAAATAAAGATATTGTGTCCATCTACAACTAAAAAAAAAACAATTAAAAAAAAGCAGAAAGCAAAACATAACTTTTGAAAGCAAGGGGAAAAAAATATGCCAAACTCTTTAGTTTAGTGTACCAGTAGGTATCAGAATATCAGACAGTAAAACTTGGTTATTGTGTGTGTGTGTGCGTGTATACGGTTCTGGGGATTGAACCCAGGGCCTTATGCATGCGAGGAAAGCACTCTACCAACTGAGCTATATCCCCAGCCCAAAAACTTGGTTCTTGATAGGAAATTAAGGAATTATAAAAAGGTTTGACTCTCTTACTTGTGATTGACATCAATATTCTGGTCTAACTAAAAATGAAAAAGTTTTATTTTGGAAGTCAAAGACTAAGCAGATTCTTTCTCTTCCTTTTCATTTTTGCTGAGTAATTCTAATCTATCTCCAAGAAAATGTATTTGGCAAAGTCAAATAAAATGAAATGTGAAATAAAGAAGCACATGCATGTATTTCAGGAAAAAAAAATGTTAAGTTATAATATTTCTTGTTCCTGTTCTTTGCTTTCTTTTGATCTGTTACTCTCCATGGCTCCAGTGAAAATTTCTTAGTTATCAAACTAAGGTCTGAGGCCAGCTCTGACCATCTGATTTTGCATGACCCTTGAGCTAAGGATGGTTTATATAGATAATATTTGTAATTAATTTGATGGTGAGGAATGATAAGTTTGAGCTCACAGTTAAGCAAATTGTGATTCCTATGAAAAAGAATTACCTTTTTTCTAATGAGTAAATATATTCCATAAATTAGTTCTTAATTATTATTATAATTGTATTTAAAACTTTTAGACTTTGTGAAAATAGAAAAATTAAAAAAAAACCAAAAAACAAAACACTTAGCAAACTCTTTGAAAAAACACATATAGAATGTTGTTGGAACATGGGGACTGGGGCTGTGGCTCAGTGGCAGAGTGCCCATCTCGCACATGTGAGGCACTGGGTTCAATCCTCAGCACAACATAGTAATAAATAAATAAAACAGAATTTTTTTTTTTAAAAAGGACCTACTGAGGTTATTTAAAAAAAAAAAAAAGAATATTGTTTGAACAAACTATACATCAAAGTAAAAAATATAAAATCCATGTAAAAACTGTAAATTGTCCCCAAGAATGATGTGTGTGTGTGTGTGTGTGAGAGAGAGAGAGAGAGAGAGAGAGAACAAACATGAGTAAAAGGGTAAACCTGTCAAAAGAAGCCAGTAGGAAAATGCCGACTCACAAAAACACATTTTTTAGTGTACCATTAACCACAAGTATTTTAAAAACTACATAGAAATCAAGCTTCCTGGCATATCCGAACTGTGCTTCAATCTGCCTGTGGATCCAACATGGCCAAAATGAAAGGAAAAATACTCATCACTTGATTTAATTGAAAAGGGCACTACCTGGGAAACTCAACACACTGTGCCTAAACAAAACTTGCAGAGGTATGTGACTGAGTTTTATTTTCAAGAGTAAAAATCAGAAATACATAGTGCGGAAATCTCCTTTCAGAATGAGTCACTGATGAACCCGGTACATTTAGACTTTCAGCACATTTCCTTCAGGTAGTATATTTGTCACAGCATTTTAAACAATTTTAACTGGCATGCAGCTTTTCATATTAATGACATTTATAGGATCCCACTACATGAGGAAGATGTTCAAACTCTTTGTTACAACTGACAAATTCCTTCTATTTTTCCCATTCACAGTTTTTTGATCCAGTGTTGGACAAAAGGTTTCTGCACTCCTCTTCTATCCCAGGTTTCTCTTCGTGCTGTGTTCACTCCTAGGTGTACAATGAACCAAGATGACCTCAGGCATTCCCACAGGCTTTCCATCCATCCATCCAGGTCTTGTCTCTGCATTCTCACATTTGCTAGTCTTCATGTGACGATGAAGTCTTCCCACATTCTTTATTCAGGGTCACTCTCCAGTTTGACTTCTTTCCTATACAAGGATGTGACTGCACTGAGGGAAGGTTTTCACACATCCGTTGCCTACATGCCTGAGTTCTCTGATATCTGAGAACATGACTGGATCGACTGAAGGCTTTTCCACAATACTTACATACATAGGACTTCTTTCCACTTTGAGAGGGCTTCTCTCTACTGTGACTTCTTTCGTGTATTTTACGGGAACTGAAATAACTAAAGGCTTTTCCACACTGCTTACATACATAGGGTTTCTCTCCAGTGTGCGTTTTTTCATGTATTCGAATGTAACTGGAAGAACTAAAGGCTTTCCCACCTGCTTACATACATAAGGTTTCTCTCCAGTGTGAGATCTTTTGTGTACGAGAACATAACTGGATTGACTGAAGGCTTTCCCACACTGCTTACATGCACAGGGTTTCTCCCAAGTGTGAGTTCTTTTATGACTGTGAAAGGTACTGGATTCGCTGAAGGCTCTCCCACATTGCTCACATACATAAGGCTTCTCTCCGGTGTGAGTTCTTTCGTGTATTTGAAGGGAAATGGAATGACTAAAAGTTCTCCCACATTGCTTACATACATAGGGGTTCTCTCCAGTGTGAGTTTTTTCATGTTTATGAATGTAACTGGAAGAACTAAAGGCCTTTCCACACTGCTTACACACGTAAGCTTTCCTTTCAATGTGAGTTTTTTCATGTCTTCTGAAGGAGCAGGGATCATAAAAGACTTTCTCACATTGCTTACATACATAGTGTTTGACCCTGCTGTGTGATCTTTCATGTCTTTTAAAGTAATATGAAGAATGAAAGCCTTTTCCACACTGCTTACACGTATAGGGTTTGTCTGTGTTGTGTATTCTTTCATGCCTGTGGAGGGAACTGGGAAAAGTGAGGGCTCTCCCACATGGCTTACAGACATAGGCCTTCTCTCCAGAGTGAATTTTTTCATGTTTTTCAATGTGGCTGGAAGAAATGAAGGCTTTCCCACATTGCTTACATACATAGGGTTTCTCTCAAGTGTGAGTTGCTTCATGTTTTCTGAAGGACCTGGGATCACAGTAGGCTTTCCCACATTGTTTACATATATAAGGTTTCTCTCCACTGTGGGTTCTTTCGTGTATTTTGACGTAACAGGAAGAACTGAATCCCCTTCCACAATACTTACATATATAGGGTTTGTCCCTAGTGTGAGTTCTTTCATGTCTTTGAAGGGAATTGAGAAACGTAAAGGCTCTCCCACAGTGTTTACATACAGAGGGTTTCTCTCCAGTGTGGGTTCTCTCGTGCATTTGAATGTAACCAGAATTACTGAAGGCTTTCCCACATTGCTTGCATACACAGGCTTTCCTTTCAGTGTGAGTTACTTCATGTTTTCTGAAGGCGCTGGCATTATGGTAGGCTTTCCCACATTGCTCACATTCGCAGGGTTTCTCTCCAGGGTGAGTTCTTTCATGTAATGGAAGGGAACTGGGACGACTGAAGTCTTGCTCATGTTGCTTACATTCATGGTGCTTCTTCCCAGTGTGAATCCTTTCCCTCTTCTGACAGCACTGGGGATACCTGGAGGCTTCTGGATATTCCTTATCTTTATATGAATTCTCTCTGTGTTCCTGACATGCATGTGCTTTGTATCCAGTGTGAGCTGGCAGGGGCACATTTAGGGGGGAATCACCCACGACCACTTCTCCACACACAGAGCTCTCACTTGGTTTGACTCTCGGAGGTGTTTTCTTGTTCACAACAGAATGTAGAATCGGGCTGAAGTGGTCACCACACCAACTGTCATCTTTATAGAGTCTCTGTACTACTTGCCCACTACAAAAAAATGAGAAGCACATCACTAAGAGTTTATTAATAATATCCCGGAAGTTTTATGTTCTGTAACTAAATTGTTGACCATGAATGGACTGAATACACTAGAGGATGGCTTGAGTACAGTGGTTATCAAAACAGTGATATGGATATTTGGTTCCTTACTAATGCTTCAAAGTATTTTGCTAACACTGAATATCTATAGCGCATTTAAATACAGTTGAGTATTCCTTATGCAAAACGCTTGGGACCCAATGTGTTTTGGATTTTGTAGTATTTGCATATGCATAATAAGATATCAAGATGGGTCCCAATCTAAATCTAAAATTCATTTTTATTTCATTAACATTTTATACCCAAAACCTGAACATAATTTCATAAAAACATTTTTTAATAATTTGTGTGTGGAACACAGTCTGTGTATTAAAAACTGGGAGAGTACCACTGTGGTCTCATGTCAGTGATACAGATGTGGCCTCTATTGGAATATTTTGGATCTCAGAATTTCCAATAATGGATGCTCAATCTGTATGCATTTTTGGAGAAAAATGAGATTAAATCAATTTGAAGCTGAGCACATTTGTACCATCTGCTTGTTTTTAAAATTTTATGTTACTCTAAGATTCATGATGTACTTTGCTTTCTCTTGTGAGTGCAAATAACCTTATATTTCTCCTGGAATTTTTGTAGCAATCATCAGTGGCTTGAGTTTCCCATTGTTTTTTTAAAATGCAGACCAAAACAAGCCATTATGACTAATTACAATATTGTAGAAAAAAAAGAATAGATTCTTGCTAGATTCATGGTATAATGTGACCAGGCTGGTATATTCACCAGAATGTTCCCTTTCCACACTCCCAAATCATGGAACAGTATTGACAAGCAAGTAACAATTGGTATCTGACTGGCTATGAGAGGGAATGTCACACTTACCTATCGAGGTCAGGTTCCTGTAGTTTTCCTGCATCACATCTCTGTAGAGATTTTTCTGGGAAGGATCCAGTAAAACCCATTCCTCCAGGGTGAAAGTGACAGCCATATCCTCAAACGTCACTGACTCCTAAAACATCCCCCATATATTTCCAGGAGGAAGGGTAAGACTCATGGCACTAGAGATCTAGACTCATTTCATAAGAATTTCACATGATATTATGTTCTCTCAATATGCCACCACTCGATTGTCACACTTGGGCACTTCCATCACCCCCAGATCTCTCACACAGCAATTATGATGGAACTAGCAGGTAAAGCAGCATCAGAACAGAACACCTGTTGGGCTACTGGGCCACTCCAATTGCTCTCTGTAGAGGTCAGCCCCTCTCACAACAAAGTACTGCTATTTAGTGTGTGTGAGACTTAACAGCAAGCGTCCTGAGACTGCCTATTCTTGGAGATACTTAAGAATAAACTTTGACCCTTGCTGGTATTTGGGAAATACTATTGGGATGGACCTCACCATCCTAATTGCAAAGAAGGTCTTGGTGTTCCAAACCAGTTGATGCCAAAAATATATAACCTGTTTAACTCCAGTTGTCCCTCTGAATGTTTGAAATGTAATAATATGTTCATCAAAAGCAGCCTACCTCATCTTCCCCCTAGTACACTGTGGATGATCAATCTAGAGATGGTCTGTAGTTAATATTTATCGTCTGTTGTCACAACTTGTTACTTGGGAAATTCGGTGCATTTTTTTTTGACTACATTGAAAGAACATTTGGAAACTTGTATATATGGTTTATTATACATCAACTGGAATTAAATACTGAACAGGACTCACGAAGGACAATTCAGGATACCAACAGAAAAACATTATAGTTTTTATTGGAGAATATCAAAGGATAGTAAAACAAGTGAAACGGTGGTGTTTAGTCAACTTTTTCGCCTCTGTGACCAAAAGACCTGACAAAAATGATTTCAAGAGGAGGAAAAGTTTATTTGGGGCTCATGGTTTCCGAGGTCTGTCTGAGAGGGCCAGCTCCACTGCTCTGTGCCTGGGTGAGCAGACATCATCTACAAGGTGAGGCAGAGGTGAGCAGCTCAGGACATGGCAAAAAGGAAGCAGAGCGGGCTCTGCTCGCCAGGGACACTGTGAGCACTAAAGGCATGCCCCCTTTGTGACCTCCCTCCTCCAGCACGCCCTGTCTGCCTAGATCACCACTCAGCACATCCACTCAGCGGGTCAGCGCACTGATCAGGTTAAGGCTCTCATAAACCCATCGTTTCACCTCTGAACTTTCTTGAATTGTCTCACATGTGAGGCTTGTTGGGGGGACCCTTCATATCTAAACCATAACAGATGAGTTCAAAGTCTACCAGATATGGTGGTGGACGTCTGTGATTCCGGCTAACTTGGGCAGCTGAGGTAGGAAGATCCAAAGTTCAAGGACAGCCTGATCGATTTAGAATGAATCTGTCCCAAAATAAAAAGGGGTGGGAACGTGGGCTGGGGTTGTGGCTCAGTGGTAGAGCGCTTGCCAATACTCGCGAGGCACTGGATTTGATCCTCAGCACCACAACAAAAAATAATAATAAATAATTAAATGTACTATGTCTACCCACGACAAAAAAAAAAAAAAGTTTTTTTTAAAGGAGTGGGAGGGCTAAGGTTGTGGCTCAGCAGTAGAGTGCTCGCCTCGCACAGGCAAGACCCTGGGTTCAATTCTCAGCACCACATAAAAAATAAATAAGTGAAACAAAGGTACTGTGTCCAACTACAACTAAAAAAAATAGATATTTTTAAAAAAGGGGATGGGAATGTAGTTCATTGGTAGAGCACTCCTGGGTTCAACCCCCTGTACTCTCCCCCACAAAAAAATTCACTGTTATCAAGTTGGCACCTCCCACACATATATCTATAAAATTGTATAATGCCCCAAAATACACCTTTTCATCGACAGTTAAAAACTGGTTTACCAAATCTGGTAGGCATGATAAGTGTTTAAAATCTCTGGAACAAAAAGTGGATGACTTGACTACATACACAAAAGACCTTGAACCCACACTATCCACAACACTATGTTATTAACACAAAAATTAACAAATAGATCATGGGAAAGGAAATCAGTACTGAAGGGGCCCACACATACACAGAAAATTGATCAATGATAGAGCGTATCTCAGTGGTGGAGTGCAAATCTAGCATGCACAGGCCCTGGGTTCAATCCCCAGCGCCACAAAAACAAACAAACAAAAAAAGGGGTTAGTATACACAGTAAAACTGAATGAATGCATGCATGAGAACAGCCCAAAGCATATTTAGGTTAAAATACCATATATGAAAAGATCCAGCCGGGCACAGTGGCCCCCGCCTATAAATACCAAGTGACCTCCCAGCAACTCAGGAGGCTGAGGCAGGAGGATCTCAAGTTCAAAGCCAGCCTCAGCAATGGCAAGGCACTCATCAACTCAGTGAGACCCTGTCTCTAAATAAGATACAAAAAGGGCTGGGGATGTGACTTAGTGGTTGAGTGCCTCGGGGTTCAATCCCCATACTACTAAAGGAAAAGAAAAAAAGCAGCCTTTGTTTTTGTATTTCATCACGGGTGAATGTTTACATACACATACGTCAGCTTTTCTATAGTTCTTTTCCTATGAATTACCTATTAATATTCTTTGCTCATTTTTTCCACTGCACTGACATTTTAATACATTCACAGGTTTTATATTGATTATGACAAACTTTGTTTATATGTTGCAAATGAAAAAAATGTTAGCAGATACTAACTATATTGTATACACTTCCCATGAAGTTGCAAGTGAGTCTATAAAAGGATCCAAGGAGTCCTTCATTAAAGAACCCAATATGATAAAATTGGATATATTTAAAGTGTGCAACTGTGAAATAATCCCACATATGTACCACCTCAAATAATTACCTTCTTGTTATGTGAGTAAAACACTAAAAACCACTGTCTTAGATAATGTGAACCCAGTGATCCACTGGGGCAAACCTAAAAGAGAAATGCTCGCTGAAAATGCATGCAATTAAGGAAAATTAGCCAATGGGTTAAGACAGTGTGGACATCTCCAGGGCAGGTCAGGGCTGAGTTGGATGGGGACACTTGGAGACTCAAGTGAGTGCCCAAGTTATAACCTTGATGAAGAGTCTCAGGATGTTTATATTGCTGGGGATGTGGCTCAAGCGGTAGCCTGGCATGCCCGGGGCGCTGGGTTCGATCCTCAGCACCACATAAAAATAAAATAAAGATGTTGTGTCCACAAAAAACTAAAAAATAAATATTAAAGAATTCTCTCTCTCTCTCTAAAAAAAAATTGTTCTAATTAGTTAGTTTATATTATTATTATTTTTAAGAATGGAGATGTTCTGCCCTTTTCTCTTTTTTTAAATTTTTTATTTATTTATTTTTTATTTTTGGCGGACACAACATCTTTGTTTGTATGTGGTGCTGAGGATCGAACCCGGGCCACACGCATGCCAGGCGAGCACGCTACCGCTTGAGCCACATCCCCAGCCCCATAGTTAATATTATTTTTATCACCAAATCTTACCACAGACTTTATATTTCATTTGGGAACATACTTTGTGGGGGTGAAAATTTTAAATAAAGAATTAAATAAGGGAGAGGACATGCTAATTTCTGTGGTTTCCTGGTGACACGTGGTGTGAGACCCCAATTCCCAGATGGGGCAGCAATGAACAGATCAGCACAGGTCACAACAGCAGAGGTACCAACCCAAGGTGGCATCTGGAGAGCAGGTTAGCAAGTCATAGCAAGAACTGGCTTAGTCACCTTCAGAGCTGTGGCTCTGATGCTGACCCTGATGTGGATGTGACACACAGGTGATCACTCCCAAGACTGAGGGCTCGGGGAGGGCAGCCAGGCCTCTGGAACAGGAAGCAAGTATCTTGAGAGAGCAGGACAATGAGCCGGCCTGGGGGCTCCTCTCTGGAGGTGGACAGGGAGTTGAGGTAAGAATTCACGCCCACTCAACTGAGTTGAGAGTAGTTGTAAACGGATTTTGTTAACACTGGGAAAACACTGAACATTTCCAAAACAAGCATCCTTGATATCCTTATAGAAGACAGAGGCAGAATTATATCAACCATGCAACTAAACGAAAGGCAGAAAAAGTTGCTTAAAAGAAAAACCCAATATTAACTAAAAAAGAAGTTGCGAATATGGTACTTATTAATCCAAGTATATCAATGACAATTGGGAATGTGTTTTCCTGCACCTGTCTTAAATGACAGACTAGCAGAACAGACTGGAAAACAAGACCAAAGCTGTGTTCTTCTTTTCTTTTTTTTTTTTTTAATTCTTTTTTTTTTAACTGGCTCTTTTTTTTTTTTTAATATTTATTTTTTAGTTTTCGGTGGACACAACATCCTTGCGTGTATGTGGTGCTGAGGATCGAACCCGGGCCACACGCATGCCAAGCAAGCGCACTACTGCTTGAGCCACATCCCCAGCCCCAAATCTGTGCTCTTCTATCAGAAAACTTTTCCTATATAAAAACATGGTAATGGGGTGGCTTAAGGAGACATTGTTCAAAGGAGTTAAAATTTCAGTTGGATAGGAAGAAATAAATTCAAGACACCTATTACACAAAATGGTGACTGCAGTTAATTGTTAGACCAGGATGCAAGAAAAGACCACTGACTCCAATCAAAATCAAATTAAAGCAAGCTTATTATTTCGTCCGGCCGGACTGCCTCTCCCACCCAAAACCGTGGGAACAAGACAGCAGCCGCAGCAGCTTTCCTGCAGCCCAACTTCATAGCCCAGAAAGTTACACAAAGGGGGTTACAGATAACAAAACTCTGAGGAGCATCACACTAATTGTAGTTTACATTTTTGCTGGCCCCGACATCAGAATTTATGAAGGTCATTAGAGCCTCAGAGAGGGTCATTATCTGGCCAGGGAAGGCCAAGATTGATGAGGCGTCACTAAAATTTCAGAGAGGGCTGCTATCTGGTCAGAGAGCCAGGCATGGGTGAGTTCAAGGCACGGGCAGGCATTCCAAGCAGGTTCAGAATTTGCAGTAATTTAGAGTAAAACCGAAATTATCTTTTCCTGGCTTTGTGGAGATGGCTCCCAATTTTAAGAGAAAATCAGGCTGGGTCTATCAAATTATATCATTGCGCTCTGGGAAGTCACTAAGGAATTAGATTTTATGTGATCTCACCACAAAAAGATGATAGGTATGAGATAGTGTATATATTCACCATGCAATGTATATGTATTTCCAAAAAGCATTTTTGTATGAAATATATTTACTTTTATATGTCAATAAAATGTGAATTAAAATAAGACAAAAAAACAAGTAGATTTAGCTGAACCTCAAAGGAAATAATAAGGGATTAATTAACGATTAAGCAGTTGGTTCTTCAAGAACACATAAATTCCTTACAAGGTATTCTCCTAAACACAGCAACAAACCACATGGGCAAAAACAGAGAACTGAAAGGAAGATCACAGATCCAAAATTACATCTGTAGACTTCAAAACACCTCCATCAATAATTGACAGATCAAGAAAGCAAAAATGTAGCCAGGCATGAAGGTACACATCTGTAATCCCAGCAACTTGGGAGACTGAGGCAGGAGGATCACAGGTTTGAGAAAAGCCTTAGTATCTTAATGAGGTCCTCAGCAATTTAGGGAGACCTTGTCTCAAAAAAATTAAAAGGGCTGGGGATGTAGCTCAGTGGTAAAGCAGCTCTGTATTCAATCCCTGGTACCAAAAATAAATAAATAAATAAATAAATAAAATAAAAATAAAAAGTTTAGTAATGACACAGTTGAAATCAACAGCATCATCCATCAAGTGGAGACATTTGAGATTGCAGCATACTTCATTCAACAACTACAGAGTTTCACATCTTCTCAAGATCCTGAGGAATATTCACCAATAAAGACCATGTTTTGTACTACAAAACACACCTTAACCAATCATATAGGTTATGTCCTTGCATCACAATGGATTTCAAGTAGAACTTGATGACAGAAACACAGATGGAAAACTTGGGGGCCAGGTGAAGTGGCACACGCCTGTAATGTCAGAGGCTTGGAAGACTGAGACAGGAAAAATCACAAGATCAAGGCCAGCCTCAGCAACTTACTGAGGCCCTAAGCAACTCAGTGAGACCCTGTGTCTAAATAAAATTAAAAAAAGGCTTGGGATGTGACGCAGTGGTTAAGCACCCCAGGATTCAACCATCCCTGGTATCAAAACAAAACAAAATAAAACCTGAGAGGAATTAGAGATGAAATCTCTCTCTCTCTCTCTCTCTCCCTCTTTCTCACACACACACACACACACACACACACACACGCGTGCGCTCGCGTGTGTGTGTGTGTGTGTGTGTGTGTGTGTGCGTGTGTGAGAGATGACTGGGATCTGACCCAGGACCAAGCTCATGTTGGGCTAGTGTTCTGCCACTGAGCCATGTCCCATCCTTAAATCACTAATGTGTCCTTTTAACTAACATGTGTCCATGGGAAGTCTCAACAAAATTTAAGTATTTCATCTAAAATGAAAATTAACAAACTTCGTAAATATAGAAAACCCCAAAGAATTAGAGGGGAAAAAAAAAAGGAAAGAAAAGAAGAGTATTTCCTGGAATTAAAAAGGGCTTACAGCAAGTTTGTATGATAGTAGATTAATATAGAAAACTCACCATTTGGCTATAGATCAACTATAAACAACTGGATTGGAAAATAAAATCTCAATGCCATTATACTGGGGGAGGAGGCAGAGAAGGCCATCTACAAGTAATTCAATGCCAAAGTTAATGAGCAGGAAGCAAAATACAATCATACGTGATGCACCCACATAAGCATTGCAAGCATTGGCAGAGCACACAAATCTATGAAAGGTCAAATGATAAATTCATGTACTAACACAATCTCCAACTAAATTTTAACTTATCCAGTCTACAAATTAACAGTTTTTATCCCATTCTGCAAAAAATAACTGATGATGCATTAGTATTTGGGGACAAAATAAAAATAACATTATTAACAATGTCAAAAATAAATAAATAGATAAGTCTGAAACAACCCAAGGCCCACAGAAGAGCAGAGGAATAACTGAGTGAACTGGCTGAATGGCCACCTTACCAACCCTGTATGCAAACCGTGAAGGCAAAGCTACAAGCTACGGCCCCCACACATGCATAAAGTAATAGTATGTTAGTGGCAAGATTAACTCATTCATAAACAAAAGAGGCAAACCAAGCAAAACTATGCCTAATGATAAGAGATGGTAAAGCTATAAGGAACGATCAAAAAATCCATCCTTGGGGCTGGGGATGTGGCTCAAGTGGTAGCGCGCTCGCCTAGCATGCGAGAGGCACTGGGTTCAATTCTCAGCACCACATAAAAATAAATAAATAAATAAAATAAAGATATTGTGTCCAACTTAAAAAAAAAAAACTTAAAAAAAAATCCATCCTACGGTTATCTCTGGTGCATGGCTTGCTGAGATCAGGGAGACATATCAGGAGCGATCATGGCCTATTTATTCCCTTGCGTGCTGATTCAATGGGCCTTTATGATCTTATTTGAACTTAATATAAACACATAATTTATTTCAAGACTTCTTGCTTCTTCAGACCTCATCATTTCACCCATTCAGGTCCCAACCCAGAAAATCACCACCTTCCATTTGAATGATGAAATAAAATTCTGAAATGCTTAAGTCAACTGGTATTTTTCAGAAACAACACTCCATACAGGAAACAAAAGGGAAGCCACTCAACGAAGCAGTGTGCCCCGGCCCCACTCTTGCTGTGCTCAGGCAGCCCTGCGTGGCTCCCTCCGGCTCAAAGTTCAGACCTGCGGTGTCTTTTGCTGACAGTTCTTCTGACACCAAGTGTGGTGTCTGCGGATCACCAAACAATTCTGCAACACCAACTGGGTGTCCCACAAATTAATTCTGACACCATTATCCCCACCGCAGATGACAGGACAAAGCATGTGATTGCGTTCCGCTGTGTTTGTGGTGCGCATGCGTGTGAATAAACTGGTACCCTGCATCACCTCATTAGCATAAACTGAGACACTGTCTGGAAGTTTCTTATGATAAACAACCAAAGACACAAATTGCTCAGAAAATTTCAAGGGTTTTACAATCTCTGTGCCTTACACTTTGGACAAAGACTAAATTTTATTATACTACACATCCCCATACAGTGTCACACACCCAGTGTCTTTTTCTCAGACTTCTTCTCACAGACCTTCTCAAATGGCATATTAAACTCTGACCAGACCAAGTCTGTGTGTGCAAAAACAAAAGGCTGAAGAGGTTGCTTCTACACAAGCAATATAATCCTGGTAGATAAAGGTTTTTGACTTGGACCCCAACAATTTCTATTTTGGACAAGCAGCCTAGTTCACACTAACACCCTTCCCATTACACTTAGAGGGTGCCCCCCACCCTTAACCACAGACAAGGGCAGACAGACACTTTCCAAATTCCCACTTTTTGCCTTAAAAATGATTGAACTGATCAGCAGAAACAAAACACTTATTAAGTAAACTTCCATTATCTTTCTCTCCTTCCTCCAGGTGTGTGATCCTTGACCCACCCTCACAAAGCCTCATCCAGTACACAAACCTTCCTCTATTGTCACCTTTCAAAAAGACCCAGGCGCGGTGATGCACGCCTGTAATCCCAGCAGCTCAAGAGGCTGAGACAGGAGGATCCTGAGTTCAAAGCCAGCCTCAGCAAAAGCGAGGAGCTAATACAACTCAGTGAGACCCTAAATAAAATACAAAACAGGGCTGGGGATGTGGCTCAGTGGTCGAGTGCCCCTGAGTTCAATTCTGGGTACCCCAAAACAAAACAAAACAAAAACAAAAACAGGCAGACCTAAGGGTGATGCTCTCTGGCCTAGGATCTGACGTTGCCACCCTCCGTCCTCCCCCCCCCCCCCCCGCCCACCTAATTTCTATTCTTTTTGCTCCTCCCTAGAAAGAAAATCCTCTTTCTGCCTAACCCTTGATGTGCTTCCAGACCTTACAGTGGGATTTCACCAATGCAATACTTCTCTCAAATAAAGTCACACCCTTCCTTAATAAGCATTTCGGTTTTTAAAACAATGTCAAGGAACAGTCTGAGAGCCCGTCGTGGTGTGCACGCCTGTAATCCCAGCAGCTCGGGAGGCTGAGGCAGGAGGATCCAGAGTTCAAAGCCAGCCTCAGCAACTCAGCAAGACCCTGACTCTAAATAAAACATTAGAAAAGGCTGGGGATGTGGCCCAGTGGTTACCCGCCCCTGGGTTCAATCCGAGGGGAGAGGAGGGGAGGAGGGGAGGGGGGAAGGGAGTCTGAGTGCAGTAATAGTGCCGTCTCCCCTTCCACTCCAAGGCCGACCCCGTGCACCCGACCCGCTTCCGCGGCCCTGCAATGTGGGGGATACCGAGAGGCCGGGTTTACTGCCCCCTGAGAAGTGTTCGCTTCAGGGGCCAGTTCGCGGAATTGAGACGATGCTGCCCTTGAACCTGGAAGATGCCCAGGAAAACCCGGCCCCACTTGGGGAGTGGGGCGCGACCCCCCACACCCCGCCCCTCTCGCGCAGACCCCCCGTGGCCCTCCCGCCGTCGCCGCACAGGGCGGGGCACTCGGGGCCGTGGGGACACGCCGCCTCGCAGGGCCGGGTCAGGACGTCCCCGCCGCTGGCCCACAGCCCCAGGGCCCGAGAGACCAGGCCGGGCGGCGCCTGCCGCGGACTCTGCGGCAGATCAGATCGCGAGCCGCTGGGAGCCGGTGCTGCCGCCCTGATCGTGCAAGCCCGGCAGGACACACTCACCATCTCTCCGCCTCCGGCGTGTCCCGGTGTCCTCCGTGGGCTACTGCAGTCGGTGGAGACCACTGAGCGATCAGGGCCGAGCCGTGCGGAGCCTCTCCCGGCTGCTGCGCGGACCAAATATGGCAGCTTCAGAAAGCGAGATCCAGGGGGTCTGGAGCGTCCACCTCCCAAGACCAGCGCTCTTCATTGGACAGTCTGTGCAGCCTGGAACTGCATCCCTGACGGTTAGGGAGGGAGGCAGGGGCTGCACCCTGAGGCCTGAGTGACAGGGGAGGCGATCCCCTACTTGGCTGGGTGGAGCCTAAATGACAGATTTCAGCTCAGCTCTTCCTAACCTAGGCAGCCCCGGGCTTGGACAGGAAATAATTATAAATTATTCATATATATATATATATATATATATATATATATATATATATATATATATATATATATTCTGCTTAAATAAGTAGAACTTGCTCCTGGCTTTCAAGAATGGGCATCTGTACTCAATGGGCTTTTCTTGAGTCTTCCTTCTGGAAATGGGGCCACAGATCTGCTCAAGAAATTCTGGACTCAGTGTCCCAGGGAAACAACCTATGATCTCAGAGAAGCAGGGGTGCCCAGGGCAGTCCTGACCCCCTGGAAGTGGATGGAGAGCCTGATGTCATTTCTTGGAATGAGGCAAATGGCCAAGGCTTTCTTCCACCATTTTTCAGCCTATCCATTTTCAGCTGAGAATATAAAAACACATCAAAAGGAGAATGCAGGTAATCAATGCGTGGAGCAAATGGAACTATAAGCTATATGGCAGCAATATTCTACAAAGAATCAAGAAGAAAGAAAAGCAACTCTGTGTACAAACAGCCTGCTTAAACGTGGTCACCAGGAAAACCCCCATTCACAAGATTGAACTTATTCCCCGGCTGGAGGGCCAGGCTGAGTGCTGAAGGTAGCCCTGAAAGGAAAGTGACCACAACACTCAGAGCAACCAAGAGATCTTTATTGCAGCAGTAGAAAAGAGGAGAAAAGGGGGAGAGAGAGAGCAAGAGAGAGAGAGGGGCCCGGCAGGAGGGAGTTTTTATAGCCCAAATCTAATGGGGTCTCTGGATCTGGCCCTTGTTGGCACGAGGGGAGTTAAGTGTTCCGCCCTGAGCAGGAGTTGAGTGTTCAGCCTTGACGCAAACAGGTGATAAAGGACCAGACAGAGGGAGGTTTGAGTGCGTGGGCCATCCTGCAGCTAACATTTGTTCAGCCTGTCCTGCACCCAACAAGCCCTATGTTGGATCACTCCCTGGTACTGAGGAAAGGACACCTAAGGAGTAAACTCTAGGAGCCCACCATGCATTGCTGTCCCCAAGGCTCAGTGTGGAAACTCTTTGTCCTTGAACACATTACCACAAACAGTGGGTTTAAAACAACACATCTATTATGTAACAGTTCTGCAGTTTAGAAGTCTAAAATTGCTTTGAGTTAGCTAGATCCCTGGTGCCAGCTAGCTGTGTTCCTTTTTGAAGGATCTAGGAGAGAATCTGTTTCCTTGTCTTCCTCCTCTTCTACAGGTGGCCTGCTCCATTCCAACTTAAGAGTCCATAGTGGCTTGATTCTTTCTCATGTTACCTCACTCTCCTGCTGACTCTTATTAACCGCCTTCTTCTACTTCAAGGGTCCTTATAATAGTAGGCCTGCCTGGATAATCCAAGATAATCTTCCCAACTCAAGGTCAGATAGCTAGCAAATTCAATTACATCTGCTGCCTTACTTCTTCTTTATCATGTAGCATAACATACTTAAAGATTCTGGAGATTGGAATGTAGACATCTTGGGAGGGTGGGGGTCATTATTCCCAGTGACTCTGGAGGCTGGGGCAGGAGGATTGCAAGTTCGAGGTCAGCCTCAGCAACTCAGTGAGGACTTAAGCAACTTACTGAGAACCTGTCTCAAAATAGAAAAAATTAGTCTTTCTCTAAGTGTGACCATCAGAGATTTTCCTCATGAATATTTTTCTCATTCCTCACACACATCACCTCTGGGTGTGCCAAAACAAACACAACTTCCACAAAACATCTGTATGACAACCAGAGTCACAACCCCAGAAAGGACAGAAGCATCCAAGCCCATCTTCACATGGGTCTCCTCCTTCCCAGTGCTCTGCAGCTTCTCACCGTCAGCATTCCTACAGGGGTTTTCTCATGGATAGTTTCAAAGCCCGGAACTTTTTTGATTTACATAATATTCAAGAGTTAAAAATCTTTTCTGACATACAATGATTACCTAAGATATTGAGTACCTTGTTCAAAATATTTTTCTGTAACCTTAGTCAATCATGATTAAGCTTTTAGGTTTTTACCTCAATCACTAGGTGCTAGGGGACACAACTAGACTACATCACTCCTGACCTGTTATTCACCTCTAACTTAAAAGCATACCTATAATTATTTCATTAACCTTTAACTTTAAAGCATACTTATTATTGGTAAGCTTTCTTACTTCTAGACTAAAATCCCAGTAAAACACACTTGAAGTAGTGAAAGTCTATTATTTAAAAGCCTACTACTCTGAAGTGCCTCTAAACTCTATGCTAATTTTACATTATTCTATTTTTAATTTCCAAGGTAATTTCCTGTTTTCATATGACTTATTCAACTGCTTTCTTAAAGAACTTCCTTGATCCTTGGTCAAAGCACCAATTCTTATTTCTTTGTAATCTTTAACTAAAGGGCAGGCTTTACACTTCAAACCATTTGTCATTTATATTAACTAAGTGTTTTCCATTTTCATCATAAGTTTCTGCATAAGGCAAAGGAGGGTCTATTGGTTGGGGTAATGTATTTTTATTCGCCTCTTGTCCTCGAGGGGATACCATAAGCTGCTGGGAGCCATTAGCCAAGTAGGTATGACAATTTCCTTGCCAGCGTACCCCATTTTGCAGTGACATTGAATGTAGGTGACCTTGCTCAAGGACCAGGGCGGATTAGGGTGTTCCCGGTTTAACATAATTGGGTTTAGGGCGTTCCCGGTTTAGGTTCCAGGTTTAAGGTTTAAGATTATTCCTCCTGGGAATAGGGCGTATCCTGCTGCCTGAGTTCCCCTTGAGTTCTCACGGGATTCAGACAGTATATTTTGGAGATAGAAGCCCAGTGGAGGTGGATTTGGGCAGAGAACGTGGATTTCCCCAGAACGTGTTTGTAGACGGCTGGTGTGAGTTCGGGAATAAAGAGTTGCTGTTTGAATCTACAAGCTGTGTGGTGGCTCGTGATTGTGTGCCCAGCCAGACTGCGGCATTTGTGCCCAGCCAGACTGCGGCAATAAGCTACACGGTGGTCCTTGTACTGTTGGCACAGCAATTGTTTTTCTGTAGCTAGGCTGTTGTACAGGTTGTGGCTTTCGAATGGAGTTGCGGGGGGGATAGTGTAAATTGTTAACCATGGGATAAATATTTCTGTTGTTTTAGCTTGAGGAATAACACCATTGTTTGTATCCTGAGAGACACTGAAACGCACCTCATGGCATGTCTCAATGGCATCCTTCGTCTCATTCTGGGACTTTTCCTGCAATCTCAGGCCATACATTCGTACTATACTTTTATTATTGATTGATGTATGCCCTGTTATCCATATCATGAGGATCATAAACAAAACACTTAATATTCCTAATAGTTCCTGTTTCTAGATGGTGTGGCCCTGCCGCAGCATCCCCCACGCTGTGACTGTTAGGTGCAGGACAGGCTGAACTGTGGGAGACCAACCTTACGGGTGACTGAGTTACACTCTCCAGCTGGGTGCTGAGGCGCTCAGTTACAGAAATGGATGTGTCTTGCTACAGCCCCATGGGTGAAGCTATGCTCACCTGTTCCTTTGTAATATAACCCCTTGCCCTGTTTAGGATAGAATCTTCCATGGAAGTGCCTTGTGTGTGTCCCCTCCTCTTACTGTGCCCTTGGGTGTGGCCTACCCAGGTGTCAGTCAACCTGCTGACAGTGGACATCATGAAGATAGACTCAGCCCCCTGAAACCTGACCCCTTGCCTCATTTGAATAGCTTCTCCTCAATAAAAGGGGTCAGCATGTGTGTGTGTGTGTGTGTGTGCGCGGCTCTCTCTCTCTCTCTCTCTCTCTCTCTCTGTGGACCCTTAAGGTCCTAGGAGCCATCACAGCAACCCCAAAGAAAAAGGTATTTGTGTCTCTTGTGTGGTTATTTCGCGCAGCCCAGTTAGCCCAGTTTAACTAGAGCCTTTTAGTCGCGAGAACAGAAACCCGGCACTGAACTATATTGTCGGCAGGGCAGGCTGAACAAATGTTAGCTGCAGGATAGCCCACACACTCAAACCTCCCTCTGTCTGGTCCTTTATCACCTGTTTGTGTCAAGGCTGAACACTTAACCCCCCTTGTGCCAATAAGGCAGCTTGCAGACCCAGAGGCCCCATTAGATTAGGGCTATAAAAACTCCCTCCTGCAGGGCCCCTCTCTCTCTTGCTCTCTTGCTCTGTCTCTCTCTCTCTCTCTTCCTCTGTCTCTCTTGCTCTTGCTCTCTCTTTCTCCTCTCTCTCTCTCTCTTTCTCTTTCTTTCTTTTCTCCTTTGTTGCACTGCTGCAATAAAGATCTCTTGTTTGCTCCGAGTGTTGTGGTCACTTTCCTTTCAGTGACCCTTCAGACAGCAGGTGCAGGAACGCCTTCACCATTTTAGCACCACATATAAATAAATAAAGGTTTATTGACAACTAAAAAAATATTTTTAAATGTGCAGCTCCCCTATCTCAAAATGAAAAATAAAAAAGGGCTGGGGATGTAGCTCAGTGGTAAAATACCCCTGGATTCAATTCCCAGTACAAAACAAACAAATGTGTGGCTCTTTATGTATCAATTATGCCTCAATGAATAGTAAAAAACCAAACCAAACCCTCCAGTCCTTCTTTTGCTTAGTTACCTGGTCTCCAGGTTCTTCTTGATGCTCCAGCACAGAATATTGGTTTTCATATCTAAGTTCCTTTTTGGGGGATACTGGAGATTGAACTCAGGGGCACTTGGCCACTGAGCCACATCCCAGCCCTATTTTGTATTTTATTTAGAGACAGGGTCTCACTGAGTTGAGAAACACCTTGAAAAACCAGCCTCTACCTCGGAGAACAGCCTGTCCAAGGAAGGGACATCATCTTTGTCCTTGGATAGACCCACAGAGCACTCCTAGGCACATTCCCACCCTTCAAAATTGTTTATCTACAAATAACAGGAGAGATCTGCTGCACCAGGTGACCCTGACTCAGTCAGGCTAGGTGGGGACCCATAGCAATCCCCTAGCAGCCACCAATCAGCATGAGACAATGGGATGCCAGATGACCCTCCCAGCAGTTTATGGTGTTGGGAAACCATGTAGTTCAGCACAAACACCCCTCATGGCTTAAACCAATCAGTTCAAACAAATCCCCCTCTTGTATTAACCAATCACCCCTACCCAACTTGTTCCCGCCAGTGAATGTGCTAATCATGTTTTAGAGTTGTTTTATGATTTTCCCGCGGTCTGTGATGATTTGCTAAGCGATGCTATGATGTATGTGAAGTCCCTGACTTCCCCAAAGAGTGTATAAAACTGCTGCAAACCCTGGGCTCGGGCCTCTCAGGGTCACCAGTTGCTGTGTGTGCGGGGAGAACCGAGCTAGCTCGCAATAAACACCTCTTTGCTGCTTACATCCATCTTGGTCTCTGGTGGTCTTACTCCCCTTTTTCTTGGGGGTTGTTATTTTTCATACCCTCAGGCTGAGGAGGTGGGCCATGGGTCTCCAGCCAATCAGAGAGTGGAGGCTGGCCTCTGGGAGGCGTCCCACCCGGAGTGGGGCGTCGGGAGCGCGCCCCTGGCGCCGCCCAGTGCTCCTTTCCGGGTCTATGGCGCTCTAAGCTCCCTCTGCCCAGGGAGGTCCCAAGGGGTTCCGTCGCCCTGTTGCTCGGTGTGTCTCAGCGAGCTCACCTGGAGCTCCCAGAAGCCCGAAAATGGTGAGTGCCGCTGCCGGGGATCCCCAGAGGTGGGTGGGAGCGGCCGGGAAAGGGACCCAGCCTCCCGCGGCAGCTGCGGAGTCCCGCGGAGTCTGCTGCGGAAGCCACTCGCTCGTCAGGCAGCCGGACCGGCGTCCTGTCCCGTCGGTCCTCTGACCGGGGGACCCGCTCTGGGCAGTTGGGAGAGCGCATCCCCGCGCGGCCGGGGACTGCGCGGAGAGGGAGGCGCGAGCGCAGGCTCCCAGCTCGCAGAACCGAGTCCGTCCCTCCTTCCTCCGCGGACCGACCTGATTGCCTTGATTTTTCTCGGTGTTTGGGAAGCGGGTTTCGAATCCGTGAAGAATTCTCCCCCAAAACTAGGAAAACCGACCTCAGTGAGGCAGTTGCTGTGCGTGGCGAGGGTGGGAGTAGTGGCCCACGAGAAGGAACGACCCGATTTTAAGACGGAGTTGTACAGGCGGGTGGGTTCTTTGCCTTTGCAAATTCAAAGAATGAGATCCTGGGACTGGGGGTGGGGGTGGGGTAGTAAGATTTATTTAAAGCCAGGAAAGGGGCCCTTGGCGGGTACCAGTGTCTGTTCTCCTGGGGGGGTTTCTAGGTTTCTGTATTGGCTCTGCAGTGGTGATTGATGGGGGGGCGGGGTGTTTGTGCTAATCTGTGATGCTGGCGTGAGCCAGTCAAGCTCTTTGAGCTTTGGATTTAATAAGCCAATCAGATTGCATAATTTCAGTCCCTTTTTCATATAATTAAGAGGACAGGTCTCACCCAGTGGTCTATTGGAGGGAGGAAGCACGTCCGGGTCTGCCTGTGGGCAGTAGTTGCCAGGGGTAAGGGCAGGGTGAAAGGAAAATGACCACAACACTTGGAGCAAACAAGAGATCTTTATTGCAGCACTGCAACAAAGGAGAAAAGAAAGAGAGAGCAAGAGCAAGAGAGACAGCAAGAGAGAGAGGGGCCCTGCAGGAGGGAGTGTTTATAGCCCAAATCTAATGGGGCCTCTGGGTCTGCAAGCTGCAGGGGGTTAAATGTTCAGCCTTGGGGGGGGGGGTTGAGTGTTCAGCCTTGACACAAACAGGTGATAAAGGACAAGACAGAGGGGGGTTTGAGTGTGTGGGCTATCCTGCAGCTAACATTTGTTCAGCCTGCCCTGCAGATAACATAGTTCAGCCTGTCCTGCACCTAACATTCCTCCCTTTTTGTTTTTCTAGGTGACATGGGGGCAGCGTAAAATCCTCTGGCTATTTCCTGCTTAATGGTGGGACCTAGGAGGGAAATTGGAGGAATGTTCCGGGGACAGGTCTGGGAATACCAAGGCAGCTAGAAATAACACCCAGTGGCTATAGACAGTTATTTTGGCAGGGACAAAGTCCATAAAGGTTTCTTGAAGCCATAAGTCATCGATGGCATCAAACCAGTCCTGGATGGAGGAGATTCTTGGTATCAGCCACTGGTCCTGTAGTAGGGACTCTAGGAAGTATTGGAGGTGGCTTGATTGAATCCAGTAATGTTAAGGGTGACAGCCTGCTTGCAGCCAGTGGAAGGGCAATTGCCTTGACCCATACATTGAGAGTGGGTGGTGTCATCCTGGTGCCAAGTCACTTGGATGTTAAAGCACCATCTGTGGTTGGGATAGAAACTTGAGAGAGATTAATGATTAGTAAAAGAAGAAGAGAGTTGGCAAAAAATTTTGAGTTTGGTAGGTATGGTGGAAGTCCAGGACTGGACATTTGGAACAGGTGCCTTTTTAAGGTGGAAGACATGGTACCAGAGGGAGTGGCCCAAAAGCTTGGTCACCATTGGGGTAGTAACTCTGACTCTATGGGGTCCTGTCCATCGTTCTTGAAGTAAGACTGAGTCACCTCGTTGAAGAGGGTCCAATTCGGTTGGTGGTTGTGCGGGGATTGAGGCAATGAATGGAACAGGAAGGCACTGGTCTGCATGTTCCCTTAGGAATTTGCATAGAAGTGTGAGATAGGGCAGGTAGGACACAAGGGGAGGAGGAGTGATTGGAATGCTTTGGTTGGTTAAGAAAGGGCACCCAGAGAGTAGCTCAAAGGGGCTAAGGCCTGAGGGAGTTCTTGGGGCTACCTGAATTCAGGTGAGGGCCAATGGCAGGAGATTGGGCCAGAAGAGCCTGAGTTCAATAGCAAGTTTAGTGAGATGATCCTTGAGAATGCCGTTAGGCCTCTCAACCTTACCCAGGGATTGGGGTTGGTAGGAGATGTGGAGCCTCCAAGTGATGTTGAGGCCTTTGGAGACTAGTGGAACAACCTGAGAATGAAGGCCAGACTGTTGTCTGACTGGATGGAGGCAGGAAGTTCGAACCTGGGAATGATCTGCTGGATGAGGATGGAGGTGACAGTGTTAGCAATCTCCCTGGATGTAGGGGAGGCTTCTATCCAACCTGAAAAAGTATCAACCAAAGTAAGTAGGTAGTGAAGCTTTTTGTGCCTAGGCACATGAGTGAAGTTGATCTACCAGTCTTTGCCTGGGTGGTGGCTCCTCATCTGAGGTGTGGGGAGTTTAGGTTTGATGCTTCCTTGTGGAGATACTGTAGAGCAGACAGAATAAGCAGAGTGGACCTGCTGGAGAGTAGTTCTCATTCCTAGGAAGTGAAAGAGGGGTTGTGAAAACTGGAAAAAGGGGTTAGAGAGGGTTTTAGATGGGCACAGAGTCTCTGGAGCCAGAGGAGTTGGTCAAGAGTCGTAGGTCTCTGTCTTGGGCATCAGGGGCTGGTAGTGATTGACTGACTGGTGAATTTGTGTATCTGATCTTGAAGGAACTTCTGTAGGCAATTTAATAGTCATGGTCCTATTAGGAGAAACATAAAGAGGACTAATAGGGGTCCTGTGAGGGGGAGGAGCCAAGGCCATACTTGACTGAACATTCCCCATGGAGCCTGTTGGCCTAGTTGCTGTCTCCTCTTTTCTAGCTGTCCTTGTCCTTCATTACTCCTAGGAATGACTGTGTTTTTGGCTTAACTGTTTTTGGTAGGTGTTTAAGATCAAGCTGGTAAAAATTGACTTTGTTTCTATCTATCGTTAAGAGTCAGCCGTAGGGGAACTTGAGAGCAGCTTCCTAGTTCTGCTAGTGTCATTTGCGCTAGGATGGGTTCAGGTCTTGCTTGACCATGTGGCTTCCCTTGGAATCATCAGGGATGTCTCCTGTCTCCAATGACCCTCCTATTCACAGCAAATGCAGTGATTGGCTTTTCATTCTCCAGTGGTCTCATTAATCTCCCTGATCAGGAGGTTATGTGGCCCAGAGTTGCAAAGCTCTTTAGAGAAGTTCCCTGTTCCCTGGATTTCAGAATGATTCAGAGGGCAAGAGCCAAATATTGGTTTTCTTGGCCATTTTAACTTAACTTGTTAAGTCTTAATCTTAAACATCCAGCAAAGTCAGTTTCAGTTTAAATTAAGAGTAATGGGCTTTAGCTGAAGTCTGGCCTACTTTGGAGTCATTCTGACATGTAATAAGATGGGAGGCAGACCCTTATCTCTGGTAAGGCGGGGCTCTTTATAAATCTTAGGTAAAGTGTTCTAGTATTGAACTGATCTTTGTTTTTTAAATATCGTTTTATAAAGTTTACATATATTGTTGCTTGATGTCACATGAATACTCGCTAACACAATATGATTACATTTAAATTGTACCCCAGTTTATAGAACTTTATATTAATCTTATTGATGACAGGTCCAGTTATAGAACATTAAATGATATAAATAAATCTCCAATATGTTATTTTTATAAGCCTAAAATTACCATGCAACCTTTTGGAGAACATCAGCTTGATATAATTTTTTTTAAAGTTTCTATCTTAATGACTTATATACCTGGAAAATATGAACACATTTAATATACAAAGAAGAGTGATAGTACCACAATTCCTATTGATGTTTTATATTAATCAAGTTTAGCTCTTAAAGAAATAACATATTACAATATTGTAAAATAACAGTTGTTGTTTAACCATAGTTGTATAATGCTTAATTCCTTCAAGATTACTTGCTCAAAAAACTTACATATATAATCAACTTACACAGACCTTCTTTATCACTTGCTTAAACCCTCTTATTTACTTAATCACATAGACTCTCTTATCCAGAAACACATTTTCCTTCTCTTAAATCCATACCTAGAACCTTCTAATTTCTCTTTCCCATCTGTTAACTCCTTCTTTATTCACATTTTGAAACAATACTTGTAAATTTCTGAATTTAGGCAAATTATTCCATTTTAATGAGATATTTTGTTATTTGCAGTACACAATTAATCACATCTGTTTACCATTTCATGAAAACATAAACAATGTTTAAGTGTATAGAATTATACTGTTGAAGGGGTACACAAGGTAAGGCACCTAAGATAGCACCAAAGATAGGGAAACAGTCTTATTTTGTTGCAGCCAGATTCGGAGGGCATGGCTTATGTTGTAATCAATTAATCCATTGAACCCCAAGTTTAGGTAGTTTCAGAATTTTGCACCCAGCATGTGAGGGGAGGGGCTCAGAAGTTCACAATCTGCCAGAAGAAGTTCACAAAAAAGCAGTTTTTTTTTTTTTCCCCTCTGTTCTGGGCAAGTTAACCCTTCAAAGACACCTGGGAGGGGGAGAGCTTTTGCTTCCCTTTCTCTCCTCCCCCTGCCAGCTGTTCCCATGGAGCCCAGTTGGTAACTTCCTTATCTTAGAAATGTAGCCATCTCTGTGAAGCTCAGCTCAAGGCCAGAGGCCTTGTTTACATATTTTGTGAAAAACTAGTAAGGGGGTGTCTAGCTTTTGGAGTGCTGATTTTTCCCAGCCAGTGTCCAAGTAAAACAGGGCAACACGAAAAGAGGAAGTTTATCTACATTAAACTTTTTTGTAGGGACTCTTTTGCTGACAGTCCTAAAATCAGCCATGGTGAAGATTCTGGAGAAGGTCAGTTAAGACTTTTCTGTGGGCCGGGTAGGGAGGGGGAAGACGGGAAGGTGGGGCTGAGAGCAGCTCCTGTGGATCTGACAATGAAGAAGGAGATATGAAAGAATAATGGGAAAGGGGTTTGGGATTTTCCTAGAAAGGAAAACTTGAGCAGTAGAACAGGTAGAGCAGAGGGAAAGATGGGAGTGAGTATCCCAAAAAGCCTGTAAGGGACAATTGTTAGTAACCTGTTTTCAGTGATAACAAAGCAACTTTAAAGGCCATTTTCACCAGATCTTGGATAGGGGTCTGAGGGCTCTCCTCAGCTCATTTGAGCTTTGGGTTAGCTGGTAAGAGGACCTGGTGGGACCTGGTGTGGGTACTGACAGGAGAAGAGAGGAGTGAGTGGGTGAAGGGATTCCTTCAGTACCTGCTACCTGAGCAAGGGGGTTTGATCTAGTAATTGGAGGGGAGAGATCAGGTTGTTCAGGTGGGGGTGACGGCGGAGGGGCTGGGGCAGAAGATTGAGGGTGAGGACCTTCTTTGAGCCGGGTGATAGAGTGGAGGTTCCTCAGCAAGGTCAAAAGAAGTGGATGAGTCCGGAGGAGGAGAAAGTTGGGGATCGGTGGTTAGGGGAGTTGGTTTGCAAGCTAGAAAAATTTGCAGAGGTCTGCAAGAGGTGCAGAGAGCACAAGCAAGAAGAAAGCTTTGATATAGCAGCTTTTTACCCATTTTTTCGAGTGCTCACAGTAATTGTAGAGATCCCTTAGAATGGAGGGATCCAGGAACCCATCTGCTTTGGTTGTCTAAGGGATAAGTGGGCCAGGCCTGGGTGCTATATTTGATCAATTTTTTGGGTTTGATGTCTGGTGTCAAGGAGAGGGTTTTGAGGTTATCCAAGAGGCATTGTAGGGGAGAGTCGACCGGCAGAGAGGACACATTACCCATGTCGCAAAGGTAGTATAAGGAGGAGGGAAGAGGACGCAAACATAGTATAGGGGAGAGGGAAAGAGATGCAAAGGTAGTATAAGAGAGAAGGAGGAAACTGATTTATTGGCAAAAGGGGCATCCCCGCTAGAGCCAAAAATCAGGAGTGCCTTAGTGGCAGGTTCGAGCTGCAGAGATTGGTCGTCAAATATACCTACAATTTAGAAGGGGATGTTTTATATATGTGTACATCATGGAATGGGTAAAGAGAACTAATTACTAGATGCATTACTTTACATACGTGTGTGTGTGTGTGTGTGTGTGTGGTGTGTGTGTGAGAGTGTATGTGATAATAACACTTAAAATTGAACCCCATGGGCTGGGGTTGTGGTTCAGCGGTAGAGCGCTTGTCTAGCATGTGTGAGGCCCTGGGTTTGATCCACAGCACCACATAAAGATAAATAAATAAAGATATTGTGTCCAACTTAAAAAAAAAAAATTGAACCCAGAGTTACTTTGCAGAGCAGAATGCATTGTTATTAACAGTGGTCACCATGTTGGACAAGGATCTCTTGAGTTCATGCCTCCTATACATCTGAAATTTGGAATCCTTTTATTGACATCTCCCCTCCCTTCTCTCCTTTTCCCGTATCTTTATTTGCAGAATGTTTTTTCTTATAGATAAAAGAACTTTGGTCTTCTTAAAAAAATCAATCTCCCTCCCTCCCTCCCTCCCTCCCTCCCTCCCTCCTTCCTTCCTTCCTTCCTTCCTTCCTTCCTTCCTTCCTTCCTTCTTACCTTTCTTTCTTTCTTTCTTTCTTTCTTTCCATCAGGGATTGTAATCAGGGAAATCAACCACTGAGCCGCACCCTCAGCCCTATTTTATATTTTATTTAGAAACAGGGTCTCACTGAGTTGTTTAGTGCCTCGCTTTTGCGGAGGCTGGCTTTGAACTCATGATCTTCCTATCTTAGCCTCCCAGTCACTGGGATTACAGGTGTGTGCCACCACCTGTACTTTACTCTGTCTTTGAATAGGTGTATTTACATAATTCCCATTTAAATTGAATCATTGACATAATCAAATTGTCATATTGACAACTTTAATATTTTTGTTGTCCTTTTTTTAAAAAGCTTTTCTTTCTCTGTCTTCTCATTTTTTTGATGGGGGGTACTAGAGATTGAACTCAGAGGCACTCAACCAGTGAGCCACATCCCCAGCCCTGTTTGTATTTTATTTAGAGACAGGGTCTCACTGAGTTGCTTAGCGCCTTGCCATTGCTGAGGCTGGCTTTGAACCTATGATCCCTCCTGTCTCAGCCTCCCGAATCGCTGGGATTATAGGTGTGTGCCACCATGCCCAGCTCTGCCCTCTCATTTCAATTGAGTTTTTTATATGACTCTATTTTTTAAAGAAATATTTTTAGTTGTAGATGGACATAATACCTTTATTTTATTTATTTTAATGTAGTGCTGAGGTTCGAAACCAGTGCCTCGCATGTGCTAGGTAAGTGCTCTACCACTAGCTATAACCCCAGCCCCCTATATGATCCATTTTCTTTGTTGTATTAGCATATTATTATATGTCATCTAAAATTTTCAAGGAGTTTCCCTAGAATTTGAAATATGCCTTTACAATTAATCTAAATCCACCTTCAAATAACACTCCACTGTTTCATGACACATGAGTATGGTCCCAATTCCTCCTTCCTGTCCCATATAATCAATTACTGCCATTCACCTGATATCTCAGTACCTATAACCACCCAGTACACTGTCAATATTATCATTCTGCACAAGTATCCATCTATTATAATGATCAGATAAGAATAAGGAAAGTAGATATTTTGTGGTACCCCATTTTTCTTTTTTCTAACATTCTTTTCTTTAGGTGATCCCAGTTCATAACTTGTACCATTTTCCTTTTCAGTGAAGAATTTTAAACAATTCCTGCAAGACACAATTAATTTCATACTTATTTTTCTCTTTCTCAGCTGCATAATTTCCACTGACTTGTCTTCATCTTAGCCGATTCATTTTTCTGCTTACATAAATCTGCTTTTGGACACCGCTGCGGTCTGTGTATGATTTTGAGTGTGTCCCAAGGGTTCGTTTGTTGGGAACCTGGGCTCCAGTGAGGAGATACTAGGGGTGATTCAAGCTGCATGTTATGCATATACTCACTGACCAGAGGCCTATTCTTCCTATTTGGGTGAGACTGTACTGCATAGTTCAGTCTTAGTCGCGTTGGGGGAGAATGCATGCACAGACACAGAGGAAGAGTCTGGTTAAGAAGTCAGAGAATGGGTGAGTGGAGTCTGATGCAGCCTGTAACTGTCTTATGAACTGAGCACGGATCACCACTCTGTGAGCCTTGTCCTTCCTTTTGGAAACATGTGGGATGTTTCAGGACCCACTGACCTTTGAGGATGTGGCTGTGAACTTCACCCAGGAGGAGTGGGCTTTGCTGAAGTCTTCCCAGAAGAAACTCTACAGAGATGTGATGCAGGAAACCCTCAAGAACTGGTCCTTTGTAGGTAAAAATTCTTTTAATTTGAAGATGAGTGTCTTGATCATGGATGCTGTCCAGTGATTTAAAATATGGTAAGAGGGGCTGGGGATGTGGCTCAAGCGGTAGCGCGCTTGCCTGGCATGTGTGCGGCCCGGGTTCGATCCTCAGCACCACATACAAACAAAGATGTTGTGCCCGCCGAAAACTAAAAAATAAATATTAATATAAAAAAAATAAAAAATAAAATAAAATATGGTAAGAGTAGATGAACTCTAGATAGGGCAAAGGGAAGGGGGGGGGAGGAAAGGTGGTGGAATGAGATGGACATCATTACCCTAAGTACATGTATGAAGACATGAATGCTGTGACTCTACTTTGTGTACAACCAGAGATATGAAAAATTGTGGTCTATATGTGTAATATGAATTGTAGTGCATTCTGCTGTCACATATAACAAATTAAAAAAAAAAAAAAGATGAGGCTGGGGTTGTGGCTCAGTGGTAGAGCACTCGCCTAGTATGGATGATGCAATGGGTTTGATCCTCAGCACCACATATAAATAAATAAATAAAGATATTGTGTCCACCTACAACTGAAAAAAAAATGAAAATAAAATAAAATATGGTAAGATTACATTGTGGTGAATCAGTCAAGCATGGCTGGGGTATACCATGAGCACAATAATAACAATCAATTTATAATCTTGCAATCACCCATAATTACTTGTCTGGATGTATGTTTTAGGGAAAACATGGGAACATCAGAACATGGAAGATCAGTACAAAAATCCAAAGAGAAATCTAAGGTAATATATACCTGATAGCAGGGTCTCTGAAGAGGATCTTAGATTGTCAGAAAATCTTAAAAAACAAGTGAAGGGGCTTGGGATGTGACTCAAGTGGTAGCGTGCTCGTCTGGCATGCGTGAGGCACTGAGTTGGATCCTCAGCACCACATAAAAATAAATTAAAGACATTGTGTCCATCTAAAACTAAAAAATAAATATTAAAAAAAAAATAAGTGAAGGAAAAAATTAAGAGCCTAATTTCAAGTTTACTTAGAAATTTTCCTCTAAAAATATATATTCACATGTAATATACATTCTTACGGTTTGCAAAATAAGTCACCTTGGAACAGTATTAGAATGCTTCATACAAATATTGCTGTTTTGGGGCTGGGGATGTGGCTCAAGCGGTAGCGAGTTCGCCTGGCATGTGTGCAGCCCGGTTTCGATCCTCAGCACCACATACAAACAAAGATGTTGTGTCCGCCGAAACTAAAAAATAAATATTAAAAAAAATTCTCTCTCTCTCTCTCTCTCTCTCTCTCTCTCTGTCTCTCACTCTTTCTTTTAAAAAAAAAACAAATATTGCTGTTTTGATAATAATTCTGATCTAGCTGTGTTACAGAGCATTGAGTTCAAGTTTGAAAAATTTGAGCTGGATATAAAGCCTATACTTTCCTTTTAAATTTTACAGTATACATTGAATATGTTAATAGATGTAAAACTGTGTATAAGCAAACCCTTAATGATGTGATTCTCATATTTTATAGAAGTCAAGTGGCAGAGAGACTCCGTGAGCATAAAGAAGGAAAAACCTTCAGCCAGATTCCAGATCATATTGTGGCCAAGAAAACTCCTAGACCCAAAGCAAGTGGAAGCCACGTGGCTGGAGGAGTGGCCATTGGTCATTCATCATTTAAGAGGTCTAGACGCAGACCGTTTGAGTATCAGGAATACAGAGACAAACCCTATGAATGCCAAGGGTGTGATAAGGCCTTTAGGCTGCCCAGTTACCTTCGAAAACATGAAAGGATACACACTAGAGAGAAACCCTACCAACATGAGCAGTGTGGGAGAAAGTTCACTCATCCCCATCACGCTGAAAGACACACAGGTGGCAAAGGATTTCCTTATCCCAGTTTCCTTCGAAATCATAAAGCAAGTCACATGAGAGAGGAAACACATGAACGCCAGCAGTGTGGGAAAAACTTACTGAATTCCAGTTCCCTTCACATACATAAAAGGATTCGCAGTGGACAGAAGCCCTATAAATGTAAGCTATGTGATAAGACCTTCCGACATCCCAGTCACCTTCGAATACACGAACGAACTCACACTGGAGAGAAACCCTATGAATGTAAGAAGTGTGGCAGAACGTTCACTTATTCCCACTCAGTTCGAAGGCACATGGCAACTCACAGCGGAGAGTGGAATTACAAATGCAAGGTGTGCGATCAAGGTTTTTTTTATCCTAGTTCTCTTCGAATCCATGAACTCACTCACAATGGAGAGCAACCTTATGAATGTAAAGAGTGTGGTAAGACCTTTAAATACGCTGCTTCCTTTCGAAACCATGAAACCACTCACACAGGGAAGAAGCCGTATAAATGTAAGCAGTGTGGGAAAGGCTTCAGTTGTCTTACTTACTTTCGAAGTCACATGAGAACACACGGCGAGCAGAAGAAGCCTTATGACTGTCAGGAATGTGGGAAAACATTTGTCTGTTTCGACAGCTTTCGAAAACACATGCTCTTACACAGAACAGTGGAGATGGATGGACTTAACAAATGTAAGCAATGTGGGCTAGCCTTCAGGCGTTCCAGCTCCTTGTATAAACATGAAAGGACTCACAGTGGAGAATAGCCTTATGAGTGTGACATGCTTATGTATTCAGTCATTTCGGTTAGAAGTACATGAAAAAAAATCAATATGGTACTACCCAAGCATTAAAGACTTTTACTGGGACAAATTCTGTATATAGAATGTGGGACATTTTTTTCACACAACCCTACTGGCCCATGTGAGAAGACCAGAGAAAGAAAGCCTACAATATTATCAGCCTGGGAAAGCTTCTCTCTCATTCTCCAAGTTGAACTTGAAGTGATGGAAGAACACATTTAAACAATTTAAACAAATGTGGAAAAATTATCCATTGGCCTGCAACTTACAACATGTAAAAAATGCACACCTCATCCAAACCCTGTAAATGTGAGAAATATTTGAAAATTTTTTCAGTGTTAATAAACACTGTCTAGTGAAAACTCCCCATGTGAAATAATTCTATAAGTCTAAGAAATATGAAATGCCTGATGCAAATTATTATACATGTAATGCTCTCCAGAAACCACAGTTGGAAAGAAACTTAACAGGGGCTTGGGTTGTGGCTCAGTGGTAGGGTGATCACATAGCACGTTCGATGTCCTGGGTTCGGTCCTCAGCACCATATTAAAATAAAGGTATTGTATCCAACTACAACAAAAATAAATAAATATTTTTAAAAAAAGAAATTCATTTTTTTTTTAAAAAAGAAACTTAACAAAAATTACGTTGTCTTTCTCAGTGGCTAATTCTTTTTTTTTAATCTTTTTAGTTGTCAATGGACCTTTATTTTACTTATTTACATGTGGTGCTAAGAATCGAACCCAGTTCCTCCTGCATGCTAGGCCAGCACTCTACCACTAAGCTACTGTTGTAGGGACAGATGAGGCAAGGCACCGAAGATAGCAGGAAACAGTTTTATTTGGCTGCAGCCAGGTTCAGAGGGCACAGCTTTTGCTGTAATCAATCCCTTGAACCCCGAGTTCAGGGAGTTTCAGAGTTTTATACCCAGTATGTAAGGGGAGGGGCTCAGAAGTTCACAGAAAAGCAGCTTTTTCTTTCACTGTTCTGGGCAAGTTAACTCTTCAAGGACCACACCTGAGAAGGGGAGAGCCTCTTTTCCCCTTTCTTCCCTCCCCCTGCCAGCTGTTACCATGGAGCCCATTTGTAACTTATCTTAAAAATGTAGACATCTCGGGGCTGGGGATGTGGCTCAAGTGGTAGCGTGCTTGCCTGGCATGCGTGCGGTCCAGGTTCGATCCTCAGCACCACATACAAACAAAGATGTTGTGTCCACCGAAAAACTAATAAATAAATATTAAAAAAAAAAAATGTAGACATCTCTGTGAAGCCCAGCTCAAGGCCAGAGGCCTTGTTTGCACATTTCTACAAAGTACTATACTGGATATGTTTGTGAAAAACTAGTAAGGGGGGTGTCCAGCACCTGGAGTGCTGGTATCTTCCCTGCCAGCGGCCAAGTAAACAGGGCGACAGGAAAATAGGAAGTTTATCTCCATTGGACTGTTTCACAGAGACTCTTTTGCTGACAGTCCTAAAATCAGCCATGGTGAAGAGCGCTTTTCTGTGGAGAAAGGGGGTGCCACTTCACTACAACCCCAGCCCTTGAAGTGGATCTCTGTGTTATGGAAAGTGTTAATAGAATGGCAAAACTGTTGCCAGGGTGGCTCTTTCTACCTGTTTTATGTGCATGTCAGTACTTTGTCATGTCACTCATGCTGAGTCATGCTTGTGTTGTGGGATGGGATACAATAATGGCTTAAAAAATTAAACATTTTTTTAAAATAAAAAATTAAAATTAGGGCTGGGATTGTGGCTCAGCAGTAAAGCACTCGCCTAGCATGTGTGAGGCCCCGGGTTCGATCCTCAGCACCACATAAAAATAAATAAATAAAATAAAGGCATTGTGTCCAACTACAACTTAAAATAAAAATTAAAATTAAACATACCCATTTTTCAGACTCATGATAGTAAACATATTTCTGGTTCTTCTTAGCCATTTTTAAGATTCCACTGGATTCTGACACTAATTGACTCCACAGGTTTAACGGCTGAGTCCCCCAAGACAACCCTTATGTCAGATGCAAGTGAAAAATTGGGGATTCAAAAGTACCCACATTTGTGCCAAGATTGGCTATGGCGTCAAGTTCCCACACTCTCCCCGTTCCTTCATGATTGCTAATTTGCTAAAAGGACTCACAGGGTTCATGAAAGTTCTTAGTATTACTAATGTAAGGGTCCCGCGAAACGTCGGAGAAAGAGACCACCAAGTGACCACTCATGCAATTGGCAGAAGGGGATTTATTGAACCAGCATGCTGGGGCTCCGTGCCCACTCAAGAAAGGAAAGCAGCCCAGAGCCCCAAGCAGGGGCTGAGCACTGCTTAAGTACACTTTTTGGGGAGGGCGGAGGGCTTTGTATACATCAGAACAAATCATCATGAGGCGCGTAAAATTGAACAACAACTCCTAAACATGATTAGTTCATTCATTGGCTGGAACAGGTCAGGCTGGAGTGATAGGTCATTTCTAAACGGGGTACACATTTAAACTGATTGGTTTTAGGGCCTAAAGGACTACAGTGACCAGTTACACAGAGTCCTGAATTATTAAACAACCAAACAGCCAGGGGAAATGTTTACTGGGCGGTTCTAAGCATTGTCTTAACAGCTACAGAAATTTCAGGTTTTGCAGATAACATAGAAACCTAACAATACCTCCTTTACATTTTAACTCAGACCTTGCAGCTTAGAAACTTTTACAACACCCGGTCTTTTACCCTTTAACTTTTACGCTTTAACTTCAATTTCTTTTACCCTTACACTAGTTTATGATAAAGGATACAACCCAGGAAGAGCCAGATAGAAGAGATGTAGGGCAAGCTATGGGGTTAGGGAATTAGGAACCTTCCAGGTCCCACCTGGAGGTCCCAAACTTCCAGCACCTCTGTGTGTCCACCAACCCAGAAGTTCACACACCACATTTAGGGGCTCTCGTGTAGGTTTCTGGTATTTTTACATGATGGATTAGTTCATTAGCCCTTGCGGATTCACTCATGACTCATCTCTTTTTCCTTCCTGAGGTCTCACGGGTGTGGTTCAATATTTCAACGCTCCCATCAATTATAAATCAGAATAATTAAAAATTTGTCTACCCTTTAAGCATGCCTTGGTCTTTCTGGTGCCCTGACCATTCGCCATCCTGAAGCTACTTAGGGGTCCCCAAATATCTCACTAGAATTTAGAAGACAATTTATCATTCCAGAGATATTAAAGTAACAGAAGCTCTTGGGTTACAATCTCTGGGCTAATCCATGACTCGTAACATCTGATGTGTGACTTCGATGAGCAGGTGATATAACAGGTTACAGAGAAGAGCAGTGAAGAAGATGTCCTTGGTACTCATCCAAAATATCACCACTTATCCCCTTAGACATTTCAAAAAGATAATTCAACTCAGAGGATGTGTCTGAGGGATAGTCAACCTGGGGCCATTTTGTCACAAAGTCCCTGGTGATGACCATCAGCTTGGAATGTTAGGGACTGCAGAAGCAGTGGAAAAAAGAGTTCACATTTGATCACTTATGTGAACTGGTATAGAAAGTAACTAATTTGCTGAAATATTTGCATTCTCGATGCAATGATTATTTGCAAATTTTTATTTATTTTTTTTAAATATTTTTTTAGTTTTCGGTGGACACAACATGTTTTATTTTTATGTGGTGCTAAGGATCGAACCCAGGGCCCCGCGCATGCCAGGCCAGTGCTCTTCCCACTTGAGCCACATCCCAGCCCCATTTGCAAATTTTTAAAGCCACATGAAATATCCTCAAGTTTCTCTATTCACAAGTAAACAGAGAGGTACAGCAGGTAATTTTTTATTGTTGTTTTCAATTGAAATATTTGGATTCAGCATCTTTGTCTCACTTAATGCAGCATCTTTATCTCCTTTAACTCATCGATGTTAGTGTGAAGCAGGTGAATGAATAGTGGGGCAGGGAAACAAAGGGAGGAGGGCCCCCCCATGGCCCCCTCCTTCCCAGTCCAAGCTGAGGACCGTCTTGAGCCTCCTAAGGGAGGGGAATGAAGTTCCCCTTGGTGCTTCCTGGGCAGCTGCCCTCCACAGGTGGCTGATAAGCTGCTCACAACACTTGCAGAAGGAGTGTTGCCCGCGAGAAGCTGCAGAGCCTCATGCAGATGTAATTGGGGTATTCTAGTCTTTTTGGAGTGGTTACTGGTTGTCCCGCCTTTCCTGAACAGTGACTTTGTTTTGGCATGCCTAGAGATGCTGATTATATGATGAAAGTCTCCTGGACAAAGGGTTCACACATTTCACAATTTATTTGGGCAAGAACCTTAAAGTAAATCCATGTGGTAGTGTCCCTCTGGTGAATAGTAAGGCACTGAGAGAGTTTCCATACTGAGGAGGGACTCCAGGGAATGGCGAATTTCCAGAGTTAAATCCTTAGGTGTCCCTTCTGATAGGGAGAACTTGATGTGGGCAATGCCGTTTTTGGAATATATCCTCCATCTTGGAACAATAGTCATCTCACAGGTACTCTGACCCACAACCATGGTCAGCCTGACCTAAATAAACCCCAGACAGTGGAATTGTTATTGGGTACTAAAATGTTGAGAAATACCTTGTTTGATATGCAAACAGTGACATCACAAATAATGATGTGACAATCACAAGAACCCTTTCCTGACAACTCCCTAGCAACGGCTATGAGTCAGAAGGCAGGCTTCAGTCTCATTGGGACCCCTCCACACACAGTTTTTGATATTGGTGGTTGCTGGTGAGTGCTGCTCCCTCACATGTTGAAGTTTAACATTAGAGAAGAAAATATATAAAGCAGGGTTTATTTAGAAAGGGGTAAGTAACATGGACTTTTCCCAGGAGGGAGAAGGGGGCCATAGCTGGTATCTGGTATTCCAACAAGTGAGGGGTGTTTTGCCTTTTTATTGTCCTAGGCTTCCTCTATTCTCTCTTCCCCTTATTTTTCTCCTTCCTGTATACCTCAGGAGATGCTCAGTGGGATGGCTGAAAGGTGAGAAGCCGGAGGACAGGGGGAGGGCTGAGGGCAGGATGGAGCAGCATGGAACACATTAATTAACAACTTTCTCCCTGTAGGGAGAGGCAATTCCTGGAACAGGTTACCTTAGCAACAGGTTGGAGCTGGGGCAGGTTATCTTGATAGGGTGGAGGAAGAACTCTGAAGGCATTTCGATCCCTTAAGGGCAAGTCTCCAACTTCTCAGACTCAAATTGTCCTCCTTGATCTGACCTGACTCGATTTACCTATCTATACCTGCTGCCTGTCTAATTCTGGCTTCAGTTTTGTCCCAAATAAACCTGTTACTGTTGAGCCCCCCTCTCATGTCAGAACCCGCTGACAATCTGTAGTTCCTGTTACAGCAGAGATGCTGAAAGACATACACACAAACACACACACACACAGTGGAAATGAGCACCTCTTTATTTTTTCCCTTCTTTTATACAGCAAAAAAGAAACACATCCTCTCGGCAGCTTAATCTTTTCAAGCATGGAGAAAAATTCTCAGAATAACTTTGTTCATGGTCACAGTGCTCGTACTTCTTATTATCTGACTTGTAGTTAGTTATTTCCTGGCAAGCACACACACACACACATATATATATCTCATTATAGATTTTACACTTGGCAGAACATTGTTTTCTCTTATCTTCTTAAGATAGCAACAAGGACACAGTTCAAAGAATTCATAGTTCTCACAGAACCCCTTTGTTTTGCTAAGCACAGCAAAACTTAACACTTTGTGTGCCTGAGCACACATCCTCGCTCCCCGATTTGCTTCCTGGTTCTTCCCCTACACTTTCCTCTTCACCAGGGAGCCATCCAGCAGGAAGCCTAGCCTGCCCCAGGCACCTCTCCTTTCTGCGTTCCTGCTGTGTCTCCAGGGGACACTTGGGTCTGGAATTCCTGATTGTGATTGTAAGATCAGGCCAGGCAGGCAGCAACCAAAGGAGGCAGATTTTAAAAGGCCCCCGATGGAGGTTTTGTTGAGATATCACTCCTGCTTACAGCAGGAAGGGAAGGGCTTGGGACAGGAAAAGGTGTTTTTGGAGTCCCTTGTCCTGCTGGAGTTGGTGGGGGGAGCTTGGCTGAACTCCAGGATTGGCCAGGGGGTCCTGATGATTGACAGGCCTTAGTCAGGAGATCCCGCTGATTGATAGGCCTTTCTGTTGGCGCCTGATTGATGTTTCTTTTCCACTGGGGCTGCCACCGACCTAACAGTGATCTGAAAGGAAACTGGACTCAGGACTGATCCCTTGGACACACCAAGGCCAAGCAGAAGCAAGTTTATTGTCAGGAATCTGATGGGCTGCCTCTGCGAAGAGAGAAAGCAGCAGATTTCCTTGGAGTCAACTTTAAGTCAGAATCTAGGGGGCTGGGGATGTGGCTCAAGCGGTAGCGCGCTCGCCTGTCATGCGTGCGGCCCGGGTTCGATCCTCAGCACCACATACAAACAAAGATGTTGTGTCCACCGAGAACTAAAAAAATAAATAAATATTTAAAAAAAAAGTATTAAAAAAAGAATCTAGGTTATGCATGGGGCGTTTAGCCTTTGCGATTGCAGGTGGAGAGTAAGCTTCAAAACCTCAAGAACTGTTGTGGTGTAAAGTAATCAATAAAATCAGTAAGAGTGTAAGTTAGAGGTTATAGATTAGTAAAAAAAATATGGATCACAGATATAAGATCTTGATAAGTGAGGTGAGATTAGACAGTTATAAAGCAACAACTGTCACAGAGGGGCTAAGACTCCATTCTGCTGCCTTCTATAGAAACTGTTACAAGAGCTGTTTCTGAGAAACTGAAATGAAAGCTGTTTTGCTGTACTTTGTACCCCACAGAATGCAATCAACTCAGGATATAGTGGTGGTCCTGGTGAGCTACACCGTGGGTTTGAGTACATTTATGGGTCTACACTGACTTTAAAATAGATTATCACCCGCGCTCAGCTAAAACTCAGGATCCAGTTGTCTAACACTTGTTGGGACTGGAGATGCGATTAAGCTAAATGCCTTTTTTTTTAAGCTTCTGTAACTTGCTTGCATGATGCTGAGAAAAGCCCCTGGATTGTGTTTTGTTTTGTTTTGTTTTTTTCATCCTTAAATTCCCAAGACACAAGCCACGAAATTACTGTTCTCCCACAGAGCATCAGTGGGAGACAGTCCCTGGCCAGGTAAATAAAGCTCTCTTTTGTTTGAATTAGGTTCTGAGGCGACTCTCCCTAACAGGACCACCAAGGGGAGGGGGCAGGAGGAGCAAACATATTGCCACCAAGTTGTCAGAACTGGCAGCCCCTGTACGTACTCAGAAAGTAGGTTAAGGTCTGCGAGCATTATGATTAGGGTGCAGGTGGGTGGGGGTGCCAGCTTCTATGTAAGTGGGCTCTTGCAGGAAGTGGGGCAGGGTGAGGCTCTGGGCAGAACGGGATTCTTTGACTTGGCTTCTAAATTAACCCATAGTTATTTTGGGGAGTCACCCACTCCAAAGACTAACTTCCCCATCCCCTCCCAGAAGAGACCTCCAATGGTGAGCCCTGCTGACTCACATGATCCTAACTCACCAATCAGAAAGCACCCTGTGCCAACTGTCAAACCGGTTAACTGTCATAACTGTTAAACCACCCCTGGCTCTATAAATATGCAGAGCTGTTCCTCAATAAAAGGGCATTTTTCTCCCACACAAGCCTTGTTGGTTCTTTCAGTTATGCTAACAGGCTTAGCGGTCCCCTTTAACAGGAGGAATAAACAGGTGACCGCTAGGAGGAAGTCCTCAAATGCAAACGTCCCCCAGGGGAGGGAATCTGGGCTGTAAAGTGCTCCGGCTGGAATCCTGCCATTATTGAGACAGATAGGTGATCCCTTCTGTCACTCAGGCTCCAGGGGGGCGGGCCCTGTACCATAGCCAATCAGATGCTGCTTCAGGCTGCTGGGAGAGTTCAAGGAGCAGCGCCAGTGTGAGGCTGCTAAAGCTCAGAAGCGGTGCAAAAACGTGGTGCTGTCTGGCGCTGCCACCTGCGGGATCCCTGCTCATTGCTGAGCCCCTGGTGGTTCACCTCCCATTGCTCCTTGACCTCCACTTCCGACGGAAGCCGCAGGGAAGACACCTGGACACCGCACGAGTCAGGAGATGGTGAGAGTGCTGGCCAGATTGAGATGGTCAGTCACCTGGGGTGGGGTGTGGGACAAAGGGCTGAGGCCAGTGAGCCCCAAGCTCAGGACCACCTTGAGGGTGCTAAGGGAGGAAAATGCAATTCCACTTGAATTCGACTGTGGCGGGACCCAGCCTCCGGGTGGCAGCAGCCAGAGTCCTCCGCCGGAGCCGCTGGGCCCCCGCCCGCCGGGTGCTGCGGGACGGGCAGGCGGGTCGCGGCGCCGGGTCGCGTTGCCTGTTCCTGCAGCCGTCCCCGAGCCTCCTCTGGGCTGCTCCGCCCGTATCTCCCCAGGCTGGGCGCCGGCGGGAGGGTCCGTGGGACCGCAACTCTGCGGAGCTTGGACCTGGGGGGTCCCCAGCCCGCCTTTCTCTTTAGTGGTGGTTGGTTTTCCTTTGATCTTACAGGTTCCAGGTAAGCTTCGTCCAAACTCTACGACCAGCCCCCAGCCCAGGGCGCCTGCGTTTCCTACTTTGCCAAACTGTTTGCGAAGGGGATGGGCGTGGGGACGTTCCACATCCCGTGAGCCTTCCTAACATGACTGTTACTGTCCTCTGATTTTTTTTTTTTCTACTCCTCGTTTTAAACAAAGGAAATGCTGTTTGAGGTGGGACTTGACTTTATTTGGAAGGCGTATGGCCGTAGGGTGTTGTGGGGCAGGTCGCTCAGAAAACACACCAAGTCCCAGTTTTGTCCAAATTTGAAGAGTCTTGTAGCCATTAGGCTGGTGACTGCTCCAGGCACAGTCACCGGCCTGAGCATTTTAGGATATTTAAAGGCAAAAACTGCAAAACCCACATCGGGGTTGACATAGCTGTAAGCAAGCAGGTACAGAAGCTGAACTGGGCAGTTAGCGAGACAATGCAGTGGGTGCATTGGTATTTCCCATGGGACTTTCCAGGTTGGCGTAGCAGAAAGCAAGAAGAAGGGAAGTGGGTCAAAATGACCCTAGTTGGGTACAAGTTAGAGAATGGTTGCTAACGTCTAGACAGTCATTGCCCAAGAAACATGGGACCCAAAGAGAGAACAATTTTGCATTGTATAAGAATTGCCATTTTGTGTTGCCATGTATGCTATGCTAGGTAACTGTTAGTGGGTATAGGGGCAGGACTTTCCCATGGGAGAAGCATTTCTTACATGATATGGAGTCTCAGGGTAAAATGGAGTCTGTTTGGTCATTGCCCATATAGCCTGGTCCATAACAAGGGGAAGCCCCAACCCCTGGACCTGCAGGGATTTCCATGATCAGACAAAGAACTTTAAACCAAAATAAAGAGGGCTGATCAGCTGCCTCACCCAAAAGCCAGTCTGGCATAAGAGCAGGGTTTTTATTATAGCACAATTAGTTACAAAGGCGGGTGTCTTGGGAACTTAGAGCTAACAGGGTTCTGGCAAGCACAATGCAAGGGCAGATAGCAGATTAATGATCTACACTCCTTAACATTTCAAGGTAGGGAGTAAATTCAGATTCCAACATCAGAATTAATGAGGAGCCACTGAGTTTTCAGGGAGGGTTGTTATTTGGTCGGGGAGAGCCTGGCAAGGGTGAGTTCAAAGCATGGGCAGGAATTCCAAACTAGTTTAAACATCAAAAGGCCAAATAGAAATCAGGCCAAATAGAAATCTTATATTTTACAGTAAAACAGAAATGAACTTTTTCATGACCTTGTGAGATGGCTCCCTGTGAGCTGCAAGACAGGCTGAATAAATGTTAGCTGCAGAGTGGGCTGAACACTGCACCCCCACCCATCTGGTTCCTTATCGCTTGTTTGCCTCAAGGCTGAACACCGAATCCCACTCAAGGCTGAACACTCAACCTCCACTTGTCTGGTGCAAGGAAACCCATAACTGGCCCCTGCCTGATCTGTCTGAAGGCAGAAGATGACACCCTTGGCAAGTACTGTGTGACCCAATCCCTGTATGCCAACAGAGCAGCTTGCAGACCCAGAGACACTGTTAGATTTAAACACACAGCAAAAGGGATGTAAGACCTCCTTTCTCTCGCTTTGCTGTCTCCCTCTCTCTCTTCTCTCCTTCCCTGCTCTCTCTCTTTCTCCTTTTCTCATTGATCAGACACCACCGAAATAAAGATCTCTTGCTCAGAGTGTCATGGTCACTTTCCTTTCACTCCCAATCTTAAAATGGAATTAGGCTGGGTTCTTCAAGAATTTCTGTTTTTGTAGGGAGGAGCAAACAGGAGTAGAAACAGGGTGGGACAGGAATGGAGCAGGGGGTGGTAACCTTAGACCCTAGACTAACTCTATCCAGTTTCCCTCTGAAGTCACCCTGCTTTTAGAGTGACCTTGCTCAGGCTGAGGGTGGGTCAAAGATCACAGACCGAGAGGAAAGACAGTTCAGAAAAAGCTTGCTTAATAAGTGTTAGATTTAGTTAAATGGTGCCCCGTTTGTGGGGTGTGAAAGATTTTACAGAGTCTAAGTGCAAAGCAAAGTTTTATTCAATTTCCCAGGGAGAAAAGGGTCAGATACCATAGGCAGCATAATCGCAAAATGAGCAATGCAGACTCCATAGGTTCTGCGAAGCTGTGTGTTTATTCCCAGACTCAATCACTCAGGCACCCAAGGGGCTCACTTTCTGGTTAGAATTGAATTTTATCGGGTACAATGAGGATGGTTTAATCGTTGGAAACTGCTGACATGCCGATGGGACAGTCAGGGAATTAGTTGTGCAGGTTAAAAGTTTAACTCAGCAAGGCAGGTGTAAAAAGGTTGACGAGTCCTTGCTTCCCCGATGTTGAAGAATAACACCAAAGAAGCACGCCGAGGCAAGGTCAGAGTAGAAATTAGAAGTTTATTAAAGGACAGCAGAAAAGACTTCTCCCAGAGGAAGAAGGGGACCCAAGAGGTGGAATCCATGGAAGGGATGTTGTCTCCCCTTTTTATAGTTCTTTCAGTGATGGAATGTAGGTGGGAAGGCCCTAGGGGTGGGACACAGGTGGGCCAAAGAAGTAATCTGGTCAGGAAGGACTTCTGAGTCAGCACCTTTTTGCTGGGGGCTGTTCATTAACATTTCTTTGAGGTGGACTTTGGCCTAGGGCCTTTTCGGGACTTCATTAACATTCCATGAGTTGTCCTGTGTTTTCCCTGAGTCATTCTCCGCATGGTCTCCATTTTAGATTTCACTCGATATTAGACCGATTTATCTAACTACACTGACTACCTAACTTTAAATCTGGCTTCAGGAGGAGATAGGAGCTCTGATCCCTAGTGATGAAAACTCAAGTCCCAAATCCCACCCATTGCTTTTCTTCTTCCTCTGGGATTCATTGTTGCCCAGATGTTTGTTCTTTACTGTGGGGGAAGACCAAAATTTAGGGCCCATAATTCAGAGTCTGTCTCATTCCCTCAGGGCGCATTGTTCCTGGAGAAGGATTTACTGGGAGAGGCTTAGTGTTGGGCTAATTTCCCTCCTTCCTCTGGAGCCCCACCTGTCTTTTTTTTTGGGGGGGGGGCTGTCCCAGGAATATTAGTTTCCGTAACGCTTCAGGCTGTGGTTTATAGCCAGGATCAAAGAGCGAAGCCTTCAGTATTGATTGCTTGCCTGGGCCCAGAAGTTGGCACCTCAGGTCTACCTGGGGACTTTTTAAGTTTTGTCTAGCAGGTTATGGGTGGGTTTGTGGCTTTTCTCTGGATGGCTTGCATAGATGGTAGATAACTCTTTGACTTAGAAGGGAACATTAAGAGTGGGGTAGGGAACATTAAGGGTGGGGTAGGGAACACTAAGGGTGGGGTATCTCCTAGGGTAAGATCAGAAAATGGAATCACTTATGTCAAGAGCATAAATTTGAGATTAAAATAAATTTTCCCCCTGCCCCCTTCTCCCGAGATTACAATAAATATTTTGTTTTAGCTAATCATTTGGGAAGTGTGTGTCTGGTTTTAATAGTTTAAAAGGAAGGAGAATCATCTAACTAATGGGAAGAGTTTTGTGCTAAATCAAAAGTCTTGAGAGGTGAGAGTTCCTTAATCATCACTATTTATCAGGATTAAGCTCTTGGGTCAACTCAGCAGCTATAGCTTGTTGTAGGGTCAAACGAGGCAAGGCACCGAAGACAGCAGGAAACAGTTTTATTTGGCTGCAGCCAGGTTCAGAGGGTACAGCCTTTGCTGTAATCTGAAAGAAAAGTGACCACAACACTCGGAGCAACCTAAAGATCTTTATTGCAGCAGTGCAACAAAGAGAAAAGAAAGAAGGAGAGAGAGAGAGTGAGTGAGAGAGAGCGAGAGAGAGAGAGAGAGAGAAGAGGAGAGATGAAGAGGGAGAGAGCAAGAACAAGAGAGACAGAGAGCGCACACAAGAAAGACAAAGAGAGCAAGAGAGAGAGCAACAAGAGAGAGGGGGGCCTAGCAGGAGGGAGTTTTTATAGCCCAAATCTAATGGGGCCTCTGGGTCTGCAAGCTGCCTTGTTGGCCCAAGGGGGGGGGGGGGGGGGCGCGGGGGGGGGGGGTTAAGTGTTCAGCCTTGAGCGGGGTTAAATGTTCAGACTTGAGGCAAACAGGTGATAAAGGACCAGATAGAGGGGGGTTTGAGTGCGTGGGCTATCTTGCAGCCAACATCTGTTCAGCCTGCCCTGCAGACAACACAGTTCAGCCTGCTCTGCACCCAACATAATCAATCAATCCCCTGAATCCTGAGTTCAGGGAGTTTCAGTGTTTTATACCTAGCATATAAGGGGAGGGGCTCAGAAGTTCACAGTCTGCAGAAGTTCACAGAAAAGCAGCTTTTTCTTTCACTGTTCTGGGCAAGTTAACCCTTCAAGGACCACACCTGAGAAGGGGAGAGCTTCTTGTCCCCTTTCTCTCCTCCCACTGCCAGCTGTTACCATGGAGCCCATTTGTAACTTATCTTAGAAATGTAGACATCTCTGTGAATCCCAGCTCAAGGCCAGAGGCTTTGTTTGCACATTTCTACAAAGTACTGTACTGGATACGTTTGTGAAAAACTAGTAAGGGGGTGTCCAGCACCTGGAGTGCTGGTATCTTCTCAGCCAGTGGCCAAGTAAACAGGGCGACATGAAAATAGGAAGTTTATCTACTTTGGACTCTTTTGCTGACAGTCCTAAAATCAGCCATGGTGAAGAGGGCTTTTCTGTGGAGAAAGGGGGTGCCACTTCAATCCCCCCTTTAATGATGCTCCCCATAATTTAATCCTTTAAATTTAAGAGCATCATTACCATTATCTTGGCTTAAAGCCTTATACAATGTCAAAACCTTAGTTGTTATCATCCTTTCAATAGTAGCTTCTACAGTAGACCCAATAGTTTTAGTGCACAGTGGAGCCAAACATGGGAGCAATGACTAGGTTAATAGCAGAATACCAACTATACCAGTTAAGCTTTTAAATCTACCAAGAGTTGAAAACCATCTCCCAAAAGCATGTTTGGGACCCAAACTTTAATGCCCTTCTAGGTATGAACTAGGACATGTGCTAGTTCTCTTGTGTTGTTGGTTATGTCCTTAACTGTTTGTCTATTGTCATCCATTGGATGCAATAATCTGAGCTATTGAACTCTCCACATATATTTTTTTTCCTCAGCCAGTAAGTAATCTAATGCCAAGTGGTTTTGATAATTAGCCCCTTGCATCTGGTCTGTTGTGTGGCTAGGAGGTCAAAGGCTGGGGCAGTCTGATTAATAATAATTTCTAGTACAGCTTGTAAGTGAATAATTCTTTTTAACAAGTAAATAGGAGTTCTATAACTCCAACTGCCATTTTGTGCTCAGGTATCTGGAGCATAAGTGGCAATAATCCTCTAGAGTGGCCAGTTACCTTCACCCCAAGATTGGTGACCTCCTAAATCAAGTCTCTTTCCAATGGACCTCTTTTTCCTTTCCAAACAGTCATCCATCTATAACATTCCTCTGGTGGGACAGGTCCTAAATATATGTTTTACGACCTCTTGGTTATAGTGGATTGTCTTGACACATGGTTCACATGACCTCCATGGTTGGAATAGGAGAAGGGCAGAATCCCTTATGGTTATCAAAGGAAACCAAACTAAATAATAGACTAACATTTTGGTTAGCATAGGTTAAACAGCATGAATCAATAAAGCCAAACTAATAACACCAAACAAATCCTAGAAAGCTTATATAAGCAAGATAAAAAAATGTAAGTGAAATTTTGTTATCCAGAGTCCAGTCAGTAGGAGTTACTGTTATCAAACCAGTAGCAAAAACCAGAGAACTGTGTATATCTCTAGAAGCAAGGGGTGGCAATGTATTACAGTATAAGAACTATCTCAGAGGTTGAAAGAATCCATTAGTCCTGGTGGGAAGTTTATCTTTCATAGGGCATTGATCAGCCAGTCCCTCCTGTGTGGCTGAAACAGGGCCGTAGTCTCCTCAAGCTTCGGCCTGTGTAGACCAGTCAGCTTCCGGAGTGACTGGAGCAGGGCTGTTGTCCTTCTGATCCTCAAGCTTCTCCGGTGCTCCTTTTTCTTCAGGATGGTCAGCTTCAAGGGTGTAGCAGCATCTGGAGAGCACTCCTAGTCCGCAGCTGCAGGCGTGAGTCTGATGTAGTGAATCCAGGGACTTATCTCTGCAAACTTTACTGCAGTTGAGGTGGATAAAATAACAGTGAAAGGGCCCTTCCAAACAAGTTCAGGGGTTGAATATTTCATTTTTTCACTCAGACTCAATCTCCAGGCTTGAAGGAGTGTGCACCTGGATCAAATTTACTGACAATCTTTCTCTAACCTATTGGTTGAGAACCTGTAAAGTTTTCCCTAAGACCTGAAGCTGCCTTCTTAGGGTTAATTTTCTTGTCTCTCTTAAGTCTCCCTGTAGTTCCCTAATAAGGGGGGGGCTCCCATATATTATCTCAAAAGAAAAGAATCCAGTCCTCCTAGTGGGAGTGGATCTAATCCTCAGCAGTGTCATAGGGAGGAGTTCATCACAATGTGATGAACTAACACAGCTTACCCAATTGAGCCTTAAAGTCCTGTTCGTCCTTTGAACTTTACCAGAACTCTGCAGCCTATAGACAGTATGTAACTTTCATCTGATATTTAAACTCTTGGTCAGTAATCGTATCACTTCTGCCCCAAAGCTGGCCCATTGTTTGAGCCAATAATTATTGGGACAACAAATCTGGGAATAATTTCACAGAGAAGCATCCTGGTATCTCCTTAGCTTTTTCAGTGCGGGTGGGAAAGGCTTCCACCTAGTCAGAGTATGAACACACAAAAAACCAAAAGTTATTTATAGCCCCGTGAGCATGGTAGTTCAGTGAAGTTTACTTCCAACTCTTCAAAAGGGGCTCCTCCTATAGTTTGGATTCCTGGTGAAAGCTGTGGCCCCTGACAAGAATTGTTGTGAGCACAAACCTCATATTGTTTGCAGATCATCCAGGTGATGCTTGTGAGCTGGGGGTCTAGAAATGTTGACTCAGAACTGTCTCAAGTGCTGTCTGTCCAACATATTTTCCTGCAGAACTGTTTGATAAAGGCTGGGGCTAGAAACTCCAGGATGGCTATTCCGGCCATCAGAAAATCTCCACTTTCCTCCTGGGAGAAAATTTTCTTTTTCAGTCTTAAATCACTTACTTTCATGATGGGAGTATGTTGGCTCCCATTCTGTTAGCTAGTCGGCCAGGCAGAAGGGCAGCATTTAAACCTGGGACTGGATTTTCTTCCCATTTCTTGCAGACAGCTAACCTGGCCTCTCTGTCAGCTCTCCAGTTGCCCTGAAAAACCACAGTGTTTCCCTTTCGATGACCTTGGCAATATATAATCACAACCTTCCTGGGAGCCCACAGTGCATCCAAAAGTTCCAAGAATTTCTTGCCTATACATCATGTCCCCCCCTTTTTTTTTCCTCCCCTAAGTTAATTAGCCTACATAAGGCCCTATGAACATGAAGGGTAGTGAACGCATATTTTGAGTCTATGTAAATATCCACACAGACTCCTGCTGTCAACTGAGGTGCTTGAGTCAAAGCAATAAGTCTTACTTTTTGTGCTGAAGTTTCCTGAGGCAGAGGTTCTGCCTTGACAGTAGAGTCCAGAGTGACCATTGCATATCCAGCAAAACATACCTCATCTTTTATAAAACTGCTTCCATCTGTGAAGTACTCTGCATCAGCGTCCCCGAGGGCTGGTCTGTTAGGTCTGGTCTGCTGGAGAACATTCCATCCATGACCTCAACACATTTGTGATCAGGATTTCCAGGTCCAATGGGCAGCAAAGTTGCTGGGTTTAGAGTTCTGACGACCTCAACGTGGATACGTGGGTTTTCACATAACATGCCCTGATATTTGACCATTTTTTAATTAGTCAACCAATAGTGTCCTTTATATTTTAACAATGTCAAAATTGAATGAGGAACTCTGACAACCAGTTCTTGTCCCATGGCCAGTTTATCAGCTTCCAACACCAGAAGAGCTGTGGCTGCAAGGGTCCGTAAAAAAAAGGTGTCCAGCCCTGGGCTACAGAGTCCAACTGTTTGGACAAATAGGCCACTGGACGGTGCCATGTCCCCAGCATCTGAGTCAAAACTCCCATAGCCACTCCAGACCGATCATGGACATACACAAAGAAAGGCTTTGTGAGGTCAGGGAGCCCTAATCCAGGTGCACTGGTGAGTGCTTGTTTAATGTCCTCGAAGGCTCCCACATCAGAGGATCTCATTTTCCCCCTACCTCTCTAGTAGACAGGACTGTAGTGTGTGCCACTACACCCAGCTAAATGGTGATTTTCTTATTTGTAACCTGAGTGGACAGAATAATGAGGTCTGAAAAAACAAAGAGAATTGTTGAAATAGATTATTTCGTACCAAGGAAGAATATAAACATCTGGGGCTTGGGGTAGAGCTTACTAAGCATTTGCAAGACCCTGGGTTCTATCCCAGCACCACAAAAAAAAAAAAAAAAAAAAAAGAAAGAAAGAAAGAAAGAAAAAATAATAATAAGTAAATAAATTTAACTCCTAGCAATTAAGAAAATATACAGATCTCCGTGGAATCACGTGCAGGTAAATAGACTATGGTTACTGCTGGTGAGTCTCCCTGATTTCATCTAGCTCTGCCCTCAGATACCAACATAGATGGAGTTTTTTGACATTGATAAAAATTTTTTAAATATATTTTTAAATGGTAGACACAATACCTTTATTTTATTTTTACATGGTGCTGAGGATCAAACTCAGTGCCTCACACTTGGTAGGCAAGTGCTCCACCACTGAGCCACAACCCCAGCCCTGATAAAATGTTTTGTACCTCAAAACATAGTCTAGGTTCCTGAATATTCCATGTGATCTTGGAAGAAGTGTGTACTTTGCTGTTGTTGGAGTGTCCTGTGACATCAAACACCTGAAGTTGCCAACTGATGCTCATGAGTTCAACTATTTCATTCCTGATTTTCTGCCTTCTTAATCTGTCATCAATAGAAGTGTGTTGAAGTCTCCAGATATATTTGAATATTAATTTTCCTTTCAGTTACATGTTTTTGCCTCATAACTTGATGCTTTGTTTAAGGGAATACCTATTAAGAACTGTTACATCTTCCTGGAGAATTGACTGCTGTATCATTATTTTATCCCTTTATTTCTTCTTTTTTTTAAAGGTACAGCTTGATTCATCTCAAATTAACATAGCTTCTACTTTTTTATTATTGCCCTAATTGTATATCTGTGCAATTATTATTTAATATAATTTAATATAATTATTTAATATAATTAATTATATTAAACATTTCAGTATCTGAATGTTATCTTATTTTAAAAATATTTATTTACATTTTTTAAAATCATACATGAAAATTGAGTACCATATAAAATATGTGTCTCAAAGTGTATTTGCATTGTGGAAAGGCTAAAGTGAAGTAACATATACATAACTTCATACCCATCATTATTTGTAATGAAAGCCCCTAAAATCTAATTCCTTCATGATTTTCCAGAGTACAACTTTGTCATTTTTATTTATTTATTCATTTTAATTTTTTAGTACTCAAAATCTTTCACATGCTATGCAAGCCCTCTACCAATGAGTTACACCCCAGCTGCTTTTAAAATTTTATTTGAGACATGTCTTACTAAGTTACCAGACTGGCCGGAAATTTATGATCTTCCTGCCTCAGCCTCCTGAGTAGCTGTGATCACGGGCTTGTACCCCATGTCCAGCGGAGTCCAGTTTAACTATGCTCATTGTAAGCACATGGCCCACCAATGATGGAGGCAGGAGACGGGAAGCAAACCTCCGAACAGCAAGCTTTCCTCCACTCTGCAGCAAAGTCAACCCCTCAGGCATGGGGGGGCTCATTTTCTGGGTATGGGAAATGGCCCCCTGGTTACAGAAGGCGTTTGGGTTTTATAGTTTACAATGAGAGTGAGTTATATCAATGGAGACTGCAGAGGTGCAGTTTGGACAGTCAGGGAGCTAGTTGTGCAGGTTAAAATTTTAACGCAGGAAGGGCAGTTGTAAAAAGTTTGAAATTGGGGCTGGGGCTGGGGCTCTGTGGTAGAGTGCTCGTCTTGCATGTGTGAGGCCCTGGGTTCGATCCTCAGCACCACATAAATAAAATAAAGTTATGGTGTCCACTACAACTAAAAAATAAATAAAAATAAAAAGTTTGAAACTCCTTGTCACTGGGAAAAGCTCACAGCTTGGGGTCCGCTGCTTGCCTTCCTTCCTCTGGGACCCAGTGATACCCAGAGCTTCACTATTTGCTTTTCTTCTTCCAGGACTCATCTGCAATGGGAAAGGGCCCAGCATTTCAAGATTAGCCTCCCCGCTTCAGGACCCATTGTGTTAGGGAAGGGGTAAACATTTGCTTTTGGTGGAGATGCTGGGGATGAACCCGGGAAGGCCCATTGCGAATGTTTGGCTAATTCACTCCCTCCTCCTGAGCGCACTCCCTCTGTTTTTCGAGGCGCTGTCTTATAGGAATATTGTTTTCCATAACCTTTCAGTCATCATGTTTTAATATAATCGATCTCTTGAAATTATTTTTACTATGCAACTATAATTTTGATCCTTTAAGATGTCTCCCCTGCCCTCTCCCTCTCTGGGTCTTCATATATAAAATGTTTTTTTTGTTGAATAGAAAGTTGGGTCTTGTTTTCTGATCTGTCACTCTCTTTTAACGGGTGCATACAGATGATTCACGTTTACAGTGATTATTGATATATTAATGAGTGTGGTCTTTGTAACTGTTTTTGATTTGTTCTAGTCGTTCCAGATTTTTATTTAAATTTCCCATGAGGTTCTGCCTTCTCATTTTAACTGTGCGTTTTGCTTCTATGTTGTCTTCTCCATCAGCACATCAAGTATATTTGTTTTCTAAATATTTTTAGTGATTTCCCAGGACTATCAAAATCTGTTTACAGGAAATCTAAATGCACTTTAGATACCGCTGGACTGTGTTCGTGGGCAACGAAGGGGGGGTCTTCGTTGCCCAGTTTCTCAGAAGGCCCCAGCTCCAGAGCACTAACACACTTTTCTTTGCGTCATCAGAGTTACTACCATTTGCTTCTTTCCAGAGAACTTCTTTCAACAATTCATATGACAGAGGTCTCCTGGTGACACAGTCTCTCAACTTGGTCCTGTTTTCTTTCCTTTTTTCAGGCTGTGTAGTTTCCACCATCTTATCTTCATGACGCTCTGCTCAGTTTGCTCAGATCCATAACTGAACATCTAGGGATGATTCATTGAAGCTGTGCTTTGATTACTGATTTGTAACTCTGTTGGTGCAGTATTTGCACATCCTCCTTCTGGTGTCCTTTAGTCCCTCGCTGCAGTCCCCTCTGCTCCTTTGAGCAAACCTCAGTCTGAAAGTCTTTGTCTGGTAGTTCAGTGCCTGAAGGTCCTCAGAAATGGTTTCTCTCCATTCACTTTCCCCCCATTTTTGAGCTATCTGTTCCTGCTTGTCCACATTCTTTGTGGTTTTTTTCATCATTGTATTGGAAGGTGGCTGTGTGAATATCACTGTGACAAACTGGATTCTCCTGCTTTTCTGGTGTTGAGGCAGGAAGATTAGAGGGGGTTGAAATGGGGTTCTTCACTTCCTTTGAACTTTTGGTTCTAGAAATTTCTCAGTTGATTAGGGTTTGGGGAAATTTTTTTTTCTTCCTAAGAAAGAACTTATGAAAAAAATTAAAATTTTCAATGCCTTTTCCCTTCTGGTATCAGAATCAGCTGGTGTTTTTTTTTTTTTTTTTTCTTTGATTGTTACACTGAGAACCTGGTAGGATTCTGTAGGTGAAACTTAGCTATTTTTAGGATCTGCTAAGAACCTGCTGAGTTTCTGTAGGTGAAACTCAGCTATTTTTAGGATCCCCCAGAAAATTTCACCTCTCCAACTGGTTTTCTTTCTGCCTTTGGCAAAATTCATCAGGGATGGTTTCCTACCTTGGTTAAGTGTTTCTGGTGTCGTAAGTTAATCCAGGGTCTGCCTCTTTGTTTCCCCAGTTGGGAGATGAAGGGTAACCATTTTTTAATTTTTGTCATGTTCTGTTTATTGCTGTATCTTCAGTGTTTAGAAAAGTCCTTGTTACCCAAAAGGCACTTAATAAATATAGTGCTGAGTGACAGGGTGTGGTGGTACTTGCCTATAATCCCAGCTACTGAGGAGGCTGAGGCAGGAGGATGTCAAGTTTGAGGCCAGCCTCAGCAATATAGCAAGACTTGTCTCAAAATAAAAAATAAAAAAAGCTGGAGTTGCAGCTCAGTGGTAAAGTGCCCCTGAGATCAATCCCCAGCACCAAACCGAACCAAATAAAAAAACCCCCAATAACAACAAAGTAATTACTCACTGAATAAATAAGTCAAATAAATCTTCAAAGGAAATAGACAAGTCTTCGGTACCTCAGCAATAGCCTTCACATTATAGTCCATTTTGGTGCAAATTTCTGTGTAGTGGCTTTAGGCTGCCCTATAAGTGAAGGCCTTCCCTTATGTTTAAAGTGCAGGGGTTCCTATCTGTGGTGAATTCTTTTCTGGTGTCTCACAAGATAAGACTTATCAGCGAAGACTTTCCCACATTCAGAACATTCATTCATAAGGTTTTTGTCCAGTATCGAATTTTTAAATGTAAACCAAGGCCCAGCTTCTAGCTGAGGGATTTTCTACATGGACAAGCTTTCTCTCCACTGTGAATTTTCTGATGGATGTGAAGTCTTGACTTCTGAAAGAAAGCTTCCTCCCATCTATCACTAGTATCATTTAGAAGTTTTTCCCATATAGATTTTTAAAAATTTGTTATTTTTAGTTACACATGACAGTAGAATGTATCTTGACATACACAAAGTATAACTTCCCATTCTTGTGGTTGTACATGCTGTGGATTAGAGGTAGGTACGATGGCACATATCTCTAATCCCAGCAGTTCGGAACGCTGAGGCAGGAGGATCTCGAGTTCAAAGCCAGCCTCAGCAACTTAGTGAAGCCCCTTACATGAACACAGGAAAGTTATATCTGGTTCATTCTACTGTCTTTCTTATCCCCATTCCCCTACCCTTCCCTTCATTCCTTGGGTAATCCAGCAAACTTCTATTCATCCCTACTCTCTCCCCTTATTGTGTGTTAGCATCTGCATGTCAAAGAAAATATTTGGCCTTTGGTTTTTTGGGATTGGCTTATTTCACCTACCATGGTAGTCTCTAGTTGCATCCTTTTACCAGCAAATACTATCATTTCATTCTTCTTTATGGCTGAGTAATATTCCATTATGTATATATACCACATTTTCTTTATTCATCTGTTGAAGGGTGCCTAAGTTGGTTCCATAGCTTAGCTGTTATGAATTGAGCTGCTGTGAACATTGATGTGGCCACGTCACTATAGTTCCCATATGGATTTTGTTGTCATTGATGAAATGGGATTTTTCTTCTGGATGAATTTATTGCCGTACAGCTGAAACTCATAAGCCCTCTCTGGCATGAATTTTCTTTCTTTCTTTTTTTTTGTACTGGGAATTGAACTCAGGGACACAACCACTGGGCCCATCCCCAGCCTTTTTTTGTATTTTATCTAGAGACAGGGTCTCATTGAGTTTGCCTAGTGCCCTGCCATTGCCAAGGCTGGCTTTGAACTCTCAATCCTCCTGCCTCAGCCCCCGAGTCCCTGGGATTACAGGCGTGTGCCACTGCACCCAGCTGTGAATTTTCTTTTGATCAGTGATGTTTGATCTCTGGGCAAAGGCCTTCTCACATATCCTACATTTATAGGGTTCTCTCTTGTGTGTTCTCTGGTGTTTCACAAGCTCTGGCTTATAAATAAAAGCTTTGGCACAGTCCTCACATCTATATGGGTTCTGTCCTGTATGAATTTTTTAATGTGGGAAGAGTGACCCGGAACTAGCTCAGCATGTTTATCATGTAGGGTCTCATAACCAGGAAGTGAAACTGCAGAAGCTTTGTGAATTGTTCAGGCTTGTGAGTTATCAAGAGGCTTCTTTGTGCAGTAAAATGTTATAGAGTTAGAACCATCTTGCGGCTATCCTGCTGTACCCAGAAAACCCACTCTACTGGAACTTTTGATAACTGTTGGCCTCAGAGCCGAGGGTCCAGGTTGTTCACATCCTCGCCTTTCCCAGGCCTGGCTTTTGCCAACACCGCAGGATCAGCCGATGACTAGGGCTCGTTCGCTCTCCACAATTTAACCCTCTCCATTTCTTCTTCTCTTTGTGCACCACACTAAGGTAAGGTGATCAGAAACCTGAGGCTCCTTTCTTTGGAGCTGGCAGGAGACTCAGACCACCCAACCTCTGCCCAGAGCTTCCCTGTAGCCTCCATGAATCTCTGAGGCCAGGCTTCTTGCTTTGCTCTCTCAAAGACAATTGCTGCCTGCTTGAGAGACCTGCCCTTCTCTCTTTGAGCCCTCAGTTCAGTGAGTAAAACCTTTGCCTGTCTTCTTGTTTGTTTTTTTTTGTTGTTGTTTTATGCCACATTGTCCTCAGTGTCAGCATCAGAACCATCCCTCTGGAGATGATCAGACCATAAGCGGGATGTGCAGACACTGACCACCTCCCCGTCTGTGTTTTCTTGTTCCATTTGCTGACCTGCTGTTTGCCTGATGGCCAGCATGCACTCTGACCTCTGCTTGCACACTGGGGATCTCCCAGTGTGACCTGTGCTACCCTGCTTATTGCTACCCAGTCTGCGAATCATAGCTCACAGTGCTTCTTTCAAGGCAGACATAAATAGGGATATGTTCTGTTCTTTCCCAAACTTAATTCTTTGTGTAAATGATTCATCATAAAGTATATTGACAAAAGAACAAATAAAAGGTCTGTGGTAAGATTAAGATGTGGTAGTACTAACACTATAAATATCCTGAGACTTCTGAAGATTCATAACAGAGCCTTGGCCATTCGTTAGAGTCTCCATAGGTGACCAATGTCCTAATTCCTCAGTCACTTTCCAGTCTTTTCTGTGTGATTTTTCACTAACCAGTGTTCTTTAAGAAACAGAAAGTACCTTATTTATGGTACAAATAAGGGCAGCTTCAAGTTGATTTAATCTCTAATTTTTAGTAAGTATTAAGGCAATTTCAAGGGAAAGTGTTACAGGTTCCTTTCTTGGCCTCATTAGGTCCCCACATTCTCATGACTGAGGCTGAAGCAAACTGTTTTCCATCCATCCAGTGGTGAGGGCCTTGGGCTTTTCAAAGTCCCTTCTTAGTGCTTTGAAAAATATTGCATCTGTTTCCAGGTACATTTGGAAAATGCGTTCTCTGAACATTGCTGGGAAATGACTAGTCTGTAGATTTGATTGAAGTTCAAATGACAGGAATTGACAGTGGAGTGTATCGGTGTCCTCTAAGCAAAACTCCCTGCCTGTTTGCTCCGTCTTCAACACTTAGATTTCAATTGACTGTTTCCCTCCCCAAGGCCTTATGTCTTATTTTCAATATGTTGTTTTATCTTGCAGTAGATGTGTCTCATTTGTGGATGTGGGTGGCACTAGGTACCACACCCAGGGGCTTTGTGTATGCCATGCATGGAATACATGCATGTCCCTAAGTAGATACCATTTTGTCCCCGTGAGTCTAGAAATGACTTTTTGATGTCTCTCTCCCTTCCTCTTGGAAATATATGTGGATGTTTTAGGAGCCCGTGACCTTTGAGGATGTGGCCATGAATTTCACCCAGGAGGAGTGGGCTCTGCTGGATCCTTCCCAAAAGCAGCTCTACAGAGATGTGATGCAGGAAACCTCTGGGAACCTGGCCTTTCTAGGTAAAGGTGGCATGATTCCCTGGCTTGGTCATTGGAAAGCAAATGTCCCTTGTTCATCAGTGTTGCTGCATAATTCTGAACGTGAATTTGGGAACACTGGGGTGAAGACACGAGGCATGATCCTATTATACTTTGAATATAGCTAGAACCTAATAATTTTTCTATAATGTTGAATGATTCATAGTGGTTTTTCTGGGTCTACATTTTAGGAGAAAAATGGAAAGAACTAAATGTTGAAGATGAGTTCAAAAGCCACAGGAAAAACCTAAGGTAATTTGCACTCATAAGGGAAAGCAGTGTTCCTGCAGAGTCTTGGAATGATAGGTATTTTTGAAACATGAGCACATGGTACAAATAAGGGCAGCTTCAAGTTGATTTAATCTCAGAAGTGTTCCTCCCAACTGTATACAGGTTGAGCATCTGATGTGACTTGGATCTGGAATGTCCCCCATAGGCTGATGTGTAGCAGGTTTGTGCACAATGCAGCAATGTTCAAAGCTGGGGCATTGGGAAGTGATCAGATAAAGAAGGACCTAACCTTATCAGTGATTCAGTCAATTAATAGATGCATAACTTTTTTAAAAGGAGGAATCTATTTTTATTTATTTTGAAAATATTCTTTGAGACAGGGTCTCGGTGAGTTGCTTAGGGCCTCACTAAGTTGCTGAGGCTGGTCTTAAAATTATAATCCTCCTGTCTCAGCCTCCCAAGTCTCTGGAATGACAGGCATGCACTACTGCTCCTGGCGTATATTCATAAGTGGATGGCATTCCTGGGAGGTGGCAGGGACTGTAGGAGATATGGACTAGTTGGAGGAAGTAGGGCCCTACAAGACTTCAAGCATGCCCTGGAAGGCTTTATCTTTGCCTGACCCCCTTCCTCACGTTTGAGTTTTAGCCACCATTAGGGGAGCAACTTTGCTCTACCTCGCTCCCCACCATGATGTTCTGCCTCAAGCCCAAAGGGATGGAACCTATCAACTAGCAACTGAAACCTCTGAAACTATGGACCAAAAATAAATCTTTCATATTTTAAGTTGTTTTTCTTATACATTTTGTCACAGGGATGGAAAGCTAATAGCCTCCATAATCAGAAAATCCCAAACCCCAAATATTAACTATTGGAAACATTGGGAGCAATATAATGCTAGGAGTGACAGTTTTTCATATGTGTATATGTGTGTGTGTGTGTGTGTGTATACATACACACACATTGTTTTATGCACAAAATTATTAAAATTTTTATATTACCTTCAGATTTTTGGTATAATGTATATGTGAAACAAAAATGAATTTTGTAAAGTAGAAGACATATTAAAGATATCTCATTATGTCTGTGCAAATATATCAAAATCCAGTGTACTTTTGGCCACTATATAAGGAATACTCAAGTACCTACCATATAGAACCACATGTAAATACCAACTCTTTGTAATAGCTGTTTTGGAAACTTTCTACTGAGTGTTCAATCCATTGATGTTCAAAAATTCTTACAGGGCACAAAACCAGCACTTCTGTAGCAAAAAAAAAATTTGGGGGGGGGGAGGTACTGAGGATTGAACCCAGGAACACTTGACCACTGAGCCACGTTCCCAGCCCTATTTTGTATTTTATTTAGAGACAGGGTCTCACTGAGTTGCTTCATGTCTTGCACTTGATGAGGCTGGCTTTGAACTCATGATCCTCCTGTCTCAGCCTCCTAAGTCACTGGGATTGCAGGTGTGCACCACTGCAATGGCAGAAATTATGGAGGCACCACTGGGATAGTAAATTATTAATAATGAAAACCTAGGGGCTGGGGTTGTGGCTCAGTGGTAGAGTATTTGCCTAGCATGCTTGAGGCAACTGGGTTTGATCTCCAGCACCACATAAAAAGACTAAACAAAGGTATTGTGTCCTTGTACAACTAAAAATATTAAAAATACAAACAAAACCTTAGTAATGTGCTTCTCATTTTTTACAGAAGTCAAGTGGTTGAGAGACTCTGTGAATGCAAAGGAGATAGTCAGTGTGCGGAAAACCTTAACTGGACTCCAGAGCATATTTTGAAGGAAAAAACTCCTCCAGGAGTAACACCATGTGAAAGTCCTGTGTGTGGAGAAGTGACCATTGGTCATTCATCCCTAAAGGTGCCCCTGAGAGGTCCCACTGAACACGAACCATGTGAGCATCAGGAATATGGAGAGAGGCCATATAATCAGAAGGAGTGTGGGAAATCCTTCAGCTATTCTCAGTGTTTGCAGACTCATGAAAGGACTCACAGTGGAGAGAGACCCTGTGACAAAAAATGTGATGAAGCCTTTAGGTGTTCCAGTCCTGTTGGAAATCATAAAAGGACTCACACTGGCGAGAAGCCCTATAAATGTAAGCAATGTGGGAAAACCTTCGCTCGTTCTAGTATCCTTGTAGAGCATGAAAGAATTCACACTGGAGAGAAACCATTTGTGTGTAAGAGTTGCGGCAAAAGATTTACTCGTTCTAGTTCCCTTTACACACATGAAAGAATTCACACTGGAGAGAAACCCTTTGTTTGTAAGCAATGCAGTAAAGCCTTCTGTGATCAGAGTTCCCTTCGATACCATGAAAGAATTCACAGGGGAGAGAAGCCATATGTATGTAAGCAATGTGGGAAAGCCTTTGCTTGTTCTGGTACCTTTCGAAAACATGAAAGAATTCACGAAGAAGAGAAACCCTATAAATGTCTGCACTGTGTGAAAGCCTTCCGTTCTGACAGTGCCTTTCGAAAACATAAGAGAGTGCATACTGGAGAGAAACTCTATGTATGTCCGCATTGTGGTAAAGGCTTTGTTTATTCCGTTTCTTTTAAGTACCATGTAAAGACGCACAATGGAGAGAGAGAAAAGAAACCCTATGAATGCAAGCAGTGTGGTAAAACGTTCTATAGTGCCAGTTACCTGAAAGAACATGAGAACATTCACAGTGGAGAGAAACCCTATGAATGCAAGCAGTGTGGTAAAGCCTTCCATAATTCCGCTTCCCTCCGAAGACATAACAAAGTGCACACTGGAGAAAAGCCACATGTATGTGAGCAATGTGGGAAAACCTTTGCTTCTTCTAGTTCCTTTCGGAGACATAACAAAGTTCACACTGGAGAAAAACCACATGTATGTGAGCAGTGTGGGAGAGCCTTTGCTTGTTCTAGTTCCTTTCGGAGACATAACAAAGTTCACACTGGAGAAAAACCACATGTATGTGAGCAGTGTGGGAGAGCCTTTGCTTGTTCTGATTCCTTTCGGAGACATAAAAGAACTCACACAGGAGAGAAACCCTATAGATGTATGCACTGTGGAAAAGCCTTCAGTTCTGACAGTGCCTTTAGAAGACATAAAAGAAAAAAAATGCATACTGAAGAGAAACCATATTTTGACAGCATTGCAGCAGAGCCTTCATTTATCCCTCTTCATTTAAATGCCACGTAAGAACGCACAATGGAGAGAAACCTTATGTATATGAGCAATGTGGGAAAACCTTCCTTATTTTGAATCATTTTATAGCACATGAACAAGCTCATAGGGGCAAATCCTATGTGTGTAAGCAGTGTGAGAAAATCTTGTTTCCCAGTTCCCTTCAAATACATGAAAGATTATACACTGGAGAGAGACCCTACGTTTGTGAGCAGTGTGGGAAAGCATTCCGTTGTTCCACTGCCCTGAGAACCCATAAAAAAACGCACAGTGCAGCGAACCTGTACGAACTCAAGCAGTGTGGTAAAGCATTTGGAGATCCCAGTTCCCTGAAAACATGAAAAAATTCACAGTGGAGAGAAACCCTATGTATAAAAGTCTCCATTTGGCTCACACATGTGGATGCACACTGAATCAAACCTTGTCATTGTGAAGAAAAAAAATAAAACCCAAGAAAGTTATTAGTTGAAACACAGTTTCAATTAATGAAAAATTGTCATGTAGTGCAATCTTATGAGTAATATGAAGAACTCGATGCAAAGTAATTTGTGTAAAATACTCCAGAAAATACGCAATCTGAAGGAATTACTACAAGTTATAATAAAGATATTGTGTTTATCAGTGGCTCATTCTTGTTGTGGGGGAGTAATGGGAGTTGCATCCAAGGGCACTGTACTACTGAGCTACATCCCCAGCCCTTTGTTCAGGCAATACAGAGGGTGGAGCATCATACTCCATACAACCCCACCTACAACTGCTGAGAATATTTTGAACTCCAATGGAAAGAATTCTTTAAATTTTCATCAAGGTTTTAAAATTTTTTTTTTAATTCTTTTTCTCTGTTTAATTATTACCTTGATAGTACATGGACATTTATACAGTTTAAAATTTTTCTTTTCTTCTAGTATTTTTGAAGCCAGTTTTTTTTTTTTTTTTTTTTTTTTCACGGATTAGGTTTTTTGTTAAACAGGATGCTTGATTAGTATATTTTAGTATTGTTTTGTATTTATTTTTAATTTTTAAAGTTTTTTACTTTACATATTTTTTTTCTTCTACCTGTTTCCCTTGATTCTCTTCTGCTAGCAGCCAATCTCTATTCTCTTTCACACTTCCTTTAATTTTTTACTTCTCTCCTCCCTCATAATCTCACAAGCTATCACTTCTGTTTTCTCTGTCCACCATTTGAAAGTATAAACCCTTTTGCAAGCTGGTTGTTATTATTATAGGCAATAACTGGTCATATCATTTCTGTTTATTATGATAATTAACTTTGTAGACATCATAGTAGAAATATTTGGTTTAATGCTATATATTGTTTGTATTGGTTGTTGTTAATTATTTGTCTACCCCTTGAGGTACGTTAAACCTTCAGAGACACTGTAAGTCCACAAGATAGAAACTCTGCTGCCTCAGATCCATATTGTTAGATGGGTAGACATACAAACAACATGAAAAATCATCACCTCAAGCAAACCAAGATACTTCAATAACAGAATCCATTGACACCACAGTGGAAGAAATGTTAGGGAAGGAGTGAATATCAGAGAAAATACAGAAAGTAAAAGGTCACTTCAATAGAGAGAGGCAGAGAAGATTGGGGGGGGGGAGAACTCTTTGAAATGAAAGAATCAATAAACCAAATTAAACATTCAATGGAAAGCATCACCAATAGACGAGATCACTTGGAAGACAAAACCTCAGGTAATGAAGACAAAATATATAACCTTAAAAATAAAGTCAACCATAGTGAGAAGATGTTAAAATATAAACAGAACTTTCAAGAACTATGGGTTAACATGAGAAGACTGAACTTAAAAATTTTTCTCATCAGGATAGATGAAGATGTGGAGATACAAATCAAAGGAATGCACAATCTTTTCAATGAAATAATAGAAAATTTCCCAAACCTAAAGAATGAAATGGAAAATCAAATACAAGAGGCATACAGGATCCCAAATGCACAAAATTAAAACAGACCCATACCAAGGCACACTATAATGGAAATGCCTAACATACAGAATAAGGATAGAATTTTAAAGCTGAAAGAGAAAACTATCAGATTACTTATAGGAGGAAACCAATTCAGATCTCAGGTGATTTCTCAACCCAGATCCTCAAAGCTAGGAGTTCCTGGAATAACATACCAAACTCAAAGAAAATGGGTGCCAACCAAGAACCCAAATCCAGCAAAATTAAGCTTCAGATTTGAAGATGAAATAAAAACTTTCCATGATAAACAAAAGAAAAGGTATTTGAAACTAGAAAGCCTGCACTACAGAACATTCTTACCAAAATATACCATAAAGATGAAATGAGAAAAGTGAAAACCAGCTTGTTTTTGTAGGAACTACACTAAAAGAATAGTCAAATGAGAAACTAATGCAAGTCAAAAACTAGAAATAGGTGCTAAAGTTGTGGCTCAGTGGTAGAATGCTTGCCCCACATGCGTGGGGCACTGGGTTTGATCCTCAGCACCACATAAAGGTATTGTGTTCATCTACTACTAAATTTTTTTTTTTTTAGAGAATTTTTAAAAATATTTTTTAGTTTTCGGCGGACACAACTTCTTTGTTTGTATGTGGTGCTGAGGATCGAACCCGGGCCGCACGCATGCTAGGCGAGCTCGATACCGCTTGAGCCACATCCCCAGCCCCCTACTAAAAAAATTTTAAAAAGTTAATCAGAAGGGACAAGGATATTCCATACTGCTTAAGGGAATTACCCATCAATAAGATAACAGTCATAAATATTTATGCCCCAAACAATGGAGCATCTACACACATCAGTCAAACCCTTCTCAATTTCAAGAATCAAATAGACCACAATTCAATAATACTGGGTAACTTTTCTGTGACCACTGGATAGATGCTCCAAACAAAAACTAAAGCCAAAGAACTAAAAAATACAATTGACAATGTGGACTTGGACTGAATACACTTTCTTAGCCAATGGAGCCTTGTGTAATATAGACCACATATGTTCACATACAATTGTAATATTAATATATTTTTAGCAACTGAAGGATTATTTATATAGCTCTCTTTCCATTTATATTTTTTGTGTTCTTGCTTTTTTCTTGATTAGATTTGTTTATCAAACTTAAGGTGTATTTTTCTTATTTCATATGATTTCTAATGCATTAAATCACACAGGAAACCCAGTCCTCATGATTTCAAATTTTTTAAAAAAGTAATGGAAATGCTTTTGTATTAATTATATTGTTTACATACATGATGAAACTGATCAAATTGCATACTTCAAATATGTGCATTTTATTGTATTTCTACTTTAATAGTTATGGGGAAAAAATTGAGACAGGCTCTCTCCAAGTTGCACTGGCAGGATGGCCTTGAGTTTGTGATTGTCCTGCCTTAGCTTCCCAAATTGGGATTATAGGCATGCACTGCTGCACCCAGCTAATCAGTGACACATTCTTAAAGTAGACGCCACTGTGATGTCCCCCTGGAAACACCAAACGAAGCAGGGAAGCTTCAAGGTCATTTATCAAAATAATTAAATGAGCAACAGACAGCTTTCATTTTGAGTAGCATCCTAATTTTAGTGCAGAAGGGGGGTGTGACTGACATACTAAACATGGGACGGGCCCAAGGACACCACCTGTCCTTAACAGTGTCAACAGTTATCAAATTCAGAAGCACAGGACAGGGGCAAGGTTAAAAAAAAGAATCCCTACTCAGTATAAATTAACTCGAGTTGAGAAATACGATTTGTCCAGGAGGAAACATGCCACTCAGTCCTTTGCCATCAAATGTTCATACCTAGCTCATATACAGCAGTACAACACTTAAAAGTACTTAGGGCTGTGCATAGTGGCACACACCTGTAATCCCAGCGTCTCAGGAGGCTGAGGTAGGAGGATCACAAGTTCAAAGCCAACCTCAGCAACATGAGGCCCTGAGCAACTTGGTGAGGCCCTGCCTCAAAATATAAATAAATAGATAGATAGATAAATAGGGCTGTGGGTGTGGCCCAATGGGTAAGTGCCCATTGAGCCCATTATTGGGTTTAACCCCCAATACTAGAAAAATAATTAACTAAAATATCTTTGGGGCACAGCTGAGTGGTATGTGGCTGCCTGGTATACACAATGTCCTGAGTTCAACCCCTAGTAATACAAAAAGAAAGAAAAGAAAAAGTAATTGCACAACTTTTAATTCCCTATGTCTCCCTGAGTAAAGGGCCCCTGGGTTTGAAAGAAAGGGAAGGAGGGAGGAGGAAAGGAAGGAAGGAAAGGGAAAGGCCAGGCCGTCGTCCCCATTTCTCTCCCAGGCCCCGCCTGCCACCTCCAAGCCTCCTTGCCTGGGCAGTTCCTGTTTTACTTTGTACCATATCTGCCCATTTAAAAAGCATTTGTTGAAATCTATTGGATCTTTTGAAATGACGGAGCCTTTGATCCCTCCCTGCCTCAACCACCCGCCCACACTCTGGGCGCCGCTGTTCCACTGTCCACTTTGATGAGACCAACTCCACATGTGCGGGAGATGGAGGGATCGGGCAGTGTCTTTCTGTGTCTGGCCTGCTCCACTTCATAGAGGTCCTTCAGGTTCATCCACGTTGCCATAAAATAGCAAGGTTTTCTTCTTTTATGGCTGAATAGTATTCCGTCATGTCCGTGGGCCACATTCTCCTTACCCGTCTGCTCACTGCTGCACACTTAGATGGACCTGTAACATGGCCATCCTGAAAGGTGCGGTGCACACAGAGCGTGTGGCTCTTCAACAGACCGACTTCATGGCCTTTGGATGTACGTGCAGCCGTGGGATTGCTGGATCATGCAGGGGTCCTGTTTTTAATATTCGAAGAATATCCATTATGTTCTCCATAATGTCTATATAATACTGGACATTTTCACCAACAGTGTGTAAGGGTTCCCCTTCTCCACAGCACTAGTGACTGATTGATTCTTTGATAATAGCCATTCTAACGGTGTGAGGTGATATCGTGGTTTTGATTTGCATTTCATTTGAATGTTATTTTTTTCTTTTGGGAAATGTCTGTTCAGGTCATTTGTACGTGTGAATGTGTGTGTGTGTGTGTGTGTGTGTGTTACTGGGGATTGAATCCAGGGCCGCACACATGCTAGGCAAGCACACCACCACTGAGTTACATAGCCAACTCTTTTGCATATTTTTTATTGGGTTATTTGTTTCCTTGCTATTTAGTTGTTTGAGTTCCTTATATATTTTGGAAATTAATATCAGATGTATAGTATAAAAATATCTCCTCCCATTCTGGAGGTTATCTGTTGCTTCTGTTGATTGTTTCCTTTGATCTACAGAGCATTTTAGTTCAATGTTACCCCCTTTGCTTATTTTTCCTTTTGTTGACTTTTGGAGTCATGGCCCCCCAAAATCATTGCCCAAAACAGTGTGATGCAGCTTTTCCCCTATGTCTTCCTCTAATAGTTTCAAGTCATATTTTAAGTCTTTTTTAAAAAATCATTTTAAAGTACACAATTCAGTGACACTTAGTACATTCACAATATTGTACAAATGTCACCACCATCTGGTTTTAGAACATTGTCAAAGTTTAGGCCATTCAATTTTAGAATATTGTCTGGTTTTAGAACATTGTCATATTTTAAGTCTTTTTAATGGATTATGAGTTGATTTTTGTGTGTGGTGAGAGGAAGGGGTCTAATTTCATTCTGCATATGGATATCCAGTTTCCCCAGTACCATTTTCTAAGAGATATTGCTTTCTACATCATGCAGCCTTATCCCCTTTGTTGAAAATCAGTTATCGAGGAACGTGTGGATTTTTCTGGGCGGTTTATTCTGTTCAACTGGGTTGTGTGTCTGCGTTTTGCTGGGGCCAGGTTTGAAGTCAGGCAGTGGGATGCCTCCAGCTTTGTTCTCGTCCCTCAAGATCACTTTGTCTATTCAAGGTCTTTTGTGGTTCCATATAAATTTTAGAATTGTTTCTTCCATTTCTGTTAAGAAAGTCTTTGGTAGGGATGACACTGACCCTGTAGTATGGATATTTTAATAATGTTAATTCTTCCAATGTGTGAGCATGAGATACATTTTCATATATTTGAGTCTTATTAAATTTCTTTCATCATTGTCAAAAAACACCCCATTCACTCATAAAAGCAACAGTATATCTCCCATGTTATAGTTTTGGCCCCTAAACTTGTAGTATAAAAGTATCGGAAGAACCCCATAGAAATATATCTGATAAGGAAAGTATAAAGACAGAGAGGCAGAAGGACAACACAATGGTACACAAAATTAGTATTTAGAGTCTCAAAAAGAAAATGCTTACAAATCAATAAGAACCAGACAACCTAATAGAAAAATGAAGAAATGTTTTGAACAGGGTTTTTGCAAAAGAGGATATCCATATGAGTTAAAGGAGACTTTCAGATATGAAAATATGTTCAACATCTCTAGCAATTAGAGAAATACAAATTAAAATTACACTATTTCATCTCACTCCTGTCAAAATGGCAATTATCAAGAATACAAGTAATAATGTTGATGAGAATGTGGGGCAAAACATACCCTCATACATTGCTGGTGGGACTACAGTTGGTGCAACCACTCTGGAAAGCCTCGGAAAACTTGGTATGGAGCCACCATTTGACCCAGTTATCCCATTACTCAGCACATACCCAAAAGACCAAAATCAGCACACAATAGTGACACAGCCACATCAATATTTATAGCAGCTCAATTCATAATAGCTAACCTATGGAACCGACCAAGGTGCCATCCAACAGGTGAATGGATAAAGAAACTGTGGTACATATACACAATGGAACATTGCTCAGCCATAAAGAAGAATGACATTATGGCATTTGAAGGTAAATGGATGCACCTGGAGACTATCATGCTAAGTGAAATAAGCCAATCCCAAAAAACCAAAGACCAAATGTTCTGATATATGGATGCTAACACACAGTAAGTAGGTGTATATGTGTGACAGGGAGAGAATGGAAATTCATTGGTTTAGAGGGGAATGAAGGGAAGGGATGGGGGATGGAAATAGGAAAGAGAGTAGTAGGATGAATGGGACATAACTTTTGTATGTTCATGTATGAATACATGACCAGTGTAACTCCACATCATGTACAACCACAAAAATGGGAAGTTATACTCATGTATGTATAACATGTCCAAATAACATTCTACTGTCATGTATAACTAAGAAGAGCAAATGATTTTTTTTTAAAAAGAAGACTTTTCAACCCCACTGGTAATTAAGGAAATATGAATTAAAGCAACAATTGGAGACCATTTGGCAACTATATTGTCAAAATTAATTTCACACTGTCAAACACTGGGGATGGTGTAGGACAATAGATCCCGTGACACACAGGTGCTAGGGGTGTAGATGAGCAGGGTTGTTGGGAGTTAATTTTACGATCCTTCTTAAATTGAAGAATCACATTTCCTAGGACCTGTTTTTTATTTAGGACATTTCTATACATATAATTTATTTATTTATTTTAGTTGTTGATGGACCTTTATTTTATTCATTTGTTGATATATGGTACTGACAATCGAACCCAGTGCCTCACATACGCTAGGCAGGCTCTCTACCACTGAGCCCCAGCCCCAGCCCCCTAGGACCTGATCTTGTTATCACCTTAATCTGTATTTGAATCAGCTAGTGCCCGTGAGCAATAAAAGACAGATGAGGAGATGTGTCGCATTATTCCTAGTAACAGTGGAAAACTGGAAGCAACTGAGGTGTCTATGAGTAGGGAACAGCTAAACCCAGGCCACAGATGATCATCAACTTGAATATTAAACTGCTTTTATGAAAATTGGGTGGTTCTAAAGAAACATTCTCACCAGGATAATTTTACTTCTCAGTGGACATTTGGCCATATCTGGAAATACTTCTGTCATGTCCGGGGTGGGGACATGCTGCTGGTATCCAGTGGGCAGACAAGGGATGCTGCTGGGCATCCTGCCATGCACAGTGGGGGTGGGGCGCACTGCAAAGAATGGTGCAGCCCAGCACATGGGCACTGCCAGGGCTGAGACCTGGTTTGAATTCAACTCCAAGTTGCTCAGTGGAAAAGCCAAAAGTCTCAGAAAGGACAATCAGATTCATGTCAAAACACACAGCAGAGGAAAATAGCCCAACAGTCTCTCCGGAAGTTTAGCATAGAATTACCAGTAATGTCACTCGTGGGCATGTACCCGGAATAATTCAAGAGTTCAAACAAATCTTTCTACACCAATGGTCGAAGCAGCACTGTTCATCATAACCAAAAGGTAGAAAGGACCCTGGTGTCTATCAGCAGAGGATGGGTAAACAAAATGTAGATCCAGGCACCAGGTTTCCCTGAGCCATGCAAAAGACAGATGTTGCTGATACACGCAACGCCACAGGAGAACCTGGGAGCACTGTGATGAGAGACAGCCATCAGGCACAAAACGCCACCTCTTCTAGGATGCCATTGGTATGGGGTATTCTCAATGGGCAATTCCACTGAGGCAGGAAACAAACCGGCGATTGCCGGGGTCTGGGAGGTGGGAGAGCAAGCAGTGAGTGCTCACGACTGTGTGGTTTCCTTTAGAGATGATGAAAATGTTTTGGAACCAGCTAGAAGTGGTACTTGTGTGATACTGTGAATGCCTTAAGCCCCATTGAACTGTACTCTGTAAAGTGGTTAATTATATGAAATGTGTCTCAAAAATAAAACTGTGATGTGCAGCACTTCAAAGGTCTGCATTGGTTGATGTGCCACATGCCTATGAAGGTCTGAAAGGATGTCATGTAACTGACTGTCATGGTGGCATGGCAGCCCTTAGCCTTACTTGTAGCATTTCAGTTACTTAAGAAGAAGGAACAAATACACACATGATCTTTGATTTTGAAAAATCATTAAAAATCATCTAATTGGGCAGGAGACCTAGATTCAGAAGGAGGAAGGTGGAGGGGCCTGTCAGGTAGCCGCCTCAGTCCCAGCGGGCAATGATGGGGTTGCTCTCCTGTTGACATCAACAGCCAGGTCCCCAAATCCCAAATTTGTAGAGCATTAGTCTCTTCTCAAGCCCTTGAGAAGTTCAGGTAATTGACTCAGCCTGGGAGGAAAAGTGAGGACACAGATTCCCTGATGTTGCCTCATCCCCGAGCGGGTCCCAGGGGTCTCGGCATTCCCTGTCGCAGAGGCAGAGGTGGAAGGACACCAGCGAGAGAAAAAAGTGGGCGGGAAGCAGGGAGGATAAATGAAGGTGGTCAAGCTCTGTCAAGCTCCCTGCCCAGCGGCCGAGGCTCACAGGTCACCCTCCACACGTTCTCAACAGGGAAACTCCAGGGTCAGCTGCTGTGGTGAGGCAGAAACAAGTAAAGGTTCTGGAGTTCCAGGTGAGTTGCCTCCCCTGCCATCTACCTGACCAGGACACCTGCTGGAGAAGCCACCCATTTGTACAACTCAGGCAATTCAAGTCAGGGGAGCAGGGGACATCAGGACATGTGACGACTGCCTAGCAGACCTGATTCTTTTTGGATGAGGTAGGCTCTTTGGATGGGTAAGCAAACAGAAGCAGAGACAGGAGACCACGGCTTGGTCACTTAGGATGTCTGTCTGCTTCTAACCTTTCTTCTTGGTTTGCTGGGGAAAAAAAATTGGCTGGGGAGAGGCAGAGAGGAAAGAGAGACAAGGAGATTCAGAACGGAGCAGCTCCAGGCTCCCTGGGGTGCAAACAGTGAGGAAAGCGTCTGTGGGCCAGATGAGGGGATGCTAAAGAGTTGGGATAAGAAACGAGGGAGGAGGTAGCTGAGATGGGAGAGGGTCACTAAGAAGGGTGGGCAGCAGGGAAGGCAGAGGAGTTTGAGGGAAGAGAGACCCAGTCCATGGTTCTCAACTGGGGGTGACTTCATCCCCCAAGGGACATCTGAGAGTGTGGGACAATACACCTTATTGTCCTGATTGGGGATGCCACTGGCATCCAGCAGATCAAGGTCAGGAACGCTGAAATGCCCCGGGCAGCGCCCACCCAGTGATCAGCCGTCAGGCCACTCTGCCTCTGTGAGTTCAACTGTTTAGATCCCCACATATGAAGGAGATCATGAGCGATCTGTCTCTCTGGGCCTGGTGGCTGGTTATCAGGCACTGAGGGTGCAGCTGGGAGGGAGGGACTGCAGAATTATTGATGGTGGGCGGTGGAGTTCCCATTAGACTGCAGGAGTAAGTTTTGGGATCCGCTGCCCAGCAGGGTGACTCTCCTCAATGGTAACCCAAATCCATGTCAGATAACTAAGAGTCAGGCTGGGGCTGGGGCTGGGGCTCAGTGGTAGAGCGCTTGCCTAGCCTATGTGAGGCACTGGGTTCAAACCCAGCACCACATAAAAGTAAACAAAAGTATTGTGTCCATCTACAACTAATAAAATAAAATAAAAAATAAGAGACTGTGTTTCAAATAGCTCACCATAAAAACAATAAATGAGGCAATGGATACGGCCATGGTTTGATTTAATCATGACATGCTAAATCAAAACATCACTTATGTACCCCATAAATGCCTACAATTATGATAAGTCTATCAAAAATAATACGAGAAAAGAACAGTCCTGTTTTAAATGTCCCTAATGCTAAAGTTGGGAAACCCCACTGTAAGGACACTTGTGGGCAGGACTTGCCTCGCTGAGTGTGGTCCCCAAGTCTCTGGGCAGAGAGCTGACCTTGCTGTGGGTTCCCCTAGTGTCAGAAAGTCCTCTTCCGTGTTTCTCTTCCTCCTTCATCTTCCTCTCTCTCTCTCTCTCCCTCCCCTTTCTGTTTTTTGTCTTTTTTGTCCCTCTCACTAAAATCTACATTTCTATGCAGTGTCACTCATAGTGTTGTGAACTCCCTGGGTTTTGATAAACACACAATGTCAAGAATCTGTCCCTACAGTGCCCTACGGCATAGTTCCACCACCTTAAGAATTCTCTGTGCCCTTCCTGTTCCTCCCTCTGACCTCACGATTCCCTGGCAGCCAGAGACCTTCCTTTGTCTCCATGATGGTGCGTTTTTTCAGAATGAGCAGGCGCCCCTTGTAGCTACATCCCGAGCTCCGTCATTCCAGAGGGAGGCGTAGCTGCCCTGCACATTTCCCCAGGGGGAAGCAGCTCTCGTCTTCTCAGAGTTCTTTCTTTCTATGGATGTTTGGGGTCTTCAGAGGTATGAGGAGTGAGAGTGTGGGCGTAGCCACGGGGAGGGGTGTGGTCCCCAAGTCTCTTGACCTGAGCATGGCCTCCGACACTCCACAGCCCCCAGTAAGCCATGAGCAACAAGAAGAGGCCAGAAAAAAGCAAGCTTTGGGGTCAGTCAGATCTAAGTTCAGATCCTGGCACCCGTGTTCTACAGTCATGGCACCCTGTAAGTGACAGGTCCTCTGTGGGATTCAGCTTCTCCATCTGCAAAATGGGGTGGTGGTGGGGGCGGAGCTTCACAGGAAAAGATTTAAGGACCACATGAGAGATGCTTGGTCCAACGGAAGCATCCAACCAAGGGCAGCTGTTCTGACTGGGGCATTGCTGTTGAGTTCTGTAGAAATAAGAGTCCCTGACATTAAGGACCCCCCAGTCCAGTGATAGGGTAGATATGGTTCCAAGGCGGTGACAGATGAATGACAGGACAAAGTCATAAGCAAGGAGTTTTAGTCATGTAGGAATTTTTGTTTGGAAGAAGTGACTAAATGTTTTTTGGGAAGAAACTTTCAGGAGTGTGGGACAAAGGAAGTGACACTGAAACTGATTTTAAAAAAAACCTTTATTTTTATTTATTTTTATGTGGTGCTGAGGATCGAACCCAGGGCCTCACACATGCTAGGTGAACACGCTACCACTGAGCCACAAGCCCAGCCCTGAAACTGAATCTCAAAGAGAAACAGGCATGTGCCAGGTGCAAAGGGGGAAGACGGGGCCTGGGAGGTGGAGGGGGGTGCCAACAGGTGAAGTTGCACTCTGGGTTCTCAACCATGCACCGTGGCACCCCACGAGGACACCTGTGTTGTACAGAGACATTGTTTGTTTGTCACATCGGATCTGAGTCTGCTATCTAGCTGGTCAAGACCAGGGACACTGCTATACATCCCACAGGCACAGGCCCCTCCCGGAATGATCTTGCCCTAAACACTCATATTTCCAAGTGTGAGTAACCCTGCCCTAGACACTGGGGAGCCACAGAGGGCCTGTGAGCATGGCACACATCTCCCGGTGTCATTCATGGTCTCTTGGAGGATTTCATTTCCCAGCCACTCACCCCTCTATGATTCCAGAGTGGCAGGACTGTGTGGCACTGTTGGGCACCGTCCTGGGGAGCAATGGCAGATGCTGACCTCAGAGTGGGGGAAAGAAGAAAGCAGTTCCAGGAAGAGAGGCCCCAAAATGGGAGGTGGCAGTACTTGGGGATGCAGCCTCCACTCTCCAAAGTAACTGGTTCCTCCTGATGCTCATGATGAACCTGTCAGGGCTTGATCCAGGGCCTAAGCCAACTGAAGAGCCACTCACTACTGCTTGAACGTCCCCAGAGGGCCATGTTAAGGCTTGGTCCCCAGTCCCTGGTGCTGCTGGGAGGTGCTGGAGCCCTTGGCATTTGGGGCCAAGTGGGAGGTTTTAGGTCATTCTGGCATGCCACCAAAGGGACTGTGGGACCCCTGTCTCCTTCACACCATCCATAAGGTGAATGGGCTTCTCCACACACTCCTGCCATGACGTGCTACCACAGGCCCAGATTAATGGGATCAATTGGTCATGGACTGAAACTTTGAAAAACATGAGCCAAAATAAACCTTCCCTCTCCTTCATTTGATTTACTTATTTGTCAACACTCATGGAAAGGTGACTCACGCAAGTGCCTTTTTAAAATGGATTTTTTTTCCAGTGCTGGGAATTGAATCCAGGGCCTCAGGTGTATGCGGCAAGAGCTCTACCACTGAGCTGCATCCCAAGCCACAGCAATGAAATTTTATGGTGGAAAAATACATATAAAAATGGACCATTTAACTGTTTTTTGAGGCTGGAGGTGAAGGCGGAGAGAGAGAGGGAATAGGGAGGTTGATCAAAGAGCACAAAGCTTCAGAATGACAGGAGGACGGGGTGTTGAGCTCTATCGCACAGCAGGGTGACTGTAGTCAATAATCATGTATGGTACAGCTCAAAATCACCCAGAGAACAAATTTTATTTTTATTTTTTTTAAACTTTTTTTTTAAGAGGGAGAGAGAAAGAGGGAGTTTTAATATTTATTTTTCTTAGTTTTCGGCGGACACAACATCTTTGTTTGTATGTGGTGCTGAAGATCGAACCCGGGCCGCACGCATGCCAGGCGAGCGCGCTACTGCTTAAGCCACATCCCCAGCCCCAGAGAACAAATTTTAAATGTCATCACAAAAGAATCATCAAGGGCTGAGGGTGGAGCTCACTGGTAGAGTGCTTGCCTAGCAAGCATGAAACCTGGGTTCAAACCCTGGCAAACACACATACACACACACACACACACACAATTTTTAAACATTAAAAAGAACAGATTACTTAGGTCATGAATGTGGCCGTGAGCTTGATTATGTAACATTGAATACATATATCAAAACACATCATGTGTGATAAACACATACAATTATGATTAGCCAACAAAAATTATAACAAAAAATTTAAAAGTAAACCATCACAAAATAAGTAATGTATAATCATATCAAAATGGATTCTACTGTCATGTAGAATTAAAAAAAAACCCTTAAAATATAAGTAATGTTTAAGATCCAGCGGCATTAAGTACATTTTCCGGCTGACCTGCTCTCTGCAGTGTTTTACAACTCATCTTCTCCATCTAGTGCCGGACATTTTCATCTCCCCCAAGGAAAAACTGTTCGTTAGCAGTTACTACCATCCCCCTTGCCCCGTCTCTGGAAACCCCTCATCTGCCTTAAGTTCCTCCAGCATGTTCTCTGCAGCACTATCACCAAAGCCAGAAGGAAAAAACAATCCAAATATCCATCAGCTGGTGAAGTACATTCACATAGTGGAATATCGTGTGGCCACAGAAAGGAACAAAGTCACGATGCAGCTACAATGTGGATGAACCTTGAAACCCCACGTTGAACAAAAGAAATCAGACAACGCTGTCACACATTTTTATGAAATGTTTAGAACGGGCCAACCGTGGAAACAGAAAGCAGACGAGTGGTTTACTTTTTAAACTTTTTATTGTCTAATTTGAAAAAAAAAGATAATTTAAATATGGTTCAGTGATTCATCTAGAAACACTGAAATCTCATTAAATTGGGATTATTTACTAAGCACAAACCACACACATTTGCTCACTTATTGTATTGATCTAGTTATCATATGTCACAGCTCCTGGGTTGGCACTCTCAAATAACTCATTTATTTCACCCAACAAAACTTTGAGGTGGGGAAGGGAAACAGTTGCAGAGAAATGAAGAAACTTGCTCAAATTACGCAGCAGGGGAGTAGAGATTTGAACTCAAGTCTGCTAATGCCTGCCTCCTCCTGTCTGATGGTTGTGTGGCATTGTCTCAGAACACAGATGTGCCTCACAGGAGCTGGAAAACAGCACAGTGTTATTTCTGGCTCTTTCCTCACAACCTCAGTCTGTCACCTGTCCTTCTGATTGTCCACATGGATAACCTCAGAGAAAGAATCTGATTGACTTAAATTAAATTGGAGATGCACCCGGTCCCAGGAGCTGACACCATGGGCAGGAAAAATCTTGTGGCACCTGAAGCTGTGGGGACAACAGGATTGATCACAAAGAAATAGCTGGGCAGGAAAGCAATGGCTGGAGGCTACAGGAAAGGGACATTTTCAATGGGGGGAACAACAGGGAGGAATAGCGAAGGGTACAGTCCTTAGAGTCAGCCACCCCTCAGTGCAAGTCTTGGGTTGGCCATTTTAACAGCTTGACCTTGAGAACTTGCACAGCTTTTCTACATCCCAGTCTTCTCAAAAGAGCATGCTCGAGATACTCAAGATGAGGGTGAAAAAAGTCAGGTCCTCCTAAACTGAGGAGAGCATTGGTTACAGGAGGTAACAGTGGGAAAGAAATTAATGCCACCTGTTATTCTTTATCAAGCTCAGCTGCTGGCAGGTCCAGGAAAGGTGGACGCTCCTGACCCTCCTCCATCCTGTAGCTGACTGCTTCCTCCTCATCCTCCTCTTCTACACCCAGGCACAGCCTCCATGCAGAGAGCCAATCGCTCAGCTGTGTCGGAGTTCATCCTCATCGGCTTCTCCGCCTTCCCCCACCTCCAGCTGATGTTCTTCCTGCTCTTCCTGCTCATGTACCTCTTCACGCTGCTGGGCAACCTGCTCATCATGGCCACCATCTGGGGCGAGCGCAGCCTCCACACCCCCATGTACCTCTTCCTGTGCGCCCTCTCCATCTCCGAGATCCTCTACACCTTGGCCATCATCCCCCGCATGCTGGCTGACCTGCTCTCCGCCCACCACTCCATCGCCTTTGTCGCCTGCAGCAACCAGATGTTCTTCTCCTTCACATTTGGCTTCACCCACTCCTTCCTGCTCACCATCATGGGCTATGACCGCTATGTGGCCATCTGCCACCCGCTGCGCTACAACGTGCTCATGAGCCCCCGTGCCTGTGCCTGCCTGGTGGCCTGGTCCTGGGTGGGTGGCTCTGTCATGGGGCTGGTGGTGACAATGGCCATTTTCCATCTCACCTTCTGTGGACCCAATGAGGTCCACCACTTTGCTTGCCACGTCCCACCCCTGTTGAAGCTGGCCTGTGGGGAGGATGTCCCAGTGGTGGCCAAAGGTGTGGGCCTGGTGTGCATCACGGCCCTGCTGGGCTGCTTCCTCCTCATCCTCCTCTCCTACGCCTTCATCGTGGCCGCCATCTTGAGGATCTCATCAGCAGAGGGACGGCACAAGGCCTTCTCCACCTGTGCCTCCCACCTCACAGTGGTCATCGTGCACTATGGCTTTGCCTCTGTCATCTACCTCAAGCCCAAGGGACCGCAGTCCCTGGAAGGGGACACCTTGATGGGCATCACCTACACGGTCCTCACGCCCTTCCTCAGCCCCATCATCTTCAGCCTCAGGAACAAGGAGCTGAAGGTCACCATGAAGAAGACCTTGCTCAGCAAACTCTACCCAGAAAAAATATGATGCTCTGGGAGGAGTCCCTTGGAGTAACTAAATTGGGTTTCCAAATTCCACTGTTAGAGATGATGCTCCACCAACATGAACTAACCTATACTTTTTAGATGTTTTCAGGTTTCTTTGCAAGAAATATCTGAGTGTGTACACCAGGGGTTAATCAACATCAGGTATCTATTTGGGACAGAAGGATATGTGAGGTAATAACACAGAGACAATGATATTTGACTACTTCTATCTGCCACAGGACACTTGATCAGAACCAAACCTCTAACCTGTTTTCCACATGCCAAAATCCAGAGTCATCTAAGATTTCCAGTGGCACAAACCTTCAATGCCATGAGAAGTGGCAGACATCAGCTCCACTTGTACCTGGCAGCACCAGGGAGGAGTGACTCGGATTTTTAAGTGTATCAAAAACTACCATCAGTAACACAGAGGAGAGCAAAAACACCCTATAGTTCAGCATTGCCCAGATCTGTGCAATATGAGTTAGAAACAGCAACAATCAGATTCAGGGGAAACAGCTGAGGAAACTTTGATGCTTTAGGTGTGAATCTTGAATACTTATAGACAGAAATGCCTTTGTGGTTGGTTCAAGTAAAAGTGCCCCATTGTGAGATACTGTCCACTGTGCTAGATGGCGACACAGCGCATGGGCCAGCAGGAAACTCTGGTGGACAAGGACAATGAGTTCAGAGCGCAGGATGAAAATTTATTTTATCTCATGTCACATGGGCTTAATGCACATCTGTTTCTCCATGAAGAGGGATTACAGGTCGATCCCACTGAAGAGTATTTATAATTAGCTAAAATTAGGTGTTTTCGCATTTAAGTTGAATAGCAGACTACATCGTTTGTTCTAAGTACAAGTTTAGTCTGTCTCTCTCTTTAGCAGTAAAAAGAAATCCTGGGATGACATCAAGTGGCAGGAAGTAGGCAACAATTTCAGTTACAATGGGGAATCCAGAGAAGCCCCCTTTGCAGGATGATGTTGCACCTCATGCTGGGGCACAGGATATCCTCACAGCCTCATGTGGCAACAAACAGAACCACACACATGCTCCATTTTAAAGGGGGAAACTAAAGCTCCAAATCTGCGTGACTCACTCAAGTTCACATGACCCAGATGATCCAGGCGTCATGCAGGTCTTTGTGGACTCCATGTCCTCTCCATTCAGGGCTTTATGCAGTATCTTCCTACAGGAGGTTTTGTGGATCCCAATTCCAGGGAGACTGTCCATTCTCCAAATCAAATACCCCAACATCCTTATTTTATGGCACAGGAGCTCAATAGTGACCCATTTTGTACTGGAGCTTACGTCCTAGGCACACTGAGGAAAATTTTGATGAATTCAGGAGTCATGATTTTAAAATAAATAAGATCCATCTGGCCCGGAGCCCAGTGATGTCCTAATGAATAGGGAACCTGGGAAATGAATGGGCACCAGCTGTGAGTTGAGCTCTGGATATCTCACACCACACTGTGCATCCTTGGGCTGCAAGCTTCATCATTAGATCACCTCGTTCGTTCCAGAACCAGCATGGTTGTTGGAACATACAATCAATTCTGAACAAATATTTCTAGGGTGGACTAATTAATTCCCCACCCCACTGAACAAACCAGAATATTTGCTTATGTATTTACTAAGAAATCTCATTGCTCCCCAGAGCCATGGGAAAGCATGTTTCAGGCAGACGGATCCAGGTTCAAATCTTGACTCCTGATTAGAACAGACACTTGGTTATGTCAGTGCCTCATAGATTTGTTCCACATCTGTGTAAACAAAAAGGTGTTCAGAGCAGTGACATTTATGACTGGAAAACATGAGATAAATCACGAATAAAGGGCTATTAAAGAAATGGTGGCTCGTTAATACAATGGAACACAAGGCAACCATTAAACCCACTCCAACCGGGTACTTCACCAGAGCCCCTCCCTCTTTGAAGTCCTGTTAGGTATCAAGGTTTTGTGTACCACATGTTCGTCTTGGTGCTCAGTGAAGCAGGGTTGTGGGATAGCCCTGAAAGGCTATGCATCAGCAGGGGTACCACGGGAGAGTGCCACTCCACCTGAGGGTCTTGACCGACCTTTCTTCTCCCAAAACCCCTTTCTCCAGGAACTGCCTTTGCTGTTTGACTCCAAGCATCTGTGAAGTGTCCCCAGGACTCATCTCCAAGACAATAGCTGACAGGAAGTGAGATAGATGACACCTTACTTTCTCAGAGGCTGAGAAGTGCTGACCTGCAGGTAGGGATGTGTACTGCTTAAGTGATAAAGCAGATTGCCCCTGGGTGAATCACCTGTTATCTAGTAGGATCAGTTTTCCATCATTAAATTGGGTTTTAACAATAATGTGTACACGTTTAGGATGGTTCTCAAAACTGAATAGCACCTTCTGTGTAGGGCAGTTGACAGAGTCTGGCATCCATACAGACCCAATAAATGCCAGTTTCTCAATGTTACCTTAGTAAGTATCAGTGGCCTCTCTATCTCAAGACCTATGTTCACTTTGGGGCACAGGGAGGCATCTGTCATGGTTCCTGACCTTTAAGTTATTCCCAGGAGGCTTGGTGAAATGACTCACAGAAATATTATGTTTTAATATTGCAGTATTGGTCATGGTTCTCCAGAGACCCAGAAACAATAAGATACAGACAGACAGATGTAGGTAGTTGATAGGCAGATAAATATTTACTATAAGATATGGGTTCATGTAATCATAGAGGTTGAAAAGTCTCACGAAAACAAAACTGCACACTGAAGACCAGAAAAACAGTGCTGCAGTTCAAATGCCCAAGAGCAGAGACCCGAGAGTGAGCATTCCAACCTGGGTCTCCAGGCCTGAGAACCAGGAGCACCAAAGAGAGAAGAAGATCGATGTCCCTGCTCATGCAGACAGGAGGCGGGAGCATGAATCCAACCTTGATTTTCATGTTCTACTCAGTCCCTCAACAGATTAGGTGATGCCCTTCTAGATTGGGGTGGGCCATCTACTTTTCAGTGTATCAGTTGCAATCGTAATCTCTTCCAGAAACACCCCACAGACACACTAAGAAATTATCTAATTAGGCATCCCGGCATCCCATGATCCAGTCCAATTGACACATGTAATTAACCATCGCAGGACCAAATTCTGAGAGTACTGACAGAGGCAAGCCTGTTGTGGCCTAAGATGTGTCAGCTAGGTGTTCCCTTATCCACGTATCAGTGGTTCTCACCCAGGGGCAATTCTACCCCCCATCAGGGGACTTTTGCAAGTTCCTGAGTCCTTTTAGGTTACAACTGAGAGAGGTGGAGATGTTCCACACCGTCTCACAGGCCAAAGACAGGGGTGCTGCTTAGTGTCCTATAGCACACAGGATAGCCTCCCCGCAACTGCTCCTGTTCGAAGGACCAAAGATGACCAACCTCACACACTCACTCAACAAACATTGACAGAGCACCTACTGTGTGCCAGGTACTTTTCTGGACACCACAGGGGATATAACACTGAACCACTTAGACAAGATCCCTAATCTCAGTGCTCACACTTGAGAGGGAAAACAAGGATAGGAAGGAAACAGAACCAGCCCTCAGCATGCCATGCTACACCCCCAAGTCAACCAACTGGGGGATGAAAATATCTTAAAAAGTGGCATCTGTACTGAACCCATACAGATTTTTCTTACCATTATTCCCCCAAATAATACAGTGCAATGACTATTTACATAGTGTTTACATTTTATTAGGTATTCTAAGTCATCTAGTGGGGATTTAAAGCCTACAGGTGTATGTGCACAGGTCCTGTACACTGCCACACAGTTTTGTGAAGAACTTGAGCATCCTCTGATTTTGCTCTCTGTGGGAGGGCCTGGAGCCAGTGCCCCCACGGGGTAGTCAGAGAATCTTGTGGTGAATTAATGCATACGATAAATTGGGACAAAAGTTCTGAGGGAAATTGATGAGTTGCAGGAGCAAGTTGTGATGGAGACAGCGACACAGCGGCCGTCGGGAAGGGCTTCCTGAGGAAGTGACAGTTAGGGCTGACTTAGGGGTGTGCAGGGATAGGCAGGAGTGTCCCAGGTAGAAGGTGGGGTCGGTACAAGGGCTCTGAGGTCCACGTGTGGTTGGTTAGCCACAGCTGGTCAGAGGGACGGGAGGGCTGGGGGCTGAAGAGTGCACGTGGAGACCGAGCAGGGGATGACCCTGTGTCCTGGGTGGCCGCATGAGAGTTTGTACCACTTCCTAAGAAAAGAGGACCATTTAACAATTCCCTTTTAGGGAGACCCCTCTGACTGCTGGGCACAGACACCTTTGTAGCTTGGGGTTGGAATAAGAGGGAGAGTATTCCTGAGGAGGGACTGGAATTCCCTCCTCAGGAAGAGCGGGCCAAGGGAAGGCGGAGCGTGGCCTCTCTGCAGCTGGCCATGGTCCCCAGAAATTGGCATCTGTGACTCAGGGCTCCAGTTAGCTCAGGGAGGGTGTCCCTGAAAGTCTGCAGCAGCCTGTTTTCATGCTCTGTGCCCTAATCACCTCTCTGGGCTCTGCCTTGGGGACACCAGTGAATGTGGCACAGAGGAGACCATTAGCAAGGAAGGGCACACAGTGGGGAATGCAGGCACTGGGGACTTCAGACAGGAGGAGCTGATTAGTGCAAGGAGATGAAGACAGGGCCCCCCTGGGCGGGGGGACTGGCCAGTGGGACTTCTGTAGCATCCGTGGGTTGGGGGTCATCATTCCAAGATTCTGTTTGTATTTACACAGACTTTGCCATTTATCCCTATTTTCTGTCACCAGGTAAATTAATGGTGACTTCTATTTTTCAGTCTTTGAAAGGAAAAAAAAAATGCAGGTGATCTTTACCCCTTTGGAGGGCAACGAGGCAATCACCTCAAGTACTCAACTGAAGGGGTCACCCAAAATTCAGCACACGAGGTAAATATGATTTTTAAGGTCTTTGGGATTGAACCTGGGGCCTCAGAAATGCCAGGCAAGTGCCCCACCACTGAGCTACATCCCCAACCAAAGATGAATAATATTTAATGCAATACTTTTTTCATTCAAAATTGATATTTTAAAATTATACATATTTTTGGGTACAGTGTGATAATTTGATATATGTTAAATCAATAGGAATTTCAAAAACCCCGCGATAAAGCATTATATCAGCATTTAAATAGAACATTTGACATACTGCTCTTATAGGACCCTGTCTCCCTCACGACACTCTGACCCAGAGGTCTAGAACTTGCTACTTATAAAAAGCAACATATAGGGGCTGGGGTTGTGGCTCAGTGGTAGAGCACTTGCCTGGCATGCGTGAGGTCCTGGGTTCGATTCTAAGCACCACATATAAATAAATAAGGTTCCATTGACAACTAAAAATATATTAAAAAAACTTTTTTTTTTAAAAAAGCAACATATAATCACTGAGTCCAACCTTTTTGATTGTTTCAAATGTATATAACAACTAATACTAAGTAAAGGAGTAAAAATAAGGTTTGTTTTAATTTCAGAAGGCATTAACATTGGTCCTAACTACAGGAAGTTGGCTTTTTCTCTGAAACCATGGGGAACCCCAGTGCTGGTTCTGGGGTTAATCAGGAGCCAGCTTTACCTTCAGCTTTCAGTCACACAGTGTGGTTCTCACCCATCCTCCAGGACGTTCCAAGCTGTCTGCGGAACCATGACCCACTGCAGAGCACCAGCTGTCCCCGGGACTCACCTGCACCTTCCCTCTTGTGCGGCAACCATGTGGGACTTCACATTTCATAGGGAAGGTGAAAGGTGTCCCCAGGATTGCTGCTTACCTACCCAGGACTTCTAATGTAACCCAAGAACCTGGCTTTAGAAGGGATCAGGAATTTTTTTAGGCAAACAGCTCAATACAGGTTGAACTTCTGTCAACATCCAAAATGTGAAAAATGCTCCCAAGTCCAAAATTTTGGAGCATGATGTCATAACTGGAAAATTCCATGTGTGACTTCCATAATGGGTCACAGCCAAAGTGCAGGTGACTAAAAACACTGCAGGTAATTCCTTTCAGGACATGTGTATGTGGTGTGTACGAAACATACATGATTTCATGTTGAGGCCCGTGTTCTATCCCCAGGATATCTCAATGTGTAGATGCACATATTTCAAGATCTGAAAAAAAAATTCTGAAATCTGAAATACTTCTAATCCCAGGCACTTTGGATAGTTTATACTCAATTTGTATTTAAACATGATGACCTTTTCCATATCAATTCAGCTACTAAAAAATAACAAAACAGAAACATGATGTTCAGTTTGACCAAACTCTTAAGGGGTCTCCCTAATTCTCACCCAGTAGGTATTTCTTCCTAACCTCGTGATAAGAACGTATTTCTTCATCCTGGGCTCATTTCCTTGGTGTTAGCTGGAGTTCATCTCTTGTTTCCAATCCAACTCTCCTTCCTCCCTGGTCTTCCCCCTCCTACCCCTTGAGAAGTGGGTGCTTCTGATCCCTGTTCTTCAACTCAAAGAATAAGTTCCGGGCCTTTCTGCTTCACAGCCGGGACTTTAGCGACTGACTTAATCTCTTTGTACTTCAGTTTCTTCATCTTCAAAATAGAACTACTGATTCTATTTTCCTCTTAAAGTAAAAGAACACATACGTTAAACTCTTAAGATCTATCATTACTCATTACTCGTTGGGTTTCTCAGTGGTAGAGCGCTTGCCTAGTATGTGAAAGGTCCTGGGTTCAATCCTGAAAAATCAAATTAAATACCAATAAGATACCACTAGGATGACTACAGTGAAAAAGAAAGGAATTAAAGTTATTGGTGAGAATGTGAAGCAATCAGAACACTGTTGGTGGGGATCTAAAACGAGCAGTCTCTTTGGAAGATACTGTGGCAGTTCCACAAATGACTAAACACGGAGTTACTGTATGGTCCATCAATTACACTCTTAGGTATATAGCAAAAGATATGAAGACATATGCTCATGCAAAAATTTGTACATTATTATTTAGAGCAGCATAATTCATAATAGACAAAAGAGAGAGAGAAAGCAAATGACTATTGATTGCTGAGCTGATAACCAGAATGTGGTCTAGCCAAACAGTGGAATAGCATACAACCACGAAAAGGAATGAAGCACTGATCCATCATACAACATGGATGAACCCTGAAAACATGATGCTGAGTGAAAGAACGCAAACACTGGAAGACATGCATCATATGATTCCACCTCTATGAAATGTCCACAAGAGGGAGATCCAAAGAGAGACTATATTAGTGGTTGTCAGGGCCTGGGGGAAATAGGAGCAATGATTGGAGGGATCAGGGATTCCTTTTGCAGGTGATGAAAATGTCCAAAATTGGCTGTGCTGATGACTGCACAAAACTTCAAACAATAAATTATATGGTACATGAGTCATATCTCATTAAAGGTGCCAAAAAGATGGAACCTAGATGATCAATGCTGAAAAGCTTGGGAGCAACGGCCGGCATAACCATTAACAAGGAAGGAAGGAGAGAGGGGAGGAGGAGAAGGGAGGAGAGGAGGGAGATGGAAGAGTGAACTGCTCACAAGCAGTCCCTGTGGAGGGCCAGCCTCTTCAAGAGTTCTGGGGAAGGAGTTTGCTGAGCAAGGTCTTCTTCATGGTGACCTTCAGCTCCTTGTTCCTGAGGCTGAAGATGATGGGGCTGAGGAAGGGCGTGAGGACCGTGTAGGTGATGCCCATCAAGGTGTCTCCTTCCAGGGACTGCGGTCCCTTGGGCTTGAGGTAGATGACAGAGGCAAAGCCATAGTGCACGATGACCACTGTGAGGTGGGAGGCACAGGTGGAGAAGGCCTTGTGCCGTCCCTCTGCTGATGAGATCCTCAAGATGGCGGCCACGATGAAGGCGTAGGAGAGGAGGATGAGGAGGAAGCAGCCCAGCAGGGCCGTGATGCACACCAGGCCCACACCTTTGGCCACCACTGGGACATCCTCCCCACAGGCCAGCTTCAACAGGGGTGGGACGTGGCAGAAGAAATGTTGGACCTCGTTGGGTCCACAGAAGGTGAGATGGAAAATGGCCATTGTCACCACCAGCCCCATGACAGAGCCACCCACCCAGGACCAGGCCACCAGGCAGGCACAGGCATGGGGACTCATGAGCACGTTGTAGCGCAGCGGGTGGCAGATGGCCACGTAGCGGTCATAGCCCATGATGGTGAGCAGGAAGGAGTGGGTGAAGCCAAATGTGAAGGAGAAGAACATCTGGTTGCTGCAGGCGACAAAGGCGATGGAGTGGTGGGCGGAGAGCAGGTCAGCCAGCATGCGGGGGATGATGGCCAAGGTGTAGAGGATCTCGGAGATGGAGAGGGCGCACAGGAAGAGGTACATGGGGGTGTGGAGGCTGCGCTCGCTCCAGATGGTGGCCATGATGAGCAGGTTGCCCAGCAGCGTGAAGAGGTACATGAGCAGGAAGAGCAGGAAGAACATCAGCTGGAGGTGGGGGAAGGCGGAGAAGCCGATGAGGATGAACTCCGACACGAGGGTATGGTTAAGTCGCAACATGGCAGTCACACTTGACAGAGGAGACAGAAAAGAAGCCTCAGTGTTTGGAGCACTGGGTCACCTGGGAGTTCTTCCTAGAAGGACCCCTGAGGTGCTCCTTCACCTGTCCAGTCATTGTCGGTCCAGATGTGAAAAGACTGTTATACAACTGTCCCATGTGTTAACAAGATTGGTTCTGAGATGCCCGATATGTCAACATCCACAAATAACCAGGTCCCTTACATGAAAGGGCTGCGTGAACCTGTGCATTTCCTCTCGTAGCTTTAAATCATTTCTAGATGACTTAGAATATGCAATACAACACCCACGCTCTTCAATACAACACCCATGCTATGGAAATAATTGTTACACTGGATTGCGTAGAGAAAATGACAAGAGGAAAATCTGTGCATGTTCAATACCGATACAAGAATCAAAGGCCCTTCTACATTTTTGATCCCTGGATGTGGAACAGATGGACACAGGGAGCTGGCTGGAATAAGGTGCTGAGTTTAAACAAGATAATGCATCCTAAGTGCACGACACCCAGCAGGAACTCAGGGAATAGTGATACTGGTAATAGTTATTACTGCTATTTTAAATCCTAAAGATAGGATCTCAGAATATCTATCCAGCCACAACCAGCTTGAGTCCCCGCTTCAGAGATGAGGGCCCTTTAAATGGATCCTGAATGTTTGTGACTTTAGTCTTCTCTTCCCTAAAATGAAGATAACAATCTCAAATGGATAGGGTTGTTATCAAGATTAAATAAGATTGTGCTCATAATGTACCTATATTATGAGTGTAAGCTTGGTGTAAGTACTTAAGAAACTGAGGATAGGCCTAGATGGCCACACGCAGATTCTTCTAAACCATAGCAACCTACAGGTATATCTTTTCATTGGTGAGTTTAATCCATTTGCCTTTTTGGTAATTACTCTTGATTTGGAATTAAACTGGTATCTTACTTCATATTCCAGATATTATAAGTAATATATATGTACAATTATATGTTTATATTTATTCTATAATATGTACATATAAACACACAAATAAGCACACATTTGTTTTTACCACACCAAAGAACAGATGCTACTTAAGAACATGGAATTTTGCCCTATGAAAAGTCTTGTGTTAGGACATGAGGAAACTCTAGATAAACTCTCAAATACCAGTATCAGGAAGACAGAGTCTCTGACTATTCTGCAGTAAAGGAATTAAATAATAGGTATATGAATAATTTCTCATGTTTAGAACAGAAATATCAACTTGAGTTGTGTGATGTTGCCATAGTAATATATTCTTCAACCATCTTTGGCCTAGAAGGAGAATTAACAAATACTTTGTACTAGGGTTAGGTTTGTAGCTCAGCGGTGGATAGTTCCTGCATGTGTGACGGCCTGGGTTTCACCCCAATGACAGGAATCAAAAGAAATTCTAAGAACTAAACGATAAAAACAATACAAAAAATAAAAAGGAACTAAATGACAATGAAAAGTTGATTAACAACTGAGTGAGATGGATTGTATCCTGGAACATAAAATTGACATTATAGAAAAATTGGCAATATTTAAGTAAGACGTGTTTGCACAAAAGTATTGTATCACTGTTGACCTTCAGGTGATTCTACAAGGGTTACATATGAGGCTGCCAAGAAGAGAAGTTTTGAGGGAAGTACACGGATTTTCTGTATTCTATTTGCAATTTCTTTGTAAGTTCAAACTTAGCAAATAATTAAAAGTGGAGGGCTGGGGATGTGGCTCAAGCAGTAGCGCGCTTGCCTGGCATGCGTGCGGCCTGGGTTTGATCCTCAGCACCACATACAAACAAAGATGTTGTGTCCACCGAAAACTAAAAAATAAATATTAATTCTCTCTCTCTCTCTCTCTCTCTCTCTAAAAAAAAAAAATTAAAAGTGGAAAAAGTATCATTCCAAATAGCAGCAAAATCAACAAATATCTAGGAATTAATTTAGAACAGAACACAAAAGACCTCCATGGAGCTCAATTAAACCTCTCATGAATAGAAAACATGGAAGAAGAGTTTTTTAAAAACTAGATGACTTTTGAATACAATAGTAAAAAAATTTTTACTATTCTTCCCCAAGGTTAATCTACACATTCAAAGAAGACCTATCAAAAAATCCAGATGAATTTTTTTTGAGAAAGATGATATGTTTATTACAAAACTTTCATGACAGAATAAAGATCATGAAAAAATTAAGTCATCCTTGAGAATGACGAGGGAAGAGGGGAGGAGGAAATCGCATTCCCAGATATCGTGATGGTCTAGAAAGCCATGGAAATAAAGCTCTGGGGGATTAGTGAAGGACAAACAGACCCGTGGGTCAGAATTAAGAAATACTTTGTACTAGGGTTGGGCATGGAGCACTGTGTAGATATAAAATGTACGATGATAAAATAAGCATTTCCATCTCTTCAAACCCTTATCTCTTCTGTATGTTGAGAGCTTTCAGTTCTATTCTCATTTTTTCTATAATGTAATTTTTATGTTCCAGGATAAAATCCATTTCACTTAAGGTTACAGCACATTCCAAAAGGGAAAAGATGGATTGTTTATAGGATGCTGTTGATAAAACTGTCTTTCTATGGAGACAAAAGCAGACCTGGACTCTCCATGATAACACATTCGAATAAAGACCCAATTCAATAGGGCTGTGGCTCAGTGGTGGAGCACTCGCCTGGCATGTATGAGACACTGGGTTCTATTCTCAATGCCACATATAAATAAATAAAGGTCCATTGACAACTAAAAAATATTTTTTAAAAAATTAATTAATGGCCAAGCCAAGGAAGATGCAAACATAGTTACTAAAAGAAATGCTGGATGATCTTTATGATCAAAGAATAAGAAAAGACTTCTTTGAAAAGCAAAACAAAACATAAGAGAAATAAAACCATCAATTTCGTTACACTGACATCATATATCCAATCACAGAGAGCCCTGTGGATAAAGTCAACAGAAGATAGATTGCAAGAAGATATCTGCAGCATTGAAAACAGACAGGAGATTAATATCTAGAATCTACAAGGCACATCCACAAACCAAAAAGAAAACAGACTGGAACCATGGTAAAAACTAGACAAAGGATAAATAGGCAATTTGCAGAAGAGGAGACTCAATAGGCTGAGGGCAACTAAGACTGAAGCTCACCAGCCACTAGAGAAGAACAACTTAAACCAGTAAAGTGAGAAAAGAAAAAGACAGAAGGTTCTCAACACACAGCAGTAGTAAGGTTTTGAGGAGATGAGAATGCTAATTTTATCATCACACACTATATATATGTCAAAGTCTCATACTCTACCACATAACCATGTATAAATAGTTTGTCAATTAAAAAAATAAAGATAGATAGGATGCAGCCATTCCAGTAGGTACCTGGCTGTTCATGTCCAAATTAGGAGAACACTTACCCCAAGTCCCAGAAACTACTCCTGGATCTCCACCTGAAGGACCTTCTTTCTCCCAGGTGAGGGGTTGTGATTGAGGACGTTCAGTGTAGCATCATCTGGGATGGCAAGAAAGTCAGGGCAGTCTGAGTGATCCCCACTAACTGGAGAAGTGGGGAGTCAAACCAGGATGAGTGCACACGGTGAAGATCTAGGCAGCCTTAGGAAGCACAACCCTGACGTGGACACAGCAACACGGATGACTCCAAACAGTTCTGGGAGAACAAGGCTGAGATCTCCAGCAAAGAGGAATGGGCCACAGCTGAAGCATGCATGTGAAATGTATACATTTTATGAGAATTCACACAAATAGAAGGATACTCTTCTTTTTAATTGTAAATGGATCTTTTATTTTATTTATTTATTTGTATGTGGTGTTGAGGATTGACCCCAGGGCCTCACACATGCCAGCCAAGTGCTCTACCACTGAGCCACAACTCCAGCCCCAAGGATACTCTTTGATCAAATTGGAATGAGCACCTGAGGGGGACAGGAGTGACACATGATGATATATAAATAAGACTGTCAAGTTGGGCAGATCAACCTGGATAGTATGTCATCTGCTAAGGAGTTCAAGGAACTCAAAATCTGCGGTTTAAGTTTGAAAAAAATTTGTGAACATACATTTTTCACACACGTATGTACATCATTGATGAACTCAAGCTACTGTTGAGAACAGATTTTCAGTACTTAACTTGGGACAAAGTTCATTTCAGTATCACAGACTTGCCCTCAACCCTGCCTGCTAGCTGGTTGCTAGGTATTGTTTTAGCACCAAGGTCAGTGCAGTGCTAGGCAGACTCAGAATCCCACCCCCAAAAATGGACGATTTGGCTGGACTCAGGGGAGGTCATCTCACACCTGAAAGAAGCATTAGTGAGCTAGAGAGAACCAGCCAGAGGGACCAATGACTGGAACACATCTGTCACCTCTGTCTTCCTCATTTCTCTCTCCACCCGATTGTGCCTGCCCATCTCACCTCCTTTGTCTGCCAGTGACAATTGCCTCTGGTTGAGGGGTCATGGAGACCCGTAGCTCAAATCACAAATTCTCACTGTGTTGGGATAACCAGAGGCCTGCCCTCATGGGTTCCCTGTGTGGGTGACATGCCGAGCATTCCACACCACCTTCTCAAGTCTTGCTAGCAGGAAGACTATCATTGCCATCACCTATCGTCACTGCTATTATCCACCAATCGTCACTGCTGGTGGTTCTCTGTGGAGCAGGTTGTCACTCATCCTCACCCACATTGGCCCCATGGCAGTCCAGGGCTTCTACTCTTTCCAGGCTAATGTCCCCTCTGACAGTGAATGTCCTCTGCCCTCGGCAAGCTCCGGGGGTCTTGCTCCTCAATGCACGTTACTGAAGTCATCCAGAAGGCTTTCTCAGCTCCCTCTCCCCTGGCAGGTGCTCCCTTCTCTCCTTTCCCAGAACAATCCCTTGGTGAGACTTTCCAACCCTTCTCAAAGTTCCTGCAGGAGCCTGGATCTCTGGGAGGAGAAGGGCCAGAGTCCCCCTCAGCTGCAGTCTCCCAGGCAGAGCCCCAAGCTGGAGCACACGCAGGCTGGCTCCCAGATCCTGTACCAGAGCCCTCTCCTCTCAAGGGGATGCTGTTCAGCCTCTGCAGCTCTCTTTGCTTGTGCACCTGTGCCATAGAGGGTGTATACAGGGGCAAAGGTGGCAGAGCTCAGCAATGACACAGAATTACCCGGGTGTGAAATACACACTGCAAGTGACACTCATGAAACTCTCAGTCAGGAACGGAGATGATGTCACTCATTCCACATAAACCTACTGATCACTTATCAGATGCTCATCTGAGATCGGGTTAATCTAGGAACACAGCAGCTCCATGCCCAAGGAATTTGTGCTGGTTAAACACTGTCCCTTCAACTTCATATCTACCCCAGAGTGCGACCTTATTTGGACACAGGGTCTTTGCAGATTTAATCAAGGGAAGACCTCAAGATGAGATCATCCTAGAGTAGGGTGGCTTTAACTCCAGTGACTGGTGTCCCCATAAGGAAGAGAGGGGAGAGAGAGAGAGAGAGAGAGAGAGAGAGAGAGAGAGAGAGAGGGAGGGAGGGAGGGAGGGAGGGGAAGGCTGTGTGAAGATGGAGGCAGAGACTGGAGAGATGCAGCCACCAGAAGCTGAATGAGGCAAGGAAGGACTTCCCTGAGTCTTCAGAGGGAGCATGGCCCTACTGACACCCTGATCTCAGACTTTTGTCCTCCAGAACTGTGAGAGCTAATTTTTCTTGTTTCAAGCCATCAGACTTGGGGAAATTTGTAAAGGCAGCTACAAGAATCTAATATAAGTTTTATAGGCCAGGCTATATGGGCAATGACCAAACAGACTCCATTTTACCTGAGACTCCATATCATGTAAGAAATGCTTCTCCCACGGGAAAGTCCTGCCTCTGTACTCACTAACATTTACCTAGCCTAGCATGCATGGCAACGAAAAATGGCAATTCTTATGCAATGCAAAATTGTTCTCTTTGGGTCCCATGTTTCTTGGGCAATGTACCTTGACAGAGACTGATTATGTAGATGTTATAACCGTTCTCTAACTTGTCATTTTGACCCACTTCCCTTCTGCTTGCTTGCTGCAATGCCAACCTGAAAAGTCCTGTGGGAAATACCAATGTACCCACTGCATTGTCTTGCTAACTGCCCAGTTCAGCTTCTGTACCTGCTTGCTTGCAGCTATGTTTTTGCCTTTAAATGTCCTAAAATGCTCAGACTTGGGGGTGTTCCTTGCAGAGAAAGTTATGGGTCCTGCAGGGAGAAGTTGTCAGCCACCTGGCTAAATAAAGACTCTTCAATTTGGACAAAACTGGGACTTGCTGTGTTTTCTGAGTGACCTGCCCCACAATAAGCATACCCACAACTACATGTACAGGCACATACCGTGCATGCAGAAGCTACATACATGATGCAGAAACAATATGGGGTTATACATTTTTGCCCTTCTGGCTCAGAAATGTCTCCCTATAATCCAGCACAGGGACACCACCTGTCCCAGAACACACCTGAAGACCAGAACAAATTTGGGAAGGGGGCAGCTGTGGGCAATAGAACCCCTACCCCACATTAGTCCACTCTCCTCACCTGTCCCCAAGTCAGGGCCTTCCTCTGCTCCAGTGTTCTCTGATCTTACATCTTCAGCCTTCAGCACCCACAGGACTTGCTAACGCATCCCAGAAAGTGGCCCTGGAACAGGGTTCCACTTACCTTCCTTGGAGACCTCTGGGGAGGCCCTGCAGCCCAGCCTGGGGTGACCATGGTGGGAGGGACCGGAGGTTTATTTCTGTAGATGTCTTCCCCTGTGGCAGGTTCCCAGAGGCCTCCCCATGGAGCCTGTCTGGGGATGAGGATTTCACCACCCTCATGGAGGATGGATGTTCATGGAGGGTGGATGTCCTCTCTCTCCCTCCCTAGCTGTATAATCTTATTTACTTCCTGCCTTTATTCTTCCCCTCCCTTTCTTCTCCCCTTCCTCATTCTGCCTGGGAACCCCCTCCTCCCACCACTGTCACACTTTCTCAGTCCCCTTCTTCCTTTAGGTCTCAGTTTGTAGAACTTTCCTCCCAGAAGGTCTCATCAGCAGTCACCCAGCCCCTACCAGGGAGCAGACTGGGTTGGGCTGCTCAAAGGCTAAGCATTCTGGGAAATGCAGCAGATGCCAGGATGGTGACTTCTCTCAACTGGTTTTGGCAAAGGCGTCTGGAGAGTAAAGGATGTCTGGTTCTCAGATCAAATACCCCTATTATTCCCTCTTAGAAAAAAGACACAATTCTTCCATTAACTTTCTTGTGTTCATTATATTGTAACTAGTATCTCTGAGTATATTTAGGTATTTTCAATCTTCCATGTTCAAAGCTTTGAAAATCTTTATCAATCTTGCTATGTAGTAACCAGTTTCTACTTGCAATGTGTGAGAATATCAATTTCAATGCCATTATACCAGGCCATTATACCAAGAAGCATTTCACAAATTTTTAAAGTCCTCATTGCTATGTTAATTTATATGTCTTTGATCATTATCTAAAATAAGTCTTTTCTTGAAAGGCTTTACTACTTTATTATGTCGATAAGGAAGCTGAAGCTTAATAAGAACAGTGAATAGACCAAAGCAGTGGAAAAAAATGGCTAAAATTTATTCCTAGAAATGACTGCTCCTTGCTGATCCTGGTGGTGCATGCCTGTAGTCCCAGTGGCTCTGAGGCTGAGGCAGGAGTGTAGCAGGTTAAAAGCGAGCCTCAGCAACTTAGCGAAGCTGTGTGCAATCCAGTGAGACCCTGTCTCAAAAAATAAAAGGGCTGGTGATGTGGCTTAGTGGTTAGGCACCCTTGGGTTCAATAGCTGGTACCCCCCCCAAAAAAAGAAAAGTAATCGCTTCAGTCAACTATAGTGAAGAATAAAAGCAAAATGAAGATATTTGCAGGAAAAAAAAAGATTTAGGAGGTTACCTACCACTAACCAAAATTCCAAAAGATGTATTTGAAGGAGGAAAAAACCCTGGAAGTATATAGTGAATGTATATAGTGAAGTATATAGTGAATTTCTTAATGTTAAGAAAAAAAATGGTAAAAATGTAGGTAAATTCAGCCAATTATTTCATGTAAAGAAAAAAGTGCCTAATAATATCTATAAAGCACAAAATGGAAATATTAGATAACACTGTATATAATATTATATATGTATTTTATATATATATATATACACACACACACACACACACACACACATATATATATATATATATATATATATATATATAGAGAGAGAGAGAGAGAGAGAGAGAGAGACTGTATATAAGAAACTAAAACTTTATACAATCCATATATTGTTTTGGTCAGGAGTCAACATACCATTTATTCACAGATGGCATAACTGTCTATATAGAAAATCCTGCTAGGTGTGGTGGTACGTGCCTGTAATCCTAGTGACTGGGGAGGCTGAGACAGGAAGATTCCAATGTCAAAGCCAGTCTCAACAACTTAGTGAGATCCTGTCTCAAAAATAAAAAAAAAAAAACAAGGGGTTGGGGTTGTGGCTCAGTATTAGAGCACCTGCCTGGCATGTGTGAGGCATTGGGTTGGATTCTCAGTACCACATATAAATAAATAAATAAAATCAAAACATTCATCAACAAAAATAAATAAATAAATTTAAAAATAAGAAATAAAAAAGGACTGGGCATGGGGCTAAATGGTTAAGCACCCACGGGTCAATCTCTGGTATAGAAAGAGAGAGAGAGAGATAATCTCCTAAGGAATCAACAAAACAACTAATTGTAATTACAAATGAATTTGGCATACTAGGAACATAAAAGGACATTATACAAAATCAAATTGTCATACTAGTAATAAATAAAGAGTAAATAAAAGTTTAAACTTTATGACTTTCATAATATATAATAAAATACAGTGGAAAGAGGTGTTAAATTTAGCAAAAGTGGCATAGTGGCACTGAAAATAATAAAACACTGTTGAGAAAAAAATAGTAAAATCTGAATCGATGGAGAAATACCATATTCATGGATTGGCGTACTCAATATAGTTATGGGGGCCTTTCTCCCCAAATTGATCTGTAGATTTGACATAATCCCAGAAAAATTTCAGAAAACTTTATTTAATAGAAAGTCATATACTGGTTCTAAAATGATTCTAAAATTCATATGGAAATGCTAACAACCTAGAATAGATAAAGCTATTTTTAGGGATGTGTGTTGAATAAAAAAGGGGTTGTAATAACATTTATAGACAGAGAACAAAGGTTATTTTAAGGAATACAGTCAGAGAACACATTGGTGGGATGTTAAATAGACAGGTTAAGGTAAAGCAGAGAATTTTGATCATTGGACTGAGATGGAATATTACTATATATTCTTGGTATGAAGATTTGTCAAGTCACAGGGCTGTTCTTTGTCAAGCTATGGGTGGCTCACCAAATGCAACATATATCCCAGAAAGTTCATCTATAGTCATGAGATTTCTAGGTCAGACACAAAAATGTGGAAACTCTAATGAGAAGCTTTGTGTAGGAACCTGGAGGAATGAGCTGATGATCTTGACACTTTTAAAAAACCACAAATCAGTTTGCCAAAGATATAATACCTGACCTGAGTCTTTAAGGAAAAGCAGAAAGCAGACAGTGCTGATGACCTATTTGTCTGTTAGAGTCACTGTTTCCCCACCCTGCACGGCAGCCCAGGAAGTTGATGAGTAAGTAGTCAGGTTCCCACAATCTGGCTTCTGATTGATTTGGCAAGTGAGATGGACCACCAGGAAATCAGCCAATAGTGGGATGTTAGGCCACTTATTCTCCTGTCTGCCACCCTGGTCCTGGGGGTTTGGCAGTCCTGCTAGGGCCACAGCTTCTGCTAAATAGCATTTATGTCCTGCTCAGGGTCTCACTGCACCTGGTAGCTTCTGCCTGCTGCCCCTGAAGGGCTAGTGATGAACCCCTACCCCCACCCCACCTTGGCTGGCCTCATCATGTTCCAGTTAGCACACTGGCTTTCTGAAACAGCATCTGTGTTGAAATGGCACAGTACGTTCATCAATCTATTACTCACTATACATTTAAGTGTGCTACCCATTTCTCCTCTGAACCCTAAAACAGAAGCCTATTTAAGTTAGAATGTAAGGATGAAATACAGTGAGGAAAAGTGAGAGATTTCTGGTAGATCCATATGGATTGATCATGCACTACGGTGTGTGGTTAACGTGAGGAAAGGACATTGGATAGGTGTCTTAGCTCAAGGTACTGTAACAAAATACCATGGGCTGAGTGGATCACACTGAAGGCACGTATTTCTCACAGTCCTAAAGCCTGGGAAGCCTAAGATCCAACCATTGATCAGTTTGGTTCCTAGTGAAGGCCATCTTCGTGGTTTGCAGATGGAAAGCTTTTTGCTGTCTTCACAAGGCAGAGAGTGCTCTATCTCATCCTCTCTACTCTTCTTAGGACACTAAGCGCATGATGAGTGTCCAAGCTTGTGCACTCAGGGAACCCTAATAACTGCTACAGGTACCAACTCCAAATGCCATCCTAATGGCAGGGCTTCAAAATATAAGTGGAAACAGGAAAAAATTCAGTACACGACAAGGGGTTAATAGGAGGAAGTTCATACAAGGAACAGTGGCCTACGCTTAGAAGACTGTGATCTATCAACAGATGGTGAGTGAAGGGCAAGAGGGAGGTGGCATTTTAGAATGTCAGAGAAAAAGGACACTGAGAGAACTGTACTTGCATGAAGAAAAAAAAAAATAAAGCTGAGGCCATGAACACCATATGGGGAATCACTCATGTTATATAAAGTAGTCTTAGTGAAAATAAAGACAGGAAAATTTAACAAGTCAGTCTCAATGGAAAGTACAGATTTATATATTTTTTTTAATAATTGAATTTATGTCTTGGACATTTTTATTTCCCAGAACATTACAAAATATATTCAATGGCTACTTACTGGAGGAACAAGCACAGTGGAACTTTGGAAAAACATAAGTAAGGCGGTGTGGATTGATCTTTACTAGAAACTTCATTTCATTAATTTAAAATTAAATTAAATTTAATTGAACTTCATTTCAAGTAACATAGAGTAAGGGTGCCCGTATGCCTACAGTGTTTAAACACAGAAAATCCAAAGGCAGCACATGATCGGTCAGCACTATGTAGATGACCACATCCCATTCTCAAACTGGGCGGAACTCAAGGGCCCGAGAGTATACACTTCGCATCACTCACTCTGTACAATAGAATGGCATGGCCATATATAAAAGGTAGTTTAAAATCCTAAAATGACGGCAGACACACCCCAGATACTTATGGTTTAAAGTAAGGAGAAAGCTCAGGTTCCAGAATCTCATGGCCAAACCCAAGATCCCCCATGACATGTACTAAAACATTTAACCACTGCAAAAATAATGCACAAGATCTATTCTGTCTGTCCACAGAGAATCACAATGGTCAGTCCCACCAGGCAGGTCTGCCTGCAGTACCTCCAGTGTCCACACTGATACATGAAGAGCTGTGGACATGCTGTTAAGGAGGGAGGCAGTGGGTATGGAAACAGACGCGATCAACAATGCCATCCTCACTTACTCACACACTGACCCTTCACAGAGCAGACACCCCAGTTTCTATATTGTCACCTGCCATCGTTAATTTCTTTCATTCATAGCCCTTATTTCATCTTATGAATGGAAGTTTCAACATGAGTTCACCACCTCACTTTTCTCACAAAAATATAAACACTAGCATTGGCAAGAGTAATTTTTTTCACATTGCTACTGTATTTAGAGTATAGCATGCCCGGATTATTCCTGCTTAATTCTACATCTCCAGTCTAGCATGCTGGCACACAAGGGCTGCTTAGAACTTCACCATCAAAGGCATAACTTCTGAAAAACAAAAGCTTGATTGCAACAGTGATACTGTCTGTCCTTTCCAAGGCTTCTGCTGATAATTTACCTGAACATATTGCACTCCTTAGACTCATAAAGGAAATTTAAAGAGAATTATTATAATCATGCTAAGGAGTAAGTGAATTTATATATTTAACTGACATGAGGATGATCACTACCTTATGAGGGTTTGACTTACAACTTCTCACTGTGAAAATGGTGAGAAAGTGAATGTGTTCAGGAGAAAATGACTTTGGTTTTCAAAGTCTAATCTCATGCTGGGGTAGTGGTATGCACTACTGCGCTTTTTGATGAGGCTGGAGAGCTGTGGTGATTGCAGTCCATTTGGCTCCCTTTTCAGGACCATAAAAACTGATATTGCACAGTGTTCTGTATTCAATGAATTAAATGAGATATTTTAATATTTTATTATTAAATAGCCCATAGGATAATATAAGTGATCTCATCAAATTCTAGGTAGTCTAGGCTCAACTGTGATGTTCAGTAAGTTACCTGCTTTAAGCACATTTTATACAATATCATAAATTCACATTTAACATATGAATTTATGATATTGTCACCTTAGTGTGGGCTTATGATAACAACATTGAAAGTTGAAAGGTATCTGTATTCATCGAGTGTGGGAAGCCATTCTTGCATGTGATTGGGCACCTCCCTGATTGGGTGTGAGGCGTTCTGGCCAAACTGTATTGGAGCTTATCCCCGCCCTCTCCAGGTGCGAGAGCCTGTCCGTGTGGGGGTGTGACTGACCATTGACCCTGAGACCAATCACTGACCTTGACCTTGGAATGCTGCCCCCCTCGACCTTCATTGGATGGAATTTTCCCCTGAATTTCTTGTTCCCCAATAAAAGGCCACTCCCTGGCGTGCCCTCTCTCTCTCTCTCCTGCTAGTCCTGAGTCAGCTTTGCTGCCCCACCGGGTGGTTCCAGGCGAGAGCTAGAGGGAGGGCTGTCTCGGACCTGGTCAAAGAAAAAGGTAATTGAGTCTTGTGTGTTTATTTTGATCTCACTAGTTAACTTCTATGCTACAAACCTCTTGTATGAAACCAGCGTGCTGGCTGCACGGTGGAATCGAGAACACTGTCCAATGCAATGTAGGAAATATAATAAGTGACAAAGGCAAAAACTAGAGCCAGACTCACATAGCAAGGCCTTATGAAGACACTATCACACACCTCTGAAAGCAGATAATGTTCCTCAGTGAATAAAATGGATCAAGATGAAAACACAGACATCCTGTAAATTTGTCTTTAAATACTGGTAGAACAGAATACATTGTGAGTCACAAAAATGAACAGGACTTCCCTATTCTCACTAAGATGACTGACATATATATCTCATAAATTAGGTTTGCTTTCTTTCCATTACTTTGGCTTCCGGTAGAACTAATGTGGTTACCAAAGATCAAATGCATTCAGCTCATCAGCACATCCAACAGAAGGAGATGCCTCACTGCACCGCATCCAAGCCAATCCCTAAACAAATACCCATACTGATGGACATTCTATGGAGAATGCCTTCACTGATGAGCCACATAGCCATTTACAGATGTTGGATGGACTGACTAGTTCACTGCATCCTGTTTGACAAAAACTATGGCCTTGGTGGAAGGACAAGTTACAATCAAAATAATCATTTTTAACAACATAAGGATGAGAACTAAAATTTATATGAGGCAAAAACACCTTTAGTTGTGAGCACCTAATGATGATCAACCTCAAACAAAAAGTGTGGCAAACTTATATATTGATCCAGTCCACATGTATGATGGGATATTTGCAGATATCTTCTCAGTAAATGAAAAAGACAACATTTGTTAATCTACCAATTGTTTAGAAGGTTAAGAAAACCCTTTCTTTAAAAATGTACAAAATCCCATTTGAAAAATATATATACGTCAAGATTATAAAAAAGAAGTCACACTGACATTTAAAAATGTCATTTGTTTTGAAAAAAGAAAGATGAGTAAATATCTGTAAAAGGTAAGAACCTGACACATGAGCCCCATAGGAAAATCATAATTAACAAAATCTCATTTTCAATGGTACCATTAACCACACAGTGGTTGATTAGAAATACATTTCTAATTCACAGACTCAACAAGGTTCAAAATGAAAGAAGAAAAACTTATTATGTGATTTGATTTAAAATGAAACTATTAAACTCACACTACTTAAACAAAACTTGTGTAAGTATGTAGCCTCAATATTTACTTTCAAAAGTAAAAATTAGCAAGAGTCTAGGGATCTACTTTAAGAATGAGCCACTGGGGCTGGGGTATGGCTCTGTGGTAGAGCGCTCGCCTACCATGTGCAAGGCCCTGGGTTCAATCCTCAGGTCCACATATAAATAAAGGTATCATGTGCAACTACAACTAAAAAATAAATATTAAAAAAAGAATGAGCCACTGATGTTATATTCATAAACTGTAGAACATTTTCTTCAGCTTATGTAACTTCTTCAGCATTCTACACACATTCTTTTGCATCAAGATCTTTATTGCTTACATTTATAGGACTGCTCTATATGAAGACTTGGAAACTATTTGTTACAAATGACAACTGTCTTATATATTTCACATTTATAAGGTTTTGATCCAGTGAGCATTCTTTTTTTTTTTTTTTTTTAAAATTTGAATATTTATTATTTTTTAGTTTTCGGAGGACACAACATCTTTGTTTGTATGTGGTGCTGAGGATCGAACCCAGGCCGCACGCATGCCAGGCGAGCGTGCTACCACTTGAGCTACATCCCCAGCCCCCAGTGAGCATTCTTAAATGTGGGACAATTAAAGACTTCTCCACATCTGTTCTCTTCAAGGATTCTCACTATTTACCACAGGTTTATGGTAACACCATTGGAAGTTAAAGAAAATCTATAGTTATGGATAAGTGTTAGGTGCATCGTAGGAAATACTTGAGTTTATAATAAGAGATAAAGACAAAAACAGACCCAGAAGACTGGAGTCAGCCTCACACTTCCAGCAAGGCCAAGACTTATGAGACATGTCACATACCTCTGACAGCAGATAATGCCCCCCAGTGACTAGGATGGATCAAGGCAAAAAACAAAGACATCTAGTATGTGTGTTTCTAAAATTGGTAAAAATGAAAGACATTCTGAACCCCCCAATCCTAAATAAGGAAAGTTCCACTCTTCTCACTGTGAAACTGGCTGGTGCTTCTCATGAATTAGGTCTTTCTTCACCCCCATTATTTTGGCCTTCCAGGTAAGAACCTTATGGTTACCAAGAATAAGTTGTATCCACCTTCTCGCTGCGTCCACTGAATAGCCACCAATCCTTCGAAACCAACACCAATCCTATAGAGAATGTTATTACTGATGAACCAAACAATTAGTTATGGTGGGTGGAGAGATTTTTTACAATAATTAATTCATATAAACTGAAAAAAAAAAACTGTGGTTCAGTGGTCTCTGGCAAGAGGAAACTCACACCAACATGATGTATCTTTTGGTATGATGACTGAGGAACAAATTACAATCAAATAAGTTTTCACAATGTAAGCATGAAGGATATAATTTACGTGAGGAAAAAACACCTTAAATTTTAAGTACATAACCACAATGATTCAATATCACAGAAAAAATGTGGTAAACATATAAATTAATCCATGATTATGATGGGATATTTGCAGACTTCTTAGAAAATGAAAAAGACATTTGTTAATCTACAAATTGGAAGAGTTTTTAAAAACCCATTCTAAAAAAGCATGCATGGAAATCTTGTTGAAGAAAATATATATCAAGAAGTAAAAAATAGGACTGGGGTTGTAGCTCAGCGGTAGAACACTTGCCCAGCACGTAGGAGGCGGCCCTGGGTTCGATCCTCAGCACCACATAAAAATAAATAAAAGACGTTGTGTCCAACTACACCTAAAAAAATAAATATTTAAAAAAAAAAAGAAGTAAAAAATATAAAAATCATGAAAAATGTCATTTGTTTTGATAAAGAGGCATATATATATATGAACACACACATCCTGCCACATGATCCCAATAGAAAAATCCCAACAATCAATAAAAACTAATTTTTTGACAGCTCATTAACCACAATTATTTAAAAATTAAGCCAACTGGCATATTACAAATAAATTCCACTTCAATCAATATGCTAAAAATGAAAGAAGCCAGTGTGGTGGTACATGCTTGTAATTCCAACTCAGGAGGCTAAGGCAAGCCTCAGAAACCTAGCATGATCCTGTCTCAAAATAAAAAATAAGAAGAACTGGAGATGTAGCTCAGTAGGAAAGAGCCCCTGGGGATCAATCCCTGGTACTAAAATAAGAAAAAAGGAGAAAAACTTTGCTCCCCGATTTAAAAACATACTATTACCAGGTGTGATGGTGCATGTGTCATCCCAGCAGTTCACGAGGCTGAGACAGGGATCACAAGTTCAAAGCCACCCTCAGCAATTAAACAAAGTTCTAAGCAACTTAGCAAGACCCCGTCTCAAAATGAAAACAAAATACTACCTATTAAACTTATACAGTATTGCTTGAACAAAACAAAATTATGTCACCTCAACATTTATTTTCAAGAGTAAAATTGGCAATACCCCAGAGATTTAATTTATGAAACACTGATAAACACACACACAAATATATTTTATTTCCTTCAGCTTGTGTATTTTCTGAAGCATGCTACAAAACTTACTTTGCTTCAAGCTCTTCATATTATTTGCATTTATAAGATCCCACTACATGTGGCACTTCCACAGGACTTAGAAAGTTATTTCTTATAACTGATGACTTTTTGTATTTTCATTTATAAGGCTTTAATCCAATGTGCATTCTTACACAGAGGCCAACTGAAGACTTATGTGCACCTCTTTTATTCTAGATTTCTTTCCATGTTGTGTTCTTTTAGGTCTGTGAATTGAATCAAGATGACTAAAGGCATTCCCATGTGCTTTACATGTATAAAAGGGCTCTCCACTCTGCATTCTCATTTTTGCTAAAAGGCCACAGGATAGTAAAAGACTTCCCACATTTCACATTTAAGGTTATTCTTTAGTGTGAGTTCTTTTTTTAATATTTATTTTTTAGTTATAGTTGGAAACAATACCTTTATTTCACTTATTTATTCTTATGTGGTGCTAAGGATCGAACCCCAGCCCCAGTGTGAGTTCTTTCATGTTTGTAAAAGGAACTGGATTGATTGAAGGCCTTTCCACATTGCCTACACACATAGGGCTTCTCACCAGTGTGAGTTCGTTCATGTATATGAATGTAACCAGATGAACTAAAGGCTTTCCCACATTGCTTACATACATAGGGTTTCTCTCCAGTCTGAGTCCTTTCATGTTTTTTGAGGGAACTGGGATGATAGTAGCCTTTCCCACACTGCTTACATATATAGGGTTTCTCTTCACTGTGAGCTCTTTCATGTATCTGAAAGAACTAAAGGCTTTCCCACATTGTTTGCATACAAAGGGTTTCTCTCCAGTGTGAGTTCTTTCATGTATTTGAACATAACTGGAAGAACCAAAGGCTTTCCCACATTGCCTACATACAAAGGGTTTCTCTCCAGTGTGAGTTCTGTTATGTCTTAGAAAGGAACTATAATCAACAAAAGCTTTCCCACATTGCCTACATACATAGGCTTTCTTTGCCGTGTGAGTTTTTTCATGTTTTCTGAAGGAACTGGGAACACAGAAAGCTTTCCCTCACTGGTTACAAACATATGGTTTCTCTCCACTATGAGTTTGTTCATGTCTTCGAAAATTACTCAAAGAAAGGAAGGCTTTCCCACATTGCTTACATCCATAAGGTTTCTCTCCACTGTGAATTCTTTCATGTGTTCGAATGGAACTGTAATCCCTGAAGCCTTTACCACATTGTTTACATACATGGGGTTTCTCTCCAGTGTGAGTCCTTTCATGTTTCCGAACAGAACTGGAACAGGCAAAAGATTTCCCACATTGCTTACATTTATAGGGTTTCTCTCCAGTGTGAGTTCTTTCATGTATTTGAATATAACTGGAAAAACTGAAGGTTTTCCCACATTGCTTACATTCATGGTGTTTATTTCCACTGTGAATTCTTTCATGCTTCAGAAAACATTTGGTAAAACTGAAGGTTTTCCCACATTGCTTACATTCATGGTGTTTATTTCCACTGTGAATTCTTTCATGCTTCAGAAAACATTTGGTAAAACTGAAGGCTTTCCCATGTTCCTTACATTTATAAGGTTTCTCTCCATATTCCCAATATTCATATGGTTTGTATCCAGAGTGAGTTCTGTGTGTATCATTTAAGGATGAATGACCAACGAGGACTTTTCTACACACATGCCTTTCATCTGGTTTTATTGAAGGAGTTTTCTTATTCAGGAAAGGATCTGCAGACCAGCTGAATACTTTTCCACATTTGCTACCTAGTTTATGTTCAAAGAGTCTCTCTACAACTTGACTTCTGTAAAGGAAAAAAAAAAATAGAAGCAGTACATAACAAATGATTTGTTTATTAATGAGACATGCTCTTTTTATGTACGAATATCTGAACATGAATGTCCTGAATGTCCTGCACTATAGGTTAAGAACAGTTATCATCAAAACAGTGGTATTCACATCAGGTTTCTTTTTTCTTTTCTTACTTTTTTTTTTGTGTGTGTGTGGTACTGGAGACAGAAGCAGGGTCTTGTACCTGCAAGGCAAGAGTTCTACCATTGAGATACATCCCCAATCCTTTTTGAGACAGGGTCTCAATTTGTTGAGGCTGGCCTCAAATTTCTGATCCTTCTGTATTTCTTTCACAAGAGATTACAGGCAGGAATTACTATACCAGCTCATATGAGGTTTCTAATACTATTTCCCAGGTAATTATTTGACTACACTGAATGTTTATATCACATTGAAATACAGTTGAGTGTTACTTATTGTTTTAGATAGCTTTTCACTGCTGTGGCTAAAAAACTTGGTGAGAACAACTTTAGAGGAGGAAAAGTTTATTTGAGGGCTCATAGTTTCAGAGGTCTCAGTCCATAAACAACTGGCTGGGGCTTGAGGTAAGGCTTAACATCATAGTGGAAGAGTGTGGTGGAAGGAACTGGCTCATATGATAATCAAGAAGCAGAGAAAGAGACACTATTTGCCAGATACAAAATATATGCCCCAAAGGCACACCCACAATGCCCACCTCCTCCAGCTATGCACTACTTGCCTCTAGTTACCACTCAGTTAACGCATGATTAACTCACTGATTGGGTTAAGGCTCTCATAACCCAATCATTTCTCCTCTAAACCATCTTACATTGTCTCACATGAACTTTTGGGAGACACCTCACATCCAAACCATAACACTTATGCAAAAATTTCAAGACCAAATCCATTTTGGATTTTGAAATATTTGCATGTACATAATGAGATCTTGAGGCTGTGCCCCACCTTAAACACAAAATTTACTTTTATATCATATATACCTTATACCCACACCTGCAAGGAATTTCATACATCATTTTTAATAATATTGTGCATGGAACAAAGTTCATATACATTAAGACATCAGAAAAATATCACTTGTGTTGACATGATATTGGTGCTTCACATGTTTCCAACATTGGAACATCTTTTTATTTTGGATTTTTCAATTATGGATGTTCAACTTGTATGCATTTTAAAAAATATTTTGAGATTTAATCAATTTGAAGCTGAAGTTATTTTTCCTCATTTGCTCATTTTTAAAATTTCCTGTCACTCCAGGATTCTTGAGGGACACTGCTTTCTTTTGTGAGTGTAAATTACCTTAGATTTCTCCTGCAGTTTTTGTAGTAATTTTTAATGCTCTCATCTTCCTGTCCTCTTCCTAAGAGTAGACAAAAAAATCATTATGAATTACTACAGTGTTATAGAAATTACTACAGTATTAAATCCTAGGTAGGTTCATGGTATAATGTGCTCATGACTGGAATATTCATCAAAGTTTTCCTTTACTTAGTCCAAATCATGAAGCAACATTGATGACAAGAAACACTTGTTCTCTGATTGATTATATAAGGCAATGATGTTACTCTTACCTAGAGAAGCCAGGTTCCTGAAGGTTTCCCGCATCACATTTCTGTACAGCTTCTTTTGAGAAAGATCCAGCAAAGCCCACTCCTCCAGGGTGAAGTTCACAGTCACATCCTCAAAGGTCACTGACTCCTAAAACATCCCACACATTTCCAGCAGGAAAGGTGAGACTTGCTTTACTGGAAATCCATATTCACTACATAGTAAGATCACATGATTCTATGTTCTCTAAATGTTCATTCCATATTACTCAGTCATAAAGAAGAATGACATTACAGCATTTGAATTGGAGACTATCGTGCTAATGAAATAAGCCAATTCCCAAAATCAAAGGCCAAATGTTGTTTCCGATATGTGGATGCTATCATACAATAAGGGGTGGGGGATGGATGAATAGAAGTTCACTGGGTTAGATAAAGGGGAATGAAGAGAAGGGAGGGGGGAGGGAACCGAAAAGACAGTAGAATGAATCAGACATAACTTTCCTCTGATCATATAAGAATATACAATCAGGGTAAGTCCACATCATGTACAAACACAAGAATAGGAAGTTAAACTCCACGTATGTATAATATGTCAAAATATAGTCTATTGTCATGTATAATTAAAAATAACAAATTAAAAATCTTTAAAAAATGTTCATTCCACTTCTTGGTCATCACACTAATTCTGACACTAGACTAGGGAACCATTTAATAAAGTGACAGCAGAACAAGAACACCTGTCATGCTGCTGGGTCACCCAACTTCTCTTTGTACAGAGTGTGCACAGCACCTCTCACAACAAACTACTACTACTCAGTGTTCACAAGAGAGTTAACAGCATCTGTACTGAGATTGCATGTTCTCAGAAATGCTTGAGAACAGAGTTTGACCTTTGCTAGTGTGTTTGGGAACTGCTCTTGGGATGGATCTCAGAAGCCTACCTTTAAAGAGGGGTTAGCTGTTCCTAACCAGTTTCTGCCACCACATGATATTTGTCTAACTCCTACTGTCCCTGTGAATGTTTGCAGGTTTCTGACAGGTTCATCAGAGGAAGCCTACCTGATAAGCCCCCAAAGTACACTATGGATGATGAATTTCTAATGAGCAAGTCTGGTAGATATTATTTAATACCTCTTGTCACAACTTGTTACTTAGGGAACTGAGCACATCATCTGTGATTGTACAGAGACAACTTTGGAAGTTTCTAATTGTTTCTTATAGGCAAACCTTAATTAAATACTAAGACTCATGGAGAACAGTTTACTAGGCTAAAAGAAAAATGTTATAGTTTTTATTTGAGATGTAAAGGGACAATGAAATTAGGGAAAAGATAGCCCATGTTTTTAGAAAGAGCTCAATATTACGAAGATGTCACTTCTCATACATATGTACAAAATTCTATAATTCCAAAAACACACTTTTGACTTGACAACAAAATGTCTAATGATGTTTAAAATCTTTTTTTTTTCTGTTTTTTTAAATTTTGAGACCAGATCTCACTAAATTGCTTAGGGCCTTGCAAAACTGAAGCTGGTATCAAACTTGCAATCTTCATGCCTCAGGAGGATTACAGGCATTACAGGCATTCACCACAATGCACTGGCTGATTGTTTAAAGTCTTTGGGACAAGAAAAGTGATAGCTTACCTAACCTGGTCTGAGTTTCCTGTCAGCTCCAAAAAAAAAGAGGAGTCCCCAGCCTTTTCATCATTTTATCTTGATGTGAAGCACAAAGGGAAGGAGTGTTGAGGGTTAAATACTGCCACAAAACATCCAAAAAAGGAATTAACATTTTTCCACTTTCTAGAATAGCATGGAAGCATATAGAAGAGGATATTCCTGTCCACAGAAGAAAAACACAAAGAAATTTAAAATCAACAACTCTTCTAAACTTGGAGAAGTAAGGTGGTATTCACTATAGCTTAATATTTCAAAATCCAACATTTTCCTACATATCAAATACAAACAACTGGATTTGAAATTAAAACCACAACACTATTTATACAGGAGAGAGAAACAATTTAATATAACATGAAAGCCTACACCAGATGTCATCGACAAAACCAAAATATAAACATAGAGATGCTGTTTATAATAGCTGGACAAAAATTAGATTTATTAGGGCTGGGGTTGTGGCTCAGTGGTAGAGCACTTGCCTAGTATGTTTGAGGCACTGGGTTTGATTCTCAGCACTACATATAAAAGTCAGATGATAAATTCATATGCTACCAAAATTCCTTACTAGCTGGGTGTGGTGGCCCCTGCCTATAATCTCAGCAACTGGGGAAGCTGAGGCAGGAGGATCATAGTTCAAGACCAGTCTGGACAACTTAATGAGACCCTATCTCAAGGGGGGGAAAAAAAAAGACTAGAGATGGAGTTCAGTGATAAGAGTGCCCCGAGTTCAATCACCAATACTTGAAAAGAAAAAAAAAATCTCCAATGCCTTTAAATTTATCCATCACTCTATCACCTACACATTATTATCCAAAGTACATGTATGAAGACATGAATTGGTGTGAATATACTTTCTATACAACCAGAGATATGAAAATTTGTGCTCTATATGTGTAATAGGAATTGTAATGTCATATATAAACAAAAAATTAATCTAAAAACTCTGCTTAGTAATAAAACACATGAGAAAGCTATAAAGAATACCAAAAACTGCATCTTGTGGTCATCTCTGGGTGCAAACAAAGATGAAATCAGGAAGACACACCAGAAGTAACCTATTTATTCACCTGCATGGTGAGTCCTCCAATATTTATATTCTTACCTAAATTTAGTATGAAACTCATCATCCCACTCTCAGGTTCCAAACAAGAAAATCACCATACTGCACTAACATTAAAAAGGACAATTCTTAAATGGTGAAGTAAACTGCTATTTTTTGAGAAGGACAATTATATCAAGGAAACAAAAGAAAGCAATAGGCTTCACAGGTCAAACACACTCCTAAATTTATAGACCACTCTCACTGTGCAGTTGCAGCCCAGGGGGGCTTCCTCCCACAATGTGCGGGGAAACCTGAGTAGCCAGGAAATGGAATTCTGGAATCTCCCCACACTATACTTGCCCCTCCTCTCAGCATAAAAAAATCTCCCTCCTCCACAGGTTCGATTCTGACAAGTGACCAAACTATCACTCAAAGCAATTGGAAAATTCCAACCTGTTGTGTTTTATCGACATCACTTCTGACTCCAAAGGTGTGCTGTTTGCTCAACACCAACCAATTCTCCAAGAAAGTGTCCCACAATTTAATTCTGATACCACCCAGATTTAGCACAGTCCTGAAAAATTCAGGGTTCAGTCTGACCACTGTCTCCACTGCAGATGCCAGTTCAAAGGAGGTGTTTGCTCTGTCTGGTCACCAATTCCCATAGAAGTTAAAGAAAGGTAACACCTTGAGTTTCCTCATTAGCATAAATTCAGACATTGCCTGAAAGAGGCTTATGATAACTAATCAAAGAGATTCCTACTGTTCAGAAATTCCGAGGGTTAAGCTTGCCAGAAGCTGGGACAAAGACCATTTGTTGTTGTTGTTGTTTATACTATACACCAAAATAAAACCTCAAATTCATAAGCCATTTTCTCCAGCAGATAGACACCAAAGGTGTCTCTCAGACTGTACCTCACAGGTTTTCTCAATTAACATACATTGCACTCTGACCAGACTAACACTGTGAATATAAAAGCAAACAGCATAAAATGTTGAATTTTAACCAAGAGCTCTAATCTTGGTAAAGAGCAGTGATCAAAAATCTCCTACCTCCAATACTTTGATTTGGAGAAACATCCTACCCCAAACGAACACTATCCCTTTACACTTAGAAAATGTTCCCATTTTTTTTTTTTTTAAACCAACAAGGCCAGATACACGCTTTACAAATTCCCACTTTGGGCTTAATGATTAACTAAACTGATCAGTAGAAAAGAAACAAAACACTTAAATAAGCAAACTTTCCTTGTATCTCTCCTTTTTCCAGGTCTGACCCACCTCAGCCTGAGCCAGCACATAAACCCCTCTTTAGCGTTACCCAAGCACAGGCGGACCTCAGGGGGAAAGTTCTCCTCTCCCCTAACTTTTCCTACTCTTCTTTCCTACTCCCTACAAAAGAAAAGCCCTCTTCTGCCTTTGTATGCTTGCAAACCATACGGTTAGGGCTTTTTCACCAATACTTCCAGGTGGTCACTTATGTCAATCACTTCGTTTTTAAAAACGAGGTGTAGTAACAGTCTAAGGACAGTATCAATGTGTCCTCTTCCACCTCAACCCCAACCGTGTTGAAGCGGAAGACCCCCTCTCCAAGGAGTCTGGCTTCGTGGAGAAGCACCTGGTAAATCAGAGATTGACTGGCAGCCAGCCCTAAGAAGCACTGGAAGATTGTGGATTTGAGACCTTCCTTCGCAAACATGTAGGAATTCCGGGCAATTAAGTATGCCACGGGGGAAAATGAGAAAAAGCTGGCGGCTCCCCAATCCCGCAGCTCCTCCCGCGCACGAGCCCACACGCGAGTCCGGGTCTCCCCGGGACCCTCCGGCCGACACCGCATTCTGGGGAGACCGGGACTCCGGGCTGGCCCAAGTCGCCGCGCAGGGATGGGACAGGACGCCGGGGTCCCGGCTGCCAGGTCAGCCCCACGGCGAGGTCGGAGGGACCGAGGGCCGAGCGACGCCAGCGGCGGACTCATTCACCGGCTCCGGGGCCGACGTGGGGGGGCCGGTCCCTCCGCCGCTCCCGCCGGCGCTCCTTCCCCACCCCGGCCCGCTCCCCAACACTGACCATTTCCGGCTTCCGGGGTCGCCCGGAGTCCTCCCGACGGTAACTGGCATCAGTGGACGTCACAAAGCGAAGGAGGCTGAGGCGCTGGCGTCTCTCAGAACAGCTGACCGCCCGCCCGCCCGTCACCGCGGCACCTCAAATGCGGACCCTTCAGAGTCTGGACCGCCCCTCCCGCCGCCGGGGCTCCTGATTGGACAGTTCGTACGGCCCCCGCGCCCCGCGCCTCTGATTGGCTAGTGCTCCAGGACCCGCTCCCTAGGACCCCAGCGACAGGAGCGGTCCCCTAACTTGGCAGATTCTGGCTACAGCACTTACCCTGCCTTGCTTCCTCCCCAGCACAGACCTGGCTCAGGCTGAGGATAAGGGGAACTTGCTCCTGGCTTTCCCGAGCGGTCAACCGCTTCCTATTGTAACTCAGCGGTCTCGCTTCTTCCTCCTGGAAATGGGGTCATAAGCATGCTCAAGGAATTCCAGACGGTGCCCACTGCCGCCTTTTCTGCGTCTCTCTAAGCCCACCCTGTCCTCTGCAGTCTGGTCTCCTCATAAAAGCCAGAGAACTCTCTATACTCAGAAATCTGGCTAATCATTCATGCTTAAAACCAACCTACTGTTACACTTTGGAAACATGTTTGGCAGTATCTATGCAAGCTGATGGAGGCCTCCCCTATGACCCAGCAATTACATTCCCAGGTAGACCCAAAGAGCCCATTGAGATTTCCTGCTAAGGACACATAGTAGGCATTCATGAGAACTCCAAATTAGAAATAACAAACACCCATGGATATGTTCAGAGATATCAAAGATTATTTCTGAACGCTTTTAAAAATTTTTAGGGTTTCCTACTTCCCTAAGAACAAACTTTTCAAGTGGACTTCGTGGTCATCTGTGCTCTTGAACTCTGACCTGTCTGCCTTCATCAGGACTCCCTCAGCCAGTTTCACCTGGCTAGAACTCAGTGGACATCCCATTATTCCAAACACACCAGCTCTATCACCCTGAGCCTGTGCACTTGCTGTTCCTTCTACCTGGAAACTCCCCATCCATCTGCCTGCTTCATCTGAATCACAAGTGCATGCATTTCCATTTTACACATCACTCCCTCCAGACACTTTCTCTAAGCCCCTAGCTAGCTCTTAGAACTACACTTAGCCCCTATAGATGTCTAGGTTTCTCATTACAACTCTGACCATTTGGTCATCTCTTGATACAGGAGAGCTTCCAAAACTGAACCATGAGAAGCAGAGGACAGAGAATTCCTTTCTTCTTAATCACTGCTGACTCACAGCACCCCGAATATTTCCATATCAAATGAGCATGAAACTGACATTTATTGACTCTATGAGAAAAACTCTATGAGGACAAGAGGCTGTAAGAACACAGAAGGAGTGTGAATCTGACTAGGCTCATTGAAAAACTGGCAATTCACTTGGAGGACTCTGAAGAACAAAGAGCTTCCCAGGACACGCTAGAATAGTGTTCTTGGCAGAGGGAACAGTTTGAGCAAAGGTGTGGAGGTGTGCTGAGGATGAGAGGGAAACCTGGAAATACATACTGGGCATATGTTATGTGGGGTCTTGATGATTCCCAGAGAGTCATCACTTTTGAAAGTAGGAGTCCAGGTAAAAGGCTGGGGCATCTTGAAAGTTCAGGCCAAATTCCATTTGGAATGAGGCAGCCATATCATTCCTTTGCCCTGTGTCTCAGGTAGCTCTATTGTGCTCTGGACCGGAATTTTCAGAAAACACAATTTAGCAGTTCATTGACAGTATGTTCTCTCAGCATAGAAGAAATCTGAAAAGGACCTAAGAGAGGGACAAGAAGTCTGTGAATATAAGAATGCTGGGCTCCATAAACTCGTTCTTCACTGATCCTTCTGGCACTCGGGCCAGAGAGAAAAAAGACCTAAGGCTAAGGCACAGAGATGGATGGAGATTGGCCATGGACAGCAGCGTTGCTGCTTCTCATAGACCACTTCTGTAGGTATCCACCCTATAGTATGTAATTCTAGTGACTATGGTGGAACATCCTGACCATCTTCGAATCATCCATGATGCTGGTTCCTCTATGTTCCCATTTCTGTGAAAAGACACAGATCATGTTAGGTTGGAGAAAGATCTCTTTCTTAGCTCAAGACTGTCTTCCTAAAGCCAGAGTCTAGTCCACTGGACACTTAAGATGACAAAGAATCATAACATAACCTCACATCTAAGAGTGGTCATCTGGTCAACCTCACTTTAAGAAAGTAGAAACTGAGGCTCAGAAAGAAGTAATCAGGTATAGACGCCATAGTAGGTCTGCACAGTCCTGGCTGTCACCAAAACATCATCTGATTGACCAGCACTTGGTTTTCTCTCTTCCTATATCTGTGTGATAGTCTCCTTAACTGTTTATAACACTCTGAATCTGGAGACAGCTTTCTGAAGTGGGACAAGTGACATTTTTTTACTTTTAGTTTCCACTATGACACATTATCAATATGTGTGGTTATCAAGTCTAATGTATGTAGAATACTGTGGCACACAGTAGCTGCTTGGTCTGTCAACCAAGTCCCTTCTGATTCCCTTTCTGTGCATTCCTCTTCCTAGGTCTACAACACTCATTCATTCCAAACATACTCTCTGTTCCAGTCTCTTAGATTTCAGATGAGTCAGACATTTTTTTCCTCCCTCAAGAGACTCGATCCAATGAAGAGTCAGGCACAGATGAAGGCACGGTAAGAAGAACAGGAGCTGGGGGAACCCAGAATGGGAGAGTTGGAAGACTTCCCAGGATCAGGGCAATTTAGAGCTGGGAGTGTAAGAGTGGTTTCTTTTGGGCAATGTATGTGCTCAGTGTCTTCTGGTCAAACTGCATAGCTCTGCCTCTCTCCTTGGTCAACTTCTATCCTATCCCCATCATCCTGGTGATACCAGCCAGTCTAACAAGAGCAGTGTGCTCCTCTACAATAAACATATCCAAGACGATATGTTCCCCAGTGGATGCCTGAAACAATGGATAGCATTTAACCCTATATATATTATGTTTTTTTCCTTATACATACATACCTATGATAAAGTTTCATTTACGAATTAGGCACAGTAAGAGATTAACAATAGTTAAGAATAAAATAGAACCATTATAACAGTACACTGTAAAAAATATCATAATAATGTGGTCTCTTTCTCAGTGTGCCACATTATTCTGTAGTCACCCTTCTTCTAGTGATGATGTGACATCATAAAATGACTACCTGATGAGATGAAGTGAAATGATTGATGGCACAGGAGGGCACAAGATTTCATCAAGGTACTCAGAACAGCACTCAATTTAGAATTTATGAGTGTTTCTGAAATTTTCCATTTAATATTTTCAGACCATGGTAATCATGGTATATGAAACCACAGAATGCTATCTATAGATAAGGAGGGTATGACTATAATCTTTACAAACCCCACAGCAAGGGCTGTGTCCACATAGCTCAGGGCAGCCTTGCCTTGAAGGCTTGTATAGGTGAAGCCAATGCTTTTGTGCATTGAACTAATATGCTGTGGCTGCCAAAGAAGTGTGCTACAGGCTGGTGGCTGTACAATGGAAAGTAGGCCAGAGGTAAGGTGCAGCTTAGGTGGGGGTCACCTTCACCAGGGGGAGTGATGGCTGAGAAGGGAAGTCATCAGTTGCTTTGTCATGATGCAGAGATGGATGTTTCTACACAGGTAACATTAGCTGGTAAATCTCAGAGAGGACACGAGCTTGGAGTGAGGTGACAAGATTGAATCTGGACAGTGGCAGAGGCATATGGTGAAAATTAGTGTTGGAGGAAAGAGGCAGGAAGGAATAAGGAGGCCAATCCCCTGGCTTGACAGACCCCAGCCTACCTCTCTTCAGGGGAGACTACCCACCTGCCTGTAACCTATGGCAGACTGAGCCCATTGCAGGAAACTACACTCAGGTAACAACTGTACTAATATCATGGTGTCTCAGACTCCCAGCCTAGCCCCTCCACCAGATCCCCATTTGGTAAATGGGGATCAGCACGTCACCTGGACGTCCCTCCTCTCAGCCACACCTCTTCTTCTGTGTTCCACCTGTGCACCGAGACAGGAATGGGGAGCAGCAGTGCCTCACCTGGACACCTTCACACACAGGATGGGGATAAGACAGCTCCCAGGGGTAAGTGAGGCGATGCTCTGTGCAGATGAGGGTCCTCCTACCACACCTTTACCTGGTTCTACACAGGTCACCCCACGTGGCCTTTATCTTACCAGTTTTCACTCAGCTACACCCGCCCTCAGGCACTTGCCCTTGTCTTCACTCAGGTGTCCACAGCTGGCCTGTGATACCTTCATACTATGATGTCTGGTTCCCACTGTAATCTTTGGCCTCTCCCCAGTTCCAGTCACCTGCCAGGTGTCCCCAACAGGGCATGAGGTATGGATTAGAAGCCTTGGACCCACCCTTTTAAGTTCCTCATTATCAATCCCTTGCCCTCAACCTGGCCAGAACACTTGTGCAATACAGGTCCCCAGGTTGTTTCCTTGTCTCCTCCTTGTCCTGATAACTTTTCTTGATCCAACTCCTGTTCCTTCTCGGTTCCCTTGCCAGACCTTTACCCTCGAGCATCTGAAGGCTTCAACTCACCTGGTTTTCCCTGAGTCCCTCCCAATCCCTTACCCACTCACTTCCACCTGACCTCAATCTCCCTAGTCACGTTCTCTCCAAGGCTCTCATCCTGTCTGGTCGATGTTTAGCCAGGTGCTCGGAGTGTGGTGTCGAACGCTGTCCTAGGTTTATTTCAGCTGTTGCTGGGCTAGCAGGGCTGGGGCTGTGGGTGCTAGGGCACCCGCTCAGCCCTGCACTCCCGGCCTTATTCTGCACCTTCTGGCTCAGCTCCGCCCCCAGCCAAAGCCCGCCCCTTCTTGGCTTAGCTACGCCTACCCATAGGTCATCCCCATTCTTCTTGCCAAAGCAAACCCCTTCTGGGTCATCCCAGCTCCAGGGACCCTCCCTCCCCTCCATGATCCCTCCCAGCCCATCTAGCAGCTCACCCCTTCTCCCTGATCTCAGCTCTACCAATCTCATTTTCATACAGGCCCTAAACTCCAAGTGGACCGACGCTTCCTCTTCTCCCAGCCGCCTGACTTCCATCCCCTTTTCCTGACTTCCATCCCCTTTTCGGGTGATTCTCCGTCAGTCTTCGCTCAGCCCACCCACCCCACCCCTGACCTCAGCCATGCATTCCCCAGGCTACTCTTAGCTCTCAGTCCAGCTTGTTTCCTACTCCCACATTTTTGTACTGGGGATTGAACCCAGGATGTCTCGAATGGTAGGCCAGTGAAGCAAGAGAGAAGAAGGGGAACCCCATTCATTATAGTAGGATCTCTTCTCTTTCCCCATCACCCATAGGCAGGAGGCTACACCGGAGGCCACCTCCAGTGGCTGCACAGCCAGCTGGTAAGACAGAGAGTGGAAGCAAGTTGAGGAGCTTGCGTGGCCAGAGGTAGAGTTCTGAATCTCAAGGCAGAATCTGATGATGTGGGTTGGGATCTAAACTTTCAAGGTGGATTCTGTGTCTTGGGTCAACTGAAGGACATGAAAAAGGGCTTGAGGATCTGGGGTGGCTATCAGTGACTTGGAGTGGGGAATGGAGGGATCCAGGTCCCAGGAATTCATTTGTGGATCTGGAGACAATGCCCAAGAACAAAGGGTTGGATTTGAGGGACCAGTGGCAAGGTCCAGGCACAAAAAGGGATTTTAGAGATTCACTGCAGAGGTGTCATGCAAGGAACAGAGAAGGATCTAGAAGATTGTCCAGACCTAAAGGAGGCATCAACATAGGGTTGGGCTATGAGGTGAAAAAAAGATAAAATTCAAAAGGTTTCAGAAGCATTTCCTTGAAAATATGTCGTTAGAACTACTTCCTTCTTCCCTTCCAAATGCTTTTCCAATTTATTTCTCCATCTCTAACATCCTCTCTTTTGGTATTCTAACTTCTAAAGAAAGCCCTCAGTAATGCCCTTTCCTTTCTAAATTTAAAAGGAAGTCCTGGTTTATTAGTATGTAAATTTCTGGATAACAGTTAATAAACTATTTCTAAGAAACATGCCTGGAAATTTTGTTTAGTAGAACAAGCCCTATGTAGTTGTTTTGATTGCACACTTGTAGTTGTCAACCAGAATCAGGAACACTCATTCCCAATATGAACAGAGTTGTTTACTATGCAATAAAAGGTCTATGTAATTAGATTAGACTGTATCTATAGACTTTGGAGTCAGTCCAGCCGACAATACTCTCAACAGTGACAGTCTGATCTGTCTGGTACACACAGGGCTTGCAGGAAAATGCAAACTGTGAATGTACCTGTAACGTGGAACTTCTAGAGACATCTGTGCAACCTACAAAACTGAGAAAATAGAAATGCAATAGTCAATGGTAGTTTGGGGGATACTCTTGAGTGATAATTCAAAAAGTCAGGAAAGGGAACTGGAAGAAGGTATCTTTCTGACCTAACACATCTGGCTATCTCCAGGTATGATGTCTGCAAAACCTGACTTACGCCTACCTCACAGTCTATTAGTGTATTCTAACATAGAACCATAAAGGACAGGGAATCTGGAAAATACTAGTTCCCAATATTTCTCACACACACATAACTCAATCCAGAAAAATTCTCCCACCCTAGGTTTTTATTGTCCTTCCTGTTTAACCCAAAGTCAATCATCCATCTAACAGAAAAAATAACAGAGTAAAGGGCAACAGATTAAATTCACACAGAACTTATAATAAACTTGACATATTTACAAATTAATGCCAATTATTTATTAGCAATGAGAAGAGAATGAACTTCATTATACCAAATTTTCCCCCACAATAAAGAAGGGTAGAAAGTATATAATAGAAAAGGGATATCCCAAATCTGCCGATTTAGGACAGTGACAAAACTCTCAATAATTGTGGGCACAGTGGTGCATGCCTGTAGTCCCAGCTACTCAGAAGTCTAAGGCTGGAGGAACCCTTGAACCCAAGAGTTTGAAGATCAGCCTGAATGATATAACAAGACCCTGATTCAACAAACACCAAAATACCTGACAAAACACTCAACTATTAACAAAGACTAATTTTTCAATGTTCCATTAACCACAGAATAATTTAAAACTATATAAAAAAAATCAGATCTACTGCATAATAGAACTACATCTCAATTCATTCAGGAATCTTATAAACTTACATATATAAAATGAATGAGAAAAAAAAATATTAACTGGCATAAGAGAAAAAACAATACCTATTGAACTCATTAATTCAAGGGTACTTACAGAATTATCTCAGTTCAACATTTCTTTGTGAGAATAAGATTTTGAAATCCATAGCAGAGAGATCTACTTTAAGAGAAAGTCACTGATAAAGATTATTAATAAAGGTATAGCTTTTATAACATTTCCTTCAAATTGTGGTTTCTGGTGAGCAATACACCCAAATTAGTTTGTATCAAGCATTTTATATTTCTTTGATATATAGAATTTCAAAACATTGGTAGTTTCCACAAAATCTTTGAAATGTTTGTTAAATTGAAAATTCCTTGGTTGGTTTATTTTTTTCAGTGTTGGGGATCAAACCTAGGGCTTCACATATGCTAGGCAAATGCTCTGCCACTAAGCTACATCCCCAGCCCCAATGTAAATTTTTACATGCTGTTAGGACGTAAGCCAACTGAAGACATTTGAATACCGTTCATATTCTTTCCCTGTGCATTCTTCCATGGCTTTGAATTGAACTGTGAGGATTAAAAGCTTTTCCAAACTCCATTCATAGTAGTTCTCTACACATGCATTCTTGTGTGTGCTAGAAAGGCTGTGAGATTATCTGCTTTCCTGCATTCCTTAGGTAGGATTTCTCCTCAGGATCAGTTCTTTCATTCTTACAAAAGGAACTGGGACAAGAGAGTATTTTCCAACATCCCTTACATCCACAGGGTGTCTGTACAGTATTAAATTCATTCACATATCCATGACTGAAACAACAGAAGACTTTATCACATGTCTTATACTTGTACAATTATTCTTTGCTATGAGTCTTTCCATGTTTATACAAGGAATTTTGACACCTGAAGGCTTTCCCACATTCATTACATTCATAAGGTTTCTCTCCAGTATGAATTTTTTCATGTCTTCGAAAGGAATTAGAACTACTTAAGCCTTTCCCACACTGCTTACATTCATAGGGTTTCTCTCCAGTGTGAGTTCTTTCATGTATTCTAACATAACTGGAACTACTGAAGGCTTTCCCACATTGCTTACATTTATAAGGTCTCTCTCCACTGTGTATTATCATGTGTCTTCGAACACTTTTGAGACAAGTGAATATTTTCCCACATTCCTCACATTCATAAGGTTTCTCTCCAGCATGTGTTCTTACATGCATTCGAATGTAACTTGGACAACTGAAGGCTTTCCCACACTGCTTACATTCATAGGGTTTCTCACCAGAGTGAGTTGTTTCATGATTTCGAACAGAACTGGGACACTTAAAGGCTTTACCACATTGTTTACATTCATAGGGTTTCTCTCCAGTGTGTGTTCTTTCATGTATACGAAATAAACTGGGATAATGAAATGTTTTCCCACATACCTCACATTTATATGGTCCATCACCACTGTGCATTATCATGTGTCTTCTAACACTCTGGAGATAAGTGAACATTTTCCCACACTGCTTACATTCATAGGGTTTCTCTCCAGTGTGAGTTCTTTCGTGTATTCGAATGTAACTGGAACAGCTGAAAGATTTCCCACATTGCTTACATTCATAGGGTTTCACTCCATTGTGAGTTCTTTCATGTATCTGAACATAACTGGAACTCCTGAAGGCTTTCCCACATTGCTTACATTCATAGAGTTTTAATCCATTGTGAGTTCTTTCATGTATCTGAACATAACTGGAGCTCCTACAGGCTTCTGCATGTTGCTTACATTCATAGGGTTTCTCCCCAGTATGAGTTATTTCATAGTTTTGAATGAGATTGGTCCAGTTAAAGATTTCATCATGTTCTTCATGTTCATAGGATTTTTCCTGATACTCATATAGTCTATGTCCAAAATCAGATGTGATGTGCCCATTAAGGGATGAATGACCAATGGTCACTTCTCCACATACAGGGCTTTCACATGGTTTTAAAGCAGGAGTTTTCTTTTTCACAATGTGATCTGAAATCTGGCTGAAGATTTCTTCATATGGACTACCTTCTTTATATCCACATAGTCTCTCTATCACTTGACTTCTGCAAAAAATGAGAAGCACATTACTAAAGGTTTGTTTACTAATAATTTTATATTTATTTACAGATACTGAATTTACATTTTTAACATTATCAGTGAAAATATAGGCTTTATGCCCTGCCTCAATCTTCTGAACATGAATGAACTGAACGCTTTGCCAATGGCTAGACCATAACTTCTATGAAAACAGTGACACCCACACTGGATTACTTAATACTGTTTTCAAGTTAACTATTTTGCAAACATATGTATGTCACATTTAAGTTTTAGAAAAAAATTTATAAAAATAAATAAATCTGAAGTTTAATTTCTCATTTTTAAAATTTGCTGTCATTTTAAGATTCTCCAGGGACACTGCTTTCTCTTGCTAGTACAAATTACCTTAGATTTCTTTCTTTTTTTTTTTTAAAGAGAGAGAGAGAGAGAGAGAGAGAGAGAGAGAGAGAGAGAGAGAATTTTTTAATATTTATTTTTTAGTTTTTGGCAGACACAACATCTTTATTTGTATGTGGTGCTGAGGATTGAACCCAGCGCTGTGCGCATGCCAGGCAAGCACACTACCGCTTAAGCCACATCCGCAGCCCACAAATTACCTTAGATTTCTTCTACAATTTTTGTATTCATTGTCAATGTTCTGGTCTTCCCATTGTATTCCTAAAATACAGACACAGAAAAATCATTATGAGTTGGACATGGTAGTGAATGCTTGTAGCCCCAGTTACTCAAGATGCTGAGGTGGGAGAATCACATGAACTCAGGAGTTCAAGACCAGCCTGGGCAACATAAAATACCCCATCTCGAAAATCAGTCAATCAATCAAAAGGAAAAAAAAAGGGAAATAATTGTTATTACAATATTATAAAAACGTTATAAAAATGTTGTTTATAATGTTGTCATTACAACTTTATAAAAAAATTATTAGTCTCTATTCATGATACTCTGTGACCATGCTTGACTTGTTCAGCAACATAATTTTTTTCTACATTCCAAATCACCAAGGAGCATTGATGAGCAAAAAATACTTGTTCTCTAATTGATTAAGTGAGGAAAAGACATCACCCTTACCTACAGAGGTCAGGTTCCTGAAGGTTTCTAGCATCACTTCTCTGTAAAGATCCTTTTGGGAATGATCCAGCAAAGCCCACTCCTCCAGGGTGAAGTTCACTGCTACATCCTCAAAGGTCATTAAGTCCTAAAATATCCCACATGTTTAATATAGGAAGGGTAAGATCTACACTGAAATCATAATAGGTTCACATAATGCTGTGGACTCAAAATATTTATTCTATGACTTGGTAATCAGATTTACCCTTTATTCACTCTCACATCCTCCAACACAGCAATTGTGGTGATAGACTTGAACTATGCATAAAGCAATGGCTGAACAGGAACACACCTCTCATTGATGAGTTTATAGAGTAAGATGTGCAGCTTAGATCACCGTTAATGTCTCTTTGAACAGAAGACCTACAGTCCCTGTCATAGCAAAGTGTTGGTGTACTGAAGGGCCTACCATTAGCAGTCCTGAGACTGCATATCCTTAGAACAGTCTCTTTCAATATTCGACCTTTTTATTTGTTCTAATTAGTCATATGACAGTAGAATGCATTTTGATACATCATACATACATTCTTCTGGTATTGACCTTTGATAGCATTCAGAATCTAGATTTTGGGAAAGACCCCACCAATCTAATAAAGAATCATAACTTATGGGAATAAAAACCTGTATGCAGAAACCTCTGTGAAGCATTATAGAGGATAAAAAATATATATAAGAGGATGGGGAGGGAGAACAAGAAAAGAACAAGAACAAAAGAAAATGTGAACTAAACCATATTGATGAATTGCTGAAGTCTGAATTGAATGGGCACAAGTTTGAGAGGTAAAAAGTAGAGTGGGGCCCATTCTTAGGAAGTCCCCCTTCATTTATGAGTTTTACCTCCAGAAACACTACAGTTCTCATTGTGATGGTCAGATTAAAAACTGTTTCCTGCTTTGAGCAGGAAGAAAATAAAAGTAGTCATTTTGAAATATGCCCACAGACATGTGTTCTTAAGTCCAGTCTTCAAAACAATTTCTCAAAGGCCTTATCAACAGGGATGTTACCAGAGCTTTATGTTACTAAGGCAGGCTACTTTATTAAAAAAAAAAAAAAAAAAAAAGCAGCAGCTTCTTTTGGCTCAAAGTTCTGAGGATACAAAGTCAAGAGCCTACATCTGATGATGGCCTTCTTGCAAGCAGAGTCTTGAGACAGTGCAGAGCATCACATGGCAAAAGACAAGATGTAGGGGTGTGTGTGTGTGTGTGTGTGTGTTTATGTTCTGGTTTCTCTCCCTCTGGTGATAAAACCAAAAGGATTCAATCATGGGGGCTCCACTCTGATTACCTAATCACCTCCAAAAGGCTCTAACTCTAAATACTACAGTGAGGTTAAGTGTCTATCCTCTTAATTCCTAAGGGTAGGGGTTAAATTTCAACACATGAAGCCTTGAGGGACACTCAAACTACATCCAAATCACAGCAAGAGCCAAACCTCTGGGGAAGTGTAACACCCAGCTCCACCCCTCTGTAACCTTCCTGCTCAACTAAGGCATAAGGATGAAGAGTACTTACGGTAGTCACAACCCAGGAACACAAGCATCCTAAAAAATGAGGTCAAAATACATCAGTGCAATGTTCTGCCTGCCCCTACAGTTTACCATGACATGAATGAGGCTCCTGTGTAACAACTGTAGAATAAAACTGATAGAACTGCATGCTTCATACCTTATTTAAGAAGTCTCAGGGGCACACCAACAAATAGGGTAACCTGAATGGAGCGTAAAAATGTCTAGAAACACACCATCTACTGAGACTGGGTCATGAAAAACTACAAAATATGTGTAGACCTACAACTAATAAGGAGGCTGATAAAGTAATCAACCTCAACCCTGTCCCCAACAAATGAAAGTCTGGAACCAAACAGTTTCACTGGAAAATCTACCAAACATTTAAGGAAGAAATGTTATCCAAAAACCCTGAAGGATAACATTTCCAAATTTATCATACAAGACCAAAATTAGGCTAACAAAAGCAACAACAACAACAAAACTACGGTCAACTGTCCCTTATGAATGAATATTGGTGCTGAAATCCTCAAATTCTTATTCAATGGTAGAGTAATCAAAACAATGTGGTGACGGACGGTATAAAGACAGAGATCTAGACCAATGGAATATGACAGAGAGCCTAGAAAGATACCCACGTATCTTTTTTAAAATGGTAGATGACTTTTTTAAAAAATGTTTTTATGAGTGCACTATAGTTAAACATAACAGTGGGGATTATTTTGTTTTTTCAGTTTCTCTCAGTACCAAGGGCTCTGCATTGTCACACACCAGCAAGGCAGGTTCCTAGGAATAAACAACTGGGCCTTCCCTGACTTCCATTTTCAGACTCAACATTGGCCTTAACATGAAGTCACCGGGCATGGAACTCCTCCTTGACCAACACTATTCACTTACTTTTAAGGGAGAAAATACCCAGTGTTTGAGGAATCTATTAAAATCACTTAGGCTTTGTTTATATATATAGGAGGTAAAGAATTCTAAGGCACTTATCCATCATAGCTCAACTGCAAAAGCACAAGTGACTATCCCTTTAGACAATTACAATGTAACTTAATTATCATTTCCATGGCAACAAATTAGCTAGCATTAATTATATTTGAATATTTCTGGATGTTGCCTCTTAAGTCTAAGTACCAGAAAAGAGAACAGTGTTCATTGTCCACTGTCCCAAGCTCCTCACCCAGGAATGGAGACAAACTCAAGTTTTGGTGAGTCCTTGTCATCCACTAATCTACCTACCATACCTTCTGGTGGAATTGTCTTTATTTCTCTGCAGCCACTGTGGAACAGTGATTTTTCCCTATGCTCTGAGATTCTCATCCCTAGCAGCATTCTCAAGGCTAAGTGTTATTATCCCATTTGAAGTCAACCAAAAGATAAGACCAGATCTGGGAAATGTACTACACACAATATGGAGAAGAACAAAGGTTAATAAAAATTTTTAAAAGAAAGGATAAGGCTAGATATTTAATTTTTTTCTGAAATCACCTCTTTCTTGCTTCTTTGGATATATTTTGTCTTATCACTCAAGTTCCACTGAAAAACTGAGGCTCAAAGAAGTAAATCTTTCCTAAATGACAAGGCTAGGGAGTGTCAGTGTTGGTGTTCAATCGATCCAGCCTACCACACAGGACATTTCCCCCTACCTCCCATCCTGCTGACATGCTCAATATCCACCCTCCAAGGGATAACAGACTTCCCTGCTGTGTGCCCAAAGTGCATTTTCCCTTTCAGGAAAGGAAAGGAAATGGCACCACCTTATTGGGGTGGGTTTTCCTAGTCCTTTGGGATAGTTTTATCCCTTCACAAGGAATCCAGGGGGCAGGAATTATTTCTATCTTGTCCCCTCAGCACCAACATCTGATATTGTTGGTGCTAACAATATGGTGCTAACAAAGTGGGCTAACCAATATGTTTTCAAGGAATAAAGACCTGGTTAGGGAAAAAAAAAGGCTTAACCACATAAATGAGGGTATATCAAGAGACTCCTCCCTGCCATGGGCATCCATCTGCTCCGTTATGAGATATCAACAAGCAGGACCTTTAAGAGGTGAGTAAGCCCTACCCTCATGAATGGATTAATGCATCCATGGATTAATGGATTAATGGGTTATTTTAAACTTAGCCAGTTTGGCTAAGTCTCTCTGGCACTTCCTTTCTCTGGACATGTGATGCCCTGTGCCTATTCCAGCTCTGCCAGCAAACAACCAGATGGCACCTCTCAACTCTGGACTAGAACCATGAACTAAAAATAAGCTTTTCTTTATAAATTACCCAGACTGTGGTGTTGAGTTATGAGCAACTAAAAATGGACTGAGAAACCTAGGAAGAGCTATGCTGAGAAGACAGGGTCGTGGATTTGAGGCCTTGCTTCCAGATATTTAGAAAATTCAGGGGGAATCAGATCCTCTCTGGGGAGAAAGGAGGGAGGGGGACCCCACATACCACAGCTCCTCTGCAGGAGCCCCCCCCCCAACACACACATACACACACTCACACACACACCCCAGATCCTCCCAGGGGAGACAGGCACGGGGACCCCACATACCACAGCTCCTCTGCAGGAGCCCTGCACACACACACACACACACACACACCCCAGATCCTCCCAGGGGAGACAGGCACAGGGACCCCACACACCACAGCTCCTCTGCAGGACACACACACACACCCCAGATCCTCCCAGGGGAGACAGGCACGGGGACCCCACATACCACAGCTCCTCTGCAGGAGCCCTGCACACACACACACACACACACACACACCCCAGATCCTCCCAGGGGAGACAGGCACAGGGACCCCACACCACAGCTCCTCTGCAGGACACACGCACACACACACACCCCAGATCCTCCCAGGGGAGACAGGCACAGGGACCCCACACCACAGCTCCTCTGCAGGACACACACGCACACACACACACACCCCAGATCCTCCCAGGGGAGACAGGCACGGGGACCCAGGCACGGGGACCCCACACACCACAGCGGGAGCCCTACACACACGCACGCGCGCGCACACACACACACACACACCACGCCTCCCGCCGCCACCGTCTGGGCAGACGCAGGGCTGTCCAGAGAGGGTCCCGGCTGCCGGCCCAGCCCCCACGGGGCGGAGGGACCGAGAGCCCAGCGGCGCCAGCCGCGGTCGGCCTCCCGAGCAGAGGCGGAGAACACGGGTCCCCGCTGCGGGTTCCGCGGGTCCAGCCGGCCCCTCCTTCCCCCTCCGCCTCCCACACTCACCATTTCTCTGCTTCCGAGGATTCGCGGCGTCCTGCCGACTGCTCCTGAGGTCAGCGGAGGTCACAGCGCAACAAAGGCTGAGCCGCTAGGCGCCTCTCCCGGGAGCGGTGGCCAGACCCCTACTGCGGCTGCGCATAAACGATCCCCCAAGGTTCAGGCCGTCTCCCCAGCCTCTTGCCGGCGCTCCTGATTGGACAGTTCGTACAGCCCCGCCCCAGAGGCCCTGATTGACTAGTGATCCAGGACCCGCCCCGGACCCTCAAGAGACAGCGACCCTTACGTGTCTGAGTGGAGTCCAAGTGACAGATTCCAGCCACAGCCCTTGCTAGCCCAGGTGGCCTTCTGGGGCACAAGCCTAGCCTCACCCCGGGAAAAGCAGAACTCGTTCCTCCTTTCCAGAGCTGGCGCCTGCTTCTTACTGAACTCAGTGGGTCTTTCCCGCTTCTCGTCCTGGAGATGGGGTCACAAGCATTGAATAAATAACTTTCCTTTTCAAACAGTCTGACTAGACCCTTCTTGAAGTCACTTGAGGCTCTCTCAATCCCTCTATTTAAAGTTATCGATTTGAGACTTTCTTCGAGAATAGACTGTGGTATCTTGGGTGAGTACCCTGTCCATTTTATTTGCTTCTGTTCTTTCTAACCAGGTCACACCATCTGCTCACACAGAATACACACAGAGCACACACAGAATACTACAGCAGTCCTCCTTTACCCGCAGGAGATACATTCCAAGAACTCTAGTGGATGTCCTAAATCTCAGTATCAAACCCCATATATACTATGTTTTTCTCTATATGTGCACGCTGTGATAAAGTTTAATTTGTAAATTAGGTACAGTAAGAGATAAAAACAATAAGACAATAACAAAATTTTACATTATAATGTAATAAAGGTTATGTGAAGGTGATTCCTTTCTTTCTCTAGCTTGTTATACTCTACTCACCCTTCTTGGGATGACACGAGATGGTACAACGCATGCATGATGAGATGAAGTGAGGTGAATCACATAGGCATTGTGAGCTAAGTTAAGCTACTATCAATTCACTGTCTGAGCTGGTTCAGTGATCAAGATAGAAAAGTTCAGGCTAGATGTGTAGCTTAGAGTGCTTGCCTTGAATGTGCAAAGTCCTGGGCGCCACGTATAGCACTGAGAAAGAGAAAGGGTTTGAGGAGGGGCAGAAGGAGAGAGAATCATCTGCCTCTAGTGATCCTGTATCATTTTCCTCTTAATATTTTTTTGTCCCAAGTTTAACCAAGAATAACCAAAATCTTGGAAAGCAAAAGTGCTCTTAAAGAGGACTTCTATATTGTATCTTCCTTCATTCCAGGTCCCAGGTTCATCCCTGGAGAAATGAGACTGCTTTTGTGTGTTAATAAAATACACACAGCTCAAGGACGGAGGCTAGTCAGTTCACCAGGAAAGTCCATGGAGTGGAACTTCTTAGTTGTTTAACTTAGTTGTTTTTAATTGTCAAAGAAGGTTGGAAATTTGAGCCTACTCTCTAGATCTCTGAGGATGGAGCCAATCCCCAGTGACAGATGATTTAATCAATCATGCCTACAGAATGAAACTTGCATAAAACTCCTAAATGATGGGGCGTGGAGAACCTCTGTGTTGGTGAACACATAGAGATGCTGGAAGGTTGACACCCCCAAATAGGACTTGGAAGTTCCACATATCCCCTTCTCCCATACCTTGCCCTACGCACCCCTCCCATTTAGCTATTCCTGGGTCGTATCTTTTATAAAGCATTGATAATAGTAAGGGAAGTGTTTTCTTGGGTCCTGTGGATCATTCTAGCAAATTATCAAGCACAAAGTGAGGAAGAGAGTGTGGGAACCTGACTTTGTAGCCAAGATGGAAAGAAGTGCGGGTTCTCTGAGCACCCAATTTTTCTGACACATTTCTCAAGAGTGCCCCACTTGTGGGACTGAACCCTTAAACCTGTGGTTCATTGAATAATGACTGTAGAGAATGATGGGTCTGAGTTTACAGATGATTCTCCACGAGTGAGCATTGGCTAGGAGAAGCTACCAAGTGACATCTTTATGGAACGATGACCCTGCAGGACAGCAAGGTAGAGAAGCCTTCATATTGAGTATTACTTCAATTAGTGTTTGCCTGGAAGGCTAGATTTATAGATATATGTACCTATACTGATTCATAGGTAGTAGCTATCCATCCAGCAGATGACTTGGAAGGAGCCAGATTTTAGGACTGATAACAAAGAGCTATTGCACCAAGAATGTGAGAACAATTTGCTCCCAGTGAAGGATCACTGCAGAAGTGCTCTCAATAATCAAGTGGCAATAGACCCCTTATCTGGTTATCAGTAGGTCTCATCTCAGTGTAGGGGTAAAAAAAAATAAGATTAAGTTTTCCCTGTTGTCTAAGAGAAAGGATCATCCCCCCCCCCCGCTTTTTCTTAGAACTTATATCTGTAAATTCTTCCTCTGTCCTTCAATATATACATGAATCTTTTAACAAGCTAATAAGCCTCTTGCCAGCATTAGAACTCAGGAATGTTTTTCTTAAGACTCTGGGAGCCACTTGTTTGAAATGTAAACATCCAAAGAAGATAGGGCCCTGTCTTCCATGGGAGGTTAGCTTAAGTGCTTTCTTTGTCTTAACTATAACTGTTGCTTGTTGTGGAGAGTCAGTGTTTAAATGCAACTAACCAAAACAGATGGCCACCCTAATTACCAGGTAAACTTAGGATGAAAGAATGTTAAACAATTCATGCTATCAAGTCCTTTCCCATGAAGACAAGTTCTGGTCTATCTTGAGAAAATGTAGTAATGGATTATATCTGCTGATTTTATTTAAAAGACAGAGTATCTTTTTGTCTTTGCCCTGCTGAGCCACACAGGGATGACATCAGGAATGGAGCACGAGATGGGTGATCCCTCACCAAGGCTGGTCTGGATGCTGCCATTGCCAAATGCTTTACCAACTAATTGTAGAGACCAGTGCTGATCCCGGAATACAACAACCTTGGTGCAAGGTTGATTGTTTGGATGCCTACTACCACAGAAGGGGCTTGGAATTTAAATGTGTCCTGAATATGGATTTATCTTTCCTACCAACCAAGAATCATGTTAGTTAGCTTTCCAGGACTATGACCAAATAGCTGAGATGAACAATTTATAAGGAGGAAAGCTTTATTTTGGCTCACAGTTTCGGAGGTTTCAGTCCATGGACTATTGGTGGCCCAGTACATCATGGCAGGAGAGCAAAAAAGAGGAGACCTGTTTATTTCATGATGGTCAGGTAGAAGAAAGAAAGAGAGAGGGGGAAGGAAGGAAAGAAGGAAGGAGAGAAGGGAGGGAGGGAGGGAGGGAGAAGCTGAAATCTCAAAATCCCCTTAAAGGCACTCCCACCCCAGTGACCTAACTTCCTTCCACTGTGCTTCACCACCCAAAGGTGCCACACTTCCCAATAGTGCCATTGCCTGGGGAACAAGCCATCAAAACATGAACCTTTGGGGGACATTTAAGATTCAAATTATATCATATTATATCAATTAGTTATACATAGTCTTTTAAGAGTTCTGTACCCCTGAGATTCTATACATAGTCTTTTAAGAGTTTTATACCCCTGAGATTCACTTACTTCATCATGTACTCTATCAAGAAAACAGTGAAATGGCACCTGCAAAATTCAATATGACTTATTTTTCTAGCTCTATGGTGAGTCAGATATGTGGGTCATGCCTCCCACTGTGAAAAGCTATAAAGAATAAGAAAATATAAAACTCATGTTCTTGTAAATATTGACGACTTGGGAAGGAAATGAAATTTTCTCAGGCCAGAATTTGGATAGAGACAGGAGCTCAGGAGTTAAACAGAGTCAGCTTTAACCAGGAATGAGCTGATGTAAATGAGCCTACATTTCAGTTTCCAAGGTCTGTAGAGTACAGGAAATGAACAAACCCTGACACAGACAGATTGGAAAGTGTCGGTAGAGATCTTCCTCCCCATAAAGCAAGGAGTCATCAATGCAAGAGTACACTAGGAGCAAGGAATTCTGCTATAAGGGGAATTCAAAGAAAAATGATGATCAAGTTTCTGCACTGAGTTGAGGAAGGAATTACTTCTAGAGAGAATTTGGAACTATAAATGCAGGTTTCCAGAAGGAAATAATGGTTTCTTGGGCACCCAAAAATCTTAAAAGTAATTTAAGTTATCTCAGATTCATCCTGTCCTTCGGGGAGACTGGCTGAAGCACAAACAAATCTCTCGGAGAAATCCATCTTTAAATCAGATCTCAAATATCATAATGAACAGGGAAAAGTTTAAAACTCTTCTCTAACACAAGGCGCCCACTTTTATTCAACATAGTACTTGAAGTCCTAGCTAGAGCAATTATACAAAAGAAACAAAGTCACCCAAATTGAAAAGGAGGTAATCAAATTTCCTTAATTGTAGACAACATGATGTTATGTATAGAAAAACCTAAAATCTCCACCCAAAAGTCAGATCTGTTCAATAAATTCAGGAAAGTTGCAGGATACAAAATGAATATGCAAAAATCAGTAGCCTTTTTGTATGCCAAATAGTAAATTATCTGAAAAGAAGTTTTAAAATTTTTATTTGCAATAGCTAATGAAAAAGTACCTAGAACTAGTCAGCCATGCATGCGAAAAATCTCTATAATGAAAACCATACAACACTGATGAAAGAAATTGAAGAGGACACAAAAAAAATAGAAAAATATTCTCTGTGTTTACGGATTCAAAGAATTAATATTGTTAAATTGTCCATACTGTCCAAAGAAATATACAGACTCAATGCATTTTCTATCAAAGCGCCAATGACATTCTTCACAGAAATAGAAAAACATTCCTAAAATTCATACAGAACCAAAAATAAAATTCTCAAATAACTAAAGCAATCCTGAACACAAAGAAGAAAAGTGAAAGAATTACAATACCAGATTTTAAAATATACTACAAAGCTGTGGAAACAACAAAAAAAGCATGTTACTGACATTAAAAAAACTTCATAGATAACTCAGAAATAAATCCATATATTTACAGCCAACTTATTTTTACAAAGGTGCCAAACGCGTACTAGGGAAGACAGTCTCTTCAATAAATGGTGCTAGGGAAATTGATATCCATAAGCATAATAATTAAACCAGACTGCTCACCATATACATAAATCAACACATGGATTAGAGACTTAATGTAAGATATGAAACTAGAAGAAAACATAGGGGACTACCTCTGGACATTGGCTTGGGCAAAGATTTTTTTTTTTAAATAGACCTCAAAAGGCAATAAAAGCAAGGAAGTAAATGGCATTATCTACACATCAAAGAAATAATCAACAGAGTAAAGACAATTTTCAGAAAGGAAGGAATATTTGAAAACTGTTCATCCATCAAGGGATTAATATCTAGAAAAACTTAAGGAACTCAAACAACTAAAAAAAAAGTTTTCAACAGTTACCAAACTACAGATACATAGGAGCAATTAGTTCCAAAGTTCTACAGCACAACAGGAAAACTAAAGTCTACAATAATATCTTAAACATTTCAACGTAACTAGAGGAGAATTTGAAGATTTCCAACAAATAGAAATGATGGTATTTGAAGAGATGAAGTGCTTTTACCATGATTTGACCATGTCTAATCTGTTTGTGTCTGAACATAAATTTAAATTTCCACAGGATTTTTATGTACATTTGTTGTAGGGACAAACAAGGCAAGACACCAAATACAGCAGGAAACAGTTTTATTTGGCTGCAGCCAGGTTCAGAGGGCACAGCTTTTGCTGTAATCAGTCAATCCCCTGAACCCCGAGTTCAGGTAGTTTCAGAGTTTTATATCCAGCATGTAAGGGGAGGGGCTCAGAAGTTCACAGTCTGCAGAAGTTCACATAAAAGTAGCTTTTTCTTTCACTGTTCTGGGCATGTTAACTCTTCAAGGACAACACCTGAGATGGGGAGAGCTTCTTCTCCCCTTTCTTTTCTCCCCCTGCCAGCTGTTACCATGGAGCCTAATTGTAACTTATCTTAAAAATGTAAACATCTCTGTGAAGCCCAGCTCAAGGCCAGAGGCCTTGTTTGCAGAGTTCTACAAAGTACTGTACTGGATATGTTTGTGAAAAACTAGTAAGGGGGTGTCCAGCACCTGGAGTGGCCAAGTAAAACAGGGCAACACGAAAATAGGAAGTTTATCTACATTGGACTCTTTTGCAGACAGTCCTAAAATTAGCCATGGTGAAGAGGGCTTTTCTGTGGAGAAAGGGGGTGCCACTTCACATTCAGTCCCAGAATCACATGCAAAACAATGTCAATTTAAAAGTTTTTAAAAAGAAAATCTCTGCCTTTTCTCTACCACCTACTCCTCAATAGCCAATGCTCAAAGCAGAAACAAATCTTTCTTATGACTCAATCTCTTTCAAAGTCAGTAAGCAATTATATTGCCAAGCTATTTCATCTGGCAAAATTATCTTTCTTTTCCTTCACAGGTCTTTAGCAATAAAGAGATGGTTTATGAAAAAAACAGACATAGTATACTACTCAATATACAATGTCTGGAATACATATACAATATGTATTCAGAGAGTGGCTTTTTTGACTCTTGCCATACAGCAGCAGGGACAACAACCTAATATTCAGCAATAAAGTTTTGTTTCCTATTTCAATATGAATAATGTATAATCCAAGTGTATGTGTGTGATGATTTCCACATTTTTTAAAAAATTATATAATCATAGGCCTGGGTCACAGATGGCAGTTTACAGATATAGTCAGTTTCAAGGAACAATATTGAGTATTGCTAAAATTAAGATTAGCCTCCAACCCCATATCAGATCCAAAACTACCTCAAAATGGATCAAAGACCTATGTGTAAGAGCTAAAACTTTAAAAATCCTATTAGATGACTTTAGGTGTTCATGAAGTTAGTTTCTTACACAAATGGCATCAAAAGCACAGACAACCAAAAAAAAAAATAGATCAATTGATATCATCAAAATCAAAATCCTTTGGGCTGAAAAAAAAAAAACCCAAAACAAAGTAAAAAGACAACCTGTAGAATGTGAGCAATTTTTTTTTAAAGAGAGAGAGAGAGTATTTATTTTTAAGTTTTCAGTGGACACAACATCTTTATTTTATTTTTATGTGGTACTGAGGATCGAACCCAGCGCACCTTGCATGCCAAGCGAGTGCGCTACCTCTTGAGCCACATCCCCAGCCCGTGAGCAAATATTTGAAAATCACATATCTGATAACAGACTTGTTAACTAGAAAATACAAACATTCTTGCAATTCAACAAAAAGAAAAAACAATCCTATTAAAGATGGTTATGTAGAAAAATATTCCCTTAAAAAGATATAGAAACGGTGCAAAAGCACATAATAAGATGCACAACATCCTTATTCATTAGGGAAATGCAAATCAAAACCACAGTGAGATACCGCTTCACACCTGATAAGATGGCTGGTGAAAAAGAAAAATAACAACAAGAATTGGCAAGGTTGAAAAGAAATTGGAACCCTAGGGCATTGCTAGTGGTAACGTAAAATGGTGCAGACTTTGGGATATAGTCTAGCAGTTTCTAAGTTAAACACAGAGATGCCATTTGGTCCAGGAATTCTACCCCTAAGTATATATTCAAGGAATGTAAAAACATATATTCCAACAAAAACTTATACATAATCATGTGTAGCAGCATTATTAAAAAGAGCAAAAAAAAATTAGAAATGCTGAAATATCCATCAATGATGAATGGATAAACAGAGTGTATTATATCCGTACAATGGAAGATCATTTGATTAAAGGGAATGAAGACTGACACATGCTACAACATGGGAGAACCTCGGAAATATTATGCTCGGTAAAATAATCCAGTTGAAAAGACTGTGATTTAATTTATGAGTCATAGTAAATGTCTGGGATGAACAAATTGGTACAGAAAGTAGATTGGTGGCTGCCTGGGGCTGAGGACAAAGGGATTAGGAGAAATGGGGAGTGACTGCTAATGGCGAGTTTCTTTTTGGGGGGTGATGGAATTTTTCTAAAATAGTTTGTGGTGCAGGTTGCCTAATTCCAAATGTACTAAAACCGTTGAAATATGCACTTTAATGGATAAACCGTATGGAATTTGAATTATATCCTGATAAATCTGTCACATCTCAATAAAAACAGAACTAATATAAGAACTCATAAAGATGAAGAAAAGTTTTAAATATTTATTGAGCAACACCTATGTGATATACACAACTCTTTACACCAGTCTTAAAAAGTACATATATATTATTATTATTATTATTGTGTGTGTGTGGGGGGGTGCTGGGGATTGAACCCAGGGCCTTGTGCATGTGAGGCAAGCACTCTACCAACTGAGCTACATCCCCAGCCCCAAAGTACCTCTTATTAACTCCATTTATAGATAAGGGCATGATCCTCTTTGTACTGAATTCTCCCAACACTTCGACGCTGGCTACTCAGGTGCTTGAGGAATAAAATTTCCTGAGGAAGGTCTTCTTCATGGCGTTCTTCAGCTCCTTGTTCCTTAAGCTAAAGATGATGGGGCTGAGAAAGGGTGTGAGGACCGTGTAGGTGGTGGCCATGAGGGTATCGCCTTCCTGAGAGTGGGGACCCTTGGGCTTGAGGTAGATGACAGAGGCAAAGCCGTAGTGCACAATCACCACAATAAGGTGGGAGGCACAGGTGGAGAAGGCCTTGTGCCGCCCCTCAGCAGATGGTATCCTCAAGATGGCAGCCACGATGAAGGCATAGGAGAGGAGGATGAGGAGGAAGCAGCCCAGCAGGGCCGTGATGCACACCAGGCCCACACCAAGGGCAGTAGTTGGTACATTATTCCCACAGGCCAACTTCAACAGAGGTGGCACATGACATAAGAAATGCTGGATCTCATTGGGTCCACAGAAAGTGAGGTGGAAAATAGATGTTGTCACCACCAGTCCCACCGCCAAGCCACCAGCCCAGGACCAGGCCACCAGGCAGGCACAACCACGGGGACTCATGAGCACGTTGTAGCGCAGCGGGTGGCAGATGGCCACGAAGCGGTCATAGCCCATGACGGTGAGCAGCAAGGAGTGGGTGAAGCCAAATGTGAAGGAGAAGAACATCTGGCTGGCACAGGCCAGGAAGGCGATGGAGCGGTGGGCGGAGAGCAGGTCAGCCAGCATGCGGGGGATGATGGCCAAGGTGTAGAGGATCTCGGAGATGGAGAGGGCGCACAGGAAGAGGTACATGGGGGTGTGGAGGCTGCGCTCGCCCCAGATGGTGGCCATGATGAGCAGGTTGCCCAGCAGCGTGAAGAGGTACATGAGCAGGAAGAGCAGGAAGAAGACAGGCAGAAGCTGCTGTGGGAAGGTGGAGAAGCCGATGAGGATGAACTCAGACGCCCAGGTGTAGTTTAGCCCTGGCATTGTGGTTGCACCTGGGGGAAGAGAGAGGGAAGAAAAACCCGTGGATAGGAGCACAGGGTCTTTAACGGGTCCTACCTGGGGAGACTTCCTGAAGAGGGTAATTCACCCATCTAAGCCACAGTTAGTCATTATTTTTTAAATTTGTTGAGGTTTAAGTACGATTATACATCTTGCCAGGTGCAGTGGGGCACACCTGTAATCCCAGCAGCTCCGGAGGCTGAGGCAGGAAGATCTTGAGTTCAAAGCCAGCCTCAGCAATTTAGCGAAGCCCTAAGCAACTCAGTGAGACTCTGTCTCTAAATAAAATACAAAATAGTTCAATCCCTGGTACTGCTTTCCCCCAAAAAAGATCATACATACAGTGCTTGTACAGGTCCTAGTAAGGATTCAATACATAAGAACTGCTACTGATAATAATTATTACACTATTATTACTATGTTAGCCTCATACACTCCTAACCCACCATGCATTTCTTTGTTCCAGTTTCTCTACCCTTCCCCCCATCATTATGAGTACAAATCCCACAAGGGTTAAGACAAAGTCACTCTCTAGTTGCCCCCATTAGTTGGAAGTCATCTCTTCCCTGTGTCACAGAAAGGATGTAGGATCTGTTTAATTCTCGACACCACTGCTTACTAGCTGTGAGACTTGGAACAGGTTGCTTGCCCTCTCTGAGACTCATTACTCACCTGGAAAATGAACTAATAGTCTTTATCTCAGAGCCATTACTTAAGTTGATGCTTAAATGAGTTGATGCACAAGAAGCACTTAGCTGTCATCACCGCCGTTTGGTATAACTTGTGAGTTGCCCAAAAGGATGGCATCACCACGGAGTCATGTTGTCTGGCCCCAGCGGAGCCCTCAATCTCCAGGCACTTGCCAATATTATTCTCTGAGTCTCCTCCCCTCTCCCTATCCCTGAACTTTCCATCCTCATCCTCCTGCTTAGTGCAGAAACAAAACAAGACTCAGTGATAGGTTCTCTTACGATAGGTGGGTTCTCAGGAAGAGAGGAAAAAGAAACCCTCAGTGGATGGACACTCCCATCATTGAGCATGACTAGCCATGCTTGTCCCTCTAGATAGATGAACAAAATCTCCCGCATATCCTTATAACAGGTCAACTAGAATAAAAATGTAGTCAATTTAAATGTCAACAGATTTAAAGACTTACACAATGTGCCCACAATTGATTTATGGATAGATTGCTTAACCAAAAAAAAAAATTCTGAACCCCAAATATAAAATGATTATCATGGGATTGGATCTTCAAAGAAGCTTGCCTGAGCACCTGCTTCCCAGAAAATCAGAGACCTCAATCTTCTGCATCACTCATCTTCTCTTCTCTGAGAAGAAAGGGGCACCCACACTCTGCCTTTGGGGTATGTACATTTTACTGTCTTTAAATAATAAATCTTTGCTTGTACCTTGCTTTTGATGTATCCTGGGATTCTTTTCAGCTAAGGAAGTCAAGAACAAGCCCAGGCTGAATTGAGGTCCTATTGCCTACCCCTCAAGGGGTGGGGGGCTCTTTGGACCCTGTTCAATGGCACTCCATCTCCTTCCCTGAGCAGCAACAAGTAATATCTGTTTTCAGTGAGGGAAGTTCCCCATCCTGCACCCACTCTAACAGGATTCCTTCTCTCTGCTATGGCTCCTCTCCTTCTCTCTTTTCTCCAGGCTACAAACAGACCTGATGCAAAATACAAAATTTATTTTAAAATGCAAAATGGATTGACACGTGGATAGACAAAAAGCAGTCCACTCATACAATGGAATATCATGCAGCACTATGAAGGGGAGGAGCATGATCCGTGCTACAATGTGGAGGACCCTTGAAAATATGATGATAAGGGAAAGAAATCAGACACAAAAATTCCATGGAGTATGTGACTCTATTTATTTGAGATGTCCAGAATAGGTAAATCAGCAGGGAAAGAAAGCAGATTTGTGATTGACAGGGAATGAGGGCAGGGTAGAATAGGGAGTGACTAACAGTGGGTATGAGTTGTGAAAGTGCCTTGGAACTAAATAGAGGTGGGGGTTGTTCAACACTGTGAATGTACTAACTGCCAAAGAATTGTAGGCTTTGTATGAATGAGTGTGTATGTGGGGTGTGTGTGTGTGTGTGTGGCACTGGGGATTGGACCCAGGCCACTGAGCTACATCCCAAGCCAGCCCTGTCCACTCCCCCCTTTTATTTTTACTTTGAGGCAGAATCTTACAAAGTTACCTGGGCTGACCTCCATCCTCCTGCCTCAATCTCACAAGTCACTGAGATTATAGGTGTGTGCCACCCTATTCAGCTGAATTTTACATTTTAAAATGCTTAATAATTAACTTTATGTTCAATGAATTTCACCTGAATTTTTAAAATGAACTACATACTGCAACAAGATGAACCCTGAAAACATACTAACTGAAAGAATCCAGACAAAAAGGATCTGATTCTTAATATGAAAAGTCCAGAACAGACAAGTTCATAGAGACAGAGAGAGTCCACATTACCAGAGCCTGGTGCATGGGGAAGGAGAAGTGGGGGCTACTGGTATCTTCTGGGGTGATGAAAATATTTTAGAACTAGAGAGAGGTGATGATTGCACATTGCGAATGTTTTAGATGCCACTGAATTTGTGCCCTTGGAAATGGTGAATTCTATGTTGTGTGAAATTTACATCAAAATATTTAAAAGCAAAATGGGCCTCCCTCAGCCCTCCTCTACTCCTGACTCTCCTCTGTGTTCACTGCCCAGCCTGTCCACAGCAAGGAAGAAGGGTCTCAAGGTGCTGCTGGCTGATCCAGGGCTAAGGGACGGGTACCCACTCCTCTAACTGGGCTCAGCCTCCCTTCTCCTGCTCAGGGCAGCCTGAGCCTCAACCTGGCGCGTTTGAGAGCAGTGCGGGAGGCTCCGCTGGAAAGCTCTCCTCGGGGTGGCAGCCCCCTGTGTCTGCAGATTGCGGCACGGTGCCAGAGATCTCATACCCACTCCTCCACATACCTGCCTCCAACTTCCCACTATCACTTGCGCAGGCGCTGTAGGCTCCGTTACTTAAACCAAACATGCACAAAGTGTGTGCGTGCACACAAGCTGTGTTCAGACCCGAGCTTTTACACAGATGTCTAGATCCCGCCCGTGGAGATGGATGCACAATTGCAGAGTCCATAAGTCTGCACCCTGGGGTGGAACACTAATATGCACACTCACAGTACGGCACAGCAGAAGCATGCGGGCGATAGGCGAGCGCCGGTCGGTGTCCCTCACTAAGACCTGCGTGGACAAGTGCACAGTTATCGTAGGCACAGGACTCTGGGATGAGGACCCTCCCCGCCGGGTCCTGCTCGCCTGGAGCCTCCTTCGTCTGCCTTTAGGTCCAAGATCCTCCTCCCACCCCCAAACTCCGTTCACCCTCAGCCCTTTCCCGGATCCCTCGCTTCAGTCACCTCCCCAGAAGACAGCCTGGGACAAACACTCGCCGAGTAGCGGGGAGGTGGGGGACACCCGGCCGCCTGCGCCCCGCACAGCAACCCCGGAAACGGGAGTGGGCGGGGCGAGAGGCTGTGTCCTCGCTTTATCCCTGTGGTCTCCAGCGTCGCCTTCCAAAAGAATCTCAGGGGATCCCAGGGCGGGATGCACCCCACCACCCCCGGGGCGGACCTGAGGACCCAGGAGACGGGCGGGACCTCAGGTTTCCCTGGGACTGGCTCACAGCTGCGCACGGGGTCCTCGGTGCTCAGGTCGGAGTGTGGCTCTTCTGAGGCCCCAGATGGGACTATTAGGCCGAAGGATGGGAGTGACAAAGTGCCCAAGTCTGGACAGGATTGAAATAGGTCCTGGGGCAGAGAAGGAATTTTAAAATGAGGCCTGGACCCGCCCCTTGTCCTCCAACCTCGGGCTCCTTCCCTCCCTGGGAAGGACTAGAGTGTGCAAACCCTCTTCCAGAGGAGGCCCAAACTTCCAAACCGCTTCCTTTGACTTTCCCTGGCTCCATGGTTCCGGATCAGGAACCAGGCAAGGGCCCGCCGGGTCAGGAAGTCCAGGGTCGGACTACTGAGTCTATAAAGGTGGCAGGGACTTGGCTGAGCCAGGCCTGTGGGAAGCACAAGTGGCCAGAGCAGGACTCTCAGGTGCTACCACGCAGTGCAGGGCAGGACTGGAGAGGAGAGGAGGACACAGCGCCAGGCCTGATCCTGTAGCCTGGAAGCTTGGGTGGGATTTCCTTGACTTCTGGGCTTGTCTGGTTCTTGGACCAAAACGGAGCTCAAGTGTTTAGAGGACTGCCCAAGCCTGCTGGTTGCTGTGTAAGGTGATGGTGACACTTGTAACCTGGAAGGCAGCATGAGACCTGCATTTGATTGTTAGGTTTGTCATAGGAAATAACCACAAACTACTGTAAAACAATTGAATTCATCCTGCTCTGGGGCCCCAAATCCCAAACCAAGGTGCTGGCTTCCCTCTGGGGTCTCCGAGGAGGAATGACTCCCAACTTGTCCCCTGGCTTCTGCCAGCAACCTTTGGCAGCTTCTTGCTTTGTGGACAGATGGCTCAACATCTGTCTCTGTGTTCATATTGCATTCCTCCCTGTCCCTTGTCCCCTTATAGGCCCACCCTCAACCCAGGAGAGTTTCATCTCAAGATCTCTACTAAGAATACCCACAAAGCCTGCATTTACAAAGGAGGGCATATTCTGAGGTTCCAGATGGACATGAGTTTCCTGGAGGACCCTACACAGCCCACTAGAGCCCCCTTCCTAGTCTCCTTGCTTCATCTCTCACCCCAGGTTCCTGCTGAACAAACCAGATTACAATCTTCCTCTGCTTAGAACCTGCCATGGCTCCAGGTGCCCATGCAGTCCACAAGTTACTGTCTGCTCCTTCTTAACCTCTCTGATTTTCTCTCTAGACTCTCTTCTCCAATTCCAGCAACCCCCAACTTTTAACCTCTATTCTAAAATGAGTCTAGAGCATTTTTAAGTCCTTGTATGGGCCAGGCTTTCTCTCACTTCGACCCCTGTGCCTCCGCTGTTCCCTGCACCCAAGTGCCTCTGTCAACTGGTCTCAGGTTGCATGTCACGTCCTCCAGGAAGTCTTCCAAGATTTCCCCACTCTGCCTGGGTCAGGTGCCCCTCTGCCTCCTAGTACCCTTAGAAGTCCCCTGTCTCACAGTGTTGTCATTGCCTGGTTATGAGTCCCTAGCTCCCACTCAACTGTTACGTCCTAGTATCCGGGAGAGCATCTTCCTGGGTCCATACTGAGTTTCCAATCCCTGGAATGGTCTCTGTGTATAGGAAATATTCAGTAAGAATATAATGTGGGCACGATGCTGTGAGAGCCCATGGGTCAGGAGGATGAACGGGGAGGTGGCCCTTGTGCCGAATTTTATTTTATTTTTTAAAGTTGGAGACAGGATCTGCTAAGTTGCTTGGGACTCCACTTAGTTGCTGAGACTGGCCTTGAACTTGCGATCCTCCTGTCTCAACCTCCTGTGTCGTTGGGATTTCAGGCGTGCACCACTACGCCTTCTTGTGCTGAATTTTAAAGAATGAGCAAGAGGTACTGAGAATCCAGTACCAGGGAGGGTGTCCCAGGCATGCAACAGAAGAAACAGTAGAACTGGCATGAGCAAAAGCATAGAGAAGCACCCAGAATGGACTTGGGTAGGCTGGGAAGTCAGCAGGGGCCAGACCGTGAAGGGCTGTTAGGCAGCTTAGAATAATCACTCTGGGACTGTGAAGGGGAGGACAGATGATGATGGGTTTGTGCCGCAGTCTGGCTGGGCACAAAATCACGAGCCACCACACAGCTTGTAGATTCAAACAGCAACTCTTTATTCCTGAACTCACACCAGCCGTCTACAATCACGTTCTGGGGAAATCCACGTTCTCTGCCCAAATCCACTCCCACTGGGCTTCTGTCTCCCAAAAAATACTGTCTGAATCCCGTGAGAACTCAAGGGGAACTCAGGCAGCAGAATACGCCCTATTCCCAGCAGGAATAACCTTAAACCTGGAACCACCCTAAACCCGGATAGTCCTAAACCGGGAACGCCCTAAACCTGGATCCGCCTTGGTCCTTGAGCAAGGTCACATACATGCAATGTCACTGCAAAATGTCCTATTTCCACTAGTCCTTCCACTAAGCAACATGGGGTACTCTGGCAAGGAAATTGTCATACCTACTTGGCTAATGGCTCCCAGCAGGTTTGGAGTAAAAGACAGGAAGGGTCTGGAGACTGCCACCTTGGGAGGGCAATGCCAGCAGGAGCTGAGGACCCAGCAAACGGTTTTCTGTAAGTTCCATCCTCCCAGAAGAGCAGAATACTTAGAATTTGCAGGAATTAGACTGGGTCCCCAGATATTCTTTCATAAGGCATTTTCTTGGTACAGCCTAAGCCAGGAAAGGACATCAGAGGGACAATCAGCCAAGAGATGGAGCCAGGACATAGGAAAAGAAAGCTTTGTTGCTGCACATCTGCACTGGGTTTGATTCAGTGGATGAACAATACGTTTAAGTCATCTCACTCTCTGCACGTGCATCAGCCCCTACTGTGCACAGAACCTGTGTCCAGGAGAAAGACATAAGGTGGATCAGACCCATCTGTCGTTCAAGAAAAAACCCCACCTCCTTCCCTTCACTGCACCCTGCCCTTGATTTAGGGAGAGAAAAGCCCTCTTTGTTTAATCTGATGCCAAATAGGAGAAATCTGGCAGATGTTCTTTAATGGTTTTGGTAATTTAATTGTGGATGGTTTCTTTTTATGTATCCTCTTACCTGCAGGGGCTCCGGAGAAGGAAAGGGGGCGATGACTACCTCAGGACTCTGACATCTTTATCACCGTTATCTTGCAGTATCAGGACAACGTATGATTAATAGCCCTTCCTTGTCCAGCAGCCCTCAGAGGTAGAATTGAGTCCTAATCATCTTTCATCTCTAGCACATAGCCCATGGTCCGTAAGTATTTATAGAGTAAATTTATTTATAGGGTAAATTTAAGTATTTATAGAGTAAATTTGTGGACTCAGTCTGAAGCACCCTTCCATGCCTAGGTCAATGTCTTGCTCAAATGGTCTCCTCTTTCTGAGATCAGCATCTACTTGGCAATAAGCAGAAGCAGGAAACCTCATGCTTGATCTGGTCCTTGATGGTGGGGAGAAGAGAGGGCGGCCCCACTAGCTGCTTCCTATGGCAGAGATGACTCCCCTGGAACCTCAAGCCTGTGCATGAGATATCTTACCTCCCACTCAGAGGAGGCCCAGCCCCAGCTGTCACCCATTCAACAGATGTGTCTGGAACATCTGGGCACATCCCTGAGCCAGGAGCTGGAGACCCACAATGGCCAGCGCAGACATGATACCTGCTCTTGTGGACTTTATAGTGGAGGGAGAAGGTGGAGGGGGAGTAACTGAATTTCACACAAGAGAGTGGGGAGAGGAACGCAGTGACACAAACACTGGACAACCTCTCCCTCAGAGATAAGGGCAGGCTGGTGGGGAAGGGCTTCATGGAGGAGGTGGCATTTCAGCGGACACATTCTTCTCCAGGGCTGGAGGGAGAAGAAAGGCTGGGCCAGGTAGAGGGGAGAGCATGTGCACAGGACCTGAGGTAGGAAGATGATTTCCACCCAAGGAAAAAGAAAAGATGATAGACAGGGTGCGCGGGCAGTGATGAGCAGGGAGTAGCTCAAGATGCCGGAAAGGACAAACGGGTTCAAATTCAAAGGACCTTCCTGGAAATCCTGATAATCCACGGATGACATTCACCTACATGGAGGATACTGCTTATGATACACGTGAGGGTATGTGGATTCAGTGATGTCAACCACATCTCAAAAATGCATTTCAGATAAATTGGAGCACAGTTGCCCACAATTTAGAGGGATTTTGCAACCCATAGACTCCCCATAGGTTGTAATGACAGAGTCATTTGCTTGTTTACTCAGCAAGTGTGTACTGAGCACCTCCGCAGTGCCAGGCAGTGGGAACTCCCTGCTCAGCAGGCCCAGAGGGGTCCTACCCTCAAGGGCCACCAATCTAGAGGGCAAAGAGGGTACCTGTAGCCCTACCTAAAGTAAATGAAGCTTGAAGCTATAAAGGGAGGGTTCTTGTGTGGATGTGCGTGATAATGCTGAGCACCAAGAACTCTAGAGTCACAAGTTTGTCCTGAGTTGATTTGAGCCTGATCTCATAGACTTACAAATCTTTCTAACTTCCTGTTGATAAACTCCATCTGATTTTCACTGATATGAGTATGACTTACTGTCTTCATGGTTTTCAGAGACTGGCTGAAATACTAATTGCTTTTGTGATAAATGTTTACCAAAAGGCAATGCTTTGCTGTCCTGTTTGTTATTGTCTTAGTGTGATTCCTGTCCTATGTATGCAGTGTCCAGCCACCTGCCACCTGCCACTGTGGGTTTCTGGACTGCTCTGATGCTGAATGCCCTTAACTGTTCCTGCCCCACCTGGAGAGAACAAGGACTTTGGGTTGCTTGCCCCATCTTTGTCCTTTTTCAGCAGGAAGCAGCTTGATGTCACCCCCCATTTTTCCACAGAAATGGAATATAAAAATTGACAGTGGGGAAATGTAACCGTGTCCACTTCATGCTTTGAATGTGGCCCTTGCTGCTCTGCCACTACAACTTATTTTTAAAACGGACATGTTTCTTTCTTTTCCTCTCTCCTTTCTCCTCCTTATTCTCTCCCCACCCCTGATCTCAGGGGAAACAGGATTACTTTTGTTCCCTATCCTAGGCAGTTACCTGTCCCTGAGTACATACCCACCGTAGGAATGAAGTCATCCAGACTTTGGGGATGGCACAGGAAGCTCTCAGAAATGACTATCTCTCAAATTAACAAGTGAATTACAACTCCAACAGAGATCCCATGGAATGTAACCTTTGAAACACCTCTTTAAAAGGAACACCCCTGTTCCTGCTGATGGGCAGAATCACAACCTCTGGGACAGGAGTACCCTCTGTTTCTCCTTCACTAGCAAAGCAATAAACCTTCTTTTTCCTTTTTCTCAAAAAAAAAAAAAAGTATGTGTTAGAGAAGGAATTTATACAACAGGGTGAGCATTTTGATGGGGGAGGTAACAGAGGATGTAGAAGCTTTGGTGGCCCCCCCCCCAACCCTAGAGGCCACCTCCGTCTGTGCTGTTAGCATGGAACATTCCCAGGGGCCGCACAGCTTTGCATGCTGAGGGGTTAAAGTTTGTTCTGTGGCATTGGGTTGTTTGAAGCTCTTTTGTGTCTTGAGGGAAAAGAGGGCCACTGCTAATTTTTATCTACCTGTCTGGTTGTTAATCAGAAACCATCTGGGGATCCTCCCTCCACAGTGGGCTGCTTATGTCGCCACATTAGCTCTGAGCTGCTTCAAAACTTTTCTGCCTGCAGCTCTGTGTATGATAATTAGGGAATTTTTAATTTACACAAGTAAAGGGAGATGAGAATTGCATGTCAACTTTTAATAAGTCCCCAGGTGTCCCTTAATATCCCATGGCGTGTTCACTGACAAAACTTGGAATTGGTTTCTGGGGATTGATAAGGCCCCAGTTGGGTGAGTTGTGCAGGTGGATGTTCCACTGGGATTTTTAATGTAAGGCAAGGCGCTAACCTGGTTCATCTCTCATGTGCCCTCAAGGAAGGATGCCCAGGGGCTTGGACCAATGGGCACTGAGAGCTGAACATGGGAGGGTCAGAAAACTTCTACTAATTGTCTGGTACGCCTGGTATGACACCATGGCATCACTTCAATAGAATTCTCTGGTGACATTTTTGTTTTCTGGAAGAGACCAGCTGGTTACCGATGTGAACTATTTCTCCTCTCCTTACACGCAGATTAATAGGCATGTGGAAACTTGTATAGTAGAGTGGATGGGTTGGTGTCTCGGGGCACTGAATCCCACTGGAGAGATGCAGGCTAAAATCCTGTGACTTTGGTGAAGTACCTTTACCTCTCCAAGCCTCCTACTGCCAAAAGGGAGTCTAATAATAATAGTCCCTGCCTCACCATGTGGTGCAGGTGAACTTGCGGGCACTTAGGAAATGCTCCATGAATGCTGGGTAGTATTATCTCAGTCCTAGAGGGTGTTTGCCAACCAAAAGCTTCTTTTAGCATCCTCCATGCATGCCTTTCATTGAACCTCATTGAGCGGTTTCTATGCTTTCTGCTCTGGGAATTCAAGCACAGAGTGAGCAGGATGAGGTCCCTGTCCTCCTAGTGTGAAGCAAACTATAGGGAGAAAATAGTTCACAAGCATATGAGTAAGTGAATAGAACAGTTACACTTATGTATCAGAGTGTGTTGTGGTTGGATATGGTTTGTTCCCACAAAGGTTCATGTCTCCAGTGTGGCAGTATTAAGAGATGGTGGGACCTTTAATAGGTGAGAACTAGTGGAAGGTGGTTAGGTCAATGGGGGCATAGCTCTCAGAAGGGATTAATGCTGGTTTCACAGAGTGAGTTATTTCTCAGGAGACAAAGTTGTAGAAGAGCAAGCCTGGACCTTGAATCCCTCTCAGTCTTTGTTTCTCGCCATGTGATCACTCTTCTTGCATGTTCTGCCATGATGTCATCCAAAATGTTATGATGTAGCCAAGGGGCCACCCAATCTTTTAACCTCCAAAACTGTAAGTTGAATAAACCTTCATTCTCTACAAGAATGAAGGTTTATTCAACTTATAGTTTGCTTATTTTGTTACAAGAAAAGAAAACTAAGCTGGGCGCGGTGGTGCACGCCTGTAACCCCAGTGGCTTGGAAGGCTGAGACAGGAAGATCACGAGTTCAAAGCCAGCCTCAGCAACTTATTGAGGCACTAAGCCCCCAGTGAGACCTTGTCTCTAAATAAAATACAAAATAGGCTGGGGATGTGGCTCAGTGGTTGAGAGTCCCCGAGTTCAATTCCTAGTACCAAAAAAAAAAAAAAAAAAAGACAACATTTTAAAGGAAATAAAAACAGTGTTGTGATTTTAAAATCAGGAAAACAATATTGGAAATGGTGGGCACAAAAGGCTTCTCTGAGAAGGTGACAATGTAGAACTAAAGAAAGAGGGAGCCATAACCCCAGTTGCTCAAGAGTCAGAGGCAGGAGGATGGTAGATTGCTTGCTAGTGTTTGCAAGTCCCGGGTACTTTCCCACAGCTCAGCATCAGTAATTATCAACCTTTGTTTGCTTTTTTGTTTGCAGTACTGAGGATTGAACCTGGGGCCTCACACATGCCAGGCAAGTGCTCCTTCACTAAGCTACACCCCCAGCCCCATTTGGTCTATTTCGTTTCATTTATAACCTCTTCCCACTAATTTGCTTTTATAATCAATGGCGCTCTTTAACTCTACCTGTAATGGCCTAGGTACTTTACCTGTATATCTATAGCATAGAATATCTTCTTTTAAGGTCATAACCCCATTTCAAGCACTATGTAACTTACCCTATATTTACTTAAGGAGGTATACTGAATTTTGTAACACTTTCTGTTTTTAGATTTTTTTATACATTATATATATATATATATATATATATATATATATTTATTTATTTATTTATTTATTTATTTATTTATTTAATGTGGTGCTAAGGATCAAACCCATTTTCTTTATCCATTCATCTCTTGACAGGCATCTCGGTTGGTTCCTTAACATGCTATTGCTATAAACATTGATGTGTCTATATCTCTAGGGTATGCTGATTTTAGGTCTTTTGGATAAATACCAAGGAACAGAGTAATTGGTTCATATGTCAGATGGATTGCTAACTTTTTGATTTCCATCCTGCTTCCTGATTTCCAAGACACCCAGGATTCTCCCAATAGATCTTCCAGAACCTGTATGACAGAGTAAATCCGGCCTCCTAAGCATCAGAGGGGAAGCCTTGGGATGGATCCCAAGAGCAAAGGGTTCCAGCCATAATTGTTTGAAATCCCAAGTCTGACTGTTCCAACAATCCTTCCATAGCTGGGGTGTTTTTGATTCTCTCTTGGTCTCTTCAAACATTTTTTTTTGTCTTGTAGAATGTCTTATAATTTTTTTTTATGATAGCCAAAAATGGCATACTGGGTAAAAGGAACTGCTTCAAACAAGCTGTTAGTCGTTGGTGGTGAGGTGTTGGGGAGTAGGACGCTCTACGGCCCCATGACTAGATCTCATGTGATCCCTGTGAGTGACCCGGTTCCTCTGGAGTCTGACAAACACATGTGTTATTCAGTTTCTCCAACCCTCCCCCTGCTGTCTCGCTCTCTCTCTTTCTCTCTCTAAAACACACACACACACACACACACACACACACCCCAGATGGAACAGGATGGCTAAAACTGACTAGGGTTGGGTATTTTCATTCTCGAGGTCATTAAGTTCTGTTAAAACCCCAGTTGCTAGATAAAAATAAGAAAGGAAAACAGGGGAATCCCCTGAAAATAGAAGGGAGATCAGTAGAATAGACCAGGGGGATTGAGGGGAAGGGGGAGGGAGGGGGAAAGGGAGGAATGGGGGAGTGAAACTGACCCAGCCCTATGACATCCATGAGCATACCACAGTGAAGCTCGCCTTCATGTGTATCTATAATGAACTAATTTTTTAAAAACAATTATGAATAAATAGAAGAAAGACTGGGAGAATAGCCAGAAAAGATAGGAGAGGAGAGGAAGGGGAAGTACTGGGGTTGTGATGGAGCAAATTAAATTCCATGCTTCTATAATTGTGTCAAAAAGAACCCCAATATTATGTAAAATGATTATGCACTAATTTTTTTCAAAACCCAGCAGGTTAGGCTGCAGTTGAGTAGTTTCCAGAGCTCAGACCTTGTAGGAAGAGCAGGATGCACGGGCATCCCTCCAAATGGCTCCTCTTCCCCGCCTCAGCCAGAAGCACACCCTTCCCATTTACAGTCCTGTGACAACCTGGTACACAAAAGAGGTGGCTGATAACTGGATCTGCCAGAATTTTAACTCTGCTCCTGTCCACACTGAGCTTCCAGCATTCTCCAATTACAGTGGACATGTCCTGCCCTTGGCTCTGGCATTTAAGAGGTTGCCACCCAGGGGACTTTTCATCCCAGTAAATGGCGACTTTCTTGATTTGCCTGTTTATCTTTTCGAGAGTGGACGCAGCAATATGTCCTGTGACCTGTGACCTCTTACAAATCTAAACGTTTGCCTTTTCAGCTTATTCACATTTTTACTTATTGTTAGGCTCAAGTAGCCACTCTTACTTTCTTCCATGCCAGACCAGAAACTGGAAGTCCAGAATCAATTCATTTTGACAGGTAACTACACTACTATTAGTTAGTTAATATTGCATTAAGTTAATTACTATTACTATTAATTAACCATCCTGCCAAAAGTTAGTAAGTTCTTAAAATGTCATGATACCCAGTGAGAACTCAAATATTGTTGTTTCCTCAAACACAACATTTCTCATCAAAATCCAAACAAGAACCAAACATTAATTCAGTTGTTTCATAGGACAATTTTACTCTATAATATTCTCACACTCAACTTGTTTATACCATTTATTTTCTGAACAAACTGTGTTATTTTTCTCCTATGAGAAGTTCTCTAAGTCATATGTGCTCGCTGTCTTACCCCAGTATCATTTTATGTGTCTCTGCAGAATTTAAGAAGAGAAGACAGGCCCAGGAGGACTGGTGCTGAGGGAGACTTCTTTCCTGGAGAGAAGCTGGGGGTGGTTAATGAGACTGCACCCCAGGATAAACTGAGGATGGAGGGGAAAGCAGCTCAGCAGATCTATGGCTTCTCTCAGATCCAATATCGGGTGAAAAGTTCAATACCATAATAACTGGATCAGTGACCAGATGTCTCATGTATGCCAGCAATGGAGATGAGAAAGTGCTTCATTCCAGTTGCTGTGAAACACATCCAAGTATCAGTCAAGTCCTGTGATCACAGAGCACAGCTCAGGCACAATAAGCCTTTCCCATTGACTTCTCCCTGCCAGGATCCCAGGTGAAGTTCTTCTCCCACCCCCTGGGGCACTGGTGACATCCAAAGGAAGAAAACCTTCATGCTGTAGATTATACTAAAGCTTCTTCATCCTGGAACTATTGATATTTGCTGCACATCAGACTATGAACCACATCCCTATCTCTACCCAGTAGAGGCAAATACCAGCCACACACAGGTATGACAACCAAGATTGTAAGGGTAAAAGAAATTGAAGTTAAAGTGTAAAAGTTAAAGGGTAAAGGACCAGGCATTGTAAACCTGCTTCTAAACTGCAAAGCCTGGGTTAAATTCCTGAGGCAGTTAAGACAATGCCCTACTGGCTATTTAGTTGATTTATAGCATTCAAGACCCTGTGCAGCTTGTCACGTAGGCTTTGCAGGGCCTGGACCAATCAGTTTGAATGTAACCCCCTCCTTAGGAATGACCTATCACTCCAGCCTGACCTGTTCCCGCCAATGTACATACTAATCAAGTCTAAGAATTGTTTGACTTTCCCGCGGTGTATAATGATTTGTTAAAGGAGACTGTGATGTATGTAAAATCCCCGCCCTTCCAAAAAAAGTGTACTTAAGCAGTGCTCAGCCCCTGCTCAGGGCTCTGGGCTGTTCTCCCTTCTTGAATGGGCACGGAGCCCTAGCATGCTAGATCAATAAATCCCCTTCTGCCAATTGCATGAGTGGTCACTTGGTGGTCTCTTTCTCCGACGCTTCGCCGGACCCTTACAGATATTTTGCATACAATACAATACATCTTTGAGGGTCAAATACTCCCACTTAAGTACCCCTGTTTTCTAACAATGACCTACTGAAAACTCTTGCATTTATGTGATGCAAATGAATAAGTGAACAGATACCTCAGGAACTCTGGGGCCAGAGTTTCAGGAAATCATTTCTTTGCATGATTGGCATTTAATTTGTCATATGAGAGCCTTACTCTCTTTCCTAAATGTTTTAGAAATGTTTAGAGTGTGTGTGTGTGTGTGTGTGTGAGTGTGTGTGTGTGTGTAAGTTCATTGAACACCTGATGGATATAAATCCCTGTAGCAGTTACTGGAAACAGATGAGCTGAACGCACTGGGAACTGCCTGGAGCTAAGGGTTCTGAACCCCCAAAGAGACCACTTGAAGGTGGGGACTGAGCTATCTTTGTTAGACCAGGACACAAGAAAAGACCACTGACTCCAATTAAAATCATATTAAAGCAAGCTTATTATTTCGACCAGCCGGGCTGCCTCTCCCTCCCAAAACTGCCCACAGCTTTCCTGCAGCCCAGCTTTATAGCCCAGAAAGTTACATAAAGGGGAGGGGGTTACAGATAACAAAACTCTGACGAGCATAACACAAAGGCTAGTTTACATTTTTGCTGGCCCTGACGTCAGAATTTATGAAGGTCATTAGAGCCTCAGAGAGGGTCATTATCTGGCCAGGGAAGGCCAAGATTGATGAGGCGTCACTAAAGTTTAGAGAGGGCTGCTATCTGGTCAGAGAGCCAGGCATGGGTGAGTTCAAGGCACGGGCAGGCATTCCAAGCAGGTTCAGAATTTGCAGTAATTTATAGTAAAACTGAAATGATCTTTTCCTGGCTTTGTGGAGAGATGGCTCCCAATTTTAAGAGAAAATCAGGCTGGGTCTATCACTTGGCACATTGCAAAAAAGCACATTGCCTTTGCATAGGTCCATTCCCTGTCTAGACTACCCAAAGATAGGATACAGAAATAGTGGATCAAAGTGGAAACTAACCTCGCCTGTGAGTTGGGTTGCATAAAATGCCCCTCACGCTGTCATCTGTTGCAGAAGCTACCTCTGTGAACCATGTAAAAAGAACAACCTCCTTCTCCCAGCTCTCTTCCCACCACCCACCCCTGCCTCTGGCTTCCTTACCATTCCTGGCCTGCAGAGCCTCCACTTGCCGGAACATTTCTCCCCACATGGCGTCTCTTTTGTGTCCACCATTGGCCGGTCTCTGCTGAGAGCCATAGCTAAGTAAGAATGACGCACGGCAATTTCTTTGTCAGCCTACCCCATGTTGCTTAGAGGGAGGACTCTCCATTGTGGAAATGGGCTTGCCTTGGACCCAGGTCATTTGCAGTGACTTTGCATGAAAGGTGACCTTGCTCAAGGACCAGGGCGGATCAGGGTTTAGGGTGGATGGGGGTTTAGGGCGGTTCCAGGTTTAAGGTGATTCCTGCTGGGAATAGGGCATATCCTGCTGCCTCAGGCGCCCACCTGCTCCTTGAGTTCCCGTTGAGTTCTCCCGGGATTGAGAGAGTATTTGGGATGTAGAGTGCTGGTGGATTTTCCCCAGAACGTGCTTGTAGAGTGCCGGTGTGAGTTCGGGAATAATGAGTGGCTCGTGATTTTGTGCCCAGCCAGACTACGGCAGGTCCCTGTGAGACGAACAGACCCAGGTTAAAGGCTGGTCGTAGTGGGAGGGCCACACACCGTTTCAATCATCACTCACATTTGGTGTCTAGTTGCTTCAGCTCATCTCTCACCTGGTTTAGAAAGAGCAAGACTGGATGGGAGAGGAAAGAAAGGATGTGCTCTAGAGCTTTAGGTGACTCGTCCCTTCATTTCCCACCACTAACCTCCTGCAGACTAGGCTCAGGAAGACCATTTTCTTCTAAGATGCTCATGCTCAGGATTGGAGGAGTGGCTGAGTGGGAAAGTACTTGCTTAGAGTGTACAAGGCCCCACGTTGACAGCAACAACAATAAAACAAAACACACCCTCCCAGAGAAACAGTCCAGCCATGCCTTCCTACTCCACCTCCACCTCAGCTCCTGGGGCCCCTGTCCACACACTACAGACTCAGGCCCTGTTTCTTTCCCATCGCCCATTACTAATGGCCTGGTCACCTCACCTCTGACCAGGTCCACCCCAAGGATAATGACCAACAAGCAGGGTCAGGACCACTGCCAGGCAGACAAACTTCCAAGGCTCATCCTGGGATAGCTGGGGATCCTGCTGCACTGTGGGGCATGGGGCAGGGCTCAGCATGTGCGTGCTCAGTCAGTGCTGGGAGGGTCAAGGCCTCCATTCCATGGAAGGAGCAGAAGTCAGTTACACACTCAGAAAAGTACTGGGATAGTCTGGGTGGACAAAATGACTCCTGCCCAAGCCCCTTGACTCACCTGGTTCCCAGAGTGTTGCACATGGGTTTTTCTTCCATTGGCATAAGGTCCTGTTCAGCCTCCAACCCACGGTGCCTACCTTCAGCCATGGCTGCAGCCTCCAAAAAAAACCTCACTCTCCTCTGCTGGGCTCATAGCCCTCGGGGTATTACTGGAGACACACCCATCCTGTAGGACATCCTCTCTGGGTGAGTCTGAATCACTCATTGCTAGAGTGATTAGACAGAGTGATCATGAGATTATGGGGATCCCGAGTTTCCCCCTCCTTCTTGGTGGTCAATCATTAAAGGGTACACTGGACATCTGGATGGACAAATGACTCCTGCCCAAGCCCCTTGATTCATCTGGCTCCCTGGGCATGCACGTAGGTTGTTCTTCCATTGGCATAAGGTCCTTCAGCCTCAACCCACAGTGCCTCCCTTCAGCCACGGCTGCAGCTCACTGTCCTCTGCTGCGCTCACAGCCCTTGGAGTTATGGCGACCTCTTGGGTGTTGTCTGGAGACACACCCGTCCTGTGATAGGCAATGTCCACTATCAGATGTTTCCTCCCTGGCTCTGCAAGGCCCCCAGGAACTCTAGAGACATTATCACAGTTCATGTCTTGGGGAGATGACACATTGTCTAGGGGAGGCCTTTTTGTTCCAAGTTTCTGCCACACATTCCATTCCCCTCCACATTGGTACATTGTAGCTTCCCTAGAGTAAGTTTGGAGATCGCTGATGCCTTTTCCCTCTAGGTTTCCTGTTACATTTGTTCGTAAAGAGCTTGTACATGTGAGAGAGGAAGCGGCTATGACAAGTTAGGAGCCACTTCTACAATTTTTTTTTTCTCAGAAGATGTGGCCAAAGTCATTTGGACCCATTTCTTTACCATTTCAAAAAATAATGTAGAGGGCTGAGGTTGGGGCTCAGTGGTAGATCACTTGCCCAGCATGTGCCAGGCCCTGGATTCCATCCCCAGCTCTCAAGAAAACTGTAGAATACCAAGTAACCTGGAGAAGTGAGCTCAGGGGCATGAAGAATCTCTCGAGGACCACACCCCTTGTTAGAAAAATTTCATATTTTGTATCATTTTTCTGTTTCTTTCCTTTCTGGCTATAATCCTGACTTTTTCTCATCTGGTTTTTAGCAGTTTGACTAGGATGGGCCAAAGGCTCTGTGTGCACGATTATGTCCCCATCCATTGGAGATTATGCCTTGTGTTAATCCAGGGATATTTTTAACTGGTGGGATCTCCAGCAATGTGGTGGCTCCATCTTGAGGCCCTTTAATCACCACCTGGGTCACCCTCCTGCAGCTAGGAGACGCCACCCAAGAGACCATGTGTTTGGCCCTCTCAGGATCCTGGCCATAATTTCCTTCTGTGGTTGCCTCAAGTGAGAACTTCAGGAATTCAGCTCATAGCAGAGCAGGAGAGAGATGGTCTCCTGACACTGGTAGGATGCTAAGAAGATACCAAATTTCCCTCTGCACCACGACTACCACCTCCACTCAATAGCTAGGAGACTCATGTGGCTGGTCCTAGAGTCATGGGGCAGTACAGTGGTGTGTACCCTCCCCTGAATCTCCTATGCCACCCAAGGGGAAGGCTTCACCTGCCGGCAGGTCCATCCATGTCATGATCAGGGGACAGTCCAGAGCGGGATCAACCAGCCATAGTTTTGGAGACAGGAGAAAGACACCCCAGTGTCTGCAGTTACTGAGCTCACTGAAGACCCACTATGTGCCTAGGAGCATCGGGCAGCCTAGGGCAGATATGCTGGTTGGCACCGCATTTTCATGGGCTTCATGGCCAGTACAGAGCATCTTTAAGCAGAAGCTTACATGTAAATGTAATACATTTAGACAAAGATTAATTTTCACATGTAAAACATTTCTTATAATTTAAAATTGGGATTTTGGATGAGAGCATATTAACAGTGATTATTGAGATATGTTGGTATTGTAGAATTTTATTTTTTACACTTTCTTCTATGGATACATATCATTTTGTGATAAGAAAAGGACTTGCAAGATAAATAAAGAGAAAAATAAAGGTGACTTTCCTCTAATACTGCATTTATTTATTTATTTATTTTGGTCTCACTTGGCCATCTGTGTTCCTCTCTAATTTTACAGCCAGTAGTCCTCCCATCCACCCAGTCTGTGGCCTCCTGTGTCCAGCGGGAGACACCTACAGGCAGAGAGAGGAGCCAGGGCAGGGGAAGCTACTGTCCGTGGTGCTGAAGTGGACACCCCCTTACCCCCACCTCAGCCCCCACCATTCCACCCATAACCTCACTCCTTTGTCTTCCCACTGTATTCAAAACCCCTGCAACTTCCACTACCTGCAACATCTAAGGGAGAAGGGATTTCTGGTTGTGCATCTTCAAATTTCAAGTTCACATTGGAGCCAGTAGCAGACCAGATCAAAGTTTCTCAGACATAACTGTGGATATTTAGAAACTACTGAATGTTCCAGTGGTTTCCTCCAACATCAGGTTGCCATGTTTTCCAAAACTCAAACATCTCTTTGGGGTTAGGAAGTTACCTCAGGGGAAGAGCACTTCCCTAGCATGTGCAAAGTCTTGGGTTCTATCCCAAGTACCATAAAGAAATAAATATAGAAATGTAAACATTTTTTTTTTATGATTTTAAAACATTTAAGCTTTAAAGTCACGATGCAAAAATAAAGAAAGGAAAAAAATTGGACTCGATGTACTGCAAATGCTTAGAAGATATTGGCTCAGTTATATTGTACATGCAGACTTGTAAATCTTCAAAAGAGAACAAAAGGGGGTACGATTAAGTAGTAAAGTAAGGAAGCCTTAGTGAGATAAATGATTTTCCCCAAGCCAAACAGCTAGTAAGTAGCAGACTAGGATTCTGATTTTGATAGGACAACCCCAAGAGGAAAGGAATTATCTTAGTCCATCTGGGATGCCATAGTAAAATAAATATCTTAGGCTGGAGAATTCATAAACAGCAAAAATGTCTAGTCACAGTTCTGGAAGCTGGAAAGAATAGGGTGTTAATAGTTTTGGTGTTTGGAGAAGGCCTGCTCATCATAGATGGAACTTCTGTGTGTTTCCTTGCATGTTGGAAGGGTAAAGAAATCTCCCACTGAGCTCATTCAAAAGAGGGAACTATACCCATTCATAAAGGATAATGACATAATCACCTTCCAAAATTCCCCCCTTTTCATGTCACAATATTGGACTTAAACTTATGAATCTGGGGTGGGGGGAGTACAGATCACAAATAATCAGACCCGAGCATGGACCCAGGGTCATCTGCCCAGATTGACTCTAGCTATCTATCCCTTGTTCCTGAAAGTAGACCTTGTCCTCATGGTCTGAGATGGGGCTCCAGTTACATAATCGATATTGCAAGCAGCAGAAAGGATGAAGGTAGAAGATGGGGACAGACTGTCCTAGTTTTCTGTTAGCAAAAGCTATCAGAATTATCACAAAACCTTTGACTTTTCCACATGTGACAGGACAAAGTCATTTAATCAAACCAGCTTCAAGAAAGTGGTTCAAATATAATCTATATATTCCAGAATGCTATGCATCTTAGCAAAACATTGATGATTCTAAGAGGGCAAAGATGGATATCAGGATAAACAATCCACAGTCCCTGACCAGTCCACCCCAGACACTCCCAAAATATCCACTGTACACTCGCCTTCCTAAACACAGGAACACAATCATAAAATCTCCAAAGGCTACAAACACAAAGTTCATCTGTCCTCTCCACTTTGCTCTCTTTTGCAGAACTTTCCCACAGATAATCTTTTGATGATAAAAACCCATATAATAAACATGTTGAGCCAGCTCTGGGTCACTGTTCTCAACTAGAGGTCAGTGTCTCACCTGATCCCAGCTTTCTCTCTTAATGTTTGTGTGTCTTTATTAATACCCCATGGCCCCTTGCTGGTTTCTAGAGTTTGGCCATGCAGGTCACGGCAAATGATCATCCCAATATATCCAAAAATTGGATAATCACAAGATCATGCCAACTTAAAATCTCACTGTAAGCTAGCTGCTTCCATTAATTGCAGACCAAGTTTGGATTAAGTTCCCCACTGCTTTAAAACAACTTTTAAGGCTGGATGCTTTTCCAGTTCCATAGGTGAATAAGTGATGTGAAAAGACAGAAAGGAATCACAAAACTGGCTGGGGTTTAGTTCACAGGAAATGGCTTTCCTAACATGGACCCAGGGTTCCATTTCCAGCAAGGGGGAAAAAAAGCAGGCATTATTCTGATGAAAGCAGAAAGCTATAAATGAAATGAACATGAAGTAGACCTTTGTTCTCAAGTCAGGAAAATGGGAAGCTCATGAGGAGATGAAAAGAATCAAAACCCAGGAGTGAAACAAGAGGGGTTGAAATCTCCAAGATCCTCTTCACAGAAGTGGGACCTCAGGGGATGTCTCTAGGCAGGGAGTAAACTGAAATGAAGGAGACCTCACGTGTCATTGCAGAGTGAATTAAACTGCCCTAATGACCTTGGATACCACAAGCTTTGATCTTCCTTTCACATAATCTACAGAACACTGCTTACTTCACATTGTGCAATTATTCAAACACGACAGCCACTATCAAGGTAAAGATAACCAGCCAATAAAAAGTGACCCCAATAAAAAGGTTTTTAAAAATCAGCAAAAATAACAGGCAATAAAAATACAGCGACTCCAATGATCAGACACAATGTAAAACAACCATGCTTAGTCATGCTCAGCTCAGAGCGCGGGCCCATGCTTGGTACCCGGCTATCCAGAGGATGAAGCAAGATTTGCGCTGGAGCCTAGGAGTTAGACATTGATCTGCATAGATTCTGTCTCTAAAAGTAAGAAAAGCAGAAGATGGTGGGAAGGAGCAGGAGCAAAGAAAACACAACTGAGTTTGCTATTTTTAATAAACCTAGTAATTTAGTAGCCACAGCAACAGTGAAAAAATCCCATGATGAGAAAATGCAGGCTACATTAGGAGATGCGAACAGAGGTAAGGATGGTAAATATTTAGTGTTCTGAGCGTTTGTGACTCAGAGGCTCAACCCTGCCCTTACTCTAGGTCCACCTTCTGCTCCAAACCCTCCCAAGACTCCCACCATGTGCTCAGGGGCTGTGAGGCCAGCCAGAGCCAGCGAGGGTCGGGCCTCACCTCCCGCACCTAGGCCACCACTTTGGTTGCCCGACGTCCCCAGCGCCCCCTGCTGACGCTCGGTGAGACTCAAACGCAGGTGAAACCGTTTTATTGCTGGTATCTGCCCAGGTAGCTTGGGGGATCTGCATGGAGGGGTCCCCGGACCGGCCTCGGTGGGTCACGACGCGCTGGAGCTCAGCGGCTCCACGCGCAGCCAGAGCCCGCCCTCGGCGCGCAGGATTAGCTCGGGCTTCCTGCGCGGCTCGGTGTCGTCGGGCAGGACGCGGAAGCGCAGCAGCGTCAGCGCCAGCACCACCTTCATCTCGCTCATGGCGAAAGTCTGCCCGATGCAGTTCCTGCGGGCGGGGTGGGGACTCTTACTGCGCCAGGGACCCCCATCCAGGACGGGATCCCCCTTCCGACCCTGAACAGCCTGAAGGGCAGCGAGGGGGGCTGACGTGCCTGGACCGTTGTGGGTGATCCTGTCCCCAGAGCCTGGCCCAAGCCCCCCCCACACACACACACACACAACTCAGCCTAGAAGCTGGGGTGGGAAGGCTCTGAGCACACGGTGAGTGGGCCCCATTTTGGACCGACCTCTTTGGGGACACACCCAACAGCCACTCTCCTAACCTCGGCACACAAACTACAAGAGCGGCAGGAAAGACACCAGCATCTGACCATCCGCAACTTCCCCCCTTTGCGCACTACCATCCCCAAAGTCCCGATGCCATCACCCCTCCCCCATCTCAGACTCCAGCTTTCCTTACCTAGGTCCCGCGGAGAAAGGAATAAAAGCTAGAGGTGACCTGTCCTTGGCGTTTTCTGGGTCAAAGCGGAAGGGGTCATACACCTGGAGGGGAGGTCCACCAAGACACAGTTGCTGGGTGGGGTCTGCCAGCACACCCAGGGAGAGACAGGGGTGCGTGTGGTGGGGTCAAAACGCCACTCCACCCCTGCAGTGGACAAGAATGGCAGCACCTCAGGGTTCGGCCACACAGCTGGGTTGTGATGAGTCCCGAAAATACTGATGAGGCAGGTGACTCCTGTGGGAGAGAAGGGACAAGGTCCAACTGCCTGATGGAGCCCTTTTCCTGCACAGGAGCCTCCTCCCCCTGCCTTGTGGGTACCTTTGGGGATGACCCGGCCGTCGGGGAGCACAACGTCCTGGGTGCAGCAGCGGGAGATAACTGTAACTGGGGGGTGCAACCGCAGACTCTCCTTGATGCACATGGTCAGGAAGGGCAACTGGGCCAGGTCGTCCCTAAAACCACCACCACCCCCAAATTATCCCGAGAACAAAACAGAGTTTGCCGGCGTCTGGGTGAAACCTTTTCTCCTTCTCATAAAATAAGCCCCAGATGGATCAAGTATTTGAGAATTGGAAAAGCAATTAGGAAAGGACTGGAGAAGCTGTAACTAGGTATCTTTAGAAGTTTTTCTTCAAACACAGTATCCAAAAAAAAAAAAAACAAAAAAACAAAAAAAAAAAACACCACTGTAAAGAAGTCAATAGTTTGCATGAAAATAAGTGTCCTTGATACTATAGAGAAGAATAAAAATATAAACAAGTAAAAAACAAAATACACACATTTAATTGTGTGTGGGGGGTATCAATTTTGTTTTTTTATTATTATTATTGTTTTTGTTGTTTCAAGACAAGGTCTGGCCCCCAAACCTTGATCCTCCACCTCAGCCTCCCCGGTAGCTGGGATTACAGGTGTGCACCAGTAAACCCAGCTCACTGTACCCACTACAGCTCTTCTTCATCCCCCTCTGTCTCTCAGTCCCCCCTTCTCTTTCTCTGTACTCTCTTTCTCTTCCTTTCCACCTTCTTCCTTTTCCATCTGAGCCTTTCCTCTTCACACACAAACCTTCACCTCTCTTCTCCCCTCCCCCTTCTGTTTTACTCCTCCTCCCTCTGCATCGCCCATTTTGGTAAAGACTTGCTTCTTGACCTAGAGCACTGTTCCTCAGATGAAAAAGAAAATTCTTCTGCTAATCATTCAGGGGCTCAGTTGAAACCATTATTTTACCTCTACCCTTGTTTCTCTTCCTCTCAACCCCATTCCTACCCTTGTATGCTTGCAGTGTCCCCCACCAGGGATCATTTGCCCACCAATCTGAGAGCTCCTGGAAGGAGATCCCGGGACTGTTTCCTTCTCAGGTCTCTAGAGCACAGAGCAGGGCTGAGCACAGAATGGGGGATGGGAAGACAGTGTGGGCCTGTTTTCTGAATGAAGGCTGCACCGATGAAGGATGCAGGTGCTCTGGGTACAACAGATGACTTTTACTTCCAGGTATCTCCTATGAATCCTTGGATTGGATAGGAAGTTAAGAATTACGTACAAGAGAAGAACAAACTTTTAGGAGGTGAAGATCCTTGAAAAAGTGCTATTTGAAAGAAAATAGAGGAAGTATAGGGGAAGTCCACTTCCTGACCATGGCTGACAGTCCTGTTCTACCCTCACAGATTGTCACAGTGTCACTGAATCTCCCATAAGTTCAGATCATTTGTCCCCAAATACTGCAAATGTACCCTTGCTAGTCAGGTTGGGTACTAGGCCCTGCCTCTGAATTGGATCCTATTCCCACAAAGCAATAATGAAATCACAAGCATCTTACCCATCCCCACCTGGGGAGCAGGGCCCATGAGAGGGGCTCAGGGAGGGCCTTGAGGACTCACTCACCACTCAATCTCTTTAGGATCACGGTCCCTCAGCAGGTCTTGCACCTCCTTCCGGCAGCGCTCCTGGTATTCCGGGTGCTTTGCCAGGTTGTACAGGGCCCAGGAGAGACCACTGGCCGTGGTGTCATGGCCTGAGGGGCAGTCAGGCAGCCTTGGGCCTCTGGGCTGCTTCTGCACCAGAGGGTGGACAGCGCCCAAGCATTGAGGTCCCAGGAAGGATGGGAAAGAGGAGAATGGACAGAATGCAGTGATCCAGGGTCCACCCAGCCCATCGCTGGGGTGGAGAGACCCTCCACCCCCTCTGTAGTCCTGCACTGGGGCCCTCACCCTCAAACATGAAGGTGTCAGCTTCTGCTCTTATATCCTCATCCGACAACTCTTTTCCATCTTCATCCTGGAGAGAAGACAGGACATCCCACACCCCAAATTACACCAGGTCTGCAGGATCTTCAGTGTGACTGACACAATCTCTACAGATCTGACTTCAGGGGCTGGGGCTGGGGCTCAGCGGTAGAGGGCTAGCCTAGCCCATGTGTAGGCGCTGGGTTCAATCCTCAGCACCACATGAAAATAAATAAATAAAATAAAGGTATTGTGTTTGACTACAACTAAAATACTTAAAAAAAGATCTGTCTTCCATCCAGAAACCCAAGCCACATGCACCCCTAGACCTCTGTTGGTCACCATCATCTGAATCCCCACCACACAGTCATCCTGCTGGGCTTCCTTGCCTCCTAGTTTGTCCCTGGCAGGAAGAATAAATGATCCATGAATATTTTCATATTCTGTATAATTTCTGTATAATGAGGAATTTCTGAGAAAGGGTTACTTACTGGAACTTGGGTTAGAGGATTATTAAATGGCAATTTACCTTGGACATTAAGCATTTAACATTCCAAATACATTTGCTCACACTCTCAAGTGAGAATCTTACCTTAAGTCCCCAGAGGGATTTGGTTCTCAGGCTAATTGACTTTACCTTTCCACTGAAGATAACTTGTTTATTCTCCAGAACAAAGTTTGTCCCCTCCCTCTCCACCCTGCCAGAAGAGCAATTGTGCCACCTGTCCTATATAAGCTTAAAAACTCAAGATTTGAAGCTTCAAAACAGATTAAAATCTTGCATCATCTGGGGAAGGAAGAGTTGGGAATTGGGAACCATTGCTACAATCCTACTCAGGGTGCCATTACTGTAATAACTGGATTTTGTATGTCACTTAGTCACTTATGGAATTGATCAAAGTGTTTGGTGCATTTGTCAACATAGATATAGATACAGATATAAATGTAGTATACAAACTTCTTAACTTGCAAATAGATTAAATTATCAGGCCCTTCACAGTTTCAGACTATGGAGTCCCCTGCTGGCTGCATCCAAGAGTTATCTCTAAGACCTATTCAGTTCTAGCTTGATCCTCCCTTCTCAGATACCTCCTATGGCTTCCCAGTGTCCTCCTGTTGAGAAGCTCACCTTGGTCAGCAGGAGCACATCGATGAAGTCCAAAGTTTTGGACTCAGCCTTGGCCTTGAGGAAGTCACTAATACCGTGATCAGGGAGGGTGCGGCGCCGCTCCTGGATGACAGCATCTGTGAAGTCATGCACCAGGCGGCAGGCCTTACGGAAGCGCTGCCCACTGGGGCTGAGAAGGTACAGGAAGTCCATGTGCATGAGGAGTTGCTCATTTCTTTTGACCACAAGGGCACTGAGCTCCAAGATGGCAGCAATATATTCACTGGGCTTCCTGTAGGATGAGGACATAAAAGGAGGCAACAGCTCAACATAACTGATGCCCAAGGAGAACTTCTCACCAGCAGCTGGGAGCTACCTCCCATCAGGAAAAGTGAGTATCCAGCAACACATGGCCTCTCAGATACACAGTGGATATAGGCCATCAGGTTGACTTTCCTTTGTCTCTTCTCTCTCTGCATCCCATCTCTGTGACCCACCTTCATGCCCCAAGGAACCCAGAGCACAGTCTGGACATCAAGCTCCTCTCCTTTGTTCAGTATCCAGTCCTGTCCTCTTTCCTGCCTGATACTGTCCACAGCTCACACATCGTTCTCTTCTAACTGGTCCTAGAAGCAGCCCCTGCCCTAGCCTCCTTGCACCCAGTGTTAACTCCAGGTACTGTCTACACGAGAAGTCCCACAGAGTTCAGCTCTGATCATGCCCATCATCAGCTCAAACACCTTCATTGGTTCCCTGAAAACCTCCTGATAAAATTCACACTCCTTTGCCTGACTTTCAATCTCCTTAAGACCAACCCACTCCTGCCACTTGATCCTCATCCACAGAGTCTCCTTCTTGCCTGTTGTACACACTCTGCTCATCTGAGCCCCCTTACCTTTACTCAAACAATTCCACCTACTTGGAAGAACTAATTTCTCTCTCCCCTTCCCTGTCCTTCAGTGCCAGTTCTAACTCACAACCTCCTGGAAGCCTCCTCTGGCCCCTACACATAGCCCTCCCTCCCCCACGGACTCACTTGAGTCCCTGGCCTAGGTTCCAAGACCTTAGGAAAGGACTCACTCCTGACAATTGCTGTCGAAACTGAAGACGCATTTCTGCAGACTGTCCAAGGTCATGAGGCTGATGTGCTCAAACATGTCCAGACAGGCGCTGCCCTCTGAGACCAGTCGCTGCCACTTGGCCTGACCAGAAAAGAGAACACGGCTGGGGCTTGGCCTTGGCTCCCAGAGCCCCTGCCCAACTACTCCTACCAGGATGGACTCTTCAGAGCCAGCCTCATTGAGAGTCTTCAGTCCAAGGCCCCCAAACCCAGGGAGGATCATGTTCAGTAGGAGCAGAAGCTGTTCCTACTGAGAAATGAATGCCCAAGGCTGGCAATCAGTCCAAGTCCCAGCACTGCCTCTGTGCACCTTTAATCACCTGTTTGCTTCTCCGAAGTTCCACATGTCAAATCTTCAGCAACAGTTAACCTGATCTGCTTCAAAGGCTGATTATCAGAGATTAAAAACCCTGCTTCACCATTCGTGCTCACTTACTAGCTAGGTGATCCTGAGCAAACTCCCTAATTTCTCTCACACTCAGAATGATTATTTGTCATGGGCAAAATAACCTGTGCTATTCATTGTTGTGGAAAATAAATTGGACAATATGTATTAAGCAATTGGCATATGGCATAATTTCTGGTATACATCGAGTCTTCAGGGTTAGCTTTCCTCATCTTCATAGAGAGATCTTGATTTTAAAAATATTTTTAAAAAATCTCTTATATTGGGAGAAGGAGTCATGCATAGATACTGAATGCAAGGTTCCTAGCCTGGACCATTTCTCAAAGGTATGTTTGTAGAAAATAACCCCAAAGGAAGATGGAATGACTCCTCTGGGTGAGATTCAGGCTAGTTTCTGTTTGCTATTAAAGCAGATTCCCTAAATCTAGTGTAATGGAATATATCAATGAGCAGGCACCTAATGAAGCCAGCCTTGTCACCACCATGGGATTCGGTGGCTTGCAGCAAAGATTAAAGCAACAAGAAGCACAGGTTGCTTGGTGAGTCATGAGTAATCAACTACCCTTTGCCACTGGTCCAGGAATCTCATGTCTTCTGGAAGAATCCAAGAACTGATAACAAGCTAACTTATTAACTTACAAGTAAGAAAAATCCTAAGCACTTCACAGAAACCTCATCCCCAACATTACCCTACTTCCTAAATCCACATCTTTTGCAATGTGATTTTTCAGCAAGAAAAGAAGGAGAATCTATTTTACCCCCATTTGCTTATGTGATAGAATTCTGACTTTGGCCCATACAATGTGACTAAAATGAGGTCATAGCTCAATGAAGCCTATACTTCAAGAGACACTGCAGCCTCCTCTCACACCCATGGAACCCTATCTCTGCCTTGGATCCCCAGATTATCTTCTGAAGGGACAGAATCATGCAGAAGAGTACAGTTGTCCGAGATGAGGACATTCTACATCAGTCAACCCCTAAACATGCGAGGGAATCTTCCCAGGGTCATCAAAGTTGCCTACCTGACCCACAGCTGATCATATACCTTGAGTGATTCCATCTGCATCCAATTTATTTAGAAGAACCAGCCTACTGACTTATACCCTTGTTAGCAACTCTAAACCTCATTGATTTTCAACCAATGGGTTCAGAAATGACTTGTTAACAACAAATTCATCAGCACTGTGGCTTTACAGACCTTCTGTGAGAAAAGCATAGAAACTAACCCCTTCTGAGCACCTACCATGCACCAGGGACATAACTCCACTATATTATTTAGGACAACTTTTAAGTACAGATTTTTATTCCCATTTTACTAATGTGGAAACCGAGGCACAGAGAGAAAGACCAATGGTCTCAAAGTGGTTCATCAGAGCCAGATCTGTAGATCGGCTCTGTCTGTGACCCTTCTCCCACCCGGGTTCAACTTTGGACACTAGGTTCAAGAGACTCACATGCATGACATTCGTACTGTCATTGAAAATCTTCATATAGGGCTTCAGGATGTTGAAATGGAAGGCAGGTGTCAGCAGGCGACGATGGTGGTTCCATTTGTCACCAGAACTCAGCAAGAGCCCATCCCCTGGTAGGGCAGCCATGGGCAGTGGGCAAGGGCACCACCTCACCCTGGCACCCAGGGTTCCCCCAAGCCCTGTCATCTGCAGTTACTTACCCAGCCAGGGCTTCAGGAAGCTGTAGAAGATCACATCCTTCAGTGCAACCGCAGCTGACGTGAACAAGAACAATTAGGGCCATGGAGAGGGGTAACGGGTGGACTGTGGGAGGAGGTGGAGGCTCCCAGGCAGGGCTTGCACTTCCCCCCTCTAAGACCAGCATAGCAGGAAGGATTCCAGGGGAGAGGAAATAGGGAAGAGGGAGGAGGCTAGAGGGGACCAGGCCAGGCTGCAGCAGCAGAGCCATGAAATAGCTACACACGGCACAAAACAGACCAGCATACCTGGGCGTGAGTCCTACAAGCTCCAACATGTTCTACAACATTCTAGCACAGCACAACACTCCACAGAACTTATAGGAAACCCTGTCCACCCAGCACCATTTGACATCTCCTGACATAGACCCGAGACATGTGACAGGGACACTTGTTATGTCCTGACATGGGCAAAACATACATGACCCGCCAAGACATATACAACATCCTCTGACATGAACCAGAGAAGGTCTAACGTGACATCTGTGCCCCACAGACAGAATTGAAATATGGTCCTATTCATATCCCAAATATGGCCCAGATGTGACCCAGCACATGTTATCCAATGTGACCTGGATAATAAGACCTGCTTTAGACAACACTCAAATTAGGTCTCAGTCTCTTCTCCAAGGGACTCTGGGACCCAGACTCCAGACAAACCACACACATGGCCCAGATGAGGCCAGCAGAAAGAAAAGATAATCTACAACAGAATCACAGACAAAACCACACGGACTCTGACATGCCCCAAATGTCCTTGGCCACAACAGAGCCCTAGGCAGGACCATCACCAAGGATCCAGGTGTAACCAGGCATACATTAGCCAGCTGTAACCAGGATCCGGGAGTAAATGTACATTGGCAAGTTGTGGCCATTCAGCAGATGTCACATAGACATGCTCCAGACATGAGCAGACATGACCAGAGGTTAGACAGGTGGGGGTCCAGGTGAGACAGAGGCAGGAGCATCACTGCTGCAGCCCCTCCAGCTTGCACTAGGTCCCCGAACAGCTTGAGGCAGCACAGAGACCTTGGCAGCAGGCCAGCTGGGGTCATGCCAGTGTCTACCTGGAGCAAAGAGCACCGGCTTGATGCAGGTGGGGTGGAAGATTCGGACCACTGGGTTCCAGGGCCCCACCCACCAGCAGCACACATCCCCAAAGGTGCTCGCCAGACCCTGCGTGTACAGCAGACCTTCTTCTGAGCCCCGGATCTGGAGAACAAACAGAACCGGATGCACACTCCCCTGGGCTACCAGAGAAGGACCTACAGCACTAGACCAGGACAGGGAGTGCAGGGAATTCCACTCAGCAGGTCATCATCCTCCATGCTGAGCCCTGCCTGGGCTCTCTGCCCACATCCTCTGCACATAACAGTCTGGATCCCTCAGCTACAGTCACAGAAATACTCCTTCCCCTCTTGCATCCCAAACACTACACACCTGGGTCATCTTCCATTCAGTTTCCCAGATAGGCATTGAGGCTCTGAATGAGAAAGTCACATACACGCTCATGGCCCTCCAGATAGTGAGTCACATGCCTGTGACCAGAGTCTGAATCCATATGCTGAGTGCTTAACCACTAACCTGCTTTGTGTTCCCCCAAACAATCACACTGGGGGTCCCATGCCTGCCAAGACTTGGGCAATCAGAATTGCAGTGATTAAATGGGAAATCTACCCTCCGATTCAGGCCAGGACAATTGAAGTGAATAATGGGTCATTGATGGGAATGCTGGGGGAATGAAGAGCTCTTTCATGGAAGTGAACTTCGGGGGCTCTTCATTCAAGCCCTGCCTTGAACGGAAAGTGGTGCCAAGAGAGCAGACAGATCTCTGGACATTATTTGAGAGCTGGATCTAACTGAGCCCGAAGATCAGCCTCCCTGGACTTTACACTAAACAGATTCCCTCTCTGACTTAGAGCACACCGTAGTGAGTCTCCACCATCCACAACTGAAAGAGACTTGAGCAGCCAGAGAGTCAGGGACCTGCCCCAATCACCAAGCACTTTGGTATCAGAGCCGTTGCTTTTCCCCCTGCTCAACTTGGTCTAGCCAAGAATGGGAAGGGCAGGGGGCAGGGGGAATGAACTAGGCTGGGGTGGAGTCTCCTAAGAAAGACTCCTAGGGCCTGGAGCAGGAGGGCAGGGAAAATGCAGGGGACAAGCCACAAGAAGGAATCCACCCACCAGAGTTGGGTATCGTGGAAATAGCAGCCACGCTCCTCCTCCAGCCACAAGCCCTCCTCGTGGCTCTGGGTCTGCAGAAGGGCAAGGCTGGGGCAGGAGTGGCAGAGGGGCTTGGGCGCATCCCCTGCCCTGCTCTGGTAGCTCCTCCTCTAGGAGGGCTCCAGCTGCCCTGGCAGAGACCCTGCTGTCCACCAGCTGCCACAATCTGTCTCCCTCCAGCCCATACAAAATGTTGGGGTTATTGGTCCAGATCCATTTCCTTGAACTAGGGGATCCCTCCAGGAAAGAGCCCTGGATTAAGGCCTCTTGGGACTCTGGAGGCACTGAGAACACTAGGGTGGAGGGGTGACCACAGTGGAAGAAAAAGACAGTGAGATGGGGTCTGTGGAGCCCACGAAAGAGAGAGGAAGAAGGCGGAGAGGAAGAGGGAAGAGGGGGCTGGGCGAGGCAGGGGCCCACGGAAGCCTGTAGGTGGAGGGCACTCAGATGTGTCATAGCGCCCACCACCAAGAGCTCTGCATGGGTACCTGAGGCACTGAGGACAGATCGGACGATGTTGGGGTGGCACAGAGTGACGATGGGAATGATGGGGCCCAGCCATGTCATAAAGCCCTGAGGATAGGTGCCCACCAGCTTCGACACTTCCTTCAAGCCCTGCTCTGTGGGTTGGATCTGAAAACAAGGCAGGGGTGGTCACCTCCTAACATGGTTGATGTCAAGTGTCAGCTTGTCAGATGTCCCCTGAAACATGATTTCTGGGTGTGTCTGTTGGGTCATTTCCAGAGGAGAGTGGCGTCTGCATTGGTAGACTGAAGACGCACCCTCCCCAGTGTGGGTCCCCTGAGGGTCCAGAGAGGACGTGCAGGCAGGGAAAGGACAGGTTCGATCTCTCTTTGGAGCTGAGAACTCTTTCCTGCCCCTGGACATCAGAACTTCAGTTCTCAAACCTTTGGACTCAGAACTTAACATCAGCAATCTCTACCCAAGGTTTTTATGCCCTTAGGCTCAGACTGAACTAATGACACCACCATTCCCTGGTTCTCCAGCATTGATAGTGTGTAGTGAGACTTCTTGGACTTCATAATATATGAACCAGTTCCCCTAATAATCCCCTCTTCTCTCTCTCTCTCTCTAAATATACATACATATGTGTGTGTGTACGTATATATACCACACATGCATACGTACATACACACATATCTTATATACATATGTACACAGATATATGTATTTATTTATGTTTGCGTAATGTCTCTATATATGTGTGTGTACGTATATATATGCATGTCTGTATGTGTAGTACAATCATGTGTATAGTAGTCCCTTAAGATTGCAGTGTAGCTGTTGGGTGTGGTAGTTTTCACCTGTAATCCCAGTGACTCAGGAGGCTGGATTAGGAGAATCTTGAGTTCAAGTTCAGCTTCAGGAACTTAGTGAGGCCCTAAGCAACTGAGCAAGACCCTGTCTCTAAATAAAATATAAAAAAGGGGCTGGGGATAAGGCTCAGTGGTTAAGCACCCCTGGGTTCAATCCTTAGAACACAGCAACAACAACAAAAAATTACAGTGTAGCTGAAGAATTTGAAGAACGGCTATCACCCAGCACTTTGAGTGTTCTTTTTCTGTGTTCGAATACTTTTAGATACATAAATACTTAGTATTGTGCTCCACTTGCCTACAGCTTTCAGAAAGGTAACAGGCTGCCCAGGCATGAACCTAGGAACAACAGGCAACACCACGTAGCCTGGGTGTGTGCACGGCTACACCGTCTAGGTATGTGTGAGGCCACCCCCTGGTGTAGGCAAAGGACAAAATCGCCTCATGACGAATTACTCAGTAGGGTTCCCATGATTGAGTGATGAAGGACTTTGTGTGTGTGGTGTGTGTGTGTGTGTGTGTGTCCGTGTCCTTTCGTTCTCTTTCTCTGGAGAACCCTGACTAATAAACCATCCCAAGAGCCACAATAGGGGCTTCCTACGGCCTCTGCAGGTGGTTTGCCTTCTGCAGTGAACACATGTCCCAATTTTGTAAGGATGGAGGGAATCTCTGCCGCTCCTGTCCCATCCCTCTCAAGACCCTATCCGAGTCCCAACAGTGCATCCCAGGGCAGACAGAGAAGTCAGGTGACCTCCATCTCTCCATCAGGACTCTCCCACCCATGAGCACCTGCTGCTACCCACATTCTGGCAGATCATTCTGCGCATGCTCTCACTAAACCTGTGCCCTTTACAAGGGAAGCAGCCAGAGCACAGCTCCCTAAAGTGGAGGGCAGATCTAAGGTCAAGGTTTAGAGTAATGGGTGGGGTCGAGGAAGGCTTCTGCAAAGGGAAGTGGCAACCAACTTCAATCTGGGTTGGGCAACAGGGCCCATGGGTTCATCTTAGGGGAGAAGAGAGATAAGAGGAAGGCGCCCCAGGAGGGAGAAGGGGGAGGCAACCCAGACCCACCTCTTGGCTGAGCTAGTCCACGGGAAGCGATTGCTCATTTCCGTGAACATCCCGAAGCCCATAGATGGGCAGACACAAAGAAATGGTTCAGGTAGGAGCAGACCTGGTCAGCACCCCTGTGGAGGACTCAAGTCCAGCAGCAGAGAATACGGGAACACCAGGGGGTCCTCACTCCGTGTAGCCCACCCTGGGAGCCCCTCAGGGATGCACCAACGCGGCAAAGACAGGCCAGAAATGAATCCCAAAGCAGACTAGGCCGCGGGAACAAGGAGGTAAGAGGGGCTCGGCCCATCCCGGGGTGAGCACACCCCAGAGCACCTGCCTTCCTTGTTCTCTGCTGTCCGAGACCTTAGCCCACCCGACACCCAGCTCCCTGAGCCCCATTCCTGACCCCTCAGCAGTCCATACACCCCTATAGCCCAACCCAGCCTGCTGCCACACTCACCATGCCCACGTGACCCAAGAGCCAATTCCGTTTGGGGGGCTGCGGGAAACATTGGAGGCGACGAGATTTTTCGTAAAAAGCATAGATCCAGGTCAGGCTGCGGGCCAGGAGCCAGGAGGCCCCCACCAGCAGCAGGAGGACCCAGGGAGAGGCTTCCGTGGGCCCCAGTCCCAGCCAGGACAGGCTCAGCTGTGGCATGCTGCAGGAAAGAGGGGACAGAGGGTGAGCTGCGGAGGCCCAGGAGAGACGATTTCTCTAGGGTCCCTGGGCAGGGACAGTGGTGTGAAAAGGGCAGGGAGGGCTCAGAGAGGGGAGCAAGAGCGAGGGCAACCCAGGGAAAGCATCAGGGAGAGCAGAGACGAAGGTGGAGGAGGAAGAGGAGAAATTGGAGATGGGAGGAGAACAATGAAGGGAGACTGATGAGAGTCCAGACCTTCCTGAGTCATAGACAAATTTCCGGGGACTGTTACCCAGAAACCACCAGTTTCCCAGGCTGGCTGGCTCCCTGGAGCTGCCCCAGCCCTGGGCAACATCCTTCCCATATCAGGTAAAGATCCTCCAGTCCCACCAAATCTAGTCTGGCACCTTCTGTCAGGAGCAGCTTGTCCCCAACAGGCTCTTCTCCTCTCCTCTGGGATTTCTTTGTCCCTGGTTGATGACCTGGAGGAATCTGTGGGAGGCTGAGCTGGGCTGGGCTGGACCAGCCAATCCCAGCAGGCCTGCCTGGGCAGGCAGCCAAGAGTGGGGGTGGAGCCAACTGGGTGCAAAGGGGAACCCTTCCGTGGTCACGGGCACGGGCACGGGCATTATGTCCTTAGAACTTGGCGTCTCCTACCTGAGTAGAAAACATGTTGTGGGGGGTGAGAAAGGGTGACTGAGTGATAAAGTCTACAGCCCCACCTGCTCTTTCAAAGCCAGGGTGCAGGAGGTCGAAGGATGGATTTATGAGTTCAGGAGAGCAGGGCCAGGCCAGGCCTTCCCCCAGAAGGTCTCCAGACCTCCTCTCCAAGCATGGACTGCGGGAACATCACGCACCATTGCTCAGTGAAAAAACAAGGAGGCTCAGAGATGGAGACCTGTGGCTGACCAGCTGCATAGCCTGGCAAGAGTTCAAGTCCTGCTTCCAGGCAGCGCAAGGCCTGGAGTGAGACCTGACTTCTAGGAGTAGCAACAAAGAATCCAGCCCTGCCGAGCATTACCTGGATCAGATTCCAGGGATAAGGAAACCAGCTGAAAGAGCTCACCTGGGGCTGGGCTCATTTGGAGCAGGAAGGTGAGAGAAGAGAAGGGCTAAGAGGGGACCTCAGGTAATGGGGCCCAGGCAAGGGAGGGCAGAGCCAGGAGACCCTCGTCCTTGCTCTGACTGTGGAGTGCTAGCCCTCCTGGGCTCAGTCTTTCTATATGGGAATTGGGGTATCAGGTGAGAACATTAGAGGGGGCATATGGAGTATAGGAAAGGGGCTGGCAATTACGGCCTCACCTGCTTGAAGCCAGTCCTGTACTCTGCAAAAGACTGTAGGTCAAGTCTTTCTACTGTAGGCTCTACTTTTACATAAGGCAAGACTACTGTGTGCCAGCAGCTCTACATAAATGGGACCTTCTAAATGCAACTTGATCTGCATAAACTATGCCCACGGAATGCTACTTACTTTCCACAGGGTCTATTGCTGTACCCGTAGCATAAAGCATGCCTACTGAATGCCACCTGCTCCACATAAGGCATGTCAACTGTGTGCTGAAATACTCTACAGAAAACACCCCTCCTGAATATTATGTGCTCTACTTAAAGGGCACCTATTGCACACCATCTATAGTGCTTAAAGCATGGCTACTGTGTGCATATTCTACACAAAGTGTGTCTGATTTGTGTCGGATGCTCAGCTGCATCACAATGCCCAAGGTTTCCTGCTAACCTCTCCTCAGTATCTAAGAACCCAGACCCTGAAGCCCAATCCCTCTTCCAGGCTGATTCACCTCCACTAATTGAGAACAATGCCCTTTTATTAATTGGGACATTTAGACATGGTGGAAGCTCAGACCATATGGTGGCCCCAGAAGAGAAACACCTTGAGACACTTGAATCACCTGTCCCCTCCTCCTGCACTCAGAAGCTTTCACCCAACAGGTCTGGGGCTCCCCTCCTGGCCCTCTCTGTGTCCTGTCCAGGGTTGCCCTGCAGGGTGGTCTCAGGTGGTGGGGGGCTTCAGGGATTGAGCTTCTGGGAAGGAATGTGGGAAAGAGATGATCTCCTGACACTGGTAGGATGTTAGGGAGACCCCCAAACCTCCCTCTTTACCCCCACTCAGTGGCTCTCTGTTCCTAGAGCCCACAGTATGGTAGTGTGTGCCCTCTCCAGAGTCCCCTACACCACCCAGGGAAAGACTTCACCTGTTGGCAGGTCCATCTGTGTCAAGGCCAGGGGACAGTGCAGCTAGATCCACAGCCCTAGTCCTGGAGACAGGATAAAGATGCCCTGTGGCTGCAGTTGAAGATGCACTATGTGCCTGGGAGCATCAGGCAGCCTAGAGCAGGTTGCTGGCCACTGCCACATTTGCCTGCATGTCACAGGCCTTGACTGAGTCCTTTAGGTATAGTAAGCGCTCCCCCACTTTATGAATGGGAATAAGGCTGAAAGAAATTTAGATGATTCGCCCAAAGTCACACTGCTGGTGGAGTCAGGGGGCCTGGCTTCGTACTGTGTGCCACTAACCACTAGGCCGCACTGCTTTTTGTCTGTGCCCCACTCCCAACAGAAACAGCCAGCAGATGCAGCACAGCAGCCTCCAGGCATGCAGGTTCAGGCCCTCGGCCGACAAACTGACCGGTGGAAACTCCGGAGCAACCTGGAAGTAGCTCCTGTGCCCTGTTTTTCCAGGAGGATCCATAGCTGTGAGTCCCAGAGTTATCAGTTGACTCAATTCTCATTCAGACATATGGGCCCACAGAAGGCATTTTCTGAGGATAACCCCAAGCAGCCTGTGGAGAAATTCACACATACACAATGGCAGTACATCCACAAAAGGGCCTACAGAGGAGCATGCCACAGACGCCAGCCACCAACCAGTGTGTCCAGATACAAGGCCCTGACCTCAGACCTGTGCACTCCAGAGGGCAACAACCCTATGCTCTCCTCCCCTCGGCTACCAAACACCACATCAAACAGACTTCCGTGCCTCTGCCTTAGACTGCCGCACCATGCACACCCCAAAATGTACACAGAGAGCCCACACTGGATTTGACAGAACTGAATATGTGGAGCTTTTCTTCAGGAGGGTGCACAAGACTCTACCCCTAATAGGGAATAGCCAGACTGCTAAGTCACAGACAATCAGAGACCATCTTCTATGACCCAACAGAAAGCTAATAGATACCCAGACACAGTGAACATCAGAGAGAGCCTCCTAGGGTGGTGTTAGAGGTGAGCAGGGGTGATCACTACCTCCATACCAGGGAAACCGAGGTAAAGCTCAAGGCTGGTGGACATCTTCTAAAGGTCCCAGTCCTAATGAAATCCAAATCAGGAAGTCTCAATAAGAAATTTCTCCACCTTGGATTATTATAAATAGCTCTTATGTCTTTTTTTTTTTTTTTTTTTGTACCAGGGATTGAACCCAATGGCACTTAGCCACTGAGCCACATCCTCAACCCTTTTTATGTTTTTTATTTAGAGACAGAGTCTTGCTGAGTTGCTTACAGCAACTAAGCAAGTTACTGAGGTTGTCTTTGAACTTGGTGACCCTCCTGCCTCGGTCTCCCTGGTAGCTGGGATTACAGGCATGTACCACTGTGCCCGGCTCTAATGTCAATTTTAACTTTACATATATTAGTTTTCATTTTGCATCAGCAAATGTTCCTTTATTATTCAATATTGCACCCTTGCTTGGCTGAGTCTCAGGCCCTAGAAAGAAGTTTTGGGGTTCTGACAATTGAAAGAAGCAAGGTGCAGCTGGGATAAGAGACATACTTTATTTGGAGGTGGCAGCAGTCCTTCCTCTTATCCCCAAGTCTCTCCATAAGTCTTTTTTATATGCAGGCCAACCAAAGAAGGCACAGTGCCAACAGGTCACACAGTGAGCCCACGCTCACAAACAGATATTTATGACTTTGAGTACATATGCTGAATCAGTTTATGACCTTGACTACATACTAAAAATATAGCTCACCAAAGTCTCAGTGAGGGATCCTAACTATTGCCATCTTGGACCTTCCTTAAAACTCTCAACCCATTAGATTCTATTTCTCCTGTTGTTTTAAAGCATTAACTGGAGTCACTCTCTTAATCTTTGTTTTCCTAGCTCGGGTTTATACCTGCCCCTCTTAGTCTCTCTTTCCTTCTTACATTACCTACTCCTGCCTTAAATCCCCTCATTTTTTCTTCTTCTTCTTGCCTTGGTTTGTATTATTCTTTTCTTTTTATTTTTAAAAAATATTTATTTTTTTAGTTATAGGTGGAGACAATATCTTTATTTTATTTTGATGTGGTGCTGAGGATCGAACCTAGTGCCTCATGAATGCTAGACTAGTGCTTTACCTCAACCCCAGCCCTCTTTTTATTTTTTTACTTGCTCAATTTTTCTCTCCTCCCATTTTCAGCCCCTGTATAATAATAATTTAATGATCTTTAATAACTAATTTCTTAATCTATTTCAAACAGTACTGCAATTTTATACCCAGATTAGGGAAACTGTGGAGTACATTTTCAACCAGTTTTCCTCCTAAGATTTATTAGTACATGACTTTGCTCTGATTGATTGCAGTTAATAGAGCTTAGTATCTTCTCTCCAAGTGGCACTGATTCTGGGAACAGCGGAGCGTACACACTGAGTGGGAGTATCAATACCTGGATATTCACCCAACCTGGGGAACTGAAAAGAAAGAAGCTCACTAAATTGTCCCTTGCATTAGTCTAGAAGAATAACCATCCCAGCAGATGGATAGACATACAAAAAATATAAAAAAAACTACCTGCAAAAGCCCACAACACTTGAACACTTGATCCATTGACATAATAGTGGAGGAAATGTTGGAGAAAAATTTTAGAGAGTTCCTGGTTCAATGAGCTAAAAGAAGATGTAGGGAATAAACTTAGAGAGAAAATACAGGAAGAGAAATCATTTCAATAAAGAGGGATTCTGATAAAGAACCGAACAAAAATCCTGGAAATGACCCAATAAATGAAATTTTTAAAACAGTTGAAATTATCATCAATAGATTAGATCACAAAGAATAAGAATTCTTAGACCTTGAAGACAAAGTATATAGTCTTTAAAAGAAAGCTGACAATAAAGGAAAACTGTCAATAGACCATGCATGTCCAAAAGTTTAAAAAATTTGTGGTAACATTAAGAGACTAAATCTAGTAATCATTGGTGTCAACAAAGGCACCAAAATCCAAACTAAAGGAATGCACAATCTTTTCAATGACATAATATCAGAAAATTTTCTGAATCTTAGTAATGAAGTAGAAATCTAAAATACAAGGTGCAGACAGGCAGGATGTAAAAGACACATTGTAATGAAAATGCCTAATACACAGAATAAGAATAGAATTTTAAAAGCCATGAGAGAAAACTAACAGATCATATTTAGAGGAAGGTCAATTAAGATTTCAACTGATTCTTAGCAAGAAGAGTGAAGCAGGAGGCATCGTAATACCAGACCTTAAACTTTACTACAAAAGGACATGGTATTGTCACCAAAATGGACATGTAGACCAGTGGTACAGAATAGAAGACAGAGAGATAAACCCACATAAATACAGTTGTCTTATACTAGACAAAGGTGCCAAAAACATACAATTGAGAAAAGAGAGCCTCTTCAACAAATGGTGCTGGGAGAACTGGAAATCCATAAGCAGCAAAATGAAGATAAACCCCTATCTCTCCCTATGCACAGAATTCAACTCAAAGTGTATCAAGGACCTAGGAATTAGTCCAGAGACCCTGCACCTAACAGGAAAAAGTAAACCCAAATCTTCATCATGTCGGATTAGGCCCTGACTTCCTTAACAAGACCCCTAAAGCACAAGAAATAAAACCAAGAATTAATAAATGGGATGGACTCAAACTAAAAAGCTTCTTCTCAGCAAAAGAAACAATCAATGAGGTGAACAGAGAGCCTATATTTTTGGGAGCAGATTTTTGCCACACACACGTCAGATAGAGCACTAATCTCTAGGATATATAAAGAATTCAAAAAACTTAACACCAAAAAAACCAAAAACAAAACAAACAAACAAAAAAAAAACCCAATCAACAAATGGGCTAAGAAGCTGAACAGACACTTCTCAGAAGGAGATATACATTTGATCAACAAATATATTAAAAAATGTTCAACATCTCTGATAATTAGAAAAATGCAAATCAAAACTACTCTAAGATTTCAATGCACGCCAGACAGAATGGCAGTGATCAAGAATACAGACAACAATAAATGTTGGTGAGGATGTGGGGGGAAGGGCACTCTCATACATTGCTGGGGGGACTGCAAATTGGAGCAACCACTCAGGAAAGCCTCAGAAAACTTGGAATGGAGCCACCATTTGACCCAGCTATCCCACTCCTTGGTCTATATTCAAAGGACTTAAAATCAGCATACTATAGTAACACAGCCACATAAATGTTCATAGCAGCTCAATTCACAGTAGCTAAACTGTGGAAGCAACCTAGAGGCCCTTCAATAGATGAACAGATAAATACACAATGGACTATTACTCACAATTAAAAGAGAATAAAACTATGGCATTTGCAGGTAAATTGATGGAGTTGGAGAATATCATGCTAAGAGAAGTAAGCCAATCCCAAAAAACTAAAGGCCAAATGTTCTCTCTGATAAGTGGATGTTGAACCATAACAGAGACGGGGGAGACATGGGAAAAAGGGAGGAACTTTGATTGGGCAAAGGGGAGGGAGGGGATGGAGGTAGCATGGGGCAGGAAAGATGGTGGAATGAAATGGACATCATTACCCTAGGTACATGTTTGACTGCACATATGGTGTGACACCACATTATGTACAACCATAGATATGTAAAGTTGAGCTACAATTGTGTACAATGAATCAAAATGCATTCTGATATCATATATACCTAATTAAAATAAATCAATCAATTAAAAAAAAGATTTCAACTGATTTCTCAGTTTTAACCCTAAAAGTCATGAGAGCTTGAGATAATATATACCAAGCCCTGAAAGAAAACGGATGCCAACCAAGATTACAATATCTTGGACAAGCAAAGCTGTCCTTCAGAATTAAAAATAAAAGCCTTTCATGATAAGCAGAAACTACAAGAATTCATAACCACTAAGCTTGTACTACAAAAAAATAAAATATTTATGCAGAAGAAATGAAAATTAAAAGTCAGAGCCTGCAGAGGGGTGAGTCTCACTAGAAGAACAGTCAAAGGTGAATAAATTCTGAATTATCATTAGAAATAAACTGAAATGGCAAGAAATAAAAATCATCTCTCTATAATAACCCTAAATGTAAGTGGTCTAAACTCTGCAATCAAAAGACATAGATTGGGGCTCGAGTTGTAGCTCAGTGGTTGAACACTTGCTTTGCATGGGTGAGGTACCAGGTTGGATCCTCAGCACCACATACAAAAATAAATAAATAAAATAAAGATTAAAAAAAAAGACATAGATTGGCAGAATGGATTAAAAAATAAGAGCCAACAAAATGTTGCTTGTAAGAGTCTCATCTCACAGTCAAAGACATTCATAGGCTGTAAGTGAATTGATGGGAAGAGATATACCATGCAAATTAAGACCAAAGGCAAGCAGAGATAGCTGTCAAACAAAGTAGATTTCAAGTCAAAATTAATCAGAAGAAACAAAGAAGGTAATTTAATACTGGTTAAGGAAATCATTGAACAACAAGATATAATTTTTGAAATGTTTTTGCCCCAAACATCAGTGCACCTATGTACATAAAACAAACTTTTCTCAATATAAAGAATCCAAGTGAACACAATACAATATTTCTGGGTGATTTCAACAAACCTCTGTTACCACTAGACAGGCCATCCAGACGGACTCTTCAGAACTAAAAAATATTATTATTCAAATGGACCTAACAGACACATATAGAATATTTTATTTGCCAACAACTGAATTCACTTCCTTCTCAGTGGCACATGGAACTTTCTTTGAAATAGATCATATTTTTGGGCACAAGGTGGTCTTAGGAAATACGAAAAAGAGAGATAATTTCTTGCAGCCTATCAGATCACAATGGAATGACATTAGAAATGACAAGATTTTTTTTTTTAAAAAAAGAAACAATGTTTAACACCTGGAGATTAATAATACACTTTTGAATGAGGAATGGATCATAGACAAAATTGGAGAGAGATTAAAAAATTCTTGGAAACAAATGAGAATATAGATATAACATATCAAAATCTCTGGTACAGTATGAAGGCAGTTCTAACATCAGAAAAATAAAGATATCAAATAAATAATCTAATGTTACAACTCAAGGCCCTATAAAAAGAAGAAAGTACTAGTTCCACAGTTAGTGGAAGACAGTAAATAATTAAGATCAGAATGAAATTGAAAATAAAACAATACAAAAGTTTCATTCAACAAAGAGTTAATTCTTTGAAAATATAACTAAGATTGATAAACCCTTAGTCAAACTAACCAAAAGAGAGAAAAAGAGAAGTTCCAAATCAACAAAATTAGAGATGAAAGGGGAGAAGTACCACAAACACTTCAGAAATCCAGAGGATCATTTTGAAAATTTATATTCCAATAAAGTGGAAAATCTAGAATATATTGATAAATTTTGAGACACATGATCTGCTCAAATTGAACCATGAGGATATGGAAAACTTAAATAGACCAACATCAAGCAAGGAAATTCAGGCAGAAATTAAAAGTCTTCCAACAAAGAAAAACCCAGGACCAAGTGAATTTTTAGTCAAGTTCTAACAGATCTTTAAAGACCAACGAACACCAGTCCTTTTCAAACTACTCTGTGAAGTAGAAGGGGAGGGAATACTCCAAAATGCATTCTATACAACCAGTATCATCCTGATACCAAAACCAGACAAAGACATATTAAGGAAAGAAATCTTCAAACCAATATCCCTGATGAACATAGATGAAAAAATTCTCCATAAAATATTGACAAACCACATAAAAAAGTACTTTAGGAAGATAGTATATCATTATCAAGTGAGTTTCATTCCAGTAATGCAAGGTTGTTGAACATACAAAACTGAATAAGTGTAATGCACCACCTAAATAGAGTTAAGGACAAAAATCAGATGATCGTCTAAATAAATGGAGAAAAAGCATTAGATAAAATCCAGCACCTATTTATGTTAAAAATGTTGGAGAAACTAGGGTTAGAGGGAACTTACCTCAACATTGCAAAGACTGTATGTGAAAAACCCAAGATCAACGTCATACTGAATGGAGAAAAAAACCAAAAACATTTTCTCTGAAATCAAGAACAAGATAAGGATGTCTACTTTCACCACTTCTATTCAAATATAGTTCTTGAAACTAAGAGCAATCAGGCAAGAAAATGAAATTAAAAGGATACAAATAGAAAAAGAAATCAAAATTCTCCTTTTTTTTTTTTGCTGATGTCATGATCCTATATCTACAAGACCCAAAAAACTCCCCCAAAAGACTTCTAGAGCTGATAAATTCAGCAAAGTAGCAGGATACAATACCAGCATGCATAAATCAATCACTTGCTTAATCTCCAATAATATCTGCTGAGAAAGAAATCTATCCCGTATATGCTAACCTCAACATATACTTGGAAATTAATCTAATTTTGCTAAGTGACTGAAGCAAGACAGCGTTTTTTAACAAATGGTTCTGGGAAAACTGGTTGTTTCTATGTAGAAGAATGAGACTAGATTCTTACCCTGCACAAAAGTCAATTCAAAAATGGGTCAGAAACCTAGGAATTAGACCAGAAACTGTGCAACTCATAGAAGAAAATGTAGGGTCAGTGCTCCAACATGAAGGCACAGGCAATGACTTTCTCAGTAGGAATCCTAAAGCTTGGGAGAAAATGCCAAGAGTTAATAAATGGGATGACATCAAGTTAAAAAGCTATTGCACTAAAGAGGAAACAGTAATGTGAAAGAGAACCCACAGAATGAGAGAAAATCTTGGGTAGCTACTCCTCTGACAGAAGATTAATATATAGATTATATAAAGAACTCAAAAAGCATGAGGAAACCAAATAACTCAATTAGTAGCTGGGCAAATGAACTAAACACACACTCCTCAAAAGAAGAAATTACAAATGGCCAAAAAATATATGAAAAACCTTCAACATATTTAGTGACTAGGAAAATATAAGTCAAAACTACACTGAGGTTTCCTCTCATTCCAGTTAGAAAGTCAGTCATCAAGAAAACAAAAAATAATAATAAATGCTGGAGATGATATGGAGAAAAAAGGACATTTTTACACTGCTGATGGGATTGTAAATGAGTACAACCACTATGGAAATCAGTACAGAGTTTCTTCAAAATACTAGACATGAAACCACCATGTGACCAGCTACACCACTCCTTTGCATACCCATGTTTATAGCAGCACAATTCACAATAGCCCAACTATGGTCCAGCCCAAATGTCCACTGGTAGATGAATGGATAAAGAAATGTGGCATATAAGCAAAATGGAGTTTTATTCAGCCATAAAGAAGAATGAGATTATGATTTTTTTTCAGGAAAATGGATGAAACTTGAGATTATGTTAAGCAAAACAAGCCAAAATCAGAAGGTCAAGGGTTGTCTCTCATACGTGGAAAGAAACACGGAGGAGTCTCCTGAACACTGAAGGGAGATCAGTCAAGTGGAGGAAAGAGACCATGGGGCGGGGAGGGAGAGGGAAAGGGGAAATACTGGGGAAAGATTGACAAATTGTATTGTTATATTCGTGTATGTACAAATATGCAAAATAATTTGCCAATATGATGTACAATTATAATGCACCAATAAAAAATATGGGGGAAAAAAAGAAGCAAGCATTGAGCAGAAACCTGAATGCCACGGAGGAGTGGTCTGTGCATCAGGGCCAAGTCAGGAGTGGAAGAGCCGAGCACCAGCTGGGACAAACAAATGGCCGAAAAAAGTGTAGCCATTCTTGCTTCCTTCCTCAGCCCTGGTGAGACAAACAGAGATGTGGGGCAAGTTCCCCCAAGGGTCTGTGGGGAGCGGAACCAGCTGTGCCCAGGTGGTGACGAAATCTTGCCCCATGTTCAAGTGGAAGCAGTTGTTGCTGTGTTTCACTCACCAAAACAAAGTTCATGAAACCAACGAGCCCCTGCAGACTCATCCAGGACAGATCCATTAGTGGGACCTGTGAGTGTCTTGGCAGAGGGGCCAGGAGAGCAAATGAGCCAGTTTGAGGTTTTTTTTTTTTAATATATTTTTATTTGTAGTTGGACACAATACCTTTATTTATTTATTTTTATGTGGTGCTGAGGATGGAACCCAGAGCCTCACATGTGCTACGCAGGTGCTCTACCACTGAGCCCCAGCCCCAGCCCCAGTTTGGAGGGTTTTTAAAGGAGCAAATAAACTTCAGACAGAGAAGGATCCACAGGACTCAGGGTGGTCAATTCCATCCTCTCCTGGATGAGTGCCAGTTCTAGAGCTGGCCCAACTCACTCCAGCCCTAGAACGGGGGAACTCCTGCTGGTCCACAGGCTGTCCAAGAGCAGGGAAAGAAGTTTATTTCATCCAAAACCAAAGGAGGGGACTACCATGGAGTCTGCAGGGGAGACACAGAATTTTGTTCCTCATCAGGGGGTCTGCTTAGCCAGCGGGCAGGGGGACCCACCGTGGCAAGGCAGAGGCGCTGAGTGAACCCCCTCTGCAGGGCCACTGTGTAGGTGACAGGCTTCAACAGACAGGAGCTACTATCCACCTGCCTGCAGCCCTCCAGGTCAAATAAGGAGACGAGGTTTTGTCAGTGGGGACATCTGCAGGTGGGCAGAGGGGCAGGGGGGGTGATAGTCTGGGTCTGGCTCTTGCCTCCAAATCTTATGTTGGGGTCTAACCCCATTTGGGGGATATCACAGGATAGAAACCTAATGCTACTACAGTGTTTAGAAGTGGGTCTTTTGAGAGGTGACTAGGATTAGATAAGGTCACCAGGGTGAAGGCTCCATAGTTGAATCCTAATGGCTTTGTAAGAAGAGGCAGAGAGACCAGAGGATTTATCTATCTATCTATCTATCTATCTATCTATCTATTTATTGGAGCTGGGGATTGAACCCAGGGCCTTGTGCGTGCAAGGCAGGCACTCTACCAACTGAGCTATATCCCCAGCCCCCAGAGGATTTATAACATATGCACAAATGCACTGTTTCTTGACATGGGATACATGTGCAGCACAGGGACTCTGCTAACAAGAAGGCCATCACCCAGATGTAGTCTCTTGACCTTGGACCAGAACTTGCATCAAAATAAACCTGTTTTCTTTATAACCTAGCCAGTCTCTGATATAACACTATTAGTAACAGAAAATGGACTAAGATGGAGAATGACATCACCCTCTGCCCTCCTCTTTCCAACCAGTTACCCTTTTGGCCAGTCACTCCCACTGACTCCAGGAATGGCTGTCCCTGGGCCTTGCCAGGCGCTCAGCTGATGCTGCCCCCAGGTTGCTATGCTGTACCTCATGGTTTCCTTTGACCCTGCCCACACCCTTGTGCAGGGCCCCTCCTTAATCCACCTTGTTTAGCCCACTCGAGGTCCCTGCCAGGGCCTGACGGCTACTTCACCCAAAGGTAAGAGACTCCTCAACAGACCAGCTATGTGGGTGTAGAAGCTTATATGTTCACAGAAACACTGAAAAGTCACACCCAGCTGTTGGAATGGGAAGGAGGAGTGGAAAGATTGAATGTGCCTTGCAAACACCGAGACTTACCAATTATTTCCTTTTCTTATATGAAGCCTTTTAAATTATAAGTACTTATTCATATAATTATAAACTGTGTTTTGCCTGTCCTACAGCAGCACCCCTCACAGTGTCTTGTGAGGCGCCAGAGAGCATCGCAGTTAAGAACAAGGTGTCAAGGGACAGACCGCTTTGTCCACACCAGGACCAGCTGTGTGACTTGGAGCATATCTCTGTACTATTCCGTGACTCTGTTTTTTCTCCTTAAATCTGGGGATAATGACAAGGTGTTGTAAACATTAAATAAGTTAAAACAAGTGTAAAGAGTCTACAACAATGCCCCCTGATAAGCGATCAGCACCAAGCTGGTTGCCATTATTACTGTTCTGATAGAACATGGGCACCAGCTGTTTGGGGTCCCTCCAGCACCCAAAACAGAAAATTGATGGCTATAAAAATCCCCCATTCATCTCTCTCTCTCTCTCTCTCTCTCTCTCTCTCTCTCTCTCTCTCTCTCCCTGTGTTTTCAGGATTTTAGGAAAGCAGTGAGCACCTAGCTTGGGGTCAGAAAGCCCAGGTCAAAGTTGGCCTATGCCACTTACCAGTTGTGTGGCCTTGTGCAAGTGACTTCCTGTCTCTGAGGCTCTTATTCCTCCTGGTTAAAAAAAAGCATAAGAATAGGTCTAAGAGGGTTGCAGGAGTCAGTCAATATAGGTCTTATTTGGGGTTCCCCAGAAGCAGATCCTGACACAAAGGTTCAAGTGCAAATACTTTATTTAGAGGTGACCTCAAGACAGGAATTCAACTGCGAATTGTCTCTTTGGGCAGTGATCCCGGGGAGGTAGGATGGAAAGGGAAGGGAGCATTTCCACTGTGGATGGCAGGGCGCAGTCCTGCTGGGAAGCTCCAGGAGGCAGACAGCACCTGAGTGACCCCCCAGAGTGAGGGAGCGGAGCCCTCTATCCACCATATCCACCCACCAGTACTCAGGGTGCTTCAAGGGCAGTGTGTCTCCAGAATGTCCTGCCTGCTCTGCAAGGGTCAGGCCTGGGGACAGGCAGGGCTCTCTCAGCAGTTTCCAGCCATAATCACAGCCTGGTGTGAACAGACACCGTTGCTCACACACTCACCTATGTACACACACTCAAACACCAACAGTGTGTAAATACATACACAAAGAGGCACAAAAACATGCACACCCATTGTGTGCACCCTCACATACACTCATGTGCACACCAATGCATGTTTTTGCACAGTTGCACAAATACACAGCCACACATACACTTGCACACAGTCACAGACACACATGGTCTCTCACATTCTCACACACTGAATCAGACTCCTTAGAGCACGTTGTCCCCAAATGGCCCAGCAGAGGGAGCCTCCTCACGTTCAGAGGAGGAAGAGGCCTAAGCAGCCAGTGACAAGACCAGGCCTGGGTGAGTTTGGGGGATTACAGGGGCAGGTGTGCCAGAGTCTCAGGGACCCACATACCACCCTTCATCACTCCATTCACTGACCTGCTTAGTCCTTGGTGGAACCTCCAAGACTCCTGTTGGGCTGGGAAAGGAAATTCTTTTTTTTTTTTTTTTGTACTGGGGATTGAACCTGGGGACACTTTACTAACAAGAGACATCCCGCCTTTTTTATATTTTATTTTGAGACAGGGCCTCACCAAGTTGCTGAGGCTGGCCTTGAACCTACGGTCCTCCCTTCTCAGCCTCCCCAGCCGCTGAGATTACAGGCAGAAAAAGAGACATTTAACACCAAATGTAGATGACACTTTGAAGGAGTTGGCTACATTGTGAAGCAGAAAAATAGAGTATTGGCTGTTGGGAAAGTGAGGACCAGGGAAGGAGTGTGTGGAGTGTGTGTGTGTGTGTGTGTGTGTGTGTGTGTGAGAGAGAGAGAGAGAGAGAGAGAGAGAGAGAGAGAGATATTTTGAGGAACTACAATTACTTCAACTCTAATGAGAAAGATATCTGGTCAAAATACAAAAATCAATTCTGTTTCTATATTTCTATATTCCAGGGGTCAAACCACTAAGGTCTGTGGACAAAAACCTTTGGCCCCTTTTTGTGTGGCCTATGAGCTAAGAATAGTTTTTAAATTTAAAATGGGTTAGAAGAGAAAGAGGAGGGGTAGAAAGAGGAGAAGCCGGATGGGGACATGTAAGGCCTAAAATATTTACTATGTGGCCCTTTAAAGAAAAGAAGTTAGCCAAGTCCTGCCATGAATAACAAATGGAATACAAATATTTTAAACTATCATTTTTTAAAACACCAGAAAAAGTGTACTAACACAGGTGTAAATCTAACAAAAACCCACAGGATATTTATGGTGGAGACTTTCATACAGTGATGAAAGAAATCCAAAAAGATCCAAATAAATGGATAGAAGAATAACGTTTGTGGATGGGAAGGATCAATACTGTTAAGATGTTACTGAGCAAGGTGGTGCATGCCTGTAATCCAAGCATTCGGGAGACTGAGGCAGGATCGCAAGTTAGCAACCAGCCTAGGAAACCTAGCAAGACTCTGGCTCAGAATAAAAAAATTAAAAGGGCTGGGGGTGTAGCTCAGTGGTAGAGTGTCCCTGGGTTAAATCTCCAGTACTGCACAATAATATAATAATTAATAAAATTAAAGGGCTAGGGATGTAGCTCATTAGTACAGTGACTCTGGGTTCAATCCCCACTACCAATATATACATACATATGTGTGTGTGTGTATGATATATAATACATATATGTGCTATATATGTATATAATATATATAGTATGCATATGCATTCTTTTTTTAATATTTCTTTTTTGTTGTTGTAGTTGGACACAATACCTTTATTTTATTTTATTTTAGGTGGTGCTGAGGATTGAACCCAGGGCCTCACACGTACTAGGAGAGCGCTCTACCGCTGAGCCCCAGCCCCAGCCCTGCATATGAATTCTTAAGAAGTTAATTCTCCTCAGTTTAACTGACAGACTTCTTAAAATATTAAATCCCAGCATGGCTCTCTATAGAGACAGACAAGCTGGTTATGAAATTTACATGAAATGCAAAAGGCATATAGTAGCCAAAAATTATTTTAAAATAAAATTGTAGTTGAAGAATTCTCTTTGCCTTTTCAAGATGTTCTATAAAACTGCAGTAATCATGAGTCTGGGCAAAAAATTAGACACATAAATTAATGGAACAGAAGAGAAACTCCAGAAATGCATCCACTGAAAATCAGCCAATTTATTTTAATCACAAACATTAAAGGCCAGTTTAGGCAAAAAGAATAAATTTTTCAGCACATGGTACTGGAGCTATCCACATATCCATAAACAATGGGACAAATCAAATCATTCCTCAGTTTATACAAACCTTAATTACATAAAATATAACATAGCATTAAATACAAAATCTTAAACTATAGAAACTAATAGAAGAAAATACAAGAGTAAAACTTTGTGGTCTTGGCTTAGGCAAGGATTCTTAAGTATAATTCATAAAAATAAAAGAGTTGATAAATTATACTTTATAAAATTTTAAAACCCCATGAATAAAGGATGATTCTGAGAAGACAATCCACAAGCCAGAAAGAAGAGGATGAATAAATTATACCTCAGGCAAAGGACTTGTGTATTAATGCAAATATATAAAGAGCTCTCAAAATCCAAAAATAAACTAGGTGTGGTGGCTCATGCTTATAATCCCAGTGACTCGGGAGGATGAGGCAGGAGAATCACAAGTTCAAAGCTAGCCTCAGCAATTTAGTGAGGCTAGAAGCAAATTTAAAGACGTTGTCTCAAAAAATTAAAAATAAAAAGGGCTGGGGATGTGGCTCAGTGGTTAAGTGCCTCTGGGTTCAATCCCCAGTGCAACCCCCTCCCCCCAAATGCCAATAATAAGAAAGCAAACAAAGCATTTGAATAGACACTCTACCAAATAAATAGGTACATGAAAAGATGTTAAACACCATTAGTCTTTAGGAAATGCAAATTACAATCTCAGTGATATTCCACTGCACACCCATAGAATGGCTCGAAAAAACTGATACCACCAAGTGCTGCTGAATCCATGCAGCAGTCAGACCTTTCATCCATTACTGATGGGAATTCAAATTGGCACCGACACTGTTAAAGCATTGAAAGAAATTCTATTGTGAAACATACACATAGAATAGGAAGGAGTCATCCTTCTCCAAGAGCAATGAAAACAGATTCACACGAAAACCTATACACAATATACATAGCAGCTTTATTGACGATAACCCCACACTGAAAACAACCCTCATGTCCTTCAACTGGTGAACGAAACTCATTCCATGCACTGAAAGAGAAACAAAGGCTTGATACATACAACACGTGACTCTCGAATGCAATATGCTGATGAACAACCCAGACTCTAAAGCTGCACACGGTACAAACCCATCTGTACAAACACATGAAGAAAGCAAAACTACAGGCAGAGAGAATAGATCAGTGGGTGATTTTTTGCTACCAAAGGTGACTCTGGTAGTTGTGATTACATGGCTCTGGGCACTGTCAAAACTCAGAACTGCAAGACGGTAACGCAACTTGTACATCTGAACATTTTGGTGCAATTTTAAGATGAAACAAAGAGCAACTGTATTCATATATTATATACTGTTTTTCTAAGTACACAATGGGAGAATATACCAGAAAGCGTTTATCTAAAAGTGAAGCAAATCTGCACAGCAAAAGAAACAATTTAGAGCATGAAGAGAGAGCCTAAAGAATGGGCTGCTCCTCAGGATGTTAATATCCAGAATATATAAAAAATAAAAAAAACAAATAAAAACTTAGCATCAGAAAAACAAATGACCCAATTAATAAATGGGCAAAAGAACTAAACAGACACTTCTCAAAAGAAGAATAAAGGAAAAAAAAAGGTTCAACATCTCTAGCAATTAGGGAAATGCACATCAAAGCTATATTGAGATTTCACTCCAGTCAGAATGACAAGTATCAAGAATACAAGTAATAATAAGTATTGGTGAGGATGTGGGGAAAAGGTGCACTCATACATTGTTGCAAATTAGTGCAACCACTCTGTAAAGCTTCTGTAAAGCAGTATGGAGATTCCTCAAAAAACTAAGAAGAGTTTTCTGCACATCTCTTGGCACCTCGAGTGACTCTGCTCAGATTTACTCTCCAGTCTAGGCTGCGTGCGGGGCTTTCTGGACCTCAGACCCCTGAGGTCTGAATTTGCGGTTGCTCCTTTTTCTTCTGGTTTCTTGTGAGGACTGCCACGCTTTTCTCCCTCACTTCATCCTCTGCTCTGTTATTGTAGGGACAAACGAGGCAGGAAACAGTTTTATTTGGCTGCAGCCAGGTTCAGAGGGCACAGCTTTTGTTGTAATCAATCAATCCCCTGAACCCCGAGTTCAGGGAGTTTCAGAGTTTTATACCCAGCATGTAAGGGGAGGAGCTCAGAAGTTCACAGTCTGCAGAAGTTCAGAGAAAAGCAGCTTTTTCTTTCACTGTTCTGGGCAAGTTAACCCTTCAACACCTGAGAAGGGGAGAGCTTCTTGTCCCCTTTCTTTCCTCCCCCTGCCAGCTGTTACCGTGGAGCCCATTTGTAACTTATCTTAAAAAATGTAGACATCTCTGTGAAGCCCAGCTCAAGGCCAGAGGCCTTGTTTGCACATTTCTACAAAGTACTGTTGGGAGTGTGTCCCCCCCACCCTCCAAAGACTAACTTCCCCATCCCCCAAGAAGAGCCGTCCAGTGGGGAGCCCTGCTGGCTCACCTGATCCTTACCCTCCAATCAGACTAGCCTGGCTGGCTCACCTGATCCTTACCCTCCAATCAGACTAGCCCTGCTGGCTCACCTGATCCTTACCCTCCAATCAAAAAGCATCCCATGCCAACTGTCAAACCACCCCTGGCTCTATAAATATGCAGAGCTGTTCCTCAACAAACCGGCATTTGCTCTGATGACGAGAGAAGCCTTGTTCGTTCTTTCAAGTACTATACTGGATATGTTTCTGAAAAACTAATAAGGGGGTGTATCTTCTCAGCCAGTGGCCAAGTAAACAGGGCGACACGAAAATAGGAAGTTTATCTACATTGGACTCTTTCACAGAGACTCTTTTGCTGACAGTCCTAAAATCAGCCATGGTGAAGAGGGCTTTTCTGTGGAGGGAGGGGGCCACTTCAGTGGGAGTCTGAGAAATCTGATTCCGCCTTCCAGATCTCAAGCACATTCTCTCTTCCCTGAATTTGCCCCTAGACGCAAGTTTCTTATCTCCATCTCCTGAGAGGTTTTCATGAGCTTCTTTTAAGGACACAGTGTACACCAAGAAAATAAGAAGCAGAAGGTCACCGGGATAGTGAAGACATTTAGCAAAGAAATTTAAGAGGGAAAAAAATATAAAGTTAGTTAAGTGATAAATTTTTAGTATAATTTTTGATAACCAGTATAAAAGTAAATTCTGTAAATAATGATATGGGTGTGTTTATGGGAAGAAAGAATTTTGGGGCTCTGGTTTGTCTTTAGAACCCTGCAAGGAGTCCACAAAGGGCATTGCTGGCCAGTTCCTGAGTGGTAACAATTTATGTCTGGAGCAAGTGGGCAAAGCATGTTTCCTCCATATTGCAGAATAAAGCCGTGCTTCCTGAACAAACAAACAAACAAACCCCAACTAGGAATGGAACCACCATATGACCCAGCTATCTCACTCCTCAGTATATATCCAAAAGATCTAAAATTGGCATGTTACAGGGATGCAGACACATCAATGTTCACTTTTTTCCTTTTATAATACTTTTTCAGAATTTATTAGTTGTTCTTTTTATTTAATTGATTTTAATATTTTTTAAAATACACGACACACATCAATATTCCTAGCAGCACAATTCACAATAGCCAAGATATAGAACCAATCGAGGTGCCCTTCAACAGATGAATGGTTAGAGAAAAAGTGGTATAACACACAATGGAGTATCATTCGGCCATGAAGAATATGAAATTATGGCATTTGCCAGTAAGTGGATGGGACTGGAGACCACTGTGCTAAGTGAAATGAGCTAGACCCAGAAAGTCAGAGGCCATTTTTTTTCTGATATGTGAAAGCAAGTCCAAACTGAGGGGAAGAAAAAGGAAAAGAAAAGTGGGGCAGGGGGATCCATCAAAATAGAAGAGTAGAGGGAGTAGAGGGAGTAGAGGAGGGGATTGAGAGGGAGGGAGGAGGGATGGGATAAGGGAAACACAGTGGGGTGAATCCGACCTAACTTTCCCAGGTACATATATGAATACACCATAGTGAATCTCACCACTGTGTATAGCCACAAATTCCTATTTTTTTTAAAGTTGTAAGTTAATAGCAGAAGATAAGTAGAGAGAAGGGAACAGCAGAAGGAGGAGTGGAAAGACAGGGCAAGCACTGCAGACTAAATCAGAGAAAATTCTATTCCATGCTTTAGTAATTATGTCCAAATGAATATTAACATGATATATAACTAAAAAGAATCAATAAAAAAGAAATTAAAACAAGCATACTTGAATTGATGAATAAATAAACTGGCAGGCAATTTTTTAAAAATATATTACATAAATGAAGAGACAGGCAGATGAAGAACCAATATTTCACACTGTGCATTTTATTTCTTACAAGAGTGAATGTTTCCTGTCAAAAGTATTACTTTGAGGTCCAGGGTGGTGGCTAAGTGGTAGAGCACTCGCCTAGCACATGTGAGGCAAAAAATAAATTTTTATAAAAACTATTACATTGATAATTTGAGGCCCCATCTGTCAGAGTCTCACCTACTAATTCTGGAATGGTTCCATGGGTATCTAATATGCCTGGAGCTGAGACCCACTTTGAAAATGTCTTCACTTGTAGGTTGAGGTGTGATCTCTGTAGGAACCTGACCAAATTCACCTCGCTGCACACCGAATAACCTTGAGCAAGTGATTTGTTCTCTATCATCCTTAAGAATGAAGTGAAGGTGAATTGGGCGTTCAGCTGGGGGAGCTGCAGCATCACCTTGTCCCCCCCCCAACAGTGTCTACTTCTGTGAACAGGAACAAAACTTCAGTGTCGGTGGAGTTACCAGGCCACAGTTGTTCTGTGGAAGATGTCCAACCACACCCATATCTTACATGAAAATATTCTCACCTGTTTCTATAAAAATTAAATATTTAGCCCAAAAGCTAATGGATGAAGAGTAACTGGACTTTTAATTGACAGTGATATCTGAAGCCATTTTGTTCTGACATGAAAATGTAATGTGAGACTTAAATATAATTTTCACCTGTGAAACATTTCAGATAGTTAGAAACTTGAAGTATGTGTGAGAATATAAGCAGTGATTATTAAGACATGTGTGGATTGTAGGTGATTTTATTCCTTCCATTTCCTTATAGGATTTTCCCCTATGGATAGGCATTGTTCTGGAATATGAAAAGCACTTGAATGGAGACTGCTACAGGCAAAGTAAAACGACTGTGATTTTCCACTTACACTATGTATTTTTTTTCACCTCATTTTTCAGTGTCAGTTGTTATTTTACAGCCTGTGATCCTCCCAGGTCCTGGATCTGTGGCCTCCTGAAAAGCACTCAGTCCTTGCACTGTGTCCTGATGAAGACCCCTACACAGAGGAGCCAGTCGTGAGGCAGCCGCTGTCCCTGGTGCTGAAGGGGAGGCCCCGTCGGGCCCCTCACCCTCAACCCTGCTCTGCAGTCACTATTCAATCAAGCCCAGGGCCACTTCCATTTACTCCCTGGAACTTCTAGATGAAATGGAAGTCCTGGTAGTGCCTCTCTAAAATATATATGTTTATATATATTTATTTATTTATTTATTTATTTATAGATATATTTTTATTTATATATTTATATATAAATATATTATGTATTATATATTATATAAATATATTTATATCTATATATAAATATCATATATATAATATTTTAAAAATATATTTATATATTTTTTCCAGTTCTAAGCTTCAGGCTCTTGTCAGACCAACTTGCAGTTTCTCAGATTTAAAATATAGATATTTAGAAACTTGCCAGTCATGGTGGCACATGCCTGTAATCCTAGCAGCTTGGAAGACTGAGGCAGGAAGATCACCAGTTCAAAGCCAAACTCAGCAACTTGTCAAGGTCCTAAGCAACTCAGGGAGACCCTGTATCTAAATAAAACATTAAAAGGGGCTGAAGATGTGGTTCAGTGGCTAAGTACCCCTGAGTTCAAACCCCAGCACCAAAAAAAAAAAAAAAAAAAGCTGGCTGAATATTCCAATGGTTTTCTCCAATAGATGCTAGCCACACTTTTCAAAACTCGAACTCCTCTTTTGGGCTGAGGATATGGCTCAGTGTGACTTTAAAACATTTCAAAACCTAAAATGTAATGCCAAAAAGAAGAGAGAAAGAAGAAAACTAATTTTCATGGACTGTGGGTGCTTAAGAGATGTGGATGTGGATGCTTGGTTCAGTTGTGTTGTGCATGTAAACTTGTTCAATCTTCAGAATATACTAGTGGGGTGGGGTACTATTAGGTGGTAAAGGAACTGGGGCTTCGAAAACTAAACAATAAAATATGAAGCTCTGTTTTAATGATCTTGTGATGAAAGGGAAAAAAATCAAAGACAAGGAGCAATACAAGAAGGAGAATTTTTAAGAAGGTTCTTCTCACATAAGAACCTTAATGATCTACATCTCCCAGGGAGAGAGCAAATTGAAGCCAAGAAGCCACACAAGTGTTTGGTCAGCTTGTGTTTAAATGGCCTCAGTGACCTTGGGCACCACAAGCCCGGAACTTGGTTTAACATAATCCTCAAGCACAAGGGCTCCAAGGACACCTCTACAGAAAACTGCCTTTTTCAAATTCTACAAATATTCTTTCAAATCTGTTAGCAAATACCCAGGCGAAGATAAGCAGGAACACAAAAATCAGGGCCCCCATGAGTGAAAATCAGCAAAAACGACAGGCAATGTAATAGATGCACAGATACCACAATGATCAGACACACTGTAAAACAACCAGGCTTGTTAGGTTTAATGAACATAGTAATTTAGTAACCATAGAAACAGTAAAACTCCTGAGGTGAGAAAAGATTGGGTGTATTAAGAAGATCAGAATAAAGTCAGGATGGCAGAAATGTTAGTACTATTAATTGCCTGCATTTACAAGAGTCTCAACACGGCCTTCAATCCTGGTTCCTCTCCTGCTCAAACACCTCCCATGGTTGCCTTTGGTCCACACGATGAAATCCATATTTGAGCAACGGGAGAACCTGCCATCAGCGCGGGGCGCTGTAGTCAGCCAGGGACGCTGTCACGGTCTTGGGCTCAAAGACCTCAGCCTCGCCTTCCCCCAACCCACGCGCCCCGTCACCTCTGTCCCCCTGCGCCCGCTGCTGGCGCTCGGTAAAGTTCAAGCACAGGTGATCACCATCTTATTCCCGGGAATCTGCAAAGGTGGGTGGGCGGGTGTTGTGTCCCAGGACAGCTCTCTGAGGGTCACTCCGCACCCGCGCTCAGCGGCTCCAGGCGCAGCCAGAGCCCGCCCTCGGCGCGCAGGATCAGCTCGGGCTTCCTGCGCGGCTCGGTGTCGTCGGGCAGGACGCGGAAGCGCAGCAGCGTCAGCGCCAGCCCCACCTTCATCTCGTTCATGGCGAAAGTCTGCCCGATGCAGTTCCTGCGGGCGGGGTGGGGACTCTCACTGTGTCGGGATCCCCATCTGGGCTGCATCCCACCGCTACGAGCTGGGGACCTCCCACCCACCCACCCAGATCAAGCTGAGGGGCAGCGAGGGACGCTGACGCGCCTGGACCACTGTGGGCGTCCCCATGTCCCGGGGCCTGGCCCAGACTCCTGCCCCAGCTCGCACCAGCAGCAGGGAGGGGACTCTGCCACACACACCCCTTTCCTGGGATCCCGTTCCAAACCTCGAGCCCCGACGCACGCGCCCCACAATCAGGCATGGGGCGTTCGGACGAGGCCCCCTCTGCACACCCTCACCCATCCCGCCTCCATGCCCGCTGCCCTCACCTGGGCCCCGCCGAGAAGGGAATAAAAGCCAGAGGTGACCTCTTCTGGGGGCTTTCTGGGTCAAAGCGCGAGGGGTCATAGACCTGGGGACAGGGCAAGAGAGGGCTGCTGGGAGGGGCCTCTTGGCAGGCACACCAGCCACCCCGGGGGAAGTCGGGCAGGTGCAGTAGAGGCACAGAGTCTGGTGTCCCAGGTCAGGTCCGCGCCCCATCACCAGGCCCCAGGAATGGGGAGGAGGAGCAGCACCTCAGGATCTGGCCAGACCGATGGATTGTGATGGATCCCAAAGATGCTGATAGCACAGACGTTCCCTGTAAGGAAAGAGGGGACAATCAGGATGAGGTCCGTGCTGCCCCATGAGACCACCACCGTGCCCAGGAGTCTCCTCCCCCTGCCGTTGTGGGCACCTTTGGGGATGACCCGGCCGTCGGGGAGGGCAACGTCCTGGGTACAGCAGCGGGAGATGATTGTGACTGGGGGGTGCAACCGCAGACTCTCCTTGATGCACATGGTCAGGAAGGGCAACTGGGCCAGGTCGTCCCTAAGGAACCACCCCCAAACAATTATCCAAGGAGCAAACAGAAAAACTCCCCCAGCCTTACTGCTGCCCCATGAAACCCTCTTGCCACCGCCCTCTGCCCCTCTGTCCTACAACAAAATGAATCCCAGACGGATCAAAGGTTTAAACATTAGAAAATCAAAATTACAAAAATACTAGAAGAAAACTTGACCTGGTGTTTTTAGAAATATTTCTCAGCAAAATACACCTTTCAAAAGTGTACTCTTTAAAGTATTGATATATTTGAAAGAAAGCATTATTAAAATGATAAAATGACTGAACAAAAGCAGAAACAAATATCCTTAAAGGGTTAATAAGGTTATCTGAATGTATAAGATTCACCCACATGCTAGGGAGGCATGACCTATTAACATAAAGGTGTGAATTCTTTCTAAATCAGTATATATTCAAAGTGATCCAATAAAAATCTAGTTGGATTTTTAAGCTAGACAATTTTTATCTTTATTTATTTATTTATTTTTGGTGCAGGAGATCAAACCCAAGGCTTTGCACATTAGAGGCAAGCACTGTTGCAACTAAGCTAGATCCCCAGCCCAATGATCTTATTCCAATTGGAAGGGTTAAAGTTCATCAGGGGCTGGGTCAATATAAAAATAAAAGTATCAAAGAAGAGGAGCCTAATCTACCCATTATTAAGACCTATTACAAAGGTATAGTATTTAAAGTATTTTTTAAAAAATATATGGTACTGCAACAAGAACAGGAAAATAGATCCATAGAACAAAGTAGAGAGCTTGCAGTCAGATACATCAACTTTAGCATCCGGTAAAGAGGTTCCACACATTCCTGGAAAATGGATATATGGTCTGGTGGAGGTGTTCAGACAACTGGCAATATGGAAACAAAAAGAATTAAATCCTCCTCTACTCCACATGCAGGGTAGAGCCTCCCCCCATAACTAAAAGATAAAACTGTAAATTTAATAGCATATCCATCATTTCCAACATTTGTCATATCTTTGTCAAAATTCTCTCTTTCAGCTATTTTGAAATGTATAATACATTATTGTGCAGAATATCAGAACTATTCCTCCCCCCTAACTGTAACTTTGTACCCATTTACAAACTGTCCCCATCAGTACACCCCCTTCCCAGCCTGAGTAAAGAAAAAAAAAACTACAAAGAAGATAACATTTTTGTGACCTAGCAATAAGGAATTCTTAAAATCTCAAAAATACAAACCATAAAACCAAAATTAAAAAGGATAAATACAAACAAAATTGAAGAATTACTATATAATAAAAGACACCATGGACCAAATTCACATTCTGATGAGAGGTTCAGAGATATATGTAGATCTAGAATATACAAGGAATTCCTGCAAATCAACAAACAAAATGACAGGTGACCCAAGAAAAAAATGAACAAAAAGATATAATCTAGGAATTCCCAGAGATCAACCACAAGAGATTTAAGAAGGGGTGCACAGAGTCACTGGTTATCAGAGAAATGGAAGTATTAACAATGAGATGTTACTTCATATCTGTTTGAGGTAGGAATCAACAATGTGAGGAGTGCTGAGGATTGGCTGAGGGGTGTGGAGGGGTTGGTGGATCTCATGCACTGATTGTGGGGATGTGGGCAGGGGCTGCCATTCTGGAGGGCAACTGCCGGTATGTGGTCAAGGAAAAATGGTATGTGTTTACAACCCTTCCAACTGGCTCCCAAGTATGGGTTTCAGAGAGGTCTTCAGACAAGTGGATGAAGAGTCCATACAAAGATGTTTGCTGCAGGGACAGGATGGAAGCAGCCTGAGTGTCCAGCACTAGGGGACTAAAGAGGAAAGCACCACATGACAGTTAAACACAATAATCTACATGGACTTAGAACCATGGAAGGCTAATAAAATCCCAGTGCTGCATCTCTGGAAAAGGTGAAAATCAGTATCAGAGCTGTGACCCAACAGCATATTTGCAAAGTTTATAATATACCCACTTCAACAACAAATTTTACAAAATAAAAGCATCAGTTTCTTTAGAATCACATTAGGGAAGACTAGACTTGGGAGAAATGGGAGAAAATAAGTATTGCACAGTAAAATGATGACATCTAGTCAGGAATTTGGAGAGAGTGGTTAATTCAACTCCTGGAAACTGAGGAGTTTAATTTGAAAAATATTAATTATTTAAAAATTTCAAGGTTATTTTTTCAGACTAGCCAATCGGATTATAGCTATCATGTGGAAAAATAAGAAGTCAAGAAAAAAATGTAAAAGCAAAATAAGTAGATGAGACAAACTTTATCGAATATGAAGTGTTCTTTAATGATAATAAAGATTCTTGGAGCTTATTATCACTAAATAAATACATGGCACAGAGTAGAGTCCAGAAATAAACTCAAATACATATAAATGAAGTTAGCTTATTATGAAGCAACTGTTTAAAATCCTAAGGTAAGTTCATTACATTCTGTTGGGACAATTAGCTATTTGGGAAAAAATAGATTCTTACCTTAGTACTTATACCTCAGTACTTAAACTGTACTTATAGATTTCATAGGGAAATGTTAAATATAAAAAGTAAATAAAATGTTAAATAAATAAAATATATTTGAAAAGAAATAAACCCTTTAGGGGAAAACACACAAGAACTTTACATTTTAAAATTAAAATGTGATGGGGCTGGGGTTGTGGCTCAGCAGTAGAGCGCTCGCCTAGTATGTGCAGGGTGCTGGGTTCTATCCTCAGCATCTCATAAAAATAAATAAAATAAAGTATTGTGTCCAACTACAACTAAAAAAATGCAAAAAAATTAAAGTGTGAAATGTTTAGTAACACAAATTTAAAAATAAACAAAAACAGGAGCTAAAAAAGAATTAATAAATTTGACTACAAATAGATGAATCAAACCAAAATAAATAAACCCAAACAAAAAATAAAGTCAAAGATAATTTGGGGAAGGATATTGCATGGCAGAAAAAAAGAGCTAATTTGGGGCTGGGGTTGTGGCTCAGTGGTAGAGCGCTTGCCTAGCATGTGTGAGGCACTGGGTTCAATTCTCAGCATTGCATTTAAACAAATAAATAAAGGTCCATCAATAACTAATATATATATATATTTTTTAAAGAGAGAGAGAGAGAGAGAGAGAGAGAGAGAATTTTTTAATATTTATTTTTTAGTTCTCGGCGGACACAACATCCTTGTTTGTATGTGGTGCTGAGGATCGAACCCAGGCCGCACTCATGCCAGGCGAGCGTGCTACCGCTTGAGCCACACCCCCAGCCCATTTATTTTTTTTAAAGAGCTAATTTTACTAATATGTAAAGAGTTCTTATACATCAATAAGAAAAACTAAAAATCCCAAAGTAGAAAGGATAAATTTTATGTGAACTGACATATCACATAATAAGAAATATGCATGGCTTATCAACAGATGAACCCAAAGCTCAAGATTACTAGTGCTTAATTGATGTTCATTAAAATAACAAAGAATTATATTTCACTTATCAGATTGGCAAATATTTTAAAGTTTCTTAGTGTACACTCTTGGTAAGCACTCAAGGAATGGAGCATTCTCAGTTTCTATGTAAGACTGGATTTTCCAAGAGCTATTAAGTTATAAAAGTCAAGTACCTTTTCTTTAGCAACTGCATTTCTAGGACTTTGTCCTGCAAAGGTATTCACATGTTTAAGCAATGTGTCCGTATACACAGATATTTACTATGTTGTGTTTGTGATAGCAAAAAAATGGAAACTGTTCAAATTTCCATTGAGGGGGGAATGTTTTGATAAGGATATGGTGGAATACTATATAGCTACCTGAAAGGTAGAAATAGGTATCACTAGTCCTATCACACTCTAGAGGATAGACTGGTACAGAAATACTAAAGGGAATTCAGCAATATTTTTTATAATTGAAAATGTTTACATAAATGTCCCCAACAGAGTTGTGAGATGAATAAACTACAGCATGCTCCATAGCACTCAAAATAAGGAGTTTCAAGACACAGTGTTGAGTGTAAAAACAAGGGCATATTTATACACATCTATAGAATCAGTGTCAAGAAAAAGATCTGGAAGGACATGTGACAAATTTCTGGCTCTAGGGACCTCTCAGGAGACAAGAGACAGGATCAGGTGTGGGGAAGAGGCTAACAAGATCATCTGCATCCATGAATGAAATTGGAGAGCATTATGTTAAGTAAAATAAGCCAAACACACAAAGACAATACTGTCTCACTTAGAAGTAGAATCGAGAGCAATTGAACTCCTAGGAGCAAAGACTAGCATGTTATTATCAGAGGCTGTGAGGTGAGAGGATGGGGAAGTGATAGTCCAAAGGTCCAAAGTCTCAGCTAGATAGGGGAAAGAAGGTTGTTGTTTGTGATTGGATTGAACCCGAGGGTGCTGTACCACTGAACTACATCCCATCCTTTTTATTTTTTGAGACAGAGTCTTGCTAAGTTTCCCAGGCTGGTCTCAAACTATGATTCTCCTGACTCAGCTTCCAAATTGTGGAGATTACAGGCATGTGCCACAACTCCCAGCGAGCTTCATTATTTAAAGATCAATTGAACCGATGGGCTGGGGATGTGGCTCAAGCGGTAGCACGCTCGCCTGGCATGCGTGCGGCCGGGTTTGATCCTCAGCACCACATACAAACAAAGATGTGTCCGCCAATAACTAAAAAATAAATATTAGAAATTCATTCTCTCTCTCTCTCTCTCTCTCTCTCTAAAAAAAAAAAAAAAGATCAATTGAACCGAATAGTAAATGTGGCTAATGATTGAGTGCTATACATTCCAAAATTGCTAAGAGAGTAAGTTTTCAAATATTCTCATTATAAAAGAATGTTAAGTAGTTGAGGTGATGGGTATGTTAATTAGTTTCATATAATCATTCTACATTATATTAAAAATCATAACATCTCTTTCTACCCCATAAATAAATAAATATATATATATATATATATATATATATATATATATATATCCAAATTTTTAAGTTTTAAAAAAATTAAAGAGAGGGACTGGGATTGTGGCTCAGCGGTAGAGTGCTCGCCTAGCACGGGCGGGACCCAGGTTTGATCCTCAGTACCACATAAAAATAAAGGCATTGTGTTGTGTCCATCTACACTAAAAAATAAATATTAAAAAAAGAGAAACGTAATTTATAATGTTTCAGCGTTTCAATTTCTGAAAGGGAAAAAAAAAATGTGTTCCCATGCTTGTCTTGACAATTCAAAGTTATCTTTCAAATTTTGAGTTTAAAAAAAAAGAAAAGACCTTGAAGCGCTATTGCTTCAATGTGGGAGCTGAGGGCTCTGTATCTCCTCCCAGCTGAAGAGAAATGGAGGGAAGGAAAGAATGAGCAAGAGGAGAGAATGTGAACAGACCCAACATTGTCTGGAAAGACACAGGCAATCATCAAAAGCAGGAAGGGGACAAATGATGGCCTAAACAATACAAAAAGGTTATAATGAATTGTTTGAACTTTTACCAAGGGCATAATTATTTGAAGGTGGAGGAATCACAAAAACATCATCTGTACTGGGCAAAGATTTAAAGTTGAGGACACTTTCCAAAATGTCTGACCAGTCCAATACCTCTTCCCCATCCCTGGACCCCCTGGGCCCCACCTCGTCCCCTCCAATTTGCCCTCATAATCACAGAGAAATGTTTCTTAATGCCCAGATCTGATCTGCCCCTCCCTTACTCAAATATCTGCCATGGCTCCTCATTGCCCTCTGGGTTAGTCATGAATCTTCCTTTAAGTAAGAACTTACTGTCCAGCTGCAAGAAATGCACTTATCTGTCAGCTTCCAGCTATGGGGTCTTCAGGCTCTACCACACAGCATCCAAGCCACAGCCTCGCTTTCCCAGACAGCACCTAGCCAATAACTGACCATGCTGATCCACAAGCACATGAGCATCTGTGCCCAATGTCTGGCTCCCCTAACAGCAGCATCCCTGCCCACTTTAATCTTTCTTCTAATATGGGATTCCAAAGGACTCAAACTGACACATTTTTGATTAAAGTCCAAACATGGTTTTCAAAGCATTGCAAGCAGGGCATCTGATACCACCCCCAGGAGTCTCTCTGTTCTTGACACTGCTTCACAAAGATTCAGCCACTGCTTCCCCTGAACCCTAAAACATGCCAGGCTTCTCGTACAAACTCCCAACCTAGCCTCTGCACAACCGTCCCCCTTGACCAGCTCTTCTGATCCCCACATCCAATATGGAAAATCTGTATTCACTGTCTCATTACCAGTCTGGCCTCCATTCTTTCTGCCCCAGCTTTGTCCAGGTAGGATTAAAATGAAAAAGGAAAGATGGGCATGTAAGCATGTACCCAGAGTGCCAGCAACTCTGGAGTCTGAGATGCTGGGATCATTTGATCCCAGGAGTTTGAGCCTGGACAACATAGCAAGACCCCATTGCAAATAAGTAAATATGAAAGTAAATTCTAAAAATGGGACTGGACACATAGTTGGGAGACGGCAGGGCTAAAAATATGGATGTGTCTACCAAGTGAAGAGATGAATGAGTTTTGCCCACTGAGATCTTTGTGAACTCTTGGAATAGCCTGCAAGTTTTTTAAAAGAATAAAAATTAAAGCCAGTCATGGTGGCATACACCTATAATCCCAGCGGCTAGGGAAGCTGAGGCAGGAATATCATGAGTTCAAAGCCAGCCTCAGCAACAGTGAGGCGCTAAGCAACTCAGTGAGACCCTGCCTCTAAATATAAAGTACAAAATAGGGCTGGGGATGTGGATCGGTGGTCGAGTGCCCCTGAGTTCAATCCCCGGTACCAAAATAATAATGATGATAATAATAATAATAATAATAATAATAATAATAATAATAAAGAGGAGTAAATGTCTTAGGGAAATGCAAGTTTAGACAGAAGTGCAAAGCAGAGGAGGATGGTTCATTTACTGAATCCATGCTGGGTGGCATCTGTTCGACTTATATTGTCACTAGTTCTCCAAGTAACTCTATGGGGTAGAGATGCCCTCCAGTTTACAGGTAAGAAAAGAGATTCAGAAAAGGGAATTGATTTTGCTAAATGTTGCCTAGCAAGTTCAAAAAGTGATACATGTGGAGTCCCAGATAACTCCCAGCAAAAACATCTTCCTGTTCCCCACCTAGGAAGCAGGGCCCATGATAGGGGCTCAGGGAGGGCCTTGAGGACTCACTCACCACTCAATCTCCTTAGGATCACGGTCGCTCAGCAGGTCTTGCACCTCCTTCCGGCAGCGCTCCTGGTATTCCGGGTGCCTTGCCAGGTTGTACAGGGCCCAGGAGAGACCACTGGCCGTGGTGTCATGGCCTGAGGGGCAGTCAGGCAGCCTTGGGCCTCTGGGCTGCTTCAGCACCAGAGGGTGGACAGCGCCCAAGCATTGAGGTCCTGGGAAGGGTGGGGAAAGGGGAGGAGGGACAGAATGCCATGACCCCACCCCCTCTGTACTGCCACATTAGTCCCTCACCTCCAAACATAAAGGTGTCAGCCTCCGCTCGTATGTCCTCATCTGACAACTTCTTCCCATTTTCATCCTGGACACAGGACAAGACCCTCAAATCAGACCAAGTCTAACAGCACCTGGGTCTAAGCAGGGTCCGTCTCTTATCATCTCCAGAGCCTGACCTAGTTCTTCCTCCCGTGTTTCCTGCCTCTGTGCTCCTCAGAGGCAGCCTTCTACAGCGTGACCTCCAGCACTTACCTCTGACTGGTCTCTCCTTTCCTCAAGCACCTTCCATGGCTCCCCACAACCTTCTCAATCCCGTTCAACTTCTGTCTAATATTTACCATTAAGGTCCACGCTACCTCTTGAATTCAAGTCTCAGGGAAGCCCACCTTGGACAGCAGGAGCAAATCAATAAAGTCCACAGTCTTAGACTTGGCCTTGGCCTTGAGGAAATCATCAACATCCTGAGCAGCCAGAGTGCAGCGCCGCTCCTGGATGACCGCATCTGTGAAGTCGTGCACCAGGTCGCACGCCCTGCGGAAGCGGCGCCCATCAGGAGTGAGGTAGTACAGGAAGTCCCAGTACAGGAAGATCTGGTGGTACCGTTTGGTTACGAGGGCACTGAGCTCCAAGATGGCGGCAATATATTCACTGGGCTGCCTGCAGGGCCAGGACAGAGGGGAAGCAGCTCCTTAGCACCCAGGGAGCACTCCCAGCCAGGGTCCCAGGGCCACAAACCATCCAGAAAGGCATGCTGCCAAGCACAGTCCTCTGTGCCACTCTCTCTGAGCTGGCTCACATCCCAGGTGTCCGGGGCAGAGCATGGGCCTGATGCTTATCTCCTCGCCCTCTTATTCAACATCTGCTCCTGCCCATTCTTCCTTGGTTTCTCCTGAATCTGCCCCATTTTCTCCACCAAGACCTCCTCCTCTCTAGGTTTCCTTGCATCCTGTGTCTATGCGGCCATCAGTCTTCCAGGGAATCAAACATCCAAGTTCAGCTCTGACCATGACTCTCACCTGCTCCCACACCTTCTATGGCTCCCTGGGAGCCCCAGGATAAAGTTCACACCCCTTTGCCTGGCTACTCAGTGTCCTCAAGATCTAGCCACTCCTTCCCTCCAACCTCATTTCCAAGGGGTATCCTCACTACTCTTGCACACGCTCTGCTGTGAGCCCACTTGCCATTGCTCACACAAGTCCGCTACCTGGAAAGACTACTATCTCTTCCCCTCCCTGTCCTTCAGCGCCCAGTTCTGACCCACCCCCTCCAGAAGCTTCCACTGATTCCTCTGGTCAGTCCTTCCTCCTCCACCAATTTCCCAGGCCCTGGGCAAGAACTCACTCCTGACAATTGCTGTCGAAGCTGAAGACGCATTTCTGCAGACTGTCCAAGGTCATGAGGCTGATGTGCTCAAACATGTCCAGACGGGCACTGCCCTCTGAGATCAGTCGTTGCCACTTGGCCTGGCCAGAGAAGGGAACAGGGCTGGGGCTTGGCCTTGGCTCCCAGAGCCCTTGCTCAACTACTCCTACCAGGATGGACTCCCCAGAACCAGCCTTCTGGTCCTGTGCCTGAGGCTCCCAAACCCAGAAGGGACCAGGTTTGGTGAGAGCAGAAGCTGTTCCTAGTAGGAGCTGAAGACTCAGGTGGGAGTCAGGAGACCTGAGCTCAAGTCCAGCTCTGCCCTCCATGCTCCATGCACCTGGGCAACTCACTGCCCTCCCCCAGGTCAGTAACCTGCCAAGTCTTCAGCAACATTTAGTTAAGTTTACCTGGTTCAATGTCACATAAACCAGGTTAGAATGCCTGCTCACTTACTGCTGGGTAAACTTGGACAAGCTCCATAATCTCTCTGACCTTTGGTTTCACCATTCAATGTGGCAATCATAATCGTCTCTACCTCAGAGGGTTGTGAAAATCACATTAGCACAGGGTTTCTGGATACAGTCAGTGTGGAGTAAGTGTTGGCTAGCATTATCATCTTCATTAGCATAATGAAGGATTTGGAAATGTTGCAAAATTCATTTATTTATTTATTTTTAGTACCAGAGACTGAGCCCAGGCATGCTTAAACAGTGAATCACACCCTCAGTACTTTTTTTTTTTTTTTTTTGAGACAGGGTCACACTAAGTTCCTTACAGCCTCAGTACGTTGCTGGCTTTGAACTCATGATCCTCCTCCCTCAGCCTCCTGAGTTGCTGGGATTACAGATGCGCACTACCGCACCCAGCTTTCCCTAAAATTTCTGAACACGGCCCTTCCCTGCTTAAGACACGCTACCGTCCAACAAAGCACAGTCTTAGCCTTTGAGACTTTGTAGCTCCTTCCATTAGGAGGTGGAGACTTTTTTTTTTCCATCTCTTGAACCTAAGCTGTATTTGAGACTTGCTTTGGCCCATAGAGTATGTTCAACGCCAGCCTCAGCAACTTAGTGAGGCCCTAAAACAACTTAGCAAGACCATGTCTGAAGGGGCTGGGGCTGTGGCTCCGTGGCTGAGCACTCCTGGGTTCGATCTCTAGCACACACACAAAAAATCATGTGCTAGTTCTAAAACTAAGCATAGAGAGGGACTGAATGTTTCTTCTCTCTCTCTCTCTCTCTCTCTCTCTCTCTCTTTCTCAGCCCAGTCTCTGCCATGCTAGCAAGCCCAGGCTTGGTAGATAAGAAACAAATGGAAGAGTCCCACTGGACCACTAAAGCCAATGAGTTTTAAAATAGTAGACTGTGCAGAAAGAACTACTGTATACAGCATTACTGTGTTGAGTTTCTAGGGCTTCTGTGAGGGACACTAGAAACTAATGCCTTAGAAGCACCCACTATGTGCCAGGACCATAGCTCTGTGACATCATCTTGACCTCATTTTAAGTAGAGGTTATTACTCCCAATTTACAGACGAGGAAACCAAGACTTGGAGAGAAAAAGCTATAGCCCCAAATCTACCAGCAGAAACAGGTTTGCTGGTCTGTTGGGAGCCACTCCCCCTTTCTAGCTGGGCCCTGGGTTCAAGGAACTCACATGCATGATGTCCACACTCTGGTTGAAAATCTTCATGTAGGGCTTCAGGATGTTGAAGTGGAAGGCAGGTGTCAGCAGGCGCCGGCGGTGGCTCCACTTGTCACCGGCACTCAGCAAGAGCCCATCCCCTGGTAGAGCAACCATGGGCAGTAGGCAAGGCAACACCATTCCCTGGCCCCCCAGGTTGTCCCCAATCCCTTTCACCTGCAGTTACTCACCCAGCCAGGGTCTCAGGTAGCCATAGAAAGCCATTTCCTTGGGTACAACCATAGCTGGCAAAAGTGAGCATCATCAGGGCCCATGGAGTGAGGGAGGGTGGAGATTCCCAGCCAAGGGTCTGCACTTCCCTCCTCTGAGCCCAGAACAGCAGGAAGAGAGCCAAGAGCATAGGAATCAGGAAGGAGTGAGGAACTAGGGGCACCAGACCAGGCTGCAGAAGCAGAGGTTCAGCACCCTCTAGCAGGCCTTGACAGAAGGTCTCCGTGTTCTCTCTCACTCGAGAATGGCCCGGCACTCTACAACACACATTTCCAGGGACTAGAATGCCTGTCCCAGACTCTCTGACATCTCCTGACATGCTGGGGACATATGTCATGGATACAACATGTGTTACCATGACCCACCACTACACAACATACATGATCTGCCCCGACATGATACCACATGGTCTGAAATAGACAGTCTAAGACAGTCTGACATGAAACAAATGTGACCTACATATGATCCCCAGACAGGATTTAAATGTGGTCCCATTAACATTCCAGATGTGACACAGGGATGACCCAGACTGTCTCAGTGTCCTCCTCTACTCCACACTAAGCACTAAGTGTTAGGGCTCCTAGAAAGACCAGAGGATCCACCTCCCTGGTCAGAGGCTGAGCTTAGGGACCCTTCCATCAGAGGCAGCTGAGACATACCAGAGTGCACAGAACTAAGGAGGAGGCCTTGGTATGCGGGGTGAACTTGAGAAGTCCTAGCACCTCCCTGAGCCCCAGTTTCCTTACCCAGGAACTGCCTGTCTTACAGCTAGTAGATAAATGTCTTCCGTTTCAGCTGCTGGATCTTTCTCTTGGAACCAGCACCTCACACCTTCCCCAGCCTTAATCCAAGGAGCTGAGAGGTGGTTCCACCATCCAGAGCTGAGCTAGGCCTCCACAATCAAATCACAGTGACTAAGTGAAGCATGGGTTCTTCACTCAAATGAGGCAAATTTAAGAGAATCCTGGAACTACAGGGAATTTTCCCCAGGACTTGAAATCCTAGGACTCATCTTTAGCAGAATAAGAGTGAAGCCATCACAGGAGGAAGCAGAACTGAGATGAAGACTCTTGCTGGTATTGTTTGAAGAACTGGATCCAGCTTATCTGAAGACATTCTCCTGCCCTTTACTGTGAATAGATCCCCTTTCTTTGCTTAGACCACACCGAGTTGAGTTCCCATCACTCACAACTGAAAAAGACCTGAGCCCCCAGAGAGGGCCAAGACCCTGTCCAGAGTCACTTGCCTGTGATAGGCAGAGCCATGGTCTTTATTGGATATCGCCCCTTCCCCGGCTCAGCCTGGCCTATCCAGAGGTGGGAAGGGCTGGAAACAGGAACAGGGAAAAGAGGCCAGGGGTCAGGACTGGGAGAGATACCTGGGGCCTGGAGCAGGGGGGCAACGAACTTAGGGTGGACAAGCCGCAGGACGGGGTAGAGGGGCCCGACCCACCAGAGGTGGACATCACGGAAGCAGTGGCCCAGCTCCTCCACCAGCCGCATGCCTTCTTCATTGTTCTGGGCCTGGGGAAGGAGAGGGCTGAGGCCAGTCCTGCCAGGGGACTGGGATTCCACCACAGCCCCACCTCTTACCCCTTCCACCCGAACTGTTCTCATCTGTCTCTGTTTCTGTATCTCTATCCATGTGTCTATCCATGTGTCTCTGAACCCTCCCCCTATTCATCTCTCTTTTCCTAGATAGATATACAGACGATGAATGGATGGATGATGGATGATGGATAGATAGATAGATGTGATGTATTGTGAATAGATTATAGATAGGTATGATAGATAAAATGGTGAAGGCGTTCCTACACCCACTGTCTGACAGGGTCACAGCGTGGGGGATGCTGCGGCAGGGCCACACCATCTGGAAACCGGAACCATTAGGAATGTTAAGTGTTTTGTTTATGATCCTCATGATATGGATAACAGGGCATACGTCAATCAATAGAAGTACGTATGGCCTGAGATTGCAGGAAAAGTCCCAGAACAAGATGAAGGATGCCATTGAGACATGCCATGAGGTGCGTTTCAGTGTCTCTCAGGATACAGGCAATGGTGTTATTCCTCAAGCTTAAACAACAGAAATATTTATCCCATGGTTAACGATTTACACTAGCCCCCCCAACCCCATCCAAAAGCCACAACCTGTACAACAGCCTAGCTACAGAAAAACAATTGCTGTGCCAACAGTATAAGGACCACCATGTAGCTTATGGTATCCCCTCGAGGACAAGAGGCTAATAAAAATACATTACCCAACCAATAGACCCTCCTTTGCCTTATGCAGAAACTTATGATGAAAATGGAAAACACATAGTTAATATAAATGACAAATGAGTTGAGGTGTAAAGCCTGCCCTTTAGTTAAAGATTACAAAGACATAGGAATTGGTGTGTTTTGACCAAGGATCAAGGAAGTTCTTTAAGAAAGCAGTTGAATAGGTCATATGAAAAAAAGGAGATTACCTTGGAAATTAAAAATAGAATAATGTAAAATTAACATAGATACAGTTTAGAGGCACTTCGGAGTAGTAGGCTTTTAAATAATAGACTTTCACTACTTTAAGTGTGTTTTACTGGGATTTTAGTTTAGAAGTAAGAAAGCTTACAAATAATCATAAGTATGCTTTAAAGTTAAAGGTTAATGAAATAATTATAGGTATGCTTTAAAGTTAGAAGTGAATAATAGGTCAGGAGTCATGTAGTCTAGTTGCATCCCCTAGCACCTAGTGATTGACATGAAAACCTAAAAGCTTAATCATGATTGTCTAAGGTTACAGAAAAATATTTTGAACAATGTACTCAATATCTTAGGTATTCATTGTATGTCAAAAAAGATTGTAATTCTTGAAAATTATGTAAATCAAAAAAGTTTCCGGCTTTGAAACTATCCATTAACTACCTGAGAAAACACCTGTAAAAAGGTATAAAAATAAAGGTCCCTCCAGGGGCAGAGAGATGTCTTCTGGAAGTTGCTCTACTCTTCTTCTTTTGTCGATGCCACTCTTCCTTCAGGACCACCCTGGACCTCTCTCCACCACCCCCACCCCCACCCCCCCGCGGGGGCTGGACCTCAGCAATAAAAGAGATACAAAGATGGATACATAGATTACTGATTGATGTGATGCATTATAGACAGATAGGGATACAGAGATGAACATACAGATGATTGACAGATGGAGAAATAATAAATTAAATATAGATAAGATAGATACATTGCTAGATAATGACACATTATAGGCAGGTAAGATGAATAGATAATATATCGAAGAGATTAAAGATAAATAAGTAGGTAACAGAGGTAGAGATTAAATAGATAGATACTTGTGTCTGCATTTGTTTCTTTACTCCAGTTTATCTGTCCTTCTGTGTGTTTTTCCATCTTTTCTCTTCATTCTGTCTCGGTTCTGCCTCCCTCCCCCTTCCATGTGTATGTGCATCTCTGTCTCTGTGTCTCTCATTATTCTTATCTCAGCTCCCCATCTCTCTCTCTCTCTCTGTCCTCCCCACCAACACCTTATGATTCACCCCCATTCATTGTGGACTCATAGCTATTTCACTCCATCCAACTTTCTCCCTTGTCCCCAAACCCCAGCACAGCCTCTTGCCACTAGCTCTGGTTCCTCCCCAGCTTGGCAGAAAACAAGTTTAGAGGCGGTTCTAATCTTAGTCCCCAGCTCAGGAGAGATGTGAACTTGGAACTCACTTCAGGAGGGAATGGATGGTCAACTTAGGAGCTGGACCCCTGGCCAAGGAGGTGGCTTCAGGAGAGGGAGGAGGAGGAGAATTTGAGATCCCAGAGAATCCCATATGAAAAGCCTGGGGAAACAGCCGGAGGGAGATAGAGGGGCCACAGGGAGCTCAGGGGACACCAGGGGAAGGTGTCATCCAGGAACCAAGAGAAGAGGAGGTCCCTGGGCATGGGACAGTTAGCATAGCAGAGAACTTCTGGGAGATGGATGGGATGGGGCTGGAGATGTCCATGGGACTTAGGGAAACTGGAGGTCATGAGGGTGGTAGGGGTGGGGACCAGATGAGGAATGAGCAGGGAAAGGGAGGCCATGAACAAAGGTGAGTCTTCGTCCTTGAGGCTGATCAAGGAGATGGGAGGTTTGGTGCAGAGTGAATCTCATTAGAGGTGAGTGGAGAGGAATCTACATGGAACCTAACTGTCCAGTTCTGTGACCTTCTCCAGCATCATTGTGGAGAAGACATCAGAGAACATGGTTGGCTGAGTTTCTCCAAAGCAATTTTTTTCCCCAAACATCCATGTAGAAAAGCCCAAACAGCAAGAGACTGCAGCTTGTGAGTCATGATAGGAACTGAGCTAGAGGTGGTCGAGGAAGGAGGATTGGAAAGAAGTTGTTGGACTAGGATGCAGAGGGGATGGAAGTCCTGAGGGTGATGAGAGGAGGTGAACAAGAAAGAGGGAAGGAGAGCTGTAGTGAGAGGCGGCCACACATCATCAGTGGCACTGGCGGTGATGCTTCAGCAAGTAACAGCAAAGCCAAGGTATGATTCTGGAAACAGCAGATGCACACAGCCCAGAGCAAAGGCCTCTGGGAATGAGGCCCAGGATGGTGAGTGAGGAGCCCCATCCCAGCAGGCGTAGCCACCATGGCAGAGGCCACAGGAATTCTTTCTGGAAAAGAAAGTGGCTGGGTGCTGCTCAGTGACAGAGGATTCACGGAGCATGTGTGCAGCCCTGGAAAGAGAGGAAGGGAGGGAGAGAGAGGTGAGAGAGGGGGAAAGTGGCCGACTTGGGTCCATTGATACATCTTGGCGGTGGAGGGCAGGATAAGAAAAGAGAAGTTCCTGAGAAGTTGGAGTGGGAAGAGAAACCGCGGGCCCAGCTGTGTCCTGTGGGGATGTGGGGAGGGGGAGGTGGGTCACAGCTCATTCATGCAGAGAACTGGCAGCCCTGAGGCCAACAGAGATGGGCCAGGCAGGAAGTAGACCCTGGATAATGCCCCACGGAGGCCACAAATCCAAGGGTGGAGACTGTGGACTGGCCGGGGGTCCCAGCTCTGTGCAGTCTTCCCCGGGAGCCCCCCAAGCAGGACAGGATGCACTAATGGGAGGAAGGCAGTAACCCATGTGACCCAAAGCAGTCGGGTAGGGAAGGGAAAGAAAGAGAAAGGGCTCAGGGCAGGAGGGGGACAGAGAAGAGGGAAGGCATCCAGTGGGGCAGAGGAAAAAGAGGTTGCCCACCGTCTCCCTCACTTCTCCGAGTCCACTCCCTGGCCCCAACTCTCTGAACCCACTCCAGCCTCTCAGAAAGTCCACCCACTCTGATGGTCCAGACGCAGTATGCCACACTCACCAGGCCTAGGTGACCCCAAAACCAGTTCCGTCTGGGGGGCTGTGGGAAGCATCGGAGGCGGTAGCAGTTGTCATAGAAAGTGTAGATCTTGGTCAGGCTGCGGGCCAGGAACCAGGAGGCCCCGGCCAACAGCAGGAGTTGCCAAGGAGAGGCTGCCCAGGGCCCCAGTCCCAGCCAGGACAGGCTCAGCTGCGGCATCCTGCAGGGAAGATGGGACAGATGGTGAGCTACTGAGGCCCTGGAAAGGGAAAGGAAACTCCAGCGACACTGGACAGGAGTGGAGACTTCAAGACGGGGGTAGGACTGAGAGGGGGAAGACCCAGGGCAATCCAGAGAAGAGGCATTGAGAAAGGAGAAGAGAGGGGGAGGGAGAGAGGAGAGAGAGAGAGAGAGAGAGAGAGAGAGAGAGAGAGAGTCTGTTCAAAGCCCAGAGGGGCTCAGCCTGAATCATGGGGAAGTGGCCAGGGACTCGGTTACCCAGACACCAGGCCAACACGCTCCCGGGAGCCTCCCCAGCCTTGGGCGTCACCCTCCCCATTCCAGGCCAAGGCCCCCCTCTCCCACCCCTGCTTGGCACCTTCTATCAGGAGTAGCCTGTCCCCCACAATCTCCTTTCCCCTCCTCTAGGACCTCTTTGTCCCTGGCTCCCGACCTGTAGGAGGCTGCAGGAAGCTGGCCTGGGCAGGGCTGAGCCAACCAATCCCCACAGGCTTGACTGCCTCCTCCCTGCCTGGGAAGGCAGCCAGGACATGGGGGAGGAGCCAGCTGGGTGCAGAGGAAGCCACCTCAGGGTCACAGGCATGGGTGGATCCTCAGGATTTCATGCCTTCTGCCTGATTTAGGGGCAAAGGTAACTCTGGGCCCCCAGGTTGATAGCAGCCTCTACGTCTCGAAGCCCAAGGGATGGCAGGCAAAAGCAATGAAAAGAGTTTGGGTGCCCCGAAGCCAGGGCCAGGTTCCTGGTTCCTTGAGCTCCTCTTCAAGAATAGACTGGGGGGGCATCCTGCACCATCTCTCAGGGCAGAAGGAGGAGGCTCAGAGAGGAAGACCTGTGCTCACCAGAGGCACAGCCTGGCAAGAGTACAAGTCCTGCCTCTAGCTAGCCCAGGACTTTTATTGAGACATGACTTCAAGGAGCAGGAACAAAGAATCCAACAGCGTTAATTTATCTGGGTCAGATTCTGGAGATAAAGAGCCCAGCTGGAAAAGCACATCTGTAGGCTCAGCTTTGGAGGTCAGAGGACAGAGGGACATGTAAGGCTCAGAGGGACCATGAGTGAAAGGGGTCCAGGCCCCAAGTGGAGTCCTCATTCTGTCATGGTAAATGCTGGTCTTCTCTGGGCTCAGTTTTACCATCTGGGAAATGGGATGTTGGGTTTCGTTTGTTTTTTGGTTTTGAGACGGGGTCTCCCTGAGTTGCCTAGGCTGACCTCCAACTTGCAATCCTCCTGCCTCAGCCTCCTGAGTAACAGCTTGTTCCACTGCATGCCCAGCAGGATGTTGGCCTTAAAGGGGGTACGTTCTGTCCAGAAACTGTCCTGAATTCCCCTTTATGGTAGTCTTGGCTCCTCTGAGACCTCCCCTTAGTCAGGCTCCAAATGAGAGTGAGTTTGGAGGGTGGAGCTGTTGAGGGAGAGAGATAACGATGATCAGGATTCCCCCAGCAATTGACCAAATGTTGGGGAGATACCAACACTTGCCCTCCTGCTCCCCATGTGCCTTCTAGCCCTTGCTGACCCAGCTTCAGGGCCTGAAGGACTCAGAGCCCTTTGCAACTTGGGGTGTGCTGCCCCAGATTCTCCCTTCTCTGTGGAGGAATATCCACCTGGTGGTAGGTTCCTCCAGAGAAAAGCCAGGCGGAGGGGGGAAAGCAGCAGAGTTGAGCAGCCAGGTCTGGGGAGACGCGGGAGGGAAGGAGAGAAACCAGAAGTCACTTCCTTCAGCCACACAGTTAAGTAGTGAAGCAGGACAGCTAAGCAGTTGAAAGTGAGTCCTAGCACGCAGGAGGTGCTCATTAAGTATTTAGGAATGAAGAACTTCCGCAGTCGGGAGGTCTAAGAACCCGCCATCCACACTGTGACTGTTAGGACAGCAGCATCGGCTTTACCGGCTGCACTTTGGAAATGCAGAATCCCAAGGTCTAACCCAGACCCTCAAATGGGTGCAAATTCTTTGTCATTGTCCCCAATGGAAGGACGAGCTAATTTCCTTTCCCTTGAGTCTGGACTGGCCTGGGGCTGCTGAACCAATAGATAGCTGTGGAGGTGATGACATGTCGCTTATGTTATGGGGAATTAGAGTAAAACTTGCTAGAGAGTGACTGGCTGAGGGGCTGGTTGGAACTCAGTGATCAAGAAGGACTCCCCAAGAGGTGGCCTTTGAGCAGAAACCTGAATGAAATGGAGAAATGGGCCAGGGGTGAGGCAGAGCATCATGGCGGGGGGCTCATGGCAGAGCTCACTTCATGGTGACCAGGAAGCAGAGAAAGAGAGGAAAGGGCTGGGTTGCAATGTCCCCTTCAAGGGCACTCCCCCCACCCCACAATGACCTAACTTCTTTCTGCTGGGCCCCACCTCCTACAGGCTCAACGATCTCCCAACAGGGCCATCAGCTAAGGACCAAGCCTTCAAATATGGCTTTAGGGGACATTTAAGATCTAAACCATGATAGGTAAGTAGATAGATAGACAGACAGATGGATAATAGGTACTACTGGTTCTGAGTCTAATTCCATTCTCCTTGAATCCTACTTGAGCATAACTGAGAACCCCAGTCAATTGCAAGCCACCAGAGTGATCCATCTTCAAAGTGCCTCTTTTTTTTGGTGGGGGTAGGGAGGTACCAGGGATTGAACTCAAGGGCACTCAACCACTGAGCCACATCCCCAGCCCTATTTTGTATTTTATTTAGAAATAAGATCTCACTGAGTTGCTTAGTGCCTCCCTTTTGCAGAGGCTGGCTTTGAATTCATGATCCTCCTGCCTCAGTCTCCCAAGCTGCTGGGCCAAGTGGCTCTTTCAGCCTCAGACAGGTTGTCCCAGCTGATACTCTGGAGAAAGTATCAGTTGAGAAAGTTGAGAAAGCTGTCCCTGCTCACCCTGACCAAATTGTACATTTCAGCATTACCAACAGATTTCTACACTTACAACTTAAAAAAAAATATATATATATATATATATCTCAAAACCAGGTAAGAAAGAAACAGGAGAAATGATTAAAATGCCTACAGCATTCTCTGGCACATGTTCAGCACCAAGCAATAAGGACACAGACAACAGCTCTGTGCTTTGGACTTTTCTGGAACATGCATCAGGGACTTGGCTGGCTGTGAACATTCCTTGTTCATTCCTGTGACAAGGAGGAGATGCTCTGGAGAAGGGGGGGCAAGTGAGAGACTTGAGGTGAGACAGCTCAAAGTCAAAGCTGAACTCTGCCACTTGCCAGCTGTGTAACCTTCGTGTAATGGTTAATTTGAATTGTCAATTTGATTGGATTAAGAGATGCCAAGGATTAAGAGGATTATGGGTGGGTTGATGAGGGAATGATTGGCATGTGGAATAGCCAACTGAAATGGAGACCCTCCCTAAGCCTGAGAAGCAACGGCCAATAGGATGATGGCTTGGATGGAATAAAAATTGGAAGAACAAAAAAGCAGCAGCAGATGCAAGCTCAGTTCTTCTTGAAGGGGTTCTTGGTCGCTACTGTAATCGTCTGAGGATGTTGGACTCTCACTTCTTCACTCTTCCAAAGCGGACTCTGACTGATTCTCCAGAAGGCTTAGATCTCAGTCTAGGGTTGCACCATTGATTCCTTTTATTCTGGGGCTTCAGCCTCCTGGACTGCGCAGCTACTGGTCCTTCCAGCTCTCCAGCCTGCAGATGGCCATTGTGGACTATCCAGCTTCTGGTTGCATAAGTCCCCTTTTTGTAATTACACTTCCTGTTGATTCTGTTTCTCTAGAGAACCCTGACTAATACACTTGGGCAAGTGACTTACCCTATCTGAGCCTCATATTCCTTGTCCATGAAGAGGGAACAAGAGTAGCCCAAGGGACCCAGGCACCCACGTGTAACCCAGCTGCTTGGGAAGCTGAGGCAGGAGAACTGCAAGGTCCAGGCAAACCTCAGCAATTTAGTGATATCCTAACTCAAAAAAAAAAAAAAAAAAAAAAAGGTCTGGGGATGTTGCTCAGTGGTAGAGCACCCCTGGGTTTAATACTCAGCACCAAAAATAAAGAATAGGCCTGAGGGGGCGAGGAGCCCAGTCAACATGTGTGTCTTATTTTGGATTCCCCAGAAGCAGACTCCGACAGAAGGGTTCAAGTGCAAATACTTTATTCAGAGGTGACCTCAAGACAAGAATTCAACTGCAAGTTGTCTCTGTGGGAGGTGATCCCAAGAAACACAAAGTGGGATGGAAAGAGAAGGAAGCAGTTAAAGGGAGCTTAATATAGGACGTTTCCACTATGGGTGACAGGGCTCAGTCCTGCTGGGGAGCTCCAGGAGGTAGACAGAACCTGAGTGACCTCACCCAAAGCAAGGGAGCTGGGCTCTTTATCCACCCTGATCCATCCACCAGTATTCAGTGTCTCCAGAATGTCCTGCCTGCACTGCAAGGGTCAGGACTGGGCACAGGCAGGGCTCTCTCAGCGGCTTCTAGCCATGATAAGAGCCTGGTGTGCACACAGTTGTTCAGTGGGTAGTTCTCTCACCTCTGCTCTCAACACACACCCACATGCACACACACTGGCACACACAAATACACTTAGATACACACATACATGCATTTGCATACACACATACCTACATATGACACACAGTCGTCTAAATGCATACACAGCCACGCGTGCACACAGTGCACACGTAAACGTTGAATTAGTAGAGAATTAATTCCTTAGAGCCTGTTGTTTCGGAACTGGCCAGCAGAGGGAGCGTCATTCCCGCTTAAAAGAGGAAGGAGAGTCCTCAGCAGCCAGTAAGGAGACCCAGCCTGGTTGTATTATTAGAATTACACACGCAGGTGTAGCAGAGTCCCCGGGACTCAGTGATTCCACATCTTTCCTCCTCCCTCCCAATGAAGTTGATTCCCCCTCGCAGCTCTTAGTGGGTGTTCATTACAAGTACAATGATCCTGTAAGATCCACGTGACAAGGGAAAACTGAGTTCAGAGAGAGGCAGTCATGTGCTCATGGCCTCTGCCAAGAAGGGGCAGAGCAGGAAGTAATGGCTCTCAAGACCAAAGTATCTTGCTGGCAAGATGACAGGGTTGCTTCAAAGGAGGCCAAGGGATGTTTGGCAGACGACGCAAGTTGAAAATCCTCCATCAGAACAGGGTTGTGGGAGCAACAGCAGCAGCAAGGGCCAAATAGCTCTAGCAAAAAGGGCAGGGTGCAGGGACCACACACTACCATTCAATCCCAGAGTACCCCAGACAGGGGGTTCTGGACCACCATCCCAGAACCTGCTGCCAGCAGGACACCTCAGGCTGCTGCCTCCAGCATCGACACAGCCGAGCCCCTGTTGACACCAGCTTCTAAGCAGAAAGACTGGAGGCCTAAGCAGGGACCAGGACTCTGAGCGATGGGGCAGAAAAGGACTCAGGATCCCTGCTGAGGCCCTAACATAAGGTATTTTTAGGACTTTGAGTGAGTTGCTTCCCTCTGGGGTATCAGTTTTCACCTCTGTTAAATGAAACAATAAAGTGATCTCATCAATCAGTATGAAGATTAAATGAGAACATAGGAAGAGCACATAGGATCATGCAATCCATTTCAGTCTCACCACTGCTAACTTTGGAGACATGCTTCCCAGGGCTCCGTCCTTAATGCCTCCTCCATGCATCTCTCTCATATCTCTCTCTCTCTCTCTCTCTCTCTCTCTCTCTCTCTCACACACACACACACACACACACACACAAATTCCACTCAGCCTTAGTTCTTTAGAGGCTGAGACTTCCAAAACATACAACTCCCAAACATGAATCTCCCAAGTTCAAGAACCATCTAGCCAACCACCTGTTTGACATCTCCAACTCCTCCCAGCCAAAACTGATATCCTGAGCTCATACTCAAAGAAATAACTTACTCCACTCGCGTTCCTTCATGTCAGTTGGTGACAGTTCCCTGTATCCAGGGGCTCAAGTCCAAACCTAGACCACCCCCCACACACACTGCTTCTCCCAAACTCTACATTCTATTAACAAAATTAATGAGTGTACAAACCGTCCCCCCAAAAGCTGAGTTTACGTCCTAGGACAAATGACTTCCCAGCCTCCTACCCCTCACACAGCTTCCCTCAGTTGCTTCCCAACTGCCCAGAGCCCCTCATTCCCATCCTGGGCTCCAGGTGTAAGGGTCTGGCAGGCTAGGGGATGAGGGTAGGAGGGGGTGTTTGCAAACCTTTCTTTTTATTCTTCAAAAATTAGAACCCTCAGCAAAAGGCCTCTGAGTAAGAGAGGTAGGAAGGGGCTTGTAAGTTTACATCTGGGCTTACAATAAACAAAAGAAAACAGCCCGATTTCTGGGATGACTCCTGAACAAACCGCCATATGAGATGGGGGGCGTCTAAGAAAGTGATGTCCAGGTTCAAGGTCTGACCCCAGGTTCCAACTTCCAAGTCCTCAATTTAGAAGCCAGCCTGGGGAGGCGGGTCTTGAGTCCAAGAGATGGGTCTTAGGTCCTCAGAAGGCTCAGTGGGCGGGGCCTGGGAACGTTGATCCGCAGGGGCGTGGCCTGAGAAACAATCCATCATACTCCGGGGGCTGGGCCTGAGCCCGAGGGGGCGGGGCCGAAGCTGGTCCCTCTAGCAGGAGGGCAGGTACGGGAACTCAAGGGGCGGGACCTGGACCTCAAGGGGCGGGATCAGACCCTCGTGGGTGGAGCCCTGCCTTGAGGGGCATGGCCAGCACCAACTGGCTGGTCAAAGGCGGAGCCTGGTCCTCCAGTAACAGAGCCAAGACTTCGAGGGGCGTGGTCTATGACCTCAGGACCTGGGGCGGGGCCTGATTCCTCAGGGGCGGGGCCTGGGCCTCTGCCCACGGGACTCAGGCCCGCGGAGGCAGCGGCTCCACGTTGAGCCAGATGCCATTCTCTGTGCGCAAGATGAGCTCCGGCTTCCTCCGCACTTTCCGCGTTCGGTCCACGCTCAGGCGGAAGCGCAGCAGCGTCAACGCCACCGCCACGCGCATCTCTGCCATGGCGAAGCTCTGTCCGATGCAGTTCCTGGAGAAAGGGGGGCATGGCCTCAGGCGCCGCTGCTGTATGTGCGGGGGTCCCTGGGCCTCACATGACTCATCTCTAAAATAGGGAGAGCATCTTAGGCTAAATGAGGGTTAATGAGACCCCAAGAATTGCTGAATAAATGTGACTTTGGGGTCGAGTGTTAGAATCCTGGTGCAGCCTCGTACTAGCTTTGTGTTCCCGATAAATGACCTCTGAGCCTCAATTCCTGCATCTGTAAAGTGGAGACAGTGGCGGCCTAGAGCTGTTGGAAATGTGAGCCCAGAACTCAGGTTCTGGCACACAGTAGGTATGCCCAGCCCCCAGGAACGCTGTTGCAGAGTCTGATTTGGGAGTCTCTTGCTTCACTGGGGGTGCAGAGAGGACCTGAGTTGGTGAAAGGGACACCTAGGTGGGGCGTGGTCTGTGCTTCTGATGGGCACACACTTGAACTTCCATTAGCTCTGTATCTTCCCCATGTGGCTTACCTGGGTCCTGCAGAAAAGGGCACAAAGGCCAGCGGAGAGCGCTGCTGTGGATTGTCTGGGTCAAAGCGGTAAGGGTTGTACACCTAGACAGGAACAGACCGGGGTGAGTCTGGGAGCTGGCCCAGCCATTCTAGCCTGGCCCCCTGGCTCAGCCTCTGGGGGCAGAGGCACTTTAGGACCTCCTCTTCCATTCAACCCCACACTCACTACAATCCAGCCACACCTGTCAGGTGTGCAAGGCTTAGGGCAAAGTTAGGGCAGGAGCTCACCTTGGAGTCAGGCCACACGGTAGGGTTGTGGTGGGTTCCATAGATGCTGACCAAACAGATGATTCCTGTGGCGACAGGTGGGATCAGTGGGGCCAAAGGGAGATACGGCCTCCTCTAGAAACATCCCCCTTCCCAGATCCACCTCTGAGCCATCTGCTACCACTTCCTGTCCATCCTTCCCTGAAAAACCCTGCTGCCCTAACCTCCCCACCACCCCCGCCTGTCCCTAAGAAGCCCCCATTGCCTTTCTGGTTGTCGCACTGGCCACACACGGAGCTTTCTCTCAAGTGCAGCTCAGCCTCCTCCCTTGGCTCCTCACTGCCCTCAAAATGGGGTTCAAGTGCCTGCATCTGTCATTCAAGGATTCTACAGTCTGCACCCTGAGGCTCTGCTCCATGAGCGTCCTTGTTCTTCCATTTCCAGCCTCCAGGACTGTCCTTCCTCCTCCAAGAAGCACTCCTGATATTCCTCCCTAGTGGAGACATCCCTCCACATTTGGGCTTTGCTGGCCTCCTCTCTCCCTTTAGCCCATCCCTGAGCCCATGTGGCTGGGAATGTCTGTGCCCTGCCGTTGCCCTCTGCAGACTGGGAGAGATCCTCAAGGCCTGGGTCTGGGGATGAGACATCTTTAGATGCCCAGCATCAACCAGGAAAGGTCTCCAGGTAACAGCTGGTGACTGAATGAAACACCTTCCCCTACTTGCACCCTCCCAGGGCCAACCCTGCCACACCAGCTCTTTTCTTTCCAACAGGATTCACCCACCTGTATCTCCCCCATTCACAACTAGGCTTCCCCCTGGCACCCAGAAACTAGGAGGGAACACAGCTGCCACATCCACAGGGTCAAGGCACCTGGGGCAGGCATGGCCAGGCCCCTATGGGCAACAAAGTAGCCACATAATGGGACAGTGCACCAGCACGGAGGGGCACACAGTGGGCACCTTTGGGAATGACACGCCCATCTGGAAGCTTAATGTCCTCTGTGCAGCGACGAGAGACAAGGGTCACAGGTGGGAACTGACGCAGGCTCTCCTTGATGCACATAGTGGTGAATGGCAGCTGGGTCAGGTCATCCCTGGAGAGAATGAGAGAATGGAACTGTGACTCTCCCAAACACACACACACACACACACACACACACACACACGAGCAGCTGGGCAGGAAAACAATTCAGGGTGTCAACGCTGCCCAACTTCTGCTATTTGTAGTGTCCCATGTTGTACCGCTAACACTTAGGATGCAAAATATCTGACCGTCAACCAATCAGAAAAGTAACCAATAAAAAGAGCAAGCCAGGTATAGTGGCGCACACCTGTAATCACAGCAACTTGGAAGATGGTGGCAGGAGGATTCTAAGTTTGAGGCAAGCCTCAGCAACTGAGTGAGACTTTGTCTCAAAATATAAACATGAAAGGGTTGGTATGTAGCTCAGTGGTAGAGTACCCCTGAGACTGGGTTCACCAGTCTCTCTCTCTCTCTCTCTCTCTCTAACACACACACACACACACACACACACACACACACACACACATAGCAAGCACTGGGGCTGGTTTCTGGGGGTCCCTACTGGGCCCAGCATTAATGCTTCAATGATGGATTACGTGGTGGACAGGGGGCACTCGGGGAGGTACCAGCATAACTAGAGAGGCTCAGAGCAACAGCAATTTATTTGCTTATATGGATCCATTTAAGTATGTATGTATGTATGTACAGAGACAGGGTCTCACTGTGTTACCCAGGCTGACTTAAACTCCTGGATTCAAGTGATCCTCCTACCTCAGCCTCCCAGTAGCTGGGACTATAGGCATGCACTACTGTACCCAACTATTTCATTATTTTAAAATCCTAGATGAAAGGAATAATAAAACCATGTGTACCAAAGGTTACTGCATAATCCAAATAGAGGGCTTTAGGTTAAACTGTGTCCATGAAAGAAAAAAAAAAAAAGACATGTTGAAGTCCCAGCCTCCAGCGCCTCCAAATGTAACTTATTTGGAAAGCAGTTTGTGTGAGGGTTAATGCTTCTGGACTTGGCATGAGAAGAATATGCCCCAGGATAGCCATTGATCCAGTGAGAATGAGGAGACCTATGGAACAGACCTGAACCAACTCTCTAACCCCAGAAGCCACAAGAGTGATGTACTGATGAGCAATAATTAAATACTTGCAGGGGCTGTGGTTATAACTCAGTGGTAGAGTATGTGCCTAGCATGTGTGAGGCATTGGGTTCAATCCTTATTGCCACATAAAAATAATAAATAAAAGTATTCTGTCTATCCACAAAAAAATTTTTAAATACAATAACATTTTTTAAATTTAATAAATAAATGCTTGCTGAAAATCACTGCATGTGAGGGATGTTTGTTCTGCAGCATTATAGCAAAAATTGCTGACTAAGACTATTGCATCCTGAGGCAGGCATAGGCATCATTATCATCCCCATGTTATAGCTGAAGAAATTGGGATTCAGGAAGCTCAAGTGACTTGTCTAAGGTCACACAATCAATCAGTAGTGGAGGAGAGAGTCACACTCAAGGCTCTGGCCTCAGCATGCCCCTTCAGCCACCTGACCTCCCCTGCCCCCCCCCCCCACAAAACTGACCACTCCAGTTCCTCCAGCTCCCGGCCTTTCATGACTTCCTGGATCTCTTCCCGGCACTTCTCCTGGTATTCTGGGTACTTTGCCAAGTTGAACAGCACCCAAGAGAGCCCACTGGATGTTGTGTCGTGACCTGCAGGCAGATGAGGTGTTTGAATGGAGACTGCCATCTCCAGGCAGACAATAGTGTCCACTTCAGTGTCCCCTAAAGGGACAATCGTGGCCCTTCCCACCCTCCTTCAGTTCCACTCCACATCCTCACCTTCAAACATGAAGGTGTCTGCCTCAGCTCGGATGTCCTCATCTGACAATTCCTTTCCATCTTCATCCTGGAATGGGTAGAACCGATGCTCAGGCCCCTGCATCCCACCCTCTGCCTCCTAGCGGCTCCTCCAGCGTTAGATCTGTCCCTTCTCTCTTAAGTCAAGTTGTGGGGAGAAATAATCTAGATGGAAGGAGATATGCTACTTGTATAAGAAAGATGGAGAGAAAGTGAAAGATGGAGAAGGAAGTTCATACAGCTGTGCACTGTTTAATGATAGGAACCCATAATGAAATGCATTGTGAGTCAATTTCATGATGGTGCAAACATCGGAGTGCACTTATGCAAACGAAGATGGCTATTATGTCACTGGAGGATAAAATCTATGGAAACACCATCACACATGTGGTCCATCACCAACCAAAACATCATCATGAAGCACATGGCTGACTTATTGAGGAGCTACTAACGTGATGTATTCCAAAGGCTGCCCCACGATAACTCTGTCTTCAGGTCTCAGAATCACCATGAGGAAACTGACATTCAGAGAAAAGAGTGATATGATTAAGGTTAAATATCCACTCAGTGGCAGAGACAGGGGTGGAATACAGGACCCTCTGGACCCAGAACCCAAATGCTGCTCAGAAATTCTATAGAAGGGCTGGGGATATAGCTCAGTGGCAGAGTGCTTGCTTAGCATGCATGAGACCCCAAGTTCCATCTCCAGCACTGCAAAAAAAAAAAATCCACAGTGACCCTACATCTTCTGTCACATGTCTTCAAGGTCATATATCTCATCTTTGTAAACGTTTTGGACTGAATTGTGCCCTGTCCCCTAGAATTTGTAAGTCCTAACTCCTAGCATCTCAGAATGTGACCACAATTGGAGGGAGGGTCTTTGTGAAGGTGAGCAAGTGAAAATGAGGTCATAAAGGTGGCCTTAATCCAATGTAGCTATGGTTCTTATAAGAAAAGCTTAGGGGGCTGGGGCTGGGGCTCAGTGGTGGAGCGCTTGCCTAGCACAGGTGAGGCACTGGGTTCAAATCCTCAACACCACATAAAAAGTAAATAAATAGTTATAAAAAAATATACTAAAGGGGCTGTGGCTGTGGCTCAGCTGTAGAGCACTCGTCTCACATGTGTGAGGCCCTAGGTTCGATCCTCAGCACCACATAAATAAAATAAAGGTATTGTGTCCACCTACAACTAAAAAAAAAATTTAAATATATTTTTAAAAAAGAAAAGATTAAGACAGAGACACACGCAGGGGGGAGATGATATGCAGACACAAGAAAGTGGCCATCCCCAAGCCAAAGAAAGATGCCTGCAGTAGACTATTCCCTCACAGCCCCTAAGAGAACTCAACCTTCCAGGCACGTTGGATTTCTAGCTTCCAGAACTGTAAGAGAACACATTTCTGTTGCTCAAGCCACCTCCTCTGAGGCAGAGGCATCCCTTGGTATCCACAGAGCACTAGTTCTGCGACATCCCCCCATGGATACCAAAATCCATGGATGCTCAAGTCCCTTATATGAAATGGCATGGGGCTGGGGGTGTGGCTCAGTGGTAGAACACTTGCCTAGTATGCGGAAGGCCCTGGGTTCAATCCCCAGATCATCAAAAAATAATTAAATTAAAAATCAAATAAAACAAAAAAAATCAAATAAATTATATAGCATAGTGTTACATGTTACCATGCAAAACCTCCCATACTTACACTTTAGGTGACTTAGAATACCTAATACAATAGCTATGTATATAGCTATTGTACTATAATAATAAATAATGACAAGAAAAAAGCCTGTACATACTCAATACAGATGCAATTCTTTTCAAATGTTATCAACCTGAGGTTGGTTGAATCTGCCTATGTGGAACTTGTGGATATGGAGGGAGGACCCACCATCCACATTCTTTACAAGCACATAATGAACCTTCCACAGGATAGCCCACCTCAGAGGTGCCCCCCCCCCCAATCCCAGCTACCCAGGAGGCCCAGGCAGGAGGATGGCAAGTTTGAGGCCAGCCTGGACAACTTAGCAAGACCCTGTCTCAAAATACCGTAAAATAATAAAAGGGCTTAGGATGTTGCTCAGAGGTAAGTGCTCCTGGGTTCAGTCCCAGTACCACAAAACAAAACCTCAGTTCATTTAAAAGGACCGAAATGTTTGTTACAGCAGCCTGAGCAGACACACAGTGGGTCTCACTTACATGCCCACATCTGACTCCATCCTAGATCTATGTGAGTTGGGGCATTTGTCATTTTACACACTTGGTGCAGTTCTGGGGAAGTCCCGGCTCCAGGGCCCCGCCTCACCCTGGCCAGGAGCAGCACATCGATGAAGTCCAAGGTCTTGCCCTGCTTGGCCTTCAGCCAGGCCTCGGCCCCCTGGTGGCGCAGCGCCTGCCTCCGCTCCTGGATGACTTCGGTGGTGAAGCGGTGCACGGTGTCGCAGGCCTGGCGGAAGCGCCGACCGTCCGCTGTGAGGTAGTAGATGAAGTCGAGGTGGTGATGCAGGCGGTACTGGCGCCTGACGACCAGCGCGCTCAGCTCAATGATGGCCGATATATAATCGCTCATCTTCCTGCCAGGGAGAAGACCATGAGCCGAGGACCATGCCCAGTCCCCGCCAGCCAGGGGCACAGCTTGGCTAGGTCAGGCCTCCTCTCTCCACTGGGCAACGACAAGAGAGGCCCCATATCACCTATATTTTCTGTAGATTTTGTATGCCTGTCTGTGTGTGTGTGTGTTAGTTTTTGCACTACTGGGGATAGAACCCAGGGCCTGGTGCATGCTAGGCAATTTCTATCACTGAGCCCAGGGGGCTGGGGAGCCCCCATGATGACTCTCTGGTGAATTAATGAATGAACTAACAAACCAGGGTAATGACTATTTTATTAGGTCATTCAACAGATAGTCATTGAGCACCTCCCATGTGCCAGGGCAACTGTGACATCATTTTATCCTTCCTGCACCTCCCCAAGAGTCAGATATTATCATCTTTGTTTTACAAATAAGGAAACCGAGACTCAGAAAGGGAGGGGCACTTTCCAAGGACTGTATGCTATTTGCGGAGGAATGAGGGAAAGTAGCATTGCCTGATCCCCTGTTACGTGCCAAGCCACTGACAACCATCTAATTAAGATAGTTACACCATGACCATGGGGGAAAATTATAATGTCTCTTTTTTTGGGGGAAGGGAACTGAGGCTCAGAAAGGTGGTATCGTTTAAAAAAAATAGGTGTAGAAGAACAGAGCACCTTTGTTTTGTTCATTTTTATGCGGTGCTGAGGATCAAACCCAGGGCCTCACAAGTGCCAGGCGAGGGCTTTCCCCTGCCTATACTCCAGCCCTGGTGATGTCATTTTTTCTGGAACCAAACAGCCATCTGTCCATCAGTGGCAGATGCCAGCAGCCTGGGTTGCCCAAGAGCTGGGAGTTCCCTTTCTCCTCCCACTGCCTCTCCCTGGGCAGCTGGCTCTGTCTCCCGAGGGAGGTCACACTCACTCCTGGCAGTCGCTGTTGTAACTGAACACACATTTCTGAAGACTGTCCAGGGTCATGAGGCTGATGTGCTCAAACATGTCAAAGGAGGCCACCGAGCCTTCTGCCAGAGTCCTCCGCCATTTGGCCTGGAAGAGAGCCAGGGCATGGGGACCTCAGACAGCACGCCACAGGTCATCACTCACCACACACCCGAGGTACAGCTCAAGGACTTGAGGTCTCCCCACAGCACGTGGCTCGCCCTGGAGCTGGGCTGGAGCAGTTGCTGTCCCCTTCCCCTGTCGCCTGAGACTCACGTGCATGACATTGGTGCACTGGTTGAAGATCTTCATGTAGGGCTTCAGGATGTCGAAGTGGAAGGCAGGCGTCAGCAGGCGGCGGTGACGGCTCCACTTGTCGCCTTTGCTGAGCAGAAGCCCGTCCCCTGGGCCCAGGAGACTGAGGTCAGGGGGCCTCCCCTGCTCCTCTGACTCCCTCCAAGGAACCCCTTGCCCTGCCCTCTCCTCCCTGAAACCTCAGCCCCAGCCTACCCGCTCGGCACTCACCTAGCCAAGGTTTCAGGAAGCTGTAGAAAAGGTCGTCCTTGGGAGCAATGGCAGCTGTGCAGAGACAGGAGGCAAAGATGACTCAAGACAGAGTTCTGACCCTGACCTCTGCTTATGACTTCCTAGGGCCACCTCTCCCACCTCCCACCTCACCCCTCCAGTCTACCCTTCACATCCAAACCAGAAAGATCCCTGAAACACACTGATCTGAACACGAAACCCCTGTTCATGTTACCTCCCACGATTCCCCATTGCCCTTGTGAAAGAGTTCAAGCTCAGCCTAGTGCTGAAAGGCCCTGCCCCATGTGGCCTCCACATGCCTCTCACACATCAGATAATCCCTTTCTCATTGCACGCTGACATTCACCTCCAAACCTACAGCCAAGCTGGGTGCTCCATATGGAATGGAGTCATCCTCTAACCCTCCCCGCTCTTTCCTGCCAGCTCGGGCCATCCGGAATTATACCTCCTGGGTTTCCCACCTGCAGTCACACCCTCCCTGTCTGTCCATCACGCTGGCCCCGGGGGGGGGGGGGGGATCTTACCTGACTATCAGATCTGACCAGGTCCCTCCCAGTTCACACACCCATCAACCCTCAAGCACCAGCAGCTCAGTCCATTTCCAAAGCCCTGGATGATCTGCCCTTGTGCAGACCTCTCTCAACACAGACACCTTTAGCTGCATGTGGTGGTGCATGCCTGTAATCCCAGGGACTGGGGAGGCTGAGGCAGGAGGATCGCAAGTTCAAGGTCCACCTCAGCAACTTAATGAGGCCCTAAGCAACTTAGAGACCCTGTCTCAAAACTTTTAAAACAGGGGTGGGGGGGGAGGGATGTTGCCCAGTGGTAAAACACCCCTGGGTCCAATCCTTAGTAAAAAAAAAAAAAAAAAAAGAAAAAGAAATAAAGAAAAGAAAAGAAAAGAAAAAGAATAGACACCTCTATTGCCCAGCCCCCTCCTGCTCAATGTCACAGAACTTTTCCCAGCTCTTCAAAAAGGCCATGTGCCCGCTCCACTCCAAGTCTTTCCATGAGCTGCCACCTCATCCCCAAACACTCTGTCCTTATCCTCTGGTCTCAGATTGGGTGCTGCATTCTCTCTCTACAATCCCACTGGATGGTAATTGTCCAGTTCTAAGCCCTTCACGGGAAGAGACCATTTTGATCACTAACATTTGGTGCTGAAGAAATTTTTATTCAATGAATGAATGAGCCAATCAATCAATCAAAGAATGGGTGAATAAAAGAAAAATGGATTGGTGGAAGGATGCACGGGTGGTGTGTGGGTGGATGCACGGATAGCTGCATGGCCCTTCTATACAATGAAAAGATTTGGGACTGAATGGGGAGTGGCCCAAAAAGGAAGGACCTGAGATGCAAATGCAGTCACTGAAGACTGGATATGACTCAGCTCCCGCCCCACACACGCGCCCTGCAGTTGGCCAGTTGGTACACACAGTCATCAGTCTCCTCATCCTCCCATTCGACACACCCCTCAGCTGCCGTTCCCTGCCCAACCCATGATGTGTGACGCTGGGGACCCAAGGATGGCTCAGCTCCACGCCCTGCCTGGAGGAGCTCTGGGGTGGTGTGGGAAAAAGGAAGCAGAGGCACACAGGTGCTAAGGGTGGCACAGGGAAAGGGCTACTAGAAGTCGGGGCAGGCTTCCTGGAGGAGGCAGCATTGGAGAGGGAGGTGGGAGTCCGGTTACACCTCTCCTCCCCGGACTTTGAACTCCAGGTTAGGTGCCCGGTGGGGTTTGACTTGACACTCAGATCTGATCGATGGCTGCCCTGCTCAAAAAACTCCCATGGCTCCCTATTGATCAAGGGCAAGTTCATTTGCTTTTCAATCCAGCTGTTGCTTAACTCTCAATCTCATTTCCTACTCCCCACGCACACAACCTGCACTCCAGCCAACCCAGTGACCTGAATTTTTCCTGGTATTTTCCACAGCTGTACCTTGAGAATGTCAGGTGCCTCTAGTTGGTAAACTCCTAGGCATCCTTCAAGGCCTGGTTTCACTGAAGCCTCCTCCAGGAAGCCTTCACCAATCCCTCTCCCCAGCAGAACCCTGGTTCTCCTGTCCTCAGGTCCCTCTCCACTCCAACTCTATCCCCCGTGCCAAGACAGTCTGCGTCTGGGTCTCCTCCCATCAGATTCCCTCTCCAGCAAAGTGGAGCCCTTGATGCCTCACTCAGGAGAAAAGCCCCCCACGTGGTGCCCAGCAGGGGGCAGCTCTCCCACCCAAGGCTACAGATCATGGGGGTTGAGAGCTTGAGTTGGGTTCACACCCCAGCCCTGCTACTCACTGACTGTCCAGACTTGGACCTTTACCACTCTGCCCCTTCCATTTCCTCATCTGCGGAAGGAGGAAACAGAACAATCTTGCCTCATGGCATCCTGTGACACTCAGCAGGCCAATGTGTCCTGGCACCCGGTAGATGCTCATTAAATATGTGTGCGCGTAAATGAATAATTGACCCGCTGCCGGCTATTTGGTTACTGCAATTATAATTATTGCTTATTGGCATCAAAAACTTGTGAGGTGGCTATCCAGGTCCCCTATTAGTGACAAATGAACGCACAGCTGGTGTGGAAGATCGAAAGGGCCTTCCTTAGAAAGTCAAATACACAGCTGCGGGTGTGGCTGGGTGGCACTGTATGTGCTTAGCCGGTGTGAGGCCCTGGGTTCCAAAAAAAAAAAGTCAAATGTAGAATTACAAAAGACCGACCATTCCACTCCTAGGTATCCCAAGAGCAATGAAAACACAGAGGCTGGAGCTCGGGGTAGAGAGTTTGCCTGGCATGTGGGAGGCCCTGGGTTTAATCCCCAGCACAGGAGAAAGAAAAGGGGGGAGAAAAGGAAAGGAAAGAAAGAAAAGAGACGGAGGAAGGAAGAAGAGGGAATGCGGCCATACCAAGACGTGAGAGCAGAGACCCAGTGTGTGTGACTCCTTTTATATGACATTATAGACCAGATGAATGCAAGGACAGGAAGCAGAGGGAGGTACCAGGAAACAGGCAGGGGGATGGATGCGATTACTTCTTGAACACAGGGGGTTTTACGGGGTGAGGAACATCTTCTGACACTAGGGAGACCTGTGGTTGCACATCTCTGTGACCACATCAGATGCCACCGACTATTCCCTTTAAAATGGTTGATTGTACGTTATATGAATTTCACCCCAATAAAAAAATGAGTGCATCCCAACAAGCTGTGCTGACGGGCTTAGAGATCATGACTTGTCTTCTGTAAAGGTTTCCACCTACTTTTGCCCATGCACAGTCCCTATTCCACGTGCCCAGAAGACTAGGAGGTGAAAGTTCCAAGAGACACCATCCCTGCCTTCCTTGGGGCCCAGGGACTGTGTAGGTTCAACCCCAGAGCAGCATCCCCCCCCCCCCGCTGCGGTCCCAGGAGGTCCCAGAGGAGGACAGAGGCTGTGAGCTGCAGTCAGGCCAGCCTAATCTCAGCAGGAAGGACAGAAGGACGGGAGCTCCTGGGCCAGGAGGCCCCCTCCATGCTGACAGCCTCACCCTGTCCTGTCAGGAGACCCCCCGTCCACTCCTCCGTGGCAGGAGGCAGTGGATATCCTGCCTGTCCTGAAGGAGAGGAGAGGAGGGGAGGGAAAGGGGCCTGAGTGTCTATGAAGTGCGGGGACCATGCTGGGGCTCTACCTGGGGACTTAACCACCACTCAGAAGGTGCTCAGGACACTGATGTTCTAAGGAGTCAGATGAGAAGGAAGAGGAGGAGGAGATGGAGGCAAAAGAGACAGAGGAAAGGCAGGGGGAGAAAGAGAAAGGGGGGAAGGAGGAAGTGGAGAAAGAAGAAGGAAAAGTACACTAAAAAGACATACAGCCTGCCCAGTGGTGTGGGTCTGCCATTCCAGCTACTTAGGAGGCTGAGGCAGGAGGATCTCAAGTTCAAGGCGAAACTGGAGAACATAGCAAGAACCTGATTCCAAACAAAATAAAAAAGGCTCAAGATGTGGCTTAGTGGTAGAGCAGTTGACCAGCATGTAAGAGGCATGGGGTGCGTTCCATCCCCAGCACTGCAAAAAATAAGCCCTTATTCACATCTACCCATGTTATTATAGCTATGCTTTTGCAATACTGGGGTTGGAACCCAGGACCTCGTCGTGCTAGGTGAGCACTCCACCACTGAACTACACCCCGGGCCTCACATTATGTTAGTCAGTCTTAGTAACAGCCCCCCTTTTACAGATCAGAAACAGGCTCTGAGAGGCTTGCAAAACCACTAGCATCACACAGCAAATATGGGCAGAAACCAGGATTTGGACCCAGCCCTTTGGAGCTCTGATTCAGGCTTCTGGCCACAAATGGGTGCCCAGTGCTTGGAAGAAAGAACCACTTCTCCCAGGGTCTAGGATCCCCTGTAGTTCAGTGGGGATCATCATTCCTTCCCAGATGCAATAAGGGGGGACCACGGGGCTGTGGAGGGCATAGCTGGGGAAGGAAAGGCGGGCAGCCCTGTCCTCTTTCACCACCCCTGGGGGGCAGCTTGGAAGGCAATCTCCAGATGTGGGTTTGTAGAGGCCCAAACTGGGGCCAGAGACCCCCAAATTCTTGGGGATCTTTCCTTCACATCCCTCCATGCTCCAATGTCCCCTGATGCCCAAATCCATGCGAGACTATGTCCCACCATGAGGCAGAAGAGCTGGACGTGGCCTCACCGAGCCCCAATGGATCAAGACTGAGAACAAAATGTCCCGAGGGGAGAGCTACGAGTCTCTGGAGTTGGGTGCTGAGGGATGAGAGAGATGAGGGACAGCTGGAGTCCCAGAGCTTGGGACAGGTGTGGACCGCAGCAAGGAGACGCAAGCCTTCCACGTCCTTCCTGCCAGTCAAGGCCAGCCCAGGTGGTGAAAGCAGGCTGAAGGATGGGCCACCAAGACGCCAGTCATGGTGGGAGTATCACAACTCAAACGATGGGTGTGTCACGGGCTGGGATTGAGCAACACCTACTTAACCAAACCTGAAGAGAACAACTTCCTATCCAAACCTGCTTGGTTCTGACTTCCAGGGAGGTGGACAGCCTCTAGGCATCGTCACACTTCTGTCCCCGATGTTCCATGACCCATATTGCCATTGCTGCCTTGGTGAACTCCTATTCATTCCTTAAAGCCCTACTCAAATGCCCCTTCCTCTGGAGAGACCACCTGCCTAGAAGCCCAGATAGAATACGGGAGATGAGGGTTCAGTCAGCACTCACCCAAGAGGCCCAGCCGGCCTACCTGAGGCGCCCACCAGGGGCTTGATGTAATCAGGGTGCACAAGAACCAAGAGCGGCAGGACGGGTCCGATCCACACCAGGACCACATGGTGCATGCTGTCCAACACCTTCTTCTCGTCCTGAAGACCCGACTCGTTTGGAAGGTACTGTGGCAGGTAAAAGAGGGGAGTGAGGACATGCTCAGCCTCAGCGTCCTCCAGTCCTGCCCTCCTGCCACCTCCCTCCCCTCAAAAATGAGCCCAGAAGTGCTAAATGATGGCGGGTGGTGGCTGCACCTGGCTGAGCCTCCACCTCCTCCTCTGAAAAATGGAGAACACCAAGTCTCCCTCTGAAGGCAGCCCAGAGGATCAGAGAAAGAAGTGAGAGCCACCATGGGGCCTGACACACAGCTGGCTCAAGAAACAAAGATAAACCCAACACGGTGACACAAGCCTGTAGGACCAACAGCTTGGGAGGCTGAGGCAGGAGGACCCCTTGAGCCCAGGAGTACAGAGGCCACCTGGGCAACATAGTGAGACCCCATCACAAAAAAAGAAAGGAAAATAGTAATTGTAAACACATTAATGGTAAGTGTTGGCTTTTTTCAAATATTTGCTATTTTATTAAAAAATACCACTAGGACCCTTGAACTGGGGCACATGCCTAGATCCCAGCCACTTGGGAGGCTGAGGCAGGAGGATCTCAAGTTCAGTTCCAGCCTGGGCAACTTAGCAAGACCCTGTCTCAAAAAAGAAAAAAGGGGCTAGGGCTGTAGCTCAGTGGCAGAGCACTTGCTTAGCACATGTGAGGTGCTGGGTTAGATACTTAGCATCACATAAAGACACACAAATGAAATGAAGGCATGCTGTCCATCTACAACTAAAAAAAAAATTAAAGAAAAAGAAAAAGGGCTGGCGCTGCAGCTCGGTGGTAAAGCATCCCAGGTTCAATTCTAGTACGTACGTGCATATGTATTTATTTATATATACATTTACATTGTATTTGTATATGTATCCATAGATACATATGCATATATTTATTTATAGAAAAGTTTACTTATTAGAAGTTCAAAGCCAGGTGCAGTGGTGCACCGCCTGTATTCCTAGTGGCTCGGGAGGCTGAGGCAGGAGGATCGCAGGTTCAAAGCCAGCCTCAGCAACCTAGCGAGGCTCTAAGCAACTTAGTGAGACCCTGTTTTGAAACTTAAAAAAGGGCTGGGGATGTGGCTCAGTGGTTAAGCACCCTTGGGTTCAATCCTTGGTACCAAAAAAAAAAAAGTTCACTTACACAGTAGCGCAAATACACTAACACTAACCCTATCAATAAAACTAGGATTAACCCCACTTCATGTTTTTTAATTGGAGTTTTTCCCACATCTTTATTGGTGCATTATAGTTGTACATAGTGATAGGATTTGTTGTCACGTATTTGCACATGCACACAACATATAATACCACAATATAATTTGGCCCACTCTTTTTTTTTTTTTTTTTTGGTACTGGGGATTGAACTCAGGGGCACTTAACCACTGAGCCACATCCCCCAGCCCAATTTTGTATTTTATTTAGAGTTTTGAGGACCAGAAGTGACACTAGGTATCCCACTCGTCTCAGGCCTCATTCTTCTACCGGGTCTCAATTGTGTGCAAAGCTGCACCGTCAGCGACCCACCACTAATAATAACCACAGGCACTGCCACCGATCCCCCCAGGCGGCTGGGGAGGACTTAACAAACCCAGCTGGGAGAGCCCTCGCCCATCTCCACTGCCCACGGAGGAGGAGCAGGAGCCGCCGCTGTGCAGAAGCCCCCTTAGCCCCCCTTAGCCCCCCTTAGCCCCCCTTAGCCCTTCACAGCTCGGACAACCTCTGCATTTACGAGGTTCAACCTTAACTGTCAAACTACACGTGCGCACACGCTGCGCTGCCGAGTGATGCCTGTTCCACATGGACCTCTGGACGTGTCCGAGGACCCGGGGAGGTTTATTCTTTTTTCCACTTGACTTTGTTCAGAAAGGTCAAAGGGCTTGTCTGGGGTTCCAAGTGAGTGGGCAACTGTCCTGGTGGGGGCTCCCTCGCAAGCAGGTGCTGAAACAAGGGTCCTGGGGAAGCAGATCATGTGGGAGGTGACCCTCCCAAACATGGGGAGATGTGGGGAAGTGAGACCGGAGGGACAGGGACGGCAGCCAGCGCAGGGGAGCTGTCAAGCCACCCGAGGGGGAGGCGCCGGAGAGTCTATCCACCCGTGTCCGTCAGTCCTTGGCTGCAGGCTGCTCCTGGGGGCACGAACTCCCAAAGCCCCTAGAATGCAGGTGCCAGCAGTGGAGGATGGACCATTTGCACCCAGACACAGGACAAGAGAAATGGGCAGGTTTGGGCATTGTCTGTCACAGTGGCAAAGTCGGGATCTGAAGGTGGACAGACCCGCTCTATATATTCTGGGAGGCAGCCCTTCAGGATCCGGTCAGATGGATCTGAGTTCAAATTCATCTTCAGCAGCTGTGTGGCTGTGGGCAAGTCAACTCAACCTCTCTGGGTTCACATCTATAAAAGTGAATCCATTATACAGGGCAGATCCATCCCTGTTTTATAGACTGAGAAATCCAGGAAGGCTGGGCTGAGGCGGTGGCTCAGGGGTAGAGCGTTTGCCTAGCACGTGTGAGGCACTGGGCTCGATCCTCAGCACCATGTAAGAAAATAAATAAATAAAATAGAGGGACCGTGTCCATCTACAACTAAAAAGTATATTCAAAAAAAGAAACAGGGGTAGTTGGGGCTCAGCAGTAGTGCACTTGTCTGGCACGTGTGAGGCACTGGGTTCGATTCTCAGCACCGCATATAAATAAATAAAATAAAGGTCCATCAACAATTAAAAAAAGAAACAGGAAAAGGCTCTGATTCTAACAACCTAACCCAGTACTGGCCAGTGCTTGGTCCCAATGATAATTAAATGAACAAATTAATCTCTTTGGTTCCGGCCTCTCCTCCTCTACCAGGTTCAGCCCTCTGCCCATCTGTACCCAAGGCAAATCGGGCCTCCCCCAGTCCTCATGGGCCTCATGGGCTCAAGACTGGGCTGCAGAGCCAGCCCTGGCCAACTGCCCAGGGCCCCAGAGGCCAGTCACCACTGCCTCTTGGACCACCATCGAAGCCAGAAAGGGCTTCCTGGAGCAAGGACATTGGACATGGGGCGTGAAGACCCAGGAGAAGTTTATCTAGCAGAGAACAGAGGGCATCATTCAGCAAAGGCTGTTGGAAGCTGGAGCCTTGGTACAGAAACTGGAAGCCAATCCTCGGGACTGGGGAGGATGGTGAAGCAGGTGAGAGGGTGTGGTCAGAGTTGAAAGGGTGAGCCTTTCTCCCAAGGGCACTGGGGAGCCATGGAGGGTATGTGAGCAGGAGAGGGTCATGGTTTGATTCAAGAATCCCTCTGGAGGACTGGGGGCATGGGTCAGTGTAGAGCTCCTGCCTAAAAACTGTACAAGGCCCTGGGTTCAGTGCCCAGCACTGCAAAAGTCAAAAACAAAGAAAACCTCTGGGGTCAGGATGGGAGACAAATTGAAGGACTGAGATGGAAAGCAGCTGTACCCTGGCCCAGCTGGGGAGGATGGACAGGGCTGGGGCTGGGGGAAGGAAGGAGACTCAGGCACACACAGGCAAAATCTGATGGTCCCCAAGGGGGAAGAAGGGCTGGGAACCTCCTCCCTCCTAAGCCTTCCATCTGAGATAATTCTCACCATTAAACAAAATGTTCTTTGAGCTACTAATTTGCAAATATGTATCCCAGTCCTTCTTCCCAGGCAGTCAATCCAAGCAGTGCCCAAAATTACTTCTAGAATCCTTCCATGCTTCCAGTTTCTGCAGGACCCAGCAGCTGAGCAGACACTTCTGCCACAAGGCGCTTGCTAAAAGCCAAGCTCAGTGTCAAGGGCACAACAAGCACAACCCGAGGAATCCAAACAACGACCGTGAGGCTACCAAGAACTGTAGAGCAAGTGGGGAAACTGAGGCATGGGGCAGTTAAGTCGCCTGCTCCAGGCCACAGAACCAGTACATGGTAGAGACGGGCCTCCAACCCAGGGCTCCAAAATCCACAATGATGACCATTGCCTATCCAAAGTCCACTCGAAGCCCAGCATGATGCCTGGACCAGGAATCTCCAGAGGCTGTTCCTGAACTTCACTGAGGCCTACAAGTGGGTCCAGGGGTCCAAGCAGCTGGGTCCTGGGACCCGCAAACCTCCCTGCTCTCAGGATCTGGATTTCTCTCCTGACTTCTGTAGGCTTTTTGGAAAAGCCCAGCCTGTCTCATCCATAGCAGGGACAGTGAAGCCAAACAGCCTGAGTTTGAACCCTGGCTCAGACACATACTTACTGGGTTACCTAGGGCCAGCTACTTAACCTCTCTGTACCTTGGTATTCTTAGGTACAAAATAATAATAGATAGTCCTGAGACCTAACTTCTAGGATTGTCAAGAGGGCTGAAGGAGTTAATATTTGCCTAGAATACTCGGAATATGTTCATGAAATAAAAATTGAAAGACAAGAAATGGTAAAAGGCTAGAATGGTGACCTGGGATCCACAGCATTTGAGGGAGAGAGTGAAGACACAATGGGGTGTAGAGGAAGCAACAAAATCTATAGGAGCCTCCTTCCCCACTCCTGCTCCCACCCCTGCATCCCCCACTTTACAAGGGATGGTACCTAGCGCTACAGCAGTAGCTACAGAATTATAGAAAGAATTCATCTTTAAAGTCAGCTCTGCCTCATCCCAACTGTGTGACCTCGGGTAAGTTGCTTGCCGCCTCTGAGCTCCAGTGGATGCACTCATAAGAGCAATGGGGAGCCATGGAGGGTATGTGACCAGAGTCCTGGAGGCCAGCAGAGCCACACCCTTGCTGAATCCCGGGGCGTGCCCAGCTCTGCCGGGCCGTACTCACCATACCCAGGTGGCCCAGCAGCCAGTTGCGCCGGGGCGGCTGAGGGAAGCAGCGCAGCCGGCGGCAGGTGACGTGGAAGCCCCAGCAGAGGCGCCAGAGCTGCAGCAGCAGGCGGAAGAGGAAGAAGAGCCCGGAGAGCAGGAGCGCGGAGACGGCGTACACGCGGAACGCGGTCCTCTGCAGCCCCAGGAGCTGCAGGAGTTGGTCGGTGATGGGCAGCATCTGGGGGGTGGAGAGTCGGAGCTGGTGGGGCCACGCCCCTGCTACACCAGGCCACCCACGAGATGGCCAAGGGGTCAAGCAAGGTGTGCTCAAGTCCTGACACCAAGACCCCTCTGCACCCCCAGCCACGACAGCAGCTGGCACTCAGCCCCATCCGGACGCCTTCAAGCCTTGACGCCTGCAGGGCCACCCCTGGTGACCTCTGCCCCATAGAATTCTCTGCCCCTGTCCGGCTGATCAGAGTCCTCGAAGGAGCGGCTCTCAACCAATGGAGGATGTACATTGGTGGATAAATACCCCGACTCCTTTGTCCCGGCTTTCCCAGCAGGACTAAACTCAGCTGCCCACTGCAGAAACTTTCTCTGTTGGCTGCCTCTCTGCCCCTGTCTTACCTCCCTCTCCCTCTTCCTTTTTTTTCCCCCCAACTGAGCTGAAATTCACATAAGACAAAATAAAGCATTTTAAACTGAGCAATCCACACAATGGAATATTATTCAGCCATAAAGAAAGAACAACATCCTACAATAGAATCCTATTGTAGAGGGAGCAACAAAAATATTGGCAGCCAAATGGATGGAGCTGGGGGGGACATTATGTCTAGCAAAATAAGTCACTCAACCTGTTGATTGTTTATTACAGGGTCTCACTATGTTGCCATACTGACCTTGAACTCCTGGACTCAATCGATCCTTCTGCTTAGGCTTCCTGAGTAGCTGGGACTACAACACCACACCTGGCAAATGAAATCAATAAGACACAGAAAGATAAATATGTATGTTTCCCTCATATGGGGATATTTAAAAAGAAAGTCAGCTGGAATATGTAAGAGTAATTATTAGAAGATGGAAAGCCGGGAAGGCGGAGAGGGAAATGGGTACCAGCACACAGTTAGGTTGAAGGAATAAGTTCTATCTACTATATAGAGATATATACACTAGAACTGGAAATTGAACTGAGGGGCACACTACCCCTGAGCTACATCCCAGCCCTTTTTATTTTGAGACAGGGTCTCACTAAATTGCTGAGGCTGGCCTCAAATTTGCTATCTTCCTGCCTCAGCCTCCAAATCACTGGGATTACTAGTGTGCACCACTGTACCTAGCAACCTATTTTTTAAAAATATTTCTTAGTTGTCAATGAACCTTTAATTAATTAATTAATTAATTAATTTATTTATTTATGATGCTGAGGATCAAACCCAGGACCTCACTCATGCCAGGCAAGTGCTCTACCATTGAGCCACAACCCCAGCCCTATTTTATATATTTTTTTTAATGAAGAACCAGAAGAGAGTTATTCAAAGGCTCCAAACACAAAGAGATGAAAATATTGAGAGCCACAATCTAATTAGTATATATCATATACACACACTGAAATATCACACTGTACCCCATAAATATGTACAATGATGATGTGTCAATCCATTTTTTGAACGTTTAAGGGGAGAGAGAGGTTGACTACCTGCTCTGATCATTACACACTGTACACAGGTGTTGAATTTTGACCCTGCACCCCATAAACATGTATAATTGAGATTTTTGAAAATTAATTAAAAAGCTAACCATTCAGTGGCATTTAAGATATTCACAGGGTCATACAGCCATCAACTCTACCCAGTTCCAGAACTCATCACACCAAAAAGGAACCCATGCCTGTTAGCACTCACTCCCCATCTTCCCTCCCTGAGACCCCTGGCAACAATTAACCTGCCTTCTGTCCCCGTGGATGTGACTATTCTGGATGTTTCATATAAAAGGACTCACAGAGGATGTGGCCTTTGGTGTCTAACTTAATCCACTCGGCATAGTGCTGTTAAGACTCATCCACACCTTGCAAGACTCAGCACTTCATTCCTACACTGCTCAGTGATATTCCCCTGAATGGACATGCCACATTAAAAAAAAAAAAACAAAAAAACTGTAGTTGTAAGTGGACACCATGCCTTTACTTGTTTATTTTTATGCGGTGCTAAGGTGTGAACCCAGTGCCTCACACGTAATAGGCAAATGCTCTGCCCCTGAGCTACAGCCCCAGTCCTGGGCATGCCACGTTTTGTTAATTCATTCATCTGTTGGACGGTCATTTGGGCTGTCTCCACTTTGGGGCAACTGAGAAATATACTACGCTGAACATGTATGCACACATTTTTTTTTTAGTACCTGTTTTCAATTCTTTGGGGTTCTTCGTCCTTACTGGTATTTTCTGCAGTGGCCTCTAGAAGACACAGTTGGCACTTGCCTTGGGGTAGCTCCTGCAGAAACCAAAACAAGAACATGAAGAAAACAGTGAGCAGGGATGAAGGGCTTACTGGGTGCCAGGCACTGTGATCAGGCTGCGAAACCCTCCTCGTGGAATCTCACATTGGTCCTTCGAAATAGGTTTCACCCTTCTCTCCATTTTCCAGGCCCAGTTCCTGAAATTCAAAGGAGACAGGAGCATGCGGAGGTTCCCTGAGCCCCTACCAGGGGCCAACGTCAATCACTCTCACTTTGGGGACCACAATTCCCGGGTAACCCCAAGAAGGTTCTTGAAAATGGCTGGGTCCTGCCCTCTTCTCTTTTGCTCCCAATCCTACCACCTAAGTGATCCTATCTGCTTGGACAACACAGCTAGAGGAATCCCTGTGCTCAGGTCCTCTCCTGGGTCCTCCATCCCCACATGCCCCACCCGTGACGCCCTCCCCCACCCGTGACGCCCTCCCTCCATCAAGTCTCTTCTAGGAGTCAACACCAAACCGCATCAGAAGTGAAATTTCCCCTCATTATCACACCCTGGGAAAACAGCTAGGAGCTAGGCAAAGGTGGGTCGTCTGCAAATTTGGAGAGCTCCGTTGGGAAGGGTGGTATGACTGAAGCACAGAACTACATGATCACACATTAGGGTGGCTACTATATCCAAAAAAGCAGGGCTGAGGCATAGCTCAGTGGTAGAGCACTTGCCTACCATGCCTGAGTCCTGGTCCCATCCCCTGCATGATTTAAAAAAAAAAAAAAAGACATAAAATAACACGTGTTGGAAAAGATATGGAGAAATTGGAAACTCAATGCACTATTGGTGGGAAGGTTAAAGGGTGCAGCTGCTATGGAAAACATTAACGCTATGTGTTTTAAAAATTAAGTATGGAATTATCATAAAATCCAACCATTCCACCTCTAGGTAGAAACCAAAAAAAGTGAAAGTCCAATCTTCAGGAGCAGTTTGTACAGCCGCGTTCCCAGCAGCACTACTAACAACAGCCAAAAGGTGGACGCCACTCAAATGTCCATCCATGAAGAATAGATAAACAAAATGTGGAGCATCCTCAGAACAGACTGTATTCCGCACTCATTCTTAAAAGGAAGGACGTTCTACCTCCTGCTGCAGTATGTAGGAGCCTTGAGGACATCATACAAATATTGCGTGATTCCGTTTCTCTGTCATCCTCAGAACATAAAATCCACAGACAGAAAGCAGAGTCGTGGGTTCGGGGACTGGAGGAGGGAGACGGGGAGTGAAGGTGTCCTAGGCACAGAGTTTCAGTTTTGCAGGATGAAAACAGTTCTGGGGACCGAGGGTGGTGAAGGACGATGGTGGTGAAGGACAATGTAAGCCCTTGTCAACACTCCATGCTTCCCAACTGTACGCTTAAAATAATTAAAAAGGCAACATTGATTCCAATGAGTATTTTATCAAGTTTAAAAATTTTGAAGAAATACAGACCCAGAGTTGGCAATCTTCCCTTTGGATGTTCCCCCGGGGTCAGGGTCGGGATGGAAAATAACCAAACTCCCAAATGGACTCACAAGGAGGTCCAAGTCCCGAGTCCCAGGTACATGCTTTGAACTTGGTGGGCAGCTCCAGGTGACACCCTGCACTGAGCCAGACTTGAGTTTCCATTTCTTTTTCCATTAAACAGTAGCTAAAGATTGTCTTCAGCAACGTCAGGAAGGCCAGCCACCTACTCTTCATTGTGACCATCCTCTTAGTGCCGGCCCGTGCCACACCCTCACTAAATGCTTTGCTTTAGCATTCAGTTGGCAAATACTTTCTGCGCCCCAGCTCTGGGTGTGACTCAGCGCCAGGTGTTTGGGGAACTGATGGTATGAGCAGGATGCATGTGGCCCAGGCGCTCAAGGGAGGAGACCACTCACAGGCATGATGAAACATGATGTTAAGTACCTGGTCGAGTTGAAAGGAGGGAAAGCCCGGAGTGGCACGTTGGATAATGTCCCCTCGTAGATACCCTTTCCTAATCCTGCAACCTGTGAATGTAACCTCCTATGGCAAAATCTTTGCAGATGTGATGAAGTTGGGAATTTTTTTGTTTTCATTACTTGGGATTGAACCCAGGGTGCTCTACCACCGAGCTACATTCCCAGGACTTTTAACTCAATTGCCGAGGTTGGCCTCAAACTTGCCATCCTCCTGTCTCAGCCTCCAGAGCCACTGGGACTTACAGGTGTGCACCAAAAATATTTTTTATTTATTCTAATTAGTTACACATGACAGTAGCATGGACAAATTAAGGACCTTGAGCTGGAGAGAGAAGTCTAGATTACTCAGCTGAACTTAAATATAATCGCAAGTGTCCTTGTAAGAAAGAAGCTGAGTGAGATTTGTCACATAGAAAAGGAGAAGGCCAGGTGAAGAAGAGGCAGAAGTTGGTATGACAGGGCCACAAGAAGCTGAGAAAGTGAGGACAGAATCTCCCCTAAAACCTTCTGGGGGTGGGTGTGTCTGCCCAGCTGACTGAGTGTCAGGCTTCTGACCTCCAGACTGTGGGAGAATAGATATATATTGTTTGAAGCCACCTGGTTTGTGGTCATTTTTGTTACAGCAGCCACAGAAAACTCATACACAGGGTAAGGGGATGAAGAACAATTCTTTTACACAAAATGGTCTAAGGGAGCCCCCCTGGGAAGGACATCTGGGCAGAGACCTGAGTGAAGTGAGGAACCTAAATTAAAGGGGGGGGGTCTTGTTAAATGCATGCAAAACATACATGCACACACACACTCCATTAACATGTGAACATCGAGGTCCTAATTCTGACTCCTTCAGTGGCTGACTATCTGGCCTGGGCCTCACTTTACCCATGTGCACCTGGAGGTGATTGTAACACATGATTTCTGGGTTGACCCCATTGTGATCCTTCCTGCACATAACCCAGTGATGGTGGGGAGCCTATAGCATCATATGGGTTGGTTCAAGAGTTCTTGGAGGGATTCAACCTACTCAGCCCACAGGGGGCCACATGCATCATCTCTGCCCCTTGGGCTCTCTGGCTCCCATCCCAGCCACCATAATCAGCTTCTCAAGGCCTGAACTCCTGTGCTCTAACACCTTCCATGGCGCCAGTCTTCCCTCAGCCTGGCATCCAAAGCCCTTTGGAAGCGCAGCCCTGCCCACCATCCACTTCAGCCTCAAAGATCCCCTTTCCCAATCTTCTTTGGATCCCTCTTTCTTCATCCAACTTATATATTTTGGGGCTCCCGAGGTTGCTCCTTCCCTTCCTTCTGGGAACACTTCCTGGGGATGTCAGCCCCTCCTGTGGCTTCAATGACCTAGTCTCTGGGTCATTTCTATGTCTTGGTGTCCCACACTGAGTATCCTATGGTGGGCTCAGCCACTGCCTGGATTTTCCCCTGAGGGCATCTCCCAGATTCACCTCAACCCCTTCCTCCCTCCTGTCCCCACATCCGAACTCCTGCCCAGTTCTGCCAGTTGTCTGCCCTGAGCTCGTTTCACATCCCCCCTTCTCCATCCCCATCATTCCAACTTGCACCAGGCCACCGTTGGAAAGTAGCCTCCTAACGGTCTCCAGAACTCCATCCTTGCCCTCCAGGAGCATGCCATCCTCCACACAGCAGCCAGAGGGGTCTTCCCAAAATTGAACCTCTCCTGCTGAAAATCCTGTCATGGCTCCCCATTATACTCTGAAAAAAAAATCAGACTCCTCATGGATCACAGCACTCTTCATGGGACAGCTTCAGCCATAAAAAAGAAGGAAACAAATATTCAAATAAAATTTTGTGATTGTGTGTGCATGCACAATGTGTGTGTGTGTGTGTTGCTGGAGATGGAACCCAGGGCCTCATGCATGCTAGGCAAGGGCTCTGTTGCTGAGCTACATCTCCAGTTCTCAAGCAAATTCTTGTATACAAGAATCATCAAGAAGTGGAAAAATCCAAACATTCATCAACGATGAATGCAAAAATAAAATATGGTATATCCATACAATGGGATATTATTCAGCCATAAAAAAAGAATGAAATACTGATCCATGACACAACATGGATAAACCTAGAAAACATGATGCCAAGTGACAGAAGGTAGTCACAAAAGACCATAGAAGGTATGATCCAATTTATATGAAATGACCAGAACAAGCAAATCCATAGAGACAGAGAGCAGAGGAGTTGTTGCCAGGTGCTGGGGCGGGGGTGGGGGGTAGGGGGTGGGTGCAGGGCATAGATGCTAATGATGATGGACTCTTTTGGGGGATGAAAATGTTCTGGAACTAGACAGTGGTGGTGATTGCACATCATTATGAGTGGCCTAAATGCCACTGAACTATGCACTTAAAAATGGTTAATTTGTAATATTGTTAAAATGGCCACACTACCAGAAGTAACATACAGATTCAATGCAATCCCCATCAAAATACCAATGGCATTCTTCACAGAGATAGGAAAAAAAACAGTCTAAAGATTCATTTGGAAAAATGAAAGATCCAGAATAGCCAAAGCAATTCGAAGCCAAAAAAGCAATGCTGGAGGCATCATAATCCCTGATTTCAAATTATACTACAGAGCTATCATAACAAAAACTGTATGGTACCAGTATAAAAACAGACACAGAGATCAATGGTCAACAATAGAACACACAGAGAAAAACCCACTCAGATACAGTCATCTGATACTTGTCAAAAACACAGATTGGAGAAAAGACAGCCTTTTTAACAAGTGTGCTCATAAAACTGGTTATCCAATGTAGAAGAATGAGACTAGACCCTTATCTCTCATCCTGAACAAAAATCAACTCAAAATGGATCAAAGACCTCAGAATTAGAACAGAAACTATGCAACCCCTAGAAGAAAATGTAGGGTTAAAAAAAAGAAAGAGAGTCTGCCACAGTGGCACACGTCTGCAATCCCAGTGGGTCAGGAGGCTGAGGCAGGAGGATCTTGAGTTCAAAGCCAGCCCCAGCAAAAGCAAGGCACTAAGCAATCCAGTGAGACCCTCTCTCTAAAAAAATACAAAATAGGGCTGGGGATGTGGCTCAGTGGTTAAGCATCCCTGGGTTCAATTCCTGGTACCCCCCCGCCAAAAAAAAATAAAGAAAATGTGGGGTCAACTCTAACCTATAAGCATAGGCCACAACTTTCTCAATAGGACCCCTAAAGCTCAGGAGAAAATGCTAAGAATTAATTAATGGGGTGGCATCAAATTAAAAAGCTGCACAGTAAAGAAATCAATTAAGAATGTCAAGAGAGAGCCTATAGAATGGAGAAAATCTGCTAGCTAAGCTACTCTTCTGACAGAGGATTAATATCCAGAATATATAAAGAACTCAAAAAAGCTTAATACCAAAAAAACCCCATAATTAATAGATGGGCAAATGATTTAAACAGACACTTCTCAAAAGAAGAAATACAAATGGCCAACAAATAAATTTTAAAAATGTTCTACATCATTAGCAATTAGAGAAATGCAAATCAAAACCGCACTGAGATTTCATCTCATTCTAGTCAGAATGGCAGCCACCAGCAATACGAACAACAATACCTGCTGGAGAGGATGTGGAGGAAAAGGAACCCTTTTTATACTGTTGGTGGGACTGCAAATTGGTACCATTACTACGGAAATCAGTACGGAGGTTTCTCAGAAACCTAGGAATGGAAGCACCATATGACCCAGCTGTACCACTCCTTGGTATTTATCCTGAAGAATTAAAGTCAACTGACTACAGTGACCCATGCTCATACCATGTTTATAGCAGCACAATTCACAATAGCCAAGATATGGAACCAGCCAGGTGCCCTTCCATGGATAAATACATAAGAAAAATGTGATATATATGCACAATGGAGTTTGGTTCAGCCTTAAAAAGGATGAAATTATGTCATTTGCAGGAAAACGGATGAAACTCGAGAACATTATGTTAAACGAAATAAACCAAAATCAGAAATTCAAGAGTTGTATGTTTTCTCTCATATGCGGAAGCTAGAGAGGAAAAGAAAGCGGGGGTGGGGGGGTGGGTTTGTCCATGAAAATGGAAGGGAGATCAGTAGAGGAAAGGGCCCAGGGAGAGGGAGGATGGAAGGGAAAGGGAAATGCTGTGAATGACTATGGACGGATTATGTTGGTATGTTGTGTGCACGTATGAATATGGAACAACAAATCCCGCCATTATGAGCAATCAGCATGCGCCAATACAATGTAGAAAAAAGTAAAATGACTAATTCAGAGGCTGGGGGTGCTACTCAATGCTGGAGCATGTGCTTAGCACACACAAGGCCCTGGGTTCCATTCCCAGCACCAAAGAAAGAAAAAGAAAAAATGTTATATATAACTTTTAAAAAACACTTTGAGAAATTGACCATGGTGGCTGTTTCTGAAAGGGTCCTGGAAGAACTAGAGACAGGAGTGGAGAAGAAACCTAATTCAGTCTCCACCTTTCCAACTTCTAAACCATGTAACCCATTCAAAAGTGTTATCGTAGCTGGGTTCTGTGGTGCACACCTGTAATATCAGCTACTTGGGAGACTGAGGCAGGAGGACTGCAAGTTTGAGGCCAGCCTCTGTAACTTATGGAGACTCTGTCTCAAAAAAAAAAAAAAAAGGAGGGGGGCCTGGGGGTTGAGCTCAGTGACGGAATACCCCTGGGTTCAATCCCTAGTGCCACATACACACAGAAACTGTTGTAATTAATTACAAAAATTTATTTGTAGACTGCACCACACAAAGTGTGAGTCCTAATGTAAACTCAGGAGTTTAGTTAATAACAATGTATTGACATGGGTTCATTAATTATTACAATTGCATAGCATTAATGAGATGTCAATAATAGGGGATCTACAGGGGAGAAGAGTGGGCACGTGGGGACTGGACTTTCTCTGAAACTTTTTTATAAGCCTAAAACCTCTCTAAACACAGGGTCTTTAAAAATAGTCTATGCCAGGGGTGAAGCTCAATGGTAGAGTCCCAAGTTCAAATTTAGCTCTGCCCCTCCCCAGGTGAGCCACCTGGGTGGAGCTGAGCCCTGTCCCTCTGCCCTCCTCTGCCAATCTGTGAAATGAGTTAGTAATAACAGGACCTGCCTTCTCGGGCTGCTGGGAGGGGTCAGTGAGACCAGGCATGGAAAGGCCTGGTCACAACCATTATTGCTCTTCCTGTGGCTGCTGCTTTATAAAAGTGGAAGAGAGTCAAAACTGTCACCTCAGAATGCTGTGGGCGGCTGGTATGCCCATCCTCTCTCTAAGCCAGTCCCTAATATCCTCCCTGATGCCTTATCTGGCAGTGGAGACTGGCCCTGCAGCATAGCCCACGCCCACGGCGCTCTGGTTTGTCAGGTTGGCCCAGCCAGCCACCAGATGGGGACTTGTTATACAAGGTGTGTGGGCTCCCTTCTCGGGAGAGAAGGAATGCAGGATTTGGACCACGGCTTAGTACCGGGCACCACACACATGGCCCTTCTTGAATGGCAGGTGTCAGCCCATGGCCTGGCATCCCATAGTTGGCCGGCCCCATCACCCCACATCCCGGCCAGTAGTCAAGGCAGTCTGTCTCCTGTCTGTCTCCTGGTACCCTCCTTGACTCTCTCAACACCAAAGGGCTGCCTTGCCCAGAGATTCTATCCCCCCAGGGTGCCAGACTCCAGAAGGTCCAGAAGGAGGGTGGTTCCAGGTCTGGGTGCTCTACACTAAGCACCTCAAATTTCTGGGGTTATGAGGGTCAACTATGACTAATAAAGACAGAACCAAGTCACCCAATGAGATGGGGAGAGTCTCACTGAAGCTTGGAAGCCTGCAGCTTCTTTGGGCCAAAGGAAATCATGGCAGAAAAAAGTTTTAAAACTACCTGTAATCTAGCTCGTTCTTGGGATGTCATTGTTTCTGGGTGCCATCCCAAGTGTGGCCACACCTGGACAAGAGCTTTATAAGTTTCAAATTCTACAAAGCTCTACCCTTAGCTGTGTGGCCTCAGGCAGCTCTCTGCACCTCTCTGAGCCTCGATTTCTTCATCTTAAGACAGGAACCATATTTCCTCATCTCATGACTGTGATGACATGTCATAGCTGTTGGCGTTGCCATCATATTCATTATTGTTACCTGGCCATCTGGGATTTGGAGAATCCAAGGTTTCTCGTGGAGGGAAGGGAGGAGGTGGAGTCCCATTTTCTGAATGTCTGCCAGGTCATCCAAGCCCCTCTATGGATATCAACCCAGATCACCGCCAAGACACCAGTCCAGAGCTAATGTTACTGCTCGGAAACCTAAGCTGGGTTATAAAGAGACACTGGGGCCATCAGAAAGTGGCCCAGGATTTGGGGGTCAGACAGGGCTTGTTTGTTCAAATCCCAGCTCCCCCACTGAGTGTCAAGGGACACATGCTCCTCCTCTCTGGCCTTCAGTGTCCTCACCTGTAAAATGAGGGTGGCAGGGAAGAGGGGAATTTCCTCCTCTTCAGGGCCGGCCAGAAGCTTACAAGTACTTAAGGAGGAGTTTGATGTCGCCAGCTCTGGATGGGCTCCCATCCAGGAGCCAGAAATGGGGGAAAGGGAGGAGTTCAGGAAAGAGAGCTTCACCCATGGGGTGGTGAGCGCTTTGCCCTGAGTGCCGGATCAGTATTCAGGGTGAGTGGGCAGACAGACCAGATGGGGTGCCCTGAGCTCAGGAACCTCCAGCCAGCCCACATGGAGGCCAGAGGCAGCCTCCTTTTAAAAAAAAGAAAAAAATCTCATTCTCTTCCTTCATGTCTCCCTCTCACCTCCAGCCTGAGATTCCACAGGTGGTGGCCCTCTGGTGGCTTTGCAAGGCCCATGCTGGCCAGACATCCAGGGGAATGAATCAGACCCCTGGGACACCAGATAGCATCTATCAGACAAATGTCACCCAGGACCAATTGCACGCTCTCACACAACCCTCACAGGCGACTCTGGTGGCCTGGAAGGAGACCTTATCACAGAAGGGTACTCGGAGCCTCTGTGTCTACCAAGGATGGGGAGAGGGTCCCGGATGGTTGTCGGACCACCGGAGTACACCCCGTCCGCAGGACGTTTGGCCTCCCCCTCAAGACGACACACAGTGGCGAAATGTCAGGGACTTCGGCCAACCCCCAGGAGGCGTCACAGCGCAGAGCTTGAGCCCATTTGGGATGTCCCGGCCAGGAAAGGTCCCTGTCTCCATCATGCACACTCAGAAAAATACACCAGGATTCCGAGAGCGCACGGGGCGGGGGCGACCGGTACACACCGCTGGTGTCCTGGACACGCAGCCGGGTCCGAGGTCCCCGTGGTCCCCGAGGCCGGCTGCTCGCTGCCTGCCGCCCCTCGCAGACCTGGCACCCGCCCCGCGCGCCCCGAGCCCCGCGAGCCTCAGGTCACGGCCCGGCGCGCTCCGGTTACAGCCCCGGCCCCGGCTCACTCACCCTCGGGTCTCGGCCTCCCGCCTGGACGCCGATCTGTGGGCGCCGCAACCTCGGCCTGGACCGCGCTGCCCCAGACCCAGCCCTTTAACCCCGCCCGGCGGCCAAGCTGGGGTTCCGCCCGGGACACGCCCCCGGACACGCCCCCGGACACGCCCCGGACACGCCCCCGAAGGCCCCACCCGGGTCCAGGAGGCCTCTGGGCTGGGACGGCAGCGCGGGCCCCGGAGATGGAGGGAACTGGAGACGGAGCCGCGGAGGCGTGGAGACAGACTGACAGGAAGGGAAACTGAGGCCGCGATGAATAAGGGACGGATGGAGACAGGAAGAAAGAGACTCGAGGACTTGGGCACCTAGAAGTCCCAAACCAGAGGACTCCCCACCCTCCTACCCCTGCTTGGCTCCCATTAGTGCCCCCTCCAACTCCAGCGTCTCTGAAGGCCCTCACCTCAAGGCTGGCCCCCAAGCCATCCCCTCTGAGACCCTACTAGCCCCCTCGGGGCCCTCAGGAGTTCTCAGACGCCACCAGCCCTTGGGAACCAACCCTTCTGTTCTCTCGGGGTCCAACTTGCCCCTCTGGGGTTCTGCAGCCAGCAGCAGCTGTCCCTCCTGGAAGACCCCTGGCCTTGACCAGCAGCACTTGACCAGTTCTGCCCCCCCCACCCCCAACCCTCCCTGCCCACAGCCAGACACCATGACCCTTCCGCCAGGATGTTGTCCTTGGCCAGCCCTTCTGCTCCAGATGTGTCCAGTCAACACTGCCCCTGGATGTGAGGCAGATACCACTCCTGGGTCGGTGGGGGGTGGGTGACTAACTTGGGCAAGTGGGCAGACAGTTGGGGGGACAAGTGTAAGAAGTTACAACTCCACCCGCCCCGACTTAGAAGATTCCTCTACCACTTTGCTTTTCAGTAATGCTGCTTCATTTGGCGCTTGGCCCTTGGAAAGTGGGGGGATCGCGGTGAACATGTTTCCAAAAGAAGAAGAGGAGATACAAATAATTGAAGCTTGGCTGCTTAGAGGACGCAGACGTGAAGGATGTGACATTTGAGCTGAGACTGCAGGGAGAGGTTGGATTTCAACAGGTGCAGGAGAGGGGGCGGGGCTCAGGTGGGGAGAAACTGGAAGGTGTGGCTTGGCAAGCTGCTTTCCCTGGCCTTGGGGTGTGAGAGGTGAGGAAGCTGAAGGGGCACAGGAGCTGGCTGCCAAGGGCTTTAACAGCCACCCTAAGTAGCTGGGACAATAGGGAGCCATGCATGGTGCTTGAGCAGGGAAAAAGCCTCCTGTTGACTAGTTTTAATTCACAGTAGAGTTTTTGTTTGTTTGTTTGTTTTCAGGGTTGTGGATTTGGTTTTGCCAGTGGTGCTGGCAAAAAGGAGCTCATTAGGGACACTGGAAAAGACTGAAATTTGAGAATTTGAGAGGGATCCTGGAGGTGGCTGAGGGGAACATGGATAAAGGGTGGGATGGTTGAGACCTAGGAAGGGATGAGCCGAGGCCCAGATCCTCAGCCACTTTGATCACTGGCTGGATGTGGAACTCTAAGAAGCGGAGAAGGAGAGGAAAAGAGGGGTTCTCCAGTTTCTCTGCTGTTAGAAAGATGGAGATCGGGAAGAGGAATGAGTCAAAGAGGCTGGTGGTAAGAAGCATTGACAGTTGACTTCCTGGCTCTGTGTCCTAGGGGAAGTCACATGTCTGTTCCATCCCTCTACAGATGAAATGGAGGTTATAGATGAAATGGATCATGAGATGAGGTGGTGTTTGCATTGTTGAGGGCATGAGCTGTATAAATATCAGCTCTTTGATTTTGGGGTCTGATTTGGGTTAGCCTAGGAATTCTCAACTAAAGCAGGTTTGGGCAATGTCCAGTGATACTTTTGTCACACTGGGGAAGGAGGGGGGGTGTCTACTGGCACGGAGTCAATACAGGCTGTAGATGCTGTTCAACATCCTGCAACACACAGAATGGCCCCACAACAGAGAGTGATCCAGCCCCAAATGTCAACAGTGCTGAGGTTGGGAAACCCTGGGCAGGTCACCTCCAGTCTAAAAGGCCCGTGGGATGCTCAGGGAGTCACCTGGGAGGCAGCTGGGCCCGTCATATGAGGACACAGCAGAGGAGTGTCTCTGAGTCACCTACTGTGGAAAGATGGCAGATCACTGGAAAGACGGGAGTGGGTAAATGAGGCCACTCAGGGAGGGAGGTGGACAGTTCAGAAGAGGATGAGAAGATGGAATTGTTGGTGACAGCAGCATTTGGAGAGAGGACCGGCAGAGGCGAGGAGCTGGGGGTGGAGATTAGGGAAAGGTGATAATAGGAACCATCACATGTACCCAGAGGTCAAGGAGCCCTGGACCTAGGAAGGAATGGAACTGCGTGGTGACCAGGTCACCAAAGTCATCAGAAGCAGAGGCAGTGGTTAGGCTTGGGAGGGACAGTGCAGCTGCTGGGGAAAACAATTTGGCAGTTTCTCAGAAAGTTAAACCTAAGGCTGGGGCTGGGGCTCGGCGATCCAGCACTTGCCTAGCATGTGTGAGGCACTGGCTTCGATCCTCAGGGCCACATAAAGTAATAAAAGAAAGGTACTGTGTCCATCTACAACTATCAAAAATAATTTTTAAGTTAAACATAAAATTACCATCTGACTCAGAAATTCTACTACCGTGTATAAACTAAAAAAATTACAATGAGAAAACAAGGACACATATCCATACATACACTTGTCTGAGAATGCTCCCAGCAATACCGTGTATGAGAGATGAAAGGTGGAAACGACCCAACTGTCCATCAACAGATGGGTGGATGGATAGATGAAAGTCGTCCATCCATACAATGGAATAATACTCAGTCATAAAAAAGAATGAGGTTTGGATGCATGCCACAATGTAGAAACCCCAGGACATTGTGCCAAGTGAGAGGAGCCGGACACAAAAGGTCATACTTGGTATGATTCCTTTTACATGAAGTATCCAGATCCATAAATTCAAGGAGACAGAAATAGCATAATGGTTGCCAGAGGTCTGGTGGAGGAGGAGCAAGGAGTGAAGCCCATGTCCAGGGGTAATGGTTGTGGATCTCTTTTGGAGGTAACTAGATAGAGATGATGGGTGCACATTGTGAATACACTAAATGCCAATGAACTGTACATTTTAAGGTGGTTAATATTTAGTTGGGCACAGTGGTACCTGCCGGTATTCCTGGCTACTTGGGAGGCTAAGGCAGGAAGGCAACTGAGCCCAGGAAGCAACATAGCCAGACCCCACCTCAAAGATAAATAAATAGCCAGATGTGGTAGTGCCTGCCTGTAAACCCAGTGACATGGGAGGCCAAGGCTTGAAGATCCCAAGTTCAGGACCAACCTCATCAATTTAGCAAGACCTTATCTCAAATAAAAAATAGAAAGGACTGGGGGTGTAGCTCAGTCATAGCGCACCCCTGGGTTCAACCCCCAGTACCAATAAATAAACAAATAAAATAAAGTAGTTCAGTTTATTTACATGACTTTCATCTCATATTTTTAAAAATATTTTCTGGGCCATGGGTTGCAGCTCAGTGGTAAAGCAACTGCTGAGCATGTGCAAAGCCCTAGGTTCCATCCCCAGCACTGGAAAACAAAAAGATTTGGAAGGAAACAAATGTAACACTCAGCGGGATAAGTTGAAGATGGTTTAAGATAAACTCTATACTCAAAGGGATAGTGTAGCACCCTGGGGGCTAGAACCAGCCAAGAGCTCTATCAGTTCTAGGACCCAGGGCAGGGGCTTAAGCAGTTACTGGAACAGGAACCAGAGAGGGCTCTGTGGAGAGGGCTGCCTGGAAGGAGCTAGGAACCTTCAGTCCATGGACAAAACCAGCCTGCGTGGACTACAGGAAAGTGATGAGGCATAAATGCCCAGCTTCACGCTCCCCCCCCCCACCTCCAGTGCCTGCTGTGGCTCCCTATTAGTTGAAACTAGCCAGAAGCCTCAAGGCAAAGGACCATTGAATGGTTCATACAGGTCAGCCTTCTGGGACACAGACAGGGGAACAGAAGGGAGGAGACAGGACAGGGAGAGCAGAGATCTGGATCCAGGAGAATAGTTCAAAAGTGAGGGGTGAAAGTGGGGGCAAACAGCCCTCCCAACTCAAGCTATTCCCTCCTAACCACGCACACAAATGCCACCTGGGACCATTTTTGCCAAACCACCAAGACCATCTCTCCTACCACTAAGCCGTTGCACTTGCTGTGCCCTCTGCTTGAATTCTCTTCCTCTCACCCACTCAACTAACCCCTGCTTATCCTCCAGGTCTCGGCTCAAAGGCCATTTTCTCTGAGGGCTTCCCCAACCACTGGACTCAGTTCAGGCCCAGATTCAGTTCCAGAAAAATTGCTTTTGGAACGTTTTCTTTATGAACTCTCCAGATGGGGTCGTGATCACCCCACGGGTGGACAGTGTTTTTCTCTTTCTGTGCCTTCTCCCCAGCCCCAGCTGGTGCACAAGGTAGATTCTCTCAACAAACGCCAAGTTCCCACAGAATGCTAGGCACTGATCTACAGTAAACAAACAGAAACACATCATCTAAAAGCGTTTGAAACGTGCTATGGAGCAAAACCTAAAGTGGGAGGAGAGGAGGGTACAGAGGTCACAGGATAGACTGTGTAGGGCCTTGTGGGCTACAGGGAGGACTTAGATTCTATTACTCAGGAAGGCAAGAGCCAGGAGGGTTCTATGCAGAGGAGAGATGTGGCCAGACTTAGGTTTTAACAGGCTCCCTCTGGCTGCAATACTATGAACAGACTGAAGGAGGAGCAAGAGTGCCCCCAGCACTCAGCACTGGAGGGACTGAGAGCTGGGAATAGGGCAAAATTGGGGGTTCGTTATAAAGGGAGAACTGATTGGATATGCTGATAGACTGGATGCAGGCAGGAGAGAATCAGAAGAATCACAGTGACCCCAGGGGTTTTGGCCTGGGGGATATTTAGGCTGGAGTTTTCAATAGAGTGAACAGGAGAAAAGCAGGGAGTGGAGGAGGAAAGGGTAGAGAGAAAGGCCAACAGGTAGAGAGGGGTTCAGGGGGGAACAGGGAGCACTCGGGAGGGAGTAAAGACCCAGGTGGGTGCAGGGGGATGCCTTGGGACCAGAGGAGGGAGGAGGGGTACCCTATCTTCAGGAACCACTAAAAACTTGTTCTCTTAAAAGGAGGTGAGTGGGTGAGGCGGGGCTGCCGGGAGGTTTAGGAGCTGGGGTATTTAGGTGAAAGTACCTCTCCTCTGTCATGGGGGCAGGCAAGAAAGGACACCTCTTCCACCTGAGCCAGAAACCTCATGGCTGGGTCACTCTGGAGGAGGTGCTATGGGGGAATGGAGAAAAAGACACCTTCTCACGTAGGTAGGTATATCTTCTCACGTAAGTAGGCATGTCTAGGAAGGTGTCCTCTCTGGCCTTTGCCCAGAGTGACCCAGCCCCTCCCCTCCCCCCCACACACCTGCCTCCTTTCCCCATAGTCCACAGGGACTAACCTCCACCTCCCTCCACCGGAGCCCAGCGACACACATAGGACTTGCAAATAAGATAAATGACACTTCTAAAACCACAGATAGCTCATTCTTGCATTGCTCTCCTCCCTCACTTCTTTCCGACCTTCACCCTCCTATCCCTCCAGGCTGGCCTATCCCTCAGCCAATCAAACGCCAATCTCCTTTTTCTCATCCAATTAGATGCTGCCCCCAGACTCCCATTCAATTAAATGCTGAACTCCTCCCTCTTAGCCAATCAGGTGCTGTTCTCTTTCCCTTCAGCCAATTGGACACTTGTCTGCTTTGCAGCCAATTAAACCTCACCTTTCTGCTCGCTAGCCAATTAAACTACTCTCCTAACTCTCACCTAATCAGAGTCTCTCTCTTACTTCCCAGCCAATCAGAATTTTCCTGCCTGTTCACTTAACCAACGACTTCCACATTATCGTCCTTCAGCCAATCAGGTTTGACTTATACCCACCTCAACCTATTAGAAAAACCCTCCTGGGCTGAGGTTGTAGCTCAATGGTAGAGCACTCGCTTAGCATGTGTGAATCCCTGGGTCCCATCCTCTGCAGCACATGTAAATAAATAAAGGTCCATCGACAACTAGAAGAAAAAATTTTTTAAAAAAGAAAAATCCCTCCTGTCCCTCAGCCAATAAGAATGGCCTTTCAGAAGAAGTCAGAAGGTACCTAGACCTGGCCCTGTCACTAGTTCCGTGGCGTTATATACACCACTTAGCAACCTTGAGCTTTCGTTTTTCTTAATTTAAAATGGGATGATCATCCTCCCTTCCTCTTAGGAACATCCTGAGGCAGATAGGTGTGAAAAGTGTGTAAATATCCTTTATTATTTCTCTTGCTTCCCTCAAATCCCCAAAAGTCGTTCCCTCTGCTCTTAAAACCCAGTTTCAGCAACACTTCCTCCAGAACCTTTCTATACCCCCTCCTCAGGCTAACCCCTAGCTCATCGGGCTCTCTCAGCTAGCTCATTACTGACTACTTGGGGCGGAGAGTGGCTGGCTGCCACTGTCCCCACTTTGGGAACAAGAGTCCAGAGCTGAGAACTTCTGGGGACCCAGCATCTCCCATCATGAGGCTTGGCAGAGTGTAGGTGCCATTTGAATAGTTCCTGACGAACTGAGTGAATGAACAAATGAACTCTAATGCCTATCAGCTATCAGGAGTGGGAGTCCTAGAATTGGACTTTGGGTAGGTCATTAATTTGCTTAAAATCATGTGCAATATCATGAGTTGTTTTTCCAGGAATACTGGGAGCCATAGTTTTAACCAAAGGAGCAGTGACTTGCCCAGGGTCATACAGCATGGTGGGGTCAGAGTCAGGACTTGAACCCTTGTGACCTGAGGAGCTTCCCTAGACTCTGATGCTGGCACAGAAAAGGCTTTCATTTGCATGAGCCAATTTACAAAGAAAAGTCACATTTATAGTAATAAGCAAGTGGAATAGCCAGTCAGTGGGAAGATGTTTCCTGAGCACTGTGGGCAAAGTACTGGTCTCAGCCCCCCAGATGGAGCCAGCACTGAGCAGGACAGTTCCCATCCAACTGGGGAAGGCAGCAGGAAACAAGCAAATGAATTAGATAATGTCGGAGAAGAATCTGAGTAAATACACAGGGAGGGACTGAGAACCTAGTTGGATGAGGTGGTCAAGGAAGGCTTCCAGGAGGAAGTGAAGCTCGATGTAATCACTGAACGAAAGGGAAGACAGTTCTGTTGGCATGCCAAGCAAAGTGGGCATCAGGGGCAAAGGCCCTGTGGTTGGAATGAGAGTGGCCTCCTCAGGGAGCCAGAGGACAGTGGGCTGGAGTGGAGAACCCATCAGAAGAAATCAGAGGAGCCAAACCACCCGGGTTCTTGTGAGATTCCACTGTGCACCAGGCAGAAATGAGGGGGGAAGAGAAAGGATGCCCCAGAGCAGAGGAACCAGCCGTGGTCAAGGACTGGAGGAAAAGAAATGCCTGTCACTTTGCCCCATTTGGGGTCTAGAAGTTACCGTGCCTGTGGTTGTGCTGATATAAACAGAAGAGCAGAGAGGGGGAGTGAGTGGGTTGGGGCAGAGGTGACACGGTCACCTCCATCAGGGAACCAGCTGTGTCATCCATGACCACAGGCCATCTCAGGCTAATTTGGCAAGATCTTTTATTGTCAAAGGTCAGCTCCCCAAAGAACAAAACATTGCAGCAGCAAACTCCCTCCCAAGAGGACCTGTCTGCAGTCTCCCCACACTGGCTTCCAGAGGGGTTAAGAAGGTTCTGGAAACTCCTCAAAAATGCTTGCAGGCTGGATCCAGTTGCGTGTGTGACTTTTAACAAGTCAAGCTGGCCATTTGTTTGTTTGTTTGTTTGTTTGCTTGATACATTTGAAAATCAAATGCTCAATGTAGGCTCCATCTTCTGCCCCTATTATCAAACTCACTGTCCACAAGAGGGCTGTGTGGTAGGGAGTTGGATTCTGATCATTTACAGGCAGAAACACAGAAGCTCAGAATAAGGGAGAAAGTTATACAAGTTAGAAGTTGAACCTAGATGGGTTGAATTCCAGGGACCATCAGGCCATTTGGGTGGCCAGTCTTAAGACTCTTTTTTTTTTTTTTTTTTTTTGGTGCTGGGGATTGAACCCAGGGCCTTGTGCATGCAAGGCAAGCACTCTACCATCTGAGCTGTCTCCCCAGCCCCCTAAGAATCCTCTTAGCAGTCGACTGGCATTCAGTGGTGGAGCAAACAAGAGCTCCTCTGGTAGTCATTAGCCTCAGATGGGCAAGGGGCCCTCTCTCCTGGCCTCAACATCCTTGTCTGCAAAATGCGGATGTGAAACAGTTTCCACCTAGAATTCTCTTCTCACTGGCTTTGGGAGGCGCCGGAGATCAAGTGTGTGAAAATAAATGGTGGGGTTTTATAGTTCCTCAAAAAGTTAAGCAGTTATCACATGATCCAGCCAAGACGCTCCTAGGTATATATCAAAAAGAATGGAAAGCAAGCACTCAAATAAGTTTGTGTATGCAGATGGCCATAGCAGTACTACATGCAAAGGACAAAACTGGGAACAATCCAGATGGTCATCAAATGATGAATGGATCATCATTTGATGGATACAATGATGAATGGATACAAATGCCATATACCCTTAGAGTGGAATGTTATTCAGCCATGAAAAGGACTAACGCGCTGATACTGCTCTAACATGATTGAACCTTGGAAACATGATGTCGAGTGACAGCCACGAGACACAACAGGCCACATAATGTGTGACTCCGTTTATATGAAATGTCCAGAACAGGCAAATCCACAGAGACAGATGCAGATTAGTGGTTGCTAGGGGATAGTGGGACGGGGGGAGCAAGGAGTGGTTGCTTAATGGGTACAGAACTTCCGTTTGGGGTGACGAAAATGTTTTGGAACTAGAGGTGACGATTGCACAACGCCGTGAATGTCCTAAATGCCAATGAATTGTTTGCTTTAAAATGATGACGTTTTATGTCCTATGGATTTCACTTAATAAATAAATAAGCAAATGGTGGAAAGTAGATTTGACGTGCTTTTGTTTCACCGATTCCTTTGCCGCAGCCAGGAGACGGACACATTATGATTCCCATTTTAGAGATGGAAAGGTCAAGGCACAGAGAAAGGGCGTGCTCCAGCCAGGGAGTTGGGAAGTCTGGATTGGATCTGGGGGTCTCCCTGAGCTTAGGCAGATTTTCCTCTCTGGCCAAGAAACCACACAGGTGACAGACACTCACAGGGAAGTCACCACCCTGGGCTATGTGTGACTCAGAGAGAGGGCAGAGAGCAGGACTCAGGATATCGGCCAGCCTGACCCTGACCCAGTAAAGCCCAGCAGAGGCCCAGAGCTGGGGGACTCTCCCTTTATGTAGGCAGAAAAACTTGCGGAGTTTTCACGGCTCCATGCCACCCCTGGGACGAGTGCTCCAAGACCCGGCCTGCCCTGGGGCTGGATCTCAAAGAGCTGTCAGTCTGGATCCTACCAGGTTAGACACACAGGTCTCCCAACCTCTTAGGGCTAATTAGGGCTGAACTAGAGAAGGGAACCCAGAACTAGGAAAGCCAAGAGCAGGAAGCCAAAAGGCAAAGAGGTTTCCTAGAAAGTGGGATATTGCAGTTGGGTTTTGAAGAATGTATAGGAGTTCGCCAGGTCAAATGAGATTATACTCACATACTTTACTAGTCACGATGCAAAGTTATAGAATCTCTGGGAAGGGGATATTGGTGATATCTGGCAAAATTATACATGCACTTATCCACATATAGTACTAGTTACCAGTGATTAACTTGCCAAAACAAGAAAAGACTTATGGACAAGACTTTTATAACAATAAAGTATCAAAAGACTGGGGGCGCTGGGGAACATAGCTCAGGGGTAGAGCATGGGCTCAAGGCCCTGGGTTCAATTGCCAGCATTGCCCAAAGAAAGAAAGAAACAGAGTAAATAGTCCACATGACCATCAACAGAAGATAGTTGGATAAACAATGCCACATTCACACTGTGAAGTACTATACAGCCGTAAAACAAACCCAAGACAATCCAACAATTCCATTTCTGGGTACGAACCCAAAAGAATTGAAAGCAAAGGCTCAAAGTGTCTTTGGACACCTATGTTCACAACAGTGTTACTCATAATAGCCAAAGTGTGGAAGCAGCCCAAATACCCATCAATGGGTAAAAGATGTCCTAAACACACACACACACACACACACACACACACACATACCTTAGAATATGATTTTGCCATAAAAAAGGAAAGAAATTCTGACACATTCTACAGTGTAGATGAAGATATTTTGCTGTGTAAAGTAAGCCCATCACAAAAGAACAAATCCTGTCTGATTCCAGTTCTATGAGGTGCCTAGATTTGTCACATGCACTGATTAGAACAGTGGGTGCCAGGGACCAAAGTAGGCAGATGGGGAGTGATGCTCAGTGGGACAGAGTTTCAGTTTTGCAGGATGGAAACAGCTCTGGCAGTGGATGGTGGTGAATGTGCTCAGTGCTACCGTCCTACTCACTTAAAAAGGTTTAAGATGGTAAATCTTACCTCAGGTGTGTTGTACCACAATGCAAAAAAGCAATGCGGCATCACCTCATGTGAATGGTCCAGTACCTCTAAGTCACATTTGTAGCAGAACTATTTCAGTGATGTTTTTAAATAGGATAGGTTGTGGGTGTGAAGATGAGATAAATTTTGCAATAAAGGCATAAAAATAGCCGGATGTGGTGGTGCACGCCCATAATCCCAGCTGCTAGGGAGGCTGAGGCAGGAGAATCACAAGCCTAAGGCCAGCCTCAGCAACTTACCAAGTCCCTGTCTCTAAATAAAACATAAAAAGGACTGTGGCCAGGTGCAGTGGCACACACCTATAATCCAAGTGGCTCAGGAGGCTGAGGCAGGAGAATCATGAGTTCAAAGCCAGCCTCAGCAACAGTGAGGTGCTAAGCAACTCAGTGAGACCCTGTCTCTAAATAAAATACAAAAATGGGGTGGGGCTGGGGCTGGGGCTCAGAGGTAGAGTGCATGCTTAGCATATATAGGGTCCTGGGTTCCATCCCCATTACTGACAAAGAAAAATTTTAAACTTTCTGCACTCAAAAAGCAAAAATATTCCCTAAAAGTCAAATGGTTCAGGTTGAAAGAAACTATTTAGGGTGACTTTACAACCACAGTAATTTTTTTAAAAAGAGAGAGAGAGACAGAGAGAGAGAGAGAGAAGAGAGAGATTTTTTTTAATATTTATTTTTCAGTTTTCAGTGGACACATCTCTATTTTATTTTATGTGGTGCTGAGGATTGAACCCAGCGCCCCGCGCACACCAGGCGAGCATGTTACCACTTGAGCCACATCCCCAGCCCACAACCACAGTAATTTGATGACACATCCCCAGTGGCATATATCCACATGTTCAAAAAGAACCAGAGGGGCTGGGGTTGTAGCTCAGCGGTAGAGCGCTCGCTTTGCATGCACGAGACCCTGGGTTGGATCCTCAGCACCACATGAAAATAAAGAAGTGAAATAAAGGTATTGTGTCCAACTACAACTAAAAATAAAATAAAAAATAAAAAATAAAAAAAACCAGAAAAAATCAAAAACTATTTTCAATACTCATATTGTTTAAGATACTACCTGTGAGCTCTGAGATGGGCGTGTGTGTGTGTGTGTGTGTGTGTGTGTGTGTGTGTGTGTGTGGTGGGATAAAGCAAACGAGCAGTTATGTTGATGCCATTGTACATGTAGCTTTTCAATGTGGGAAAACGAAAACACAGAAATAAGATTTATCAGGTTCAGTAAAAGCCATGCAACCCTGAATATGAATTGCAAGTGTCAGCATCAACCCATGATGTTTATTGTGTTCTAAAAAGTGGGATAAGTGGGGTGGAGGTATGTCTCGGTGGTGGAGTGCTTGCTTAGCATGCAAGAGACCCTGGGTTCCATCTCTAGCAAGAGGGAGGGACGGAAGGAGAGAAAAGAAGGAGGAGAAGGAGGAGAAGAGAAGACAGAACTTCCTAAAACTCCAAACCATGTCAGAAGAGCTCAGAAGCCACTTCTAAGAAACTTCCATTGTCCAGAGAAAGCAGAGAATTTGATTATCAGTAATGATAAGAACTGCAATGTACATTTCAACAGTTCAAATATATGGATTTGTAAACATATGGGGAAGGGGATGGAATCTCTTTTACCTTTAGAGGATTTTAAGGAGCTTAATTAATATCTTGAATACTAGCAAAGGAGTCTGGGGTTATAGCTCAGTGGTAGAGCCCCCCACCAAAAAAAAGAAAAAAATGGGTGTGTGTGTGTGTGTGTGTTGTGGGATAAAGCAAATGAGCGGATGTGTTGATGTCATTGTACATGTAGCAAAGGAAAAGAATCGAGCTTGTGCACAAGGGACTGTTTGCCTTTAGAGAAGTCTTCCAGAGAATAAAGGAGGTAAGAATAATAGCATTTAGGTTGCACTATGTTGTTGCTTCTAATGAATTACTAAATCTTGGCCATGATCATCAACAGATAATATCATAACAAAATACTATCCCTAAAGATGGAGGTTTAGAAGAAATAAGATGGACCACATGAGCAAGAGGACATCTGAGGTGTACTGGCGTGATGGGTGCCTAGAAAGGCTCATTTTACAATTTTCTCTACTTTTTTTTATACTGGGGATTGAACCCAGGGGTGCTTTACTACTGAGCGACACCTCCAACCCTTTTTTATTCTTATTTTATTTTGAGACAAGAGTCTTCCTAATTTGCTTAGGGCCTCCCTTAATTGCTGAGGATGGCCTTGAACTTGAGATCTCCCTGCCTCAGCCTCCCGAGTTGCTGGGATTACAGGCATGCACCACTGTACACAGCTCTGTACTTTTGAATATGTTCGAAATTTTCTATTAAAAAAAAATGTTTGGGGCCTAGTGCTGTGGCACACACCTGCAGTTCCAGCTAAGGGGGTGCTGAGCAGGTGGACAGGTGCCCCAGATGCAGAAATAATATGTGACCATGAACCTGGACTCACCTAGGGTATGGGAGTGTGGACATCACTTGAGCCCAGGAGTTGGAAGACAGCCTAGGCAATACAGTCAGTCCCTGTTTAAAAAAAAAAAAAAAAAAAGGTTTAGGGCTGGGGGTGTCCAGAGGGAATGTGTGTGGGTGCAGGGGGACTTCACGCAGCCAATGTGGGGGCTAAAGGTGTTGGGCTGTTCCTTGTATTGTTCTTGTAACTTTCTTGTACATTGAGATTATGTTCAGATTGTGACCAGAAGAGAGAGCAAGGCGGGGCTCTCTATTCTCAGAAATGCCCAACAGATAACCAGGGCTTTGTCTCACCTGGCAGGGCCAGTCCTGCACACAGGTGGCTAGAGGCCTGAGGGACCACCAGAGGCCGCATGACATGGTCAAGGCCCTCGGTTCCATGCCCAGCATCCCAAAAATAAATAAATAAATAAATAAAAACACTTTTCCCTGTGTCATTCTCTTGAGGACGCTGGCGGTAACTAGAAGCCTGTGGTACATGGTCAATGTCCCCCCAGCGAGTGCCCACCATGGTCCCACCCACCCTGCACTCATGCCCCTCCACACCACTAAGGACTGAGCTCAGACTATCTGTGCAATATCCTGTGTCCTCAATGACAAAACTCCCTGCTCTCCAGTTCCAGGGCAGGTGCCTGAGAGATTAAATCTCACCTCTGCTCTTCCAGCAAAATAAAACTGATGTCAACTTCTGCCTTCCTGGAGGCAGCAGGGTCAACAGCTTGAACCACAACTTGCTTTTTCCCTTAGGCTGATGGAGTTCGACCAATTTAATGATTTGGCTGCAGCTTCAGACTGGCTCCAAGCCCAGCCCCAAGGCTTCTGCTGGCTGCTGGGGTGCTGGGGGCCAGCAGGGAAGCTCTGCATTTGGACAGATGCCCCAGATGCAGAAATAATATGTGACTATGAACCTAGACTTACCTAGGGTGTGGGAGTGTGGACAAACTAATAATTAAATGGATTATTCCATGGGCTGGACTGAATCTCTGTTGGGGAGGCTGAGGTAGGCAGGGTCAGCAAGAGCTCGGACTGCCACTGTCCCCAACTCCCCACCTGCTAAGCACCATCCCAACCATTGTATGCATGTGACCTCATTCTACCTTATGAGGTTGGTACTGTTCTCCCACTTTAGAGATGGACAAAGTAAGGCCTAGAGATGAAAATGGTGGAGCTGGTGAGCTACAGAGCAAGAATCTGAATCCAGGTGAGCTGGTTCAGCAGGGGTCAACAAACTTCTTGTTATTCTTTTTTTTTTTTTTTATTCTGGGCACTCGACCACTGAGCCACATCCCCAGCTGTATTTTGTAGTTTATTTAGAGACAGGGTCTCACTGAGTTGCTAAGTGCCTCACTTTTGTTGAGGCTGCTTCTTGTTATTCTTCCTAAGCATGTGCTCTACCTCTGAGCCAAAACCCCAACAAACTTTTGGTTTTTTTTTGAGATGGGTTGGTTGGTCATGCTGTGTTACTCACATTGAGCTTCAGATCCTCCTGTAGCACATTTTTTTATTAAAAGGCCATATGGTAAATATTTTAGCTTTGTAATTCAGTTCTGGCTATTATAGCATGAAAATAGCCAGAGATAATGTGTAAATGAGTGGGAATTATGTGTTCCAATAAACTAAACCAATTGCATAAACAAATTACAGTCCTTCCATGCAATGGGATATTATGTAGCCATAAAAAAGATAAAAAATGATCCATGCGACAATGTGGAAGAACCTCGAAAACATCTTGCTGCCACTTGCCATGGCACATGCCTATAATCCCAGTTACTAGGGAGGCTGAGGCAGGAAGATTGCAAGTTCAAGGCCACCCTCAGCAACTTAGTGAGGCCCTTTCTCAAAATAAAAATAATAATAAAAAGGACTGGGATGGGGCTCAGTGATTAAGCACCCCAGTGTTCAATCCCTGGTACAAAAAAAAAATGAAGGCAAGTGAAAAAAGCCAGACATAAAAGGTCCCACAGTGACCTGTTCAGAGCAGGTACATCCATAGAGACAGGAAGCAGGTTAGTGGTTGCCAAAGGTTCCAGGAGAAGGGAATGGAGAGGGATTGTTAAAGAGGACAAATGGGGACAGGGTTTTATTTTGGAGTGGTGACAATGTTTTGGAACATCGGTACATGCGATGGTTGCGCAACACTGTGAACACTAAACCACCAATGGGGAGTGGGGAGTTTTCCAAACCCATTAGCCACGAGGCAGATGCTTTCAGAGACAACCACCTAAGATTGCAAGAAAAAGCGTTGCCCCATAAATGACTGCAAACCTGCCTCTAAAGTTGCTTTTTGTTTCAGATGGGGGCTGCCAGATAAACTCACAAGGAGCTGGCAAAAATTATCAGGGCATTCTACCTCACCCCTTTTAGGTGACCTGGAGTAAATTTTGCTCATGATAATACTAAAATCTCCTCCCGAAGGCATTCTCAAACCTGCTGTTTTTGAATGTGTGACATATAAAGAAGCTTGACAAGGAACTGAGCAAGCCCAAGAATGTGCCTGCCTCTACATGCAATGACAAGATTTTGCTGCATGAATATGAATATGTATGAGTTTCCCCATAAAAACCCCTTGCTTTGTTTGCTCGGGGAGACACCACTTTGGGAATTATCCCTTGTGCACTCCTTATTTGCTGCAAGGGATAAACTGTTTTATCTCCTGGTTGTGCTTATCCGCTTTGTACTCACCAAAGAGTGTACCCACTGTGTTCTGTTACATACCCATTAAAAACAAGATGGGAGGGCTGAGGGTGTGGCACAATGCCCTGGCATGCACAGGGTCCTGGGTTCCATCCCCCTTACTGAAAAATAGCAACAATAATAAGATGATGGAGAATAATATCATGAAGTGTTTCGTATAATGGAGAGTTTCATGATATCTTGTTAAGTTAAAAATAAATAAATAAATAAGTTCATGGGTACAGTCAGTTTTGCAAGGTGAAGGAATGGGACAGGAGTTGTAGCTCAGAGATAGAGCAGTTGCCTGGCATGTGCAAGGCTGTGGGTCTAATCCCCGGCGAAGGAAGGAAGGAAGGAAGGAAGGAAGGAAGGAAGGAAGGAAGGAAGGAAGGGAGGGAGGGAGGAAAAAAGGGTCTAACCCTAGAGCAGTGGTACATTCCTGTAGGCAGGAAAATTGCAAGTTCAAGGCCAGCCAGGGTAACTTAATAGATCCCATCTCAACATTTAAAAAATCAAAAGACTGGAAATGTAGCTCAGTGGGAAAGTGCTTCTAGCATGCATGAGGCCCTAGCACAGTACTGGGGGGAAAAAAAGTACAAAGGTGAACTTCACAACAATATGAATGTACTTAACCCTGGTGAACTGCACACGTAAGAAGGGTTAAGATGGTCTCAGACTGATTGGAGGGCCCAGAGCTCTGCCTGTCTGTGCCACCAATACAATCTCCATAGGAGCTGGCCCCACTCCCTAGCCAGTGGTTATTCTCAAGAGATCCCTGATCTGCCTGCAACCTGAGGGGTCTTGATCTCTCCTAGAAGGTGGACCTCAGAGATGAGAGGGAAACTTGGGGTAGAGGGTGACTCATCATGGGATCCCCAGTCTTTCTGCTGCCACCCAGGCCCAGTCCTGCCCAGGTGCCTTGGTGTGTGGGTGCTTGGATGTGTGTGTACCTGTGCGTGTGTTTCAGAGCCCAGCCCCAAACTGACCTCACAATCTTCCTCCATCAGATTTTACTCAACAAATCCTCCTGGACACCCACTTGGTCCTGAGTCTGTGTTGGGTAATTCTGGGTACCCCCAAAAGACTCAGCATCTCCCACTCTGGGGAAGACAGATCTACACAGAGACTCAAAGCCCTGAAAGACCCCGGCCTGGATCAAAGCGAGGCACCTCAGGCCAGGGAGCCCAGAGGCAATCAGTCATGGAGTCTTCTGGAGGGGATTCTCCTCCAGAAAGTCACAAACCCCAGACAGACCCTAAGAGAAATGGCCACTGCCTGGGACATGTCCTTGGCTCAGATCCAGTGCAGCTTCTCCAATTCTCTTTTTTCAGTGCTGAGGATGGAACCCAGAACCCTCTGCTTGCTAGGCAAGGGCTCTACCACTATGGTATACCCACAGTTCAAGATTTAAAAGGAGATTAAGGCTATCCAAACGCAGTGGCGCACGTCTGTAATCCCAGCTTCTCAGGAGGTTAAGACAGGAGGTTGACAAGTTCAAATCCAGCCCCTGCAAAAGCGAGGTGCTAAGTAACTCAGTGAGGCCCTGTCTCTAGATAAAATACAAAATAGGGCTGGGGATGTGGCTCAGTGGTCGAGTGTCCTGAGTTCAATCCCTGGTACCAAATAAAAAAAGGAAATTAGGGCTGCCTGTCCGGCTGGCCCATGAATTTCTGAATTTGCTCTGAGGCCAATCTGCAAACTTCTCCCCTTCATAATTACTCTGGCCATGATCACCCCTGGGCTGGTACTTTGGAAGACCTCAGGGAATAATGAAAACAAGTGTCAGGTTTGGAGCCCTCCCCATCCCTGGGTTCTAACTGTGTGACCTTTGGCAACTTACATAACCTTTCTGAGCTTCCTTAATGGATAAAATGGGGATAAATGGGTGGTTAGATAAAACCATCAGGGCCCCCCCACAACCCCTGTCAGTGGGGAGACAGAGGAGCAAACCCAGAGTTCTTGATGCTGAATCAAGATTATTCCCAAATTCAGTGGACACAATGAGGAGAGCTCATGTAAGAGCCAGCCCCTCGGCCTCCTGGGTTCCCAAGCCTGGTGGCCATACGGCCAGAACTAGCACAAGATAAGTGAGCTGAAAGATGAAATCAGAATTCCTGATTTTTCCTTTTGTCTCTGGTTCCAATTTATCTCAGCACAGAACTGTAACTGATCCTGTTTTATTTAAAATCTGAATATTTTATTTATCATTGAATCTTTGCATTCACTTTGATCTTTAAAGACATTGCATTCAAAATTTATTTTTCTCAAGAAAATGAGAAGAAAAGTCACAGACCGGGAGAAAATACCAGCAAAAGACAAATATGATAAAGGACTTGTAAGGTCAGGCACCGGTGACCAAAAGGAGGCAGATTAACAGCTGCGGAACAAGGCTTCATTGAGATTAATTCCCAGGCGAGACCCTCCAGACCGATAGAGCGGGTCCAGGAGAGTCGCACCCAGGCTCAGCCGGATTGGAATTTTATTGGGCCTAGGACAGAAAGGGAAGGTTTGGGACAGCAAAGGGAGTATTTTAGAGGTCCTTGTCCTCCTGGGGTTGGTTGGGGGATCTTGCTGAGATCTTTGTCCTTCCAGGATTGATCAGGAGACTCTGTTGATTGACAGGTGTTGCGGGTTACCTGGTGCTTTGTTCCTTAGCCACCTCAAACCAACCTAACGGGACTGGGATCCAAAATACACCAAGGGCTCTTGAACCTTCACAATAAAAATAAATAAATAAATAAGCAATCTGATTTAAAAATAGGCCAAAGGTCTGGGCAGACCCCCCCTCTCCAAATATATATATATATATATATATATATATATATATATATATATGGAAAGATGCCCCACATAGTGTCATCTGGGAAATGCAAATTTTAAAAATGAGATACTATACATACCTATTAGAAGGGCCAAAATCCAGAACACTGAATGCTGGTGCGGATGGTGATCAAGAGGAACTCCCATTCACTGCTGCAAAATGAGGCAGCCTGGAAATTTCTTTGGAAGACACCTTGGCAGTTTCTTGCAGAAGTAAACATCCTCTTATGCGATCCAGTAATCACTCCCTGTTCCACTCCGAGGAGTTAAAAATTTAAGTACAATTTTGTGTACACTTTGTGCACACCGATGTTTATAGCAACCTCGTTCATTATTGCCAGTGCTTGAAAGCAACCAAAAATCCCTTCAGTAAGTGAACAGACAGTGGTACATCCAAATGATGGAATATTATTCAGCACTTAAAAAGGGAAAGAAAATAAAGTGAGCTGTAGAGTCACGGAAAGACAAGCAGGAACCTTAAATGCAAATGACTCGGTTAAAGAAGCCAGTCTGAAACGGCTACGTGCTGAATGATTCCAACTGTGTGATGTTCTGGAAAAGGCAAAATTGGGGGTTAGATTCTTTTTGTGGGGTTGTTGATTTGTTTGCTTGTTTTGGTACCAGGGATTGAACCCAGAGATGTATAATCACTGAGCCACATCCCCAGTCCAAAAAAGCATGGGGAAAAGAAAATAATTATTGGCTCATGTGGCTTAGGGGGAGGGGAAAATGAATAAATGGAGTACTAGGGATTTTTAGGTCAGTGAAGCACTCAGATTGACATTATGATGTCATATGTGTCATTAGGTTTGTCCAATTTCATAGAAGTCACAACACCAAGAGCAAACCCTGATGTAGACTATGGACTTTGGGTGATGGCAAGTGTCACATTAGTCACCGACTGTAGCAGATGTCCCACTCTGGTGGGAGATGTTGACAGTGGGGGAGGTTGTGCATGTGTGGGAGGGGGTTAGGGGAAACCTCTGTGCCTTCTGCACCATTTTGCTATGAACCTAAAACTTCTCTTTAAAAAATGATTAGTCTTGCTGAGCACAGAGGCACAGGCCTGTACACCCAGTGGCTCCGGAGGCTGAGGCAAGTGGATGGCTAGTTCAAGACCAGTCTGGGCAATGAGAGGGACCCTCTCTCAAAATAAAAAATAAAAAGGGTTTGGGGTGTAACTCAGTGGTAAAGCATCCCTGGATTCAATTCTTAGTAATGGAGAAAATCATCTTAAAAATTAATTCATCTTGATGACTGAGGTTTTCAACTGCACCCAAAGAAGATGTCTTACCCTAGTACTGTCCCAGGGTGATTTGCAGCCCACATCTTCATTTGGTTCTACCAGGCAGAGCCCTCCCATCCTCCAGATCCTTGAAACATGAGGCTTGGAGGAGGATATTGCTTCTGACTTCCCTGGGGAGTGGACGCCCTTCACTCAATCCCTTAGCCTCCCCACTGTCTGCCCAGCTTAGTGCTGAGTGATGCTGCGTCCCCAGAAAGAGGTTAACTGATAACTGCAGATCCCAGGGGTGACTCCCTGGGGAATTCCAGGCCTGGGTCAGTCTGGGCTTTTCCAGGCCCGCCCAGGGCCTGCCTCATGCTAAATCCCCAGCCCGGTGGGATTCCTAAAAACTCCTAGGGCAGGTTTTGGGGTGGGAAGCAATTTAATTACATATGCAGCAGTTCAACCTCATCAAGCCCGCCCCATCTAAGGGCAGAATAAATGGGAGATGAGCTGATTTGGTAGGACACAGCCATGAGCACCTAGGGAAGAAGAAGGACCCTGCACTGTCAATCCAGGTAAGCCCATAAACTAGCTCCTCAAACAAAACCAGCTCTCAGCTACATCGGGTGTCTTGGGATCAGGGGCTGAATTGGGTAAGAGTTAACATCACCACGATCCCCAGGGGCTTGGAGCAAGCCTCAGGTAAAATAATTCTTAGGTCCTGCACCCATCCTTTGCCTGGGCCCAGACTTGGAGCAGGGGGTCAAGGCCAGCCTGGGCTTCTCGGTGCTTGCTCTAGTTTGTATCTAAAGCATCCCCCCAAAACCCATGTATAGAAGCCTTGGTTCCCAGCCTGTGGCACTACTGGGAAATGGTGGGGCCTCTAAGAGGGGGAACCTAGTGAGAGGAGATCAGGGTCATAGAGCATACCCTGTGGAATACGGGGTCCCTGGCACCTTCTGTCTCTCTTTTTGCTTCCAAGCTGCCACGAGGTGGGCAACTCCCTCTGCCAAGTGCTCCTTCCATGATGGGCTGCCTGGCCACAGGCCCCACAGCAGTCCTCACTGCTCTGGACAACTGACCATGGACTACACCCTCCAAAACAGAGATCCAAAATAAACCTTTATTCCCCATTAGTTGATGATCTCAGTATTTTGTCACAGTGACAGAAACCTAGTTAGAAAAACCCACTCTCCCAGCACAGCCAGTTTTAGCAGGCAACTGAGAGTCCCTCTGTGGCCAGCAGCAGCCTCAGAGCTGTCATTGCTGGAAGTGGGCAGGGCTTGCTGGATTGGCCTCCACTGATCTCTCTCAACATTGGGCAGAGTTTGCAGGAGTCAGAACAACCTGGTCTTCAGGCCTCTCTTGGTAGGGGCCTGGCTTACTGACCCTTAATATCAGCTTGGGAGGGACAGGAAAGGAAGAGCCCTTGGGGCCCAGATGACTTTGATCCAGAACACTCTGCTCCCGTGTCCCCACTGTCTCCCGCTCCAGCTCTGCAAGGGGACAGCCGTGTCATTCACCACTGGACTTTTGACAGAGGCCAAAGGCTCTGCTTGGTTGTCCATGCCTATCACCTTCCAGCACTGCCGAGCACTTTGCTGAGGTCAACTGGGTATGTCCCCTGGAAGCTGGAGCCCCAAGATGACAGCCCAGGGTGTCCTCTGGATCCTGCTTGCATTTCTGGTGTGGTCTAAGCCAGGAACAGGTAAGTCAGAGGCACAGACCTACGGCCAGGACTCTCAGCTCTGAAGAAGTATAGGGAGGCCCTTTCTGTATCGGCCCCTGCATGGGGTGAAGCCAAAGAGCACAGGAAGCTCTGGATCTCAAGGATCCTTCAATCTGGCCACTTAGATGTTCCCAACCCACAAGTCAAGATAGGGATAGGGAGAAAGGCCTGGGAACTGGGAAGCAAAAACTAGGAAAAGCTTCCTGGAGGAGAGAATCATAAAACTAGGATTTGGGGTCATGCTGCTGGTCCCCAAGGCATCAAACTAGAACAAAATTACAGAGGAATTACAGAATGGACTATCTGGACAAAATCCAGGATTCTAGACAGCAGAGCATGGGGATTAAAACTCTGGGTTTGGAGCTGGGGTAGAGCTCAGTATTTGAGTGCTTTCCTAGCATGCACAGGCCCTGGGTATGGGGTGAACTTGCTGGTTTCAAATCCTACCTCTGCAACTTCCTAGCTCTGTGACCTTAGGTAGTTAACTTACCTTCTCTACCCTTCAGGCACCTCATCTGTAAAAGGGAGCTAATAAGACCTATCTCATAGCCTTGTGAAGATTAAATGAGTTATATAAGTCACCTAGCGTGGTTCTGGTAAATGTTTAATAAACACTGTCGATTACCCAATAACCCACTCCTAACCCAGCTCTGGGTCAGGTCACCTAGCACTTCTAGTTTCCAAGTTTACCCACCCAAAAAAGGCACATATCCACCTGTTCCTCCCTTAGGCATCTTGGAAGATACCCTTCCCTTAAAAATTCCCTAACTTCAATCTGTTACCCGAGACTGTCCATCTTTCCCTCTAGATATATGGGGATACTCCTGGGTCCTGTATATCACACTGCCACCACCCTGCCATCAACCACCTTCAGTACTCACCTCTTCACTGTCCCCCTTCTGTATTCTAGCACCCTAAGAATCAATCGTCACATGGAAGCCAAAGGAATAATCTTAGGATGCCAGCCGGGCTGTCTCTCTCTCTGGCTTATAATTTTGCCATAGCTCAACCATGCTCAGAGTCCAAGCCCCTCAACCAGCAGGCAATAGTCTCCGAGCCTCAGTTTCCTCCTCTACATAGAGACAGGGCTGGGAGCCACACTGTTATCATCAGATGGAGCACTAGCATGGGCATTGGGAAGACATGGAACAGCAGGGGACCCTCAGGGACAGGTGAGGCTGGATGGCTGAGCTGATGCACTCTCTCCTCCCACAGCCTCCTTGCCCCTGGTCATGGATTCTGTCATCCAGGTCCTGGCTGAGCTGGAGCAGAAGGCGCCAGTGACGGAAGTCAGTCTAACTGCCTCTGCACGGCTGCTGTCAGCCCAGGACTCTGGCGCCTCCAATCCCCTTCACCACTTCCTGCTTGAGACACCAAGTCACAAAGCTGCTGAACTGGATGCCCACCCACTGAGTCCGGAGCTTCAAGGCCTGATGAAGATGGTGGCCCAACACGAGATACGGGGAGGGCAGGAACACGGGGTGGTGCTGGCCCCCGATGGTTCCACGGTGGCTGTGAAGCCTTTGCTGGCGGGGCTGGAAGCTGGACTGCAGGGGCGCAGGGTTGTCAACTTGCCCTTGGACAGCCAAGCCACCCCTTGGGATGCTGAAGCCACCCCTCCAGGACACAGGGATGCTTCTCCAGAGGGAACCTCTGCAGATGCTGGAGCTGCCTCTTCAGATACTGAAGCCACCTTACCAAATGACAAAGCCAAGTCCCCCACCACTGTGGACCGAATCCTGGCAGTCACCCTCGCAGCAGATCTAGGCCTGACTTTCCTCCAGCCTCCCCAGACCCAGAGCCTTCCAGGCCTGGGGACAGAGGGCTGTTGGGACCAGCTCTCTGACCCCCAGATCTTCACGCTGCTGGACCCCAAGGCATCAATGCTCACCATGGCCTTTCTCAATGGGGCACTGGATGGTGCCCTCCTTGGAGACTACCTGAGCCGAATCCCTGAGCCGCGGCCACCCCTCAGTCACCTGCTGAGCCAATACTATGGAGCAGGGGTGGCTGGAGACCCAGGCTTCCGCAGCAACTTCCGACGGCAGAATGGGGCTGCTCTCACTTCACCCTCCACCTTGGCCCAGCAGGTGTGGGGGACCCTTGTCCTGCTACAGAGACTGAAGCCGGCACACACCCAGCTGCAAAACGTGAGCCAAGAACAGCTGGCCCAGGTGGCCACCTATGCTGCCAAGGAGTTCACCGAGGCCTTTTTGGGTGAGAAGTTCCCCTACCCTAGTGACCCTCCTCACAGATACAGACACTCCCAGACCCATGGTCAGGGGGATCTGGGACTAAGGGAGTCTAGAGGCAATGATAAGGGCTCTGGGTTGGGGGCCAGGACTGGTGAGGAAATGCTAAAGTTGGGCTTCAAAGGATGAATAGGAGTTCATCTGATTTTTTTAAAAAAGGAAGAGGACTCTGATACTTTCTGTTACTGAAAAAACAAACACTTGAGATAAAGAAACTTAAAACAAGAATGGTTTATTTTGGCTCACAGTTTTGGAGGTTTCAATGCATGGTGGGTTAACCCATTGTTTCTGGTCTGTAGCAAAGCAGTTCATAATGATAGAAGTATCAAGTGACAGACGAAGCTTCTCTCCTCATGGCAGCTGATAAGCAAAGAGAGACTAGGGACAAGGTTCTCATTATCCCCTTGGAGAGCAGGCCCCCAATGACTTAACTTAATCCCATTAGGCCCCACCTCTAAATATCACCAAGCTGATGACAAGGCTGTTAATACATAGGCCTTTGGGGACATTCCAGATTCAAACAGTAGCAAGGGCATTCCAGGAAATGGGTTCAGCAAATGCATACAAGTTCAAGTGGGATTTCACCCAGTTTTTCCTGTGCACCTTTAGGTGAGATACTTCACTTCTCTGAACCTATATTCTTAAATAAAGTCTGATAAGCCATTGCAACCTCTTAGATTTGCTGGTTGGTTAAGAAGTAGCACATGCCGGGCATGGTGATGCACTCCTGTTATCCCAGTGTCTTGGGAGACTGAGGCAGGAGGATTTTTGAGTTCAAAGCCAGCCTCAACAACTTAGGCCCTGAGCAACTTATGGAGACCCTGTCTCCAAACATTAAAAAAAAAAAAATTGGGGCTGAGAATGTGGGTCAGTGGTTAAGGGCCCCTGGTTTCAATCCCTGGTACTGAAAAAAAAAAAAAAAAAAAAAGAAAGTAGCACACAGTAGGAGCTCAGTAAATGGGTTGAGATTCCCCCCCATCCCCGTCAGCATGGCTAACCCTCCCTAGGGTTCAGGGCAAGGCCATCTGGAGAAAGCATCCGACCTTGAGGTCTGAGCTAAAATTCTTGAGCTTTATTCTGAAGTTGATGGGAAACAGTGGGTATCCCTACAAGACCGGAATGCTGTTAGATTTAAAACAGATCCCAGTGACTCTTACTGAATCTGGGAAGATCCTGGAGGGCTGGTCCATATGTGCACTTCAACGAGGCTGCAGGCGACAGGCAGGAAACGCTTGCTGACACCACGTTGGACTCCTTTGCCCACAGGATGCCCAGCCATCCATCCCCGATGTCGCTGGGAAGCGGCACCTTACCGGGGCCGCCCGAAGCCATTGCAGCTGCCGCTTGGGTTCTTATACGTGCATCACACGTACGTGCCAGCGCTACCCTGCACCACCTTCACTGGATGCTCAGCCAACATGCGCTCCATGCAGCGTTTCCACCAGGACACGCGAGGCTGGGATGACATCGGTTACAGGTGAGCTGACCCTTCCCCAGGCTCCTCCTTCCCCTCCAGACCAAGGGCGGAGCTGTAGATCCAGGATAGAGTGAGTGGGCGGAGCCTGACAGGGTGGAGGAGGAGTTTGCGGTGGGTGGGGCCAAGCCAGAATGGGGGCGTGGTCTAGACTAAGGACGGGGACCTTAACAGAGGTCAGAAACACCTAAACAGTGGGCTGCCTGGATGAGGGGAAAGAACTAGGCCAGGAAGCAGAACCTGGGCGAAGGATGGGCCCCGTGGTAGTGTCTGGGTTTGGAATGGGACAGTGAAGGCCGAGCCAGAATAAAGCTGCGAATGGGTCAAGAGCTGGACTTGAGGCTAGGGGAAGAGAGTGGAGAAGCGCGGCCAGTGCTGAGAGGGGGATCCAGAGAGCAAGTCAGTTTCCCAGGTGGCACTTGGTGTGGGAGTGGCACTGAGCCGCATAGATTAGGGGCAGTGTGTCTGGGCAGGTCTTGTGGTCAGATGGCCCCTGTCCCTGGGGCAAAATCTCGGGGAGGGTTCAGATGAGGGGCAGAGCCTGGCTCACGCCACATGATGCCTCCTTCCCCTTCCCCTCTGAAGTTTTGTGGTGGGCTCCGAAGGCTACGTGTACGAGGGCCGCGGCTGGCACTGGGTGGGCGCGCACACGCTCGGCCACAACTCCCGTGGTTTCGGCGTGGCCTTCGTGGGCAACTACACGGCGACACTGCCCACGGAGGCCGCACTACGCATGGTGCGCGAAGTGCTGCCGAGTTGCGCGTCACGCGCTGGACTCCTGCAACCAGACTACAAGCTGCTCGGCCACCGCCAGCTCGTGGCCACTGACTGCCCGGGTGACGCGCTCTTTGGTCTGCTGCGCACCTGGCCGCACTTCACCGAGGTAAGTCTGCGCCGCCTGCACTCCTGCAGATGGCCGCCCTTCTGCGTGCACAGACAGCTCAGTGGCCTCTGACCCCTGTCTGTCATCCCCTGCCTCTACAGACCGAACCAGGCTCAGATCTTATTTGCAACCCTATTCTGGCAAGCAAAGCCCAGTCTTCAGTCCCTGCTGGCAACATCCCCTGTCCTGGAACTTCTACCTGTACAATCTCAGCCCAAACCCTGAGCCAGCCACTTTGTTCTTTGCCTAGGCCCCAATATCTCTGCCCTCCCACCATTGCCTGGGCCCTGACCCTGCCAGCGTCCCTCTGCCTTCGCAACCTCAGCTAGGTGTTTATGACCTAAATCCAAGTCATAACCTGTCTGCCTGCACAAACTCATTCCAGAAAGCAGACTCTATGGCTCAGGCCTGTAATCCCAACAGCTCAGGAGGCTGAGGCAGGAGGATGGCGAATTCAAAGCCAGCCTCAGCAAAAGCTAGCTTCTGGCTTTCTACCCAAAACTCCTTTGCCTTCACAACCTCTGTCCAGTCTCCAGTTGTCTGTTGCCCAGATAATCTGAGCCCTAGGAAAGCTTGTTCAGCCCCTGAAATCTGGTGAGAACTGGAGCAATCTAGGCCCAGCACAATCTCTGCCTGAAGACCTCATCCCAGTCCCTGACCTCATTCCCTAAAACACTTAATCACTAGCCAGGTGTAGTGGTGCATACCTGTAATACCAGTTACTGGGGAGGCTAAGGCAGGAGGATCCAAGATTCAAGGCCAACCGCAGCAATTTAGCCAGACTATCTCAAAATAAAAATGAAAAGGAATGGGGATATAGCACAATTGTAGAATGTTTGCCTAGCATGCTCAAGGCCCTAGGTTCAATCCTTAGTAGCACAAAACAAACAAACAAACAAACAACAACAACAACACACATCTGGACAATCATGCTACTTGTATAACTACCACTCTATTTCATTAAGCTGTTGATCTTTCCATCCTGGCCTGCAATCAGTTTTATATTCACTCCCTCACTTTGAACCCTGATCCTCTCCCATGTCCAAGATCCCAAGGGGAGAGCAGACCCAGCTACAAACAGCCCCAAGAATCATACTGTCCTGTCTTTTCTAGACTGAAAATTAAGAACTACCAGGAGGCCCTTCCAGAGATTCAAGAGGGAGCCACCTCTAATGATCCTGCCAGCCGCCACAGATCTCCAATAAAGACACCATGGAAAGGAAGTTCTTGTTCACACATTGTCTGTGTTTGCATGCATCATCCTGGTTTGACTTTGCCCAGAAGCAGACCCTAAGACAAGAGTGCTGATACAAAGGGCTGGGGATATGGTTCAGTGGTACAGCGCTTGCCTAGCATGTGGGTGGCCCTGGGTTTGATCCCAGTGCTACGAAAAAGAAGGAGAAGGAGAAAGAGAGAGAGAGAGAGAGAGAGAGAGAAAGAAAGAAAGAAAGAAAGAAAGAAAGAAAGAAAGAAAGAAAGAAAGAAAGAAAGAAAGAAAGAAATCTAGTACAAATGGTTGATTGGGGGGTTATCTCAGGACATATCAGTTGCAGAATGAGAAAGCAAAGCAGGGAAGGAGAAGTAACCAGGAAGAGATGTGTTTTCTAGCAAGTTTCCACTGTGAGCAACCAAGGTTTAAGCCCACTGGGGGACAGTGGAGGACACATATCTCAGAGTTATCCCACCCAAGAGGTTGAGGGTCATTGACAACGAGGAAGTATTAATTTGATGGCACTTTTGGAATGCTTGTCCCCTGGGTGAATTAGTCTCAGTTTGCTAGAGAAAATCCTCCAGCAAAAAATGCAGGGTATTGGGAGCTGGGAATGGGGCTGGTGTACAGTAGAAGAGTAAAGGCCCAGATGATGTGGTGGGACACAGTCTTGACACGTGTACAGTGAGTGGTGTGAGTGTGGTCTGAATGACATGTCTAAGGTGGACATATCTGAGGTGTATGTACACGTGCATAAATACATCCAGCTCCAGAAGAAGGGTCTTTGGCTCTCACTAAAGGCCCCCCCCAGCCCCGCCACCTTGATTTAATCACTCCACGTGGCACATATACCATAACATCACATTGTACTTCACAAATGGATACAATTACAATTTATCAGTTAAAAATAAAGATAGGACCAGGAGTGTAGCTCAGTGTTAGAGCAGTTGCTTAGCATGCATGAGGCCCTGGGTTTGATTCCCAGCACCACAAAATAAATAAATAAAATTTTAAAATAAAAATAATTGCCAGGTATAGTGGTGCATGCCTGTAATCCTCATGATTCAGGAAACTGAGGCAGGAAGATCACAAATGTCAATCTCAACAATTTAGCAAGACGCTGTCTCAAATAAAAAATATTTTAGCCAGGTGTGGTGACACATGCCTATAATCCCAGAGGCTCGGAAGCCTGAGATAGGAGGATCACGAGTTCAAAACCAGCCTCAGCAAAAGCGAGGCATTAAGCAACTCAGTGAGACCCTGTCTCTAAATAAAATACAAAATAAGGCTGGGAGGTGGCTCAGGGGTTGAGTGTCCCTGAGTTCAAGCCCCAGTACCCCAAAATAAATAAATATAATATTTTTTAAAGTTTTAAAGTAGCTCAGTGGTAAACTCCAGTACCAAAAACTAAAAGTTAATTAATTAATTAAAAATAATTACAAAAAAAAGACCCTCCTGTTCAGAGAGGGCTACAGAGTTTTCAAGGCCCAGTGTGAAATAAAGATATAAGATCTCTTGTTCAAAGTAAGCATTTCAAGATGATGACAGCAAAGTGTTAAACTAAGCATGGGACCTTTCTGTGTCTGGGGTCCTTTGTGACCGTCCAGGACCATATACCCATGGAGTCAGTCCTGTCTTTCCTGCTCCATGGATTCTTTTTTTTTTTTTTCTTCTTTCTTCAGTACTGGACATTGAACCGAAGACCTCACACATGCTAAACAAATGCTCTACCACTGAGCTGCATTCCCAGCCCTTTTTACTTTGAGATAGGATCTTGCTAATTTGCCTACACTGGCCTTGATGTTGAGACCCTCCACCTCAACCCCCAGAGTTGCTAGGATTACAGGCATGCACTACTATGCCCACCTGCCACTCCATGGATTCTTGTTATCTTTGCCTTTGCACAAACTGTTGCTTTTCCTTGGTATGATCTTCTAATTTCTTTTATGCTTCAGGTTGCAAAGATATTGCAAAGAACAGAGAAGTCCTCCTGAATTTTTCCAGCTCAAAGAGCATCACTGCTGCTCAGCCTTATTTCCCTCCAAGTCCACCTCACCAGTGAGAAACATCCTCTATTTGCATTCATTATCTGTATCCCCCAATATACTGGGAGCTCCAGGAGAGTAGGAACCAAGTTCATGTAGTTCCCAGTGGCTTCTTCAGTACCTAGCACACAGCAGGCACTCAGGAAACATTTGTCAAATAAACGAAGGCTCGCATGATGAACCTTTTGAAACTGATATTATCATCTTGTACAAATAAGGAAACCGAGGCTCAGACAAAGGAAGTGACTTGTCTGAGGTTACATAGCGAGAGAGGGACCAGCTGGCACTCAAACCCACCCCTGTCCAGCTTCTGGGCCATAGTGATGCTGACTCACTCATTTATCATAACAGCTTTTTTTCTGCCCCCATTTTCAAGTAAACATTTATTGAAGCGTAAGATACAGGACAGTGCACCAAACCATGTAACTTGACGAATTTTCACAACAGAACACACCCAAGTAACCAGCACTGAGCTCAAAAACTAGAACATGTTAAACATGTGTCACATGAATTTCACTTCCATTTAAGGAACAACAACAACAAAAAATGTCATGGTGGTGCACATCTGTAATCAGAGTTACTCTGGAGGTTGAGGCAAGAAAATGGAAAAGTTTGGGGCCAGCCTGGGCAACTTAGCAAAACCCTGTCTCAAATTAAAATTTTAAAAGGTGGGAGGAGCTGGAAGTATAGCTCAGTCACATATCGCCTGCCAAGCATCATGCCAAAGGAAAGAGAGAGAGAGAGAGAAGACTTTCTCCCATTTCTATAAGGAGATCATGCCAAACATTTTTCCAGTATAAGTGAATCAATCTACACTGGCTAGCATCAGATGAGAACTCTCAGTGCTCCATATCCTTACCAACATTTATTCAGCATGTGCCCATTTTGCAGAGAAGCCAACTGAATTTCAGGGAGAAAAGCATGTGTTGCCTTCCGGTCAGTGAGGGATTCTGGGACCTTCTTGCCAGAAATGTACTCTGCTGCCTTCCCTCTGCCACCTACCCTCCATCCCCGCCCCTGCATCCTGCCCCTTCTGTGCCCTCCCAGCCTGGCTGTGGTGTGGGGTGGGACAGACAGGGTCACGTGGACCTGGGTTCAGCGGGAGGAAGCCAGGCAGGGTGCAGAAAGCTGCTGATTCTGGGGCTGGCCAGGAAATCAAGGTAAGAGGGATAATACATGTGGCCCCCCAAGTGGGTTATCTGGAGGTAGAGCTGAGAACCGAGGGGTAGTCAAGATGCGGAAAGTATGTGGGCAGACACTGGGCAGCACTGTCTCTCTCTAGTCCTACAGGAGAGCCTCCACCATGGAGTCACCCAGACAGAGCTCCCAAACCCAGCCCGCTGCCCCACCTCTGCCGACATCCTACCGCTGGCACACAGGAGGTGGAGGGGAGAAGGGGACTGGTGGGTTCCGCTGGGGCCGCTTCGTTGGTTGGGGAAGAGCACTGAGCCACCAGGAGCCCATGATTAGCAGCCAGCCAGCCCCCCGCTTGCTGTTCCGTCGGGTCCTCTCTGCACCCCCCAAGGAGTCACGGACCAGTCGCCTCAGGCTATCCAGGACCCTCTGGGGAAGACATAAGCACCCACCGCAGGAGCCAGAGCTGGAGCCAGAAGCCCCAGGTACATGCTTCCCCCCACCCTGAACTTGGGCAGGGCTGGGTGGCCGGATGCTTGGGTTTTGTCTGCCACCAGAGCATCAGCCCTCTAGACACAGGAAGTTGTGGGGAGTGCAGAAGCCCAGCAGGAAGTGACTGGGGCCGGCAGCCCTCTTCCCTCTTTTCACCTAAAGAGGGATGACATAGAGTTGCCAAGGACCTATGTCAGGGGCTTCAGACTGAGGAAAGGAGACGGAGCAGAGCACATGAGTACTGTCCAGATGCCAAATGGCTCTCAGCCCCAACAGGTCTCTCCTGTATTCAATGGTCTAGGCTCCGTCTCTTCTGCCTGGATACCCACCTCCTCTGCCTTCTGATCTCCAGCCTTGAGTCTTACCTGTGTCTCTTGGTCTCCTTTGAGCCTCCACTTCCCCATTAGTTAAGCGGGAAAATGATGATCTCCACCTTGAAGGTCACAGTGTTTCATTCATTCATATTCATCCCTCCATTTATTCATTCAGACAGGCTTTTGTTGAGCATGGATCATGTGCCAGTCCCCGGTTGAGGCACTAAGATGCACAAGTGAACAAGGCAGATGACATTCCCTGCCCTGTGGAGCCCACAGTGTGGTGGTGGTGGTGGGTGGAGGCGACAGACAGTAAAAAAAAAAAAAAAAAGGTCAACAAAAAAATGACAGATGGTTCCAAGTGTCGTGCCAAGGGATCTAGAAGGTAATGGATATCATGAGGATTAGAGCTCAGGAATGTGGCACAAGCCCAGCCCAGCATATTGTAAGTGATCCATTAATAAGTAGGAGTTATCATTTGTTGCCCCTAGTGGTAAAGCAAGGGAGCAGGCGGTCATTTGACAGGGCTGATTCCACTCTTCTATTACTGGGAGCTCAGTTAAATCTCTCTATTCATATTTCTAGTTTGCAGAGGCATCTCCTCCCAGGATGTCAAGGCTTGTTCACTGCATAGGATCCAGAGAAAGCACTCCAACAAGCAAATCTGCTCAAACACCTCTCATGGGTCTCTACTACCCTTAGAATAAAACCCTAGTTCCTCCAACAGGGAAACCTCCACCCAAGACCTGGCTCCCATCTCTTCCTGGGCTTTCTCCTCCTGCCTCCGAGCCCTCCCCTCTGTGTCTCTGGGCTGTGCTCATCATCAGTCTTTGCTCAAGATGTTCCTGCCACCTTTTCTCTCATCTCTGCTTACCAAAATCTAGCCTTTTGTTCAAGATCTACCATGAGCTTATTCTCTCTGGGAAGCCTTCCTGACCCACTGACTGCTACCTCCCCTTCCCCAAGAAAGGGACCTCCCCCTACCCTGAGGTTTTTCTGTTCTTTCTCAAACTTTGAATCTTTCCACCTTAGACTTATTTGTATAAGGACTCATGGCTTCTGTCCTGTTTAGCCTTTTTTAGTGATTTTTTTTAAAATTTTTATATGGTGCTGAGGACCAAACCCAGTACCTCACATGTGCTAGGCCAGGGCTCTACCACAGAGCTACAACACCAACCCCTGTGTTTTAGCCTCTTGAACCTACCCACTACCTTGGTTAAGAAAATAATGCTGTGTTTGTAGCCTGGCTTGGCCACTCACAAACTGTGTCACCTGGGCAAGCGGGTGGGCTGTGTGTTTGGGGGGACAAGGACAAGAGAGTGGTAGATGCATGCCTGACATGATTATCAGAGAGTGCACCTAAGAGGGGGCCGCTGATGAGCCTTGGTGCATGGAGACGGTGACTGGAGGGAGAAGAAATGACTAAGTCATCTAGCACCTCCTTCTCTTCCCAGATCCAGAGCCGGAGCCTCATGTCCCACAGATCCCTGAGGCCCCCACCCCTGATGTGCCTGTCTGGGATATTGGGGGCTTCACCCTGCTTGATGGAAGGCTGGTGCTGCTCGGGGGCGAGGAGGAAGTGAGAGAGGGCACGTGGGCAAAGGGAGGGAAGGAGGGAAAGGGACAAAATAGGGTTGGCATGGGAGAGAAAGGCATCTGCCCCTTCCTCTGCCTTTCTCCCTCCACTTTCTCACTGCTCACTTTCTCACTGCCTGCTCCTGTGGGAAAACAGGGTCCTCGCCGGCCAAGGGTGGGAAGTGCCAGCTCAGAAGGCAGCATGCAAGTGGCCATGGGAAACCTCAGGGATGCAGGTAAGTCTCTTGAGAGGCGGGGAAGGCTCGGGTATTTGGGAGCCTCTCAAAGTGGGGCAGACTAAAATGATTCCAAGCCCTAAACTGCCACTTCCGACTACCCACAGATCGGACCCTTGGAAAGGCAGAGCCAGAGGCTGCTGGCTCCAACCAGGTCCACAATGTTCGGGTGAGGCAGCCAGTGGGAAGAGGGGAGTGCGGGCAGGGGTGAGCAAGGACTCCGAAACCCTCAGAGCTGAAGGGGCACTTTTACTGGTTGATCTGGTGTAGGTCGCTGATCCTCTATGGGTCTCTGTGTCCCCCTATCCATCAGATAGAGATAATGAGAATTTTCCTCTTGGGTCTGTTTACAAGGAGTCAATAGAGAATGCAGAAAAGCTGATGGTGGATGCTTTAGAAATGCAAGCTGCCGGTTGTCTTTATTATTGCTGGTAATACAGCCTGGGTTTGGTGTGAGTCCACTGAGACCAGCAGATCCTCCAGGACATCTGGGAGGGAAAGAGCTGAGAAGGAAGCACAGAGTTCTTCCCAGCTGATGTCCACCTCTCCCCAGGGGTTGCTCAAGAGGCTGAAAGAGAAGAAAAAGGCCAGGTCTGAGCTGGGAGCCAATACCTCCAGGGATGGGTAAGGGTCTCTGAGGGGCTGGAGCGGGCAGAGGGCCTGGGGTTCAATATGTGTCCCCCAGCACCTATCAATCCCACCTTCCCTAAACACCTCCTATCCCTTCCTCTGTGTTCTGCCCCAGGTCACATGATGCTGGGGCCATAAATATCCTGACACAGAGCCTGCTTTTGGTTGAAGGGTTGGGGTGAGCTCTAAAATGGAGCCAAGTCAAGACCCTGGTCTGTGAGGGTCAGGGAAGGAACACTTTAGCTGACACCTTGGTTGAAAGTTAGGCCAAGGGTTGGGAAAAGCAGAAGGAACAGCAAGTGCAAAGGCTAAGAGGCAGAAAGGATCAAAAAACAAGGCCAACTGTGGAGTTCAGAAAGAGGGTGACAAGGGTTGGTCTTTCTGAGGTCATGCAGGCCACCTTGAGACAGGGTAGGAACAGGATCCAATTTAAGTTCAAGTTCCTGGCCTTCCTCTACCCTTCAGGCTATGGTGGGTGTGGAGGGAAGGGAGGAATGATGCTTGCTCATGGGTTTCTCCCCCCCCCCCATCCCCCAGTACTATGGGCTCTAAAGAATCACTGGCCACACTCTCTGAGCTGGACCTGGGTGCCGAACGGGAGGTGCGGGTCTGGCCACTGCACCCCAGCCTCCTGGGAGAGCCCTACTGTTTCCAGGTTAGTGCAAGCCATCCTCCCCCTGCGTCCCACCCCCGACCTTTTGGCGCCACCATTGGCTTCAACCACGCCCTTGGATCCCCTGCCCCAACAGGTAACGTGGGTGGGCGGTAGCCGCTGCTTCTCCTGTCGCTCGGGCGCTGAGAGAGATCGCTGGATTGAAGATCTTCGTCGCCACTTCCAGCCCAGTCAGGTCATTCATTACCCGAGAAAAGCTGGACATGGAGACCCTGCCCATGGGCCCCGGGCGCGCCCCTTCCATTCTACCCAAACGCTGCGCGATCCAAACTCTCTCCCCTGAAACACCCTCGCCCACACCTTCACAACCTTTCCATCTATGATGGCACCAGCCAGCAACAGATCAGACAGCCCCTCTATTTCATCCTGGCACGATCTGCGTCCAAAACCCTACCTACCCGTTACTCCTCTATATCATGGAGCCCCGATCTCTCCGGGAACCGCAACACCTCCCAAAGCCAGAACCTTCTGTTTAGTTATCTTGGACCCCCGAGGCCCCACGCTTTTTCCCAAGGGCCAGCAATCTCCTTAGGGCAGGGCGCACAGCGTTGGACGCTCCGCGCTTCTCCCGCTTATCCAACTTGGAGCGCTGAGGCCTCCGAAACACTCTGCCTCCTGGTTCCTGCCCACAGGACAACGTGGAGCGGGAAGAGACGTGGCTGAGCGTGTGGGTGCACGAGGCGAAGGGGCTGCCCCGAGCGGCTGGGCCATCGGGCGTGCGAGCCGAGTTGTGGCTAGATGGCGCGCTGCTGGCGCGCACCGCACCGCGGGCTGGCCCAGGCCAGCTCTTCTGGGCCGAGCGCTTCCACTTCGAGGCGCTGCCACCGGCCCGTCGGCTGTCACTGAGGCTTCGCGGCGGAGGCTCAGCGGGAGCAGATCTGGGCCGTGTGACGCTGAATCTGGAGGAGCTGAGCGCTCCCCGAGCGCCCGCGGCGGGACTGGAGCGCTGGTTCCCGCTGCTGGGGCAGCCAGCAGGTGCGGCCCTGCGGGCGCGAATCCGGGCCAGACGCCTACGGGTGCTGCCGTCGGAGCGCTACAAGGAGCTGGCGGAGTTTCTCACCTTCCACTACGCGCGCCTCTGCGGAGCGCTCGAGCCCGCGCTCCCTGCGCAGGCCAAGGAGGAGCTGGCAGCCGCCATGGTGCGCGTGCTGCAGGCCACCGGCCGGGCGCAGGTGAGGCGCTACGACTGCGGGGACCGGGACAACCTAGGGACAGATAGTGGAGTGGGGAGGCGAAACCTGAGCAGTACTAGTAAGGGACGAGAATCTCGGGCGGGGCCTGAGCATCACCTGTGAGGGGCAGGACTCGAACTTCAGCTGCGAGGGGCGGAGCCTGAGCAGAGCCTCCGTAATACAGGGCTTGTTTTTGCCGTGAGGAGTGGAGGTTTTGGTCTCAGCTATGAGCCCCAAAAGTGAGGAGTGGGCAGTCAACAAGGAAGGGCAAGAATGAAGAATGGTGTGAAGATCGGGGTCTAGGGCCAAGATTACCCCGGCTCAGTCTGCACAACGTGACTGACTCCTGCCTTATCCAGGTGTTGGTAACAGACCTGGGCACTGCCGAGCTCGCACGCTGTGGAGGCCGTGAGGCACTGCTGTTCCGAGAAAACACATTAGCCACCAAGGCCATTGATGAGTACATGAAGCTAGTGGCCCAGGATTACCTCCAGAAGACCCTAGGTGAGCTGGGGAGGGGAGCAGCTAGTGTTAAAGGCTTGTTGGGTGGGCTAAGGGACCCGAAGAGATGTAGGAGGCCCTGGGTAGCCTGGATTCTGGTGGTTCTTTGGGGGTGCTAGTATCCTGGGGGGAAATGGAAACTCCTCAAGATGTTAGATGCCTCTGGAGTAAGTTAGAGATGGGTTGAAGGCTGGGTGCAGTGGGTTTGGGTCATAATGACCCTGGACTTTATCTGGCTCTTCCTATCTTCAGGGGAGGTTGTTCAGCATCTCTGTGCCTCCACTGAGGACTGTGAGGTGGACCCCAGCAAGTGCCCAGCATCAGAGCTGCCCCAGCACCAGTCCAGACTTCGAAGCAGCTGTGAGGAGGTCTTTGAAACCATCATTCACTCCTATGAGTAAGAATCAAGGACCCAGCACCTGAGCCCACCCCATTCCCCACCACTCAGCCACTGTGATAACTTCGACCCTCCTGTTAGGGCTGCCAGACAAAATATAGGACACTAAGTTAAATTTGATGCAATATTTGGGTTATACTTACACTAGAAAAATTACTTGTTATTTATTTGAAAGTCAAGTTTAACAGAATGTCCTGAAATTTTATTGGCTGTCTGTCAACCATATCTTCAATTCCATGACACCTGACCCCAGGTAACCTTGAGGAGGTTCCATACCCCAATTTCATGCCATTTGACCCTAGTTAACAGGAAACCTCAATCCTATGACTTCTGGTTCCAGATGATGCATACCCCTAATCCCATGACTCTCCAACTTTAAGTCACCCTGTATCCCAAATCCTATAAAACTGAACACAGGAAACCTGGGATTCCTGTCCCTTGACTACTTCTGACTCTAGCTTAACTTTGGTGCTTAAATCCCATGGCATCTGACTCTAAGTGGCCCTGTAACCCTAATCCCATCCTACTTCATATCATATACTCTGACACCTCAGTCTCATCTCCAATTATAACTACATCTCAAGCACATGAACTTTGTTCCTATGTGATCCAGGATACCAAATCCAAGAGTACTGATTCCAGAGGTTGCCATAACAACTACACTATAAGTACTGACCTTATGGGGACTTATAACCCCAAGTATCATTAAATCCTCAATCCTGGTACCTGGACCCCAGTGAGAAGGAAGCCTACATGGCTTCATGAGTAGCTCCTTGGGGGATCATAGACAAGCCATGCAATGCTTCCTTTGATGTATGACCCCTGCTCTTATAACCTTAACCATCCAGGACCTTTACGCCCATAGCTGCCTCCTCTGACTATTATCTCTTCTGCCCTAGCTGGTTCCCGTCAGAGCTGGGCACTGTCTTCTCAAGCTGGAGAGAAGCATGCAAAGCACGTGGCTCCGAGGCACTGGGCCCCCGACTAGTGTGTGCCTCCCTCTTCCTGAGGCTCCTATGCCCTGCTCTCCTGGCACCCAGCCTCTTTGGCCTGGCACCAGAGCACCCAGCACCTGGTCCAGCTCGCACCCTCACATTAATTGCCAAAGTTATCCAGAACCTCGCCAACCGTGCCCCGTAGGTGCTGGGAGATTGGGAGGCCATGCTGGGGGCACAAGGGTGGCAAGATGCCTGACCTGACTCATCCAGCCTGGCTCTGATTTAGGTTTGGTGAGAAGGAAGCCTACATGGGCTTCATGAATACCTTCCTGGAAGATCATGGACCAGCTATGCAACACTTCTTGGACCAGGTGGCCATGGTGGATGTGAATGCTGCACCCAGTGGCTACCAAGGCAGTAGCGACCTGGCTCTCCAGTTGGCAGTCCTGCATGCCCAGCTCTGTACGATCTTTGCTGAGCTTGACCAGGTGTGACCTGAGCACAAAGCCCTGGGAAGGCAAAAAGCCTGGGAGACTCTGGCTCCAGAAGCTCACTTAACATCCTCCTTGCATGCCTCACCAGACAACCCGTGACAGCTTGGAACCACTGCCCACCATCCTGAGGGCCATCGAGGAGGGCCAGCCTGTCCCTGTATCTGTGCCAATGCGTCTTCCATCACCCCAGGTCCATTCCAGGTAACCTCAAGTCTGGTCTGGGTTATGATGGTTGGGAGCAGAGGCAGGGCTCTCACACTGGGGGGGGTCACAAGTGAAAATAACAGGGATCGTGGGGCAGGACCATGGTGGGGACAGTGTCAGAATGGACAGAGACCAGAGGTGAGGGGCTCACATATGGTAGAGGGCAGCTAGTCACCAAGTCAGATTGAATATAAGGTGAGGATAGAGTCATGTTGGAGGGCAGAGAGAGGTCACCTCATGTCAGAGAGAGAGAGTGACTTTGCAATCAGAGATCTAAGGTCACTTTTCAATCAGATGTTGTGGAGGGGGTAAAATCAGGGGTTGGTTTGAGATCAGATGTTAGAACATAGTCATCAAGTGTCAGGGCAGATTCATATTGTAAGCAGAGGTCAGGCTTAGGTCAGATGAGGTCAGGCATTATGGGCAGGGTCATATTTGGGTTCAAGGTCAGGGATCATATTCTACCAATGAACAGGAACAACAGGATCAGCGTAACATTTGTTGGGGGAGAAGATGGGGCCACATTGCTAAGGAAGAGGGTGCCCTTGTAAGCAGAGGTCAAACCCAGGATCAGAATGTAATCAGAGGTAATGGAAAGGATCAGATCAAGGATTACAAGTGTCAGAGGTCAGGGGAGAGGCTAGAAAGAGAGGAAAGGTTATGTCAAGAGTCATAGAGATGACAGAATGTAGTCAGAAATCAAGGATAGGGTCTCATTAGGGTCATAGGTTAAAATATGATCTTTGGGGACAAGGTCACAGGGATGGGGTCATTTCTGGCCAATGGGCGGGGGTCATTTCAGGGGCTAGTTGAGGGTCTGAGATTCTCGATGGCACCCCAGTTTCTCCGCAGGGGAGAAGCCCGGCTTCTTGGCCCCCCGGGACCTCCCCAAGCACACCCCTCTCATCTCCAAGAGCCAGTCTCTGCGCAGCTTTCACGGTGCAGGGAGTTGGGCCCGGCCCCGACCCGATGAGGAGCGCCCCCCGCGGCGCCCCCGGCAAGTGCAGCGCACCCAGAGCGTCCCCGCCGGGCGCCCTGCCCGCCGCCGTCCATCTGCCGGGCCCCGGCCGCGACCCAAAGGCTCCCTGCACGCCGGCCCCGCGCCCCGCGGCCGACCCTGGACGGGGGCCTCTGCCTCGCTGCCTCGGAAGCCATCGGTGCCCTGGCAGCGCCAGCTGGACCAGCCGCGGGACCGAGACCAGGCTCTGGGCTCGCACCGCCCGGTGGGCAAGGTGAGGTCTGGCCCAGGTCCATGTGGGCGCGGGGTCTGGGAGTGGATAGGAACGGGACTGGAGGAAAGACCGAAAGCCAGGCAAGACTGAGTTCAAATACCAAGCTCGCGGCACTTCGTGACTCCAGGGCCAGACTAACCCTCTCTGAGCCTCAGTTTCTCCCTCCGTATAACAGGAACGTTATATGGCAGAACCGTGGGGAAGCAGATCAGGATCTCTGGGGAAAGGAAGAAACGAGATGACGCTTCAGATAACAGCTGCTGTCTCCCCACAGTTGGCAGAGCTACAGTGCGAAGTGGCGGCGCTTCGCGAGGAGCAGAAAGCATTGTCCCGCCTCGTGGAATCACTAAGTACCCACATCCAAGCTTTGACCGAGCAGCAGGAGCAGCTGCGGTGTCAGCTGCAGGACCTAGACTCTAGGCTCAGTCCTAGGTGAGCCCCGCCCTCTCCACTAGTTCCACCTCCAATCGGGCCGCACCAATGAGATCTCACCAAGCTCCGCATTACCCCCCCCCCACACCCCTACCCGGGATTGAACTCAGAGGCTAACCACTGAGTCACATCCGCAGCCCTTTTTATTTTTTTGTTTTGAGAAAAGTTCTTACTAAGGTGCTTAGGGCCTCACTAAATTGCTGAGGATGGCCTCGAACTTGTGATCCTCCCGCCTCAGCCTCCTGAGTCGCTAGAATTACAAGCCTGAGCCACTATGACCAAGCTCGGCTTTCATTCAGGGCTCCCAAATCTCTCCTTGAACGGACACGGACACGTCCCCAAGCCACAGGTCCAGGCCCTGGCAGCCCCGCCCCTCTGCAGCGTGGTCAGTCCCCTAACAAGTCCTCTTCTCCAGGTCGCCCCCCTCAATCAGTCCCTCTTAATCAGGTTGGGCCAGGACAGGGATCACTTAGCCTGGTGGCTCTCCCACCCTGTCACAACCCCTCCCAGGAGGGGCCAATCTCCACCTCCAGGCGTTGATTACCTGTCTTCACATCTTATCCATGCCAGCTCTGATCAGACCTCTCTTCAGACATATTTAGGCCCCACCCTCCAGCCAAAACAAACCCTGCCTTCACTTCAAGCCCCGCCCCCTGGGTCTCCTGTCCTACCTAGAGCTGAAAGAGACTTCTCAGCCTCTGTTCTTTCCCCCTTGCCCCTGACCCCTACAGGGCATTGCAGTCGAATCCAGAGGGTGGTCTTTCAAGTAGTGAGGGTCACAGGCTGAAAAATATGGTAAGACTCCTGCTGGAGCCCTGGGGAAGATCTGGGCTGGAAAGGAGCCAGGGCTGGAGATCAATCCTTCTCTGGCTACAAACCCACCTCCACTGCCTCCCCAGGAGCGCCGCCTGACTAACATGGAGCATACTCAGGCCCAGCTGAGGGATGCTGTTCAGAACCTACAATTTCGTCCAAAGATACCAGAGTCACGGAGTCAGCCCCTGCCTCTCAAAGAACCTTGCATCAATGGAGATACCACCTGAGCTGCCCATTCTCTATCCCATGTGGTCTGGGAGCAGAGAGCCGACTTAGGAGGGTATCTGACCCTGCCTTTAGCCCTATGTGACCTACAGTGGAGAGTGGCACTGTAGGTGCCAACCAACCACTCTGGCACTATGAGGTTGCCCAGTAAAATCTTAATTTCAGTAAAATCAGTGGTTTGTTTGTCCCTAAGGTTTGCTAATCACGGAGTAACCCCTCACCCCCATTCAGTTCTCCCAAATTCTCTCCTAATTTGAGGTCTCATGGAAGGGAAATGTAAGCACATTCTCACCAGCTATGTGACCTTAGGCCATCACTCTAGAAGCCTTTATTTCATTGTCTATAAAATGGATCTGAAGTTCTCCTACACCGTGGAAGACCCCTAAAAGTATTCAAAAAAAGGTATTCATCATTGGTATAGGCAGTACCTGTTTCTCAAGGAAGCATGGGTCCTACAACCCATTTATCCCATACCACCCTCCCTACCTAATCCTCAGGCTCCAGATAAGAGAATTCTCCTAAACCCCAAATCCCAAACCAGCTCCCTCATGGCATGGAGAGCGTAGTCTGGGAGGCAGATGAAGGAAGGGTAAGGAAATGTGAAGTTCTGTGGGTGAATGGTGAGTAAATTAGTAGGCCTTTAAATCATGGGTGAGGGGTAGGGTGGAATATTAGGCAGGTGAATAGGTTAGTATTTGTTGGATGTTTGACCTATAGATGACTAGTTAGGTAGGCAGGTAACCAGGATGGATATGTCTACTTAGAAAAGACCTGGCTCATAGTAGGAAATAAATATTTGAATTAGTTAAGTGATTATATATATTGTGTGTACATTTGTTAAGATCTTCTGAAACTGAGCTGGGCTGTGGGGAAACAATGAACACAGGACCCTTGTCCTCGTGTGGAGAAGATAAACAAACATGAAAATGACGAATGAATGGGTGGCAGAGTGAAAGGAAGTGAATTGGGATGATTGGGTGCTTACTTGGTTTTCCAGATAAATAAATATTTTCTTAAGTGGTGGAGGGACGGGCATGTAGGTGGGTTGTGAATAGATGAGTGTGTGTTTGGATAGATGAATAGGTGGTTGGAGGGGTGGATGGTAGGTGATTAGTTGATTGGACGGGTAGAGGAGTGGATGACTGATTAGGCATGTGGATGAAAGGATGGGAAGGTAGATGAACCGTAGATGGGAGAAGATAGCAGTCTTGTAATAGGCTAGTCCTGGAGGGGCAGTGAATTAGGGGGCCTTAGCAATGGGGATCTAGGGCAGCTCTAGGGGCATGGAGATGCTTAAGTCCAGTGTGAACGATGGAGAAGGATGGAGTGAGTTTGTGGTTGGAAGACAGCTGAAGTGGACAAGGGACTGGAACTAAGGATTGGGTGGAGTTCTCAATGACCTATGAATGACCCATGGAGGAACTTCTCTGCCCCCTTCCCACTCCTCTGGTGCTATTAGCAAACCTAGCTTTGGAAGGACCAGCGGGGTGATGGGAGCCATTGGGGGCGAGGACAAGGGGGTTGTCATGGCAACAGAGCCTCTCCCTGGACACTGAGGTCGCGCGGGCCCTTTAAGGGTGACCTGCTTGGACACTCCCAACATGGCTGCGCGCCCGCTGGCCGCCCCCCCGCCCCCCAGCAGGGCGGCGCGCGGTGGGGGGTGGTGGGGGTGGTGGGGGCTCCCCAGACCTCCCCATCATGGCGGCGCGGCGGGGCTGTCGCGCTGAGGTCACGGCTGCGCGCCGGGGGGGCGGGGCAGCGGGGGGAGCGATTTAAAGGGACAATGTCCCCCGAGCGGTGGAGGCGGCGGCGGCTGCGGAGGCCGCGGCACCGGCACCGGGAGCGGCAGCAGCGGTAGCGGTGCGGAGGACCGCACCAAGGAGGGGAGCTCCGAGCCCCGGCACCCGACCGGTGGCACCGCCTCCTCGGTGAGGCCCGACTGGGCCTGGGGAACCCGAGGGCGGGGCGGAGCCGGAGCGGGGAGGGGGAGGCCTGGGCCGGGCCGGGCCAGGCGGGACCCCCCAGGGCGGGGGGCGGGGCGGGGCCTGCAGGGGCGGGGCCTGGTCGGGGGCGGGGCCGTGCAGGTGGGGGGAGGGGCGGGGGTCTTGGGGCAGGCAGGTGTCTCCCCCTACCTCGGCGGCCCCGCGGGGTCTCCCGCCCCGGGGTGCACGGGCGAAGCGCGCATCCCCGGGACCCAGGACCCCCAAGGGGTGCGCCAGCGCGGCGCAGCCCCCGTCTCTGCGGCCCTCTGGGGGCGTCTGGCCGGGAGCCCCCTCCCCAAGCTGCCAAAGTGCTCCGAAGTTGCGGTCCAGCCTGTTCCCCGCGGGCAGTGCCCACCCGGTGGGCACCTGCAGGTGCTTCCTCCAGGCCTGGCCAGGAACCCCCACCAAGACTGCCAGCCCACCGACAGGCCCCCTGGGAGCCCCAGGCCCCCTGAGGTCAGCGCCTGCAACCAGGCCTGGAGCCCCGGCCCCGCCCCGGTTGCCTGGGCCCGGCCTCCCCACCATCTCCCTGGGGAGGGCGCCTCATTCCTGCCCTTCACTTTCTGCCGTTACCTTGAAGGTATTTATAGGTGGAGAGACAGCCCCCTTTCCCTGGGGTCCTCGTTTCTGGACCAGAAGCCCCAGGGGTCCCTTTTGGCCTCGGACCAGAGCATTCTTGGTGGAGGGTGGGGAATGGAGGAACCCAGGCTGGGTACGCGTGAGGGATCATGCTGGTGAGAAGCAAAAGGGTTAATTGGTAGGGTCACTTGAGGCTGTATGTGGGTGTGAAGGGGTTAACGCTGGAGAACCCTAAGGTCTTTCGGGGGAGGGTTGGAGTGTGGGAAAAGTGCATGGGTAATTGATATGGGCAACCCAAGTGAGAAAAGTAAAAGGGTAATGATGGGGGGACTTAAGTAAGTGTATAGGGTCAGAATGTGGAAGTGGCTGGGATGTGAGGAAACAGGCATGGCCATAGGTGTGCACGTGCAGAGAAGCCAGGGTGCGACTGGCTAAGGTGACGCTGTCTGTGAATGGACAGAGGAATCTGAGAAAAGTGATAGGATTCATGATGGAAGAAAATAAGGTGGCTGGGTGTGCAGTGTAAAAATGGGGTAAACTGAGGCAGGAAAGGATCTCAGTAAATAAAGGGGTTATCCGTGGGAGATGGAGGCATGCTGCTAGAAGGGGTCATTGGAATATAATATGTAAGGATGGGACCTCAGCACCATTTATCTAGCCCACTTGGACTGGGAGGTAAACTGAGGGAATGAACTACAAGGGTAAGGATTAGAGTTTTGAGGGAGAAAAAACTGAGAAGTCCTTTTCTTACCTCTGCTAAGCATTGCCCCCTCTCTGTCTCCAGACCCACAATGACCCGCTGAGCCAATCCAGCACTGAGAGGAGTCAAGCAGAGAGCACCCATGGAGGGGCCCCTGGCAGGTGGCCTGGCCGCCCCAGATCGTCCTCGAGGCCCAGAGAGACTGCCTGGCCCAGCTCCGAGGGAGGACATCGAGGGTGGGGCCGAGGCTGCTGAAGGGGAAGGTAGCATCTTCAGGTCTACCCGTTACCTGCCTATCACCAAAGAAGGCCCCCGGGACATTCTGGATGGCAGAGGTGGCATTTCTGGTAAGAAGGTGGGCCCTGTGGCCCTGAAGGAACATTCAGCCTGTTCCCCAAAGTTTAGAGAGATCCAGGTTACATAGCACAGCAGGGTCTGAGTTGGAAGTCCAGAGCCTTCTCTTTGCACTCTAGTTTCCCATTTTAGAATTGTGAAAACCAAGACCCTCCCCCCCCCCCTTAGGTGGCAAGGAGCTAGGACTCAAACCCAGGTTGGCCTGGCTCCCACCTCTGAGCCAGAACTAACTGGACCCAGATGCCCATCTTGGCATCCTGAGCAACCTGCCTCAAGCATACCTGTTCCCCAGGTACACCTTATTCCCATCAGTCTTTCTCAGGTCCTCTTTTCAGTCTTGGGAATTCTTGCTCCAGAGCCATGGGCCAAAACAGCTTGTGCCCTCTAGTGGCTAGGGAAAGACTGGGGAGTCGGGGATGCCTGCCACCCCTTGGTGCATTGGTTTGCCCTGCAAAAGGGTATCTCACTTTGTCCCCATCTCAAGATTTGTTATTAATGCATTAAATACTGAGCACCTACTATGTGCCAGGCTCTGTTCTGGGTGCTGGGAAAACAGCTATTAACAAAAGAGGCCAGAGTTCCTGCCCTCTGGGCAAAGGTATTCTAGAAGGGAAGATGGATGACAAGTAACTAAACACATATTGTAAGTGCAGGTAGTGACACAGACTGTGAAGGTATTAAACAAAGTTCCAGTATCATGCCTAAGGGACCTGGGAAAGCCTCCCTGAGAAGGTGGCATTTGAGTGGAGCATGAGATGAATGGTGGGAAAGGCATGCCAGATGGAGGGAAGAGCAAGTGTAAAGGTCCTGTGGTGGGCAGGAGCCTGGCATTTTTCAAGGACCAGGCTGGAGCCTGATGTGGCTGGAGAATAGTGGGTCGATACATCAGACTTCTCCCTTCATCTCCTTGGCCTGTCCCCAAAGGCTGTTTTTCAGGAACTTCCAAACACCTTGTCAGAGGTTTCCAACATGCCATACCCTTTCTGTGATCATTTCACTTCATTCTTAAAAGAATCCTGTGGGGTAGCCTTGGTGACTATTATCCCCTGTTAGGGATTGGGAAGACCAAGACTTTGTGGTGAAATACATTGCCTAAGGTCACAGAACATGGCAGTCACATGGCTCAACAGCCCTCATCCCTTTCCACTGTGCTGCATCCTTGTGGGTCCTGCCCATCAGCACCACTCACGTTGCTCAGGTATTTACAGAGGCATCTTTGTGGGCCTAGTATTGGGACACAGCAGCGACCATGGACCCCACCATCTGGAGCGGGGGAGATGGAAGCACACTGTGCACATGTTGTGGCCCAGTTGCTGGGGCTATGAGTGGAGGAAGTACCTAGCCCAGCCTTGGAGCCTCCAGTAGTCTGCCAGATAGTGAAAGAAACAGGATGAGGGATGATCAGCCTGCGAAGCTGGTGGGAGGTATCCAGGCAGGGATCTCCACACATGCAAAACTTGGAGACGTGGTGGCACCTACAGGTGTCAGGCAGCAGGGTGATAGTGAAGTGAGACTCATTTGGGCTGAGGGTTAGCTGGTCAGTACCCAGTGAACCTTAGAAATCCCCTCAAAGCTCAGAGAGTGGCAGGATCTTGTCGCAGGTTACACAGTTGGCCAGGGGAAGGCTGGGATCTTGACTGTGTAGGAGCCCAAGGTTGTGAAGAATTGGGCATTTCTTCTCCACCTGCAGAAACTCCAGGTCTGGAGAGAAGGAAAAGTTAGGTAAATATGTGTGTCTCCCCCCCCCCCCCCGGGATCAACCAGAGGGATTCATGCATGCACCTGTTTTGCAGCCTGGAGAGGAGGGGACTGTGGCTGCCAGGGAAGGTCAGGTCCACTCTTCATCAGTTTTCCTGAGCAAATGGGGAAACAGGATGGGGATGGACTGGTGGTGTGGAGGCTAGAGGAAGGCCTGGGCTTTGGACTCTCTGTCTCTCGCCTGCCTTCTTCTGTTGTTCAACCCCTGCACCTGCCCTGAGAGTCTTGTGATGCCTGTAGATGAGAAAAGTCTCTGGGGGATGCTGTTCTACCCCAAGGTCTGGGCCCTCCCTCATCCTCACTCAGCCCTTGGATCCCTTCCAAGGACTCTCTGGAGTGGTCACCTCCAAACTTCTCTGTCTGGACATGATGTATCTACTACCTGTTCTGTCTTCTGCTGTGGATTTTGGCCAGGAGTCCCCACAACTGCCCTGGAGCCTCTATCCAACATGTCGCTAAGTTGGGGCTCTCAGGTACGACAAAGTGTCAGGGGGCTGAACCATTCCACGTGGATTAGTAAAGAGCCTGGTGCATGCCTGGCATTGTACTGGGCACAGGGGACTCAGGGACAAACGACGCATCATTTGTGCCCTCTTGGGGCCCCAAACTGGAGAGGAAGTCAGAGCGTGGAGTCAGCAGGTCTGAGGCTGTGAGTTCAGCCTCCAGCTTTCACCTTGAGAAGTCACAGAGACATCCCCAAACCCCCGGAAATTCTACCTCCTTTCTTTCCTTCTACCACCATTTCTCTGGATGGAGCATTTTACTATGGTCTCATTGGCACCCATCACTGTCCCTACAAGACTTATTTGGTGCTTGTACCCATTGTACAGAGGAGAAAACGGAGCCTTGGAGCAGGAAAGGCAAGCCATTCAGGTCATACTACTGAGCTTTGAACTCGGATCTGTCTGGTTCCAAAGTGTGGCTCTTGGCCACTCTGCCAAGCTGCCTGGCCTGAGATTCAAGTTGTTCATGGATACCTCCTTTTGTCGTTTGCAAGCCCTCTCTGGGATCCCAGATGGCAGGAGCCTAAGAGGGCCCCTTCGCATGGTCACTGCTTGAGGGTTGCATCCCAGGCACCTCCTGCAACCCACAGGGACTACTGGATCCCCATTGGTATGGAGGCCTCTGGGCAAAGCCCCACCTCCAACGAGTCTCAGACATGGGCCCTCCTTGGCCTCTTTCCTCCAAAGTTGCTGCCACTAAAAATAGGAGCCTCGCCGGAGCTGCTCAGACAAAGAGGCCAGTGTGGCCCCCTGGCTCTTGGAGTTCTTAGACAACAGCAGACTTACCAAATCTGGGACACCCAGAGTCTCAAGAGCTTGGGGTCTCAGAATCTTAGAAGCAGGACACCCAGGATCCTCAGACCCACACCTCTAGGCTGTACCGGGACTGGTTAGTTGCAAATCGTCACCCTCTCCTAAGAAGCTTCTGTCTGTGACTTGAGTTCATTTGGAGCCTGTGTCCTAGGGTCCAAGCCCTGCTTCCCAGCCCTCATGCTCTGCAACCCCCAGTCCTAACTCCAAACATGGCTCTGCTCCCTGCCCATCTACACTAGTGGTTTTCAAAGAGGGGCAGTTAGGCCACCGGGGGGACACCTTGGTAATGTCTGGAGACACTTTTGTTTGTCATGATTGTGAGATAGGGAGGTAGTGGCATCTAGTGGGCAGAGGCCAAAGCTGCTGTTCAACTTCCTGCGTTGCCGTCACCCGGAGAATGATCTGGCTCCAAATGTTCAACAGTGCCAAGGTTGAGTAACTCTGCTCTGGAATATGCAAATTTCAGTACCCCCACCCCACCCTTCAGAAGTGATGGCACTGTCACAGCCCTTTTCTCAGGGTCAGAAGCCAGACCCCAAGGCAGCGACCTAAGGCACCCCCCTCCAGTTTTTATTCCTCGACTCCCAAAGGTCAGCTCTTAATTTCCAGGGCAAATTGGATGGTGGGTATTAGAAAGAATTATTCCCAGCCCTTGCCCTCTTTCTGGACCATCCTCAAATTGAGGCTAGTCCAGCAATTGCATCTGTCGAGCCCTGGCCAGGGCACAAGTTACCCCAGTGTGTTAACCTTGGCCCAGGAAATTGGCCTGCTCCCCAGTTGGCACGCTTGCCCATGGCAGGCAAGCGTGGCAGGCAGAGGAGACGCAGGCCAGGATTCCTGTGGTCGCTCCAGGCGTCGGCTCCACAGGTGGATAATGGAGAGTTGGCCCTATCTGTGTCGGGGGATTCCCGGGAGGGAATTCCATTCTAGGATTTAAGCCTGGGAGAGGGTCCAGAAGGCATAGCTCAGACTGGCCAGGCTCATCACTCATCATCTGGCATGTATTTGTTGAGCACTGTGCGCCAGGCACTGGGATACTGTAGTGGGTAAGGCTGACGCAGTCCATGCTCTAGTGGGGCTTATGTGCTTGCAGGGGACCCACACAAGCAAGCATCCTGAGAGGGACCCAAGCAACTTGTGGGACATCTAAGAAAAAAATGAAGCAGATGCTAAGAGAGAGAGAGGAAAAAAAAAAAAAAATCTGAGTCACTTGAGTAGCTGGCCAGGCAGAGGGCACAGCAAAGGCCTGAGGCTGGGAAGAGTTAGGTGGCCTTGAGGCTTCACAGGAGGGTCCCGAAGTCAGGGCAGGGGCAGTGAGGGACCAACAAGGGGCAGGTGAGGTTGGAGAAAACAACAAAGATCCAACTTCTGAGGGCATTGTGGTGGCAGTTGGGAATCTGGCTTTTACTGTAAGTATAATGAGAAGCCAGGTGAGTTTTTACCAGTGTGTGACTTTAAGAAATCACCCTGGCTTCCAGGTCAGGGGAAAGAGAGGAGGTTTGGAAAGTAGCAAGGCCCTGGGATCCCCCAGAAGACTGAAGAAGACTCCTCAGAGAAACCCCTTTCAGGGCTAGGTACAGAGGCCAACGGCCTCTTGGGGAGAGTGGTTGGGAGCCAGCAGGGCCCTTCTGAGGCACCTGCAGGGCTCCCAGAGCTGGGGCATGGAGCCCCGGCCAGGGGGACCCCAGCCCCTCAGGGTCTCCCCTCTCTGTTGCAGACGGGCAGTCCCATCCTGGCCTCAGCGAAGCCCTCCCCTGTGCCACCTCCGCCACCCATCGGATCAGCAGCTGGTGAGTGCCATGCTGGCCCTGACCTCAGGGAGGGCAGGGGGGCAAGCAGGATGTGCCCAGGCCTAAGAGAAGTCCCTGGGGAGTAGAAGGGGTCAGGAGGGAAACAGGAGGCCAGGCACAGGAGGTGGATCCCAATAGACAAGCCCCTGGGTATGTGCTAAGGGCGGGGGAGAGGTCTGGGGTGACACAGACGGTCAACTCTCATTATCCCTGCCAGGAGCAGGGCCAGAGAGGCAAGAGCCTGGAGATTGGACCCTTGAAGTCCTCTTTCTGCCAACTGACCCTTAGAATGATGCTAGGCCTCTCTGAGCCTCAGTTTCCTCAACTGCAAAATCAAGCTTATAAGATATCTCTCACAAATTTGCCTTAAGAACCCAAGGAGCACTGGGTAAGAAGAATCAACCACAGTGCTCATGTCCAGCCACCCTTTATTAAACAGACTAGCAGGTGCTAATATATGATAATGATGGTATCAGGATTAATCGTTAGCTTTCAGAATTAATAATAAGTGCTAATGGCAGGGCTCTCAGCATGTGTTTATCCCACTGAATCTTTGCCACAGCCCTGGAAGGATAGTTCTGTTAGTGATGCATGTCACCAGTGAGCATCAGAGAGGTGACATCGTTGTCTCTGCTCCCCTGTCTGTCAGCCCATTTCCTCATCTGTTCCATGTGCATGATTGATACCCCTCATGGAGGCAGGACTTTAATAAGGAAGGGAGACTTGATCAGGAACAATCTTAATAAGAACTTGCATTGGTCACTGGCTAACTGGGAGCCAGATATCCAGTGAAGCAAAATGTTTTCTTGAACACCAAATTGTGTGTATCTTCATCCTGTGTCTTATGGAGTCAAGGTCCCCGTTTTAAAGGTTGTGGTTACAAGCATTTAAATAAGCCCCTGCCACATGTGATGTTTTAATTGATGACACCCATGATAAGGCTTCTTAGACATTGTACAAGGACAAGGAGATCCCTCTTAGATATCATCCCAATTTTTAGGATTAGAAACTGAGGCCCAGAGAAGTTGCCTTACCTTCTCCAACCCTGACTCCATCTACCTCCCACTTGAGAGAGTCAGGTCACTGGGGCCAGAGGCTAAGTGGGGACCATCAAGCTTTTCTGACTCTGCCTTTCCAAGAGGGGAGATGGAGGGAGCAGGTGCATCCTTCAACCTTTCTGCTGCAAAGTTAATTTTTACCAAATTCAGGGGAGAGGTTTAACTAAATTAACCAAGTCACCCCTTTTTGGAGAGAATCAACACAGAAGCAGCTTGATACACAGGTCAGAGCCTTAAGTCCTCCTGGGAGAGATGAGAGTTGACTGGGCCACCAGACTTGGGGACACTCCTTAGAAGTAATTCCATCCCCCAGACACTCTCCTATGATGCAGTAGGGTCAGGCTATGTGGACAGGTGTATTCTGGGAGTTGAAACTGGCTTTTGACCCAGCAGCTCTGGAAGGGTTCGCCTGGACTCCCTTGTCCCTCCCTTCCCTCACCCCAATGCTACCAGACTCTCTGAGGTCACCCTTGGGCTGGATATCTGGGGCCTGCCTCAAACTGCCTGGGAGGACTCCTTACCACCATTACCCTAGAAAGGTAAACTGAGGCCCATGGCTAACCTGTCCCCCTTGGCACTTCCTTGCAGCTGCTGGGATGGAGGCAGCCTGGACTTCCAGCCAGGCTCCTTACCACCCCATCTCCTGGGCCCTTTCCCTGGTCCCCCAGATGGCCAGGGGCCCTGGGAGCACCCCCTGGTCCAGGAGGCCAGGGAGGGCATCCCATCTGAGCGGAGATTCGAGGACTCAGTCATTGTGAGAACCATGAAACCCCATGCTGAGCTCCAGGGCTCTAGAAAGTTCTTGCACCACCAGGGAGAACTGAAGCTTTTGGAAAAAGCCCCCAGGGGTCACCCCAGGTTTGACTGGCTCCAAGACACAGATGAGCAGGAGCCCCCACGGGACTCAAGGCTGCACCTGGACCTGTCTCAGCCACCACCCCTGGCCTCCTTCAAGAGGGTGATTGTGCCGGTGGAAGATACCTCCAAGACGTTGGACATGGAGATGGTGGGCACCAGAGAGGACCTGGAGGATCTTGAAGGCTTGGCCCAGCCTTCTGAGTGGGGTCTGCCGACATCGGCCTCCGAAGTAGCTACACAGACCTGGACAGTGAACTCAGAAGCATCTGTGGAGCGGCTGCAGCCACTGCTGCCCCCAGTCCGAACAGGGCCATACCTGTGTGAGCTGCTGGAGGAGGTGGCTGAGGGGACGGGCAGCCCTGATGAGGATGAAGATGAGGAGCCAGCCGTGTTCCCCTGCATCGAGTGCAGTATCTACTTCAAGCACAAGGAACACCTTCTGGAACACATGAGCCAGCACCGCCGAGCCCCGGGCCAGGAGCCCCCTGCTGACTTGGCCCCCCTAGCCTGTGGAGAGTGCGGCTGGGCCTTTGCTGACCCTGCTGCCCTCGAGCAACACCGGCAGCTGCATCAGGCCTCCCGGGAGAAGATCATCGAGGAAATCCAGAAGCTGAAGCAATTTCCAGGTGACGAGGGCCGTGAGGCACGGCTCCAGTGCCCCAAGTGCGTTTTTGGCACCAATTCCTCCAGGGCCTTTGTGCAGCATGCTAAGCTGCATGTACGGGGCCAGCCGACCAAGGAGCCTTTTGGTGGTGGCAGCAGGGTTGGAAGCCCAGGCCCCGACGCCAGCACTCTCCTCTATCCAACTTATGGAGCTGCTTCAGGCCTCAGTGCCTGTGTCTTCTGTGGCTTCCCTGCGTCCAGTGAGAGCCTGCTCAGGGAGCATGTGAGGCTCCTGCATGCTCATTCCCACTGGGAAGAGGATGGCGAGGCGTTCGAGGTGGACCCAGCCAGCCAGCCAGGCACAAGCCAGGATGCATACACCCGCTTCTCTGACAGCACCATGGACTACTTTGGCAAAGCTGAGCCGCTCTTGGCCCCCGCGTGGCGGGAGAACCCTGTTGGATATGACCCCGACCTGGCCTATGGCCCAGATTGCCAGCAGCTGGGCATGAGGAATTTCTCACTGTCAAAGCCAATCCCGCACGACTCAGGCCAGAGACCTCTTGGAAGGCTGGCCTTTCCCTCACCCCTGGCATCTGCCCCCTACTCCATACAGCTCAGTAGAAACAAAAGCACTGTCCACCTGCCGGAGCTGGGGGACCGTTGCCACCCTTGGAGCGAAGAGGAGGAGGAAGAGGAGGATGAAGATGTAGCACTGACTTCTGAAATGGATTTTTCTCTGGGAAATGAAGTCTTTCCACCTCCATCTGTCCCCAGCCTCATCCCCCAGCCAGCCCTAGAGCTGAAGCGGACTTTCCGAGATGCCCTACAGGCAGCCGAGGCCTCCAGGGCACAACAGCAGCAGCTCCGAGGGATGGTGCCCATTGTTCTGATGGCGAAGCTAGGGCCCCAGGTCATGGCGGCAGCAGCTAGGGTACCCCCTACACTGCAACCAGAGGAGTTGGGGCTGCAGGGCACCCACCCCCTGGATTTCCTGCTCCTGGATGCTCCGCTGGGTGGCCCCCTCGGGCTAGACACACTCCTGGAGGGAGACCCAGCCATGGCCCTGAAGCACGAGGAGCGGAAATGCCCCTACTGCCCTGATCGCTTCCACAATGGCATCGGCTTGGCCAACCACGTCCGTGGCCACCTGAACCGCGTGGGCGTCAGCTACAATGTGCGGCACTTCATCTCTGCTGAGGAGGTGAAGGCCATTGAGCGCAGGTTTTCCTTCCAGAAGAAGAAGAAAAAAGGTAGAGTGGCTTTGCTTTGGCACCCACCTCCCTCCACAGCCTGGGCGCCAGGAGGCTGGGAAGCTGAGTTCTACACCCACCCACCCTCACTCTAAATCCTCCCTTAGTGCCATGCAGGGTGAAATTGGGGTCTTCCTTCCTGTGAGACCTGGGAGCCACAGCAAAGGTCACCACCAAAGGTTGGTGGATGTGTGGGGATGCCCCAATGTCTTGGCCATGCCTGCAGTGGAGGAAGGAGCCTGGGCAGAGGAATTGGCCCCAGGCAAAGAATTCCATTTAATTTCTTCATTCAACAAATATTTATTGAGTGAGGTCCCCTCTGTTCTGGGCACAGGGGCCGAGGGAAACAGAAGTAAACAAAACAGGAGACCTTGCTCTCCTGGAATTCATGGCCCAAGTCAAGAGCGAGGGGACCCTTGGTGGACTTCACAACTTGGGGCTGCCTGTGAGGTATGCAGATTCTCAGGTGACAAGGTTCTGATTCTGAAGGTCTATCTCCCACAGGAGTGCCCTGGGTGGTTCTGACATTGGCAGTCACAGAGTCCACTTGGGGAGATGCTGGTGTGGTGCATTTGAGTGTGAGAGAGTGTGTTTGTATACACTAGGCTGGGGGGGTGTGGGGTAGACAGGCAGGAAACCAGGCAGTTATGAAGTCAAGCAATGAAGGCTGGGAGAACCTGGAGGCTGGGAGAACCTGGAGGCTGGGGAAGCCAAGGGAGGAAATCTCTGACTCCACCTGGAGGCGGGGCTCAGAGAAGGCTCCCAGAGGAGGGGGCAGCACATCCTCTGTTTGCCGTTTCTTTATACAGTATGTATTTAATCTGCAGTACTGGGCAGTGGTGAGCAAAAATAGACACAAGAAGGTCATGCACTGAGTATTCACCAAACTGATTGTGAATCCACAACTGAAGAATGACAGGATCCCTGGAGGGAGTTCAGCCTTCTAGAACTTGAGAGATCAGCCTTCTAGAGTGTGTCTGGGGTTGGGATGCAGGAGCTGAATGCTGTGAGGCAGGCAGGAATGCAGTGGCAAAGGGAAAGAAGGCCGTCCAGTGTGGTCCAGAGGGTGAGAACCCCGGGGAAACAGAAGGGGTTGGGCCTAGAAAGTGGCTACCCCTATCCCTGCCCCATCATAGACAGTCTACGTCTTCTCTTTTCAGTGGCCAACTTTGATCCCGGCACCTTCAGCTTAATGCGCTGTGACTTCTGTGGGGCTGGGTTTGATACTCGGGCCGGTCTCTCCAGCCATGCCCGGGCCCACCTGCGTGACTTTGGCATCACCAACTGGGAGCTCACCGTCTCGCCCATCAACATCCTCCAGGAGCTGCTGGCCACCTCGGCTGCTGAGTTGCCCCCCAGTCCCCTGGGCCGAGAGCCTGGTGGGCCACCTGGCAGCTTCCTGACCTCCCGTCGGCCTCGCTTACCTCTTACCGTGCCCTTCCCACCCACCTGGGCTGAGGACCCTGGGCCAGCCTACGGAGATGGTAAGGGGAGGGGGTGGGCCAGGCTGGAGCCCTGACCCTTTCCAGGAGCTCCGAGGGATGGAGTGGATGGGGGTGGGGGCAGCCACTACTTTTTTTGGAAGCATTTTGAGTCATTTTACAAAGTATATTGACAACTTTTCTCACCACCTTCCTGCTATTTAGGGGTCATTTCTGTTTTGCTCAGGGGCTGGGCCAGTGCCCTTTCTGAATCTAATTTCCGGGCAAATGGTTATTGAAGTCTTAGGAGGAATCAGACATTGTACTAAACACTTTACAGTCACAAACTCATTGAGATCCTTATAACAACCCTATTAGGGTGGGATGTTATGACCATCCACATTTTACAGATGAGGAAACTGAGGCACAGAAAGCCTAATTAACCTTTCTGAAGTTACAGAGCCAGAAGGAGCCAAGTTTTGAAGTCCAAGCAGTTGGGCTCCAGGTTTCTTGTTTTTGATGAATGAATCTTCTATCTTGAGCAGTGCTGCCCAGTAGAACTTTCTGAGATGATGAAAGTGTTCTTTAGTTATCTGTTCTGTTCTGGAGAGTCACCCCTGGCCACATGTGGCAGCTGCGCACTTGAGATATGGCTAGTATTGAGTTAGTGGCAATTCTACTGGACAGGGCAGATCTACAAGTCCAGATTGCAGATGCTCAACCAAAGTCAGCACTGGTAAATCCCTCCCATACTCAAAATCTAGAATCTATATTTCACACAGGGGGCCAGGGATATGGTAGAGGAAGTGGAGAAGTGAAGGTCTCAGCCTTGAAAAAGCTGACTTTGCAGCAACTTTTATAAAGCAGAGAACTTGTCTATGTGGAGCAGTTGGGCCCTGAGAAATTAAAGATATCTGAGCAAGGGAAATTGGCCCAGTTGTGTTTGGGGCTGGGGCTTCCGTTTTCCTTACTTGCAGTTTCAGGGTTCTACCCAGATCTGTTTTCTAGGCTTGACTGGACTCATCCCACCTGCAAGTCCACTGAAGAGCACTTTGGAGTTTGCAAAGGGTAGGGGTAGGGATATCAAAGACTCTTCTCTTCCTTGAACAAGGAAGAAATTGAGGCAAGTGCCTAGTTGAGATTATATCTCTAGGAGAGAGAGAGTGGGGATGTGATCTCAGACTTCTTGTCTTTGTTAGTGTTCAGCTTACTCCATTTGGTTTGTAGTGCCTCAGTAGTGGTTGGGAGGCATAGCTAGCTCTGAGGATGGCTGCAGGAGATGGTTGGTAGATTCCAGCCCTGCCCCCCTTTCTTCTGTATCATCCTAGCAGAGACCTGGATGTCAGGCTCATACTTTCTTATCTGGCACTTGGAACAGGATGGGAGTATGTGCTCCGCAGCCAGTTTCACCTCTGGCCAAGTTGTTTCTAACCAGAATACCAATGTGTCAGCCCTATGCGCCTGCCAAGGGAGCTGACCAAGCCACTGGGGTGTGAGGAGTCAGCCAATGGATGGGAGGAAGTGAATTTGGCATTGCCCTGGCCTTGTCCAGAGGGAGGAAAGAGAGCTATGATTTATTCAGTGAACATCTGGGGGTGGGGGGGCGCGAGGAAAAGGAGCAGTTGGGACGGTCCTAGAAGCTTTATCTTAAGTACGAATGCCCGAGATCCCGGCTAGCTGTGGGCAGTGGCCCTGCAGGGCTGTTCTTAGAAGTCTCCTCCCCTCTCCCCAAGTGGGCCGGAGCTGGAGGGTGCCAAGTTGGGGGCGGGGCAACGGCCTGATTCTGGCCCCACCCAGCTGTCAAGGAACAGCTGGGCGCCATCGGTTTGGAGTTGAGGAGGGAGGAGCCGGTGGAGCTTGAAATGTTAGATGTCTGAGCGAACCCTAGGACTGCAGGACAGCACCGTCGGAAGACAGCTGGATACCAGGATGATGTTGGTGGGAATCCTCGTGGTTGAGGATCAGGTGTCTTCCAGAATCGTCGACCCAAAGAGGGAGACTTGCAGGAAAGAGAATGGGTTAGGATCCCGGGGCAGGTCCTAGCTCCACCCCCCAAGCCCCGTCGGGTCTCTAAAGTCTGATAATATTGAGGTAGATGCCTGTGGCAGGAGGATTCCAATCCTAGCCGGGGATATCCGGAGCCCGGGATGGGGCGGCAGTTGGAAGCCGCTCGGCGCGCGACCTGGCTGCCTGGGTGAGCCTGGGCCCGCGGAGAACTCCCAGCGCCTGCTGCCTTGAGTCCACAGGGCCCAGACTAACGCTTCACTCGTGGCGCTAGGCGCTCAGCAGGCCATCCTGGACGTACCCCGAGGGGCGGGGCGGAGCGCGCTCGGTGGCGGTGGCGCTCGGCGCTCGGCTGCTTTCGCCTGGGGCGGCCGCCCCGCGTGCGCCGGAGCCAAGATGGCCGCCTCCACCGCCCAGTGCCGAGTGACAAAAGCGGAGAGCAAAGCGGCGGCGGGGCCGCGCACGGGGGCCGCCCGGGAGCGCGCGCCCACGGGGGCGCCCCCGCCCTGCCCCCCGAGCCCGGGCCCCGTGACCCTGCCGGCGCCGCCGCCGCCGCCGCCCCCACCCCCGCTGCCGCCGCCGCCGCCGCGGGACGGGCCCAAGGCCGAGCCGGAGCCGGGGCCCGGGCCCGCGCCCCCGCCGGGTAAGAGCCGGCACCGGGGAGGGTGCTGGGTGGGGAAAGTCGGCGTCCCGCCCGCCGCTGCCGCCCTCAACGCCCGCCGTCCAGTCTCCGGGACGCCCCCTCCCCCCAGGCCCTCTAATCGCGCAGGTCTCGGGCCTCCTGTCGCTGCTCGCGGGGTCCCGGGCCTCAGAAACACTGCCACTGGCCCTTGGGATCCTCATCCCGCCTGACAAATGCCCCCTGCCTCTTTTGGAGTCCCAGGATCGTCCCTTGTCACGGTTCCGGTTTCGTTGGTGCGGAAACCCACTTTGGTCCTGTCCCATCTGACAGACGCCCCCCCCCCTCCCCGCACGCGGAGACTTTGACAAAGCCCTCGGTGTCCCCGTTGCCGACGGCCTCCCTGTCTGCCTTCTCCTTGCCTCTGTAGGACTCAAACTGATCAGGGGACCTGCCTGGACTCCTGCCCCATTGCCTCCCACTGAGTGCCTCTGAGGCCATCCAAGACACAGTTCCCATCCTACAGAGCTCTTGTCATGCTCTGAACTCTCAACTTGCAGTTCAACAGACCTCCCAGGCTCCTTTCCTTGAAAAATTAGACATGAACACCCACCTCTTACTTGGGGAATCTTCCTGGCCTGATACTCATAAACTTCACACAAAATTCAGTGATTGTCACTGTTCTTTTTACCAATCGGATCCTTCTGGGCTTGTCCAGGTTCCCAGTTCTTGCCATTTTTCATTCAGATTTCAGCTAGTAATGGGCAGACCTCCCCTTCCCCACATTGTCTCTGAAGGCCCAGCCTAAGCTGTCTTGCCAGCAGAGATTCCTCATTAAGTCTCAAGTCCCTGTCCTTGGTTCCTTGCCTTTGCATTGCCTCTCTGGCCTCCTTACCCTGGTCTTCTTTTGTCAGATTCCCCTTCTGACTGTACCCACCTCTACCTTCTCTGTAAGTTCTGCCCAGAGATATGTTTTCTCTAAGGTTCTCCAGGATGGGAATCTGAGCTCAGACTTGTACACAGGACTTGCACTGTGTACCCTGACCTTCCCATGTTCTGGTGGGTGGAAACTGCTGCTCCTCTTTCCTGTGTGCCTGCATTGTGCTGGTGTTGGGAGTTATGGGTTGAATTTCAGCTTTCATGGGTGAGCTGCTTCTTAGAGTGAGAGCAGGCACCGAAAATGAAGAAGTGCCACATTCTTCATCCTTCTGGGAGTAGACAGCCTGACCCTTGCCTGGGCTGAGCCCATCTCCTCCACCCCACAGGCCTGGGTTCTGAGGAAAACACAATGGTGGCCATGGACTTGGGTTCTCCCCTGCTTCCTAAGAAGAGCCTTCCTGTCCCTGGGGCCTTGGAGCAGGTGGCTAGTCGACTGAGCAGCAAAGTGGCCGCCGAGGTTCCTCATGGCAGCAAACAGGAGCTGCCGGACCTCAAGGGTGAGTGGCCCAGGTGACAGGGCAGGGATTATGGCTGGTCCAGGTTCCTGGTTTACAGGGGACCTCTCAGGCGTGGGGGTTAATATGGGTTCCCAGGTTGGCCGTGGCTTTCTCTAGTACATCTTAAGGTGCCAAGGAGACACTTAGCTGTTTTTACCCTTGAGCTTATGCAGCCCTGGCCATGCCCAGCATCCAGCTTCACACTGGGCAAGAGAAGGGCATCCAGAGAAGCAGCGGTCATGGCAGTCAAGAGCTCACACTCAAAAGCCAGGTCATTTGCCCACCATCCCTTGTTAGCAATGCGATCTTCCAGATGACACTGATTCATTTTGTTGACTCTAAGGTGGTTATGAGTCTTGACTTGTACTGTGCTAGTTCCCAGGGATGTGACAGGAACAAAATGGACCTGGCCCTTGACTTTAGATCATTAAAGTTGGGGGTGGAAAAGCAAAGAAGCAGGTGGGCAGGGGAAAAATGTCCTTTTGTAGAAGCAGGTGCAAGGGAACCACAGAGACCCTGGCTGAGGCCTCTAGCCTAGTGTTTGGGGCATGGGTTGAGCTGTAGAGAGCAGTTAGGACTTAGCTCAGTGTGAAGCATGTGTCTGGCAAGTCATTGTTTGTGTGAACCTGTTGCCAGGGCATCCTTATGAATAGGAGATCTGAAAAGTGTCCATATTGGCTGGACCACAGAAGGGCTCTATCTGCTGCTGTGTGCCCTTGGGCACAACTCTTCCCCTCTCTGAGCCTCAGTTTCCTTACTTGCAAACCAGACTGGCTAATCCCCACCTCATTAGAATCATTGTGAGGCTCAAGGGGCCTTGACAAAAGTAAAACATTTACACAGAACTGGGTGTGAAGTGGGAGGAGAAAGGACAAGCTGAGCCCACAGGCTTCACAGTTTGTTCTCCTGACCTCCATTTCACCCTCCAGCCCAGAGCCTGACCACCTGTGAGGTCTGCGGCGCCTGCTTTGAGACCCGCAAGGGCCTGTCCAGCCACGCACGTTCCCACCTGCGGCAGCTGGGTGTAGCAGAGTCGGAGAGCAGTGGTGCCCCCATCGACCTCCTCTACGAGCTGGTGAAGCAGAAGGGCCTGCCTGATGCTCCCCTTGGGCTGCCCCCAGGCCTAACTAAGAAGTCCAACTCGCCGAAAGAATTGGTCTCTGGGGCTACCCGGCCAGGTCTGCTTGCCCTGGCCAAGCCCTTGGATGCCCCTGCTGTCAACAAAGCCATCAAGTCTCCTCCTGGCTTCTCGACCAAAGGCCTGGCCCACACACCCAGCTCTCCGCTCCTCAAGAAGGCACCGCTGGCCCTGACGGGTTCCCCTACCCCCAAGAATCCTGAGGACAAGAGCCCCCAGCTGTCCCTGAGCCCCCGGCCGACCTCCCCAAAGGCACAGTGGCCCCAGTCTGAGGACGAGGGGCCCCTGAATCTCAGTGAGTGTGGGTCCTGGGAGCTGAGGGAGGCCCCAGTGTTGGGAGGGACTGGGATGTCAGTTGGGCCTCAGATCAGGATGGTTCAGGGTGGGGAGAGTGGGGACTGCAGCTCCCACATCCTGGGTTAGCCAAGGAAGCTTGTTGGTTGAGGCACTCACTGTGTCTCCTGTTGGACCAGCCTGCATATGATCATCTCTCTCCAACTTTGCTGATCTTCCCCTGGAGGCCTGGCAACAATTGCTGAGCCTGCCAGGGTCATCCTTACCACTTTGTGGCAGCTCTTTATTCTTTGCTGGGCTAAGGATGGGGTAGTGTAAGTAAATAGGGCTCCTGTGGGCCTGGATTCCTCAGTGGGATTTCAGGGCATTTGAGGTCCTGTAGGTAGATGAGTAGTCCATCTGACAGGAGGTCCCTGTAGTTGGCCCTGTCTTTACATCTTCCTGGTCATTCTTTGCATAGGTTTCTCTGTTTGTGCCTGAGGGTGGAGTTCCTCCAGCTGGGCTGCCTATGGGCCTGGAAAGTAGGATTTGGGAAGAAACCCTCCAAATGCAATGAGCAGGTTTTGTGAGGATGTACTGTAGAACATCAGGCTTTCCCATGTATTTGTGAGCATTAGAGTCTGGGGATGACCCCAGAGTCTAGTCACCACCACCACTACCTCCCACCCACCAAGTTGGCACCTCATGTTCCCTTGAAATTACTCTACTGAAAGTGCTGTGTCTTCAGAAACAGGGTTCTTGGCAACCATGCCCTTGGCTGTATGATGCTTAGCAACCCATCCGGGCCCCTGCTATCTGCCCCCACAGCTGTCATAGCAAGGGTCCCAGGGAAGAGGGCCCAGGAGCGTCAGACTTTGCCGCAGGAATTTGGTCACTGTCCACCCCACTTCCTTAAGCTCTCTACCTTCACCTTGATGCCAAAGAACTAGGCAAGGAACAGGATGTTCTGCTGCCCAAAGCTTCTCAAAATAAGTCTGCACCATGAGACTTGGACCCTGAACTGCCTGGGCAGCTGAGAATCACACCAGACCCTCCTGTCTCCTTCCCCCAGGGCCGGCCAAGGTGGCGGCCGTGAACCCCCCCTGTGTTTTGTCTCCGCAGCTTTAGATAGTGACGGGGGCAGAGAGCTGGACTGCCAGCTGTGTGGTGCCTGGTTTGAGACCCGCAAGGGCCTGTCCAGCCACGCCCGTGCCCACCTGCGCCACCTGGGCGTCAGCGACCCGGACGCCAAGGGATCCCCCATAGACGTGCTCCACGGGCTCATCAGGAGGGACGGCGTCCAGATCCGCCTCCCACCCGGGCGCGGAGCCCTGGCCCAGCTGGGGCGGCCTCCTCCCGCCTCTGCGGCCCTCTCCTTGCTCCCCCCCCCACCGCCGGCCAAGAAGGCCAAGCTGAAGGCCGCGGGTACGGCCAGCCCCTGGGGGAAGCAGGACCTCTCGGCCGCCGCAGCCGCCGGCATTTTCTGGGCCTCTGATGTGGAGCCATCTCCTCTCAACCTCTGTAGGTTCTCGCTTCAGCCGCCCTCTCCTCCCTGCGGGCCCTGGAGCCCCTCCCGGGGGAGGGGGGTCACGGCCCCCTCCCTACTCTCTCCCCGTTGAGGCAGGGAGTAGACAGGGGCCCTTGGCAATGGTCCGGCTCTGCCCAGGGAACTTTTTGGCAGTGGGCTATTCGGCCCTCTCTCTTGGCCTTTGACCTCCATGACCATGACCCTCCCTGAGAATGAAGGCCAAGGGGAGGGTCCTGCCTTTTGATGAGGAAGGTGCTCACATCTGCCTCCCCAGTCTGGGTGGCATGTGGTGCCTAGGTTGCCGCTTCCTTCCCCCATCAGTTTTGGGTTCCTCAGAGCTATGGAATCTTGGTTCTGTCCTCTGTCAGGACTGGGGGCCCATTTGCTCTCTGGAGTCTTCCCCTTGTTCCAACTGGGTGTCTGTCCCCCTGCCCTAATCCTTATTTCCCTTACTTGCACCTGCCCACCATCACCACCCTAGCCTGTGGGCATGCTGCTGCCCACACCCAGCTGACCAGGACACTACTGCAGATGACCATTGTAATAATAAATTCTAACTGCTCCTCTCTCCTGCTGCAGCCTCCGGCCCAGAACCAGCTCGAGACATCCGCTGTGAGTTCTGTGGTGAGTTCTTCGAGAACCGCAAGGGTCTGTCGAGCCATGCACGTTCCCACCTGCGGCAGATGGGCGTGACTGAGTGGTACGTCAATGGTTCGCCCATCGACACACTGAGGGAGATCCTGAAGAGACGGACCCAGTCTCGGCCAGGTGGACCCCCCCACCCACCAGGGCCTAGCCCAAAATCCCTGGCAAAGGTGGTGGGCACCGGAGGCCCTGGCAGCTCATTAGAAGCCCGCAACCCTTCGGACCTTCACATCTCACCTCTGGCTAAGAAGTTGCCACCACCACCAGGCAGCCCCCTGGGCCACTCACCAGCTGCCTCTCCTCCTCCCACGGCCCGGAAGATGTTCCCAGGCCTGACAGCAACCTCCCTGCCTAAGAAGCTGAAGCCTGAACAAATGCGGGTGGAGATCAAGCGGGAGATGCTGCCAGGGGCCCTTCATGGGGAGCCGCACCCATCTGAGGGTCCCTGGGGGGCGCCGAGGGAAGACATGACACCCTTGAACCTGTGTAAGTGTGAACCTATGGCAGGGCAGGGAAAAGGAATGGATGGGTTTCTTCCCTGCCTCCCCTTGCAGGTATCTGTAGCACCCAGGGTTGAATTAGAAGGGAGGATACATATGAAGCCAGTTATACATTCCCCCTGTGCAGATCTGGGCAACAGAGCTGCTGCTTGATTCTCCTTTATTCATACAGGGGAGGTAGAACTGTGTCATATGTGATGGCAAAACTATTTTATCTTTTGTGCCATCTTCAATCAGTTGGTAGTGGCTGCCATCCAGATTCCTGGGGAGGTCAATTAGTGATATCTACCATGGCAGGAGTAGAGGGACTGGCAGTAGATGTCTGAACTGTCTTTCTGATGTTCCTGGTAATTGATTGCTTGACGTTTGGAGTCAAATTTGAGTCAAGAAATCTTCTCCTCCATAATCTGATAATATCCAACCTTGGGCAAGTTTCCTCATTTGGAAGATGGAGATCAACATAGTCCCACATTTGTGGTTGTCTCAAAGATGAAGCACTTAGCACAGTGCCTGGTTACAGAAAGCTCTGTGCATAGTAATTGTCATCATGTCACTGTCACTTGTTTCCCTCTCAGACCATTGCTATGTTTATTCTGCTTAGGTCGATTGACTGCCTGCTGTATGCCAAGCAGGTGAGGATGGCCTAAGGTCTGCCTTATAGCTTGTATGCCAACTCTGTGCCACGTGCTTTGAACCATTCTCATTTTAGATTCTCCCAGTAACACTGGGAAGTGAAGATTTTTCATCTCCATCTTGCAGAGGAGGAAACCAAGGCTCAGAGAGGGGAGGTGACTTGCCCAGCATCACACAGGGAACCATTGTGAATCCAGCTAGAATTTGAGGTGACAGAATAAGCAGAAGGGCTCGATGTACATAAGGACCTATGAAGGCCCAAATGAGGGAGCAAGTCACTGGAGTCTGGAGGTGGGGTGGGGACAGGGGCAGCTAGGCAGCTGGCACTAACATGGGCCTTGAGCTTGGAGGCTTCCTGCCCGCAGCCGCTGCCTCCTTCTCCCCCCACCCCAACCTTGGACCCCCTGCAGCGTCCCGGGCAGAGCCGGTGCGCGACATCCGCTGCGAGTTCTGCGGTGAGTTCTTCGAGAACCGCAAGGGCCTGTCGAGCCATGCACGCTCCCATCTACGGCAGATGGGTGTGACCGAGTGGTCTGTCAACGGCTCGCCCATTGACACGCTGCGGGAGATCCTGAAGAAGAAGGCCAAGCCGTGCCTCATCAAGAAGGAGCCGCCAGCTGGAGACCTGGCTCCTGCCTTGGCTGAGGATGGGTCCCCCACAGTGGCCCCTGGGCCTCTGCAGTCCCCACTGCCATTGTCGCCCCTGGCTGGCCGGCCAGGCAAACCAGGAGCTGGGCCAGCCCAGGTTCCCCGGGAGCTCAGCCTGACACCCATCACTGGGGCCAAACCCTCAGCCACTGGCTACCTGAGCTCAGTGGCAGCCAAGCGGCCCCTGCAGGAGGACCGACTCCTCCCCGCAGAGGTCAAGGCCAAGACCTACATCCAGACTGAACTGCCCTTCAAGGCAAAGACCCTCCATGAGAAGACCTCCCACTCTTGTAAGCAGTGGGTGGCAGGGTCCTGGGAGGGCATTTGCCAGGGCCTGCAAGGCCGGGCTATGCCACATAAACCCGCACTGACCCCCAAATAGGGCCCCTGTGGGAGGCGGGATTGGCTCCTGGCCTGAGCAAGGCCCTCTGGGTATTCCTGCCCCCTTCGGGCCGTGGCTCAGCAGTACCCCCTCTGCCTGCAGCCACCGAGGCCTGCTGCGAGCTCTGTGGCCTTTACTTTGAAAATCGCAAAGCCCTGGCCAGCCATGCACGGGCACACCTGCGGCAGTTTGGTGTGACCGAGTGGTGTGTCAACGGCTCGCCCATCGAGACGCTGAGCGAGTGGATCAAGCATCGGCCCCAGAAGGTGGGCGCCTACCGCAGTTACATCCAAGGCGGCCGCCCTTTTACCAAGAAGTTCCGAAGTGCTGGCCATGGCCGTGACAATGACAAGCGACCGCCCCTGGGGCTGGCACCTGGGGGCCTGGCCTTGGTTGGCCGCAGTGCTGGGGGGGAGCCAGGGCCTGAGGCTGGCCGGGCAGCCGACAGCGGTGAGCGGCCTCTGGCAGCCAGCCCACCAGGCTCTGTGAAGGCTGAGGAACATCAGCGGCAGAACATCAACAGTGAGTGCATGTGGAGGTGGGTCATGAGGGAGGTGGGCACCTGCTGGGCCCTACTCACTGGGTTCTGCCCTACATTCACTCCCTCAGATGCTTGCTTCTCCATTCAGCCTTCCACTACCCAGGCGGCAGCTGGTCACCAGCTGTATGAGTCCCCAGAGTATCTGCCCCTTACTTGCTGAAGCAGGGTGTCTTCAGGGCCCTGGCCCTTCTGCTCATTTCCCATCTCTCTCCCCACCTTAGAATTTGAACGTCGACAAGCCCGCCCCCCAGATTCCACTGGGGTCCGGGGGAGTGAGGAGGCCAATGACTTGCATCAGAAGCTGGAAGAGGTGCGGCAACCTCCACCCCGGGTGCGGCCAGTCCCATCCTTGGTGCCCCGACCCCCTCAAACATCACTTGTCAAGTTTGTAGGCAACATCTACACCCTCAAGTGCAGGTATGCTGCCCCTCGGGGAGTGAGGGAGAACGCCCACCTGGGCCTCGGCCACCAGGCTCAGAGCAGGATGGGGTCCAGCAGGGGTGGCAGATATAGCTATAGGAGGTACTACCCTTAGGTGCAGTGGGGCCCAGGGTTCCTCAGACTTTGGCATCTCAGAGCATCAGGCTGACACCCCAAGCTTTGTAGCCAGTGAGACCCGGGTTAGTGACCTTAGGCAGGGACTTACCTCCCCAATGTCTCAATTTTCCCATCCTTAAGACCTGCTTGAAAGATTTTTTTATGAGGACCAAGTTTCATAGTCATAAAGCACTGAGAACTGTGCCTGGCACTTGGTAAGCCCTCAACATATATGTGTCTGATTAAGAAAAAATAGGTCTTAGTTAATTCTTACCAAAGTCCAAACATACATCAGAGACCAGGAAACAGGGAATCTTGAGATGAGGTGACTCAACTCAGGCCATACAGGCCAAGTGAGAGTAGGATTTAAATCCAAGTCTTTGGGACCCTATGTTATGAGGCCTTGTTGATGCTGGCTTGACAAGAAGAAGAGGGGCCTGGTGAGTTGGGTAGACTCTGCTTCTCTGTACCTTCTACCATCTCAGATCATATGCATTAGACAGATGGTAGAGGTACTTGGGAAGCAGGAGGTCTCTTACCCAGCACCAGTGACTTCATCTCCAGGGGACCCTGCCAGAGCCCCATGATGAATCGAGGTGACCGTCCACAGAGAGACACATGGCTTCTGGACCCCTCTTCCCTCAAATCTTGAATTTGATCTGTTTATCTGAGTAGTAGCAGGTGTGTCAGGGATGTGTTCTGTCCTCATGGCAGCAGCCTCTCCCTCTTCCTGTTCTCCCACACAGGTTCTGTGAAGTGGAATTCCAGGGCCCCCTCTCCATCCAGGAAGAGTGGGTACGACACTTACAGCGGCACATCCTGGAGATGAATTTCTCCAAAGCAGACCCTGCACCTGAGGAGCCCCAAGCCCCACAGGCACAGACAGCAGCGGCAGAGGCACCCTAACAAAAGCATTCCAGATTTCCTCTTGTGCCACCTCTGTCTACTGTTTCTCCTCTACGTCCTCTTCCCTCTCTTCCTTTCTTTTCCGTTTCCAAAGGAGCAAGCCAAAACCTCAAACCGGTGTCCCTCGGGGGCCGGGCACACTACAGATGGGCGCCGGGAGCCAGCTAGCCACCCTTCCCCCAGCCTGAGGACTCTGGGGCCACAAGGGTGTCTTCCACAGGGGTAGCAGCCAGTCCCTGGTGGCAGCTGATCTGTTCACAGGGGAGGACAGCATTACCCCATGTCTAGCAGCCAGACAGGGCTATTTCTGCCATCCATGGCCATTTGCAGAGACCCCAAAGACTCCTGTTCTGGTCCCCTTTTGTCCCCATGAATATCCTCTCACACACGCACATGCAAACATACACGCACACACGCACCTCGTGAGACCCGGGATCTGCCCTAGCCCCCCAGTTCCCGAGTTAAACGATCACATCATGCCACGGTGCTTGCTCAGGGGAAACTACGCTCCCTCTGTTGACCCGCTTGGGCCTGGGAGCCCCCGTTGAGCCCACAATGCCACGGAAATCCTTGTTGGTTGCCCCCCAGAGGGGCCTTCCTAGCTGGGGAAGAGCTCAGAGCTGACAGCTGCCTCCTGCCATGTCAAGGCCCCCCAGAGCCTCAGGGGCTCCAGGGCCGGAGGGTGGGGGGGGATGGGACTCTCCTCCCCCATCCCTCCCTCCCTCCCCCTTTTCACTGTTGCTTTCTATGTATAGCTCCCTAGATCTTTCACTTTTTTAAAAACGCGTTTTGTGTAGAGAAGAAGGAACGTGGATCTTTTTATTTTGCAATCCTGGGCCAGCTAGATACCGGGAGCAGATTGACCTTTTAACTTTTTTCAGTGGCCACCTTTTGGTTATCGATGTACCTAGAAGTATGTAAATTAGATTAAATTTCTCTTCTGGAAACACCCCGGGGCAGGCGGCCAGCGTGTGTTTTTCTGTCTAGTGGACAGGCTGGCATTGGCCGGTAGCCGGGGCTGGGATAAGGGCCTCATCCACTGCTCACAGCCCTGGAGGCCCTGAATTTCCCCTTTGGCCGCCAAGTCGGCCAGACACAGCTGGGGATGACCAAGTTCCCAGCTGTTGGCTTTGATGCCACTGTTGGTGGGGAACTTGCTGGCTGGTGAAATGGCTTCTGTGAGCAGAGAAACCAGGGCTCTGGGCAGCTGGTCTGGGAAGGGAGCCAAGATCAAGAAACGATTGAGGCTAGAAAGAGCTTTCCAAGGGTAGGAGCTGTCCACGGAGGGAGTTGGAGATGCAGTGGGGTGGGGGGTAAGAAGCAGCACACAGCTACTGGAAGCATTTGTGGGGGGAGGTGGGTTGGTAGGGTGCAGAGAGCTGGAATTCACTTGCCTTTAAAACATGAAACTTTTTTTTTGGTGGTGGTGGGGGTGCTGCTGGGGATTTCACCTAGGGCCTTACAAGTGCTAGGTAAGCACTACTCTAGCACTGAATGCTACAGCCCTAAAACATGATTTGTATGAGACACTGCACCCCAAACCCAAGTAACACCAGAGGAAGAAGGGGGAGCTACTAACTCCGTTGTGATATTTTCCTGCTTGGCAAATGTTTATTGAACATTTTCTGAGACTTAAGATTTTGTTGGCTGCCCCTCCTTGTTCATTGCATGTAGTTTTCAGCTCACTGTTTTCACTGAAAAGCCAAGTGGAAATGATCTCATGAGGTGTGGATTGCAGGGGCCTCATCTACCCTAACCCTGTTTTTCCTTGATCCTTTGTGCTGTGCCCACCCCTGGGAAGGAAGCTTTAACAGGTGGCAATAACATGCTCACACAGGTGGTCTGGGCCCCCAAGCTTCTCTTACCTGATGGTGCTTCCCATCTAGCACTGGGTGGATATAATCAAGACTTGGGAAGCAAGGAGGGTGTATTTGTGAAAGGAGAGCTGATCCAATGTTGCTTCCTTTTCAACTTTTTAAAAAAATATAAAATGAGCTAGGCAAGTCTGTAACCTCAGTTATCCTGGAGGCAGAGACTGGAGGATCACACGTTCAAGGCCAGCTGGGGCAACTTAAGCCAGACCCTGTCTCAATAAAAAATAAGGCTGGGTATGTAGCTTGGTGGTAGAGCACCTAGGTTTAGTCTTTGTACCACAAAAGGATAAAATATAAAATGGTGGGTGAATGTAAAAAAAGTTCAGATAATACAAGTTCATATTAAAGTAACGTGGGAAACCCCTCCTCACCTGCCATTGTACACTAATAACTCTGCCTGTCTTTGTGAGGGTCACCTATAATTCTTGCCATGGAAAGTCTTTTCCTAAAACTTCTGAGCATGGTTCTTCCCTGCTTAAGCCATTCTACTTTCCAACAAAGTACAGTCTTGGCCTTTGAACTGCTCACTCTCAGCCTGTCAAGGTGTTGGATGTTAAAATCTTCAAATCAGTGAATGATGGCTGTGGCAAGTTCCACAATGAAAGCTGTAGGATGTAGGAGAGGTGTCCTAGGAACTTGACATAGTTTGGAGGCCAGGCAGGCATCCCCAAGGATTACAAAGATGGACCTCAAACTAGTGCACATCAATGAGAGCCCTGTGCTTCCTATGTGGAGTTTTTCATCTAATGTATCCTAAATGGTTTTTCCATGGGGCAATGAGTTCTGCGTACGCTCCATTCTGGGAGGAGGTATGCTATCAAAACATTCATGCACAATTTCAACCATATAAAAGATAATAAAATGAACCCTCATTAATTGTTATCAGGAATTATTAATTCATGAGTTATAACTCACGAACTTATCTATAGCCCTCTGCCTACCTCCCATTTCTTCCTTTCCCCACATAAATTACAAGTGAAGCATATCCTGGCCATTGGTTCAATTATTCTCTAATATTTCAGTATGTTTCTCTGAAAAATAAGGACTTCAAAATGCCATCATTACTCCTAAAGTGACAATCATTTTTAAATATCCAAAAGTAACAATAGCAGGGCTGGGGTTGTGCCTCAGTGGTAGAGTGCTTGCCTCATGCATGAGGCACTGGGTTCGATTCTCAGCACCACATAATAAAATGAAGGTCCATCAACAACTAAAAAAAAAAAAAATTTTAAAAGCAACAGTATACCTTAAAAAAACAAAACTTTAAAGCACACCAAAAAGTGCACAAGTCATAATTGCACTCCTTGGTGACTTTCACAAACATGCTAAATACCATTTTCAGTGTCTGGTTCTGTCAAGTTATCTCTCAGAAATTATGAGATGTCCTTAACAGTGGTTCCCACATACCTAAGGATAATGCTGAGGGCAAACCTGGCCCTGGGCTGTACTGTGTGTGTTGGGGGTTGTTGCCAGGCATCAAACATAGGCTCTCCTGAATACTAGGTGAGTGCTCTACCACTGAGCTACACCCCCAGCTGTAGCCAGCACTATCATAGAGTCTTTAAAGTTCAGAAGGGGTTTAGAAGAGACATTCCATTTTTTAACATTTAAGCATCAAGGACCTTGAGGAAATCAGGAATTCAAAGTTCCCATTTTATTTTTTAAATTATTATGCTTTAAATAAGGATAAAAAAAATCCTTGCAGGTTTGAGGGAACATTTGAGGTTAGATAATACAAATAGATGTATTTCATCTTTTACATAAATATATATCATATTCATGTACATACATATATTTTTTAAATGTGAGGTGTTGGGTGTCGATTTAGGGCTCCAAGCATACTAGACAAGCGCTCGACCACTGAGCTACACCCTCATCCCCTACAAATCTGTTGATTGTTATGCAGCAAAAAGAAAATGTAGCAATTATCTAGTGCATCTGGCACCAGAATGATTTCTTTACATATATTATTTCATGTAAAATTTGCCACTTAGTCTTAATTTTCTCATTCCAGTATGACTTAACCATGCTTGTTTCGGAGCCGAAGTCCAGAGAAGTATATAAATTTAGCACAGGTCGGCTCAGTACTTCGATAGCACAGTTGGGACTTGGAAAGTGTTCTGCGTGGTAGAATCCGTTCCCTCAGGCGCGTCTCCAACCGCACACGCACTTCTTAAGTGCGACCGCTCTTGGGCCTCGGGTCTTTCCGTAGTGTATGCTCCTCCTCTCCGAACCCCGCGGAACTCCACCTCTCCACCGGCTCCTTTCGACCAATCAACGCTGGCTTGGAATAACGGGAGGCGGGTAAGGGGCGGGGCCTTACTGAGATTGGCAGGGTCTTAAGCCACTGGTACGAGGAGATTCTGAGATAGACAGCAAGACAGTCAAATGGACGCGAAGTCCGCGGCTGGCACGAGCCAATGCGGTCGAGAGGCGGGACTGTGGTGTGTGTAGACGGGGCCCGGGGGATTGTCGCCGCTATTGCGGCGTCAGACGCGCAGAGCAGCTCCCCGGAGTGTTCAGATGTAGTGTTCGCCGCCGCCATGAGCTACACAGGTGGGCCCGGCAGGGTGGGGGTCGCGCCCGGGGTGGTGGGCGCGACAGGGACATGCCGGTGCCGTGCCAGACTCGCCCACGCCTCCCCTGGCGCTGGGGTCACTGCCCTCTGCGGTCACAAAATGGCGTCTTGGGCCCGTAGCTTCAGAGTCGCGCCCCTCTCGTCACGGCGCCTTGGTTTGCTGTGCTTGTAGATTGGCGTCTTGGATCTTGGCCGCCCGAGGTCTTGGCTTCTGTTGTCTGTCTCTATAGGCCCCGAAACCTTGGCGCTGAGGTCTAGGTTCTCATGACCTCCATCCCTGGCCGGTGCGTCTTGAACCTCGACGCCTCCAGTCGTCGTTTTTAAGGCCTTGGCCTGTCAGATCAGTCTGCGGGCTCCGCTGCCGTCGCCATTGCGTCCCCTCCCCTACGCAGTTTTGCGGCAAAATGCCGCAGCTACTTCCCCATCCCACTCTCCTTAGCCCGCTTGGGAGCTGGGAGAGGAGCCAGGCCCCAGGGGAATACGTAAATATTTGAAGGGTTTGGGTTGAGTGGGGGACTTTGGGTCCTTAGGGACTAAGCTTAGCCTTGGCAAGGAAAGGCTAACTTCCAAATGATTCACTCAGTATCTGTCAAATTTACCGTGTCAGGTGCAGAATGGGCACTGGGAATGCTGACAAGAATTCTTAAAGCAACTTAGAGACGAGGGTAGACCTTAACAGGCAAATAAATAAGCACAGACAGTATTCTGATGGTCAGTACTCTGAAATGGTTGATACATTATATGGAGAGCATGGAGACCTTTGTATAGACGTGAGGGTTAAGCAGATACTAAGTGGAGTGGAAGAGAGTAAAGATTGTTGGTCCAGGAAGCTGTTGTTGTAAAAGGCCCCAGGGCATGAACTGCTTGACTTGTTGATCTGCCAAGGAGACCAGTGGGATTTGAGCATAGAGGAAGGTGGAGGATGAAACCATAGAGGGGATGAGGCAGAGGTATGTTTTGGCAATCCTAAATCATCCCTGGGGAAATTGCCAAGGCCACCTGAGTTTGCCTTGGCAGTGACCATTGAGGTTTCTCAGCACCATAGACTGGACCTCCCCTTAGGGGAGGTATTTGAGGCTTGAGCATATGTGGTTGCTGGGTAACCTGCATTCTACTCAGAATGTTCAAGACTGAGAATGGAACTTCAGTCTCTAGCTTCTTTGTAGGCTACTCTATGTTGACCTATGCCACATAATGTTGGCTACTATATGTACCGGTTCTCCCTGTTCTGGCCCCCAGGTCAAGAACTTGTCAAGAACCCCAGTGTTTCTAGCAGCCATCTCCTAGCTCTGTAGTTTTCAACTAGGTTGATCCTGACCCTTCCTCCTCACCCCCAATTTGGCAATGTCTGGTTGTCTCTAGGAGTAGGGGGGTTCTACTGACATCTAGTGGATAGAGGCCAGTGATGATGCTCAGCATTCTACAATGCACAGTAAGTGCCCCACCACTACTGGTCCCATACATCCGTGGTGCCAAGATTAGGCAAGCTGTGCTGCAGCCTTTTTGTAGCATTTCTAGTTTGAGGAAAGTCAGGGCTGTTGCTGACCTCTCTGAAATTGAGTTGTAATTCTTGTCTCCAAGTGTTACCAAGAACTGAAGATGGTTCTATGGAATTTAGGGGCAGGACTGCAGAAGATTCCAAATGAAGGGTTGAATGCTGTGGGCTAGCTTAATAATGGAGCATTAATTTTTATAGATGAGGGAACTGAATCAGAGAAGTCACTAATGGCTAAGCCTGAATTTTAGCTCCAGATCTTATAGACTAATAAGCTACTGATTATTTTTTTTTCTTAATATTGATAAGATGAAAACTGCAGTAGCTTTATAATGTTGGTCTTTTCTTTTTAAGAAGTACGTCAGGGTTGGGGGTGTAGCTCAGTGAGGAGAGTTGTATAGCATGTAGCATGTGTGAGGCCCTGGGTTCCATCTCCAGTCCAAAAAAAAAAAAAAAAAAGAGGAAGAAGCAGATCACTAAATTCAAAGGCATTTTAAGTCACATTTCAGGTGACTGCTTTAAGGATAAGCCCTGAAAGCCTTGAAGCAAATGTTACCATTATTATTAAGCATAAAAGGATGGGACTGGAGTGGTGGCTCAGAGGTAGAGTGCTTGCCTAGCACATGTGAGGCCCTGGGTTCAATTCTCAGCACCACATACAAATAAATAAATAAAGGTCCATCAATGACTAAAAAATATTTTTAAAAAACACAAAAGGTGACAGAAATAATTATCTTTTTGTTAACTTATCAAGCTTGTGAACTCCTTTCCTTTATTTATACTTGGGAAGGGTGTCTCCCTCTTTAGGGAGAATGAAAATGGGAGCAGTAGAAAAAATAGGGCAGAAAAAAATTCTGGAATCAGGCTTTCAAACAAAGGTCTGAAATGCTGCCATCTTTTTAGAAACATTATCACTCACAGTTGCATTGTGTTAGGAATGCACAAGTGGTTTAGCTGAGTGGTTGTAGCTTGGGTTACATTTAGGTTGCATTTTGGATGTCAGTTGAGACAATCAATCTGAAAGCTTGCCTGTGGTGGAGGCCTTGCCTCCAGGGTGACTCAAAACTCCTGTGTCTAGCAGATTGATGCTGGCAGTGGTTCCTTACCATATGGAGCTCTCTGTAGAGCTGGAAGAAACCTAACAAATGATCCAAGAAGGAGCAAAGCAGAAGTCTTTAAGAAGTCACTCAGCCGGGAGCAGTGGTGTGTGCCCATAATCCCAACGGCTCAGGAGGCTGCAGCAGGAGGATCATGAGAAAAGCCAGTTCAGCAACTTAGCAAGGCCCTAAGCAACTTAATGAGACCCTGTGTCTAAATAAAATATAAAAAAAGGTTTGGGGTTGAGCTCAGCGGTTGAGCACCCCTGGATTCAATCCAAGTACCAAAAGCAAAAGAGAAGTAACTCAGTCATTCCCCTTAATCATATTGGTCATACTGGCTACTTCTGTTTCTTTGGAAGGGGACTATATCACCCCAGGACATAAGAATCATTGGAGGTCATCTTGGAGGCTGGTTATTGCCGTTTTCGGCTCAGTTAGTTGAGGTTGGAAGCAACCTAACCAAGTTTAATTGTCCTAAATTTTGTCACTCTATGTCATTTTTTTCAAAGAATACTCTTTTAAAAAGGGGGGTGGGCTGGGATTGTAGCTCAATGATAGAGCGCTTGCCTCGCACGCATGAGGCTCTGGGTTCAATCCTCAGCACCACATAAAAATAATACATCTATAACTAAAAAATATTTTTTTAAAAAAGAAAAGGAATTAAACTAGAGATACTTTTGTATTTTTAAGGCTGCTAAGAGGGAAGGGTTATATTGCCAAATTTGCATTCCGTGGTCTAACCCTTAGCTTTACAGGACCATCCAGAACTTATTTTTTACCCCAGAGCTGATCAGTCTGTAAAATTGAAAGAAGAAGAAAACACTTTATGCACACAATAAAAATTTATTCATGACTGGCTAAAAAAAGACTTCCCCAGAGACAGTGTTGTGGGATAGAATATTAATGTGGGTAGCACAGTGTAGAGCAGATGTTGCTATTGGCCTCTGGAGGTTTGATAAGTTTGCTGGATTGACTTCTTTTTCTCTTCTTGGTGATACTGGGGATCCTACCCAGGACCTTGAATATTCTAGGCAAGTGATCTACCACTGAGCCCCATCCCCAAGCCCTATCTTTTCTTTATTCTCAGGGAGAAATAGGGCTCCTCTCCTGAATCAACAGATCTCTTACTTATGTACTGCAATCTACAGATCTCTTACTCTATAGATTATGTACTGCAATCTAGTATGTATTTTTATCAGGGTGTGGTAGGTTCCCCATTGGAGTTGCAGTATGGTCATCTCTCTGTTTCCTCAGTTTCTGTATCTGTGGATTTAACTAACAGAAGATTGAAAACATTCAGGAAAAATAATTGCATCTGTACTGAATATGTACAGATAATTTTTTTCTTATTATTTCCTAAACAATGTGGTGTAACTACGTAGCATTTATGTTGTATTAAAGTATACAGGAGTATACTTTAAATATATTTTAAATGGGTTCATCCCAGCATCATAAAACAAACAACACATTAATTCTGCACCAACTAGGCTAAAGAAAGATTGTAGATGTCCCACAGCTCTGTTTACCTCTACATGGGTTTTGACATATATGTGGGAAAGAGTAGGTTTGCAGATCTTTTTTGGACCTTGGGAATTGCAGGTTAAGGGATCTTGCCTGGTACTCTTCTGTTGGCTGCCGTGAAGATGGAATGAGATACTCAGACAAAACTCTTAGCACCCTGCAGGGGAAGCACTTGTTCAGTGTTGGCTGCTTTTTGCTGTTATCGTTGTTGTTAAGATCTTAAGAGATGAAATAGAGACTGTCAACAAATGTGAGAATGTCTGCCAAGGGGAGGTACTTGGTTTTGTTTTGTTTTTGTTTTTCTTTTTTTTTTTTAAGAGAGAGAGAATTTTTTTTAATATTTATTTTTTAGTTTTCGGCGGACACAACATCTTTGTTTGTATGTGGTGCTGAGGATCGAACCTGGGCCGCACGCATGCCAGGCGAGTGCGCTACTGCTTGAGCCACATCCCCAGCCCAGGGGTTTTGTATTTTTAACGTAAATAAGCTTTTGAGGGTTTGACTTTAATTTTCAGATCATGGACTGTCTCCAATGAAAAGAGGCAAATATTGCCTGTTTCCTTTCATGTCATTTATCATAATTTCAGTGCTAAAAGTAAATCTTTTTTTCTTATTTGTTTGTGTGATTGGGAAGAGGGTGCTAGGGATTGAATCCAGTGACACTTTACCACTGAGCTACATTCCTAGCCCTTTTCATTTTTATTCTGAGATTGTCTCACTAAATTGCCCAGGCTAACTCCAAGTCACTGGGGTTGCAGCGACTAAAATATAGTTTTAAATCAAGTGTTAGGATCAATCATAGTTTGTTATAATCAGTCTTTAAGAGTAGTGGTTCTTGATAGAGGGTCAAATTTTCCTTACTTGATACTAATTCCTTTTAAATGAAGATATAGTTTTAGAGCGAGAAAAGAAAGTATTTCATACCACTACAGGTTGAGTATCCCTTGTCTAACACTTGGGATCAGAAGTGTTTCAGATTTCAGATTTTTTTGGATTTTGGAATATTTGCATATACTTTATATCTTGGAATGGTACTTAAATCTAAATGTGAAATTCATTTGTTTCATATGCCTCTTGATACTTAGCCTGAAGGTGATTTTGTAGTGTACCTTCATTTTGACCATGATCTGTCACATAGGAGGTCAGATGTGGAATTTGCCACTTGTGCCATTGTTATTGATGCTCAAGAAGTTTTCAGATTTTGAAGCATTTCAGATTAGGAATGCTCAGCCTGTATGCAGTTTGATACTTAATATTTCCTTGTAAGCATGCCAGCTCCAGATAATTACACCTGAGAAATAACAGGGACTGGAGGTGCAGCTCAGAGGTAAAATGAGGCCCTGGGTTTGATCTCAAGCACCATGACCAAAAGAAAAAAAAGGTAATAAACACTGTTTTTCTTCTTCTTTTTTGGTGGCACTCTGTATTGAACCCAGGAGCACTTTACCACTGAGTTACATCCCTGGACCCTTTTTATGTATTATTTTGAGACAGAGCCTCATTAAGTTACTCTGGCTGTCCTCAAACTTGGAATCCTCCTGCCTTAGTCTCCCAAGTTGTTGGGATTGTAGGTGTGTGCCATTAAACCCAACATATACACTTTCTTAAATGGAAAACCTAAAATATAAAGTAGTTTCTGTTTCAGATTTAGATTAGGAGGAGGAGGCATTTGCTTTAATATCACTTCAAAACTAACCATCATCCTTGTTTGAATTGGAAGTAGCATATTTTACAGTGATTTGGTAAAAAGTATTTTCCTGATTGAACTGAATGATAATTTGAGTATTCATTTGGCAAAATGGGTTACCGGCTTAAATGTTTAAAGTTTTTATCTAGTCCTTCTGGTGCAGCAAGTTAAACATAGCCTACCATCCATTGGTTAATATGTTCCAGAGATCTGATTAGAACATAGAATATAGCTGGGAGCTCCAGTAGCTTGGGAGACTGAGGCAGGAGGATTGCAAGTTCAAAGACAGCCTCAGCTCTGTCTCTAAATAAAAAACAAAAAGAGCTGGGGATGAGGTTCAGTGGTTAAGTGCCCCTGGGTTCAATCCCTGGTACCAAAACAATAAAAAATAAATACAACATGGAATTCAGAGGTTTGGGTGGTTTTCCAACTGGATGGAGGGCTTCGTCTGTACTGTAGAGGAAAGTGTTAGTCATTTTTCTGTGATTTGTTCGGAGAAATTAACCACACTGTGTATATGTTTAGGCTTTGTCCAGGGATCTGAAACCACTTTGCAGTCGACATATTCAGATACCAGCGCTCAACCCACCTGTGATTATGGTAAGTGTGGGCTCCTAGTGGGAACCAGAGTGTTCTGCCTTTTATCAGCAGTGTTGTCTTTGTTGCCTTGGACTTTACTGTCAGTCTGTCTTCCTTTACTAAACCCAAACTTGTATCAAGTGTTACAGTGGGCCATGTGAATAGCTAGTGCTTCCTTTTGGCAATTAGGATAACAATGTCTGTGTTACTGAACAAGCCAGAGTATAAATGATTAGTTTCTTTGGCCCTTAAACATTTTATAGAAGTAAGTACCTATGGTCTTCGACTAAAGATCTGTCTTCAGAAAATTCTCCTTGAGAACCTGGAAAGGAAAGTAGCCAATCAAAGTCTAAATGATTAGAAACTGAGCTTTTTACTGAGTTTCCAGGAGAAACTGAGCTTTTAACTTACCCCAGGGTGGTACTCGTGCCCACTCTGGGGGAGAGGCTGTTTGAATCTAGTTGGCTTTTAGAGATTGCAGTCAGGCCACCTTAAGCCAGTGACCTCCACACACATACAGCGTTAAATAAAATTGTCCAGTTGATTTCTCAATTGTGGACAGACAAACTTAATTCTCTAATTCAGAAATAGCCATCCAACAAGATTCAGAGGTGCTGTTCTGTTGGTGTGCAGCAGCAGCCCAGAACACCAGTAAAGCTTGTCTTTCCATGGTCTCTGACCCTAGGGACGTCTGTTGAGAAGGAAAGGAGTTCTCTTTGGAATGGTTAATGTCTTGGTTACTGAGGTGGGTGATTTGTTTTACTCTTAAGGTCTAAGGAAAGATTGAACTGACATTCCCTCAGGAGTCACTGAATATATGGACTTAAATAAGCTCCCCGTGAATTAGAAAGTAGTCCCAGGGTAGGAAGAGAATAAAAATGTTTTGAAATTGGGTAAGGAGTGTCAGATATTTCATAAATGAGGAGAATTTTGGTTTTTGTGGCTTATCTGTCCTGTTGTCTCTTTCTGCCTCTTTTTTTTAAATCAAATGTAGTCCCAAATGGCACATCTTTTTTTTTTTTTTTTTTAGTTTGGGCATGTAACCCAGGATCTTAGAGCATGCTAGGCGAGCACTCTACCACTGAGTCAATCCTCAGCCCTTGGTACATCTTTTTAACTTTCTTTTTTATCTGATTTATATATTCTGGATACAAGCCTTTTCTCAGATTTGCCATTTGCAGATATTTTCTCTCAGACGAACTTGTCTATACTCTTTGTCATTATCTTTTATTTTTAATCTATAATAAATTTATAAATTTTTTTTTAGTTGTGGATGCAAACAGTATTTATTCATGTAGTGCTAAGGCTCGAACGCAGTGCCTCACACATGCGAAGCAAGTCCTCTACCACTGAGCCATAACCCCAGCCCCTGTCATTGTCTTTTTTTTAATATATATATATATATATATATATATATATATTTATTTTTTAGTTTTTGGTGGACACAACATCTTTATTTGTACGTGGTGCTGAGGATCAAACCCAGGACTGCGCACATGCCAGGCGAGCTCGCTACCGCTTGAGCCACATCCCCAGCCCCTGTCATTGTCTTTTTTGGTTTTGTTTGTTTGTTTGTTTCTGACAGTTGTTAATTGCTAATATGTAGAAATATGATTATTCAATTTATGTATTTGATATGTTTTATTTATTTAATCATATCTGGGTTTGAACCCAGGGACACTTTGCCACTGAGCTACATCTTCAGCCCTTTTTATTTTGAAGACAAGGTCTTGCTAAATTGATGAGACTGGCCTCAAACTTGTGATCTTCCTGCTTCAGCCTCCTGAATCACTGGGATTACAAGCATGTGTTACTACTCCAGGCTTTATTTGACACTTATAAATTTAGCTGGGTGTGGTGGCACAGGACTTGATCTCTGTAGCTCAGAAGGTTGAGGCAGGAGGATTGCAAGTTCAAAGCCAGCTGTAGCAACTTAGTGAGGCCCTAAGCAACTTGGCAAGATCCTATCTCAGAAATAAAAAGCATTGGGGGATGTGGCTCAGTGGTAAAGCACGCCTGGGTTCAATTCCTGGCACCAATATATATGTATATATTTATATGTATGTATGTATATGTGTGTGTGTGTGTGTGTGTGTGTATATATATATATATATATATATATATAAATTTACAGTATTTGAATTTAGTTTGTATGTTAACCTTGTAATAAGCCTTGCTAAGTTCATTTGTTCTCTTTTGTAGATTTGAGGGTTTTAATATAGACCATTGTTGAATGGAATTTTTTTTCTTTGTAAGTTGCAGGAACAATATAACAACATTTAAATATCACTTAAACATTGGTCAACCGGGATCCTGCCATTTTAATATTTAATCTTCGTTAACTTACCTATTTTATATGTTTGAATAATTTACAGGTGGAAGGGTTGTGTGTCCTGCTTTATTTTGCGTATGTTAGATGCATTTCCTTGTGCTACATAAAACAGGAGTTTTTGTTGTTGTTACCAGGGATTTTGAACCTGGGGAGCTTAACTGAGCCACATCCCCAGCCGTTTTTATATAAACTTTGAGATGAGGTCTAAGTTGCCAAGGCTGGCTACCTGGCTATAAATTGTTTTGGTGGCTATATTCTCACTGAGTAAGTAGGCTGTAATCCTGGAAGTTGAATATTTAAATTGTGTTCTGTTTTTGGTCTGTAAGTATTGCTTATTGTGACTACCTCCTTTTTCTTTTGAAAAAAGTTGTAGCTGGACACTGTGGTGCCCATGTATAATCCTAGCTACTTGGGAGGCCAAGGCAGGAGAATTGTAGATTCAAAGGTCAGCTTGGGCAATTTATGTCTCAAATGTCTCAAAACAAAACAATGGAAAGGTCTGGGGATTTAGCTCAGAGTTCAGTAACAAAAGCCAAAAAGAACAAAACTGTCCTTAAAATTCCCTTTGTCGTCCATGATCTCATTCTTTCGGGGGACAGAGTGAATTGGGGTCTTCTTTCAGACTTGGCAGGTCCTATGGAGTCCTCAAGTCCCCAAACATCAGTCTAGGTACAGGCTTTCTCTTGCCAAGGGACCCAGCTGGTGAGTGCATTTGGGAGCCTGGTCGCTCCAGGTATAGCAAGTAGCACATAGTGAGTGCTTGACCAAAGGGACTCCTCAAGTGGCAGCTTTTCACAGAATGTACCATACTGTTTGCTTCCTTACTCCTTTCTATCAGATTCTCAACACCTGAAGCCTGAGGTGACCAGATTGTGACTCATAGACAGAGCCCCAATGACTCTGCCTTTCTCTCTCAATCCTTCTTCCTTTGAAATAGCCAGAGGCCAGGCTCTTGTTAGTTGTTCACAGTGTAGCTTTGCTGGCCTCTCTTTTGTTTGTGGGAATGGCTCCTTCATTGCCCTTTCTTTAAAAGGTTTCCAACTCCTGGCCATCCCTTGTTACTCTCCCTTAACGTCAAGCAGCATTCTGGGTTTGAACAGTGTCTGGGACAGCCAGCCTCTGCTTAGAATGATAGTTGTTGCTGGGTGGCCTATAATCCCAGCTACTCAGGAGGCTGAGGCAGGAGGATCATAAGTTTGAGGCTAGCCTTGGCAACTTGGTGAATCCCTGTCTCAAAATTTAAAAGGTCTCAGTATGGGGCTAGGCTTGTAGCTCAGTGGTAGAGTACTTGCCTTGCATGCATGAGGCCCTGGGTTCGATCCTCAGCACCACATAAAAATAAATAAATAAAAATAAAGATATTGTGTCCATCTACAACTAAAAAAAATTTTTTTAAAAAAAGGAAAAAAAGTTCTGGTATGTATGTAGCTCAGTGGTAAAGCACTCCTGGGTTCAATCCCTGGTTTTACCCTTACCCTCACACCACTGGGTGTGGTGGTGCACGCTTGTAGTACCAGTGGCACCAGAGGCTGAGACAGAAGGATCACAAGCTTGAGGCCAGCCTCGGCAATTTAGCGAAACCCCATCTCAAAAAAAAAAAGGGCTGAGAATGTGGCTCAGTGGTTGAGCATCCCCCGGGTTCAGTTTCTGGTACCAAAAAAAAAATGTTGTTGCGTAGAACCGTGGTTTTGTTTGCCATACGCAAAGAGGACTTTTTCTTTGTGAGCTCTTTCATACCCATAGTTCATTAAATGTAGCAGTCATCTAGAGTACTTTGGCTAGTTTCTGACACCTTTCCATTCTCTGCGTTTGTTGGGTTGTAGGGGAACCCAAATGCAGAACCATTTTCCTGGTTCATCTTTTTAGTTCACTGTTTCTCTTCTGTGGTCTGGATTCTGCCATTTGTCAGGCTGCCATTTCAACAAGCTCTGGTAGCCTCCTCTGGGGTGAGCTTGTCTCGATTGTCTGTAGGGCAGAGATGACATGTAATAGGAGGGAACTAGAGGGTCTTACCATATTTACAGGGTGTGGATTTACCTTTCTCATGTGCTCCTTTGAGGAACATTATTCAAAGTTCCCCTTGTCAGTTCTTAGTGGCTTTGTGCTCCTGAAGGAATGGATTTTATCACGTGTTACTATCGAATCCAGAGCATAATCATCTTATAATCCAGATTGTTTTTTCAATGGCTTTTCTCAAGCTAGGAGTTGCTCTTGGCTTTCCCTCAGTGATGTGCCTCCCACTCAGCACACTTATACACTTCAAGGGCTTGTTGGCCCTCCCTATTTAGGCAGACATTTGGGGGACTGGGGTGGTTTGTTTTCCTGCTCCTTGTAGCTTGATGGGTAATTTGGGTGACATTTCAGCATTGATATCAATTGTACCAGCTGCCTCTTGCACAACACAGTCTGTGACATCTGTCTTATCTATGAACCCAGGGCTTCAGGCATGCCAGGCAAGAGCTCTAACCTGCAGTCTACATGAGAAAAAAAAAAAACAAAAACAGTTTTCTTCTTCCTCTAATTAGTACTTGGGAGGCAGGGGTGGAGGGATGTTATGTTTTAATTCTAGCTTTTCAATTTAGAAGTGTAGGAGCCAAGTTCAGTAGTTGAAAGTTTTGGGAACAAGAGACTCCTTAAATACCACAGCTCAGGGGCTGGGATTGTGGCTCAGCAGTGGAGCGCTCGCCTAGCACAGGCCTTACCCGGGTTCGATCCTCAGCACCACATAAAAATAAAGGCATTGTGTTGTGTCCATCTACACCTAGAAAATAAATATTTATATATATATAAAAAAATACCACATGCTCAGAGCTATTTGTTGCCAGGGGCCAGGGCAACGAATAGCCTGGTGTATTTGCAGGGGGCTGTCTAGCATGAGGCATCTATCTCAGTTAGAGGAAGTCCTACAGCCAGCCAGTCAGGTAGTGGGAGTAACTATTTTCATTTGTGAATTAAACTGAGTTAAATTCATGTTCTTTTGGAAGTGATTATAGATGTAATTGCAATTTTATTTTTTGTAGGCTATGGAACTTGGAACTCTGGGACAAACAGAGGTAAGTATCATTCCTGCAACCACTCTCCTCTCCCCCAGGATTGAACCAGTTGTTTCTCTGCCACTGCCAGCTTGACCAAAGGGGGATTTGGGTGTCTTTGGGGCCAGCTGCTACATCAGAGAAGATCTTTATTGGAATAGCTGGGGCCCACCTGCCCTTGGGTGGCTAGGGTCCCCAGCTTATCTCTTGTGACAGAGACACCCTTTTCTGTATATTTGTTTTGGTCTGCCTTCTCCTTCCTGCCCTGTCATCTGTCTATCTCTGTCTCCTCCACTGCAGGCTACGAGAATTATGGTTATGGCTATGGCTATGGCCAGGATAACACCACCAACTATGGGTATGGTATGGCCACTTCAAACTCTTGGGAAATGCCTAGCTCTGACACAAATGCAAACCCTAGTGCCTCGGGTAGCGCCAGTGCCGATTCCGTTTTATCCAGAATTAACCAGCGCTTAGATATGGTTCCACACTTGGAGACAGACATGATACAAGGCGGCGTGTACAGCTCAGGTGGAGAAAGGTGAGTAGGGGCTTACCTAGGAGCTGAGATTCTGCAGGGGTATCTCCTGCCTGCTGGCATTTCAGTTGAATATGCTTCTGTGACCCTTTTCTCCATCCTTGCTCTGTTCTACTGGGTGCTTTGCTCTCAATGGGGTCCATTGTACTTCCTTTCTCTGACCTATGTTGCCCTCGTGGTCAGCTTCTCTCTAGCTTCAGGCAGGGAACAAGTTTGGATTGGCCTGGCTGCATCATACCCACAGAATGGCTCCTCAGGAGCAGTGTGTCCAGCAGCCCCTCTCTTTGGGACAACACTTTGGTGTTCAATCTAGACTTTGCATCCTGCAAGACAGAGCAAGGTTGGGCTGGGGATGTGGCTCAAGCGGTAGCAAGCTCGCCTGGCATGTGTGCGGCCCGGGTTCGATCCTCAGCACCACATACAAACAAAGATGTTGTGTCTGCCGAAAACTAACTAAATAAATAAATATTTAAAAAAAAAAAAAAAGACAGAGCAAGGACGGGTTAGGTTTGTGTGAACAGTGGGCAAGCCCTTGGGACTGACCACTGTGAGCTATGCTGTGTTCCATACAGAGGAGGGACAGAAATGGACACTTGCTGGTCATTTTCCAATGCCTTATAAATGTACACCTGTTGAAAACATCCTTATGAGGAACTCTTGCTATCCTCATTTTATAGATGGAGAAACTAAAGCGCAGTCATGTCATTCCCTTTGCCAGAAAGGGCCCCTTGACTAAGTGGTGGGGCTGGGTGGGACTTGCACCCAGATATACCACACTGCAAAGCATTGTCTATGGGTAGTTGTCATTGACTGAACTGGTATCCATCTAGGGGTACTTGTGCCCTAGTGAGGAGAATAAAGAGGGGCCTGGCGGTCACTGGTAAGGCCAAGTGTGGCCCCAGGGCCATTGGGGAAGGGAGCAAGGGAACTTGCTTGCATGGACTTGAGTCGCTGTAATGCACCACCTTGCCATAGCTTGGAGCCCAGGGAGCAGGGACGAGGGGAGGAATGGCAGTGCTAGCTGCTTCTCTTGTATCTGCTGGTGCCTTCTAGGGACTTAGGTTAGGGGAGGAGAATGTAAGGAGGGTCCCCTGTGTATGTGAGGTTTGTGTGGTGTGGGGCATGGGCTATCGCTATGGTTAAACTGCCTCTCCTGGGCAGGAGTCCTTGCCTCCTTCCCAGTTGCTGTATAGGGTTTAGAGCCCTTTTCCAGCGCTTTGGCAAGGTCACAATGTCTACTAAGAAACATTCACCATTTTATCCCATTTCATCTGGATTGTGAGGGGCTTTGGAGGGTTTTTGTGGGTCCCCCTAGTCACGTAGGATGAAGTCTGAATTGTTTCTCATGGGCATCATTTGCCTCAGTGGCTAAGCATACATTATGCTGGGATACTTACCTCTTCTCCTGAAGAGCACCCTTGGGCATTGTGGCTGTCACAAATGGATTTTGATTTCTTAAGGGTCATGGGAGCAGCCTTGCCTCTCATAGGGCCTTGGATTAGAGCTTTCCTGCTAGGTGTTAGTCCTTCTTAGTGGCCCCTATGTGAGGCCCCTATGAGAATGTCATCTGAGAAGCCTTTCCTCCTTCTAAAATTCTCTGCTTTGTTAGAGTCCAGAACATTTTAACTGGCATTTCTAAACACTGAGTCTCCCTGACAGGGCAGGGTGAGTGCTAGAGTTGCATTTCCTGTCCCTGGTCTGGGAGGTTGAAAGGATGGCAGGAGCAGTTGGCTTGGCCAAAAGGCCAGCTGAATATGAACAATTCTGAGGGAACTCTGCCTGATGCTTGCCACATGTCTCTGCAGATATGATTCCTACGAGGCCTGTGACTCAAGGGCCGTCCTGAGTGAGCGTGACCTGTACCGGTCGGGCTATGACTATGGCGAGCTTGACCCTGAGATGGAAATGGCCTATGAGGGCCAGTATGATGCCTACCGTGACCAGTTCCGCATGCGTGGCGGCGATACCTTTGGTCCAAGGGCTCAGGGCTGGGCCCGGGATGCCCGGAGCGGCAGGCCAATGGCCTCGGGCTATGGGCGCATGTGGGAAGATCCCATGGGGGCCCGGGGCCAGTGCATGCCTGGTGCCTCCCGGCTGCCCTCCCTCTTCTCCCAGAACATCATCCCTGAGTATGGCATGTTCCAGGGCATGCGTGGCGGGGGCGCCTTCCCAGGTGGCTCCCGCTTTGGCTTCGGATTTGGCAATGGCATGAAGCAGATGAGGCGAACCTGGAAGACCTGGACTACGGCTGACTTCCGGGTAAGTGAGGAGGCCTATCCCTCCTGGTCTCTGGTTGGAGTGGAGTCATCCCCTCTGACCCAGTTCCCTTTCTCTGGCTCAGACCAAAAAGAAGAAGAGAAAGCAGGGTGGCAGTCCTGACGAGCCGGACAGCAAAGCTACCCGGACGGACTGCTCAGAGAACAGTGACTCAGACAATGGTGAGCACGGGGCCTTGCCTCCTTCCCTTCACCTGCCTCTGTGGAGACTCTGGGATGAATTTGACTCCTCTCTCCTTACAGATGAGGGCACTGAGGGGGAAGCCGCAGAGGGCACTGAAGGTATCGACACTATGGAAAAAGGATCCAGAGCAGTAAGTGGCCCCTGGCCCTGAGCTTTTTCTCCCTGCAGGTGAGGCCTGTGAAGACCAAACTGAGCTGAAATGCAGGCCTCACCACAGGGGTCTTAGGCAGTGTTATCGCCTGTGTGCATGGGTGGTGGGTGACCAGCACCAGCTCCTGGCCCTGGGTCTTGTTATTTGGAGTCATTATAAGTAACTGCACACTTTAAAGTTGGATTTTAAAATTATATTAGGAAGGAGAGGATGAGGAAGGAAAAGAGGATGGGAGAGAAGAAGGCAAAGAAGATTCAGAGAAAGGTGAGTCTTCTAGGGGGCCTGGGTTTTAGGTGGCTCTTCCAGGTACTCATGGGAAGGATCCAGCTGAGGGTAGGGTTGTGGCAGAAAAGTGGCTGGCTGGCTGGCTGGGGACCTGCCTTGTGGGGCTGGGTATGTGCTGGCAGGGACTTTGCTTCCTCCCCTGCCCCTTCCTATCCTGACCCTATTCTTCCTAGGTGGAGTCTGTGGATGGCATTGTCCCTGTCTAGCATTATTGGTTTTGCCTTCAGGTTGGGGCAGCAAGCAAAAGTGTGGGGACCCCTAGGCACAATCCCTGCTATTGGTCCCTCAGTAACGTGCAATTCCGAGTCCTCAGTGGCTGGTGTCTTGAGTTGGGACCCTTGGTGCAGTTTTTACGGCTGTGGTTTGCGTGTCCTCTCCCTTAGCGCCTCTCCAGCCCCTGTTGGGAGTCCGTGTCCCCCCATCTGAGTGATGAGCGCCAGCAGGTACCTACCAGCAAATCCAGCCTCAGCCTACTGTTGCCGCGGTGCCCGGTGGGGGGTGGGCAGGGCCTTGTGAGCGGCCTCCCTGCATCCCACCACCTGGCCCCTCTGAACATGTGCCAGTGTCCCCTCCAAGACAGCTTCTTTTTGCCTTCCAGCTTCCCCATGGCCCACTCCACAGAGAGTGAGGGTATCCTGGAGAGCAGAGGGTTCAGCGTGTATCTCCCTATTCCTGGCGCCTAGGCCAAACCTACTTCCTGCCCAGCCCAGGGTATCCAGCCCTGCTCATGGCCAAAGGCCTTGCGTAAACAACTGCTCTCAGATGGACCCTCTGGAATGGACAGCGGGTGATTCAGCCAGAGGCCTTAGGCCTGCCCTTTCCTGGCAGAGCCAAACTGGTGATTGTGCCCCTCTGTTCCCACAGGGGCCCTTATCACCCAGGATGAGAGTAGCCAGGCCAAACGCAAGTTGCAGGCAAGCAAGAAGAGCCAGGACAAACAGAAAAAGCGGCAGCGAGACCGCATGGTGGAAAGGTAACCAGCTTCCCTCCATCCCTTTGCCTCTGCCTCGCTCTGGGGCTGCCGCCAGGAGAGCAGGGCCATAGCTCTGCCATCTCGCCGCCCTCTGGCCTCCCTTGGGAGCCACCACCTGCTCGGCCGTGCATGGACCCTGCTTCCCGCCAGGCCCAGCTCCTAAGGCCTGACTCATCCCCTGCCCCTCTGTGGCCGCCTGGCGACCGCTGGCATCTGTGGCCTGAGACCCGACACTGCTCGGCACCGTTGCCCAGAAGCTCCGGCGCTAGGTCACTCAGCGCACGAGCCCCGAGGTGCACTGGGGGCCCGATGCCCCTGAGGGAGGGGGCCAGCTCATCAGAGACTCAAGGTCCAAGGCGCCTGTGCCACCCCAACTAGCTGCCAAGAGGCCGCCGCCGTGCTCAGGAGAGATGGCAGCACCTGTGGGCTATGGCAGCCTCGGGCCTGCCCTCTGCCCTACCCGCCGGCCCTGTCAGGCCGGGCCTGTCTGTGGCTGAGCCCTTCACGCCCCTTGGTCGGGTCTGTCTGCCCTCAGGGCTCCCGCACTGGCGCTTGCCTCCTCCGCCTCAGACTCTTGCTCTTGCTGGACCTTCCTCAGCCTCGCCGGCGCCTGGCCCCTGGGCTCTCCAGACAAAGCTGACCCCGTGGCCCAGATAAGGACGTCCGGCAGAGGTAGGGACCCGCCCCGAGGCCTCGGTGGCGGCTGGCCTCCTCCGCCCCTTGCCACGGCGGCCTGCTCCAGCCCAGGCCCCAGACCCCCGGCTTCTGCTGTGGACACCAGGCCCAGACAGAGCACCTCGCCCAGGTGACTCCAGGCTGCCCTCTGGCAGGCCGGGCAGGCGCCCTCCTTCCAGCTCAGACTGGTCTCTTCTTGGAAGAGGAAGATGAGGCAGCAGGTGCCCAGGCCTGCTTGCCTTCCATCCCTCCCGACACCACCCCCAAGCATTCTGAGCAGAGGATGGGCTGGGCCTTTGAGTTCCCCAGAACCCAGAAGGAAGATGCAGCACCTTTTCGGGCCCTGCCTCGGGACTGCGTACTCCACTCTGCACCTCAGGGCCACCTGGCTCAAGCCAGGGCATCCTTCCTTCCGGTTCCCACCTGGGCCAAGTGCACAAGCTCCTGCCCAGCCTTGGTAGAGTGGCCCTCCGGCAACCTTCCAGCGACTCCTTGCCTGTTGCAGCAGCTGCTGCCTCAGGCTTCGGCCTCCTGCCTATGGGAAGGAAGAGCTCCTCCCCTGTCCCCTACGTTGCAGTAACTGCAGCCTGCAGACTCGCCCTTTCTGCTCCCGACCCTCCTGGTCCCAGCCTGTCCCTCTGTTGGGACCGCACTTCAGAGGCCCGTGAGCAAGCCCTGTTTCAGGGCTCGCAGCTGGGTTGGGTGAGGCGGCAGCACCTTTCCCTGGGACCTTTGCAGCCTCAGCTGCTTGTTTCCCTCCTGTGGCAGGATCCAGTTTGTGTGTTCTCTCTGCAAATACCGGACCTTCTATGAGGATGAGATGGCCAGCCACCTTGACAGCAAGTTCCACAAGGAGCACTTTAAGTATGTAGGCACCAAGCTCCCTAAGCAGACGGCTGACTTTCTGCAGGTAAGCCTCAGAGCAGCATAGCTACTCTTGATATTTTTGGGTCCCTGGTGACACAGGGCAGCCCTCATGAAATTCCGTGTCTCTGGCAGGAGTATGTCACTAACAAAACCAAAAAGACAGAGGAACTCCGAAAAACTGTGGAGGACCTTGATGGTCTGATCCAGCAGATTTACAGAGATCAGGATCTGACCCAAGGTGAGGAGGTTCTATCCCACTGCCCACCAAGTAGCACCTTGGCCTGCCCTCCTCTGCTTCTCCATACAGGATTGTGACATCCCTTTGTTTCTTTGGAAGATTGAACGAGAAAAGCCTCAGTCCCATATAGATAATCATGTTGAAAAGCTGGGCTGATATTTTTCCTAGACTTCTGGGTTTGTCTTAGGCACTTAGGACCAATGGTGACTCCCTTCTTCCTCCCTCCTCCCCCCACAGAAATTGCCATGGAGCATTTTGTGAAGAAGGTGGAGGCAGCCCATTGTGCTGCCTGTGACCTCTTTATTCCCATGCAGTTTGGGATCATCCAGAAGCATCTCAAGACCATGGATCACAACCGGAACCGCAGGGTGAGTGGCCATAGGTGGCCTCTCCCTCCTATTGGTGAACTGATTGAGGCCTCTGGGGATGTCCTGTGGTTGTAATGGGGAGAGGGGGAAGGCAGGGGACAATAGATAAAGACAGTTCCAGTCTAGTGCAATCACTGTGGTTACATAGAGAAAGCCAGGAGATGAGGACATGGCCTGGGAGAAGGTGATGTTGAGCTGGGCCTTCAAGACCAGTGCACCAAGGGATATGGGAACCACCATTTCCATAGGGGCCAACCACCAGATTAGGTTCAGAAAAAAGATGGAGAAACATACAGGGCCCCTGTTGCTGGAGCAGTGGTTGGACTTCAGAGGTTCATAGGCACTATAATCTAGGGTGAGAGGAGAGCCTTCGAAGTACAAGAACAGGAGGTTGGCCTGTGGGAGTGACCAGGAGCCAGGGATGACTCAGGTTTCTGACTCTGAGAACTGAGTAGACAATGGTGCTGCTGAGATTATGCGTGGCAGGGGGTGGGGTATATCTAGTTCGCACATTTGGCAAGAAAATGAGTATGTTCTTTTTTGCTGGCATATCCGGAGAAGATGTTTTCTGATTGAAGTGGTAATATGTTGGGTAGGAGGTAGCTGTTAAAAATCAGGTGATGTTGCAGGACTGCAGTAGGGAGATAGCACAGAGGCCCAGATCCAGTTCTGAGCTAAAAGGAGATGTGGCCGACGACACAGAATGATGGGATTTATTTGTTGATAGCACCTAAGGTGAGCATAGGAAATGGCATCGCTCATCCTTTTTCATACCCATCTCAACTCATTTCTGGTCGTCTTCAGTGCACCAATTCTCATTGAGGGGTCTGGCTTGGTAGTTACAGGTTGAGAATTGGCAAATGTCTAGAAAGATTAGGAAAGGATCCATTGGCTTTGGCAACAGAAAAGCTGTATTGCCAAGAACAGTTTCTTAGGCTGGGAACTGATGGGGGATAGAGAGAAAAGACAGTGAATGGTGCAGTATACATGAATTATTAAAATTGTTGAAAAGTCTTGGGGTGCAGTGATGTGTTCCTGTAATCTGAGCTACTTAAGAGGCTGAAACAGGAGGATAACAAGTTCAAGGTCAGCCTGGACAATTTAGCAAGAAGAGATATAGTTTAGGACTGGGATGTAGCTCAGTAGTAGGGTGCTTGCCTAGCATACAAGAAGCCCTGGGTTTAATCCCCAGTGGGCCGCCCCCCTCAAACATGTAGGAAATGAGTGATAGCAGTTGATCCTAAAAGAATTTAAATGCTACATGTGGGTTTTTTTTTTTTTTTTTTTAAATTTAATTCCCCCTCCCCATCCCAGTACTGGGGATTGAATCTAGGGCCTCATGTTTGCTAGGTAAGCACTCCACCACTGAGATATACCCCAGCCCTTTTTATTTACTCTGAGACATGATCTAAGTTGCCTAAACTAACCTTAACTTGTGATGCTCTTGCCTCAGTTGCCAAGTTACTGTGTGTACCACCACATGCAGATAAATACTCTTATTCTTTAAAAAATATTTATTTTTTAGTTGTAGGGGGACACAATATCCTTATTTTATGTGGTGCTGAGGATTGAACCCAGTTCCTCACACACGCTAAGGGAGTGCTCTACCTCTGAGCCACAACCTCAGCCCGATACTTCTATTTATTTATTTATTTTTAAAGTTCTGGACTATGATCATGAAAGGAAAGCTTCCTGTTATTATTTTAGTAACAGCTTTACTGAGGTATAATTCATATGCCATATAATTCACCCATTTAAGATGTACAGTTCAGGGGCTGGGGCTGGGGCTTAGCAGTAGCGCACTTGCCTGGCATGTGTGAGGCACTGGGTTTGATTCTCAGCACCGCATATAAATAAATAAAATAAAGGTCTATCAACAACTAAAAAGTCTATTTAAAAAAAAGATGTACAGTTCAATAGTTTTTAGTTGATACATAGATTTCTGTATACTCAGAAGCCACTGCCACAATCAATTATAGGATTTTCATCACCTCAAAAAGGAATTCATACCTTTTAGCTATCACCTCTCATCTTCCCCTTATATTAGTTATCAGTCTGGTACATATATTCTTTTTTTTTTTTTTTGTACCATGGATTGAATTCAGGGTGTGCTTAACCACTAAATCACTTCCCCAGTCGTTTTTTATATTTTATTTAGAGACAGGGTCTTGCTGAGTTGCTTAGGACCTTGCTAAGTTGCTGAGGCTGGTTTTGAACTTAGGATCCTCCTGCCTCAGCTTCCGGAGCCTCTGGGATTATAGGCATGTACCAACATACCCAGCCACATTTATTTGGGTATTTGGGTTGTTTCTTCCTTTTGGCTATTAAGAGTAATGCTCTCAGGAACAGTGGTGTACAAGTTCTTCTGTGCACATTTGTTTTCATTTCTCTTGGGTATTTACATAGGAATGGACTGCTTGAATTAAATAGTAAATCTTTTTTAGGGTGTGTGTAGTACTGGTGGTTGAATTTAGGAATATTCTGCTTCTGAGCTATATTCCCATTCCTTTCTAAATTTTATTTTGAGATAGGGTCTTACTCAGTTGCTGAGGCTAGCCTCAAGCTTGTAATCCTCCTGCTTCAGTCTCCTGTGTCACTGGGATTACAGGAGTGAACCACCATGCCCAGATCAAATTTTTTTTTCTTTTATTGCTTTCACTTTGGGTGTCATATCCAAGAATCCATTGACAAATACAAGATTATGAGGATTTACCCCTATGATTTCTTCTTGAAGAGTTTTATGGTTCTAGCTTTTACAGTTAGGCTTTGATCCACTTTGTTTTTTTCATATGGTGTGAGGTCAGGGTCTCACTTTATTCTTTTACATGTGGGTATTCAGTTGTCCTAGTACCATTTGAAAGAGACTATTTTTTCCTCATTGAATGATCTTGGCACTCTTGTTAAGTTAGTGGACCATAGCTGTGTGGTTTTATTTCTGGACTTAGAATTTTTTTTAATTATTATTTTTAATTTTTATATATATATATATATATGTATGTATAAAATAGCGGAATGCATTACAATTCTTATTATACATACAGAGCACAATTTTTTGTATCTCTGGTTGTATACAAAGTATATTCACACCAATTTGTGTCTTTATACATTTGGATAGTAATGTCCACCACATTCCACCATCATTTCTAACTCCATGCTCCCATCCTTTCCCTCCCACCCCTCTGCCCTATCTAGAGTTCATCTATTCTTCCCACGCTCCCCCTACCTACCCCATTATGAATCAACCTCCTTATATCAGAGAAGACATTCGGCATTTGTTTTTTGGGGGATTGGGTAACTTAGCATTATCTTCTCTAACTCTCCATCCATTTACCTGCAAATGCCATGATTTTATTCTCTTTTATTGCTGAGTAATATTCCATTGTGTATATATGTCACATTTTTTTAATCCATTCATCTATCAAAGGGCATCTAGGTTGGCTCCACAGTGGACTTAAAATTCTATTCCATGGTTCTGTCTTTATGTTAGTACAGTTATGTTAGAAAGTACTTTATGTTAGTACTTTATGTTAGGAAATAGCCTTGTGAGATTTGAAATGATAAAATGTGCATTTTCCAACTCTATTGTTATATTTCAAAATTGTTTGGATTATTATGTGTCCCTTGAATTTCCATGAGTTTTAGGATCAACTTAACAATTTCTTCAAAGAAGTCAGCTGGTATTCTGATAGGATTGTGTTTCATTTCTAGACCAAATTGTGGACTATTACCACTTTTACAATATGTCCACTAATCCTTGAATGTGGAATGTCTGAATTTATTTAGATATTCAATTATTTTTATATTTATTTTAGTTGTATTTGGACACAATATCTTTAATTTATTTATTCATTTTTATGTGGTGCTGAGGATCGAACCCAAGGCCTCACTCGTGCTAGGCGAGCTTTTTACCTCTGAGCCACAACCCCAGCCCAAGATATTCAATTTCTTTCAAAACTGTTTTGCAGTTTTCAGAATGTGTTCTGTGCTTTTTGTGAGTGTGCGATTGTTAAAAGGAAAACAATATTTTAGAATAAATTTGATATATTTAGAAATGGAATCAAACCCTGGGTCTTGCACATGCTAAGCAAGTTCTTTTGTTTATTAAGGGTAAATCAGTTATTTGCAGAATTAGTTGTGCTTTTTCCTTTTCAATCTGGATGCCTATTTTTTCTTTTTCTTAATTAATTATCCTGGCTACAACCTCTGGTATTTGGTTGAACAGAAGTGGTGAGAGTGCATGTCCTTGTCTTGTTTATATTGTTCATATCTTAAGGGGAGAGCCCCAGACTCATCATTACCCATTTTGTCCCATCATCCCAGGTAGAACATTTATAAAAATGAGCAATATATAGATCACTTATGGTAACCTTGAAATAATATTTGAATTTCTTATTATGTTTATAGAATTGGAAACTTGGGACTTTATGGGTCCCTGAGGTAGTTCTCTCCTAGGTCTAATTTGTTTATAGTGTTTTTATCCTGAAAGGGTGTTGTATTTTGTTGTTTATAGTATTGTTCTATAATTCTTTTTATTATTGTAAGGTTGGTAGTGATGTCCTCTAGTCATCTGAGTCTTCTGTTTCTCTTGGTAAATCTTGCTGAAGGTCCTTGTGCTTGAGAAGAATCTGTATTCTGTTATTGTTTGCTAGAATATTTTATAGATTATTGTTTGCCTAACCGTTTTATTGTGCTTATTCCTTTTTTAAAAAAATATACCTTTATTTTATTTATTTATTTTTATGTGGTGCTGAGGATCGAACCCAGGGCCTCACAAGTGCTAGGCAAGCGTTCCACCATTGAGCCACAACCCCAACACTGATCGTGCTTATTTCTTTGTTTTATTTTATTCTATTTTTTGATACTGGGGATTGGACCCAGGGGCACTTAACCACTGAGCCACATCCTCAACCCTTTTTACATTTTACTTAGAGACAGTGTCTCACTTAGTTGCTGAGGCTGGCTTTGAACTTGTGATCCCCCTGCCTCAGGCACCTGAGCTGCTGGGATTACACATGTACACCATCGCACCCAGCTTATTTCTTTGCTCTTTTGTCAAGTTGCTGTATGTGTGTGTGTGTGTGTGTGTGTGTAATTGAAAATGGAATTTTCAAATCACCAATTATTATTGAATTATCTATCTCCCCATTTCAGTTACTGGTTTTCATATTTTTGTGCTCTCAGTAAGTGCATATATACTTAAAATTGTTATAGTCTCATCATTATAAAATGTCTGTGTCAGTACATTTGTTTTGTTTTGTTTTATGATTTGTTTTGTCTGGTATTAGAATAGCCAGTTCTGCTTTCCTTGGTTGATGATGTTGCCCTGTCCTTTTACTTTCTTTTTAATTGTATGTGTGTGTGTGTGTGTGTGTGAGTGTTTGGGTGTGTCACTGAGGATCAAACCTAGGGCCTTGCTTATGCTATGCAAGTGCTCTACCACTGAGCTACATCCCTGGTCTCTATTTGTATTTTTGAATCTAAAGTGTGTGTCCTGTGGACAGCATATAGTTCAACCTTGATTTTTAGCTGTCCATCCTTCAATGTCTTTATATCAAATTCTCTAATTCATTTACCTGTAGTGTTAATTGTCTGATTTAATGTCTGTAATTTTCCTCTTTTACTGCTTTATTTTGTATTTAGTGAATATTTTTCACTGGAACATTTTAATTTGTTTAGTGATTTTTTTTTCCACTATCTTTTTTTTTGGTTTGACTTCCTTTTGTGGTTTCTCTAGGCCTTATCTTTTTTTTTTTTGGCACTGAAGATTGACCCCCAGGGACACTTAATCACTGCATTATATCCCAGCTCTTTTTAGTTTTTATTTTGAGGCAGAGTCTTGCTAATTTGCTTAGAGCCTCACTAAATTGCTGAGGCTGGTTGGCCTCAAACTTGTGATCCTCTTGCCCCAGCTTCCTGAATTAATGGATTACAGGTGTGCACCACCATACCTGTAGGCTTTACCTTTTATACGTATAACATCTCTAAATCCACTTCAGATATAACTTAATTTCAAGAAGATTGTTACTTCTGTGTAGCTCTGTGTTGTAATTATTGCTTTCTATATTTTGTTTATTTTAAAGAAGTTGAAGAAAGAATATTGATTATATCTTTCTAGGTTTTGTTAGTATTAGTCTTATTTCCCATTTTTCATTCTTTATTTGTTCCTGTAGAGTTGTTATTTGTGGTCATTTCTGTTGCTCCCCTCACCTGATTTAAAGACTTTTACAATGGAAATTTCAAACATATATAAAGGCACATCTCAGATATCACATCATTTTATCCATAATCATTTCAGTATTTAGCTGTGAAATATAAACAGTTTTAATTTACTATCATTATTACCCCTAAATAAAAATCAATGATAACTGTTTTTTGGTGTGGTGGTGGGGATTGAGCCCAGGGCACTTTACATCCTCAGCCCCTTTTTTTTATTTTGAGACTGGGCCTTGCTAAGTTGCCAAGGCTGGCCTCAAACTTGAAATCCTCTTGCCTTAGCCTCCCAAGTTACTGGGATTACAGGCATGCACCACTGTACCCAGTAATAACTTCCTTCTTAATACCGCCAAATAACTGGTATTCAGATTTCTTTGACTAATATTTTTAAAATCAAAAAGTTAAGACCCATACTGATGTATGTACTACAGATGGTTGCTATATATCAACCTGCTTTCAGTACATAGGTTCTTCCTTCATGTCTTATTTTTCTTGCAGTTGATTTATAGGAAGAAACTGGATTGTTTATATTGTAGTTTCCCAGAGTGGATTTGGTGATTGTGCTCTTGCCCTGACTTCCTTTGTCTTTACTGCCAACAGTATTTAATTTCTGTAATATATAAGACAAATAATTGCAGTATATCTATGTAATTGTGTGTGTGTAGTTTTATACAATAGTTTTAATCAGTTAAGAAGGGAAAAAATGGGGCTGGGCACAGTGGCGTACACCTGTAATCCCAGCGGCTTGGGAGGTGGAGGCAGGAGAATCAACAATTTATCGAAGTACTAAGCAACTCAGTGAGACCTTGTCTGTAAATAAAAATACAAAAATTGGGCTGGGGGTGTGGCTCAGTGGTCCAGTGCCCTGAGTTCAATCCCCAGTACAAAAAAAAAAAAAAATGTGCCTTTATAATGTCTTTTATAGTTAACTAAATTCTTCTGTGAATATTCACATTACTATCGGGTTTAATAACAGCAAATTCTCTCCCTCCTTCCTTCCTAACTTCCTTGGCTTTGAACTTCTTGGGATCCTCCCAGCCTCCTAGGTAGCTAGAATTACAGGCATGCATCACCACGCCCAGCTTTTTCAGTTCTGGTTTATCTCAAAATATCTATTTTTCCTTTATTCAGTATAGGATTCTTGGTTGATAGTCTTTTTTTTTTTTTAATATCTTTATTTTATGTTTATGTGGTGCTGAGGATGGAACCCAGTGCCTCACACATCGTAGGTGAGCGCGCTACCTCTGAGCTACATCCCAGCCTAGTGGATAGCCTTTTTATTTCAGCATGTTATCCTGATGTTGGCTTGGAACCTTTGAGTTTCTCTTGTAAGTGATGATTCGTTTTTCTCTTGCTGCTTTCAAGATTTTTCCTATGTCTTTGACTTTTAGCATTTTTATTGTATGTCTCTTGGTGGGTTTCTGTATTTTTTCCACTTAGAGTTCATTAATCTTTTTTGTGTAAGTTTGTTTTTCATCAGTCTTGGGGTAGCTTTCAGCTATTATTTCCTCATTTTTATTTTCCTTTTCTTTCTTTCTTTTTTTTTTTTTTTTAGAAACAGGGTCTGAATTGTTTAGTGCCTCACTTTTGCTGAGGCTGGGTTTGAACTTGCCATCCTTCTGTCTCAGCTTCCTGAGACATTGGGATTACAGGCATGCGCCACTGCACCTGGCCCTTTTTCTTTCTTATACTCCTGTTGTGCATAAGTTGGGTCACTTAATGGTGTCCCATCATTGTCTGAGACTTCATTTTTATTATTGTTTTTCAGATTGTATAATCTCTATTGAGCTACAGGTTCAATAATTCTCTTCTTATCTACTGTTCAGCTTCTCTGGTAAATAGTTATTGTACTTTTCAGTTCCAAAAAGATTTGTATTTTTGTTTTAGTATTTGTTTGTTGATGTCTGTCTGAAGAGGTGTGACACTATACCTTTTACTTCTTCAAGCCTTTACTTAAGCATTTTTAATTACTACTTTGAAATCTTTGTTAATGTTGACATCTTTTCACTGCCACAGGTAGTTTCTATCATCTGCTGTGTTTCCTTGAATGTGGGTCAGAATCTCCTTTCTTTTTTTTTTTTTTTTTTTTTTTTTGAAGATTTTTTTTAGAGAGAGAGAGAGAGAATTTTTTAATATTTATTTTTTAGTTTTCGGCAGACACAACATCTTTGTTTGTATGTGGTGCTGAGGATCAAACCCGGGCCGCACGCATGCCAGGCGAGTGCGCTACTGCTTGAGCCACATCTCCAGCCCTCAGAATCTCCTTTCAATGACTGGTTTTTTATTTTGGTACCAGGGATTGAACCCCAGGGGCACTTAACCACTAAGCTACAATCACTAAACTACATTCCGAGCCCCCCCCCCCCTTTTTTGGTGTGTGTGTGTGGTGTTGGGGATTGAACCCAGGACCTTGTGCATGCGAGGAAAGCACTCTACCAACTAAACTATATCCCCAGCCCTATACCTTTATTTTGTTTATTTTTATGTGGTGCTGAGGATCAAACCCAGTGCCTCACATATGTGAGGCAAGCATTCTACTGTTGAGCCACAACCCCAGCCCCCTGTTTTTTATTTTGAAGCAGGGTCTAAGTTGATTAGAGCCTTGCTGAGTTGCTGAGGCTGGTCTTGAACTTGTAATCCTCCTGCCTCAGCTTCCTGAGTTACTAGAATTATAGGCATGCGCCACCACACCCGGCTTCAATGTCTCATAATTTTGTGTTCAAAACTAGACATCTTATAGATAATATATTATATAATACTGGTTCCCCCCCCCCCCATATCCAGCATCTTGTTCTGATACTTGTGTATCTGTTTGATTAGTGACTTGCCAAATTTCTTTTAGCAAGGTCTCTTTTTAGAGAAGTCTCTTTCATCCCCACACTGTGAAGCTCTGATATTATGCCTTGAATTAGAAAGTCATGGGCATGTGCAGACATGCTGGCTTGATTGGGAACCACCCTGACATGGTTTTAGTAAGGGCTCTTTCTGACTGTCTCCCAGACCATACATACTCAGCTGTTAACAGTCTGTTTTCTGGCTGATTGCTATATGGTTCTCAATAATGCCCTGGGGCATAAATGGCACTCTACTTTAATCCAATTAAATTTGTGGTCCTTTACAGCATTGATTCTTGAGATTATTGTTTGAGATTTATTCTGAACCCTGGGAGGCTGTTCTTTGCTGTTTATTTTTGTTGTTTGTTTTAGTTTCTCTCTGGTAACTTAGCTACACTATGGTTTAATTTATATTACTATCAAATCTTCCAGTCTCCTTCCAGTTCTTTTTCTCCACACCCTTCATTGTTTGAGAGAGTTCTTAGTCTCAAACTCTTAATACTCTTACTAGTGAAGTTGGGAAGAGATTAAGAGCTCACAGATTTAAGGCCAGGCTCTCCTGGGCAAAATCTCTTAGCCAAGGCTCAGGGTGAGCACAAAGGGTTGCTTCCAAATAGTGACTCTGGTGCTTCAGGAGAGATAGGGAGAAGTGAATGGGCTGTGGCCTCTTTCTGGTATTGGTCTGCCTCTCTTAGCATTGGACCTCTACTTTGTGAACAATCCAGGGCTATGTGAGCCCCAGTATTCTCAGCATATCTTACCCTAGGTCACATCTCCATTCTGTGCATAGGGACTAGGCAGAAGAAAGAAGTTGTCATCTCCCACCTGTACTTATTGAGAACTTAGCCTCAGCTGCAGGTAGGTGGGGACAGGATAAGAAATGCTGACATCCTGTTCCAGCCCTAAGCTGTAATGAGGTTGGTAGACACTGGGGCTTATCCTCCTATTTGCATAGGAGTGGAGTTTCCATCACACTGAGCTAGGGAGGGCAGGGAGGCAATAGGTCAAACACAGCTGACACTCTTTCTCGCTGGATTTTAGTAGCTTTTCCTTGTTAAGTATTTCTTCATTTGATATATGTCCCTTGGACATATTCAGAGACTTTTCTTAGTAATTTTCATCAGTTTCATTGGCGAGTGGGTTCACAGGGCTCTTCCACCTGCCATGCTAGAAGACTGTCCTCTTCAGGTAATTTTTAGGAAGTCTTTTAAATTTTGATTCCAAAAATTAAATAAAAGTGATACCAGATGAAACTGTAGATTAGTTTATAATTAAAGACATGAATATGCTTGAGGAAAATATTAGTAATTATCAATCTATAATTCAGATGTATAGTCCAGTGTAGTTAGAATTTGTCTCTGGAATGCAAGGATGCTTCAATATGAAATCAAAGAACATAAAATACTGGAAGGGAAAACTATGTACAAATAATGTGATTACATTCTTAGAGAAGTGGAAAATTTTTTTTAAAAAGTGTATATATATATATATATATATATATAATGTATCTGTGTGTGTGGTACTGAGAATGAATCTGGGGCTGTAAGCCTGCTAGGCAAGTGCTTTACCACTGAGCCACATACCCAACCTTTTTTATTTTTTATTTGAAACAAGGTCTCACTAAGTTGTTCAGGCTAGTCTAGAACTTGGGATCCTCCTGAGTAGCTGGTATTACACGTTTGTCACTGCACCTTGCAAATTGTTCTCAAAGTTAGTAGAATTTGATAAGGAGGTGGGATTCAAGATAGCATACAAAAAGTAGTTGGTTTTCTTTATTCTAGTAATAATAAGTTAGAAACAAATGTGGTTAAAAATCTCACAGTAACTACACCGTGTTTGAAGTATCTAGGAATATAGATTTAAAGAAAGGCATAGCACCTTTAAGAAGAACTACAAATACTCCAAGGATACAAATGGAGGAACATAAAGAACATATTGTGTTGTAAATGGGGAGTTAATATTTAATGGTAAAACAAACAAAAACCCAGTTATCCCCAACTGATGAGGATAGTACAATTCCTATCATAATCTAGGATAGGGATAAGTGGATTGATTGCAAATTTTTACATTTTTACATTTTCTTTTTCCTTTATTTTATTGGTGGGGGTGTGTGTGCCGGGGATTGAACTCAGGGGCACTCAACCACTGAGCCACATCCCTATTTTGTATGTTATTTAGAGATAGGGTCTCACTGAGTTGTTTAGCACCTCACTTTTACTGGGGTTGACTTTGAACTTGTGATCCTCCCGTCAAAGCCTCCCAAGCCACTAAGATTTACTGATGTATGCTACCATACCCAGCTATTTTTATTTTTAATTGACACATAGTAGTACATATTTAGGATATACAGTATACTATTTTAATACTTATGTACAATACGTAACCAAATCAGTGCGACCATTAAATCTGTCACCTCTTACATTTATCATTTTTTTGTTATTGGAAACAGTCTTCCCTACACTATTTTGAAATATACAACTAATTGTTGTCAATAATATTCCACTGTGCTGTACTACATTAGAAGTTATTTCTCTATGCAGATGCACCCATGAACTCATTAACTATCCTCTTTCCATTTCTCCTTGTACCCCTTTTCTAGCCTTTGGTAACCTCTATTCTACTTTCTACTCCTATGAGATTAGCTTTATAAGCTTCCACATGTAAGTAAGGACATACTATGTTGTCTTTCTGTGCCTGACAAAGTTTTCCAAGTCTAACTGTAGCCAAAAAGATTATACAAAGGGCAGTTATGAGTTTACAGATATTAAAGGTTATTACAGCCAGGTATAGTAGTGCACATCTGTAACCCCAGCTGCTCGGTTGGCTGAGGTTGGAGGATCACAAATTCAAGGCTAGCCTGGTGACTTAGTAAGAACCTGCCTCAAAATTTTAAAAGGAGGGTTTTTTTTGTTTTGTTTCTGTTTTTTTTTAAAGTTTGGGGTGTAGCTCAGTGGTAGAGCACTTGCATAGCATGTACAAGGAGGCCCTGGATTCTATCCCCAGCACCACACACACAAAGAAATAGTTTAAAAAATTAATTTAAAAAATAATATACTGTACATGTTATTATTTATATGTATTATATATAATACACACACACACATATATATATTTATTTTTATTTTTTTTAAAATTTATTTATTTTTTTACAAAGTCAGCAGCAAAAAGTGGTGATGGCACAAGAATAAAATAGTGCAATCAACAGACCTAGGGAAAAGTCCCAATATGTTTTTTTTAGAACTTAGTATTTGTATAGGTGTCGTCTCTGAAACTTCAGGGCCAAGTGTTTCTGAGTTAATTTTGGGGTTTCAGAAAGACAATATGGTGTGATCAGTAGCTTCCAGCAGGATCTAAGGAAGAGTCTGGTAGTTGAATCATCCATCAGTAGTTATTCAAGTGACATACAGATGGGATAAAGAAAGATGAAATAAACCAGGCGCAGTGGTGCATGCCTGTAATCCCAGTGACTTGGGAGGTTGAGACAGGAGGCTCCCAAGTTCAAAGCCAGCCTTAGCAACTTAGGTAGGCCTTAAGCAACTTAGTGAGACCCTATCTCTAAATAAAATATAAAAAAGGGCTAGGCATGTGGCTCAGTTGTGGGGCACCCCTAGGTTCAGTTTTATTGGTGGGGGTGTCAATCCCCTGTACCAAAAAAAAAGATGGTGTAAAAATGGAATGTCAGGCTGGAGACATAGTTCAGTTGGTGGAGTGCTTGCCTTGCATGCACAAGGCCCTAGGTTCAATCCCTAGCACCATACCAAAAAAAAAAAAAAAAAAAAGTAATGTCATCCCATGTCTTGTCACCAAATGAATTCCAGGGGAAATATTTGTTTTGTAGAGCCTTTTGGACTTCAGATTTATATAAACCAAACAAAAAAACCTCTTTCAATTCAGCAGGGAAGTAATGATTTATAAATTTCTGGAAAGTTGGACCCCTGCCTCATAACTATATATTAGATTCCAGAAAACGTAGATCATTTGTTTACTTTGAGTGTGTTAAAGGAAGCCTTCATGAGCAAGCCAAAAAATCCATACACCAAAACAAGTTCATCTCATAGAGGTGCTGGGCACCAGCGTGCATATCAGCACTCAGGCTTGCTAGTGGGCAAGGAAGTCTCATAGGAATCAGCACATAATATTTTCTCTTTCATCCGGCAGCAAAAATATCTCACAATGACAACATGCAGTGCTGACAGAAGGTGGGAGGACCAGTCATGATTTTTTAAGACAGGGTCTAACCATCTTGCCTGGTCTGGTCTCAAACTCCTGGCTTGAAGTGATCCTCCCACCTCAGCCTTCCCAGTAGCTAGGACTATAGGCATGCACCTCACCAGGTTCACTGTTCGTTGTTTAAAATACAAGTGGAGGAAATGTGGCTTGCATCATTTTTTTTTTTTTTTTTTTTTTTTTTTTAAGAGTAATTGGTGGGGCTGGAGTTGTGGCTCAGTGGTAGAGTGCTCGCCTAGCACATGCGAGATCCTGGGTTCCATCCCCAGCACCACATAAAAAATAAATAAATAAATAAAATCAAGGTCTTGTGTCCAACTACAACTAAAAAATAAATATTAAATTAAAAATAATTAAAAAAAAGTAATTGGGCACTATCATTTTGGGGAACCTATTTGGTTAGAATTAAAAGCACCAGCCTGAGAGTACTTAATTTTATTCTGGTGGTGTTTGGTTATTATGATGAAAATCTGGAAACATTAAATGTGCCTCAGTTGGGAGAATTTATAGTGTGTCCATCTGTATGCCTAGAGAGGGAAAGATAATGTGTTAGCAAGAAACAGTTGCTAAGGAATACTGATTGTATCTTTAACTTGTTACTGAGCATGTCTGAGGCTAATATTTCCCCCAAATGGTAGGATGAAAAATGTGTAAAGAAAAAAGTGAATGTAAGAAAGGGAGTAGAAACAGCAAGTTTATGTGGCTTCCAGGAACATGTAAGCAAAGTTGGCTGAACTCAGCTGTATTCCTAGAGGGTGGAGTCTGTTCCCCACATGATAAAAATAGCATTATCCTCTTTCTGCTTATGGCTATATGATGATGAAAGTGAGATTTACCTGGTCTCCCACCACTGATGAAATGACCCAACTTCTAGGTGTAAATCCTTCCAGACAAAACTCAGTCTTGATAACTGTCAATCACACACCTTTCTATATATACATTTAGTTGTAGATTTTACTTATATATATACATATATTTATATGTATGTTTTTTAGTTGTAGATGGACACAATCTCTTTATTTAATATTTATTTTTAGTTGTAGTTGGACACAATACCTCTATTTTATTTATTTTTATGTGGTGCTGAGGATTGAACCCAGGGCTTCTCACGTGCTAGGTGAGCGTACTCTACTGCTGAGCTACAACCCCAGCCCTATTTATTTTTTTTATGTGATGCTGAGGATGGAACTCAGGGCTTCACGATGGGAGGCAAGTGCTCTACCACTGAGCCACAACCCCATCCCCTCACACACCTTTCTTACTGTGCCACAGAGAGGTGAGCCATCTGTAGGGGGCTGTATGGTGTTCTTTTAAATCTGATTCATTCCCTTACATCTCCATTTAAGAACCATTAGGCATTTTCTAATTTTTCACCCCTACAACCAGGTGCATGCATGTTTTGAGGTATTAAACTCAGGATTAAGGATTACTGAGAGCTTTACTTTTAATACATTCTATCCAACTGCTTTCCAAAAAATATGTAAACAATTGCTCTTCCCACCAGCAGTCTATTTTCAGCCTTACCATTACTGCATGTGTTTTGTCATGCTGGGAATCCTAAAGGAATATGTATCATTTAATAAAATATACTGTTAGATTGTATTCCTGTTTTTGTATTCTCTTTATCGATCATATGGGTTGTGCATTTGGCATTTAATAGGTTTTTTAGTTTGTTCACTTTTTGTTTTGTTGTTGAACTTGGGATTGAACCCAGGGATGCTTAACCACAAAGCCACATCTCCACCCCTTTTTATTTTTTGAGACAGGGTCTCGCTAAGTTGCTTAGGGCCTCGCTAAATAGCTAAAGCTGGCTCTGAACTCCTGCCTCAGCCTCCTGAGCTGCTGAGATTACAGGTGTGCACCAGCACTCCAAGCCCTAGAGTTTTTATATGAGGAAATTAGAATTTAGCAGTAGGCATATAAAAATATATAGAGACCTATAAATCTCTCTCTTTAATCAATCACACAGTAAATATGATGTGGAAGGATGGAGCATTTAAACAAAAGATAAGATCATATGAGGTAGTGGTTCCGGGCTTGTGAAGTGGCTGGACGATTATACTTGAGGTACACTTAAAGACCCCCAGTCTGGTTAGGGTCTTTGGCGGGGCTGAGCCCTGGGTGTGGAAGCACGGGTCGGGTCGGGTGGGCTTGCCGGGTTCCTGGAGCCACTCAGCCCTGTCTGCCCTGCCCTCAGCTCATGATGGAGCAGTCTAAGAAGTCCTCGCTCATGGTGGCCCGCAGTATCCTCAACAACAAGCTCATCAGCAAGAAGCTGGAGCGCTACCTTAAGGTGAAGGCGCACCCCTCTTTCCCCACCAGTCAGCCCTGACTCCTGGTACCCGTCCCCAACCCCAACCCTGCTTCTGCGGGCCCATCGTCCCTTCAGTGTCTTCGCTTCCCCTTGCAGGGAGAGAACCCTTTCACTGATAGCCCCGAGGAAGAGAAGGAGCAGGAGGAGGTGGAGGGCAGCGCCCTTGACGAGGGGGCATCGGGCGAAGCTGCGGGAGTCATGGAAGGAGAAGAGATTGCTCTGGTCCAGCCCCCTGTGCCCCCTGAGCCGGCCCCCGGGACAACGTCGCCACCGCCACCACCGCCGCCGCCACCGGAAGAGGAGGAGGAGGGCGTCGTACCCCTGCTGGGCGGGGCGCTGCAGCGCCAGATCCGCGGCATCCCGGGCCTCGACGTGGAGGATGACGAGGAGGGCGGTGATGGTGCCCCTTGACCCGGATTCCAGGCGGGCGGAGCCCGTGTGGCCCGCGTGGCCGAGGCTGGAAGTAGAGCCTAATAAAAGTTCTTCCTATCCACCTAGTTTGTGTGTCAGTGGGCGTTGCCGGCGGGTGTGGGGAGTGAGCGAAGGGATACGCTTGCGCGCGGGCGGGAGAGTGAGAGCGGAGCGCGCCTGTGGATGGAGTGGCGGAGGGAGCGGTGCGCGCCTGCGCAGGGGATTAACCCTGAGGCACTGCAGCTCGACCACAACTCCCGAGATGCTATGGGCGTCCATCCTGAGCAACCCGGAAGGCAAGGTAGAACGACGGGGGCGAGCCCTGCGAATGGGCCAGCCAATGGTAGCGTGCGTAAAGAGTGACGTATGCACCTGGTCTTCCAGTAGCCGACGGCGAGAGGTGCGTTGAACGCATGCGTCTTGTGGAAGGGTAGAAAAAGGGTCTGCTGGCGAGTCGCGTCGAAGATATGGAGCAGGGCTACGGAGGTTAGTATAAACTGCTTGGCGCGTGGCGAGAAGGCACTGTCCGGCTAATGAAGCCCCCGTCCTGCGGGTTCGCATTATCGGGCTTTTAGTGGGAGCTCGGTTGCCGCAGGCCCGGCCCTGCGGAGAGGCTGCCGGGACGCGCGCGCGCCGTTCATTGGTCCTCGGCGCAGTCCCTCCTGGGCCGCTGCGTGCGGATTGGTCGTCAGGGCCCTAGGGGGATGTCGGGGCTCGACGGGCCGACGCTGCGGCTGGCTTCTGGGGGCGCCTCGGGTCGTCCGGGCGGCTTTTACCCCAAGATGCGGCGAAGCCCGGGCAGGCATTAGCGACCTCGAAGTTCGAAGTCCCGCCTTTCTCTTCCGAAGACGCCACAAAATGGCGGCGCCAGGGGGCGGAGCTTCAGCGTCCGGTCGTGGGGTCGAGGCCCAGGCCTAGGGTCTGCGGCCAAGGGTCGAGTTCTGCGGGTTGGGGGACGGTCTCCTATCTCTAAGCTGCCGCACCAGGGTCGTTCCGTGGAGGCTCGACGGGACCTCCTTGGGAGTACTAGGCTTGGGCACCCGTCCCGGAAGCCATCCGGGCTGTGCGGGGTCAGACCTGTCGCCGCCAGCCCCGCGGTGCTGCGCGGCGGGGCCGAGTGCGGGCCCATCTGGTGTTTGTTGGCCATGGGAGCTATAAACAGCGTAATTCGATATCTTGAGTATCTTGATCAAGATATTGAGTATCTTGTGTGCAAAGGTGGAAACCTGATGTGCTTTGGGCTATGCGACAGATTGGCCATTCTCCTTCAGGCATCCTCTTATGGGGCTAGAGGGCCCGAGGGGTTGTGTAGGAGAGAACAACCCTCCATCTCCATTGGCCTGAAGTATCTGCCTACCTCAGAGCCGATCTTCTGGAGTTCCTTGTTTGCTGTCTCTGGAATGAGCCTCCTGGGAGGCCTTCTGCTCTGTGCTGAGAGCCAAGTTTGCCTATAGGGAACAATTGGAACTTGCCTGGTGGGGCCCGACCTAGAGCAGAAAACTTAGTGGTCTGATGAAAGGATGAGGGTCTTCAGAGGGGCAAAGTAGGAGTATCCCAGCAGCAGGAATTGCTGAAAGAAAGGTCCTGAGGGCGGTGCACGTGTCGCTGAGTTTCTGCAGGATCTTAGGAGAGGCTCAGCCTGGCTGTCCTGGCATTTCGATGTCTGGCTAGATCTTCCAGTATTTGCCTTCCTACCCGCCAGATTTTTTTTTTTTTTTTTCTTGGTACCAGGGATTGAACTCAGGGGCACTCAACCACTGAGCCACATCCCCAGCCCTATTTTGTATTTTATTTAGAGACAGGGTGTCACTGAGTTGCTTAGCGCCTAGCAATTGCTGAGGCTGGGTTAGAACTCTTGATGCTCCTGCCTTCACCTCGAGCAGCAGGCTCCACACCCAGCTCCGCCAGATATTTTTGTAATCCTGTTTTAAGGCCCTTTAGTTTAGAGAGCCTCCCACCCCCACTTCCTGCCTGCCTTAAACCTTTAAGAACCAATTAAGAGGGCTGGGGATATAGCTCAGTTGGCAGAGCGCTTGCCTAGCACATGTGAGGCACTGGATTGGATCCTCATCACCACATAAAAATAAAATAAAGGTATTGTGCTCATCTATTAAAAAAAAAAAAGAACCAATTAAGATCCTGCAACATCCCTGATTTCTTCTGTCTCAGGAAGTGTTTTAAGATTGGGTTAATACACCAGTACCTCACAGGGAAGCAGCGAGTGCCCCAAGGTTAGTGTTTATTGCAGAACAGATGGGGATGGCTGCTTAGTTTAGCAGGATGGGGTAGTGAGGGGAAGGTATAGCTTGCAGAAGTGAACAGAGAGCAAACCTAAAGCATAGTAGAACAAAGGATCAGGTCCTCTAACCTCTGCTGTAAGACTCTGAATGGCATTCAGGGGCAGTGCTTGTCATGTGTAGGTACATGGTAGGCATTTGTTCTAGTAAGGGAAGCTACATTCTTGCTTCATCAAAGTGAAGTCATTTGACTGGCATGGGCAGTCAACCTCCTGTGCCCTGCTCCAGGAATACAGATGAAGAGAAGCTATTTCCACACTCTTGCCTTCAGGGACAGTGGGGCCCAGTTTGATGCCTTAGGGCCAGGCTAAGGTTCTGGGACTTTAAGGCCTGGGGAGCATTAGAAGGTTTAAAATCAGAAGGGAATCCCAAGGGGCACAGTTTATATCTCCAGGTTCCCAAGTTTCTCTCATGGGGTACTCTAGATGGGCTGAGCTGGTTTCCCAGCTGCATGGTGGGTAGGTCAACCAGCATGGGGGACTGTGTCCCAATGCACAGCTTGTCCTGTGATATCTTCAGTTGTGATGAGGGTTGAGGGTGACTGCCCAAGCTGTCTTCTAGTCCTGTTTCCCTCCCTTCTTTTTTTGGTTTTGGCCTTAACCTGACCCCAGTGTGATGAAGCATCAGCCTTTTGGGTGGAAAGATGACATAGAGGGATGGTGCTGCTATGGCTATGCTGCCTTCTTCTAAGGCTGGCACTGAACTCCTGGGAGGATGTCACTTTAGACTCCTCAGAGAACCTTAAAGCCCACATTCCCTAGTATGATAAATAAGATCTTAATACACAGGATCTTCTTTTCACAGGCTATGGGGCATGGAGTGCTGGACCTGCAAACACCCAGGGTAAGCTGATCCTGCATAATGTGTTACAATATGAACTTCCTTCACCTGAGGCCCCAGTGTGGCAGAGCTGAATATGATGCTTGCCCAGATCAAGAGGGGTGGTGACCCTGGGGCCAGCAAGCATTTTCTCTAAAGGTTCAAATAATAAATATCTTTGGTTTTGCATGTGATCTCTGTAGTGCAAAAACAGCCACAGGTAGGTCAGTGTGTACTTATAGATATTGAGATTTGAATATCAGAATTCTTGTGTTGTGAAATATTCTTAATTTTAGCAAAAAATTTCTTTCCTTTTTTTGGTACTGGGGATTGAACACTGGGCTGCATCCCTAGCCCTTTATTTTTTGAGACAGAGTCCTGTCTCAGGCTCTGGAGTTGCTGGTATTACAGGCATGTTCCATTGCACCTGGCTAAAATATATTTATTTGTTGTAGGTAAATAGACAGCTGAGAGTATCATCAGAGGTTTTTTTTTTCCTGTATATGATTGATATACTTTATTTTTCATTATAGCTTTAAAATTGTAGAATTAAGTGGATAATACATAGAGTTCTTTATATCTGTCTCTACCAAGGCATGGTTTTTTCTACTAAGATCTGAAAGGAAACATGCATGAGAGTATAGAACTGTGATTCCAGCTGCTTGGGAGGCTGGGCAGGAAAATCCTAAGTTCAAGGCCAGCCTGGGCAATTTATGAACCCAGTCTCAAATAGGGCTGAGAATATAGTGGTAGAGTAGTTGCTTAACGTGCACTAGGTTCTAGATTTGATTCCCAGTACCACAAAAAAAAAAAAAAAAGGTAGGGGCTATTTTATAAGTAATTCATTTCGTGTCAGTTTTTATGTAATGAAATGTTCTTTTGAGTTGTTTTTCTCTGACCATTTAGAAAAGTAAAACCGTTTCTTAGCTTGAGGGCTGTATAAAAACAGGCAGTAGGTTGGGTGTACACTAGCATTCACCTGTAATCCGAACTACTTGGGGTGCTTAGGCAGGAGAATCTTAAGTTCAGGGCCAGTCTTACCTTGGCAAGCTAGCAAGACCCTGTCTCAATTAAAAGAGGTCTGAGCCAGGGGAGATCTGTAATCTCAGCGGCTTGGGAGGCTAAGGCACGAGGATCCCAAGTTCAAAGTCTCCCTCCGCAACAGTGAGGCACTGAGCAACTCAGACCCCGTCTTTGAATAAAATACAAAATAGGGTTGGGGATGTGGCTTAGTGGTCAAGTGCCCCTGAGTTCAATTTCTGGTACCAAAAATAAAACAAAAAGTCAAGGATGAAGCTTAGTAGTGGATTGAGTGCTTGCTTAGTATGCTTGCAGTCCTGGATTCTGATCTCTAGTAATATTTTTTTTTTAAAAAAAAGGCAATGTGCAGGCAGGCTGCATGTGGCCCAAGGCCTTTTGCTGACCCTTTCTCTAGAGTCTAGATCATTATTTTTATCTTATTTTGAAGGACCAAAATATGCTGTCATGTGGTGAGGGTCTTTTGTTTTCTTCCAGCCCCTATTCCAGGAAGTCAGGGCTTTCTTTGTTTTCTGGGCTTGGACCCTGTCCCTACCGCCAGTGGAAGTGGGTTTCTTTTCTGTGGATTACCCTGTGTCCCAGGAAAAGGCCTCCCAGGTCCCTTGTGACACAAATGACCCCTTACTCATTTGTGTTAAGGACATGATTTTCCACTGATACCCTATTTGTGTGGTTGGCAGTCCCTGGGCTTTAGCAGTGGTAAAATTTGACACCCTTCACATACTGGTGTTTGAACCCTGGGGCATTCTGCCACTAAGCTATAGCCCCCACCCATTTTTGTTTTAATTTTGAGACAGGATCTCATGAAGTTGCCCAGGCTGGCTTTGAACTTGTGCTCCTCCTTCCTCAGCCTCTTAAGTAGCTGAGATTATAGGTATACATGCATTATTGTGCCCAGTTTGAGACTGACCTTTTTTAAGGGCTGTCTTTGGGGTCTAGGCTAGCTTCTCAGCTGATATTCCACAGTGGACCAGTTTCCTGGAGTTTATGCAGCCTCCTTTCCCTCCCTAGTCCTCATGAGGGAAGTTGGGTTTGCCTAGGAGAGATCACTTGATATTGCTTAGTCTGCTCTCTGTAGCAAATGAGCAAGCCTAAGGGTAATCAAGGGTGCCTCAGGAGCACTTCTGTGGCCACTGCAGCCTTGGCTCTTCTGGAATGAAGTGAAGATTGTCCCTCCAGAAGGGTTTCAGACACCATTGTTCTACCAGTAAAGCTCTGCGTGCTTTTTTTTTTTTCCTCTTAAGGTACATATGGAAGTGGTGTGGCCAGCTGGCAAGGTAAGCTCTTATGAGTTTTATATAGGCAAGTAAGCCTATGAGCAGGCACCCCTGCCTTCCATCCTGGCTGCCTTCACAGCTTTCCTGATGGCTGGGCATGACAGGCCATCATCGAGTTTTAGTGTTGTTTTCCTGGCTCTATTCCTAAGGATCCAGCTGGCCAGAACTGCTATACTGAGCATGAGGTGCTGTGGAGACCCAAGGGACAAAGCCAGCCTTAAGAGGCTGTGATTGAGAGCAGACTGGGTCTGTCAACTGCCCAAACTGCCACTCCCAGGCCCTCAGCCACCTCTGACTTGACAGGGAAAGCAGGTTCTAGGCTTTGACCCAGAAAACCCACCACTCAGCTGAGGCTGCTCTTTGCTCTGGCCTCTTCCTGCTGCATTTTGGCAGGTTAGACACACAGTGTGGAGTGATGCCAGCAGCACTTGGTCCCATAACCCTCTCCTTTGTGGGTGGACCAGGGGTGCTCTTGCACACATATCTGCCATAGACAAGCCTCATAGCTGCTGAGATCTGACTTGTTTCCTTTTTCCTGTGATAGGTTATGACAACTACAATTACTATGGTGCCCAGAACACCAGTGTCACTGCAGGAGCAACCTACAGCTATGGCCCAGCCTCATGGGAGGCCACCAAGGCTAATGATGGCGGCTTGGCAGCTGGGGGCCCTGCCATGCACATGGCATCCTATGGCCCAGACCCATGCACCGACAATTCAGATTCTCTCATTGCCAAGATCAACCAGCGTTTGGACATGATGTCCAAGGAAGGAGGCAGGGGCGGGAGCAGCAGCGGTGGGGAGGGCATGCAAGACCGAGAGAGGTGAATATCAACCTGAGCCCTTTACTGGGAGACTCTTGGCTGCCTAGCTTTATGCAGATGGGAATGGATACCCACTTTTCATGCCTTTCTCATGACTTGGGCCATTTGGTGATTGCAGCCGGGCAGGGGGCGAGGGCAAAGCATTGCAATAGTATTTCATATTTATTTTGAATGGAGGCTTGAGGCATGGTTCTTGATTAAGCTGCCTCAGATGACTGACTTATGCATCACGCTACTCCTGTGGCCAAGGGCTCCATGCCCTTCATTCAACAATGGAGGGTGTTGGTGGGGAGGGGCTGTGGGTACAGCTCAGTGGTAGAGCTCTCTCTCAGTATGTGTGAGGCCCTGGGTTCCATCCCAGCACTGCCAAAAAATGTAGTCGATGGTGTTTTGCCTTCATAGCATTCAGGAGGGGTACAGAGTGGTTTGGTTGGTTGGTCTTGAATGTAAGGGGTCGTTTTTGCTGGAGGTGGGGAGGTTATGCTGATTGAGGGTAGAAAGGGACACTCTAGATAGCTGGGCAGAGCCCTTAGCTGCCCCTAATGGCTTGTGCTTCCTTCACAGCTCCTTCCGCTTTCAGCCATATGAGTCCTATGACTCCAGGCCTTGCTTGCCCGAACATAATCCGTACCGCCCCAGCTATAGCTACGACTATGACTTTGACCTGGGGACCGACCGCAATGGCAGCTTTGGTGGGCAGTACAGCGACTGCCGGGACCCAGTCCGTGAGCGGGGCTCCCTTGATAGCTTCATGAGGGGCCGGGGCCAGAGCCAGAGCCAGGGCCAGGGCCAGGGCCGCTTCCAGGACCGGAGCAATTCCAGCACCTTCATGCGCAATGACCATTTTATGCCACCCTCAGCTTCCTCGGAGCCCCTTTCTGTTTCCTGGAATGAGCTGAACTACGTGGGGGGACGAGGTCTGGGAGGCCCCTCCCCCAGCAGGCCACCTCCTTCCCTCTTCTCTCAGTCCATGGCCCCTGACTATGGCATGATGGGCATGCAGGGCATGCAGGGAGCAGGCAGTTATGACAACACTATGCCTTATGGATGTGGTCGGTCACAGACTCGGATTCGGGATCGGGTAAGCACGAAGTTCCATCAGGTCTTGGCTTTTCTTCTTATTAGCTCTACAGAGGTTAAATTTATGTACTTCAAGGTCCATTCATTTTTAAGTGTACAATTCCACTTTTAGCAAGTTTATAGATTTGTACAACTATCAACACAATTTTGTTTTACAATATTTCTATCAACTCAAAATGAAACTGTTGCCAGTTAGCAGTCATTCCCTATTCCCTCCCCCAGGCCCTGACAACCATTCATCTGTTTCCTGTCTCTGGATTTGCCTCTTCTGGACATTTCATGTCAGTGGAATCACACATGTGGCCATTTGTGTCCGACTCCTTTCACTGAGCACGATGTTTTCTTTGAATTTCAACTATGTTGTCTTTTCTCTGCTTTTCAAAAAAGACTGTTTTCTGCTTTTGTTCTTGGATCTTAAGAACTGTGTTCTTCATTTTTGTGGGATATCTTAATGGCCCAGGGAAGTGGTACATGGGGTGTGCTTATATCTGTAGCCCAGGAGGAGAGGGTTTGAGCGCTTCGGACCAGACAGCATGGGCAGGAAGCGAAAGCAGTTTCCCATGTACGAGGAACCAGAAGCCAAACTGGCTCGGGCTGACAGCGAAGGAGATTTTTCTGAAAACGGTATGCCCTGGGGCCAGTGGGCTGGGTAGAGGAGATGAGTCAGTTGCCCAGTAGACATGAGGGAAACCAAGGGTGGTGTGTTAACCCCAAGTTCCCTCAGCCCCTACTGTGTCAGGATGGACTTGTTGGTCTGGTTAGTAAGCATAGGAGAGTGAAAACAGAGAATGGCACCACTCACCCAGGGACTGACTTTTCCTTTTCCCTTATATCTGGCAGATGATGGAGCTGGCGACTTCCGGTCAGGAGATGAAGAATTCAGGGGTGTAAGTCCACCTTTAGGGGCCAGCCCCCTTTGTCTCAGTGGGATTTTTTTCTTTTATTGCACTTCTCCTTCAAGAGGTGGGAATAGCTACCCTGCTAGACTCCACTCTGCCTACCTCTGAGTGGATTTGGAACCCCAGCTTGTAGCTGAGTTTCTAAGATTTTTCAGACAAGAATGATTCTCTTTCTAAAAGAGCTTCTAGCCCCTTGCCCTGATCCTATGTAGTGTTGGACCCAGCCATGTGCGTAGTAAATGCACGGGTTGTGCAAGCTGAGACTGGCAGACACACACTGGAGGCTCATTGGCTGCCAGCTACATGCTGGGTGTGACTGACCCAAGTCCATGTTTTTTCTGTCCTCAAAACTAGCCACAGAATAGTGGCATCTAAAGCCAGGTCTTAAGACCACACCATGTCTCTGGGGAGGGTACCTTCCCTGTGTTCTGCAAATTCTGATCCTTCTGAGGGGTAGATCCTAGAGAAGGTTTTCTGTATGAGAAGCCTTCTTCCAGATTCTTTTTGATGGTCAGATAGGGTGGGGGTTCTCAGGATACAGTGACTGTAGCTTTTGACTCTCACTTGCTTCTTATTCAGCTGGTTTAGATCTTTATTAAACCCATAGCATAAGTCTTGAGTCAGAGAAGCTCTGCAAGTCTTCTGACTGCTACTTTAATCTTAGGCTCACTGCCTAAGGCATAAGCTCTGTTCAGGTATACAGTTAGAGGGATTGTGTTTTATTTACACCTGATTTGTTAGACTATTGTGTAAATACAAACAAATGCTTGGAAATTTGAAGCCTATTTTCAATTCAGAATGCTGGAATTAGCTTCCTACAGATCATAGCTTCTTTATATATGTATTTTTTTTAAGTTGTTGTCAGACACAATACCTTTATCTCATTTATTTACTTTTATGTGGTGCTAAGGATCAAACCCAGCATCTCGCACATGCTAGGCAAGCACTCTACTGCTGAGCCACATCCCCAGCCCAAAATCATAGCTTAACCTACAGTTAATAGATGGGCTCCTGGTATTCTGGAGTGCAAAACTACAGATGTGTATTTGCTAAGGGGCAAGTTTTGTAGCTTTAGAAAGAACTGAAAAAGGGTTAGCGACTTGATGACAGAAAAGTCACTATCACAGAGTCTCTGAAGGCAACCAGGTATAGCAGCAAGACTTTCAAGCTCCTCTCCAAAGTCTTGAGGCTTGTCCTGATGCACAGTGGCTCATTTCCTGGTGGCACAGCATCCTAGGTCTAGGGTAACACCATCTATCAGGTGTTGACATGGGCTGGACTTTTTGTGGAGAATTCTGGAAGTACTACCTCACTGCCCAACTTTGCATATGCCCTTTTTCAGGAGGACGAATTCTGCGACTCCGGGAGGCAGAGAGGTAGGCATTACCCAGTGTCCCTTGTTAAGTGTCCTGTGTCTATCCCACATTTACCACCCATCACCCAGTCAGGGTGGGCTTATGAGCATGCCACAGGCCTGCATAGAGGGGCCCATGACTCAGGGTAAAGGGGGGCTGTGGCTGCTGGGTGGGTATAAGTTGTGGTAATCACTCTGAGGCTTTGTTCCAAAATGTCTGGGGCATTATTTGCTGAAAAAGGATCCATTTGCCTTCCTTGGTGCAGGCTGCAGAGTCGGGGAGCCCAACCCAGTGTCTGTGACATTTGTGATGGTAGGAAGGGATAGTCTCAGAAGCCTAAGGGAAGAGGCCTCCATTCTGTCCCATCTTCTCTGTCTCCCTCCAGCCAGTGCAGGTTCCTGAACTGTCGGGGAATTTATAAATCCAGTCTGTCAGTTGCCAACCCAGAGCTGTGCCCTCAGTCTCCCTGCTGGGGATACTGGCACCTGTAGTGCCTGCGGGTATGTGACAGCAGATACCTGTCAGGGCTGGGAGTAAGGTAGTAGAGGGCAGCCTGTCAGATATAGCAGGCCGAGGTCTCTAGAGTCAGCCATTGCTCAGTAGGTCTCGTTGGTCCAGTACAGGAGACCTAGGAGCCTAAAGTAAGCAGTGAGCAAAGAACAAGAGTCTACCCTTTGGAGGGACATGAAGAAACCTGAGCCACAGTCTGCCTGAGTCTCCCCAAAACTACTTGTTTCTCTTGCTGTCTGGCCATAACTGGTTACCCCAAGGATGATAAGCTGGCCCAATTGTGGTAAACGGTGAAGGCCCTTGGCTTCTCCTCTTAGGTTCTCAAGCTTAGCTGACTCTCTGAGGTGCCCCCACCCTACATATTGAAGCAGTTGTGTCCTTAGTGCAGGACCACACCAAGTGTTCAGCAGCTATGCAGCCGGGTAAATGCTAAAGCAAAGGTGACGTGTTTATTGCGCGCAGGTCCTGCTACCTACCTGGGATGACTTTGCTATTAAACAGCAGTCATAGTTTCAGGCAGTGACCTCTTGCCAAAAGTCCCACTACGCCCTTTTGAGAGGCTTCTGAGCAGCGCACGCCGGTCGCCATCTTCGTGGGACAGTATCGGGACTGGCATCAGGGGTAGGGGTCACAGTTCAGATGCTTATCCAACCTTTTCCAGCATTCAGCCCTGGCCCTGAGCCTCAGGACTTGCCTGATCTCACACTGGGACGCTGGCCACAAAGCTCTCCAGTGAGCTCCTGCGCTGGCCCCAGGGGGCAGATGGGAGGACCAATTGGTCTCTTCCCATTTTTGTTTCTAGGATTGCTTCCCACATAGCCTTGGGAAAGCCCTAGGTTGGTGGTGTCTGTGAACGGAAGATGGAGGTTGGGCCAGCAAGGACTGTCAGACCTGCTGAGGCCCTAGTTCAGAAGAGGCTGTCAGGATGGTCATCCAGAGGGCAGTAGAGTGGCTTGTTTTATTTCCCAGGCCTTCCAGCTGCTGTGTTGGTACCTGGGGAGAATTACTTTCTCTTTAAGTGACAGTGTGAGAAGACCTAATGATACGGCACCAGATTGGACTAGCAAACTGGGGCAGGTCAGAGCAGACGGGCTACATGTGAGTGGGATGGACTTGCCATCCTTGCCTTGTTAGGCCATGTGAGGAGTGAGGTGACTGACTCCTCTGGGTTCTCATCAAAGACCCTTGTCCATCAGGAGCCTTTGATGGCCACACCTCAGGGTGACCTGACTCTGCCACATTGTGGAGGCAGAGGCCGGGCATGGGCATAGGGTGTGCTGGCCAAACTGCAGCCCCCAACAAGGCCTTGGAGCTCAGTTCCTCTGCAGACTCCTCAGAGCATCTCGAAGGGACTTCTTTGTTTCAGGAGAGAAAGATGAGGAGGATGAGGAAGTGAAGAAGAGACGAGAAAAGCAAAGGAGGAGAGACAGGATGCGGGACCGAGCAGCTGACAGGTGAGAAGCCAAGAGGATGAACAGAGCCAAGGATTTAGGCACAGACCCCTTGTTTATTGTGGCCAGACCTGGGCACTGTCTCGGCTTTACTGAGCTTACCTGTTCTGGCTCCATAATTTAGGAAAGTCTGGTTTGGTCTGAATGCCAAGTGTCAGGAAATCTTAAGCCTAAGTCAGTGTAGACAGAACGTGGGAAACAATTGAGAATATGTAGAAAAGACAGGTGTAGTTGCATTTCTGCTCTTACTTGGTGAATCAACCTCTGGCGGATTTCTTTCTCAGTCTCACATCTGGAATTATACCTTGCTGGCAAGACTGTGTGGCCCATACATGCCCAGCAGGGGTCTCCCTTGTGCTCCAGCAGGCCTGAGGGGTGTCCTCTCTCCTAGCTTGGCATTTGGCATTCCAGAAAGTGACCTTCATTTAGCAGAGCTGGCAAAAAGGTGACTTGGTGCTTTGTCCAAATCCAGATCACCTCTGGAATAAGATATAGCAAGAATATATGTATACATCATCCTACCGTCCCGATTTTGCAGCTTCTCTGTACAGGTTCTCTTTTTATCTTAACGCTCAAACAGGACAGATTTTTCCATGCAAAGAAATGCTTGGCAAAAAACAATAGAGACTGAGAAGTCATAGGTTCATTTCTTCGTAAGTGGTACAGAAACTCATGAAAACTTTTTTCTTCAACAGATAAATGACTGTTAGGTTGGGTCTATTTTCATGTAACATGGAAACTGAAATAACTTAAAAAAAAAAAAAAAAGAAATCTTTAGACAGACCACACTGGAAAGCTAAGGATCTCAGTCATCTTAGATTGTTACAGAGGAGGTAAAAATATAGTAGGGAAGTGTGGATTCCCTGCCTTTCTTTGGTAGCTTTCTTCTAGTTCTTTTCATGGAACTCATGAAATAGTCCTCTTTGCTCCTCTGTTTGGAGTTGTCTGTAAAAGCCAGAGTGCCGTATGATGTAGTCAGAGATCAAAACCAGGTAGGGAGAAGTTTGAGTTGGCAGATGAGGAATCCCGAATGCCACCTGCCTGCACCCTTAACCCTCTCGGTTGGGGGTGTACAGGGGTGCTGCAAGCTGCTCTCCCTTGCCATACAACCTGATTGCATTTGGTGAAGCTTTGGAAGCACACGACAGGAGCTTAAGCTTTTATTTATAAAATCCAGAATGTTAAGTCTCAAGGAAGAAATTATTTTGTGTTATGTGAACTTTGAATTATGTAAAGTCTTCAGAAATTTTTTTTCCCCTCAGTACTACTGATTGAACGTAGGGGTGCTCTACCACCAACCTGGCTTGGAACTTGGATCCTCTTGTCTTAGCCTCCCGAGTCACTAGGATTACAGGTGTGCAGTGCCACAGCAACTAGAATTTTTCTCTCACATAAAATAAGATTGTCACATGTCATCTTGGTGGCTAAAGACAAACCCATCTGAGAAGCTGTGGAGTTAAATACGAAGTTCCCAGAGCAGTCAAGTAGAGATTGGGAAGTCCACAATTCTAAAAAGTCACCATTTCAGGGTGTTCTCTTAGAGAATTTGGGCTAAAGAGAGACTGATATGTTAAAGAGTTATTGTGTGAATCATTTTCCTGAAGTAGCTGCACGGCTGTATCCTGTTCTTCAGATGGTGGGGGTAAGTTTGGGTAACTACTGCTCCGCCTCCCTGCAAAAAGTGAGAAGGCTTGGTTAAAAAATTGTGTTTCCTTTACCATTTCAGCTCTACCCAGTGATGATCTGGTGATCTTACCTCACCACTGTTCTTTTCATGTTCCTTCTTCAGGATTCAGTTTGCCTGTTCAGTATGCAAGTTTCGCAGCTTTGAAGATGAAGAAATCCAGAAGCATTTGCAAAGCAAGTTCCACAAAGAGACACTGCGATTTATAAGTACCAAGCTGCCTGACAAGACAGTAGAGTTCCTCCAGGTAAAGGACACTTGGCCTCCACTGCAGCATTTCCCAACTATTCCACAGGTGTCAGATCCCTTGCAGAGAAGGGAAGCGGTAGGGAAATGAGAAGCCTAAATATGATCAATTTCTTTTCCCAGATTAAAGTAGTTGTACAAATCACTGAGTCAGAGGTGCAGTTGAGAGCTCCAGCTACCATAGTTTCTGTACAGAATCTCAGATAGGATCTTCCCACCCTCTGTGCAGGTGAGAAATATCGTCCTCTCATTTCATTTGGTGCCATATCCCACCCCTCTAGGAATACATTGTAAACAGGAATAAGAAGATTGAGAAGAGGCGTCAGGAACTGATAGACAAGGAAAGCACAAAACCAAAACCAGATCCTTTCAAAGGTGAGTTATGATGCCAGAGAGCAGGTTATTTTAAATGATAGTAAGGCATGGAAGTGACCCTTATAATAGTACAAATGGGGCTAGGTGTGTAGAGTGCTTAGCATGCTAGAAGCCCAGGGTTCTATCCTTAGCAGAGAGCTGCTGAGAATGTGAAGTCAGGCCCCAGGGGAAGAACACTTACAATGGAAAAAAAATCCCAAATCTGGCTAATGGAGATCACAGTTCCACAGGCAGCTTATCAGAGTGATGTTAAACAACATGGTGGGGGTCCCCCCCTCTTTGTTATGAAGAGAGAAGACTAGAATGATCAGCAAAGTTGACATGTAGAATTCTTGAGTGTAGAGCCAGTTGCTGTGACCCCACATTGCTGTGGGAGAGCAGGCAATGCCTTTCTCATTTTGTCCTAACTGAATCATTAGAGAGCATTGAAAGGAGAAAATGTGGGATTTGTTGGGGAACAGTGAGAAAGCATCACTTGCTTGGGTTGCATCACAGGGATTGGCCAGGAACACTTCTTCAAGAAGATCGAGGCTGCGCATTGCCTGGCCTGTGACATGCTGATTCCCGCGCAGCACCAGCTCCTCCAACGGCATCTGCATTCAGTGGACCACAACCACAACCGCAGGGTGAGTCTTCTGATGTGGGCATAGGTGCCTTGAGAGTGGGGCTCAGACCTTCTGTCTCATACCGAAAGTGTTCACACTGATAGGGTCTCTTGTTGTATTTCTGTTGTCTGTCATTTCATTGGCTGTAAGATTCACCCCAATTTCTGTTAAAAAGTAACTCTGGGCTGGGGTTGTGGCTCAGCGGTAGAGTGCTCACCTAGCATATGTGGGGCTCTGGGTTCGATCCTCAGCACCATATAAAAATAAATGAATAAAATAAAGGTATTGTGTCCAACTACAACTAAAAAGTAAATGTTAAAAAAAAAACGTAATCCGTGTAACATATTGAGACTTGTATCTTGGTTCCCCACCCCGCCACCCCCACTACACACAGAAAAGTGAGAAAATAAGTTGCTTAGAATTTATCAAATACAATAGCTGAAATTGTCCTGATTTCAGAATGTTCTTTTTTTTTTTTTTAGAATTTTTTTTTTTTTAATATTTATTTTTTTAGTTTTTGGGGGACACAACATCTTTGTATGTGGTGCTGAGGATCGAACCCGGGCCGCACGCATGCCAGGCGAGTGCGCTACCGCTTGAGCCACATCCCCAGCCCTCAGAATGTTCTGTTAACCACCACATACATTCCCTAGTAGCTGGACAGCTATGGACATCTGTAAGCTGAGGCTCAGGGCCATTAAGAGCCCAGGGGTATGGGGAACCTAGGTTTCAGGGCAAGTTGTGTCCTTGTGAGCTAATGGGTCCTGAGGCTAAATGTTTAACTTAAGAGTCAGCACGGTTTATTGTTGTTGTTGTCAGTTTCTAAGTATATTCAATCGTCCTTACCCATGAGTTTCACACCCATAGACTGAAGTAGTTGCTGATCAGTATAACAACTATGTACGTAGTATTTAAAGTGTAGGGAGGGTATACATGCAGTGCATAGGTTTTGTGCAGATGCCTGTACCATTTTATATATGGGCCTTAGCATCTTTGAATTTCGTGATCTGAAGGGTTCCTAAAGCTCATCCCCTGCAAGGCCATGTATCTGTGTCTGGTGAGGGGTGATAAAGAGTGGGTGTGGCTAGTTTGGTCCATAGGCTGTAGTGTTGTGGACCTCTGGTTTAATGTAGCATTGTTGTTGGTTGAGACCTGTTTCAAAAAAAATAAAAATTAAAGGTAGATGGTAATTGTTGAGGAGAGAGGTAGAAAGATTTCACTTATTTGTTTTTCATGTTGGGAACTGAATGGTAGGGTCTTATACATACTAAGCACACAGTCTGCCATTGAAAACTATACCCCCAGCTTAAGCACCATATTTTAAAACATGTTTCTTTTTCTACATCAAGGTTTGAACCAGAGTGCTTTATCACTGAGCTACATCCCTAGCCCTTTAGTTTTTGAGGCAGGTCTTGGTAAATTGCCCAGGCTGGCCTGGAACTGGGACTCTCCTGCTTCACCCTCCCAAGTAGCTTCGATTACAGGCATTCTCCACCACACCCCACTAACAACATCTTTATCTATAGTTACCCAACTGGTAACTGGTGGTTTCAATAGATGCTTACCATGCCACAGTACTATTAAAAATGAGCAAAAAAGCACTCTGCAAGCAAGGGATTAGTATGTCAGTGTGTAAGCTCTAAAACACATTGACACATTCTTATTGCTGCTGTTAAACTTATTGTGAAGGCTTATCCATTTCCCTTACTTAATCCATATAGTTTGTAATTGTAAATTTTCTTGCTTCTTTACATGGCATGTTGATAGCAATGGCATGTCTCTGTTTTTGTCTTCAGATTATTAAACTGTTCTACTTGGTTTCACTGTCTTTATTCCAAAGACTCACAGATGGCCTGCTTTCTCTCATTTTTGTAGCCTGGCATTTTGATATTTGTGTCAACAAAAAATGGTATTAGTTGCCTCTGAGGGCTGCTTGGAATAATCTGGCTAGTTTGTTCTCTTACTCCTCTGCATTTTAGAAATCCCATGTTTGGTTCCCTTTGCAGTTGGCTGCTGAACAGTTCAAGAAAACAAGTCTCCACGTGGCTAAGAGTGTTTTGAACAACAGACACATAGTGAAGATGCTGGAAAAATACCTCAAGGTTTGTATTTTGGAATCCAAGGGGCAGGAGAAGTCTTTGAAATGGAGGATGAGTATGGAATTATATCCAGAGTGTAGTATTTATGTATATATATATATATTTATATATAAATATTATATATATATATATAAATAAATATATATATATAAATATATATATAAATATATAATATTTATATATATATTTGTTCTAATTAGTTATACATGACAGCAGAATGCATTTGGTTCATTGTACACAAATGGAGCACAGCTTTTTCATTTCTCTGGTAGTATACGTCAAAAGACTCCAATTTTGAGTCTTTTTGATACTGGAATGCATCAGTCCAGCCTTGGCTACGTGACAACTTAGAGGGTCAGCCTGAGCAACATAGTGAGACCTGTTTCAAAAAAAAAAAAATTAAAGGTAGATGGTAATTGTTGAGGAGAGAGAGAGATTTCACTTATTTGTTTTTCATGTTGGGAATTGAGTGCAGGGTCTTGTACATACTAAGCACACAGTCTGCCACTGAAAACTACACCCCCAGCTTAAGCACCATATTTTAAAACATGCTTCTTAATTTTGTAGGGATGCTTTTTAGAATACCTTTTTCAGGGTAGGGACAATATTGGCGTGTGCTAGTGAGAAGTGTGGCTTCTGAGGGTGTTACACTTGGGTTAGAACCATCACTCTAATGGTTAATAGCTGTGTGATCTCAGGCAAGTTAGTTTGCTTTTTTGTTTTAAATTGGGGGGGGGGGGGGGTCTGGGGATTAAACCCAGGGGCACTTAACCACTGAGCAACATCCCCAGCTCTTTTTATCTTTTTGAGATAGGGCCTTGCTAAGTTGCTGAGGCTGGCTTTGAACTTGCCATCTTCCTGCCTCGGCCTTTAAAGCCACTGGATTATAAGAGTGCACCATTGTGCTCAGCAAATTAATGATCTTGAAGTTTCATTTCCTTATCTGTAAAGTGAGAACAATCTTCATATAAGGGCCATGAGCTTAAATTAAACTAAAATTTAAAAATAGTCTTCCTGTAACTGTTTATTAAGTCATTTAAGAAATCCTACATCCAAACTATGCCTCCTGGTTATATGTGTGAATAAAAAATGCGAAACAGGGGCTGGGCCTATTAGCATATACATGTGAGGCCCTGGGTTCAAGCCCTAGTACCACACAAAAAAAGTGGGGGGACTGGGGTTGTAGCTCAGTGGTCAAGTGCTTGCCTCACCTGTGTGAGGCACTGGGTTTGATCCTCAGAACCACATAAAAATAAATATACAGGGGCTGGGGCTGGGGCTCAGTGGCAGAGCACTTGCCTCACACATGTGAGGCGCTGGGTTTGATCCTCAGTACCACATAAAAATGAATAAACAAAAGATATTTTTTAAAAATTAAAAAATAATAAAATAAAAATAAATATACTGTGTGTTCATCTACAACTAAATACATATTTAAAAACAAAGAGAAGATTGCAAAACAGTTCTGGTGAAGATTTTCTGAGAAGTCTTTTTTGAAGCTGTTGGGAATTTAAGAGATTCTCTGGTGGACTCTGCCAGGCCTGAAAACATGAGCTCCCAGAAACCTGGCCTACTTCAAACTCATTTCTCCAACTGATCTGTGTTTCCTTTTGTATAGGGTGAGGACCCTTTCACTAATGAAACCGTTGATCCTGAAATAGAAGGAGATGATAATTTAGGAGGTGAAGATAAGGAAGAGACACCTGAGGAGGTGGCTGCAGAAGTCTTAGCAGAGGTGATTACAGCAGCCGTGAGAGCTGTTGATGGGGAAGGAGTGCCAGCTGGTGAGAGTGGTGAAATGCTGGCTGAAGGGCAAGTCCCAGTGGGTGCAACAGAGGCCAGCAGCGATCTCCACATTGAACAGCTACTGGAAGAGCAGACTTCCTGTGGAACATCATCTGAGAAGGGCAGTACCGAAGCTGAGGCAGGAAGTGAGGCCACAGTGCTGGCAGCAGAGGCAGAAAATGCCCTAACAGTGGCTGTTCCTGCCCCGGCTGCTGTGGAATCTGAAGTGGGACAAAGTGATGCAGAGGCCAAAGATAATATTCATACAGAATAATCCTCTTTTTCCCTGTTTCAAGGGATGTGTTATATAATGCATTGTTCTTTCTTCTTTGATTTATAAGCAGTACTAGGGTGTGTGTTACTGGAATATGCTGTAAGCTAATTTTGATGAAGAGACTCAACCATTTCTTTCTGAACTATGTAACCCATGGGCTTGTCTTACACAGTTGCGTGGCTTCCCACCTTGATTGAAGGCAAAAGTACATTCCCAAAGCAGCTGACACTTCTCTTTACATAGCAGTTGGAATAATAAAATTTAGGCAATTAGATCTTGATACTTGTTAAATATAGCCACTGACTGAATGCTTCTTCTTTCCCCCTCCTTCTTTGGTTGGGAGCAGACCAATGTTAGTCACATATATTGCTTTGTAATGGATTTTTTTTCTCCCAAGCATTTTTTCCAGCTTCAGCTTTTGACTTCTGCTTTTGTAGTGCAGTGTATGGTATGATCCTCACAAAATGTGGCAGCATCTTGTTAGCATGTGATGTTCTTGTCACATCAGTGAACTCTTATCAAAGATTTGATGAATCTCGCAGACGGGCACTACTGGAAACACTCAGTTGACACTCAAAATGAGAAAGCCAGTTGGGTGTTGTAACACACACCTGTATTCTCTGGTACAGGAGGATTTCAAGTTCAAGGCCAACCTTAGCCACTTAGTCTCAAAAATAAATAAAAAGGTCTGGGGATGTGATTCAATGATTTAGTGGGTTCAATCGTCAGTACCAAAAGAAAGGGAAAAAAGTGAAGCCAGGCCAGGTGCAGTGGCACGCCTGTAATACCTGGGACCCGGGAGGCTGAAGCAGGGGGATTGCAAGTTTGAGGCCAGTCTAAGCAACTTAGCAAGATTCTCAAAAAAATAAAAAGGGCTGGGGATATATCTCTGATAAAGTGCCCCTGGGTTCACTTCACAATACCAAAAAAAAGAAGCCAGCAGCAGTAGGACTACAGTCCTTGGTATATCATCCTTCCCTAGCATGTGCAAGGCCTTGGGTTTAATCCCAGAAACACAAAGCTATAAACATTTCATTTAGGTTACCAGGCCCAATGGTGCGTGCCTATAACCCCAGTGATTTGAGAGGCTGAGTCAGGAGGCTTCCAGGCCAGCCTTAGCAGCTTAGACCCTGCCTCAAAAAGACTGAAAATGTAATCCAGTGGTAAAGCCCCCCCAAGGTCTATTCCCCAGTAACAAAAAATACTTTGGAGGTTTGTGAATTTGTAAGAAATAGAGGCTATCTGTGCTGAAGATAGTATACACAAATTATAGTTTCATGTAATCAGAAGAAGTGGACAGTCTTTCCCTTTTGAAATTATACTAATAGGTCTGTTTCCTTATAAACCTATTAACTGGATACATCTCACATCTTGAGAAACACTAGCCAGTTGGGAATTATTTTAAATAAGGCAGTTAAATCTTTGGTGAGCTATCTACTGTATGTATACCTGGTACTAATTCATGATGACAATTCTAAACTCAAGGAGGTTTATTGGAGAGACAAGATGAACATTAGTGAGAAAGTCAATATTAACCAAATGCAGAAATGAGTAGCTCAATAGCCAGTAAAAAGGTGCCTCATGAGTCATTTCTTGCACATCATTCCTTACTGCTACATAGATGTGGCCTAACTGCAGATTGAGCTTGTCCTCAGAAGCTTTTTTTCTTGGGGGGTGGCAATGCCCTAGTAGCTGGGGTTACAGGTGTGTACCACCATGCCTGGTTCATTACCATATATATATTTTTAAGTTGTCAATGGACCTTTATCATTTATATGCAGTGCTTTACACATGCCAGGCAAGCGCTCTACCACTGAGCCACAACCCCAGCCCCTTATTACCATTTTTTAAACGAGCAATCTGGTGGCATTTGGCACATTCACAATGTTGTACAACCATTGCTTTTATCTAGTTCCAAGGCATTTTCCTCATCCTAAAAGGAAACCCTCAGACCTGTTAACTACCCATTTTGTCGCCCACAGCTTCTGACTACCACTAATCTGCTTTGTCTCTGGATTATCTCTTAAATATATAAAGGGAATCAATATATGATCTTTTGTTTTCATACACCATAATGCTTTTTAAAGTCCCTCTATGTCAATACCATTTATCAAAAATTCACTTATGGCTGAAAAACATTCCATTGTATGTATATGCCTTATTTTTAATCTTTTCATCAGATTGATAAGAATTACTTCTGCCTTTTTTTGTGTGTGTGTGTGTGTACTGGGGATTGAACCTAGAGGCATTTCAACACTGAGCTACATCCCCAGCCCTTTTTTTTGTTTTAAATTTTGAGGCTGGGTCTCACTAAATTGCTGAGAATGGTGTTGCATTTGAGATTCTCTTGTCTCAGCTTCCTTTTTAAAAAACGTTTCTAGCTATCATGGTGGAAGGATTGGCCTCACTGTGTTTTTTGCTCCAGACACTAAGCAAGCCTCTACTACTGACTGTATCCCCAGCACCTCACTGAGGTTTGGTTTTGGTACTGGGGATTGAACCCAGGGGCCCTCTACCACGGAGCTGCTTCTCCAGCCTTTTTTATTTATTTTGAGATAATCTCTAAATTGCTGAGGCTGACCTTGAACTTTGCAACCTTCTTGCCTCAGCCTCCCAAATTTCTGGGATCACAAGTGTGTGCCACCACACCTAGCCCTCCTTGTGCTTTGGACTGGCATTTGCCTAATAACATGATAATGGACATATCTTTCTGTGCTTGTTGACCACTTGTGTATCTTTGTAAATCTACTTGAGTTTTTCACCCATTTCTCCCCTTTCTTTTTGAAATTGGTCTGGCATATGTTGCCTACACTGAGTTCATACTTGTGGGCTCAAACAATCCTCCCACCTCAGCTTGATTAGTAGCTGGAACCACAGGTATATACCACTATGCCCAGCTTCCATTTTTAAATTGGATTACCTTTTTAAGTTACAGAAAGTATTTATATAAAACTTATGAGACATTATTTGCAAATATCATCCCATCCCGTGGATTGTTTCCTTTTTTTTTTTCTTAGAAATTTTCAATATTTATTTTTTAGTTTTTGGCGGACACAACATCTTTGTTTGTTTGTGGTGTTGAGGATCGAACCCGGGGCGCCTGGCGTGCGAGTGCGCTACCGCTTGAGCCACATCCCCAGCCCCGATTGTTTCCTCTTTTGATAGTGCCCTTTGAGGCTCAAAGAGGTTTTATTTGTTTGTTTGTTTGTTTTGGTACTGGGGATTAAACCCAGGTGTGCTCTCCCATTGAGCTATACAACCCCAGCACCCCTACACCTTCGTTTTTAAAGATAGTTTCTCCTGAATGTGCCCAAGATGGCCTTGAATTTGCAGTCCCCCTGACTCAGGCTCTCAAATTGCTGGGATTACAGGCATTTGCCACTAGTCCAAGCAAGGCACAAAAAGTTTTAATCCTCAGTATTGCAAAAAACAATTTTTTTTTTCCCCTGGTACTGGGGATTGAACTCAACCACTGAGCCACATCCCAGCCCTATTTTGTATTTTATTTAGAGACAGGGTCTCACTGAGTTGCTTAGCTTCACCATTACTGAGACCGGCTTTGAACTCATGATCCTTCTGTCTCAGCCTCCCGAGCTGCTGGGATTACAGGTGTGCACCACTATGCCCAGACAAAAAACTAATTTTGAGCAAGCAAAGACAACTTGTCCACATTGTTTCATTTGTTACTTGTGCTTTTTATGTCATATCTAAAACCAATGGCAAATAAAAGGTAATCAAATTTACCTCTTCTAACAGTTTTATAACTCTCATTTAGATCTATAATCTATTTTTTTGTTTGGTTTTGTTTTTAACGGGTGAGTTGTACTGGGAATTGAACTCAGGTGCTCCACCACTGAGTTAGATTCCAACTCTTTTTACTTAGAGACAAGCTTTCCCTAAATTGCCCAAACTGACTTCTAATTTGTGATCGTCCGCCTCAAGTCTCAAGTAGCTGGGATTATAGGCATGTGGTGGGTACTAGGGGTTGAACCCAGGGGCACTTTACCACTGAGCTGCGTTCCTAGCCACTTTTTAGGACAGACTCACCATACTGTCCATGCTGGCCTTGAATTTACAATCCTGCTGCCTCAGCCTCCAGAGTAGCTGGGATTACAGGCATCCAGCACCAAGCCCTGCTCCAAAGTCATTTGTTGGAGAGACTAATTTCCTAATGAATGTTTTTGGCACCCTTATCAGGTCAGCTGACCATAGCAACATGGGTTTATTTCAGGACTCTCCGTTGTATTCCATCATTCTATATACCTATTCTTATGCCAATACAACACTGTAGCTTTGAGGTAAGATTTGAAATGGGGAAGTGTTAATACTTCAACTTTCTCTTTCTCAAGACCACTTTAGTTATTCTGTGTTCGTTGAGTTTCCATATGAATTTTAGGGTCAGCTTGTCAATTTCTACAAAGGAGTGTACGGGTCAATTTGGAAAGTACTGCCATCTTTACAGTCTTCCGATTCATGAACACAGATATTTCTCCACTTAGATAGGCCCTTTTTTTAATATTTAAATTTTAGTCGTAGTTGGATACACTACCTTTATTTTATTTACTTTTATGTGGTTCTAGGATCGAACCCAAGGCCTCACATGTACTAGTCGAACACTTTACTGCTGAGCCACAACCCCAGCCCTTATTTAGGCCTTTTAATAGTGTTTTTTTAGTTTTCAGTGAATAACTTTTATAATTTTTAAATTTTATTCTTTTGATGCTACTATAAAATGTAATTGTTTTCTTAATTTCATTTTTGGATTGTTCATTGTGAGTGTATAGAAATACAACTGATTTTTTTGTGTTTATCTTGTATCCTACAACTTTGCTGAATTTGTTTACTGGCTCTAATAGAGTATGTTGTATTCTTTAGGATTTCTTTTCATGTCACCTGTGAATGCAGATAGGAATATGGATATCTTTTTTACCTTTTCTTATCTGTTGCTGTAGCTAGAACTTTCATTATAATGTTGGCATCATTGTATAACTTACCTTCTTTTTTTTCTTTTGAGACAGAGCACCTCTGTGTTGCTCAGGCTTGTCTCAAACTCCTGGGCTCAGGTGTTCCTCTTGCCTCAGGCTCCTCTGAGTAGCTGGCAATACAGGCCAATGCTACTGTCCCCAGAAGGTAACATTTCTTTTTCTTTTTTCCTTTGTGTTGGGGGATGGGTACTGAGAATTGAACCCAGTGTTGCTCTATCACTGAGCTTAATTCCCATTTTTATTTCTTTTTATTTTGAGACAGGGTAATGCTAAGTTGCTTAGGGCCTCCCTAAGTTGCTTAGGCTGGCCTCACACTTGCAATTCTCCTGCTCACACCCCCCCCCCGCCCCCGTCACTGGGATTACAGGAATGCACTATTGCAACCAGCAGCATTTCTTTTTAAAGTATATTTGCAACCTCAGTAATCTTTTTTTTTTTTGGTAGAGGGGGAAAGTTTATTTGGGGGCTCACAGTTTCATAGGTCTCAGTTCATAAGACAGCAGGCTCCATTCCTTGGGGCTCACACTGAGGCAGGACATCATGGCAGAAGAGTTTAGTGCAGGGAAGGAGCTCACATGATGATCTCGCCATTCTATTCTAATGTTCAAACTTCAACATGTGGGGAAGCAGGACTCCAGGACTCATCACTGATAACTGGCAATATCATCCATAGTCTCAACAATTCCAAGTTTGTTCAAAGTTCAAATCCAAAGTCTTCTCTGAGGTTCAATGCAATCTCACATTGTGAGTGCCCTTTTCACCACTGTGATGAGAGGACTGGACCAGAACAGCAGTAAAGGAGGAAAAGTTTAGTTGGGGGCTCACAGTTTCAGAGTTCTCAATCCACAGACAGCAGGCTCCATTCCTTGTGGCCCCAGATGAGGAAGAACATCATTTGGGAGTGATGGCAGAGAGTGTAGTAAAAGGAGGCAGCACACATGATGATCATAAATCAGAGGAGTAATCTTTCTCTTGACTGAATTCTATTAAATTTATGTGGAAGACCTTTTTTTTTTCCTACAAATAGTAAAATTTTAACTGAATGCTTTGAATAAAGAACCTGAAGTGCTGCAGGTATAGCTCAATGATAGAATGCATGATTAGCATGAATGAAGCCTTAGGTACAATCCCCAGCACCAAATAAATAAAATATATAATCTCTTTATGGGTACCAAGTTTATGAGTCACAGGTCAATAAGTTGGGTGTTTTAGTGCCTGCAGGGCCTAGACATTGTGGATGCAAGTATCATTGTGTATGCATGTCTTTGCTCAGTAACCTGCCAATAGCTACCCACTCAAGTCTAATCCTGAACCTACTCTATGGGAAATACCAATGGATTTTAGCTTTGAGATACGGAGTTCAGAATGCATGGAAAACTTTCCTTATTTGTTGCCAAGAAATCATCTCTGAAAGAAGTGCTAAATAGTGTCCTCTTCAAAGATAACCCTCATGAGACAGGCATGCTGGCACATGCCTGTAATCCTACTGACTTGGGAGGCGGAAGACTGAGTCAGGAGGATGCCAAGTTCAAGGCCAGTCTGAGTTGCAGCAGTCTGGCTGGGCACAATTCATGAGCCACTTATCAAGCAGAAATGAACTTTATTTTTAGAACACACGCCACACCACACCAGCTCTTCAGGAATTCCCTCAGAGCCCAACTGCCACCAACGGCTTCCCACAAGCTTCTCACCCCCCCCCCACTCCTCCTGCTCTTGAGGAGCTGATTGGCTGGGTCGCATGGGTGGAGCCAAAAAAAGTCACCCAATGAGCAGCTCCATGGTCTGAAAGGGTGGGGAAACAGCCCAATGAGCATCACAGCAGAGGAGCCAATCAGCTGGCAGCTGGAAGTTTGCTGGGGATGCTGTGAGGCAATCATCAGCTGGCAGCTGGAAGTTTGCTGGGGCCCCTTGGGCTGTGGCTCTCAACACTGAGTAACTTAGGGAGATTTTGTCTCAGAAAACAAAAAGGGCAGTGGTAGAGTGCACCTGAAGATTCTTACTGGGATGGTGGCACACGCCTGTAATACTAGTGGCTTGGGAGGCTGAGGGGGGAAGATTGAGAATTCAAAGCCAGCCTTAGCAGTTAAGAGAGCCCTGAAGAACTCAGTGAGGCCCTGTATTTAAATAAAATACAAAAAAAAAAAAGGGACTGGGGATGTGGCTCAGTGGTTAAGCACCCCTGGGTTCAACACCCGATCCCTTAAAAAAATCAATAAAAAGATCCTCATGGGTCAATGACTAACTTCAAGGTTACAGAATGTGTGTACATGTACGAATTCTCTACTGCATTAGTGCCCAAAACGAGACATGTTTTCTCCTTAAAGAGACTTCAGTTCCTAATTTCTCCCCATTGAAGGACAATGAGAATGAAAGTACTGATTATTTCAATAACAGTTCAGTCTTCCTAAGTGTTCAAAATAATCCTTCGTCTAGCTCAAGAATGACAAAATATAAGCTGAGTGGGGTGGCACATACCTGTAATTCCAGTGACTCAGGAGGCTGAGGCAGAATAATCCTGAGTTCAAAGCCAGCCTCAGAAACTTAGCAAGGCCCTAAGCAATTTTGTGAGACCCTGTCTCAAAATAGAAAATGGGCTGAAAAATGCAGCCCTGGGTTCAATCCACAGCACCAAGAAAGAAAAAAAGGAGACAAAAACAGAGGAAACTAAGGGGAGAAGAGAGAAGGAAGAATTTGCCTGCTGTTATTTATCAATCTCACTAATGTTGAAATATGTCTTTACTAAGAAAAGGTGATATTTGGTCCCTGGATGTATGTTGTTAGTTTTCCATTACCGTCTAACAATTTATTCAAAAAGTTAGTAGTTTAAGACAATACATATTTATTATTTCTCAGTATCTGTGGATGAGGAATCAAAGTGAGCTTAACTGGGCCCTTAACTTGCAATCAAAGTGTTGGTCAAGGATGGGTTTCATTTAAAGATTCAGTTGTGCTGGACAGGGTGGTGCACTATAATTCCAGCTACTTAGGAGACTGAGGCAGGAGGATCCAAGTTTGAGCCCGGCATGGGCATCTTAGGAAGACCCTGTCTCAAAATAAAATTAAAAAGATCCAGGGTTGTAGCTCAGTGGTACAATGCTTGCCTGGCATTAAGTGAGGCTTTGAATTTGATCCACAGTAGGAAGGGAGGGAAAGAGAAAGGAAGGAAGGAAAAGGCTTATTATGGAACAGTCTTTTTCCAGAGTTGGTTGGCAGAAGTAAGCTCCTGAAGCTGAAGACTTCAGCTTCTTGTCGGCTCTTGGCCAGAAACCATCCTCGGTTCCTTGGCACATGGGTCTCTCATGCATGGCAATTTGCTTTGTCAGAAAGTGTAAGCTGCCTAGCTTGCCTGGTGGTGCATACCTGTAATCCCAGTGACTCAGAAGGCCGAGGCAGGAGGATTGCTAGTTTGAGGCCACCCTCAGCAATTTAGCGAGACCTTCAGCAATTTAGACCCTGTCTCAAAAAGTAAGAAGGCCTGGACATATGATATAGCTCAGTGGTAAATTCCCCCGTGGGTTCAATCCCCAGGATCCCTTCCCCACAAAATATGAAAGCTGAGAAAGCTGAGTTAGATGTATGTCAAGGATTTAGTCACTTAGTGGGGAAATTTACTCTCTTTTACTCACTTTTTGCCATACTCTTATTTTTTAGAAGCAAGTCACATACAAGGGAAAGAGATTATACAAGGGCCGGACACTTGGAGCAGGGATCACTGGGAACCATTTGAAATTTACCTACCACACAATGTTTGTATAAATCTAGATTGATCAGTTCATTTTTCTGGAAAGATAAAAGGGACAAGAAAAGACGTAAGCTTTCCCTCCTGTTATGTACTTAAGCTAACAGGGGTGGGGGGGGATGCTATTCCTACAAATTTTTACAACAGTCTTTCCCATGGGTTTCCTGTTAAAATACATTAACAAGTATCCTTCTCCAAAATAGGCGGGCTTCATCAACAGTGAAAATCTGCCAAGACATGGAACCCTTCCCTAGCCGGACACAGTGGCACACACTTGTAATCCCAGTTGACTCAGGAAACTGAGACAGGAGAATCCCAAGTTCCAGCCTGCCTTGGCAAATTAGTAAATAAGATACATTAAAAAATTAAAAGGACTGGGGTATAGCTCTGTGGCCGAGTGCCCCTGGGTTAAAAATTCTTAGTACTGCAAAACAAAACAAACAAACAAACTTTCCTCTTTCCTGCTCAGCAAATACCAAAGAATTATTTCAACACCCAAAGCAGTCTTACTTAACCCACTGCCACACATTCTGGCCTTGAACTTGAGGGATCACCAGAAGCTCAAAACCAATATTTTGTTTATTTATTTATTTATTGTGCTAGTGATGGAACCCACAGCCTTGCTCATGCTAGGCAAATGCTCGGTCACTGAGCTAAAACCCCAGCCTTGTGCCCAAAATTTTAGTAGTACCTTGCTTAGTCTTTAAACTTTCAATTGCCAGCTTTCACCACGAGCCTTAACTGAGGTCTCTTGCATATCTGTTTGTTTCCTGGCCACACATTCAGAAGTTTGTGCATTTCAACTTCATCATTAACTTTTTTTCCCATTTATTTTTTAGTTGTAGGTGGACATAATACCTTTATTTTATTTTTATATGATGCTAAGGATTGAACCCAGTGCTTCATACATTTGAGGCAAGCGCTCTACCTCAGAGCTACAACCCCAGCCCATCATTAATTTTTCTATTCACTTCACTTGCAATTTTCCTCACAGATTGATTCATGCTTCTCTCTCTCTCTCTCTCTCTCTCTCCCCTCCTCAAAATTTTGAGCCAGACATGGTGGTACACACCTGTAATCCCGCAACTGGGGAGGCTGAGGCAGGAGGATTGCAAGTTTGAGGCTAGTTTCCATAACTTATTGAGACACTCAGAAACTTAGCAAGACCCTGTCTCAAAATAAAAAAAAAAAAAAAAAGAAGAAGGAGGGATGGGGATATAACTTAGTGGTAGAGAACCCTGAGTTCAATCCCCATTAACTCCTTTCCAAAACAATAAAGATTGAAAATAACTGAAATATCACACAAGGACATATGCATAAACCATAGGTGTAGTATATGACTACAAACCTAATGCATACGCAGAAAACGATAATTTTGAGTCATACGAGATGAAAAAGTTGTAGAGATTTATTGTACAACATTGTGCTTATAATTAACAATACTGCACTGTACACTTAAAAATCTGTCCATAGTGGGCTGGGGTTGTGGCTCAATGATAAAGCATGTGCTTAGAGTGTATGAATCCTCATTACCCTCCCCCCAAAAAATTGGTTATAAGGATAGACCTCACATTATGTGTTTTTTTCCTAATGTGTGTGCATTGTAGGAGCAGGACACAGCAGGGAACAAGTCAGCAGGGCTATGCTAAGTCTTTGATTTGGGCTTTTTGTTTGTTTGCTTTTGGTACTGAGGATTGAACCCAGGGTTGCTTAACCACTGAGCAATATCCCCAGCCCATTTTATCTTTTATTTTGAGACAGGTCTTGCTAAGTTGCTGAGGCTGGCTTTGATCCTCCTGCCTCAGCCTCCTGAGCCCCTGGGATCATAGGTATGCGTTACCATGCCCAGCTGAGTCTTTAATTTGGAAAACAAATTCATAAAAGAGAGGAGAAATAGAACATTGCTAAATCTCAGAAAACCAACATCTCCTCCCTGCCCATCCTTTCCTGATCATTCCCTCAGCTAACCAGGAATAATTACTTGTTTGTTTTTATAGTTTATTCAGCCTGTCTGTTTTTGACACCTACACAATTATTAAGCCATCATATATGCATATGTGCCCATTTCTTTGGCTTCCCCTTATGTTCATAAAAATCACTCATGTTACCATATGTGCCTGTGGTGTATTCAGTTGCATTACATTACTGTTTATTTATGCTACCATAAATGGACATTTGGGTTAACTTTTGTGTGAGCTCTTAGGAACAGCACCATTCCAACCCTTTTTTTTTTTTTTTTGTACTAGGGATTGAACTCAGGGGCACTTGACCACTGCCGCAGTCCGGCTGCAGCAAAATAACCGGGGGGTGACGAACAACTTGTGAACGTTGATACAGCAGGAGTGGGAGCCGTTTATTGCAGGACAGGAGCAGTATTTATACATTCCACAGAGCTTATCTAATTAGCATAAACTAGATACATCAGTCAACCAATAAGGAATCTCTACACTTAATGGCTCACTTTTGTTACTTCTCAAACCACTCCCTCTGGCATTTTGCCAGGCACCATCCAGACTTGTTTACCAACTCTAACATTCCCCTGGTAAAATGCCAGGTGTTATTTTGACTTGTTTACAGACTCTAACAGACCACCAAGCCACATCCCAGCCCTATTTTGTATTTTATTTAGAGACAGGGTCTCACTGAGTTGCTTAGTGCCTCACCATTGCTGAGGCTGGCTTGGAACTCACCATCCTCCTGTCTTAGCCTCCGGGTCCGCTGGGATTTCAGGAGTGTGCCACCCTGCCCGGCCCAAACCTTTTTTAAACTTCCTAAAGTGTGTCAGCAAGTTTCTGTGAAATAGAAATACTGGGTCATATGGTTCAATGAAGCTTCAGTTTCATCAGATAAAGTCAAAGTGTTAGATTTTAGTCAAACATAGCATGTATGAGGCCCTGGGTTCAATCCTCAGTACCACAAAAACAAACAACAACAACAAAAAAAGATTGTGAACCAAATATCCACTGTCATTCCTTGTTTGACCTTCAGACTTCTTCCTAAGGATTTTTTAAAAAAATACACACACACACACACACACATGCATATATATAAATATTGAGACAGGGTCTCACTGAATTGTTGAGTCTGGCCTTGAACTTGTGATCATCCTTCAAGCCTCCCAAATCACTGGGATTACAGGTGTGTGCCACTGTGTCCAGCCTATTTTATATTTTTATTGTGGTGCTTGGGATTGAACCCAGGGGCATTTTACCACTAAGCTACATTCCCTGCTCTATTTTATATTTTACTTTGAGACAGGTTCTCATTATGTTGCCTAGACTGGTCTCAAACTCGTGCTTCTCCTGCCTCAGGCTCCTAAGTACCTGAAATTACAGACATGTATCATTGCATCTGGTCTAATGACTTTTAGCTTATGTATAACCTCTGCATTTTCTTTATATTTTGAAACTTTGAAAAATTTATTTGCCAGGCATGGTGGCTCATGCCTGTAAATCTTAGATTTGGGAGGCTGAAGCAAGAGTATCACGAGTTCAAGGCTAGCTTCAGCAACATAGTAAGGTCCTAAGTTAGCAAGATCCTGTCTCAAAACAAAAAATAAAAAGGGCTGTGGATGGGGGAATATGGCTCAGTGGTTAAGCACCATTGGGTTCAATCCCCTGTACTAAAAAAAAGAAAGAAAAAGAAAATTTAAACTTACTAAGTAAAAACACAACAAAATACAGATTAATAATAAAATAGCAGAGACTAAAATCATCCTTAGGACCAATATGTGCCTGTTTGTGCAAGTACAATAGTAATGCTTTATGATGAAGCATACTTTTTTAAAAAGACAAAATACTTTTATTTTATTTATTTATTTTTATGCAGTGCTGAGGATTGAACCCAGTGCCTCACATGTGCCAGGCAAGCACTCTACCGCTGAGCCCCAGCCCCTGCCCAAATTTTATATAAACTTAAAATGACTAAAAAAATCTACTGCTGGGTCTCTTGGTACATCCCTATAATCCTAACTACTCAGGGAGTTAAGGAGGATGGATCACCAGTTCAAGGCTAGCTTGGACAACTTATCAAGATTGTATCTCAAAATTAAAAATTAAAGGGCTGGGGTTTTGCTCAGTGGCACAGCATTTGCCTAGCACATGTGAGGCCCTGGATTTGAGCTTTACCACTACATATAAACAAACAAATGAACTAAAGGCATTCTGTCTGTATACAACTACATTTTTTTTTTTTAATTAAAAATGAAAAGAGCTGAGAATATAGCTAAGTGGTGGAGCCCTTGTAAGGCCCTGGGTTTAATTCCAGTACCACCATAAAAAAGAAAGAAAAAAAAATCCACAAATTAAAATTGCAGAGTATTTTCCATATGATAATAAAGAAATATCTACTTGAAAGAACTTACTATTTACTTGTTTCCTTCCTTCCTTCCTGTACTGGGGATTGAACTCAGGGACACTCTACTGAGCCATATCCCCAGTATTTTTTATTTTTATTTTGCAACAGATCTCACTAAATTGCCTATGTTGACCTCAAATTTGTGCCAACACACCTGGATTGTTATAGTTCTTTTTTTTCTTTTTAGGTACCACAGATTGAACTCAGGGGCACTCGAGCACTGAGCCTCATCCCCAGCCCTATTCTGTATTTTATTTAGAGACAGGGTCTCACTGAGTTGCTTAGCACCTCATCGTTGCTGAGGCTGGCTTTGAACTTGTGATCCTCCTGCCTTAGCCTTCCAAGATGCTGGGATTGCAGGTGTGTGCCAAGGCACCCAGCTTGTTATATTTCTCTTTTTGTTTTTTCTTTTTGGTACCAGGGATTGAAACTGGGGTGCTTAACCAGTGAGCCATATCCCCAGCTAAGCCTTTTTTATATTTTATTAAGAGACAGGGTCTCGCTGAGTTGCTAAATGCCTCACTAACCTGCTGAGAGCTGGCTTTCAACTCATGATTCTCCTGCCTCAGCCTCTGGAGTTGCTGGGATTACAGGCATGGGACACTGTGCCCAGTTCTTGTTTTATTTCTTTATATAATAACTGGCTAATGTATCTTCTATTTTCTTCTAAGTATTCATAAAAAATGACAGATTTTACTATGTGACTTTCAAACTGGCAGTTCCCAATTACTTCCAAATATATCTTTTGTCTATAACAATAATAAATTAAATAGATAATGCAAGACAATGAAGGGAAAGGGCAACCTAAAATGGATACATTCCTGTTTCTTTAACAACAACAAACTAGTTGTTATTTCATATTTACATAACCCTATGTACATTCCTATTTGTTTTTCTTCTGATCATCTTCCACAAATTGCTGAGTGGGCAAAATCAGGAGCCAGAAGATATTCACAAATTTCAATACTCTGTAACACAAATTAGAAGGAAGCTTTGAGGAATCAGTTACAATTAACACCTTTAGTTTGTGCAATTAATTATTTATCTCATGCTTTGTTAAAATGAAGAGTAAGTTTAGCACAGTGGGTAGGTACATGCCTATAATTCCAGCTACTTGAAAAGCTGAGGCAGGATTCTGAGGCCAGCCTGCGCAATTTAGAAGACCTGTCTCAAAATAAAAATTGCTTCTTGGCCTTTTGGCTAAGATCAAGTGTAATATGTGATCAAAATAAAATAAAAAAGGCTGGGGATTAGTGGTAGAGAATCTGCCTAGAATTTGAGAGGCCCTGGGTTTCATCTTCATTACCACACACACACACAAAAAAAAAAAGAATGAAATCAATCAATAAGTAAATAAATAAATAAAAGGTGAAATTTAGTTTTTAGTTTGCTTCTTAGAACTCATCATTAACTATGATTGCCCTTGGTTAATCATGAACAAACAACACAGTAGAAAGTTTTATATATATATATATGTATATATATATATATATATGTGTGTGTGTGTGTGTAATTTTTTTAAAAAACTGATGGTAATGAGGACACATCCCTAACTCTTTTTATTTTTTATTTTAAGACAGGATCTTGGTAAATTGCCCAGGCTGGCCTCAACCCTGCATTCTCCTGTCTTAGTTTATTCAGGCATTAGGATGTGACAGCATGCCCAGCAAAAAGCAATTCATTTTAATGTTATCCAGTCATATCAATGTATTCTAAAATAAGAAGTCATGAGGAAAATCTTTACTACTTAGAATTTTTTTATTTTATTTTAAAAAACTTTTGACCCGGGAATTGAACCCAGTGGTGCTTTACTGAGCCACACCCCCTTCCCTTTACTTAGTGTTTGAGATAGGATCCCACTAATTTGCTTAGGTTCTAGCTAAACTGCTGAGGCTGGCCTTTCCATCCTCCTGCTCGAGCCTCCCCAGTTGCTAGGGTTATAAATAAATTGCTGGGATAAACGGGATGCGCCACTACAGTGGACTGCTAGAATTTTTGTTTTGTCCTGTATTCTTGCTAGAATTTTTGGAGTGGAGTTAGTTTGCTTTCTTTTCTTTCCTTCTTCTCCCTCCTCTCTCTCTTTTGGTGGTGCTGGGGGGGGGGGTGTGCTTGCTGGGCGAGCGTTTTACTATGAAGCTACAACCCCATCTATTTTTTAAAAGATGGGACTAAAAATGACGAGAGTGAAGATAAAGGTAAACGCGGGAGAGGCGGTGGTTGTTTCCAGGTTTGAGAAATTTCACAGAATCGTCACATTAAGTTGCAAGAGACCTAAGCTTAGCCTCCCTTTACAGATCCCAAAAGCCTTTTTGTGCTTTGGGTCGATGTTTTCTTTGTAAGCCCCAGAAGGGGTCTGTGATTGTCCAGGGGTCACACATCTAGACTAAGCCTATACTGGAAGGAGTTGACTTATGGGTTGAATCTTAAGGATGAGAGTGCCCTGGGCTCGGAGACCAGCGCTTTTCGATCTTCAGATCCCAGGGACCAGCTAAGAAAGGTGCCGTCTCCGCCTGGAGACAGCCTTCTCTTACCTCCTTTCCTTCACTTCACCTCAACCCAGCGCCCACACCGTAGCTCTCGCCTTCATCCCGGCACCACCGTCTCCGGCGCTCAGCTTTCACTCAGGCGGCCTCCCTCAGACAGGAGTCTCTTCCCGGTCCCTTCCATCCGTCCTCGGGATCTCTGCGTCGTCCTCCCTCTCTCTGAGGGTCTATCATCAATATCCTCCGTAAAATTTTGGACGCTTGTCTCAACCTTCAGATCTTTTCTTTCAGGCGCAGCCTCCAGTCCGTGGGTCTCCCTCAGCTCCTTCCCTTGGTCTGTGGGGCCCCCTCTCTAGTCTGCAAGGTCTGTGGGGCCCTTTTCTCAGTCTGCGGGGACCCCTCTCTCTGTCTGAGGGATCGCCCTCATTAGATCTTCTGGGTCCCTTCCAGCAGCGAGATTACCTCAAACCCTGCGCGTCGGATCCCTGCACTCTCTTCACCTCCGCAGTTACCTCTGCGCAGCTTGCTCGCTCCCGCGCCGGGACAGAGCGCGCACGCAGGGCGGCGGCGACAGCACGTGGTCGCGCGCGCAGCGTGCGCGGTGACGTCAGTGCGCTGGCGGCGGCGGCGGCGGCGGCAGGGCTGTTTGTTCTGCTCTCCGCAGCCGAGGAGCCGAAGCAGTAGCAGTGGCGGCAGCGGCGGCGGCGGCAGCTGCCGGCGGTGCCTGCGGGCGAGCTGGGCCTGTGAGTGCAGCGGAGCGGTGGGCGCGGCGGGCGGGCCCCGGCGCCGCGCAGGCAGCCCAGGAGAGAGGGGGCGGCGGCAGCGGACGGCCGGCGGGGGCGGCGTGCGGCCTAGAGTCTCAGGTAAGGACCGGTGCCCTTCGGGGCGACGGGCGCCCAGGGCGGGCAGCGGGGGTCCACGGCGCGTCCCGCGTAACCTGCATTGCGTAATGGGGCCGGTGCGGCACCACCTACGCCATCGGCGCGGCGCGGGGGCGGGGAGGCTGGGGCTACGCGGGTTTGGGCCTGTGGGCCTCCCGCGCCGCTCTCGCCGGGTCGGGTCCGCTGCACCCGTGGCTTCGGGGTGGTCGGGTGGCTTGCCGGCGTCCCACCTTTGGCGCCGTGGCCCCAGACTCAGTTCGACCGGAGGGGCAGGCTTGCAGGCGAGGGGCGCGGGCGCCGCGGCGGGGCGGGCGGCCGGGGGCGGGCGGGGGGCGGGCCGAGGCGCCCGGCACTTCCTGCCGCCGCCATTTTGTCAAGTGAGGAGGAGGAGGAGGAGGAGGAAGCGGCCGCCGCGGGGTCCGCGGCGCGCCGGGCCGGGGTAAGTCCGGGCCCGGCGTGGTGGCCGCGGGCGCCTCTGTACCAGGCTGAGACACTCCGGAGCCGTCAGGGCCTTGGCGCTCACGTGGGCTTTGTACGGCGCGCTCTTCCGGCACCTGGGTTCTTCTGCCCGGACTGGGGCAGCTCGCCCCCGCCCCGTATTCTTACCTTATGAGACGTCACCCTTGGCTCTGTCGAGAACCAGGCAGGTTTCCTCTGGAGGGAGGGGGCTGCCATCTCACGCCTGTCCGAAGACAACCCCCAGGGGATGGGAGAGGTGACTTGGGCGAGCCAGGCTCTCCTGACCCACCCATCCCCAGCTTGGCAGCCCCTCGCTGGGCGCTTTGTTTTGTTGGGTCGGTCTAACTGGCGTCCTTGCCTTGGCCTCCTGTTTGAGGTGTTGTATGTGTGTGTTCTGGTTTGGGGTGGGAATGTGGGGGAGTTGTGATTCAGCGAAATAAAATGATCCACCCTGCACGCGCACACACGGAAATAGCACAACTTCGTTCTCCTGTGATGCCCCCAAAGCTCGGCCTTGGATGAAGATGGGAAATCCCACTTTGGGTGTAGTGGACGGTGTAAATACTTATGTTCAGGCCCGTGGATGAGTCATGTGCTTCTGCTGAGTGGCTGACCTCCCTTTTACTGAAGAAAACGCTTTGTTTTTGAATTGTTGTTTTAATCTGCTTGCTTATTTGTTTGTTTATGCAACCTGGTAAGGTTTATCGTCTTGGTTCTTGGGTTCATTTTTGTGTTTATATGTTGGTTACAAGTGACGTCTTGTACTCTGTGCCTTGTAAGAATCGGAAATGTTTTTTGAGAAGGCTCTTCTAAGTCCTTAGTTACCAAAAAATCAAGCTGCAGTGTGTCTCTAATCCAGTGACTTTTTGGTGCTGGAATTATGTTTGGGAGATTTTTATGAGTAGAACTGTTAAGTTTCCAAAATTGTTAGCCCTGGGAATTTGTAGATCTTGGAAGTTGTAAAGAAAGTTATATTCAAAAGAATTTATGAATGTGTTTCCAATTTCAAGGCAATCTTGTATGCCACAGTCTGTTTTATGACTTTGACAATAATTTAATGAACATTCCTTTAGGATAAATTTGGATAGGAGTTATCTTTTCACCAAGACATGGTAGGTAGCCAACCCCTTCCCCCCAAAAAAAACTTTGGGGAAAAGTGAACCTCTAAGATGATTTCCATTGATCAAATTGAGATGGAAAAGCCTAATCTGGAACTTACATACATTGCTGCTCTTATCCTCCATAACTCTTAACTTGGGTAGGCGTGGAAAGTATCCAGAAGCTCAGGCTGGAGTAAAGTTGTCTATAAACCTCTTAAGATGATTTTAGATGGTTTCAACTGAAAGATTCCACCTCCTTGTAACTTGCCAGCATCTCATACATGTAGATTGCTGAAAATTAAAGGAATTTTGCATTCTGAGAAATTAGAACCATGAGAGTGGTTAAGGATAGTTTGGGGTTTCTATATTCCTAGCTTGGAGAACAACAAGGCAAAAAAAAAAAAAGAAAGAAAGAAGAAAGGTTAGGCCTCTTTAGTAAAATTTCCACTAAATTATTGAATTGTTTAAAGGAATTTAGACTTTGTTTCCAAAAGTTACCTTTTTGAGCCAGTTTTTGTGATCTTTGTACTAAATTTACCTTTTTTTGGAGGTGGGGGAGAATGCAATATTTTCACATTACACAATTCAGGTTATTGAATGACTTGAGATCCACAGATTCTGGAGAGATTTGAAGTTTGTTTTTTAAGCAAAAACTGTTTGATGCCTCAGCAATTTGAATCCTGGGCTATTAAATGAGCTTCCTACAACCCACTGTCATGGTCTGTCAAGATTGTATGGATGTCAGTTATTTTGATTTCTAATTTTGATTAATCTTGTAAAGTAGACCATGTTGGTCTTAATAAAAGGAGAGAAAAGCTGCTACTAATGTTTCATAAATCTTTGTGTTTAGAAAAGACTGGACATTTACTAGGTGAATTGTGGGGGATTCCTTATTGATGCTAACATAAGACATGTTTGTAAAAACAAAGTGTCCTTAAGCTACTTAAAAATAAATAAATAAATTTGGGCTGGGATTGTGGCTCAGCGGTAGAGCACTGGCCTAGCATGGGCACGACCCGGGTTCGATTCTCAGCACCACATAAAAATAAAGGCATTGTGTTGTGTCCAGCTACAAAAAGATATATTCTCTCTCAAAAAATAAATAAATAAGTTCCGTGAAGGCATAGTTTTTTGTTTATCATTCTTTCTGTTTGTTGTGTACTCAATGCTTAGAAGATGATCTTAAATTCTTGAGTGAATAAGCTAAGAGATAATTGAACAAGTATTTGGCATGTCCATATTACAAAATGCAAGTAATTCCTTTAAAAATATTGTTAGTGGACATAATTGATCAATAGTGACTAATAAGGAATATGAGCTTTAAAATAACATTGAGGTCCCTAGGTATTTCTGTAGACTTAATGTGAGCAGTGTGGCATGCAGTTGCTTTTATGTACTGACTATTGTACATTTCTCATTCGGCTATTTAATTATTTATTTGTTTGTTTTTGTTGTGGGAACAAACCCAGGGCCTCACACATCCTAGGAAAGCACTCAACTATAGAGTGAAGCCCTCCATTTAGCAATTTGAAATGTGTAATGAGTGAATTTGGATTGTAGTTCAACCCAGGCATGTATGGATAGAATTTCTTAATGTGAATCCCATGTTGTCACTAAAAACATGATCACTTTAAAAACAAAAAAAAGCACATTCTTTTTAATATATGATTTGTGGGTATTCAGTGAGCTCATCTATATAATAACTAGACTTTTACTGTGTGCAAGACAATGTTTTTGTATAATAACATTGTTTTGATAAGTATAGTTTTTTTTAAGTGTGTTCATCAACCAATGTTTATTGGATATCAATTATATGTAATTTGAGGATCACACTGTTATTGTAAAAAAATCCTTTCAGACATCTTTTTGTATGGGTTTTTCTTTTTTCTTTCTTTCTTTAGGTGGGGTACTGAGTATTGAATCCAGAGGTGCTTTACCACAGAGCTACATTAGAGCTGTGTCAGTCTCCCCTCCCCTCCCCCCGCCCCCCACCCAGACAGGGTCTCAATTAAATTGTTGAGGGTCTGCAAAGTTGCACAGGCTGCCCTCAAACTTAAGATCTTCCTGCCTCAGCTTCTAGAGGGAGCAAATTTCGGGAAGGGATTACAGGTTTTGCCACTGAGTGCCTGGTTTCTTTCTGTGTTTTTAATAATGACTTTGAGATAATTCTCACACATGACAAAATTACGAGCACTTAGCATATTCACAGAATTGTGCATCCATCATTATAATCAATTTTAGGAGAGTTCCATCTCCCCTAAAAGAAACCCTATATCTGTGTAGCAGTCACTCCCCCTCAACCCTGGAAACCACTAATCTATAATTTTTTTTTTTAGATTTGCTTTTTTGGGGGATATTTTAGTAGTATGGATTCTTTCACTCAAAATGTTTTCAAAGGTTCGATATTTGTAGTGTGAATCAGTACTACATCCCTTTTTGATATTCCATTATATGGATGTAATACATTTTATTTCTATATATTAATCAGTGGTGGAATTTGGGTTGTTTCCACTTTTTGTTGTGAATGATACTGCTATAAATGTTTGTGCACAAGTATTTGTGTGACATGTATGAACTTTCTTGGAGCAGCTGTCTAGGAATGGAATTGTTTAGGTCACATAGTAATTGTGCTGAACCTTTTTAAGGATGGATGCACAGTGTCTTTAACTCATTCACTTTCTAGAGCTTTTAACAGAAGTGTCAAAAGCTTTATGGAATGCAGTGTAAACATTTAAATGAATGAGGAAATGGAAGTACAAGAAGGTCAGCATGTTGACATGTTGTACTGAGGTCTGCATGATTTGATCCTTATTTGATTTTAACTTGTCTGTGCTTACAGAACAATTTGAAATGCTGGCATATAAAATCAGTTTGGCTGAGCGCCATGGCGCACACCTGTAATCCCAGCAGCTCAGGAGACTGAGACGGGGGATCTTGAGTTCAAAGCCAGCCTCAGCAACGGCAAGGCACTAAGCAACTCAGTGAGACCCTGTCTCTAATTGGGCTGGGAATGTGGCTCAGTGGTTGAGTGCCCTTCAGTTCAATCCTTGGTATCCCAAAAAGTAAGTTAAAAAAATAATAAAACAGTTTGAAGGATGTACTCCAATCTTGACCAACTGCTGTTACTGTATAGATTGATTTTAATATTAAATTTTTTTTTTTTTTTTTAAGTCTAAACAGGCTGCCTACCTTTTACTAAAATCACATCCATGGGTCTGGAGATATAGCTCAGTTGTTAGAGTGCTTGCCTCGCATTTACAAGGCCCTGGGTTCAATCCCCAGTACCCCCTCCCACCCAATACACAGACATACATCCATATGTATAAGTCATAAAATGTAGTTCATTCTGAAGAAATAGATGATGAGTTCAGTGTCAGGGTTAGGGGAAAGAGGCAATCTATCCCATTCCTTTTTTGACGGTGCTGGGATGGAATCCTAGGCCTCACCCATGCTAGGCAAGCAACTTTGTCATGCTCCTGAGCTACATCCCCAATTGTCCCCCCCTTCCCCTCCTCTCAGTGGGGAACAGAGTCTTGCTAAATTGTCCAGGCTGACCTCTAACTTTGGATCCTCCTGCCACAGCATCCTTAATAGCTGGTATTACAGGTATGTGACTGAAGTTTTTAGCATTTTTTTCCCTACAAATGACAGTTGTGTAAAAAAAAAAAATGTTATATGGGATTCTGAGAAGCAAAAGCGTTTTGGGCGCTTGATCTTTGTTCTTTCTCCTTTCTTGCCCCAAGTTGGACTTTGTTTCCTCAAATCAAGTCTCTTAACCCTGGGATAGCAGTCCAGTATTACTTGAATGTGCTAGGGAGGGTGACTGTAAAGGACTTGAGTAGCTTCTGGGCATCTAGTCCAGTCTTACTTTTGCTGTCCTGTCCCTAAGACTCTGAAACCACCTTTCTGGCACAGTCAAACCCAGTTTGATTCCTGGCCATGTTGCCCGCCTGCTGTACAATCTTTAGTTTCTAATTCAACCCTCCTTGAGTTTCATTTGCGCACCTTTCCTATGAGGGTAAAATGAGGAACTTAAAGGGCACACAGCACTAATCTTGGCACCAGTGCAGTGCCCTCTCAAGGTTAGCTACTTCCTGTCATTGCCCAGGGTGAAGAATAGAATTGGGTATGGATTTGGTACATTCCTGTAATCCCAGCAAAATCGGGAGACTGAGGCAGGAGGATCACAAATTCGAGGCCAGCCTCAGCTATTCAGCCAGGCCATAAGCAGCTTAGTGAGATCCTGTCTCAAAAGATTAAAAGGGTTGTTTTTTAGTTTGTCTTAGGTATGGGCTATTCTTTGATCTTTTCTTCGACATGTGTTGGCCTGTTTGATCCAATGTAGAAAGGCTGTGGGACCTCATGCTCACCATCCTGGATTCAATCCCCGATACAAATAATTAAGTAAATAGAAGCAGGAAGAAGATGCAAGGGATGAGAGTACAGCCATTGACAGTTAAGAATGTGTACTAGTGGATGTAAGGGTTGTTTCCAGCCACCAAAATCCTCCAGTGCCATGCCAAGGGTACTATGTCATCTTCTGAGAAAGTTGTGAGTGGAGAGCAGTGGAGGAGAGGATTTGAAAGGGGATTGCCTTTGTTTTATCTGATAATGAGGTAAATAATGGTGATAATGGGATCAGTGAAAATGAAGCAATTGAGGGCATCCACCCTGGGATGTATGTTGCAGAGTTTGGAAAAATGATCCAGCAGAAGAAGGTGATCCACTGCATCTCCTGGCCTAAAATGTAACTTATCTACTTCATGAAAACCTAGTTATCTAAACAAAGGTATTGGACAGGGATCCAGAGGTGCTGGTGAACTGAAGTTTTTCCAGAGATAGGCACAACATCTCTCCATACCTTCCTCACCTTCCTTGGCTTTGATTTAAATTATATTGAAATGTAGGCTTGGTAAAAGTATTCTGGTCCTCAGGAAGGCATGTGCCACCATGATCTCCTGAGAAGGGTTTCATATGGTGAACCAGGCAGCTAGATAGATGGGCTAGGGAAGTGGAGTTCCTGGCTGGGAGACTGGGGGCCTGCTACTGGACTTTGAGTCTTTTGACCAGACCAGAAGAACCAGTTGATGCTAGTCACTATTACTAGGGCCTTCGGGATCCAGTTCCTTAAGGGATACCTTTTGTTTTTGTGAAATATAATTAGAAGTTTATATTTCTTTCAGAAGTTGGTCAGATAATCTGAGCATTAATTTAATAGAATTTGAATAAATGTTCCTATGTGTTCTGTTTCATTTGTGACATAAATTAAAACCTTTTTTTTTTTGTCTTAGGTATGGGCTGTTCTGTGATCTTTTCTTTGACTTGTGTTGGCCTGTTTGATCCAGTGTAGAAAGGCTGTGGGACCTCATGCTGTGGCAAGCAGGTTTGGTTAGCCTTGGGTGGAACTGTATAAGAAAGGGAGAACTGTGAAATCCCCTGCCCAGCCCCACCCCTTTGTTCTTGACCTTCAGAAAGTTACATAATCTCATAAGCCTCAGTTCTCTTTTGTAAAATTGGGTCAGTATTCCTCAGCATTGACAGTGGACAAAGGTGGCATCATGTGAGTAAGATTCCTTGGGGTAGAAAAGGTGGAGATCAGGAATGCTTTCTGAAGGATTATGAGAACAGTTGTTCAGGCCTTTCCTATTTTGCAGTTGCCACACTCTGTCTTGATTTCAGCTGAAGGTTGAAATTCCTTTTTTTTTTTTTTTTTTTTTTCCTTTTCATTTTTCCTCCTTTCTACAACTGCCCCACCCTTTGGCAGTATCAGGAGTTGAACTCAGGGGCACACACTATCACTGGGCCACATTTCCATCCCCACTTTGTTGTTGTTGTTTTGTTTTTGTTTCTAGTTGCAGTTTTGTCAAGAGACACTATAGCACACTGTGGAGTCAGTGCCAGGGGAGAGGTGTTGGGCTTGGTATTATGCAATTTCCAGAAATTACCAATTAGTAATTCTCCTGTCCTTGTGTAGGGCTGCTGTCCCTAGTTTTCCTGCTTCAGGGAATAATACATACATGCCTGTGGGCAGATTGACCTATGAGGTTATGTTGTTTGTGTAAGAGAATAAGAAGATGGTGTGTTTAATTTGGGCACTTTACACCTGAAACATTTTCCATGCAGTTTGAGGACACATGTTGTGTTCATTATTTTGAGGGTTGAAACCAGCTAGAATGTGGAACCTTTCAGTACAGCCTGAAAGTATAGGCAGCCACACTTTGACCAGGGCAGACCTCACCTGCTGTGTAGTTTTGGACTATCACCCACCTTTTATTTTTTTAATTGTTATTTTAACTGGGGCTTGAATGGGTGCTCTCCCACTGAGCTACATTCCCAGTCCTTTTTTGTTTTGAAAAGAGTCTCCTTAAATTACAGAGGCTGGCTTCAAACAACTTCTTCTGCTTCAGCCTCCCGAGTTGCTAGGATTATAAGGCATGCACCATGGCATGTGGTTCCAAGTCTGTTTCTTTCATTTAAAGTGTATTAAATAGGTATGAGTTCTTAAATAGGTATGAGTTCTAGAGAACTCGGACTGGAATCTGGGTTTTAAGGAAAAGTAATTCTTTGTATCTGGGTTTTTCAAATCAGGTCATACAGTGGATTTAATGGGTTGCAATCACTGTTTAGGGGAAAGAGAAATGTCAGTGAATGACACATTTCAAGTTTTAATTCATAAAATCTTTGTTCCATCTTATGTACATGATTACTATGGGTCATGTCAGGAATGTAAATGACATTTTTTGTTGTTACTGTGTGGTGATTGTGAGTAGATTGGTTTGGTTTTTCTTCTTTTAAGCCCTTTGTATTCCATTTTTTAACATTCCACCTAAGAGTAGCTGTCTAATATGTTTTTTAGTAGCTGGTGAAATGCATAAGTCTTTTATTTTTTTCCTTGTGCCCACTGATTTCTAAAACCTTTGTTGGAGATGAGGAGGGGTTTGAGGAAGTATGTAGTGGTGAAGGTCTAGTTAGTGTTTTGAAATAATAAGTATAGTGTTGGGATGTAGCTCAGTGGCAAAGGGTCTGTCTTGCATTTGCAAAGCCCTGGGTTTGACCCCGCAGTTCCGAAAAAGACAAAAAAAAATGTTCTGTTAGAAAATGGCTGTTAGGTCTCTTTCAGAAATGTTACAGCAAAAGGAAATTTACTGGCTGATGTGACCAGGGAGTTTGAAGTCAGGCTCAGACACAGCTGAATCCAAGGGTTCAGATGATGGCTTCAGAACTTGTTCTTTCTCTGATATTCTGACTTAAGGTTAAGATTGCCCGGGGGCTGGGATTGTGGCTCAGTGGTAGAGTGCTTGCCTAGCATGCATGAGGCAACTGAGTTCGAGCATTAGTACCACGTAAATGTAAAATAAAGATAATTTGTTCACCTGAAACTAAAATATATAAGAATGCCCATTCTTCCACTCTTATGGCAGAGGACTCAGGGTTGGATCGTTGCCCATCCCTGTCATGTACAGAATGGGAGTGCTGAACCATCTTGCCTCCAGTGTGGTACCTTTGACCAGTCTCTCATCCATTCACTCATCTCAAGTAGTAGTTCCAGCTGCATCTTGCTCATCATTATGAAGTATCCCAGATGGGATGCTTGTTCAGCATTCTACCCTGTACTGGAAGTAGAATGTAATCCCTAACTTGAAATTTTGAATGTCTGAACAATGGAAGTCATTGTCCATACTTGGTCATAAACCAGAAGTCATCGAAATAGTTTTAGAATGAGTTGCTCATGAGAAGAGTAAAGTGAAGATGCTAAAGGATGTGTGTATCCCAACTAAATCTGTTGTTGGAAGAAGAAATGAAAGACATGGTTTATCTTATGTCAGGCACAGATGGAGCTGCTGTGGGAGCTCTGGCAGGAGTCAAGTCTCAAGAGTTACTTGGCCAGACACAGTGATATATATACCTGTTATCCCAGTGACTCAGGGGGCTGAAGCAGGAGGACTGAAATTGGAGGCCAGCCTAAACAATTTAGTGAGACCCTGTCTCAAAAATAAAAGGGACTGGGGATGTGGCTCAGAGTAAAAAACCCAGTTCCAAAAAAAAAAAAAAAGTCATTTATGTTGGCCGGTGGCCTCATTTGCCTTAATAGGGCTAAGTTTGTTAAGTTTGCCCTGAGGAAGCACAAAGATTGAAAGCTTACAACATCAAAGAATTGAAGGAAAGTCCTGAATTAGAAGCCATGTTTGCACAAATGAAATTGTAATGGAAGACATTTCACCACAATAGATTCATCATCTCCCATGCCTGCAAAAGCTACAGTTGTAAAATTTGCTATTTGCTAAGTTGTTTCTGTACTCAAGTTCTTGTAGTCTGCTGCTTGGCATTCCTCTAGTATTACAAAAGGCCTACTCAGATTTCCATAATCAAAAACAGTGTTTAGCTCTACTATAGTAATCATTTCCCTCCAGCTCTCACCGTTGGAAATATTCAGTGTTCTTTAAGGGAGTAAAAATAAGTGAAACTCCTGTGGCCAAGAATGAGACGAGTCCTACTTCTCACTAGAACATCATCAGTTCTTGAGATGAGGTTGGAGAATGTAAAGGCGGCTGTGGATTCTTCTTTCCACAAAACTTGCCCATGTGTGTGAACATTGAACCGTACAGGCTATATAATAGATTTCCTGCATTTTATATTCCTAGGATAAGAAATTTATAATGGTATTAATGAAAAGACTCTTGATGGATTGTTTTTTGTACTGGGGATTGAACTAAGCGGGACTTTACCACTGAGCTGCAGCCCCAGATCGTTTATTTATTTTTTAAGTTTTGAGACAAGATCTTGCTAAACTGGTGAGACTGGCCTCAAATTTGTGATCTTCCTGCCTTGGCCTTCCAAGTTGCTGGGATTGCAAAAGCGTGCACCACTATGCCCAGCTCTTGATGGTTTTGAAGACTTTTACATGTATGCTGCTTTTGTAGACATCTACAAATTTATGACCCAAAATAGTGTAGAACATCCATTTGGGTTTGTTTTTGTAAAAATCCTAGAGGGTTTTTGTTGTTGTCATCGTCATGGTTTTTTGTTTGTTTGGTTGGTTTTGGTTTTTGTACCAGGGATTGAACCCAAGGGTGCTTAACAACTGAGCCACATCCCCAACCCTTAATTTTTTTTTTTTTTTTTTTTAATTTATTTTGAGGCAGGGTCTCACTAAGTTGCTTACAGCCTCATTTAGTTGTTGAGGCTGGCTTCAAACCTGTGATCCTGCTGCCTCTGCCTCCTGAGCTGCTGATATTATAGGCATGCACCACTACTCCCAGCCTACAGAGGGTTTTTACAAACTCAGCAAGTTACCTGTGTGTGAACAGTGCTGTCAACCTGTCCAGGATAGCTGTGTGTCTCCCACTTTTTCAGTTTGCACACTTTCTGAGGGATGAGCAATTTCAGAATAGGCAAATTGCAGTGTCTACAAATGAAGAAAGGTCTTTGTTCTGGGACTCTTAACTAAGCTGCTGCTGTTTCTTAAAACTGTCTCCAGGATTTTGTGTTTCTGGAGCCTTTACTGCAGAAGGTAACACTGTGGGCCCCTTACCAGCCTGATCATATATTTGGTGATATTGGATGTGGATAGACTTAGAAACTAAGATTTATGGCTGTGGTCCCTTACATGGCTTAGTGCCTGATTTTAGCTGTGGAACATTTGTTCGCACTTGAACCTGCATGCTGAAGAAGACAGCTTGTGGGACAGTATCATTCTTAAGCATAACATGCTTATGCTTAGAAATATGGACACCAGGTGGTATGTGTAGATGCCACACTACTCTTCCTTCCCGCATCCCTGTCTGGTGAAAGGAATAGGAAATACAATACAATAAACTGGAATAATTCATACTTCTATAATTGGGGTGGAGTTGAGTCAGAAGGTAGAAAAGATGGCACCTATTGCAAACTTCACCCCTCCCCCATCTCTAAATTGTACAGATTAAATCTGTGTGCCCTAATGGATATTTTCCTGCATTCACTTACCATTGATGTTAGCTTTAACTAATCCCATTTCACTACTCTGTTGAATTGCAGTTTTATTGTACAGGCATGATTTCTGTTAAGCAGAAATGAGATTGAGTTATGTGAAAGAATTTTGTTTTATAAAAGGTGGTGCTACCCATGTATTGGGTGTTTTCATGTTAATCTTCATAAAAAAAAAACTTGAATCTGAAGGCTTTCGGTTATTTTAAAAAAAAAATGCTAAGCCTGGGTGCAGTGGCACACGCCTATAATCCCAGTGGCTCTAGAGGCTGAGGCAGGAGGAGAAGAGTTGAAAGCCAGCCTCAGCAAAAAGTAAGGCACCAAGCAACTCAGTGAGACCCTGTCTCTAAATAAAATACAAGATAGGGCTGGGGATGTGGCTCAGTGGTCAAGTGCTGCTGAATTCAATCCCTGGTCGTCCCCGGCCCCCCCCCCCCCCCCCCCCCCCGCGCACACACACACAAAAAAAACAAACCCAAAACTGCTAAGTAATATATTTATGTGTGCAACTCTTCACTTGTTTCCCTTTGACACTAGGAAACCATTGAAACTGACAGATTAGCTGTCTGGAAATAACACCACCTTCACATTCATCTATTTCGAGTTAATAACTCACATATCTTTGTAATCTCAAAAAGGCAGTTTTGAATTACCAGTGTTGAAATAGGTTCTCTGAAGGACTCCTTTGAGTTGCACCACATACTGCCTGCAGCTTACTCATCCTTGATATCGTCTCACAAGAACATATTTTTCTGTTTTTGCTCTGGTAACCAATAAATTTCCTTTGTGTGAGAGCTCTTAACCCTCTCTGGCCTAAAGCTCTTTTCACTTGCCTTTCTGACCCCCCAATTTCCATTGTTCACTCTAAGGCAGTGCATATCTTTGCTCTCTGAAAAGTTCAGGACTTTAGCAAAACAGCTGCTGATGAATGGGCTTACCTGTAAAGTTCAGAACTATATTTTGACATCTTTTTTTTTTTCCTGTTACTTCCTGCATGCCTATTCTGAAATGGTGATTCGATTCCAGAGATCAGCTACTCTGATTTCTGTTCATCATTAATGTTATCTGGAGCTGCAGTGTTGGTGCCTCTCCATTTCACAATATGCTGTCTTCCCAAGCTATAAGCTTGAGCCCACTGCTTTTGCTCACTCCATTTTAGTGAAGTTTAAGTAATTACTGGGTCCTGGTACTGAATTTGTGAGTTGCCATGTATTCCTTCAATCCTCAAAAATCCATCTTATTAAAATTGGGGCAGTTGTATAATCTCCACTTCCTGATAAGGAAGGTTAGGGTTAGGGTTGGTTAGTAGAAGCACCTGGCTCCAGAGCCCATGAATTCCAGACTCCTGTGCTGCAAATTGTGGGAGGAGGGAATCCACCCTGTGTAACTTCACTGTCAGGAAACTCATGGTTTAGATTGTGCATAATATGCAAGAGATAACCTGAGAAATACTCTCTGAAAGGTACAGGCTGAGGAGGAAAGGAAACTTTTTTTTTCAGCTGAGTGTAGGAAAGGAGATTGGTAACCTATGGGCTGGCCCTTCAGTGTTCACCAGGGTGGCAGAAGAGCTGCATAACTAACTGGGCAGATCTCATTTTCAGCTAGTCAGGAAAAGCAGTGCCACCTTGCTGAGGAGTTTATTTTTTATTTTATTTTATTTGTTTAGTTGTGTCCAACCACAACTAAACAAATAAATGCCTTTATTTTATTTATTTATTTTTATGTGGCGCTGAGGATCGAACCCAGGGCCTTGCATGCGCTAGGCAAGCGCTCTACCACTGAGCCATAACCCCAGCCCAACAAAGATTTATTTTATTATTATTATTTTCTTTTTTTAGAGAGAGAATTTTTTTAATATTTTATTTTTTAGTTTTCGGTGGACACATCATCTTTATTTTTATGTGGTGCTGAGGATCGAACCCAGTGCCCCGCGCATGCCAGGCAAGCATGTTACTGCTTGAGCCACATTCCCAGCCCAGGAGTTTATAAAGATATTCACTTACGTGAAATTTAACCACAATCTTGAAGTTTCCATTTCAAGCACCAGGCAGCTTTGATGTCCTTCATTTCCATGGTGGTGTTTTGCTTTGCTTTGTTTTACTCTAGTGGAAGCTGTGAGTAGAGAGGGGTTTTGGGGAAGTCTGTAAACTGGAGCATGTGTGTCCTTAATCCAGGTTCCCAGGCTTGTTAAAATTGAAGTATGACTCTGCAACTTGTACACTCAGAAAAATAAGAAATTATATCCCATCTGATTCAAATGTATATATGTCAAAGTCATTGTACTGTCATGTATAACTAATTAAAACAAAAAAAATTTAAAAAATTGAAGTATGAGCTAGGTGCTTCTTGGGATTTTAGGGAACCTCTCACTCTTGAAGCACTGCTTATTGTAGGATGGTATTAAATTCTAGACTGTGGATGCTTTTTTATCATTTAGGGACTCTTACTCAAAAATAATTTCCTGCCAGGCACATGCCTGTAATTCCAGCTATTTGGGAGGCTAAGGCAGGAGGATAGCAAGTTCCAGATCAGCCTGACTGGGTAATTGTGAAACCCTATCTCTAAAAAGAAAAGAAAGAATTGGGGATGTGGCTCAGTGGTAGAGCAAGGTTGTCTAGCATGCACAAGTCCCTGGGTTTGATTTCCCCCAGCAGTACAAAAAAATAGACAAAAACTTGAATCTTGATGTGGGAGATGGGCACATCCCTCTTTCCCCTATAGAAGTTTGGAAATGAAGTCCTAGGCTTGAGAAAAATTCAAGCCCCTGAGAGGGTAAGAACACTGTATTTGCCCTCATCAGTGGAAGGGTTTTTCTTTTCAAAACTATTGTCCTGGAATGAATGTTAATTATCTAGATAAGGATCATGCCCTCTAGTTCTTTTGTTCTTGGAGAAAGTCCCCCCCCCCTCTGGAATTTGCTTTATATGACATCTTTCATTTCATACCTGTCCCGCTCCCATTTTGTAAGCAGAGCTTGGAAGCAAGACTGACCCCTTTTGGTGCATTATCTTTTTTTTTTAAATAATGAGATTTTTTCTTTTTTATATATTTATTTTTTATTTGTACATAATACCTTTATTTTGTTTGTTTATTTTTATGTGGTGCTGAGTGTCGAACCCAGGACCTCACATGTGCTTGGTGAGTGCTCTACCACTGAACCACAACCCTAGCCCCTTGGTGTGTTATCTTTATGTGTGGAAAATGTGAACAAAGGTTCAAGTGAGGACACAAGATTGAGCTATGATTCTGGAAGGTGCCAATGTTGGGTCCAAGTGGAGTGAATCAACTCAAGATGATTTAAAAGTTATATTACCTGATAGTTTAGGCAGGATGGCTCCTGAGCTCCCATAGCAAATTCTAAAATTTGACCTGTGTATCACTTCCTGTCCTTTATCATGGAGTTTTTCTAGTGAGCACTTGTTCTTTCTTGTCATTTAGCAATTTGTGCTAAGTGACAGGGACCATCCAGTATTGGATGTCAGCTATAAGCAGGGTGGATAAATCATGCCTTCCTGCAGAACTCATTTGTTAATGGACTGCAGGGCAGACTGTGCCTCTTTTTTTACTTAATTTTACTCCATGATCATAGGTTTATGAAATGTAAATATTTTAGAGTTGTTAGTAAATCATGACACTCACTTTTATTAAATTTGGGTGTTTATTGAACACTTTTATGTAGCTTCTCCTTTGACCCTTAGACAAGCCCTGTGAGGAGTTGAGGAGTCTCAGATAAAGCCGTTGTGTATGTGTGTGTGTGTGGAGTGGGGGGTTGTTGTCAAGATATGTTAACATAAGCTGGATGTGATGGTTTGCAGCTGTAATCTAGCTAGTAAGGCGACTGAGGCGCAGGAGGCTCTAAAGTTTGAGACTAGCCTGGCAACTTAAGGGAGACCCTATCGAAAAAAGAAAGGACTGAGGGTACAACACAGTAGTAGAGTCCTTGCCTAGCATGTGCAAGGACCTGGGTTCAATCTCTAGTATTTCACACAAAAATCTACCACTTTTACAGGTTTCGGCATAAAACATGTTAACTGTATGCACATGGTTGTGCGGTAGATGTTCTTAAAAATTTTTTTATCTTGCAAAACTCAAAGAATAATCGTTGAACAACTCCATTTTCCTTTTCTCAACAAATCATGTGTGACAATTACCTGTCTAATTTTTGTTTCTGTGAGTTGACTACTCTAGATGTCATATAAGTGAAATCAGACAGCAATTGTTTTTTTGTGACTGGCATTTCACTTAGCATAATGTTTTCCAGATTGATTGTGGTTGTAGTATGTGTCAAAATTTCATTCCTTTTAAAAGTTGAATAATACTCAGTTGTATGGATATGCCGAATTTCATCTCCTGCTGATGGATACTTGAGTTTCTTCCACCTCTTCTTGGCTGTTGTGAATAATGCTGCATGAATTTGGGTGTGTAAATAACCACTTGTCTTGTTATTCACACATACTTTTTCACTTTGTGAACCCAGGCTAGAACTCAGAAGACTGCTAGCCCCCACAAACCTCCCTGGATACTGCTTATACACTGAAACTGATTTGGAGTTGGGAAATTTGGGGGGGGGGGGGGTAGCTGTGAAAAGTGGACCCAAGGCCAATGGAGATGGTTCAAGCAGTGGTATCACATGTCTAGCCAGTTGTCTTTCAGAGCAGTCTAAGAAAAATCAGAGGCCTGTTAAAGGTGGATTAGGCTCTACCCCTTCTTTACTTACCAGGATCTTCTAAGTTACCTCACCCATTCACATAGCAGGTAGTTTGAATTATGTCTTGATTTCAGCTTACTCATCTAGAAATGACTCACAGAATCAAGGTAGCTTAATGTTGCTCTATGCATTGCCTCAAAATGTATCCAGAGAGCTTAATTTCTGAAATGCTTTAAGCCCAGGGTCCCTTTGACTCATGATAAGATATCAGAGGGAGAGGCAAACCTCTAGTGATGCCTGTGATGGCAGGCTCACTCTGTGTTTTGTGACTTATGCCTGGACAACTTGTATTACTTTCTACTCTTCTTCCATCCAGTGATTCTTGAGTATTGAACATTAGTCCTTGTAAGTTGGAGATTGATTACCATATTATATAATCTGCTTCCCCCAGAAAATCTGGTTCATTCTTATAGATAAGATGGTTTATTCATCAGTTCATGAGTACTTTGATGGTTCTACTTTTTTGCTCCTAGGAATGTTCACGTTTTTGTGTAAAAATATGTTTCCTTTCTCTTGGGTATATACTTAGAAGTACAGGTGAGTTCTGGATCATACAGTACTTTTGTTTAGGTACCTTTTGAAGAACTGCCACACTGTTTTCTTGGATGGCTACCTGATTTTACATTCCCACCAGCTGTGTATGAGGTTCTAATTTCTTTGCATTTTTACAGTACTTGTTATTTCCTTTTTTTATTACAGCACAAATTTATTTTAAACTCACCAGAAAGATACTGAGGATTAAACCCAAGGGCCCTCAACTATAGAACTACATCTCCAACACTTTTTACTTTTTATTTTGGGGCAGAGTCTTGCTAAGTTGTTGAGACTGACTGCTAACTTGTGATCCTCCTGCCGTAGTGTCCTTAAAAATTGAGATTACAGAGGACACACCATACCAGACTTCTGCTTCATAACTCTTCCCTCATCACTCTGAGCAGCAATTTAATGAAAAGTGTTTACGTTTTCAGATTCTTGGAGACTATACTTTCTTCAAGTGAGTCTTATTATGTGACCAATTACAAGGTTGTCCTTGGTGCAGACCTGAATGCATGGTGTGATTAAAATGCTGTTTGTTTGTTGACCATACTGGGGATTGAGCCCAGGGGTGCTCTACCACTGATCTTTACCACCAGCCCTTTTTATTGTTGAGACAGTGTCTTGCTAAGTTGTAGAGGTTGACCTTGAATTTGAGATCCTCCTGTCTAACCCTCTCAAGTAGCTGGGATAACAGGTGTGGGCCTCTGTTAAATTTTGGGGTGGGACAGCCAGTACCAGGGATTGAAGGGGGGGGCACTCAACCACTGAGGATGCAGCTTGCCTCAGCCTCCTGACTGCTGGGATTACAGGTGTGCACTACGGTGCCAGGCTTAAGGTGTTAAAGTCTGTATCATCAGGCTTATTCCTATGTACTTTTATTCAAATAGTATTTAAATTGCTCTTTTAGTAGTTCAGTACTGAGATTTTGGGTCAAGGATTCCAGTTCATATTTCTTGGTCGTTTTACAAGCACACATGCATACCTGTGGCTACCCATTTTCTCATTGAGCTTGTGCTGAACAACTTCCAGTTGACAGCTTCATCTGGAAGATGAAGACTTATTCATTAGGGATCTTCTGCAGGTGATACCTCACAGGTTTGGCCTATGAAGCCACTCTTTTTTATCATTTAGCCATCATTGGCTTTTTTTTTTTGTTTTTCTGAAAGAAGTGGGATAGTGTTGGATTTCATGATTAGTTGAATTAACCTGTTTCTCTGATGTGTTTGGGAGCTCAGTGCAAATGGAATAGACTGCCTAAGAGGTAAGCAATGAGTACCATGTGACCAATTACAAGGTTGTCCTTGGTGCAGACTTGAATGCATGGTGTGATTAAACTGAGAACAGTTGCTCACTGGAATTTTGGTAGTCATCTGGAACAAGCTGCTTAGCCTCCAGGCCTGTTTTCCTATGCATAAAAAATAGGGTAACAAGCACTCCACCTAAAAGATTATGTTTAAGATTATGGAGGGTCCTACATTTGGGACCAAGTTCTGTTTGGCACAAATGGAAGTCGAGTACAGCAGAGACCATTGTACCTACCAACCCTAAATGCTCAGATTTCCTAGAGATGCTATGAGACTTAGTTGTAGGTGATTGTTTGGTTTGCATTTCAAGTTGGAATGACTGATCTGTAACTCCCATTGTGAGATTTAGTATGACCAGCACAGTCATCTTTGTTTCCTTTGTATTCCTTTCCCTGCTATTTACTTGTCATCTTGAATTTTAGTTCACCAGCCTTTTATTATTTTCTCTCAGTCCATATACTTCTAAATAATACATTGCTTATAGTTTGTTTGTGCTTGAGCTTAATAGCAATGGTGTTCACCATTTTCAGACTTTGACTATTTCCTTGGTTAACAGCAAGTCCCATTTTCCCAGTGTGGAACACCTGTAAGACTTTAAATTGAGCCACAAATATACTACTTATATAACTTGAAATACTGTTTTTGAGTTCTTTTCTGGTGAGAAAATGGGCAGATTATTTGAAAAATGTATTTTATATATACAAAAATGTATATAAAGTCTGTATAAGCTCTAGATTATGATTTCCCACCTTTTTAATGAATCTGTCAGTTTCATTGAAATAGTCACAGAATTTAAAACTTGGGACTTAAGGGGTTAATGATTAAACTATGTTGCAGCAGGTATAACTCATTCATCTTTAGTGAAGTGTGAATGTGGCGCCATTTATTCATTCTTGTATTGGTGGACATTTAGGTCATTAGAGTTCTTTTTTTTCCCTTGGGCAGTACTGGGATTGAACCCAGGACTTGCACATGGTAGGCAAGTGCCCTACCATTGAGCTGCATTCCCATCCCTTAGAGTTGTTTATTTTAAAGGGTGAAAGAAACACTGTTAAGCATTCTGCATGCATGCATATGAGATGTGCAAGTTTCTTGCATCCCAGGAAAAGAATTGCAAGGCCATCAGGAATAATCACAGTGTCAAATTATTTTCAAAAACAGTCGCAGCAGTTCACCTTCCCACATCCCAAAATGTTAAACCATATTTTTGCTGTAATTAAATTAATGGACTTATTTTTTTGTAGTCTTGATCATACACAGTGTCATTGTAACCTGAGTTATAGATTAATGACAACTGAGTGTTCCTCCCTTTCTTCCCTCACTCTGGTACTGGAGGTTGAACCCAGGGGTGCTTTACCATTGAGGTACATTCCCAGCCCGATTGATTGATTGATTGATTGGGGCATGGTCTCAACTAAGTTGCCCAGACTGGCCTGGAACTGGCAATCTTCTTGCCTCAACCTCCCACGTAGTGGTAGTATAGGCATGTACCAGTCTGGCTGAGCATCCCTTGTATTTATTCATTGTTTGTGTTTACAATGTCTGTACTAGTCTTTTGTTTATTTTCTTTCAGATTGTATATCTTTTTTAAAGAATTGATTTGTAGTTCTTTATAGGATCTGAGTACCAGATCATTGTGGATTATATATTTAGCAAATATCTTCCCCTAGTTTGATGGTCCCCCCAATAATATCTTTTGATGTACAGAAGATCTTAATTTTAATGTGCCCGAATTTATGAATCCTCCTTTTGTGGTTGAAGGGAAGAACATTACCCTGAAGTCAAATATATTCTCTATACTAAATGTTGTAAGGTTTTGCCTATCCAGTTTGTTATGCCCTTGATCCATCCAAAAAATGATCTTGGAGTGGGAGTATAGGGTGAGGAGTCATGTAGATTCTGAATCTTATGGATTCTGTGATCTCAGATAGAGAACTGATTTATTCTAGTTTCCCCTTCCTCGGCTGTAAAACTGAGATCCTAGACCCTACCATGTGCAAGGTTCTCATGAGATTGGAACATAACATACAAACACATTGAGTCTCATGCCTCATAAGCATTCAGTAATTGCTTTTTGGTCTGAGTCCAGCAGTGTTCCCTAAGCATGTGGACACTCAGGGAAAGTTGGCACTTGGAAAATTGCTCCTAGCATATTGCCTGCCAACTACTACAGGCATTATGGGCAGCCTGGAGAATGTATAGCTACGTACAGAGCCTTCCCAGGGCACATACAGGTGCTAAGTCCATTCTAGAGCTGAGTTCATTTGGTATGAAATGAAATATATTTTAGAAATGAAATAATAAGAGCATGTTTTAACTGCTTGCTGTGTCCCTAGTGCAGTCACAAGGCTGAGTCCAGACACTGCTTAACTTATTAGCCTCTTAGCATTTGTGAGGAGCCTTAAGGTATTGAGTGGAGCATAGCTTTCTGAGGTGGAAATGCTTTAGTGACTACAGTTGATGGCACAGTGTAAGTTCTTGTGGGCAAACAAACAGATGGCTGGGGATCTGGAGGTTGTCTGGCATTTTGTGTTGCAGGGTGTCTTCTCTGGATGACTTGTGAAAGGATAGGATGGGTTGGGATTGTGTGGTAGGTTTAAAGATGGTGGCAATCAGAGATGCTTTGAATTTGTCCTCTGGAGGAGAGTAATGACCATGAAGCATGGGTGGTCATTTCTTTGCTATGAACTCTTTCAGTCCTACCCTTGATGGTCAAACATCAGAGTGAAAGCTTCCATTGTCCAAAGGACATTAACTTCAAGCATTGCCAGTGGAATCTATTGTGGTAGATACTCTTGTTGGCATCTAAGTCAAGGGCCTTGTCCTGTGTCTTTCACGGTGGGACTGTTGAGCACGGCACATACTATAATTAGATGTCAAAGGCTCATTGATCTTTCTCTTCACCCTGTAATGGTCGTACTTGAAAAACTGGAAACATCCCAGTATAAATAGCTGGGGAGTGGTTATATGCTCATGGGCTTTTCACATGGTAGTGGCTACAACATCACAGTTAAAGGTCACATGCATTATTCCATCAAAAACAGAACATAAGACTGAGATGAATTTTGATTGCAAGTAATCCTGTGAACTGGGTGTGGGGATAGAGGTTATGGTGCCAGGGGGGCTTTATCCATAGCACTTTTTGTGTTGGGGGTGTGTACCTGGTGACCTAACCCAGGGGCGCTTTACCACTGAGCTACATCCCCAGCCCTTTTATTTTGAGACAGAGTCTTGCTAAGTGGCTGAGGCTGGCCTTAAATTTACCATCCTTCTGTCTCAGTTTCCCAAGTCTCTGGAGTTACAGGCACGTCCAGCTCTTTTGTATTTTATTGTAATGACAGTTATGTTTTAATCACAGGGTCTTAGTTTACAGACTCAGGCAGAATTGTTTAATGCTGCTTTTTCCCTCTGAACTTGAAGATGTCCTGCTATTGAAGCCAGTAGGGAGTTTTGAATCTGGTGCCTTGTTGCCTCAATTTCTTGTCCCTTCCCCATTGTTGCAGAGACAAATATCTTTACTAGTTTGAGATTTGATTAACATTTTAAAAATTGGACCAAGTTTCTCCAGGAAACATTAGTATGAAAAGCATTCTAAAGAGCAGCTTTGCTCTATCAGTACAATTGAGTTCTCTCAAAAGATTAACTGTACATTAAACTATAGCTGGGTATCAGCTTTCCCCTCCTCTGAGCTAGGAGTAGCTTCTCCAGCAGGTGTAAATGCAAGGTTCCGACAGCCTATACCTGTACTTGCCCTAATGTACCTACAGGTCTCTCTCTCCCTCTCCTGCAAAACAGTACCCTCAAAACCATCCTGTGGTGGTGGGGAGGGGGGCTGTTATTGGTGATTTTGAATGAAGCTGCTGCTATAAAATGTTCTTTGTGGGAACACAGTTTCCTTTTTCTTGTGGTACTGAGGTTTGAAGTCAAGTACTCTGCCACTGAGCTACATCCTTAGTCCTTATTTTTTATTTTGAGACAAGGCTCACTAAGTTGACCATGCTGTCCTTGAACTGGTGATTTTACTATCAGACTCTGGAGTAGGTGGAATTACAGATGTGTGCCACTATGCCCCAGCTATATGTGTCCCCCTCCCCCGCAACAGAAGACCTGTACATGGGATGGCTAGGTCATTAGAATAAGTGAATTTCAGCTTTATTAAAAAAAAAAAAACCTATCAGACATTTATAGAGTGTATACGGCATTTTTCCTATCAGCAGTGGATGAGTTCTTCACTGGCTCTTTTGTAGGGGATTTGATGGGGGTGGGGGGATGGAGAGGCAGTGGTATCTCAATGTGGTTTTTTTTTTTTTTTTTTTAAGAGAGAGAGAGAATTTTTTAATATTTATTTTTTAGTTTTTAGCGGACACAACATCTTTATTTGTATGTGGTGCTGAGGATCGAACCTAGCACCGCACACATGCCAGGCGAGCGCGCTACTGCTTGAGCCACATCCCCAGCCCCTCTCAGTGTGTTTTAATTTGCATTTCTTAATAAGTAATCATTGAGCATCTTTTCAGGTGTCTATTGATCCTATGATTGATTATCTTCAAATCTTTAAAAAGTTTTTTTTTCTTGAGTTTGGGAGTTCTTTATATATTCTGAGTGTACTACTCCTTTGTCAGATAAGTAATTTTGGAGTGGTTTTTCTCTCTCAACCAACTATATTTGTGTTTTCTGGTTTTGTGTGTGTGACATATGTGCCGCTTGCCCCTCCTCCCTTTCCCTTTTGTGGTACTGGGGATTGAACTCATATACTCACACCTGCTGGACAAATACTACTAAGCTATATACTCCCAAGACTAGTGTGCACATCTTTTCATTTTGTCAACCGGTGATCCTTCCCCTACCCCACACATGGATTTTTAAACACGCTCCCAAAGTGATTGTTCACTGAGGAGTGAGAGCAGGCTCTTTCTAAAGCAGCAGTTAACTCATGTTTTTTGCTTATGAGCCTTAAAAGGCCTGAATGGGCAGAAGCAGATGACTGCTTCCCATCCCACCCTGAAAAACAAATGAAAAGAATTTCCACACAGCTTCCCTAACACCTGTGGACTAAACCAAAATTATAACAAACTATTTCCAACAGTCACCTGCTTTCTGCCCATTCAGGCCTTTTAAGGCTCTTACGCAAAAAACATGAGTTATATTTTAATTCCTGTTTCCCAGAGTAATGGTGGATTTTTTTGAAGCCTTGCTCTACGGAGGAGGAAGCAGAAACATTATGCTCCAGAGTTCACTTACATTGGAACTAAAAGAACTTTGGAAGTATGTTCCTGTTTTCATGTGCCTCTCAATGTGTTCAAATTTGAGAGTTCTTCCTGAGGCTGAGAATCATAAAACAAACTGGAAATTGTGTGAACCAGCTCTTTAGCTGAACTTGGCAACTAAGTCTGGATCCTGCCTCATGCTCTTTCATCCCATCCCCCACCCCCACCATAGACTCCAGTTGATTACTTTGCTGACTAGGCACCTTTATCACTGCAAAAGAATTGGGTAACTTTATACGAAAGTTGCAGAAGTTCCCAGTAACCATAAGTCTGAATTATGGGAGAATTATTTTTAAAATGTACAGTAGGAGGGGGTGCTGTGTCCATTCATTGCTTATCAATCACCTTCTAACAGAGTGATAGGGCCTCTTACCTAAGAAAAGACATGGGTCACAAATAGGCAGCACTTGATCAGAACAGCCTCTCTTGCCCAATGCAAAAAGCTCTGCCTCTTTTGGAAGTAAGATACCTTCCACTTGGCAGACAGATGTGATAGCTGAGTGTGTGTGCGCCCTAAGTGTCCACTTCTGCAAGTGATTGTGATGCTGCTATAATTGAGGATGGGCTGTATATTAATATAGCAGATTGTTGCTATAAAGTTTAGGATATGACCTACAGGGATGACATCAGAATGTGCCTACAGTTATCGAGTTCTGGAATCCTAGTATATTATTAACCTGGGCTGTTTGGGGGATCTCATCATGTGTGTCCGATTTTCTTTCTTTAGTTCTTAGGTGGAGTTGGATTGATTATTTTACAAGTGATATGATTTTGCATTTTTCTGTGTAGCAGATTTTGTGGTTGGAAATAGAGTGTTATAATTTTGGTTTAGTCCACGGGTGTTAAGGAAGCTGAGTTCTTTTCATTTATTTTTCAGGGTGGAATGGGAAGAAAAGGGATGTGATCACAGCTTTTTACATGAAGAGTGCAAGGAAAGTGTGTTAACAGTTGTTTTCTTGAAAGCCGTTTGAGTTGACCACAGTCTTTTACAGATTTAGCCGAAGTCCAGGCCAAATATTCCAGCAGTATGTACAGTGTTTGTGTTTGTGAACATGTACCCATGTTTGTGTCCTCTCCAGAGTCCATGAGCAAGCCATTACTTAATAATGAATTCCAAATTGGGTTTTGAGTAACTGGGTCAAACATAGGACAGGCCAGAGGCACCTGTCTGGTGATTGTTTGCTGAGTTTTGGGCAGCTCGTCATATTGTGACTTTTAGTAGTACTCCCAACTAGGAACATGGTTAGTTATAATGGAGCTTCCTTTAACTTCCATTTCAGTTCATAGATGAGATTGTAGAAATGTCTGACATTGGAAATGTGAACACACACACAGGCTGCATTAGCAGCATCCCCACTCCTGCTGCTATGTCCTTGTATGCTACTGTACATTTCACCTAACTTTCTGATTCTTCCATCATTTTCTGTGGTGAGGGTTAGCCTCAGAGGAAACAAGACTCTTCTAGTTAGAGCCCACAACTGCATTCCTTTTGTGGATAAGTGTGGCATTCCCTACTAGACCAGAGCCCTATGCAAAGGCAGGTCTCTGAAAGAGACCCATTAGCTATGCAAGTATAAACTCCCTTGTACTTGCCCATTAGACAAAAGTATTGGGAGTATGTCAACCATTGATGAGTAAAAGACTTGAAAAATAATCAAAGCTGACCCCCTCCCAAACACACTTAATTTAAAAACTAAGTGAAGGCAAATTGGGGGGTCCTCGGTCTTCCATATATTTTGTAGAATATTTATTATTTAGGAAGCAGTACATCTCCTGTTTTCTTAGTGACAGAAAGAGGAAAGCTCTTAAGAAGTTTAGACCTGCAGAAAGAACAGCTTGAAAAGTGTTTCAGTCTCTGGTCAGTAGAAAGCCCAGATCTCCCAAGTCCTTCTGACATTTGAGGGTGCTATAAAGAGAATTATACCTGCCCTGGCTGTCTTGCTTTGTCTTTTATCAAGATGGTGACACATATATAGCTGAGGGCTGCTCCTATTCTATATCTTGTGATCACCCGTTTTTAGTAGGGGGAATACCTTTTCTCTCTGTGTGTGTGTGTGTGTGTGTGTGTAAAATTTAATTTATGTATGTGTTTATCTGCTAGAAAGTATGCTGACTGCTTTTTTTTTTTTTTTTAGTCCTTATGAAAATACAAGGTAGATATTACAACCCTTTCCCCCTTGGGTTGAGGTGCCTGCAGAGATCTGGCTGGTTCTCCTAGGGTGAAGTTAGTCAACCCTATCAGAGATTGATAGCTATTCCCCCCCCACACACACACACACAATGAGGAAGGAGGGCTGGGTGGTGACTCTGGTAAAGTGCTTGCTGAGCATGTGTGAGGCACTGGGTTCAATTCTGGCACCACATAAAAATAAACAAAATAAAGGTATTGTATACATCTACAACTAAAAAAATATTTTAAAAAATGAGGAAGGAGCAGCTGCAACTGGGGTTATGTTCTTAGAAAAACAAACATGTTGGTTGATAGTGAAGTCTCGGTCAACACACCTTTGTTAAATGGATTTTCAGAGGATTTAGAACAAGTTGGTTTATTTTCTTTTATGACCCTGAATTTTCAAACTCAAAGCTCTGCTGTTTGGTGAAGGGGTACTATAGAAGCTCAGTGTAGTTGGAAGATCAGGAGAATTTGTGTACTCAGGTACCCCCTTACACCTTGTGTTGGTCCTCTTGGCACCCTGCTTACTTAAGCAGCTATGGCATGGTCCGCAGATATCTGGCCTCTAAATGTTTATTGAGACCTTTCAACCTGCTAGATACTTGCATGGTGTTGTCCATACTACATATGAACTTGGAAGAGGGAGAATAAATGTGATCACAGTATCACAGTGTGGAAGGTACAGTGATTATACTTTCAAATTTTAATTCTTTGTTGCTGGTAAAAGTATTTGACTTTTATCTATTAAAGACTTTCAGTATGATTGAAAGGATATCCTTGCCATGATCCAGATCACAGAGAGAAAGCATCTAGTTTCTTAGTGTTGAGTATCTTAGTATTGAGTAGGTCCTGTGATCGTGATAAGACAAAATCTGGCTCCAGTAAAAGTTGGGAAGGCTACCTATAACCAGGCTTGGTGGTAGGCAGGTGAGGTGCCATGTAGAGGACAGGGTACTCCAAGCATAGGAAGCCTAGCATATTCAAAGGCCAAAATTTCACAGCAAGTACCTGTGAGAGTAATGAGGAACCTGACTAGAATCCTTGGACCCCTTCCATGTGCTGGGTGCCCTGAGGTGCCAGGGATATAATCTGTGTAATTGTGTAGACATCAGACACACACACCTGGCACTCCCAGGCTGCAGTATGGTGTGGCATAGCTTCCTTCAGCGCACTGTTTTTTTTGGGGGATGGACAGGTTCTATCAAGGATCAGCTGCAGCCATATGGTTTGTTCCTTGGGCTTCTGTCCCCCTTCACAGAATCTCTAATTGGTTGCCGACTAGGAAATTATAAATGGCACATAGTATAATGGTGAGTGTTGAAACGGGAAAATGATCACATAACTGAGGTGGATTTTTATCTCCTCCCTTTTGGAGCAGAGTGTAATGTTTCTTTGCTTTCCGAATGGCTTTTGGGGCATGGATCTTGGGATAGCTTGCCCACCTTTTACTATCCTTTACTGCCACATAAAACTTCACACAGAGGGCCCCAGATGCCTAGGAGGCAGATCTTGGAGGTAAGCCAGGCCCTAGAGCCCCAGGCTCTGAGGGGATTTGCAATTCTGTTCACTTTGGATTAGTCCTGGCACTCAGCCATCATTACAGCATTCTTCCCTGGGAACTCAGCAGAAAAGTCTCAAAAATTGGCTCCGTGAACCTTTGGAAACACAAGCCTGTCCTAGGTTGTTGACTGCCTGTAGTATTTTGAGAAGACTTGTGCAAAAACAGTGGGAAAGTGGGGAAGGGATTAGCCCTGGATTTCTGGGCCAGTTTTTTCTATGTCATCTGCTTCCTGACCCCCCCATCCCCACCCCCCATCCCCCATGGTATGGTAGTATAGCCAAATTTCAGCTATGTTCAGTGCTGGCAGCAAAAATCCGTACATCATTCCTCTTATCCCCTTGGCTTTTAGATTGGAGAGGAAATCAACAGTGACCCAGGGCACCTGCCCACATAAGGGCATATGCCACTTAGCTACAGAGGAAATCAGCCAGTCTTACTCCTCCATTGTGAACTACACATCTATATAATTACAGGTGCAGGGAAGGAGAACATTCCACTTTGGCATTTTTGTTGTTGTTGTTGTTTTACTTAATACAGAGATGTTAAACTTCAGATTATAGGAAAATTGCTACGTTGTATTCGTGAAAACTCAAGAGACTCTTGATGTGTCTTGGTGTGGGTCTTCCATTTCTAGATCACACCAGTGGTTTAAAAGCATGTCTTAAATGTTTAGAATCACATTTTAAAAGGGGGAACTTTTGAAAAAATTCTGACACCTGGGTTCCTGCTGAGGACCCTTTATATTGGAATCTCTGTGGGAAGGGGCCCAGACAGCAGTATTTTTTAAGGTATTTCAAATGCTGCCAGGTGTGTGGTTCTGTACACTACTTCTTTGTATAGGTCTCATCTGAAGTCAGAAGCTTTACAGTCTTCTAAGAAGAAAAACATACTAGTCAAGTTGCATACTATCCTGGACTTGGTTAGCTAAATAGTTTTTTTTATGCCTGTTTCTCAGCTATCTTATTGCAGAGTACCAGAGTCTGGGGATGGAGAGAATGGTAGTCTGGTTTATGAAGACCCAGTTAACTAGGCTACACCTGGGTCCTATAAAATCTGGGGATTGAAGTCCTAATTTAAATACTGAAGCTATTTGTAAGTTATTTGTGATGGAAAATTAACTTAAATGAATGGAATTGAGAGTCTTTGCTCTAAGTTAAAATGGGTATGCCTCTTTTTGCAGTGCTGGGGTTCAAACCTAAGGCCTAACAAAGACTAGGCAAGCCCTCTACCTCCCAGTCCAGGAAGGAAATTCTGAAACCTGCTACAATACAGTTCAACCTTCAATTCTTTATTTAAGTGAAAGTAGCCAGGCACAGATGGACAAAGACTGTGATTCCACCTATAGGAGATTCCTTAATAATCAAATTTCCTAGAAGAATAACTTCTTCTGGCTGTGTAACAGTGTTGAAACCTGTCTGAGGGGTGGAGTCAGGATGATTGGCTCAACCTTGTCTCTGCAGAATAATCTAGGCAAAATATGAAAAGCATGTAAATCGCCAAAGTTGTAGTATAGGATCGATTTTTCTCAGCTGCATTGCATTTTTTTAAAGTTGTACATGACTAGGATGTATTTTGATGTATCATAATACATAGAGTATAATTTCCCATTTTTGCGGTTGTACATGATGTGGAGTTACACTTGTCGTGTATTCATATAAGAACATAGGAAAGTTAAGTCCAGTTCATTCTACTGTCTTATTTCCATTCCCCCTCCCTTCCCTTCATTTCCATTTGTCTAACAATGAAAAAGAAATGAATTTATTTACCTCAAGGAAGTTACATATAAGACAGTGCAGCTATAAGAGAAATGCAAATTAAAACTACACTTGAGATTTCATCAAACTCCAGTCAGAAAGGCAATTATCAAGAATACAAGGCTGGGAATTTTACCCCACCCCCCTTTATTGAGAGTTAGTATTCACATATCATGGAGGATCCAATTCCCAGTACCACCAACAACTTGAGTTATATCTTCAACCCCCTTTGGTTTTTTTGTTTGTTGGTTTGTTTTTTGTTTTTTTTTTTTGAGATTGGCTTATTACTCCAGTTTCTTCCATGCACTGACAGTGGTAGAGTGCTTGCCTAGCACATGTAAGCCAGTGGGTTCTATCCTTGTACCACATAATAAATAAATAGATAGATAGATACAAAGATAGATAGACAGATAGATGAATAGATAAATAAAATAAAGGGAGCCTGTCTGAGGGTTAGCATGATAGTCTCCAGTTCCATCCATTTGCTGGCAAATTCCATAATTTCGATATTCTTTCTGGCCGAGCAGTATTCCATAATGTATATTTTAAGTCCTTTGTGTATATACCAAGAAGTGGGAAAATGGGTCAAACAGTGGTTACATTCCAAGTTTTCTGAGGGATTTCCAGACTGCTTTCCAGAGTGGTTGCACCAATTTGCAGTCCCACCAGCAATGTATGACTATACCTTTTTCCCACATTGTTACCAACATTTATTGTTACTTGTATTCTTGTTGGGAGCAGGTACTGGGGATTGAACTTGGGTGGCACACGACCACTGAGCCACATCCCAGCCTTATTTTGTATTTTAATTAGAGACAGGGTCTCACTGAGTTGATTAGTGCCTCACTTTTGCTGAGGCTGGCTATGAACTCATGATCTTCCTGTGTGTATCACCATGCCCATCCTTGTATTTTTTTTTTTAATTGTAGATGGACACATACCATTATTTATTTGTTTGTTTGTTTATTATGCAGTGCTGAGGCTAGAACCCACTGCTTCACATGTGCTAGGCAAGCACTCTACCAGTACTGAGCCACAACCCCAGCCCTGGCCTTGTATTCTTGATAATTGCCATTCTGACTGGAGTGAGACGAAATCTCAGTATAGTTTTAATTTGCATTTCTCTTATAGCTGCATTGTGTTATCTGTAACTTCTCTGAGGTAAAAATTCAGTCCTTTTTCATTAGCTTTAAAGATCATAGTATAGCTCGCTATTATAGAATGGAAGCTGTGGTTTTAAGTAAGCCACAAGCCCCCAGTGTTCAAAATAGATACATACCTTGGAAGCCAGCTTTAGAGTAATTTTGTGTATGAATAAGATATTCTAAGGGAGAAAGTTTGTTCACTAGGTTTAATGCATAATATGGAAGAATTGAAGAGAGATTAGAAACCACAGAATCTTACTAGTAAAAGTCACAAGGAATAGGAAGACGTTAAAATGCCCTATCCCATCTGTCCCTTTTCTCCTTTTTTCATTGCACTACCACGTACTAATATATCACGTTTTTTGTTGTTTTTTAACACTTCCAAGAAGTAGGTGGGTGAGGTTTTTAAATATGTTTTTTATAACTTTATAATTTTGTATGTGGTGCTCAGGATTGAACCCAGTGCCTCACCCATGCTAGGCAAGCGCTCTACCCCTAAGTTTACAACCTCAACCCAGGTAGGTTGTTTTTTTTTTTTCTTTATAACTTTATTTATTTTTTTCATGTGGTGCTGAGGATCAAACCCAGGGCCTCCTGTGTGCTAGGCGAGTGCTCTACTAGTGAGCCACAACCCCAGCCCCTGTTGTTTTTATTTTTTATTGTCCCTGTGAACCATGAAAGCAAGTGTCTTTGTGTCAGATCCCAAGAACCTGCGGTGTTGTGAAATATGTAGGATGTTGAATGGATTAATCAAATATCCACACTTTTCACCTAAGCCAGGAATATCTCAAGTGACATTGTAGCAGGGAGGGCAGTCATACCAAGGCAAATGGCCTTTTGCTTGGCCTGACTCTATTAGGAGTTGTTTTGTAGCCTATGCATTACCATTTCAGCAGCTCCTGAAAGGAGGCCAGAGTGTTGGGGCAGCAAAAGTGGGAAGCAGACCCTATAGATCCATGTTAGTGAACAGGAGATGTAAATAGTAGTGGGATCACAGAAGCAAAGTTAGTGGAAAGAGCAAGCTGAATCCTTAACATAACCCCTAATTTGGGGCTTTGCAGGGTCTGAAGTGCTTTCAAGCCTGCTTCTTTCCTTTTGGGTCTTACTGGAATCAAAAATATCATCTGTCTCTAATTCAGTAGAAACCCAACCACTACCTTCACCATCATCACACCCTCCACCCTCCTCACCCCTCACACTTGGAATCGAACTCAGAATCACTGCACAACTGAGCTACAGTTCCGGCCCTTTTCTTTTTTATTTTGAGACAGTCTTCCTAAGTTGTCCAGGCTGGCCTTGAACTCATAATCCTCCTGCCTCAGTCTCAAGTATCTGGGATTACAGTTGTGCACCACACTTTTTAAGACTCTCATTCCTTTGGTTGATATAAAATCTCTAATATCCTGTATGTCTACCATTACCCAGTAGAGATAGTGAACCCAACTCACAAAAGAACTTGTATCTGTTGCATGAGGTGGGGAGGGTCTTATTGTTTTATAAATATGCCAGTATGAGAATGTAATAAATCAGAAAAAAATGAAAACTAGACTTGGAGAGGGAAGAAGGGCATGTGTTTGTGAGCTCCATCCCTCTGGGACACAGCTGTAGCAGAGTGTGATGGAACCTGGAGAGGAGGGCAGGGCAGAGCAGGGCACTTGTTTTCTTTGGTTGGTGTTCTGTACCTTAAAATGAATTAGTGAAACCCCTGGAATACATGTTTGGGCAATATTCTGGGTGTACTTGCTCTCATTTATTATTAAAGGGGTTTGAGTTTGTATTGGATGTGATGATTTTTTCTTCTTTAGCAGGAGTGGTGCATTTCTTCACTTTACATGTACTGCATTTTGATGCCATTTCTGTGGCAACCAATGAACTCTAAGGAAACAAATTACAAATTACATATTAGTTGGTGTGAGGAAGAAAAAAAAAAGAGAGAAAAGTGTCAGAGTGGGTAGGGTGGGTAGAGAGAGGTGATGGGATGGGGAGGGAGGGGAGGGGGGAATAGGAAGGGTAGCAGAATACAATAGACACTAATACGGCTGTATGTATAAACGTGGCTGTAAAATCAATGTGATACTGCAATCTGTACACGTGGAAAAAAGAATTCATACCTCACTTGAATCAAATGTATGATATGTCAAGATCATTGTAATGTTTTGAGCAACTAATAAAAAACAAAAAAATTTCAGATTTATAGGGCTGGGATGTAACTCAGTGGCAAAGCGTCTGCTTTGCATTCACAAAGCCCTGGGTTCGACCCCCAGTTCCAAAAAAGAAAAAAAAGCCCCACCCCCAAAAAGATTTAAAAAAATTTCAGATTTATAGAAAAACTAGATCTGCCAGTTTATTCATTACTACACACAGCACTCCCCCCCCCCCAGCTTCTTTAAAAGTAAATTGCAGAGAATTGAGGTTGTGGCTCCAGTGGTTGGAGTGGTTGCCTAGCATGTGTGAGGCATTGGGTTTGATTCTCAGCACCACATATAAATAATAAATAAAATAAAGGTCCATGAACAACTAAAAATATATTTTTAAAAAAGTAATTTAGCCCTGGGTTCAATCCCCAGCACCAAAAAAAAAAAAAAAAAGTAATTTATATATGTGGTAATTTGTCTGTATGTACTTCAGCAAACATCTCAAGAACAGGGCATTCTTGGAGCTCCAGTGGTATGGTTGGTTAATGCATGGTACTTACAAGAATAGGGCATTCTCTTGAAAGCAGGAACTTGACCAGGTATTTATACATCTATGTTCATAGCAGGACCATTCACAGTAACCAGAAGCAACCCAAATATCCCATGATGGGTAGGTAAAATATGATATATGTATTTATGCATGATATATTCATGGGTAGGTAAAATATGATATATGCATTTATGTAGACAGTAAGCTTTAAAAAGGGATGGAATACTGGCATATGCTGTAAGGTGGATGAACCTGGAAGATGGGCTAAGTGAAATAAGCTAGTCATAAGAGGATAAATATTGTGGGGATTTCCACTCAAATGAGATCCTAGAGTAATCAAATCCATCTTGACAGAAGAGAAAATGGTAGTTGCCAGGGGCTGGAAGAAAGGAGAATGGGGGGTTAGTGCTTAATGAGTACAATTTCCCTTTTGAGGAATGCAGAGAATTCCAGAGATTTATGGTGGTAATAACATGAATGTACTTAAAATTTTCTTTTTTCTTTTTTAAGAAAAGAATAAGGGCATTTTCCTCTAAAACCACACTAGGGGACAGAGGTATAGCCCAGTGGTTAGTACACTTAGCAGGCTCAAGGCCTTGGATTCTGTCTCCAACACCACAATAAATATTGTTATATACAGGAAAATTAGCAATTTTTGCATGTGATATTGAGATTTCCTGTGTTGTCCAAAAATGTCTCTTCTGACCACACATTGTGATATGTTAAAATTTTCTTTTACAGAAATATATTTGGGTTTGTAAAAAGCAAATTGAGGGCTGGGGATATAGCTCAGTTGGTAGAATGCTTGTCTTGCATGCATAAGACCCTCGGTTCCATCCCCAGCACCACCAAAATAAATAATTAGATAGATAGATAGATAGATAGATAGATAGATAGATAGATTGATTGATTAGAACCACAGGTGGGGATATATGGATGGAAGAAGGTTGGTTGGTGAAGAGGGTCTGAATTTAGTTAACCTAGCCCTGCATTTGTAGTGATCTGAGTCCCTGTGGCACTGGAGCTGAGTTCCTAAAATACCTGCCTTTGAAACCTTCTAGTTAGATCTTCACAGGGTGGTCATTAACAAACCTCTGTGTGTGTGTCTGTCAGTCTGTCTGTATGGAATCTTGCTAAGTTACCCAGGCTGGTATTGAACTTGGAATATTTTCTGCCTCAGCCTTGATAATAGCGGGGATTACAGGCCACTGCATGCAACTCTATGTATCTCTTGAGCGTTATAATATGGTTAATGATGTTGAGGAACTGGGTTTAAGTGTGTTTGGGATACTTTGGGCCTCTGAATCTACCTTTTCAACTGCAATTTGAAAATAATTTGATTCAGATTTTAAATAATTTTGTACCCAAATTAAGATGTGCTGTTAGGTGTAGAGTATATGCATTTGGGCTTCAAAGATTATGGAACAAAAATGTTAAATAGCTCAATTTTTTAATAGTGATTACATGTTAAAATGTTTTATATATATTGAGTTCAGGGATACCTACTATTAACTTTATCTGTTTCTCTTAAATGTGGCTACTAGAGAATTTTAAATTACATGAGTCACCTAGATTCTATTGGATACACACAGGTACGGAATTTCACTTCCTCTCTGCAGCCCCACAGCTAATGCCCTCCATCCAGTCAATCTTCTTACTTTCCTTTTTGTGCAGGCATCTTTCTCTTCTATCCTAACTAGGCTTCAGACCTGTGAGTGCCCCTGGTATCCAGTCTCTGCTTTGGCATAGCTCTGTGATGGCTTTTACTCGGTAAGGCTGGGGGAAGGGAATGGTGCTTCTGTTACCTGTTGAGGGCCAGCGGGACTGATTGTTACTAGTGGATATGTGGGAAAAGGCTTCCTCTCTTTCTCTCTTTGTCTTTTGGCCCCAGGTTCTTAAATAGCAGGACAGAGACATGGGAAACATTGGTAGGAGGGCATTGGTACCCTCCCTGGATGAGGCCTAAGCATAGCTAGAGATTGAGGAATGCAGTAATGTGTGGTTCTTTCTTTTTCCCCACACATGCATTGTAAATCAGTGGAGGCTTCATTCTAAGTTGATGATTTCCTTCAAGTATTTTTTCCCTGTTCCTGATTGAAAACTATATACATGTCATTTCAGGAGTTGGAAAACACAAATGTGTCAAGTAGAAAATAAAAATAAGGACTGGGGTTGTGGCTCAGGGGTAGAGCGCTCACCTAGCATGTGTGAGGCCCTGGGTTTGATTCTCAACACCACATATAAATAAATAAAATAAATATATTGTGTCCACCTACAACTAAAAAATAAATATTAAAAAAAAGAAAATAGAAATAAGCTGAAGACATATATTGTCTTTCATTTATTTTCTACCCTAGGATGTTCATGTACTCATATTTTCCTTTATTCATTCATTCTGTACTCTAGACCCTTATATAAAACTTCATGTGTAATGAACAGTTTCTCCATTTTTAAAAGATTTTTGGAGTATTTAATATAAGGGCAGTGAGGACTTATAGGACATGTTTCAGGTTCAGTGGGAGTTTGATAGTCCTTGCCCTGGCTTTTGGTTTCTCCCAAACTGAAGAAAGCTCTCTACCAGCAAGTGGCTGTTAACTCCTAATTGGACTTAAAGAACAAAAGGAGCCTGCAGGGAAGCACACTTGGACTAAATGAAGGTCTTTGGCCATCAAAGACCTGAAGAGTTTGTTAGATGCCAGTCCAAGGCTTCCCCTGAGGCTCCCTTAGATGCTGTGTGCCAATAGCTGGTTATGCTACTGGTTGATGCTTTCACCTGCAAGGGGTGAAAGCAGGAAGAAGAGGATATTGAGTGAGCCTTGCTAGGAAATGAGACACACCTTGCGTTTCCCTTCTAGCACCTATGTCCTCCTTGTTAATGTCAGAGTTGGGTTACTTCATTTTGCTGGGTTATTTACTTTGTAAAAGATAATGTGAAAGTAATGGCAAACAGCAATGTGAGTTCTTGGAAAGTGATAGTTCCCTGCCAAGTTCTTTGATTCCTTGATTGTTCTAACCTAAAATGGTGTGGGATTTTGTCCCCATTCAATGTCTTGCATCCTGAAAGTTCCTGAGACTCAGAAGTTATCAGTTATTATAATCCAACCAAGCATTCCTCTCACGCTGACTAGGTGATCTGCGCAGTAGAGATGGGATGTTGGCTGAGGATGTTCTGGCAATGCATGGGGGTGGTTGTCTGGGCAGCTTACTCAGATAAGAAAGAGTAAGCCTGAAAGGAAGTCAAGGTGGTGTGGCAGTCAGAGGCTTTTGTCCTGTTTCCCTGGGGTCACATGAGAGAGTTGCCTATGAATATGGATTAGTGGCCTTTTCTGTACCCTTGGTGTACAGAAAACCTCGCAATTTGTCACTGTCAGCTGTCACTGACTCGCCATCTTTGGGCCTTGGGTCAGTCTTCAGTTTCTACTCTGTAAACTGAGGACTTGGGGTCTTTTCCGCTCTGACATTAATTTTGTGTCACTTTCTGTGTTTCCTTTCTTTTGAGAAAAGTGGTACTCTCCCTTCCTTCTTGTAGTAGGAATTGAGTACCTCATGAGAGGAGAGATAAGGTGAGATAAAAAGTTGTCTTTCCTGGAATGACTTTAAGAGTATATCTGGATATTGACCAGTTGTAACCACCTTTTTTCCAGATCTTTCTTTCAAAGTTCACCTTCACAGTGAAGGGTCCAGTATAATGTTATTGAAGAAAGGGTCACCCCAATAACATCAGCTCTTCATCAAGATAACCAGACTTAGGTATTTCAACCCTAAGTTGTGTTTCCTTGTCTTGTTTCCAAGTATGTCTCCCGGTCTCCTTTTGGCCATCAAAGACCTGGTTTGGCTTTTTTCTCTGGCTGTGGCTAAAGTGTTGCTCCAGAATCTCTGAAGCACTTATGCTGCCTTTGTTCCGAGTTCCTTTTGTTCCAGTGAGCATAGGCTGAGCCCAGGGATACCTGTGGTTGTGCAGTCTCAGCCATTGTTCTGCTGCTTTAAGAGGAAATTTAGAGGCACAGTGTGCTCTTGTTACTCCTCTGGGTTACTTCTCAGGGGATGAAATTGTTGAAAGTTGGTTGAAGTTTCACTTTTCCTGCTCTATTGGATCTGCTCATGAATTCAAGTTGTTTCCACTTATACATGACCAACCAATGTGCCAAGCTGATGTGTTGTGGAGTATTTTGGCCACAGGCAAGGTGGTCATCAGCCATGTGAATTATTGTCTGTCTGCATCTTGTTTATCTCCCTCTTCTTAGCTTCCCAGTTTCCGGGTTTGATCTTGACCACATGTATAGAGGTTGGCATTAACATGTTTTCCACTAACAAAATTTCCTGGTATTTATTGTGCTGGAAATGCTATATAGTTACCCTTAAATATATTGGGGCGGGGGTCATGAAGCTTGTTGACTTTGTTTTCATCCTTTTGTGGGAAATGAAAGGTTCAAGAAGACCAAGTGTGATGTCATTCTCAGAAACTTTCTGATCTATACCAAGGATGGCCCAAGACTTATTATCAACCCAGTTTGACTGACTTAGGTTTCTCCCTTATAGATCTTTTGATTTTTTTGTGTCCTTCAAGAAGTGAACATTACCTTCCACGCTTGGCTGCTTTGAAATTCCTTCTATTCTCCAGTATTTCCTGTATTTTTGTCCTACTAGAACCCTCTAATTAGTAGGAAATACTCAGCCTACTCTCAAGCTATCCCACAGTTAGCTTCTTTCTCTTTCTTTTTTTCCTCTTTTTATTTGTTTGGTTCTTTCTTTTTTCTTTTTCTTTTGCAGTGCTGGGGATCAAATACAAGGTCTTGCACATGGTAGGCAAGCACAGTACCACAGAGCTAACCACAGTCCTTTTTCTTATTTTGAGACCGGGTCTTGCTAAGTTGCCCAGGTTGGTCATGAACATGTGATTCTCCCTGCCTCAACCTCCTGAGTAGCTGAAATTTGTAGATGTGAGCCAGAAGGGAGTCTCTTAAGGCAGGATTTTTCTGCACAAATTGACAGTCCTGTTCTTTCATGATTCATATTATGGTATAGATTGAACTTTGGGCTCATATCCTGCACTAGCTCTGTTGAAATAATGAATATGTATGAAGTGAAGACAGGTAAAGAAGATGAAGTAATAGCTTCAAAGAGGCAACCAGAGAACATGTTGCTCTTTTTCCTGTGAAAGGCCTAACCTGAAACATACTCATGACACAGCCTGAGTTCGTTGGGGGATGCCCAGTTTGAATTAATGGTGTTTCATTCTCATCATGTTTCAGCCTCTCATTTGGATTTTAGCCAGGTCACAGTTGCTTTGCAAGATAGTGGTTGAAAGCCAACTCACTAGGTAGATGCACAAATACCCAGAGAGTCTTGTGGGGGCTTTTGAAATAGAACAGAAGTCAAAGAGGTTGAGCTTTTTAAACATAGGTAGAGTCATTCAAAGACCTGCTACCATATCCCACTTCATTGTGTGGTCCCATGTGCTCACCCACATGTTTATCGTTACCTAATTTTATCTGAAAATTTGCTTTTCTAATGTAACATTTTTTCACATACACTTCCCTCTTCTTCACAATGTCTGTATACCTATGGCATGGGGTCTACAAACTGTCTTCCTGGGGCCAGAGTTCTGTTTGCCTATAACTAACCTTATCTGTTTAATTGTCTATGGTTGGTTTCATGTTGTGGTGACAGCAAAATGGGTTATTTTGACCTGTATCCTGCACAGCTGACTGTGCTTATTCCCTGGCACTTGATAGGAAAAGTTAGCCTAGCCTGTCCCTGCTGGAGTATGTTTTAGCCCAGCAATCTTGATCTTGTCCACAGCAATATTTGTGGTTTTTTATATTACATGTTGCTCACAGAAACATTTTAAATTCATGAATCCATCTACCCAGATTTAGCAATCAATACCATGATGTAACCCATATGCAACAATGGAACCTATTATTATACCTGAACTTCTCATGCTTCCTGCTGCTGGCAACGTTTATAGAGAAGAGGGGAAAATACAGCATTCTCAGTGTTCCTGATGTAACTGGCCTGCTGCTTGCTTTCTAAAGGAAAGGGACTGGAATTCTGGTTGGCAGGGCTCAGCTGCCCCCTTCAGTAGGGGACAGAGGTTGAGAGTGTTCCACATTCTCCTAGTAGGAAGACTGGCTTATCTCTCTGCCTTTGGCTCGTCTGGGTCAAGGCAAGCTGCAGAGTCTGAGGTAATGGGGCCCCACTTGGCTGGTCCGAGAAACAGGGGGCAGGGTGTGTACAAGCTGCGTGAAGGAGGATTAAGTCTTTTAAGAGCTGCCTCGGCACACGGCCACTGGCCCAGCTCCAGGCAGTGCAGTCTGGCTGATGACATGAGCACTGTTCTCACCAGCTGCCTGAGCCAGTCAGATGGAAAAGTAATCCTGTTTGTGCTTCCCCACTGACACAGATTGCACAATTATATAGTGCCGTCATCATGAATGTGAAGTAGCCACTGTGTTAAGAACAGGAAGGGAACAGGCTTTCTAATACTCAATGTTGTGAAACCAGCGTTTCAGCAAAGATGTTTCTAGGGTAGGCTAAGATACTCCACAGACTGATTAATATTGAGATATTAGCAGGTTTTTTACACATGTTAGGATTCCCCCAACCCCATTCTCTTTGTCCCTGGGTAGAATCTTTAATTTCCCCCAAATGATTGTTTAGACAAGAGCCTTTGGGAGTAGTAGGGAGGTAACCCACCTCTGCCTGAAAGTTAAAATTTTTTATGAACTTGTATTTTCAGTATAGGCCGAGTCCACCAGCACTAGTCAGCATAAAACAAGTTCAAGCTGTATCCCCTCAGATTTCTTTTGCTTGAGAAGCATAAATGAAAATTTAGTCTTCATTCTCCTTGTCCTTCCCAGTTTATTATTTTATCCTTCAGTGGAGAATTGTGCTTCAATGACACCCGTGATGTGGACTGAATCTCATTATATATGGCCAGGTGCTGGGACAGTTGTTTCAGCTCTGATTTGTTTGGGGGGTGAAATTCTTTAGAAATTGTGCTTTCTAAAGAAAAGGGCCTGGAATTTTGGTTGGCTGGAGTGTATCCAGCCCAGGCCTGGCTCCTGGCTCCAGAATCCAACTTGAGTCCCAGCTCATGGGCTTCCTGGCATTCAGATACCTACCTTTTTAGTAAGGGTAGACTCACTGATGGATACATGAAGTGTGGTGCTGATTGGTGCAGCCCCCCCCCCCAATCTTCCTTGTGGTTATTGTTCTTGTGCTTGGTTTGAAGACAGCTGTGGAACAGAGCACACTTGAATACGTGCTGCTCCAGGTGACCTTCAGACAACCAGGCCACCACCCACACAGCTTCTGTGTTGCTATGGATATAATGATGAAGATGGTGCCACTGTGTGCTGTATTATTGCTGTGAGGATTCAGCTGTTGCAAATCAAGTGTTCAGTACAGAGCATTAGCCTAGGAAGTGGCAAGTACCTTCTGGCAAACTTCCCTAGGCCCTAGTATGGATACATTTGATGGTGGCTTGTGTGAAGCTCTGCTGAAAGTATAGTTGCTGGTTATTTTATGGAAGGATCCATAAAGCTTTTAATTAGCTAACATTTGTCCTTAAAACTGCTCCTCCCTTCCCTGTCATCTTGCTGCCTATGCACTGACACTTTAGGAAAAAGGAGGGTCTGAATAGACAGGACAGAGTTGAATAGACAGGACAGAGTTGAAGAGGGGACCCCAAGACCAGAACTTCAGGTAGAGATACAGGTACAAAGTTGTAGCTGGTCACAACCTTCTTGGATTACTCAGCCTCTTGCAGTGGATGGAACTGGAAACTGAGTCTTCAGAAATCAGTTATAGCTGGTCTCTCTTCCTGTCTGGCTTGCCAGCCCTCCAAGTCCCAGAACAACTGTTTCTCTCTTCTTCCCTTGCTGCTCCTCAGAACACCCATCTAGAGTTCCTAAAAGCCTAATCAAAGGACAGGAGCCTTTGGTGGTGGTTACGATGGGGTAGGCAATGAGAACCACTTGACTAAGGAACCAGTGGAGAGGCTCACTGCCACTTACTTTACAAGTAGGAACACTGTCATTGCAGAATATATTCAGACTTTTAAAACTTGTTTTGGATTTATTTGAAATAAAAGTTTCTGTATCTACAGATTTCTAATTTGTTTAGACTATTAGCTAGAATATAAACAAGGTTAAGACTACCAAAGGAAATCAGATAGCTTCTGCAGAAAGCTGGAAAACATCATTACAGTGATGCTTTGTTAAATACTATTTATAAGTATTCTGAAATCACATAAATGAGGGCTGAGATGATAGTAGCAAAGAATATCCTTGAAAAGGAGACATGTTTAATCAGAGGTCTGTAAGTTGGGGAAATAAGTACTAATGTTCCTAGCAACTGAACTGTGTAGTTGTTGAAAAAATGAAACATGTAAATTGAAGAGCTAAATATTTTTAACTTTATCCTTCCATAAACCGTAGTTAACTCCTAAAGAGAGATGAGCACTTATTGGGCACTGTACAACACAGCTTTAGAACCAGCTTAGATACCACTGCCTGCGTTTTCTTTCACATTGATTTTTATATGGTTTGCTACATTTTACAGCAACTTCTAAACACCAATCTTTGCAAGTTATAGGATTGTCAAAAGGATATAGTGCAGTCTAATTGTGAAATTGTGATTGCATGTGTCAATCCTGTAGTGCCTCGTGGGGTTTATCGTGTCATGCTGGGGCACCTTGGCTCCAACTGTGACAGCATATATCTTTACTTCATCTTTTTCTTCTTATTCTTTTAAACTGGGAACACGCTTTGAAAGAGTATAAATCCAGAAATAGGAATCCAGTTGGATCATGCATCCTTTTTAGGATTGGAAACAATAAGATGAAATTCTCTTACTGCCACTTGACCTTTAGCTAACTCCTTACAGTAAATGGCAATTCCTGTCTCTTGGCCACAGGTCAGAATGAGAGTGGGAAGGGAGCAGCTTTTTTGTTTGTTTTAAATCCTTTAGATTGGAAAGTTTGTTTGAAAACAATGTCTGATTGTCAAAAGAATCCTGCCTGCCCTCCATCCATCTTCTCACATGGGCTGGTGTCCCTCTTGCATAGACTGGTGCCTGTGCTGTTACTATATTGCACATATTGGGAGTCCTATCCCTGCCTCCCTCACTCACCAGGAGCACATGTTCTGTCCCTCCCCCTTCCAGTCCCATTCTGGCCATTCTTCACTGGTGTCATCTTGTCCCTCCAGGTCAGCAAAGGTCAAGTATCCTCCCTGTCCAAGACCAGAGCAGTCCTGCTTTATGATATTCTCCCAAGTATTACTTAATCACTCAGGAGAGTATCATGTTGACTTCTGAGTCCCCAGGCCTGCCACTTAGCTCGAATGGGACACTTTGGCTGAGTGACTTGTGTCTGGCCGCCAACCACATTGTTCACATTAAGAGCTGTTTTCCTTTCCTAGAGCATTGAGATTGAACTGGAGGCCCCAGAGTGACAACTGGTTATGGTTGCTGTAGGGCCCACCTGCTGTGTGCTAGGAAGGCAAGAGTGAAGTCAAAGTAGGCCTACTCTCAGGTGCTCAAGGGCTGACAGGAAACTGTTAGATGGAGATCAGGGAAACCCCTGATCTGGGTCAGGGTTGTTGCCTGCCTGTGTGTGTGCTCCTAGCTGGGATAGCAAATGAAAGGCCTAAAGGTGATAGGAACAGTAGCTGTGTTGTTTGGAACATGACCACTTCACAATGGGAAGAATTTATCCCAGGAAGTTGACCTAATCAGCTCTGTACCTTAGAAAAGTTTTCTGGCTTTGTGTAGAACTTTTCACTGGGCCTCTCTTCCTTGGTCTGTAACAAACTAGAAGTTCTGGTTAACTTTCCTCCTGTTCCTTGTCATGGCAATAGGAGTGATTCTTGAAGTTCACAAGTATTTTAGTATCCTGTGGTTATGTACAGGAAGGGTGAGCCACAAAATGTAAGCTATCTGGGCTTAGGAACATCATGATGAGTCAGATTATGGCTTCTTAAAGTATGAGTGCTACCCAGATCTGTTATAGAATGGGTACAGAACAGTAGTACTGGGTATCTCATGGTGATACTCTGGCTTAGTTATCATTACCTGATGGTATGCAGGGAGGGCACACATGTCGCCCTTCACTGGTTGTCCAGAGCCTCCTAAGAGAAACTTTTTAGGTATTTGGGGCTCCAGGTCTGTCCTAATTGTTGATCGTGTCATATTTTCACTTTTCATCCAACAACTTTCAGTTCTTTCCTTGTAGGATTGACCTCAGGCATTGGGGGGGGGGGGGGGCGGGGGGAGTCCTGCGCCTAATTGTCATGTTAGTTAAGGATGATTACCAGCCTGTCCAGAGGATCTCTTAGACCCTCTGGGGTTGTGTTCAGCTTACTCATTGGCATTTCCTTGGTTCAAAGGCAGTTTAAACTGTACACAATCGGGTGCCATGTTCTAGGCCATCTTCCTTGCTCAGATCTGGTCTTTACACATCCTGAATAAGTTATTTCTTATCTGTTAAGTGGGATGAGGACAGAATCAGAGTCAAGAATTGTAACGACTTAAGTGTTACTGCGTATCAAATATGAGCTGCCGGCTAGGAATGGTATTTTTGACTTTTATAGTGTAAAGCACCAAGATGAGGTGATGTTTAAGAAAGAAACTTGGATGATGGTGGCTCACGCCTGTAATCCCAGCAGCTCGGGAGCTGAGGCAGCAGGATCGTGAGTTCAAAGCCAGCCTCAGCAAAAGTGAGGCACTAAGCAACTCAGTGAGACCTTGTCTCTAAATAAAATACAAAATAGGACTGGGGATTGTGTGGCTCAGTGGTTGAGGATCCCTGAAAATTCCTGGTACCCCTCCCAGGGGTACCAAGCTTTCTGCAGAAAAATCTCCATCTATCTTATATACAGAAAATTCAACTTCTTTGGCCTGTCTGTGCCTGAAGTAAAATTTAAGAACAGTAGTCACGGACCCAGAGCACATGAGTCCTGTTCCTTGGCTTTGTTATGAGCCTCTTTGGAAAGAGAGGAAGCATAGCCCAGCCTAGAAGCTTCAGTTACCTTGGCATTCAGCTTTCCTCGGGGACATTATTTGGCGATTTCCAGAATGTCATTACTTAATGGAAAATTTATGGGGCTCCTTCCTCTTGGTGGAATGAGTGTGGTTGCACCCCCTGGTGACTTGTATTCTTACTGCCTGTCTACTCCTCTGCCCTGGGATTGGAGCTTCTCCCAGGTGTGCCCCCCCCCCCCCACCACCACACACACACACACTTGCTGCAACTCACCTGGCATATGCTGAGTGTATAGCATCATCTGTGTTTTTTCCTGGGGTGCTTTCTAGGAGAAATCTGATCATGGCAACCAACTAGACAGCATGCTTTAGCCTTACTCCCTGCACCCTCCCTTTCTCATTCCAGGCTTCTCTAGTGCACTGAAGCTTCCCCTCTGACAGGACTACATTGAACTCAACCCCTGTTTCTTTGGACATGTTGGTCCTACCGCATGTGAGTCCTTTTATGTCGAACACCAAGCATCCTTAAATCCTAGTAACTTGTCTCCTCTAATGCTGCTCCCCTGAGAATGAGGTCCTGCCCTTCATTACTGAATCTAAAGGCTTGGTAAAGTCTATTTCTTGTCTCCTCGGGAATTAAAGCATATCCTTTCTGCAAGGCTTCACGCAGCTGGATGCAGCTTCTAGGGTGCTGCCTTCCTCCAACTGCTCCTTCGGCTTCCCGGCCCACCTGCTATACCCTCTAGTCAGCAGTGATATGTTTGAAGTCACACACACACACCCTGCCATGCTCTTGTGTGATTTGGCCCAGATCCTAGGTCTTGTACTCTTTCCCTTGTACTCATCCCTTTGTACTTTGAGCAAGCACTTTTTCACAGTTCATATTCCTGCCCACAGATTTTGAGTGCTCCCTCTCCCTGGATCTGAGAGTGACTACTTCCTTTCTTTAATTGGGGGTGTCTTCACTTAGGCCTGCAGGACCCCCTCTGTCTTTTCCAGGCTTCCAGCTTGGCCTGAGCTATCAGGCCCTCATGCATCTCCTTCCCATTAACAGCCTGACAGCTACTATTGCCTTGATTCATATTACAGGCACTTCTGGGTCTTCATGGCAGTTGCTTCAGGCCGGACTTGTCACCAGAAGCAACCCTGGTGAGATGAGGAGGTGTCTCTAGCACCTGAGGCAGGCCCACCAAGTTAGACATCTGCCTTTGCTAAACAATTATTTGGTGAGATCTGGCAAGGATTAGTCTAACATGTGCTTGGCATGCTTAAGGACATGAGTTCAATCCACAGCATCAAAAAGGAAAGGAAGGGAGAAACCACCTTAGGGTGTGATGCTTGCTGGGTGCTTATTAGATTAATGCAGTGTTTCACAAGGCCTACCTTCAAAGAAAGTTGCTTTTGGGAAATGCCCCATCTTGTCCCTGAACTCATAACTCAACTGCTCTCTTCATAATACCACACACATACACACAAAGGGCTGCTACATCATGTCCTTCCTTCCTCTCCTCAGATGTATCCATTCAAGGGCCAAAGGGAGTTCTCTCCTAGGTATTATCCTTTTCCTGTGAGTTAAAGATTTTTTATTTATTTGTTTATTTTTTAGTTGTAGTTGGACACATCACCTTTATTTCACTTGTTTATTTTTGTATATGGTACTGAGGATCTTACCCAGGGTCTTGCACATGCAAGGCGAGCGCTCTATCGCTGAGCCACAATCCCAGCCCCTTATTTATTTTTTAAGGGTATTTTTTTAGTATTTATTTTTTAGTTATAGGTAGACATAATATCTTTATTTTATTTTTTTGTATGGGGTGCTGAGGATTGAACTCAGTGCCTCATGCATGCTAGGCAAGCTCTCTACCTCTGAGCCACAACCCCATCCCGAGTTTTGTTTGTTTTAGATGATTCACATCCCCACTCTGGCTTTTTTGGGATTGGGGTATCATTGAGGATCAAACCCAAGGCCTCATACTTGCTAGACAAGTGCTCTACCACTGAGCTGCAACCCTAGCACCAGCATTTTAAAATCTTTTACAAGGTGTAAAGGAGAGGGAAAAACATCCTTCCACTTAAACATGAATTCAGTGCTCAGATGAGTCTGAACAATCCGTAGTACAAATGTGTTCATCACTACCAATCATTTGTGAGTTGCATTCACATCCTGCCCCCTTCAGAGTCTTCTAGAGATAGCCCTAGGCTGCTCCCGTCCTATCTTTTCCCTGTGCAGCCTCTCAGAAATGTGCTTTCTCCATGTATTCTTTAGTCAGATGATAGCTGAACTTGCAGTCAGAGTACCATGAAAGGAAGAAGCTGTCTTCCTGAAGGTGTCCATTTTCCCAACTCTTTGTGAACTCTTAGAACTACTCTTCATCCAGGACCTTGGACCTGTGGAGTCAGGGTGGGGATTCTCAGTGGCCAGAACCTATGTGCATGGCTCCTAGTCTGCCTTCCACAAGCTAGGAGGTCCCCTCTTCTCATCCAACGACAGACTACAGGGTTGCTTTATGTAGCAAGCTGTCCTTTAGTGGTTTTAAAATATGTTAATTTGTCAGAACTTTGTTTACAAAAGGGTTCTGGGAGCCTTGGTTTAAATTACACTTGAATTGAATTATAAAGTATTTGATCAACATCTAGAGGGCCTAGGCATAAACTGCTTCTTGACAAAGTTCATTCCAGAATGTACCAGAATGAAAGCCATGACCGCCAGCTAGCTTTACCTGCCTTTTCTTATCCCTCTGCCTACCTGTGTTCCTGAAAGCCTCAACTGATTCCTGAATCAGAAAGGTTTTCTTACCTCTGCTGAACTGCCAGGTTCATTCCTAGATATGCATATTAGATGCAGGCAGCCCCCAGTTTATTATTTTTCTTACTGCTGAGCCTGAGTTTAAAGCTGGTTATACCTCTTTCTTGCCAGTAGAAAAGTGTCATACAAGACACAGAAAGAATGCAAATGGCCTGCACATTTAAGCAAATGTTTCTTCTCATTAATAGCCATCATGAGAACTCCTGGCACTGAGTAAAAGGTGGATTGCTATGTTTCTGAAGGGCAGTTTGCAATAAAAATTCGTATATTCCCAACTGGTCGTTGTACGTACATCTTGGAGTTTGTAACATTAGAATATATGGACAGTTGCATGAAGTCACCTTTGCAAGGATTCTTGCAGCGTGGTTTGTAGAGTTGGTGTGACCTTCAGCAGGAGTTGTTCGGGGAAGGGAACAGGGTGGCGCTCATGAGCACTGACAGCCAAGCAAGGTTTTGTCATGAGAGGTGCCCTTTCTTTCTGGTTGATAAAGTGCTAAGTGGAATATGGATCCCCTCAACCCCATTGGGGAATGGAATGCAGGGGCTCTTTTGTGCTGAGCTGTATTCCCAGTCATTTTTATTTGCGACAAGGTCTTGTTAATTTGTTAATAAGTTTCTGAAGCTTATCTCAAACTTGGAACCTCTTTACTTCCACCTCCCAAGTTGCTGGAGATTTTTGTTTGTTAAATTCTAATCAGCAGTAACTTTTTGTGGGATTTTTTTCCCCCCATGAGCAAACATAAAAATTTAAGTTACCAAGAAATGTAAGTGTGAGACTATGCCCAGAGCATTCAACAGTGGCCTGTGTGGGCCAACCAAGGCGGGGTGGGCAATCCAGCCTGCTTTTCCCTGCCTGGCCTTGGTTCACCAAATGGAATTACTGACTTTTGACTCAGTGCTTTGTAAGCATCTAATACAAATAAGAATTTGAATGTAAATGCCAAATTGGGGGCCTTGCAAATCTTCCTTCAGCATTTCCTGAACTCCTGAAGATGGAAATAAGGACATATAGATTTGTGGAACAGCTTTATTGTACCTCCTCCCCCGTAAACTCTGTAGTGTCCAGTGCTGCCCCCCACCACCCTTGGCTTCTGGTTAGCTCTTACCTCTGTGCCCTGCCCCTCACTGTTTGTTCGTTCTCTCTCTTTCATCCCTGATGTATGGCAAATCTTGGAGAACAGGCATTATAGCCCTTTTAGTTGGGGCATGGAGTTATGACCTGGCCAATCACTGTCAGAGTAACTCAGTCCTTGGAGGCCCCAGACAGGAGAACATGTTACTGCCTTGTCTCTGATGGGACTTTTCTCTTCCCTTGTAGAGTGCCTGGTGAAGAATGTGATGGGATCACTAGCATGTCTGCGGAGAGTGGCCCTGGGACAAGATTGAGAAATCTGCCAGTAATGGGGGATGGACTAGAAACCTCCCAAATGTCTACAACGCAGGCCCAGGCCCAACCCCAGCCAGCCAACGCAGCCAGCACCAATCCCCCACCTCCGGAGACCTCAAATCCCAACAAGCCCAAGAGGCAGACCAACCAACTGCAATATCTGCTCAGAGTGGTGCTCAAGACACTATGGAAACACCAGTTTGCATGGCCTTTCCAACAGCCTGTGGATGCGGTCAAGCTAAACCTCCCTGTGAGTAATTTGGGCAGGGTTCAAGGTTGTTCCCCTTCTGTGTGTCTCCAGGTGAAGACACATTCCAAGGGAAGGGACAGATGGGTTTGGAGCCATGGTGAAAGCTCTGAATACCAGCACCTGTGGGGCCTTTGAGTGTGTGGTTTAATGGGGGAAGGAGAAGCCAGGCTTGTGGTGGCACATGCTTGTAATCCCAGCTACTTGAGAGGTGGAGGCAGGAGGATCACAAGTTCAAAATGAACATGGGCAACTTAGCAAGGCCCTGTCTTAAAATATAAAGGGCTAGGCTCTGTCCACCAAATACGTAGTTCAGAAGTAGAATGCTCCTGGATTCAGTCCCCAATAACAAAAGAAGAAGAAAACAAATGAGGGAAAAGAGAAAGAACAAAGTAACTGGCTTATAGTAACTGGTTTCTTAGCTACTGGACCCTGGAGAGAGTTGAGAGCAGTTGAGTAAAGATGGGTGAAACAAACAGGAAAGATTGCTTACAAGTTTCTGTCCAGTTTCATGGTGAGCTGAAATCAGAGCACATGGTAGTCCTTGTTTCCTTCCCTTTTCAGCTATGGTTTGCTTGTTCAGTAGAAGTAGGCAAGGTCAGACTTTGCTGTAGAACTGGTTTCATGCATCAGCAGAAGCTAGCATCATTGTCACTGTCACTTAATGAAGGCTGGGGAAAAGCTTCAGGTTATTTCCCAGGGAGCAAGTACATGGAGGTGACCCTAGGGGGAAGAAATAGGCCAGGTCCCTTGGAAAGCAACTTTGCCCATCTCCCTTTTGGTGGCTACAGTGTCTCCACCAACTGAGCTATATCTCCAGCCCCACTGGAGAGTTTTCTTTAATTTGTCCACATCTGCTGCTCTGTAATCATAACTTGTCTCGTGACCGAACCTCAGGGGACCTAAGATTAATAAATGTTGTAATTTTTTCTTACCTTCAGAACCATCAAGGACTTATTTCTGAATTGTCCTTTGTTATATGCTAAGTCTTATATAACTTGGTGAGTGAATTAGGTGGCAGTAACCACTGACCCAAGTTGGGTTTATGAGTGCTGGAACTGCTTATGTGGAGGAGCAGACTTAGATTCCACCAGGCATCTAGACTGTAGGAGGAGGGATACCTTCCTGGCTTGGAAATCTTATGCCTGTGACAACTATCCAGTGTGACCTGTCCACTAAATATGTATCATAAACACCCCGGGAAAGAGGAGGCTGGAGAGGGGGCGCTGCAGATTTGGGTAATGAACTGGCTCAGGAAAGGGGTAAAGGCAAAGGGGTACCATGTGTACCATTGATCAAGACAAGGAACCAGAGGCATCTGGCTGGGGTTGTTTGCTACATGGGTATGACTGGGCTATGCAAGGTCCACAGTTGAGGGTGACATTCTAAAGCAAATGCAAAGAACCCGCTGCAGAAGGGAATCCAGGGCAACCTAGGGCCTCTAAGGATTTCATGGGGAGAGGAGGACAGGGGTGGGTAGTAGGAGGTCTACACAAAGGTTAGAGGATCTCCAGCAGACAACAGTTCCCCCAAATTTCTGCATCAGAGACTACAGGGAAATCAGAGATGAGGATTCAAATCTGACTGCCTTGTTGGCCTTTTAGAAGGCATTGGTGACCTTAGGAAGATGCAACACAGAAATAGAAACTAGATTTGTTATGGTGGGATTGAGAAGGTGAGGATAAAAGCATCCATTTCAAGAAACTTGGCTTTGAAGGGAAATTGTCAGAACCAGAGTAATGGAAGGATCAGTTTGTTATAGGAAGACTGCATGAGTGGGAAACAAAGGCCTGGAGGGTTGAGAGGGCAAAGACCAAGGAAAGGGGAATTTAAGGAACTTGAGATCTCTGAGAAGGCAGCGTCTCAGGTAAGGTTGAGGGAACAGCACTGGCCAGTGGAATAGTTGGGTGGAAAGTATGGTTGATGAGACCAAGGGGTCAATTTGTGTGAAACGGAGACTGACTCCCAAGGGTGACCATCATCTCACTGCTCCTGGTAGACTACCTGTCTAGCCACCTGCGCAGTCTCACATGGAAAGCTTTTTTTTTTTTTTTTTAAGTTGGACACAATATCTTTATTTTATTTATTTGTTTTTATGTGGTGCTGAGGATTGAACCCAGGACCTCACACATGCTAGGCAAGCTCTCCACCATCGAGCCACAATCCCAGCCCGAAAAGCTGTTAATAGAACCACTCAAGCAAGAGCTGTTAATAGAACCACTTCCCTTTTTCTGTTTTCCCTGATCTTCATCTGCATTTTGGCCATTTATTTGTCATGTCCTAAACATACTGCCTTTGCCTCCATCCCAGCTCCCTCCTAGTCTACCCTCTACCATTATGCTCTTTGCCTCTAAGCCATTTGATTTACTGTGGCCAATGAAAACACTGAATACTATCTTAGAAACCTTTGATCAAGAATAAAATCTAGATATCCTTTGGGTCTGGGGTATTTGAGTGTGGTTCTCTTGGGAAAGGCAACTAGAGCATAGTATATCTAGTGTAGTAAGTTTAGCCTTGAGTTCCTTTCTTGAACTAGGTCTTCTTCTCCCTAGGGTGCCTGGTGTATCTAGCCCTTACATTGAAGTGATTTCAGAGCAACTTAAAACCCTTCTGCCCACTATCAATATCAGCAGGATCTGGTACTCAACTGATAGTAGTTTTGCTCTCTCTTCTGCAACAGCTTTTCTACCCCTAGCTGACCCACTGTACTTGATATTCTACCAAAATGTAGCTTAATTTTGGGAGTCTTCATCCTGACTTGGGGAGATGACCTCAAAGAATGTAGTTCTCAATGGGTGTGGCCAAGAGGTCAGAGTTAGACCAACACTTATTGAGCCTCCTGCCTGGTCCTTTGTGTTTCTTCTTCTTGGAAACCTAGCACTATTTGATCTATCTTCAGTTTCCTTGTATGTTTTTGAAAATAAGCTCTTGGATTTAGAATAGTTTAGATGTAGAGAAAAGCTGTGAGGATAGTAGTACACAGTTTGATTTCAAAGACCTTAGAACATACATATCTGCTCTCTGGGGCCCCTTCTCTTTTGTACTTTAAGATCCAAAGGTTTGAGGATTGTGTCTGTTGGATGCTTTCCTTAAAAGTACTTCATTGTGGTTCATTCTGTACCCAAATTTGGATACTAATGAAACCATAGTGGTATACTACATGCTAGTGAAAGAAGTGTTGAAGTCCCATGAACTTGACTGAAGGTTGAGGTTTGTGCCTTATAGTTCTTCCTGAGCATTTGTAGGGGAGAGGCTCCAACACTGGTGCCAGGGGGATTTGCAATTTTTTGGATGATTAAAATATCAAATGGTGAGGACAAAAGAGGCCCTGCTGTGATTGTTTTATTAGTAAAAACTGCTTTATAAAGGCTGTGTGTACTTTCACCATTATTTATTAAAACTGAATGAATATTTAACATTGAGAAGAAAAGGGGGGGGATTTTGATAAAAAATGTGTTTCAGGACAGGGCAGTTGGCAGCTTGCATATTTTCCTTCCAAATTGCCACCCAGCATTTAGGAATCCTTCCCTGATTCACTTTTTTGGGTTCCTCTGGAGGTCACTCACTCATACTGGAAAGTATGTTCTCTGACTCTCTTTGCTTTACCTGTGGAATAACCTGAGTGAGCCCCACAGACCATCTGGCTGTCCCAGCATGGCTGCTGAGATGACACTGGCCTTTGCTCTTTCCACTCCCCAGGATTACTATAAGATCATTAAAACACCTATGGATATGGGAACAATAAAGAAACGCTTGGAAAACAACTATTACTGGAATGCTCAGGAATGTATCCAGGACTTCAACACAATGTTTACAAATTGTTACATCTACAACAAGGTGAGATGTGGGGGTGGGTGCCCAGCTATTCTGGGTGAAGGAGATGGGAGACCTGTCCGGAGCCTTAGGGTAGGAATGCTGGGAGCTGGGCTTGGAGTCTTGACAGCAGGAGACAGTTGGAGGTGGAGGCGACAGACCTGTGGTTTTGCCTGGGACTGGGTGTGTTTCATTTGTGGGGAGGAGGGTACTGGCCACTTAAGCTGTCCTTGTGAGCCTGAAGCATGTGCTTCTGGTACCCTTGGGATTTTGGTTCCTCTGCATGTCTAGTAGAGAGGTTTGAGAAGGACAGTCCACTGGGATGGTATAAATTGTCAGGGAAAGCCTGTTCAAATGTAGTCATGCAGAGGTGTGTGCAGACAGAAACCTCCATGTGTGAGAGGGTACATTGGGGCTGACCACAGAGCCTATTAGTTCTGTGGGTCACAGTCTCCTGGAACTGTGGACATGACCATTGATAAATCTTGGCCGTAGAATTGAGTGTCCCCCTGATTGATCTTACATGTAGACCCAAGGGTCACTTCCTAACCCCCTAGTCAAACCTTTCGGCTCGGCTGTGCCATGAAGCCAGATCATTTGTTTACAGTTCAGACCACAGATGTGATTAAAACCAACCCTTTCATAGAACGACTCTGGAGGGAGACACTATACAGAACTCAGCTTTTGACCTCTGCTGGTGTAGTGGGTAAAATTGCCCAGAAGAGATGGGTAGGTGAGTTTCTTGAAGTTTACCATGTTTTGTAAAGTCTTAGCTCTCCTCACTTAGGTGGCAGTGACATGTACAAACCAGGCCCATGGTTTAGAGCTGAGTGGGAAGAGCATGTCTGGACAAGATGATAGAGGGGACCCATGAAACAGTGTGAAATGGGCCTTGTCTATTACCCCACTAAGCTGCCTTGGGGGTATATTGGGGAGCACTCTTGGAGCCCTGCTAAAGTATTCATGGCAAGAAATCCTGTGTAATTCAAGTATTTCTAGTGAAATAATATGAGTTGTGTCCAAGGAGGCCCTAAAGCAAGGAGAGCCCCTGTCAGGGATTGACTGAACTTGGTAGATGCTTAAGGCACTAGGATGTTTTCTCAGGCCGGAATTTAAACTATGAGAGAGGGAATTGCAGTAAACAAGTGCAGGCTCAGCACCCCTGTAGGGACACCTGGTAGTATAATAACTGTTGTGGCCCTTTGGGGTCCAGATCAGAGAAGGAGCCTGAATATAATGCTTTATGCGTTGGGGTAAGGGGTGGCCCATCCATAGAGGTGGGGAGGGGAGGGCTTCCAGCACTACCTGTCTCTCTCCTCATCCAGCCTGGAGATGACATCGTCTTAATGGCAGAAGCTCTGGAGAAGCTCTTCTTGCAAAAAATCAATGAACTGCCCACAGAAGAAACTGAGATCATGATAGTCCAGGCAAAAGGAAGAGGACGTGGGAGAAAAGAAGCAGGTAAAGTACTGAAAAATCAAATTGGCTTTGTTTCTATCTAGTATTTGATCCTTTTCCAGGTTTAATAGAGGACTGGGGTTGTGAGGAAGTAGATGGTGACAGCATACACCAAAGTGATGCTATTTTGAACTCTGGGGTTAATTTCAGTACTGGATCTCCTCCACAGGATCCCATGACCTTGTGACCTCCCCCCAAGTAGCCATTGTTGGGCCCTGCCTTGTAGAAGATGGTTGATTTACTTAGATCAAAAAGACAGCACAGCTTTTTCAACCACTTAGACATTGTTTGAACTCTCATCTTGATAGTTCTATAGATGGTTTTTACCTTTCCGTTTTATTTTATTGAGAGAGAGAATTTTTTTTTTAATATTTATTTTTTAGTTTTCGGCGGACACAACATCTTTGTTTGTATGTGATGCTGAGGATCGAACCCGGGCCGCATGCATGCTAGGCGAGCGCACTACTGCTTGAGCCACATCCCCATCCCCTTATTTTTTATTTAATTCATCCAAAAGCAGTTTTAGCCAGTGTCTCTGTCCTACAGACTTGAGGTTTGTTATCTGAATTACCCTAATGCACTTGTGTCACAGCCATGCCTGTCTTTGATGCTTAGTCATCTGAAGTCAGTTATTGCCCTTCTTGTGTATCTCTGCATGTCCTGTTGTGTCTTCCCCCATACACACCCCAATTGACACAGGTTTCCAGAGGTTAGCTGCCCATTCAAAAGAAATGTTTTAGTCTAAGAAAATATCTTAACTGCTTCCTTCATCTTGTCCTTTGTGGCTCTGTGCTGCAGAAGAACAACGTTTTTGAGGCAGTCCTGGGTATCCTTCTTGTGCTTTTCTTAAGGAGGAATCTTTAGCCTGGTCTCCCATCCTCTTCTGAAGTGGCACAGTGGTCAGCTGAGTCCCCTGCAGTACCTGAAGTAACCAAGGAAAACGAGTCTTGCTGAACATCTTTTGGCTCTTCCTTTTTCTTAACATGAGGAGCCTATTCCTTGCTCTCTGTGTTCCAATTTGGGGAGAAGGCCAAATGTAGTGTCTGGGGAAGGAGAATTGGGAAACTCACAGAACCACAGAACCTCCTCCTTGCTCTTCACAGGGAGCCTAGACAGCCTAGAGATGAAGGCTGCTTTTACAGAGCATTTGGCATTTGTATTCCTTTGCATAGCAGCCAGTGTGCATGCAAAGGATGTGGAAATCCAGATCATACTCTCAGGTTCAGATTTCATGGTCCACTTGCTCATGTTAGAGCTCTGGTCATAACCCCTTGTTTTTGGAGCTGGTTGGGTATGCTGTGTGACTAGTTTGTTTTCCCACCCATCCACACAGATGAAGGGATGCAGCCTGAGGTAGTCCAAAAAAAAAAAAAAAACAGCAGCTGTCCACTGAACCCAGTGATGCCAAGAAATGGGGTTGTGCCAGTTTACAGAAACCTTGGTGAAGGTGGTTACTGCTGGCATCTGCCAGGAACACCTAAAGGCAGTACTTTAGGGAATGAGGTCAGCTTTGGCTGAATGCTCTAAGGAGCACTTCTCTGATGTCCATTTATAATCCTTATGCTAACAATCAGCATGAATTTTCTGTTCCTTTATCCCATCTTTGAAGTAACATTTGTGCCTAAATGGGAAGTTATGGTCACGATGCCCCAGAAATTGTGGTGCTCTCCAGGCCTGGGGCTTATGAATGGGTTGGTACAGTGGCATCTGGGGTATGGGTGACATTGTCTCTGGGACAAATGCACCATGTATTTGTGTGCTAGTACCCTGGCAAAGTCAGCCAGTGTGTTTAGTACAACTTCTAACTTCCTGTCCTTTTTATTATTGGTAGGGACAGCAAAACCTGGCGTCTCCACGGTACCAAACACAACTCAAGCATCAACTCCTCCGCAGACCCAGACCCCTCAGCAGAACCCTCCACCTGTGCAGGCCACACCTCACCCTTTCCCTGCTGTCACCCCAGACCTCATCGTTCAGACCCCTGTTATGACGGTGGTGCCTCCCCAGCCACTGCAGACACCCCCACCAGTGCCGCCTCAGCCACCACCCCCAGCTGCTCCAGCCCCACAGCCTGTGCAGAACCATCCACCCATCATCGCAGCCACCCCACAGCCTGTGAAGGTGAGCATCTAGAGTTCTGGCCAGTTGCTACCACCAAGGAATGGGGTCTTACAGGAGACAAGTAGTCCTGTCCTTTCTAATGGTTTGTGCAGAACCTGTCCTAGGCACTGACCAGGTCATCTCACTATGTATTTCATAATCATATTACATTCCCCAGTGGATACCTTCCCCCTTTCTCTGTCTCTAATTTAGACTGCATGTTTGCAGGTGTCATCTGAATAGTTGTGCCTACTGTGGGAAAGGTCTCTAGCATTTTGTAGGAAAGGGCTTTATTAGGCTTCTTTGACCTGAATCCTGCACTCAGTTGTGTACTTTCTCCTATCACGTCTTTTCCCATCCTAGCTACAAAGCAGAGTGATAGGATCTCCCTGTCCTCAATCTTTTGCCTGCCCAATTACCTTTGAGCCCAATCACTGAGAATGTTGAGACCCTGTACAGGGCCTGGTTTAGGGGAGATCCGAGGAGCAGCTGTACTGGCTGCCATATTTGACCGAGCCTTTTACACCTATACTTCTGGCAGACAAAGAAGGGGGTGAAGAGGAAAGCGGATACCACCACTCCCACCACCATTGACCCCATTCATGAGCCACCCTCACTGGCCCCAGAACCCAAGATCACCAAGCTGGGCCCCCGGCGGGAGAGCAGCCGGCCTGTGAAGCCCCCAAAGAAGGATGTGCCAGACTCGCAGCAGCACCCAGTGCCAGAAAAGAGCAGCAAGGTATCGGAGCAGCTCAAGTGCTGCAGTGGCATCCTCAAGGAGATGTTCGCCAAGAAGCATGCTGCCTACGCCTGGCCTTTCTATAAGCCTGTGGATGTGGAGGCTCTGGGCCTGCACGACTACTGTGACATCATCAAACACCCTATGGACATGAGCACAATCAAGGTGAACCCTCACTCCCCTGGGTTGGAGGGTTAAGATGGGGCAGAGGCCTCCCTCCCCAGCTTTCCTCCTAGACCAGACCCTGGCCTTCAGCTTCCACAAACTGTGTAGCTATGTACTTTCCCAGCTGCCCAAAGAAACCTGGTGCCACCTGCTGGGAGTTGGGGGATGTGCATTGAGACAATGTGCTTGGCTATTTTGGTTGCAAGCAGTGGTGCTGCCCCATTCTCCTTATCAGGAGAACTGAGATGTGTCCTCCATTGCCTGGTAGATGTTCCAGAAGAGCTTGGGGATTGGTGATTTTGCCAGGCTCTCTGTGATAGAGAGGACCTTGCTGTCTCCTCTGTGGGAGAAAAAGTATATGCAAAAATCTGAACTGGGTGCAGCCCTCCTTTCATCTTCTCTTCTTCAATTCTGGCCTAACTTTTGCCTCCTGGGATTCTGTCTCTTGCCCTTTAGCCAGTCACAGTGACAACCCAGGTGAACTTGATTTGTTAAGCTGGGAAATTCTCTGCCCAGAGACTTGGTTTTGAGTGTCTCCTTGGGCATCTGATGCTGAGAACTGGGGCAATAGCTTCTCCCTTCCATCACCACCACCACCTGGGCCTGATTTAAACCAAGAGCCACTAAGAAGCCAACCTGCTCCTTAAGCAGCTTTTGCTGCTACCACATTCAGTGGCTACCTCCCCATTAAAACACAGGCAGACAAGGCTAAATGGAACCTGTCTTGTTTTTCTAGTCTAAATTAGAGTCCCGTGAGTACCGTGATGCTCAGGAATTTGGGGCCGATGTCCGATTGATGTTTTCCAACTGCTACAAGTACAACCCTCCTGACCATGAGGTGGTAGCCATGGCCCGAAAGCTCCAGGTGAGGCTTTGGGGAGAAGGGGTCAAATCTCTTAGAAATATGAGCAGATTTAATTTCAATTACTTTGTGATAATGCCACATAGTTTTGGAAGTGTTGATTCAACTCAAACTAATGCATGCATTAAAGTTGGGGTTATTGAAGCAGGATGGCTGGTTTTGGGGGGGGTGCTCCATTGAAAGCCCCCTCCTTACCCTCCACCTACATTCTGATGCCCTTGGCCATAAAAGCGTATGTGCTGTGCATGGCCCAGACTCCTCTTTAAAATAGACTTGTCTGAAGTCAACAGGAGACACTCTTGCCAGGTAAACAGTTCATTGCACTTGTGAGCCAAATTAACTGCTCACCTGGGTTTCTTCACCAAAGCCTTGAAAGGCTTTGTTTGCCTTTTGACTGCAGAGTGCCTCTTTCTTGATGGTTCCACATGACCACAGTTCTCTAAAGGGAGGAGTTTGAGGACCCTGTCCTTCGGGTTAAGTCCTGGGTAGTAAAAATCACACATGGGGGAGATTTTAGCATAAATGTATAAACTGATTCTGCTTTTAAAGAAAGAAAAATTAAGTACCAGGAAGTAGATACCTGATTATCTTTGGGTAATAAGAATTTTGGAGATACAGGGCTGGGGATGTGGTTCAGTGATAGGGTGCTATCCTAACATGTACAGGGCCCTGGGCCCGCTCATGCACGCACGCACGCGCACACACACACAAAAAAAAAACTTTTTAAAGAATAAAATCATTATTTAATGCTTATTTATAACCTGCTTTTTGAAATTCTTAGAAAGTAAGCATATATGATCATATAAATTCCCTATCTTCCCAGGGCCGTAGATTGTTTCTGCTTTCAGATTTCCTAGCAGGCTTAGGGCTAAGCCACCTGTTATCACAAGATACAGGTTTACTGGTTGTGGGTCTCAAAGCTTTCTTCTGCCTGGTTTATACAGCCATCTGCAGAGTTCTTCTGAAATTGAGGACTTGGCAAGCTTTTGGTGACTTGTGAGTTTGTGCTACACAGAGGTTACCTGAGTCCCACTTGCCCACCTTTCAGTTCTACCAGTTCCGTACACTGTCCCAGACTCATACCATAGTGTCTTCCTTCTTCTCCATTGTTATGTAGCCCCATCCTGGTTCTGTCATTCAGCCTGTATCTGGTCAGGGGCTGTGTTTAGTTTAGAGGATATGTTCTCAAATTCTGGCATAAAAAATAAAACATTTCCTTGTAGGGCCAGGTGAGCTTGCTCTTGCTAACGTGGACCTGGCCTTATTACTCAAATGCATGCTCAGATTTAAAGATTTTTATATTTAGGACTTGTTTCTTTGTTTTATTTTTCCTGAATTTGGCAGGGAGTGGAGGGTTGTGCTCCCTTTTCATGTAGTGCTACCCATCTTCATAAAGACGACTGCCCCTTTGCCCCTTAGTGTTTACATGTCCCATTCTTGGAACATTTTTTCGTTGTAGATGGATGGACATGATTAAATAAGTCAATTTATTTTTACGTGGTGCTGAGGCTCGAACCCAGGGCTTCACACATGTAAGGCGAGCGAGCGCTGTACCACTGAGCCACAACCCAACTCACATGTCCCATTCTTTTTTTTTTTTTAATTTCAATGTTTATTTTTCAGTTTTCGGCGGACACAACATGTTTGTTTGTATGTGGTGCTGAGGATCGAACCCCGGCCACACGCATGCCAGGCGAGCACGCTACCGCTTGAGCCACATCCCCAGCCCCACATGTCCCATTCTTGAAAGAGTTCAGGCTTTCTAATTTTACTGCAGTTCTTATACAGGACCACCTGGTGGCAGTGATGGCTACAGATTTGTGTTAAATGCTTCCCTCCTTCACTCCCTATTCTCTTAAGACTGTTAGCTTTTACCCATGTTAGATAGTTGTGCCCTTTCTTTATCCTTATGAATACAGCAGAACCCAAACAAGTTCTCTGCCAGCCCTGGAGAGTGCTGTTTTGAGCCACTTTGTTAGGGAAAGGGAAGAAAAAGAAAGCATCCTCTAATATGTTCTAGCTCTCTTTTCCTAATTTGTGTATCTTTTTCCCTATCCTCAGCTCAAACCGTAGAGCTGCTTTCTCTTCACAATTTCTGCTTTTCCAAAAAAAAAAAAAAGTTTTAGGGGTTTTAAGGCATGGTGATGCACTTCTGTAATACAGCAGCTCAGGGGAGCTAAAGCAGAATTGCGAGTTCAAAACCAGCCTCAGCAACTCACTGAGGCACTGTCTCTAAATAAAATACAAAAAAGGTCTGGGCATGTGGCTCAGTGGTTAAATGCCCCTGTATTCAGTCCCCAGTATCTATCCTTTTGGGAAGGGTTGAACCTGTTTAGACATGCAGTTTTTTAACCTGTAGTACTGCCATTGAGATGCTTGCCTCTGAAAATATTGCCATCTCTCCCTGCCAGGAGACAGGTAGCCTTAAGTTCTTCGATATCAGCTTGGGTTTGGGGGTTTTTGTGTTGGGAGTGGTGTACCAGGGATTGTATTCAGGAGTACTAGACCACTGAGCCACATCCCCAGCCCTACTTTATATTTTATTTAGAAACAGGGTCTCATTGAGTTGCTTAGCACCTCACTTTTGCTGAGGCTGGCTTTGAACTTGTGATCCTCTGTCTCAGTGTCCTGAGCCACTGGGATCACAGTTGTGCACCATTGCGCCCAGCGGCATGGTTTTTGATGACTAGAGTTTTCATTGGGGTGGGGGAGAGTATGACAGACATAGACAAAGCCCTTGCCCTTGCTTACTGTTTAAGAGGTATTGGGACCTGCTTAGTTAAGTTTCTTAATTGAGTTATGCCAATGGAGTGGGATTTATCTAAAAAGTTAAATAGAAAAGAATCTATTTCATTTTCCTCCTTCAGCCACTTAAGAAAATTTGTATCTACCAGTCTGGCAGCCACAGTCACAAAGATGGCCAGTTGACTTCTAGACTTAAGAATTTCCTCTGGAGCCTAAAGGAGGCATGGGCTGAAGGCCATCCGTATATCCAGAGCTGCTGCTGGCCCTGCCTTCTACTCTCTGTTCTGTTATATAAGAGTAATTTAGAAAGTTTGGTAGTGATTGCAGTCCATGTGGCTATCACCAGAGATTTATTTGCAGAAGAAAAAAAAATCACAAATTCTAGGTGATACACAGGTGTTTTATCGCAGTGAGAAAAAGTAAATGAAAAGTACATTGTGCTGCCTGAAGTGTATCCCAGAGGCAGGAAATGGTTTTGAGATAGGTGTACATGTGTCTTTATATCTTTATTTTAATATTTATTTTTTAGTTGTTGGTGGACAATACTTTTATTTTATTTTTTTTTTTAATGTGGTGCTGAGAATCGAACCAAGTGCCTCATGCAGGCTAGGTGAGCACTCTACCTCAGAGATACAACCTCAGCCCGGTGTCTTTATATCTTACACACACAGCTGCATCCCTAGCACCTGGCACCTAGTGAGCCTCCCACTTCCTGTGTCCTGTAGCTCCAACTCTTGGCTCCAGATCTGGTTCATCTGGGAGTCTTGAGGCACTATGGTCTTCTAGCACCTGAGCATGTCTGTTTCATTAAAGGGAGGAGTGTGCTTCCCCTGTGGATCAGTTGCAGCCTGTGGTATGTGACCCTGGGTCAGGATTTCTAGCAAGAAGAGATATTTGGCTTTGAAATTAGCAGGACATGCTAAGGCTGAGAAACACATATGACACATATGACCCATACCCATAGAGGAAGGAGTTGGGAGATATTGGACGCCAGATGGAGATCTGGGCCCACCTTGACAGCTGGACCCAACCAGGACAGTTCCAGCCCTGCCTGATGTTAGTTTCTTATCCCAGCTTGCTTCCTGTCTTGTACTCCTTGTTGTTTGGTCTTGGCTTTGGGTAAGACATACTCATGGAGTATGAGGAAGCCTCAAAGTGAGTGCCTCCCACCTTCATCCCCATTGTCCAAAATAACCACAGTCTAGGGCGGAGGAACAGAGATGTCCTTGTGGCAAGGGTAATGTTATCTCAAAGCCAGCCCAGAGAGACTGCATATACAGACAAGTGACCTGAAGCAACTTTCACTCTAGGCCTTCTGACCTGAGGAGAGTTGGTTACCTCTTTTTGTGATGTCCTGATATCCTGACATGTCTCAGAAACACTATCCTTCCCTCTGCTTCTTTCCTGAAGGCCTGACTCTTCTAGGATCTTGTGGCCCTAGCTGCCCTTTATGGGACCTGAGCCTATCCATATCTAAGATGCTCTGGTGGGTTGGAGTTGGGGTAGCAGCTCTCCTGGCATGTGACCAGGTGCTGTGGGGCTTAAGGATTTTGCATGCTGCCCCACTGGGGGCCTTCTCTGTTATGAAACTCCTTCTTCCTGCCTGGTTTCTTCTCAGCAGGCTGTAGTCATCTCTTGTGTATCTTTGTCCTTGTCCTTAGGCCTGCTCAAGAATTTATTTCTGAATAGATTAGAAAGTTATTGCTCTTCTAGTACTTCATCAGCCAAACCACTGAACACACCACAGAATCCCAGGTAGGGCCCTACTGGAAGAAGCTGTGCACTGGGTGGCCTGAAGGGGAGGGAAGTGACATGTTTTGTTATAGAAGACACCCAGCTGCCTGGAAGAGGAAACCTGAGAGTGTGTTTCTTGATCCTTCAAGAGGGAGTCCTAGGGCAGGCTTCAGCAAGTGTGCACTGAGTTGGAACAGCAGCCTCAGTGCTTGGCCCCACGCACTGCTCTCTGAAGCATGAACACCCACTTAGGGGAGGTACCTTTTGTTGTATGTATTGCTGCGTTGATTACTTTGTTCTGTGATTAAAGCATGTCTCAGAGTCCTGCTAGGAGGTCTGGGAGTGGCTGTCTGGTAGAAAACTTGCCTAGCATGTGTGAAGCCTGGATTCTATTCCCAGCACCATAAACAACAAAAAATCCTACCAGGAAATCTGTTCCTTTGACTTTTGTCCAGAGCAATCACTAGATTGATGGTGGAGTCATCAGAATACAGGGGGGAACCTGCCAGCTGGTTTGCATGTCCTTACCCTTGGAACCCCAGATGAGGCTCCTGTTCTCTGAGCTCTAAAACCTCGCATAGTTCTATATGACTTTTGAATCTTGGAGTCAGGAGATCTTAGGGTCTCTTGGAATGAATTCCTATGCCTAGTCATCTCCATGGCCTCTGCTCAGGTCACTTGCACTTCACAGGGTGACTGAGCCTTTCTTCAGTACACCCATACCTCTGCCTTATGTACACTGAAGCTGTCTCAGCCAGGAACTTGGCCCTACTAATGTGAAGAATGGGAATATAAACTCAAGCATATGGCCTTGCACTCTGCCAGGCACACTCCCATCTTGTGGCCTTTGCATATACTCTTCCCTCTGCCTGCAAGGTTCTCTGTAATGGCAATTCTTATTGGTCCTGTGGAATCTAAGGCTGGCAGAGCCTCCTGTTCTGGGAATCATAGATCTGATGGCGGGCAGCAGCCTCAGGGCACTATTTCTTAGGGTTTTGCCTTGAGCCCAGCATTTTTCAAGCACCCTCAAACTAATGTTCTCAGTGAGCTGGACCTGAGTCATTGTGTACCCTGTTCAGTGAGTACCAGCCATGTTAGGACTTGGCCCTACTAATGAGTTAGTGAGATTTGAGAAAGGAGTGTTGAATGACCTGAGCCAGAGGGCATGAGCCAGCTCCTCACCACCCATGTTAGTGGCAGAGAGGGGTCCTCATCCTTGCATCCTTCTTTTACCCTCTTGCTTACTTCCCCGTTGAGTTGACCCCAGTAGCCAGTAAGATCAAGGTGACCCTTGCGGGCATGGCTTCCCTCCCCAGGATGTATTTGAAATGCGCTTTGCCAAGATGCCAGATGAGCCTGAGGAGCCAGTGGTGGCTGTGTCCTCCCCAGCAGTGCCACCCCCCACCAAGGTGGTGGCCCCACCCTCATCCAGTGACAGCAGCAGTGATAGCTCCTCGGACAGTGACAGTTCCACTGACGACTCTGAGGAAGAGCGAGCCCAGCGGCTGGCTGAGCTCCAGGAGCAGGTGAGGATACCAGCCTTCAGAGTCCATGGGACCTAGAGGTTTCTGAGTGATGTCCCTTATGGCCTTTCCCATCTGCTAGATCAAGTACGTGTTGATCATACACGTAGTATTGGGGGAGGGGGGCTCATTTTTCTGAGTAAAGATGAGGCTTCTGTGTCCTTTCCATGTCTGGAAGGAGGAGGCCATGCCAGGATATCCATCTCTCCTGGGGCTGGCTGTCGGCTTGCCCCCTCCCTCCAAGCTAGTCATTGGGTCCTTAGTGCTTGATGTATCTGTACACTCTTGCCCAACCTCTGAGGAACCCTCCTTGTTAGCATCTCGGGACCAGGATAGCCAAGGGCCGGCTTGGACAACTCCTCCCCTGAGGAGGACCCTGGCATACTTTGGAATTTGGGGAATGGGTGAGCATGGGAACTTTGGAATCTGATTATTGAGGCAGGTCACTTGACTGAGGGCCAGCCCTACCTCTGCTTCCTGCTCTGCCATACCCTGATTCTTGGGGCCCCATGGCGTCCTTGTACTATATAGTTTGATGCCCGGGGTGTGGGTTATAAAAAGGAGATCTCAGCCCTGGGTATAAATCTTGCCTGTCTGCTCTACAGCTCAAAGCCGTGCACGAACAACTTGCAGCCCTCTCGCAGCCCCAGCAGAACAAACCAAAGAAAAAGGAGAAAGACAAGAAGGAAAAGAAAAAGGAAAAGCACAAAAAGAAAGAGGAAGTGGAGGAGAATAAGAAAAGCAAAGCCAAGGAACTTCCTCCCAAAAAGACGAAGAAAAACAACAGCAGCAACAGCAGTGCAAGGTCTGTGCTTCCCAAGTCTACTCTGGGTGGGGACCCTCTGTCCAACACACCCATGGTGAGGTGGGCCAGGCCGGCAGACACTCACTTGCAGCAACATTTAGTTGTTCTCTGTTCCCTTTTCTCTGGGATGAGTCTTTGGAGCTCCCTGTGTTTTGCAAGAGAGGATAGTATGGTGTAGACACCAAGGATGCAGCCACATCCCAGCTTGTGCATCCCTTGGTCAGTTTGTTGTCAGTTTTTACTAGGTATTCCCAGGGAATTAATTTCTCAAGCCTATTTCTTGTGAAGACCAGCTGGGTGGGGTGTGGGAAGCCCCCTGCCCCCATATACATGGAGGAATGAGTGCCTGGCTTCCTCAGGAGACCTGTTCTTGACGGTGTCTGCATCGTCCCTTCATAGCAAGAAGGAGCCAGCACCCATGAAGAGCAAGCCCCCTCCCACATACGAGTCAGAGGAAGAGGACAAATGCAAACCCATGTCATATGAGGAGAAGCGACAGCTCAGCCTGGATATCAACAAACTCCCCGGTGAGAAGCTGGGCCGCGTGGTGCACATCATTCAGTCACGGGAGCCTTCACTGAAGAACTCCAATCCCGATGAGATTGAGATTGACTTTGAAACTCTGAAGCCGTCCACACTGCGCGAATTGGAGCGCTACGTCACCTCCTGTTTGCGGAAGAAAAGGAAACCTCAAGGTGCACTTGGGCCCTCTGGATATGGGGGTCCTTCTCATGGACACCCTCTCCTTTCTCCCTCTGTATCCTTCTTTTCCTATTGTAAAATCAATGTGCTCAACACAAAAACCTATGAAAGGTTATGGCATTTATGCTTCACCTATCAGAGCCTTCTAGATCCTCTGGCTCGTGGCTGTCTGCAGCCCACCTGCACCTCTCTTTTGAGCCTTACTCTTAGCTGAAGCTGTTTCCATCCTCAGCTACCTATCATTCAGTCCCCCAAAAGTTACCTCCTACCTCTGGAGCCAGGGTAGAGCAAGGCCAGGAGGAAAGACAGGCCTGCCATGTCCCAGGGATCTGTGTACTGACATTATGTCAGAACTGAGCCAAGCTCTGTCCTTCTCTAGTAGAGATATGAGCCTCTCTCCAGGCATGTTTTTCAAGTTGTGTATACCTCACCTTGGCGCATAAGTTTTCCCTTGGGACCACAGTACTTGGGATCTGTGTTGGAGCATTTTTGCTTACACTCTTTATATTCCCAGCCCAGGCTGGCTCCTCTTCAAGTGCACTGTATTATAATATCCACTGGGCCTCCATCCGCGTACTAGATGAGAGCTCTAGGAGACCACTGGGGTTCTTCTCTGTCTTGCTTTGTCTCTGGCATCATGTCTCTTATAGGTCCTTTTCACCCTCTGCCAGAAGGGTAACTTAGGGAAGCCCCAAGGCCAGCAGTACTTCACAATTGCTCTCTGACTTGTTCCCAAATCCCTGAGAAACCCTCCAAAGGATTTTCTAAGAAATTGATAGGGCCTTGAAATTCCAGCACAAGCCAGTGTGTAGTGGTTACTAGCAGGAAATGTGGGACCACTCAGGTCCTGTGACAGTGGCAGCTGGTAGGAACAGCGCTCAGACCCATGAGGCACAGGCTTCCCACTTGTCCTTCCTCTGGCATTTTGGATATGCCATAGCTAACAGCAGCCTCCTGGGTAGGGGTCTTACCTGACACAGTGTCTGTTGCTTGAATTGCAGCTGAGAAAGTTGATGTGATTGCTGGCTCCTCCAAGATGAAGGGCTTCTCGTCCTCAGAGTCAGAGAGCACCAGCGAGTCCAGCTCCTCTGACAGCGAAGACTCCGAAACAGGTTAGGTGACTCCTTTGTAAAGCATTTTGTTAGACCCCTCCCACCAGTGCCCAAAGGCAACAGTCTGGCGAACTTGATGGGCTCTTCTGTCTGTCCATCTCCCTTGTTAACTTTTTCCCTGAGGGGAGGTGAGTAACCCTGTGCTGCAGTGGTCATTCTCTTTATGTGTCCCTCACACCCCCACTCCTGAGGCCTAAGCTAGGAAGGACTAGTAGTCAAAACCATTAACGCTGGGGTGGTGGCTCAGCGGTAGAGCACTAGCCTAGCATGTGTGAGGCCCTGGGTTCGGTCCTCAGCACCACATAAAAATAAACAAATAAAGATATTGTGTCCATCTACAACATATATATAACATATGTGTGTGTGTGAGTGTGTGTGTGTGTGTGTGTGTGTACACAATACCTTTGTGTCCTCCTACAACTAGAAAATAAATACTAAAAAAAAAAAACATCGACACTGCAGAACTCAGGTGGGTAACAAGCAGGGGACTAGGTCTTCAGAACTGTGGGTATTGACGCCCAGGTGATGCCATCACCTTGGTGTGGCCCTGCCTAGCCTTTTGCCCCAGGGAAGACTGCATCCCTACATGTTGCCCACATCACTATATTGCAGTGCTATATTGCAGAGAATGTGCTTGGCCAGACTGGTGAGAACTGAGCCACCTGCAGCTGGCAGACTGCATTGCCAGTTTGCTTTTGATCCCATTGTCGTCTGGGCTCTGGGCACTTAATCCTCTCCAGAGTGTGCTTACTACTGTGAAGAATGCTCCTTGTTCTGCTCTCACTCTGCATGTACCTGGACACCTATGTCCTGCTCTCCTAACAGTTCCTTGTGTTCTATGGATCTGCACTGGTGCCCCATCAGAGTCCACCTTCTGTGTAGCAGCTTTAGAGCTGGAGGGCAGGGGCAGGCAAGTGGCAATGCTGGGAGCTAGTTTAGGTAGGAAGGAGACTGCTTTCACTAGGTGTGTATTTTTCTCATTATTCTCAGGGGGCAAGTTCTCAGGCTGGCCTCAGGGAGGGCTAGAGAAGGAGCCGTGGAAGCTGGGAGGCCTGGTGCATATATCATATAAATGAGCTTGCCCCTGGAAAGGTCAAGTCCTATCAGCTGAGTAGATCAGCAGCCGAACACCTGGGACCCAACTGTGGGGTCCCAGGTGTGGATTGGGGTATACAGATCCGTCTGGAAACATGTATTTGAGTCAAGAGGTTCCTGGCATTTTCTTCCACAGTCCTATCACAGTTAGAATTTTAATCTAATTTGAAATAAATGCTAACCCCCACAAATTGAATGCATAGAAATAATGGCCTAATATTTCCAAAGAAGGTGAAGGCTTCTGTGCAGCAGTTGGGAGGATTCGTGTTGCTCCAAGGTGTATGTACATGGGGTCAAAGGACTGAGCCCACCTCTGCTTAAGGGTTCTGGGGTTGGGGGAAAAAGGCACTTCCGGACCTTGGGGTGGGCTGAGGGCTTCTCCAGGACTCCTGTAGTCTAGACTACCTCATTTTTGATTAGTCTAAATGAGATACAATCTGCTAAGGCACATTTATTCTACATTTCTTCAGCACTGGCTGGAGATACTGCCTGGGGCATGTTGTTGGCCTCCTTTGTTGCCATTCTTCACCTTCTGTTTTTTCCTAACACACCAACCTAACTTTTTTTATTACTTGTATTATTTCTCCCCCTCCTTACTTTTTTATTCCATCAGCCAGCAGGGGGTGCTGTACACCTGATCTGCCAAAAAGGTCTGGCCCTGGGCTGAGGGTGGGAGAATGTCAGGGGGGGTCCTGCCCTTGACAGGGTGAATAGCTGTATTCTTAATCCCAATTAGCATTCCCGGTAGACACTGACTTTTTCACTTTCAGTGCCAGCCAAGCCTCCAGTTTTCCTTTCCTCTGGGTTTTTGCACATTTTGCGTTTTCTATCACGCTGCTCCTTCCAGGGGTTTTTTAGGTTTTTCTTCTAAAGATCCCACTAGCCAAAAGAAAACCTCCAAAGGCTGAACTGGCAGGGGACCTAATCACTAAAACAACTTGGCTGGATTGTGCAGGGGGACTGCTTTGGCCTGATGCTGTATTTTAGGGGGTTTATGATCATCATGTCTTAATTGCAAGTCTCTGACTGTGGAATTTGTTTCTGGTCCCCTCCAGGCCTCTTCTCCATGTTTGCTTTAGGCAGAAACCCTCCTGGGCTCCCACAGGTGCCCTGTCCCCACTCCTGCCACTGGCCATCCCACAACTCAATTTTCAGCAGCTCTCCATTGCTGCCTTTTTTTTTTTAACTTCCCCCTTTAAAGAAAGTAGAAAGATTGTGCAACAAGTAATTTGAGAGTCCTGGGAACGGCCGTCCTGGCGGGATAGAGGGTGAGATTTACGGTGGTAGAACTGCTGGCTTGCATGCTCTCCTTTCATCCAGCTCAAACCACTCCCTTAGCTGCCTCAAGGGGGCTGTCCCCTCTTCCCAAATGTCCTCCCCACCGTGGGTGTTGCCTGCTCCATTTTATCTTCTAAGTGCTGGCAAGCAGGGCTGGTGATGGAGCAGTAGCTTTTCCTTTGCCTTCTATATGCACTGGCAAGCTCTGTCATGAGCTGACTGGGCACTTCTGCTCAGGAGGGACCTACTATGAGTGGTTTGTATAGCAGATTCCCAAAGTGGGAGCACACATGTGGCAATGGTGAATGATGAAAGCATCTTTCTGCCACCCCATGCCACAGAGAATATTGTACTATTCCTGGTGGTGGGATAGGGGTGCCAGTAGGCAGCTCCTCCAATATCTGCTTTCCTAGGTCCCAAAGAAGCAGAGAAGTCCCATTTTCTATGGTGGATACAGGCAGCTCTGCCTTGGGGGAAGTGGAAAGGGTAGTGGGGTGCTGAAGATAGATAGTTCTCCTTGGTCTTTTGGAACTTGTTTTGCCCTTCTTGTTCTTATGTTTCCATGTGGATTGGAATTGAAATTCTTGAAAGGGCATATTTTTGTTGCTTATATTAAGGATCAGTTCTGACTTGGTCCAGGGCATGAATCTCCAAAGAAACTGAAGAGTGGTGCTAAATCACTCTGGAAGAGGGTGGTAAATGGAGCCCTCTTCTGGCAGCCATCCATGCAAAAATGCTGCAGGCTGATCAGGGCTGGGATGCTGAACCTCTGGGGCCAGGTTGCAGTTTAGAGATACTGCCCAGAGGAGAGTGTGGGGGCTGCTTTCCCAGCTGGGTCCTAACCACTGTGTATTTTCTTGTTCCCTGCCCAGCAGCACGCAGTGCTGTCCCACCACTTCCTCTGAACTGAGCTTTACTTGCGTTGTATGGTTTTCAGTGAACTTCAGTCTAGCTCTAGTATAGAACTACATGTTCATTGTTGGCTTATGCAGGATTAGTACCTGGATGTCCCCCACTTCTAGAGCACCTGCAGACCTGACCTGGGCAGGCTGGAGGCAGGCATTGTAGGTTCTCCCCTTCTCACTGCCATTCCCAGTGGGCTACAGCCTTTGCTTTCACCAGCACTGGGATCCAGTCTCCCTGGCATGAGGCATGGGATATCCTGGACTTTCCTCCAGATCTCACTTATCATGTTGCTGACATCTGGCACTTCTCAAATGCCGTGCACAGGTCTTGGTAGGCAGTGGTGGCCGCACAGTTTGCATCCCTTTCAGGAGCACCCCCACACCTATCTGTGCCAAGACAGAGGTTCCGGGACATATGTGGAGATTTTCTCTGATTTTGTCCTGGTCTTATGGTTACAGCAGAACGCAGTGCAGCTATTTTAGTCTCCTGATTTCCTTTTCCCAGGATTGGAGAGCATGTGGGCGTTTCTTACTAGCTCCAGGGTAAAAAGGAATGTTGGATGTTTTGGAAGGATTTGAGCTGGGAAGTGCAGAGAGAGGCCATGGGACACTCTTAACCACACAACCAGTCTGGGCTTCTTGGCCCCCAGAGTCTTTCAGGGACTCATTCCAGTCATATCTCTAGGCCGCGGCTTGCCTGCTCCCAGGGTATGACATTTGCCCTTGGAAAGGAGTGAAGTCCATGTAGGGGTTGGGGGTCTGCACAGCCATGTGACAACCGTATACAAACACACACACACACACACACACACACACGAGTTACAGCTGGAGGAGTTTGGGGCTTCACTGGGTTGAGGGCCATCCTTATGGAATGTGGCCTACAGTGAAAGGCCATGGTGGGTGGGGTTTTCCCAGGCATGTGTTGAGGACCAGGGAGCAGTGTGTTATTGCATCCAGGACTCCAGCAGAGGTGTGGTTCTGCTGTTGCTACAAGGGTGGACTTGCTTGGTGCCCCTCCCTAATCCGGAAACCATGTTTGATGCCCTGGAAAAGGAAGGGAAGGACAAGACTTTCCTCCTTGGTCCTTCTCCATCCCCACCCCCTTCCTCAGTAGTGTCATGGAGTCTTCTTTGTAATTCATGGGGTTTATTTATGTTTATTTGTTTTTGCTTTTGGGATCTAGAGGAATGCAAAGATGAGGCTCTGCTCTTTGCCTCCCTCATCTGGAGGTCCTGCACTCCACACCCCTGTCAGGGGTGGTGGTTCTCTAGCCACACCAAAGAAGAAGACTCGAGTTAGCAGATGACTGATGGGCTTAACATACTGGCTAGTGGGACAGGGAGAGGTGTCTGACATTGAAAGGGAACAACTTAGTAATGGTGAAGGAGATGTAGCAGGCAGGCAGTTGGGACACATATGGAACTTGTTAGTGGAAACAGGTGTTCTGTCCAGAAGTGTGAATAAGCTCAGGGCAATTTTGGAGAGGTCTGAACATGCTGGATCCATGGCCCTTCTAAAGGAAAGGTGGGGTCTGTTCCTGCCTTAGGCAGGGTTCCTAGTCTCCAGCACCATTCTCTCGTGCCCTGTCAGCCACTGGGGCACAGAAGACTGGCTCAGTCTGCAGTTCTTCTGTTCTTGTGACTTGATGGTACATTCCACACCATTTCTCTCACACTGATTTCTCTCTTCCTCTATGTAGGTCCTGCCTAATCATTGGACACGGACTCTTAATAAAACGGTCTTCAGTTCCAGATTCCTTCCCAGCAAGCTATAGCTTAAGTCCATTTTCTTCTGTGAAAGGGACAGGACTCCATCAAGTTATGGAATTCCTCAGAGCCCTGGGCCTGTCCCCTGGGGTGGATTAGTCATGTCCAGCAGCACACGCCTAATCCCGCCTTTGGGAAGGCTGCCTGCCTGGCCGGCTGCCCAGGCCTCCCTGTGCAAAGACTGCCTGGCTATCATGCCCAGCCTCCCTGATTATCTGGGGTCCTTTGGGTGGGTAGCATCTCCTGGAGGGTGATGACAATCCCCCCATATACGTGTACATGTGGTGCTCCTCCATGTGCAAAGCCTGATCACAGTATATTTTCTTTCTTCATTCCCTCTTTTTCTGAGACTCCAGACCCTAAGTGCTTCCCTCTCAGGCCTTCAAGTGACTTTGGCCCAGGAAAGATTTCATTTAGCATAAGAAAGAATACTCTGACCTCCCCAGCTTCCCCATACAAGGAGTGGGGGCTTCAGAGACAAGTCCATCTGGGCCCTGGAAGACTCAGTGGGGCCATCCTGGTTGGCTTGATTAGGAGGCTATCACCAGCCACAGCTGACTCAAGCCTCCTGAAATCCTCCCTCCATCCCCATTATTTCTATTTCTAGAAGTTTATGTTGCCTGGTGGGCATTTTCTCAACTTCTTTGGCCTCTTTCCTCAAGAGGAAAGTAATTTCCAGAGCTTCTGGTGAGGGTCACTCCGGCCATCAACCACAGCCCCTTGTGGGCCACCTGCTGCCCATCTTTTGAGGGGCATTACCAGTCCCCTAGAATGATGATGACAGGCACTGGGGCTGGGGCACTTGAGGGTGGCCACATCATCCAAGCCCTTCCAGGGGCACCAGATAGCTTTTTTTGCTCTAAAATTAAATATCAGCCCTTTTTTGGTCATGAGACCAGCATCTCAGCAAAAAATACTGCCTAACATGAAACGTTCCCTAAGAAACTCTGTCTGCATTCTAGAGGGCTCTTTTTCCCCTTCTTTTTAAAAAGTGTGTAGTTTACGTGTACTTCCTAGAGGTCTGCCATCTCCTGGAACCTTGGAGTCTGCCTTCTGGAGCTGGAAGCACATTGAGGAGGTGCCATTTATTGTCAGGTTGTGGGTGCCTGCCTGGAGAAGCCTGGCAGCCCTCCCAAGCTCCTTGTGTCCTTGTGCTGCTCACTGCTCCAGACCTGCTGTGGCCACAGGGTCTAGCCGTAGCTTCCCCCAAATTTCCCAGGGCCCTGCAGTGATACTTCTGAGTTCCTAAGCCACTCCCAGTCCTTTCCAGGCATCCGGCTTCCAGTCAGCTCCATTTGCCAAACAGACTATTTTGAGCTGCCCTTTGGCCTGCGCCTTATGTGTTCCCAGTGAACTTGGCTTGGCTGGGATGGGGCACTTTGTGCCCAGAGATTCCCACAGGACACTTGGGAAGCTGCTGGCATTGTCTTTCTGGGAAGATTCTGCTGTCTTGGACCAAATGGCAGCCTGGATTCCCACAGTGTCTCAGCCACATGCCACCCCTTTTCTCACCCCGACAAGGTGTATGCAGGTTGTAGCTACAGTCCAGTTCTCCTGCTGGGTCCTCCTTGGTCCTTCTCCATCCCATCTTTCTTGCCTATGGGGCTTCCATCTGGCAGAGCATATCCAGAGCCCATTGAGCTTGAGAGCTCTATAGACTTAAGCTGTCACCTGTACTGAGTGCCTGGGGAACAGCAGAGAGGACAGTACCCACACACTCTTCCTTGTCGGCAGCTTCCTGTTCCCAGGCAATAGAAGGATTCAGCCAAGGGCTAGCTGGGGTCCTTTTGGGGAGCTAGCGAGGGCTCCTCTTCTCTACCCAACCCCACACTGCCCTGCACCCTCCTTTTTGTCTCCTTGGCTGAAGTGGGGCTGGGTGGTGGGTGGGATGGGAGAAATCAGTGTTTTAATCAGATTTTACAAAACGTTTTATTCCTTTGTACAATTAATATCCTATGTAAAGATGAAATTTGTGTTGAGTTGAAGATTGTCATGGAATAAAGATCACACAGTACTTGAGGCCATCTCCATGTAACCCTTTCCAGAGAGTTTTGTGTGGGGGTGTCTGGGGCTGGTGTGTTGTGAAGCTGTGCACTTCATGTCTTGTCATCTTACTGGTAACTCCAACACAAGGCCCAGACTATGGGAGCCAAATAGGGCTGTCCCAAAACACACTCCATCTCTCCTTGGCCCCACCACTGGCTCCTTTAGTCTCATCTGGGTCCAGCCTTCCACCTTCTCTCAGGAGACAAACCTGGAACACACTCCCTGTGAGCTTTCCGAGGCAGCCAAGACACTCCTTAGAATCCCCAGGAGCCCGCTGTACTTGGTCCCATGCCTGATCGGGTGGACCTCTGCTCAACTACCCCTCCTTTCTGTAAGGGAAAAAGGAATGCTTTGTTCAAGGATACTAGACAACGTGCCACCATGGCCCCACTCAGCCCCTTTCCACCACTGGACCGTGTCTGGACATATTTCTGAGGCTTCTCTAGGTCAGACTTCACATGGTGACCTCGCTTCTTTCCCTAACTTCCCTTTTCTGTGCCAAGTTTCCTCAGAAGTGTGCCCAGCATTTGAATAGCTACTCTGGCCCACCACCACCTTGCACTGGAACAGGTGCTAGAAGAGCTTATCCTGGAGAGGTCCAGGACTGCTCCTCCTATTCCTTGGTTCAGTGGCCTGTGCCTCGTAAGACATCAGAGCTCTGCAAACCTCACCTCACCTATGGTCCAGAGGCATTTAGCCTTTCCAGCTAGTGTTCCTCCAGCCTCACAGCAAACAGATGTTGCCTTGACCCTGCAGGCTTACCTAAACTGCCCTCTTTTGTATATCTCATCTACAAGAACACAACACTCCTCTAGATTTTTACTCCAACCTAGAGTCCTGAGCCCTGTATCCTGGTGTTTGGGTTTGGAACCTCATCTTTGGTTCCCATGTCCTAGATATCCTCACTTGCTGCCTTCACCATTTGTATGAGGACGTGTGTCTATAGCTGCTGAGGTGTGTGTCCATGTCTTGTCTTTTGCCATGGAGTGGTGAGCTTTTATAAGGCATGAGGTTTTTTCTCATCCCTTTGGTGGCACACTGCACCTCAAGGTCATGCATCTCAAAAGCTTAGCACAGCCCTCGAGAAACAACTCTGAGCAGAGAGGTAGCCTCGATTTAGACAAAGCATACATCCTCTGAAACCAGCAGTAAGGTTTGGCATCCTGGCAAGGAGTTCAGGGGAAGCCAGGCAAAGGTACAAGGTATGAGATTCTTGCCTCCATGACAAGAATCTGAAAGATTCTACCTATATTACTTGCCAGCCTGGAGCACAGGCTGGGGTGGTTTCCTTCTCTGGAACTGGTACACCATCTGTTGAGGAGGCATCCAGCTGGTAAATATTCTTTAGCATGAACCTCTGGGAAAGGAGCAGAGGTGAGTGCACAGGCCATAAAGGATGTGTCAAGGAGGCAGGCACACCCCAGAAATGTCTACACGATGTCAATACCAAGCCAATGGCCCCGGAGAAGTTAGGGTACATGCTGTCTTCTCTGAAACATGTTGGCTCTGCCCCCAGAGAATGGACTTCTCCCCTGAGGGAAGAGGAAGCAGGCTGGTGTCCTCCTCCTTTGATAGCCATGACAGTGGGCATCTACCCTGTTTGTACCTGTTCCGTCTGTGGAGGCTAATTTGCTTCCTTTCCTCTCCAAAGGTGCTCACTGGGGGGGACCCTCTCTACATTCCCACTGATGGTACTTTCCTCACTCATCCTGTGGCTCTGCGACCAGGCTATGACAGCACTGGTCTCTCAACCCCAGCCATTGCTTCCCCTGGGACAATGGGAAGGTGAGGGTCTCAGAAGGCAATGCAATTAGAGGCCCCAGATTGCTACACTTTAGCTGTGTAACCCTGAACAAGTCTCCTTAACTTCTCAGCTCATTTTTTTCAGCTGTTCAATGAATTGGATCATTTTCAACATCATAGGTTATCCCAAAACAGCCAGTTGGGGTCCAGAGCACATGGACAACGAAAATGACATACGGATAGGGGGAGGCCTTGGGCAAGAACTCTTTAGCTCAATTTCCATTGTGGCCAGCAGATCATCCTTTAATGGCACTGGTGGTCAAGCTTGGCAGGAGAAGCTTTTTTCAGGCATAGCCCCCACTAGGAAAAGTGGATGGATAGGTGACACCCATCATTCCCTTTCCCATAATGACCATTCTGGATCAACCTAGATACCCTCTAAGCCCTGCACCCTTTTTTTCCTCTTCTGCATTCAAAGCCAGCTTATGACCTCCCCCAGCGCCTTACCACCTTTTTTTCTCTCTGCAGAGATGGCTCCGAAGTCAAAAAAGAAGGGGCATCCCGGGAGGGACCAGAAGAAGGTATGTGGCTCAGGGTCGTCCTCTCCCTTAGGTGAGAGCTGGCAGGCCACTCAGTTTTTGGCCCCAGGGGCACCTTGGGGCTGACTGGGCCTGTTGTGCCTGCCTGATATCAGCCTCTATATCTTTCTGTCTGCGCAGCACCATCACCACCACCATCAGCAGATGCAGCCGGCCCCGGCTCCTGTGCCCCAGCAGCCACCCCCTCCTCCCCAGCAGCCCCCACCACCACCGCCTCCACAGCAGCAGCAGCAGCAGCAGCAGCAGCAACCACCCCCACCACCACCACCCACACCCTCCATGCCACAGCAGGCAGCCCCCGTGATGAAGTCGTCACCCCCACCCTTCATCGCAGCCCAGGTGCCAGTTCTGGAGCCGCAGCTCCCAGGCAGTGTCTTCGACCCCATCGGCCACTTCACACAGCCCATCCTGCATCTGCCGCAGCCTGAGCTGCCCCCTCACCTGCCCCAACCACCTGAGCACAGCACTCCGCCCCATCTCAACCAGCACGCCGTGGTCTCTCCTCCAGGTGAGCGGTGGCACTGCCCCCTTCCACCTGGGTTCTACCCTGCCATAACTGGGTACTTCAGACAACTTCTTAGCTTCAGCTGCTCAGGTCAGCAGCTTCTTGGGACAATCTTTAAATAAAAATGGCATGGAATTAGCATTTTAATACAGAAGATACGGATTCATTTTTGTGGGACCAGGCATTGTGTTAGGTGAAAAATGATGGGATCCCTCTGCAGTTCACATTTGGGGGATGTAGGAACACATCCTGATAAAAGTTAGTCCCGTGGAGCCTGGAGAGCATGTAGTGGGTGATGTAGGACAGGACCACCACCATCCTGATGAACTGGTGAAGGTCTGTGAGTATGTGACCAAGGCCTGTACTGAGTCCTAAGGAAGCTGTGTGAAAACAGCCAGTGGAAGGGTTGGCGGGGACAGCACAGCTATAGAGGGTGGGGAGAGTGTTAGTGGATAAGAGGCCAAAAGGAGGTCACTAGAGTTCAGGTGGGGTCAGCGTAGAGCAGAAAGGCTAGCCTTGGTCACAGGGCTCTTTGACCTCACTGCCACAATGTTGTGTTCTTCCAGCTTTGCACAATGCACTGCCCCAGCAGCCATCGCGGCCCAGCAACCGAGCTGCTGCCCTCCCCCCCAAGCCCACCCGGCCCCCTGCCGTGTCACCTGCCCTGACTCAGCCACCCCTGCTCCCACAGCCCCCTATGCCCCAGCCACCCCAAGTGTTGCTGGAGGATGAAGAGCCATCTGCCCCACCCCTCACCTCCATGCAGATGCAGCTGTATCTGCAGCAACTGCAGAAGGTGCAGCCCCCAACGCCGCTACTCCCTTCCGTGAAGGTGCAATCACAGCCCCCTCCACCCCTGCCCCCCCCACCCCATCCCTCTGTGCAACAGCAGCTCCAGCAGCAGCAGCAGCCACCACCACCACCACCACCCCAGCCCCAGCCGCCACCCCAGCAGCAGCACCAGCCCCCACCACGACCAGTGCACTTGCAACCCATGCAGTTCTCCGCCCACATCCAGCAACCTCCACCACCCCCAGGCCAGCAGCCACCCCACCCACCCCCAGGCCAGCAGCCACCCCCAGCCCAGCCCGCCAAACCTCAACAAGTTATCCAGCATCACCCTTCACCCCGGCACCACAAGTCGGACCCCTACTCAACTGGTAAGTGCCCCTGCCCTTGGGCTCTGGGGAGGCCAGTATTGGGCCTGAGTTTTATTCTTGGGGGAGAAAAAAAAAGAGTTAGCTTATGTTCCAGACTATAATGAGCTCAGAACTGGGCATCAAATGCTTGGGGCAGTTGAAGAGCGGGGCTGTACCCAGGGAGCATTGGTGCTTCCTACAGTGTCTCTATTAGATGTCTGTCTTGCTTGCAAACTGAGATTGCTCAAAGTAAGGCTTCCTTTCTTCCTTCTCTTAGAACACACAGTCAAGAACATGGCAATGCACCCTTAACTCCTGCAAGGTGGGGAATCCAGGAGCCCCAGGGAGGCACCTAATCCACCTTTGGAGTTCAGAATAGGCTTCCTGGAGGAGGTGACTATGGTACAAGCAGTAGTTGAATTAGTAAACAAGATGGAAATGAGATTCAGGCAGAGCCAGGAGCAGGTCTGGGCTGTGAGTGCTGTTTTGGAACAGGGGGGCTCTGCTCTCAGCACTGTGAGGCCCACCTGGTAATCAGAATATTCTGGCCATGTCCCAGCTTATATCTTATGATATGGTAACATTAAGGATCAGGGCAATGATCCTGGACTGACAGCGTAGGTTGTACAGTCTGCCTTGGGGGCTCTCCAGGTGCAGCCCACAAATTGAGCAGCAGAGCAGGGCTGTGGCTGCTCCTAAACCCAGCAAAAGCTTCCAGGTGCCAAATGGATTGCCCGTGTCCTAATCTGAGAGCAGCTGTCTGTCCTCCCTGGGAAAAACTAGTGTAGGGCTTCATCACTGTGCAGCTGTGGCTGTTCTCAGCCCAGAGCAGGCCAAGCTTCCCTGTGGGAGGAAGGTGATCAACAGATGACAAAAGAACTGGCATTTCAGGCAGCTTAGGCCAATAGCCTAGGACGTCAGGCCAAGTCTTTGAATCCCAAACCCCCACTCAAACTCCTACAGCCTAGGAAGGGGCATAAGGAGTGGTGAGGGTTAGAACCCAGCTGGGGTCTTTGAGCCAAAAACTAAGTTGTCGAGAGTTCCACAGAGGCTCAGCCGGCATCCCTGGGCACCTGGTCAGCTTTTCAGTGCCATCCCTCTACAGCCACCAGCAGGAGGATGGTTCCTTACAGCATTGGCCCAAGGGTCTAGCCCTAGATGGGAGCCTGTCGTATTCATGTGGCCTGTGGATCACTGGAACCAGCAGAAGAAGATGGTAGCATCCAAAGGGGTCCACCCACTACAATGGGAAGTAGTGTCAAGACCAGTAAAACCAACCCCACAGGGTTATGAGGCTTTAAGAACAGGGCAAACATTGCCACAGTGTAGGCTCCAAGCAACTTTTATTAGTGTTTTTTGGAGGGAGGTGTGAGACCTACCTTTAGAGAGTAACGTGAGGGTATGACACACCTGGGGCATTATGGTCTACTCCAGGCTTACCAAGATAGGGACCTTCAATTGGGGGGGCCCTTGGAGGACCCAGGAGTACCTTTGCTGATAGACAGTGGCTTTGAAGCAGGACCTGGAGGAGGTCAACATATAGGACCAAATTAGATTGCTCGGTGAGAAGCATGAAGTTGAACTCAGAGCACATTGGAAAGGCAGCGCTTACTTTTGTGGACAGTGTGGCTTATCCTGAGCTGTAACTAGCCAAACTGTATCAGGTGGCAAGACCTCTTTCAGGCAAGGATTTGGGCAGAAGGGTGTCTGGGTTGCATTGGATTGGGTGGGACTTGGCTCCTTGCCCAGACCTGAGGGGCTGGCTCACTATGACCTGGGTTTCAGTTTCCTTACTGTACAGCTGAGAAAACTGAAGTACTCCATGGTCCATTTCCCAGTGGCCAGCAGTAGGGCTGTCCAAAATTCCTCTTGACCTGCAACTCTTTGGGTCTCTCCTAGCCACATAGTGGGCTAGCTTGAAGCCCCCGGATCTGTTCTACCTGCTGTGTTCAGGTGGAGTCCTGTCCCTGTCTTGCCTGTTTTGCAGATAAGCTGAGTTAGGGTATAGGACTTTAGGAAGGATCCTGAAGATCCCCACCCTCACCCCCAGGGTCTAAGCCCCAGATACTCAGCAACCACCCATGTGGGCCAGGTTGCTCAGAGGAAAAGCAGGGAGGTTAGCCAGGTTCATCCTTTTGGGTTGACATCCCTTGTGTTTAGCCCAAGCCACACTTCAGAACTAAAACTACTTTCAAAAACTACTAGTCCCTGGACCCCACCTGAGAACCCCATATATCAGGAGGTGTGGTTTTCAAAGCTTCCTGCGTCTGGTATGCAGAAAGATGAATATACTAGTACTGGTATCATGGGACTCCATAAAGCCCTTTGAGCACTCAGCCCGGGGACGTGGCTGAAAGGGCCCCATATCCTGAGAGATAGGGAGCTCTCAGCCCTTTGGAGGAGGGGAATCAAATCCTTACCAGGCAGGCCCAGTAGAGGATCTTTACTCTTTCAAGCCTGACCAGGCCTCATGCTGGTTCTACTTCCAGGCTTTCCCTTCCCGTTATAGTTTACTCAAGGCCCAGGGCTGGTGGCCTCTACACTAACCCCCTGACATACTCCTTGTGCCCTCTCCTAGGTCACCTCCGTGAAGCCCCCTCCCCGCTTATGATACATTCCCCCCAGATGCCACAGTTCCAGAGCCTGACCCACCAGTCTCCACCCCAGCAAAATGTCCAGCCTAAGAAGCAGGTAAAGGGCCAATCTGGGTCACAGCCCTCAGGGGCAGGCATGGACCACAGCCAGGGGTGTCTGCCTGCCTCACCAACCATTGTGCCTCTGCTCTTTCAGGATTTGCATAAGGCCTCAGTGGTGCAGCCCCAGCCCCTTGTGGTCGTGAAAGAGGAGAAAATCCACTCACCCATCATTCGCAGTGAGCCCTTCAGTCCGTCTCTGCGGCCGGAGCCCCCGAAACACCCAGAGAGCATCAAGGCCCCAGTCCACCTGCCCCAGCGTGAGTACCCTCCTTGCCCCACAGCTGGAGCTCAGGGTCTCAGCCCTGTGCCAGACATGAGCTTACTGTGGGGCCATGGATCGTGCCCCACCGGGATAAGATGGGCCCTGGCCCACAGGCTGTTTGTGTTCCAGGACCTGAGTTGAAGCCTGTGGATGTTGGGAGACCTGTGATCCGGCCCCCTGAACAGAATGCAGCCCCTCCAGGGGCCCCTGACAAGGACAAACAGAAACAGGAGCCTAAGACGCCAGTGGCACCCAAAAAGGTAGAGATAATAGGCCTATGGTTGCCCTGAGGTCCTCCACACCAGGGAGGCACCTTAGAGGGCATGAGCTCCCTACTCAAGCATAGTAGGCTTCTCACTCTTCTTCATTTCTCTGCCCTGCAGGACCTGAAAATCAAGAATATGGGCTCCTGGGCAAGCCTGGTACAGAAGCATCCAACTACCCCATCCTCTACAGCCAAGTCATCAAGTGATAGTTTCGAACAGTTTCGCCGTGCTGCTCGGGAGAAGGAAGAGCGTGAGAAGGCCCTGAAGGCACAGGCTGAGCATGCAGAGAAGGAGAAAGAGCGACTGCGGCAGGAGCGCATGAGGTGGGCTGTGGTCCGGGCAGGGCATCGGGGCTCTCAGGGCCACACCAAGGCCCCAGGCTGACCCAGGGCCCTGCTCTGCCCAGGAGCCGAGAGGACGAAGATGCACTGGAGCAGGCACGGCGAGCCCATGAGGAGGCACGACGGCGCCAGGAGCAGCAGCAGCAGCAGCAGCGGCAGGAACAGCAGCAGCAGCAGCAGCAGCAGCAGGCTGCCGCTGTGGCTGCCGCCGCCGCCACCCCCCAAGCCCAAAGCTCCCAGCCCCAGTCCATGCTGGACCAGCAGAGGGAATTGGCCAGGAAGCGGGAGCAGGAGCGAAGGCGCCGGGAGGCCGTGAGTTTGGGACCATAGTGGGGACTCTTGGGCAGAAGTCTACCTGCAGGAACTGGCAAAGGAGGCCTAGGAGCGGGAGGGGCAGATAGTGAGCCCAGGCCTGCCAGTGCACTCCAGGCTAACCTCTGGTCTCAGAGGTGGCTCAACTGGGACATAAATGGCCCAAGTGCTTTGAGAATGGGCACTGAGGGAAGAATCCCGGGGAAGGTGTGAGGGGCCGAACCCAGACAACATGGTAGTGGGTATAGAGAAAGTCTTAGAGCTACAGTAGAAGGAGGGCACCTGAACTCATTCCCACCCTCCTTCCTCTTTCTCTCCAGATGGCAGCTACGATTGACATGAATTTTCAAAGTGATCTATTGTCAATATTTGAAGAAAATCTTTTCTGAGAGCGCCTAGGTGACTTCTGACTTTGATTTTCTGGCAAAACATTGACTCTCCATAGTGTTAGGGACGGCAGTGGAGGCGGTAGCAGGGGCCGGGGTGTCTCCAGGCCTGGCCCTACTGCATGCTATGCCCAGGGCAGGCCTGAAGGGCAGCTGAAGATTGCAGAGCCCATCTGCCTTACAGCCAGCCGGAGGGACGTCCCACCACCCCTCTCACAGGACGTCAGCTCAGAGCACGCCTCAATACGAGCAAGAGCAAGTGCCGGCCGGACTCAAGGCCTGTGTCCCCGTGTGTGGGGCAGAAGCCCTTCTCTCCGCCAAATGTCTACACAGTATACACAGGACATTGTCGCTGCCGCCACCGAGACTGATTTTCTGTCCCTGAGAACATGACGTTTGTGACGTCCTGCCTGATGGGAGTCTTTCCCCACACCCTAGCCATCGCCGCTTGCTCCTAAGAGGCCAGGACAGGTCCAAGTGGGCTGCAGCGGACGAGGGCAGTGGCCCACATCCCCTTGCTGGCACTGACTTTGCCTTGAACAGACCCCTCCCTCCCCTCCCCCCACAAGCCTTTAATTGAGAGCCGCTCTCTATAAGTGTTCGCTTGTGCAAAAGGGAATAGTGCCGTGGAGGTGTGTGTGTGTCCATGGCAATTCTGATCGAGGTGACCGTCCCATGAGTGTGGGCGGGCCTTGTCCGGGGAGTGAGGCCACCAACCAAAGTCAGTTCCTTCCCACCTGTGTTTCTGTTTTGTTTTTGTTTTTGTTTTTCTATATATATATATATTTTTTTGTTGTTGAATTCTATTTTATTTTTAATTCTCTCTTCTCCAGACACAATGGCACTGCTTATCTCCGAAATGGTGTGATCGTCTCATTGAGCGGCGGCTCCCACCGCACTGTGGGTAGTGTGTGACCGTGGCTGTACTGTATAGTGAACATAGTTGACATATCTTTGTTTGAAGTTTGTTGGTGACTCCACCAAACCAGTGTAAAAAAACAAAACTCAAAAAAATCCACAAAAAAAAGCAAAAAAAAAAAAAAACCTGCCTATATTTTACTCGGTTTCAAACTCTATTAGTCTATTTTTAATTATAAACCAGAAAGCTGCGATCCCCTTCTTCCTGCCATTTGTTGGCTTTTCTTTCTTTGTTTTTAATGTCAAGTCTGTGTTTTGTTTTGGGGGTTTTTTGTTTTGTTTTGTTTTTGTTTTTTTTTTTTAACCAAGAAAGGAAGGGACTGAGGATTAGGTGGGCTCCAGGAACTAGGGGGTGAAGGGGCACAGACTGAGGCAGAGGCTTTCCCTGCCCAGTACCCAGTCCCAACCAGTTGGCTGCTCCCTCCCATAATTTTTTTTTTTTTTTTTTTTAATAATTGGAGCCCTTGGCGAGGTTATGAGTGCCATGAGAACCCACTACACCACGATGCTGGTGCCTCAGTGTTGGCCAAACTCTGGAGTCACTGACTGGTTTGACTTTCATACGGTGAATATGCATTTGGTCTGTACTGATCATGGAATAAACACATCTCTCTTTTTTAATGCTGGTGTCTCCCTGACATTTCTTTGTGAACCAACTGTTGCCTAGGCTAGGCCCAGGTTCCTCTATTCTCTCAGGACCTAGGCCACAAGAACTACCATCAATGACAACGTAACCCCTTTCCTGTAGCCTGTTCCTGCTTTTCCTGGGCAGGAGCCACTTAGGCTCACAGCAGCCACCCCAAACTGAAGGTGTGACAGGGAGCCCAGATAAACCATCATCCTTCCTGTGGACCTTGGCCTAGGTGGGTGACATGCCCCAATAGAACTCTGGCCAAACTCCAGACCGTACTTTTCCTATTTGCTGTCCTCCACCTTGTCCCCCACTTACCAAAGGATTTGGGCCACTTATCCCACCTTGCTTGCCTCTACCTAATTCCTCCTTTCATTTAAGCTCAGGGTTAACCAGATACTCTTAGGTAAGTGTACATTCCCCCAAAATAGGATCCTTGTTCTCTCTCACACACACACACACACACACATGAACGCACACATTTCCACTCCAGAAAGCCCACAAGTGGCCTCCCTGCCAGTGGGCTTACTGTACGCACATACCCCAGCCACAAGGCATGGGTGGCACCAAGAACAGCCCCAAGGTTGTAAGGTTCAAGCATATAATTTATTTGTATGTGGAGACAAACTGAAACATTTCTAGCACTGTTTATTAACCCACATTCCCCTTTTTCAACCATGAAGATCCTTCCTTGTCTTGTTTAGGATCTGCCAAACCTCCTAGGGAGGGTGTAGTTAAGGCATCCAGTCAGTGGCCCCCCACTTCCTCAGTGTCCCTGCCCACCCCAGGCACTTCATATACCTGTGCCTGTTTGAACTGTGCCAGTTCAAGTTTGACGTATTTTGGTTTTTGGGGGTTTCTTCCATCTCATCTCACGTTCTTCATTTTTGTTATTTGTTTTGTTCAGAAACTTCCCAGGCTGAGTCAGTGGTTGAGTTGGATAGTTTTGTCTGCACCTTCCTGCTAAAGATTTTTAACTCTGCCATGGCCTTCTCCACACCCCTCTGATGTTTCTCTAACTGGGTTGTAATTAGAACTGGGATTTATTTAATTTTTCTGGCCATTTCCAAATCCCTCCCACAGTACTAGAAATCTTAGTCCTATACAAGTTAAGAGGTGTGTACAAGCCCCATTGTACTGTATGCACGGATCGCTTGGCCAATAATCATGTCAGTGAATCTGAGACTTGTATTAAAACACTTTAGACATTTGTAGAAGGGAATTCGTAGACTTTTCACTTATATACTAAAGGTTCTTTTTTTTTGTGCAGTTCTCATTGCAAAAATAAACATTTGTACTGAATATAAAATTACCCTTCTATGACTACTGCTGTCTTTTTATTTTATTTTTTATTTTTTTACTATGGAGTGCTTGGGGGATTTGTGAGTCATCCTTGTGCAGGGGCCATGCTAATTTTCTGTAATCATTCCACTTTTAGTATAAGTGCTATGGAAGTGAGCACACTACTGCTGTCTTTTTGATGGCAGAGTTGGGAGGAAGGGTAAAGTGGGTGCCAGGGTCAGGGTTTGTTAAAGAAGAGATGTTCCCAGACACTTAGAGCAGCCAGCCATACAGCCAGATTCGAGAGCTCAGAAAAGATTCTGGGACCATAAAGTTGTCAGAGGTCTGATTTGATGAAACATAAAAAACCAGTTATGGGGCAGTTGCACAAGGCTCTGGGTTCAATCCCCAGGACCTTAAAAAAAAAAAAAAAAAAGTAATGATACAGGCTAATCAAGAAAGGTAGGTGTTGAAGTCTAGAGAGAACAAAAGTTGGTGCAATGGCTGGGCACAAGCCTGTAATTTCAGCTATTTGGGAGGCTGAGGCAGAAGGATAACAAGTTCTAGACGAATTCCAACAACTTATCAAGATCCTGTCTCATAGTAAAAAGGCTGCAGATGTAGCTTAGTGGTAAAGTGCCCCTGGGTTCTATGCCCAGTACCACCAAAATCAAAAAATATAGGCAATGTGTAATCAGTGGTGTCATTCCTTTCTGAGACGCTATAAATAACTGGAAAGATGGTGCTGGGATTTAGCTCAGTTGGTAGAGTGCTTGCCTCATATCCACCAGGCCCTGGGTTCAATCCCCAGCACCACAAAAATAAGTGACTGGAAAGAGGTGGGCGGTGAAGAGTTTTAAGTTAGATGAAACCAAGAAAGTAAAAATGGAAACGGGTATCCACTGGTGGTAATGTAAGTAAGTGGATAACGCTTCAAATCGGAAAATAAATAGCCACAGAAACACATTATAAGTAACCATCAGAATCTGAAAGCTTTCCAATGGCTGTGAGATTGGAACCACAGATTAATGCTTTCCTCAGTAAATCTTTCTGGATTGCTGTTTGTATGACTTCAGGCAAACGTCTTCCTCCTGAAACTTGAGGTTCATGGATCCGTAATGCAAGAGCGTCATAATAATATAAGAGTTAAATGAGTGTCCGTCCCTGAAATCTCGGGGGAGGGTTGCAAAAGGTGGGGAAGAAGGTGGTTCCTGGTAGGGACTTGGCTCTATGACCCAGGGTTCCATCATGCCTGGCGCAGCTTCCTCTTGCCGCCAAGACCCCAATCGCCCCGGCCCTCCTCCAGCTTCCAAGATGGTTTTATCCTGTAGGAGTCGAGGTTTCCTCTTCATTGTTCTCCTCTTCATTGTTCTCTACCGGCGGAGCCCAGATCCCGGTCTCAGTCCAGGACCTGTCGCTTGGACATCAATGGCCGCCACTGTCCAATCACAGCCGTGTAGGGGCGGGCTGGTGGGTCCGCTGGACCAACAGGAGAACTGGACGGGGCAGAGGCCTCAGGACTCGCCGTTGGAACCAGGACTAAGTGAAGTATGCTGCAGGGTCCCACGATGTCAAGCCGAGGGGAAGGCCACGCGCTCCAAGGCGGGAGCTACTCGGGTGGGATGGTAGCCGAGGCTACCGAGACCTCTTCGGGTTGCTTCGATCAACCGCCACACCATTGCCCGTTCTTCCGCTTCCGGGCCTTCGAATCTACCATAGTAGGTTCCGGCCCCGCCTCTCCATCTCATTGGCCGAGCTACAGGTCAACCTCAGTTCATTGGCCAAGCCTCCAGCCTTCTCCGCCCAATGTTAGGCCCCACCTCCTTCATGCTCCACCCACCTATATATGTCACGCCCCTTCACCCTAGGCCCCGCCCATTTCGCACAGGGTCCGCGTTTGTCTGGGTTCCGAATTTCCCTCTTGCCTTTAGACCCACCCACCTGCTGCAGGTGTCCTCCCAGGTCTAGTCCTTGTCTTAAGCTCCACCCAGACCTTCCTAGGCCCCGCCCACGCCTCCTCTTTTCCCCCAAGGCCCCTCCCCAGCCACCTAAGCCAGGTCCTCGAGGGCTCTGTCCCAGCACCCTACCTAGACTTGTTCCTTGTCCATGTCACACCCAGGTGTTTACCTGACACTTTAGGTGAGTCTTGTGCGGTGGCGGTTTCCGTCTGAGCTGACCATCTATTCCCTCAGCGAGTCCCAAAGCGCCGACGGCACGGAGGGTCCTCAGACCAAAGGCGGTGGGCTCCCCGGGCCAGATCCCGCCTCGCCAGTGCTGCCAGAGCCCCTGGCCCACGCTCCCGACCGCAGCACTGTCGTCATCCCGGGGCGCGGCGACATGCCGGAGCTGGTGGTGACTGCTCTGCTGGCGCCGTCGCGCCTCACGCTGAAGCTGCTGCGTGCCTTCATGTGGAGTTTAGTGTACTCGGCAGCTTTGGTGGCCGGGGCAATCTATGGCTGCATCTCTCTCACGCACGTGCTGTGCCGGCCCAGACGTGGCTGTTGTGGGCGCCCCAGGCGAGCGGCTCCGGCTTGCCTGAAGGACCCCACACTGGGCAAGCATGACTTCCTGAGCCTCAGGGTAAGTGCTTGCGGGCGGGCGCCATTGGGGCTGTGGGATCTCAAGGTTTTGGGATGCGATGAGCAAAGAGGAAATAATTGAGCCCAAATCCGGTTCAGTACAGAGTCCTGGGGGTTCAAGTCTAGGAAGGAAAGATTCAAAGGGCTTTCATCTTGCCCTCCCGCAGAGCTCTGGTCTGCGCCTGCACTATGTCTCCGCTGGCCACGGCAAGGGGCCTCTCATGCTGTTTCTGCATGGCTTCCCGGAGAACTGGTACGTCTGGGGCACATGGAACTGGGGAGCGGTGGAGCTCCCACCACTAGGGCACCCAAGAAGTGGGGATGAGGGCTGAGCAGTCCTAGGGTTACAGAGCAGCATTATAGGGCCCAGACAGTGCCAAGAGGGCAGGGAGACCACCAGGATGCCTGGGATCTGTAGACCCTGAGGGGATGGGACAAAGAAGCATTGAGATTGAAGCTGACCTATATTTGGAGTACAGCTGGCCTCTGCATCTGCCTGGGTTTCCCCCATCCTTTCTTCTGGGAAGTCCAGAGCAGGAAGGTGGGGTTACCAGTCTCAGTTGTGTGTAGGATGGAAGTGCCTCCTGGGGGCCCTGACTCAACTTCCCGCGACACTCCCTCCTGCTGAGCAGGTTCTCCTGGCGCCACCAGCTCAGGGAGTTCCAGAACCACTTCCATGTCGTGGCTGCGGACCTGCGTGGTTACGGCCCTTCTGATGCACCAAGAGATGTGGACTGTTACACCATCGACCTGCTGATGGCTGACATCCAGGATGTTATCCTGGGCCTGGGTGAGGACTCAACCCCATTCAGACAAGGCTTCCCCCATCCTGTACATGCCCATCTCCTCATTCTTACTCCTTGCTGGGACTCATGTTGCCCACCCTGCCTCACTCCTACCTGATATCTTACACCAACTCCTCTGTCCTCCAGGTTACTCCAAGTGCATCCTTGTGAGCCATGACTGGGGTGCTCTCCTTGCCTGGAATTTCTCCATCTACTTCCCATCCCTGGTAGAGCGGATGGTTGTGGTCAGCGCTGCCCCCATGTCAGTGTACCAAGGTGTGTCATGAATGCTGGGATGTGCCAGCGTACACGGGTATACGTTTGTATTTGCACTTCTCCATTCATGCCAAGGGTTAGGAGTATAGCAGTGAACTTGGATCCCTTCCCTGTGTCACTCCTCAATTGAAAATCAATGACAGCACACTTAAGAGTGACCCACATTTTTTAAGCACTTTCAAATACAAGTTGAAGGATTATAGCTTAGTGCTAAAATGCTTATCTAGCATGCTTGAGGCCTAAATTCAATCCCTAGCACTGAAAAAAAAGTTGTTGCGTAGGACCAGAAGTGTTTCAGATTTCAAAATTTTTAGATTTTACAATTTGTACATACACATAACGAGATACCTTGCAGATGGGACTGAATTCTAAACATGAAATAATTCATAGTTCAGCCAGGTGTGGAGGTACACACCTGTAATCCTAGTGGCTTGGGAGGCTAAGGCAGGAGAATCACAAGTGCAAAGCCAGCCTCAGCAACTTTTAATGAGGCCCTAAGCAGCTCAGCAAGACCATCTCTAAATAAAATACAAAAAAGGGGCTGGGGATGTGGCTCAAGCAGTAGCACGCTCGCCTGGCATGTGTGCAGCCCAGGTTCGATCCTAAGCACCACATAGAAACAAAGATGTTGTGTCTGCCGAAAACTAAAAAAAAAAAATAAAATAAATTAAAAAAAAAAAAAGGGGCTGGGGAGGTGGCTCCATGGTTAAGACCTTCTGGGTTCAGTCCCCAGTACTGGGGGGAAAAAAAAAGAAATAGTTCGTTTTTTCATATATACCTTGCACTCAGACATAAGGTAATTTGTAGAATAGTGTTTTTTTTTTTTAAGTTGTAGTTGTATTTATTTATTTATTTTTATGTGATGCTGAGGATCAAACCCAGGGCCTTGCACATGCAAGGCGAGCGCTCTACCACTGAGCCACAACCCCAGCCCCCTGTAGAATAGTTTTTAACAATTTTGTATGTAAAAAAAGTTTGTAGAGGGCTGGGGTTATAGCTCAGTTGGTAGAGTACTTGCCTAGCATATGTGAGGCACTGGGTTTGATCCTCAGCCCACATAAGAATAAAATAAAGGTATTATATTCATCTACTATAAAAATATTTTTTAAAAAGTTTATAGACATGAACCATCAGAGGTCCGGTGTGAAATTTTGCATTTGTGGTATCATGTTAGCATTCAAAACTTTTGAATTTTGGAACATTTCAGATTTTCAAATGAGCAATGTTCAACCTGTAATAATTGCCTCTAACAGGGAGCCTGTATACAATAACCTACCCAGGGCTCCTGGTCTTACAAAAATATGTTCCACCTGGAAGAGACTGAGACGAGGGAGGTTGAATGGCTTTCTTGGTGGTGAAGACATAGACAACTAAGCAACCACTACTATAATAGCATGAGATGGTAATTTCTGTCCACCCAATGTCTTATCACATCACCTGATTTGGGGCATTTTGGGGGGTGAGTTTGTTCCTGGGGATTGTACACAGGGCTTCAAGCATGTTAAGCTTGGGCTCTATCTACTATTTATACTCTACCCCCATCCATATCACCTGATTTTATTTATTATTTTTTTATTTTTTGTCTCACTGGGGGTTGAAACTAGGGCTCCATGCATGCTAGACAAGCAAGTGTTCTACCACTGAACTATCCCTCCAGCCCTCACTTGATTTTAATTCCCACCATTGTAGTCAAAACTGCTCAGCCCCCACCACCATTGTTGTTTCCAACTCTAGATTGAAAGCTCCTTGAGGGCAGGAAGTTTTTCTGTCCTATTCACTTTTGGGTCTCCAAAGTCTAGAACCAGATCTGGCACATAAATGCCAGTGAATGCATCCAGGCCCAGGCAGCAGAAGCATACTGGTGGCTGTGGGAGCTTAGAAGAAGTAGAGAGAGGCGCTGTGAATACAGTGACTACCTGGCAAGGAAGAAAGCTGGTACCTGGGCCAGGAATGGGACAAGTGTCTTCATAGCAAGGCAGGCAGTGGCGGTATTCTTGAGGACTGTGTGCCTAACAGGGGTGTTGGGATACAAGAGTGCAGAGTCATTCCGGGCCCAAGCTCTTGCATTGTCTTCCCTTCATTCCCTTCCCAGACTACTCAATACGCCACATTGGCCAGTTCTTCCGATCGAACTACATGTTCCTGTTCCAGCTTCCTTGGCTGCCAGAGAAATTGCTGTCCATGTCTGACTTCCAGGTGCAGTGGGGTGAAGGCCTAGGGGTGTGGGGTAGCAGGTTGGGACTAGGAAGGCTGGACACTGAAGTCAGAGCCCTGTTCTGTGCCCAGATCCTGAAGACTACCCTCACCCACTACAAGACAGGCATCCCACACTTGACCCCCAGTGAACTTGAGGCCTTCCTTTATAACTTCTCTCAGCCTGGTGGTCTCACAGGGCCCATCAATTACTACCGAAACCTCTTCAGGTAAGACTGGACCCAGGGTAAAAGCGCAGAAGAGTTCCAGGGACAGGGAGTAGGAGTAGCCATCCTTCTGCCTGTCTGTCTGTCTTGGCCATAGGAACTTCCCTCTGGAGCCCCAGGAGCTGGCCACACCCACACTGCTGCTGTGGGGGGAGAAGGACCCCTACATGGAGGTGGGGCTGGTGGGAGCCATTAGTAGACGCTTTGTGCCAGGCCGACTGGAGGCCCACATCCTGCCAGATGCGGGGCACTGGATCCCCCAGAGCCACCCCCAGGAGATGCACCAATACATGTGGGCCTTTTTGCAAGACCTGCTGGACTAGTGACCCTTGCTCGCCTGCCTGCCCAGGTACACAAGCACACAGAAACTCAGGAACACATCATCTGTGTGTGCCTGGGAGTCTGTGTACATACATGGTGAACTCCTGGATCAGCCCTGAGTGTAAGTCTTCTGGATGGCACACAAATGCATGTGTGGATTCCCTGAGGCACACCAGTCCAGGCATGGGTGTGTGCATGCATGTGTTGCAAACATTTGGACCCTGGGAACTCTCCTTCATGGAGCTAGGTTCTAGAATTTAGTTTCTGACCCTCCTTACCAAAGGTGCTGTGTAGACTATAAACTGATATTTCTGTCTCTGGCTCCCAGTCTGGATCTCAAGTCTTCTCCAATATTCTATCCAATATGGTAGTGCTAGCCACAGGTGGCTACTTCAATATAAATGTGAATTAATTAAGATGAAATACAATTTAAAATGCAGTGCCTCAGTCACAGTAGCTATATTTCAAGTGCTCAATTGTCACATTAGTGCAGAAAGTTCTATTAGTGTCAGTGAGAATGTTCCTAGTTTAAGAGTGGGGGACCTCCTTGCCTATCTATCTCCTGACCACCTTACACTCATAGGAAGGCAGGTGAGTATGCAGATTCCCCTCCAGCTGGACTCAGGGCAGCTCCCAAGTATCCCTTTCCCCATTATAACCAAGTTCAAGTCAAGTCAAGTTCTCTCACCCCAGCCTGTGCCAGCCTGTCTCAGATCTCTGGGCTCCATTAACAAACATGAGATTCTAGACTCAGCATAGGAAGAGGCCGGCTCTCTGTATGGTCATCTGGGATCTGAGGGCTTTCCCCTTCGGCTCCTAGAATCTTCTGCTCCAGATTAACTGAAGTTTCTGCTGACTCTGGAGGCTTCTGGCTCCGGCCTCAAATGAGGGAGTTAGAAGTGGAGGGTGGACCTCCAGCATCAACTTCTATCTCCTTGACTTTAGAATTTAGGGTCTTGGGGATAGTGTCATCACCTGCCGCATGAGGACTCAGGAGACCTGAGAAATTCATTCTAGCTTTGGGATGAGTCTGCCTAACCAAAGCCCAACTTGCCAAGCCATCCCCTTCTGCCCTCCCTTTTCCCCACAGAGACATACTTTCACTCAATTTAGATTCCAGGCATTGTTCTAAGTCCTAGGTATACAGTGTGCACCATAAGCCCATCTTAAAGCTAAACCTTGCAAAATTTGATCTGGCTCACAGAAGCCTCCCTTTGCACAAGTGGTTTGACATCTCTGTGAGACTAAGAGTGAAGTTTGGGATAGGAAGATTTGGGATTGTAAGACATAGCCCATGTCCTGGAATTCACAGGGAGGAGAGAGGGCTATTCAAGTGAATGACAGAGCTCAGGTAAGACTTCTCTGAGAAACCAGAGGCTGGACCCCAGTGGGGGTGGGGAGGGGTTGCACTTTTCCCAGGAGTAGGAGACCATCAATAGGCAGGGACAGAGCTCTGCCTATTGGAGTAACAATGTGGAGGCCAGTAGCTGCTAACCAGACCGCCAGGGGCTGTGGGGAGTTTGAATTCGATTCTCAAGGGAAGTCAGAGCCGGTTTTCAGCAGGGTAGGGACATGGCTTGCATTTTGAAGAGCTCCCTGTGGCGGCTGGACAGTCCCATAGTTCCCTGCAAGAATGCCAGTAGAGAGACAGGCAGTGGACTGTCAGCACAGTGCAGCCGCTCAACCTCAACAGAGCAGGCCTCCCCTGCAGGGGGCAATTTCCACCTCCTTGGGGGCCAGAAGGAGGAGTCCCTGAGACTTGGGGCCCAGGAATCTTGGAGCCTAGGGTTGGGGTGAGGAGGCCTGCGGGCAGGATGAAGACGGCGTCCAAGGGGTGGTGGGTCTGGCGATGGTTGCCAGGGTGATGAGGGAAAGGTTGATGGTTGACCGGAACGGGTAGCGGTTGTCTGGGTGATTGGAGGGGCCCAGGCAAAAGTTGACGGGAGGTCTGGGAGAGTTGCCGGGGCGACCCGGTCCGCTGACGGTTGCCAGGGTAACTAAAAGGCGCTGTCTTCCGCCTTCTAGGTTGCGGGCGGGGAGGGAGGCGAGGTCTTCTAAAGGAAGCAATCGCGTTGATTGGGCAAAGTTCTGGCCAGTGAGCCATTACAAACTCGAGGCTCAGTGGATGCCCGCCTCCCCAAGCCCGCGCCAATCAAGGTGCGTCCTTTCTCCGGCCGGGGGCTGGACGTGCGCAGCACTTTGGGCGGGAGTAGAGACCCTGAGAGCTCCAGCTGGGGCTCCTCCGGGACTTGGACTCTCTCTCTCCCACTTCTAAATCGTGCCTCTAGACCACTTTCTGTCATTCACTCACCCGTCCATTCATTCATTCATTCACTCACTCATCTGTTGGTGCCACCAGCTCTACACCTCTAACCTCCCATCGGAGACAGCCGAACACTGGCAGCCGGGTGTGTTCAGGCACCTTTGGAATGTGGAACTGGTGGGCACTGACCCGGAGGGAGGGAGGGAGGGAGGGAAGGAGAGAAGTCGGCCTGGAGGAGGCGATCCTGGAGCTGAACCTTGCAAAAAAGAAAAAGTGCTCCGACCTACGGAAGGCTCCCACGCACGGGTAGTTTATCATTTCCGTGAGACTGGAAGGAAAGTTTGGAATAGAAAGACGTAGGATTGCAAAGGACTTCCAGTGCCAGCAAGGGAAGATCTTGAACAAACCTGCCTATCTGGAATATGACTTGGGGGCTGGGGAGGAGGCTGGACCAGAGGGGAAAGACGGGGTGGGGATCCTGGAAGGAGGACTGGTATATTTCAAACAGTAGAGAATGATACTCCAGTCTAGGAACTGGGGGGTGGGGTGGGGGAAAGCAAATATGCAGGGAAGGCACAAAGGCAAGTTTGGGTCATGTTCAAGGGATCTGGACCCTTGGGACAGATATGACATCAGTGTTTGATAGGGGAGAGAGACATTGAAGCTGGGAGAGTGATTAAGGTGTCCCCCAAACAGTGGAGATTGAGACTGAGCCCTGGGGTCCCCCATCTAAGGGAAAGGCATAAGAGAGAGACCACAGAAGTAGGAGGCAAACTGAGCATGTGTGGCACCCTAGCAGTGGAGGAGAGGGGAGTGGCAAGGAGCAGCAACATAGTTCAGGGCTTCAAAAGCTGCTGAGAAATCAACTGTGAGGGGCTGGGGCTGGGGCTCAGTGGTAGAGCACATGTCTAGCCTGTGTGAGGCACTGGGTTCGATCCTCAGCACCACATATAAATAAATGAATAAAATAAAGGTCCATCCATCAACATCTAAAAAAAGTTTTTTAAAAAGAAAAGAAAAGAAATCAACTGTGAGGACTGAACCACACAAACTGACCCCTGATGATCTAGGAGAGCTAAATTTCCCCCCAAATCAGGAGGGAAAAAAGCTGGGGGTGAGTGAGGTTCAGCAGGGAGGGGGAGGGGAAGATTGGGGTAAGAGTTCAGGGAACTGACACATTCAAATGGGAATTTGAGGCAAGTTTACTACAGGGGCCATCCCTGTAGTAAACCAGTGGGGTGGGCAGAAGTTGGGGAAACCAACAGGGGTTCATGCAGCACCCTGTGGCAAACACCTATGGAGATCCATTATCATGGCTGGGTGCTCCTGCCCAAGCAACTGGAAGAAAAACAGCCTAGAGAGAAGGTCATGTGGACAGGATCTTTGGTCAAGGAATACAGCCAGCTGAAATGACCCTGGAAGGAGGGATCCAAGAGGACCAATGTCCCTTTCTCACTTTATTTTTTTTCCCCCAACTTCATCTTCTGTCAGTGCCTCTTACTGTCCAAACACATCCAGAGCTAGAGGACAAGACATCTTCAGAGAGCTTAGAGTGAAGCTGGGAGTGGTGGTGCAGGCCTGTAATCCCAGTGGCTGGGGAGGCTGAGGGAGGAGGATCACAGGTTCAAAGCCAGCCTCAGCAAAAGTGAGGTGCTAAGCAAACTCGGTCTCTAAATGAAATACAAAATAGGGCTGAGGATGTGGCTCAGTGGTTGAGTGCCCCTGAGATCAATCCCCTGTACTAAAAAAAAAAAAAAAAAAGCATAGAGTGGGGGGGGGGGGTGGAGAAGGAAAGAATGAAGTTGGGGTGCTGCAGAGCAGGGAGAGGGGAGAGGAGTTGGGGCTGAGCAGATGTTTGATGAACATTGACTGTGGGCTGATTTTATCATGAAGGAGACCTCAGACTATGGCTAAGGGAGGAGGTAATGAAAATCCCATGGAAGAAACTCCCCTTCTCTGAAGTAGAAAGGAGGAAAAAATTAGGTGGCCAGGGAGACCAGGGTAAGTAGTTAAGAGACGTCAGGGTGTCATGGTTCAGAATTGAGCACGAGGAAATGGGGTTCAGGGAAGGCCATGGGCATGGAAGGTCAGTTATGGTCTGAAGCCCAGGGCCTGAGGAGACTGGCCTCCACCCCCAGAGAGGTGGGAATGACCTTTCCTCTTCCATCCAAAGCTGCAGAGCTAGTAGGTGCTCAAGTGAATTGAATTCCCTTCTTTCCACTTCTTTTTCTTCCCCATTAACTCTCACATCCCCTCCCTGGGAAAGCCCCTCGAGCCCCCATCTCTTCCTCTGGTTAGCCGCTACTCTAATGAGAGCTGGATATATCTGTGTCCAGACAGAGAGGTCTAGGGATGGGGTAGAAGTCTGGTTTCCGGCACATTCAGGTCCCAACTCCTAATTCATGAATTCCACTGACAGTAATTAGGGTTAGGGGTGCGCCTCAGTGATAGAGTATTTGCCTAACGTGTGAGACCCTGGATTTGATCCCAGCACTGCCAAATAAAAAAAAGAAAGAAAGAAAAGAAAAAAAGGCAATTATTTTCCCCTGGGCATCAAGCTCTGTGTTAGCCATCTAGCATGGAACAAGACAGATGCCCACAGAGCTCACAATTTGGTGGGGAAGCCAGACAGGGTCACACAGAAGGGTTGGCTCCCTGGGAGACAGGAAGGCAAAGCTTTCCGAGTGATTATAAACGAATCAGATCAGCTTCCCCTGCTGAAATCCTCCAGAGGTTTCCACTTGGGGTAGATTCCCAGACCTTTTGGCCCCTCAGGACTCAACTCACCAATTTCCCTGACCTCTCACCTCTTGCTCACTCTTCACCTTCTTCTTGCTCTGTCCTTCTCACTACTCCTCTCCTCCACTGTCTTCTTCCTCCTGTAGGATTTTGCTCCTGCTGTTTCCTCTGCCTGGAACACCGTCCCCTGGCTCTTTGTCTTGCCAGCTCCTCTCCTCTTGGCTATAATATTCCATCCTTAGTGAGGCCTGTCCTGACTCCCCACACTAAAACCACTCCCTCCCTCCCTCCAGTCACAACCATCTCATCTTGATAATTCCTATTTCTTTGCCTTCTCGTTTCTTGTCCATCTCCTGTTAGGAGAACAGGCTCTGGCTTGGGTCACCTCGATCTAACATAGGGCCTAACACTAAGTAATAACTCAATAAATGTTTATCATGCCTGTGATTCCAGCTACTCGGGAGGTTGAGGTAGGAAGATGGCAAATTTCAGACCCTGCAACTTAATGAGACTCTGTCTCACAGTAAAAAATATAAGGGGCTGGAGATGTAAGGCAGTGGTAGAGTGTTTCCTAGCATGTGCAAAGCTCCAAGTTCAAAACTAGTCTTGCTAATAATAATAATAATAATAATAATAATAATAATGTCCAATGACTGAATAAAAGTGAGAAGAACTGGAGAGTGAGAGTGAATGGACAGGTAAAAATGGCCTTTGGGGAATAGGAGCAGTGTTTGTGGTTGTAAGAACAGCCTGTACAAGGTGGGGGAGGCTGAGAGGCAGGATGGTGAAGCTGACCCGGTGAAGAAAGGCTGTGCTGCTCTGGGCAGAGGGGAGCATCAGAGGGTCCCAGGAAGGCATTTCCAATGGACCTGGCTGGGTTCCACAGCCTCTGGGGTTCAGCCTCCGAGCCTCACCCCTGCTGGATCCTGTTGGGCTCCCATGGCCCACTGCCTGGGCGTGAGGATCTAACCACAGCTTCCGCACAGCGTCGGGGGTGTAGGGGGTGCAGTGGGTGTTTACAGTCCCAGGAGGAGAGGCCCAGGGCACGTTCTCAGGTTCTCGGTCAGCATGCCGGCGTCTGTGTCTTGGCCTGGCCCCAGGTTGTGCATCCCCAGGGACTGAGCTCACTGAGAAGAAATGTAGTCCCCAGCCAAAGCAGCCAGCCGAGACAGGGACTGGACGGGGGCTCAAGCCCATCCCCGCATCAGGAACTGAGCAGCACAGGCTTGCTAGCCGTGGGAACAGTTGCTCTGACTGTCCTGTCCCCTACAGATCTGAACACCTTGGGCCAGTCCTATACTCTGTGACTGGAAGGCAGCAGCAGGGTCCTGGAGCCAAGTGGGACCCCACCTTCTGCTGAGTGGGTGCTTTGCAGATGTGCCTTTTTCCTTTAGTGCCAACTCCCCAAGTATCATTAGGCCTGGTTTTCACCATGACTGTTGCATCTCCCTGCTGCATGAGCAGGGCCACAGACTCTGGTCTTCTTGTCTAGTAAAATGTGTGGTCAAGTTCCTTGGTTGCTTCTTGTGACAGGGAGCTCAGTGCCTCCTTGAGCATGCATTCCAAGAGACAGTTCTTTCTCAGAAGGATCAGGAGAGAAGCTGGTCTTCCCTGGGGGTTTTAGTTTTGCCCCCTCCAGCCACAGAGCCTTCTCTGGATCCCATGACCCCCAGAAAGGTACTGAAGAGAGGGGTTTGAACCCTCTGCAGCAGCTCTTCTGGTAACTTCCTTAGTTACCAGAGTCTACACTATTACCTGATGTTAGAGGATGCTGTGACACTCATCCTCCATCTGGCCCCCCTGGAGACCACAGTTTCCCAGGTGGGCAACAGAGCAGGATACAGACACCTAGAGCACCTTGTAAACAAGACTGAGTCAAGAGAGGGTATGTGCTGAGAGCTCAGGGGAGCAGAGAGGCTCTGATGGGGGTAGGAAGGGGTTCCTGGAGTGGGACCCTTGAAGAAGAAATAGGAGGTCACCAGATACAGGAATGGAAAAAGGGTTGGTAAGTATGGAAAATAGCACAACATTCCCTACAAGTAGAAAAAAATTTTTTTTTTTTTTTTTTTTTTTTGGTCTTGGGGATCTAACCCAGAGGCACTTTACCACTAGGCTACATTTTTACCTTTTGTTTTGTTTTTAATCTTGATACAGAGTCTCACTAAGTTGCTTAGGGCCTAAGTTGCTGAGGCTGCTTTGGACATGTGATCCTCCTGCCTGATCCTCCAGAGTTGAGTTGCTGGGATTATAGGCATGTCTTCTCCCGCCCCCCCCCCCAAGACAGGCTCTTGTAGAGACTGACCTTGAACTTGAACTTGTGATCATCCTGTCTCAGCCTCCTGAGAAACCGGGATTATAGGCATGTGCCACCTTGTCCAGCTGAAAAGTACATTTTAAAAGAGAACACATTTGTTGTCAGTTCCTGCTTGGGGTGGAAGTCAAAGGGTCCTTTGGTCCCAGGCAGGGGGAAGAAGCTGGGTAAAGGCCAAGGAAGTAGAGGCATTCCAAGCAAAGATGGGAGGATGGAGTGGTTATGAGGGGCTAAAGAGGGGCAGGTCCAGCCAGCAGAGCCTGAAAGCCAGGCTAGGGGGACTTGAATTTCTTCCTGGGATGAAGGGTACAGGGAGGGACTTGAGCTGGGCCTGCCCCATGGGCCAGCTGACTCAGCACCCTCGCTGTGAGTCAGTGTGCCCCTTCTTGCGCAACTCTTTTTTGTCTTTTTCTCTGCCCAAACTCTACCCTCCCCCCACTGCTTCCCCATTCTACCTCTGCAGTCCATGTGGCCTGGAGTTCACTCAAGCCCAAGTTCAAACCTTAACTCTTGGGCTGGGGTACAGTTCAGCTGTAGAGCACTTGCCTAGCATGTGCTAGGCCCTGGGTTCCATCCCCAGAACTGTAAAAAAAACAAAAGCAACAAACAAACACCCACCTCAGCTATTCTACTAAGCCTCTGGCAAATCAAATCACCACTCTTCTATACATCATGCAGCTGCGCCCAGGAGATGGGCAGGGATCACCCCTCCCAGATGAGGGTTCACCTGTAAAATGGGAGTGACAGGGCATCCTCAGCTCCTAACTGTGGGGCTGTGCTACCTGCCAGTCTAGGCAGGACTGGAGCTGGGGGGTCAGTTCTGAAGCCTGTCTCTGGTTAGTCATTCAACTTCACCTTTACCTCCTCAGGCTGCTTCTCTCTTTTTTTAATGTCCCTTCTCTGCCTCCTTCCCCTTTTCCTCCTCTACTCTTTAAAAATCATCCAAAGGAAGCCAGGTGCAGTAGTGGGCACCTGTAGTACCCAGAACTTGAGAAGCTGAGACAGGAGAATCACTTGAGTCCAGTAGTTTGAGACCAACCAGGGCAACATAGTGAACTCCCACCTCACAAAAGAAAATCCTCTGTGTGTGTGTGTGTGTGTGGGGGGGGGTGCTTCAGTGGTAAAACTCTTGCCTCACAAGTGAGAGAAGCCCTGGGTTCTAGGTTCTATCCCCAGCACCACATATACACACAAAGGAACAAAGCACTGATCGATGCTACAACATGGATAGACCTCAAAAAACACGATACTTAGTAAGAGAAGCCAGACATAGAATGTGACATCTCATATGAGTCCATTTATATGAAATGTCCAGAACAAGCAAATCTGTAAACACAGAAAGCAAATTAGTGGAAAGGAAAATGGTGAGTGACGGCTGCCAGTGGGAATGGGGTTACTTTTGGGGTGATGGAAGACAGAGGTGATGGTTGCCTGACACTGTGAATGCACTAAATGTCACTCAATTATACACTTTAAAATGGTTAATGCTGATGCTGGCAGGTGGTGCACTTCCGTAATCCCAGTGATTCAGGAGGCTGAGACAGAAGGATTGTACGTTTGAAGCCAGCCTGGGCAACCTAGCCAGACCTGTCTCAAAATAAAAATATAAAAAGAATGGGAGCTCAGTGGTAAAGTTCACCTGGGTTCAATTCCTAGTACTAGGAAAAAAAAAAAGAAGAAAATAAATGAAAATCAGAGCTGAGTGTAGATCAGAGGTTCTGTGTTTCCCTAGCATGTGCCAGTCTTTGGATTTTTTTTAAAAAAAAAAATAAATATATTTTTATAACTTTATTTCATTTATTTATTTTTTTATATGGTGCTGAGGATTGAACCCAGGGCCTTACCCATGCTAGGCAAGCACTCTACCACTGAGCTACAGCCCCAGCCCCTTTGGATTCTATACACAGTACTGCAAGCAAAGCAAAACAAAGAAAATCGTCTCTAATGCCAAAAACAGTGGGCAAAAGTTTAATGGGCATCAGGATATCCACACAGTCTACGTATCTCCCAGCAGGATAATTGTTTGTTATAAAGGAGGATGGAGCTGTGCTGCTCTACCCCACTTACTCTGGAAGATGAGGTAGGAGGATCAAAAGTTTGAGGCCAGCTTGGGCAACTTGATGAGATCCTGTCTCAAAATAAAAAGGGCTGGAGATGTAGCCCAGCGGTAGTGCATTTGCCTAGCATGCGCAAGGCCCTGGGTTCAACCCTTAGCACCATCAAAAAAACAAAAGTATGGTATGGGAGGGGCTGGGGTTGTGGCTCAGTGGCAGAGTGCTAGCCTAGCATGCATGGGGCACTAGGTTCGGTCCTCAGCACCACATACAAAAATGAAATAAAGATATTGTGTCCACCACCTGTGGGAGACCAACATCGCACTTGACTGAGTTAACTCCCCTGCTGGGCAATGTGGTCTCAGGCACCCATGCTGCTAGACTGCCCTGCTCTTCTAGGGTTCAAGTGACTGTTTTCCCACAGCCCCATGGGTGGAGCTATGCTCACCAGTTTCTTTGTAATATAACCCCTTGCCTTGTTTAGGGTAGAATGTTCCATGGAAGTGCCTTGTGTGTGTCCCCTTCTATTACTATGCTCTTGGGTGTGGCCTACTTAGATGTCAGTAAACCTGCTGATAGTGGACATCATGAAGATAGACTCAGCCCCCCCGAAACCTGACCCCTTGTCTCATTTGAATGGCTTCTCCTCAATAAAAGGGTTCAGCACGTGCTCCCTTGCTCTCTCTTTCTGCCAACCTTTAAGGTCAAAGGAGCCGGCACAGCGACCCCAAAGAAAAAGGTATCTGTGTCTCTTGTGTGGTTATTTTGCACAGCCCAGTTAGCCCAGTTTCCCTGGAGTGACCCCTGAGCCTTTTAGTTGCGAATAGAAACCCGGCAACCAGCTACAACTAAAAAATAAATATTTTTAAAAATATTTATTTATTTGTTTTAGGTGGACACAATATCTTATTTTTATGTGGTGCTGAGAATCGAACCCAGTGCCTCACGCATGCCAGGCGAGCACGCTACCACTTGAGCCACATCCCCAGCCCCCCAAAATAAATATTTTTAAAAAACCAAAAAACAAAAGTATGAGATGGGGGAAAAATGGCACCTTCACAGTAGGAAAACTTGGCCAACTTTGCCCAAGTGATCAAGGTGAACATCACCAGTGTTGGGAACCAATGTCAGCTATACTTCTGTGGTTCCTGCCAAAGATGCATAACCTGAATTTTTAGGAGGAACCAGGATTTCAGTCAGCTGAGGGACATCCTTCAAAACAACTCATCTCACTTTCCAAAAAAAAAAAAAAATGTCAAAGGAAAGACAAAGCAAGGCAGAGGAACTCAATCAGAGTGAAGGAGACCACGAAACATGATGATGAGACCCACTGCATGACCTGGGAACAGATCCTGAATCAGCAAAGAAAGATGGGTAAAGGATACTGTTGAGGCAACCAGCAAAACTTTGAATCTGGACTGCAGGAGAAAAACTGGAGTAGTTTACAAAGGAGAATGCCCTTGTCATCAGGAAACACAGTGAAATCCTCGGGGGCAAAGGAACATCAGGCCTGCAGCTTGCTTTGTAACAGTTCAACCAAAGAACACTGTGTGTGTGTGTGTGTGTGTGTGTGTTTATAAGACAAGTGTGGTAAAGCATGGTTGGTTGATAAATCTGGACAAAGGCTCATGGAAGTTGTGCTGTTCTACAATTTTCTGTTTAAAATTATTTAATAATAAATAAATACATGATTTCAAAAGAAGTTGAAAAGAATGTCCAAAGTTTTCTGGGGCACCCATGTGACTATATCCTACCCAGATAACCCTCACCCCATCATTCGGTTGCTTTGGGGTAACCCCTAGGCTCTTTAGAATCAGTGCCTCAACCCCACTTCTGCCCCCAATCACCCATTCCTTTGTTTAGCAGTCTCATTACCAAGCCAGAATCCAGAGGGTCTGTCTGCTCTCTCTCCCCTCCTCCTGAGCCCTGGCCTGCCCACTCTTCCTCCTCTGGGTGCAGCCCAGTCCCTCTGCTGGGATGTCTTTCCTCCAGCTCCTCCTTTAGGGTTAAACCTCTAGATTCTCCTCTGGGAAACCCTTCCCAGGAGAGCAAGGTGCAGCTTCAGGTCCTAGAACAGAACAGGACATAGAGCTGGAGCCTTATCCACACTAGTTAATATGCGGTTGAACAAGTAAGTAACCCTTCCACAGCCACAGACAGCTCTTGCCAACCCCTCCATGTGCCCTTTCGGATTCTGTGGCTCCTTCCGGACCATCTCTGATATCTTAGTGCTGGGGATGCCTGTATCTGTCTGTCTTCATTTCTTTTCTCTAAGAATTCAAAAATATATTCAAAATAACATTTTTACCACAGCCAAAACGTTTAGCCAAAAACCCAGATCTGCAGTCCCACAAGTTTAACAAAATGGCCCACATTTAGTTATCTTGATTACTGAAGAAAATATGGTGGCTCCTAAAACAACAAGCAGATAAGCAACTGGGAGAGTTTTCCCTTCTGGGTATTTCAAAGCTTTGCCCTTGATTATTATTTTTTATTTCATCTCTTCCAAAACAGACAATTGTTCCAATTTGAAAAAAAGCTTATAGATTTTTGCATTAAATATTGGTGAGGCATGCTAGGATTTAAGAACTCCCAACAACAAGAATCAGAAAATGACCCACAATTAAATAAAAAATGGTCCTAGCAGGGTGCAGTGGCCCACGCCTGTAATCCCAGCAATGTGGGAGGCTGAGACAGGTGGATTGCAAGTTCAAGGCCAACTTCAGCAATTTAGTAAGACCCGAAGCAATTTACAGAGATCCTATCTCAACATAAAAAACTAAAAGGGCTGGGGATATAGCTCAACGGTACTTCTGCCCCTAAAAGTTTTACTATGCAGTGGAATCTGGTATTCAACATCAATAGTGCTTTTGAATTATACTTTTTAATAACATGATATTTTTTTCACAAATGCAGTACCTCATCAAATATCTGGTAAATACACTGCAATTACAATTAGGGTTGGGAGACCAAGTTTCAGAAATAATTGGTATTCACTTAAGATAACATTGTGCCTGGCACAGTGGTGCCGGCCTGTAATCCCAGCGGCTCAAGAGTCTGGGGCAGGAGGTTCGTGAATTTAAAGCCAGCTTCAGCAAAATCGAGGTGCTAAGCAACTCAGGGAGGCCCTGTCTCTAAATAAAATACAAAATAGGGCTGGGGATGTGGCTCAGTGGTGGAGTGCTTTGAGTTCAATCCCGGGTACAAAAAAAAAAAAAAAAAAACATGGCAAGACAAGTCTCAGGCAAGTCTCATGATCAAGACTAGGAGTGCAGTCTGTTGGAAGTCTCAGGCATGATCAAGACTAGGAGTGCAGTCTGTTGGTTCCCACTGTGTCTGGCTCCCCTCTGCCCTTACTTGGGACTCCCCAGGACTGGGCTTGCACTCTCTTAGGGTCCCATTCTTATCACAGAGACAGAGGAGGCTGCAGGAAGCCTTTGGAGGAAGACTGATTTTGAGAAAGGCAGTTGATTACCCTGAGCAAAACAGGCTGAGTGGCAAGGCTGGGAGGTGGGCAGGGCCTGTAAAAGATGGGAAAGAGGGGCCTGGGTTGACTCTGGAAATCCACACATGGTAGGAAGAGGAAGGCGGTACTTTCTGGATGGGCTGATGGTAAGAAAGGGTGCACACGCAGGTGCTTGAGACTCCCAGTGCAAGTCTCCAGGATCTGATACTACAAATGTTGCCCCAGGCTCTTGGCCTGGCAGGGCCTGAGTTTCAGGTTTGTGAGTGCCTCGTTCTTTCATGTTCCTTTGAAGTTTTGCATAGGTCTGCATTTGTGCTATGGTGACTGCGTGTTCATGAACTTCTCAGGACCTCAGTTTGGGGGGTTTCTGGGGAATCTGTGGGTGTCCTCAGCTCTGGGTGTGTCCTCGGCTCTGGTTTTGCATTGGAAGATACGGGTAGGGGTGTTCACGAACTGCGTGTGACTGTCACTGCAGGTTCGCCGCGCATCTCTCCGCGTGGCCGGCTTAAGTTTCCTAGGGTCCTTAGGTCCCAGGCTCTGCGGCGGGAGGTTGGACAGGGACCCCGGGAGGCCGGGCGGGGGGCGGGGGCGCGCAGGGACAGCCCCGGGGCGGGGCGAGCCGCCGAAGGTTGGGGGCGGGGCGGCCGGCCGCCTCACTTCGGCGAAGTTGGCGGCGCGGAGGCTGGCCCGGGACGCGCCCGGAGCCCAGTGAGGGAGGGAGGAGGGAGGGTCGCGGCCGGCCGCCATGGGGCCGGGGGCCCGGGGCCGCCGCCGCCGCCGCCGTCTGATGTCCCTGCCATCGCCACCATCTCCTGTGCGCGCGCTGCCCCTGCTGCTGCTGCTAGCAGGGCCGGGGGCTGCAGGTGAGGGGCTCCGGATCTGGCGGGCGGGACAGGAACGCGGGGGAGGGGGAGTGCGAGAACTTCCCAAGTCTGGGGCTGGGGGATCCTGGGAGTCAGAGAGCAAAGCCAGGGTAGGGGTGCAGGAGCTGGATTACGTGCCAGTCCTGGGGGATGCGGGGTACGGGCACTCAGAATGAGGGGCAGGGCGCCAGAGGAAAAGAGACCCTTGAGCAATTGAGGCTGGAGATGAAGGGACCCAAGGATCTGAGACAGAGCTGGAGGTGAGGGGATCAGGGACTCGAGATGGGGGGGTACCAAGAATCCGGTGTTCGCCTCATCTCATCCCTGCTTGCAGTCCTGATAGGTTACCACTGGGGCCGAAGTACCCCGAGGCCGAGGACCCCTCTCACAAAAGCCCCAGCCCTCGACACCCCGGGCGGGCCGGGCCGGGCTTGGCGGGGGGCGGGGAGGGGGCGCGAAGTTCTCGGAGCTCTGAACTCGGAGAAAACTTCCCAGGCCGGAGCGCAGCAAAACCCGGAGCCGGAGTGGGAGCTGGAGCCACAGCAGCGCCCGCGCCCCCTCCCTCGCCTGCGGCCCCACTCCCAGTTCTGGGAGCCGTGATCCTGCAGACCCCGGACCCCGCCTCTGTGCGGGGAGGGGAAGGGGAGAGGGCCCACGTGCTCCTCTCGCGCTTCAGCTCCCCCTTCGGCGGCCCGAGCCCCTCCCCACTCGGCCAGGGCCCCCCGCCCCTCCTCCTCTCCTCTCTCCCCTCCCCCGCTCGGGACAATGGCTGCGCCGTCTAGACACCCCCTCCCCCCGGCCGGCCTCGCGCTTTCTTTGCCAGACAAAGCGGGACAGGCTACGGGGCCTGAACGGGGGCTGCTGGGGCGCCCCCCCCCCTCCCCAGGAGTCCTGGTCGGCGGGGGAGGGGCCCGGCGGATGGCCGGGCAAGGGGTCTCAAGACGCCACTGTGGGGGTCAGCGCAGTGGCCGGGTGGGGGTTTCTGGAGGGTATGGCCTCACTGGACCATCCCAGGGCCCAACTGGGCAGGAGCAGCCGCCCCGCAGAACCGGCACACTCATGGTCTGTCACACACTTGCAGGCACACACAGCTCTGGGTCACACACTTATGGAGATGCAAACGTGCATGCACACAGACCCAGTACATGTAGACGTGAACACTTGGTGCACACAAGATACACCCAGATGCACACAGTTCACACGTCCACATGCCTGGACACACAAATATGATCACACATGCCATTCCTAGCCCAAGCCTGGCACACACACGCTGTCTGCACACACTCGGATACCCACAGATACAGATTCAAGAACATGCCTACACCCCACTCACACGTGCAGAGAAGCACATCCAACTGCTACATAGACACACCCATGTACAGTTGTATCCCAGTTCAGGCAGGCCACATGTGTGGCTCACATGGCGCACAGCACAGCAGTGTAAGGGTTTGGGGAGGAAATGGCTCATGTCACACAGCCACCAGTGTAGTTCACAAATACCCACAGTCTGGGTGACAGTGCCCTGAATTTGTCATGTTGGCCATTCTTTTTTGGGGGATGGGTGCTGGAGATTGAACTCAGGGCACTTGACCACTGAGCCACATCCCCAGCCCTATTTTGTATTTTATTTAGAGACAGGGTCTCACCGAGTTAGCGCCTCGCCATTGCTGAGGCTGGCTTTGAACTCACCGATCCTCCTGCCTCAGCTTCCTGAGCTGCTGGGATCACAGGCGTGTGCCACACCACCTTACCTGGCTCCATTCTCATTCTTATTCTGTTACTGTCTCTCCCTATCTCTGTCTTTGTCCTCTTTCTCCTCTCTGTGTATTCCTACTTCTAGTTTCTTCGTTATGTCTCCCTGTTTCTGTTTTTCTCCAAATCCCTCGCTCTTTCCATCTGTCTTTGAGACACACACACACACACACACAGTGGCTCACACCTGCTTGTACACATTCAATTCTCCACTAGCTCTGTCTCAGCCACACCCCTGACCCACCTGAAAGGACAGTTAGACTTTGCCACACCCAAGAGGGACACAGCCCTCAGGGATGGGGACTCCGGACAGGGCAGCACTTGTCATTTGCCAGCTGCCCCTCCCTACAACACACACCCTATCCCTGTGACACCTGTAGTTGGCTCTCCTTGTAACCTTCACTCACTCCTGAGTACATGCCTTGACCCCTCTTCCAAGAGTTAACACACAGACCTCCTAGCTGGAATAGGTGCTCATCATCAGGTGAAGGGAGACCCTGAGACCCAAGAGTCCCTGCACCTCCATTATCCTTAGACCTGGACGTGAAGTCACATGCTTTCTAACCTTCAGCACACTCACTTCCTGACTCTGCACTCCCCTTTCTGCACATCTTAGTTCTGGCAGCTTCCTGAGCCCCCACATCTGGCACAAGCCAGTCCCTCCTTCTTCCCGCCCCTGCCTTGTGGTTCCCAGGGCTAGAGCTGGCAGGGACAGCTGCAGCCTTAACAGCTGGGGCCAGGGCGGGGGCCGTGGGAACCGTAGGTAGGGGGCCTCCCTGCACCCACAGAGACACCCCCAGCCCAGTGCAGCTGTTGCCTGGCAGAGGAAGGGAGGGGGTCTGTCACTCGGATTGGGGTTCTTGGGCACCCAGCTGACCCCTCACCTTCCTTTGCCCCCCGCAGCCCCCCCTTGCCTGGACGGAAGCCCGTGCGCAAATGGAGGTCGTTGCACCCAGCTGCCCTCCCGGGAGGCTGCCTGCCTGTGAGTGCCTGGCACAGCGCCATCAGTGGGCCTTGCGTGGGAAGGGAGTCTTCTTCCTCTGCCTCTGTGTTCCCCGTGGGTGCTTGTACCACTTCCTACATGTGTGTGGCTTGGGCAACCTCTTTGTGTTGACCCATTGGAAACTGAGCAGGGTTAAAAGCAGGGGCTCTGGAGTCTGCCTGGGCTGGATTCAAATCCCACATCATGTTGCTCACTGGTTGAGAATTAAACCCTTTAAATCTCAGTGTCCTGATCTGGAAAATGGGCCTAGTAACCCCGACTTCATGGAGGTCTAGGCCTCTTGAGGTCATATTTAAAGGCTCTTAATGAAGGCAGCTCTTAATTAACAAACTTTCAGGGTCCAAATTATAGGGATTTAGTAGTGGTGAGGACATCATTCATTAGCTACCATATCTCAAAACTTTAATAGTGGGGGTACAGGAGGCCTATAATGCAGTTGTGCTGTATGACCTTTGTCTAGGCACTTCCCCTCTCTGAACCTTACTGCATTTGTGAATAGGAATGCTTCTCCCTGGCTTGTGACTGTGAAGAAGCCCAAGTATTTAGTTCTTCCCTAATAACAAGGAAAGGCAGGGGGTTGGAGGAGCAGAGTTGTGGCTGAGAAAGAGCCGAGCAGAGAGTCAGAGCTGGGTTTGAATTCTGGGCTCTGGGACACCTTGAGCAAACACTCGGAGCTTTCTCAGCCTCAGTTTTTGCATCTGAAAAATGGGGCAATAATAGCTCTCCCTTTATGGGATTGACTGTGAGGCATATCATAGGATATGCTCAGGGTACAGCAAGTAATAAATAAATACTCATAAATAATAATGATAGGAAATAATGCTCAAGGTTATAGGGAAAGGCTTGGCTCCTTTTATAACAGGTAATAGCAGTTCACCCAGTAGCCATTAATGGATTCATTAAGGTATTTATTTATTCAACAGAATGTGTGCCAGACACTGGGTCAGGCTCAAGCTGGGTGGGTCTAGGGCGATTTTAGACCCAGAAGAGCCCCTTCGAAGTTTCATCGCACTTACTTTAGCTAGAACCCCACTTAGGTTTACCTCTTTGGGATGCTAAAGCTGGCTGGGGGGGTTACTGGGGCTGAGTGTCTGCGATGGTGGGGCTAGGGGAAAGTGTGATCTTACCTGGAACCACTTTGGAGCTTAAGCCCCGGGGCTCGGACGCCTGCGCATTGGAACTCCAAGCCTGGAATACTGCCGACAGGTGAATGCGCCCGAGGCTGCCCCGCCCCTCGACAGGTGAATCACCGGCACACTTGGCCTCCCGGAGCCCGGATCGCCCGGAGTGGAGCGGGCTCAGTTTCCAGAGCAAGGCTGTAGGGGAACCATTTCCTATACTCCCCAATTCCCCAGCAATCACAAGGTCTCAAATATTCCTGTCCTTTTAGGGGTACCTCAAACTCTCCCTCTCCCTATAGATCCCCGAGTCACCTCCCCAAAGTAGGATTCAAGCCCTCGTCCTTATTGCCTAATCCTCGCTTCCCCCACTTTGCCAGCAGGCCGGTCCCCCCCCCCCCCAAGCCCGCGCTCCCCCCTCGATCTCCCCCAAAGCTCAGGCCGTGGGGCGGGGCGCGGGCTGGGGCTGGAACCGGCCCGACCGGTCGGCGGGGGCGCGGGCGTAGAGCGTGGGAACCCGCCCGGGGCGTAGGGAGGGGGCCGCGCGGGCCGCGCCCTGCCTGGCGGTGGGACCCGCCGTCCAAGGCGCCCGGCAAGCGCGCCCCCTCCCGGCGCACGATCGCGTTCGTCGTGGTATCCCTGCGGGCTTTTGGGGAGGGGGCTGAGGGCTGTACCCTCGGCTCCTAACGCCACCCGCGCCCTTGCCGGCTGTGCCCCGACTTGTTTCGCTGGGGGCCGGGGTGGGGGGACATTGTGGTGACGCTAAGAACTGAGTCACCTGCTTGAGTTCGGTCCCAGGCGTCTGGGACAAGCCCGGGGGGGGGGGGAGGGAACCGACGAAAGTAGCAGGGGAGGGATGGGGCGGGCACAGGGAGAGCGCGGGGTGGAATGGGCCGGGACACTGCCAAGACAGCCTGGACCCTCTGGCTTGCCAAGCCCCTCCCTCAGAATCCTTTCTCCGAGGGTCCCCTGGAAGTTTCCAAACTCAAGACCAATCCTCTCTCCCTTTCTCATTTCCCTTACACTCAAGGCTGCCTTTGTGGGCTTGGGGAGGGGTCTGCAGACGGAAGGGTCTTCCCCAACATGAGGGTGGAGGTCCCCTTCCACAAAGCCCAACCCTCCTGCATGGGAGAAAATTTGCATGAATCCTGGAGAAAGGAGTTGAGGATTTGTGGGAGTCCATCCGCCTGTCCATGTGAGTGAGAGTTGCCCATATCCGCGGGGGAGGCTGCGGCTTGGTGTTTGTGTGTGCCAGGCCAATATGTCCAGTCGGCTGTCCTTCTGTATGTGTATCTGTGGTTTCTGTGTCTGTCTGGGTGTGCCTTGCTAGTTGTCTCTCAGAATCTGAGACCCATTTGCTGTTCCTTCTGCCTGAAATGCTCTTCCCTACACAACCCTTTGGATTCTTTTCATCTTTAGTCTGTGAAAATAGAATACCCATTCTCTCTTTCCCATTATTCCATCTACTTAGCCCGTGTAAGAGTTTTCTGTGGCTGTTGTAACAAATTACCACAAACTGGGTGGCTTGAAACAACAGAAATGTAGTCTCTGGAAGTTCTGGGGGCCAGAAGTCTGATATTAGGTGTTGGCAGGGCCAACAAGGGGAGAAATCTTCGCTGCTTCTTTCAGCCTCTGATGGCCCCAGGCGTTCCTTGACTTGTGGCTGCCTCACCGGTTCTCTGCTTTGTTTGCACGTGACCTTCTCTTCTCTCACCCTCCCAACTCTCTATAGTCTTTCTCTTATAAGGACACTTGTTATTGGATTTAGCACCCCCCCCCCCATAATCCAGGATGATCTCATCTTGACATCCTTCATGGAATTACTTCTGAAAAGACTCTTTTTTTAAACAAGATCAGAGTCACAGCTTCTGGGACATGGACGTGTCTTTTTGGGAGCCATCACTTAACTCACCACAACTTTGTAGCCTTCCTGGCTCACCTACACGCTGCCAGCATGTAGTACATGTAGTATGTCAGTTTGTTACTTGTCTGTGTACTCTTGCCTAATCTGGCTGCTGTTGAGTATCAAGAGAGGAAGAACCACTTTTATTGTTTGCTTCTGTGTTTACAACTTAGCAAATAGTAGGTACTCCGCAAATATTCATTGCAGGAATGAATGAGTGTGGTCAGGTGGAGTCAGGAGGCTGAGGCAGGTTTGAGGATCACAAGTTCAAGGCCAGCCTCAGCAACTTAATGAAACCCTGTCTCAAAGTAAAATATTTTAAAAAGGCTAGGAATATAGCTTAGAGGTAGGGTACCCCTGGGTTCAATCTCCAGTACTAAAAAAGAAAGAAAGAAAAGAGTGAATGAGTGGGTGGAGTGTGCTGGTCTGTTTTGCCTGTCATATGTATCTTTGTACCTGCGTCCACCTTGCCCAGTAGTGCCCCCAAAACACTGTCTCTGCCACAGGTGCCCACCAGGCTGGGTGGGTGAGCGATGCCAGCTGGAAGACCCCTGCCACTCAGGTCCCTGTGCTGGTCGTGGTGTCTGCCAGAGCTCCGTGGTGGCAGGCACTGCCCGGTTCTCCTGCCGATGCCCCCGTGGCTTCCGAGGTGAGAGGGGGCATTCTGGAGGGGAGCCCAAGGCAAGCAAGGGTGTGATCAGTCCCAAGCTCACCCTCTCCTGGTTCCTCCAGGCCCAGACTGCTCCCTGCCGGACCCCTGTCTCAGCAGCCCTTGTGCCCATGGTGCCCGCTGCTCGGTGGGGTCTGATGGCCGCTTCATCTGCTCTTGCCCACCTGGCTACCAGGGCCGCAGCTGCCGAAGTGACATTGATGAGTGCCGGGTGGGTGGGCCTTGCCGCCATGGTGGCACCTGCCTTAACACTCCTGGCTCCTTCCACTGCCAGTGCCCAAATGGCTACACAGGGCCACTGTGCGAGAACCCCACAGTGCCCTGTGCTCCTTCACCATGCCGTAATGGGGGCACCTGTAGGCAGAATGGCGATCTCACCTATGACTGTGCCTGCCTTCCTGGTGAGTGAGTGGTACTCAGGGGAGGTGGTGTGGGTGGGGATAGCAGGTCAACTTCTCAGTGACCATTCTTGCCCTCTCCTCCTGTCCTAGGGTTTGAGGGCCAGAACTGTGAAGTGAACGTGGATGACTGTCCAGGACACCGCTGTCTAAATGGGGGGACGTGTGTGGATGGCGTCAACACCTACAACTGCCAGTGCCCTCCTGAGTGGACAGGTGAGCACCAGGACTGAGGGAGCTGGGTGGCAGACCTTGGGTTGGCACATACCAGGTGGCTATACTGGTGCATCTGTGTGCCACAGGCCAATTCTGCACAGAAGATGTGGATGAGTGTCAGCTGCAGCCCAATGCCTGCCACAATGGGGGCACCTGCTTCAACACCTTGGGAGGCCACAGCTGTGTGTGTGTCAATGGCTGGACAGGAGAGAGCTGCAGTCAGAACATTGATGACTGTGCCACAGCCGTCTGCTTCCATGGGGCCACCTGCCATGACCGGGTGGCTTCCTTCTACTGCGCCTGCCCCATGGGCAAGACTGGTAAGTGGTCATTTGCTCTGTAGGCAGCAGAGAACCACTGAAGGCTCTGAGCGGGGTCAAGACAGACTCTGATTTGAGTGTTAGAAAGATCATGCTGGGGCCAGGTGCAGTGGTGCATGCCTGTGATCCCAACTACTTGGCTGAGGCAGAATAATTGCAAATTGGAGCAAGGCCAGCTTGGGAAACTTTGTGATACCCTATTTCAAAATAAAAAGGTCTGGGATGTTACTCAGTGGTAAAACCCCTGGGTTCAATCTCCAGTATGAGAAAAGAAAAAAAATAAGAAAGACGAGTCTGGAGCTGGGACTGGGAATGTAGCTCAGGGACAGAGTATGAGCTTGGCATGTGCCTGGGTTCCATCCCCAGCACCTAGGAAGGAGGGAGGGAGGGAGGCGGGGAAGGAGGACATGCTGGAGGATGGCTTTGGGGTGAAGGGTGAGCTTGGGAAAGGCCTGGGAGGAGGCTGGCACACTGTCCAAGGCAGAAACCATTGGGATAGGAAGGTGTGGTGTTTGGGAGGAGGCTTGGAAATGGAGGGAGGGTATGCCTGGTAAGCAAGGCTTGAGGGTAGGACACTTTTCTAATCAGAAGAGTCTGTAGATTTTTTTTTTTTTTAATTTCTTTCCTCAGTTGTAGTTGGACCCAATATCTTTATTTATTTTATGTGGTGCTGAGGATCGAACCCAGTGCCTCACGTATGAGGTGGGCGCTCTACCACTGAGCTACAGCCCTAGCCCCGACGCTGTAGATTTTTAAACAATATGTAACTTTTTAAAAATAGTCTGGGGACAAAAGATTAATATACAAATAATAGTCAAATCTTGATGGTATGAAGGATCAACTTTTCTTATGTTTGAAGTTTTTCATACTAAATAGATTTTTTTTTAAAAAAAAAGCTACTTAAGGGGCTGGGGTTGTAGCTCAGTGGTAGAGTCCTTGCCTCGCATGTGGGAGGCCCTGGGCTCTATCCTCAGCACCACATAAAAATAAAATAAAGGTATTGTGTCCATTATTTTTTTAAGCTACTTGATACTCTGCAGGTTAATAAGAGCAAAAACAAGGGTTTAGGTGGCTCAGTGATAGAGCTCATGCCTAGCATGCCTAAGGCCCTGGGTTCAATCCCCAGCACCAACTCCTCCTGCACCCTGCAATGGGAGGGATGTGGGACCTTTAGGCAGAGCTGGAGAATCACCCTTGGACCTCTGCTTACCCTTTCTTAGGCCTTTTGTGTCATCTGGATGATGCCTGTGTTAGCAACCCATGTCACGAGGATGCTATCTGTGACACAAACCCTGTGAATGGCCGGGCCATCTGCACCTGTCCACCCGGCTTCACTGGTGGGGCCTGCGATCAGGATGTGGATGAATGCTCCATTGGTGAGAGGGCACCTTTTGAGAATGAGACGAGAAAGAGGGGAGTTGCAGGGTCCCCGCTGGTCATGCCCACACTGTTTGTGCCCCATCCCACAGGTGCAAATCCGTGTGAACATCTAGGTCGGTGTGTGAACACGCAGGGATCCTTCTTGTGCCAGTGTGGTCGCGGTTACACTGGACCTCGCTGTGAGACCGACGTCAATGAGTGTCTGTCAGGGCCCTGCCGCAATCAGGCCACCTGCCTGGACCGCATTGGCCAGTTCACTTGCATCTGTATGGCAGGTGTGTGGTGGGCGTGGCTGGGGATTGAGGCCTAGTTCCATGGAGTGGAACTAGGGTTGGCTTAGTGAGAGCACCAAGTGCTTAGTGTGGGTGAGGCTCTGGGTTTGATTCCCAGAATCACTTAAGAAAAAGTGAGATCCTTAGAGATGAGGTGGGGGCAGGGCCAGAACAGAATTTTGCCTGAAACTATGGGAGGGCATGGGTCCAGTGGAGTCAGTAGCCCTGTGATGGACTGAGAGTGGAGTCCAGGCATTAGGATCGCACTGGGGTGTGGGTGGGTGGGGATGGTAGAGGTGGTGGTGGATGACAGGAGGGTAGGGCCAGCAGCTGCAGTGGGGTCACATGTATCCTGCAGACAGTCTTGCACTAAGGAGGGTTGGGACTTGAAGCTGTGTACAAGGCTGCTGTGGGCCCTGCAACTGGGCAGAACATGACTTTAGAATTAGGTTGAAAGGGGGTGTTTTAAAGGCAAGGCATAAACCTTGTTCCGGTTGGCACCACAGCTGGGTGAGCGTCCAGCCTGTGATTGAAAACTGAATCAGGTTGAGCAGGAGATGGAACCAAGACTCAGGAAATCTGTTTGTGTAGGAATGGGGGAACCTCTCTCTCTGTGTCCCCTTCAGACCAGAGGGTATCTCCCACTGCCCTAATCCCCTTTTCCCAACCCCAGGCTTCACGGGAACCTACTGTGAGGTGGACATCGATGAATGTCAGAGTAGCCCATGTGTCAACGGTGGTGTCTGCAAAGACAGAGTCAATGGCTTTAGCTGTGCCTGCCCTTCAGGTGAGAATCCTGGGATGGGAAGCCTAAGAAAGACTGGTCTGTGCAGGGGCAAAGGATCCAGGGTGGGAACCCTTAAGGTCATGTTAGCAGATAACTTGCAAGAGGAAACAATGTTTTGAAAACATTGAAATGTGAGGCACTGTGGAGCACATCTAGAATCCCAGCTAATTAGGAGGCTGAGGCAGGAGGATCACAATTCCAAGGTCAGCCTGGGCAACTTAAAGAGACTCTGTGATACAGCCAGTGTTCCGGCCCCAGTACCACTAAATAAATAAAGAAAACCAAGTAAATTAAAACTATATAAAAAGTAAATAATCAAAGTAGATTAAAAATAAATAAAAAGGGCTGGGAATATAACTCAGTGGTAAGGTACCTCTAGGTGCCATCCCTAGTATAAAAAAAAATTTAAATTTATTTAAAACTAAATAAATGGGCTGGGGTTGTGGCTCAGTGGTAGAGAGCTTGCCCTCCCACGTGTGAGGCACTGGGTTCGATCTCAGCATCACATAAAAACAAACAAAATAAAAAGTTGGGTTTTTTTTCTTTAAAAAGAACCTCAAATTAAACACAACATTAATAAAACTAAGTAAACGGGAAGTGGGGTTTCCCACACTTACAGGGCAGGGACGGTGAGGGGCCATGCTTTTCTTGTCTCGACCTCCTTCACCCCACTCCTCACCCCAGGTTTCAGTGGGTCCACGTGCCAACTGGACGTGGATGAATGCGCAAGCACGCCCTGCAGGAATGGTGCCAAGTGCGTGGACCAGCCTGATGGCTACGAGTGTCGCTGTGCAGAAGGTGATGGCGGGTCAATGACAAGCTGGCAAGAATCCGGAGGCAGTGCTAGTAGGGGAGAGGGCGCCAATAACAGACTTGGACTCGGAGAGCTCGGGGGCGGGCTTTTGGCAAGGACAAGGCAGGGCCAATGACAGAGCTTGTGGGGTGGAGCTAATGATGGACGTAGACTGAGATAAGGCTAAGAGTTGGGCCAAAGGTTAGCATGTAAAGGAGCTCGATCCCCCCTCTACCTTCCTATGACACCTAGCCTCTTACCCATCATCTCCAGTCAAGGGAGAAGCTGATAGGGTAAAGACTAGAGGTTGGGGACACAGGCCAGGGGAGCGTCCTGGAGGTTGGAGCTGGATGGAGTGAAGGCAAGCTGGAGGCGTGGCCTAGTGGAACCCCTTTCCGGATGGCTTGGTGGGCAGGGCCTGAGATGGAGCTGAGGCCAGGATTGGGCAGAGGCCATAACTGTGGGCAGGCCCTTGGTAAGTGGGCGGAGCCTGACCCTTTGGCCCTGCAGGTTTCGAGGGCACCCTGTGCGAGCACAATGTGGACGACTGCTCTCCAGACCCATGCCACCATGGACGCTGCGTGGATGGCATTGCCAGTTTCTCATGTGCCTGTGCCCCGGGGTACACAGGCACGCGCTGCGAGAGCCAGGTGGACGAATGTCGCAGCCAGCCTTGCCGCCATGGGGGCAAATGCCTAGATTTGGTGGACAAATATCTTTGTCGCTGTCCTCCTGGCACCACAGGTAGGGCAGGGGGCTGGACTGGGCAGGAACAGTTCACCTGGAGGGGCACAGTTGGGAACGGTGCATGACAATGGGGGCTACTCCTTGCCATGTTTCCCTCCCCAGGTGTGAATTGCGAAGTCAACATAGACGATTGTGCCAGCAACCCCTGCACCTTTGGAGTCTGCCGTGATGGCATCAACCGCTATGATTGTGTCTGCCAACCTGGCTTCACAGGTAAGCAAGTGGCTGCAAAGGAGAGGGTGTCATTATAGGGTAAGGGTGAAGTCACCCGTCTCTGTTAGCTGGATTTCGCCCCTATCTTTGCACACATGTCCGATGAAGTTGTGTTCACTCTGCCCTGAGACTGTGCCCTTTATCATTGGCTTGGGGTTGTCCCCATATTGGTAAATTCATGATTATTCTGGAGAAAAGATGAAGCTGTCTTAGACTCAGGGACAAGATTGTGCCTGTATGGTGACAAGGTAATCCTTGGTAGAAGAGAAAGTGGCTTCATGTCAATTTGGGGACCAGAGTGATCTGGTGCAAGGCAGCTTTGGGTTGAGGAGGTGGCTGACCTAATTTGCATAGGAGCTGATATAGTATGAGAATAAAGTTGTCTTTGCACAGGGGTATGGCTTTGCTAAATGGAACAAGGTGTCCTCTGGTTGGCTCCACTGTCCCTGTCCAGGGATGAGGTTGCCTGCATATTTCCCAGGTCCCCTTTGCAACGTGGAGATCAATGAGTGTGCATCCAACCCATGTGGCGAGGGAGGCTCCTGCGTAGATGGGGAAAATGGCTTCAGCTGCCTCTGTCCACCTGGCTCCTTGCCTCCACTCTGCCTCCCTCCAACCCATCCCTGTGCCCATGAGCCCTGCAGTCACGGCATCTGCCACGATGCGCCTGGCGGGTAAGACCCCTGCCCAACTCATGACCCTTCTTCTGTCTCTCTGGCCACTTGCCACCCTGACTGCCTCCCCTGCCAGGTTCCGCTGTGTGTGTGAGCCTGGCTGGAGTGGCCCCCGTTGCAGCCAGAGTCTGGCTCGAGATGCCTGTGAGTCTCAGCCCTGTGGGGCTGGTGGTACCTGCATCAGCGATGGAATGGGCTTCCACTGTACCTGTCCCCCAGGAGTCCAGGGTGTGTGTCTCACTCTCTCTCCCCGGGCTCTCTGACATCCTTCTCTTCGTTTCCTTTCTGCTCCATTCTCGTCTACATTTCCCTCTCTTTGCTACTCCTTTTTCCCTCTGAGGTGCTCCCTAGGGGGTTGGATATCAGGGGGGATCCCAGGGAGGAGGAAGATGAGAACAGGGAGTCCCTCAAGACTATCCCATTCTGCCCCCTCCCACAGGCCGTCAGTGTGAGCTGCTGTCCCCCTGCACCCCAAACCCTTGTGAACATGGGGGCCGCTGTGAGTCTGCTCCAGGTCAGCTGACTGTCTGCTCCTGCCCCCCAGGCTGGCAAGGTACATTAGCCACTGCTTCCTTCTCCTCCTCTCTCACCTCCTCTGTGCCTTACCCCATACTGGGTTATGCTGGGGGCCAGAGGGAGCTTCACCCCAACACTGTTTCTTAGGGGAGCTTCCTTCTGGGAAAGAAGAGAGCTGGATGTGGATACTCACAGCCCATATGGGTCTGCTCTGGAGAAGAAGCCATAAGGGGCTGGGGCTGTTACAACCCAGCTGTTCTGGGGACAGCTTCCTGGAGGGCAGACTATTTGTACCCACTGAAATAGAGAGAAGGAAGTTCTGGAATGGCATGTGGAAAATATCTTTACCTATCTCAACCTACAGGTTCTTCCTGTGCCCCAGGTACCCTCAGACCCTGCCTTGCACCCTCTAACTGTAGGTGTTACCTTGCTCCCCACTCCCAGGCCCACGATGCCAGCAGGACGTGGACGAGTGTGCTGGCCCCTCCCCCTGCGGCGCCCATGGTTCCTGTACCAACCTGGCAGGAAGTTTTAGCTGCACCTGTCACGGGGGTTATACTGGCCCTTCCTGCGATCAGGACATCAATGATTGTGACCCCAGTGAGTACAGGGGAGCTCTTGGAGAGTGCTGCCCTGGGGACATTCATCAAGCCTATACTGTGGTGCTGTGCTCTCATGGTGCTGTGTTCACAGCTCTGTGCTTGCCTCATGTTACTCCTATGGAAACTGAGGCCCAAGGAGGTTTCTTGACTTGCCCAAAATCATACAGCAAATAAGGGAATGAGCTGGGCTTGGAGCACAAGTCTGTCTGACCCTGAAGCCTGTGGACTACCTCTGGCAGCAAGCATTAGGATGGTGTATAGAGTATGAAATAAAGGTCCCCAGAGTGGACTGGGGATATAGCTCAGAGGTAGACCTCTTGCCTAGTGTGCCTGAGGCTGTGGGTTTGATTCCCCAGCTCTGCCAAAAAAGAAAAAAAAAAAGAAAGGGAACTCAGAGAGTTTACTCTAGGGTGCTATCTAGTAAACAAATAACCAGGTCATGGATGCAATTTTAAATTTCTAATAGCCACATTTAAAAAAAAAAGGAAAAAGAAGTCAGAGAGTGGAGCTCAGTGGTAGAATGCTTACCCAGCATATCCATGAGACCCCATGTTCAATTTCCAGCACCATGAAAAACAAAGAAAAAGAAATGGGCAGTAATACATTTAATACTGTATTTTATTTAAACAAGTATATAAAATAGTATAATTTGAACATGTAATCAATATTAAAATGATTGAGATATTTTACTCTTTTTTTTTTTAAAGAGAGAGAGAGAGAGAGAGAATTTTAATATTTATTTTTTAGTTATCGGCGGACACAACATCTTTGTTTGTATGTGGTGCTGAGGATCGAACCCGGGCAGCACGCATGCCAGGCGAGCGCGCTACCGCTTGAGCCACATCCCCAGCCCCATATTTTACTCTTTTAAACTAAGTTTTCAAAGCTTGAAATTCAGTATGTATTTTATACTCACAGTCTATCTCCATTTGTATTGGTAACGATGTCAAGGACTTAGTAACCACGGCAGGCCTGTGCTGAGGCCAGGAATGAAAGCAAGCATAACTGGCAGTACAGCTGTCCCTCAGTATCCATGAGGGATGGTCCCAGGACCCCCATGGATACCAAAACCCGTGGGTGTTTGTGTCCCTTCTATAAAATGGCTTAGTATTTGTAAAGAACTCATGCACAGCCTCTCAGATACTTTAAATCATCCTTACGTAAGTTATAATATCTAATACAATGTCAAGGGCATGTACCTGCTTGTTATACTCTATCGTTTAGGAAATGATGACAAGAAAAAAATGTCTGTACATGTTCTGTACATATGCAGTTTTTTTTTCTATGTTTTCCGTCCACTGCTGGAATCCACCAATGCTGAGCCCAAGGTTATGGAGGGTCGACTATATTTACTTGGCAGCTCAAAGGGGCTTTTTTGGTTCTCCCAAAGCCCTCCCCTTCCCCTTGGGCAAGGTTTCCAGATGAGACAGGAGATAAGGCCACAAAAGGGGACATTATCCCTCTGACCAAATTTGTCCCCTCTCAGCTGAACCTGGTTTCCTCCAGGGTTCCCCTCTGTGACCCTGTATGGGAGGCAAGGCCAGGTCGGCCAGGCAGTGGGGGCCAGGTGGGCTAAACAGACCTCTTCTCTTCTGACTACAGACCCGTGCCTCAATGGTGGTTCCTGTCAGGACAGTGTGGGCTCCTTTTCCTGCTCTTGCCTTCCTGGCTTCGCTGGCCCACGCTGTGCCCACGATGTGGATGAGTGTCTGAGCAACCCCTGTGGCCCTGGCACTTGCACTGACCACGTGGCCTCCTTCACCTGCACCTGCCCACCAGGCTATGGAGGCTTTCACTGCGAGAAGGACCTACCCAACTGCAGCCCCAGGTGGGTGGGGCCTCGACTTCTTGAAACTCAGGGGCTCTGGCATCAGACGAGGCCTGAAACGGAGGGAGGAGGACTAGAGAGGAGTCCTTGGCTTGGCACCCATCTGAGGACTCTGATGCCTGAAGGGGCAGGGCGAGGCTTCGGTTTGGAGGGTCATCCTTAGAGACTCCGCTCCTTGAAGGAGCTGGGCCAGGGCAGATCCTGCAGGTAGATCCCAATTTAGCGCTGAATCTTGGTAAATTGAGGCTAAGGCATGAGGTGGGTTCTCTGCTGGCGCTGCAGCTTCTTGTGTGCGGGGTATAAGCGCCAGAGAGTGGGAAAACTCCATCCAGTTCTAGGAGGGAGGATGGGAGGGGGCGGAGCTTGACGCTCTTCCTCCCACTCCCCAGTTCCTGCTTCAATGGAGGGACCTGCGTGGACGGTGTGAACTCATTCAGCTGCCTGTGCCGCCCCGGCTACTTGGGTGCCCACTGCCAATATGAGGCCGATCCTTGCCTCTCCCGGCCGTGTCTGCACGGGGGAGTCTGCAGCGCCACCCACCCTGGCTTCCACTGCGCCTGCCGGGAGGGCTTCACCGGCAGCCAGTGCCAGGTGGGCGGGGCCACAGGTCCTGGGGGGAGGAGTCTGGAGGGTCTGTGGGAAGGGCCTGCCTCTCCTTCTGGGAGCAAAGCCCAGTACTGATTTTGAGGGTCATTTCTAGACCCTGGTGGACTGGTGCAGCCACAAGCCCTGTCAGAACGGGGGTCGCTGTGTTCAGAATGGTGCCTATTGCCTTTGTCCCCCTGGATGGAGCGGACGACTCTGTGACATCCGAAGCCTACCCTGCAGAGAGGCTGCAGCCCAGATTGGTAAGGGGGAGCCCATGGTCTGGTTGGCGTGTGCGTCTAGGGAAGGGTGTGTGTGAACCTATCTTCTGCTGGTGTGAGCCAAACGAGGGCCACCGTGATGCAGTGTGTGACCGAATGTGTGTGGGTGTGTGATTGTGTGACAGCGACCAAGATGGTATGTGTGTCTGTCACCATGAGACAGCTGGGATAGTATGTGTGACTGAGCCGGTATGAGCATTAAAATCGTGTGTATGTCAGTGATTGAGACATACCAGCTGAGAGGATGTGTGACAACCCTATGGAATGTGGGTGAGATGCTAGGGACTGAAGCCAGCAGGGATGTTGGGTGGTGTGTATGATGTAGGCAGAAAGAGGAGGAATGTAGCTGCCTCTGTGTCTGATGCCACTCTCCTCTTCCCAGGGGTGCGGTTGGAGCAGCTGTGTCAGGCAGGTGGGCAGTGCGTGGACCAGGACAGCTCCCATTACTGCATGTGCCCAGAGGGACGCACCGGCAGCTACTGTGAGCATGAAGTGGACCCCTGCTTGGCCCAGCCCTGCCAGCATGGAGGCACCTGCCGTGGCTACGTGGGAGGCTACATGTGTGAGGTAGGATGTGACCCAGAGAGAGGGAAGGGAAACTAGTCATGTCTGAGCATGTCTGGGTGTGCGTGGGCACATATTTCTATGTGTCTATGACCTGGTATGGGTATGTCACTCTCTAGGCATGTCTGTGTTTTTGCTTTTGTGACTGGGTATATCTTTGTGGGTGTCACTGTAGGTAGATCTGGGGGTGTTTGTTTGGGTTTGCTTCTGACTTCAGTTGTTTCCTGGGCACATCTATATGTGTCTGTGTGCATGGCGTCTCCTTGTGAATGAATGAATGAACCAGACTGTGTGTCTGATTGTGGTACCTGAAGGGCATCTGGGTGTCTTTCCTGTGTGTTTGCATGTGTGTGTCCCTCTGCACTGGTTGTGTTTCCTTGTATCTGCATGTGTGTATCCTGCACACTGGGCATGTCTCCCTCTGTTGGGTGTGTGTGGGTGTCCTTTTGTGCTGGGATTCTGCGTGTCTTCACAGGTATGTCTAGGCATGTCTGTGGTTCTCAGACTGAAAGGATCCCTCTCTTGCCCTAATACAGTGTCCAGCTGGCTATTCTGGTGACAACTGTGAGGACGATGTAGATGAATGTGCCTCCCAGCCATGTCAGCATGGGGGCTCCTGCATTGACCTTGTGGACCGATATCTCTGCTCCTGTCCCCCTGGGACACTGGGTATGCCGGGGCCAGGGTTGGAGGATAGGATAGGAGGCCCAAGTCTCTATCCCATCCTGATCACTTGCCTCTCATCCCCAGGTGTGCTCTGTGAGATTAATGAGGATGACTGTGGCCCTGGCCCACCCCTTGACTCAGGCCCTCGGTGCCTAAACAATGGCACTTGTGTAGATTTGGTGGGTGGCTTCCGCTGCAACTGCCCCCCAGGATACACTGGCCTGCACTGTGAGGCAGACATTAATGAGTGTCGTCCAGGTGCCTGCCATGCAGCCCACACCCGGGACTGCCTGCAAGACCCAGGTGGGCACTTCCGCTGCCTTTGCCATGCTGGCTTCACAGGTAAGCATGAGAGGTAGGGCCGGCCTGGGACCTTTGTTCCTGGTATTTCTTCATTGTGGTTGATTCAGGTGCCACTGCTTTTTCAGGTCCCCGCTGTCAGACTGTCCTGTCTCCCTGTGAGTCTCAGCCATGCCAGCATGGAGGCCAGTGTCGTCCCAGCCCAGGCCCTGGGGGTGGGCTGACCTTCACCTGCCACTGTGTCCAGGTAGGTCTGTGTGAGTGGCATGGGTGGTGACTCCTGGGGGAGGATAAGGGGTGTGGCCTCAGGAAAGGGTGTGGCTTTAGGGGGAAAGTGGATGGAAATGCTGAAATTACTTAGAAGTTAGGAGTGTAGGGTCTCGAGGTTGGGGTTTGGAGGTGTGGCCTTCTGAACAAGGAGTGGTTTGTATGTGAAGAGTTTGGGCAGGACTTGGAGAGGTTGGGGTCTCAACCTCCTCCATCTTGACCCTTCACCCTTCCTTTTCTTGACTCTCTTTCCTTTTCTTTTTCTTTCCATTTCTCATTTTTCCTTTCCTTCCCTCCTCCTTCCATACTTTTTTTTCTCTCCCCGCCCCCATCCCACCTCTAGCCGTTCTGGGGTCCGCGTTGTGAACAAGTGGCACGCTCCTGCCGGGAGCTGCAGTGCCCCGTGGGTGTCCCATGCCAGCAGACAGCCCGCGGGCCTCGCTGCGCCTGTCCCCCAGGGCTGTCGGGGCCCTCCTGCCGGGGCTCCCGAGGGTCTTCTCAGGGGGCTGCCAACGCCACCTGCGCAGCTCTGCCCTGTCTCCACGGGGGCTCCTGCCGTGCTGCGCCGCTTGCTCCCTTCTTCCGCTGCCTGTGTGTTCCGGGCTGGGATGGCCCGCGCTGTGAGACCCCCGCCGCCGCGCCCGAGATCTCGGAGGAGCCGCGTTGCCCGCGAGCCTCCTGCCAGGCCAAGCGCGGGGATAAGCGCTGCGACCGCGAGTGCAACAGCCCGGGCTGCGGCTGGGATGGTGGAGACTGCTCGTTGAGCGTCGGAGACCCCTGGCGACAGTGCGAGGCGCTGCAGTGCTGGCGTCTCTTTAACAACAGCCGCTGTGACCCTGCTTGCAGCTCACCTGCCTGCCTCTATGACAACTTCGATTGCCACACTGGAGGCCGGGAGCGAACCTGCAAGTGAGTCCATCCATTCGTTGGTGCGTGGGCTCCTCCTTTGTCCCTTTAGTCATCTCTTTGCCCCCTTCTGTCTGTTAATGGCGCCACATCTGACCGTCCATAGCCTTGTCCCTTGCCCTTTTGCCTCACTCTGCTCATCAGTTCATTCTTGGACGCTCTGTTGGGCTGTTTCTTCATTTTCGGGGTCTGTTTTGCTGCTCATGCCATCTGCACATCCATGTGTGATCTCTTGTCTGAGGGTCCTGCCATCCATTTGCCCTGTCTCCCTCAGTGTGACCCATAGCTGCCCATTTCTTTTCATCCACGTGCCCTCGGGTCTGCTTTTCTCTTGCCTATACACTCCACCTGTCCATCCTCATTCCCTGTTTGTCTGGCTTTCTATCTGTGAATTCTTTGAGTTCTTCTTGTGCCCAACTGCTTGTCCATTGCTTCCCTACCTCTCTCTCCTCATCTTTCTCAATCCTCCTCGCCATCATTCTGTTTAGTTGTTCCTCAGACACCGATGGCTGGTCCCACCTTAGGACCTCTGCACTGGGTGTTTCCACTGCCTGAACTGCTCTTCCCCTGAGAAGCCACGTGGCTCTTGACTATCTCCTTCATGCCTTTGTTCAAATGGTGTCACTTTCTCTGAGAGCTTCTCCCTGGTTACCTCCCAGGATGTCCCTTGCTTTATTTTTCTTCTTAGCATTTAAATCCATCTAGCACTGTGTGTGTTTATATTTGTTTATGTCTATTTATTTTTTTTATTGACATGTATTGGGATGCTGTATTTTCTGCTCATCCATCTTATTTGCCATGTCTCCACCTGCTGGAGTGCCAGCTCCTCCTTGGCAAAGATTTGGGGCTGAGTCATATCCTTGATGTCTGTGGCAGCACCCGGATACAGCAGGTGGTCAATTAATAGTTATTGATTATATTAATACAGGTTGGGCATCACTAATCAAAAAAATCTGAATACCAAAATGCTCCCAAAATTGAAAGCTTGTTGAGCACAGACATTATACCACAGTGGAAAATTCCATACCTGACCTCGTGTGATGGGTTACAGTCGAACTCACGCACAGTTGGGGTTGTGTCTCAGCAGTAGAGTGCTTGCCTACCATACATGAGGTTCTGGGTTCAGTTCCCAGCACCACAAACAAAACCTCAGGCTCACCAAAAGTATTGTTTAAGTTACTTTCAGGATATGTGTATAAAGTTCATATGAAAAATAAATGAATTTTGTGTTCAGGTTGAGCTCCATCCCTAAAATATCATATATATAATCCTTAAAATATTATACGTGTATGTATGTAATATGTACACATGTGATATATCATATATATCATTGTGAGATATATATATGTATATATATATATACACATACAAACATATATATGGTATATCACACTTATATGCCAATATATATGCAAATATTCCAAACCCCCCCAAAATGTGAGTTCTGAAACACTTCTGATCCAAGCATTTCAGATGAGGAATATTCAACCTATGGTTATCCAACCAGTGGCCTCACATGTGCTGGTACATTCCAGTCCTCTGTGCAAGCACTCTCTAGAGCCTGTTGCTCTATATGCTGTGTGTGCATTTGGGGGCTTAGAGGTCCCCTGACCCCCGTTCCTCTCTGCTCCTAGCCCAGTGTATGAGAAGTACTGCGCTGACCACTTTGCGGATGGCCGCTGTGACCAGGGCTGCAACACTGAGGAATGTGGCTGGGACGGGCTGGACTGTGCCAGCGAGGTGCCAGCGCTGCTGGCCCGCGGCGTGCTGGTCCTCACGGTGCTGCTGCCTCCGGAAGAGCTGTTGCGCTCCAGCGCGGACTTCCTGCAGCGGCTGAGCGCCATCTTGCGCACTTCTCTGCGCTTCCGCCTGGACGCGCGGGGCCAGGCCATGGTCTTCCCTTACCACCGACCAAGTCCTGGTTCAGAATTACGGACCAGGCGGGAGCTGGCTCCTGAAGTGATCGGGTGAGTGACTCCACCTGGAGCAGCTGTGAGTTCAATTCCCAGCACCACAAACAAAACCTTAGGCACAAAAAATATTGTTTAAATTACTTCCAGGCGGTGTGTATAAAGTACATAACGAAACATAAATGACTTTTGAGTTTTGGCTTGGGCTTCATCCCTTAAATTATATATTTGCATATGTGTATGCAAATATCTACATGCAAATATTCCAAAGTCCCTCCTAATCCCCCAATCTGAATTCTGAAACACGAGGGAGGCTCAGAGCCCAGCAGGGGAGGGGCACTCGTGACCTGGATCTTGTGTGTTCTCTTCCCTGAGCATCTGAGAGTCCTCCTTAGCAGTGTTTCTCCCACAGGCTTTCCTTCCTTCCTTCCTTCCTTCCTCCCTCCCTCCCTCTTTTCTATTTTATTCTTTAGATACTGAGGATTGAATCAAGAGCTTTGCATGCTAGGCAAGCACTCCACCACTGAGCTACATCCCCAACCCTTTTTATTTTATTTTGAGACAGGGTCTGGCTAAGTTGTCCAGACCCTTGTGATCCTTCTGCCTCAGCCTCCTGAGTAGCTGGGATGACAGGTGTGCACTGCCATACCTGGCTCCCACAGGCTTTTCAACCTCTTTTTCATTGACATTTACTGCCAGATCATTCTTTGCTGTGGAGGTCTGTTCTGTGCATGGTAGGATACTTAGATACTTAAAGCATCCCTGGCTTTTACTCCTTAGATGACAGTAACACTGCCCCCTAGCTGTGACAATGAAAAAACACCTCCAGATATGAGCAAGTGTCCCTTAAGGGGAGGTTACAGACTTACGCCTTGGGTGTAGTGCTACTTACTTCTGGAGATACAGGTGGTTTAGCAGAGTGTTTAAGGGGCTTGTGTAGGCTTTTTTTTTTTTTTTTTTTTTTAAAGAAATGAGAAATGTAGAAAAATGTAAAAGTATCCTGTTGGTGACCTGGTAGAGGGAACAGAAAGGGACATGGTGTTTGATGAGTATGCTGAAGGAGCTTGAGAAGGATGGGTCCCAGACACAGAAAAGAGATAGCGGGATGGGGGTAGGGGCAGGCTCTGATTGGATGCAGCTGGAAGCAGAGGAAATGGAGGAGGGATCTGATGTGCCTTTCCTCTGCTGAAATGACTGAGTGATAGGACATGTGGTGAAAAACAGGGGCTACTCTGGGCTTGTAGAGTCTGAAGGGACTGGAGATGTGGCGGGGAGACCCCCAGGAGGCAGAAGATAGAAACAAGAAAGACAGTAGGATGTTGAGAATCATCGAAACTGGGAAGGGATCAGTGACGTGGGGAGAGAAGGAAACAGAGCTGTGAACAGGGATACAGACGTTTAGACTGGGTGAGAGAAATTAGCTTCAAAAAGAGAAGGAGAAGCACTGGAGCTGAGCTCAGTGGCGGAGCGCTTGCCTGGCACACCCTAGACCCTGGTTCAGTCCCCAGTACTGCAAATGAAAAGCAGAACCTATGCTCAGAACCTCACCTCACCACTAGGGTGGGTGAGGAAGTTACCGCGATACTGACATAAAAACATTGTCTATTGGACTTTTGGCTCTGAGAACACCGGTGGACGCAGCAAGACTTGTTTTCGGGGTGCAGTGGGATTGGAAGGCAGGTGGGTAGTGGAGACATGGCAGGTGGAGATGGCTCTTGTGAGGCTGGTGTGGGGAAGGAGGATGGGGCTTGGTGTCTGAGATGCATTAGGCAACCTCTGAGCCCTTGGATCCCTCGGCTCTGGCCCCACAGCTCTGTAGTGATGCTGGAGATTGACAATCGGCTCTGCCTGCAGTCGCCTGAGAATGACCACTGCTTCCCTGATGCCCAGAGCGCAGCTGACTACCTGGGGGCCTTGTCAGCTGTGGAGCGTCTGGACTTCCCGTACCCACTGCGGGATGTGCGAGGTGAGGCTGGGCAGGGACAGCGATGAGGCCCTGGCGGGTGGCTGCAGCCCCAGGGCGTGGTGGCACTAGCGTCTCCTGGTTCTTTCTTGCAGGGGAGCCGATGGAGCTTCCTGAGCCAAGTGTGCCGCTGCTGCCACTGCTGGCTGCGGGCGCTGTCTTCCTGCTGGTCATTCTCGTCCTGGGCGTCATGGTAGCCCGACGCAAGCGTGAGCACAGCACCCTCTGGTTCCCCGAGGGCTTTGCACTACACAAGGATGTAGCAGCTGGCCACAAGGGGCGGCGTGAGCCTGTGGGACAAGATGCACTGGGCATGAAGTAAGGACCCTGTCTTCTCCTTGCCTCTGCCTGTGGGGACTCTGTGAGCCCTGCACTCCACCTCGGTCTGACTCTGACCTCTGACCCCATCTTCACCTTACCTTAGACTCCGTCTGGTATTCCTGTGTTCAGTCTCTTGACTGCTAACTCCATGATTCCTGGGGATCACCCCAGATTCCTGACCTCTGATTTTATTTCCTATATCATCATTTCCCTGATTCATATCCTTCCTGGACAACACCCTAAACCAGTTTCTCAGAATTTCCCCTGATTCATTCCTATGTGACTGCCTGACTCTATGACCCTTGTCTGCATCCCAGCCCCTCCCCAGCTCCCCATCCTTATTCTCTATGATTCCCACAACCAACCCTTGCTCCAACCTATCCTTACCTTTGACCTCACCTCTGACCCCCTTTCCACCCAACTCATGTTCATTTCTCATGATCCTTAATTTCAATCTTAACCTTGGACCTCACCTGTAACTTGATCTCTCTCTCAAGACCCCAGACCCCATTCTGAGTGTAACATTTCCCTGTGATTCCATGACTCCTGACCCTTCACCACAACCTTTTCAATCCTGGCTGCCTACCCGATTCCATATGAGGGTAACTCCATCTCCATGACCTCTGACACCATCTTCTGTAACCCCTGTGGTATGCCTGTGGCCCTCATCTATCCCCTAATCTACTGCTCTGACCCCTGACCCCACTCCTGTCTCTTCCCTGATTCCACTTTACAACTCTGGCTGCCAGCCAGCATGATCCCTGACTACACCCCTTGCAACCTTGACTTTCCCTCCCTCCTTCCCTCCCTCGTTGAAATCTGTATCTTGGCCCTCCCCCTGCACCTACTGACTTAGTGCCCCAATCCCAACTCCAGACCTCTGACCTTGCTTCTGTGACATCTGCTCTCACCATTCTCCAAATCCTCCTCCCAGGCCAGATGCCTCCAGTGTTCTTTCTTACGTTCTCTTCTTCTCATTGGTCCTACAGGAACATGGCCAAGAGTGAGAGTCTGATGGGGGAGGTGGCCACAGACTGGATGGACACAGAGTGCCCAGAAGCCAAGCGACTGAAGGTGCTGTCCCTTTCCCTGCCCCTTGCCCCTGTGTCTGGAATGGGGACCCCAGTCATTAGTGGGAGAGCACAGGGGAGTCTCTGCTCTCCCTCCCTCCCCAGCTCCAGAGAATAGCCATAGTTTTGTGACCTCATTTCCTCCTTGGTGTGGCTCTGTGCTCTTGGAGGAAGAAGAGATCGGTCATGGGGCCCACAGGGTTCTCTAGGTAGAAGAAAGCATTCCTCCATCCTGCCCCTCCTCAACCAGGTTCCTGCTCCCAGGCCAGCATGGGGTCATCTCAAAGAAATGCCTTGACCCAGGTAGCAAGTCTGCTTTCTGTCTGTTGGTTCTAAGCTTGTCCAGCATCCCCAATGTGAATGTGTATCCAACTGGTCCTGCTTCATTTCATCTCCTGGTGCCTTCTCGTGGGCTCTGTGTTAGCTCAGACTGTGTCCTTGTCCATTTTCTATTCAGTCCAGAGCTGGATAATGTGTTTTTTTTAAAAAGAAGTTTATTTGGCTCACAGTTTTGGAAGCTAAAAGTCGGAGGTTTGGGCCACTCTGTGGGTTTGGTCTCTGATGAGAATCTCATGGTAGATGGCATTATGGTATCAGGAGTTCATGCAGGAAAGATCATATGGTGAGGCAGGAAGCCAGAGAGAAATTCAAGGGCAAGATTGACTCTTTTTATAACTCAGTTCCCATTCAAAGGAACTAACTGGGTCCCTTGAGAAACTACATTAATCCCTTTCAAGGGCAGAGCTCCCAGTAACGCAGTTATCTCCTCTGAGACTCCACCTTTTAAAGGTTCCACCACCACTAAATATCACTGCATCGAGGACCAAGCTTCCAGCACATGAGCTTTTGGATAACCTTAAACCATATCCAAACCATAGCAGCTTGCCATAAGATTATATCATAGACTGGGTGGCTTCAATAACAGAAATTTACTTTCTCACAGTTTTGGAGGTTATCAGGGTTGGTTCCTGGTGAGGGATCTCTTTCTGGCTTGTGGACAGTCACCACCTATTTACTCCTTTCCCAGATAAATACCAGTTCTTGAAGGGTTAATGCTTATCCTCTACCCCTATGTTTCTTTTACCAGGGGTTTGTAGTTTCCAGAGTATAAGTTTTGTGCTTCTCTTTTTCAATTTAATTCTAAATATTTAGTTCTCGTTGCTATTGTCAGTGGGTTGCTCTCTTAATTTTGTTTTCATTGTGTTTGTGTTGGGGTGCTGGCAGGTGCTGTTCCCTATGCCTCTTTGTGTATGTAATACCCACTTTGGCTTCCCAGCCTCTCCCTTCTTCCATCCTGGATCGAAATTGCATTTCTTCCTCTTATTAGCTCCCTGAGCTCCAGGGCATCCTTATTTCCTTGTCTGTAAGAGAAGCAGGATATTAGTGATTTTCCAGCATGCATACATCTCCATCACTAAATGTGGGAATGCCCAGCCCCATTTCTGGTAGTGTCTCTCCCCACCTCCAAAGGGTGAGGTCTGAGAACCCGGTCCCTGTTCCTCCAGGTAGAAGAGCCTGGTATGGGGGCTGAGGAGCCTGTGGATTGTCGCCAGTGGACCCAACACCACCTGGTTGCTGCTGACATCCGTGTGGCACCAGCCATGGCACTGACACCACCACAGGGAGATGCAGATGCCGATGGCATGGATGTCAACGTGCGTGGCCCAGGTTAGCCACCTCCCAGAGGAGGCCTTTCACCTGTCCTACATTGGAGAGGTTACATCTTGGTCTGTGATCTGGGGAATGTCTGGGCTTCTGTGTGTATGTGTGCGTGTGAATTGAGATTCTTGGTTTGTACATAATAAAAGCCCAACTCAGACTAACTTAAGTAAATCAAGGCATTTACTGCCATGTAACTGGAAGTAGTGGGCCCATTTGGATCCTGGAATCAGTATTCCACTCTCCATGCCTTAGCTCCTGCCTTACAAAACCTTTCTTTGCTAGTGCTCTAGCAAAAGTCTCAGAATGCCTTCTGATTGGATGGACTGTGGTCACATGCTCATCTTTGAGCCAATAGGTGTGGCCAGGGGGCTGGAGTATGCAGATTGGCTGGTCCATTTGCCTGTTGTTGAGCCAGGGAAGGAGATTGGCCTCTACTAGGGTTTGAGACTGGAGAATGGGGTGCAAATGATTTCTTAAGGAAAACCGCAAAAGCTCATGCAGGGTGTAGCAGATCCTGTTGTCCAGATCCTCTTGGATCAATCTTTGCCACATTTCAGAGTATTCCTTTTCCAGCTTTATTTTGTTTTTACTCCAAATGGCCTATACCTGTTGCTTTCTTGAAGTCCCCCATGCTACGGGGGCTGGAGTGGCTGGGAGTATTTTGTCCTTGGGGGTGGCTCTTAGTTGGTGGATGCAAGAGTATGGAAGGCTCCTTTATCTTGAACTAGATTACAACTCTGGGGTACAGCTAACTTTAGAGTCCGCCTGTGGGATCAGACTGGAAACCCTTCTGGAATTTGCCTGATCTTGTGCTTGCTGGACCTCCTCTGTCCCTTGTCCTATATCCCCGACTCCCTAGGAGCCTTTTTGTGATCAATCATGTGCCCATGAGTCCTCATCCTGGGGGTGGGTGTGCAGATGGCAGGATTTGCCACTTTCTTGTCCTCCTATGTGTCCTGTTTGCTCCTAATACAGTGCCGTTGGCATTATCTCCTGGAAAAACCTGTGTCTTTGTGACATGCTCTGGTCCCTACAGATGGTTTCACCCCGCTCATGCTGGCCTCCTTCTGCGGTGGGGCCCTGGAGCCAATGCCAACTGAGGAAGATGAGGCCGATGACACATCAGCCAGCATCATCTCAGACCTGATCTGCCAGGGGGCCCAGCTTGGGGCTCGGACTGACCGTACAGGCGAGACTGCTCTGCACCTGGCTGCCCGCTATGCCCGGGCAGACGCGGCCAAGCGGCTGTTGGATGCTGGGGCAGACACTAATGCGCAGGACCACTCGGGTCGCACCCCTTTGCACACAGCAGTCACTGCTGACGCCCAGGGTGTCTTTCAGGTGAGACAGGTCCACCTCTTTGGACATTAGAGATGGGGTTGGCATCAGCCGAATATGGGTTTGAGCTTGGTTCGTTCTTTCAGAGCTTGTTTTTTTTTAATTTGGAAAATGGAAGCTGGGTGCCATGGCTCATGCCTGTTATTTCAGCTACTCAGGAGGCTGAGGCAGGAGGATCACAAGTTTGAGGCAACTTCACCAGACTATCTCCAAAAAAAAAAGGGAATAAGTCTGTAGCTCAGTGATAACATGCTTGCCCTGCATGAGAGAGGCCCTGGGTTCCAACCCCAGCATCACAGAAAAATGATAAAGTGGGAATCTACCTGAATACAATGTCTGGCAAGGGCAAATTGTGTCTGAATTAAGATTCTTTTCCACTTCAGAATGTTACAGATGTGTATCTATACAGCTGTTCTATTTGTCACTGTCAGTACTGTATTCAGTTAATCACATGAGATATTCAGCACTTTTGTTTTCTCTTTGCAGTTCTGGGGATCCAACCTAGGGCCTTGCCCACTCCAGGAAATCACTCTTCACTGAGCTACATCCCAGCCCAATGCAATTATTAAATAGGTTTTGTGAATGAGGTGTGGTGTCACATGCCTGTAATCCCAGTGACTCTAGAGGCCGAGGCAGGAAGATCACAAGTTCAAGGCCAGCTTTGGCAACTTAGTGAGACCCCCCTCTCAAAATAAAAAGGGCTGGAGAAGTAGCTCAGTGGTACAGCACCCGTGGGTACCTGGGGAAAAGTAAATAAAATGAAATAGGCTTTTTTGTTAGATGATATTGCCCATCTGGAGGCTGCTGTGAAAGTGTTCTGAGTACTTTCAGAGGTGGGCTAAGCTTAGCCCTGATGTTTGATAGTATAGGTGTATTACATTTGTTTTCAGTTTAGTATCTTCAATATTTGATGGGTTTATTAGGATATAACTGCACTATAAATCAAGTGGCATCTGTAGCTTGGTTCCAGAGGAATGGGGATTGGGGACCTCAGTGGGGGGTGCAGGCTTAGGGGTGCTCCTGAGCCTTCCATTCCTGCTATGGCTTCCCTGCGGCATCTTCTCTTTTCCAGATTCTCATCCGGAACCGCTCCACAGACTTGGATGCCCGCATGGCAGATGGCTCCACCGCACTGATCCTGGCGGCCCGCCTGGCCGTGGAGGGCATGGTGGAAGAACTCATCGCCAGCCACGCCGATGTCAATGCTGTGGATGAGCTAGGTAGGCTGGCAGGCTGGCTGAGGAAGCCATGGGTGCGGCTGGGAGGATGTCCCCTGGGCCCTGACTGTTGATGTGAATTTGCAGCCGTGTCACTAAAGCTCATGCACACATAACCTGGCTCTCACAAGGACTTAACACACTTTTGCAAGGTCTTTAGGGCATCTCAGGGGTTTAAAAAAGGGTGTGCTTCTCCAGGACTCTTCAAGCTGCTTTGTTGGAAACTCACTTTACTTCTACCTGCTGGACAGTTGTAACAAAGTTGCACATTGAACAAATTTGTAATGATGGTGGCTCCCCAGAGCCCGCTTGCTGGCTCAGACCAATCTGTGCTGATTCAGCCATCTGTCTGCAGGGCCAGAGGGCTTCACACAGCTGGAGATACGTTCAGACACTTCCACACTTCCTTTAGAGTAGGTGTTCTCAACCTCAGCGTCATGCAGTTTGGGGTGGGATAGTTATTGGTTGTGGGGGGACTGCCCTGTGCACTACAGGGTGTTGAGTAGCATCCTTGGACTTGACCCCTTAGATGCCAATTGCTATTGGCATCTTGATGTGTGACAACCAAATGTTCCTAAGGAGAAAATTGTGCTTGGTGGGGAACCACAACTCTAGAGTAGTACCGGGCAATAACACTTTCTGTGGTGGTGGAAAGAAATATTCTTTGTGGGCACTGTCCAATATGGCAGCCACTGGCCATGTGTGGTGACTATTGATTACTTGAAATGTAGTGGGAACAAGTGAATAATTAAATGTTCTTTTAATTCATTTAATTTTAAAAAAATTTTTAAATATTTTTGTTTTAGTTGTAGATGGACACAATACCTTCACTTATTTATCTTTATGTGGTGCTGAGGATTGAACCCAGGACCTCACGTATGCTAGGCGAGTGCTCTACCACTGAGCCCCAGTCCCAGCCCAGTTTTTAAAATATTTTTTGTTTAATATATATTATAACTTTTTGTTTTATTTGCTTTAAAATACACACACACACATACATACAAATGTTCAATTTTTTTGAGTCATAATTCATGTACTGTATAATTTACCCTTTAAAAATCTAAAGTATAAACTTTGGGCTGGGGACCTATCTCAGTGGTAGAGGGCCTGCCTAACATGTGGGAGGCCTAGGCCTAGGGCTCCATCCCTAGCAACTGCAAAAAAACAAACAAACAACAAAAAAAAAAAAAACAAAAAAACAACAACAACAACAAAGTATGATATATTCAAAGGTTTTATTTTTATTTATCTTTTTTTTTTTTTTTTTACTCTACTGGGGATTGTAAAATGCATTATATTTTTGCATAACCACAGAGTTGTGCAGCTATTGCCACAATGAATTTTTGGAATATTTTCATCACCTGAAAAAGAAACTCTCACCCCTTAAGCAACATTTGCCGATCCCTCACGTCTCCAGCCCTAGGCAGCCATTAGGTACTTTCTGTCTCTGGATTCACCTGTTCTAGACATTTCATATCAATGAAATCATGCCATGTGGCCCTTCGTGTCTGGCTTCTTACTTTATGTTTTCAAGGTTCATCCACCTAGTGTCATGTGTCAATGCTTCACTTTTCTTTTCTTTCTTAATATTTTTTAGTTGTCAATGGATCTTTTTTATTTTATTTATTTATTTATATGTGGTACTGAGGATCAAACTCAGGGCCTCACACATGCCAGGCAAGTGCTCTACCATGGAGCCACAACTCCAGCCCCTTCTTTTCTTTTTAATTAATTAATTAATATTGTGGTACTGAGAATTGAGCCTAAGACCTCATACATGCCTGGCAAACACTCTGCCCCTGAGCCATATCCCCAGCCCTTGTTTTTATAGCTGAATAATATTCCACATTGTGGTTGGACCACTTATCCATTTATCCATTGATGGGCATTTGGGTTTTGTACTTTTTGGCCATTATGAATCATGCTTCTGTGAACATTCAAGTACAAGTTTTTGTGTAGAGTAGTTTTCCTTTTCTTGGGTACATACCTAGGAGTGGAATTTTTAGGTCATATATTTTTAAAGAATATTTTTTAAATTTATTTTTTAGTTTTAGGTGGACACCATATCTTTATTTTATTTTTATGTGATGCTGAGGATCGAACCCAGTGCCCCATGTGTGCTAGGCGAGCGCGCTACCACTGAGCCATAACCCCAGCCCCCAGGTCATATGTTTTTTCAAAGCAGTTGCCCCATTGTGCAATTCTACCAGTGTTGTATGAGGGTCCTCGGGTCTCCATATCTTTGAAAATGCTTGTTTTTTTTTTTTTTTTTAAATCCCTCTTTCTTCTCCTTTTCCTCTTTTAAAACATGGTCTCACTGTGTTGCTCAGGCTGACCTCAAACTCCTAGGCTCAAGCGATCCTCCTGTCTCAGCCTCCTGAGTACTAGGACTCCAGGCATGTGCCACCTTGCCCAGCTTTTTCTGTCTGATTATAGCCTCCTAGTGAGTATAAAGTGGATAGCCCTCTGGTGGCTGATGATGTTGAGCATCTTTTCATGTGCTCATTTTATCTTCTTTGAAGAAATGTTTATGGAGATCCTTTGCCTGCCCCTCCCCCTTTTGCATAGATAGTGAGATCCTTTTTTTTTTCAGTGCTGGGGATTGAAGATCATGCATGTTAGATAAGCTCTCAATCACTGAGCTCCAGGGTTTGTCTTTTTCTGTGGTACTGGGGATTGTGTGGTGCCCAGGGGCACTCTACTACTGAGCCACACCCCCAGCCCTTTTTGATTTTTTCATTTTGAAACAAGGTCTCACTAAACACTGAGGCTAACTTGGAACTTTCCATCCTCCTGACTCAGCCTCCCAAAGCCCATGTCTGTAATCTCAAGTGGTGGGAATTATAGACATGGGCCACCATGCCTGGCTTCTTTTCACTTATTTATGTTTTTGGTACTGAGATTTGAGCCCAGGGGCACTTTACCACTGAACTACATCCCTAGTCCTTTTTATTTTATTTTGAGACTGAGCCTTGCTAAGCTGCTGAGGCTGGCATAGAATTTGCAATCTTCCTGCATCATTCTCCCAAGTTGTTGGGATTATGGGCATGTGCCACCATGCCTGGCTGCTATTATAATTATTATTATGGTACCTGGGGATTGAACCCAGGTGTGCTTTACCACTGAGCGACATCCTTAGCCCTTGTAATTTCTATTTTGAGACTGGGTCTTGCTCAGTTGCTTAGGGTCTTGCCGAGTTGCTGAGGCGGGCATAGAACTTGTGATTGTCCTGACTAAGCTTCTTCAGTTGCTGGGATTATAGACATGCACCACTTTGCCCAGCTTCTTTAATTTTCTTGGTGTTGTTCTTGATGGTGTCCTTGGAAGCATAATAATAGATAAATTGTATATCATAAATAAAATATACAATTTACCTATTGTTGTTCATTGTTGCTTTTGTGTTTGGTGTCATGTCTCAGAATCCTTTGCTTAAGGAGGTGAAGATTTACTCCCATGTTTTCTTCTAGAGGTTTTATAGTGTGAGCTCTTACATTTAGACCTCTGGTTCATTTTGATTGAGCTTTGCATAGATAGGATACAGTTGTTTGAGCACCAATAGTTGAAAAGACAGTTCTTCTCATTAAATGGTCTCAGCACCTACTTTATTGAATTTTCATTAGTTTAAATGTGAAAGTCCACATGTGACGAGAAATGTCTGCATTGGACAGCACAGCTCTAGGTTCAACCGAGTTAGGTCCACACAGCAGCTCTTATATATGAAGAGCCATTGGGTGTGTGCACACAGTGTACCCCTTGGTCAGAGGAGTCATGCAGTTCTCCATACACACGAACCCAAATACAGGTACCAAGGCACTTGTAGCAGCCTCTCACCCTCCTACCCCCTGCCCACTTACGATTCAGGACCTGGGACATGAGTCTTACCTTGACCCTGATTTCTTTTCCCCTTCCAGGGAAATCAGCCTTACACTGGGCTGCAGCCGTGAACAATGTGGAAGCCACCTTGGCTCTTCTAAAAAATGGAGCCAACAAGGACATGCAGGACAGTAAGGTGAGCCCAGGCCCTCAGCCCACCGGAGGGGGGCCAGCATCAGCATAGCCCCCCACAGGTGGCAGAGAGCAGGGTGGGATAAAGCTGGTGGGGGCATTCATCCTGCCTGAAGCCAGTTTTCAGGGGTAGGATTTGGGGCCAAGAGGCTTCAACAGTGGATCAGAGAAGTGTGTTGCATTTGCTCTGTGACCTTGGGCTAGTTGCCTAACCTGGGTAAAGTAGGGCAGTAATGATACCCATTCATTACTTCTCTTGAGGATTCAGTGAGCTAGTGTGTTTTCAAAGTGCTCACTGGAACCTTAGTGAAAAGTAACTGTTAGGATCTTTGCTTAAAAATCCTTCTAAGGTGGTTTTATATAATCTCATTTTATAAATGGGAAAGATGGGTTCGGAGGGGTGGTGGATTCTCTGCTTATTTAAAATTTCCATATTTTATGTATTATTTTTTTTCCTTTTACCTTTAAAAAATTACTTTAAAATATAATTTATTTTGATTACTGAGATTTTTGGTGCTCCTTTAAGTTCTGTGCCTCAGGTGACTGTTTCACCTGAGTTACCTGCTGGGTGAATGTGGTTCAAAGGAAACAACTTGCCCAGGTTCCCTCTGCATAGCTGGGATTCCAGTCCAGGGGGGACAAGCTCCAGTGCACAAACTCTTGGTCCTCAGGCTTCCCCCAGAGCCTGGAGACCTTGCTGGTGTTGACCAGAGTGTCCTTGACCTTGACATCTCTGGGTTCTGCCCCCTCCCCCATCCCAGGAGGAGACCCCGCTGTTCCTGGCTGCCCGGGAGGGCAGCTTCGAGGCTGCCAAGCTGCTGCTGGACCACTTTGCGAACCGGGAGATCACAGACCACCTGGACAGGCTGCCACGGGATGTGGCCCAGGAGCGACTGCACCAGGACATCGTGCGGTTGCTGGACCAGCCCAGTGGGCCGCGCAGCCCCCCTGGTCCCCATGGCTTAGGGCCCCTGCTCTGCCCACCTGGGGCCTTCCTCCCAGGCCTCAAGGCAGCACAATCTGGAGCCAAGAAGAGCAGGAGGCCCCCTGGGAAGTCAGGGCTGGGGCCGCAAGGGGCCCGGGGCAGGGGCAAGAAGCTGACGCTGGCCTGCCCGGGTCCCCTGGCCGAGAGTTCCGTCACTCTGTCGCCGGTGGACTCGTTGGACTCCCCACGGCCCTTTGGTGGGCCTCCTGCTTCCCCTGGAGGCTTCCCCCTTGAGGGTCCCTATGCAACCGCCACAGCCACCGCAGTGTCCTTGGCGCAGCTCGGTGGCACAGGCCGGGCAGGTCCCCTAGGGCGCCAACCTCCTGGAGGCTGCGTGCTCAGCTTGGGTCTGCTGAACCCTGTGGCTGTCCCCCTCGACTGGGCCCGGCTGCCTCCACCTGCCCCCCCTGGGCCCTCATTCCTGCTGCCCCTTGCACCGGGACCCCAAATGCTCAACCCTGGGACCCCCGTCTCTCCCCAGGAGCGACCCCCGCCCTACCTGGCAGCCCCAGGACATGGTGAGGAATACCCAGCAGCAGGGGCCCACAGCAGCCCCCCAAAGGCTCGCTTTCTGCGTGTCCCCAGTGAACACCCCTACCTAACCCCATCCCCAGAGTCCCCTGAGCATTGGGCCAGCCCTTCTCCCCCCTCCCTCTCGGACTGGTCCGATTCCACACCCAGCCCTGCCACTGCCACGGGGACCACTGCCACAGCTGCTGGGACACTGCCTGCCCAGCCACACCCCTTGTCTGTCCCCAGCTCCCTTGCTCAGGCTCAGACCCAGCTGGGGCCCCAGCCAGAAGTCACCCCTAAGAGGCAGGTGTTGGCCTGAAACACGCCCAGTTCCTGGATCTTGGGGAGTTGGGGGGCATCCCCTCCTGACTCCTCCCTACTTTAGTTTTATTCATTCTCTCCTTTCTGTCTACCAGCCTCCTGCGGTCCTGCCTTGCCCTGGTCATCAGCCCAGGGCCTCAGTTTTCCTTTATTTATAATGGGTGGGGACTGACCTCCTACCCGCTCAGTCTTGTAACAAGTCTGGGACCTCCTCTTACCCCCTCTCTGCCCCCCAGTTTTCTCTTCCCTCCTCATTTTCTCACACTCTGACATGAGTGAATTATAATTTTTTCCTTTTTTTTTTTTTTTTTTACATTTTGTATAGAAACAAATTCATTTAAACAAACTTATTATTATTATTATTTTTTACAAAGTATATATATGGAGACACTCCCTCCCCCCTGCGAATCCCCCAGTGCCCCTGTGGGGCTGAGTCTGTGGGCCCATTCGGCCAAGCTGGATTCTGTGTACCGAGTACACAGGCATGACTGGGATCCCGTGTACTGAGTACACGACCCTGGTATGTACCAAGTAGGCACCCTTGGGCGCACCCTCTGGGGCCAGGGGTCAGGGGAGACTTGGGAGCCTCCTCCCCACCCCTCTTCCCTCACTTCACTGCATTCCAGATGAGACTTGTCCTGTAGCCTTGCTGGGGAAGGGCCCTTCTGGCCTGAGCCCCCCTCCAGGCTCCCACCCTCCCAGAGTTTGGGCCATATCCCTTTGGGAACGGGGGGCAGCTGGTGGAAAATGGGGGCCAGGGGAGATGTGTGCATTCTATCCTGTCTTCCCATAAATATGGAACTGCAGGCAGGAGAGAGGAGCTGCCTGGGTGGCACCTTCTGGTACTCCCCTGGCCCGGGCTCATGGCAGAATAGAAGTATTTTTAGGCTATTTTTGTAATATGGCTTTTGTAGCTGAATTCAAGCCCTGCATTGTACAGCCCCATTTCCCTCACCGCCTAATAAAGGAATAGTTAACACTCAGTGTCATTGGTCTGTGTCTAGGTAAGGTGGGGACTGGTGGTGGCTGGGCTCTTGTCTTTCCAGGGCTAAGGTGAGCTCCCATTTTGGGCTAAACCTATTTGGTTTCCTTGGCCACTCATGCTTTCTCTTTTAGCAGGTGACTCCACTGATTGGATCAGGGGTGGTTGCCAGAATTAAGTCGAGCCAATCAAATTTCCGTGTTCAAGAACTTTTTTTCTTTAAAAACAAAGAAAAAAAAATATATATATATATATTTGTCTCTTTTTAAAATATTTTAATTGGACACAATACCTTTCTTTCTTTATTTTTATGTGGTGCTGAGGATCGAACCCAGCGCCTTGCACATACTAGGTGAGCGCTCTACCGCTGAGCCACAACTCCAGCCCCTGTTCAAGAACTTTCTATAATGGAGATGCTAAGTAAAACTATCAGTTGGTGGGATTTTAAGGTCTCGGGTAGATTAAGAAGTATTGGTTGCAATTCGAGGCAGTGGGTATTTCACACTCCTGTCCCCCATGGTGCTGGGAATGGAACCTAGGGCCTCAGGCATGCCAGGCAAGTGCTCTACCACTGAGCGACATCCCCTGCCTTTGTGCCATGGCTACTGATGAGCAGCCAGACAGCACCATGATGAAGGTAATGTGCTGGGAAAATCGGTTGAGCACTAAATTGGCTCCCTAAGGCTGGAGGGAGTCTCAGATCCAGATACAATATTGATTGCACTTAACTGAGTGTTTGTTCATTCCATTGAAATCAGCAGGTATGTATTAATTGCTATGTAAGTGCCAGATGCTGGTTCTGTATGACTCTCACCTTGACTTCATGCTGTGGAGTTCTGAAGATATCCCTGTGGACATGTAATAAAGACTCTCTTACATACACAGCTTCAGTGGGTTTCTTTTTTTTTTCTTCCTCCTCCTTTCTCCCCTCCCTCCCTCCCTCTCTTTCTTCTTCTTTTCCTCTCCCTTCCCCCGCTCTGAGCTACATCTCTAGCCCTTTTTATTTTTGCTTTGGCACAACGGGGTTTATAGGTATGCACTACTGTGCCCAGCTTGAATGGGTTTCTGTTTCTTGCAACAAACTATGCTCCAAGACAAGTTGTGTTTAAGGCTCCCTAGGAAAGTGCTATAGTTTGGATCTGAATGTCCCCAAAGGCCCAGATGTTGAAGGCTTAGTCCCCACTCCATGGTACTATTGGGAGGTGGTGGAACCTTCAAGAGTGGGCCTAGTGGAGGAAAAGTGAGGTCATGGGTGTGCCCTGGAGGAGGATATGGGGACCCTGGCCTCTCCTGTATTTCTTTTCACTTCCTCGCTGCCATGAGGTGAGAACTTTGCTCCATTGTGTGCCGTGATGTACCACCTCACCACAGGCCCCAAAGCAAAGAAGCCAATTGCTCATGGACTGAAACCGTGAGCCAAAGTAAACCTTTTCTCCTTCAAGTTGATTTTCTGAGGTATTTTGTAATAGCAATGGAGAGCTGACTGACACATCATGGAGGGTCAGTGGAATAGGATGTCCAAAAATTCTCCGTGTCACTTGGAGTGCTCTTGGATGTAAGTGACCCAAGAATCAATTGGTTTAAGCAAGAGAGAAGTTTACTAGGTCACATAAAGAAAAAGGGCCAGCTTCCGTGAAGTTTGACCCAGCAGCTCAAATGATGTCAACCAAGGCTGAGTTTCTTTTCATGCCTACAGCTTTTCTCTTCCTCAGTTTTATCCCCAGGCTCCAGTCTCTCTTTTATACCCCACAACTCCAACACTCTCTCTATGACAGCAAAATAAATGTCAAAGTCATAGACCATATTGCACTGTCCAAGGACGAGTGGGGTTGATTTTCTATGGACCTCAATTGGGTCATGTATCCATCCTCTAATGTAGAGTTTCTTTTTCTTTCTTTTTAAAATGTTTATTCTTAAGTTTTAGGTGGATATCTTTATTTTACATTTATAAGGTGCTGAGGATCGAACCCAGTGCCTTGTACATGCTAGGTGAGCACTCGACCACTGAGCCACAACCCCAGCCCCTAATGGAGGGTTTCTTAACTTCAACAATATTGACACTCGGGAGTGTCACTCGGGGCCAGATAATTCTTTGCTGTGGGAGCTGTCTCCAGACATTGATAATTATTCACTGAGAGGCAGAATCAACCCCTGCAATGGGATATGGGGTGTGCTAATTTCTTTCTTTTGCAGTATAGTGGAGGGAACCCAGGAGCTGGCATTTGCTAAGCATATGCTGGACCACTGGCTACACCCCAGCCCCAGCCCCAGCCCCAGTCCCAGGCTGTGCTAATTTCTTAATGAGTTTCTTAAAGTCCGCTCTGTTACTGGGGGTGGGATACATTTAGAGGCAATCAGGTTTGCAAGATGAATTCTGTGGAAGCAACAAATTGCAACAAATTAACATTCACTCCACTTTCCCCTTCCTTTGGCTAAGTAGAGATGCAACAGTCTTTTCTAATTTTTTCCTATCAATTGAGTGCTCAATTGGCTCCCTAAGGCTGGAGGGAGTCTCAGATCAAATTGGATCAACTATCAAGTTGGTTTTATGTCCTGTTCATCTAACTGCTACCTATTTATTGGGCTCCTATTGTAAGTCAAGTCCTGGGCAAGTTGTTGACAGTAAAATGATGGACGACACAAGCCCCCCCACCCCACCCCAGTCTCTACTCAGGGATTTGAGGCTAGTTAGGGGGGGTATAGGAGGTGCCCATTATGTTCCCTTAGAGTTTACCATTTTTAGTTCAAGCTGGAGGTGTCTGGCTGTAAATGCTTGAGATTTCTACCTGGCAACTTTCTTTTGTGTGATGTAGGAATAAACCTCGACGAATGAGAGATGGTTGGGAGTTGGTGGATACATACCTCAGCTTCCTCACCTCTCTCTCTGGGGGAAATTCTGAGGCAGGATCCAGTTTTTTGAAGGCTGCCCATTGGGACTGAGGTTCACTTACCCATGACAGCACCGCACCTGCTCTTCCTCATTTTGGAGCTCTCTGGAATGATCTCTCTATTCAGAATTTCTGACACTTGACTCCTTGGCTGGAGAGCAGTCCATCTTAGCTGTGTGTGTGAGTAGATACTTGGGAGTGGTAGCTAAAATACCTGTTGAGGCTTATGAAAGTCTGGGGAGCTGGGTTGTGGTTTAGCTGTAGAGCACTCGCCTAGCACATGTGAGGCCCTGGGTTTGATCCTCAGCATCACATAAAAATAAATAAATAAAATAAAGGTATTGTGTCCAACTATAACTAAAAAAATATTAAAAATAGTAAAAAACAAAGTCTGGGGACCCTTCTTTTTGAAGGCCATAGAAATGAGGAGACAATCACCCTCCCCAGTCTGTTTTCTCCACTGTATCTTTCAACCCTGGCTTTATGAAACAGGGCCTTGGAGAAGAGTGTCCCACCGAGGGAATCCACCTTTTGTACCAGGTAGAGCCAGCTTTACTTGTTAGCACTTGAGACTCCCAGGAATGGTCAGGGAGGGGTGCCAGGTGGAGAACCAGGAAGCCTGCCTGCCATCGTGGTTGGGGAAAATGAGCTAGTGGGATTCAAGGTTTCAGGTGATGTGACTTCATCAGTGCCCCACAGTTGGGATGGTTTGGGGACTTTGGATTTGATGTCCCAATTAGCTTTCTTTCTTTTTAAAAAATTGGTTCTAATTATACATGATAGCAGAGTGCATTTCGATTCATTGTACAGATATGGAGCACAACTTTTCATTTCTCTGATTGTACACAATGTACAGTTGCACCATATGTGCAGTCATACATGTACCTAGGGTAATGATGTCCCTCTCATTTCACCATCTTTCTGCTCTCATCCCCCTTCCCTTCCCTCCCTCCCCTTTGCCCAATCAAAGTCCCTCCATTCTTCCCACAGCACCCCCCTCAGCATCCACTTATCAGAGAGATGATAAGATCCACTTATCATTTGGCTTGTGGTTTTGGGGGATTGGCTTACTCCATCTATTTACCTGCAAATGCCATAATTTTATTCTCTTTTAATGCTGAGTAATATTCAGTTAGAAACTCCAGTGGGCTTTTTCACTGTCAGGACAACAATGGAGCAGCTGAGTGGCTGCCCTTTGTCCTCCAGATCTTCCCTGCACCTTCCCCACTCTGTTCTGTGCCCCAGAGGATGACGGTGGTGGTGGTGGGAGACATCAAGTGACTCCTTTGCTCTCTGATGCCCACTTGGGATTGGCCAATGGGAGGCACGGGTGGGAGATTAGAGGGTGAGAGGTATTCACTTATTTATCTTGACATGGAGTCTTGTTATTTGCCCAGGCTAGCCTCAAACTCCTTGGGTCAAGGGATCTTGCTGCTTTAGACTCCTGAGTAGTTGGCATTACAGGTGGACACCACTGTACCTGGCTTATGAAATGTATTTATGAAATATATTCATTTCTCTGGTTTGCTGCAGGGGGAAAAAGTACACTCATTGATCTTCATTCAGCTACTTTCTCTACATTGGGGTCATTTCCCCTCTTCTTGGCTCTTCTCAAAGGATGGTTCCATCCATTGCCTACTCCCTGACCATGTCTCATTAATATAGCATATTCTCTTTTAGTTTTTCATCTATTTTTATTTATCAGTCTTCATCATCATCAAACATATCTTTCTATATAACCATCAGCAGCAGCATCAGCCATTATCTTCTTTGTTTCTTTCTAATTTTCTATCTTCTTAATTTCTCATTTTTATTTTTTTAAGTACTGAGGCCAGAACTCAGTAGTGCTCTATTAATGAGCTACATCCATAGCAGTTTTTTTTTTTGAGACAAGGTCTTGCTAAATTTCCCAGGTGGGCCTCAAACTTACAATTCTCCTGCCTCAGCCTCTGAGTAGCTGGGATTATAGGTGTGTGCCACTGTACTCGGCTTCTCTATCTATCCATCTATCTATCCAGATATCCATCTTTCTCTCTCTCTCCATTCAACCATCATTTATCTATCATCTTTTTATCCATCTATTGATTTATAGTCTTTGATGCTTTTACGTTCTATCATTTATCACCTTTCTTTTTTTCTATCTATTCATTCTCTCATTCATTTTTCTATATTTTTTAAAGAGAGAGAGAGAGAGAGAGAGAGAGAGAGAGAGAATTTTAATATTTATTTTTTAGTTTTTGGCGGACACAACATCTTTGTTGGTATGTGGTGCTGAGGATCGAACCCGGGCCGCATGCATGCCAGGCGAGTGTGCTACCGCTTGAGCCACATCCCCAGCCCCGATTTTTCTATATTATTTTATAGGTACATTATAGTTGTACATAATAATGGGATTTGTTGTTACATATTCATATAGATACACAATATAACAGTATAATTTGGCCAGCATCACTTGATTTTGTTCAATTAGACATTTGAACTGCTGGGTTAAAAAAAGAGGTGATTTCATAATTACTTTAAAAAATCAAGACGCTCAGTCTCTGGAGCTTTAACCAAATGCCTGCTCCCATGATCATTGCAGAGTAAGCTGTACACAGGTTTGCTAAAAGTTCTATCCCGAAGGAAACAATCCTCTGAAAATTTAATGCTGCACAATATGAAATAATGCCATTAGTCTAAACCTTAGACTTCATGAAGAGTCAGGTGGGAAACTCGGAACTGAAATGACTACGTTCTACCTCTGTGTCACACTCAGCCTAGAAATGCATCCACAGGAGGTGTGTAGATGACTACATCATTGTCATGGCAAATCATGCTGCTTCTCAGGCACCCATCATGCCAGAAGATCTCAAGAACAGAGAAAAAAGGAACAAAGGAGATGTGTTCAGGCAAGTTGGTGTGGAGAAAGCCTCTCTCTCGCTCTCTCTCTCTTGTTTTTTTTTAAAAGGTAGAAAGATTTTCTTTGAGATAAAGATTAAGCAATCATCTGAAATGAGCCTCCTCATTTGATTTGAGAATCAGCAGAGAAAGTATTTTTTGAAATTAAGATTATCAGAAGTCCATATTGAAATAAAGAACTCCTACATTGATGAATTTGATACTGCTTACAAGACAACAACAGGAATCTTTGCGACAACTGCCAACAAGATGTTTTGGGGAACAAGAATTTTACTACCAGACCAAAAATTGAAAACATGAAAAACTGTGTGGTTGTTAAGATATATCAAAAGCAAAAGCAAAAGTAACAGCTAGAATTCTTGAAAGCACTTTCCTTCTCAGCAGATCTCTTGGGTCCATCAAACACATGGGATGCATGATTATTTCTTACTTTTTAAATGAGGGAAAATGCTTAGCTCTAAAATAGCAAATTAACATTTTTGGGAAAAGAATATACCAGAACATGTATGCACACAGTGTTTTAGCCAGCTTTTTTGCTGCTGTAACTAAAAGAATAAATTTATTTAAACGTTCGCAGTTTCAGAGGTCTCAGTCCATAGGCTCCATTCCTCAGGGCTCCAGGTGAGGAAGGACATCATGGAGGAAGAGTGTGGTGGAGGGAAGCAGTTTACATGATGATCATAAAGTGTGCGTGTGGGGACACTCCACTTAACAGATGCAAAATATAAATCCTAAAGGCACCCCCTGCCCCTGGGACCTACCTCCTCTAGCCACACCTTACTTGCTTTCAGGTACCACTCAGTTAATCACATCAGGGAATTAATTCAGTGATTGGGTTAAGGCTTTCACAACCCAATCATTTCTCCTCTAAACCTGCATTTCTCCTCTTCATGAGCTTTTGGGGGACATCTCACATGTAAGCCATAACACACAGTCATTCCTTAATGTAGAACTCCAACTCCAATCTCCTACACTTGACGTGGAGAGGTTAGCTTTAAACAGGTGTTTCTCCCTTGGGAAGGGGAAGATTGGGGAAGGTGGAGCTGGAGCCTGGTGGTTGGCTGTCAGGAAGCCATAGGTAAATACAGAGGATCAATGTAGGGGCTAGCTCGAAGCTGTCTACACCATTTCCATATTAAAAATCAGTGCATTTGGGCTGGGGATATAGCTCAGTTGGTACAGTACTTGTCTCACATGCATAAGGCCATGGGTTCGATCCCTGGCGCACGTGTACACACACACACACACACACATGTACACACATCATCAGTGCATTCAGACAGGTCAGTTGGATCTGCCAGACTGTGGGTAACATAAAGACCACCCTCTGTGTCCTTTGCCCCACTCTCTAGCTCCATAAATAAATGCTCTGAGCAAGATACCTTTCCGACCAAGACCAGGCTGTTTTGTTCAAGATGGAATATATCTTCTTCTTGTTGTTGTTTGTTTGTTTTGTTTAAAGGATTCTGTTTTGTTGTTTTGTTTTATTTTGGCTTTTAGAGCTAAGATACTGAGATGGGAGCAATTTGAAGAATTCAAATTGGACTCAGTTTTCTCATTCATTTATTTTGTTGTTGTTCAGCTCTATGAGGTAAAATGAACATCTATGAAATGTAATGAATTTTAAATTTGGGGATGTCCTGATAAGTGAATGTAGCCATATAGCTACTACCAGAATCAAGTTTTCTTGTGTCTTTTTGTAGTCAATATCCTCCCAAATTCCTGGCTCTGGGTATCATGGATCTACTGTCTGTCTCTAGAATTTCAAGTAAATGGAATCTTGTAGCAGTGGATTTTAAGTCTGGCTTTTGAGATTCATCTGTGTTGTTTCATGCAGCAGTTACCATATCATGTGTACCCCTTTTTATTGCAGAAGATGGCATGTGTGATGTGTTGTACAAATATACCACAATTTCCTTACCCATACTTGTTTCCATTTGTGACAGGTCGTGCTACATTCCATGGGCAATTACAATGTGTGAGAATTACAGCAGCTCCACATCTTTATTAATACTTGGTATAGTCAGTATGCTAAACTTCAGCTATTCTAGTGATATATGTTTTTTAAAACTTTATTTATTTATTTTGCAGTACTGGGGATCAAACCTGAGCCTTGCAGGTGCTAGATAAGTGTTCTGTAACTGGGCTAAACTCACAGCCCCTATATTAGTGATATTCTTCTATATTCTATGTTTTATGTTTCAGTAGTTCCTCCATTTTGTTGCAGAGTAATATTCCATATATCTTTGTTTAACGATTGAAGGACATTTTTATCATTGAAGGGTTGTTTCCAGTTCTTAATGGTTATGAATGGTACTGTTAAAATGTTTTTTTTTTGTGTGTGTGGTATTGAGGATTGAACCTGGTGCCTTGCACATGCTAGGCAAGCATTCTAACACTGAGCTACATCCCCAACTCTTTATTTTTCAGTTTGAGACAGGCTCTTGTGAAGTTACTTAGGGCCTTGTTAAGTTGTTGAGGCTCCCTTGAACTTGTGATCCTCCTGCTTCAGCCTCCCGAGTTTCTAGGATTCCAGGCATCCACCACCACACCAGGCATAGCATACTTGGGTTTAAATTACTTTAAATATTTTCTTCTTAAAAAAAAAAAGGTATGCTCTATCACTGAGCTACATCTCAGTGCCTTTTTAAATTTTTAATTTTGAGAGCAGGTTTCACAAAGTTACCCTAGCTGGCCTTGAATTTGCAATCCTCTTGCCTTAGCCTCCCAAGTAGCTAGGATTACAGTGTGCACCACCACACCCAGCTCCTTTTAATTGTAATTTCTGTCTTTAAATCACATCTATCTTCCTGCATGTTACCATATGGAATTAAAAGTAGTCACACAACTCCTTCAATATTTTTCTTAGATATTTCTTTCACCTGATATCCTAGTTCCTTGTACTTAAAATTTGCCTTCCACAAAAACCCTTGATTTTGTATATAATGTAGCCAAGTTCTTTTTCAATTCATATAATGTACTTTACTCCAGTTTCCAATAATATTTACCTCATTTTATTCTGAGAACTCATCTCAGGTACATCTTTCTATCAATATCATGATCATGGCCACTTAAATAATCTCTAAGAAGATTCAGACCTGCCCTGCATCTTTCTTTCTCCTTTGTGTGTGTGTGTGTGTGTGTGGAGGTGGGTACTGAGGATGAACTCAGAAGCTCTCCACCAACCGAGCACATCCCCAGCCCTATTTTGTATTTTATTTAGAGACGGGTCTCACTGAGTAGCTTAGTGCCTCATTTTTGCTGAGACTGGCTTTGAACTCACCATCCTCTTGTCTCAGCGTCACCAGCCGCTGGGATTACAGGCATGTTTCACTGCAACCGGCTCCTGCCCTGCACTTCTTCCAGTCTCTACTCGTCACCTAGTTCCAAAGCCACTTCCACATTTTCAGGTATTCGTTATAACAAGAATCCAACTTGTGGTGCTGATTTTCTGACTTAGCTTGTGTGTGTTTCCTGGTGCTAAGAATTGAACTGGGGGCCTTGTGCATGCCAGGCAAGAGCTCTCCCTCTGAGCTATGCCCCAGTCCCTGTGTTCGCCTCTGTTGTTTCTGCTACAGTATGATATAACATCTTGGGTAATTTCTAAAGGAGAGAATTTTTTAATTTTTTTTTTCCTGGAGGCTGGGAGGTCCAAGAAGCCATATCTGGCCAGGGCTGTGGTTTCACCATCTCATGGCAGAAGGTAGAAAGGCAGGAGAGCATTAGAAACAGGGAGGGGGCTGAGACCACTCCAAGGGTCATTATCTACTTCCCCCATGTTGACATTAGTCCACTCAAAAGATTAGAACACTCACGACCTTATCCTCTCTTCTAGTTCCCACCTCTCACAGTTGTTGCTTTGAGAATGAAGATCCCACCACGTGGGGCTGGGGAAGTAGCTCCGTGGTAGAGCGCTTGCCAATATGCACAAGGCTTTGGGGCCTGTCGCAGCACTGGAGAAGAAAAATAAAAAAATACAAACGCGTCAATCTTTAGGAAGAATATGAAAGTCAATCCTGTTTTCCAGGTGGGGGATCTGGGTCTCAGGAGGGGCACCCGTTAATGAAAACCTAGATCCTCGTGAACAGTGCAAAGCCAGTCCTCATCTTGAAACCCCGCCGCTGCGCGCCAGGGTCCTCTTCAGCGCCACCCTCACCTCCTTGTTGCGCAGAGTGTACACCACGGGGTTGAGCAGCGGCGTCACCACCGTGTAGAACACAGCCACCAGGCGGTCCCGGGCGGGGTTCGCCCCGGAGTCGGGCCGCAGGTAGATGATGGAGGCGCAGCCAAAATGCACCACGACCACCGTGAGGTGCGCGGCGCAGGTGGAGAAGGCTCTGCGCCGGCCGGCGGCGGAGCGGATCCGCAGGATGGCCGCCACGATGAAGGCGTAGGACAGGAGGATGAGGAGGAAGGAGAAGAGCACCACCAGCACGCTCAGGAAGAAGATGCCCAGCGCCCTCTGCGCACTGTCTGCGCAGCTGAGCTGCAGCACCGGGGCGATGTCGCAGAAGAAGTGCTCCACGCGGCCTCCGCGGCAGAAGGGCGAGGAGAAGATCATGCAGGTCTCCACCAAGGCCACCGAGAACCCAGAGCAGAAAACCAAGGCTCCCAGGCAGAGGCAAACGGTGGGTCTCATGATCACCGAATAGCGCAGGGGATGACAGATGGCCACGTACCGGTCGTAACCCATCAGGGTAAGGAGGAAGCAGTGGCTACAACCCAAACCCAGGAAGAAGAACATCTGAGCCCGACAGCCAGAGATGGAGATGGCCTGGCTCTCCATCAGCAGGTGGGCCAGCATGTTGGGGATGGTGACCAGCGTGTAACAGGTCTCAGAGAGGGACAGCACCGCCAGAAAGCGGTACATGGGTGTGTGGAGCGTGCGATCCACATGGATGATGGTGATGATGGTGACGTTGCCACTGACGGTGAACAGGTAGGTGAGGAGGAACAACGCGAAGAGTGTGGTCCTCAGGTGCGGAAGGTTGGAGAATCCCACCAGCACGAACTCTGTCACTAGCCATGTCCCATTTCCCCTCTGCTTCTCGGGAGCCTGGGAAGAGAGGACAGTAAATGCACTAAGTAAGCAGTAAATAGAGGAGTCTGCTTGGCCTCAGGTCCGATGGGGTAGCAGAGTCATCCCTGTTTTATAAACAGGACACACACCCAGAAATGGTAAGTCATTTGTTTCCTGGCATCACCCAGTTGACTAGTATCTCCTCAATGAGTAAGAAAATCATAGGAACAAATAAGGAGAAGATGCTGGGGGGTGGGAGGAAGGCAGTGAGAACATTGTTATCTTAGTTTAAAGTCCCCAGAAAGGGATCCTAGATAAGGATTCGAGAGTAAGAGTAAATCGTTTCTGGGCACAGTGGTGCATGCCTGAAATTCCAGGGACTCCCCAGGCTGAGACAGGAAAATCTCAAGTTCTAGGCAGCCTCAGCAGCTCAGCAAGTCGCTATAGGGGGAAAAGAAGGTAAATCATGTGGAAGTCATCCAACAAACCAGAAAAGAGAAAGCAGTGGCCTCTCGGGGCAACTGGAGCCTAATGTGACCTGTGGCACCTGAGAAGGTTGAGGAACACACAGCTCACTGTTAGCCCACCCGAGGGGTGAGGGGCGAGGGGGTTCATGCATGAACCCCACCTCCCCTTAGTCATTGGTTGCATGTTTCTCCCAGCTGATGTTCATTTCCAGGAGGTCATTGTGTTAAGTGAAATAAGCCAGGCACAGAAGGGGAAATGCTACCCGATTTCTGTCATATGTGGAGCTAAAACAATTGAATTCATACAAGCTGAGACTAAAGCTGGGTGCGGTAATGCACGGCTATAATCCCAGTGACTTGAGAAGCCAGGGCAAGGGGATTGCAAGTTCAAGGCCAGCTCAGCAACTTACCAAAACCCTGTTACAAAACAAAACAACAACAACAACAAAAAGGGCTGGGCATGCAGTTCAGCGGCAGAGCACCCCTGGGATCAATCCCCAGTACCAGGGGTGGGGGATGGGAGGTTGAGGGGGAACAGAGGCTAGAATGGTGGTTGCCAGAGATGGGGAGAGTTTTGGGGAGATGTTGTTCAATGAGTGCAAATTTCATTAGGAGGAACAGTTTGAGGAGATCTATTGTGACCTATGGCTTCTGAGAAGGTTGAGGAACACACAGTTCACTGTTAGCCCACAAGGTGGCCGCAGTAGTCTTACAAACCCTTGAGACTATATTGTGTGTTCTCACCACAAAAATGATAGCCACGTAAGGTAGTGCATTTGTTAATCAGCTGAATTTGGCCATTCCACATTGTATATCTATTTCAAAACATCATGATGTACACAATAAATATATGCATTTTTACTTGTCAATTGAAATAAATATATGGTTTCTTAAAAGAGTAAACTGGCTTAGGAGCACAGTGTGTCTTTTTTTTTTTTTAAAGAGAGAGAGAGAGAGAGAGAGAATTCTTTAATATTCATTTTCTAGTTTTCGGCGGACATAACATCTTTGTTTGTATGTGGTGCTGAGGATCATACCTGGGCTGCACGCATGCCAGGCAAGCCCGCTACCGCTTGAGCCTCATCTCCAGCCCCCACAGCATGTCTTTACCTCCTTTGAGACAGGAAAGGTGCGGAGACAGAGGGACTGGATATTTGTGCCATCTAGTGGCCTTGGAAGTAATATGCAAACCCAGTGACACTTGTAGGGAGAGAAAAATTTAAATGACTGTGCATCTTAAAAATATTCATCAGCAGGGGCTGGAGCTGGAGCTGTGGCTCAGTGGTGGAGCACTTGCCTGGCATGTGTGAGGCACTGGGTTCAATTCTTGGCACTGCATATAAATAAATAAAAGGTCAACTAAAAAAAATAAATAAAAAATTCATCAGCAGCAGTGGGATGATGGATATTTAAATTATGACTTAACTTTTTGAGAAATTAGTTGACATTTTCACTTGGGAAACATAAGTTTTAAATTTTAGTTCTGAAGAACTAAAGTGAGTAAAACATCTAAAAATGTTAAGGAGCCTCTAGATATTCTGGTTATGAAGAAAAGACAAATGAGGACTGTGGAAGAACTTCACAGGAGAAAAGGCAGCAAAGAGGGATGCCCATTTTTCCTGAAGAGAGCAGATCCAGGAAGCAGGAAGCAGGCAGCCATGTGGATCTAGCACTGGTGGGTAATTATTTTCAGCCAGGGCTGGCTTTGTGGGCTGCCCAATCTTTGTTTCAGCTCTGTCATTGTAGTGTACACACAGTCGTACTGTGTTATGGAAATGAGTTTCAATCAGGCTTTATTTTTATGAAAAGTCAAGGAGCTGAATTTGGCAGTCATACTGTAGTTTGCTAAGCCCTAATCTAGCACAAGTAGGAGGAACTTCAGTCAGATTCTCTGAGGAATGTAATGAAAAACCCCAAAGCCTGACGTTTTTTTAAAAAAATTGAATTGGGAGTTCATAACCAACTTGAATCTAATGTATGAAATATGATATGTCAAGAGCTTTGTAATGTTTTGACCAACCAATAAAAAAAAAATTGAGATGAGGTCTCAAATTGCCCAGGCTGACCTCCAACTCCTGTGCTCCAGTGATCCACTTTGCCTCAGCCTCTTGAATAGCTGGGACCATGGGTCCATGCCTGGCTCAAAGACTGACTTTAAATGTTTTAAACTTTATTTTCCAATACTGGGGATCAAATCCAGGGCCTCGTGCATGCTGGGCCAGTTGACTACCACTGAGCCATATCCTCAACATTTTTTTTTTAAGGTACCAGGGATTGATTTTTTTTTTTTTAAGGTGCACCTGTCCACTGAGCCACATCCCCAGCCATATTTTGTTTTGTATTTAGAGACAGGGTTTCACTGAGTTGCTTAGTGCTTTGCTTTTGCTAAGGCTGGCTTTGAACTCTTGATCCTCCTTCCTCCTGAGCTGCTGGGATTATAGGCCTGCACCACTGTGCCCAGCTATCCTCAACATTTTTAGTTTTTTTTATTTTGAGCCAAGGTCTTGCTCACTTGCCCAGGCTGGCCTCAAACTTGTGATCCTCCTGTCTCAGCCTCCCAAGTAGCTGGGATTACAGGTGTACACCACCACAACTGGCATAAATCTTCAGAGAATAAAGGCAGTGATCACTAAAACCAAAACGAACACACAAAACTAAATAAACAGAACACATGAACAAACAAACAAAACCGCCCAGGGTCACTCTCCACATTTGCAGAGTTCAAATGAAGGCCCATATGCCATGGGACTGAATATTTAAAGCTAAAAATAATGCTAGTCCAGTGCACTTGTAGTCCCAGCTACTTGGGAGGCTATGACAGGATTTGATTGATCCCAGGTGTTTGAGGTTAGCCTGGCAACATAAGTGAGACCTGGTCTCAAAATTGATCAATCAATCAATCAAACAAATAATCTCTTAGTTATATGAAACATGTTCTAACTCCCTACATTGAAAAACATATTTTTATAATAACCAAATGCCAGATTCAAATATGGAGTTCCGGGTCTCTTTAGAGGTCCACAGCAGAAGATGGTGGTGATATCTGAAGCACCCTGAGCCTGTTCCTGTTCCTGACCCATGGTCTGTCCCCTTCTTTTCCCACCCCAGACTCCAGCCAGCACTCCAGGGGCCTCACATTTACCCGCACAGGCACCTGCAGGCTGCAGCCTCCACCAGCAGCCACTGCCTGGCCACATCCAGGGCACACACACCAGCAGTGTGGGCCACGGCAGAGGGATGGACCCAAGCAAGGGGTGCACTCTCAGATCTGATGGTGGCTGGCAGCCACCTAAGCAGGCAATTGTGGAGTTCTATGCAGCACTGATTACACAGGCGTGCAAGCTCAAGGTCAACACATACTCTTGGCTTTGTGGAAACTGTGTGCCTTGGGGTGGGATAGGACAGAAGAGGGTCAGAGTAGAGTACCTAGAAGCATCACTAGCAGGGCAGAGGCCCCTGTTGCCCAAGGCTAACAGTAGGCAAGAGGAAAAATGCAAATGTTCGATACCATTTGGAGGAAAGATATTTAGTTTTGTGATAATCAAAGAAATGCAAGATGAAACAAGATAGCTTGTTCTGGGGGCTGTGGTTGTAGCTCAGTGGTAGAGTGGTTGCCTAGCATGTGTGAGGCACTGGGTTTGATCCTCAGCATCACATAAAAATAAATGAATAAAATGAAGGTATTGTGTTCATCTACAACTAAATTTTTTTTAAAAAAGATAGCTTGTTCTTCAGAATTAAACCTAAGGGTTATTATAGGACCCAGCATTGCCACTCCTCCGTATAGACCAAAAAAAATTGAAGACAGTTTTTTGAACACGAACTTCCACACAGATGTTTATAGCAGCACCACTCACAAGCACCTCGCTGGTAGAAATGACCCAAATGTCCATCAGCTGGTGAATGGATAAGCAAATGGGCAATCCAAAAATGAAGTATGATTATTTCCATAAAACCACAATGTTCTAATACCTGTCACAACTCAATAGAAATGTGATGCTCCGTGAGAGAAGCTGGACACCAAAAGCCACATATTGCATGATGATGTGAAAGTTATGTGTGGGGACCTTTGGGAGTCAGGAGAATTTTCAACAGCCGAATGGTGCTTCTTGGAGAATCAGAACCAGGCTGATGGGGTCTGAGCTTTTAGTTGTCATATAAGAAAGGGGTGCTTTACGAATTCTCACAGCCTCCCTTCAGGAATAAATCAGCCCTGGTCGAGCATCTTAAAGCAGGGGATTGAGTAGAAAAGCCCCTTCCATACATACTCCTGCATCACGTAGGCGTGAACTCTAGTACAATATTCCAGGCTTCACTATTTTACCCAGGCTGGTATTGAACTTTCAGCACTCCTGATTTCCTAGTGGCTGGGATACAGGTGCTATGAATTTTTTTTTTTTTTGCTCTCTGACAAAAAAAAAATATAAAATAGCTGGACTTTTAATTTTATTCTTTACTGGAGAAGCATGGAATAGAAGGAATGATTTGTTCCTATCTCCCAGTCACAGCACCAGGATTTGAACCCATGTGTCTGGCTGCTGTGTCTCTGGCAGCTGCGCTCTAAGGGCTGTGAGTCTCGCAGGCTCGTCTGTCACTCTACGCACCACACATGCTCATTGAGCATCGGCTCTGTGCCAGGTGCTACTCTGTGCACTGAGGACACAGCAGGGAACTACACAGGCAGAGATGGCAGTCCTAGAGGAGGACAGGAGCTAGTAGAGGGAGTCGGCAATGAGGAAAGTAAGGAAAGTAAGATGTAGAGTAGGAGAGAGGTACAGGAAAGGAAGAGGAAAGAGCAGAGGGCTGAAAGGAAGTATTTGGAAATTTAACCCTCAGTCTGTACAATTTTTCTTCTCTAGCCTGGGGATGGACAGGGAGGTTCTGTAGCTGTGCAAAGACCCCAAATTCACACCTAAAGGAAATGAGAAAATTAATGGGGAGGCTATGTGGGGCATTCCCGTTGGAGGTACCAGCCTGTGCAAAGGCCCAGTGGCTGGACAGGAGCAGCCAGGAGAACACACAGGTAGAAAAAAAATGAGTGAGAGGAGGAAGGCAGGAGCAGGCAGGTGACAGAAGAATGTGGTGAAAGGTCTTGAGGGCCACAGGGATGACTGTGGCATTGACTAGGTATGAGGTGAGAGCCATGCAGGGTTCTAGGCAGAGGGATCCTGAGTCAGGGGCCCTTTGCCAGGGGTCAGCGGAGGTCTCCGTTCATCTCAGGGGGAGCTGGAGAGCGGGTGCACTCATTATGGAAATCCAAAGGGGTACAAGGTGCCCCTCTCTACTCTCACCTTGGAGGTGGCATCTGTTTCAGCCACTGCCGCCGCCCGGGAGACAAGGAAGGAAGAAGAGGGGAACTGGCTGTGGCGGGGGTTTTCCCCTGCAGTGGCTGAGGACTTGCGATGCTGAGTCTGCCTCAACATGTCTGGAGTCCTCCGTCCAATCCTTGCACTGGGGAGACTGTTAGTCCAAAGGACACGAAGAGCAGTTCTTGCTTTCATAGTACCCACTGACAGATCCTCAGGACAGCTGTCCGCCTGGTGGGTAAGTTCCCAGTGAGCTGCTGAGTTCAGGAACCTGGCCCATGCCACCTCTTGGTGCCAGCTAGAGGGGCCCAGGTGTGCTTCCTAAGACCTAGTGGAGCCCCAAAGAAAAAGAGAGTGGCATGAGGGGCTCGAGTCCTTCTTTTCTTCTTCTTCATCATCATGGATTGAACCCATGGGCAATTAACACTGAGCCACATCCCCAGCCTTTTTTTTTTGACTTTTAATTTTGAGATAGGGCCTAGCTAAGTGGCTGAGGCTGACTTTGAACTTGCATCCTCCTGCCTCAGGCTCCCAAGGATTACAACTGTGCACCCAGATGGAGTCCTCCCTTTTCCTCTTCTTATCAGGAAGCCCCCCCCAAAGCCAGGAACCCCTTCCAGCTCCTCGATCCTTCACCCTACACGATTCTACAAGTGTGTGTGTGTGTGTGTGTGTGTGTGTGTGAGAGAGAGAGAGAGAGAGAGAGAGAGAGAGAGAGAGAGAGAGAGAGGGAGAGAGAGAGAGAGATTGGGGTGGAATGGAGTGGGGAATGTGTGTGCCCAGGAGTGTGCACATGTATTTCTGCCCTGAAGCTCCAGGGTCCAACAGGCTCTAACCACACCAGAACACTGCGCCACCTGTTGCTGACTCGTCACCTGTGTGCCAGGTCTCTGCGTCTGGCAGTGGGTGATCTTGGAGGGGTCACTTTGGCTTTCTTCAGATACTCCGCCTTCCTTCCTGGCCAGATGTCATATATTCCTGCACCGGACATGCTGTGCACTTCAAAAACCAGAATTGAACACCTTTCCGGCAATCTCCCTCCAAATCAATCACAGCCCTGTGGTTTGGGGTGAATATTCTGACCCTCTGCAATGTCACTCTCCCCGCACTCAGTTTTGAATCTCAGTCTTAAGGCCCAGGTTGGGCCAAGGTGGCTTCTCCAGCCCTGAGGTCACACTCACCATAGTGCAGGAAGGCTCACACTGTCCCTGCCAGCATCCCTGTGCCTGAGAAGGGAGGGGCTGAGGAACCTGGTCCTGATACTGTGAGGGTCTCTGGAGCTGCCACCCCAGGGGACCCTCAAGTCACTAACAAGCCCCCCAGAGCCTGGCTGTTGATGCCTGAGGGCTTTTTGGCTCTGGAGACTAGAGACCCCAGGGCCTGCTTCCTCAGCACCCAGCCCCTGAAGGCTCAGAGCAGGGGAAGGACTAATTGGCACTTCCCCTTGTGATGGCAGTCACACGCGCACGCTCAGCGCATCAATGGTCCTGGTCCCCAGGAGTGTCCAACCTGAGCTGGGCAAGCCTGCTTCCTCAAGGAAATGCAGCCCCAGGCCCTGCTGTCCCTGGGAGGAAGAAGTTGATGCTTCAAATCATGACACAGACACTGCCCAGGCCCTTTCTCCTGAGGGCAAGGGGACTCCACTCCACTGCTGGCCTCTGGAAGGGCATAGAACCTTCACGGACGGGGGTGGGGTGGAGGGTGAGCGAGCTGACAGGAGCCTGCAGCACAGTGTGGGACAGGCGTGGTGAAGGCCCATCTCCTGTCCAGTCCCTCATCTTAGGAAGATATCCGTTTTTTCCTTCCAGTTGTGGCTTGTTCCTAGGTGCTGGTTTTGCAGCTTGGACATCCTCTTCTCTCCCTCTTTTGTTGGATCTTTCTAAATTCTTTTTCTGTGTCTTCTTAGACAACCATGTGTTTTTGTCCTTTATTTTGTCAATGCAGCGTGCTCTATTGGTTGATTTTTGAGTGTTGAATGGTCCTGTGTTCCTGGGATAAATCCCACTAGGTTACTGTGTATAATCTGTTTTTCTTTCTTTTCTTTTTCTTTCTTTCTTTTTTTTTTGGGTGGGGGGAGTACAGGGATTGAACTCAGGGGCACTCGACCACTGAGTCCCATCTCCAGCTCTATTTTGTATTTCATTTAGAGACAGAGTCTCACTGAATTGCTTAGGGCCTCACTTTTGCTGAGGCTGGCTTTGAACTCGACATCCTCCTGCCTCAGCCTCCGGAGCTGCTGGAATTACAGACATACACCACCATCCTGGGCTATAATCTGTTTTATATGGTGCTCAATTTGACTTTCTGGTGTTTTGGGAGGATGTTTTGCATCCATATGAATAAGAGATCTTGGTCTATAATTTTCTTTCTTATGATACCTTTGGTTGTCATGAGAAAAGAGATGTCTTCAGAAGGGGGTCCAGAGGGATTCCTAGAGAAGAGGGGACTCTACTCTGGACTAGTGGGATCCTTGACATACCCCGTGAAGAAGAATCTCAGCACACACCAGTAAGGGTACCGAGGTTTATTTAGGAAAGCAAGGAACACACATTCAAGGGAGAATGTGGGCCACCTCAAGAGTGAGAGATATTTTTGGGGTTCCGGGCCTTCTTTGAAAGGAAACTTGGGGAGAGGTGGGCATGGGAGATGAGGATGACCCCAGTCTGATCATTCTCAGGATCCATGACCTGATCAGTAGGTGATGATGGAAAAATCCCCTAAATTATAGGTTTTCTTAAAACATCCTCTCTCTCTTTACTTAATCTATTTATTGGTGAGCTAATTAATGGTGTATAGATAATTTTTGTAAATGGGTGAATTTATGGTATCTTTAAGATTTACAGGTTTTGCAGAGTTTGGGAGCGATGGGTCTGGAAGAGAGGCTGGCTTGGATGCAGAACCTTAGATTAAAATTGTATTTCCTTGTTCTTCATTTCTACCTAGTGTGTGTACGTGTGCGTTGCTGGGAACTGAACCCAGGGCCTCATGCATGTCAGGCAAGCACTCAACCACTGAGCCCCATTCCCAGCGCCTCTATTTGATTTTTTAAATCCTACCTCAGGGTTTTGATACCAGGGTGATACTATACTGGGCCTCATAGAATGAGTAGGAACATGATCTCTCCTCTTCTATTTTTAAGGAGATGTTGTGAAGGATTGGTATTAATTCTTCTTTAAATCTTTGGTGAGAAATCAACCAGTGGTGCTATCCGGTCCTGGATTTTCCTTTGGTGGGAAAATTTTTATTACCAATTTTTAAAATTGTTATGGGTCTGAGCTATGCGCAGTGGCCTATGCCTGTAATCTCAGCAACTGGGGAGGCTGAGGCAGGAGGATTGCAAGATTGAGGCCAACCATAGCAACTTAGTGAGAACTTGTGTCAAAATAAATAAATAAATAAGGGCCAGGGATATGGCTCAGTGGCTAAGTGTCTTTCAGTTTAATCTACAGTACCTCTAAAATTAAAAATATAAATAAATTAATAAAAATTTATAAGTCTGTTTGGATTTCCGCCCCTTTCTTCTTGAGTCAGTTTTGGTATCGTGTGTCTTCCTAGGAATTTGTCCATTTCATCTACCCTATCTAATATTTTGGTGTGCAATTGCTTTACTTATTGTGTTTTTTTTTTTGTTTATTTGTTGAGAAGGGGGTCTCACTACATTGCCCAGGCTGGCCTTCCACTCCTGGGCGCACGCCGTCCTCCATCTCAGCCTCCTGAGCAGCTGCCTGCCTGTTGTGCAGTTGGTCCCAGCACTCCATCATAGGCCCTTTTTATTTCTAAAGATCAGCAGTAATGATCCTCTTTCAATTCTGGTTTTCAAAAATTAAGTCTTCTCTGTTTTCCTGCTAGATAGAGCTTTGTCAATTTTGCTGATCTTTTAAAATAAGTTGTTTCTAATTATTTTCTTTATTGCTTTTCTATTGGTGTTTTGTTAATTTGCACTTTAATTTTTATTTTTTACATTTTCTGCCTTTTTGTGTGTGTGTAAGAGAGAGAGAGACTGAGTAAGGATTGAACCCAGGGGCACTCCACCAATGAGCTACATCCCCAGCTGTTTTAAATTTTATTTTGAGATAGGGTCTCCCTAAGTTTCTATCTTTCTGACTCAGCCTCCCCAGTAGATGGGATTATAGGCATGTGTCATCATGTCCAGCCCAAGTAATGCTTTATTGTCCATCCTCCTAAAGTATGCCTTTTAATTGGAGAGTTTAATCTATTTACATTGCGGTCATTGCTGATAAGTTAGGAGTTGTGTTCAGCATTTTGCTATTTGTTTTCTGAATATCATTTCCTGCCTTCAGTTCATCCATTATATCTTCCTTGGTATAGGTATTTTCTAGTGTACTATTTTAATTCTCTTGTCATTTATTATTATCCTTGTTTTGGTATAAGGTATTGAACCCAGGGGCGCTTAACCACTCAGCCACATCCTCAGCCCCCCCCCCCCCTTTTTTTGTATTTTATTTAGACACAGGGTCTTGATGAGTTGCTTAGGGCCTTGCTATGTTGCTGAGGCTGGTGTTGAACTCTCCACCCTCTTGCCTCATCCTCCAGAGCTGCTAGGATTACAGACATGTGCCACGGTGCCCAGTTTATCATGTATTTTTGAGTCATTGTCTTAGTGATTACTCTGGAGATGACAATAAGCCTCTTAGTTGATAAAAATTTAGTTTAGATGAATGCCAACTTAATATCAACAGGAGTGTGTGTGTGTGTGTGTGTGTGTGTGTAATATTTCAGGCAGGCATTCGAAGAAGCAAAGGTAATAATTCAAGCTGAAGCAGCTTGCATTTCTCCCCCAACGTGTGAAGTGAAACATCTTGAGCACAGCAGATGCCCTACATATTCCTCCTCACTTTCACACATCGGGATGGGACGGGGGCCACTTGGGATGCTGGGCCTTGGTAGCCAGCTGCAGGTTGCCGTTGTCCTCACGATCACCAGGGTGCACAGCGGTACTCTCTGTGGGCTGCGTCACCAGTACCGTTTAGATACAACCACTCAATAAATTCCATGAGACACTCTTTTTGTTAGTTCTGCCCAACTGCAAGACTATGGAAGTGTTCTGAGCACATCTAAGGCCCATGTTTAGTAGGTAGGTTAAACAGATTTGGGGAGCACTGGTGTGGAAGTGGCATTTAAACCACGTGATTTCACTGATGAGGTGGCTGGACTTGGTGCTCAGATGAGAGGGACAAACTGTGTGGAGCAGGTACTGTCACTCCCCTGCCCTTCTCCTCTTGTTCTGCTCACTTTGGTGCACATTACCCTGTCCTCCAATGCCCAGTGCCTGCATCTATGTGGCTGAGGACTTTCTCTGGACACCAAAGCTTACTCTGTTCAACGTGCAGCAGGCCAGGAGCACTGGGGTACAACCGTCCCCAGGAGCATTCCAAATCTCTGACATGATTGACGTTTTCAGACCTTGACTTTCTTACCCCTCTGGGCTTCCTGGAGGGGGTAATGCTACAGATGTGTCTTTCAGGACAAGCAGGAGTTTGTCAGAAGACTAGGAAAAGGGTGTGTGCATGTATGAATATGGAGCAACAAATTCCATCATAAAAGTGTGGGAAAAAAAAATAAAACAGGCAGAAGCAAAATGGTGTAAAAGAGCATGGAAATCTCCGAGGAAGGTCACTTGGTGACTTATTTCCTACTTATTTCCTTATTGTTAGTCTATGCTCGGGTGAGGGTCATTTTGCAGACTGGAAATATTGGCAATATTTGGAATTAGAGAGGGCAGCAGGGGCCAAGGGTCTTGGATGTGCAGATGGGCAATCTGAAACTGAACTTTGAGAGCATGGGGAGCTATGGAAGGTTCCTGAGTAGTGGGGGACACAGCCAGAGCCCGAGTTCAGGTGGCAGGTGCCGAGGAGGTGCTGGAGGAAGCGCTGGCGGGGCTGCTGTTGCAACAGAGCAGAGCTGCAGGCTGGAGAGAGCGGGGCTGAGGGCATGGGGAGACACGGGGAGAAGAAAGATGTGGTGACTGCTAAGGTCTGAGCAGAGGGTGGGGGCTGGGAGATGAGTGTCCAGGCCACGTGAAGGCTGGGCAGTCCGCGTCATGATTTGAAGCATCAACTTCTTCCTCCCTGGGACAGCAGGGCCTGGGGCTTCACTTCCTTGAGGAAGCAGGCTCGCCCAGCTCAGGTTGGACACTCCTGGGGACCAGGACCATTGATGGGCTGAGCGTGCACGTGTGACTGCCATCACAAGGGGAAGTGCCAATTAGTCCTTCCCCTCTCTGAGCCTTCAGGGGCTGGGTGCTGAGGAAGAAGGCCCTGGGGTCTCCAGTCTCCAGAGCCAAAAAGCCCTCAGGCACCGACAGCCTGGCTCTGGGGGGCTTGTTAGTGACTTGAGGGTCCCCTGGGGTGGCAACTCTAGAGACCCCCACGATATCAGGACCAGGATCCTCAGTCCCTCCCTTCTCAGGCACAGGGATGCTGGCAGGGACAGTGTGAGCCTTCCAGTACTATGGTGAGTGTGACCTCAGGGCGGGAGAAGCCACCTTGGCCCAACCTGGGCCTTAGGACTGAGATTCAAAACTGAGTGTGGGGAGAGTGACATTGCAGAGGGTCAGAATATTAACCCCAAACCACAGGCTGTGACTGATTTGGAGGGAGATTGCGGGAAAGGTGTTCAACTCTATTTTATATTTTGCACTGGGGGTTGAACCCTGTGTCTCGTACATTCCAGGCAAGCATTGTACCAGTGGGCTACACCGCAGCCCTTTTAATTTTGACACAGGGTATCTCTAAGTTACCCAGGCTGGCCTTGAGTTTGTAATCCTCCTGCTTCAGCCTCCTGAATAGCTGGGATAATAGGCGTGGGACACCATATTTGGCTATTAAGTCATTTAAAAAAAATTTTTTTTTGGTTGTAGATGGACACATACATTTATTTTGTTGATTTATTTTTATGTGATGCTGAAGATCGAACCCAGTACCTTACACATGCTAGGCGAGTGCTCTACCACTCAGCCCCATAGATTCTTTCTTTTTTTTTTTTTTAATATTTATTTATTTATTTTTCAGTTTTCGGCGGACACAACATCTTTGTTTGTATGTGGTGCTGAGGATCGAAGCTGGGCCACACGCATGCCAGTGGACCGTGCTACCGCTTGAGCCACATCCCCAGCCCTAGATTATTTCTTTATGAGAAAAAACTGGACGTGAAATTCCAGGGCCACAGTAGGGCTTTTGGTATGTGGATATGGGCAACTTGTGTGCTCTTACGACCTGCCAGGCAAGGAAGGGCAGAGGACCAACCGAAGCTCTCACACGGCAGCACACAGTGCTCATTCTCCAATTTTTAAAAAATTCTTTTTTATTAGTTTTTTTTAATTAGTTTTTATTAGTTCGCTATGGTTATAATGACATGATTGTACAAGCATGGACTAGAATATGCTTCAGTTTGGTTCCTAGTACTTCCCCTTCCTCTCTTCCTCCTTCCCCAGGTTACTTTTCCTCTGTTCTATGGATCTCTCTTCTATTTATTTATAGTTTTTTTAAAATACTAAATTCTCCATTCTTGATTGGTGCCAACGTGATACATGAAAAGTGCTCTCTTTCAAAAAATCGAGTTGAAGTCCACATAGTATAAAATGAGAATTAAAGTGGGCCATTCAGTGTTCCTGGAGACATGCATATGTGGTATAAATACCACTTCTTTCTAGTTTCAAGATATTGTTGCTGGGGAGTGGTGGCACAGTCCTGAAATCCCAGCAGTTTGGGAGGCTGAGGAAGGAGGATTGTGAGTTCAAATTCAGCCTCAGCAACTTAGTGAGACACTTAGCAACTCAGCGAAACCCTGTCTATAATAAAATACAAAAAAAAGGTTTGGGGATGTGGTTCAGTGGTTAGGTGCCCTGGGTTCAATCCATAGTAAACAAAACAAAACAAAAAAGGAAAGAAATGGCCATCATCCCCAAAGGAAACCCTTAACTCATATGCAATCACTCTCTATTCCCCTCCCCCAGTGCTAGCAACCATGAAGGTGCTCTCTGTCTCTTTGGATTTACCCAGTTTGGAAATTTCATATAAATGTCATCATACAATATGTGGCCTTTGGTGTCCGGCTTCTCTGACTGAGCATCATATTTATCATTGGGTTGTGACAGGTATCAGAACATCATGGTTTTATGGATGAATCGTATTTCATTTTAGGATGTGCCCAGTTTGCTTATCCATTCATCAGCTGATGGACATTTGGGCCATTTCCACCAGCTGGTGCTTGTGAGTGGTGTTGCTATAAACATCTGTGTGGAAGTTCTTATTCAAAAAACTGTCTTCAGTTCTTTTTGGTCTATACCAAGGCGTGGTGATGCTGGGTCCTATGATAACCTATGTGTTTAATTGTGAAGGACAAGCTATCTTGCTTCAACTTGCATTTCTTTGATTATCACAAAACTAAAATATCTTTCATCCAAATGGCGTTGGATATTTGCATTTTCCACTTGCCAACTGTTAGCCTTGGACAACAGGGGCCTCTGCCCTGCTAGTGATGCTTCTAGGGATCCTACTCAGGCCCTTTTCTGTCCTATCCCACCCCAAGGCACGTATTTTTCTCTTCCTGTAATGGTTACAGCTTGCAGTTTACCACAGCTGCCACTAGGTGGCGGGAAAGCCAGGCCTCTCTCCCTATCCATCTTTTCCTTTCAAAGGAGGCATTCCAGGAACTCAAGGCTGAGCCGTGCTCATCTAAGCCACTTAACTTAAAAAAACAAAGCCAAGAGTATGTGTTGATCTTGAGTTTGCATCCTGTGTAATCAGTGCTGCATAGAACCCCACAATTGCCTGCTTAGGTGGCTACCAGCCACCATCAGGTCTGAGAGTGCACCCCTTGCTTGGGTCCATCCCTCTGCTGTGGCCCACACTGCTGGTGTGTGTGCCCTGGATGTGGCCAGGGAGTGGCTGCTGGTGGAGGCTGCAGCCTGTAGTTGCCTGTACAGTACACGTGAGGCCTCTGGAGTGCTGGCTGGAGTCTGGGCTGGGAAAAGAAGGGGACAGGCCATGTTAAAAATAGCTAAAAATAGGCTGGGTGAGGCTCAGGGTGCGTCCCATACCACCACCATCTTCTGCTGTGGACCTCTGAAGAGACCAGGAGCTCCATATTTGAATCTGACTTTTCAAGTCATCAGTAAGGTATGTTGTTGCTATTATTATTTGTAGTGCTGGGTATTGAACCCAGGGCATGCTAGGTCAGCACTCTGTCACTGAGCTACCCTCCCAGCTCAAGAAGGAGGTTGTTCCTTAGGTAGGAAGTTAGAATCCAGGTAGTTCTCTGTGCCTATGGATTCAGTATCCAGGGATCAAAAATGTAATCAGGCCTTAAGTGGAGTCCTAGATTCTTGGTTTGAGGTCTCATTTTGCTTTACTTTCGTTTTACTTATATTCCTGTCAGTATTCCTTAGATGATCCAACATAACAACTATTTACATAGTGTTTACATGTATTAGTCATAAGTCATCTAGAAATGATTTAAAATGAAGAACAGGAAGCATAGGTTATATGCAAATACTGTGCCATTTTACGTAGGGGCTTCAGTATTCCTAGATTTTGGTATCCATTTGGGGAGGGGGTGTGTGTCTCTAGAACAAATGCCCTGTGATACCAAAGAAGAGCAGTGTGATTCATTTAACTCCTATTATTTCCCCTGTTGCTCGTACATTTTATTTTTAAAATTTATTTAATTTAGTTTTAACTTTAAATACTCAGACATATGGTGTGTGTGGGCCTTCAGTTGAACTGTGCAAATGATGGGGCTGTGTGGGTCTGCATGATCATTATTTTCTTAATGATTTGTAAGAGTTAAAAATAGGTTGGGTGAGGGCTGGGGATATAGCTCAGTTGGTAGAGTGCTTGCCTCACATGCACAAGGCCCTGGGTTCAATCTCCAGCACCACACACACACACACACACACACACACAAAGGCTGGGTGTAGAGGTGCACACCTGTAATTACAGGTACTCAGGAAACTGAGGCAAGGGGATCATAAGTTTGTGACCAGCCTGAGCAGCTTAGACTAGATCAATGACAGAGTGTCTCTGGCTTCAATGTATGCAAAAAAAAAAAAAAAAAAAAAGTTAAACATGGTGTAGAATTGTAACTTTCTTCTAGTTTGTGATTTGCTTATAAATCTGTGAGGTTCAGGAATTCCACCTTTTATATAGTGACATCTGATTATTTTTTTTCTCGGGGAAGTCTTCCATATAATTGAATGTGTATCATTTTCTCTCTCTCTAAAGTTGCTGATGGTCTCTCTGATATTATTTAATTTACAGTAAAAAGGCTCTGTAGACCATCTTCTGGACATCTCTGCTCAGTATGCCTTTTCTTAGATCTGGATTTCTTAAGTGGAGTCCTAGATTCTTGGTTTGAGGTCTCATTTTGCTTTACTTTCTGAAGATTTAAATTATATGAATCCCTCTGAGAATCTCACTGGAGTTCCTCCTAAGTTGAATGTCTTTTCAATTTTGCTTGTGCTAGAATAGGGTGTGGCAAATTATAGTCAGGGGGCCAAATCTGGCCCCCTGCCTCTTTGTAGAAACAAAGTTTTATTGAAACACAGCCAGGCACACTCATTTTCATAATGCTTATGGCTGTTTGTGGACTAGAATGAGAGAGCTGAGCATTGCAGCACAGCAGAGACTAGACGGCCCACAAGCCAAAATACGCCCTCTCCAGCCTTTGACTGAAAACATTTGTCCCTCAGGGCTGCAGCCACAGGCTGTATGTTTCTTGCTTCCTAGTTTTGTTCTCTTCAGGAAAAATGGGCATCCCTCTCTCACCACCTTTTGCTCCTTTTCTTTCTAACCAGAATCTCTCTCAACTTCTTAAAGGATATTTTTAGTTGCTTGTGTCTACTTTATTTATCTCCACAGTTAGAATTTAAAATTTATGTTTCCAAAGTGAAAATGTTAGCCAATTTTCCAAACATTTAAGTGCTGATCTTCAGCTATGCATGAGGCTGTATTGTCGATGAGTATTTTCAGGGGCACAGTCATTCAATATTCTTCTCTTCTTGTTAATGGTTACAGCTTGCAGTTTACCACAGCTGCCACTAGGTGGCGGGAAAGCCAGGCCTCTCTTCCTACCCATCTTTTCCTTTCAGAGGAGGTATTCCAGGAACTCAAGGCTGAGCCGTGCTTATCTAAGCCAATTAACTTAAAGAACTATACACTTATTTTAATTAACGTACACAGGTTGTACATAGTTATCTTGTCAATGTTGTGATGTTTTGAACTATGTAGACATCATGGGATGGCTACATTGCACTAATTCACACATGCATGACCACATATACTTATCATTTTTTTTTGTGGTGAGAATACTTACAATTTACTCTCAGTTATTTTGAGCACTATGTTATTATGAACTGTAGTCTCCATGTGTGCCATAGGTCTCTTAAATGGATTCCTTCCATCCAGCTTAAGGTTTCTAACCTTTGACAAACATCTCCTTAACTGCTAACCTTCAAACCGCTGTTAATGACCTTTTTACTACCTATTTCTCTGAGTTCAACGTTTTTTAGATTCCACAAATAAGCGAGATCATGTGGTGTTTGTCTTTGTGTGCTTGGCTTATTCCACTGAGCCTAAGGTCCCCCAGGATCATCCATGTTGGTGTGAATGACAGGATTTTCTTCTTTGGATCACAGTTGCTTCATCCATTGATCTGTTGATGGAGAGTCAGGTTGCTCCCATGTCTTGGCTATTGTAAAGAATGTTGCAGTGAAAACCAGAGTGCAGATGTCTCTTTGACATTCAGAGTTCATCCATTAACTATTTGATTGATTGATTGGTTGATTGCAATGTTGGGAATCAAACCCAGGGCCTTGCTTGTACTAGGCAAGTGCTCTACCACTGATCCAAAACCCATAAATTAACTCTTGATAAGCAAGAAAAGATCATCTTAGGACCATTTTCCTTATAACAAGTCCCATGTTTCAAATGAGTGCAAAATGTGTTCTCTCACCCCCCACACCTCCTGAGATAGCAGGTTAATAAATTATGAAATGATAAAGCTATCATCAATTTCAGGATCTCTCCTGAGGCCCCATCATTTGAATTAAATAGGGTAATAACCTCAGAGTTCCTTTGCAGTTGATTTACCCACAATTTATCCATAAGGCACAGCACTCAGGACACGCAATAGTCTTAGAAGGCTCATGAAGTTATATTAATTTCTTCTAAAATCTGAAGGGAAAAAAAAATGAACATTTAGAGTTGAAGATTACATTCACCTTGACACCAGCACAGTCATTTTCCTGGTACTGGGGATGAAGCCAGGGTGCTCTACCACTGAACTACATCCCCAGCCCTCCTTATTTTGCATCAGGGTCTGGCTAAGTTGCCTGGGCTGGCCTTGAACTAGTGATCCTTCTGCCTCAGTTGCTGGGATTATAGGTGTGTGCCATGGTGCCCTGATTATTTATTTATTTATTCTTTTTTTTTTTATGAGAGAAGGAAAAATGTCGATGCAGTCCTGGGTAGTAGGGTTTGTCTTTTCTTTCTCTCTCTCCTTTTTCTTCCTCTCTCCCTCACTTCCTTAATTCTTTCACCCTGTTCCTTTTGGCAGTTCAGGGGGTTGAACCCAGGGTCTCACGCATGCAGGCAAGCACTCTACCTCTGAGTTGCACCCCTAGACACTTAAAGTGCTATTGGGTTTATTTCAGGTCTCAAAGTTATAGGTGTCGCCTTCTCAGGGGTTCTTTCCCCCATCCTCCCGCAGACCCTGTAAATTCCTCACCCACATTCCCTGGGCTCTTACTGTTTTCTTGCTCACCAGACTGACATTGAATCCCCTGTACATTTGACAAGCAGGAAGTGTTTGGAAACTAACATCTGCTAGGAAAAACCTTCAACCAATGACTAAGTGGAGTTGGTGCATGAACACCCCAGCCCTCTGGCCTCTCGGGTGGGCTAACACTGAGATGTGTGTGTTCCTCAACCCTCTCAGACCCCAGGTGGAAAGAGATTCCAGTTTCTCAGATAGGTCATTTCCTTGTTAATACTGCCTGTCTCTCTTCCACTTCCCTTCTTGTGATTTCTGGGGTATTGAATCCTTATCTAGGATCTGTTTCTAGGGACTTTAAACTAAGATAACAATGTTCTCACTGCCTTCCGCCCACCACACCCCCAGCATCTTCTCCTTATTTGTTCCTATGATTTTCTTACTCATTGAGGAGACACTAGTCAACTGGGTGATACCAGGAAACAAATGACTTACCTGTCTGTGTGTCTGTCCTGTTTATAAAACAGGGATGACTCTGCTACCCCACCGGACCTGAGGCCGAGCAGACTCCTCTACTTACTGCTTACTTAGTGCATTTACTGTCCTCTCTTCCCAGGCTCCCGAGAAGCAGAGGGGGAATGGGACATGGCTAGTGACAGAGTTCCTGCTGGTGGGATTCTCCAACCTTCCACACCTGAGGACCACATTCTTCACATTGTTCCTCCTCACCTACCTGGTCACCGTCAGTGGCAACGTCACCATCATCACCATCATCCATGTGGATCGCACGCTCCACACACCCATGTACCGCTTCCTGGCGGTGCTGTCCCTCTCTGAGACCTGTTACACGCTGGTCACCATCCCCAACATGCTGGCCCACCTGCTGATGGAGAGCCAGGCCATCTCCATCTCTGGCTGTCGGGCTCAGATGTTCTTCTTCCTGGGTTTGGGTTGTAGCCACTGCTTCCTCCTTACCCTGATGGGTTACGACCGGTACGTGGCCATCTGTCATCCCCTGCGCTATTCAGTGATCATGAGACCCACCGTTTGCCTCTGCCTGGGAGCCTTGGTTTTCTGCTCTGGGTTCTCGGTGGCCTTGGTCGAGACCTGCATGATCTTCTCCTCGCCCTTCTGCCGCGGAGGCCGCGTGGAGCACTTCTTCTGCGACATCGCCCCGGTGCTGCAGCTCAGCTGCGCAGACAGTGCGCAGAGGGCGCTGGGCATCTTCTTCCTGAGCGTGCTGGTGGTGCTCTTCTCCTTCCTCCTCATCCTCCTGTCCTACGCCTTCATCGTGGCGGCCATCCTGCGGATCCGCTCCGCCGCCGGCCGGCGCAGAGCCTTCTCCACCTGCGCCGCGCACCTCACGGTGGTCGTGGTGCATTTTGGCTGCGCCTCCATCATCTACCTGCGGCCCGACTCCGGGGCGAACCCCGCCCGGGACCGCCTGGTGGCTGTGTTCTACACGGTGGTGACGCCGCTGCTCAACCCCGTGGTGTACACTCTGCGCAACAAGGAGGTGAGGGTGGCGCTGAAGAGGACCCTGGCGCGCAGCGGCGGGGTTTCAAGATGAGGACTGGCTTTGCACTGTTCACCAGGTGCCCCTCCTGAGACCCAGATCCCCCACCTGGAAAACGGAAGCCAGTCCTACACCAAACGAAAAGGCTGTTATTGATTAGTTTCCGAGACAGTAAAAACTCAATAAAAGATGATTTTCCCCCGTTTTCTTGGTTTCAATGATTTTGAAGCGATGCAACGTAGGCACCAGGGAAGGGCGCCCCTGCTGCCGCCAAAGCTTGGTCCGCACTGGTTGGTCCGCAGTGTGGGGTGGTTTTTAGCCAGAAGAGAGCAGGGCTCGCGCTGTGTCCAGCACCCATTTATTTTAAGAGGTAATTCATTTTTATTTATTTATTTATTTATTTTTTTGTACAGGGTGTTGAACCCAGGGGCGTTTAAGCCCTGAGACACATCGTCAGCTCTTTTAACATTTTACTTAGAGGCAGGGTCTCACTGAGTTGCTTAGGGCCTCACAAGATTGCTGAGGCTGGCTTGGAACTCGTGATTCTCCTGCCTCAGGCTCTAAGCCCCTGGGATTAGAGGTGTGCACCCACCCAGCTCACTTTTTTTTTTTTAAACACGGGATCAAGGCTGTCTTTGTTCATTCTTCCTTTCAAAACCACACTCTTAAGTTGTTTTCTTTATCAGCTTCTAGTGCTTTCCCTCTTTTGTCCTTGATTTCTTTTGTATATGCAGCAAATGAGGGATGAAGCGTTTTTTTATATTCATTTTTTAGTTGTAGTTGGACTATTTGTTTTTTTATGTGGTGCTGAGGATGGAACCCAGGGTGTCGCTCATGCTAGGCAAACGCTCTCCGCTGAGCCACAACTCCAACCCAACCCCAAACAAAACAAAACAAAACAAAAAACGTATTATAAACCTTTCCCTTTCTATAATTTTGCAGTGTCAAATTCAGTGGCATTAGCTATGTTGACAATGTTGAGCCAACATCCACCACCACCTCCTTCCAAAAGTTTTTGATTGTCCCACTGAATGTCATTATACTCATGAAGTAACAACTCTCCCTTTCCCCTGCTTCTCAGTCCTGGGGAACCCCTAATCTACTTTCTATATCTGTGAATGTGCCTAATCCTGTTATAGCCTCAAGTGGAACCACACAATGTGTGTCTTGCTTGTTTCATTTAGCATCATGTTTAAGGTTCATCTATGTTGTAGCATGTGCCAGAACTTATTCCTTCTTACGGATGAAAATATTCCATTGTATGGATGAAAATATTCCATTGTACGGATGAAAATATTCCATTGTATGGATGAACCACTTGTTGGAAACAAACTTGGTTTGCTTCCACCTATCAGGTATTGCGAAGAATGCTGTTGTGAATATTTGTGTACAAATATGTGTTAGTGTCTCTGTTTTCAGTCCCTTTGGTTGTATAAGTAGGGATAGGATTTGTACAACAAGAGGCAATTCTAGATTCTTATTTCTCCACATCCTTGGCAACACTTACTTTATCTTTTTACAAGTGACAGATATGGTATTAAATATAAAGTGATGTCTAATTGTGGATTAGTGGTTCCCTTTTGCTTAATTAAACATTGGTGATGGCTTGAAATCTGAAGTGTCTTCTCTGACCATAATAAAATAAAATGAGAAATCAGTAACAGAAAGAAAAACCAATAGACAGAAATTAAACAAAACACATTTGGCCAGAAAGTCAAAGAAATAATTACAAGTCAAATTTGAAAATACTTTCAGATAAATGAAAGTGAAAAAAAAATTATACAAAACTTATGGTATGTAGCAAGAGCTGTTTTCAGAGGGCAATTCATAGTAGGAAAAGCTTACATTAGAAAAGAATAAAGATCCCATATCAATATCTTAATTTTATACATCAAAGAACTAGAAAAATAAGAATTTGTTAAACATTGGTGACAGGGCTGACACCATGAGATTCTCCAAGAAATTATGGTTTGTGCTTAATGTGCCCTATTTTTCCTTCATCTCAGTAGATCCATTCTATTCTCTGCTCTGTTATGTCTCAGGAGACAAACCTGGATGGGCCTCATTGATAGCTCAAGGCTTCTGTCTGACAATCATTAACAGGTATTTACATCTTCCCGAGTCACCAACTGGGGGTGCTGCACCAGCCCTTGACTCTGCCCACACCTGCAGAATTACCTAGCGGCCCCTGAATTACCTCTCAGGAAGAGGTCTCTTATTTCCCAGTGGATCCTGTCAATACACTTCCTATTGGAATCCCTGAGAAAGGAAGAAGGCAAAGCCTGCTGGAAGCTTTTCCCACGCACTCCCTTCTGATCACATTGGGGAAACTGAGTGGTCACCTCTAACAGCTCTGACTTCTCATGCAGACTCCATGCCTTGCCCTCCCCCCTTTTTATTTATTTATTTATTTATTTAATTTTTATTTTTTTAAATTTTTTATTGTGGGTTGTTCAAAACATTACAAATTTCTTGACATATCATATTCCACACTTTGATTCAAGTGGGTTATGAACTCCCACCTTCACTCCTCCCCCCCTTTTTAAATATTTATTTTTTTAGTTGCAGTTGGACACAATACCTTTATTTACTTATTTTTATGTGGTGCTGAGGATTGAACCCAGGGCCTCGCATGTGCTAGGTGAGCACTCTACTGCTGAGCCACAACCCCAGCCTCTCTTTGAGTCTCTCTTTTTTTTTTTTTACTACTCATTCTGCATATTTAAGTGTGTATACGATTATATGGTTCTCACAGGGCTACTATTTTGAAAATGCTTTTGAGTGGATATCATTTGCAGGATCAGATGAGAGAGATGCTGACTTATCTCTTGCTGACTTATCTCTCCCTTGCTGGCTTTGGTGAGTTCAGCTGCCATTTATTTTCTCTGTGCCGCTGGGGTTGGAAGCCAGGGCCAGGCGTGTGCTAGGCAAGCGCTCTGCTGCTGAACTGCATCTCCAGCCCCGTCAGCTACCATTCTGGAGCAGCTCACTTGGCAAGGAACTGAGGGTAGCCTCCAGCCAAAAAGTCGGTGAAGAACTGAATTCAGCCTAAAACAATGTGAGCTAGGAAAAGCACGTTTCCCTACTTGTACGTGCATGTGGAGAAGCCATGCCCCCCTTGCCCGCCCCCCCCCCCCCACTCCATGGCATGAATTCTGGGAAGAACCTCTCATGTAGGTTCACTCACTCAATATCTTTCTTTTCCTTTTACATCTTTTTTTTTTTAATTTTTCCTTACTGGGGATTGAACTAAAGGGGATTTATTGCTGAGATCCAGCTCCAGGTCTTTTTATTTTTTATTGTTTTATTTTGAGACAGAGTCTTAACTCAGTTGCCCAGGCTGGCCTCCAATTTGTGGCCCTCCTGTCTCAGCCTCTCAAGTTGCTGGGATTACAGGCATGTGCGCCACTGTGTCTGACTTCCTTTTACATTTTGGAAACAGAATGCTGCTGTAGTTTGGGTTTCAGGGAAATCTTGGAAAATAGGTTCCTACCTAGCTCCACAGCTGACAATTTTTATCATCATTTATTTTATTTTTTAGTTGTAGTTGGACACAATATTTTTATTTTATTTATTTATTTTTGTGTGGTGCTGAGGATCAAACCCAGTGCCTCACACATGCTAGGCAAGCGCTCTACTGCTGAGCCACAACCCCAGCCCGAGAATTTTTATTATTATTGGCCAATCACAGTAACTCTATTCTCTTGCTAGAGAGTGGTATGAGGGTGGGCACATGATTCAGGAAGTCAGTGGAAGGCGATTCTATAGTTTTCTTGCATTTAAACCATTAAAAAATGTTAGATGATACATTTTCTTTTCTTTTATCTAGTTGAGTCTGTGTGAGAAGGTGATGTCTGGAGCTTCTGTAACCATGTTGTGACACATATGGAGGATGGTAGAAAAGATGAAGAAAAAGTCTGTGTCCTTAGTGATGTTTCTTGTTATAGGAAAAAATCAGTTGTGCATATCATTTAGATCCATTTGCACCTGTGTGTGTTTACTTGCAGTCCAAAGCCCATTCCTCAAAATGAAAACAGGTGTTTTCAATAGTGTTTTCCCTTTAATTTTCCCTCTGTCACTATCCAGAGGTCAAGGATTGAGGGGAAAATTTTTAAAGTTAGAGTGAATAAAGATGCTATACTTTCTTTTTATATCTGGTTTTGCCCTATGGGAGGTTTCTTACTGTCCTCTGCTCCTTATAGCTGCAACTGATGCTTTTGGAGCTCATTTTCTGCTGATACAATTTTGGGGGTGTATTTTTCATTACTGTAACAAAATACCTGAGGCAGGTTTACTTTCTAAAGTAAAAAGGTTTGTTTAGCTTATAATTTTGGAGGTGGACAATCCAAGATTGAGTGGCCCCATTGGTTCAGCCTATGGTGAAGGTCTATTATGTTGGGAATACGTGTGAGAGTGAGTGATAACATCTGATCTCAAAACAGGAAGCCAGATCACCCTTTCAAGGGCAGCTCCCCAAATGACCTAATTACTTTGCTTTAGGCCCCATCTCTTAAAGGTCCTATCACCTCTCAGCACCATGACATGAGAACCAAGCTTCCAATGCATGGATACAGTCAAATCATATGCAAACCATACCAGGGAGCTAAAAGAATTGTTCTAGAAACCAATTAAACCAATATGATGCTCAATACCACATAAAAATAAAAAAATAAAAATAAATCCAATCTAAATAGCACATGAATCTCACATTGAGAAACATGGATGGGCGTATCCTTTAGTGTGGCTGGGCTGCCTTAACTGCTCTTTAGGAGAACTGAATTTGATGTGTATGTTTGTAGCTGGTCAGTATTTCCATTTTATCTCTAAGTAAAGCATTGACAAGATCTAGGAAAGAATGAATCTTTGCAAGATGATGAATCATAAGTCAAATTATCATATGCATTAGGATGTTTACTATAAATAAACCCCACAGAAAATAGCCAGTGTTGGCAGGCAGGTGGAGTGTACTGTTTGGTGGGAAGATAATATGGTACCACCACTGTGGAAAATAGTATGGGGGTTCCTCGAAAAGTTAAAAACAGAATTAGCCTATGATCTAGCTGGGCACTGTGGCACATGCCTGTAATGCCAGCAATTCAGGAGGCTGAGGCAGGAGGATCAAAAGTTGAAGGCCAGCCTCAGCAATTTAGCAAGGCCCTAAACAACTCAGGGAGACCCTGTATATAAATAAAATATAAAAAGGGCTGGGGATGTGGCCCAAGTAGTTAAGCACCTCTGGGTGCAATCCCTGGTACCAAAAAAAAAAAAAAAGTATTAGCACATCTACCTGATCTAGCAACTCCACTGCTGGGAATACATGCAAAAGAATTGAAAGCAAGTTCTCAAGGAGACTTTTGTACACCCATGTTGGTAGCAGATTATTCATCAGTCAATAGGGGGAGTGGGGAGCAACGCAAGAGTCCATCGGTGGAAGAATGGATAAACAAATGTCCAAACGTGGTGATCCGTGTGGTGGGATACAATTCAGCCTTACAAGGAAGAAAAGTCGGACACAATGTGGATATTACGCTAAGTGAAATAAGCCAGTCACAAAAGAGCAAATATCGAAGGAGTCCACCTATACAGGTACTCAGAGTAGACAAACCCAGAGAGACAGACAGGGGAGCAGTTGCCAGGGCTGTGGGTGGAAGGGCTGGGGAGGGAGTGTTTAATGAGTAGAGAGTTTCAATGTTGCAAGATGAAAAGTCCTGCAGCTGCATGGTGGTGAGGGCCGCACAAATAGGAACCTACTCAGTATACTTAAAGCTGCTGAGCTAAATGATTAAAACTAGGTAAGACGACAAACTTTATGTTAGGGTGTGTATTTTGCCACAATGAAAAATAAACTAAAATAGAAGCTGTGCTCTAAAAGGCAGTTCCTGTTAGCAAGAGAAGGATTTATGTGTCTTATAGATAGCTCGGCTCTAACAGATCCGAAAGCACCTCCTAAACCGGTGGGGCCAGATGGACTGGTGTTACTGTATCCAGTTGTGCAGACTCATCACTTCAGCTACTCACACAGAGAAAGTTCTTCTCCAAGGGATGTAGCCTAATGATCTAGTCATTCGCTCCATCCAGTTTGAAATGCAAGATTGGATAGTTAAAAGCAGGATTAGCATATGAAACCAATTAATCCCAAATAACACATGAATCTCACTCAAGCATGACAAATCTTCCCAGGCTCAGTGGTAAAACATGTGTGAGGCCCTGGGTTTGATGCTCAGTACCACATTAAAAAAAAAAATCCAATCTAAATATACTTAAAAAAACCCAGTAGGCTTGGAAGTATTATGGTTTGAAGAACAGTGAGCTAAATGAACACATTTTCTTTATAAAGTTCCCAAACTCAGGTATTATGCTATAGCAACAGAAAGCAGACTAACACAAGAGAGAAGGCAGTATCCTTGTTGCTAGGTGGACTCTCACAGTCTAGAAGAGAAGACTAAGTGGGCAACTGTTCAGAAAGACCTAATATCTTTCTTGCTGTGACTGTTTCCCCAGAGCCACCTTGTGTCACTACTTTACTTTGGGAGTGCAGAAGTAGTTGTGTTTGAAGCCCTGTGATGCCCCACATCAGCAGATTTCGTCCTTTTGAAAATTACAGGCTGTGTGGAAAGAAAGCATCCCTAATTATATTTCCTTCCATCTCAGCTTGCCTCACACACACTCTCTCTCTTTATTAACAGGGGCAATAACTAGCCAACACACACATGTAGTCTGGCTTCTCCCACCCATGTCCCCAAAGGCTCAGACTCAATGCGTGCGTGACCTGTTATTCAAGACATCATAGTTACCAGGCGTGGTGGTGCACAAAGCTGTAATCCTAGCTACTCGGGAGGCTGAGGCAGGAGGATTTCAAGTTTAAGGCCAGCCTGGGCAACAAAACATAAGAAGGGCTGGGGGTGTAGGCTGAGGTAGGAGGATCACAAGTTCAAAGCCAGTGTCAGTAATTTAGTGAGGCCCTGAGCAACTTCGGGAGATATTGTCTTAAAATAAATAAAAACAGGGCTGAGGATGTGGCTCAGTGGTTAAGCACCTCTGGGTTCAAACCCTGGTATAAAACAAAACAAAACAAAAAAACAATCCAAAGGAAATGTGAGGTATGAGAAGAGGGAGGGAAATGGGACTGAATATTTCCAACCTCGGGTGGACTGAAAGGAGATTCAAAAGAAAAATAAAGTTTTGGACCAGTTTCTAGATTGTGTGTATTCATGATTGTCTAATAGTAAAACTTTCTGGCAATAGAATGTTCCTACTCCCTTTAGGTACTGGGCATGACTAAAGAGGGACACATTCAGGGGATGTTGATTTTATCCACTGGTAATAATTGCCTTGATTTTTATAATCGATAATATATATATATATATAATAAATGCTTATCATGTTGCTGAGTAGTCGTCCACAGAATGGATGTAATGTTTAACCATTTGAGCATCTGCCGCAGAGCTACGTCCTTAGTCCAGTTTTCCCAAAATTTGACTATTACAAATAAAGCTGTTATGGGTCAGCTCACTCTAGGATATTTGATTTCATTGTGTGTGTGCTTTCTTTTTTTTTTTTTTTTGGTGCTGGGGATTGACTCCAGGGTCTCATACATACTAGGCAAGTGCTCTACCACTGAGTTACATCCCAGTTCTTGATTTCAATTTTACTTTAAGATGATAGATAGTAAGCACATTTAATTTTTTGTAGGCTGCCTCTATTTCTTTTTTTTTTTTTGCAAAAAAATTGGGAAATCAGTTCATTTATGAATCACTAACAACCCAGTTAGTAATGCTTTTGGGGTTTCTGTGGATTTTTAAATTTTTCCCGTTGTGAGGAGTAGTTGGTTTTCATGGCTCTGCTTGAGTGGGTGGAAATACCAGTTCCACAGGCCTCTGTTGGGCTCTACCTCATGCAGGATTGGGGCCAGGGATGACTCACACCTTACACCTCACAAGCATGGTTGGAGGCACAGGCAAGCTGCTGATGGCTCAAGGATGTGGAAGCAAGGATTAGTGAGGTTTTGTGCAATTGTACACCGATTTATATCAGGGACTTGACAATCCACTGATTTTGGTGTCTGAGGGGATCCTGGAAGTAAATTCTCTTGAATACTGAAGGATGACTGTACATACTTCATACATAAGGTTGTGATGAGCATCAAGTGAGTAAATACTTTTTGTAGTTTTTGAGAAAGGGTTTCACTAAATTGTCCATGATGGCCACAAACTTGCCATCCTCCGCCTCCTGAGAGGCAGGGATTACGGGCGTGAGCCACTGGACTTGGCTTTAGTAAAACTTTCAAAGTGTTTGAAATAATGGCTGGCTCATGGTGTCTCGGTGAAAGATAATCAAAGTAGAGGTGACTAAATGCCATGTGGGGTCGTGATGGGATAGTGGAACAGAAAAAAGACATTTGCAGAAAAACCGATGACACTGGAATAAAGTCTCAAATTTAGCTAATAGCAATATGTCAACATTAGCTTCCTAATTCTGACAAATGCACCCATTTCTATAATATATTAACAATAGGGTAAGCTGGAATGAAGGATATTTATCAACTCTCTTGTTATTTTTACAATTTTTCTATAAACTTAAAATTATTCCAACATAAAAAAGTTTATGAAAAAGGTTTTATAAAGGAGAGCAATGCATCAATGTGGTGGAGACTGTGAATGTGAAACTCTAATAGGGTAAGTTCAGGAAACTAGGTGTGGGGACACATGCCTGTAGTCCCAGCTACTTGGGAGGCTCAGGCAGAAAGATCACTTGAGCCTGGGAGTTTGAGGGCAGCCTGGGCAATATAGCAAGACTCCATCTCAAAAAAGAAATATATGTAAATGGGGCTGGGGTTGTAGTTTAGTGGTGGGGTGTATGTTTAGCATGCAGAAGGATCTGAATACAACCCTCAGCACCATAAGAAGAGAAAAAAAAATCTGGGGATCCTGTTAAGGTCAACCTGGTTTACTTGTGACCTGGCTCAGGGAGAAGTGAGTTCTGAAATGAAATGAGTGGTTTCAGGTAATCATGAATTTGACAAGACGGGCAAAGTTAATCAACCTCAAAGAATTTTGCTGGAGAAAGGCCAATCATTGTTCTAAAAGCCAATGCTCTGGTGAACAGGCAATGCTTCTAAGAAGAAGCTAGAAGTGTTGGGATTTTTTCACCCACACTTTGTTTTGCCATTCTAGATGACACTTGTTGCTCTTCATTTGGGTGAGCAATTTACTCACTCATTGGGTAAAACTTTATCAATATGCTTTTGTACTGAACTCTGGGTCTTAGATTGAGTTTCTTGGAAGAGGAATGAGTAGGTAGTTTGTTTGAGATGTTCTATAGATGATCCAAGGAAACCCTAGTGAGTGGGAAGAGCTGAGAGAGGGAAGGTGGCCAGAAGAGGGTATGGTATCAAGCAAGTTACCACTGGGGGCAGTGGGCCTTCATGGCCCAGGGAAAGGCTGGGAGTGCGTGTAGAAACACACCTGTGAGTTGTCCTACCCCAGGGTGAGAGACCCAGGTAGTCACCTATGTCCACTGACCATTGGATTGAGGGCTGCCCAGCAGCAGGAGGTATTAATTCCTCAGCCTTTCTGGCCTGCTGGGCAGCACTGCTGAATAAAATGGGCTTTGAAATCCTCAAAGAGATGGAGATTCTGCAGCTGGGATGTAACTGCAAGGGGATCTGGGTGGGTCCCAAACACTACACCCTGTGATAGACATGAGAGAAGCCAGGCAGTGATTAAAACACAGCATTCATCTTGGGGGTGCTCCAGTTTGGTAGCTCTTCCTGAGTTCTCATTCTGCCTCTGTCATATACGAGCTGTGTGACTCTCAGCAAGTAACTCAATATCTGTGTGCTCTAGCTTTTTCAACTATGAAATAGGTAGTCAGCCTACCTTACAGGACTGTGAAAATAAAATGAATTATTATATGAAAAGTGCTTGGAACAACCCCTTGCACATAACAAGTGCTTGCCCCAAAGTAATGAGCACGCTTTCATTATTGTCTCTGGGAGTTTGAGCCTAGAAGGCCCTTCTAAGGAAGTTTGTGGTTCATCCTGTTAATTATAGGTCCCCTCACTAAGCAAGGCCAAGCAGAGGTGACTTCTTTACACTGCCTGGGAAAATTGGGTTGAGTGAGACAGGAGGTAGAGGGACCAATTTGGAGACTTCTGGAATAATCCAGAACAGCTCTCATGAAGCAGGAAGGAAGAGCCTGTTTAGATTAGGTTCCGGAGGAAACTGGAGGCGTGTTCACAGAGTCATTAGGTATATACAAGTCACAGAGGAATTTTGCTAAAAGTAGGAGCGGGTTTCTTTCTTTCTTTCTGATAGTGATGGGGATGGAAACAAGGGCCTCGTCCAAGCAAATGCTCTACCACTGAGCTGCATTCCCAGCCCCTGGAAATACTTTTTAAAATAGTGGGTGATATTAAGACGTAGGAATGATTCAGTATAAGGTAAAATTAACCACGACTGAGAATCCTCAGAGGCAAATCCCAGAAGGCTACAGAGAAAGGGAGACAAGTGTAAAAACAAAAACAGCGTGATGCGTCTTGGATAGAAGCAGGGCACTGACTGTAAGAACGACTCCTCCTTTACAGACTGGTAGTTCGTTTTCCAGAGGTTGAACAGTCTGGGACGTGGTGGAACGGAATCCGGACCACGTTACTCCACTCCCTGGGAAGCGAACCCCACCTTCCAGGGTCTAGAAAAGGGCAGATGCCCCAGCGCAGGAGGGCCTCCGGCGAGGGGGCGGGGCCTCGTGCGGGGTGGGAGGAGTGAAGAGGGCGGGGCTTGCTTGGGAGGAGGTCCTTGATGACCTGGCTCTGGAGAGCGGGCAGTGACAGTCCACTCCTGGCTAACGTGAAACGGGTCGCCTCGGCTTGTGAGGAAAGCAAGCTGCTCTTAGAGGGTCCAGAACCTGCGGGACCGCAATGTTGGGCCAATGAAAGACCTCGGAATATGGGCCTGCGCGAGTCTCGTCCGGTGGAAGAGGACAAGGAACGTGGCCTGTAGATGAAAAAAAGAAGAGGGTTTGCGGTCTGCAGCGCGAACCAATGAGAAGCAGGGGAGGTGGGGCCTGTGCACAAATTGGCCAGTAAAGACAAAGCTTTTACGGGCGGGTTCCTCCCCCTCCACAGCGTGGCTCCAGTTCTGCGCATGCGCTTTTAGGTGGACTACGGGGCGCCGCTGAGCCAAGTGGGCAAAAGGAACACAGCAGTGCGCTCGGGTCACATGACACGGGGGTGCCGAATTCCGCTGGAGTCAGGGCCACTTCCTGTAGGTGAAGGTTGAAGGACCCTAAGGGTCGAGCTGGCATAGAAGCATACTGTGCATGTTGACCTCGATTCGCGACTTGAGATCGAGAGTCGGCCTTGGAATTCGTGCTGTCCAACGGAGAGAGGCCTGGCTTGGGCCAAGAGGGTCGCACTCGCTAACTTGGGGGCGTGGTCTCCTGCGTCTTGGTGACGTAGACGTGGGGTGGGCTCTCCACTGGGCTTGAGATTGGGGGTCCTGTGTAAAAGAGGGGCGGGGCTTCCAGCTGATACATTGACAAATAGGTAAGTGGGAAGAATAACTGTTATTAGTGCCGTTGTCGCATTGGTTTAGCTTGAGTGGTGGTGACGTAAGGGAGTGGGGTTGGAGTCGTGAGAGGCGTGGCCCGGCCTCGGGAGGCGCGGCTAGCCTCTGACGCGTTTGGGGCGTGGTCTGATAGAATTGGGGGCGTGGCCTCTTAGAAACTCTCGATAAGGGGCGTGGCCCAGGATCCTACCTGGAAGAGGGGACGTGCCTTCTTCCGGTTGAGATTGTCGGTGGCGCCCAGGTCTTGGCACTGAGCTTTTCTCCCTTAGGTTCCACCTCATGGAGAACCCCGCGGTCACCGCCCCTGCCGAGGGCTTCTTCCCCTCGTTCCTGCTCGTGACTTGCGGAACACTGTTGGCTGCCCTGCTGGGCGCCGCTCACAGACTGGGGCTCTTCTATCAGCTGATGCACAAGGTGCCAGGGCACAGCGGGAGGCGGGCTGGGGACACCCAAGGAAGGAGGGCCCTTATGGTGCGCTTCCAACTCAACTCAGTTTACAGGTGGGGAAAGCGAGTCTCAACTAGTCCAGAGTGGTGGGGAGAGTTTTTCTAAGGCTTAGCCCCCATTTCCAAGTTGTATGTGGGTCCTGGACTTTGCCACTACTAAGAGATAAGGGAAACTATCGGTGCCTGGACACACACACTCCGCCTGCCTCTTTACCCAGGGACCTGAGCCCTTATCACAGAGCAGAGGACACCACCTAGGATCGTGCTGCCTTAGCCCAGTGGCATAAGTGGGCTGAAGGCAGACATGAGAGGGTGTGGCTGTGATAATTGCAATCTGCTGAGCTTAACGTTTTAGAGGAATTTTCTCACCCATCCCTACCCACCTCCTGAAAGCAGGTGCTGCTGTTTCTTTTCTCATTTCCTCAAGAGGAAATGGTGGTCCAGAGAGGTTGTTTACCCTAGGCCATAGGTTTGGGTAGAGCTGACCCCCCAAGTCTCACTCCAGACCACTTGCTGTCTGTCAAGAATTTACTCCTTCCCAGACCCTTTCCTCAGTCCCTCCCTCTTCTAGTGAGGAGCCATGTCACTGATGTTGAAGTTTGTAGAGATTTAAGGTGATGAGGATGCTGGGGCTGGGATGCTTGGCTCAGTCTGTGCTAGCAGGCGTGCTTCTGTTCCAGGCATGTGGTGGCTGGCAGCTTGCCAGCTGGCCCTGGGCCTGCTCAACAGTGAGTGGGAAGGATCAGGTAGGCTGAAGTAGCAGTCCAAGTGCCTGGCCCTGCAGGGATACCAGTGAACAGGCAGGAGTCCCTGCTAGTGGCTCCCTGCCCTGGCTATACTCCTGTGGGTTCTGTATATCCATCTTCCCTCTCTTCTTGTCCCAAGAAAGGCAGTGTAACATGGGTGCTTAAGAAAGAGGGTTCTTTCTATTGAACTTTGAATCTTGTTTGGCAAGTCTTGGTGTCCTCACCTGGATGAGAGAGATGATAAGAAGAGAATATGATAAGATGAGGTGCCCTGCCCTGAGCCTAATGTATAGTATGGTATGTGTTTAACCAACACCCAAGTTACCCTGACCTCTGACCTTGCTCCTGGCCCTTCTCCCAGCTGCCCATGCTGTAGCCCTTGACAGTCTTGCTCTTGTGGCTCAGGTGGACGAGACGAGTGTCCGGCATGGAGGGGAAAATGTGGCAGCTGTGCTGAGGGCCCACGGTGTACGGTTCATTTTCACACTGGTTGGTGGGCACATTTCCCCGCTTCTGGTGGCCTGTGAGAAGCTGGGCATCCGCGTGGTAGACACGCGCCATGAGGTCACTGCTGTCTTTGCCGCTGATGCTGTGGCTCGCCTGACAGGTGAGGGCAGTACAGAGAGGACTGGGGGCTGGTGGGACAGTGGCATAGGGCATCTCTGAGTAAGAGTGGCTTTTGGGAGGTAGGAGGATGGCTGGAGGGTGGGCATGGCTGTGACAGGGTCTTTGTTTCAGGGACGGTGGGTGTGGCGGCAGTGACGGCAGGTCCTGGCCTCACCAATACAGTGACTGCTGTGAAGAATGCTCAGGTGGCACAGTCCCCAGTCCTGCTCCTGGGAGGGGCCGCCAGTACCTTGCTGCAGGTGCCTATCCTTGTGGAGTGCAGGGGCTTTAGGGAGGTTCCAAGGGGCTCATATGGTAATGGTCACACCCTGTCTCTGCCAGAAACGGGGTGCTCTCCAGGCCATTGATCAGATGTCCCTATTCCGGCCACTCTGCAAGTTCTGTGCATCTGTACGGAGGGTGCGGGACATTATTCCCACCCTGAGGGCTGCAATGGCAGCTGCCCAGTCGGGCACCCCAGGTAGGTGGGGTGGAGTGCTGGGCAGTGGTCAGACCTAGAGGCTCGGGGAGGTGCTGCAGGCTCAGCCTCCTCCCTGACCCCATAGGTCCAGTGTTTGTGGAGCTTCCTGTCGATGTGCTGTATCCCTACTACATGGTCCAGAAGGAGATGGTGCCAGCCAAGTTGCCCAAAGGCCTCATGGGTCGAGTGATCTCCTGGTGAATAGAGCCATTCCCACTACACTGTCCCCCCTCCCCCGCTCACCTGCAGCCTCCTCTTTGCACACATCCATCCTCCTTTGACCCATTCATTGATTTGAACATGGACTGAGAGAAACCAGCTGTGGGGAGAGCATCCAAAGTAGAAGGAACTGCATGTGCAAAGGTCCTGAGGCAGGAATGAAATTGGTGGGTTGGGAAAGCAAGGTGGCAGCAGGTGAGCAGGGTGGAGAGGGAAAGAGGCTGAGCTCAAAGTAGCCCTCCTTCTCTTCCTCCTCCTCCTGTTTCTCCTTTCCCCTTCCCCTCTGCCTTTCCCTTTGCTTGTCTTTGCTCCTGCTTCAATATTTAGTGAGCCCCAGCTATGGCATGGGGTGACATTGATGGACAAGATAGGTCTCTTAGAAGTAATCTGGGGGCTGGCTCAAGCAACAGGGAATTTATTTTATGGCCTTGTTCTTGATGCTCTTAGCCCTCTGGACTCCTGATCACCTGTTCCCTACTTCTCTCTCTCTCCCTCCACACCCCTGTCGTGGTGCCCCTTTCAAGGCTAGCTCTTCCCTTGCCTTTCCTTTAAACTGTGGGTTCTCATGGGTCTGTCTTTGGCCTCATCTCTCTCTCTGCAACCTTGACTCCTTAACAGCAATCATGCTTCTGGCTTCGAGCTCCAGTGGCTTCCTGCCAACACCCACGTATCTGTCTTTAGTTGGATTGAGAGTTCCCTGAGGGCAAGGCCTGGGCAAGATTTCTCTTTGCCTCCAGGGCCTTAAGAAAACTCAAGGCTTCGGAAAACGCTCTTAACAGGGGAACAATGTTAATAACTCCGGCTTGGTTGAATGCTTCGCAAAGTACCTTATACCCTTGGTTGAAGCTTGGAAGGGAAGGTTTTTTTTTTTTTTTTTTTTTTAAATAAATGGAGGAGGAAGCTGAGAAAGGTGAAGTCACTTGCTCAAAGTCACACAGCTAGGAAGTGGCATAACCTGGGGGGCCCAAGCCGACATCTACCTGACCCACAGGCACCACCCCCATCCTGACACCTTGCGTTTGCATTACTTGTTTCTGCAGGGGCCTTGTCAAGTTGGGGAGGCCACAGAGGCTTCTGAGAGCAGACAGGCAGCTGGAAGCTTGGTGTCCCTAGGCCATTGCTTATGCACCTCTGTTCTTTCCACTTTGCTCCCAGTCGCTTTCCTGGTCCCTCACCTTCCTTGGCTGGAATCCCTCTGGTGCACTCTGGTAATTGGCTGCTTCATTTCCTCCTCGCAGGTACTTAAAGAATTGCCTGGCCAACCTGTTTGTGGGGGCTTGGGAGCCTCAGCCTGAAGGGCCCCTGCCCCTGGACATCCCCCAGGCATCCCCTCAACAGGTGAATTTCTTACCTGGCCCAGGTTCCCCATCTGGCAGAGCTCTACAGACCCTCTCCCAGAGCCAGGATTGGGACCTTAGTCTTGCGGGCGGATGGTGACTCAGGGACAACCCTTTGAGCCCCACTTCTTGCCCCAGGTTCAGCGCTGTGTGGAGATCCTGAGCCGGGCCAAGAAGCCCCTGTTGTTGCTGGGGAGTCAGGCCCTGCTGCCCCCAGTACCTGCTGACAAGCTTCGGTGAGGAGCTCTAGCCTAGCCCTTGTTCCCAATCCCTGGTCTTCTGGTGCCCTGTGGGGAGGGAGGAGGCCCTGGGCACATTGATCTCTGCTTTGCCTGAACCCCCAGGGCTGCTGTGGAGACCCTAGGCGTCCCCTGCTTCCTGGGGGGGATGGCACGGGGGCTGCTGGGCCGCAACCACCCCCTCCACATCCGGCAGAACCGCGGTGCAGCCCTGAAGAAAGCAGATGTTGTCCTCCTGGCAGGTGGGCCTCAGCACCCTCCCTCCCTCCAGAAACCTCCTTCCCCATGACTCTGCCCTCCTCATCACTGATACCCGCCCCCCACCACCTGCCCTCTTTCCTCTGCCTTCACACCTTCCCTTTTGAACAGTCTTGAGTCTGAAATTCTGCTGAACCCCTCCCAGGATGCAGTTGTGTGCTGTGCCTGGGCTTCCACTGAGGGTGAACCCTAGTGTCCCTGCCGTGTCTTACATTTACACAAAAAGCCCTTTGAATCCTGTGCCAAGTGCATAATAGGCATTCTCTGTATACAGTCTTACTGTATACAGTCAGGCATTTCTTAACAACAGGGTTACATCCTGAGAGATGTATTGTGTGAACATCATCAAGTGAACTTATGAAAAATAATGTGGCTGTGACATCACTGGGTGATGTCATGTCATGGGACCATAGTCACATGTGTGTGTGATCTGCCACTGACCAGAACATTGTTATGTGGTTCCAGGACTGTAATAACCTTCCCCAAACTCAGTGATTTCTTAAGACCTACCTAGAGGTTTGGTGGTAATTCTGGGTTTGGTCAGACTGGTTCATGAGTCTAACTCTGGCCAGGCAGCTGTGCTAATGGAGATGGGCCTTGCTCATTTATTTGGGAATTGCCTGGCTCTGTGGCTGTTCAAGGGTGTCTCGGCTGGATAACCAAGTCTCCATGTTTACCTCCATGTTCTGCATCCTCCAGCAGCCAGCAGGCTAGCCTGGGTTGGGTCACTATTTGGAGGATGAGAGACATGCTTTTTTTTTTTTTTTTTTTTTTTTTGTTTTTTGAGGCAGGGTCTTGTGAAGTCACTAGGGCCTCTCTGAGTTACTGAGGTTGGCTTTGAACTTGTGATTATCCTGTTTTAGTCTCCTGAGTTTCTGGGATTACAGGTGTGTGCCACCACACCTGGCCTCTTTTTTTTTCTTTGCTATGCTGGAGATTGAACCCATGGCCTTGTGCATGGCAGGCAAGCTCTGTACTACTGAGCTCCCATCTTTGCCTTGAGGCGTCTTTACCCTGGTCTTAGGAATGGCATGCTATTGCTTCTGCCACATTCTGTTGGCCAGAGCTGCTCATGACGCCAGCCCAGATTCAAGAGCTGCAAAGTCATTGCAAATGGTATAGGAACAGGGAGAGGTGAAGAATGGGAACTATATAACAGTGTCCACAGTGGATTAAAAGTAAGGTAGTGGGCATCACCTAGGGCACTGACCCTCTGATATTGATGCCCTATCCCTCATCCCAGGAGCTGTGTGTGACTTTCGCCTCTCCTATGGCCGTATCCTCAGCCATAAGAGCAAGATAATTATCATCAATCGGAACCGAGATGATATGTTGCTCAACTCAGACATCTTCTGGAAGCCCCAGGAGGCTGTGCAGGGTGAGCCCCCAGTATCCTCACCATTTACATGGTCGCTCTCCTCATGGCCTCTGCTGCAGCTGACTTGAGCTGGGTACTGGGAGATCAAGGCCCAGACCCTGCCCTATGGGACACCCAGGCAACCTGAGACACATTTGGTTGTCAGGCTGGTGGGTGTTTCCATAGGAACAAATGGAGAGGTGGGTATGGGGGTAGGGGGCTGGAAATGTGCACATGATCACTTGCTTGGGTACATTTGAACTGCCTGTTGCCCTCTCTGTGTCAGCTTATTTGTTGGCCCCTGAGACTCTGCATCCCATCCCTTTCTGTGCTCTACTTTGCTCGTCATTCTGAGGACAGCGATTCTCCCCCATGGTGTGGGAGCATTCTTAGGTGGGCAGCAGGTCTAGTGTATTTGTGTTTGGGAATGTCCACCCTACCAGCTGGTGGGCATTCACCTGGAAGGGGAACTGGCAGAGGAGGAGAAGGGCTGTTTAGGGCCAGGACAGAAAGGACATGGCCCAAAGTGGGAAAAGACTGAGTGAGGAACTGAACATCTCCAGGCCTCCGATCACTTCTCAAGTGGGGTGTTTACTCATTCACCACCTGGATGCTCACTGCAGGCTCCTGTGTGCCTTAGTTTGAGAGACCTCCTTAAGTGGGGCAGAGCTATTTTTATTGCTGTGTTTTGAAAGTAGAATTGACAGGACTTCATGATATGGGGTGTAAGGGACAGGGAGGTGACAAGGTTGGATTGGATTTGTAACTTGCTTTGTATTCCCTAAACCTCATTTCCCTGGTTTGTGCTGTGTCTTGCCAGGGCTGCCCTTATCTGGTTCTGGTGACTTAGGTGTGTTTAGCCTGTTTTGCCCTAGGAGCACCCTGGCCTGCTTCCATGCCTTCTGCTTGGATGCTGCTCTTGGCTTCCTGCCATCTTCAGGCCTCCGGTGCTGAGGGCAGGAGGAAGGCACTGCTTTGAAGCTGTGCTCTCTCTGTTCTCTAGGAGATGTGGCCTCCTTCATGCTGAAGCTGGTAGAAGGCCTTCAGGGCCAGATGTGGGCTCCAGAGTGGGCAGAAGAGCTGCGGGAAGCGGATCGGCAGAAGGAGCAGACCTTTCGGTGGGGGCTGGATGGCGTGGACATGGGAGGGTGTGTTCCCAGCAGGCTCTGCCAAGGGGCCTACTGACTTTTTGCAGCCCTGTTGTAGGGAGAAGGCAGCGATGCCTGTAGCCCAGCACCTGAACCCATTGAGGGTGTTGCAGCTGGTGGAGGAGACTTTGCCTGACAACTCCTTTCTTGTGGTTGATGGTGGGGACTTCGTAGCAACTGCTGCCTACCTGGTACAGCCCCGAGGCCCCCTGCGCTGGCTTGATCCTGGTAAGGAGAAGCCCACACCTAGGGAAGCTTTCATAATCCAGACCCTTCACAACTATCTGTATTTTTTGTCCTTCTAGGGGCCTTTGGGACTTTGGGAGTTGGCGCAGGGTTTGCACTTGGGGCCAAGCTGTGCCAGCCAGATGCTGAGGTGAGGTGCGGGAAATGGGAGACTTCTTTTTTCTGGGTCATGAGCCGCCCTAACCATTCTTGTTCCCCCTACCAGGTCTGGTGTCTGTTTGGGGATGGAGCCTTTGGTTACAGTCTCATTGAGTTTGACACATTTGTCAGACACAAGGTAACTGGGTTTCCCTGAGGGAAGCTTAGAGCCCCTTCTGGGAGAGGCTGTCAGGGGTGGGCTGAGAAGGGGTAGCCTCTGTGGCAGAGGCCCTGTTTTCTGGCTAGACTGGCCTTTGGGTTGAAGGTTGTGCCTGGTCCTATTTTTTTTTCCTGCAGATTCCAGTGATGGCCTTGGTAGGCAATGATGCCGGCTGGACCCAGATTTCTCGGGAGCAGGTGCCCAGATTGGGCAGCAATGTGGCCTGTGGCCTGGCCTACACTGGTGAGGGGTCTGGGCAGGGTGTGTGTGGGTAGGTGGGGTCCTATCTCAGGCCCATCAGGGCTAGTGTTCCTCTCCTGGACTGGCTACATTCTGGGCTGGGCCTCTGCCAGTATCTGACTTGCTCTCTTTTAGATTATCACAAAGCAGCCATGGGTCTGGGGGCCCAGGGCTTGCTACTCTCACGGGAGAATGAAGATCATGTGGTCAAGGTGCTGCGTGATGGCCAGCAGCAGTGCCGGGATGGCCACCCAGTCGTGATCAACATTCTCATTGGGAGGACGGACTTCCGTGATGGCTCCATTTCTGTATAGGGCCTTGTGGGTCAGTACACTTGGCTCCCTTCCTATATCTGGACTTCCTGGATGGTTTAGAGTCTCATCCTTGCCTGCTCTGAGCCTATTCCATGAGGTCAATAACTACAGTTATCCCGAGAAAGGTGTGGAGGGATCAAAGCTCAAGAGGTACCAGACAGCCATGGAGAACCTTGGGCCTTTGTCTCTGTGGGTCCAACTGTGCCTCTCTACCCTCCTCTCTTACGTATGGACTGAATAAATCACTTCTGGCCCAGGTGGGCCCAAGGACTCAGCTGCAGAACCTGTGCATATTGATTTATTGTCCACAAAGATGGAGGTGAGGGAAAGAAGAGGGAGACAGGAAGGGTACCTTACTCTCCCACTGGCTTACTGGGGATTTCAGGGTGCCTGGGCACTGCAAACTCTTCTCCCCTCTGTGGTCCCTGAAAGTCCCACATACCCGCTCTAGTCGGGCCCATGCACACTAGTCCTCACACACAGACACACACATGCACGGAGGCAATAAATATGTTCCGTACCAAAGTGCCCCCAACCTGACACTTCAGGTGGGGTCCCTCCAAAAGGGAGGGGTTAAGTGCTCAATTTTTTCAGGAGTGGGGAATGGGAGCTTGGGAGGGTAAGAGACAGACTCTGTTATCTCCATTTGCTGGTTGGAGGCCAATCATGGGTCTTCCCTGGAAAAGAGGGTGGGGAAACCAGCTCGCTCTTTATAAACCCCAGGCTGCCCCTATCCAGCTGGAGCCAGGATAGGGGCTGTTCCCCTCAACAGCACCTCATGATAGCCCTTGGACCCTCTGAGGGAGGGAGAAACGGAGTGCAGTGCTCAAAGCTAATACTGATTTGGTTGGCAGCAGCAAGAGGACTGACTAGGGGGTTTCTCACCACCCCAGGTGATGCTCACAGTAATTGGTATTTCCCTGGCAAAGGGGAGGCAAGAGAGGCCAGCCTAGCAAGCAGGAATCTGCCTTTTGGCAGCAAGAGAAGCCCTGGTGCTCAGAAAATATGGCTCTGACAGCTTGTCCCTAATATCCCTGCTGCCTGGCCTTTGCAGTAACTAGTGCCCAAATACAGGCCGCTGGAAACTGGGAGTGATTCTCGGCATGAGAGGTTGGTACCTTGACAACTCCCTAGAAACCAGGAGTTCGGCCTGAGCAACAGGTCTGGGCCTCTCAGGTCATTAGGGCACTGCCTTGGCTACGAGGAACCTTCCTTAGTAACCAGGGGCCCGCCCGCTCTGCGGGCTCAGAGGCACACGTTGATCTGCTTGGAGAGTTCTCTCTCCAGGTCCAGGATGAGGGCGTCAAAGTCTTTGAGATTCAGGTGCGGGTTGAAAGGCGCGTCAAACTCGTCTTCAAAGTCTGCAGCGCCCCTTGGTCCGCCAGCTTCCTCGTCGTCGTCGTCGTCCTCGCTGTCGCTGCCAGTCACGTGGTCGTAGTCGGGCCCAGACAGGAAATCCCGCCCACAGGGTAGGAAGTCCCGCCCGCAAACGCTCCAGTCGCCAGCGTAGCGGTTGCTGGGAGGGCTTTCTGGGCCTCCGCGGCCGCGGGGCCGAGTCACCACTTCGGGGCCCGCTAGCGGCAAGTGCAGAGGTGGCTGTCGTTTGGGCCGCAAGTATGGTGCGACCTCCGGAGCCTCTGGGGGCCGGCGGGGATCTGCGGGAGCGGAGGGCGAGCTTGTGGTGACTTCCACGCACATTAAGCAGCATCGAGGACCTGATTGGCCTCTGGAAAGGCAAGGCCTTGGACCGCATTAGCATTTCATTGGCGGGCTAGAACTGGTTGCTTAGGCAACCGGGCCTGAATGGTCCGCCAGGAGGCGGGGCCTCTGGCCGCATCAAAGAGGGATTGGCTGGATCTGAACCGGTTGCTGAGGCAACCGGGTAGCGGTTTACCTGCGAGGGGGCGTGGCCTGCTATAAATCCCAGAATTTAGCCACAGGGGAACGCATCTCCACGACTGCCTTTCTGTATTGGCGGCGCAGGCCGTGAGTGTACTCACCTGGCCAAGACTGCAGCAGGTAGTGGAGCACCTCGATGTGCCGTTTGAAGTCCACTGCGCTGGCGAGGCCTGGGCCAGTGTTGCGTATGCGGGGCCGGGCGGGTGCCTGGCGCGCTGGCAGCAACACTGGCCCAAAGCACACAGCCAGGTTCTGCGGAGTCATGCGGTTGTGGGCGTGGAAGGAGGAGACAAGGCGCAGGTGGTCCAGGAGAAACGTTAGCGTGGCCTGGGGAGAGGGTTGCGATGGTGGGCAGGAGGCAGGCAAAGTTGAACCCCTGCTGCCCCTGTGAGATACTAAGATGGCTCAGAGTGGGAAACAGGTTCAAGGTTTCATAACTGGAAAGAGGCTGAGATAAGACTATTAATCACTAGATATTAGTATGAGGATACCATTTTGCTGGAGGGGGGAGATTGAGGCTAAGGACAGTTTAGCTTTGGAATGACAGAGGTTGGGCCCACTCCTCTGTTAGGCTGGGTTGTCATGAATCCCATTATACAGATGAAGGAATTGAGGCCCAGGGAGGGAAAGAACTTGTCCAAGATCGCACAGTCAGGAATTTCTCTTCCTAGTAGGTAGACGGATCTGTATTTTTACTCTGTGTTTGAAATATCCAGAGTCTGTGTTTGAAATATCCTGACTCTGACCTTGGGCAATTCACTTAATTGTTTTGGGCCTCAGTTTCCAAATTGGTATTGCTCACTCCATGTCCTGCAGCTCCCATTGATACCACCAGGGCCAACTCACCCTTTCCACATCTGGCAGGCAGTTGAGGAGGCTGCGGGTGCCTTCAGGACTTGGGTGAACTCTGCTTGGGGGCCCTTGGGCCATGGCCTCCAAAACCACCTGATAGAGGGGCTGGGTGATGAGTGGGGTAGGCAACTCTCGAAGATAATCCTTGAGGATGCCTGCAGACACAGGGCCCCCTCTGGTCAGAGCACCCCTGGCTTCTGAGGCCAGAGGGGTCCCCGAGGCTGGAAGTGGGTAGAAGAAGAGGAGAGCAGATGCAGGAGAGTGAAAACAGGTTAGACATGAGGGGTGAGGTCCTAGCAGGGCCACCAGACCAGCTTTGAGGTGAGGGTTGAAAGGAAGTGAGTAAGCAGGGGAATGGGGGCTAGGCTGACCCGTGATGACATTGATATCTGGGTACAGGTCCTCGGAGAGGCAGACAGCTGCACTGTCTCGCTCAAAGGCATCCCGAAGCTCTTTCTTCACTGCTGCTGAGCCACACAGACGGTACAGCCCTACTACCTGGGTGTGGGGACAGAGAGAGGATGTCCTGCTGGGGCCACAGACTGATCAGACCCCAGTGGGTTGGGGGATGGAGGTCTGGGCCAGGGTGTCAGTGGACATTGGGCTTGGAGGGTGGGAACTGACTACCACTGGCTGCTTCCTACTCCAACGACACTTGTCAGGGAGTTCTTCCCTGGGTGCTCAGACAACCTGTCCTCACAACCCTTTGTTTGGATCTGTCATCTTGGCTCCCACCTCCTCTGACTTTTCAAGTAGCTTCTTATATCCTCCAGGAAGCTTCTCTGTCAGCCAAGCCAGGTCCTGCTTTAAGCTCTCCTAGCTCCTGGGTACCTCCTCCTTTTAACTTGCCTTCCAGTTGCAGTCTTACATTTGTGAGCTGCTAGACTTTTCTGAGACTCTGAGCTTGTGAGGGCCAGGATCCTGTTATCAAATGGGTGGGTTACCCATGGGTTCTGACTTGGCGTGTGGGGAGGTGTGTCTCTTGCCCTTATCTAAGCTAGGGTTGGAACTAGGAGTAGCCCAGGCTGGAGGATAGGTGTTCATACCCTGGGGTTTTGGGAGTGGGTCTAAGGTTTGGGGGTCAGCAGATGGGGGGGGGGCCTGGGACTTACCCGAAGCCCTCGGCGCTCAATCTGCCCAACACACTTCTGAATGATGAGAGGCACTTGACCTGGAGGCTGCTCCCGCTCCACCAGCAGCGGCAGGGGCAGCCCAAAGACACGGGGCTCAGCTGTGGCAGGTGCTTCCTGCTGCTCCGACAAGGTCAGTTTGGCATACAGCAGCCCCTGGGGTTCCAGGCGTATGGCCAGCTGCTGGGCCTGGCACCCTGAGGACACAGAGAGGTTCCTGTGTCCTGGCCCCGCCGTTAGGCCAGGCCACACCCTTCGCCCTTCACTTAGCCCCCTAAGCTGGGTCCTGTGCCATATCCCTCTCCTAAAATTCCATTCCATGTCCTACCTCGGAAGACTGTGGGCAGCAGCACAGTGCCCTGAGCACAGGGCCTGTGCCGCCTCACACCAGGGTCCCAGGCAAGCACTAGGGCCCGCAGTAGCTGGGCTGCCTCCAGCTCCAGGTGAAAGGTGTGGTCCAGCCTTAGGAAGTCTGGTCCACTTCTCAGTGGCCCTGTCCGGGCCCGGGCCACTCCATCCACTTGCAGCAGGCAGCAGAGGTCTCTTGGGGTGGCCGCTGATGTTGGCCGCAGCCCCCCCAGCCCGTACAGGTGCAGGCTGAGGCGGCCCCAGAGTGCAGCAGGGGGTGCTCGGGCTGCTGAGTCCACCTCATAGGGCTGGAAGGTGGTGGGTGATGGGGGCCCTGCCGGGCGCTCTGGTGAGTCGCCATCACTGAGGTACCCAGCCTTCGGGCTCCGAGTGCCCCCGATCACTGCTGCCCGCCTTGGGGCCCCCACACTGCTGTCCAGGTGGTATCGGCTGATGACAGAGCCAGCAGGAGCAGCCCTCTCCCGCTCCCTGCCAGCCCGGGGGCCTCGCAGGCTCAGGCGGCGACGCAGCTCTGGCAGCTTCTTCATCTTCATGGAGAGGCGCCGGGCAGGGCCTGGGGACTTGGTGCGGGAGGTTTTGGTTGGGGGACTGGCGGGGGCTGCACCTATGAGAAGAGCAGACCTCAGGGTCCAGAACCTGGGCTGGGGACAGGGTATGAGGCATGTGTGCACCTAGGGAGGGACTGGGGACATGTGAGGCTTGAGGTCACTGGGAATGGGGAGGCAAGTGTGAGGCTTGTGCTTACCTTGGTGGGTAGGGCCCTCTGGCTCAGCTGAGCCTGGCTGTGGTCCCAAGGACTCAGGTACTGGGGATCTGGGGTCTTCTTCAGGGATGGGGTTGTACCAGATCTCGCCGGCAGGCTCTCCACTGCTAGATGTTCCTGGCCCCAAAACTGCTTCCTCAGGTGGCTTGGCCCCACTCAGCACCCATCTGCGGCTGCTGGGCTCCAAGCTCTGCAAGTAGGCTCCCCTACCTGTAGGGCTCCGAGATGTCTCAGGGCTTGGGGGACCCTCTGTTCCAGCCTGAGACCCTTCGAGGGCCTGGGGCTCTGGTTCTGGAGGGTTGGGCTCTGGGCGCTGGGCTGGTCGTCCTGGTGGAGAGCAAAGGGAATGAGACTCAGCTCCTTACCAGAGCAGCCCCAGCCTAGGGTTCTTCCCCTAGCAGGGCTGTGTTTGGGGTCCACTTAGTATTGGCCCTCACTCCATGCAATTGATTTGACAGGTGGGAATGCCCTTCCAGTTCTTGGTGCCTGCTGGTTTGTTTGGAATGGGACACCACCAGCTAGTGATCTCCTCAGCTGCCAGTTTAAGAGTCCCCTCTCAGTCCCTAGCATTCCAAAGGGGACTATGTTCTTCCAGGATCAGGGGTCCAGGTCAGGTGTCTTTGGGCCCACAGGCCCTTTATTCCTGTCTCCACTCTTCCAGCTCTCTCATTAATCCTGGCATGGAGGCCTGTCCTGTCCCCTCTCACTGGGTGGCCTTGGGCAAGTCACTTCCCCTCTTTGAGCCTCAGTGTCTGCCATGCGGAATGGGAAGATGCAACGCCCACCTCTGGGGAGACTTTAGGGTGTTAGTGTGGGAAGGGCTTCCAAGACATCATGTTATGGCTAAACGCAAGCCCTCAGCGGATGCTGGCTTGTACGGCTCCTGGGACAGGAGCAGGCATGATGACAAATGGAACAACGAAGACCAGTTGAATGCTGGTTCTCTCTGCAGCACCCAGTTCTTCCAAACTCTGTCCCGCTCCTAGGGTGGGCTCTGTCCCTTGGCTCAGCCCAGATCCCCAAATTCAACGCCTTGTGGCCTCCGCTTTGCTCCATCCTCTGTCTGACATCATGGGCTACTTCCTGTGTGTGTTTATGTGTGGGCACCCTGTCACTTATCTGGCCCTGGGAACCTTGGAAATCTTTGGAAAGGAAGGAGGGGTCAGGTCCATGGAGTGGTCTGGCCTTTAACTGGTTCCTTCCTGGGCTCTCTGACCTATGTAGCTTTGGTTTCTCTGAGGCCTTGTCTTGCTGCCAGTTGACCCACAATTCTCATCACCTTGGGTTTCCACCCCCCACTCCACCCTGTTTCAGGGGTCTCTATCATCAGTAGCAGAGGTCAAAGAGCTCTGGCCCAATCACCCAACTGCGGTGTGCCTTAGTTTCTCCATTTTCATAAAAAGGTACAATTTCCTGGGACTGCCCACGGCAGGCGCAGCTGCAGTCACTGGGGGAGCAGCTGCAGTCCTCAGTGTGCCGCTTCTCTGTCTGTGCAGGAGTACGCCCCCCATCTCCCATCCTGGCCTCCGGGGCTCCTGGTGCCCCCTTCGTCCTGCCTGATGGGGCCCCAGCGTCCCGGTGTCCGGGCCTCCCAGCCCCTCCTCCCCTCTACCCTCCAGGCGCTCCGTCGAGGCCCCATTTCCTGTCAGGGGTGAGGTCCCCCTCCCGGGCCTCCCAAGGAGCCCGCGGCGCTGGCATCTCAGGCCAGCTACACATAACGGTCCTCGCCCCCTCCCCCGCGGCCCCTTCCATCCAGGACCCTTGCCCGCCCGCGTCCTGAGCCTCTTGACCCACAGGAGGCTCTCCGGGGCTTCCCCGTCCTTCCAGTCGTCCCTGCTCGGGGTTCCTGGGACCCTAAGACGGGTGGGGCTCCGCGCCCTTTCCCTCCGCCGCGCCTCGCACTCACCGCGCTCCTTCGCGTCCGACTTTTTCCGGGGAAGTTTTTCCCGGCCCCGCAGGCGGGAGAAGGTTTTTCGGAGCAGGGGCTCGGCCATGCTGGGGCCCGGGCCGGGCCGAGTGCGCGCCCCGGGCTCCGGCCGCGCCGCCCGCTGCCCTCCCCGCCCCGCCCCGGCCTCCCTGCCTGCCCCCCGCCCCGCGCCGGCAGGAAGCGCATTCCGGGAATGCTTGGCCCAAACTTTTTTTTTTCCCCTTCCCGCGGCCGGAGCAGGCGATGCTGGGAGATGTAGTTGCCTGGGGCCGGGAGGGGACAGGATGGGGGCTCTGGGATACTCTTCTCCGCTCCAACTACCCAACTACGAATGAGGCACAGGCCTGGCTCTCCTCTTCCTTCTTACCCAGCATCCAGCAACTTCATGGGGTCTATCTCCAAAACGTATCCTGCATGTATCCCCTCCCCTCTGTCCCATCTAGTGCTTCAACCCGTGCAAGCCCCAGTATCACCCATTTGGTTATCGGGCCTATCTCCCCAGACCTCTTCCTTGGTCTCCCTAGTGCCACTCTGCCACCCTCCCCACCAACTCTCCTTACCACTTCCCAATTTCAGTTACTACTGCTGTTTAACAACCGCCCCCAAACTTAGTGGTGTAACTGGGTGCGGTGGCGCACGCCTGTAATCCCAGGAGGATAGCAAGTTCAAAGCCAGTCTGAGTAAAAGCGAGGTGCTACGCAACTCATTGAGATCATGTCTCTAAATAAAACACAAAGTAGGGCTGGAATGTGGCTCAGAGGTCGAATGCACCTGAGTTCAATCCCCGGTACCCAAACAAACTTGGTGTAAAACAGCTGCTTAATGCTCACAGTTGGCTGTGGGTCAGGAATATGGACTGGGCAGAGTCGACATTGTCTCAGTTGGGAAGACTGAGGCTAGGAGTAACTCAGAATGGAGAGGAGTGATCATCTGGAGGCATCTTCAATGACTGGTCGTAATAGTTTTTCCTTATGATAAATACCCGAGACTATGTAACTTTATAAATAAAAGCGTTTTATTTAGTTTATAGCTTTGGAGGTTCAAGGGAAGGATAGAGCTTGTTTCTGGTGAAGGCCTTAAGGATGATCCTAGCAGCACAATGACAGGAATGTAGCATGGATCCAGAGATCACATCTTAAGATGGAAACCAGGGAGATTCAGAGTCAGGCTCACTCTTATCAACTTGCTATTGCAAGAGCTAATTTGGGTTCTCATGAGAACTACCTTAATTTTTTCCTAGGGCACATACCATTGACTAAATACCTCCCTTTGGGCCTCACCTCTTAATCATCACATCTGGGACCAAGCTTCCAACACAGCACATCCAAACCATAGCACAGTCTTAATTGATGCCTACCATGGGCTGGGGTTTCCACTGGATGAGGGCACCTACATGGCCTTTCCACAGGTTCTGGGCTTCCTCCCAGTATGGAGATCTCAGGGTAGTTGGACTTCTTGGATGGCCACCCTTGGCTCCAAAAGTGAGCAGGCAGAAGCTGCATTATCTTTTCTGCATTATTTTTTTCCTAACACTATGTTACTTCCAGCCCCAGATTCAAAGAGAGGAGACAGGCCCCACCTCTGTCAGTGGAAGGCATGTCAAGGTGAGCTTGTATCTGTGGATGTGGGATGGGAGATATTGTGACTATCTTGGGAAATATACCTATTTCACCCCTACTTTCTATTCTCCATGCAGTGTTCAGAGTGAATTTAAAGCTGAAATCAGATTATGGCATCTTCCTGCTGAAATAGTCTGCCCATGATTGTTCATTCCACCCAAAATAAAATTCAGATTCCCATCATAACCTACAAGACTCTTGTCCCATTTCCTTTACTATCCCCTTAACTCACCATAGCTTATTTTCTGTCCTTCTTCTTATCAAACTGTTCCTGCCCCAGGCCCTTTACACATAGTTTCTCCTGCCTGAGAAAGCCTGATTCTCCTGAGATGGCCTCTTATCACCTCCTCAGAAGGCACTCCTTCTCTGCCCACTGCTGTCCAGCCATTATTACATCATTCTTTTTCCTTCTTTCTAACACTTGCCATAACTTGAATTTAACAGTTCCTGTGGTTTGTTTGCTTATTTGCCTCTTTGTCCAGGTGGGGGCTCCACTAGGTGATACTTGCCTATCTTGTTCACATATGAGTTCAGGCACCAGTTAATGGAAGTCTGGATAGGAGATGGTAGCCAAGAGACATGGACAGAAGAGGTTGTGTGCATTTGGTTTTAATGTGTCTCACTGTGCATATCTTACTTTAATGTATCTTCTCTGTGTTTATGCTACTTGGAGTTCATTGAGCTTCTTGTATATGTGTATTCATATCTTTCATCAACTTTAGAAGCCTTTTGACAATTATTTCTTCAAATACTATTTCTGCTTATAATCTCTTTCTTAGACTCCCATTATATGTATGTTGATATATTTGTTAGTGTCCCATACATCATTTTTCTTGGATATCTGTGTTTGGAAGGAATCAGTCTGGAAAAGGGTGGAGTGCACCCTCCTTCTTGTCAAATCTTTGCTAGGATGCCTTGAGGCAGCTGCTGACAGTGGGTAGAGAGGTTGGGGGTCAAGATACCTCTTTGTAAGTAGATTAGGGGCCACAGGTATAGTGCCCCACAGGGGTACCCTGGAGCCTCAGAGGATCTGGGAGTTGACAGCAGCACTTGGTTTCATGCATATCACATCAAATAATTAAGAAATATGTTCAAGTCAAGTGCGTGGTATGTGCCTGTAGGTCCAGCTTCTTGGGAGGCTGAGCCAGCAGAATTTCTTGAGCTCAGGAGCTTGAGGCCAGCCTGGACAACACAGCAAGACCCTGACTCAAGAGAGAAACAAGAACAAAGAAAGAAATACCCTCATGACACAAAAATATGTAAATATTTATTATTTTTTAAAACCTGTTTAGCAGGATTTCTATTCCTTTTTTGCATTTTTGCATTTTTTTCTTTATTGCATTTATTTGTCTATATGTGGCTCATTTAATTCACCATTGGCTAAAAAGATTCTGTCTTAGCAATCAGAAATTCTTTTTTTTTTTTTAAGATAGAGTGAGAGAGGGAGGGGGGGAGAGAGAGAGAGAGAATTTTTAATATTTATTTTTTAGTTTTCGGCGGACACAACATCTTTGTTTGTATGTGGTGCTGAGAATCAAACCCGGGCCTCACGCATGCCAGGAGAGCGCGCTACCGCTTGAGCCACATCCCCAGCCCAATCAGAAATTCTTGATGAGAGCAAATTATCTGCATGTTGTATGTTATGAAATGATGTGAATGCTGAATTCCACACTTAATGAAGTTTATACATTCTTTTGGATTTTGGTAGCTTCTATATGGGTTTCACAGCCTGTGTCTGTGCATGCACATGTGTGTATGTATTTTCTTTCTTCCAAGTATTCTCATTGGCTGTAGGTCATATTTGCCCTGATATATTGACCAAACCCTGGAACATACAGGGATTTATTGAAAGAGCAAATGCAGGTAGGTAGAGATGGCCAGTTAGGTTTCAGGAGAACTCTATACCTCTGTGGCACACAAAGGGAGTTGATAGATAAATACTCCAGCTCCCTCACCCGTTGTGTGGGATGGCTGAGGTGCAGTGGTGTACACTGACCCATATCCTCATTCAGATTGGGTCCAGCTACCTGCTGTGGAAACTCGCTTTTTGATACACTCTTTACTGACTTCCCTTCCCTGTGGATTCTCCACTCCATTTTCAGCATTTCTTGATGGATCACTTCCCCAACAAATCACTAGTATTTGAATGCTTGTCTCAGGGTCAGTTTTCAGGGGACATGGAACAGACACATTCTCTATAGGCCTCAGTTTCCTCATTGGTCCAAAGGGAGGGTTGTTAGCAAGGTAATGGGGGTGCAAATATCTGCCAGCTCCTTAGTGTGCTCAGATCTTGGGGGATGGAAGACAGGGAAGCTGCTCCCCAAGCTCCTTCCACCCCCAGTTGGCATTCTCAGTTGTCCCCACACTGGCTCCCCTACATTTACCACCCACCTGGGGGAGGAGGTGAGTGGCCCATCCTGTGCAGTCCTCCCTGGCTGAGAGTCAGACCACAGAGGAGCCAGGGAAGAGGAGGTGGAGCAGTGCCGAAGAGCAGGAGGTAGAGTGCGAACTGCTTCCTGAGATGGGGCATGGTCTCATTGAGTGGCAGTCAGCTGTGTATCGTTTCTTGGCCCAGGGCCTCCTGGTAGCCTTTGGAAAAGTGCATCTAGGAATTGAAGCTGAAGTTCAGCTGGGTTCCTAGTTGGTCCTTCCCCCTGCAGTGATTCCTTTTATAAGATGCAGGCTTGCTGGACTGGCCACCTGGCAGGAGTCCTGCTCTGGTGTCCAGCTTTCAAGGTTGGGGTGCCCATATGGCTGTTATAAATATTGTAGGCTGGCTGTGCCAAAGGAAGGGGAGTCAGCCTGGAGAGGAGTGGCTGATCAGATTGGGGGACAAGTGGCCTGATGTGGAGAGGACCTTGGCAGATTCCCATGGCATCCTTAGCTCCTCACTCCTTCCTCTCAGGTGTCTGGGGTCTCCTGCATGTTCCAAAGAAAGTTTTGGTTATTGACTTGTTCCTGGGAGGTCGCCTTTAAGCCCAGTGTATACTACCTGATGAATCTCTGTACACCTGGGACCACATCAGATAGTTTATGTCAACAGTGTGATTCATGTTGGAGCCTTGGGCCATACTATTTGACCTTTGGAAGGTTTGGAGATTGAGTAACAAGTTAGCCACAGGGTCATTGCATTAGTCCATTTTTTTGTTACTTCAACAAAATACTCAAGGCAAGGTAATGTTATAAAGAAAAAAAGTTTAGCTCATAGTTTTGGAAGCAGAGCAGGCATTAATTCTGGGAGGTGATGGGAGGAGGAAGTGGCATATGCAGAGGACCTATGGCACCATCTTTAACTGTCCCTTCCTTTCCTACTGCTGTAATTCAGCCTGCCACACTTTTTGGTTCTTTTTGATCTTGCCTCTTGTCCCACCCATTCATCTATACCAGGGTGGGCAACTATGGCCTGCAAGCCAAATCTGTCCCTTGAGCTAAGAAGAGTTTTGATTAAAAAAAAAAAAGATTGAAAAAAAGGGATTGTATTTTGTGACATATACTGTAATATGAAATTCAAGATTCAGTGTCCATAAATGAAGTTTCACTGGCCCATTCCTCAGTGTCTCCCCTCGGGCTGCCTTCACGCTGTAGTAGTGGGTTGAGTTGTTGGAACAGAGACTGTGTGGCCTGTAGAGCTGATGAGGCTGACTAGAGGTCTGAGGAGTCCAGATCTATGGTAAACTCACTGCTAAGTTTGTTCTGAAGCACAAACCCTCATGTCCCCTCTGCTCTGTGAAACATCCTCTGCTGCCCTCCACAGCCCTCTGCAAATCCAACTTCCCTGGAAGTCTGGGCTCACACAATACGAGTCACCTGTGATTCTTCCAAAAGAGACATACCTTCTCATCATGGCAGTTTTGCACATGCTGTTCCCTCCCAGGAAGAGACTGCAGCAAAGCAGGTGGAACTGGTGGGTCCACAGCTGAGAAGCCTTTCTTGTTTTCTTCTTCCTCTTTGTTTTTGGTGGTGCTAAGGATTGAACTCAGAGCCTTGTACATTGTAGGCAAGCGCCATATCATTACTGAACTACAACTTCAACTCCTGTTTCTGAAGAATAAATAGAATTTTAAATGCATTTTGTAACATGGCACCATTGCCACCTGGTGGCTGCTTCCTCTAACTGAAGCTTCAACTAAGTCCACTGGGGAGCCAGTAGGGTGGCTTGTATGTAGTCCCAGCTGACTAAGAGGCTGAGGCAGGAGGACTGCTTGAGCCTGGGAGTTGGAGGCCAGCCTACCTTGTCAGAACAAAATAAAACAACAAAACAAAACTTGTCTCAACAAAACTTGGTTTTTGGCTTTCTACAGGAGTCCTTCCTGCCCTGCCAGCCCAGTGATGCTCAGACTTTAAGGATCACATGAATTCCTTGGAGGATGTTGTTGCTATTGTGACTCAGTGGTCTGGGATGGAGACTAAGCCTTCTTTCCTAACAAGCTCCCCAGGATGATGCCTCTGGGTCAAAGACTGCTTTGAGTAGCAGGCTCTACTTTTTCTGTAGAAAAGGAGTTGGCAAACTTCTTTGGAAAATGGCCAGCTAGTAAATATTTTAGACTTTGTGTGCTTCAGGATCTCTGTGGAAACGACCCAGTCTTGCATTAGAAGTGTGAAAGGAGTCATGGATGATATGTAAATGAGTGGCCGTGGTTGTGTTGGGGTAAAACTTCATTCATAGGCAGAATTAGAATTTAACATAATTTTAGTCTGTCAAGGAATATCCTTTTAATTTTTCTACCATGAAAAAATAAAAAAAATTCACTCTTAGCTTGCAGGATATAGAAAAAACAGATTACAGACTAGATCTGTCTTGTGGGCTGTAGCCTGTAGACCCTGCTCTACACTGAATTCCAGACAATGTCATGTCCTTGTCAAGATCCAGGCTCTGGGCTGGGTCCTCTGAATCTCAGCTATTACTTGTCAGCAGCTTTACTTTTCAAACCTCACTTTCTCCATCTGTAAGAAAAGTTTTTTTGTTTTTTTTTTAAAATACACCTTTTGTAGGAATGTTGTTTGAAATTTAATGAAATGGTGCATACAAAGAGCTTAGCCCTGTGCAAATAGTAAATCTCAGTGGTCAGCATCATTATGGTCATCACATTAATATCCAGAAAATGAATACATGCAATTTAAATCCTTTATCTTTTCTCCAGTTATAACCCAGAGTCCCTTGTGAATTTGAGAAGATGTATATAGACACAGTCTTTGCAGCAAACTAACTGTATTAGTTTTCTAGGGAGGCTGTAACAATGTACCATAAACTAGGTGATTTAAACCATAGAGATTCATTGTCAAGTTTTGGAGCTTAGAAGTCCAAGGTCGAGATGTGGGCCAGGCACTGTAAGACAGGGAATCTGTTCGTTCTTCTCTGCCAGCTTTTGGAGGTTTGCTGGCATTGTCTGGCATTACTTTGTCTATAGAAGCATCACCCCAATTTCTTTACACGGTGTTCTCTGTGTGTGCATGCCTGTGTCCAAATTCTCTCCTCCCCTTTTTTTGTGCTGAGGATTAAACCCAGGTCCTCATACATGCCAAGCACATGCTTTACCTACTGCTGAGCTACACCTCCAGCTCCAAATTCTGCTTTTAACTAAGGATGCAGTCATACTGGATTTTACCTAATCAACCTCTGTAAAGGCTTTGTCTCCAAATAAGATGACATTCTGAGGCACTTGTGATTAGGACTTCAACACAGTTTTTTGGGGGACTACAAGCCAAGCAAACTTTCCAGGCCATCTGATCGTCTTGCTGTCGTTTATACGTGTAGAATCCCCGGTTCAGCCTCAGGTGATGGCTGTCACTGGAAATACATAGGTTTTGGAGCTAGAACAGAGCTGGTCCCCAAACTCTGGCCCTTAGGCTTCTCAAATCAAAGCCACCTGGAGTTGTAAAAAGGGCAGATTCCAGGGCTTGATGTCAGACCTACTGAATTGAGATCTTCATAAGCCAAGTGCCAACATCTTTAATAACCCCAAATGGGGACATAGAAGCCTATAGATGCATCATTTCTCATTCAAATTCATAGTCTTAAGTGGAAGTCTGAGGGACACCCGAGGAGGACGCAGCCAGTGGCTGCCAATCTCAGAAGATGTGTTCAAAATCTTTCCTCAACACGGAGGAGGTGCAGTGATATAACTGGCTAGGCCATGGCTGCCTTTGTCCATGTTAACATGACTGTAGCCACATCTTTTGTTTGACTAGTGTTATCCATGATTCTATAAGCCTGAAGATTAATCTCAGGCTACTTAGAAGTCTGCCCTGTGTCTCTGATGGAGAAAATGAATGCTTCCCCTTTGGTTCATCTCTTTATGACACACTAACCACATCATATCATAAGGATTTATTTAGGTGACTCTGTTCCCTGCCAGACTCAGAACTTTTTGAGGCCAGGATTGGGATGCATTTCTGTGTGCCTAGCACCCAATAATGGTCCCAGAACACAGAGGACACCCAATCTGCTCTCCCTAAGACCAGGAGGAGGCTACTCTGCCAACCAGCTTCCTCAGGGCTGCCTTCATGTCCTTGTTCCTTAGGCTGTAGATGAAAGGGTTCAGCGTAGGGATGACCACACCACACATCAACGCAGCTGCCTTGTCTTTCTGGGAGGAGGTGGGGGATACGGGCTGTAAGTACACAGCAAAGATGGTCCCATAGAACAGCGACACCACGGTGAGGTGAGAGCCACAAGTCGAAAAGGCTTTCCACTTGCCCTGCGCAGAAGGGATCCTAAAGACGGCTCGGAAAATGCAGATGTAGGAGAGGAGGATGCAGGAGAGCGGACCGATGCCCATGATGATGCCAAAAGCAAAGACCACCCGCTCGTTGGCATGCGTGTCTGAGCAGGAGAGCTTCAGCAGGGGCATGAGGTCACAGAAAAAATGGGGAATTTCGGAGCTGGCACAGAAGGTCAGTTGAGCCATGAGGCAGGTGTGAACCAGGGACTGGAGGTTGGTGACCAGCCATGACCCCCCAACCAATAGCCCACAGACACGGGAGCTCACGAGGACGGAGTAGCGCAGAGGGTAGACTATAGCCACCAACCGGTCTATAGCCATGACGGCCAGGAGGAAGCTGTCCATGGTCCCGAAGAGGTGGAAGGCGTACATCTGGGCAAGGCAGCCTGCGAAAGGGATGGCTCTGCTCCGGGTCTGGATGTTCACCAGCATCTTGGGGACAGTGGTGGAGGAGAAGAAGATGTCAACCAAGGAGAGGTTGGAGAGGAAGAAGTACATGGGCGTGTGCAGGTGGGAGTCTGTGCCGATGGCCAGGATGATGAGCAGGTTCCCCAGCACAGTGACCAGGTACATGGACAGGAAGAGTCCAAAAAGGAGGTTCTGATGCTCTGGCTTTTCTGAGAGTCCCAGGAGGAGGAATTCTGAGACTGTCGTTTGGTTTTCTGGTTTCATGGGCATTCTCTGTTTGCTGGAAACGGGCGAGGGAAGCAATACAAAACTGGGACTCAGATGGGCACCCAGTCCCAGCTTTCTGCTGAGACCAAGAAGGTTCTGTGAGGCTGGGGATGTGGCTCAAGCGGTAGCGCGCTCGCCTGGCATGCGTGCGGCCCAGGTTCGATCCTCAGCACCACATACAAACAAAGATTGTTGTGTCCACTGAAAACTAAAAAAATAAATACTTAAAAAAATTCTCTCTCTCTAATAGGGTTATAAAAAAATAGGGTTATTAAAAAAAAGAAGAAGGTTCTGTGCAAATCCACACGCTCCTTATAGCAAATTCCTTTGTGTTAACCTGTCTTCAGGCTGTCTTCACTGGGTTTCCGTTCCCCTGAGCTAGTCATGCCTGAGACAGCCAGTGTCTCAGAGATCTCAGTTGTTCATAGTCAATTTAGATGTTGTCTAAGTTGAGTCACCTTTTGCAATTGTTTGGATAAGTGTCGCCAGAGGCCCACGTGCTTTCAAGGCTTAGTCATGACTCTGTGGCACTGTTGGCTGGAGCCTTTAAGAGGTGGGACCTAGTGAGAGAAAGTGAGGTCATTGCAGCCTGTCCTTGAAGGAGATGTGGGACCCAGTCCCTCCCTCCTTCCCTTCCTCACTCTCTGTTTCCTGACTGCCGTGAGGTGGACAGGCCCCCTCTGCCATGTGCTCCATTATAATGTACTCTGCTACCACAGGTCCAAAGCAACAGGGCCAAATGACCATGGACTAAAATAACCTTTTCCTCTTTATAAGTTCATTATTTCAGGTATTTTGTCACAGTGATGGAAAGCTGACTGATATACCTTTGTTTTTAGTAGAGCAAAGTTTCACAGAAAACACAGTGGAATCAAACTTAAACCCAAAGCCTATAAATAGAGGGAATTTGGTCATGTTCTTCTCTTCCTTTCCCATTGTCTCTTCCTCTTTCTCTTTCTTTCCTCCCCTTTCACCCTTCCACCAGTAAGATACAGCTTGAACATCAATTTTGTATTAAAAACAGACTAATGGCTGGAGGTGCAACTCAGTGGTAGAGCACTTGCCTAGTGTGTGTGAGACCTTGGGTTCCCTCCCCCCACACTGCAAAGAAGAAAACTGTGGTGCATGTATATACACAGTGGAATACTATTCAGCCCTAAGAGGGAAGGAAGGTCTGTCATTTGCATCAGTATTATGCTAAATGATATAAGTCAGATACAGAAAGACATTAATACATATGATCTCACTTATATGTGGAATCTCAAAGCATCAAATTCATAGAAGCAGAGAGTAGAGGGTGGTTAGCAGAGGCTGTGGGGTGGGGATTGGGGAGTGTTGGTCAAAGGATGTGAAAATTTAAGTTAGGAAGAATAAGGTGAAGGGATCTGTTGTATAACATGGTGACTACAGTTAATATATTGCATTCTTGAAAATTGTTAGGAGAGTAGATTTTAAGTGTTTTCATCACATAAAGTATGTCAAGTTATGCATTTGCTCATTAGCTTGATTTACCAATTCTACTGCATATGCAGATTTTAAACATCATGTGCACTATAAATATATACAATATTTGTCAACTAAAATAATAAAACATTGCTATTAGGTGGAATTCAGTGGTAGAGCACTTGCCTGTCATGTTTGATTCCCAGCACTGTGAAATCAAATTACTGCTGTATTAGATATACTATTTAATTAAGTGATACAATTGTAGTAGCAACTACAATCAGCATAATTAGTCTTGGAGTTATTTAAAATGACTTAATTCAGTGTATAAGAGCAGGAATGCTTTAGTGAGCTGGGGAGTAGTCTTCTAGCCTTGAGTATTCAGCATGCTGGGATAGCAGTCAGTAGATTTTCAGGGGGAGTCAGATACCACTGATGAATGCCGAAAGCCAGCTGGCTAGGCAGAAATTTAAGGAGAGCTTGAAAATTGGTTTAAACCAAAACCCAGACCAAAAACAGGGACCCTTAAATCTATTTGCATTTGGAAGCCTATTTTCCCATGAACAGTAGCTTTGTAGGATAAGTCATTTAAAATTTTCTAATGTTCTAGACAGACTGTTACTTCCAGTTGAAATAGTTCTGCACCACCATAAAATGTACATTGTTTATATAAAGTCCAATAGCTGTTAAATAAAATAAAATAAAATAAAATAAAATAAAAATCCGGGGCACAGTCAGGCCTATTCAAAGGTAAACTGTTTCCATAAACATGACAAAATTGTGCTCAAATGCCCATTTGATGAAAAGCAAAGCATGCTAGGTGCTTCTTCTTGCTGTTGATATGATCATGAGAAAAATGAGCTATAAAGTAACATTTGGTTATGAAATCATATAAAAATAGTGATTTAAATGTTACAGACTCCAGAGAAATATTTAAAGAATTGTAGAGGAAGGGACATGAGGAGGAAAGAGGAGGGATGGGAAACGGGAGGAATTGCAGGATGAAATTTACCAAATTATGCTGTGCACATATGTGAATATACCACAGTGACTTCTACCTTTATGTATAAAGTACCAATTAAAAAACTATAAATAAATAGAAAGGAGACCAGTAGAGTTGAGGAAGGGAATAGGGGATAAAAGAGAAAATACTGGGGTCTAAAATTGAACAATTTATTGACTCTTCTCTGTTTTGTCTTAATCAATTTGGGACTTAGGAGAGGCTTCATGTCAAAGCCCATAGAAGTAGATATTTTATTGCAATCATACAAGACCAAAGGCTGGCTGTTTTCTTTCTCAGTCTCCATCTCCCAGTGGGCACATTTATCCTTCATTTGCTTTGTTTTTGGTACTGGGAATTGAACTCAGGGGCACTTGACCACTGAGCCACATCCCCAGCCCTATTTTGTATTTTATTGAGAGAGAGGGTCTCACTGAGTTGCTTAGTCCCTCACTTTTGCTGAGACTGGCTTTGAACTTGTGATCCTCCTGCCTCTGGGATTACTGGTATGCAACATGGTGCCTGGCCCTTCATTTCCTTTAATGAATATCAATGAAGAATGTATTATGTGCCAGTATCCATTTCTCTTAAGATAAGTAGATGATGTGCAATAGAAAACTTACCATGGCATGACTTACCAAGTCCTTATAAATCTTCAATATTGTCTCTTTCTGCCAGAGAAGATATTATTTTGTTCAATTCACTTCTTACCTAGTTAGGGGCACATTAAAAAAACAATTTCCAATGAGAATACATCAGAAGATTTTTTTTTTTTTTGAGAGAGAGAGAGAGAGAGCGAGCGAGAATTGTTTAATATTTATTTTTTAGTTTTTTGGGGACACAACATCTTTATTTTATTTTTTTGTGGTGCTGAGGATCGAATCCAGTGCCCCGTGCATGCCAGGATAGTGCGCTGCTGCTTGAGCCACATCCCCAGCCCCATCAGAAGAATTTAATGAAATATTTGTATCAGGTTGAAGCTAGATTATTTATGAGTATTCTTAGAACAACAGTAGGAATACTGGGGTTGAGAGAACTGTTGGGGCATCTAGCTTGCAGATCATCTGAACTTAGATTTTCCTTCACTTTCTCTTGTTCCATTGTCCTGGCCATGGCCAACTTTTATGAGATGTGGCATTTCAGAGCTAAACTTTATTCTGTCAACACATGCTAGGAAAAAATAATACATTACAAAAATTATAAATTCTTATCCCTCTGCCTTCTAAGGAACATAAGTCTCCAGAAAAATCCAAGGGTTACTGAAGTGATTAGGATGTAAACGAGAACATAGTATACCTGTAGGTCTGTAAAGGAAAAGGATCTAGGTAACTGGTGTTGATGGTGCACACCTATGGTCCCCAAAGCTGCTTGGAGGTCTGAGGCAGGAAGATCACTTGAACTCAGGAGTTTGAGGTTGGTCTAGGCAGCAGGAGACCTAGTCTTAAAAAAGATACAGGTGACCTCAAGGTGTTGTGAGAATCACAGATTGATTAAAACAGCTGCTATGTAGAGCATGGTAAATGGGGAGTTTTAAAGAAATATTAGCATCAAAAATCTCTAATTCCAAGAGACCTCTAGCAATGCCCTATATCACTTTTCAAGGTTTGTTGGAGTGGGGTTTGAGGTTTTTGTAATGCAACCCACAGGTTTTCCTGGGCTGCACATCATATTGTCATTCCCTTTCTGGAACACATTTGCAGCATGCATCAGGGTCAACTGGAGGGCCTGTTAAATCACAGAAAACTGGGCCCAAACTACAGAGTATCTGGAGTGGGCTCAGGAATCAGTTCCTCTAGAAAGTCCCCAGGAGATGCTGGTGCTGTTGGGCCAGCAACCACACTTGGAGAACCACTGTATTGGAGAAACCTGTTTTTCAATGTGTCTTCCATTTGTGCAGGTTCTCCCAACTGCAGACCCTGTGCACTTCCTCCCACAAGTCCTGACAAAGAGGGTCTTCCCGCTGTCCCCTTTGTCCACTCAGAGAGTCTAGAATTGGTCTCAGTCCTCTCTCTCAGCACCCAGGAAGGAAACGGCTTCCCCTCCTCTAGACCCTTCCAGCTCCATATTCTCTCCCCTCACTTGCTCACCAGGATGGCATCCCAATGGGTGGTCTCAGCAAGTCTCCTTAATCCTAGCTGACAGAAGAAGCTTAGGAAGGAAGGGCATGGGGGGCTGGTGGTGGAGGTGGACCTGATGTCTATGGGAGGAACTGATGTGCTCCCCCCACCTGTAGCCTGGGGCTGGTGAGTGGGAGGCTGGGGGTGCAGCAGGATGTTTATAATTTCTGGACCCTTGGGGAGTCCATCCCCATGGCTCCTCGTTAAGGAAGAGGATACTAATTATTTTGTTTCTACTCTTGTCACATGTCACCTTCTCTTTGGGGAAGATGTGTGCTTTGGGATTACAGAGTAGGTGAGGAGAGAGAGAAACTCCTGGGGGTTCCCCCTCACTGGGGCACCTCCCTCATGCCCCCTCTCCGTCCAGAGGGAGCCTCATGGAAGTGCCTGGGCAGGGTGGTCCAGGGTGTTCAGGACCTCGATGGGCATTTGGATTCTCATCCATCCCTCACAAGGAAAACTCCGCGGGGAAGGAGATCGATACCATCAAGGGAAGCTCGGGAAGAAATGAGCAATCAACAGACACTGAATGAACGAGTTCATCAGACCATTTCTTGATCACCTGCTGTGAGTTGGATGCTATGCTTGGGAGTGAGATTTCAAACCACGTCCATGTTGAAAGTGCCTTCCTGTCAGCCCCGGGCTGTCAGTGTCAGCCTTCTGTAGGGAATCCCTCCTGCACCCTTGCTCAACTCTGTTGGCATGCTTTGTGCTTTGTTCTTTGGGAGCTGCATTTCTGTCTCCCCAGGGCGCCTTCCTGTCTCCTGGAATACGTTCATTTTTACCTTATCCCCCACTGGCCTTCTGATTTCTTTTAAACAATTAAGTTTTAAGTGGGCCACTGTGGTGCCCACCTGTCATTCCAACTCCCCAGGAGGCTAAGGCAGGAGAATTGCAAATTTAAGATCCTGTCTGCACAAAAGTTAACTGTTGGACTCTGAACTCGGGGCCTCACACGTTAGGCAAGTGCTCTGTCACTGACCTACAGCCCCAGCCATTTTTTATTTTGAGACGAGGTCTCATTTAGTTGTTCAGACTGGTCTTGAACTTGTGATTCCTGCCTTAGTTGCCCATGTAGCTGGGATAACAGGTATGTGAAATTATGCCCAGATAAAAATTAACCTCTTAAATGTGTCATTCTACTATGCAATGAAATAATGAAATGCCGCCCCCAACACAGGCTCTGCCTTCCCATTTTAGAAGCCTTCTTCAGGAATAATCCCTTTTAGTAATTCTTGGTTGGTCTTCTATTCTCTCTCTCTCTCTCTCTCTCTCTCTCTCTCTCTCTCTCTCTCTCCCTTTTTATACATAAAAGTAGCATACTATAATATTGTTCTGCACCTTGCATTTCATTTCTCACATAATTTATTTTGGTGATGTTTTCACATCCCTAATTTTGTTTACAACTCCTTATTTTCCATTAAACATGTGGTGCCATAACTGATAGAACTTCTTTTTTTTAAATGATGATTATTATTTTTTTCAATGCCAGTGCTTCTCAGTCCTCAGCATAATTTCAGTTTTCATGAAATAAACAGTGACTACATAAAATTTCATTTTTTCTGAAACTGAAATCTGAGCTCAGGGGAAAGATTCTTCTTTCCCAAGAAGTTGATTGTCTGTTCCACTGAGAATCAAGGTTCTCCAAGTGAAGGAAGCTGTGCTTGGATCCTGTTTACAAATCACAATAGCATCACCTCACAGTGTAGTGGGGTGGTGTGTGTGTGTGTGTGTGTGTGTCTGTCTGTCTGTCTGTCTGTCTGAATTCATGAAAGTCAAAGCCTTAAGACTTTGGGTGACCCAAATTGCCACAGAGGTCAGGCCTGTGATGCTGGAACACAGGCAGATGTTGGCACAACTGTTGCAGAAAGCTGAGGTCAATTTGGGCAAGGCAGAGTCCTGGCCCTTCAGAGCAACGGGCCACCACTGTTCCCCAGGGGCTACCACCATGCTTGGCCATAACTTGCTCTCATGGTGGTGTCGACACTGTGCAGCTGCCACAACATAGCACTGGATTTCAATGGCATAGCTCAGCAATACCTCCCAGTGGGCAGGGCCTGTAGCAGATCCAAAAGCTGAAGGGTAGGTGAGTATTTCTGCTCCAGTGTGAGCCAATGCTAGAGAGAGTTGAGGGAACCACAGACAGCTAGACCAATCTTGCCTGCTGGTGTGCTGACGGTGACTCAAGACTGGGCCCAGGCATGGTAAAATTGCTTTCTTGCATAGGCTCCTGCCCTAGAATCTCTACATCACACAGATGCGACTTCCTATAGGTGGCCACTCCTGATCCCTTGCTGTTCAGAAGCACATGACAGTTGTAGATTCTCTGAGTTGGCTCCCAGTCTTGGCCACCTCATGGAAACTACCCAAGAACAGCCAGAGTCCACACATTCCCTTAAAGCTGGGTGTATTCCTCCATAAGGTTCCCACCCACAGGCTCAGACAGGCACAGCGTCTCTGCAGGGTCTCGTGCAATGAAATCAAATGCCCAGTCTGGCAGCCTCTTGAACCAGCTCAGCACATGTCTTAAAGCTCTGTTGCTTGTCTGGTGTCGATGTTACCTGGACAGAGCCACAGGGGCAATTCCCAGGAGGAAGAGGAGATAGTCATGGGTCTGGGCCTGGGCTGGGCACGAAGTCTTGAGAGTCGAGGTATCTGGAGTCTGGGACACAGAAGGAACAGGAGTTGGTGATGCGGTCTGGTGATGAAGCCCAGCCTGAGGAAGGTGAAAAATCAAAAAACCAAACTCTCCTTCATGCAAAATATTTCTAGGATTCTCTGCCATCTACCCTTCATGCTGTGAAGGTGAATCAGGGACCTGCCAGTAAAAAAATCACCCATGTCTTGAAAACCACTTTTTACTGTAAGTAATTACAGGCTATGGAAAGAGATCCTAAGTGGGAAGATCGGGGGGCGGGGGGGGTTCTTTGATCGGCGCTTGAATAACTCAACTTCCAGTGATCTCACATTAAACTGAAGCCCTTTTCCTCTGCCAAACATTTCTGCAGATCAAAAGTCATCTCAGAGCCCGGTGCAGTGGCGCACCCCTGTAATCCCAGAGGCTGGGGAGGCTGAGGCAGGAAGATCACGAGGAAAAGCCCTGTGAATAGGTACATATTGAAAATACTTAAAATGTGCCAAACGGAACCAGGCATGGTGGCACATGCCTGTAATCCCAGCTGCTCAGGAGGTTATGGCAGAAAGATTGCAAGTTTGAGGCTGCCTGGGGAACGTCGTGAGACTCTGCCTCAAAATAAAATTAAAAGGGCTGGGGGGCTGGGGATGTGGCTCAAGTGGTAGCGCACCCCCCTGGCATGTGCGGGGCGCTGGGTTCGATCCTCAGCACCACATAAAAATAAAATAAAGATGTTGTGTCCACCGAAAACTAAAAAATAAATAAATATTAAAAAATTCTCTCTCTCTCTTAAAAAAAAAAAGGGCTGGGGGTGTAGCTCAGTGGGAGAGCACTTGCCTAGCATGTGTGAAGCCCCAAGTTTAATCCCCAGCACTGAAGAGAGAAAAGAGGGAAAAAAAAAAGAAAAGAAAAAAGTGTGCCTCATGTGTCTGTTCCTGACAAGCCATACTACAGTTTTTTTTGAAGAATAAGATACGTACACACTGCTGATTCAACTTAATTTTTCAACAAGCCCCTTAGTACGTGTAAACATGTGGACAAGAGACCCTCCATTGGCCCAGCAGCACCATTAAATGACAGCCGTGTGACCTGGTAGCACACACTGAGGTTAGGTCTTTGATGAGGAAGTATGTTGGCAGGGACATGTGCATTCCTGTGGCCAACTGAGTCTCTCTGCAGCTGTTGCGCATCCACCCAAATCAGGACCAGTCCCTGCTTGTCATTTCTCTGGTAGGGATCCAAGAACGAGGAGCAACTTGAGAAACACTTCCCAGCTGGAAGGATGAAGATGGAGTGTCGAAGAAGAAAGTTCCTTAAGACCCTTGTGCATGATTTTCAGCAGCAGTGCCCGGGCTGCTGGTGAAGAGGAGGGAGGGTGGTCATTGTGCCGGGAGGGGAGGAGGGGAAACGAGCTGATAGGGAGAGTCTGGGAGGTTCATTCTCATTGCTAATAAGAGGTGCTATGACGGTGGTATGCCAAGCACCCTTCATGCTTTACTTCTCAATCTCATGACTCTGGTTCAAAGAAGCTCTTTTATTTTTAATTGGTTCTGGGCATCCAAACCAGAGCTTTGCACGTGCTGGGCAAGTGCCCTACCACTGAGCTGTATCCCTAGCCCCAAAGTGACTATTTTTACCTCCACTTTGAAGACAGGACAATGGAAACTTGGGGAAATAGAGTGATTTGTCTAAGGGCACATGGCTGTGAAAAAGAAGACAGGACACGAACTCAAGGTCTTTCAAATTCCAGTAACTCTACTCTTTTATTCGGAGTATCTTTTTTTTTTTTTTTGGGTGGGGGTGGTACTGGGAATTGAATTTAGGGGCACTTGGCCACTGAACCACATCCCAGCCCTATTTTGTATTTTTTTAAAAAATTTATTTAGAGACAGTGTCTCACTGAGTTGCTTAGCACCTTGCTGTTGCCGAGGCTGGCTTTGAACTCAGGATCTTTCTGCCTCAGCCTCCCTAGCCTCTGGGGTTACAGTCATGTACTACCGTAGCCATCTCTGAGTCTTCTTTAAACTCAGTTTCCTCATCTATAAAATGAGATTCACAATAATGGCTACCTTGTAGGGCTGTTGGAAAGATCAAATACGATGAGGAAGTTATAAGGAGAAAAAGGTGCTATGTGCAAATTAGCTTGATTGTGGCAATCACTTTATAATGCATACATATATTAAAACATCACCACATACACCTTAAATATATACAATTTCCACTGGTGAGCCATACCTCAATAAAGCTGGGAATAAAATAACATAAAGCTTAAAAAGTAAAAAATAAATATACAAAGGAGGAAATCCTTTGTGTTTGTAGCCACCGTGTCCGTGCAAGTTTATTGTGGTGTTACACAACTCTTGTCATTATATCTGGGAATGAAATCCTTAGGCTTATTTATCTATTAAACATCACCTATTAATTGCTCACAATTCCTCTGGAGGTTTTGTAATACTTTCGTCCCCTTTATTCACCAGTACAAGTTGGTGTGCAGGCTCAGCCTTTCAATATGCGCGGTCATATCATAGTATTTTGTATTCCAGGCCTTTGGTGAACATTGTACTATTTATAAATGTTTTCTACTTTCTTTGTTTTAAGACGGGTCTAGCTGTGTTCCCAGGCTGGTCTGCATCTCCTGGGTCACCATCCTCCTCAAGTCCCAAGTAGGAGGGACTGTAGGCACGTGCCTATTGATGCTATTTACTTTTACTTTGTGTTGTTCCTTTGCTTCACTTTAACCAACGCTTCTGCTCTTGAGATAATTAATATGTACAAATATTTTCAGGTAATTAATATTAACAGCACTATGTGTTCTGGTGTTTTTGTGCAAATCTTTTTTTATATCTGAGAGTGTATTACCTGTTTGTTCTACTTGTTTGTTTGTTTGTTTATTTGGCAGCACATACATCATGGAAATTTTCCAGGTAAAGAGATAGATATCTAACTCATTATTTTTAATAGCTGCTTAATGTCCCATGATATGAGTGTACTCTGATTATGCAACCATTCCACCTTTGAGGACATGCAGGGCATCTCCAGTTTACCATTTGTTGCTACTATGAACAATTCACCAGTAAACATTTCTCTAGGGCGGAGTCCCAGATGTGGGATTTCAAATAGGTATTGTCATATCAATTTTCCAAAAGTGCAATAATAGGTCACACTCCCACTAATGAGGTGTGCCTCTTTCAACACCTCTTTGCAAGCACTGGATCTTATATTTTAATTAATTAATTAATTAATTAATTTCTGGGTACTGGGGATTGAACCCAGGGATACTTTACCACTGAGCTCCATCCCCAGCCCTTTTTATTTTGAGACAGGGCCTTGCTGAGTTGCTGAGGCTGGCCTTGAACTTGTGATCCTCCTGCTTCTGTCTCCTGAGTGGCTGAGATACAGGTGTGTGCCACCACACCTGGCTGAGTCTTTTTTTTTTAAAAAAATATATTTATTTTTTAGTTTTAGGTGGACACAATATTTTATTTTTATGTGGTGCTGAGTATCTAACCCAGTGCCTCATGCATGCCAGGCGAGCAGTCTACCACTGAGCCACAAACCCAGCCCCGTGGCTGTGTCTTATATGTAAAAAAATTATTCCCAATCTTATGAGTGAACAGGAGCAAGTCACTGTCTCTTCCATTTTCACTTCCCTGATGATAGTGAAGTGGAACCTCTTTCCATTTGTTTATTTTATTTTAAAAAGAGCCCCTTTCCTGTGATTGCTCATTCAATATTCTATTTGGATTATTTGTGTGGTTTTTTAAAAAAATATTTAGTTATTTAGTTGTATACAATACCTTTATTTTATTTATTTATTTTTATGTGCTGCTAAGGAGACAACCCAGGGCCTTGCATGTGCTCTCGCAGGTGCTAGGCGAACACTCTACCACTGAGCCACAACCCCAGCCCTAGATTATTTGTGTTTTATTTGCAGGAGCTCTTTAAATGTTCAAAATTATTGACATTTTAGTGGTTATGAGTAGTATCCGGTCCCAGGACTGTGAAAATATTATTATTACTATTTTTGCAGCACTGGGGATTGAACTAGGGCCTCACACATGCTGTGCAAATGTTCTACCACTGAGCTACACCCCAGCCTTGTCTTTAATGATGTTTTCAGTCTCTGTCATATCAGCCACACTACATCGGCTGTCTATTCATTCTTGGGTCAACTTTGCAAATTTATATTTATATAAATTATAAACTTGATTATAAATTATATAAATTATAAAGTTTATAAATTTGTATTTTGTTAGTCAATCGTAGTTTCTATATATTTTCAAAAGTGTTGCTGTACATTTTTATATAATAGTTTGTTATTTTAATGTCTTCCATACCTGTGTTTATGTTTTCTTCTTTCTAATCTGGTATAACTTTTTTTTTTTGACCAGATTTATGAGATATTTATCTTATTTATTTATTTACATATATTAGTGTATGTTGTTCTGGTTCTTTTTATCTTTTGTCTTTTTGAATTCTCCCTACTGTCTTTTGGTTTGTTTTGATGCTCTTTTTAATTTTAAAAATATGCTTCTTTGTTTAAGTTGTTCTTTGTTAATAACAAACGCACTTGCCTTTATGATTTTTCTCCTAGGGACTGCTTTAATAGCAGCCCACCTATTTGTCTTGAGACAGTTTCCTTTTCACTGTTTTTTTTTTTTTTAAGAGAGAGAGAGAGAGAGAATTTTTAATATTTATTTTTTAGTTTTCGGCGTACACAACATCTTTGTTTGTATGTGGTGCTGAGGATCGAACCCGGGCCGCACGCATGCCAGGTGAGCGCGCTACCGCTTGAGCCACATCCCCAGCCCCTCACTGTTGTTTTAATAGCTCATAAAACTTAAATTTTTTCTGCAAGTCAGAGATGACTCAGGAAACTTTTGAAGATTTGTTGAGATACTACAGGTCAGTTGAATCATGTCAACATGTCATAGTAAGTTTTTGTCTTACTATGAAGTAAGTTTACATTGTAAGTTTGTTTTCAGGAAGTAAGGCAACTCTGGATTTATTTAGCATCCACTCAATAACCATATCAGGAAATATGCATGTTTCCTGATCTTAGGGTGAACATGCAGTATTTGTCTTTTTGTGCCTGATTTATTTAGCTTAATATAATATCATCCAGGCTCATCCATGTTGATGGGATTTCACTTTTTGTAGCTGAATATTATTCTATTGTATGTTTATGCTGCATTTTCTCTATCTTTTCATCCATTGGTGACAGGATTTAGGTCAACTCTGTCTCTTGTAGCTGTCTTGATTAGTCAGGTGTCCTCAGGCTTGAGGACATAGGCTCATTCTTGCTCAGTCTTGCAGGAGACTCTAAGCCTTTGCCTCCATCGCCTAGTTTTATTTTATTTGTATTATAATTATTGCATATTGATCATACACAGTAATGGGTTTCACTGTGACAATTTCATAACATATGAGGTACCTTGATCATATCCAGCACCCCTATTTCTCTCTTTCCCCTCTCCTTCTCCCCCAGCCTTCTTCTCCTTCTTTACTAGTATACTGCTTTTGCTCTTTACCTTTGTTCTTTCTAGATTCCAAATATGGGAAAAAACATGTGATCCTTGTCTTTCTGAGTTTTACCTCCACTTCCCTCCATTTTCCTGCAAATGGCATGATTTCACCCTTCTTCGTGACTGGATAAATCTCCCTTGTGTATATACCACATTTTCTTTATCTATTCACCTGTTGATGGACACTGAGGCTGGTTCCAGAATCGGTCTGTTAGTGAATCCTAATTTAAGTTTGCTGGCAGTAGAGTTGAAGAGAGTAACAATTTGTGTGGCCTGGGGCTTATTTTTACTTATTTATTTAGTTTAAAAATAGTTTTAGTGGACACAATACCTTTATTTTATTTGTTTATTTTTATGTTGTGCTGAGGATCTAACCCAGTGCCTCACACATGCTAGGCAAGTGCTCTGCCACTGAGCCACAACCTCAGCCCCTGGCCTGGGGTTTTTTTTTTTTTTTTTTAATGGGGCTAGAGAGGAGCAAAAAATGTCAGTGTCTTCCATTGTTCATCCTAGGAGTCTGTATCAACTAACTGCTGCTGCGGCTTGGTGATCTGTGGCACTAGATTAGGACTTTAGTCTCCTTGGGGACATTAGTCAAGGATGAAAAGAAATGGGTAAGGAGCAACTGGCACCCTTTTGAGATTTTATAACTAGAATTTTATTTGGTAATGATTAGGGAAGCTCAGCACAGTGGTACTCAGTTTTCAAGCAGTAACAACTCTGTTTGATTGCTACCCATTTATTTGTTTACTTGTTTATTTTTATTCTCATTAGAGTATAATCAGAGGTTATGCTTGTCTTTTAAGGATGAAGAAGTCTGAGAAGGTGCCACAGAACTTCAATAGAATATATGCCAAACCAAAAAAAATGTTAACTAAAAAGTATTTAATTTAGAAATTTTAGGAATAGAAGAAGGCAATTACATGTATTTGTTGCAAGATACACTGATCACACTTTGTCTTTTCTTTTTTGGTCTTGGTGCTGGGCATGGAACCCAGGGCCTGTGTATACTGGCATGAAATCTGCCATTGAGCTATACCCCAGGCCCTACACAATTCTTTTCTGGTTGAGGCTACAAGACGTACTTAATAACATTATATCATCCTAACAATAACTTATTATGTAGTGTTTTGAGAAAAAATGATTGTTGTTATCTTCTCCTTGATTGGACTTTATGTAGTTATAGAAATTTACTACGCAGACCATTTTTGGTACAAAATGGAATGTGATCTCCAAGTGTTTAGGAGAGATGACCTGGAGTTTTAGAATAAAGATGCAAACCCCTGGCATAGTGGCAAGGCTTGAAATCCCAGCTACTTGGGAGACTGAGGCAGGAGGAGCACAAGTTCAAGGCTGGCCGGGGCAATTTAGTGAGAGTCCTGTCTCAAAATAAAATAAATGGGGCTGGGGATGGAGCTCCTGATCAAAAGGAAGGTGAGGTAAAACAGTACTTTAGCTTTACGATGCCTAGTTACTGGCAGGCTAGCAGCTGTCCCATGGTAGGTCACCTTCCAGATGTGGAAAGTCAAGCTCTTTCCCAACCTCTAGAAGGCTCTTCCCCTACCTACCACTGGCCTCAGCCACCCCCCCCCCCCTTCGTCACCTTAGCCTCTGATTCACACCTTAGCCTCTGATTCAGGGATTTGCTGTGACATTTCTGTCCATGTCTTAGGTGTGTGAAGCCTAATTGATCCCAAAGCTCCTTTTAAGAAGCCACATGTGGGAAGAGCACCAAGCCTCCACTGGCTATCTTGTGTCACTTGTCACCTTGTCCTTGAGTGGGAGTGTTTATCTCATGAAGCATCCACATCTTCTCTGAAGGCGGATAATGACACCTTTTGTGCAGGGTCATTGTGAACATGAAGATCAGAGACAGGTGCATGTAAAGAGCCTAGCACAGTGGGGCACACATCCAAGGGTCAGAGTTGATGTCACTTACGTTTTAGGAGGCTGTGTCTGCCCATTTCTTCCTTTAATTCTCTGTCCTGGGCACTGAGATCAGCAACTTGGAATAAAAAAAACCAAAAAACAAAAAACAAAGGAAAAATGATTTGCTCACAGCCCCAGGAGGCTGCTAAAATACTGAGAGAAAACTGAATAATTCTAACTCAGAGGTTGGGCAATATTTTTCTGGAAAGGACCAGAGAGTAAAGGGCCAGATAGTTTTAGCTTTGTGAGCCACATGGTCTCTGTCCCCTCTGTCTTTGTAGATCAGAAGCAGCCATAGACAGTGATAGTCACAGCTGAGCCATTGAAACTTCACAAAACAGGCAGCACGCAGGGTTTGAACCCTGGTCTAGGTCAGCATCCTCTTAAAGCAAGAACATTTTCTGCAGTACCCATGACAGATGGGGAGATTTGATCGATACAGAACTCCTTACCTCTAAAATTGCAAACATGGTGTAGGAGACCAGAATATGCCACCTAAAATATGACTGAATGACTTCACCCCTCATGCCTGGCAGGCTAGCAGCTGCTCCATGGTAGGTCACTTCCAGATGTGGAAAGTCAAGCTCTTTCCCAACCTCTAGAAGGCTCTGCCCCTCCCTGCCACTGGCCTCTCTGGCATAAGGATTGTTTCAAGCTGATTATTCTGAGAAACTTCAGAACTTGGAGTAGCTCTGAAAACAGGAGAGACGTTTTAACTGTAAAGTACAAATTTATGTCTATGAAGGAAATCACCCTTTGTAAGGGTTTCTCTCTCTGTACCAGGGAGAGAACATTAAATCCAAACCACATTCAATTTGTTTTTCCTTTGTATATCATTTGCTTATTTCCTATGCAACTGGATGGTTGAGTCCCTGGTCAGCCAGGATCCAGATAGGTCCTTGGCTTGGCTGCCAGTAACACAACTGAGTGTGAGGGCTGGAGAGAAGAGACTGGGTCTGGTTGCTGCCTTTATTCCTGCTAGCTCCTGCAGGGATGTTAATGTCCAAATAATATTTGTTGGATGAATGCATGAGTGGACAGAGATCTCCAAAGTGTTAGATCATGGAGGAAGGAACTCCTATTACCTGAAAAGGCAAAGGGACGCTTCACAGAGTGGTGACATGGGCCAGGTGTCTAAGAAGAGAGTGTACGATGAAAATGTACTGAATCCACCTAGCCGCCTGAACGTCACTCATCACGGCTTAGCAACAGCACACCATGGAGTGTTGGTTGCTTCCCCTTGTGATTGCTTGGCTGACACTTGCCTGTAGCTGTTTCTCCTTGTCATCCCCAGAGAATATCCCATCACATACTGCCAGCCTACGCAAAGATCAAAATTCAAAATCCAAAGGACAGCTTTTATTGAATGTATATTGCTTTCTTGTAATCTAAAGTAAAAAAAAAATAGTAAGTTGAACTATTGTAAGTTGGGGACCATCTGAAATTATGTGTGCATATGTGTACGAGTGTGTGTATTTACGTGTGTTTACATGAGCATATGAATGTGTATGTGACTGTGCATATGTATGTGGATGTGTTCTGTGTGGGTATATATGTATAGGTATATCAGTGTGTATGTGCATATGTGAGTGTGTTTGTGTGTGTGTGTGTGTGTGTGTGTGTGACAGAGAGAGAGAGAGAGAGAGAGAGAGAGAGAGGGAGGACATTCCAGGTAGAGGAAAGAACGTGTAAAAAATCATGCCATGTTGAGAGACTCTTGTACAGTAGTTTCTTTCCATTGTTTTTTTTTTAAACTCAGTTTTTTTTTTTAGTTGTAGGTGGACACAATATCTTTATTTTATTTATTTATATGTGGTGCAAACTCAAGCGCCTCACATATGCCCAGCGAGTGTTCTATCGCTGAGCCACAACCCCAGCCCCTCTTTCCATTCTTGGTCCATATGCACATCTATTTGGGTTCAGTTGGAAATGCATAAACATCATTTTCCTATGAGCTTTCCCCCACCTAACATTATTTGATCCCTGTACCCTGCCCCAGTTTCGCATACTCCTTGTAATTACCACTTCAATGGCTGCTTCACACTGCATGGAGTGCATGTATACTTGCCCTTTCTGTGGCTTTTACTAATTACAGATAAAACTGAAATAACAGCTTAAAATTTTTCTTCCTTTGTCATTTCCTTATGGTAACTGCTCCAAAGTGGAATTACGGATCAAAGGAAGTTGGAGATGTAGCTCAGTGTTAGTGCACTTGCCTACCATATGCAAGACCCTGGGTTTATTCCTAGTACAGAAAGACCAAAACAAAACAAAAGCCAAAAAACAAACAAAATGCCAAAACCAAAAAGTGTAGAGAACTTTTACATTTTACACCTCTTGACAAAGCTGTTTTCCTAAGGTTGTAGCAATTTATATTGCCACCAGGTGTTTTATTGTTAGCTCATCCAACTGTGCTAATTAGGAGGGTTTTAACAGGTCTCTGCAGGGCTGGTGGCATTTGCTTTTTTTTTTTTTTTTTTTTTTTTTTTTTTACTGCTAATGCAAGAGGACAAACTCAGCAAACTTCCCTTATGAGGGTTGACTTAGTCACAAAGGGAGAGTCCTGATGGCCTGGTCACAAGAGATGAGGTCTTGAAACTGTAGTTTCCCCAAGGGATCACAATCAATTATAATTTTTTTTTTTTGTACCAGGGATTGGACCTAGGGGTGCTTCACTATTGAGCCACATCCCCAGCCCTTTCTATTTTTTATTTAGAGACAAGATCTCACTAAGTTGCTTAGGGTCTCTCTTGCCTCAGCCGCCTGAGTTTCTGGGATTACAGATGTGTGCCACCTCGCCCATTTTCCTTCACTAATAAGGTTTCCTGTTATCGCCAGTCCTGTGACTTGTGGATTCTTTTTGGTGTGTATATCTGATGTCCTTCCTATAAGTTATGGCCCTTTGTTTTCCATTCCATATCCACCTGCATATGGCTAAACTATCTACCTAACTTAACAGGTGTTTTTTGGGATATATAATTCACATATTACAAAATTCACCCTTTGAAAATATATAATTCAGTTTTTTTTTGCTATTTATAATACTTGACTTTTTATTCAGCTATAAAATTGTCACAGTTTTAGTTGAGGTTGTCATTACGTTTTATCTGGATTATTACAGTGGTTTTTTAAATTTCCTAACTAAACCTTTTATTTTTTTATTTTATTTTATTTTTTTATTGGTTGTTTTTTTTTTGTATATTCAGAGTACTGCAACCATTACCACTATACATTTCTGAAACTTTCTCATCACTCCAAAAGGAAACCCTGTGCCCATTAGCAGTCACTCTCATGTACCTTTGTTCAACCCCTAGCAACCACTAATCTGTTTGCTGTCTCTGTGGATTTGGCTGTTCTGGGCATTTCATAGAATAAGAACATATGTTGCTTTTTGCAACTGACTTTTCTCATTTAGCATAATGGTTCGTCTACATTGTAGCCTGTATCAGTCTTTCATTCCTTTATATTGCCAAATAATATATATTCCACTGCATGGATAACAGTTTCCTTTTAATTTAAAAATGCAACTGTTTTAAAGAAAAATATCAACAGAATAACAATACATAAGGGATGAAGGTGGAATGCAAAAGACTAAACTTTGGGAAACTGTAATATAGAAACATGCACTTGGATACATGCACAAGTCCACATGAAAGATCTGGGACATGACTTCTGGGCATGCAAAGCCTTTAATTCTGTGGTTTGGGAGGGAGAATTGTTTATCCCATCTTCCCACCTATGCTATAGAATCATCAGTGGGAAGATGGTAGGTGGAAAATGTTTGTTAGAAAATGTATCTATTGCCTGTCTCTCCACCCTCCCATCATCAAGAATCTGTGCAAAGAGGTAGATATGTTGACCTAAAAACGTTAAACCCAGGGGCTGGAAGTGCAGCTCAGTGGTGGAGTGCTTATAAAATGCTTATCTGGGGTGTGTGAGGCCCACACACATGTATACACACACGTATACACACACACAGATTCAAGCCCACCCAGGATGGCATGAAGCAGTTGAAAGATGGTCCACTTTGACACCATGGTATTTGAACCCCAAGCACCAGGGACAAACTGTAAATTATTTTCAAGTGAAATTTCAAAATTTATGATTTGCCAATCAGAAATTACTGGCAACAGATTAGAGCTGACAAACTCATTTACATGGATTAGACACTCCAGCTTTTCTTTACTTTGTAATTAACAATGAATAACCCAGTTGCAATCAAGATTAAATTAGGGAAACAAAACACAATATCCTTTTATATATTTTATGAAGATCTGGAAGACAGGAGCTTGAAGGCTCCAAATCTAATGAAATGACAGGGAGGGCTGGGCTGGACCTCGGGGACAGAACTTATAGATGGCTGTATGAGGCCCTGGGTTCTATTCTGTCCCCAGCCCCCAGAAGAAAAAATAAAACCAAATAAATAAAATATGTTTTCAAGAAATGACGAGGAGAGGGAAATGCTGATTTCTCTCATTTGATCAGTGTATGCTGCGTGTACATGTTGAACTATCACCCTCCCTGGCAATAAGTGCAGTCATTACATGTAAATAAAAAAATTAAAAAATAGTAAACACACACACAAACTACCCTAGTTATTATTTTTTTGTTTTCATTAAACTTCTTTTAAAAAGTTTAGTTGGCAAATTATAATTGTGCATGTTTATGGGGTTATGCTAAATGATGTTATGCTAAATATTTACATTATGGAATGATCAAATCCTTGGAGCCAGTGTGTTGAAGAGAGATTGTTATTCCTATGTTCATTGCAACATTAAATAAACTTCTTATTTTGGAATAATTTTAAGTTTACAGAAAAGTTGCCAAAATAGTATAAAGAGTTTTTATACATCCTTCATTTACTTCCTTGAATGTTAACACGTGACACAAGACTCATGTTGTTGTGCAATTACTAACTCAACTCTGAATTATACATAGATTTCACCACAAATACCCTTTTTCCATTGTAGGCTCCCATCCACGATGCCACACGGTGTTTAATTATCTTGTCTCTAGTTTTCTCTGATCTGTGACAGGCCTGTCTTTTCTTGATCTCAAGAGTTTTGAAGAGTACTGGCTAGGTGTGTTGCAGAATGCCTCTCTGTTTGGGTTTGTCTGATGTTCACTCATTTTGAGACTGGGGCTATGGTATTTTGAGAAGAAAACACCCTATTTATTTATTTAGTTTTAAAGTAAAAACTCCAGACTTAGCCATTTTTTTTCCATTTTTTGCTCTCTGACTATTTTACCCAGAGTAGTACATCGCCTTTTATTTATTTATTTATTTATTTATTTATTTTTTATTTTTAAAAATTTTTTATTGTTGGTTGTTCAAAACATTACAAATTTCTTGACATATCATATTCCACACTTTGATTCAAGTGGGATACATCGCCTTTTATTTGGCCATTTTCATTGACATATAATAAGTTTACATCATCTTAGAATATAGTGTGATATTTTGATACATTTTTACAGTGTGTAATGAATGACTTAGGATATTTAGTTTATCTGTCAAACATTTTCCATTTTTTTTGCATTAAGAACATTCAAAACCCTCTCTTTTAGCACTTTTGAATGATATAATTTATTACTATTGACTCTAGTCACCCTTCTGTGTTCGAGAACAGTAGAACTTAGCCCTCCCATTTGGCTGACTTTGTACCAGTTAATCCATCTCTCTCCATCCACCCTTCTACCCTGCTCTCCCTTGGCCTCTGGAAAAGGGGATACACACACACACACACACACACAGAATGGAATACCATCAGCCACACAAAGGACAAAATCCTGTCATTTGCAGCAACATGGATGGATCTGGAGATCATCATATCAAGTGAAAGAAACCAGTCCCAGAAAGACAAGTCCCACATTGCCTTTTATTGTCATGTCTCCTTTGTTTCCTCTTGCCTGTGACAATTCCTCAGCCTCTCCTTGTTTTACACAACCTTGCCAGTCTTGAGAAAGATTGGCCAGGTCACTTAAGAATGTCAATTAATGTGGATTTGTGTGATGTTTCCCTCATGACTACATTGGTTCCAGAAAGCAGAGCAGTAGCAGAAGCACCCCTTTTATCACATCATCTCATGACAGCACATCATCCACGTGACATTCCTGTTGATGTTAACCTTCCTCACTTAGTTTTAGGTTTGCCAGCCCCCATCCCCCAAACATCCAAATTACTTGAATAAGTTCATTGCAATGTAAGTCACATACTATAGCATCCACCTATTCAAAGTTCATGTTTCATTGTTTTTTGGTTTATTATGTAATTATTTAAAATCTGTGGTAAATTATATATAACACAGCATTTGCATTCTAACCATTTTTTTGGAGCATACATTCAGTGGTATGAATTATATTCACATTGTTATACAATCATCACCACCATCTATTTCCAAAAATTTTTCATCACCTCGCATAGAAACTTTTTAACCATTAAATAATAACTCCCTGTCCTCCCCTACCCACAGCTCCTGATAACTTCTAACTTACTTTCTCTATGAACTTGTCTCCTCTGGGGTTCTTCTTATTAGTGGAATCATATAACATTTCTGCTTTGTGTCTGGCTTATTTCTGTTAACATAATGTTTTCAAGGTTCATTTGTGTTGGAGAAGCACTTGAGATATTTTAACAGATAGAAGTTAATATAGGAATTGAGTCAGGAGTGGTGGCACATGCCTGTCATCCCAGCCACTAGGGAGGCTGAGGCAGGAGGATCATGAGTTCAAAGCCAGTCTCAACAAAAGCGAGGTACTGAGCAACTCAGTGAGACCTTGTCTCTAAATAAAGTACAAAATAGAACTGGAGATGTGGCTCAGTGTTCAAGTGACTGAGTTCAATCCCTGATACCAAACCACCACCACCACCACCACCACAAAACCCCCAAAACCAAAATTCAGGTAATAGAGGCCTCAAAAGGCAAGAATGAATCACCAGGATTTATTATTTATTTATTTTTGCAGCTCTGGGGAGGGAACCCAGGGCCTGTGCAAGCCAGGCAAGTGCTCTAACCACTGAGCTCTACCCTCATCCACAAGGTTAGGATACAACCATAAATCATTCCTGTAGGAATCAGATGATGAACCTAGGCCTGGGGGACAAGAGGGAGAGTTGAGGCTGTCAGGCTGTAGCAGTTTGGAGGGGGGAAAAGGAGGTTCTGGGTGCATCTGTACATGTGTCTCAGAGATGGGGTTGCTGACCAGCTGGTGATAGCATGTACACTGTAGGGGACACAATGATGGTGGCTCTGTGGAGGGCAAAAATGGTTGGAAAGGAGATGACTTGATATTGCCGGTGAAATCAGAAAGAATCAAGTTCCATTTTCCTCCTCCTCCTCTTCTTGCCTTTCCTCCTCTTTTGCTGTGTACTGTCAGGAGCTATAGGAGGCCGATTGAGTGCAGGGATCCTGCCTTGAGGTCTTGGGTGTGGATTCTGGGTGAGGACATGCATCATCAGTAGGGGGATTAATTGAATGAATTGGCTGGGGCTTATAATTGACTGCTTATAATTGATTGCCTGGAAGAACAACTTCATAAACAGATGGAATATTTTAATCTCAGATAACACAAGTGTTCACAGTGCAGGTGGATCAGTTCCCAAAGCTCGAAATCTCATTGTCTTTCTTGCATCTCATGCTGTGTCGGGAGTGGTGAATGAATGATGGTCTTTGAACTGCCAAGAGACAGAGGCAACACCCCTCCGGAGAACTCTTAGTGTGAAGGTGCCACACTAAGATGGAGATGGCCCAGTTGTATGGTGATGCCGTGTTCATAGTGAAATTCCTTGCTAAGTAAGGAATTTTATTAGTTCATAACGTTGGTTCAAACAGCTGCTGTCCAGAGAAAGAGAATTATAAGCACAAGCTTGATAAGCCCTAATTGGGCTTCTTTTATCCTCAGCTTCAGCTCTGTTTATCTTGAAGAAGATTTCTCACAATGCCTTCTGATGTTTAAACCTATGTAATAAATGTGCCAAGCTTGCGGTGGTCAGTCTTCTTCCACCAGAGTTTGGCTGATCCACTGGGTCCTGGCCTTTTCTCTACTTTTGTGTCGGTTTGTCTTTTCTTAATCCCCCTCACAGCCTGGTTCATATAGCCCTGAATAAACTGTTGCCCAGGACATGACCATGCTGCACTTGTAAATGGCTGTGCTTCTTTGGTAGTGGATAAAATTTGAATGCCAGGAAGTAGAAATTACTCATAGAAAGTGGGCTTGTTTTTAGCTCATGGATTCTGTACATTTCTTCTGTGGTTGCTAGGAACCCTTAACATGCCATTCATTATGATATGTACGTTTAAAATGTTTTTTTTTTCTATATTTTTCATTGGTGCATTACCATTATATGTAATAGTGCAATTTGTTGTTACCTAGTCATACATGCACATGCACGCTATAATAATATACTTTGGTTTATATTATTCCCCAGTATTTCCCCTTTCCTTCTCTTCCTTCTTCCCCCTGGTCTCTTTCCTTTACTCTACTGGTCTGCCTTCCATTTTCATGAGATTCCCCTCCCACCTTTCTTTTCCTTTTTCCTCCCTAGCTTCCACATATGACAGAAAACATATGACACTTGACATTCTGATTTTGTTTTATTTTGTTTAACATAATGCTCTCAAGTTCCATCCATTTTGCTGCAAATAACATAGTTTTGTTCTTCTTTATTGATGAATAAAACTCAATTTTTGTATACACTGCATTTTCTTTATCCATTTATCCATTATAATGTGCACTTTTAAACTGCCTCCTTCACTTCGACCTTGTCTGGTGGTGTATTAGTCAGCACAGAATAGGTTATGCTGCAGTAAGAAATGACACCCCCACACCCCAAAGCCCACTGGCTTCTGAAAACAGAAGTTTAGTCTTGGAACCATCAAGTATAGGAACCAGATTCTAAATAATCACATAACAGAAAACATAATTTTATTTTATTCACTTTTATATTTTACCATTTTAATTCTTGTGTGTGTGTGTGTGTGTGTGTGTGTGTGTGTGTTGCAGGGGATTGATCCCAGGCCTTGTGCATGTGAGGCAAGCACTCTGCCAACTAAGCTATATCCCCAGCCCTGAATTCACTTTGTTTTATAAAATTAATGTATAATTTTAAAGTGTGGTTTTAGTTTTGAAGAAAAAAATCAACAAAAAATAAACATTGGTCTTATCTGAAGAAATGATATTTGAGCTGTAATATGACAGATAAAAAGGTGGTTGGAGGCTGAGTGTGCAGCCCAGTGGTGGATGCTAGCCTAGCAGGTGTGAGGCCTCGGGTTCCTTCCCTAGTACCACAAAGGGGAAAAAAGATGGCTAAAGATGATTGGGAGGAATGATCTTGGTAGAGGGCTCTGAAGTGGGAGAGAGCCTATTTGGGTGATGGGGGAAAAGGCCAAAGTGACTGGGGCAGAAAAAGTGAAGGGAAAAAGAGGGGAACATGTAGGGACCTAGAAGTTAAGACTTTTTTTTCTTATCCAAAGAACAGGATATTATGAAAGATTTTAAGAGGATGCTTAGCAGGTCAGATGTGTATTTTAACTTTTTAATTTCCAGTGCTAGAAATGGAACCCAGGGCCTCATGCACACTAGGCAAGCACTCTGCCAGCCGGGCCCAGATCCACATTTTTAAACGCCTGATTTGCATTTCAGGAATGACTTGGAGAACAGAGCAGTTAGAGGTGGGTTTTCAGGGAAACGAATGCAGCATAAGCTGCAAGGCCCTTTCTTTCCAGGACCCTCGAGAGGTCCTGGGAGAAACCCTGGCCATTTTGTTTGTGGGGCTGAACTAATTCTGTACAGGTGTTTTGTATTTTTCTTAAAGAGGGACTCTTCCTCCACCCAATGTACAGGTCCTGCAAAACCTATAAACCAGTGGTGGATGCTAGCCTAGCATGTAGAGGCCTCGGGTTCCTTCCCTAGTACCACAAAGGGGAAAAAATGTTCCTGATTCACAATAAGAAATATCTAGGCTAAACTTTCAAATCCTTACTTTCTTTTTTCATTGCTGGGGATCAAACCCAGGGCCTTATGCTTGCTATTCAAGTGCTTTACTACTGAGCTACATCCCCAGCTGCTGCCTTATTGAGTGATTAAAGAAAACTCTTATTCAGAAGAGGGGTGTTTTGAAGAACTAAGCCATGGATTTCAGTGGTGGGGAGACTATTAGATGAGGTACAGTTTTTGGTGGTGACCAACTCTGGCCAACTTTAGCAAAACTGGAAGATAAAAACTTATTGGATATATCTAAGGAGTAAAACAGTATTTAATATACATATAGATATAGAAAAAGGTTGCTATAGTAGAAATAATTAATATATTCATCATCTCACAGATACCCCAATTAACATATTCATCATCTTACAGTTACCCCCCTTTATTGTGGCAAGATCACCTGGAATCTTCTTTCTTAGCATAAACCCTAGGTGTGTAGGAAATCCTGGAGGGCAGCCCTCATGTGTATCCTCTAGCCTTGCTCTGCCTGTGCATCTGCCTCTTTGTACCCTTTGACCTACATCTCCCCATTTCTGCTCCCACTGTTGGTGTAGCAGGTGTTTGAACATCATGCTGGCAAAGTCCATGTAAACCCTCACCTCTGCTAATAAGATTATTGGAAAAAGTGAGGTCAGGCACCAATCCTGTTTCTTGAGCCAGAATATGGATTCAAAAGAAGCAGGAGAGATTCCCTCTATAGAGGCAAAGGTTACACCTGTTCTCCATCCAATGAAAGGCCCAGGCTGCTTTCTTCTTCATACCAGGCATCAATGGTATTGAAGAGAAATTCTCTTTCTTTGGGATCTTTAATGGAAATGTCAGGAAGGAGACTATACCTTTCAGAATGTATGTTTGCCATGGCAATTTGGAAGCCATAGATAGCAATGGTGGGCTTCTGTAATTTGAACTTCTTGGCTAAATCCTTCTGTCAACTTTTCATTTACTATGCCATTACTTGCAAATGTGATATAAAAATCTGTCTCCTTGGGCTTCAGGGCTTCCCAGTGCTAAAAGACCTTGGGAAGATCCACCTTCTTGGCTGTGCCAAAAGAAGCCCAGCTTTCTTATACATCTGCCACATATCATGGTATTCAATAGGAAGGATGGCCACGCGGGGGCAGGATGGGTCGTGGTAATGGTGATGGTGAGGTCTTCTCAGCAGTGGTTCATCCTTCATGCTGGGGGCAGTGACTTTAGTTTTCGGCTTGGTGGGCTCCTGGAAGAGCTGGCCAGGACACGGGTCCTGTTCTCCTGTTGGCCAAGCTGAATTCCTTCAGTGGTGACAGTGCAGCTGCTGCTGGCCCATGATGGTGGTGAGCAGTGTGCAGATCCAGAGCATGGTGGTGGTGGTGGCAGAGGTGGAGAGCAGAGAACGTGGTAGCTGGGACCCCAGAGCACTCCTGTGTTTTTGGTAATAGCCATCCTAATGGGGGTGAGGTTCTATTTAATTGTGGTTTTCATGGACAATTCGAATTTACTGGAAGGATAGTTGTCAAACCTTTTTTTTATTAGGGCCCTATAGAAAATATTTTCAGCTTTGCAGGCCATAGGCTGCCTGTTGTAACTACTTCACTCTCCCTTGTTGGACAGAAGCAGCCACAGACAGCATGCAGATGAATGAGCATAGCTGTGTGGAAACAGAGCTTTATTTGTGGGAAAAAAAAAAAAGGCTGCAGACTGGAGTTTTCAAGTGGGCCATAGTGTTCTGAGCCTTGTATTCAGAGGCTCCAGATTATTGGATGTTTAGCCTGCAGCTTGGTACATGAGTGGGTGCATAGGACTTGGCATGTGCATCGTCCTTGATATACTGGGGTCTGCACTTGCCTACCTCTGCTTTGGCCACTTGCTCTGCCAGTCCCATGCATAAAGCCCCAACCGCTGCTATGGTTGTGGCTGTGCCGCAGATGAGGAACACTGTGTCTACCACTGAAGATGACCCTGTATGAATCACTCTTTAGTAAGGGACTCAACCAGATCATGAATGACATGCTGGGCTGGGGAATGTAGCTCAGTGGTAAAATGCTTCCAGACTCTGGGTTTGATTACCAGAATGCCCCCCCCCCCCCAAATCCTTTAAAAATATCTCATCATCAGAAATGAAACGCCTATGTGAATAGATGGGTGTCAGCTGCCTGGGTACTTAGAGGAGAAAAACTTTGAGGCTAAATCTTAGTTCAGTGGGAAAGGAGATGTAATTGATTAATCATGACTCTCATGGGCACCAGGATGAAAGTAGTGATATACATTTGCTAAATATTTGTGTTCCTGCAACTAGCTGTTTTCCAAGGTTCCTTATAGTTTCAACAAGGCACAGTTCTGTGTCTGTATACCTCCCTGGGAACATTTTGGAGATGGAACAGTCATGTAAAATATAGTCATTTAGTTCAGAAGCATGGTCTGTAATTTTACAAATTCCTAACATATCTGCTTGTGTAAGAGACACAGTGTGAGTAATGGTGTGAGTCTCCCAATTCTGTTCATGATAGACACAACCCAGGAGGCAGCTGGACAATGAGAGAAAGAAATCAATCCATTACTACCTTTACCTCAGCCTCACAGCTTACACAGAAAGCAGATTCCAACACATTTTTTTTTGGCAAGATTTGACAGCTGTTTATTGAACACTAATTATTCCAATCAAAGATTCTTTCCTGCCCTCTAGAAATTGTAATTTCCAGTGTTTCATTCTGAGTAAGAGGGGAACATCAACTAGAAAGACTATAGGGAATGGCTTTCTGGAATAAATAGGGGTGGGAGGTAGTGGAAAGAGGGCCAGGGGAGAGAGAGAGGGCTCCTTAGCTTGGGGGAATGGGGATAGCAGAAGCTTAGAGGGAGTGCTGGTGGCAGGTGGGATTGCAAAGCTGTGAGAAGTCAGGATGTGGGGTTTGCTCTTGGTCCCTAAATAATAGGTCTCATGTCTTCTAGAGCTTTCCAGAGGGATCATTCTTGTGGGTTGTATGGAGGAGAGATGGAAGGATGGGCTCAGAGGGGCAAGGAAGGACCATGGTTGCAAAAATGAAGGTAGGAGAGGGTGGAGGTGGAGTTCGGAGGATGGCATGGAAGAGCAGCTGAGGCACGTGTGTAGGCTGTTCCAAAGTCAGGCAGGGCTGGGCATGGTGGCTGGCAGGATATGAAGGGGCAAGAAGAGAGGAGTCATTGATAAACACGGAACCCCCAACCTGGGGTCCGAGGATGTGGAAGCCAAGGAATGTTTGGAGAAGGGACCAGGAAGAAAAGACTCATCTTTAGTCAGAAGTTTTCAAGATGGCGGATGTGTCCACAGCAAGGGCCAAAGACTTGGAAGACAGCACAGCCCAGTGCTGAAATTCCACAGAGGTGACCTGGGCAGGTGGTTGTTGAAAATTTCTAGAAGTCTCTCAGAAAACTACCACCAAGGTAGGAAAAGAAAAATTTTTTTTTGTCAGTTCTAATTAGAAAAGATTTTTGATGGATCAAAACTTGGCAGATAAGGAAAGGAGGCTGGGCTGGAAGTCAGGCCTTGACTCTGTTTATGTCTTGCGGTGTGGCTTTTGACTAATTACTTAACTTCTCTCCACCTGTATCATATGTTCTGCAAAATAACAGGATGACATTAGGGGATCAGCTGTGATTGAAAGTTGAGTTGTGAGGATGGATGGGTGGATTTCCTTGGGAAGAGTTCAGTGCCTTATAGGGACAGACATTAGGAGAAAGGGGCCAACTTGACACCAACTTGCTAGCTACAGAAGCAGGGTATAGGGGGAAGAGCAATTTTTGCTTACAGAAACCCCAGGGTTTATGAGTAAATCACTGGGAGATGGAATGGATGTGGACTGAGGAGGAGATTATAGTTCCAGGTGAGATGAAGGAGCCAGCTAAATTGTCACTGGGGTGGGAGGTGGTGAGCAAGCAATGTTTGCCAGTGGAAAATATGAGCTTTATCTAGTTAAATTTCCAAGGATATGATTCATAGGAAGAAGATCTCAGCTGAACACAAGAACAGAAAGTAGGATAAGTGAATGCACTCAGAGGTTGCATTAATAGAAGTAGAGAATCCAGCCTGAGAGAGGTGATGCTAATGTTGTCATCATGCCTTGTGCTCAGTTGAGGTTGGCTTGCTCTAAGAAGAACATGGATGAGGGGGTGTAATGAAAGAGGGATTGGGTACCAGGTAGCCTTGGGAAGAGATTTTAAGGAATGGTGAGAGCTGCCTCTGAAGAGAGAGAGCACCTGAAGGAGAGCTTCTCCCTGCTTTTTCTACTTTTATTGTAGATAGAGTCGTTTCCGGAGGGTGCTTTGGATTTCAGGATTCACTTTCCTTGCTGTTCCTTCCTGAACCAGTTCTGCTTTTGCCATGCGCCTTGTCACCTGCAACAACAGGTGTGATCAGCTTGGGGGGCTGGGTCCCTAGGGGAACCGATGCAATGGGCTTACGGGGAGGTTAGGGAACAGGGCAGATGGGTATCCATGTCCCAAGATGGCAGACCTTCATTGTCTCCTCCTATGCCATAGTTTCTATGGAATCATTACATGGATGGGTATAGCTATGTCTCTATATCTATATCTACATTCTGATCTGCAACAAAACACATCACCGTTAGAAGGAAAAACTTTGTCCAAATATTGGTTAAATAAGAATGGTTTGTTCACAAATGTTTATCTGTATTTCACATTCTGTGGGCTTTGGGAGTTCCTGCACTGGGGAAATTTGTTGCTGGAAGACAGACATCCTAGCTTCTGTGTTGGGTTTGGAGATGGGGAAAAGGGAGAAAGATCAGGGGGAAGCTCAGCGACCTCCACTTACACTATGCTCAGCCTGAGTGGGGGTTCCAGGTAATCTTGTTCTAACTTACCTCCGTCAGAAGTTGCAGGATGGGTCCTTTCCTGTTGCAGAACACATCTGTTAGGGTTTGGATGAAGGTAGACCCATCCTCGTCATGTCTGTAGGCGAGGTGCCCTGGGGAATTTAAGAGAGGAGGGCTTGGGGAAGCTCTGGGGGTGGGAGTGCAGGGGACCCTGGAATAGGGTGGGCCCTGGGGGAGAGGCTCAGGGATCAGGGCCAGGGGAGGAGCAGAGGCCACTCTGGGCAGCTGGGAGTGCTTACCCTCCACTGTGGAGTAGACATGGAGGATATCCGTGTAAGTTGGGATGGTTTGAGGCTCATCCTTGGTGACCATCATCATCTCATCTCCACCTATTGTTTCACCGAGGTCTCTGTGTTCTGAAAACACCAAGAGAAGAAGTCAAGGTCAGAGAGGCAGATGCAAAGGGGGAAAGTCAGGACAGTTCAGCACATGCCAGGCTTAGCTAGGGCTCTGGACCTGGTATGAGGCCGCACTACGAACATGGACACTGGGTTCTCGACCTGTCCTTACCTCCTCGACAGGCCTGCACGATGTAAACCTTAGGCTTGCCTCTTAAGGCCCGGCAGTTCTTGTTGTTCAAGGTCTCAAAGAGGTCGTCCAGCTTGACCATCTCCTCATCTTCTCCCTTGAGGAGGCCTTCTTCTCCATGCGCCATGAGCACCACAAAGGCGCAGCTGACGGGTTCTTTCCAGTTATCTATGACATCCTGGAAATTTTTCAATTCTTCCTGGAATTGCTGGAGGGACAGAAATGGACGGGTTCAGATAGGGCCCCAGAGCTCACCCATCTGGTCCACCCCGCTTCTCTCTTGGCCTGGGGTTGGCAGCCCAGTACCTGGGCAGTGGGATCTCTCTTCGTGGTATTCTCAAATCTCAGCTGCTTGAACATGTATTCCAGGGCACTTATATCTACTTCTGAACCTTCTCGGGCTTTGGTGACACACAGTGTCAGGGCCAGACGGGCGCCTGACATATCATATGCCTCCTGGTCCAAGAGATGACAAAAATCAAGGGCAAAGAGGTCAAGGAGAAGCAGGAGATGTATTCAAAAGAGTTAGGGTTGCCAGGAAAAATAGACAGTGCCTAGTGACAAATAAAAAAAAAACAAATAAGAGTTTAGTATATCTCAAATATTGCTTGAGATATAATTATACTCCAGTGTTTTTGGTTGTTGACATGAAGTTCAAATTCAGCCAGACATCTCTTATTTTTATCTGCCAAATCTGTCAGTGCAACTGGGTTCTGGCTCTGCCTTAACAAGACTCCTTGGATAAGTCACTGCTCTTCTCTGAACCTTGGTTTCCAAATGCAGATAAGTGTGTGAGTAGAATTTTTAAGGTCCCATCCAGTTGTCACATTAGTGGCTTTATCTCTGTCCCCATCCTTTGCAAGAGTGTGGTGAGCATTCCTTCATGACTTCCTCAGTGTAGAGGTCTGAGAATTTCTGAAGCTAATTCTGAGCTTCTACCTGATTCTGTGTGAGGAAGACTATTGGGGTCTTTTAAGAAGAGAAGCAGGATACTGAGGACCATAGTGATAAGAATGTGATCTTTGGAGACAGAAATACCTACGTTTCTTCCCTCTCCCTCCAATTTGGGTTCCATCCCAGAGTCCTTTTGTTGTCATCTGGAAGATCACAAAGAACCTTCTAGCTCTGAGCCCAAGTCATTATTATTTTTTCATTCTTGTGCTCTTCAGGAAACAATGAGTTCCTCTCCTCCCTCCCTGTCGCCCTGTTGAATCCATCTCACCTCCTCCAAAGGCCGAGGATTGATCATTTCCTCTTCCATCTGTGTTCAACTCTCGTCACCCTTGCTGATCCTGGGGTCAAGAGAAGATAGGTGAAAGGTCTCCAAAGGAAGACAGTAGGAATCAGGGGGCAGATTGGTTTGTCTATCTGGATTTTTGAGAATGAATAGGACCCCAGTGCTGAAGACTCAGTACCTGGTCAGACCTAGACAAGAGATGACAGACCATGGTGTATTTCCTCTATAGAGTGACAGTCTGGTGGAGTCTTTTATCCATGGAGTCCTTGGAAAACCTGTAATCCCACCCCAAATGCCATCCCTCTGGACCTTCCCTGTCTGTCTTTCAGGATACTTATCCTGTGATGGGCTAGACTTCTCCTTGGTAGGTCCTGGATGGAGGAGCATATTCTCCTCTTTTCTACTCGGGAGATGTCTGACTGGGGAGGCATCAATCACTAGGTGCTTCAAGGTTGGGTTTAAAATAAGAATTTAATCAAGGTGAGGAATACTATTTTGAAACTGTCTTGGTGGGTCTCTAATCTGAAGAGGTCAGTATATCTCCTTCTCTCTGTTTTGAGATTGAACATCTGTCAAGGTTTCCATTTTCCTCTCTGTTTTTCTCATTGGCTGAAAGGAAAGACTTCTGTCATACTCTTGGGCGCCCCAGTGCCTTGACTTTCTTTATACTTCTTCCTCAGCCTGGACAACTTGTTTACCTGTCAAGACCCTTTCCCCGTGATTTGGATGGCATAATGTCTGACATGCCTTCCTTATCCACTCATGCACCCATCCTTTTATTTATCTATCCATGTCTTCATCCAACTTGTCTACCCATGCATCTTTTCATTTACTCTTCCATCCACCCATCCATCTGCTCACCCTTCCAGTCATCAATTCACCTACCTGCCACCCATTACCCACTAACCATCCATCCATCCACCCACCATCCATTATTTATCCTTCCACCCATCCACCCATCTGTCCAGCCAGCCAGCCACTTATCCAGCAATACACTCTTTCATCTATCCAGCACATATTTCTTGGGTATCTGTTGTATGTTAAGCACGGGGAACACACTATACATGACAGACATTCTTCTTGCCCTTCTGTAGCTTTAATCTATGACAGAAATGAACATTAAATCTCTCTTTTTCTCTACACACACACACACACACACACACACAGCAGGTGCTGTGAGGAAAAGGAGGTGAATGTTGTGAAGGAGGAAGCAGAAGGAGTACAGCTCTAGAACCAGATAAACCAGACCCAGGAGCTTGGTCTTTCCCAGCTGCGAAACCTTAACCATCTCGCTCTCCTCTCTGAGACTCACTTTTCCCATTTGAAAAGGAAGGACTTGGGAAGAGTGCTAGGTGCTTGGCAGCAGTGGGCCAAATAAAGCAGGTTTTATGACCTCTATTAACTTTTTGTACATGGCCGCTCCCTTCTCTAGATTCCCACAGTTCTGCCTATTTTTACTTTTTTTAAACATTTGTTCAATATCACTTTAATCATCTCTTTATGGTCACGCATATATAGATTGCAGAGGCATTTACAGGTAGAAAAATAATTTTACAAGTGTATGATCACACATTTTATACGCAATATTAAATAATATTAATTTGTCTTTAATAGAACAAAGAGTGACATGAACATAAAAGAGTAGTATTTTCAATTCTTAACCTCATGGATGAATCAGTCGGTCAGTTTCCAGATTGAAAGCCTGACATCTTTATTTCTGTCTCCACCAGGGCCAGCTGTGTGGTACAGAGGTGGTGTCAGGGAGAACAGCTATAAACAAAAGAACAAAGGAAAGAAAGCCTGGCTAGATGGATGGGTGGCAATCTCTCCAGTTCTGCTGGCACTGAGAGGGAGACCGTGTGTGAGAGACGGAGGAGCTGGTAGGTACCAGTCACTTACCAGCTGCAGGAGTAGTTGCTCCTTAAGCCAGGCTCAGTCTTGTCACTCTCCTAGCTGCTGGCACCAAGAAGGAGTCAGGTCCACTGCCAGTCTTGGAGAGGGGGCTGACCGGTGTGGGGCCTTCCTGGGTTTCTCCCGAGAGGCCTGTGATTCGTGCAGCACAATCATCTGGCCCTTTATTGCCAGCGAATTTTCTGTCAGTCGGGAAACCTCATGACTAGGGGACACACCCTTGGCACAGCCTTGGTGTGGAAATAGAGTCAGACGCCCGTGGATGAATGCTCTCAGGGCTTAGCTGACACCCCCTGGCTAAGGTGGCTGAGATGGAGCATCTAAATTAGCCAGTGGTTTTTGGGCCAGCCCAGCCACAAGACCCTCCACCCGACCATAGGTTTAGCTCATCTTGTTACCATCCAACATTTCTACCAAGACAACCCATCCATTCCACCGTGAACTGGGCAGACAACACTGACTGTACTTGTTTATTATCTCATCACTCCTCAGGAGCATTGTTGATTGGCATTGCTGCTCCATTTTGCAGGTGGGGAAACTGAAGCTCATGGTGGTGAAATCCAATGACTGTTCCACATCGCCTAACCAGTTGACGGGCACGGTTGGCGTTCATATCCAGGAGGGTCCAGTCCAGCTGCCTTAGCTGATACCTCAGCCCCTGTCTCCTCTGCTTCGTGGCCTCCCTCCTCTGTTCTTTCTCGCCATTTTATTTTATGTCAATAGCTTTAATGAGATATAATTCACACACTTTACAGATCACCTACTGAAAGTGTCCATTCCAATGGCTTTAGTAGATTTACAGAGTGGTGCAGGGTGTCCTCACCACAGTTTGTTTTAGAACATTCTTATCACCTCAAAACAAAAACAAAAACAAAAACCCTGTACTCTTAGCTATGGGCTCCACTTCCTTCATACATCCCAGTCCCAGGCAACTGCTAATCTACTTTCTGCCTGTATGGATGTCCCTGTTCTGGATGTTTCCTAGGAATGACATAACAGTGTATGTAATCTGTAATCATTATTCTATGTGTTTGGCTTTTTTTCATAGCGCAATATCTGCAGGGTTCTGCAATATAGCGGATATTAGTACTTCATTTCCTTTTTTATGGCTGAATACTATTGGGTCACATGGGTATACTTCATTTTGTTTACCCATGCATTTGTTCTTGGCATGTGGGTTGTTTCTATCTTTTGGGCATTTGAATGATGGTGTTATACATATACAACTTTTTATGTGAAGTCATGTTTTTATTCCATTCCTAGGGGTGGAATAGTCAAACAAGACAGCACAACTGGACCACTTTTGTCCCTCCAATTCTTTCATTTGCTTTGAGGTTTCCCAGGAACAAATGTAAGGAGTCCACCTTCAGTTCCCACGTCTGCATTGACTTACGCATATTTAACTGTTAGTTTATATGTGGGCTCATCTACAGTTTTGTTGTGATACCGTTTTACTCACCTAATTTTATGCCTGCGTCATCTTCCCATGTTAGCACTTATGAATCAATACCCCTTCCATAAGTTGGTGTTCTTTTAAAAACTTTTCATTGGAGAAAAACCTACATGTGTAAAAGTATACGAATGCTGATGAAGTTTCACAACTCAATACATCCCTGCAGCCAGCACCTGCCCAAGGGAAACAAAGTGACCAGCCCTGTGTCCCTGAATTTCTTCTTCGGTTTCCTTTTGGCTATTACCTTGTTGCTGCCACCTCCAAAAATCATCCTAATCAAGGACGCTATGGACCATTTCTTCCTGCTTTTGGTATATCATATAAATGGAATCAGATAGTATATTCTTTTTAGTGTTTGGTTCATCCACTTAATGTTATGCTTGTGAAATTCAATCATTTCAGCACGTGCAAGTAGCTTTTCAATCCTATTGCTTTAGAGCAGTGTTTCTTAATCTTTGTTCATTATTTTCCCCTAAACCATCGTAGACATTTACCCTTATTGTCCCTCTGTAAAATTTTATACAACAGATATACCATATCTATCTATCTACCTACCTACCTACTTACTTACCTACCTACCTGTCTATCTAATCTATCACTTATCAATCTATCCATTCGTTACCCATCTATCCATTGTTTGATAGAGATCCATCTGTCGTCTATCATTCCATCTGTCTGTATACCTATCTCTCTATCTGCAATATGACATATCATGTCTATCTACCATGAGCAACTTCATGGTTTATAAAATTCACATTATCTCATAGACTGAATGTACAGTAATTTGTTTAGTCATTTCTCTGCTAATGGACATTTCAGGTGTTTCCAGTTTTTCTCTATGACAAGTAACGCTGCCACTGAATTTAAATTCTCCTTTACTGAATTTATTCAACAAATATTTATCCAATGTTGTGTCAGATGTTGAGCCAACATCGGCAAATAAAATGGACACACTTCCATATTTGTAGAGATTACAATCTCATGTTATCCTCTCCTTCCCTTCCTTTTCCTTTTCCATTTTTCCTGTCACCAACAGCACTCACAGATCTTGCAAAGTATCTCACTGTCCCTAACATGTATTAATTACAGACTGTACCCCTTCCATAAGTTTTCTGTGCAGGGGGAGACACGGGGCACTGTTGGGCTGTGTAAGGGAAACACAGAGCTTCTTGTCACAACACGCGCTCTGAATCTCCTTATAATCACCCAGGTAGGGTCTGACTATAGCACAAGGGGATAGAGCAACAGGCCTGGGAAGGTGTGGAATCATCTTCAGCATTTGGGAGACATGACATCACTTAATTCTGCAATGGTGCGAAAAGTACACATTTTTCATTGGAAGAGAAGTGAAAACAGAGAAACTCTGAAATACATTGTACCCAACATTCCACCCTTACCCGGGGTCAAACATTTTAGCCAACCTGAGTTTCTGCCACCATGTTGCTCTTTGAAACTTCATTTTTCAAAATATGTTTATAGGATCTGGGCATCTGAGAAGATCAGATTTTGGAGTAAGAAATTTGAAATGGGAGGTGGATGCAATGGTGCTAGAAAATGTCCAACACCTGGATTGTCTCAAAATGAAACAAAACAAAACAGAATGCAACAACAAACAAAAAACCCTCAAACAATAAAAAGCAAAAAAATATGTTTATTTATAGTGTTTGCCAATTTCCATGGTGTAAGCGCTCCCACAATGGCTCATCTCAAGTTTCCAATATGGCGTCATTGAACATGGATTTGGGAAGTCCCAGACTGAAAAGGGTATCTGTCTTCTCAGGCATTGTAGGGAGGCAGGTGGGTCCAGAGAGTCTGGTCTCTGGGTGAGGGACATGGCTGAGCTTTTCACTCAGAGCCAGGCACACAATAAGTGCTAAGGAAGGAAAAGCTGGGGGTATGAGTGTGCTGGGGTGTCTGGTTATTTCCTCCAATGGAGAATGGCAGAAATGGCTTCTCATCAATTCCACTTTAGCCCACCAATTAGAGTTGAGGAAGCCCTGAGATACATGTTTACACAATGTCAGAATGTGAAAGAACCTATGTGTGACCATGGGCTAAAAAACAGTTAATTAATCTACTAGTTTAATGACTTAATCAGAATTATTGGACATTTGGCTAGCCAGAGAAAGACAGCTTGGTATAGAGACTCCGAGGAGGGAGATGCCTTGGGGCCACAGGGTCATGTGCTGGCTTTCCAGGGGAGATGCATTTCAGTTGAGATCAGAGGAATGAGTACGTGTATTCCAGGTGGGCATATGGGGGGTAGCTCATGCAGGGGGATCCCAGCATGGGCGAGAGCAGAGGTGGAGGAGAGATCTTGGAAGCTTCAAGGCTCCATGCCTGCCACCGTGAGGCCCTAGGACGAAGTGTGAGGGACAGTGGTGAAGAGAGGTGGGTTGATGGTGAGAGATGAATCTAGATGGAGAGAAGTGGGTCCGGATGGGGAGGGGTGAGTCCAGGAAGGAGTGGGATCACGAGGGGGCCTGGGGCCATGCCAGGGAGTCTGGGATTGGCTGGGCTGTAGGATGACCAACTATCCTGGTTTGTCCAGGACTGAGGGGTTTCTGGCATGTGGGGCTTTCAGTGCTAAAAAGCCAGAAGAGTCCCAGGCAAAGTGAAATGAATTTGTCACCTAATTCACAGGCAATGAGATGCCGCTGAGGAAATCTGATCAGGAGGGTGACACAATATATCTCCTGGATCACAGGTCAAATGAGGGTTCTGGAGGGAGCTGTCTCTCAACCTGCCCTGGACCAGGTTGGATGCCAAGTCCACAGCTTCCGGCACTCCTTCTAGGCAGTCACGCTGCTCTTAGAATGCTGCTTTGGGGTCTTTCCTCCCTAAAGACAGGTGGCTGATGACAGCATGAGCCTCACACGTCAGGTTTGCTTAGTTCCCAGCAGAACATGATACAACATTCAATAAATGTCCATAGATGATGAAGGTCTGGGGTTGTTGGAATTGACACTTCTGTTCCTTAAAACTACAAAACTCATCAAGAATGTAGCATGGAACTTTGTGCATTTTTTTTTTTTTTTTATGTGGTGCTGAGGATCGAACCCGGGCCGCACGCATGCCAGGTGAGCGCGCTACCGCTTGAGCCACATCCCAGCCCCATTGTGCATTTTTTTTGACCAACATTTCCCTATCCCCTCCCCCGCCCCCATCTCTGGGAAAATTCTACTCTCAACTTCTAAGAGTTTGACCTTTCCAGATTTCACATGAAGGAGAGATCCTGTGGGGTTTGTCTTTCTGTGCCTAGCTTATATGTCCTCCAAATTCATCTCTGTTGTCTTAAAATGATACGAATTCCTTCTTTTCAAAGGCCGAGTAGTATTCCTTTGTGTGTGTATGTTTTTATCTCTGTGTCTCTGTATCTATCAGCCTATACCACATTTTCCTTATCCACTCATCTATCGATGCACACTTAGGTTGTTCCCATGCCTTGGCTGTTGGGAATTGTGCTGCAGTGAACTGAATATTTACATGCAGATAGCTCTTTGACAACCCGTTTTTATTTCCTTTGGAGATAGACCCAGTAGTGGGATGGTTGGAGCACATGGCAGTTCCATTTTTAATTTTTTGAGGACCCTCCATACTATTTTCCAAAATGGCTATGGTCATTTGCACTCAATTTCAATTAGACAAGAGGAATAAGTTTGTGAGGACTTTTGCACAGCAGGTGACTATAGGTAATAATAATGTATTGTATATTTCAAAATTCTAACAGTAAATATTTAATATATTTAATTTTCAATATTAAAAAGATAAGAGAGATGATGGATTTTTAACCTGATCTAATCATTTCATATCACATACATATATCAAAACATTATATTATATCCCACAAATACACAAAATTATGTGTCAAATAAAAATAACATTAATAAAAAATTTAGAAAGGAGTGTATTATGAAAACAGTTAACACAGGGCTTGGGCGGCATAAGACCAAAACCATGAAATCTTAGTGGAATGTGAATCTGAATGGCAAGAAGGAGATGTGTCACTATGGGCTGGGGGTGGCTGTTAGCTAATTAACAAGCAGTATTAATTAGTTGTATTTATTATTATTAATTTGTTAGTTGTCTAACTTTAGTATTTTAGTGCTTTATTGTTTCATTTTAGGATGGAGAACAGGTTCTGTGATGTGGTCCTAGGGTATCCAGATAGTCCGTAGATGGAGGTCAAGGTGACCAGTGCTGAGATGGGGCTGTGGGATCCCTAAGGAGGCCCCTGACATGGCCCTGCACAGAGAAGTGGGACTGGTTGTCCCCAAACCTGCATATTCCTTCTGCCTTGGCTGCAGGCAGATCACGTCACTTTTCTGAGCTGGAATTGCCCCACGTGTTAAACCCACTTCTGTCTGGTGAAAAGAGAGTGAAAGGGGAACTCTTAAACTGTGGGTGGAAATGTAAATTAATACAGCTGGTGTGGAAAATGGTGTGGAAGCTCCTCAGAACGTCAGGAACAGAGCTATCGCACCACCCAGCAGCAGGTCAAAGAGACATCTGCACTCTCAAGCTCATTGCATTAGTAATCACAATAGCCAAGCTACGGAACCATCCTAGGTCCCCACTGACAGACGGGTACAGAAAATGCGGTTTACATATATTATTCAGCCATAAAAGAGGATGAAATTTTGTTATTTGTAACAATATGGGAGCATCGAGGACATTATGTTAAGTGAAATAAGTCAGACCCAGAAAGACAAAGGCCACATGTTTTCACTTACATGTAGATGTTAAAATAGTTGATCTCATAGAAGTAGAGAGTGGCACGGAGGTCCACAGAGCCTGGGAAGGGTGGCAGGAATGAGATGGAGAGAAGATGGTTAAGGGGGACAGGGGTGCAACTGAAAAAAGGAATAATTTTAATTTCCATAGCACTGCAGGATAATATAGTTGACAATAATGACTTACATATTTCAGAATACTGAATATTCCCAGCACAAAAGAATGATCAGTGTTTGAGGTGATGGAGATGGCAATTACTCTGATCTGATCATTATACATTGTAGGCATGAATTGAAATGTCACACCGTACTCCATAAATATGTATGACTGTTTCATGTCAATTAAAAAAGAAAAACCCCACCCTACTCCTGAGGGTGAAATGAAATGATCTCTGCAAAGTGGCCTGGCACCACCTTACCATTTGGCAGACTTGGATTCAGACCCTGGTCTTGGAGCTGTGGACATGAGGTCATCCCTGCTGCCTCCATGGCTGCACGTGGCAATGACTTGGGGAGCTCTTTTTTTTTTTACTTATTTATTTAACTTTTAATTTTTATTTGTTCTAATTAGTTATACATGATAGCAGAGTGCATTTCATTTCCTTGTACACAAATGGAGCACAACTTTTTACGTCTCTGGTTATATGTGACATAGAGTCGCACCATTTGTGCATTCATACATATATGAATGTAATGTACCTAGGGTAATGATATCCTTCTCATTCCACCATCTTTCCTGCTCCCGTGTCCCTTTCCTCCTACCCCTTTGCCCAATCCAAAGTCCCTCCATTATTCCCATGCCTTCTCCGCACATTATGGATAGCATCCACTTATCAGAAAAAACATTCGGTCTTTGGTTTTTTTGGGGATTGGCTTACTTTGCTTAGTATGATATTCTCCAACTCCCATGCATTTACCTGCAAATGCCATAATTTTATTCTCTTTTAATACTGAGTGCGTGTGTGTATCTCTCTCTCTCTCTCTCTCTCTCTCTCTCTCTCTCTATATATATATATATATATATATATATATCACAGTTTCTTGATCTATTCTTCTATGGAAGGGCATCAAGGTTGGTTCCACAGTTTAGCTATTGTAAATTGAGCTGCTATGAACATTGATGCATCACTATAGTATGCTGATTTTAAGTTCTCTGGGTATAGACTTGGGGAACTCTTAATGACCTGGAAACCTGGACCCTCCTCCAAAGATTCTGATTTAAGTGATCAAGCTGGGGTCTCAACCTTGTATTTGGAAGAGAGAGAGAGAGAAAGAAAGAGAGAGAGAGAAACTCCAAGGTGATTTGAATGTATTAAGAGTTGTATTGAAGGGCTGAATATGAATGACCAGTTTTGGGGAAGAGACAAATAATAAGTAGACAAGTTAGTGCATGAGATAATATGATGGTGACATGTTTAAAATGAAAATAGACCCAGAGAAGTGATAGAGAACCCCTGAAGGAGGCAGCAGGATGTTTGAGTCAAATCCTGGGAAGTGGAGGTGCTCAACCCACGTGGCCACCTCCTCCTTCCCTTCCAACAGCAGTTCACCAAGGTGGCTGTATGCTGGAATCCCCCAGAGAACTTAAAAATATCAAGGCAAGCCCCCACTCCTAGAGACCTGACTGGGTTGGTGGGACCCAGGCCACATGGAACACAAAATTAGTCACAGTGACCACCTGAAAGTGTACAGTTCAATAGCATGAAAGTACATTCATGATGTAGTGCAACTGTATTCCAAATAGAAGCTCTGCACCCATTAAAGCAGTCTCTTCCTTTTCTCCCTTTTCTAGCCACTGGAAACCTTTAATATACTCCATGTACCTATGGACTCGCCTATTATTATTTTTCGATTTGCTTATTCTTACTTATGATTGCCAAAAGGTGGAAATAACACAAATGTTCATCAGTGGATCAACAACACATTGTATGTTCGTACAATGGAATATTATCCAGACACAAAAAGAATGAAGCCCTATCTATGCTACACTGTGGATGAGTCTTGAAAATACAAAAGCCAGGCACTAAAGACCACGTGGTGTAACTGGTGGTGGGGTATCTTATCACTCTTAATGTCACATTGGGTTTCAGTTGGTAAGGGATTAATACTGCATTGTTCACAATCAGGTAACAATGACATCCTGAAACTTCCTATCCTTGGACTAACATCTCAAAGTTTCATTGTTATAAGAGGAACATATTTTAGTGAACTATTGCACAGCATGGTGACTTTAGTTAATAATGACATATTTTATATTTTAAAATTATTAAAAGAGTAAATTTGAAGTGTCCTTACCACTGAAGCTGACAAGATGTAGTGTTGGATATTCTTAGCCTCATTTAATCATTTCACAATGTACAGCTAGATCTCTGTATTCATGGGTCTCACATCAGTACATCCAACTGTTAATTGAAAAATATCTGCAAAATATTAAGTCTGTACTTAACATGTACAGATATTTTTCATTATTTACTAAATGACATAGTATAGTAAATATTTACATAGTATTTACATTTTACTAAGCATTCCAAATAACCTAGAGAGGATCTAAAGAGAGGATGTGTGTAGATTAAATACACATAAAATGCCCTTTTACAGAAGGTACTTGAGCGTCCGTGGATTTCAGTATCTGTGGGACGACTCTGTACACATATCAAAACATCACACTGTATCCTGTAAATACATGCAATTATTATTTGTCCCTTAAAAATAAAATAAAAGTATACTATTCATTAAAAACAAACAAACAAACAAACCCAACCAATGACAGTCTGACTTATAGCTCAAGTAGAGGTGGGTGGGGATCTTCTGGTCCCCAGGCAGCCCTCTCTCTGGTTATTTTTCAGCGCAGTGAGAGATGCTATGTGCTTCCTAGGTACCATTTTCCTAACAGTTCTCAGGCGTGGTGGATTTTTCCTGCTTTTACACATGGTCAGAGAATGGTCCTGCACCAATTGCTCATGCCACCCTGGGCACATCCATGATTCCACCTCTGCAGTCACTGAGCCTTTTCTCTGCCAGGTGCCTGCATGCTCACCTTTTTTTTTTTCACCAGTGCATAATTCCATCTGAATCCCGATCTTGACCTCTGAGGGCCTCTTTGCCTATGTTGTGAGCCTTAGCAGTGAGACCTCACCATCCTGATGAAAGAAGGTGGTGTTGCTCAAAGACTTCTGGCCCCATTCCAGCATCCCAGCTCTCTTGGAGAGTAAACAACACAGGGCCCAACAAGATGAGACAGCATCTGGACAGGCAGGATTCTGTCGGCCACAATCTGGGAAGACGCCCAAGTGCTTCAGGCATTCCTTCTCTTTCTGAAGGTATCAGAGTTTTGCAAGTCATTGAGCTTTCGATACAACAGGGAGGGCAGCTGTGCATCTATAATTTTTCAGTCACCCATTCAGAGCATTTTATTTTTTATCCTCATTCATTTATTGCCACATTCACTCACAGTAAAATATCCAAATGTGTTTAATACTGATGGTAATACTGGTAGTACTTGTTGTGGGTTGAAAATCTTGATTTTATTTGCATGTATACTTGCAACTCAGCTTAGTACAGGAGGTTGATCAAGGCAAGGAATACATATCACACATGTTACTTTTTAAAAACATGTTTTTTTAATTTGTAACTGGCATAATAACTGTGCATGTGTATAAAGTACAGTGTGACATTCCAATACAGGTGTACGTACCATCTCAAATGTTTACTGCACATGTTACTTTCCAAAACAAAACCATTATATATATATATATATATATATATATATATATATATATATATGCATATATTTAGCTTGTCAATCAGTGACACGGAATCCTACATTTCAGGTAGGATAAATATTCCTTTGCTTGACTTTTTACTTTCCTAAGCTACTGGATTAAGAGACACTCTCTATTCCTCAAACATTGTAAACATGAAAACTAATCCTGCCAACAACTGTGCAACTCCAGAGAAAAATGAAGGTTTAAGAAAAATTAAGTTGGTGTCAAAAGTGGAGCAACTGGGCTCTGAGGCTACTCTCCCAGACTCCTCAGTCCTCTTATTTTTCTTGTCCATAAATCAAGAGCTAGTTCAATGAAAAAGAAGTGAAAGAAGGGCTTGGCTACCCTGCAAGCCCACCTTGAGGAGGCCAAGTACACCCAGGAGAATAAGGGAGTTGACCAAAACTGCTCTGGGGAAGCTAAATCAGGTTGGTAGCAGTCTTCTTTCTGACTTTGACCTAGTATGTCCACCCTGCACCGCCATGTTTTTTGTTCTGTTCTGCCTCTTGGGAATCCATGTGTAGTTCCAATTCCTACTCATTTGCCATTGATGTTTGTGTGTGTGGGGGGAAATGCAGGTGGAAAGAGATGAAGATACAAGTGGGAAATCTTCACTGCAGCAAGCACATAAAATTGAGTAGGAGGCAGATAGAGCAGAATGGCAAAGGATGTTTGCATTGCAATTCAACTCTCAGCTTGGATTCCTGACCCTGGTGACTTGCGTTATGTAACCTCTTCGTGACTCTGTTTCCTTATCTCTAAAGAGCACCTTTTCAGAGTTGTTAATACATCTAAAACACTTAGGGGAGTTTCTGTGGGCTAAGAGGACAAATACTCAGCAAATATCTCCTGAATTCATACTCTTTCCCCTCCAACTCCACTTCCTCTGTCTTAGCTGAGATGGGTAACATCCATGATCTGGGCAGCAGATGCACAGTGGATCTCCAGGAGTTGGTTGTGTGGTGTGGACAAGCCCCTGCCATGCGCTGGGATGAGACCTCTTCACGGTACCCAGGAGGTTGGCCCTGGTCCTCTGGCTGGTGTTTTGGAAGCTGTGTGGTGTGTGCACTATTTGTCTTTTTTTAGGATGAATGTGGAGGAAAGCAGCAGGAAAGGGGGCAGCCAGAAAGTGATCCAATGCTTGAGCTGAGCCAAGTTTTCTGGGGAGTTCCTCCTCCATATCACTGTGGGAAGCAATGACTTAATTGCAATTAGTGATGGCTGTGGTAGTCGTGCTATTAATGAGGCATGAGATGAAGATAAAAGAATCATTATCATAAGTTCTGGCCATGAACAAGCAGAAATGGCATTTGTGGTTATTTTTGCAACGAAGTCACTAACATGGTTTTTGTGTTCAGAAGTGGGTGAGGGAAGCGGTGGGAAAGAACTAGCATGAGGGAATCCAGCAAGTACGGGAAAGGGTGCTTGTGTGGAAAATTACTGCTGGAAAAGCGATTCCAGTGGCATTTCTTGCACAAGACCATTTCTCCACAGAGGGGTGGAGCCAAATTCTCACTGCTGTCAGCAACATACCTACTGATAGGACATCTTGAATCTCAGGGGGATCTACGGAAAGAGACTGAGGTGCAGGACCTGAGAAGCCAGGAGAGGAAAGGTCCATGTGAAATCAGATTTTTCAAATGCTGACTTTATGAAAGTCTCCCCATTGTGGGAAAGAGATGGAGCTGCTTGTGCTGAGAATGCTTAATAGTTCGGTGGTGTTCTTTCTATACTGGGGAATGTTTTGAGGTAGAACTTCCTCTTTCCTCCCTCCTTCCCTCCCCCCCTCCTTTCCTTTTTTTTTCTTTGAGGTGCTGGCGATGAAACCCAGGGTCTCCGCCTTGGGGGCAAATGCTCTCCCACTGAGCTGCACCTCCAGACCTTTTTATTTTTGGAGACAGGATCTTGTTAAGTTGCCCAGGCTGGCCTCAAGCTTGTGATCCTCCGGCTTCAGCTTCTGGAGTAGCTGGGATTACAGGCATGTGTCACCCTGCCGGGCCACCTCCCTTCCTTTCCTCCTTCTTGCTTACAGTTATTGTCTGACTACTGTGTGACAGTCCTGATGGATATAAAAGATAAAAAAAAAAAAAAGTCACAGTCATTCTGTTACCTGATTTCAGAAGTGACATCTCCTCACTTTTGTCATGTTGTTATTCACGGGAAGCAAGTCACTGGGTCAAGAAGGATGAGACCATACAGATGCGACTACCAGGAGGTGGGGACCCCGGGGAACAATGTCGGAGGCTGCTGACCACAAAAGGAATGATGTCACTTGCCACAACATGGGTGGATGTGGAGGACCTGGTGCTAAGTGAAATAAGCCAGGCACAGAGAAACACCTCAGGTGTGATCTTGCCTATGATTAGAATCTAAACCAGCCAAACTCAAAGAAGCAAAGAATAGAAAGGGTGCCAGGGATGGTGTGGGGAGGGGAAAAGGGGAGATGGTGGTCAGTGTGTAAAAAGTCTCAGGTTAAAGATGAATAAGTCCTGGGGATCTAGTGTACAGCATGGGGCCTATGATTGATGATCCTTTATTGTATACTCAAGAATGAGCTATGCTGGTATGTTTTAGTAAACCTTTTAAAATCAACATGTATGGATTGTACCTATCAGTTCAGTGTAACATTTACATGCAGGCATATAACACACACTGATCAAATCCTACTTCCTTTTCCCTACCTTCTTCCTTCCTAATGAATGGGTACGATGGATCTCATGTTAAGTGTTCTTACCTCAAAAGGAAAATAAGACAGAACAAACAAATGAGGTGGAAGGAAAATTTGTGATATTGATTGTGCTGATGGCTTCCTGGGTGTATACTTATCTCTCCGTATATCAAGTTATAAACATTAAAAATTTATAGCTGATGGATGCCAATAATACCTCAATAAAGTGGTTTAGAATATGATGAATTGTCTCAAAAAATTAGTAGGCTTCAGGCTGGGGCTGTAGCTCAGTGGTAGAGTGCTTGCCTAGCATGTATGAGGCACTGGGTTCAATCCTCAGCACCACATGTAAATAAACAAACAAGTAAATAAAACAAAGGTATTGTGTTCATCTACAACTAAAAAAATAAGTTAGTAGGTTTCAGTCTGTTGTTTTTTGGTTAGTTCCAATGGTTAGGAAAAACTATAGCCAAAGAGTTTGTCTAAATATACTTAAATACTTAACATGCTTGAAATACATCTCTTCAAATTTTTCCAGCAGAATTTTATCTCCTTCTATTTTTTTCTTTCTTAAAATTGGGGTAAGATTCATAAAACATACAATTTACACTTTTTAAAAATTTATTCATCTATTTTTTGGTGCTGGTGATGATTTAACCCAGGATCTCCTCCGTGCCAGGCAAGCATTCTACTACTGAGCCTCACCCCAGCTGGAATTAACCATTTTAAAGGCAACAGTCAGTGACATTTACTACACATGCAGTATTGCACAACCACCATCTATTTCTAATTCCAAAACATTTTTATAACCTAAAAATAAACATGTGCTAATAATAAGAAAATAATTTCAACTTCAGAGTTGACCCTGAGAGGCACTTAATTTTGACACAGTGGAGTACTTCTTTGTCATGGCAGGGGGCCTGTCTTGTGTCCCGTGGGACACTAGCACTATCTGTGGCCTCTACCCACTAGATGCCAGCTGCATCTTCCATGCCCCATTGTGGCAGTCAAAAATGTATCTAGGGGGTGACTCAAAATGGGTTTGGGAGGGAGAGCAAGGGAGGAAGATTACCTCTAGATAGGGAATAGGGGTGGGAGGGAAAGGGAGGGAGAAGGGGAATAGCAAGGATGGTGGAAGGAGACCTCATCATCATACAAAATACGTGCATGAAGACGTGAATTTGGTGTCAACATACCTTATGTATAATCAGAGAAATGATAAATTATTGTATAATGGTATATTAAGAATTGTAATGCAAAAAAAATGTATCCAGGCATTTCCAAGTGTCCCCTGGGGGACAGAATCACCTCTGGCTGGGAACCACAGTTTTAACCCTCTGTGAGACTCCGCAGCACAACCTCTTTGTACTTGATTGCTTCTGCATCAGAAGTATCCCTTCCATGGTTAGACATGTACCTATCTAATGGGACAGGCTCTCTTTTTTGGGGGGGATGTAAATGTTTTGGAATTAGATAGAGGTGATAATTATAAAACACTGTGAATGAACTAAATGACATTAACCTCAAAATGGCTAATTTTATGTTATGTGAATTTTACTTCATTAAGCAAAAAAGCATAGGTCCCCCCGCCCCCCTTATGGGCACTTTCCTGCAGGCCAGACACTGGGGCAGATGACATACAATATTCCCTCAATGGATCCTCGCAGCTACCTGCTGAGAGAGGTGCTTTTGTAACAGTGGTCCCTTCACCTTCTGAATAGAACCCTCATTCCTCTAAGGTTTATTTAAAAAAAAATTTTTTTTTCTCTCTTCTCCTCTCTCCCCCTCCCTAACAAGATTAGGCAGACAGTGTTCTCTTTTCTTCCCCTAGTTAACTGCCCTTGAACACACCCACTCCAGGAAGGAGATGCCTGCTGAGGATCTGGGAAGTGAATACCTCCCAAATTAACAAGTGAATCCTAACAAGTCATGGGGTACCCTGGGACCCCCTGCCAGAGCACACCTGGAATGTAACCCTTGAAGTTCCTATAAAACCCCCCTGTCCCTCCTGATAGGGAAAGTCACAGCCTTTGGGACTGGAGTCTCCTGTGTTTCTTCTTTGCTAGTAAAGCAAAAAACCTTCTTTTTCCTTTTTTTCTCAAAACAGTGTCCATTGGCATTGGCTGGCATTAGGGACAGAAACTGAGCTTTCGGTTACACTTTAACCAACCTCAGTTTTACAGGTGAGAAAATGGAGGTTAACAAGTGAGCTTAAGCAAGATGTCTGAGGCAACACAGCTAGAAAGGGTCAAGCTCATATCTGCTTCTCTTCCCTGCAGATGCTGGATTGCTTCACAGCTCTGCCAGTCTCTTATTTTTTCAGGAAAGTTGGAGAGATAATAAGGAAGGCAGCATGATTGTGGTGAGTCAGATGGTACCTTACACAGGGATTTTCCAATTCTCAAATGTAAAATTAGTTAATGCAACAGTCCCAGAAACATGCTGCAAACTTTAGGTTAACTTCATAATGTATGTATTTAACAAATATTTAACCAACGTCTGCCGTGTGTCAGGTACTCAGAATACAGAGGGATCCAAGTAAAACTCTGTGCCTCCCTATTGCAGATATTTTGGGGGCCTCATCCATATCTTCTTGGCACTATTTCCATACTGCAGTGATTTCCTATAATTTTAAGTTGCCTCAGCATTCATTTAGAACATGAATTTAACTCTCATCCTAGAAGCAGGGCTCAGTTACCCTCGACAGTTTCCAGTTCTCCATTTCCTCTCAGGTCATCTGTGTGGCCATTCCAGACACCTGCCTTAGCCACCTCCTGCTGCCCATGTCCCTACCTAATAGCTAGATACGGCTACTTGATTCACTCTCCTGACCCCACTCTCCGCATGGATTGTACAGCTACATGGCCACCACCTCAGTCACAGCACGACCTCCTGGAACTTGTGCCTGCTTGCTTTTGCATCACCAGCTAAAACTCCCTGCAGAAAACCTGTTTGGATAGCATCCCGTACCCAGTAATGGCAGTGGTCCCCCAGTCCCTCTGTCTCTCTCTGTAGCCCCTGACCTCTGTGGGTATGGTGCCCAGATGTGCTATGTACCCCAGCACCGTTAAGTAATAAAGTCTTCATTTCCAGCTCGTGTCTCTCCTAATCATTGAAAGAGTGTTCTCCAGCTTAAAGATCCTAAATTAAAACTTGCACACTGGCTTTCCCAACTGCCAGTTTCAGAAACTCCCAGCTTGAGAATTACCTCTGGCCACCAAAGCTGGCTTGGCCCATGAAAAGGGCAGGTCAGAAATAAACTCCAGTCCCCTGGGAGCATCACTCTCTGACTGACTGCAGTTAGTCAATATATATCCCAGCTTTCTTAGTCTTTGGTTAAAATAATCCAGACACGTTTTTCACACTACCTCTAGAAGTCTCTAGGAGGACTGAGCCTCAGTACCTATAGTAGTAACTTATCTAACACCCCTTTCTGACCACCTCTCTTCTCTGTATCACTGCTCTGCTTCTGTACAGGAGACTCCTGGGACTGCCTTCCAGGCAAACTTCTTACACTTGAATTCTTATTTTGGGGTTTGCTTCTAAAGCACTCTAAACCAAAGCTGTACTTGCAGGGATCCTATGGTCACTGGGTGTCCTGATCCTTACAGCTTGTGAGTGTTAGCTTATGTGGCCAAAGGGACTTTGTAAGTGTGACGGAATTAAGGATCCTGAGATGGGGAGGTTATCCTGGATCATGCAGGAAGGCTCAGTATCATCATAGGGATCCTTATGAGATGCAGCAAGATGGCTGGTATCAGAAGGGAATTGATACAAGCAAAGAGCCAGAGTCGGGGAGAGGCTTTAAGATACTGCTGCTGACTTTGAAGATGGAAGAGGCAATCAGCCAAAGAATGCAGGCAATCTCTCGAAGCCGGAAATGGCCAGGAAATGGGTTTCTCTAGGAACCTCCAGAGGGATCACATCCCTGTGAACACCTTCATTTCAGGCCAGTAAACCCACTTTGGCTTTCTGGCCTCCAGAACTTTCTTAAGGCATCTATTTGTGTTGTTTTAAGCCAGTATGCTTGTGGTAGTTTGTTACAGCAATAATAGGAAACTTATTCAGAAGTGAAAATGGCTGTAAGTTGAAGTGTTGGGTGGAGGGAGATTGCTGAGATTGGGAGAGCGAGCAGGTGTAGGTCGGTTATGTGGCCTCATGGGCCACAGTAGAACTGTGTGGTAGGAGCAGTGGGTGCCGCTGGGGTGGAGGTGGCAACTGGTCTGCTCTGTAGAGTAGAATGGCTGCCCTGACTAAGATGTGCTCTGCAATGTGGACAGAGATGGCAGCTGGAGAACCAGACAGGGCGTTGTTAGGACCGTCCAGTCAAGAGCTGATGGTGGCTTGGACTAAACAGTGAGTGGGGAGTAGAGCAGGAGATGGAGGAAAACAGATGAATTTAAAATTGGTATACTCTGGTTGCCGCAGGTGGTTTGCTATAGTCTGGATGTGGTTTGTCCCCTAGGAGTTCATGTGTTGGAAGCTTGGTCCCCAGCATAGTGATGCTAAGAGGTAATGGGACCTTTAAGAGGTATACCTGGTGGAAGTCCTTAGGTCATTGGGGGGCATGCTCTTGGAAGGGATTAGGTAGCTCTCCTGGGATCCTGAGATCTAGTACGAGTTGTTCTAAGAATGAGTCCAATGCCTGAATCCCTCTCTGGCTTCCTGTCTTGTGATGTAATCTCTTGTCTGTGCATGGGCCATCTGCCACGAGATCCTTACTGGAGCTGATACAGGTGCCATGCTTGCGAACCTCCAGAACTGTGAGCTGAATAAAACTCTTTATAAAGTTGCCCAACTTCAGGTACTTAGTTATAGTATTGATAAATGGACTAAAAAGGGGTGCAAATAAAGCCTTCTCTTCATGCGTAACACGGTGTGTGGTCTTAGCCCATGCTATTGAATGATTTTGGTCAAGTGACTAAAGGAATGAGATGGATTGGGAGATGGATGTGCCCACTATCTAAGGAGAAAGTTGCAGGGCCAGATTTTGGGTTTCATGGGCCCGAGGTACTTTTACTTTTGTGGGCCACTTTACCTATAGAAAATCTTTAAAAATTCAAAGTGGCAGTGACATAGCCCACACAAAGCCTCTGGAGTAGTTAAAAATCATAGCCAGAAAGTAGAATGAAAGTCACCAGGGGCTAAGGAAAGAGGGAATGGGTATACAGTTTTCATTTTGCAAGATGAAAAGCGTTCTGGAGATGGATCGTGGTGATATTGTCCACCAATGTGAATGTACTTAAAGCCACTGAACTGTAGTCTTAAAAATGACTAAGATGATAAATTTTAAGTTATGTATATCTTATTACAAAATGAAAAATTGAAAAAACCTGCATCACTATAAAGAATATAATCTGGGCTGGATTTTAAAGTTTTGATAGTTTTAACATTCATAATTTTACATAATGGAATATATCATGTATATGCAGTATAAGATACATTCATCATATTTATTATTTACTCATATTTTTCTTCTTTCAAAAATATTAGAATGAGCAGGGCACTGTGGTGTATACCTGTAATCCCAGTGGCTCAGGAGGCAGATCCCAAGTTCAAAGCCAGCCTAGGCAACTTAGCAACTTTCATTTGTGTGCCCAATGCACAATTCAGTCCTGGGGATCTGGCAGCAGAGAATGGATGCATTTCAACATTGGTGTGTATTGGGTGCTCCTGGGGAAATGCAGCTCTCTAGACCTAGCCCTCTGAAATTTAGCTTCTGTAGGTCTAGAATGTGGCCCAGGAATCTGGATCCTGGTCAAGCACTCTAGGTGTTCCCATGCAGAGGATGCCTGGACTATTCTTGGGGATAAGAAACATCACCAATTTTTAATTTTATTTATTTATTAACATGTATTAATTACACACATTAATGGGACTCACATGGATGGAATGTGCATTGATAAAATCCAACAATCCAACCACCTTTTCCCACCTCCTGCCCCCACCCCTCCTAGTCTCTAGAAATCACTACTTTAGGTTGACCTTGTTTTTAGTTTCTACATAGGAGTGAGAATACATGGTACTTACCTTTCCTTTTCTGGTTTATTTCACTTAACAAAATAATCTCCATTTCCATCCATGTGGCTACAAATGACAAGATTCCATTCTTCTTTATGGTCGAATAATATTTCATTGTGCACATGCACCACATTCTCTTTTTCCATCTGTTGACAGACACCGACCGATGTGATTCCATATCTTTACTATTGTGAATAGTGCTACAGTAAGTGTGAGTGTTCAGCCATCTCTTTGATATGCTGGCTTCATTTCCTTTGGATTTATACCTGGGGTGGGATAACTGGATCATGTGCTAGACCTATATATATATACATTTTTGAGGGTCCTCCATGCTGTTCTCTATGGTGGCTGTACTTATTTGAATTCCCATCAACACTGTCTGAGTTTCTTTTTCTCCATATCCTCACCGGCATTTGTTATTTTAGTTTTCTTGATGATAGCCATCCTGGCTGGGGTGAGATGATATCTCATTGTAGTTTTGATTTGCATCTCCCTGATGGCTAATGATATTGAGCATTTTTCATGCCTTTGTCAGACCTATCTGTAGCAAAACCTTCCCACAATTACTAGCACCTTGTATTTCTTCTTTTGAGAAAAGTCTACTTTGAGTAGTTGCCCATTTTTAATTGGATTACTTATTTTTCATTATTAAGTTTTTTTGTGTTCCTTATATATTCTAGGTATTTACCATCTGTCATGTAGTTGACAGATATTTTCTCCCGTTCTGTAAGCTGTCTTCACTCTCTTGATTTTTTCCTTTGCTGTGCAGAAGCTTTTTAGTTTGCTATAATTCCATTTGTCAGTTTTTACTTTTGCTGCCTGTGCTATTAGCCATGCACACAGTCTTTAAACTTCAGGGGTAGCCCCATGCTTGCTGGGTGGCATACACAAATCTTGCCACTGCTCTGAGACAATTTCCTCTTTTCTCACGTGGGGATGACGCCCATCTTATGGTGTCCCTGTCTGTTACTGAGAGCCTGAAGCTCATGCCTGGGGAAACAGCTGAAATCTCAGCTCTGAGGCAATGCAGGGGATTGTGCAAATGCAGATGGGAGTACTACATGAGCTGTGGTGAACTGGGGGCTGAGTCAGCAAGGACAGGGGTGGCAGGCTCCAACCTACAGGGCAAGGCACTGCTTGCAAAAACAGCATTTGCATCCCCACGCAAGGTTTCTGGGAATCAAAAAGGGAAAAGGTGCCTGCAAATGGACCATCCCTGCTCCAGGAAGAACCTGCAATAGACTCAAAAGCCATTGGGTGGTTCTACCCATCGGGACACCAGCCAAAGGAGGGAGCGGGTAGAAGCACTTAATCTCCAGCACCCACACCGCAGCAGTGCAGAATTGGCTGTTTGCTTTCCTAACTTCCTGTTTGCTTCTTGGTTCTTTCAGACCTACCTGTAGCAAAACCTCCCCACAATTACTAGCACCTTGATACTGAGTTTTCCTTTAATGTTTTCCTACCCACTACTCACATCTTTGTAAATATAGTCATTTCTTATTATTCATGGTGACTATGTTTCTTAAAGTCCCTGTGAACATTCAGTCAGTAAATATGGAACCATGGCTCCTGGACAGATGCTGGGGCAGGCTCCTTTGAGCCTCTGGTCACACTTTTTGTCAACTGATCAATACATAACCTTGTTTTATGTGTTTCTGCCAAAAGACAACTTATTTAATAGACATTGTTGATGCATTTAGGGTGAGCTCACAGCCAGCAGCCATATTCTCATGCTTGAATGAATCTTCACCATCATGCATATGTTTTGTTTCCTAAGGAACACCACCCCCTCTTGTACTTAGGGACATTAGGCAGCAGTAACCCTGGGGGCATTTTAAACCCTATTATCTGTAAAAGCATAAAAAAAGCAAAGCACACTTCAAGGAGGACCCTTGGCTCAAGTGAGGGCTGAAATAAGCAGGCGGAGCATCACCTGGTTTGACCCCAGCTGGGGGACGTGCATGTCGTGTGGTTAAGCTTTCTCAGGGCTCTGTGCATGCCCACAAAAGCACCATGAGGATTGATTTTGAAGTTACAAAAAAATTTTAGTGAGTAGGTGAATTCCCAAAGATGGAGTCTGCGATTGGTGAGGATGGACTGTCATTTCTTTATTAAACATCTTCAAATCAAGCCTGCCATCTACTTCTGGTTGCTCTGTAGATTGGTACAGGGAGGAAGGGCCTGAAGGAGAGAGACTGGTGAGGAAGTCTGAACCCCAGGGAGCCCCCATGGCTCTCAGTCTGTGGGGTCCCTCTTGAGATGAGGGAGTTGGCCGTGATACTCAGTGATTCAGAGTCAGAGATAGTGGGTTTGAGCCCCAGATTTACTCTCTTTGCTGTGAATTTCTCCGTCCAATGGCATAGTTTACCCCATCTCCACATGGCTGTCATGAGGCCCAATGATCCTGGTCCAGGCTTGCAGTGGGGAGCAAGGGAAAGGTGTGGGGTTGTAACAGGGACCTAGAGAGGCTGCCTTTGCTAAAAGCAGTGACTCTTTCCTTAGGCCTTTAGGTGTCCCATGAGTAACTAAAAGGATAAAGCTTGGCCCCTGTGCCTGCATTTTATATCTCTGTCTCCTTTATCACCTTAAACTTTGTGGCACTGCTCAGCTTTGCACGTAGGCATGTTAATCCTTTAAGGAGTGCTCATCTAAAAACTAGTAATACAAGGTTTGTTAGCCCTGAATTTATCTAACCTATCTCGTCTCTCTCTTCAAGACTGAGAAAAGATTTGTAGAGACGTTTGACTGTCAGGTTTTATAGCCTCAGACTCCTGGGTGGGGCCCAGAAGTCTTCAGTCATTGTCTGACACCTTCGAGGAACAGCAGGAGGCAGGCACATCACCCCACAGTGATGCTGTCACCAAGCCGGAGCAGTCCTCTCATGATCACCGGTGATGGATAAATGTCCTGAGCAACAAGTGGGAATTGCTCCCCTCAAGCCACAGGACTTCTCTAGAGCTTCCTTGCAGAACCAGGACTGAACTAAAGATCAACATGACCACAGTTTGACCAGACCAGACCAGACCTCTCGCCCCCGGATCCAATTATTCTTCTATTTAAGCCAAGAGCTCCATCAGCACCCTGAAGACAGGGCTCACATGCTGAATCTCCCTTTGCCTCCCCTACATGGCTTTACTGATTAAAGTTCTTTTCCTGCTTTTCACCATTACCTTTCTGTTTGCCGTATAGGAAAATGGCCAGACCTGGTTTGTTGGGACTCTGGGAGTCAGGCCTCTGGCCTAGGACTCTGGTTACAGAGTTTAAAGTTTGCCTTATCCCTTGTTGACCTTGTAGCCTGGGACAAGTTGTAATATCCTGTAATATTCTTCATTTTACAGGTTATGTTTCTGAACCGTCATTTCCTTCTCTGTGAAATGTGCTGTGTCCATGTGACTGGCTGGCTTTGCTAAAAAGACACCAATATTCATGAGGGCCATTCTCCCTTGGGCACTGCCAGCTCCATAAGGAGGGACACATTTGGCTTAGTTCTTGCTACTCCGGCACACAGCAGTTCCTTAGGAAATACAAGTTTCCTAAGAAATTAAGAAATACAAGGAAATACAAGTTGCCTGGGCGTCTGTGGGGATTGGTTTCAGTACCCCTGTGGACACCAAAATCTGCAGGTGTTCAAGTTCCTTATACAACGAGGTGAGGTGTTTGCACACGACATTATCCTCCCCCACACAACTCTTCTGTAGGCTTTCTATCACCTAGATGACTTAGAATACCTATCACAATGTAAATGCTATAAAATAATCATGATATTATATTGTTTCAGGAATAAGGACAAGGAGAAAGTCTGCACACGTTTAGAACAGACATTTTTTTTTTTTCTGAATGTTTTTGATTCAATTTTGGTTAAATCTACAGATGCAGGACACACAGAGATAAGGAGGGCTGGCTGTGTTTGTGGTTGTAATGAACACCTCCTTTGCTATCTATATCACACCCTGGAATCTGCTTGGAGACAGCAGATAATAACCACAGGCTTAATATGAAGAGTTCTGTGAATTATGACTGGAGGAAAGGAGGCAATCAGGGCAGGCTTCCTGCAGGAGGCCACCCTGGGGCCTCAACCAAAAGAATCAACTACAATCTCAGCACCTGGTTCAAGGCCTAGCACTTTGTGAAGTGAATACAGATCAGATCTCAGGGGAATTCTGCTTAGAGTGCAGCCTCTGGAGTCAGTGATGAAAATCCCGGCTTTACTATTTACTGTGTGACCTTGGGCAAGATGTTTAACCTCTTGGGTGCCTCCATTCTCCCAACTGTAAGATGGAGATGCTAATAACTTAAATTCACTCACCATTGCTATACGCAGAAACGATGCTACAGGTCTTACCCATATGAACTCACCTCTTCTTACCATAAGCAAAGGCGTTCCTGTAATATTCTTCATTTTACAGGTTGGGGAGAGATCACCAAGGGACAGCATCTTGCCCAAGGCCAGGCAGCTTAAAACTGGGGAGCCAAGACTTGAATACTTATAATCTGGCCACAAATCTGTTCTGCTAACTACCAGGATGCACTGTCTATAATGTGTTGTATAGTATGTAATTGACATACAGTAGGTATCTAATAAATGACAATTGGTATCTTTAATTATAATTCTGCTATAAGGCGCTTGAAGGAACAATGAATCAGAGGGGAGAGAGGGCCACGGTGCTGGGAGCCTGCTCTCCCAATGGCCCAGCCCGCACAGTCAAGCCAGCTGGGGCTGGGGGCCTGCACGTCACTTGGGGGCCGCGTTGGACTCGGTGGACTCGCTACGCGGCGGCGGAGTGCGCGGGTCCCAGTTATTGACCAGGCGTTGCGCCTGCTCGAAGTACACATGTGGGTGCCTCTGACGAAGACGCAGGCGAACCACGTTGTAGTCCACGTCGTGCCCGATCTTCTTGCAGTTGAGGCTCCAGGTGAGGTCATCGCGCGTGGCGAGCAGCTCCTTTAGGTTCTTTTCCGCGTGCGTGATATGGCGCTGCAGTTTGTCAGTGCCCTGGAGAGGGGGCGGGGCCGTGCTGGGAGACCGCCAGCGGAGCCGAGAGCATGGCGCTACTGGGGTGGGCTGACACACCTAGGCCAGGTGTGCGTGTGTACCGAGAGCAACTGAAGAGGGGGCGAGTCTCAGATGGGGGACGGGGGGGGGGTCCGTCACACTTGGCCAGGTGTGCAGGTGGAAATGCGCGGTCTGGGAAGAAGCATAGCTGAGAGGGGCATTTAGTTGCGGGGTTGGGGGAGAACTGGACTGGGTGTCCCTGAAAAAGAACCCGCAATGGGTTGAACCGAGAAAGGGAATGCACCTGGAGAGTGAGAGAAGGGACGGACCTGGGATGGGGAATGCACCTGGGCATGGCGTGCAGGAAGGAGACCGCACAGGCCCGGGATGAGCGAGGGGGGGGGCCTCATCTTGGAAGACAGGGGTTGAAAGGACTGTAGGGCCCCCTCGTGGATAGAATAGAGGCTGACCTGGGTGAGGGGGTCTTACCAGTTCAGGTGTGCTTGAGGAAGTAGTCTTACCTGGGTGGGGCCATGCCTAGCCGGGGCAAGGCTGCGCATAGGAGGGGACGAGGAGGCGGCGTACCTGGACAAGGCGCGCGGCCTCGGGGAGTTGGGTGCCGACGTGTTTCTGGTGCATGAGAACTAGAGGTCTGTTCAGTTTCTCTCGAGTCGCCAGGTGACTTTTCGACAGAGGACCCTGTCGGAGTTAGGTGTGCGGAACACTGAGTCTCAGTCGACCCCGGCACCGCGTCCCGTCGCCATCCCGGTAGACCTTTTCCCTAAACCTTACCTTGATGAGTCCGCGGGTGACGTCCATCTCTTGGTTGAATTTCGTGCACCGGTGGATAGTTCCCCTCATTAGTCCTAACGTCATATTTATTCTTTCCTGGGGGTGGGGAATTGAAGCGGGATCTAGCTTGCTCTCTGTCCCACCTCCTCCCACCGCGGAACTCTTCCACCCCCGACCGCAGCTGCCACCTCCCGGCCGCGCTGGCAGCGTGCACCTTCAGTTCCAACGTTTCGCGCATCTTCTGCGCCAGGGAGGCGCACACACGGTCGCTTATTTGCTGCTGTTGCTTCTGGATGTCCGTCTCATTCTTTGCCATTTCTGCCAAGGTGTCCTTGGACTCCATCAACAACCGCTTAGCTTCGTACAGCGCGTAGGCGCACTCTGCCAATGCACCGGACAAGCGCTGGTGGGCGCGGAGCTGTCCTTTCCCAGATACTAGCTTTCTGCATCTTTCTCTTCACTATTCTTAGGGGGTAGTGGGCCAGGGGGGCTTACTGAGGGGTTGGAAGAAAGTCTAGGGGAGGGGCTGTTAGTGGGGATCCTGAATGGCGTCTTGGGTTGGTTTCCTTAGAATTAGAAACTGAGTAACTGAGTGTGGGGAAGATGTCCAGGGGAAGAAGCTAAGCTAGATGCGCTGGGCAAGACACTGGCTTGTTATTCCCCAGGGAACTGGGCAGCTAAGTGGGTGAAAGGGTGCATCAGTAGTCAAAAGGCACCATGGCACCCACTGTTGTGCACTCCTTCCTGTGGAGCCTACCTGGGGTAAAGGTGCCCACAGGGTCAGGAGGAGGCGTTTTCAGGCCCTGAGGACGCGGGGTAGGGGCGCGCGTAAGGTCCACCCACGAGTAGCGGCCGGCCTGCTCCAGAACTTTATCCAGCGGCTGGTTCATGAGTTCCACAGCCTGGAGCCTTTCCTTGCAGTAGAAACCCAGAGCATCGCGACAGGAGGCCAGAGCCTGGGGTCAGTGAAGAGAAAGCGGAGTGTGAGCTGGGAGGTTGAGGTAGGTGGCCCAAAGTGGTTTCTTCGCTTCGGGGGCGCCAGACCGACAGGCTGCAAAGCGTTTCTGTCTCTAAACTAATCCTTTCCAGTTTTTTTTTTTTTTCCATTTTTCTTTTTTTTTTTTTTTGATGCTAGTAATTTAATCCAGGGCTTTGCACATGCTAAACACTTGCTGTACCAGAAGGCCACACCCCCAGCCTTTCCTTCAAGTCTTTTTTTTCCCTTATAAAATAAAATTCTTGTAAAGGATTTTATTTATGGAAATATTTTTTGACTGAATTTATTTCCTCAAAGTTCCAGAGAAATATTTCCTTTATGGAATCGCTTAAAAAATGACATGTATTTTTCATGAAAAAAGATTTTTTTCTCTTTGGTCTACATCACACCATTCTTCAAGGTTCACTTTATTTTTCACTTAAATTTTTATTTTAACTGACCAATAATGACCACATATATTTATGGGATATATATATATATATATATATATATATATATATATATATTTAACCTTTCCATCACCATACATACTTATTTTTTTTGTAGTGAGAATACTTAAAATCACAGATTTAAGTGTTTTACCCTAGCTTTATTGAAGCAAAATTAACCCATATAAACAAATATATAATATGAACAACTTGTTTTTTTTTTTGGCCTTTTGCAGTGATCCAACCCAGGGCCTTGGGCATTCTAGGCAAGCGCTCTATCACTGAGCTACATCCCCAGCCCCACAGGAGAGTTTTAAGTAGTTGATTAAATGACTCCACAGGGTTTGGCAACACCAGTTTGTTGTTATTTTGAGGCCTGACTTCATCAAAACAGAGGTCTTTTTGCTTATGTATACAGCCATATAAACACCTCCTCCCATCCAGATGCTGTATAGAATCTTTCCACAACCCTGTAGCCTTTTCTGCTTCCCTTCCCTCTCTAGCTCTACTAAGCTAACTTAGTTTTTCCTGTTCTTCAAGGGGTTGGTAAGCCACAGCCTATTTGCCTGGTGGCCTGTTTTTGTAGGTAAACTTCTGTCAGGACAAGGCTATACAGGCCCATTCATGTGGGCAGGGCTCTGGCCATGTTCTTCCCACGGTGGTCATGTTGAGTGGTTATGACAGAGAACGTAGAGTGTACAAGCCTGAAAGTATTTAACATTGGTGCTTTGGTGAAAAGCTTGCTGAATCTAGAACTTCATTATACTTGCAACACACATCACATACATATGAATTATGGAATCACATAGTGACTATTTTTATGTTCAGCTTCTTTCTCTAAATATGTGATCCCTTTGGCATTCATCCATTTGAGTAATAACATAGACCTAAAACGTCTTTCATTTGTTAGTTCAAATGTTCATCAGGCTCTAATGTGTGATGGACAATGTGCCAGCATGTGGGGATGCAGTTGTCAGCAAATGGAGATGCTCTGGCCAGACCTGGTTCCTACCTAAACGAAGCAAGAGTCAGCATATGCAGAGCAGATTGTCTAGCAAGAGGATCAGAGGAATGGGGAATTGTCCAAAGGGGCACATGGGATCAAGAGAGATGGTTTTTTTTTTTTTTTAAATTATAAGGGCTGGGGATGTGGCTCAAGCGGTAGCACACTCACCTGGCATGCGCGAGGCACTGGGTTCCATCCTCAGCACCACATAAAAAATAAAATAAAGATGTTGTGTCCACCGAAAACTAAAAAATAAATATTAAAAAATTCTCTCTCTCTTTAAAAAAATTATAAAATAGCTGCAACACAAAATTTGCCATTTTAACGAACTTATGTGGACAGTTCAGTGGCATTAAGTCTGTACACAATGTTGTAAACCATTGCCACTGTTCATTTCCAGAACTTTTTCATCGTCCCAAACATTTGTACCCCTTAAAGGGTAACTCCCTGTTTGTTCACTGGTGGGAATGAACAAATAGGAAGGAAATATTGATGATGTTGAAGAAGGTGAGTGCAGAGGTAGATGGGATTAGACTTGCTTCTTGGTATCTGCAGAGGATTGATCCCAGGATCCCCTGCAGATACCCAAATCCACAGATGCTCCAGTCCCTTCTATACAATGGTGTAGTATTTGCATTTAACCTATGCTCATTCTCCTATAGACTTTAAATGATCTCTAGGTTAATTATAATGTCTAAAGCAATGTAAATAATTGTTATATGGTATTGTTTAGGGAAAAATGAGAAGAGTCTATGTATGTTCACTACAGATGCAGTTTTCTACTGCTTTTGGTTGAACCTGTGGGTGAGAAACCCACAGTTACAAAGGACAATCCATACGGGATTGACAGGAACAACGAGAAAGATTTCTTCTGGCAGCTTCTATTTCTTGGGGGCACTGAAGAGTGAGGAAGGAGTAGGGTGTTGGAGAGGTCTGAAAGAAGAGGAGGAATGAAATAACTTGCACAGTGGGATGGCAAGCCTTCTAGTACCATGGGAAAGCTCTGCATGTCAATTTGAGATTTTAAGTTGAAACAAGGCTGCTTGGCGGTGAACATTTTTCTCCAGCAACATTCAGCCCATGTCTTCTCCAGTGTTGGGTGTCTGTTTCTAGCTGCATCTTTTTATACCTTCCTATTTCCCATTTTCTCTTTTGAACACATCCCTCCTGGGTCAACCTTCATGGTCTTTTCCCTAATCTGTTTCTGGCTTCCTGGAGGAGGGACTTTTCAGGAATCACTATTAAAGGAATATAATGGTGATTGGGGTGTGCGCAATTGATGTTCAGCACCATGGACAGCACCACACCAGCCCCCCCCCCCCCCCCCCACAAGCCTCCCACTCCACCATTAACCCCCAGGGCAAGGCCAGCTCTGGTCTGTTCACTGCCTTGTCAGCCATACGGGATTGACAGGAACAACTAGTGCCAAGCACAGTGCCCATGACAGTAGGGCACTGGATTAATATTTGTCAAATGGATGAATCTAAAGTGCACAAAGCTAACCAGCTGATCTTACTGGCCCAAAGGCTTCCTGAACTCTGGATTCTCTCTCACCTTCATTAGCATCCTCATAAGGAAATTCCTGTTGCCAAGAGCAAAGAATATAGGGAGAGAAGGTGTCTGACCAAGTGTGAAGAGCTAGCTAGACTCAAGACACTTGACCTAGAATCATAGCCCAGTCACTGGCTGGCTCTGTGCCTTGAGGAAGTCATCTCTCTTTGAGTCTCAATTTTACCATCTCTAATGAGGGATTATAGTTTCTGTTTCCCTGGAGAGTTTTAAGGAGCTCATTCAGTGATTACTTAGGGTTTGGCACACAGTGGGTGTCTATTATTATTCTGAGGCCCAATGCTGCCCTCTCTCAGGACCTCCATTTTTCCACTTTTCAAAGTGGAAATGTGGGGCTGGGGAGCATAACTTGCTCAGCATGCATGAGACTCCGGGTTCAATCCCCAGCACTGCAAAACAAATGAACAAAAAACTAAAACAACTGAAAAACGAACCAGAAAACAAAAACAGGAAAAAGAATACAGAGAAAAAAAAAGTCAAAGTGGAACTGTGATGAGTGTCAGGTAGTGTGGGTTGAAGGATTTGTTGCTGTTAACAGTCTCCAAAGTCTGTTACAAATCCCAAGAGCAGTTCATCCATTACCGATCCCTCTCCAGCCCCTCTAACTTGGCCCCAGGTCTCCTAACCTTGAGTAGAGTTTCTGATTTTTCCATATCTGTCTCCATTTTCCTCTTCAAGACCCTCAGTTCCTCCTTCTCCCACGTAAGCATGCTGTCAGCTTTGTCAGGGATCTAGACAACAAGGTGAGAAGTGCTTTCACCCTCAGGAGAGGGCTGAGGGTGATCCCTCCTTCTGGAATAGGAGAAGCTCTGCCACCCTTATAAACTCCAGGCTTGGAGGATGGAGTTGGGGCCTATCTCACTCTATCTGCAAAGACTTGATCCTTTCAGGGACTCCTACTTGCCGGGGTTATCTTCTGGAGTTTGGGGTTGGGAGCTTCTTCCTTTTATAGATAAGAGCCCAGTGAGCTGGAATGGGAGTGACTTAACTTGAAGGAGGGTTGTTCTCACTCTTTGAGAATAGGGGCCACTTCCTCAGTGATGGTCTCATCCCTTAACCTTGGCTAGTATTGAAGGGATCTCATCATATGGATGATGGCGATTTGCCATTTTGGGGTCTCACTGTTTAGATCTGAGGGCTGGAACCTGGAATCTCATCTATCAAGCAAGGTCTCATTTCTCCCCAGGGTGGTTGGGTTTTTTCCCACCTTTAGTGGGTAGGGGTCTGGCATTTTACTTTAGGGGGAAGATTATGGGAGGAATGGTACTGGGGGGGGGCGTCTCACCATTTCTCCCTGGCTGGGGTCTTAACTCTTGGTGCAGGGTCGGGAATTTGATGTATCAGTCTGTAGATAGGACTGTTCCCAGGGCCTGGGGGAAGGTGTTCTCAATTCCTAAGCCTGGAAGCTTGGGTTTTATTTCACATTTTGAGTCGAGTTTCATTTGGGTGAGACAGGTCAGCTGGGGATGGAGGCGTTTTTCACTGGGTTTAGGTGGATTAAGGGTCTCACTTGGCATGGGGGGCTGGTGGGTGGTTTTATGCCAGGGCTGGGGGTTGTGGATTTTACTCTTTGGGAAGATTTTTTTTTTCTTTGAGTCTGATTCAGCGAGGCCATCCTGGCTGGGGGATTGGAATAGTTTCCCTCTCTTGGGGAAAGGTTGCTGAGAATCTCCTCCCTTTGGGTGGGTCTCACTCCCTGTGACTTGGGGGCTTAGGCATTTCACCCTGGGGGTGTGCTCATCTTATGCCTCTACTCACTATAGAGTTGGGACACGGGGGATATTCTCTTTGGTATGGGGGAGGTTTTTCTCAGGCTGAATACCCTGGACCCGAAGCTTCAGCTTTGCCACTAGCTTTGGTGGTGGGGAGGGTCCCACCTTCTCAGACTTGGGTCGGTAGCCCCTCAGTTTGACGCTTTGCTTGTTGATAAGCAGGCCCTTGCGCACTTCGCTGAGCCTGACGTCCGTTGCCTCGCGCTGGCGCAGCAGCAGCTGCAGCTGCACGTTGATTTGATGCTGGGCGCGGCCGAGGCGGGCGGCGGTGAGGCGCGCCCCGCGCGCGTGTGTGAGCACCGCCTCGGCCGTCTGCATGGCGCGCGCGTCGCGGTGCAAGGGCAACGGCAGGCGAGCATACCACGCCGGGGGCTTCATCTTGCTTTTCCACAGCGTGACGCCCTCGCCCGGCGGTGGCTTCTCTACGGTGCCGCCACCTTTGAGCATCTCCACGCGGAAGCGCCAAGGCTCGATGTAGGCGGCGCGGCAGAGGTGGTGCGCCATGTGCGGGTCCCGCACACTGTCCTTGGGTTGCCACATGGCCACTGCCTCTTGCCCGCAGCGGTCGGTCAGAAGGTGCGCCTTCCGCGATTTGGCTAGTGCCTCCTCGCGCCATTCTGGGGCTCCAACCCGTGAGTCCTCGCTGGGCTCAGCTGCGGGTAGCAACACCGGCATGGTTCCTATTTGACGCCTGGGCCTAACCTGGAATCTCCACGGTAGAGGCGCAGGGACCACCCTCTTCCCGCCCCGCCCTAACCACACAACTCTTTTCTTGTGGAGCCAGTTAATTGAGAGCGTCCATCACCATGGCGACAGGGACAACGGCGCCCTTGGAGTTCCATTAGTGGGGGAAGGGAAAGGCAGCGGAGCGGGGTTAGGGTTTGCTCTGGAGTCCAGCAGAGGTGCCTTGGAATTCTGAATCCTGGAGAAAGCCAATCTTCTCCTTCTCCTCATTCTCTTCTTTCTCCCTCTGTTCCTTCTTTTTGATTTTGGAAAGAAGTAACGATATCCCTGTTTGCCCTCAAAATGATGTTGCATTAACAAAACCATAAGGAATCCACCGAAAAACTATTGCTACCAATAAGTTCAGCAAAGTTGAAGAACATAAGATTGGCATACACATGTCAATTATGTTTTTATTCACTTGCAATGAACAATCAAAAAGTGAGATTAAGAAGCATTTCCATTTATAATGTAATATAATATAAACAATTCCATTTATAATACCATCAAAAAGAATAAAATACGTTGGAATAAACACTTTCCAGCAGTTTGGCCCTTCTTCCAGCCTCTGAGGCCATCCTAAGCTCATTCCCACGTGAAAGTTTAGAACTTGCTGTTCCTTCTGCAGGGAGCACTCCCTTTCATGTTCTTCCCGTGGCTGGCTCCTTTACAACCTAAGAAGCTTGCTTAAATATCTCCATCTTAAAGTGGCCCTTCCTTACCACAATGACTAAGCCTCATTTTCCCCATCACTCAGGATTTTTAGTGCAAGCTACAGAAACAGAAAAGAATAAGAGGGGCAAAGAAGAAGGAATGAACACCCCCGGCTTTGTAAAACCAAAGGGCCATTCAGTAATGGGGAGGAATGAAGTTTGCAACCTCCATGCTAGAGGTCTGTTACCAGGAAGAGAAGGACGCAGGCAAACTTTGGTGATGGAGGCTTATGTGTTTAACATAGTTATCACTTGCCAGAACCAATGGTTTCTGGCTCAGCTGTCTTCATGAGGTCAAGAGAGTGTAAGTTCACTATTCTGGAATTAATCAATGTTCAAATTCTAATTCTGATTCTTTAATTAAAGTCTCTTAACCACTGCTGCGTTTTCTCATCTGGCAACTAAGTTAATGGACATGCGTTAGCACAAGTGGAGCATCTGCTATCAGGGCTACCATAAGGCAAGCATTGTGCAGGTGCTTAGCTTTCTTTTTATTGGTTGGATGGAGCTATTCCCAAACAAGGTGGTGCAGAGAGGGTTTTCCCAGAGACAGCTCACGTGAGACAGCCATCCTCACTCAGCCATACACCTTTGTTGTTCATTCTGAGGTCCCTCTTTCCTGACTAGAAGATCCTATTGTCTTGGTTGGCTGCCTGTTGTACCGAGCACCTCTGTCAGGAAGACATTGCATCAGCTTACCCAGAGACACTTAAGTTAGCTTTCTCATGCCAGGCCTATGCAGGAGGACTTTGGCTTCCAGATGACCCTCTGGTGAAATTCATTGGGGCTATAGGTGAGGGTGAGTTCTCTGCCATTTTGACATTGTATTGGTTCAACACACTTTTAGTACATAATGCTGTTATCTGAGCACTGAAGTGGGTACAGACCATTGCTCAATCTTGCCAACTTTTCATTTTCACTTCCCAACCCTGAGTTTGACTCTGTGTCTACTCCCCCAAACTCACCTCTCCTTCCTGGCTTTGACAGCCCACTTTAGACACTTCTCCAGCCTGACATGTGTCCCTGCATTTGAGGCACAGGTGAGCTCTCTTCTGCTCATGGGTCAGCAGGTGTCTGGAAGGAACCACTGATCATGGGGCTGAGATGAGCTTTTATTTTCAGGAGATTCAGAGATCAAAAATGGTGACATTTGAGGGCTGCGGTTGTGGCTCAGTGGTAGAGCACTTGCCTAGCATGTGTGAGGCACTGGGTTTGATTCTCAGCACCACATACAAATAAATAAAGGTCTATCAACAACTAAAAAAAATATTAAAAAAATGGTGACATTTGAAAAATGCTCAGAAACATGGTGTGGTCCAGCCTCTGAAATCTGTGGATTCCATATCTCTGGACTCAGCTATTGTCCAGGGGAAAATCACATCTGTACTAAATGTGTACAGACTTTTTTCCTTGCTGTTGTTCCCAAATAATACAGTATTTCAACTATTTATGGAGACATCTACATTGTATTTAGTATTTTACATAATCTAGAGATGATTTAAAGTATATAGGAGCATGTGGGTGGGATCTATGCAGATACTATGCTATTTTACATAAGGAACCTGAGCCCCTGATGATTTTGGTACCTGGGCGCATTCTGGAATCAATCTCTATAGAAATGGAGGGAGACACATAAGCCTGAGGCCTGGGAAAATGTCTCATTATTTTTCAAGACCCAATTTCTTTCTTAAGCCAACAAAATATTTTTTGTTATGAAAGTAATATATATATACACACACACACATTATATAAAATGTGTAAAATACAGAAAACCATAATAAAGAAAATAAGAATTATTTTAAGCTATACTGTCCAAAGATACCTATTGTAAACATGCTCATGTAATTCTAACCATTTCCCTATGCATGTGTGTGTACACATCTCCCTTCTCTCAACATACTGAAGCCTAAATATATTTAACTCAGGCCAATGGGAAATCATATTAGTGCTCTGATTTTTATAATAAAGGACACTTTTTGGAAATTCTTTCTTGCAGTTGTCTTTGCTGGGGCTGTCTGTTCTATATAATGACTCATGTAAAGTAGGGAACTGAGTTCTATCCTGGGGTGAATTGCAGGATAGATGAGGAAGGAGAACCTTCTAAAACTCCTAGTTGTTCTTTTCTTTCTTTTGGTATTACATGGAGATGCCCTTTGCTCTGAAATCTTGGCAGGTAATTATCAGAGACCCCTTTTTAGGTTCCCCGATGTCTTCCCTTCTGGGGCACAAGGTTCTACTTTTAGTAGGTGCCCCCCTTTCTCTTGGAGATAATCACATCAATTGGTCTCTTGTTCCAGGGGGATATGACCTAGAATCCATTCTGTCTTTGAGAAATGAGGTCGCTTTCCTGGTGGAGGTGTCAGGAGACAGTGGGAAGCCCCAGGCTGTGAAGGGAGGTCCTTCCTAGTCACCTCCTTCAAAGGTGGTGACTGTGCTGGTCAGTGAGTGATCAGGGCTGGTCCCCCTGTCTGTAACCCCGTCAGCCCACTGAAATGACTCAGGCAAATGTCCTTTTCCAGTTGGCAAATACCATTTTTTTTTTTAGTCCCATTCCAGTGACCTGTAAGTAGCATTTGAAACTGAGGAACTCCTGAGACTTGAATGCCCTCCCCCCTGCCCTGTCACACCATTTCCCCCACTTCTATGCTATCCTTCATTAGCTGGCCTTTTGCCATCCACTCCTCAATATAGTGTCCTTTAGGTGAGATGGTCCATCCTGATGACTCCACATGACCCCCACCTTCTGGTCTTCATACCTCCTGTGCAATCTTATCCGAACCCTTGAGTATGGACCTAATGACTCACTTATCTTTTTTTAATCATTCTGTTTCATTTTAGTTTTTTAAAAATGTAAAATGGATTTATTTTTTAAAAACACACAGTAATTGTACATATTTGCAGAGTGCAGTATACTCCACGCGTATATTATGCAGCTTTGGAATCGCAGCGATTAGCATTTCCATTGCCTCAATCACTCATCATCATGTCTTTGTGGTGAGACCATTTGAAACACTTCTAGGGATTTTGAAATATGCATCGCATTGCTGCCAACTCTGGCCATTTGACTGGGTAGCGGAACAGCAGGGCTTATTTCTCCTCTCCAGTTTTGACTTTGTACCCGTTGGCCCGCCTCTCCTCATCCCTTTCTCCCCACATCCTCCCCGTTCTCTGGTAAACTCTATTCTGTTTCCTGTTTCTATGTGAATAGCTCTTCCAGATTCCACATAGGAGTGAGATGGTGTGGTATTGGTCTTTCTGTGCTGGGCTCATTCCCCAGGGACTTCAGACTTGTAGAATCTAGCACATGAGATGGGATGCCAGTTCTGAGATTAGCAGAGATCATGGCTTCTCTTGCTCATCTCTTGTTGTTCTTTTTCTTGCTCAATCTGAAGGAAGCCATTCACCTTGTTGTGAGCTGCCCTATGCAGACTCCCTTGTGGCCAGGAACCACGGGCAGCTTCTGGCTAACAGCCAGTGAGGACCAAGCCCCACAGCCTAGTATCTCATGAGGAACTGAATCCTCCACATCCACATGAGCAAGCTTGGAGGCAGATCCTTCCAAAGTTTACCTTTGAGATGAAACAGCTATCCCAGCTGATGTGTTATCTGCAGCCTGGAGAGAGTCCTCCAAGCCAGAGGACCAAGCTAAGCTGTGTCCAAATTCCCAACACACGGAACCTATATATTGTAGTCAGTATGTGTTAAGCTGTTAAGCTTGGGATTATTTGTTACACAGTAATAGCCAATTCATGCAACAGGTTCCCACCCTCCATTTACTTCTTTTTCTTCACTTTTCTCCATCAGTGGACTTGGACATTTCTTTTAGGTTAGGAAGACTGTGGCTTTAAGACCCAGTGGGTGATTCAGTGAGGTGAGCTTCAGGTTTTTTAGAGCATCCAAGTTTCTTACCTTGAGCTACAGAATTCCATTTTCTCACACCTGGTACCTGTCCATCTTCCTTCCCAATTCACCACTCTCTCTGTCCTTGGTGATTCTAGAGGTGATTTAGGGTTGTGTGTCTCCGAGGGTTCAAATGTTGGAGGCTTGGTCCTCAGTGCCATGGGTTGAGTTGGTGGGCACTTTAAGAGACTGAGACCAGTGTGGAGTAATTAGGTCACTGGGGGCACTGCCTTCAGAAAGGATTGATGTAGTTCTGTGGAACCCCAGCTAGTTACTTTGAGAGAGGGTTGTTTGTTTTATTTTATTTTGAGAGAGAGAGAGAGAGAGAGAGAGAGAGAGAGAGAGAGAGAGAGAGAGAATTTTAATATTTATTTTTTAGTTATCGACGGAAGCAACATCTTTGTTTGTATGTGGTGCTGAGGATCGAACCCGGGCCGCACGCATGCCAGGCGAGGCGCACTACCACTTGAGCCATATCCCCAGCCCAAGAGAGGGTTGTTTAAAAGAGCAAGACTGCCCTCTCTTCATTTTCTCTCTGGCTTTCGCTCTTGTCATGTCACCTTTTCCTCTTATGTGCCATGCCATTTATGATGGCATCTGCCATGATGTGACACATCCAAGGGTCCCTTACCAGAGGCTGAGTGAATGGGGCTGTCTGATCTTGGATTTTCAGCCTCTAAACCTGTGAACTAGATAAACCTCCTTTTTTTAAATAAAGTACCCAGCCTCAGGTATTTCGTTATAGTAATAGAAAATGGGCTAAAACACTCACCAAGCTTGTATCTCATAGTATTTGAAGTTTCTCTCCCTGACCAACCCCAAAATGTTCTTCCTTCTCTGGGATGTTCTTACTCTGAATTTCTATATGGCTTATTCTGTCTGAACTTTAAGGTCTCTTTTCAAATATTATCTCCTAATGGGCCCTTCCTCCACTGACTGGTCTGAAGTCTCACACCATCACCATGATGTGCTACATCCTTAAGGAACCATAGTAATCATAGGTTTGTCACTCTCTTGCCTGTCTCTAGAATGTCAGTTTCTTGATGGATATCTTATATGTCTTAGTCATGAATGAATCCACAGCCCAGTTCCTGGCACAAAGGCAGCCCTTAATGCTTATTTGTATAATGACTTAATGATGGGACCCTCCCTGCTAGGGCATAGTACATGTATCCACCAACCAAGGACTTTCTACTTCTTCTGCCATGGATGTTCCCTGCTGTCTGTCCAGTCTCCAAGCATCCTTCCTATTTGGGCAGGAAACCCAAATTAGGTGGGAGGCAGGACAGATAAAGACTTCAGCCACTGATGGGTATTGAATGGTTCCTTCTGAGAAGGTATTTTAAAATTCTACCCTCTGGTACCTGTGAAGGTGACCTTATTTGGAAATAAGATAATTGCAGATATAATTAGTTAAGATGAGATCATGCTGGAGAAGGGTGAGCCCTAATCCAGTAAGACCAGTGTCCTTTTGCCAAGACAGCCACGTGTGAGAGAGGACAGAGACAGACAGGCAGAATGCCCTGCAAAGACATGATGATTGACAACGGAGATGTCTGCCCTCCCTTGTTCACTGTGGCCTTATCTATAGTAGTCAGGACAGGGAGGCAACCTAAACGTCCATATTGGATAGAGAAAATGGTGAATGGATAGAGAAAATACGCTACATATACAAAAGGGATTACTTGAGAAACAAAAAACACAAACAAAAAAAAATCCTGTTCTTGACAATATGGGAAAACCTTGAGGACATTGAGTTGAGTGCCACAAGTCAGGCACAGGCAGATGAGATACCATCTGACCTCGTCTGTATGCAGAACCTGAAAGAGTCAGAATCCTAGAGAGTCAAGTGGTGGTTACCAGGACTGGGGCATGGGAGACTCTGGGACACGTTGGTGAAAGCACTTGAGGAGCAAGTTCACAAGATACACCGTCCAACAAACTGGTAGAGTTAATAACAATATATTGCAAACTTGAAAATGAATAAGAGGATAGATTTTTAAGTATACTCACCACCAAAAATGTGAGGTAATGTATATTTTCAATAACTTGATTAGTTACTCCACAATGTATTATATGTATATCAAAACACCATATTGTATCTTAAAAGAATATAGCTGTCTCTCTCTGTGTCTGTATAGGAATGGCTTCAAGAATCCCTCAGATACCAAGATTTGAGAATGCCCTTATATAAGATGGCATAGATTTGCACATAACCTACACACTTCCTCCCATAGACTTTAAATCATCACTAGAGAACTTATAATTCCTCACACAATATAAATGCTATATATATAGTTGTTATACTGTATCCTTTAGGGAATAATGACAGGAAAGAAAGTCTGTACATGTTCAGAATAGCCAATATAAGCAACAATGTAATATTCTAATATAGTTATGTCTTTACATGGTCATGTTAATTTGTTTTATTTTTATTTTATTATATGTGTCTTTATTTTAAATATTTATTTATTTTTGAGATGGCATTTCACTATGTTGCTCAGGTTGGTCTTAGACTCCTGGGCTCAAGTGATCCTCCTGCCTCAGCCTCCTGTGTAGCTCTAGCTTTATGGGCACACACCACCAAGCTTGGTGAGTGTTTTAGCCCATTTTCTATTACTTGAAACTTAAGCCCTACCCAGCTTAAGTTTTTTATTTAAAAAAATATTTTAATTTTATTAGCTATTTAAATTAGTTTATAAAAAATTGACAGAGCATTGAGCATAGTCACCAACAAAATAGTGCTTTAAATATGTGGTTGGTTGAATCTGCAGATGCAGAATCTGTGGATATGGAATCCACAGACGTGGAGGAGTGAGTGTATACATTTTTTATTTCTCAATCACACACACACACACACACAAATAAGCATAGGATGTGAGGACTGGAGTGAGTGCAGGATGGAGGATCTACAGACGGAGGAATGCCAAGAGTTCCTGGGCCACCAGAAGCTGGAAGAGGTGAAGAAGGGTCCTCCCCAGGATTCTTTGGAGATAGCTTGCCAACATCCCCATTTTTCTACTTTCTGCCTCCAGAACTGTGTGAGAGTAAATTCTTGTTGCTGTCGGCCAGCCAGATTGCAGTCATTTGTTACAGTGGTCCTAGGAGGTGCTTATATTAATAATGGCATCTGCCCCTTTAGTCTGGGGTCCACTACCTACACCTGCTCCCTCTCTGCATGAGGTCCCTCTTCTCTATGCTCAGCCATTTTCTCTCCTGATTGTCTGAAGCTCATCTTCAAATTTCCTAATTTCCCACCTTATGCTAAGCTTACCAGGTCTCCTGAGGCAGGGAACCCATTGATATGGTCCACAAAGATCTGTCTCCTGGGATGCAGAGTAGGTGTGAGAAAAATGGATTGTGAACTTGAGGGTCAAACCGGAGAACAAAGAATCTCAATCTGTTGGTCTGTCTGTCTCTCTTTTCTGTCTGCTGAGACTCAAACCCAGGGTCTTGCACCTGCTACACAAGTGCTCAATCACTGAGGCACATTCTCAGTCCTCTCTTTCTTAATGGATTGAATGAGTGAGTGTTTTGAAAAATACAATGTCCTCTCCATATCCTTGGGTTCTGCACCTGCAGATTCAATCAACCTGAGGTCGGGGAAAATGCAAAGCCAAACAAACAAACAAACAAACAAACAAACAAACAAACCCTCTGTATGTCTGCATAGTTAAAAACGGAATATTATGCAGCCACGAAAGAATGAAATCCTGAGGTTCGCAACAACCTGGATGAGCCTGTAGGATTTTAAGTGAAATTTTAAGTGATATAAACCAGGCACAGAAAGGTAAATATTGCATGATCTTTATCATGTGCACAATCTAAAACAGTTGAGCTTGAAAAGGTGGAGAATAGAATGAGGGCTACCAAGGTCTGGGTGGTTAGTGGGAAGGGAAAGAAGGGAGATGTTGGGGGCTGGGATGTAGCTCAGTTGGTAGAGTGTTTGCCTTGCATGCACAAGGCCCTGGGTTCAATCCCCAGCACCACACACACACACACACACAATTTAGGAAGGGACATGTTGGCTGAAGTCTACATGATTATGTCAGATAAGAGATCTGCATTTCAGGAGATCTATCATACAGCAAGATAACTATAGTTAGTGGTAATTGAAGAGAGTGAGTGTTAAGTGCTTTTGCATGCACAGAGGATAACTGTGTGAGGTGATAAATTTGTTACTTAGTTAACATTTTTAGTCATTCCACAATGTTAAAACAGTCATCCTTCCATATCAGCAGGTTAAACCAATCTTGAATAGAAAATGTTTTTAAAAAATTGCATCTGAACATGTACAGAGCTATTCCTTGCCATTAGTCCCTAAATAATTCACATCATTTGTATTCTACTGGCATTCTAAGCCATCTGGAGATGGTTCCAAGTCTATGGCAGGATGCACATAGTTCCATGCAAATCTTTTGCCATTTTATGTAAAGGACTCTAGCATCTGTGGGTTTTAGTGTCCTCAGGGCCCTGGAGTCAGTCCCCTTCAAATGCTGAGAGATGACTATATTTATTGAACACCTGCTCTGTGTCAGGCACGGAGCTAAGAATGTGAAGAGGAGGGTGATGAGACAAAGTCCCTGGCCTCCTGGGGCTTCTCACTGGGGAGACAGGGGATGGAAAACCAAAGATCCCTTCAGGATCTTGTCGGGTAGAGACAACTTCTTACCGTGCATGGAGTCACCGTCATTGTCAGGATAACACACTGGCCAAATGGGATAATTCTAATGGTTTTACTTTGGTAAAATAGGCATAGCATGAAATTTATAATTTCATCCATTTTGAAGGCTATGGTTCAATGCATTAGGCACAGTCACACTGTTGTACAGACATTACCACTGTCCATCTTCCCCAACGAACCTCTACCCATCAATCAACAACTCCCTGTTCTCCCCCCACCCCCCAGTCTCTGGGAACTCCTGTTCTTTCGTATCTGGCTTCTTTCACTTGACATACCGTCCTCCAGGGTGACTTCCTTCTCTTCTTCCCCACCCCCCCTTCCATCCTGCTCCTCCTCTTCTCATTTCTCTTCCTCCTCTCCTTCCTTCTTAGGGTCAGATGCATGGAGAGGGTCTGGGGCTAGAGTTGGCCTGGGGTGCAGAGAGAGAGGGGAACCAGTTCTCAGCTGGAGTTCAGAGTTCAGAGTGAGGGGAAGTGAACACTCCATAAGGGGTCCTTTGCAGGGGTCCACGAAGACCACCAACATGCAGGTGGATGAACAGCCACCTTCTCTGGGATGGCTGAGAGTCCCAGTATCACCTCGAACTTCATCCATGTTGTAGCATGTAGGCATGATTCTAATGTTGACCTAGGAAACACATTCTCCCCCAGCAAAACAATCCATCAACATGTTAATGATGATTATGAATCACCACTAAAGATTTGGATAATATTTTTGGTTTCCTTTTATACTTTATGCATTTAATTTTTTTTTCTGTATAAACACAAATGACCTTGATAATGAAGAAAAGTTTTAAAAACCTGTACCTCTGCTGAGCGCCAAGGCACATGCCTGTAATCCCAGTGGCTTGGGAGGCTGAGGCTGGAGGATTGCAAGTTCAAAGCCAGCCTCAGCAAAAGTGATAAGCTAAGCAACTCAGTGAGACCCTGTCTCTAAATAAAATACAAAAATAGGGCTGGGCATGTGGCTCAGTGGTCAAGTGCCTCTGAGTTCCCCCTAATGCCACCCCCCAAAAAAACACCTCTCTACCTCTCACCCCCTCTGTATTCTCTGTCAATCATGTGTCTCTTCAGTGTCTTCAAGTCCTGGGCCTACCATCGAGGACACTTCTATTACTATACTATGATGTCTTTCCTTTTTAATGCAAAGTTTTATCTTTGTTCACATTTAAGTAATGTGACACAATTATTTACATCAATGCTGGGTGTTTGCCATTTAAAACTTGCAATTTGTTTTTAAATTGAAAGACAAAATTAATTATGTTTATCATATACAACACGATATTTTGAAGTGTATGTACATTGTGGAATAACCAAACCTAGCTAAGTAACATGCATTTCCTCACATAGTTATTATTTCAGTGGCAAGACACTGTTATGTCCAATATCTAACATTTTTCAAGAAAACAACATATTATACAACATCTATAGTTGACATTTGGTACAATAGGTCTCTTGAACCTATTCTTCCTGTCTAACTGAAAATTCACATGCTTTGTCCAATCTCTCCCTGCCCTTGACCACCACAGTCATTTGTAAACACTTTCTACCCTCAATTCCTATAAGATCAACTTTTTTGGCTTCCATATATGAGTGAGGTCATGTGGTATTTGTCTTTCTGGGTCTAGCTTATTGAATTTAGCAAAACATTCACCCACATTGTTGCAAATGACAGAATTTTCTTCTTTTCAGAGGCTGAGTAGTATCCTGTTGTGACTGGGCAGGTGTGCCTCAGAGATCTTGGGAGTTTGGTGCCAGGCCCTTGTAATAAAGCAGATGTCACAATAAAGTGACTCATATGAATTTTTTGGTTTCCCAGTACATATAAAAGTTAGGTTTACATTGTACTGTGGTTTTTAAAGTGTGTATCATGTCTAAAGAAAGCAAGGAGCCTAATTTAATTAAAGGATACTTTATGAGAACAGTGCTAATGATCACCTGAGTGCTGAATAAACACTGCAGCTCCACTTTCCTCCATCCCTCTGACCTTCTGCAGGGCCTTCCCATGGTTGAACCCAGCCAGAAGCCAGAGGACAAGGGAGCATGTGGGTGTGGTCCCTGAGGGCCAATGCACTGGACACTGGCTGAGGGGAGGATGGCTGGCATGTCCCTGGAGGTCATGTGGCAGTCCCCAGCACCATGTGAAGACCTACTCTGAGTGGGGGGGCCAGGCTTCCTACCTGACTCAGTACAATGCTGGGCACAAAGTAAGTGTTAATATATTTTGAATAATCTCGAAAAGAGATACACTTTAAGACGATTTTGTGTGTTTTCCTCATATATAACATGAGGTTTTGGAGTACACATTGTTTCCTTGATATTCAAATGCCGCAGTCTGGCTGGGCACAATTCAGGAGCCACTTGTCAAAAGAAACGAACTTTATTTTTAGAACCACACACTCCAAACAAAACAGCTCCTCAGGAAAAACCCTCAGAGCCCAACTGCCACCACCGGCTTCCCACAAGCCTCTCAACAAGCCTCCCCCCCAATGCGGCGATGCTCTTGAGGCCGATTGGCTGGGTCGCATGGGCGGAGCCAAAAAAGTCCCCCAATGAGCAGCTCCAAAGTCTGAAAGGGCCGGGAAACAGCCCAATGAGCATCACCGCAGAGGAGCCAATCAGCTAGATGTTGCTGGGGCCCCTGTGAGCCAATCATCAGCTGGTGGTCTGAAAGTTTGCTGGGGCCCCTTGGGCTGTGGCTCTCAACATTCAACATTCAAAGGGATTGGTTCCAGAAACCCCCAGTGAACACCAACATGCAAGGAGGCTCAGGTCCTGTGTGTAAAATGGCATAGTATTTCCATAGAACCTACACACATGTTGGCATTAATGGCTAATTTCATTATTTATAGCTGATAGACTGATTTTTAAAAATATGTCAAATATACATGACATAAGGTGTTCAAAAGTAGACAATTCAGTGACAGTACATTCATGATGCCATGCAGCCACCACCTCTATCTAGTTCTAGAACATTCCATTACCCCAAAAGGAAACCCTGCCACTCCCCTTCCCTCCCACCTCCATTCCCTGGCAAACAGTGTTTATAAATTGACCTGTTCTGAATATTTCATATAAATATAAATGGAGACAGAACTTAGAGGGATACTTTGCCTTTCATCTCTTACATACCCCTTTTCTTCTTCCCTGAAATTCTGCTTCTGTTTTCAGACACTCGGGTCATGGCAGGGTGGGTGGAAATCAGGGGAGGGAGGCCTGGCCCTCCTCCCCTCTCCTTTGCTCCCTCTGGGGCCCTGGGAATGGTGGGGAAGCTGCAAGCCTGTAATGAGACCCCCCTTCTCCCTTAATGACTCTGGGGGCTTCGGGGATGCCGCAGGCCAGCTCTGTCCTAATTAATTGATAGAGAGTGTTTCCCACAGAGGAATTAGCCTCGATTCTTCTGTCTCAACCTTCTCTTGGCTGAGCCCGTGTTCAGGCTCCACCTTGCTGCCAAGGAAGTCATCTGGGACAGCCAAGGATGTTCCGTCGGAGCTGGGCCAGAGCTGGAGCAGATGGTTAGAGTGGACCTGGGGTGGTCGAAGCTTTGAGGCACACAGACTTGGACTCAAATCCTGGCCCCACCATGTATTAACCCGTGACCTGCCATTTAACATCTTTGAGCCTCTTCTGTATCTGTAAAAGGAAGATAGTATCTTTAACCTGAACAAGAGATTCGCAGGGCCCAGGTGAGAGTGAGATACTTGCTTGTTGTGCAATATATCAGGGAGTATTCCTGCACTGAGCATTTAGCTAAATAATAATCCAGTGTTAGTAATTGTAAAAAAAAAAAAAAACCCTGCAAATTAATGTAAAAAACCCCGTGATGAACAGGATATCAGGAAGTTAAAGGCAGAATCAGTAACAGTGTCCAGCCAAGTCATAAAGGCAGAGGAAAAATCAGGAATTCCAAGCTTTCCTTTATTTAATACGTCAAAATTTTGTTCATTGTGACTTTTTTCTATACTCATTTTGATGCATTGACTCTAATACTGAATATGATGGAGGTGATATTTTTGGTAAACACAGGGGGTCTGTGTTTACCAAGTTTGCAATATTTAAAAATATTGCATTGAAATATAATTTATTTTAAATGTTGAATTTTAGGGCACTTCCTGACTTTGGTTTTATTGAGGTGAGAGTCACATCACATAAAACGCATCATTTCAAAGAGTGTGACTTCTTGGCATTTAGTACAATTCACAATGTTGGCCGGGTGTAGAGGTGCACACCTGTAATCCCTGCGGCTCTGGGAAGCTGAGGCAGGAGGATCACAAGTTCAAGGCTAGCCTGGGTGACTTAGTGAGATCCTGTTTCAAAATAAAAAATAAAAAGGGCTGGGGATGTGGCTCAGTGGTAAAGTGCCCCTGGGTTCAATCCCCAGTACTGGAAAAAATCACAATGTTGTTGAATTGCCACCCCTAATTCATCACCTGGAAGGCACCTGTCCCCCTTTTTCCTCCACCTTTCCTGAACATTTCAGACAAATAGAATCATGTACTAAGTGGCTGTCTTGTGTCTGTCTTTTTTCACTGAGTGTACTTTGTTGTAAGGTATGTATTTTTTTAATTTAATTTTATTTCAAATGACAGATAAATTTGTGTGCTTTTATTATGCATAACATGGTGTTTTAAATTTATATATGCATTGTGAAATGGCTAAATATATAATCAACATATGCATTACCTCACAAAGTTATCATTTTTGTAGTGCAAACTCTGAAGGTGTCTACTCTTTCAGCATTTTTCGAGAATGCAATATATTGTTATTTACTATAGTCACCATGTTGTATACTGGATGTCTTGAACTCACACCTTTGGCCTAAGTGAAATCTTTTGGTGCCTTTTAACCAACATCCCAATTTCCCTCTCCTCCAGCCCCTGGCAACTCCTATTCTATTCTCTGCTTCAATGAGTTGGACTTTTTCAGATTCCACAGAGGAGTGGAATATGTGGTTCTTAAATATTTCTGTGTCTGGCCCCACCATGTATTAACCTGTGACCAGAAGGAAAAACCAGGAATTCCAATTGGGTTTGTTTTTTGAGCACAATGTGGAGGTTTATCTGTTGTGACATGAGATCAGTGCTGTCCCCATATGATTTCCACCAGGTTATTGTACTTAATCTAACAGCCTCCAGGTTCATCCTGTTGTCAAAGGACAGTAGTATACCATGTGCATTTATATATATGTATTCCATTTATATGTAAACATTACATGTTCTTCATCCATACCTGTTGATGGATCCTCAGTTGCTTCCTCCTCTTGGCTATTGTGAATGACGCTTTAATGAATGTGCAGATGCAGAGATCTCTTTGAGGTGCGTTGTGTCTGGCTTCTGTCACTGATCACAATGTTTCCTAAATTTCCTTTGGTTTTATACCCAGTGGTGGGAGTGCTGGGCCCTGTGATAATTCTCTTTTTAACTTTTTGTGGAATCTCCATACTGTTTTTCCATAATGAATTCCCACAGCAGAGCTCAAGGCTTCTCTTCTCTCCACACCTTCACTGGCACTTGGTACCTTTTGTCTTTGATGCCAACCATTCCAACAGGCACAAGGGGTGAAATGTCACCGTGGTTGATTTGCATTTCTCTTATGACCAGTGTTGGTGAGTATTCTTTCATGAACCCATTGACCTTTTGTATGTGTAAATGTATTGAGAAATGTCTTTTAAAGTCCTTTGTCCATTTTTTTACTGGGTGTTTGTTCTGAGCACATGTGGAGGTTTATCTGTTGTGACCTGAGAGCAGTGCTGTCCCCATACATTTTCCACCAGGACCTGGCACCTTGCTTGTCTCACACTCCCCAGAGTTCCGAGAATCACAGCGAATAATTTATGGATCCCTTCTGATGTGCCTGCTTTAACCCTCTCTACAGCTGGGAGGGGTAATTCCTACCACTGTCATTGGATAGGTGAGGAAACTGCGGCTTAGAGGAATTAAACAACCTGCCAGAAGCTTACAAAGCTTAAAGATCAGGAGAACTGCAAGGTCAAAACAACTTTAACAGTAATCAATGTATGCACAGGTGCAAATGCAAGGGCGAATGACAATTTCTAGCATCTAAGCATGAATTGAGGAGGTGGCACCATGCTTTATTAGGAGTCACTGTGATCTTTATTGTCACATGCTCACAGTTTAAAAAAAATCTAGCTTTTTTGGTGGGTTACTGAGGATTAAACCCAGGGGTGCTTACCACTAAACCACATTCCCAGCACTTTTAATATTTTATTTAGACACAGGGTCTCACTGAGTTGCTTAGGGCCTCGCTAAGTTGCTGAGGTGGGCTTTGAACTCATGATCCTCCTGCCTCAGCCTCCGGAGCTGCTAGGATTACGGGTGTGTGCCACTGTGTCCAGCTTGCCTGCTTTCAATTTTTATGGTTATATGCCCAGAAGTGGAATTTGGATCATATGGTAGTTTTAAGATAAATATTTATCTTATGGTACTGGGGATTGAACCCAGGGCCTTGCACATGTGAGGATATGGATTTCCCTGATGGTTAAATGATACAGAACATTATTTGTCTATTTGTTGGCTATTTGTACTTCTTTTAAGAACTATCTTTTCAGATGATTTGTTGTTTTTGTTGTTGTTTTTATTTATTTTTTTATGGTGCTGGGATGGAACCCAGAGCCCCTGAGACTAAGTGCTGTACTTAAGGGTGTTTGGGATTTAATCCAGGGGTGCTCTACCACTGAGCTACATTCCCAGCCCTGTGGTTAATTTTTGGAGTTTCTTATGTATTCTGGTGTCAGATGACTAGCTGGCCAAGTTTTCCCCCTATTCTGTAGATGGTCTCTTTACTCTGTTGATTGTTTCCTTTGCTGTGCTGAAGCTTTTTGGTTTGATGTCATCCCATTCGTCAATTTTGTTCTTTGTCTACTGTGAGAAATACCACGCTTCATGAACCCTGTTAATACATACAATTAACACAGGTTAACAAAACATTTTTAAAAAGACAGCTTTGCTTTGGCATGTATTTGATGAAGCAATAGAGTTATTAATTTTATGAAGTCTCAACTCTAAGTGTGTGTCTTTTTAATATCCTGGTGGTGAAATATGAAGCCCACTCTGAGGCACCGCTGCAGTGGTATTCAGAAGAACCTCGTGTGACTGTCCAAACTGCAAGCGGAAGGGGTGTGGTTCAGTGACAGGGCACTTGCCTAGCATGTGCAAGGCCCTGGATTTGAGCCCCAGCACCAGCTATGACAAAAAAAAAAGGGGGGGGGGTTGGGGTTGTGGCTCAGTGGTAGAGCACTTGCCTAGCACATGTGAGGCATTAGGTTTGATTCTAAAATAAAGGTATTGTGTCCATTTACAACTAACAATATTTAAAATAAATAAATAAAAACAACAGAAAAAAACTGCGAGCTGAACTAACCATGTTGTTATGGGATACAATTTTTAGAGAGACAAACCTTGGTTTTTCATGGATATTTGGTAGACATTTTTACAAAACTGAAAAGCATGTTTCTGTCCCTTCAAGAAAAACAACTGGCAATTTTTGTTGTCAATAATATAATATGAGCCTTTAAGTGATTGATATTGAATAATGAGATGTGCATGGGTAAAGATGTGTTTAGTAGACTTTAATGTTAATATAGCACAAAAAGTTTAGATTCCGCATTGTAACTGTCCTTTAAGAAACTAAAATTTGAAGGGTTTTAGTGTAGTTTTGAATAATAGCCACAATCACTTGAAAAGCTGATTAAAATACTCTGCCTGGGCTTGCGGGTGCAGCTCAGTGGTAGGGTGCTTGTCTGTCCAGCATGTGCGAGGCACTGGGTTTGATCCCTAGTACAGAAAAAGCAACAAAATACATTCTTCCCTTTCTCAACTACTATCTGTGTGAGGCTGAACTTTCTCCTTGTACTTCAAACAAAATAACATGCCACCACAGATTCAGTGCAGAAGTGGATTCAGTCAAGTTCTCATTATTCACAGTGGTTATGTTTTATAAAGTTGCTGTGAATATTGAATTAGCAAACACTGAGTTAACGAATACTGAATCATTACTCCTAGGGGGAATCTCAGGGTTAGATTTCTATGAGCCCCTGTTCACAACATTTTTGTCAACTGATGAATAAAACTTATTTTATGTATGTTTCTAATTAAAGAAAGTTTATTGAACATATATTGTTCATTCTTTAAAACTGGCTGGTGGCCAAGAACACTACAATTTATATCTAAGTGAAGCTCATCAAGCACATGTATTTTCTCTGTAAGAAAAAATGTAACAAGAAAAAATGCCTAACACTGAGAAATATTAGCCAGCACTTCAATACTATGCTTGGGGCCATTTTAGTTTATTTTTTTTGGTACTAGGGATTGAACTCAGGGACACTCAACCACTGAGCCAAATCCCTAGCCCTGTTGTATTTTATTTAGAGACAGGGTCTTGCTGAGTTGCTGAGCACCTTGCCGTTGCTGAGGTTGCCTTGAACTCTGGATTCTCCTGCCTCAGCCTCCAGAGCAGCTGGGATTACAGGCCTGTTCCACTGTGCTTGCTTGGGGCCATTTTAAACAGCAAAGTCAATGAAATGCACAAAAACTTGAAAGAATGTGGTGCTAAGTAGACCACAAGACACTTGTTCACAGCATGAGCTTAAGCAAAACAATAATACTGCCCTGTTCAACCTTAGCTAGAAACATTTGCATGGAGCAGCTCATCCATATCATCATATCTACTACTACCTGCCCCCCCCCCTACACGTTTCAGGATAACAGTGAAGGCTTCACGGATATTGATCTTGGGGTTACAAATAATTTTTAGCAAATAGATAAATTTGCACATTCACCATCTGTGAGTAATTAAGATCAACCTTATGGCAAGTTCTCTTTCTATATAGCTAGACATTAAAGCACTTTGAAAAAGTGTAAATGTCTCTCTTCTCATTATTATTATTCTAGTTTTGGAATATTTTTTCACAAAAATGTGATTCTTTTTTTTGAGAGAGAGAGAGGGAGAGAATTTTTTTTAATATTTATTTTTTATTTTTTTAGTTTTCGGCGGACACAACATCTTTGTTTATATGTGGTGCTGAGGATCGAACCTGGGCCGCATGCATGCCAGGCGAGCAGGCTACCACTTGAGCCACATCCCCAGCCCCCCAAAATGTGATTTTTAACATTAACGTATACTGGACTTTTTCTTGTTATATTAAAATGCATAAATAAAGATTTGCAACAGTTTTCAGGTTTAATTTAAAAAACAGGATCAGTAGCGATACACAAACAAAAGGTCCTTGGGGCTCTCCATGATCTTTTATATTAAGACACAGTTTCTTAGAACAGTTTTGGATTAACAGACAAACTGAAAAAACAGTACAGAAACCTCCCATATACCCCCTGGACCTAGTTTCACCTATAACTAATATTTTTCATTTGTATGCTATATGTGTACAATATTATATTACATTATTATATTGATATATTATTCATTACACATTGTGAATGTTGATACATTTTGAACTATTATTACATAGATATGTCACTTTTAACTACAGCCCATACTGTATTCAGATTTCCTCATTTCCTCCCTTACACAGGTTGAAAGAAGCACTTGGGAGTAGAAGTGATTCAGATTCCATTTTTGTTTCTCCCAGATTATAGAATATTTGCATACATGTAACATCTTGGGGATGAGATCCAGATTAAATGTGAAATTCAGGGATGTTTCCTATATATTTTATACATATAGCTTGAGTGTAATTTTATGTACCATTTTAAGGTATCTGCATTTTGACTGTGACCTATTCCCTGAGATCGGGTGAGGAATTTTCCAACTGTGGTGTCATATCTACATTCAAAAAGCTCTGGATTCTGAACATTTTGGATTAGGAAAGATCAACCCGCAGCCTTTTTCTATCTCAGGACACCAGTGACGTTGAGCTATCACCTGGCCATGGTTCTCCTTGACTGTGACAGTTTCAGAGACTTTCATTGACAGTTTTGAGAGAGACTCATCAGGGAGATTGTAGGATGCCCCTCTGTTGGAATTTGTCTGATGTTTTCCCCGTAATTAGACCTCAGTGATGGTCTTTTCGGATTCTCTATGGTTTTTAAGAAGAATGTAAAGGGGTTCCAAGTCCCAATAGTTAGAGAACCATTGCTATTCTATTTAATTTTTATTTGGTGTAACAGAACAAGTGTTTGGTCATCTTTCTTGCTGTATCTCCAGTCTTTAGAACACCCAGGCGCACCGTGGGTGTAAAATAAATATTTGTGGAGTAAATGACTGTGAGAACTAGGCTCTCAGAGACAGCTCCAGGCTCAGAGAGGTTAAGTGAAATATCCAAGCACAGCCAGTGACTGAAAGAGGGAGTGGGGAGGTGGCAGGGGTGGGTTGCAGATGTGGCCCAGGGGATCCTTAGTTACACTTTGGAATCACTTGGGGAGTATTGAAATGTATCAGCACCCAGGCCTTACTCCCAGGGACACTGACTTGATTGGTCTGGAGATCAGGATTTTGAAAAACTCTCTTGGTGCTTGTCAGATACACCTGTTTGAGAACCACCTACTTAGAAAGTGTTCAAGCATCAGAGCCAGGGTTGTGTGGATAGAGTTAGAATTGGGACAGCTGCTCTTTGGCTGTGTGACCTTGGGCAAATTATTAAACTGCTCTGACTGCCTATCCTTTGTCTACTTCATAGGGGTGTGTAGATAAAATATAACAACAAAACAACAAACAAACAAACAAACAAAAAAACCCCAAAAAACAAAAACAAAAACAAAAACAAAAAAAACCAAACAAAAACAAAAACAAAACAAAACAAAAAAACCCCTGTCAACAATGGCTCAATAATAACCACTACCACCACAACAACTGCAAAGATGTATGGAGCTCCTGTCTGGGCTCTGTGCTCAGCTCTTTAAATGGCATTAGTTTTCAGGAGAGATTGAAGATGTTGGAAACAACCAAATCAGCGCCATTTGAGAGGAAAAGCGGATGCACATTACCCTATGCACCATGCAGATAGCGAAGAAATATACTAACTGCAATCTTAATAGCAATGATTACATTTCCTAACAGCATTTCCACCCTAGCGCGCTTTAATTTTCTCCCTTGTTTAGAAGAAGAGGCCAGTCTCAGAGATCGAAGGGAACTGGCCCAAAGGCACTCAGCGGCCAAGCGGCCAAGGCCAGAAGGAGCACCAGAAGGGAGAAGAGGGACCTCTGAGCCCCCATGGTGGCTGTTATCACGAGACGCTCGCGCCCTGGCCTTCTCAAGACCTCCGCAGAGGATGTGGGCGCGGCCCAGCGGTGCCAGGGCCTGGTCCCCTCGCTCCCGCGGGGATGCTCGGCCTCCGAGCGCTCTGGAGGCGCGGCTCCGAGCAGGGGGCGGAGGCTGAGTGCCGGAGAGGCCACTCACCCCCGCCCACCCTCCGTCCCCCTCCCTCTCAAACACGCGGTTCCCCTTCTCCCGCGCGGCAGCAGAGCCGGAGCTGGGCGCGGGGGAGGCGGGGGGCGTCCCAGAGGGGATCCCGCCCCCTCCCCCGGTCACCCGGAGCCCCCGCACCCACGTGAGCGCAGGGCCAGCTCGGATCCCGCCAGCTGCACAGCGCGTCCCGGCTCCGCGCCGGTGCCTCCGCGGTCTGTCCCTGAGCCAGCGCTTCACGGTTCCTGGCGGGTCCCCGCGGCCCCGGCCGGGCGCTTCGCCGGGCTCCGGCTCCTGATCTGGGCGCAGCGCGCAGGCCGAGGCGCGGGTGGGCCGTCCAGCGGCTCCGGACGCCGGTGAGTGGGGAGACCCAGGTGGGCGCGGGGACTCCGCGCGCGTTGGGCCCCTGAGGTTCCTGGCAGGCGGCGATCGGAGACGGAGGGCTGCCCCTGGCGCCCCCAGTCTCCACCTCTCCGCTGCCCTTTGTCTCAGGTCCTCACTGCCCCTTAGGATCGTCGCTGCGTTCCACCCTGGTCACCCTGAAGATCCATCGCTTTAATTCTCCCCAGGTCTCGCTGCTGCCCATCTGCCACCTTCCCAAAGGTGGCCTCAACTCGTGGGCGTGTTTTTCCATTGAACCTGGTGCCTTATCCATTTGCACGGCCGGGTCCCTCTCCTATCCGGGTTAATGGCTGCAATTCTAGACGTACCAGGTGTGGCTAAGACTGGCCACCGCTGCAGGGGATCCAGGTGTGTGTGTGTGTGTGTGTGTGTGTGTGTGTGTGTGAGAGAGAGAGAGAGAGAGAGAGAGAGAGAGAGAGAGAGAGAGAATGAATTGTGTTAATATCATTGCCTGTGTGCAATTTGATTTATGAAGGTTGGTTGTGCAGGGCAGTGAAAATGTGTCTGATGGTATACATGGATGTGGCGCGCGCGGGTGTGAGAATTGTATGACTGGTGCTGCATGCATAGAGTTGCATGTGTGTGAGATGTGTGTGGTTGTATGTTTGAAGAGTTTGTGTATGATGGTGTCCGCAAGGGGTTGTGTATATGTAGTTGCACATTAGAGGCATGTGAGGTTGTGTGTTCAGGTTGTGTGTGTGTGTGTGTGTGTGTGTGTGTGTGTGAGAGAGAGAGAGAGAGAGAGAGAGATATGTGATTTTTCTCCTCATCTTTCCCTGCCCTTTCGTTACTCCTCTGGCTAGCACAGTGTTGAGATAAAATGTATAGCAAACCTCCTTGCTTTGCCCAGGGTGCTTTGTGATAAGAACTCTGAGATGTCCTAAAATAAGTTATAAGCCAGAGAATGGCGGGAGGAAAGAGAGGACATTTTAAGTCAAGGCTTTAAACTAAATCAACAAAGAAAAAGAAGAAGGAAAATCCAAAACAACCCAACAAAAAAAACACCTGCTTTACATTGCTTTCCTGTTTCTGACCATCACTCTCCAAGGCCACATTAGATTCTGCTCTTGGAACTAACCAAGAAATAGCAAGAACTCTTCATAGACTAACCTTCTGTCCCAGGGCTCTGCCTGCGTCCCCTGCCCTGCCCTCTTATTTACAGCCAACATAAGGTCAATGTAAGTAACTTGTTTCTTATCTCCAAAAATTTTTTTTTATGAAACACCCTGGCCCCTTGTTTCAACTGCCATCTGGCCATGCGGCTGGTCACTTTGGGAGATTGTCCTAAGACTGGTCCTGTCACCTTTTGGCTAGCATCTGTACAGCTCAATCAACCCTTTATTTTCAGGGATCTCAGTCTTGAAGGTTTGATTTAGTTCTTGCTTTGGCCTTAGGGGTTAGGAGGTTCTTTCTTTCTCCCCTTTGTGTCTAGGGACAGCCCCTCATCTCTTCACATCAGAGTCCTGAGGCTGGGGGATGCGGAAGGAGACCCAGCCTCAAGGCCCTCACCCTGAAGGGACTTGGGACTCTATAAGGACCATTTCTGGGAAGCTTAAGCGACAGGGCTAAGTGAGGGTTTAGAATCAGGACAGACCAGAAAAGAGAGCCCAGGGTGAGGGGAGAATAATCCTCCCGCGTCTCAGAGAGATCCAGAGGGGCCCAAGTTGAGGTCAAGTTCTTGGGAGAACCAGCTCGAATCAAGCATTTTAAAATCAATTTTATTTTTATTTTTCAAGTCAGGCACAGAAAGACAAATGCTGTGTGTTCTCAGCCATATGTGGAAGCTTAAAATAGTTGATCTCACAGATGTTAGACTAGTTAGTGGTCACTAGAGGGTGGAAAGCTGGTGAGTAAAGGGAGACAGAGAACAAGACCTGAAAACAGTTAGGAAGAATATGTTCCTGAGTGGTAGAGCACAGTAGGGTGATTGTAGTTTACAACAATTTATTATATATATTTTCCAAGGAGCTAGAAGAGCGGAGTTCGGAGGCTTCCAACCCAAAGAAATGATAAGTGATTTTAAAGAGACAGAAATGCCGATACCCTGATCATATTCATGTTTTGAATTATCATATTGCACTCCATAAATATGAGCAATTATGGTGTGTCAGTTATAAATAAAAAATAAAAATTTATGTATATTTTTAATTGATAAGCCACAGCTATACCTTTCTACCATGAAGACAGGACTGCGAAAGTTGATTGGAAGATAGTCTCCTTTCAGCTTGAGCCTTTTTCTCTGTCCTCAATTGTGTGTCTGTTGAGTGTCTGTTTTTGTTTTTTAATATATATTCTTTTTTAGTTGTATTTGGATACAATACCTTTATTTTGTGTATTTATTTTTATGTGGTGCTGAGGATCAAACCTAGTGCCTCACACGTGCAAAGCAAATGCTCTACTGCTGAGCCTCAGCCCCAGCCCCTGAGTGTCTGTTTTTATCAACCACATTTGACCTCTGTTTTGTGGTCATCACGTGTGGTCATCATGTACCAAGTGCATTGAGCCATCTGAGCTACACAGCAGTCCTGGGCCTATTCCTGCAAGGTGGTATTGGGGTTTGAAAGACAGAGCTCATGTATGCTTTTCTCTAGGTTGGAGGTTGGCGATTTTTAAAATTTTATTTTCTAATTTTTAGTAAAGAGCCAGAGAGTAAAATTTTTTTTCAGTTTTTCTGCTCATGTGACCTCTGTTACAACCACTTAGCTCAGCCATTGAGCCTGAAAGCATTAGTAGAGAATACATAATGGATGAACCCGGCTGTGTGCCAGTAAAACTTTATTTAAAAAAAAAAGGCAGTGGGCTGAATTTGGCTCATAGACTATGATTTGTCAACTCCTCTCTAGCAAGCTGTCCTTAGGTCTCTGCAGGGGTTTGGTTCCAGGAACCTGCAGGGATACCAAACCCCTTGGATGCTCAAGTCCCTTATATAAAATGGCCTAATATTTGCATTGAATTAATGCACATCCTCTTATATACTACAAATCCTGTCTAGATAATTTATAATACCTAATACAATATAAATATTATGTACCTAGTAGTTATATGATATTATTTAGAGAACCAGTACATACATACATGCTTAGTACAGGTGCAATTATTATTATTATTATTATTATTATTATTATTATTATTATTTTTGGTTTTGGAGCTGGGAATTGAACCCAGGGCCTGGCACATGCTAAGCACACCTTCTACTATTGAATATTTTTGATTTTAGGTTGGTTGAGTCCATGGATGTAGAATTGCAGATATGGAGGCCACCTGTGCTGTCCTACATCTTATAAGGAAGAAGAAAGGAAAGAGTCAAAACTCCAGGCTCTGGAGTTTTCCTGTCTAGTTTGGATTTCAGCTGAACACTCTTGGTGTCCAGGGGCAAATTTGTGCTACCATTTAATGATTGGGAACTTAATAAATCAGGAGAGGGAGGAATTGTCCTTTTCCTGCATAGTTTCTGGTTTGTGACTATGAGTTTTTTACAGCAAGGTGAGAAGCAGCCTCATGTCTCAGGTGACCTGTCCATTTGGAGCAGAATCCCTCCTGGGCTGCAGGTTGGAAACCAGGTTCAGACCTGGAGGATGCAGGGGCCTTGACTGAGGCAGACATCCCATCCCTTGGAAGAGGATGAGGAGCAGAGGAGGACAAGAAGATAGTGATTCCAGAGAAACAGCTGCTTAGCCAGTGGCAGGAAAAAGAAACCTAGGGACCTACCTAATGGTGGAATTGAAGCCACCAAGAGATGCTCAGCCATGACCTGGATGTTTCAGGCATTGGGAGTGAGGAGGGGTGGCGGGGGCATGATCCCTCAGAGAATAGCCTTTATAAGTGTCACAATCACAGGTAAACCAGGTAAACAAATCAGGGACACAGTCCAGCACAGGGTACAATACTGAATGTCTTCTGTTGGTTTGGAGAGCTTTTCCCCTGAGTCGGATGAATCTGGCGTATTGCTCAGGAATCAGACATCCACTCAAGGGGAAACTGAAAGGAATTTAAGATAAGACTCTTGAGCAAAGTTGGTGTGGCACTTGGGGATCACATGGAGGGGTGGTGGGCAGAGACATTATCTTCGGGATTGAACAGGCAGGGCAGGGACTCAAAGGAGAGCTTTGGCTGTAGCAGAGGACTGTCCCATGGGACATGGTCACAGATAGAGGAATGGAAGGCTTCATCTTCATTTCCTCCCACCCTTTATTCTCCTGCCATATTTCTTTGCTGCCTTGATAGAGAGACCAATGGTTGGGGGAGCCTGGGAGTCTATCTAAAGAATTCTTTCTGCACCTGGCACAGGGTTGCAGCCATTCTTGCTGGGAGTAGGTCAGTGTAGGTCAGTGGCTTCTCCCCCAGGCAAGGAGGCTCAGTGCCCAGAGCCCAGGATATTTTCAGGGACCCATAGAAACAAACATTTTCATTTCTTTAAAAATAAGAAGAAAGCATTGAACTTTTAGGTCAAAGAAAATGATCCAATATATACTATTAATAGATCTATTTTTTCTTATAGGAGTTGAATTGCAGAAAGTGTCCAAGTGCCCCTGAGCTTAATCTCCGGTTCCCTCCGCCCTCCCAAAAAAACCCCCCACCCAAAACCCACCAATCAACAAATAGAATAATAGTCATAAGTTTGTTGTCTTGCAGTGGGGGCAATGTCCTGATAAATCCCTAGTAAGCTGAAAATACTGTAAGTCAAAAATGCATGTTAGAGCTGGGCATGTAAGTCAATGATAGAGCACTTGACCATCTCATGTGAGGCCCTGGGTTTCATCCCCAGCACTGGGGTGAAAAAAAAAAAAGCCTCCGATCTACCACTGAATACCAGAGCTTAGCAACACAGCACACTGTGGAACGTGGGTTGTTTCTGCTCATGATGGCCAGATTGGCTGGTAGCTGGGGCTTACTGCTGCCTCCCAGTATCACTCAGCAGTGTCATGGTGCTTATCACTAGCCTGGGAAAAGATCAAAATTCAACATTCAAAGTACAATTTCTAGGCAGAATAGAATAGACAATATGATTGATGTATGTACATTCCATGTATGTATTATATATCAAAATGCATTCTACTGTCATGTATGACTAAAAAAAAAATAAAAATTAAAAACAAAACAAAAACAAAAAAAACAAAAAAAAACAAAGTACGATTTCTACCAAATATGTTTCACTTTGAAACATCAGAAAGCTGAAACATTGTAAGTCAAGATTATCTGTATTTTCCTTTACACTAATGCAGTTCCAATTGAACTGCATTAATTTAAATTCAACATTTTTTTTTTTTTTTTTTGAGAAAGGGGTCCATGAAGGGAAAATTTCTCAGGTCCATGAAAGTAACCATTTCTAAGCTGCTCTAAGTTGGGAAATGGATGGGCAGGTTTTATTTTTATATGTGTTTTATTTATATTTATGAAAAACAACATTCCAGGTAGCGTTCTGAAGTTTCTATTTTGGATACTTTTTAAAAGATAATACTTTTTATATCTGGATATGGCCAAATGTAAGAAACACTAGTGTCTGAAGTGAGAAGCATCCGAGTTTAGTGCCTGAGACCCTGGAGAGGCTCATGAATATCACAATGGAGACAAGAATTGTCACTGTTGCTCTCCCTGTGGCTTCCCCTTCCCTCTGTTGCTCACCTGAGCATTCACGCAGGCAGCTACATTTATTGGGTGTCCTCTGTTTGCCAGGTAGCTGCAGATTTGTCATCGTGGAAAGCTGACTCTGGTTATCTCCAGGTCAGACACCTAACTATATTAACTTTGGGACTGGCCTGAAGGTGCTTTGTCCAGGTCTCTTCATGCAATTGGCATTCAGCAATTTGGATCGAGAGGTGGGGCAGCCCCCCAAATTCTTCTAATGGTGAAATATGGAGGGGACTGAAGCCATAAATGGCGAAAGTGTTAATAATTTTATGGCTTTCTTTCCCGGCTCTTCCCAGCTATGCCCAGGAATGATTCTGGAGACCTTGACCCTTTGCTGTCACGACATGACTTTTGAACTCCAGGCAGTGTCCCAGGTGTCCTAGCAAGGGCACAGCCCAACAAATGGACACATCTTTCCCTTGCCTTGTGAGCTTCCTCCAGTGCCCACCATCCTCCCATCCTTCCCCTTCCACCACTTCTGCCTTCAGACCTGGGCTCCTCTGTTCCCGCAGGTAGACCATGAGCAGCCACGGCAACAGCCTGTTCCTGCGGGAGAGCGGCCAGCACCTTGGCGGGGTGGGCTGGCTGCAGGGGCTGCAGGACAGCATGCAGCAGAGAGCGCTGCGCACGCGCCTGCGCCTGCAGACCATGACTCGAGAGCACGTGCTGCGCTTCCTGCGCCGGAATGCCTTCATCCTGCTCACTGTCAGCGCAGTGGTCATAGGTGAGCCCGGCTTCCGGGAGGGCGGGGACTTCCGGGAAACGTCCTGCTTGCATGTGTCTTTGCTCCAGCCGGCCACTCTCACCTGCACACACGTCCCACCTGCCACTGTTCCAACCTCCTATGTGTGCACACATTGTCACATTTGTCACATATGTACACGTGCACTGCACACAGTTTACACGTGCACAAACATGAACATATTTTATGGGTGCTCAGAATTTACAGGTGCAAATTCCTGTGCACACTTACACAAATATACAGTTGTATTGTGGTACCAGAAGCAGAGCCAGAGGATATGGAGGGCTGAATGTATTAGAACTTACAAACACATCCATTCCCACATGGGCATTCTCCTGAACATATATCTACAGACTTAAGTGTTTAAATATATGTACACCCCCCGTGTTTGAAAATAGTAACATATGCACAAGTCTCGTGTATGGACACTTCCAAGAAAATGCAGGTGCATATTCACGTGTATGGGCTTACATTCACAGGCAGATGTATAAGCTCACAAATGAGCGTGTACTCACATGTGCATGCATGTGTGTGCTTGAATGGGTGAAAACATCTGCACATGTATCAATATGTAACAAATCTTACATTTCTGCAATGTACACCTGTGCCAATGTGCACACAAGTGCATGTACTTGTAGAACGTTTTTCTCTTTCTCTCACTGATCCCCCTACCACAAGCCTTCTTGGAATGGGTGGGTCCTGTCTGGGCTGAGTGACCCACACTCCACTACATGGACCCCTCTTTTTGGCTCTAGGGGTCAGCCTAGCCTTTGCTTTGCGCCCGTACCAGCTCACCTACCGTCAGATCAAGTATTTCTCCTTCCCTGGTGAGCTTCTCATGAGAATGCTGCAGATGCTGGTGCTGCCCCTCATTGTCTCCAGCCTGGTCACAGGTGAGAGAGCCCAGGCTCGTGTTGACCTTCAAGACCCATTCAGAACCCAGTCTTGAACCTAGAGCCAAGACAGTTCCCAGCATGGGAGCTTGGGATCACCTTTCCAACTCAGCAACTCAAACATGGAGCCTGGCGTGGCCCACGGTCCTGACCAAAACCCAGGTCCTTGACTAGAACCCAGAGTGAGGTTCCTGCTCCTAGGTACCCACAGCACTTATCCCAGGAGCTTTCCTGTATGTCTCTTTGGAGGTAAAATGCCAGCCTTCAGGGCTCAAGTTATCCAGAGGGGAAGGAAAGGTGGTGGAGGGAGGGATGGGCAGCTAAGGAAGGTAGCTGGGCTAGAGGGTGGATGGGCAAGAGGTGGATGTGAATAGGGTATACAAGGTTAGTAAGGTGGAGGTGCCAGGATGCGGGGTAGGGAAGGGAGTGGGATGGGAGCACCAACAGTATCTACTCAGCCTACAGTGAGGTGGGTGGAGAGCTGTGATTGGGTGGACTGTGGGATAAGGAGTAGGATGAAGATGAGGTTATGTGCAAATAGGAGTCAGTAGAGCTGGGGTTGAAAAGATTGGCTTGAGTTACAGGGAAGGTAGTGTGGATGGTGGAGTTGTGTTTGGGGTAAAGAATGGGGTGGGATGTGAAGGTGTTTATGGAAAATAGAATGGGGATGGGATGGTGGTGTGGATGAATTGATTGTGGGGGACCCTGGGTGAGGTGTAGGGGGACAGGATGTTTGGGGCAGTGGTTGCTGAGTTGGTGGTTTGGGAGGTGGAACAGATGGATGGGGAGTAGGTGATGGGGTATGAATGAGGATACGGGGGCTGCACTGTCTGTCCTCAGGTATGGCATCCTTGGACAACAAGGCAACAGGGCGGATGGGCATGAGGGCAGCTGTGTACTACATGGTGACCACGGTCATTGCGGTCTTCATTGGCATCCTCATGGTCACCATCATCCATCCTGGGAAGGGCTCTAAGGAGGGGCTGCATCGCGAGGGCCGCATTGAGACCATCCCCACAGCTGACGCCTTCATGGACCTGGTCAGGTGATGTTCTAATTTTGATGGGATTTCCGGATGAACATGCAGCAAGGCAGGCAAACCCATCCTGGAAATGGTGACACCCCTTGGTTCCTATTTTTTGGTACCTATTTGTTGCCCTTTGCCCTTGCACATATCCTCCAAGAGAGCTAGGATATGATCTTTGTACCCTTAGGCTGGGGGAGGCTATAGCTGCAGTGTCTTGGAGCCCAAGCTCCATTTGAGGGTGAATGATCCTTTTATGCAGCAAGATTTTTTAGACAGAAAATCAAGGTTGGCAGTATTTCTGCCCTAGTCACCAGCTAGGGCATTACATGGACTTGGATGATTTTTAGGAACTGTCTCTGGTGTTTTGGGTTCTCATTGGATTGAAGTCTTGAGGTGATATAGGGGTCAGATAGACCTGGATCTGAGGTTTGTCTTAGTCTATTTTCTGTTACTACAACAGGATACCCGAGGCTGGATGAGTTGTAAGGAGCAAAGTTTTATTTAGCTAACATTCTGGAGGCTGGGAAGTCAAACAACATGGTGTTGGTATCTGGTGAGGGCCTTCTTGCTGCATTAGAACATGGCGGAGGGCATCCCATGGTGAGACAGAGCAAGTGTGCTAGAGAGAGCCTACTTTTATAACAAAGCCACTCCTCATTAATCCCTAAAGCCCTTGATCCATGAATGGATTAACCCATCTACGAGAGCCAAGCCAGCATGACCTAATCATCTCTTTGAGAGGGCCCCACCTCCCAATACTCTGCAATCAATTTTCACCATGAGTTTTGGAGGGAACAAACCCTAGGCAAACCACAGCTAGGCCCGTCTGCACCTTTTAGCAGCTGTGGGGCTTTGGACAACTACATAAGGCCCTCCAGTAAAGACCTGTTAAATCAGATGGTGTAGGTCAGGTACCTCACTCAGCATTTGGCCTAGACTAAGCATTCCTATGTTGGTTGACATTATTATTATCGTTGTTATTATTACAAGTATCGCCCCAGGCTCTCTTCCAAGGTCTAACCACTTTTCCTTCCTTTGATGTTTTTCTGCAGAAATATGTTTCCACCCAACCTTGTGGAGGCCTGCTTCAAACAGGTCAGTGGGAAGCACCCAGTTGGATCAAGGTGGCTGGGAGGGCCATGGTGGGGCCTGTTGCTGGGTGGGTGACCCAAGCCTGAGGGGTGGGAAAAAGCAGCTGAGAGAGGGACGGGCAGGAGGGGCCTATGGAGGAATCCAGGAGAATGGATTGAGTTCCCTCAGGTGTGGTGATCAGGACAAGAGGACTTAGGCCCAGGGCAGCCTGGGCTGGGGTAGGGATTCCAGGACTTCTGACCACACATAGTGAAGAGAGAGGCCTTAAAGTCTGGCTGAGCACGGCCCAGGGAGCTTATGAAAATGCGGAATCTACACTTACTCTTTCATGCTTGGTTATTCACGCCCTCATTTGTCTATTCATTCACTCATTTTTCAACGCTTTTTTTAATTTTTAAAAATTTGTTTTTTGATTAGCAAAAATTATATAGTTGTCCTTTGATATCAGGAGGGAATTGGTTCCCTGAAGATTATAAAATCTGGGAATGCTCGAGTCTCGATATAAAAAGGCAGAGTGTTTGCATAGAACCTGTCCTCCCAGAGACTTTAAATCGACTCTAGATAACATGTCATGCCTAAAGCAATGCAAACACAATGAGAATAGTTGTTGTACTGCATTGTTTAGGGAATAGTGACAAGAAGAAGTCTGTACATGTTAAGTTCACAGCCAGTTTCCCTCCTCCAAATATTTTTGATCCATGGTTAATTGAACCCACGAAAGGGAATCCACAGATGTGGAGGGCCAACTGTCTATTTATGGGGCATAAATATGTATACATTGTGGAACTGCTAAATTGAACTAATTAACATATACATTACCTCACATGCGCATTTTTGTGTTGAGAACACTTGACGTCTACTCTCAGTGATTTTCACAGTACAGTGTTATTAACTAGCACCACCCTGTTGTACAATGTATTTCTTGAACTTCTTCCTACCTGAGATTTTGTGCCCTTTGATCAACATCTCCCTAACTTTTCCCCACCAACCAACCTAGACTTGGGTGACCATTCTCTTATTTCAATGATATTACCTTTTGTGGATTTCATGTACGTCTGAGATCATATAGTGTTTGTCTTTCTATGTCTGGCTTATTTCACTAAGCACAGTGTCTTCTATTGTCATCCAAGTTGTTGCAAATTTCAAGGTTTTCTTTTTCTTTTTGAAGGCACAATAGTGTTCTATCATGAATATATTCTACATTTTCTTTATCCATTTGTCCATTGGTAGAGACAGGTTGATTGCATAGCTTGGCTGTTGTGAATAGTGCTGCAGGGAGTGTGGGAATGCAGGAATTTGAAGTGCGTGGGATCAGAAGTGTTTTGGATTTTTGACTTTATCAGATTTTGGAATATTTGCATATACATAATGTGCTATCTTGGCGATAGGACCCAAATAGAAGCATGAAATTCATTTATGTTTCATGCATACCTCCTATGCAGTCCGAAGGTGATGTTTATACAACACTTTCAATGCATCTATGTTTTGATGGTGACTTGTCACATGAAGTCAGGCATGTGGAATTTTCCACATGCATCATGTCAGTGCTTAAAAAATTTCAGATTTTGGAACATTTTGGATTTTGGATTTTCGGACTAGGGATGCTCCATCTGCATCTCCTCGTGATTCTGATTTGCTGGATCATATGGTGTTCTAATTTTAATTTTTTGGGGACCCTCCGTTCCATATTCTGTCACGGCTGTAGTAATTAATTCACTCCTCCTTCTATGCCTTGGCCCCGTTCTCCTCAGCAATAAGACTTTCTGGGGTGGGGAACCAGGAATTGGTGTTTTTAGGACTTTCTCCAGGTGACTCTGCTTCTGAGTCTGGGCCCCATCTCTCTGCATTTCAGTTCAAGACACAGTACAGCACGAGGGTGGTGACCAGGACCGTGGTGCGGACAGAGAATGGGTCTGAGCTGGGTGCCTCCATGCTGCCTCCGACCTCAATGGAAAATGAAACCAGCATCCTGGAAAATGTCACTCGGGCCTTGGGCACCCTGCAGGAGGTGCTCAGCTTTGAGGAGACCGTGCCTGTGCCGGGTTCAGCCAACGGTATCAATGCCTTGGGCCTCGTGGTCTTCTCTGTGGCCTTTGGGCTGGTCATTGGTGGCATGAAACACAAGGGCCGGGTCCTGAGGGACTTCTTTGACAGCCTCAATGAGGCTATTATGAGGCTGGTGGGCATCATCATCTGGTGAGTGCTGGGCTGTGCCCCGGGGCGGTGGTGTTGGTACACGGGAAGGGCAGAGCCAGGGCTGGGACCAGTCAGGCTGTGTGGAAGTTGAAGTGATTGGGGACATTTGACCAAAGTCTCTCATCTACTCTATGTATTGGTTAATTCACTCGCAAACTCACTAACTCATCATGTATTTCTGCACTGAATTATTCACTTGTTGACTATCTTCTTTGTGCATTCACTCATTCTTCTGTGTGTTGACCAATTGTTCATTCATTCATTCATTGAAACTCATTCATCTATATTCGTTCTTCCACGCACACCAAACATACTGTGGATTTTATTCCTGTATTAGTCTGTTTTTCATTACTATAACTAAATGCCTGAGGTTGGATAACTTCATAAAAAAGAGGTTTATTTAGCATATAGTTCTGTTGGTTCAAGGACATGGTGCCTGCATTAGCTTGACTGTTTAGGATCTCCTAGTAGATGGCACACCCAAGAGCCAAAGATTATATCACAAGACAGGAAGCCAGAGAGGGATTGAGAGGTTAAGCTGGTTCTTACAACAACTCTCACTAGAACTAACTCAGAATCCCGTAAGCACAGCCTTGATCCCTTCTAAGTGCAATGCCCCCATTAACCTAAGGATCTCCCACTGGGCCCCACCTCTTAAAGGTCCCACTACCCTTAACATCGACACCCGGGGGACCAGACTCCCAGTACATGAACTCTTGGGCAGTGTAAATCATATCCAAGCATCATCCCAAATAATTTGAAAGTTGTGTAGGAGACTTTAGGCCAATTTGACAGCTTGGAAAGTTTTCTGATGGGAATAGAAGGGAAAGCCTATCAAGAATAAGCAGAGAATTAACGGGGAGTGTTGGAGGCCCAACAGAACTGGGAACCATGAATTTACAGTGGTGTCATTGGCCTGGTTTGGCAAAATGTGCAGGAGTGCCAGGTGACTGAGTATCAGAGGTAAGAAGTCACGTGCAATTGATCCAGGATTGAGGCGTTTTGCAGGGGGTGAAGCAGAAGGATGGAGGCCACGGAGAAGCGTAAGACAGGTCTTGGGGTTTGACTTGGAGGGGATTCTGCAACCACGTACCAGAGCTCACTCCAGCCAGCCTAGGAAACACAGATAGGGCCGGAGAAGTCCCCTGCATCCTCCTTTTTTGACCCAAGCTATTGCGCTGACTTTCCAAGTGGTTCCCACCTCCTCCGTTACGTTCACCGTGAGAGTGATCAAGAAGCACTTCCATTCCTGAAGACAGAGGAGTTAGCAGTGGCATCCTGGGGGACAGACCACAGGCAGAAGCTCACAGGATTGAGTGACGGGCTGGTTTGTGTGCGCTGTGTCTCCATGTGTCCCCCAAAAGTCCATGTGTTGGAAACTTAATCCTCAAAAATATGTTGATGGTATTCAGAGGAAGAGCCTTTGGGAGGTAATTAGGGTTAAATGAAGTCATAAGAGTGGGGTTTTGTGATGGGGCTAGTGGCTTTATAAGAAGAGGAGTGGAGACCTGAGCTGACGGGCTTCGGGCTTGTGTCACGTGATGCCCTCTGCCATGTGTTGCAAGAAGGCCCCCCAGAGGCTGGAACCTTGGTACTGGATTTCCAGCCTCCCAAATGTGAGAAATTAATTTTCTGTACAAATTCCCCAGCCTCAGCGCGGTGTTTTGTTATAGCAACAGCAATGGACTAAGGCCGTGGGAAAGGCAGTTGGGCCCTGAGGATCCTGCTTCCTTCGCCTCCTCTTTTCCTTCTCCCTCAGGGACTTTGCCCTGGGCCGCAGAGCTTCCCTCCACATGCCCACAGTTCCTTCTCACCATTCAGCGCTCCACTTTAGTCACTTCTCCTGAGAAGTCCTGCTTGACCACCCACTTGTCACAACCTGGCGTTTGTTATTGCGGTGGTCCCCTCTGATCCACTGTTTCACTTTCTGCGATTTCAGTTACCCACGGTAAACCGGGGTCCAACAATATCAGGTGGAAAATTCCAGAAATAAGCAGTTCATGAGTTTTAAATAACCGTCATTACAGCAAGTTGCTGTATCATGATTCATTGTTTCATTGGCTATTGTGTCTCCCTGTGCCTAATTTAATTTTAAAGTTTAACTTATTAAACTTTACCATTGGTATGTATTTATTGGGGGGAAAACATGGAATATATATTTAGGTTCCAGCACTGTCCTCAGTTTCAGGCTTCCAAGGACCGTCTCAGAACATGTCCCCCAAGGATTTTGCGTTTCTATGAGTACCTCCTGTTTTCCCCATTAGAATGTGTCTTAGTGCATTTGGACTATAGCAAAAATACCACAGACTGGGTGACTTACACAAGGAACATTCATTTCTCACAGTCCTAGAGGGTGGGAAATTCCATCCAGATCATGGCACCCACAGATTCAGTGTGTGGGGAGGGCTGTTCTGGTTCAGGGACCGTGTCTTCTCCCCGAGTCTTCCCATGGTGGAAAGAGCAAAGCACCTCTCTTTTATATAAATGCTCATCCATCATTGAGCCCTGCCCTCATGACTTCTTAAAGTCCCTGCATCCTAATGCCACACCTTAGGGATTCGGATCTCAACACGTGTTTTTTTTTTTTTTGGGGGGGGGCGGGATAGGGCACCAACATTCAGTCGCTGGCCACGCGTAAGTGCCGTGAGGACAGGGAGCATGCCCCTGGAAAACAGTGCTCATTAGGTAGTTGCTGAATGAGTGGAGAATACAGAGGTGATTTCGAGGTGTCCGTAGGAGAAGCGGTGACAGGGCCCAGGCTGGGGAGGGCAGGAGACCATGCACTGATGGGAGAGGGGTAAGGAGTACAGATATGGAATGGAGAGTTGGGGGCAGCAGACAATGATGTTCAGAAGAGGTCAGAAGTGTCCCTGCACTGTTAGGGTAGGGGTCCTGGAGTTGGGTGGGGAGGCCTGGAGTGGGGAGTGGGATGAAGCCCTCATAAGGTGGCTGGCATGCCCTGGCCCCGTGGGAACTCTGGTGTGGGGCGAGTGTGAGTGAGCGGCAGGAGGAGGTGGGGTGTGTTGTGGGCCTGGAGGGGAGGTGGGGAGGGATCCCTGACGGGTGTGTGGCTTGCCCAGGTATGCACCTGTGGGCATCCTGTTCCTGATTGCTGGGAAGATTCTGGAAATGGAAGACATGGCCGTCCTTGGGGGTCAGCTGGGCATGTACACACTGACTGTCATCGTGGGCCTGTTCCTCCACGCTGGCGGCGTCCTGCCCCTCATCTACTTCCTCGTCACCCACCGGAACCCCTTCCCCTTTATTGGGGGGGTGCTGCAGGCCCTCATCACTGCCATGGGCACATCTTCCAGGTATGGCCGTGCTCCCCACTCTCCCTCCTCCTCTCTTCCATGGGCTCTCCAGGGTCCCGCTCTCCCCCTACCATTAACGTCTTCTGGTTGCACAGTCATGTCACAGGCTCTTGGAGACCCAGGTGGCCATTACTTATTTCATATGGAGGAGAACTCATTTTATATGGAGGGGCCAATTTTGAGTTTACAGATGAAGGTTCCAGAATGCCCTGGGAGCTCAGTCATTTACTAGCCCAAAGAAAGAAAGAGTCTCATCTTCCCTTGAGATAGTGTCTGGAAGCTCTTTTGACTTCCTTGTGCACTTTTTGGTGCTTTTAGGGGGCTCTTTATTAGCCCCCCTCATTAATCCCCATCATTAAAATTCAAAACAATTTGAGAAGATATGCAAGAGCCAAATAGATGGGAAAAAATGTCATTTTTATTGCTCATAATGCTCATTGAAGAACGTGCCTCTTTGATTGGTAGCTAAATAAGATTGGTGCCACTACACCCCTTGGTCACCATGGAGCTGGATGCCCAAGCATGACATAAACCTGACCAGACAGAGCACATATCCTGTGGCAAGCTGACCCCCAAAGAGATGCCCACTCCTTTCGCTAAACTCACCCATTAATGGAGTCACTCTGGCTTTTCTGGGTATTGGTGGAGGGTTAGTGTAGTTGGGGTTTATCCCAGAGCACCATGAGGCAGAGGGCAATTGGGGTCTTCTGTGATACCCTTGTCGTAGTCCCCAGGTGTGGGAGGTCAGCAATCTGGGACTGGACTGTTGGCTTTTATGCCATTGGCTTTAAGTGAGTCAAGAGGCCTCAACCCTGGGTTGTCTGCAAGGCTGAGTTCTCCCTTCATGAGGAGGCGCGCCCCTCTCCATCTGGATGGTTGTGCCCATGCCCTCCTCCTCTTGCTTGTGTTCTTACCTGGCCCCTCCGTGTTCCTGAGGGGAGTCCTCCTTGGGTCCAGTGCTACACCACTCTCCCCTGCCACTCCCTGTATCTTTCTCCCCCAGCTCTGCCACCCTGCCCATCACCTTCCGCTGCCTGGAGGAGGGCCTGGGTATAGACCGCCGCATCACCCGATTTGTGCTGCCGGTGGGGGCCACCGTCAACATGGATGGCACGGCCCTCTATGAGGCCTTGGCTGCCATTTTTATTGCTCAAGTCAACAACTATGAGCTCAACCTGGGCCAGATCACCACAATCAGGTGAGGTGCCTCAGTTGGGACCTGGGAGGTCATCAGTGTGACGGTGGGAGGAGGGACCCAGAACTGGCCATCAGGGGAGACCTCAGATATTGCAAAGGGGAAATGGGGAGAGCCCAATGCTGGATGAGGTTAAAGGTGAGACTTTGCCACCTGAGGCTGTCAACAGCCCACAAGAGGGTGCTGGACATTTCTCCCCTTGCATGCTGTTGAGAGACATCCCTTTTCCCAGAATTTTCCAAAGCGTGGCTGGAATATCCTAATAGCCCAAAGTTTGTGTTATAATTATAGATTCCTTGGTTCCATCACATCTAGAGAAAAACCACAGATGTAGGGAAGCATGCCACAAAGATAGTTTCAAATTTAAAAATTCTTTTGATCAAGGTCCCAAATAGCAGAATGAGTACTTCTCACGGGAAACCATTAGTTTTAGTGAAGTTATCAGAAAAGGTGAGGATGGGAGACTTTTGAGAGGGTGTTCTTTGGTGGATCTGGGGACTTGAGCTTCTTCCTACAGAGAGACCTTGGTGATGATGGCTTGCATGAGACCTACTAGGTAATGCCTCATATGTTAGCAGCAGGCAGTGATCGACTGCATGGAGAGTCCTAGGTTGGACCTACTCTAACTCAACCCAAAGGCTTTTGAGGTGGTCCTGATAGAATCAGCTCAACCTATCCAGAGGGGGCTGCCTGCCTCCCAAGGGCTCCCACAGGTCACTGTTTATTCCAGGGCCAGGCGTTGCAAGGGTAGGACTCCCTCACCATTCTGTCCTCTTTGAGACCCATTCATAAGGCTCTGCTCCTGCCAAAGGAAACCAAATCCAAACAGGATAAACTCAGGAGAAATTATGTGGCTTTTAGAAAATAGAATTTTACTTTTTATTAAAAAAATATTTTATCTATGTGGTTGCTGGTGCTGGGGCTTGAACCCAGGGCCTTCACGTGGAATTTTACTTCCTGGATATATTTTTGATAGCAGTAACTGACACCTTGAAGCACATATCATGTCCAAGCACTGTGCTCCTCTGTTGCTCACAGTAAGAAGGTCGGCACATGTCCTGCACTCTACAGAGGAGGAAAGGGAGACTCTGGGTTTAGGTCCAGTGTTGGACAGCTCATGCCTTGAGTCTGCTGGACTCCACAGTCCATGCTCTGTCACCAGTCCCAGCATTTGCTCAACCATTGATCACATTGGTTCTGACAGAGCCATCCTCTGGGCTAAGCATCTCCTGGAACTCCATGTTGACAATTTAATTTTTTCCACACTTTTTTATTGGTGCATTATAGCTGTACATATTGATGGAATTTGTTGTTACATATTCATACATGCACACAATGTAACAATATAATTCAACCAATATCACTGTCCAGCACTTCTTCCCTTTGCTGATGTTGAAAATTTTAGAATCTGCTAAGAGGTTTCAGAGGCCACCAGGCAGAGGGTGGTGCCCACAGGGTACTAGTACCTTTCCTGGTAGCGCATGGGCTTGTAGAATCCTTTTAGGCAAAGTTGGGCAATCAGAGTTGATACAGGATTTAAGATCTAGCCCATCCCTAGATCTGCTCTCTTTTCTTTGTTTATTTTTAAAAACCAATAAATTTGAGGAAGAGTTTAGGCTCTAGCACTGGACATTTCTAGACTCAGGATGGTCCAGAATGTTCCCATCTCTAAAGTAGTGAGCTATATTTAACTACTTTTCTTTTTCTTTTTGGTAGTGGGGATGGAACCCAGAGGCATTTTACCACTCAGCCATGTCTCCAGTCCTTTTATTTTTTATTTTGAGAAGGGTCTCACTGAGTTGCTTAGGGCCTCACTAAGTTGCTGAGGCTGGCCTTGAACCTGCCATCCTCCTGCCTCAGCCTCCCAGGTTGCTGGGATGACAGATGTGTGCCACCTCACCCAGCATACTACTTTTCTTTTAAAAACTTCTGTCCTTCCCCCCCCCCCCCCTTGGCATTATTGAAGTATAACTGACAAATAAAACTCATACATATTTTAGGTGCACAATGTGATTTGATATATGTATACACATTGTAAAATGATGATCTCCATCAGGCCAATGAACATCCATTGCTTCACATGGTCACCCCCACTTCTTCCATTTCTTTGGGTAGCGAAAACACTAAACAGCCACTCTTTTTGCAAACTTCAAGTATACAGTAGCATATCAGTAATTATCGTCACCATGCATCAGATCCCAGAGCTTAGTTCATCTTATAACTGAAACTCTGACCAACCTCTCTGCATTTTTATCCCTAAACCTCCTTATCCTGGGGAGTCACCATTCTACTTTCTGCTTCCGAGATTTCTGACTTTCTTTAGAGTCCATGCATGAGGGAGATCATGCATGAGCAGGATTTTCCTTTCTGCACTGGCTCAGGAATTTTTAAGATGCCTCAGGAAACTGACCCTTCCCCTTCTCTCTCTCTCTCTCTCTCTCTCTCTCTCTCTCTCTCTCTCCACCCTCTCTTCCTTCCTCCTGGTTTCCTGTATTCTCTCTCCACTTGCAGCATCACGGCCACAGCGGCCAGCGTTGGGGCTGCTGGCATCCCCCAGGCCGGCCTGGTCACCATGGTCATTGTGCTCACGTCTGTTGGGCTGCCCACGGAAGATATCACACTGATCATAGCTGTGGACTGGTTCCTGTGAGTGTTTTTGGGTCGGACCCTGGCGCCAGCTCTCCCCGCCCCACTGTTTTGTGATCCAGCAGGGACAGAGTTCTAGAATTTTAAAGAAAGGGGTCCTTGGAGAGTCCTCGGCCTGTGGACCCCAAAGTCCATAGAGTTAATAGTGGGAAACAGCAGGGAGGAGACAAACCATGAGGGTTTTACCATCGACCAGAACAGCTCCTTTTTGACCTGTTTCATGTATAAATCATAAGAAGGTGCTCCATGGCATGGTCTGGCTTTGTATCATACAAAAAATAGGTGTTTTTTTTCTCTCTGGTAAAAATTTTTAATTTCAAAACCAAAAGAATTTTGTAAGTGAGAAGAAAACATAGGTTACCTACAACACTAAGTCGGAAGGAATTTTGATTGATGAATTTCACCTTTCAGTGATGGATAAAATAATTTTGAGGGCTAAATCTTGGTGGGTTTATGAGTTAAAATGTTGTACCTAGTAAAATGCCACTTTTATGTGAAGACAATAGGAAAGCATTTTTAGATAGATAAGGACTGTTCTGTCCTCCCTCCCAGCTGTCCTTCCTTCCTTCCTTCCTTCCTTCCTTCCTTCCTTCCTTCCTTCCTTCCTTCCTTTTATCCACCCATCCATAATCTGGACTTTCACCCCAGTGGGAGCTGTGGGTGGGGACTTGAGTCCCACTGGAAGTCTGTAGCCTGCCCTGGTCAGTACCTCTATTGGCCCATCATGGCTGACTCACTCATGGTGGTTACCCTCCTGATTCTATATGCATTTCAGCTTATGGCCCCTAATCATCTGTATCAACATTTACATCTTAAAAAAGTATCACGTTGCTAAGAACAAATCAGAGTGTCTCAGAGCTGGCCCAGCCTCTGTTTGTTAGGAGAGGAAACTGAGGACAGAGACGGGGAGGTCCCCCTTGAGGTCAGATGGTCAGAGACTGGACTGGAATGTGAACCCAGGGAGCCTCCCCTTATGCAGCCTTTCTTCTGTGGAGCTTTTTAAGTCCCCACTAATGGCAGCTTCTCTCTCTTCTCTACCAGGGACCGGCTTCGCACGATGACCAATGTGCTGGGGGACTCCATTGGAGCCGCCGTCATTGAGCACTTGTCCCAGAGGGAGCTGGAGTTGCAGGAGGCTGAGCTCACCCTCCCTAGCCTGGGGAAGCCCTACAAGTCACTCATGACACAAGAAAAGGGGGTGTCCAGGGGCCGGGGAGGCAACGAGAGTGCCATGTGAGGGGCCTTCAGCTCTTCTCCAAGGCAGGAAGGAAGGGGACTGGGGAGGGGACCCTGAGGACAGTCGGCTGCTCAGCCGACCCTGGGCTGCACCCACGAGTTCTGCTTGGCTTCTTTGTGAGAGGAACTAAGATAAAGGAGCAGGAGTGAAACCTATTCAGGGTCTGTGTTTGTCTCAGAGCACAGGCTGAGAGAGGGAGCGAGCCAGAAAGGGGAGGAAAATTTTCTCCTGGGTTTTGGGGGAGAGGAGGCTTCAGGTTCAACAAGAAGAAAGGTCACCTGGTGTTATTTATTGTCTCAAGGACTGGTGGAACTGAAGAGGGTAAAGAAAAACTGTACTGTTTCTCATAATAAAAAATATCCGTGGCCTTTGTGTTCGGATTCCAAAGTCCACCTTCAGATTTCAGTGATTCACCAGAAAAACCCCGAGCTTGGAAGAGCCATCTACTCATGGTCATGGTTTATCACAGTGAAAGTAAGAGATTAAACTCAGCAAAGGCAAGGAGTGGTTGGGGTAGGGTCCGTAGACCACACGTGAGTTCCTAGCTCCTTCCTGCAGTTGCATGTGCCACGTCCTTCTCCAAGAAATGATGTGTCACAACGTGGATAGTGTACTGTCAACCAGGGATGCTCACCTGAATCCTGGTGGGCAGAGTGGGGTATTAAGGCATGGTCACATAGGTGTGAAGCACCTGCTGACTTTAACTATTGATTCTTCAGTGTCCCCCAGAGGTCAGTCTGATACAGCATGGTCTAGGGCTCCAGGTGAGTAAAAATGGGCATTTGCCATAGATCACATTGTTAGCGTAGACTCCCTGGGATGGCCCAGGGCTCTGGATTACAGACACACTTATCAGGAAGGTTCCAAAGATCAGAGGCCATCTTCCAGGAGGCAGTAAAAATACAGTCCTTTCTTTGGGATGAGTGGGCTTGGGGAACCCCAACTTCTCAGAATTAACCATTTATTGCACAAACTCCAAGGCTGTAGATGGGGAAAGCAACTTCCTGTGGGGAGGGTAGGTGGGTATAGTAGCCCCAGCTTTTGACTTCTGAGATTGAGTGACATTGTATCCCCATACCTGGCCTCAAGAGTATCTTTGCTACACAGGGGTGGAAATAGTGTTATTTTCCTGTGACCTAAGGGACCAGGCGGGACATTAATTCATGGAGAAAACATGAGTAACATGACTGTACACTTATTTCTAAGTTAAATTAGTTCACTTGAGCACCTCCCCCGAAGACAGAGGAAGATCCAAGTGCAGGTCCATTCTTTAGGATCCTAAAACAGCCCTGGAGCAGAACAATTCAGAAAAGGTGGGGAAGGCTCCAGAGCTTCTGTAATCATGGTCACTGCAGATGTGGGACGTTTATGGTCAGAGTTTGGAAATGGTCTATGCAAAAGCATTTGCCATAGATCACATTGTGAGCACAGACTCTGCTTCTAAACCCTCCTATGACACATATGACCCCAGGGGCCCTAGCCAGGGACTCCCAATCTCCAACCAGAATCTCAGAACCACGTTATCCTACCCCACAAGGATCTGCAGCCCCAGAGGGTCTTTGTGGGAAGGAGTCATGAAAACTCAAGGGATCATGTCATGGAGGAGGAAAGGATCCGTGTTCTTCCACGTGAGGACCTTCCTCCAGCCCTGTTTTCTTTATTAAGTCCGTGTCAGCCATCTTCCCCTTACCATGACTCATACCCAAGATGATCACTTTATAAAGAGAAAAGGTTTGCTTCAGCTCACAGTTTGGGAAGCTACGGTCCAGATTTTGGGTCTCACGGCAGGTGCACCTAGGAGAGAAAGCTGCTTACCTCATGGCCAGGAAGCAAAAAAAGAGGAGAAGGAGGTCCAGCAAGCTCTTGAGAGCATGCCCCCAGTGATCTCTTGCTAGGCCTCAACTCTCAAATTTCCCCCCAAGGACACCAAGCTTGGGACAGAGCCTTTAGCACATGGTCCTTCTTGGGCCATGCAATCTGGTTTTCAAAAATAATTGGATCAGTGGTTGTAGCTCCATGGTGGAGTGTTTGCCCCCCATGTGTCGGGCACTGGGCTCAATCCTCAGCACCACATAGAAACAAATAAATTAATTAAAGGCATTGTGTCCATCTTCAACTAAAAAAATAATTTAAAAAAATAAATGGATCATTTGGGGGAGATTGTGGATTGGATTAGATTTTCTTTCCATCCTTTCAATTGCCCTGTGATGGCCAGAACAAGACAAACCTGCCCCTGAGCACAGAGGGAATCTGTAAGGTACAGGATTTGCTTTCTGGATTCATGACAAGGAGGGAAGATGGACATAAAGTGGGGGAGGTCAGGATCTAGCTGGAAGCCACAAGCAAAAGATGGACACTCACAAGCCCGGAACAGAGCTTGTGTCCACTCTGCTCCTCTGCCCACGATGATGGGCATATCCTGAAGAACCCAGAGCCATTTTTCCTGGTGGTAAACACACACACCCTGGCCCAGGAGGCAGCAGCTGAAGGAAACAGAGAGAAATGGCAAGCCAGGTGCCACTTCACACCACGGAGCTGGTGAGCCACAACACAGCAGCTGCTGTTTCTTTAACCCTGTAAATGATCCGAGAATCTTCTCTGTGGCCTGTATCAGTTTCCTCTGGCTGCTGTAACAAACACACAATCTGGCTGGCCTACAACACCAGACACTTGTTTTCTAAAGTAATACTTTTGGAGGCCAGAATGAAGTTCAAAATTACAGTATTAATCGTGCTCTTTCCAAAGCCTCCAGGGGAAGATCCTTCCTGACTTCCTCTAGCTGCGGGTGGCTCCAGTCATTCTTTGTTTTGTGGCCACATCATTTTAACCTCTGCTTCTATCTCTACACAACCTTCTTTTTTCCTTTGTTCTTTTCTTTTGCATTTTATAAGGATATTAATTGCAGAACTTAGGGCCCCTCCAGGTAATCCATAGTGATCTCTCATCAAAATTCTTTTTTAAAATGAAATCTTCTAGAACCCCCTTTCCAAATAATGACACATTCACAGGGTCCAGGAGGACATATCTTTGGTAGGGCCACCAATAAACCCACTAACTGTCCCAAGAAATGTATCTCATCCTAGAAAAGAGCAGGGAGACAGAGAATGGAAGACAGTCATAAAGGTATATTTATTTTATTTATCCAGTGGCCAGTATGGACACTGGGGCTCCCACTGGGGAACCCTGGAGCCAGTGCAATGCATCCTTCAGAGTTATCTTACTCATTGAGCAAGGAAGTTATATACCAACTCCTGTCAGTCCTTGGTTAAGGAGTGACTTATGGGGCATTGATTGTCTGTGTCCATGGGCAGAGTAGACGCCAGTCAACAGAGGAATCTCTCAGACAAAGAGATGCATATATATCAATTTGAACCAGCAAGTATGTGCTAAGATGATAAGGCCTGCTGGGATAGATTCAACATTGTGCTCCCCTGTGGACTCCACCTTCTTGGGATGTTGTTGCAAGGGCTGCAATGATAGAAGCCATCTTGTGACCACCGTTAAGCCCCTCTCTTCTTGTTATTCATAAAGTGCACAGTAGGTTTTTGTGAAGTATGACTGCCCCACTGTGCTGCAGAACTCTGGAATTTATTTCTTCTTTTTAACAGGCACAAGCAAAAAAACGTTCCTTAAATGAAGCTACTTTAGCTTAGGCAGTGAGCAAACTTATTTTTAAATCATATCCCAAGACAAAACAGTCAGCAACTTAGGTGTATTCTTCAAAAAGAATAACTGGGCAAGATAATTTTTAAAAAGAGGAGCAAAGAGGGAACATTTGTCCTTCTTTTTTAAATTTTGAGATATGGTCTCACTAAGTTGCTCAGGGCCTTGCTAAGTTGCTGAGGCTGGCCTTGAACTTGTGATCCTCCTGCCTCAGCCTCCCGACTCACTAGTATTACAGGTGTGCACCACTGTATCCAGCTTCATTCTTCTCTTTAATAACATGTTTAAAACCTGTATTCCTCAAGGCATTGCAAACTTGGCTTATTTAAATAGACATGTCAATGCAGCACAATAATAAAAAGAAACCCAGGAAAGTTAGAAGTGGATATAAAAGTGCTCAATACTTGGTGCAGAAAGAAAGGATTTTGAAATAAACAGTGCTTGAATCCTTCATTGTTAATTGGAAGGAAATCAAGGTAAATTCCTGTCCAATGCCAATCATTATAATACAGTGAAGTTGGCCAGAGGATCTCAAGCTGGCTCACAGGAGAAAGTACAGATGAACACTTGGAGCATAAACCCAGGAGGAAGATAAAGAAAGGAATAGAACTGAGAACATCATGGACGAATTCACACATGTTAACCATGAGTAGGGAAAAAAAATTAAAAACAAAAAAGGAAACCCAGGGAACATATTTAGAACATATACGGCATTATAAACAAATCAATGTAGATAAATTTGTTTAAAATAATTAAAATGAAAATATTTAATATGATATCTGATCCAAGGAGGGGAGCCAAAATAGAGAAGGAATAACAGCCAGGAAATCATGACACCATGTTCGAGTCCATCAAGGGATCACACTGTCACCGAATGTGTGCCACGTGGTCAGTTAAACCTCAATAAAGCAGGAAAGAAGAAGGGACACAGCTACATGAGAATACTCACCATCGAAGGAAGTGGAAGTACTCCCATTTTTTCGATGTTTAATAATTATTATTATTATTATAAAGTTAGTCCAAGTTTCCACACCATCGTGCCTAAGAGAAGGAGCTGCTTATCCATCCCTGGGTTTGAACTCTGTCCTCACATCCGAGACCTTGACTTAGAGACCCATAACCTCTTACTTCTTTATCTACAAACAGGAGGAAAGGACACTGACCGCAGCTGCTGTTGGGACATGGTTCACCTGTGTTGTCTATGGGCTCACGTGTGGAAAGCGTTCTTTCCTGTTGTGATGTGGGAAGGGGGTGGAACCGTTAAGGGGTGGAGCCTATGCAAGTGTGGTCATCTGAGTCAGTGTGCAACCTGGTCAGTGTGGTTCTGCTCTTGGAAGGAGTTCATGCGGGTTCGGTTCTTGTGTGACCTTGGTGGCTATAAAAGAGCACAACTGGCCCCTCCGTGCTCTGGCTTCCTGTCTCACCATGTGACCTTTCCTTCATGTGAGGGCTACTGGCATTCCATACCCACCCGTCTAATAACACAGAGGTACCCTTACCAGAGCCAGAGTCATTCTATTGGGACTTTCAGTCTGCAAACATGTGAAATAACTAACTTCTTTTCTTTCTAAAGTACCTGGATTCATGTATTTTGTTATAGCAGTTGAAAGTGACTAATACATCACATCAAGGTGTTATTGGAGGCAGAGCTGGTGGGGTAGTGGGATTCCAGATGGCCAGTGTCACTCCTGGGTGGATTGAGAATCATTGGAAAAGTGGACTACAATAAGAAATATGGTATCTGAAGCAGAAGCTCAAGTGCATCATCTGTGAACACGAGTGCTTCCAGGAGGAGCTGAGGAAGGCCCAGAGGAGATTCCTCTTCCACCGACTTCTGCAGATGGAGACCTTCTGACTCAGATGACACCGACTCTTCAGAGAACAGTGAGGCAGAGGGGACCCGAGTTGTCTGATACACAGATCCTAAAGGAAAAGCAGCCCTCTTCAGGACGCCCTGCCCCCTGTCTCTCCCTGCCTCCTTCAACAGGGTTTCCCTTCAGGCCCCTGGGCCTTCCCCCACACTTGACCTGTCTTGTCCCTCTTCTCCCCCATTCCTTCTGACTACCTGGCTCTGCAGCCACCCGAGCCCAGTCCACTGAAGCTCACGATGGAGAAGCACCCAAGAAACTCCAGGAGGTAGTGGGTGCTCCTGACTGCCCTGTGGGTGGGAGCTGACCTTTCCTTCCTGGGCCTGGGGTCCAGGGCTGGAACAGCCCTGTCCCCCAGTTTCCTCCCAGGGTGCTCCCCCACATGATCCTGAGCACCCTGCAGCTATGCAGGCAGAGGAGATGATGCTCTGGATGGGGATGATGACCTGACCAACATCTGGAGTGACCTCCCATGCCATCTGCCAAGCCCCCATCCAGCACACGCCACGAGCCCCAGCTTTCTCAGCGATGTTCACTGATGCCCATTTGTCATGCTTCAGGCCACTGACACAATCAGAAAAGGTGTAAACAGTACAAATGTCCCCCAGGAAGGTGGCAGGGGCCCTGCCCTCATGACCCAGCCCCATGCAGGGGACAGCTTTTAAATGTATGGCCAGAAGCATCGGCTATCTCTTGGGAAGGCAGAGACCTTGTGGTGGCCACCCCTTTAGAGGGTCATCTGTTCAAGGCTAGGACTTTTATTTTTTTAAATGAATATTCTGTACTAAAGGAGTGGTCTTAAAAAAGTCATTGGAAAAATTAAAAAAAATATATATTTTTAGTTATAGATGGACACCATACCTTTATTTTATTTATTTATTTTTATGTTGTGCTGAGGATGGATCCCTTTGTTTCACACATATGAGGCAAGTGCTCTAACACTGAGCTACAACCCCAGCCCAGTTACTGGAAAATTTAATGTGATGGTTTATGTGACACTGAAATATTACCAGCACCTACAGAGTGTTGTTATTATGATGATCCACGTAAATAACTTTGCATTTTTTCCAGTTCAACACCTTGAATTAAATCAATAACTTTGTATTTCTGATCCAGATTTTATTTTTATATATAACAATTCAGTTGTCTGATTTTCATTTCATTGGACAAATATTTACTGAGTATAAATTTCTTACCAAGAACAGTACCAGGCATTGTAGTTGAAAAGGTGAAAAGATACAGCTCTGAAATCCCATGAGTCCATATTTTGGATGAGTCTATAAATTCAGTAAGGTTGATTTGACTGAAAGGAAAGAGATTCAGATACAAGGGGAAAATCTTTGAGTTAGGTTTATTTGCATCACCTCAGAAATGTAGCTGAGTTTCCAGAAAACATTACTACCTCACTGTAGGTGTACATCCATCAGTGCTGAGCATATATAGCTGACACGGAAGATTTGGTTCATTAATAAGCCCATGACAGGCCCAGGCATGGAGGCTTATGTCTGCAATCCCACCTCCTCAGGAGGCTGAGGCAGTTCAAGGCCAGTGTGGGCAGCTTAGTGAGAGCTGGTCTCCAAAAATGGGGTTGGGGATGTAGCTCCATGGAGCAGCATGGCCTAGCATGTGTCAGCCCCTGGGTTCCATCATCAGGACAGGAAAAAAAAAAAAGAAGAAATCCAGAATGTTCTTGTTCACGTGTTCAGCTAACAAAGGGATTTCACAGAAGCAGTAGAACAGAGGTCGCCAGAGGTTACAAAGGGTAGGGGGGACACCAGGATAGAGGGAGGCCCAATAAAGAGGATAAAATCCAGTTATACAAGAGAAATACGTTCTAATGTTCCACAGCACAGTAGGGCGACAGTAGGTCACAATAATTTAGTGTATATTTTATAAAAAGGTAAAGGAAATGAGTCCAAAACTTGACAATAAAACGATAAAGTTAAGAAGATGGAAATGTTAATGACCCCGATTTGATCCTTACACATTGTTTGCATGTACTGATCATCACTCTGTACCTCATCAATATGTGCCATTATTCCATATCAATAACAAATATATAAATTAAAAAACCCAACCAATATTGCAGATAATAGAAAAGGCCCAGTTGAGTTCATGCAAAGTTAAAATGAGTGGTTAGTTAGTAAAAAGAGTGGTACAATATTTGACACTATGAACAATATTTAGGACAGGAAAACCCCAAGGAAGATGTGAAAATGAGTGGCCTTAAAATACACCAAGAAGGCCGGGCAAGATGGCACATGCCTGTAATCCCAGCGGCTCATGAGGCGGAGGCAGGAGGACCCGCGAATTCAAAGCCAGCCTCAGAAATTTAGCAAGGCGCTAAGCACTTCAGAGAGACTTTGTCTTTACTAAAATACAAAATAGGGCTGGGAATGTGGCTCAGTGGTCAAGTGTCCCTGAGTTCAATCCCTGGTAACCCCCACCCCCAAAACAAATACACCAAGCAGAGGTAGATTGCCTGGAGGAGCGAGGCTCTCTGGTCTTCACTATGGTGCACACTGTGACTCAGAGGAGATGTGCATTGATCCTTTCACTGAGAGGCACCATCTTGCTGAGGACTCTCCCCAGGGCCACCTTGATGTCCCTGTTCCTTAGACTGTAGATGAAAGGGTTCAGCATGGGGGTGACCATAGTGTACATCACTGAGGCCATCAGAGTCATCCTAGAAGACAGTGTGGCTACAGAACTGAGATAGACCCCAAGGCCAGTGCCATAGAACAAGGAGACCACCAGGAGGTGAGACCCACAGGTGGAGAAGGCTTTGTACTTGCCTCTGTCTAATGAGATCCTCAGGATGGAGGAGAAAATCTGAGAATAGGAGAGGAGGATGCCACTGAGAGGGAAGACACCCAGGACCATGGTCTCAGAGTACAGCACTATGTGACTGATGAGTGTGTCAGAGCAGGCGAGCTTGAGGACTGCAGGAAGATCACAGAAGAAGTGAGGGATTTCTATGTTGGTGCAAAACGAGAGCCTCAAGATGGTCAAGGTCCCAGGCAGGGCACCCAGGACACTGACCAACAAAGACCCCAGAGCCATGAGCAGACAGAGCCGTGGGTTCATGATGTCCACATAGTGCAGGGGGTGACAGATGGCCACAAAGCGGTCATAGGCCATCACGGTCAGGAGCAAGTTGTCCTGGCAGGCAAACAAAAGAAAAAAATAAACCTGTGAGATGCAGCCTGCAAAGGAGATCACTTTGCTGTGAGTCTGGATGTTCCTGAGAGCCTTGGGGATGGTGATGGATGTGAAGCCAATGTCAGCCAGGGACAGGTTGGAGAGGAAGAAGTACATGGGTGTGTGCAGGTGGGAGTCTGAGATGGTAGCCAGGATGATAAGCAGGTTCCCCGGCACAGTGACCAGGTACATGGACAGAAAAAGGCCAAAGAGGAGGGACTGCAGGTCAGGGTCATCTGTGAATCCCAGGAGGATGAAGTTGCCTGTTTGGTTTCCTCTTTCCATGGTGCTGGTGTGTTTTCCCAGGAGGAAGAGAAGGAACTCCAAATTCACTCCAAATAGGGATTCCCCAGGATGAACCCAGTGTCTATTATTGACACCTTGGGAACTCAAGAAATCATTTGTTTTGTCTTATGATCGGGTCTCTTTGCTGACAAGTTGCACTTATCATTGTTACTCGAAGATATTGGCTGTAGGTCAATGGTTCTCCATTGGCTGTCACCTGGGAACTTGCTAGAAATGTGCATCTTCTGGCTCTCAGGACCCCGAGCCTCCCATTCTGGGTGCAGGCCCAGCACTCTGTGTTTCAACAAGCCCCTGGGGATTCGGAGGCTCACAGCCATAGGAGGACCGAGGCTGCAGTGCCTGAGCCTCCCTAAGCATCCTCCCTCCCCAGCACCCCTGCTGGCTGCTCTGGGGTGTTCTGCCACAGGCACATGGGAATGAGGGTGTCCTAGCTCCAGGCAGGTCTGTGAGGCATTGGAAGGCTTGTTGTTTTACTGTGCTGCTTTTGTGGAATTTCTACGTGTGTATCCCGACCTTTGGTGGCCCTTCTGCTAACACACATAAAAAGCATTGCTATCATTAAGCCTTGTTTCCATTTCCTCTGAATTACTACTTTTCTTTTATAAATCCAACCAACACGGGTTTTTCTAAATAAAGAAATCCTAGCATTTCTAAATGTAAAAGTGAATCTTTTGGGTATTTTCCACCATCTGATTCTCATCACATCCACTTATTCCACCACGTGGAAATGGCTCTTCAAATCCTGCCCATTCTGGACACTGACATTCTTTCTGCGTTTTCTTTGTGGCAAATGTAGTTTGGATCAATTTTAATTTCATATGTTCTTCTCTTCAGATGTAAATGGCCTCTGTCAGTTTTTAAAAATTCAGGTATATCCTTTGTCACATTCTTATAAATAAATGACTAAAAATGACCGTTTATCAGGTTGTGAGATCTTTGGTCCCATTTAAAAAAAATGACTCTCTTCATATTTGAAAGTTGAGTATGACAAGTCATTTAGTATTATTTCCACTGTCATTTTATTCCTCTTACCTGACTATACTCATACATGAATTTAAGAATGACTAGGCTCTTTTGTAGGAACAGTATGTCTGGCATTTTTTAGAAATCCCCTCGAATTTATAAACCAATCTGGTAAAAACTGACATGTTACAATGTTCAGATTGTCATTCCAAGTACAGGAATTGACCTCTAGATATTTCTATTCTTTTATGGGCAAACCTTTCTTTTAATGAAAAGTAGATTGTGTCCATTTCTTTTAAGTAATATTGAGTATATTTTAGGTTTAATGCTCATAAGAATGATTATTCCCCATATTATATCTCCACTGTTGCTATTATAGGCAGAAATCTTTTAAATTTTTTTTCATTGATGAAGTTTCATGTAATTTTCTGGGTTTTCTCATAAATTTTATGATGTTTTCTAAAAGTCTACTTTGACTAAAAAATATTAATTTGGAACACATTATCTCTCATTTTGGTTTCATTGTTTTGTTTCCAAAATCCAAATCCTTGTGAAGGTTTTGTGTAAGATAGGGAATTCTTCTACTTTTTCCTTTGTTTAAGCTAATAACCTTAGAGTTTTGTCATCAAATGTGACGCTCACTCTCATATTCAGGTGTTTATATTCAATATGTAATTTTAATGTCATTAACATGCATTTTTTTATTCCTGGATCATTTAGAGAGGCTATTTAAAGATATCAATAAACCTGTCATGGTTAATTAACTATTTTGAAAATATAATGTTAAATCCAATCTGTATATTCTCAAATAAATTTCAAACATTTGATGTGGAATAAGAAACAATAGCAGCTAACTTAATGCCTATACTTCACATATAAGTATATGAATAATATAAATTTATACAGGGACATGTATTATCATTGAAAGTAGAAGTATTTCTGAATTAACAGTTTTTTTGGGGTATAAGTAAGAAAAGTTCAGTGATTGGATTGAAAACATCTGAAGGAGAAAAAGTGACATGCAGATAGTTAAGACACAAAAATAAATAACCTCCTTGTTTAAAGTTAATATCTTAGATTTATAAAGTCCTAATGATGAATTATAGAGAGACTAATGCATTTCTGGGAAAAGGGCATAGAATATTAGACATTTGTGAAAGGAAATATACAAAGGATATTAAATGCTTGAGATTTTCATTCTTACCATTAATGATGAAAGGGAAATGTCGAATAAGATCTCATCTTCTCTGAAGTCATTTAGAAGTCCTTGTTAAAAACAGTAGCTGCAAAATTCCATCATGAGAAATGGAAGACACTGCTGTGAGTGCATACTTGTCAGCTTTTCTGGGTTGGAGAAATTTAAATCAGCAAATAGATGTTTGTAATGACACACATGCTTACATAAGAAAAGTTATCCTCAAGATTCACCAAGCAAGGCTGGGGATATAGCTCAGTTGGTAGAGTGCTTCTTCATATGCACAAAGCCCTGGGTTCAATCCCTAGCACCAGAAAAGAAAAAAAAAAAAAAGAAAAAGCAAATAAAGACTCACTCAAGTCGTAGCAGAGACCATTACTGAGTGGTAACATGAATCCTTCTTTTTGGGGGGGCCGGTACCAGGGACTGAACTCAGGGCTCTCGACCACTGAGCCACATTCTCAGCCCTATATTGTATTTTATTCAATGATTGGGTCTCACTGAGTTGCTTAGTGCTTTGCTTTTGCTGATGCTGGGTATGAATTTGCAGTCCTCCTGTCTCAGCCTCCTGAGCTGCTGGGATTACTGGCATGTGCCACCATGCCGGGCTTAAGAGTCACTGTTTAGTTTATTATTCTATCCTTAGGAAATACCAACTTTAAAATTTAAAGATATTGGTAATAAAACATCATAGGGCAAAACTAATTAAAGCAGAAAGGAGGAGAAAATAAAGATCCAAGCAGAGTAGATAAATTAAAAAGAAGAAAGACTCTGGAACTGATAAAATAAACTCCGTAACTAATTCATTAGTGTCCACATATAAATTTCACAAATGAGACAGAATTCTGATGAAATGGACAAAAGGAGGAAGAATAGAAATGCCTAAAGTTGGAACGAGAAAAATGAACACAAAGTGAATAAAATGCTCAACCTTACAAGATAACACTCCTTATAACTCCAGGAGAAGAGAATGCAACTCTCTCATAACAGAATTTATTTCTGGGAAAATAACTGTCCAAAGTTGATGAAAGATACTAGTTCAATAACCAAAGAAAGAATGAAATAAATTACAAAATTTTCACCACAAATGCCCTGGCAGGGCCCTGAGGCAGGAGTAACACCAGAATTCTGCTTTAGGTAAAGAAGAAAACTAAGTCTATCATCATTAATGTTTACCAGTACATTGGAAGTTTGAGTCAGTGCCATACAAGGAGCAAAAGAAACCAGGCATTGAAGGCAACACTCATTGTTTTCAGAGGAGGGACTGACTGCAGACGATCTAGGGTAGCTGCAAGGCTATTTTAAATGAGTATGATTTTGCTAAGGCAACTGATACAAAACTAAGATGCAAAGAGCAGAAGCCACTCCAGGTGGCATCAGGAGCACAGAGAACATTCAGAATGTCTTGCAAATAGGGCTTCTATTTTTTAGCTCTAAACATGTCTATCACTGAATGAGAACTCAGTATTCTCTTTGTAACCTCTCTGCAAAGCCAAATTATTAAAAATAAAAATTAACAAAAAAAGAACTCACAAGAGATAAAAAGGGGGCATCCCCAAGAACAGTCAAATCTGTTAGAAAATAGATCTCAAACATTTCAAATATTAACACCATTGAAAACTACCCGACAGGGACAGGAATATTGTAAATACCCAACAAATAAGAGTAATAATAGCTAGAACTTTCTCGAGGACCTATATTTATCCAGCCCTCACACTATGTTTAATATACCTTAGCTCATTTTTATCTTTGTTTACTTTTTATACAACATAAACAGAATTGTGTTAATGAAATCCAATGAGACAAATGAAGAGGTATAGATGCTCACTACGTGTCAAGAGAAGACTAAAATTGTTCTCACGCACATCCCCCATTAATTAAATCCTCATATTACCTCTACAAAGTGGATCTTACTATTACCCCAATTTTTCAGATGTGGAAAGGGAGACACAAACGTTAGGCTGAGCATGTAGTAATGGAGAATGGATGAATGTCCAAGTGCTGATGCACAGAAAAGAGGTCTCTTCTTTAGAGAGTGCATGAAATGGTAAGTAGAAGAGGTCAAGATGGAGAGCATTACAGATACGCGTCAAATAATGTGCAAATTACAAAGAACTATATATAAATAGAGGGAGACAGGAGGAGGAGGAAAGGGAACTGGGAAGGAGGTGAGAGGAAAACAGGAAGTACTGGGGATTGAATTGGGGCAATTATATTCCATGCTTGTCGTGTCAAAACGAACACTGATACCGCATGTCACGATGACGTACTCATAAAAAGGGAAATTAAAAAAATGTTAACTTTCAACTAAATTAAATGGTATGGGCCCCCAAATTTCATTCTTCTTATTACTAGATCTATGTTACAAAAATCACCTGTGATCAATAATGTATTATACTTTAATTTCTGTCAATGAAACAATGAAGACATTAAAAGAAAAAAAATGGAGCGTCTTTGGTGGAGAAGGATGAAGGTACCTGCAGTGGCTGCCGCTGCTGGGTAGGAAACTTGAGACAAGCTGAGAGCTTGTTCAACCAGGAAGGTGAGAGAGCCTCAGAATCGGGTTTCACCAGAGAGACAGGAAGTAGAGATGTCGAGAGAGACGACAGGAGCTGACTGCACAGACGGCTCTAAGTGAGGGGCCCTCCTCACTGCAGTGTCCTTACTTAGGGCACCCATGCTCATCCTGTGAGGCTGTGCTGCCTCCTACCTGCTCCCACATCAGCAGCCCTGGGGATGGTGAGCTCCTGCTCCTCCTTCTCTGGGTGATGAGGGTCAGCTCAGCCCTGATAAAGGATAGGAGGAGGCGTCAGGTGTGGTGCTCTTCAAGGTCCAGGTGAAGACTCTCATTCCTGGCAGTGCTGAGCTGTGGGTGAGAGGATCACGGGGCATATTTACTATTTCCAGGGCCTGGGAGGTTGAATTCTCAGGAATGCTCATTAAATTAATTGTTGCATTGTTATCTATTCTCAGAGCAATTGAGTTTCCATGAGTGAAAACAAAAAAAAAAACAAAAAAAACTAGAAAGGTAATTGTGCATGTAGCCAGTTTTGCATCACGTTTTTTTTTTTTCTCTCCCAAATATGTACATTCCTTCCCCTGGGGCACTTGGCTCATGGTGTGCTTTCTCCCTGGACTTGATCTCAACTGATCCTTGGCTTTCCCCATGAGCTTTTCCTCAGTAAGTGATACAGAGTTTCCTTGTCTACACAGACAAGTGCAGACACCCTTTCCAAGCCCATGTGAGTCCTGAGCACCTTCACTGAGGGCTGTGGACAGGACCACCCTCCAACCACATGTGTTCCAAGATGTTGTCCTGGCATTTGTCCTCACTATTGAAGGTGCAGTGTAGACAGAGCATCAGGTGTGTAGTTACAGAGGTGTGTGGTGAGAGGTGGGCTGACTGTACAGGCAGGAGTCTGCACAGGTGTCTAGGCTTTCCAGGTTCAGAGCAAGCTGAATACATGGCCTGAATATTCCAGTCCAGAGAGGAAGGACCAGCCTCACAATTCACAAAGCACTGATTTTTATGCTCCTAAATCAAGAATAATGAAAATGATTCCAGAAAATAACAGTGGGACCCAGACCATTTCTTTTGGGCTTGATGGAGTAGCCAACAGGGTTAGAAGGGAAGATCTCCCAGGTGGCAGGACTCACCTGATCCGTACCATATTCCTGGATTCATTCCCCATCCTTCCCCCTCAGGAATGACACCCTTCTGTGCTCACAATTGGCACAAAGTCATCAGGCCTATGGAAGTGTATTATAGGAAGGGCTGTGTGAAATCAAATTTTGGGTCCCTTGGAAATAAAAAGGGAGCATACGCAGAATGCAACGTGTCCTTGGATCCTTGGAAGTAGAAGAGAGGCAGAAAAGTCAGTGCCTGAGTGATGCGATGTGTGGGGTTTCACTCAGCCATTGCTGCATTTGAATGGGGATGCAGAGCCCAGGCACCCAGGCATGTGGGCAGCCTCTAGAAGTTGGAAAATATAAGGAAAGGGATTCATCCTCCTCAGATCCTCTGAAGGCTCACAGACCTGCAGAAACCTTCATTTTATCCCATAAGTCCAGTTTGCACTCTGACCTCCTGGACTGTAGGACCATCCATTGGTGTTCAGTTTAATCTCTGAAGTTTGCTGAAATTGGTTCCATCCGCAATAGGAGAGGAGGACACATCGTAACCCTGACCTTTATGTTTCAGGCTGGGTCTGTCCCCACTACAAACTAACTCTGCTCTTAAGAAGCTGAGCATACATATTGAAAAGGCAACTTGGCCATGTTTTTCCCTCACAAAGAATAACTGGGAAAGATAATTTTAAAAAAGAGGAGTACATAGAGAACACTTGTCCTTCTCTTTATGAAAATCTGAATGAAAGCTCTACTCGCCCGGGCGGTGTGGACTTGGTTTAAATCTGAATAGAAACATCAATGCAGCAGAACAATAAAATACAAACTTAATAAAATGAGAAGTTACATAAGTGGCATCAAATATCAATGTAGAATCAGGTAGACCAGGGCCTAGTGGCTGATCCAGAGATCTCTGTGGACCAGTCAGTGAATGGCTTGTTAGTTGGCACTACAGGAGTCATGTTACAGAGACCCAGAGTGTCATGAGAGTCCCCTTCAATGTCACCATTGCTATTCTAAAGCACACTAGTTAAATCCAAAGGACTTCAGTGGGCTCACTGGCACAGATGCCCATGTGGCTGAATGTATGTGCTGTTCTTTGAGTTTTGATCCTAACTCTGCCCCTGGGGTTGCAAGAGTTTGACTGTGCAAAGCAGAGGTCCCCTGGTTGTGACAAGTCTTACAGAGGAGATGAAGAAACTTGCAAAATAAGCCTGGTACTGGGGCCACACACTGAGAAGCAGAGGGGAAGTTAGCCAATGTTCCAGATGGTTCCTTTCTTGTTCGGGATAGTTCCATTGACTGTTATCTTCTAAGCATGAGCTTTCCTTCCCATGGAAAAACACTACCAACTAGAATGGAGCACTCCAATGGTAGGTTTATGAACAATCAGATGTGGAAGGACATGTGTCCATAATTGATCTAATGCAGCATCCAGTCAGGGACTCTGAAAATGGAGCTTTTTGTTATTGAACACTTCAGTGCCTGGATCTGCAACGTATCCCTTCAGACTGACCAATCAATCCAGTGTCGAGGTTCAGGCAGGTCCTTCTCTGCAGTACCTGTGTCTCTCATTATACCTCTGTCTACAAGGATAGACCTAATTCAGAAACGACTTTGACAAACAAAATGAAGAACTATTTCTAGGAGAAGCACTACTGAAAGATTGAGATCCTGAATTTTGCACTTTGTGAATAAGAAAAAGAGACTGAAACACAATTTATTATCCGTTTGTTTAGGATTCGGGAAGTGTCTCAAGGTATCTTGTGTTTATTTTGGTTCTTAAAAGGTATGTCTTGAGGTTCTAGAAGTGGAAATTATCTTTCATTAGTGTGCAGAAAAATCACAGTGTGAATTATCAGATTCTCCCTGATGCCCTCCCCCAGTTCTTTACTGTCATTTTTATTCATGAAAGGCACACTTCATGTATCTTCAACCCTGAGTGAATGAATGAAGCTCACAGATGGAAAATTGCTTTGTCTTTTAAAATGATCCAATTTCAGAAGTCAGTGTTGAATGAACATGTGAAAAAACAATTTACAGATACACCGAAAAGACTTTTAAATATCATAGTTTAAAAAGATTCATTGAGAATTAGGAATGAACTTCATAATAGTTAATGGGATGCAAATCTGACACACATCTTTTATAACAATCTTTTCTAAATTATTTTTGGTTGTGTTATTATAACAATGCAACAGATTAATACATCAAATAAAAGAGACACTGGGAAATCTAGTGATGGGATGTTTATAAAACATGGAAATAGTGCTGGCACCTGCTGAGGGTTGTTGTTATTAATATCAGCATTAGTAACTCTGAATTTCTTTTCCAGCTCAAAATCTTTTATTCAATTTATAACTTTGCATTTTCTCTTCCAGATTCTATTTTACATTGAACCATCTGCCGAGCTAGTTTTCACTCCATTTGACAGATATTCACTGAGTAAAAATGCTTTTCCACAACAGGATGAGGCATTGTGGCTGTGAAAGAGCCAGTTCTCAAATTCAAGGAATCTGTACAGAGGGTGAGTAGAAAAATTCCACAGTCAGTGTGATGGGAAGCACAGTAGGAATGATTTAAAGGGGAAAACATTGAGTTAATTCATTCAGACCACCTCAGGAAATGTTCCTGTAAATGAGTTTTCAGGACAGCATTTGCACAATTTACACACCCTATTCTGAGGATATATGTCAATCCAAAGGACCAGAGCAAAGGCTGCAAGTTCTTGTTCATATGCAGAAGGGGATGAATTTGATGTCCCAGAAGGCGAGAGTACAAAAGTGGTCCCTGGAAATCAGGCAGGGTGAGGAGGAGGTTAGTTTCAGGGTGTGAAGCCCAGTTTTACAAGAGAAATGATTTCTAAAGTTGTACAGCAAGTAGAGTGCATGGGCTCTCTCTTGTTCAGCAGGGAGGTCCACAGAACAGGGTAGAGGAGAGTGTGGCTGTGGAGTTGCTATTCAAGACCTCCGGAGATCAAGCAGGAAGCAGGTGGATTTAACTGCCCAGTTACCATGTATATATGCTGGGGAAGTAGCCAGGCAGGTTACAGGCAGCCACCCATGCAATTTCTTGCTAACTGTCCTTATAGCGACCAACCGAGGGACAGGCTGTGGAGCAAGTGCAGGGACTGCAATACATGGCCTCACACCCAGGGCTGTGCCTACAGGGTAAGCAGTCTGCCACTCACATGCCTAGTGTGAGGGGTGTGGCCTGCCACTCTGGCGCCCTTAACATATGCCATGTATGCAGTACTCCATGACCTTGTCCCCAGAGTAGAGGACAATAGTTCATAACAATTGATTATGTAATTTTGTAAAACTAGAAGAGCATGAAGTATGCCAGTGATAAGAAATAATAAACATTCCAGGAGATGGAAATACTGATTACTTTGATTTTATCACTACATGTAGCATGCATGCATTGAGATATAACATGGTGCTCCATCAACAAATGCCAGTATTTTGTATCAATAAAAATACAAATACCCACACCTCAGTGTTGGGTAATCACAAATTAAAAATCCCATTTGTATTCAAACAAAATTACAATGACTGGTTAGATAGTGCATAGGTGATCCAAAATGTTGCAATAGGAACAGTCCCTAAGTAGGAACAAACCCTAAGATGATGACAAAGCCATGAAAATATGCTCATCTTCACTAACAATCCAAGGCAGTGCTGTGGATTAGGTATGTGGTATTCCCATAGTTCAGATGTAGACAAGGCAAGAACATTCAGAGGTGAACTGATTAGATCATGGAGCTTTAGATTAATTGCTGGATTAATCCACTAAAATGTATTAATGAGGTACCCTAAAATACACCAAGCATAGGTAGGCAGAGTCTTACATGGAGGTTTGGGGCTCCAGGGTCTTCAGTATGATGGACATTATGATTCAGGAGAGCCGTGCATCCACCCTTTCACTGAGAGGCACCATCTTGGTGAGGACTCTTCCCAGGGCCACTTTGATGTCCCTGTTCCTCAGACTGTAGATGAATGGATTCATCATGGGGGTGACCATAGTGTACATCACTGAGGCCATCAGATTAATCGTAGAAGACTGTGTGGCTACAGAACTGAGGTAGACCCCAAGGCTACTGCCATAGAACAAGGAGACCACCAGGAGGTGAGACCCACAGGTGGAGAAGGCTTTGTACTTGCCTCTGTCTGATGAGATCCTTAGGATGGAGGAGAAAATCTGAGAGTAGGAGAAGAGGATTCCAGTGAGAGGGAAGACACCCAGGACGATGATCATAGAGAACACCACAATGTTATTAATGAGTATGTCAGAGCAGGTGAGCTTCAGGATTTCAGGAAGATCACAGAAGAAGTGAGGGATTTCTATTTTTGTGCAAAAGGACAGCCTCAATATTGTCAAGGTATCTGGGAGGGAGCCTAGGACACTGACCATCCAGGACCCCAGAGCCATGAGCAGACAGAGCCGTGGGCTCATAATGGCCACATAGTGCAGGGGGTGACAGATGGCCACAAAGCGGTCATAGGCCATCACTGTCAGGAGCAAATTGTCCTGGCATCCAAACAAAACGAAAAAATATACTTGTGAGACGCAGCCTGCAAAGGTGATCCCTTTGCTGTGAGTGTGGATATTCCTGAGGGCCTTGGGGATGGTGGTGGAGGTGAAGCCAATGTCAGCCAGGGACAGGTTGGAGAGGAAGAAGTACATGGGCGTGTGCAGGTGGGAGTCTGAGATGACAGCCAGGATGATGAGCAGGTTTCCTGTGACTGTGACCAGGTACCCAGACAGAAGCAGGCCAAGGAGGAGGGACTGCAGGTCCGGGTCATCTGTGAATCCCAGGAGGATGAAGTTTCCAGTTCCTGTTTGGTTTCCTCTTTCCATGGTGCTGGTGTGTTTGCTCTGAGGAGGGAGAGAAGGAACTCTAAATTCCCTCCAGCTAGGGAGGCTGAGGCAGGAAGACTGCAAGTTGAAAGCCAGGCTCAGTATCTTAGTGAGATCCTATCTTAAAATAAAAAATAAAAAGAGGGCCTGGGCATGTAGCTCAGTGCTTAAGTGCCCCTGGATTCCATCCCTGGTACCCTCTCTCCACCCCACCCAGTTCTCTCTCCCCCAAATAAGAATTTCAAATAGAGATTCCCCAGGATACCCCAATGTCTTTTATTGAAATTTTGTGAACTCAATAAATTATTTATTTTATCTTGTCATTTGTCCTCCTGGCTGACAAATTTCAGATACCATTTGTATACCCGCAAAGAAACAAATCAAAACATGGTTCTATGTCAGTGCTTCTCAAATGGTGTTCCCAGGAGTACCCACCTGGGCATCACCTGGAATCTTGCTGAAATGTGCATTCTCATGCACACCTCACCTGACCACCTGAACCTCCTGCTGTAGGTGTGAAGCTGCCCTCTGTGTCTTGAGAAGCCCTGTCAGGATTCGGAGGCTCACTCCTGCTTAGGAACCAGGGCTCTGGACCTTGTCTGCATCCCCACCCAATCCTCGTTCCCCAGGTGCTCTGCTGCGTTCTGCCTCATGCTCATGGGAATGAGCATCTCCTAGTTCCAGGCAGGTTGCTCTGCCATGTAAAAGCTCTCTATGTTACTGTGGTTCTTCTCTCTGATTTCCTCAAGTCCTATCCTGTGGACCTGTGTGGTCTTTTTGCTAGAAATATCAGCATCTTCTGGTATTATTATTAATTCTATTTCGTTTTAATTTCCATTTTAACCAAACATATTGAAGAAACATGGAATTTCTAAGTTTAGAAATCTTAAGAATTTCTAAATGTAGGCATGAGTCTTACACACATTTTAAAAAAAATCACATGAAAATATTCCATCATGGCGAAATGGCTCTTCAAATCTTGCCCATTCTGGACATTTGGTTTTCTTTATGAGTGAGATTGTTAATGTTAATTTTAAGTTTATACTTTCTTCTCTTACGATGATCTGCAAATGACTTCTGTCATTTTAAAAAAATTCAGGTATTTCCTCTGTCACATGCATAGAAATGATTGACTTAAACTGACCATTCATCAGGCTGCCAGATTCATAATGTAAAAAATTGTACATCTGCATGATGTACTTAAAAGTCCAATAGAGAAAGTCGCCTAGCATTATTTCTATCAGAATTCTATTTCTAGTTTCAGTTTATTCTTGTAGGTTTTTAGAATCAGGACTATTGCAAGTAAAATACTATTGGAATTTTATCAGAGATTCCCTTAAAATTTTAAGATAATTTGGAAAAAAGATGACATCATAACAACATTCAGAGTCTCATATCAGTAGCACGAACTTGCCTCCATGTATTTCAATAATTTTTAGGCATATATTTCTGATTTTTAAAAGAAAATATAGGCCAAGTGTTGGGGATATAGCTCAGTTGGTAGAGTGCTTGCCTCACATGCACAAGGCTCTGTCTTCAACTGCCAGCACCACGATAAAAAAAAAATGTAATCATGTTCATTTCTTGTTGATAATATTGAGTGTATTTAAACTTTAATGCTGTTAAGAATGATGATCCCCAATATCATATCCACTATTGTGATTATTATCAGAAAGTGTTTTTTTGAGTTGATGAGGTGTCCTATAATTTTTCTGTACTTTCTTTTTATTTTGTGAAAATTATTGTAAAAATGTACTTTGATTAAATAATATCAATTTATAACACCTATCTTTTTAATATTTATTTTTTAGTTGTAGGTGAACACAATATCTTTATTTTATTTTTATGTGGTGCTGAGGTTCAAACCCACTGCCTCATGTGTGTTAGGCGAGCACTCTATCACTGAGCCACAACCCCATCCTGATAACACCTATTTTTTTTATTTGGTTTTATTTTATTGCTTTGAAATCCAAATCCTTGTTAAGGTTTTGTGTAAGATATGGAATTCTTTGTTTTGTCACATAATATGGTGCTCAACTCATATTAAGTGGTATGATATTTACTATGTAATTTTAATCCTGTTAGTGTGCATTGCTTATCCCTGCATACTTTTGAGGAACTGTTTAAAATTTTCATAAGAGTGTAATTACTTATTAGCTATCTGAAAAATATAATGTTGACTGCATTCTTCATGTTCCCATATAAATTTCAAGCCTTCAATGTGGAGCAAGAGACCAAAGCAGCTGCGTAATGAAAACACAATGTAATGATAAAGTAGACATCTACATGGGCATGAGTAATATCTAACATTAGAGGAACATTCTTAATTAACTAAAAATTATTTGTACAAGCAAAAAAACCCTTCACTAATCAGAACTTTATATTAAAAACATCTGAAGGAAAAAATGCTCAAGTTTAGAAAACTGCAAAAATATTCTATTTGGTTAGTCAAAGTGAATGTATTTCAATACTAGAGTCTCAGTTATAAATTAAGATTCATGTCTTGCTTGTAAAACGGTAGAAAGAGTCATAGGTTCATCAAAGGAAATGTAAAAAGGGTATTAAATGTTTGAAAAGATTTTCATTCTTACCATTAATTTATAAAAGTGTAATAAAAATAAGATTCCATTTTTGTGGAATTAATTGAGAAGGCCTTTTTCAAAAATAGTAACCATGCCAAATTCTGTGATGGGGAAAGGAAATAACATTTCAGGTGCTGATATGAGAGCATATTTAGTCCTCTTTTCTGGGCTGGAAAAATTAAATCAGCAATGAGCCATTTTATAAATTCTACAAGAGTCACCAGCATATGACCAGGGATCTCCTGGAGTAGTGATGTCATTTTTACTTCTTGGATTTGCTTCTTGGTGTGTCATATAAAAACTGCAAATGAATACATATGTCATCCATCCTTAAGAAATAGCAATTCCCCTTCTCGGTCTATTCCCTAAAGACCTAAAAAGAGCATGCTACAGGGACACTGCTACATCGATGTTCATAGCAGCACAATTCACAATAGCTAGACTGTGGAACCAACCTAGATGCCCTTCAATGGATGAATGGATAAAAAAAATGTGGCATTTATACACAATGGAGTATTACTCTGCATTAAAAAATGACAAAATCATAGAATTTACAGGGAAATGGATGGCATTAGAGCAGATTATGCTAAGTGAAGCTAGCCAATCCCTAAAAAACAAATGCCAAATGTCTTCTTTGATATAAGGAGAGTAACTAAGAACAGAGTAGGGTCGAAGAGCATGAGAAGAAAATTAACATTAAACAGGGATGAGAAGTGGGAGGGAAAGGGAGAGAGAAGGGAAATTGCATGGAAATGGAAGGAGACCCTCAGGGTTATACAAAAGTACATACAAGAGGAAGTGAGGGGAAAGGGAAAAATAATATAAGGGGGACAAACGAATGTCAGTAGAGGGGGCAGAGAGAGAAGAGGGGAGGGGAGGGGAGGGGAGGGGAGGGGGGATAGTAGAGGATAGGAAAGGCAGCAGAATACAGCAGACACTAGTATGGCAATATGTAAATCAATGGATGTGTAACTGATGTGATTCTGCAATCTGTACATGGGGTGAAAATGGGAGCTCATAACCCACTTGAATCAAATTGTGAAATATGATATATCAAGAACTATGTAATGTTTTGAACAGACAACAATAAAAAATTAAAAAAAAAAGAAATAGCAACTTTAAAACTTAAAATTATTGGAAATAAAAATACCACTAGGCAAAACTAAAGCAGCAAGGAGCATAAAATGAAGGTAAAAGCAGAGCTAGAGAACTAAAGAGGAGAAAGATCCTAGAATAAAAAACAAATTCCAGAACTAATTCTATAGCATCCATAACTAGAAAAAGTCAGACATGAAATGAAATGGATTAAAGGAGACAAGAGGAGGAAGGAGCAGGTGTGATATGGAGCAGTAAATTCCATGCATGTGTGATTTGTAAAATGACTTCAATATTATGTAAAACTACAATGTTCTAATAAACCCTTCAAAAGACTAAAAGTCAATTGAAATGTCTAGAATTTGGAATGAGGAAAATGAACACAGAGGTAAGGAAATGCTTGATCTTACAGGATAATATTTCTTACAACTCTTAAGTTGCAGTTTTTAATTCACAGTAAGTGCGTGGGGCTAGGGAAGAATCCATGTATGGAGATTAGATGGCGGGGAGTGATGACAGAGGAAGGGATCTGGAGGTAGGAAGGAGAGTAGAATGAGTTGGCCATAATTGTCCTATGAGTATATTTGATTACACCAGCTGTGTGATTCTCTATCTGTATAACCAGGAGAGTCAGCAGTTGTACTCCAATTCTGTATGATGTGTCAAAATGCATTCTACTGTCATGTATAACTAATTTGAAGAAAGAAAAAAATAAATAAAATGAATGAAAAAAAATATGTAGCTGTCTGAGAGTAGAACTTATTTCTGGAAATTGTCCAAAGTTGATGGAGAAAAACACATCAGAAACCAAAAGGAAAGAAGACAATAAATTACAAAACTTACCACCAAAAACGCTCTGGCAGGAACCTGAGGTGGGAGCAGAAGCAGAATTCTCCTTTAAGTGAAGAAGAAAACTAAGTTTCTCATCACTAATCATTTGTCAGAAGCCTGGAAGTGCAATCCAATGCAATAGAGGGAGAAAAAGTCATCAGAGACCTGAACATGGAAAAGGCAAGGTGTCCACTGGGGAATGATCTTGGCCAAATTCTATTGTTATACCGTGTGTATGTATGAATATGAACCAACAAATTCCACCTATGTACAACCAAAATGCATCAGTAAGAAAAAGGGAAGAGGCAAGGTGTGGTTTATGGAGGATGGAGTAGCTGCAGATGACAGATTGGTGGCTTCAGACCTATTGTAACCGGGTGTGATTTTACTAAGCCTGTTCACACAAACCCAATATGTAAAGAGGCCACTCCAGGTGGCAACGAGGAAAAAGGCACGTTGAGATCTTTGGCAAATATTGCTTCTCCCTCTCTAGTTGTGAATTTCCAATTTCAGCTGTAACAGAGAAGTCTCAGTATTCTCTGTAACTTTTATACTCATCTAACTTATTTGAAAATCAGGTGATAGAAGGAGGAAAAAATTTGCATTTGTACATGCAGCAAATTTATTAGAAAATAGATCTCCAACATTCCAAATAGTAATGAAATTTACAGCTCCATGAATGGGGATCAGAACCTTACAAACACACAACAAATGAGTTTTATTTTGTATAGTTACTTGAGGACCTGCCTGTGTTCAGCACTTGGTTTATGATTTATGTACCTTGATTCATTATGTCATCATTGCTGTTTTTATATAACTACAAAAAGTGTTATAATAATGCAATGATAATGATAAATAGGAGTAGAGCCTCGCTACCTGTTAGAGAGTATTAACATTTTCTCATGCCTGATTTACTTTAACTTCACCCCAATATGATTCCTATGAAGTGAACACTTTGTGATCCTTATTTTATAAATATGGAAACTGAGACCAAAAAAAATCTTCAGTAATGTGATGCCAGAGATGTATGGCTGGACTTGTGATAACTACACAAGTTCATGAAGGAGGTACTTTGAGGGAATGAAAGAGCAGTTTTATACATAAAAACAAAGAAGCTTCTCTGATGGAGAAGAGAGTACCCTAAGGTGGCTGCAGAAAAATGGTAAAGATAGCTGTGCAGGAAACGCTTGAGAGAAGGTCAGTTCCATCAGGAAGGTGAGAGATGATCAGATCTGGGTTCCAGAAAAGAGAAGGAAGATGAGAAGAGAGGGATTGGAAGAGAAGTCGTGAGAGACAGGAGCTGACTGCACAGATGGGTCTAAGTGAGGGCCCTCCTCACTGCAGTGTCCCCATTTGGGCCACCAAGGCTCATCCTGTGAGACTGTGCTGCCTCCTACCTGCTCCCACATCAGCAGTCCTGGGGGTGAGCCTCTGCTCTTCCTTCCCTGGGTGATGAGGGTCAGCTTAGTCCTGATGAAATGCTGGAAGTGGCCTCAGGCATGAGTGCTCTTCAAGGTCCAGTTGAAGCCTCTCATTCCTGGCAGAGCTCAGCTGTGGGTGAGAGGATCAAGGGGCATATATTATTTCCAGGGCCTGGGAGGTTGAATTCTCATGAATGCTCATTAAATTAATTGTTGCATTGTTGTCTATTCTCAGAGCAATTGAGTTTCCATTTGTGAGAAAAAAACAAACAGAAAGGCAATTGTACATGTAGCCAGTTTGCATCATGTTTTTTTTCCCCCCAAATATGTACACTCCTTCTCCTGGGGCACTTGGCTCAAGGTGTGCTTTCTCCCTGGACTTGATCTCAACTGATCCTTGGCTTTCCTAATGAGCTTTTCCTCAATAAGTGATTCAGAGTTTCTTTGTCTACACAGACAAGTGCAGACACCGTTTCCAAGCCCATGTGAGTCCTGAGCACCTTCACTGGGGGCTGTGGACAGGACCTCCCTCCCCCCACGTGTCCCACTGATGTTGGCCTGGCATTTGTCCTCACTATTGAAGGTGCAGTGTAGACAGAGCATCAGGTGTGTAGTTACAGAGGTGTGTGGTGAGAGGTGGGCTGACTGTACAGGCAGGAGTCTGCACAGGTGTCTAGGCTTTCCAGGTTCAGAGCAAGCTGAATGCATGGCCTGAATATTCCAGTCCAGAGAGGAAGGACCAGCTTCACAATTCACAAAGCACTGATTTTTATGCTCCTAAATCAAGGACAATGAATATGATTCCAGAAAATAACAGTGGGACCCAGACCATTTCTTTTGGTCTTGATGGAGTAGCCAACAGGGTTGGAAGAGAAGACCTCCCAGGTGTCAGGACTCACCTGATCCGTACCATATTCCTGGTCTCACTCCCCATGCTTTCCCCTCAGGAATGACGCCCTTCTGTGCTCACAAATGGCACAAGGTCATCAGGCCTATAAAAGTGTATTATAGGAAAGAGCTCATGAAATAAAATTTCGGGTCCCTTGGAAATAAAAAGGGAGGATACGCAGAATGCAACGTGTCCTCGGATCCTTGGATGTAGAAGAGAGGCAGAAAAGTCAGTGCCTGAGTGATGCGATGTGTGGGGTTTCACTCAGCCATTGCTGCATTTGAATGTGGATGTAGAGCCCAGGCACCCAGGCATGTGGGCAGCCTCTAGAAGTTGGAAAATATAAGGAAAGGGATTCATCCTCCTCAGATCCTCTGAAGGCTCACAGACCTGCAGTCACATTCATTTTTTCCCATAAGTCCAGTTTGCCCTCTGACCTCCTGGACTGTAGGGTCATCCATTGGTGTTCAGTTTAAACTCTGAAGTTTGCTGGAATTGGCTCCATCTGCAATAGGAGGGGAGGACACACACAGTAACCCTGACCTTGATGTTTCAGGCTGGGTCTGTCCCCACCCCAAACCAACTCTGCTCTTAAGAAGCTGAGCATACATATTGAAAAGGCAACTTAGCCATTTTTCCCCCTCAAAGAATAACAGAACAAGATTATTTTTAAAAAGAGGAGTAAATAAAGAACTTTTGTTCTTTCAAAGTATGCATGAAGCCTGTACTCACCCAGGCAGTGTGGACTTGGTTCAAATCTAAAATGGTACATCAATGCAGCAGAACAATAAAACACAAATCCAATGAAATTAGAAGTTCCCTAAGTGGCATCAAAATCAATGTAGAATCAGGAAGAACAGGGCCTAGTTCTTGTTTCAGACATCTTTACGGACAAGCCAGTGAATGGCTTGTTGATTGACACCACAGGAATCATGTTACAGAGACCAAAGTGTCATGATAGGTCCTTCCACTGTCACCATTGCTACCTCCAAGGCAGAGTAGTCAAATCCAAAGGACTTCAGTGGTTTCACTGGCACAGATGCCCATGTGGCTAAATGTATGTGCTGTTCTTTGAGTTTTGATCCTAACTCTGCCCCTGGGGTTGCAAGAGTTTGACTGTGCAAAGCAGTGGTCCCCTGGTTGTGACAAGTCTTACAAAGGAGCTGAAGGAACTTGCAAAACAAGCCTGGTACTGGGGCCAATCATATGCTGGGAAGCAGAGGGGAAGCTAGCCAATGTGCCAGATGGTTCCTTTCTTGTTCGGGATAGTTCCATTGACCGTTATCTTCTAAGCATGAGCTTTCTTTCCCATGGAAAAACACTACCCTCTAGAATGGAGAACTCCAAAGGTAGGTTTAGCTTATATGAACAACCAGATGTGGAAGGACACACATCCATAGTTGATCTAATGCAGCATCCAGTCAGGGACTCTGAAAATGGAGCTTTTTGTTATTGAACACTTCAGTGCCTGGATCTGCAACGTATCCCTTCAGACTGACCAATCAATCCAGTGTCGAGGTTCAGGCAGGTCCTTCTCTGCAATACCTGTGTCTCTCATTATACCTCTCTCTACAAGGATAGACCTAATTCAGAAATGACTTTGATAAACAAAATGAACAACTATTTCTAAGAGAAGCACTACTGAAAGATTGAGATCCCTGCATCTTGCACTTTGGGATTTGATGGATGAGAGGGACGGCAGTCATTAATTCCACACTTATTTCTGGCCTACTAGGAGTCTCCAGGCTGCCTTCCCAACTGGGAATAAATCCATTGCAAGGCCCATCAAACTGACTCCTCCCTTACTACTATGGGGAATTCCAAGACTGATCAAGCAGCTCGATCAGCCGCACGACAGAGCTTTACCTCCTCTTCGTTAGTCTTTGTTACCCCCCGGGATTGGCCCAAAGATCCCCAACAACTCTTCCAGTTTCTTCACTCTATTCCATTCTAGTCCACAGAGTCTCACTACTTTCCATCACTCCTTTTTCACCCTTTCCCCATACGATAAGACCCTCCTACAACAGATCACTTCTGCTTGTCAGATCTGCCAGAGAACCAATACTAATACTCCATTAAAACCTAAACTTTTCCCTTCTCATCAAGCCCAGGGTCATACCCCAGCTGCAGACTGGCAGATTGATTTTACCAACACGCGCCGAGTAAAAAACAAGTCTTTCCCACTTCTAACAAGCAGGCCTCTATGGTAGTTGACTCACATAATCCCCCGTTTCAGGATGCCCACTTCTATCCAATCAGACAATGGCCCAAAATTCACCTCTCAGATAACTCAGGGACTGGCTCACACACTATCACTCCCTTGGCATTTCCATTGCCCTTACCACCCCCAGGCTTCTGGAAAGGTTGAAAGGACCAATTTGTCCCTTAAAGAGACCCTCACCAAGCTCTCCATGGAATGAAGCCTGGACTGGGTAAAGGTGCTCTCCTTGGCTTTTTTGTGCATTAGGGCCTTACCAAAGAAGCCTTCTAATCTCTCACCTTTCAAAGTCATGTATGGCCATCCCCTTGTTCCTCCCGGACTGCCTACAGAACCCCTACCCATCTCCTAAACCTATGCCCTGCCCCTCCTCTTCCATCTATGCTCTGAACTCTGGCGCTATCAAGACTGGCTCCTTCCTGACCCCAGTCTCTTTCAAAACCCTACCTCCTTAACACCTGGTCATCTTGTTTACTATTGCCCACCAGGGGAAAAGCCCCCCTCTAAAACCAAAATGTGAGGGTCCTGCACTCCCTTGGTGGCCAAACTCAAGCTGTCTAATAACCAACTTACCCTGTGGATTCATATTTCCAGGGTTAAGCCCGGCACTCCTACACCTTCATCAGAAGAGCCAACTATCGTCACCTGTCATTAAGTACTCTTGTCAATGCTCCCCCTCATTTCTGGCCCCTCTTGGGTCCTCTCTTCGCCCTATGTCTGAAGATTCAAGGCAAGTGACCCTAAGGGCTGCCTCCAGCCAGACCCCCCGCTACTTGCTTGAATCAGGCCAGTAGTGGGATTGTTGTGTGTTGTCCTTCTGACAAACCACTTAGGTGTCCAGAGCATGGTGACCCCTGAATAAGTGTGATCATAAGAGAGCACTTCACCAGTTGCCTTCTGGGCCTAAGGAGGAACATGTGTGTTTTGTTTACCCTCCCAGTTTCGTAAGAATTTCATGTATCAGTATTTAAAGTTGAGGTGTTTTACATAAAATCTGGAGAGAGCTGACTGCTCTCAAAGGGAAATATGGTAACAATGGGCCACCGTCCTTCCTTGGCCCCCTTTGAGAAAGGCAAAGAGAGAAGCAAGCTGGTACACCCAGTTAGGAGAAACTTTGAAGAACAGCCTTAATAGAGAGGGGAGGGAACTAGATTGGACTAGGAATGAAGAGTGGAATTGAGGGTGTTAGGTGCAGGACAGGCTGGTCTGCAGGTCCCAAACAAAGTTAGCTGCAGGATGACCTGGCTTCTCAAACCCTCTCTCTGGTTCTTTATCACTGTTTGCTTCAAGCCCAAACGCCCAAGCCCCCACTCAAGGCTGAACACTTAACCCCCCTTGTGCCAACAAGGCAGCTTGCAGACCTAGAGACCCCATTAGATTTGGGCTATAAAAACTCCCTGTGCCTGTTCCTTCCCTTTATCATAAAGTTCATTCAGACTCAGGTGGGTCAAAAATTTCTAATGAAGCTTTTAACCAGCTTCTCCTCAGGAATTACCAACTCCTGGCTACTGATGATACCTCCAGTTGAGACCTATGCCGAATGGACTGACATCATCATGGATCTGTGGTGGCAAGGAACCTTCGTTGATCTGGTTCCTGAAGTTATACTGGTCTTCTCTGCCCTCCTGTGGGGGCTCCTTACTTCCCTCCTCTCTTTCTCCCACACTGACCCATCTCAGCAGGAAGCAGCCAGGATGAGTCTATGCCCACTCTCATTTAATAACAAAGAGGGGGAATGTTGGGAGTCACCCAGCTCCAAAGACTAACTTCCCCATCTCCTAAGAAGAGCCTTCAAATGGTGAGCCCTGCTGGCTCACATGATCCTGCCATCCAATGGTGAGTCTTGCTGGCTCACATGATCCTTACCCACCAATCAGACTAGCCCTGCTGTCTCAAATGATCCTTACTCACCAATCAAAAAGCACCTCATGCCAACTGTCAAACCCTTCAACCATTAAACTGCCATAACTCTCAAACCGCCCCCGGCTCTATAAATATACAGAGCTGTTCCTCAATAAATGGGCATTTTCTCCTATGGTAAGCCTTGATCCTTCTTTCATGATTAAGAGAGACTGAAACACAATTTATAACTTTGATTGCCATCAGAATCTTTTGCCGCCATAATTATTCTAGATTTTTTTAATGTAAAAGAGTCATCTTTTACATTGTTTAAGGGGAAATGCCTGCAAGGTGTCTTGGGTTTATTTTAGTTCTTTAAAAAGGGATGTGTTGAGGTTCTAGAAGTAGAAATTATCATTCATATGTGTGCAGAAAAATCACAGTATGACATTCTTCTTAATGGACCCACCCTCAGTCCTTTGCTGCATTCCACCATGGTTTTTAATAATTAAAAGCAAATTTCATGTGTTTTCACCATAAGTAAATTGAATGAAACTTACAGAATGAAAATTTCTTTGTCTTTTAAAATGATCCATTTTCAAAAGTCAGTGTTGAATTGTCCTGTAGTAAATAATTTACATATACATTGAAAATGACTTTTTAATACCACACTTAAAAATTTATTTAGAATTATGAATTGACGTCATCTAAGTTGATGGGATGCAAACTGATATGCATGTTTTACAATACTCTTGTCTAAATTATTTTTGAGGTTGTGTTAATATTTTTGGTTATGAAAAGTTGTGTTTTTATGTTGTCTTCATTTTCATCTTGTGGTTTGTTTACTTTAATAAATGGCCTTATATTAAAAATTATAAAGAAATATAAACAGCATTTTAGCAATCATGGCCTTTTCTGTTATTAAACCCGGGTACAAGTTGGCATAGCATAAAGACTTAGAGACTGGAATGATGACTACGGAAATGAGATAAGTTCCTGCAAGAGCATTGATAACAATTCCTGCAATGTTCCTTTAGTAAATGTTTTATCTGTGATTTCTTTAGTTCAGTCAATATTTTCTTGGATGAACTTGATAGTACAACTAATTTTCATATATGGACTGTTTTTTCTTACAATGTTAATGTTTATATAGAAGTTTGAGGTTGATTTGAGGAGAAAGGAAAAATTGTTTTAAAGTTGGATTTATATTTTTCTTTTATGTAGTCAATAAAATGTGCTAGATTTGACTACTCCTTCCCTCACCCCCAATAAAATCAACACTTAGTGACTTGAAATAAAAATAAAGATCTACCACACAGTAGAGGATAATAGTTCATACAATTGATTATATAATTTTAGATAAGTAGAGGAGACAATCATGAAATATCCCAGTAAAATGAAATCGTAAAGGTTTCAGGAGATGATTACCTTGGTTTGGTCATTCAACATTGTATACCTGCTGAGATATCATAATATGCCAGTATAATGTATCAGTCAGAACACAAATGCTCACACCACATTGTACATAATTGCAAAAGAAAAAACTCATCTGTATTCATACAAAATGACAACTATTGTTTAGATAGCACACAGATGAATCAATATGTTGCATTATGAACAGTCCTTAGACTGCAATGAGCCCAATGAGTGAAAATGAGATGTAGTAAAATATATAAAGCAGAGATAACCACAGCTGGATTGAAGGGGTGAGGTTCTCTGGTTTCTAGTATGGTGCACACTGTGACTCAGGAGAGACGGGCATCAAACCTTTCACTGAGAAGCACCATCTTGGTGAGGATTTTCCCCAGGGCCCTCTTGATGTCCCTGTTCCTCAGACTGTAGATGAAAGGGTTCAGCATGGGGGTGACCATGGTGTACATCAATGAGGCCATCAGATTCATCGTAGAAGACTGTGTGGCTACAGAACTGAGGTAGACCCCAAGGCTACTGCCATAGAACAAGGAGACCACCAGGAGGTGAGACCCACAGGTGGAGAAGGCTTTGTACTTGCCTCTGTCTGATGAGATCCTCAGGATGGAGGAGAAAATCTGAGAGTAGGAGAAGAGGATGATGGTGAGAGGGAAGAAACCCAGGACGATGGCCACAGTGTACACCACTATGTTGTTGATGAGTGTGTTAGAGCAGGCGAGCTTTAGGATTTCAGGAAGATCACAGAAATAGTGAGGGATTTCCATGTTGGTACAAAAGGACAGCCTCAAGATTGTCAAGGTATCTGGGAGGGAGCCTAGGACACTGACCAACCAGGACTCCAGAGCCATGAGCAAACAGAGCCGTGGGCTCATGATGGCCACATAGTGCAGGGGGTGACAGATAGCCACAAAACGGTCATAGGCCATCACTGTCAGGAGCAAATTGTCCTGGCATCCAAACAAAAGAAAAAAATATACCTGTGAGACGCAGCCTGCAAATGTGATCCCTTTGCTGTGAGTGTGAATGTTCCTGAGGGCCTTGGGGATGGTGGTGGAGGTGAAGCCAATGTCAGCCAGGGATAGGTTGGAGAGGAAGAAGTACATGGGCGTGTGCAGGTGGGAGTCTGAGATGACAGCCAGGATGATGAGCAGGTTTCCTGTGACTGTGACGAGGTATCCGGACAGAAACAGGCCAAGGAGGAGGGACTGCAGGTCCGGGTCACCTGTGAATCCCAGGAGGACGAAGTTTCCAGTTCCTGTTTGGTTTTCTCTTTCCATGGTGCTGGTGTGTTTGCTCTGAGGAGGGAGAGAAGGAACTCCAAATTCACTCCAGCTAGGGAGGCTGAGGCAGGAAGACTGCAAGTTGAAAGCCAGGCTCAGTATCTTAGTGAGATCCTATCTTAAAATAAAAAATAAAAAGAGGGCCTGGGCATGTAGCTCAGTGCTTAAGTGCCCCTGGATTCTATCCCTGGTACCCTCCCCCCCTCCCCCCGTTCTCTCTCCTCCAAATAAGAATTTCAAATAGAGATTCCCCAGGATGCCCCAATGTCTTTTATTGAAATTCTGTGAAATCAATAATTTATTTATTTTATCTTATCATTTGGCCTCTTGGCTGGCAAGTTTCAGATACCATTTGTACACACCCAAGAAACAAATCAAGACATGGTTCTATGTCAGTGCCTCTCAAATGGTGTTCCCAGGAGTACCACCTGGGCAACACCTGGAATCTACCTGAAATGTGCATTCTGATGCACTCCTCACCTGACCACCTGAACCTCCTGCTGTAGGTGTGAAGCTGCCCTCTGTGTCTTGAGAAGCCCTGTCAGGATTCGGAGGCTCACTCTTGCTTAGGAACCAGGGCTCTGGACCTTGTCTGCATCCCCACCCAATCCTCGTTCCCCAGGTGCTCTGCTGCGTTCTGCTTCATGCTCATGGGAATGAGCATCTCCTAGTTCCAGGCAGATTGCTCTGCCATGTAAAAGCTCTCTCGGTTACTATGCTTCTTTTCTGTGATTTCCTCATGTCCTATCCTGTGGACGTGTGGTCTTTTTGCTAGAAATATCAACATCTTCTGTTATTATTATTGTTATTCTTAATTCTATTTCGTTTTAATTTCCACTTTAACCATATAGATTGAAGAATCATGGAATTTCTAGGTATAGAAATCCTAGAGTTTCTAAATGTAGGCATGAGTCTTATGCACAGTTTTAAAAACATCACATGAAAATATTCCATTATGGGAAAATGGATCTTCAAATCTTGCCCATTCTGGACATATGGTTTTCTGGTTCTCTTTATGACGTGAGATTGTTAATGTTAATTTTAAGTTTATACTTTCTTCTCTTACGGTAATCTGCAAATGATTTCTGTTATTTTTTAAAAATTCATGTATTTCCTCTGTCACATGCATATAAATGATTGACTTAAACTGACCATTCATCAGGCTGCCGGTTTCATATTGTAAAAAATTTTCCATCTGCATGATGTACTTAAAAGTCCAATAGAGAAAGTCACCTAGCATTATTTTTATCAGAATTCCATTTCTAGTTTCAGTTTACTCTTGTAGATTGTTAGAATCAGCATTATTGGAAGTAAAATACTGTTAGAATTTTATCAGAGATTCCTTAAAATTTTAAAATAATTTGGAAAAAAAATGACATCATAGCAACATTCAGATTCTCACATCAGTAACAAGAACTTGCCTCCATGTATTTCAAACATTTCTTAGGCAAATATTTCTGTTTTTAAAAGGAAATGTAGATCAGGGGCTGGGGATATTCCTCCTCGCATACAAAAGGCTCTGGGTTCAATTGTCAGCACCAGCAAAAAAAAAATGTAGATCATATTCATTTCTTGTTGATAATATTGAGTGTATTTAAGATTTAATGCTGTTAAGAATGATGATCCCCAATATCATATCCACTATTGTGATTATTATCAGAAAGTGTTTTTTTTGAATTGATGAAGTGTCATGTAATTTTTCTGTACTTTCTTTTTATTTTGTCAAAATTTTTGTAAAAATGTACTTTGACTAAATAATATCAATTTATAACACCTATCTTTTTTAATATTTATTTTTTTAATTGTAGGTGAATACAATATCTTTATTTCTTTTTTATATCGTGCTGATGTTCAAGTGCCTCATGTGTGTTAGGCGAGCACTGTATCACTGAGCCACAACCCCACCCCAATAAAAACTATCCTTTTTATTTGGTTTCATTTTATTGCTTTGAAATTCCAGATCCTTGTTAAGATTTTGTGTAAGATATGGAATTTTTTGGTTTTGTCACATAATGTGATGCTCAACTAATATTAAATGGTATGATATTAACTATGTAATTTTATCCTGTTAGTGTGCATTACTTATCCCTGCATACTTTTGAGGAACTGTTTAAATTTTCATATGAGTGTAATTACTTATTAGTCATTTGAGAAATATAATGTTGACTGCAGTATCCATGTTTCCAAATGAATTTCAAGCCTTCAATGTGGAGTAAGAGACCAAAGCAGCTACGTAAAGAAACACAACATAGTAATAAACATCTACATGGGCATGAGTAATATCTAACATTAGAGGAACATTCTTAATTAAGAATTATTTGTACAAGCAAAAAAAACTTCACTAATCAGAACTTTATATTGAAAACATCTGAAGGAAAAAATGCTCAAGTTTAAAAAACTGCAAAAATATTCTATTTGGTTAGTCAAAGTTAATGTATTTTAATACTAGAGTCTCAGTTATAAATTAAGATTCATGTCTGCTTGTCAAAAGGTAGAAAGAGTCCTAGATTCATCAAAGGAAATGTAAAAAGGGTATTAAATGTTTGAAAAGATTTTCATTCTTACCATTAATTTATAAAAGTGTAATAAAAATAAGATTCCATTTTCGTGGAATGAATTGAGAAGGTCTTTTTCAAAAATAGTAACCATGCCAAATTCTGTGATGGGGAAAGGAAATAACATTTCAGGTGCTGATATGAGAGCATATTTGGTCCTCTTTTCTGGGCTGGAAAAATTAAATCAGCAAAGAGCCCTTTTATAAATTCTACAAGAGTCACCAGCATATGACCAGGGATCTCCTGGAGTAGTGATGTCATTGTTACTTTTGGATTTGCTTCTTAGTATATCATATAAAAACTGCAAATGAATACATATGTCATCCATCCTTAAGAAATAGCAACTTTAAAACTTAAAATTGTTGGAAATAAAAATACCACTAGGCAAAACTAAAGCAGCAAGGAGCATAAAATGAAGGTAAAAGCAGAGCTAGAGAACTAAAAAGGAGAAAGATCCTAGAATAAAAAACAAATTCCAGAACTAATTCTATAGCATCCATAACTAGAAAAAGTCAGACATGAAATGAAATGGATTAAAGGAGACAAGAGGAGGAAGGAGCAGGTGTGATATGGAGCAGTAAATTCCATGCATGTGTGATTTGTAAAATGACTTCAATATTATGTAAAACTACAATGTTCTAATAAACCCTTCAAAAGACTAAAAGTCAATTGAAATGTCTAGAATTTGGAATGAGGAAAATGAACACAGAGGTAAGGAAATGCTTGATCTTACAGGATAATATTTCTTACAACTCTTAAGTTGCAGTTTTTAATTCACAGTAAGTGCGTGGGGCTAGGGAAGAATCCATGTATGGAGATTAGATGGCGGGGAGTGATGACAGAGGAAGGGATCTGGAGGTAGGAAGGAGAGTAGAATGAGTTGGCCATAATTGTCCTATGAGTATATTTGATTACACCAGCTGTGTGATTCTCTATCTGTATAACCAGGAGAGTCAGCAGTTGTACTCCATTCCTGTATGATGTATCAAAATGCATTCTACTGTCATGTATAACTAATTTGAAGAAAGAAAAAATGAATAAAATGAATGAAAAAATATGTAGCTATCCGAGAATAGAACTTATTTCTGGGAATTGTCCAAAGTTGATGGAGAAAAGTACATCAGAAACCAAAAGGAAAAAAGACAATAAATTACAAAACTTACCACCAAAAACGCTCTGGCAGGGACTTGAGGTGGGAGCAGAAACAGAATTCTCTTTTATGTGAAGAAGAAAACTAAGTTTCTCATCACTAATCATTTGTCAGCAGCCTGGAAGTGCAAACCAATGCAATAGAGGGAGAAAAAGTCACCAGAGACCTGAACATAGAAAAGGCAAGGTGTCCACTGGGGAATGATCTTGGCCAAATTCTATTGTTATATCGTGTGCATGTATGAATATGAACCAACAAATCCCACCTATGTACAACCAAAATGCATCAGTAAGAAACAGGGAAGAGGCAAGGTGTGGTTTATGAAGGATGAAGTGGCTGCAGATGACAGATTGGTGGCTTCAGACCTATTGTACCTGGGTGTGATTTTACTAAGCCTGTTCACACAAACCCAATATGTAAAGAGGCCATTCCAGGTGGCAACGGGGAAAATGGCACATTGAGATCTTTGGCAAACATTGCTTCTCCCTCTCTAGTTGTGAATTTCCAATTTCAGCTGTAACAGAGAAGTCTCAGTATTCTCTGTAACTTTTATACTCATCTAACTTATTTGAAAATCAGGTGATAGAAGGAGGAAAAATTTGCATTTCTACATGCAGCAAATTTATTAGAAAATAGATCTCCAACATTCAAAATATTAATGAAATTTACAACTCCTAGAATGGGGATCAGAATCTTACAAACACACAAGATGAGAGTTTTATTTTGTATAGTTACTTAAGGACCTGCCTGTGTTCAGCACCTGTGTTATGTTTTATGTACCTTGATTCATTATGTCATCATTGCTGTTTTTATATAAGTACAAAAAGTGTTATAATAATGCAATGATAATGATAAATAGGAGTAGACCCTCGCTACCTGTTAGAGAGTATTAACATTTTCTCATGCCTGATTTACTTTAACTTCACCCCAATATGATTCCTATGAAGTGAATACTTTGTGATCCTTATTTTATAAATATGGAAACTGAGACCAAAAAAAATCTTCAGTAATGTGATGCCAGGGATGTATGGCTGGACTTGTGATAACTACACAAGTTCAAGAAGAAGGTACTTTGAGGGAATGAAATAGTAGTTTTATACATTAAAAACAAAGAAGCTTCTCTGATGGAGAAGAGAGTACCCTAAGGTGGCTGCAGAAAAATGGTAAAGATAGCTGTGCAGGAAACGCTTGAGAGAAGGTCAATTCCATCAGGAAGGTGAGAGATGATCAGATCTGGGTTCCAGAAAAGAGAAGGAAGATGAGAAGAGGGGGATTGGAAGAGAAGTCGTGAGAGACAGGAGCTGACTGCACAGATGGGTCTAAGTGAGGGCCCTCCTCACTGCAGTGTCCCCATTTGGGCCACCAAGGCTCATCCTGTGAGACTGTGCTGCCTCCTACCTGCTCCCACATCAGCAGCCCTGGGGTGAGCTCCTGCTCCTCCTTCTCTGGGTGATGAGGGTCAGCTCAGCCCTGATAAAGGATAGGAGGAGGCGTCAGGTGTGGTGCTCTTCAAGGTCCAGGTGAAGCCTCTCATTCCTGGCAGTGCTGAGCTATGGGTGAGAGGATCAAGGGGCATATTTACTATTTCCAGGGCCTGGGAGGTTGAATTCTCATGAATGCTCATTAAATTAATTGTTGCATTGTTGTCTATTCTCAGAGCAATTGAGTTTCCATTTGTGAGAAAATAACAAACAGAAAGGCAATTGTGCTTGTAGCCAGTTTGCATCATCTTTTTTTTTTCTTTTTCCAAATATGTACACTCCTTCCCCTGGGGCACTGGCTCATGGTGTGCTTTCTCCCTGGACTTGATCTCAACTGATCCTTGGCTTTGCCCATGAGCTTTTCCTCAGTAAGTGATACAGAGTCTCTTTGTCTACACAGACAAGTGCAGACACTGTTTCCAAGCCCATGTGAGTCCTGAGCCCATGTGAGTCCTGAGCATCTTCACTGGGGGCTGTGGACAGGACCACCCTTCCCCCCACATGTGTTCCACTGATGTCCTGGCATTTGTCCTCACTATTGAAGGTGCAGTGTAGACAGAGCATCAGGTGTGTAGTTACAGAGGGTGTGGTGAGAGGTGGGCTGACTGTACAGGCAGGAGTCTGCACAGGTTCTAGGCTTTCCAGGTTCAGAGCAAGCTGAATACAAGGCCTGAATATTCCAGTCCGGAGAGAAAGGACCAGCTTCACAATTCACAAAGCACTGATTTTTATGCTCCTAAATCAAGGATAATATGATTTCAGAAAATAGCAGTCGGACCCAGAACATTTCTTTTGGTGTTGATGGAGTAGCCAACAGGGTTGGAAGAGAAGGCCTCCCAGGTGTCAGGACTCACCTGATCCATGCCATATTCCTGGATTCACTCCCCATCCTTCCCCCTCAGGAATGACACCCTTCTGTGCTCACAATGGCACAAGGTCATCAGGCCTATAAAAGTGTATTATAGGAAAGAGCTCATGAAATAAAATTTCGGATCCCTTGGAAATAAAAAGGGAGGATACTCAGAGTGCAACATGTCCTCGGATCCTTGGATGTAGAAGAGAGGCAGAAAAGTCAGTGCCTGAGTGATGCGATGTGTGGGGTTTCACTCAGCCATTGTTGAATTCGAATGGGGATGCAGAGCCCAGGTGCCCAGGCATGTGGGCAGCCTCTAGAAGTTGGAAAATATAAGGAAAGGGATTCGTCCTCCGATCCTCTGAAGGCTAACAGAACTGCAGAAACCTTCATTTTATCCCATGAGTCCAGTTTGCACTCTGACCTCCTGGACTGTAGGGTCATCCATTGGTGTTCAGTTTAATCTCTGAAGTTTGCTGGAATTGGTTCCATCCGCAATAGGAGGGGAGGACACACACAGTAACCCTGACCTTGATGTTTCAGGCTGGGTCTGTCCCCACTCCAAGCCAACTCTTTTCTTAAGAAGCTGAGCATACATATTGAAAACAACTTGGCCATGTTTTTCCCTCACAAAGAATAACTGGGAAAGATAATTTTAAAAAAGAGGAGTAAATAGAGAACACTTGTCCTTCTCTATATGAAAATCTGAATGAAAGCTCTACTTGCTCAGGCGGTGTGGACTTGGTTTAAATCTGAATAGAAATATCAATGCAGCAGAACAATAAAATACAAACTTAATAAAATGAGAAGTTACATAAGTGACATCAAAATCAATGTAGAATCAGGTAGACCAGGGCCTAATGGCTGATCTAGAGATCTTTATGGACAGTCAGTGAATGGCTTGTTGGTTGGCACTACAGCAGTTATGTTACAGAGACCTAGCGTGTCATGAGGAGTTATTGCTATTCTAAAGCACACTAGTTAAGTCCAAAGGACTTCACTGGGCTCACTGGCAAGATGCCCATGTGGCTGAATGTATGTGCTGTTCTTTGAGTTTTGATCCTAACACTGCCCCTGGGGTTGCAAGAGTTTATGTCTATGCCAAGCAGTGGTCCCCTGGTTGTGACAATCCTTACAGAGGAGCTGAAGAAATTTGCAAAATAAGCCTGGTACTGGGGCCAATCACACACTGGGAAGCAGAGGGGAAGCTAGCCAATGTTCCAGATGGTTCGTTTCTTGTTCAGGATAGTTCTATTGACCGTTTTCTTATAAGCATGAGCTTTATTTCCAATGGAAAAACACTATCCACTAGAATGGAGCACTCCAATGGTAGGTTTATGAACAATCAGATGTGGAAGGACATGAGTCCATAATTGATCTAATGCAGCATCCAGTCAGGGACTCTGAAAATGGACCTTTTTGTTATTGAACAACTCAGTGCCTGGATCTGCAACCTATTCCATCAGACTGACCAATCAATCCAGTGTCCAGGTTCAGGCAGGTCCTTCTCTGCAGTACCTGTGCCTCTCATTATACCTCTGTCTACAAGGATAGACCTAATTCAGAAATGACTTTGACAAACAAAATGAAGAACTATTTCTAGGAGAAGCACTACTGAAAGTTTGAGATCCTGATTTTGCACTTTGTGAATAAGAAAAAGAGACTGAAACACATTTACAACTTTCATTGCCATCAGAATCTTTTGCTGCCGTAACTACTCTAGTATTCTATGTAAAAGAGTCATCAGTTTGTTTAGGATTCGGGAAGTGTCTGCAAGGTGTCTTGGGTTTATTTTGGTTCTTAAAAGGTATGTCTTGAGGTTCTAGAAGTGGAAATTATCTTTCATTACTGTGTAGAAAAATCACAGTGTGAATTATCAGATTCTCCCTGATGCCCTCCCCCAGTTCTTTACTGTCATTTTTATGCATTAAAAGTACACTTCATGCATCTTCAACCCTGAGTGAATGAATGAAACTCATAGATGGAAAATTGCTTTGTCTTTTAAAATGATCCAATTTCAGAAGTCAGTGTTGAATGAACATGTGAAAAAACAATTTACAGATACACTGAAGAGACTTTTAAATATCATAGTTTAAAAAGATTCATTGAGAATTATTAATGAACTTCATCATAGTTAATGGGATGCAAATCTGACACACATCTTTTACAACAATCTTTTCTAAATTATTTTTGGTTGTGAAAAGTTGTGTTTGTATTTGTGTTCATTTTTATCTAGTGGTTTGTTTACTTTAATAAATGGCCTTACATTAAAAATTGTAAAGAATTATATGCCACCAGTTTAGCAATCATGGCCTTATCTATCATTAAACCCAGGTACACGTTGGCATAGCGTCAAGACATATTGACTGAATTATGACTACAGAAATGAGATCAGGTCCCATGAGAGCATTGTTTTCGTGGAATGAGATGGACATTATTACCCCAAGTTCATGTATGAAAACACAAATGGTGTGAATACACTTTATATAACAACAGAAAAAAAGAGTGCCATGAAGAAGATTTTGAAATAAATGGTGCTTGGATCATTATTTATGGATTGGATTAAGATGGAGTTAATTGCTCTCTAAATGTCAAAAATAGTCATCAAAGAAAGTTGTGGGAAAGATCTTAAGTTGTAGTGGACTTTAGAAGGGAGTATAGATGAATTCTCTGAACATATACCCAGATGGAAGAAAAAATGGGTAGAACTGAAAACATAACTGGAGAATTCTAGCATGTTCAACAGTGTAGGTCAAGAAATCAGGAAAGAAAAAATAAATGGAAAACTAGGAAATGCATTTAGAACCCATTAGGCATTATAAAACAAGACAATGTAGGTATTGATATACCTAGCCTAGTTCTCTCATTAGATCAGAAGCCAGCTTGTCACAAGTGATGAAGGATTCATTTCTGTTTTCTGTAAAAATATTAGGATGTCTGTAGGGCCTGGCCACTAATTGATGTTGTAAAGCTGATTGGAATGCCTGCCCGTGCCCTGAACTCACCCATGTCCGGTTTTCCCTGACCAGATAACAACCCTTTCCTAAACCTTAGTGACGCCTCATAAATTCTGGCTTTCCCTGGCCGGATAACGACCCTCTCTGAGTCTCTAAGATCTCCATAAATTCTGATGCCGGGGCCAGCAAAAATGTAAACTTGTGTTATGCTCCTCAGAGTGTTGTTATCTGTAACCCCCCATGTGTAACTTTTTGGGCTATAAAACTGGGCCACAAAGAAGCCTCGCCGCTGTCCTTGGCTCCCACGATTTTGATGGGCAAGGCAGCCAGGCCGGTCGAAATAATAAGCTTGCTTTAATTTGATTTTAATTGGAGTCAGTGGTCTTTTCTTGCGTTGTGGTCTAACAGGTATATCAACTGATTAAAGTAAATTAGAACTAGGATATATATTATGGTATATGATTCAAAGAGCTGAGGCAAAAATACAGAAAGAATAAATGCAAGGAGATCATGACACACTGTACGTGTCTGTCAAGGCAAAACCTTGTCACCGGAATATGTGCCGCCATGCTGGCTGTACTTCAGTGAAGCAGGAATGAAGAAAAACGCAAAGCCATGAAAATATGCTCATCTTCACTAACAATCCAAGGCAGTGCTGTGGATTGGGTATGTGGTGTTCCCAGAGCTCAGGTGTTGACAGGGCAAGAACATTCAGAGGTGAAGTGATTAGATCATGGAGCTGTGGCCTAATTGTTGTATTAATCCACTTAAAATGGATCAACTGGGTGAAACTGTGGGTGGGTAGGTGTGCCCGGAGGAGCTACATCCCCAGGGGGTGCCTTCAGGTTTATGCTTTGTTGCTGGACAGTGGAGCTCTCTCTGCTTCCTGGTTGCCCTTCATGAGCTGCTTCTCTCCTCTATGCCCTCCGCCATGGTGTCACCTCAGGCCCAGAGCTGTGGAGTCAGCTGACCACGCACCAAACCTCTGAAACTCAGAGCCAAAATAAGCTTTTCCTGCTCTAAGTTGTACTTGACAGGCCTTTTTGGTGAGGAAATGCTAAGACAGGAAATGAGATTAGAATACAGTTGTGCCCTGCATAATCATGCTTTGCTTCCTCACCAATCATACATAGGATGGTGATCTCATAAGTTTGTATCATCTGATGATGTCATACTGGCCCATCTGAGTATTTCTCTGGCTTCCTGTCTCTCCATGCGATCTCTCCCTGTTGAAAGTGCTCCTGGCACCCGGATGGGATGAAGTCAGAGGCTCCCTGTCCATAGCAGGAGTCATGCTAACTGGACTTGATAGAGCCCCAAACTGTGAGAGAAAGACCTCTTTATAATGTACCCAGTCTCTGGCACTTTATTATAACAATGCAACAGATTAATACATCAAATAAAAGAGACATTGGGAAATCTAGTGATGGGATGTTTATAAAACGTGGAAATAGTGCTGGCACCTGCTGAGGGTTGTTGTCATTAATATCAGCATTAGTAACTCTGAATTTCTTTTCCAGCTCAAAATCTTTTATTCAATTTATAACTTTGCATTTTCTCTTCCAGATTCTATTTTACATTGAACCATCTGCCGAGCTAGTTTTCACTCCATTTGACAGATATTCACTGAGTAAAAATGCTTTTCCACAACAGGATGAGGCATTGTGGCTGTGAGGATGTGAAAGAGCCAGTTCTCAAATTCAAGGAATCTGTACAGAGGGTGAGTAGAAAAATTCCACAGTCAGTGTGATGGGAAGCACAGTAGGAATGATTTAAAGGGGAAAACATTGAGTTAATTCATTCAGACCACCTCAGGAAATGTTCCTGTAAATGAGTTTTCAGGACAGCATTTGCACAATTTACACACCCTATTCTGAGGATATATGTCAATCCAAAGGACCAGAGCAAAGGCTGCAAGTTCTTATTCATATGCGGAAGGGGATGAAGTTGATGTCCCAGAAGGTGAGAGTACAAAAGTGGTCCCTGGAAATCAGGCAGGGTGAGGAGGAGGTTAGTTTCAGGGTGTGAAGCCCAGTTTTGCAAGAGAAATGATTTCTAATGTTGTACAGCAAGTAGAGTGCATGGGCTCTCTCTTGTTCAGCAGGGAGGTCCACAGAACAGGGTAGAGGAGAGTGTGGCTGTGGAGATGATATTCAAGACCTCCGGAGATCAAGCAGGAAGCAGGTGGATTTAACTGCCCAGTTACCATGTATATATGCTGGGGAAGTAGCCAGGCAGGTTACAGGCAGCCACCAATGCAATTTCTTGCTAACTGTCCTTACAGCAACCAACTGAGGGACAGGCTGTGGAGCAAGTGCAGGGACTGCAATACATGGCCTCACACCCAGGGCTGTGCCTACAGGGTAAGCAGTCTGCCACTCACATGCCTAGTATGAGGGGAGTGGCCTGCCACTCAGGCGCCCTTAACATATGCATATCTGCAGTACTCCATGCACTTGTCCGCCAGTAGAGGACAATAGTTCATAACAATTGATTATATAATTTTGGAAAACTAGAAGAGCATGAAGTATCCCAGTGATAAGAAATAATAAACATTCCAGGAGATGGAAATACTGATTACTTTGATTTTATCACTACATGTAGCATGCATGCATTGCGATATAACATGGTGCTCCATCAACAAATGCCAGTATTTTGTATCAATAACAATACAAATACCCACACCTCAGTGTTGGTTATCACAAATTAAAAATCCCATTTGTATTCAAACAAAATTACAATGACTGGTTAGATAGTACATAGGTGATCCAAAATGTTGCAATAGAAACAGTCCCTAAGTAGGAACAAACTCTAAGGATGATGACAAAGCCATGAAAATATGCTCATCTTCACTAACAATCCAAGGCAGTGCTGTGGATTAGGTATGTGGTGTTCCCATAGTTCAGGTGTAGACAAGGCAAGAACATTCAGAGGTGAAGTGATTAGATCATGGAGTTTTAGCCTAATTGCTGGATTTATTCACTTTAAATGGATTAATAAGGTACCCTAAAATACACCAAGCATAGATAGGCAGAGTCTTGCATGGAGGGGTGGGGCTCCAGGGTCTTCAGTATGATGGACATTATGATTCAGGAGAGACGTGCATCCACCCTTTCACTGAGAGGCACCATCTTGGTGAGGACTCTTCCCAGGGCCACCTTGATGTCCCTGTTCCTCAGACTGTAGATGAAAGGGTTCAGCATGGGGGTGACCATGGTGTACATCACTGAGGCCATCAGATTCATCATAGAAGACTGTGTGGCTACAGAACTGAGGTAGACCCCAAGGCTACTGCCATAGAACAAGGAGACCACCAGGAGGTGAGACCCACAGGTGGAGAAGGCTTTGTACTTGCCTCTGTCTGATGAGATCCTCAGGATGGAGGAGAAAATCTGAGAATAGGAGAAGAGGATGCCAGTGAGAGGGAAGACACCCAGGACGATGATCATAGAGAACACCACTATGTTATTGATGAGGGTGTCAGAACAGGCGAGCTTGAGGACTGCAGGAAGATCACAGAAGAAGTGAGGGATTTCTATTTTTGTACAAAAGGACAGCCTCAAGATTGTCAACGTATCTAGGAGGGAACCTAGGACACTGACCAACCAGGACCCCAGAGCCATGAGAAGACAGAGCCATGGGCTCATGATGACCACATAGTGCAGGGGGTGACATATGGCCACAAAGCGGTCATAGGCCATCACTGTCAGGAGCAAATTTTCTTGGCATCCAAACAAAACGAAAAAATATACCTGTGAGATGCAACCTGTAAAGGTGATCCCTTTGTTGTGAGTGTGGATGTTCCTCAGAGCCTTGGGGATGGTGGTGGAGGTGAAGCCAATGTCAGCCAGGGACAGGTTGGAGAGGAAAAAGTACATGGGTGTGTGCAGGTGGGAGTCTGAGATGACAGCCAGGATGATGAGCAGGTTCCCTGTGACTGTGACCAGGTACCCAGACAGAAGCAGGCCAAGGAGGAGGGACTGCAGGTCAGGGTCACCTGTGAATCCCAGGAGGATGAAGTTTCCAGTTCCTGTTTGGTTTCCTCTTTCCATGGTGCTGGTGTGTTTGCTCTGAGGAGGGAGAGAAGGAACTCTAAATTCCCTCCAGCTAGGGAGGCTGAGGCAGGAAGACTGCAAGTTGAAAGCCAGGCTCAGTATCTTAGTGAGATCCTATCTTAAAATAAAAAATAAAAAGAGGGCCTGGGCATGTAGCTCAGTGCTTAAGTTACCCTGGATTCCATCCCTGGTACCCTCTCTCCACCCCACCCCGTTCTCTCTCCCCCAAATAAGAATTTCAAATAGAGATTCCCCAGGATACCCCAATGTCTTTTATTGAAATTTTGTGAACTCAATAATTTATTTATTTTATCTTATCATTTGGCCTCTTGGCTGACAAGTTTCAGATACCATTTGTATACCCCCAAAGAAACAAATCAAGACATGGTTCTATGTCAGTGCTTCTCAAGTGGTATTCCCAGGAGTACCCACCTGGGCAATACCTGGAATCTTGCTGAAATGTGCATTCTCATGCACACCTCACCTGACCACCTGAACCTCCTGCTGTAGGTGTGAAGCTGCCCTCTGTGTCTTGAGAAGCCCTGTCAGGATTCGGAGGCTCACTCCTGCTTGGGAGCCTGGGCTCTAGACCTTGCCTGCATCCCCACCCAATCCTCGTTCCCCAGGTGCTCTGCTGCGTTCTGCTTCATGCTCATGGGAATGAGCATCTCCTAGTTCCAGGCAGATTGCTCTGCCATGTAAAAGCTCTCTATGTTACTGTGGTTCTTCTCTCTGATTTCCTCAAGTCCTATCCTGTGGACCTGTGTGGTCTTTTTGCTAGAAATATCAGCATCTTCTGGTATTATTATTATTCTTAATTCTATTTCGTTTTAATTTCCATTTTAACAAAACATATTGAAGAATCATGGAATTTCAAAGTATAGAAATCCTAGAGTTTCTAAATGTAGGCATGAGTCTTACACACATTTTAAAAAAAATCACATGAAAATATTCCATCATGGTGAAATGGCTCTTCAAATCTTGCCCATTCTGGACATTTGGTTTTCTGGTTATCTTTGAGTGAGATTGTTATTGTTAATTTTAAGTTTATACTTTCTTCTCTTATGATAATCTGCAAATGACTTCTCTCATTTTAAAAAAATTCAGGTATTTCCTCTGTCACATGCATATAAATTGACTTAAACTGGCCATTCATCAGGCTGCCAGATTCATAATGTAAAAAATTGTCCATCTGCACGATGTACTTAAAAGTCCAATAGAGAAAGTCGCCTAGCATTATTTCTATCAGAATTCTATTTCTAGTTTCAGTTTATTCTTGTAGATTGTTAGAATCAGCACTATTGGAAGTAAAATACTGTCAGAATTTTATCAGAGATTCCCTTAAAATTTTAAGATAATTTGGAAAAAAGATAACATCATAACAACATTCAGAGTCTCATATCAGTAGCAAGAACTTGCCTCCATGTATTTCAATCATTTTAGGCGTATATTTCTGATTTTTAAAAGAAAATAAAGGCCAAGGGCTGGTGATATAGTTCAGTTGGTAGAGTGCTTGCCTCACATTCACAAGGCTCTGTGTTCAAATGCCAGCACCACCATCAAAGAAAATGTAGATCATGTTCATTTCTTGTTGATAATATTGAGTGTATTTAAACTTCAATGCTGTTAAGAATGATGATCCCCAATATCATATCCACTATTGTGATTATTATCAGAAAGTGTTTTTTTTGAGATGATGAGGTGTCCTATAATTTTTCTGTACTTTCTTTTTATTTTGTGAGAATTTTTGTAAAAATGTACTTTGAATAAATAATATCAATTTATAACACCTATCTTTTTTAATATTTATTTTTTAGTTGTAGGTGAACACAATATCTTTATTTTATTTTTATGTGGTGCTGAGGTTCAAACCCACTGCCTCATGTGTGTTAGGCGAGCACTCTATCACTGAGCCACAACCCCACCCCGATAACACCTATTCTTTTTATTTGGTTTTATTTTATTGCTTTAAAATCCAAATCCTTGTTAAGGTTTTGTGTAAGATATGGAATTCTTTGTTTTGTCACATAATATGGTGCTCAACTCATATTAAATGGTATGATATTAACTATGGTCATCTTAATCCTGTTAGTGTGCATTGCTTATCCCTGCATACTTTTGAGGAACTGTTTAAATTTTCAGTAAGAGTGTAATTACTTATTAGACATTTGAAAAATATAATGTTGACTGCAGTCTTCATGTTCCCAAATGAATTTCAAGCCTTCAATGGGGAGCAAGAGACCAAAGCAGCTACCTAATGAAAACACAATGTAATAATAAACATTTACATGGGCATGAGTAATATCTAACATTAGAGGAACATTCTTAATTAATGAGAAATTATTTGTACAAGCAAAAAAACCTTTACTAATCAGAACTTTATATTGAAAACATCTGAAGGAAAAAATGCTCAAATTTAGAAAATTGCAAAAATATTCTATTTGGTTAGTCAAAGTGAATGTATTTCAATACTAGAGTCTCAGTTATAAATTAAGATTCATGCCTTTCTTGTAAAAAGGTAGAAAGAGTCATAGATTCATCAAAGGAAATGTAAAAAGGGTATTAAATGTTTGAAAAGGTTTTCATTCTTACCATTAATTTATAAAAGTGTAATAAAAATAAGATTCCATTTTCTTGGAATTAATTCAGAAGGCCTTTTTCAAAAATAGTAACTATGCCAAATTCTGTGATGGGGAAAGGAAATAACATTTCAGGTGCTGATATGAGAGCATATGTAGTCCTCTTTTCTGGGCTGGAAAAATTAAATCAGCAAAGAGCCATTTTATAAATTCTACAAGAGTCACCAGCATATGACCAGGGATCTCCTGGAGTAGTGATGTCATTGTTACTTTTGGATTTGCTTCTTAGTATATCCTATAAAAACTGCAAATGAATACATAAGTCATCCATCCTTAAGAAATAGCAACTTTAAAACTTAAAATTGTTGGAAATAAAAATAACACTAGGCAAAACTAAAGCAGAAAGGAGCATAAAATGAAGGTAAAAGCAGAGCTAGAGAACTAAAAAGGAGAAAGATACTAGAATTGAAAAACAAATTCCAGAACTAATTCTATAGCATCCACAACTAGAAAAAGTCAGACATGAAATGAAATGGATTAAAGGAGACAAGAGGAAGAAGGAGCAGGTGTGATGTGGAGCAGTAAATTCCATGCATGTGTGATTATGTAAAATGATCCCAATAGTATGTAAAAATACAATGCACTAATAAACCCTTCAAAAAGATGAAAAATCAATTGAAAAGTCTAGAATTTGGAATGAGGAAAATTAATACAGAGGTAAGGAAATGCTTGATCTTATAATATTTCTTACACTCTAAGTTGCAGTTTTTAATTCACAGTAAGTGGGTGGGTCTAGGGAAGAATAGATGTATCTGGGGGTTAGATGGAGGGGAGTGATGGGAGGGGAAGGGATCTGGAGTAGGAGGGAGAGTAGAAAGAGTTGGCCATAATTGTCCTATGAGTATATTTGATTACACCAGCTATGAAATTCGATATCTGTACAACCAGGAAAGTCAGCAGTTGTACTCCAATTCTGTATGATGTGTCAAAATGCATTCTACCGTCCAGTATAACTAATTTGAAGGAAGAAAAATAAATAAAATGAATTAAAAAATATGTAGCTGTCCTAGAGTAGAACTTATTTCTGGGAATTGTCCAAAGTTGATGGAGAAAAACAAATCAAAAACCCAAAGGAAAGAAGACAATAAATTACAAAACTTACCACCAGAAACGCTCTGGCAGGACCATGAGTTGGGAGCAGAAGCAGAATTCTCCTTTAGTAGAAGCAGAATTCTCCTTTAAGTGAAGAAGAAAACTAAGTTTCTCATCACTAATCATTTGTCAGTAGCCTGGAAGTGCAAACCAATGCAATAGAAGGAGAAAAAGTCACCAGAGACCTGAACATGGAAAATGCAAGGTGTCCACTGGGGAATGATCTTGGCCAAATTCTACTCTTATATCATGTGCATGTATGAATATGAACCAACAAATCCCACCTATGTACAACCGAAATGCACCTGTAAGAAATAGGGAAGAGGCAAGGTGTGGTTTATGGAGGATGGAGTGGCTGCAGATGACAGATTGGTGGCTTCAGACCTATTGTAACTGGGTGTGATTTTAGTAAGCCTGTTCACACAAATCCAGTGTGTAAAAAGCAGAGGGCACTCCAGGTGGCATCGAGGAAAATGGCATGTTGAGATCTTTGGCAAATATTGCTTCTCCTTCTCTAGTTGTGAATTTCCAATTTCAGCTGTAACAGAGAAGTCTCAGTATTCTCTGTAACTTTTCTACCCATCTAACTTATTTGAAAAAAAGGTGATAGAAGGAGGAAAAATTTGCATTTGTACATGCAGCAAGTTTATTAGAAAATAGATCTACAACATTCCAAATTTTATCAAAAAATACATCTCCATGAATGGGGATCAGAACCTTACAAACACACAACAAATGAGAGTTTTATTTTGTATAGTTACTGAGGACCTGCCTGTGTTCAGCACTTGGTTTATGATTTATATACCTTGATTCATTATGTCATCATTGCTGTTTTTATATAAGTACAAAAAGTGTTATAATAATGCAATGATAATGATAAATAGGAGTAGACCCTCACTACCTGTTAGAGAGTATTAACATTTTCTCATGCCTGATTTACTTTAACTTCACCCCAATATTATTCCTATGAAGTGAACACTTTGTGATCCTTATTTTATAAATTGGAAACTGAGACAAAAAAAAACTTCAGTAATGTGATTTCAGCAAGATGTATGGCTGAACTTGTGATAACTACTGAAGATCAAAAATGAGGTACTTTGAGGGAATGAAAGGTGGCTGCAGAAAAATGGTAAAGATAGCTGTGCAGGAAAGGCTTGAGAGAAGGTCAGTTCCATCAGGAAGTTGAGAGATGCTCAGATCTGGGTTCCAGAAAAGAGAAGGAAGAAGAGAAGAGAGGGATTGGAAGAGAAGTCATGAGAGACAGGAGCTGACTACACAGATGGCTCTAAGTGAGGGGGCCCTCCTCACTGCAGTGTCGCCACTTGGGCCACCAAGGCTCATCCTGTGAGCCCTGTGCTGCCTCTTACCTGTTCCCACATCAGCAGCCCTTGGGTGAGCTCCTGCTCCTCCTTCCATGGGTGATGAGGGTCAGCTCAGCCCTGATAAAGGATAGGAGGAGGCGTCAGGTGTGGTGCTCTTCAAGGTCCAGGTGAAGCCACTCACTCCTGGCAGAGCTCAGCTATGGGTGAGAGGATCAAGGGGTATATTTACTATTTCCATGGCCTGGGAGGTTGAATTCTCATGAATGCTCATTAAGTTAATTGTTGCATTGTTGTCTATTCTCAGAGCAATTGAGTTTCCATGAGTGAAAAAAAACAGAAAGGCAATTGTGCTTGTAGCCAGTTTGCATCATCTTTTTTTTTTCTTTTTCCAAATATGTACACTCCTTCCCCTGGGGCACTGGCTCATGGTGTGCTTTCTCCCTGGACTTGATCTCAACTGATCCTTGGCTTTGCCCATGAGCTTTTCCTCAATAAGTGATACAGAGTCTCTTTGTCTACACAGACAAGTGCAGACACCGTTTCCAAGCCCATGTGAGTCCTGAGCCCATGTGAGTCCTGAGCACCTTCACTGGGGGCTGTGGACAGGACCTCCCTTCCCCCCACATGTGTTCCACTGATGTTGTCCTGGCATTTGTCCTCACTATTGAAGGTGCAGTGTAGACAGAGCATCAGGTGTGTAGTTACAGAGGTGTGTGGTGAGAGGTGGGCTGACCATACAGGCAGGAGTCTGCACAGGTGTCTAGGCTTTCCAGGTTCAGAGCAAGCTGAATACATGGCCTGAATATTCCAGTCCAGAGAGAAAGGACCAGCTTTAGAATTCAAAAAACACTATTTTTATGCTCTTAAATCAAGGATAGTTAATATGATTGATGCCCTTCTGTGCTCACACTTGGCACAAACTCATCAGGCCTATAGAAGTGTATTATAGAAAGGGCTCTGTGAAGTCAAATTTTGGATCCCTAGGAAATAAAAAGGGAGGATACTCGGATCCTTGGATGTAGAAGAGAGGCAGAAAAGTCAGTGCCTGAGTGATGTGATGTGTGGGGTTTCACTCAGCCATTGCTGGATTTGAATGTAGATGTAGTGCCCAGGTGCCCAGGCATGTGGGCAGCCTCTAGAAGTAGGAAAATATAAGGAAAGGGATTCATCCTCGTCAGATCCTCTGAAGGCTCACAGACCTGCAGTCACCTTCATTTTTCCCCATAAGTCCAGTTTGCACTGTGACCTCCTGGACTGTAGGGTCATCCATTGGTGTTCAGTTTAAACTCTGAAGTTTGCTGGAATTGGCTCCATCTGCAATAGGAGGGGAGGACACATTGTCACCCTGAACTTTATGTTTCAGGCTGAGTCTGTCCTGACCCTAAGTCAACTCTGCTCTTAAGAAGCTGAGGATATATATTGAAAAGGCAACTTGACCATTTTTTTTCCTTCAAAGAATAACAGAACAAGATTGTTTTAAAAAAGAGTAGTAAATAAAGAACATATGTCCTTTGAAAATATGAATGAAGCCTGTACTCACTCAGGTATTGTGGACTTGGTTCAAATCTAAAAAGATACATCAATGCAGCAGAACAATAAAACACAAATCCAATAAAATGAGAAGTTACCTAAGTGGCATCAAAATCAATGTAGAATCAGGTAGACCAGGGCCTAGTTCTTTGTGGACCAGTCAGTGAATGGCTTGTTGATTGGCACCACAGGAGTCATGTTACAGAGACCAAAATGCCATGATAGATCCTTCCACTCTCACCATTGCTACCTCCGATGCAGATTAGTCAAATCCAAAGGACTTCAGTGGGCTCACTGGCACAGATGCCCATGTGGCTGAATGTATGGGTTGTCATTTGAGTTTTGATCCTAACTCTGCCCCTGGGGTTGCAAGAGTTTATGGCTATGCACAGCAGTGGTCCCCTTTTTGTGACAAGTCTTACAGAGGAACTGAAGGAACTTGCAAAATAAGCCTGGTACCGGGGCCATCACATGCTGGGACCAGAGTGGAAGCTAGCCAATGTTCCAGATGGTTCTTTTCTTGTTCAGGATAGAGTTCCATTGACCATTATCTTCTAAGCATGAGCTTTCTTTCCCATGGAAAAACACTACCCACTAGAATGGAGCACTCCAATGGTAGGTTTAGCTTCTATGAACAACCAGATGTGGAAGGACACACGTCCATAGTTGATCTAATGCAGCATCCAGTCAGGGACTCTGATAAAGGAGATTTTTGTTATTGAACTTCTTAGTGCCTGGATCTGCAACCTATCACTTCAGACTGACCAATCAATCCAGTGTCGAGGTTCAGGCAGGTCCTTCTCTGCAGTAACTGTGTCTCTCGTTATACCTCTGTCTACAAGGATAGACCTAATTCAGAAATGACTTTTGACAAATATAATGAAGAACTATTTCTAGGAGAAGCACTACTGAAAGATTCAGATCCCTGCATCTTGCACTTTGGGAATAAGAGAGACTGAAACACAATTTATAAAATCCATTGCCATCAGAATCTTTTGCCGCCATAACTATTCTAGATTTTTTTTTTAATGTAAAAGAATCATCAGTTTGTTTAGGGGTGGGGAAGTGTCTGCAAGGTGTCTTGGGTTTATTTTGTTTCTTTAAAAAGGGATGTGTTGAGGTTCTAGAAGTGGAAATTATCATTCATTTGTGTGCAGAAAAATCACAGTGTGACATTCTTCTTAATGGCCCCACCCCCAGTCCTTTGCCACTATCCACCATGGTTTTTAATAAGTAAAAGCACATTTCATGTGTTTTCACCATAAGTAAATTGAATGAAACTTACAGAATAAAAATCTTTGTCTTTTAAAATGATCCATTTTCAAAAGTCAGTGTTGAATTGTCCTGTGGTAAATAATTTACATATATGCTGAAAATGTCTTTTTAATATCATACTTAAAAATTTATTTAGAATTATGAATTGACATCATCTAAGTTAATAGGATGCAAATATGACAGACATCTTTTACAACACTCTTATCTAAATTATTTTTAAGTTGTGTTAATATTTTTGGTTGTGAAAAGTTGTGTTTTTATGTTGTCTTCATTTTCATCTTGTGGTTTGCCTACTTTAATAAATGGCCTTATATTAAAAATTGCAAAGAAATATCAACCAGTAGTTTAGCAATCTTGGCCTTTTCTGTTATTAAACCTGGGGACAAGTTGGCATAGCATAAAGACCTAGAGACTAGAATGATGACTACAGAAATGAGATCAGTTCCTGCAAGAACATTGATAACAATTCCTGCACTGTTCCTTTAGTAAATGTTTTATCTGTGATTTCTTTAGTTCAGTCAATATTTTCTTGGATGAACTTGATAGTACACCTAGTTTTCATAGATGGACTGATTTCTCTGAAACTGTTAAAGTTTATATAGAAGTTTGAGGTTGATTTGAGGAGAAAGAAAAGATTGTTTTAAAGTTGGATTAGCAAGGATGGTGGAATGTGATAGACATCATCATCCAAAGTATATGTATGCCCCCGACCCCCCGCGCCTGCCAGGTAGGCGGAACTGTGACCACCAACAGAAAAGGCCCAGTGGCCCGAGGCGGGACAGAGCTTCCAATCACTCCTGCAAGGTAGGCGGGCCTGCGACCCACTGGCAGAAGAGGAGCAGCGGCCTGCTGAGAGACAGAGCCGCCCCCTCCCCCTGTGCCGGCAAGGTAGAGGGAACTGTGACAACCCACAGAGCAGGGCCAGTGGCCTGCTGAGGGGCAGAGCCGCCCCCACCCCCCGCACCTGCCAGGTAGGCGGAACTGTGACCACTGACAGAAAAGGCCCAGTGGCCCGCGGAGGGGCAGAGCTTCCAATCACTCCTGCAAGGTAGGCGGGCCTGCGACCCACCGGCAGAAGAGGAGCAGCGGCCTGCTGAGAGGCAGAGCTGCCCCCTCCCCCCGCGCCTGCAAGGTAGACGGAACTGTGACCACCATCAGAACAGGCCAGACCTGCAACAGACAGACAGAACAGGCCCAGTGGCCTGAGGAAGGGTAGAGCCGCCCCCCCCCCCGCGCCTGCAAGGTAGGCGGACCTGCGACCCACTGGCAGAACAGCCCCAGAGGCCTGCAGAGGGGCAGTGCCGCTGCCTGCGCCTGCAAAGTAGGCAGAACTGCGACCACTGACAGAACAAGCCTAGCGGCCCGCAGAGGGACAGAGCCGCCGCCCACGCCTGCAAGGTAGGCGGACCTGCTACCGACCGGCAGAGCAGGCCCAGTGGCCTGCCGGTGTGGTAGGCACATTGCCCCAATTGGAGGAGGGGCAGAGCCGCCGCCCGTGCCTGCGAGGGAGACTTTGCAACTATACAAGACCAATATAAATATATAGGGGGAAAATTCAATAGCACAACAGTTTCACCAAGTAGAAAGGAACGCGAACAGTATGAAGAGACAAGGAAAGAAAGGACCACAAGCAATGCAGGTCAACTCAACATTAGAAGAGGTAATAGCTGCAGCAGATGGAATGTCAGATAAAGAATTCAGGATATACATGCTTCAGATGATCTGGAGTCTCAAGGAAGACATCAGACAGCAAAATCAGACAATGAAAGATCACTTCAACAATGAATTACATAAACAAATCCAAGAAGCAAAAGACCAACTATACAGGGAGATAGAGGTTATAAAAAACAAACAAACAGAAATCTTAGAAATGCAGGAAGCAATAAACCAACTTAAAAACTCAATTGAGAATACTACCAGCAGAGTAGAACACTTAGAAGATAGAACATCAGACAATGAAGATAAAGTATTTCAACTTGAAAAGAACATAGACAGCTCAGCAAGACTGTTAAGAAACCATGAGCAGAACATCCAAGAAATATGGGATAACATTAAGAGACCAAACTTAAGAGTCATTGGGATACAGGAAGGGACAGAGTTTCAAACCAAAGGAATGAGCAATCTATTCAATGAAATAATACGAGAAAACTTCCCAGACTTGAAGAATGAGACAGAATCCCAAATCCTAGAAGCCTACAGGACGCCGAATGTGCAAAATCATAAGAGACCCACACCTAGACACATTATAATGAAGATGCCCAACATACAGAATAAGGAGAGAATTTTAAAAGCTACAAGAGAAAGGAAGCAGATCACATTTAGGGGTAAGCCAATCAGGATAACAGCTGATCTTTCAACACAGACTCTGAAAGCTAGAAGATCCTGGAATAACATATTTCAAACACTGAAAGAAAATGGGTTCCAACCAAGAATTGTGTTTCCAGCGAAATTAAGCTTCAGGATGGAAGATGAAATTAAAACCTTCCACGATAAACAAAAGTTAAAAGAATTTGCAGCTAGAAAACCATCTGTTCAAAACATCCTCGCCAAAACATTACAGGAAGAGGAAATGGAAAATAACAATGAAAACCAACAGTGGGAGGTAGGACAGTAAAGGGGGGAAAAATAATCAAAGAGGAAAACAAACCATGTTTAGTAACATAAATAAACAAATATGGCTGGAAGAACAACCCATATCTCAATAATAACCCTAAATGTTAATGGCTTAAACTCACCAATCAAGAGACACAGGCTAGTAGAATGGATCACAAAACAAGACCCAACAATATGCTGCCTACAGGAGACGCATTTGATAGGAAAAGACATACATAGGCTGAAGGTGAAAGGTTGGGAAAAATCATATCACTCATATGGACTTCGGAAACAAGCAGGAGTGTCCATTCTCATATCAAATAAAATAGATTTCAAGCCAAAGTTAATCAAAAGGGATAAAGAGGGACACTACATACTGCTTAAGGGAACCATACACCAACAAGACATAACAATCATAAATATATATGCCCCAAACAATGGTGCAGCTATGTTCATCAAACAAACTCTTCTCAAGTTCAAGAGTCTAATAGACCACCATACAATAATCATGGGAGACTTCAACACACCTCTCTTGCCACTGGACAGATCTTCCAAACAAAAGTTGAATAAGGAAACTATTGAACTCAATAACACAATTATTAACCTAGACTTAATTGACATATATAGAATATACCACCCAACATCAAGCAGTTACACTTTTTTTCTCAGCAGCACATGGATCCTTCTCAAAAATAGATCATATATTATGTCACAGGGCAACTCTTAGACAATATAAAGGAGTAGAGATAATACCATGCATCCTATCTGATCATAATGGAATGGAACTGAAAATCAACGATAAAAGAATGAAGGAAAAAGAATACATCACTTGGAGAATGAACAATAGGTTACTGAATGATCAATGGGTTATAGAAGACATCAAGGAGGAAATTAAAAAATTCTTAGAGATTAATGAAAACACAGACACAACATATCGGAATCTATGGGACACATTGAAAGCAGTTCTAAGAGGAAAATTCATTGCTTGGAGTTCATTCCTTAAAAAAAGAAAAAAACCAACAAATAAATGATCTCATACTTCATCTCAAAATCCTAGAAAAAGAAGAGCAAAACAACAGCAAAAGAAGTAGAAGGCAAGAAATAATGAAAACCAGAGCTGAAATTAATGAAATCAAAACAAAAGAAACAATTGAAAAAATTGACAAAACTAAAAGTTGGTTCTTTGAAAAAATAAACAAAATTGACAGACCCTTAGCCATGCTAGCGAAGAGAAGAAGAGAGAGAACTCAAATTACTAGCATACGGGATGAAAAAGGCAATATCACAACAGACACTTCAGATATACAGAAGATAATCAAAAATTATTTTGAATCCTTATACTCCAATAAATTAGAAGATAGTGAAGGCATCGATAAATTTCTTAAGTCATATGATCTGCCCAGATTGAGTCAGGAGGATATAGACAACCTAAACAGACCAATATCAATTGAGGAAATAGAAGAAACCATCAAAAGACTACCAACTAAGAAAAGCCCAGGACTGGATGGGTATACAGCAGAGTTTTACAAAACCTTTAAAGAGGAACTAATACCAATACTTTTCAAGCTACTTCAGGAAATAGAAAAAGAGGGAGAACTTCCAAATTCATTCTACGAGGCCAACATCACCCTGATACCTAAACCAGACAAAGACACTTCAAAGAAAGAAAACTACAGACCAATATCTCTAATGAACCTAGATGCAAAAATCCTCAATAAAATTCTGGCGAATCGGATACAAAAACATATCAAAAAAATTGTGCACCATGATCAAGTAGGATTCATCCCTGGGATGCAAGGCTGGTTCAATATACGGAAATCAATAAATGTTATTCACCACATCAATAGACTTAAAAATAAGAACCATATGATCATCTCCATAGATGCGGAAATAGCATTCAACAAAGTACAGCATCCCTTTATGTTCAAAACTCTAGAAAAACTAGGGATAACAGGAACATACCTCAATATTGTAAAAGCAATCTATGCTAAGCCTCAGGCTAGCATCATTCTGAATGGAGAAAAATTGAAGGCATTCCCTCTAAAATCTGGAACAAGACAGGGATGCCCTCTCTCACCACTTCTGTTCAACATAGTTCTCGAAACACTGGCCAGAGCAATTAGACAGACGAAAGAAATTAAAGGCATCAAAATAGGAAAAGAAGAACTTAAATTATCACTATTTGCAGATGACATGATTCTATACCTAGCAGACCCAAAAGGGTCTACAAAGAAATTATTAGAGCTAATAAATGAATTCAGCAAAGTGGCAGGATATAAAATCAACATGCATAAATCAAAGGCATTCCTGTATATCAGCGACAAATCCTCTGAAATGGAAATGAGGACAACCACTCCATTCACAATATCTTCAAAAAAAATAAAATACTTGGGAATCAACCTAACAAAAGAGGTGAAAGACTTATACAATGAAAACTACAGAACCCTAAAGAGAGAAATAGAAGAAGATCTTAGAAGATGGAAAAATATACCCTGTTCATGGATAGGCAGAACTAACATCATCAAAATGGCGATATTACCAAAAGTTCTCTATAGGTTTAATGCAATGCCAATCAAAATCCCAACGGCATTTCTTGTAGAAATAGAGAAAGCAATTATGAAATTCATATGGAAAAATAAACGACCCAGAATAGCAAAAACAATGCTAAGCAGGAAGTGTGAATCAGGCGGTATAGCGATACCAGACTTCAAACTATACTACAGAGCAATAGTAACAAAAACAGCATGGTACTGGTACCAAAACTGGCGGGTGGACCAATGGTACAGAATAGAGGACACAGAAACCAATCCACAAAACTACAACTACCTTATATTTGATAAAGGGGCTAAAAGCATGCAATGGAGGAAGGATAGCATCTTCAACAAATGGTGCTGGGAAAACTGGAAATCCATATGCAACAAAATGAAACTGAATCCCTTTCTCTCGCCATGCACAAAAGTTAATTCAAAATGAATCAAGGAGCTTGATATCAAATTAGAGACACGCCGTCTGATAGAAGAAAAAGTTGGCTACGATCTACATACTGTGGGGTCGGGCTCCAAATTCCTCAATAGGACACCCATAGCACAAAAGTTAATAACTAGAATCAACAAATGGGACTTACTCAAACTAAAAAGTTTTTTCTCAGCAAAAGAAACAATAAGAGAGGTAAATAGAGAGCCTACATCCTGGGAACAAATCTTTACTCCTCACACTTCAGATAGAGCCCTAATATCCAGAGTATACAAAGAACTCAAAAAATTAGACAATAAGAGAACAAACAACCCAATCAACAAATGGGCCAAGGACCTGAACAGACACTTCTCAGAGGAGGACATACAATCAATCAACAAGTACATGAAAAAATGCTCACCATCTCTAGCAGTCAGAGAAATGCAAATCAAAACCACCCTAAGATACCATCTCACTCTAGTTAGATTGGCAGCCATTATGAAGTCAAACAACAACAAGTGCTGGCGAGGATGTGGGGAAAAGGGTACACTTGTACATTGCTGGTGGACTGCAAATTGGTGCAGCCAATTTGGAACGCAGTATGGAGATTTCTTGGAAAGCTGGGAATGGAGCCACCATTTGACCCAGCTATTCCCCTTCTCGGTCTATTCCCTAAAGACCTAAAAAGAGCATGCTACAGGGACACTGCTACATCGATGTTCATAGCAGCACAATTCACAATAGCAAGACTGTGGAACCAACCTAGATGCCCTTCAATAGATGAATGGATAAAAAAAATGTGGCATTTATACACAATGGAGTATTACTCTGCATTAAAAAATGACAAAATCGTAGAATTTACAGGGAAATGGATGGCACTAGAGCAGATTATGCTAAGTGAAGCTAGCCAATCCTTAAAAAACAAATGCCAAATGTCTTCTTTGATATAAGGAGAGTAACTAAGAACAGAGTAGGGTCGAAGAGCATGAGAAGAAGATTAACATTAAACAGGGATGAGAGGTGGGAGGGAAAGGGAGAGAGAAGGGAAATTGCATGGAAATGGAAGGAGACCCTCAGAGTTATACAAAAGTACATACAAGAGGAAGTGAGGGGAAAGGGAAAAATAATACAAGGGGGACAAATGAATGTCAGTAGAGGGGGCAGAGAGAGAAGAGGCGAGGGGAGGGGAGGGGAGGGGGGTTAGTAGAGGATAGGAAAGGCAGCAGAACACAACAGACACTAGTATGGCAATATGTAAATCAATGGATGTGTAACTGATGTGATTCTGCAATCTGTATATGGGGTAAAAATGGGAGCTCATAACCCACTTGAATCAAAGTGTGAAATATGATATATCAAGAATTATGTAATGTTTTGAACAGCCAACAATAAAAAATAAAAATAAAATAAAATAAAATAAAATTAAAAAAAACAAAACGAAGTATATGTATGAAGTCACAAATCGGTGTCAACATACTTTATATACAACCAGAGATTTGAAAAATTGTGCTGTGTACATATAATAAGAATTGTAATGCATTCCGATGTCATTTTTTTAAATCAATAAAAAAGTTGGATTTACATTTTTTTTTATGTAGTCACAATAAAATGTGCTAGATTTGACAACTCCTTGTCCCTACCCCCAAGAAAATCAACCCTTAGTGACTTGAGTTGAAATAAAAATAAAGCTCTATCGAACAGTAGAGGACAATAGTTTGCCACAGTCTGGCTGGGCACAAATGCCGCAGTCTGGCTGGGCACACAATCACGAGCCACCACACAGCTTGTAAATTCAAACAGCAACTCTTTATTCCCGAACTCACACCAGCCGTCTACAATCACGTTCTGGGGAAATCCACGTTCTCTTCCCAAATCCACGTTCTCTGCCCAAATCCACCTTCTCTCCCAAATTCACCTCCACTGGGCTTCTATCTCCAAAATATACTGTCTGAATCCCGTGAGAACTCAAGGGGAACTCAGGCAGCAGGATACGCCCTATTCCCAGCAGGAATAATCTTAAACCTTAAACCTGGAACCTAAACTGGGAACGCCCTAAACAAGATTATCTTAAAACCGGGAACACCCTAATCTGCCTTGGTCCTTGAGCAAGGTCACTTACATTCAATGTCACTGCAACATGTCAGCAACATGGGGTACGCTGGCAAGGAAATTGTCATACCTACTTGGCTAATGGCTCCCAGCATCTCCCCCCTTCTGATTAATTAAACAACAAGCAATGTGGCTTAAGGACCGTGCCTGGTAGGTTGTCCAATTCAACATATGGTTCTTACCCGTCATCGGAAAACTGACCTTTAGGCGTCAGCCTCCTGTCTTAGGTTGATACCACTGCAATTGAATCATACCCGTCACTGACTACCGGTCCAGCATACAGCCATACTTGTGGATAGGTCTATGCACCAGTGGGGGGGTGAGGTTCTTTGCCTCACCTCTGTTGGCCCCCAAATTTGGCCTTGGTGCCAGTGGGGGAGTGAGGTTAATGTGGCTTATGGACCGTGCCTGGTAGGTTGTCCAATTCAACATATGGTTCTTACCCGTCATCGGAAAACTGACCTTTAGGCGTCAGCCTCCTGTCTTAGGTTGATACCACTGCAATTGGATCATACCCGTCACTGACTACCGGTCCAGCATAAGCCATTGGCCCCCAAATTTTAGACCATCACTAGCAGAAGGGAGGAGGATACAGAAATGCCACGACACCAAGCCAATTGACGGCTCCTTGGGAAAAATTGCATCACTGGTGACACCATCAGCAAAGATATGTCAGCACTACCACAATTAACATGGGGTGCGCTGGCAAGGAAATAAAAATTGCATCACTAGTGACACCATCAGCAAAGATATGCCAGCATTACCACAATTCGCTGCACCAAACGATAGTTACATAGTCCAGGCAAGTTCTGCAAGCAGTTCAAAGCAGAGGAATCTATCAATATGTCCATTTCCTCCCAAAATCCGTTTCCTCCCAAAGTAAGTTGACTCTTTGATTGAGCATTACTTGTTGAGTTCTTCACCGGCACTGGGATGGAGATAGGAATTCTGGCAATGATGCTAAAGAGACATTATCCTGAAAAGAATTATTAAATATAATGAAAAGGAAAGGTGAAAGTAAACAAACAGATCTGTTAACCTACTTTAAAAACAATCCTTAACAGCTTTTTACCTAATTTTAATTAGTAAACAAACAGATCTGTTAACCACCTAGGCCTCGAAGCGTTTGAGTGGCTTGTTGTAATGGCCAATGTTTTGGCCATTCTTGACGAGATATGATGCTAAGGTCAGCTCCTGTGTCCAGTAGCCCATTAAACTCATGACCTTGAATATTTAGTTTTAGCATTGGGCGAGAATCTAAATTTAAAGACAACATAGCCCAATCTACACCTGTGGAGCCTAATCCCCTGGAACCTCTTTCTACACTATGACTAGGAAATTTATTATGTAGGCTGGGTATTATTAACAACTGTGCTATTCTATCTCCAGGTGAAATTACTGATATACCTCTTGGAGAACTAGCTATAATTTTTATTTCACCTACATAATCGGGATCAATTACCCCAGGACTTATCATAAGTCCTTTTAATGTAGATGAACTACGTCCCAGTAATAAGCCTACTGTTCCTTGGGGAAGAGGTCCTTTTACTCCTGTGGGAATGATTTGAACTCCCATCTCTGGAGTTAATACTGCTCTGGCAGAGGCACAGATGTCCAACCCTGCGCTCCCTCGGGTTTGTCTGATGAGGGATTTAATGGACAATGTGTCCTGGGCACTACCCTGATGGTGTTGCTGGGATCCTCCACTGCCCCGTATATTTGTGGTTGTGGGCCCCGGAGCATTGGGCCCCCCTGTCCGTTTTTTGGCAATGGAGCCTGATGCCTTTCTCCACGATATCTTGGATAAATACCTGGTCTTTGTCCGTTTTTTGATAAGGGAGTACCTTCTATGGTGGTTTGAGAACGGCATTCATTAGCCCAATGTCTCCCTCTACGGCATCGTGGGCAAATACCCGGTATTCTATTCCTTTGATACCTACTTTTGTTAAACCCTCCTCTTATGGGGCAATTCCTTTTAAAATGTCCTGTTTGTTCACAATCATAGCATGTTTTTGGCCTGGCATCTAAAGCCTCTTGTACTGCAGCTGCCAAGACTTGCCCTTGTTCATTAATATCTCTACATAATTTAATATATGTGTTTAAATCTTCATGTCTCCATGGTCTAATAACCTCTCTGCAGCAACGATTTGCTTGGTCATAAGCCAGTTGTTTTATTAATGGCATTGCTTGTTTTGTATCCCCCAAAATTTTGGCAGCCATTTGAATTAGCCTATCTACAAAGTCAGCGTAAGGTTCATTAGCTCTCTGTATTACCTTAGATAGCTGACCTTGTAAATCTCCATGTCCTTGTAAAGTCTTCCATGCCCTAACTGCGTCTGCAGCAATTTGTGCATATATAGCAGGATCGTATTCAATCTGTTGCCGTTGACCCTCATAAGATCCTTTTCCTAACAACATATCTAGATTTCTTTGAGGGTAACCGGCTGCTGCATTTCGCCTAGCTGTCTCCATGCAAAATTCCTCATTGGCAACCTTCCATAACAAATATTGTCCTCCATTTAGTACAGATTTACACATGCTAGCCCAATCTGCTGGCGTCATGTCCAAGTTAGTAATGGACTCGACCATGCTTACCGTGAAGGGAGCTTGGGGGCCATAGGTTGTTACAGCCTCCTTTAACTGCTTCACTGTTTTAAAATCTAAAGCACGGTGAATTTGCTGCCCTCCTGCCTGTTCAAGTACAGGGCATGCTAATCTTTGAGGTCCTGTCTCAGGATCCCATTTATCAACTACGGGGTTTGCCACCAAATGCCACAGTCTGGCTGGGCACAAATGCCGCAGTCTGGCTGGGCACACAATCACGAGCCACCACACAGCTTGTAGATTCAAACAGCAACTCTTTATTCCCGAACTCACACCAGCCGTCTACAATCACGTTCTGGGGAAATCCACGTTCTCTTCCCAAATCCACGTTCTCTGCCCAAATCCCCCTTCTCTCCCAAATTCACCTCCACTGGGCTTCTATCTCCAAAATATACTGTCTGAATCCCGTGAGAACTCAAGGGGAACTCAGGCAGCAGGATACGCCCTATTCCCAGCAGGAATAATCTTAAACCTTAAACCTGGAACCTAAACTGGGAACGCCCTAAACAAGATTATCTTAAAACCGGGAACACCCTAATCTGCCTTGGTCCTTGAGCAAGGTCACTTACATTCAATGTCACTGCAACATGTCAGCAACATGGGGTACGCTGGCAAGGAAATTGTCATACCTACTTGGCTAATGGCTCCCAGCAATAGTTCATAACAGTTGATTATATAATTAACTAGAGGAAACAAGCATGAAGTGTCCCAGTAAAAAGAAATCATAAAGCTTTCAGGAGATGATTACCTTGATTTGATCATTCAACATTGTACACCTGCACTGAGATATCATAATATGCCAGTATAATGTATCAGTCAGAACACAAATGCCCACACCTCACTGTACATAATTGCAAAAGAAAAAGCTCAGCTCTATTCATGCAAAATGACAACTATTGTTTAGATAGCATACAGGTAAATCAATATGTTGCATTATGAACAGTTCTGAGGCTGGAATGAGCCCAATGAGTGAAAATGAGATGTACTAAAATATATAAAGCAGAGGTAACCACAGCTGGATGGAAGGGGTGAGGTTCTCTAGTATGGTGCACACTGTGACTCAGGAGAGATGGGCATCAAACCTTTCACTGAGAAGCACCATCTTGGTGAGGACTCTCCCCAGGGCCACCTTGATGTCCCTGTTCCTCAGACTGTAGATGAAAGGGTTCAGCATGGGGGTGACCATGGTGTACATCACTGAGGCCATCAGATTCATCGTAGAAGACTGTGTGGCTACAGAACTGAGGTAGACCCCAAGGCCAGTGCCATAGAACAAGGAGACCACCAGGAGGTGAGACCCACAGGTGGAGAAGGCTTTGTACTTGCCTCTGTCTGATGAGATCCTTAGGATGGAGGAGAAAATCTGAGAATAGGAGAGGAGGATGCCACTGAGAGGGAAGACACCCAGGATGATGGCCACAGTGTACACCACTATGTTGTTGATGAGTGTGTCAGAGCAGGCGAGCTTGAGGACTGCAGGAAGATCACAGAAGAAGTGGGGGATTTCTATTTTTGTACAAAAGGACAGCTTCAAGGTGGTCAAGGTCTCTGGCAGGGAGCCCAGAATACTGACCATCCAGGACCCCAGAGCCATGAGCAGACAAAGCTGTGGGTTCATGATGGCCATGTAGTGCAGGGGGTGACAGATGGCTACGAAGCGGTCATAGGCCATCACTGTCAGGAGAAAGTTGTCCTGGCATCCAAACACAAAGAAGAAGCATATCTGTGAGACGCAGCCTGCAAAGGTGATCCCTTTGCTGTGAGTGTGGATGTTCCTGAGAGCCTTGGGGATGGTGGTGGAGGTGAAGCCAATGTCAGCCAGGGACAGGTTGGAGAGGAAGAAGTACATGGGCGTGTGCAGGTGGGAGTCTGAGATGACAGCCAGGATGATGAGCAGGTTTCCCGTGACTGTGACCAGGTAGATGGTCAGAAGCAAGCCAAAGAGGAGGGATTGCAGGTCGGGGTCATCTGTGAATCCCAGGAGGACGAAGTCTCCAGCTCCTGTTTGGTTTCCTCTTTCCATGGTGTTTGTTGTTTCCCGAAGAGGGAGAGAAGGAACTCCAAATTCACTCCAGCCAGAAGCTAGGCTGGCTGAGGGAGAAACACTGCAAATTGAAAGCCAGACTCAGCAACTTATAAAGGTCCTGTCTTAAAAGAAAAAATAGAAAATCACCTGTGCGTGTATTCAGTGGTTAAGTGTCTCTAGGTTCAAACATCGGTAACCCCACACCAAAAAAAGAAATAATTCGAAATAGAGATTCCCCAGGATGCCCCAATGTCTTTTATTGAAACCTTGGGAACTCAAGAAATCATTTATTTTGTTTTATCATTGGGTCTCTTTTCTGACAAGTTTCAATTACCATTTTTAATCCCCCAAACAATGAAAGGAACAAAACCTGCGTTTATGTCAGTGGTTCTCATATGGTGTCCCCAGGAGTACCCACCTGGGCATCACCTGGAATCTTGCTGAAATGTGCATTCTCATGCACACCTCACCTGACCACCTGAACCTCTTGCTGTAGGTGTGAAGCTGCCCTCTGTGTCTTGAGAAGCCCTGTCAGGATTCGGAGGCTCACTCCTGCTTAGGAACCAGGGCTCTGGACCTTGTCTGCATCCCTACCCAATCCTCGTTCCCCAGGTGCTCTGCTGCGTTCTGCCTCATGCTCATGGGAATGAGCATCTCCTAGTTCCAGGCAGGTTGCTTCATCACGGGAAGGCTCTCTGTTACTGTGCTGCTTCTCTGTGATTTCCTCATGTCCTTCCTGTGGATGTGTGTGGTCCTTCTGCAAGAAATCTCAACAGCCTCTGTGATTATTATTCTTGTTTGTATTTCATTTTAATTACCACTTTATATAGATTAAAGAATCATAGAATTTTAAGTACAGAAATCCTAGGTTTTCTAAATGTAGCATGAATCTTAAGCACATTTTATTTTCATCACATCAAATATTCCATGAAGGGGAAATGGCTCTTCATATCTTGCCCTTTCTGGATGTTAGATTTCCTAATTTTCTCTATGAGGAAGGCAGTTAAGATTAATTTTAAGTTTATATTTTCCTGTCTTATGATAATCTGCAAATGATTTCTGACAGTTTTTTAAAATTGAGTTATTTTTTTCTGGTGTATTCATATAATTGATTGACTAAAACTGACTATTATCAGGCTGCCAGATTCTTCTTTTAAAAAATTGTCTATTTTCATCATATCAAGTAGAAAAAGTCACCTAGAGTGGCTTCTATTGGAATTTTATTTCTAGTTCCAGTTTATTCTTGTAGATGAACTAAAAAATGAGAAAGATCCTGGAATTGAAAAACGGATTCCAGAACCAATTCTATAGCTTTCACAACTAGAAAAAGTTAAACATGGAATGAAAGGGACAAACAGAACAAGAGGAGGAAGGACCACGCACTGAGGTGCAGGAAATAAAATTCCATGCATGCGTGAGTAAAGTCAAAGTGACTCTACCTAATATTATGTAATTCTCCAATGCACTAATAAAAATGTCAAAAGGCAAATTGAAATGCCTAGAATTAGGAATGAGGAAAATGAACACAGAGGTAAGGATATATTCAACCTTACTAGATTGTATTTCTTACAATCTAATTAAAAATATGTAGCTGTCCCAGAGTAGATCTTATTTCTGGGAATTGTGTACAGTTGGTGGAGGAAAGCAAATCAGTAACCAAGGAATGAATCCAATAAATTACAAGACTTACCACCAAAAATGTTCTGGCAGGACCTGAGGCAGGAGCAGAAGCAGAATTCTCCTTAAGAAGAAACCGAAGTCTCTCATCACTAATTATTGGTCAATGGCCTGGGAGGGAAAAAAAAAAACAAGAGAGAGAAATGAATTACAGTAGATGGGGTAGAGAGAGAAGAGGGGAGGGGAGGGAAGGGGAGGGGAGGGGGGATAGTAGAGGATAGGAAAGGCAGCAGAATACAACAGACACTAGTATGGCAATATGTAAAAACGTGGATGTGTAACTGATGTGATTCTGCAATCTGTATACGGGGTAAAAATGGGAGTTCATAACCCACTTGAATCAAATCTATGAAATATGATATGTCAAGAGCTTTGTAATGTTTTGAACAACTAATAAAAAAAAAAAGAAAAACACACCAGAGACCCAAGTATGGAAAGGCAAGATGTCTACTGGGGAATGATGTTGGCCAAATTCTATTGTTATATCATGTGCATGTACGAATATGTACCAAAAAATCCCACCTATGTTCAACCATAACGCAGCAGTGAGAAATAGAGAAAAGGTAAGAAGTCCTTTTTGTTCAGGATGGACTGGCTGCAGAAGACAGACTGAGAGCTGTAAACCTATTGTAACTGGGTGTGATTTTACCAAGGCCGTTCACAGAAAGGCAATGTGTAAAAAGCAGAGGCTGGGCTGGGAATGTGGCTCTAGTGGTAGTGTGCTTGCCTGGCATGCGCAGGGCAGTGGGTTCGATCCTCAGCACCACATAAAAATAAAATAAAGATGTTGTGTCCCCCCAAAACTAAAAATAAATATTAAAACAAAATCTGTCTCTCTCTCTTTTTTTAAAAAAAGCAGAGGCCACTCCAGGTGGCTCAGGGCAGATAGCACATTGAGATCTTTGGCAAATATTGCTTTTCTCTAGTTATGAATTTCCATTTTCATCTCTAAAAGAGAAGTATCAGTATTTTCTGTAACTTTTTTACTCATCTGACTTATGAAAAAATAAAATAGCATAAGCATCAAAAATTTGCATTTCTAAACGCAGGTGAATTTATTACAGAATAGATCTCCAACATTCCAAATATTAATAACATTTAAAACTCTTAGAATGGGGACTAGAATCTTACAAACACACAACAAATAAGGGATTTAATATGTATAGTTATTTGAGGACCTGCCTGTGTTCTGTACTTGTGGTATATTTTATTTACCTTGATTCATTATATCATCATGGCTGTTTTTATATAATGTAAACAAATGTGTTTTAATAATGCAATGATAATAAAGTACAGGTGTAGTCTCTCACGACCTGATAGGGAGTATTATTATTTCCTCTCACCTGATTTACTTTAACTTCACCCCAACATGATTCCTATGTAGTAAACACTATTATGATCCTTATTTTATAAATATGGAAACGGAGTAAAAAACCTTTCAATAACTTGATGTCAGAAGATGTTTGCCTGGAATTCTGTTAACTACACAAGATCAAACAGAGGTACCTTGAGTGAATGAAGGAGTAGTTTTATAAATTTAAAAAAGAAGCTTCTCTGATACAGGAGAAGAAAGTCCCCTCTAGTCGCTTCAGAAAGATGGTGGAGATGGCTGTGAAGGAAACGCTTGAGAGAAGGTCAGTTCCATCAGGAAGTGAGAGATGCTCAGATCTGGGTTCCAGAAAAGAGAGTAAGATGGGAAGAAACGGAGAGGAAGAGAAGATGAGAGAGACACAGGAGCTGATTGCACAGATGGCTCTAAGTGAGGGTCCCTCCTCACTGCAGTGTCCCCACTTGGGCCACCAAGGCTTGTCCTGAGAGGCTGTGCTGCCTCCTACCTACTCCCACATCAGCAGCCCCAGGGGTGATGAGCTCCTCTTTCTTTCTTCCAACCCTGGGTGATAAGGGTCACTTCAGCTCTGATGAAGGGCAGGAGGTAGCCTCAGGCATGGGTGCTCTTCAAGGTCCAGGTGAAGTCATTCATTCCTGGCAGAGCTGAGCGGTGGGTGAGAGGGTCACGGGGCATATTTACCATTTCCAGGCCTGGGAGGTCGAATTCTCATGAATGCTCATTAAATTAATTGTTGCATTGTTGTCTATTCTCAGAGCAATTGAGGTTGCATGAGTGAGGATCCAACACTAGAAAGGTAATTGTGCATGATGCTAGTTTTGCATCCCTGGGACCATCTTGTTTGCCAGCTATGTCTGTCCTTCCCCTGGGGCTGAGGCACATAATGTCATCTTGTCCCTGGACTTGATCTCTACTGATGATTGTCCTTCCCCATGAGTATTTCCTCAAATGTGAGATGGAGCTCTTTGGTCTCTCCCAGGCATGAGCAGGCAGTATCCAAGTCCATGTGAGTCCTGCACCTCAAGTGGGAGCTGTGCACAGGACACATCCAACTCCACACACAGCTCTTACAGTGACCTTGCCCTTCCAATGACCTTGTTAAAGCTTCTATATTCACCATTGCATTAGTGCAGATGAAGTTCCAGGCGTCTGGTTAGGAAAGTGCATTGAGAGGTGTGTCACTTGTACAGGAAGGAGTCTGTAGGCATCCACAGCTCTATGTTTCCAAACAAGCTGGCTGCATGACCCTCAGTACTCCAGGGCAGAGAGTATGGACCATCTTTAACAATTCACAAGGCACTGATCTTTACACCATAAATCAAGCATTTTTAAAAAAATTCTAGAAAATGATAACAGTAGGACAGAGAGCTTTCTTTTTGGGTGACTCTGTTTAGTGTGAAGCAGTATCCAATAGGTGAGAGCTTCTCATCAGAAGGGAAGACCTACCACGGGACTCCGGATGGCCATGTGTTCCAGGGTTGCCACACACCTGGTCCATGCTGTGCTCCTGGATCCACTTCCCATCCTCCTCCTCTCAGGATGAAGCCATCCCTTGCTCACACTTGGTACAAAGACACCAGTCTCTCAAACTCGTCCTATAGGAAACAGCCTGTTGAAACCTAATATTGGATTCAAGAAAAGAAAATCCTGGGAGAGCTCACAAAGTGCAATGTGCAGTGACCCCTGTTTGGGAGCAATGTGGCCGAGTGTTTTCATTGTTCATGTTTCAAGAATGCTTGCTCTAGGGAGAACTCAAATGTGCTTATTGTAGCAATGTCCTGAGTGTTGTGACACATAGTTCCACGTCCCCCTTCTGATGTCATAGATCATAGGGCCAAGTCTGTGGTTCCAACTTAGCAGCTTTGAAAGGACTTATGGTCATTGTTGTATTCGAATGTTCACATGATTTGGGCAAAAGAATTAGGTTGTGAATCCGAGTGGGAAGTAGGACCTTCTCAGGTAGATTCTTAGGTGACTGGGGAGGGTGACTTTTATTGTTAGTGATCCTGAGTATTTGAGTGGAGGAATCACTGGACAGCCTTTTATTTTGTGAATACCTTTCAAGCTTGACATCATCAAGTGGTTTAGAGAGATACCTCAGCCTTCACCATCCCACCTAAAGCTAGGACAGACTGTTATCTACAAGGAGGACCAAGAGCCTATTAAAAAATATCAGCCACGTTGTGGATAAAAAAAGGACAATGTTTACTTAGGATCATGTAGATGCCAGCATATAGCTAGGAACAAGGAAGATAAGCAGAGGCTATTGGTTTCACCCATGTAGCAGGAGCCATGGGGATTGCTAGCAGCCTCCCCACGGAGGACACCAGCTCAGCCTGCCCTTGACATCACCAATGACTATTTCCCCTGGGGAACTGAGAGAGGGAGATGTGGCTCCAGGGTTCTCGTCCCCTCAGGAAGTGACTGCTGTGGAGTCACTTTGGAAAAGATGCTGTTTCCTCCCACTTCCTGCCAGAGCCCTGACTCCCAGGGTGTTGTTGCTGCCCATTAGGAGTCCACTGTCCAGATCCTGCCCTGTGGCTGAACTAGGCCTGAGCACACTTCAGGTACTGGACTCTTGTTATGGTGAGGTGGTTTTCACTCTCTTATCCAGAGCTGGGACCTCAGTGCATTTGACCATATGCTGGACAGTGGGTTGGTGCTGCCAAGGGCAATTCCTGAGGGGTCTTAAAGCTTCTTTATGTGTGTGGAGTCTTGGGTCCTCCAGTCTTGGCCCATTGGCCACTTCACAACATCCACATTTGTCACATGTTACCGATATGTCAGGGGAGGTGGCTTCACCCTGCACCAATTCAAGAAATAAGAAAATAAAAATAAGCGGAACCCTACAGAATGTGTTTAGAACACATTAGGCATTATTAAACATGACAATGAAGACATATCAACTGTTTAAAGTATATTAGAATTAACATATATATTATGGTATATGATTCAATATGTTAAGCCAAAAATACAGAAAGAAGAATTTCAAGGAGGTTTTGACACACTGTGCTTGCGTTTCAAGCCATCACCTTGTCACCCGAATATGTGCCACCATGCTGGCTGTACCTCAGTAAAGCAGGAATGAAGAAAAACAGGAAACTATGAAAAGGTGCTCATCTTCACTAACCATCCAAGCAGTGCTGTGTTTTGGGGTATGTGGTGTCCCCCAGAGTTCAGGTGTGGGACAAGGCAAGAATTTTCAGAGGGGAAGTGATTAGATCATGGAGTCGTAGCCTAGTTGGTGGATTAATCCACTTAAAATGCATCATCTTGGTGATAACTGTCAGCAGGTAGGGTGTGGCTGGAGGAGCTCCGTCACCAGGGGTTCCTCAGGTTTGTTCTTTGCTCCTGGAGAGTGCAGCTCTCTCTGCTCCCTGGTTGCCCTGCTCTGAGCTCCTCCCTCCTGCTCGCCCTTCCACGACGGTGTTAAGCCTCCTTCTGAGCTATGGAGTCAGCTGAGCCGGCTGTGAAACCGAGAGCCAAAATAAACTTTTCCTGCTCTAAGTTGTACTTGACAGGTCTTTTGAGTGAGGAAAATCTGACTAAAACAGGAAGTGAAATTAGAATATAGTTGTGCCCTGCATAAGCACGTTTTGGTCCCTCACCAACCACACATAAGACAGTGATCTCATACGTTTGCGTTATCTGCTGATGTCATATCCATCTTAGCTTGTGTATGTGGTTGTGATAAAAGGGCAAGACTGGCCCAACCCAGTATTTCTCTGGCTTTCTGTCTCTCCGTGTGATCTCTCTCTTTTGGGAGGGCTCCTGGCACAGCTCCAAACACCCGGATGGGATGAAGTCAGAGGCTCCCTCATCAGAGCTGGAGTCATGCTAATTGGACTTGATAGAACCCCAAACTGTGAGATAAACAGACTTCTTTATAATGTACCTAGTCTCTGGCACTTTGTTGTAGCAATGCAAATGGACTAATATATCAAATAAAAGAGACATTGGGAAACCTAATGATGTGATGTGTATAAAACATGAAAATAGTGCTGGCACCTACTGAGTGTTGTTATTAATATCAGCATTAGTAACTCTGAATTTCTTCTCCAGCTCAAAAAACTTTTATTCAATTGATAACTTTGTGTTTTCTGTTCCCAATTCTATTTTACATTTACCCATCTGCTCAGCTAATTTTCATTCACTTGACAAAGAGTCACCGAGCAAAAACTCCCTTCCAACAACACGGTGAGGCATGGTTGCTGCAGAGGTGGGAAAGTTCTCAATGTAAGGAATCTGTACAGAGGAAGAATAGAAAATTCAACATAGTGTGATGGGAAGCACAGTAGGAATGATTTAAAGGGGAAAACTTTAATTTTATTTTATTCACATCCTCTTTGAAGTCGTTCTGTAAATGAGTTCTCAAGACAGCATTTGCACAATACTGGAGGCACACATCCCATCACGTCTGAGGACATATGTCAATCCAAAAGACCAGAAAGCAAGACTGCAAGTTCTTGCTCATATGAGGAAGGGGATGAATTTCATGTTACAGAAGTCGAGAGTATAGCAGTGGTCCCTGAATTCAGGCGAGGTGAGGAGGAGGTTGGGTAGAGGTGAAGTCCAGTTTCGGGAGAGAAATGATTTCTAAAGTTCTATGTGGGGGCCCACTCTGAATGATTTGTGCCTTCCATCCTGGACCAGAGAGGCTTTGACCGGTCACTACATCTCGTAGTGACCTGGACATTGCCCTGGTCTCAGAGGTTGAGGACGCGTCTTCAGACATAGGTGTGTCACCCCATGGATTGAGCTATGCTCACCTGTTCCTTTGTGATAATACCCCTTTGACCTGTTTGGGATAGAATGTTCCATGGACACTCCCTTGGTGTGTCCCCTTCTCTTGCTCTGCCTTTGGGTGTGGCCTTCCTAGGTGTCAGTCAACCTGCTGACAGCAGACATCACGAAGCTAGACTCAACCCCCTGAAACCTGACCCCTTGCCTCATTTGAATGACTTCTCCTCAATAAAAGGATTCAGCACCTGCGCTCTCTCTCTCTCTCTCTCTCTCTCAGGACCCTTAAGGTCAGAGGAGCCATCACAGGACTCCAGAGAAAAAGGCATCTCGGTTTCTTGTGTGGTTATTTCGTGCAACCCAGCTCCCCTGGAGTGACCCTGAGTGTTTTGGTCGTGAGGAACGTGACAGTTCTACAGCACAGTGGAGGACAATAGTTCACAGCAGCTGGTTACATAATTTTGGAAAACTAGAAGAGAGGAGCATGAAGTGTACCAGTGAAAAGAGATGATAAAGGGGCTGGGGCTGGGGCTCAGTGGTGGAGCACTTGCCTAGCACGTGTGAGGCACTGGGTGCATATCTCAGCACTGTATGTAAATAAATGAATAAGATAAAAGTCCATCAACAGATAAAAAAAATATTAAAAAAGAAGTGGTGGTAAATGTTTCAGGAGATGGAATGCCAATGACCTGGATTTTATCACTACACGTAGCACACGTGCATTGCGATGTCTCACTGTGAGCCATCAACAAATGCCAGTGTTTCATATCAATAAAAATACAAATGCAGATACCTCAGTGTAGGTAATTATAAATTAAAAATCCCATTTTTAGTCATACAGAATTACAATGACTGATTGCATAGTGCATGGGTGATCCAATATGTTGCCTTACGAGTGGGAATGAGCCCTAAGAAAGATGCAAAGAATGAGTTGCCCTGAAATACACAAAAATGAGGTAGTCACAGTGTTGCATGGAGGGGTCGGGGCTCTAGGTCTCCAATATGGTGCACACACTGTGACTCAGGAGAGACGTGTATTGACAGTTTCACTGTGAGGCACCATCTTGATGAAGACTCTCCCCAGGGCCACCTTGATGTCCCTGTTCCTCAGACTGTAGATGAAAGGGTTCAGCATGGGGGTGACCATGGTGTACATCACTGAGGCCATCAGACTCATCGTAGATGACAGTGTGGTTATGGAACTGAGGTAGACCCCAAGGCCAGTGCCATAGAACAAGGAGACCACCAGGAGGTGAGACCCACAGGTGGAGAAGGCTTTGTACTTGCCTCTGTCTGATGAGATCCTTAGGATGGAGGAGAAAATCTGAGAATAGGAGAGGAGGATGCCACTGAGAGGGAAGACACCCAGGATGATGGCCACAGTGTACACCACTATGTTTTTCATGAGTGTGTCAGAGCAGGCGAGCTTGAGGACTGCAGGAAGATCACAGAAGAAGTGAGAGATTTCTATGTTGGTGCAAAACGAGAGCCTCAAGATGGTCAAGGTCTCTGGCAGGGAGCCCAGGACACTGACCAACCAGGACCCCAGAGCCATGAGCAGACAGAGACGTGAGTTCATGATGGCCACATAGTGCAGGGGGTGACAGATGGCCACAAAGCGGTCATAGGCCATCACTGTCAGGAGCAAGTTGTCCTGGGATCCAAACACAAAGAAGAAGCATATCTGTGAGACGCAGCCTGCAAAGGTGATCCCTTTGCTGTGAGTGTGGATGTTCCTCAGAGCCTTGGGGATGGTGGTGGAGGTGAAGCCAATGTCAGCCAGGGACAGGTTGGAGAGGAAGAAGTACATGGGTGTGTGCAGGTGGGAGTCTGAGATGACAGCCAGGATGATGAGCAGGTTTCCTGTGACTGTGACCAGGTACATGGACAGGAAAAGGCCAAAGAGGAGGGACTGCAGGTCAGGGTCATCCGTGAATCCCAGGAGGATGAAGTCTCCAGCTCCTGTTTGGTTTTCTCTTTCCATGGTGCTGGTGTGTTTTCCCAGAAGGAAGGAGAGAAGGAACTCCAAATTCACTCCAGCCAGAGGTTAGGGAGGCTGAGGCAGGAGGACTGCAAGTTGAAAGCCAGCCTCTGTATTTTAGTGAGATCCTGTCTCAAAAAATAAAAAAGGGCCTGGGCATGTGGATCAGTGGTAAAGCACCCCTGGATTCAAACTCTGGTACCCTCAACACCCCCTGCCTCCAAAAAAAAAATAATTTCAAATAGAGATTTCCCAAAGATGCCCCAATGTCTTTTATTGAAACTTTGCAAACTCAATAAATCATTTATTTTGTCTTAACACTGGGTCTCTTTGACGACATGTTTCAGTTACCATTTTTACCCCCCAAAGAAACAAATCAAGACCTAATTGTATGTCAGTGGTTCTCAAATGGTGTCCTCAGGAATAGCCACCTGGGCATTACCTAGAATCTTGCAAGAAATGTACATTTTCCTGCATATCTGACTACCTTGACCTCACGCTTTAGGTGTGAAGTAGCCCTCTCTGTCTTAAGAAGCCCAGTCAGGATTTGGATGCACACACCTGTTTGGGAACCAGGGCTCTAGATCTTGCCTGCATTCCCCAGCAGTTTTCGTCCCTAGGTTTTCTCCTGTGTTCTGCCTCATGCACATGGGAATGAACATCTTCTAGTTCCAGGCAGGTTGCCTGTCACGGGAAGGCGCTCTGCGTTACTGAGCTTGTATTCTGTGATTTCTACAGGTCATATCCTGTGGATGTGTGTGGTCCTTTTGCTAGAAATATCAACGTCTTCTGATATTATTATTCTTGTTTCTATTTCATTTTAGTTACCATTTTAACTGTATAGATTCAAGAATCACTGGGTTTCTAATTATAGAAATCCTAGTGTTTCTAAATATAGAAATGAGTCTTATGCACATTAAAAAAATCACATTGAAATATTCCTTGAAAGGGAAAATAGCTCTTCAAATCTTATTCATTCTGGACGTTTGCTTTCCAAGTATTCTTTATAAGGGAAGCAGTTAAGGTTAATTCTACGTTTATATTTTCTTCTCCTACGATAATCTGCAAGTGATGTCTATCAGTTTTTCAAAAAATTTAAATCCGCCCCCTTAAAAAATTCAGGTATTTCCTCTGCCACATGCATATACATGATTGACTTAAACTCACCATTCATCAGGCTGCCAGATTTATATTGTAAATTATTGTCCATCTTCATGGTGTGCTTAAAAGTCGAGTAGAGAAAGTCACCTAGCATTATTTCCTTCAGAATTCTATTTCTTGTTCCAATTTATGCTTGTAGATGAATGTTAGAATCAGCACTATTGGAAGTAAAATACTATTGGAATTTTATCAGAGATTCTCTTAACGTTTTAAACTAATTTAGAAAAAAAATGACATCATTACAACATTCAGATTCTCATATAAGTACAGGAATTTGCCCCCATGCATTTCAGTTTCTTTTTAGGAAAATATTTCTGGTTTTAAAAAGAAAATGTAGATCATGTTCACTTCTTGTTTATAATATTGAGTGTATTTAAGCCTTAATGCTGTTAGGAATGATGATTCTCAATATCATATCCACTTTTGTGATTATATTTAGGAAGTGTTTGGTTTTTTTTTTTGTGTGTGTGTGTTGATGATATGTCATGTAATTTTTCTGGGCTTTCTTTTAATTTCATGATTTTTTTTTGTAAAAATCTACTTTGACTAAATAATATCACTTTATAACACCTATCCTTGTTATTTGATTTATTTTATTGCTTTGAAATTCCAGATCCTTGTTAAGGTTTTGTGTAAGATATGGAATTCTTTGTTTTGTCACATAATATGATACTTGAATCATATTAAGTTGTATGATATTAAAATTATGTAATTTTAATTCCATGAATATGCATTGCTTATCCCTGCATACTTTGGAGGAGCGTTTTAAAATTTTCTGTAAGAGTGTAATGACTTATTAACCATTTGAAAAATACAATGTTGAATGCAGTCTCCATGATCCCAAGTAAATTTTAAGACTTCAATGTGCAAGAGATGAAAGCAGCTACATAATGAAAATACAATGTAAAAATAAAGTAAACATCTACATGGGCATGAGTAATCTGTAAAAGTAGAGGAACATTCTGACCAAAAAATTTTTTGCACAAGTGAAAAAAAACTTCACTAGTTAGGACTTTATATTGAAAACATCTGAAGAAAAAATGCACAAGGTAGAAAATTGCAAAGATAATCTATTTAATTAGTTAAATAATGTATTTCAATACTAAAGTCTCATTTATAATTTAAGATTCACATATTGCTTAGAAAAAGGTCAAAAGAGTTAAAGATTCATTAAAGGAAATGTAAAAAGGATATTAAATGAGCAGATTTTCATTCTTATCGTTAATTTATAAAAGTGTAATAAAAATAAGATTCTGTTTTTATGGAATTAATTGAGAAGGCCTTTTTCAAAAATAGTAACCATGCCAAATTCTGTGATGGGGAAAGGAAGTAATATTTCAGGTGCTGATATGAGAGCTTACTTGGTCTGCCTTTCTGGGCCACAGAAATTAAATCAGCAAATAGCCCTTGTATAAATTCTACAAGAGTCACCAGCATATGTCCAGGGATCTCCTGGAGTATTGACATCATTGTTTCTTTTTTGGATTTGCTTCTTAATATATCATATAAAGACTTCAAATGAATACATAAGTCATCTATTTTTAAGAAATAGAAAGTTTTAAACTTAAAATTATTGGAAATAAAAATAACACTAGGCAAAACTAAAGCAGCAAGGAGCATAAAATGAAGGTAAAAGCAGAGCCAGAGGACTAAAAAGGAGAAAGATCCTAGAATAAAAAACCCCACAAATTCCAGAACTAATTCTATAGCATCCACAACTAGAAAAAGTCAGACATCAAATGAAATGGATAAAAGGAGACAAGAGGAGGAAGGAGCAGGGTTTGAATCAGAGCAAATAAATTTCCATCATGTGTGATTATGTAAAATGACCCCATTTTATTATGTAAGACTACAATGCACTACTAAAACTCTTAAAGAAGACAAAGATGAATTGAAATGTCTAGAATTAGGAATGAGGAAAATGAACACAGAGGTAAGGAAATGCTCAAACTTACAAGATAATATTTCTTAAAACTCTAAATTGCAAATGGTAATTCAGAGTAATCAAGTGGGGGCTAGGGAAGAACAGATGTACTTGGGGTTAGACAGAGGGGAGTGGGGGGAGAGGGTATGGGGGTCGTAAGGAGAGTAGAATGAATTGGACATTACTACCCTATGTGCATATATGATTACACCAGCTGCGTGATTCTACATCATGTGCAATCAGAAAAGTGAGAAGTTGTACTCCGTTTATGTATGATGTATCAGAATGCATCCTACTGTCATGTATGACTAATTAGAACAAATAAAAAAATAAATAAATAAAATACTCTGTCCCAGAGTAGAACTTATTTCTAGGAATTGTCCAAAGTTGATGGAGGATCACAAATCAACAACCATGGAAAGAACCAATAAATTATAAGACTTACCTGGCAGGACCTTTAGGTGGGTGCAGAAGCAGAATTCTTCTTTAAATAAAAAAGAAAACTAAGTCTGTCATCACTAATCATTTGTCAGCAGCCTAGAAGTGCAAACCAATGCAATAGAAGGAGAAAAAGGCACCAGAGACCTGAATATGGAAAAGGCAAGGTGTCTACTGGGGAATGATCTTGGCCAAATTTTTTTCCGTTGTTATATCGTGTGCATGTCCGAATATGAACCAACAAATCCCACCTACGTACAACCATAATGCACCTGTAAAAAACAGAGGAGAGGCAAGATATCATTGTTTATGGAGGATGGAGTGGCTGCAGATGACAGATTGGTAGCTGTGAACTTATTGTAACTGGATGTTATTTTACTAAGGCCATTCAGACAAAGACAATGTGTAAAAAGCAGAGGCCACTGTAGGTGGCAAAGAGCAGATAGCACTTTGAGATCTTTGGCAGATATTGCTTCTCTCTAGTTATGAATTTCCATTTTCAGTTCTAACAGAGAAGCCTCAGTATTCTCTGTAACTTTTGCACTCATCTAACTTATTCAAAAAAAATAAAACAGTCAGCAAGAGCGGCAAAAATTCGCATTTCTACACGCAGTAGAAATGAATGCTCTTGAGTGCTCTTCAAGGTCCAACATTCCAAATATTAATGAAATTTACAACACCTAGAATGGGGACCAAAACCTTACAAACACACAACAAATGCGAGATTAATATGTATAATTACTTGAGGACCTGCCTGTGTTCAGCACTTGTGTTATATTTTATACACCTTGATTAATTTCATCATCATTGCTGTTTTTATATGATGTAAACAAATGTGTTATAATAATGCAATGATAATAATAAACAGGTGTATGCCCGACTGTTAGAGTATTATTGTTTTTCATACCTGATTTACTTTAACTTCACCCCAACGTGGTTCCTATGAAGTGAACACTATTTTAATCATTACTTTATAAACATGGAAACTGAGACAAAAAAATAAATAACTTGATGTCAGAAGATGTATAGTTGGACTTGTGTTAGCTACACAATATACCCAAGGAGCTATTCAGTGAAAGAAGGAGTAGTTTTATACATAAAAGAAAAAGAAGCTTCTCGGATGGAGGAGAACACAGACCCCTTTAGTGGTGCCAGAACAGTAGTGAAACTGGCTATTGGGGAAAAGCTTGAGAGATGGTCATTCATAAGCCACGTGAGAGATCCTCAGAACTGGGTTCAAGAAAAGAGAGTGAGATGAGAAGAAGTGGAGAGGGAGAGAAGTCGAGAGAGACACAGGAGCTGACTGCACAGACGGCTCTAAGTGAGGGGCCCCTCCTCACTGCAGTGTCCCCACTTGGGCCACCAAGGCTTGTCCTGTGAGCACTGTGCTGCCTCCTACCTGCTCCCACATTAGCAGCCCCAGGGGTGGTGAGCTCCTGCTCTTCCTTTCCTGGGTGATAAAGGTCAGCTCAGCTCTGATGAAGGGGGAAGTGGCGAAGGCATGAGAGCTCTTCAAGGTCCAAGTGAAGTCACTCATTCCTGGCAGAGCAGAGCTGTGGGTGAGAGGATCATAGGGCATATGAGTATTTCCAGGGCCTGGGAGGTTGAATTCTCATTAAATTAATTGCTGCATTATTATTCTGTTCTCTGAGCAATTGAGTTTCCATAAATTATGATGCAAGACTAGAAAGGTAATTGTGCACGCAGCCAGTTTTGCATCCCTGGGACCATCTTGATTGCCAGCCAAGTCTATCCTTCCCCTGGGGCTGTTGGCTCATGATGTGTTTTTTTCCTCTGGACTTTAATCTACTGATTATTGTCCTTCCCTGTGAGTATTTCCTCAAATGTGAGATGGATGTGCATGTGATAAAAATTTGCATCCATTCTGTAGGCTCTCTATTTACCTCACTGATTGTTTCTTTTGCTGAGAAGCTGCTTTTTAGTTTGGATTTATCCCATTTATTGATACTTGATTATAATTCTTGCACTATAGGAGTCTTATTAAGGAAGTTGGGGCCTAATCTGATGGAGATTTGAGCCTACTTTTTCTTCTATGAAGTGCAGAGTCTGTGGTTTAATTCTTAGGTCCTTGATCCACGTTGAGTTGAGTTTTGTGCATGGTGAGAGATAGGGGTTTAATTTCATCTTGTTTCATATGGATTTCCAGTTTTCCTAGCACCATTTGTTGAAAAGGCTATCTTTTCTCTAATATAAGTTTTTGGTGCCTTTGTATAATATAAGATAATTGTAATTATGGGGATTTGTCTCTGAATCCTCTATTCTGTACCATTGGTCTACAAGTCTATTTTGGTGCCAATACCAGTCTCTGTAGTACAGTTTAAGTCTGGTATAATGATGCCACCTGCTTCACTCTTCTTGCTAAGGATTGCTTTAGCTGGGTCTCTTATTTTCCTGATGAATTTCATACTGCTTTTTTTTTTATTTCTATGAGGAATGTCATTGGGAGTTTGATTGGAATTGCATTAAATCTGTACAGTGCTTTTGGTAGTATGGTCATTTTGACAGTATTAATTCTGCCTATCCAAGAACAAGGGAGCTCTTTCCATATTCTAAGGTCTTCTTTAATTCCTTTATTTAGCATTCTGTAGTTTTCATTGTAGAGGTCTTTTACTTCTTTCATTAAGTTGTTCCCAAGTTTTTTTGAGGCTATTGTAAATGGGGTAGTTTTTTTTTCATTTCCCTTTCAGAGGATTTGTCATTGATGTACAGAAATGTCTTTGATTTATGGGCATTGATTTTATATCATGCTACTTTGCTGAATTCATTTATGAGTTCTAGAAGTTTTCTGGTAGAATTTTTTTGGGTCTTCTAGGTATAGAACCATATCATTGGTAAATAGTGCTAACTTGAGCTCTTCTTTTCCTATTCGTATCCCTTTAATTTCTTTTATCTGTCTAATTGCTCTGGTTAGTGTTTCAAGAACTATGGTTAAATAGAAGTGGTGAAAGAGGGCATCCCTGTCTTGTTCCCATTTTTAGAGGGAATGCTTTCAATTTTTCTCCACTTGGAATGATGTTGAGATAGAGCACTAATCTCCAGGGTATATAAAGAACTCAAAAATTTTAACACCAAAAACCAAATAACCCAAGGAACTGGATAGTCACTTCTCAGAAGATGACATAACAATCAATCAACAAATATATGAAAAAAATATTCAACATCTCTAGCAATTAGATAAATGAAAATCAAAACTAGTCTAAGATTTCATCTCACTCCAGTCAGAATGGCAGCTATTAAGAGTACGAACAACAATAAGTGTTGGTGAGAATGTGGGGAGAAAGGCACACTCATACATTGCTGGTGGGACTGAAAATTGGTGCAGCCAATTTGGAAAGAAGTTTGGAGATTCCTTGGAAAACTGGGACTGGAACCACCGTTTGACCCAGTTATCTCACTTCTTGGTTTATACCTAAAGGACTTAAAAACAGCATACTATAGGGATGAAGCCACATAAATATTTATAGCAGCATAATTCACAATATCTAAACTGTGGAACCAACCTAAATGCCTTTCAGTAGATGAATGGATAAAGAAAATGTGGTATATATACACAATGGAATATTACTCAGCAATAGAAATGAATAAAATCATGACATTTGCAGGTACATGGATGGAATTGGAGAATATAATGCTAAGTGAATTTAGCCAATACCCCAAAACCAAATGCCAAATGTTTTCTCTGATATAAGTATGCTAATTCATAATGTGGATGGGGGGCACATGGGACAAATAGATGAACTCTAGATAGGGCAAAGGGGAGGGAGGGGAAAGGAGGGGGCATAGCAGTAGAATAGGTAGTGGAATGAGATGGACATCATTACTCTAAGTACATCAATGAAGACACGAATGGTGTGACTCTATGTTGTGTACAACCAGACATGAAAAATTGTGCTCCATATGTGTAATATGAATTGAAATGCATTCTGCTGCCATATAAAACAAATTAGAATAAATTAAAAAATGTGAGATGGAGTTCCTTGGTCTCTCCCAGGCATGACCAGGAAGATCCAAGCCCATGTGAGTCCTGCACCTTAAGTGGGAGCCATGCCCAGGATCACATCCAACCCCATACATAGTTCTTTCAGTGACCTTACTCTTCCAAGGACCTTGAAAAGCTTCCATGTTCAGCATTGAATGTTCAATGCAGATGAAGTTCCAGGCATCTGTTTAGGGAAGTACATTGAGAGGTGGGTCACTTGTACAGGAAAGAGTCTGTAGGCATCCACAGCTCTATGTTTCCAAACAAGCTGGCTGCATGACCCTCAGTACTCCAGGGCAGAGAGTATGGACCATCTTTAACAATTCACAAGGCACTGATCTTTACACCACAAATCAAGCATTTAAAAAAAAATTCCAGAAAGTGATAACAGTAGGACAGAGAGCATTCTTTTTGGATGACTCTGTTTAGTGTGAAGCCTTATTCAACAGGTGAGAGCTTCTCATCAGAAGGGAAGGCCTGCCGCAGTCTGGCTGGGCACAAATCACTAGCCACTGAAGCAGGAACAAACTTTATTTTTAAACTGCAGGAAAACACTTCACACAGCTCCCGGGGAATCCTCCTGATCGCCACTAACGCCACGAGGCTTGTCCAGGAACCCCCAGCCGGAAATATCTCTCCCGGAAATCCCTCCTCCTGCACTTCCCCAACCAATGGGAACTCTCGGGGAATCCCCGGAAATCCCCACGAGAACTCCAAAATAGTGCGAGAACTCAAAAGTTGCGGCAGAGGCGGATAGTAATGCCTTGCCTGTCAATCAATACTGTTGGCAAAATGCCAGGAGCCATACAGACTCAGCCGCGGCTCTCAGCAAAGGCCTACCACGGGACTCCTGATGCCCATGTGTTCCAGGGCTGCCACACACCTGGTCCATGCTGTGCTCCTGGATCTACTTCCCATATTCCTTCTCTCAGGATGAAGCCATGCCTTGCTCACACTTTGTACCGGTACAGAGTCACTAGTCTCTACAAAAGCATCCAATAGGAAATAGCCTGTTGAAATCTAATGTTGAATTCAGAGAAAGGAAATCATGGGAGAGCTCACAGAGTGCAATGTGCAGAGGTCCCTTTTGGCAACAATGTGGCCAAGTGTTTTCATTGTCCATGTATCAGGAATGCTTACTCTAGGGAGATCTCATATGTGCTTATTGTAGCAATGTCCTGAGTGTTGTGACACATAATCCCCCTTCTCCCTTCTGATCTCATAGATCATAGGGCCAAGTCTGTGGTTCTACCTTAAGAACTGTGCAAGGACTTACGGCCCATCACTCTCAGGTATGCACCTGGTTTGGGTAAAAGAATTTAGGATGTGAATCAGACTGGGAGGCAGGACCTTCTCAGGTAGAAGACTCTTCCCAAGTGACTGTGGAGTGTGTGTTGTATTGTTAGTGATCCTGGGTTTTGGAATGGAGGAATCACTGGACAGCCTTATTTTGTGAATGTCTTTCAGGCATGACATCATCAAGATGGTGTAGCAGGAGACCCCAGCCTTCACCAGCTCACCTAAGCCAGACAGAGTCTGTTACCTATAAAACAGTCAACCCCAAGGCAGATCCAAGGTCTCATTAAAAAATGTGAGCTACATGGTGTATAAAAACAGGACAATATTTACTTAGAAAGGATCATGGAGATGCCAGGAGATGGTTAGGAACAAAAGCAGAGGCTATTGGTTTCACCCATGTAGTAGGAGCCATGGGGATTGCTAGCAGCCTTGCCACAGAGGACACCAGCCCCTTCTGCTTTATAAGAATTATTAAAATTATAAATTTTGAGTAGTACCTGGCCACCTCACATTTTCTTTTTTTTAATCAAATATATTTAGAATAATTTTAGATTTAGTGGGCTATACCTTTTCAAGGTGAAATTTTCATTGTGAATTCTATTTTTCTCTTATAATAGAATAGCCTTGCTCATCCCCAAGTAAGTTTTATGTTTGAAATATGTTTATATGGTGAAGGTGGGAGAATATGCCATCACAAAGTGTACCACTTGTGTAGGGATTATTTTGAGAGGAAGGCAATTAAAACAACAGGTGCAAGAAATGCTCTATGGTGTCCCCTTTTTATCCTGGAACGTTGTCTATCTTATTATGAAATCAGGTATAAATCTGTATTCATCTAGACATTGTGAATTTGGCTTCTCTCCACATAAATATATTAATTAAGTACCATATGAAAATACAAATCTAATAAATTTAAGAGATATATAAGTGGTATCAAAATCAGTGCCAAGGAAGAGATTTTGAAATAAATGGTGCTTGGATTATTATTTATTTGGTCAAGAGTATTATTTATTTGATCAAAATAAAGTAAGTTTCTCTCTAAGTGCCAAAAATAATAATAAAAGGAAGTTGTAGGAAAGATCTTAAATTGTAGTGGTCTTTAAAGGAGAATATAGATGAATCCTCTGAGTATATATCTAGATGGAATGAAAAATGAATAGAACTAAAAACATAACTGATGAATTCCAGCATGCTAAACACGTGTTATTCAAGAAATAAGAAAATAAAAAACAAACGGAAGTCTAGGGAATGTATTTAGACCACAATAAACATTATAAAATATGACAATGTGGATATATTAACTGCTTAGTGTCAATTAGAATTAAATATATTTTATGCTATATGATCCAAGGAAGTGAGCCAAACACACAGAAAGAATAAATGCAAGGAGATCATGACACAATCACATTGTCACCTGAATATGTGCTTCCGTGCTGGCTACACTTCTGGGAAGCAGGAATGAAGAAAAACATAAAACCATGAAAATATGCTTATCTTCACTGACAATCCAAGGCAGTGCTGTGGTTGGATATGTGGCGTCCCCCAGAGCTCAGTTGTGGGACAAGGCAAAAGTGTTCAGAAGTGGAGAGAGTTCACAGGTGATCCAATATGTCGCATTATGAACAGTACCTAGGTGGAAATGAGCCCACAGGAAGATGTAAGGAAAATAAAAAGGAGACCCAGAGACAAGATGCAGAGGGAGAATAGCAGATGGCAGAATGCTCCTTGTCTAATCTGCCAGCTTTATTTATATCAATAGGTTACATTAGGTCACTGGCATCAGTAGCACATTATTGTTCATTGTGTCATTAGGCAGCTTATAGGTTTAATAACATTATGCAGCTTGTTCCACAGTTACTTACTATAGTTGCAATGTGCAATGTTAGGAGTTTTGTGTAGCTCTCGAGAAAGTCTATTGCTTAAAGTTACTGTTATGTGGACAGGTTCAGGTGCAGTGGAGCTGGGTGAAACATTGTGGTTGTCTAAGGAGAGTTTCTTTATTCCCAGGAGCTGTGTGAGTGAGATCAAAGCTGAGGCTGATAAGACTCTAGCACAGAGCCTCCTCATGCAGGGCATTGCTACAGCAGCTAGGCATCCTGTGTCTTTGCACAGAAGTTTTCCTAGCAGCCAGGCATTCTGTGTCTTTGCACAGAAATTTCCCATCCACCAAGCATGTCATAGTTCCATGAAGCTATCAGAGACCCCAATCCCAAACACAGAACCCTTACAGGAAAATGCAAAGAATGAGTTGCCCTAAAATACACAAAGCAGAGGTAGCCACAGTTGGATGGACGAGGTGAGGTTCTCTGGTCTTCACTATGGTGCACCCTGTGACTCAGGAGAGACATGTGTCCACCCTTTCACTGAGAGGCACCATTTTGCTGAGGACTCTCCCCAGGGCCACCTTGATGTCCCTGTTCCTCAGACTGTAAATGAAAGGGTTCAGCATGGGGGTGACCATGGTGTACATCACTGAGGCCATCAGACTTATCCTAGAAGGCAGTGTGGCTAGAGAACTGAGGTTGACTGCAAGGCCAGTGCCGTAGAACAAGGAGACCACCAGGAGGTGAGACCCACAGGTGGAGAAGGCTTTGTACTTGCCTCTGTCTGATGAGATCCTCAGGATGGAGGAGAAAATCTGAGAGTAGGAGAAGAGGATGCCAGTGAGAGGGAAGACACCCAGGACGATGGCCACAGTGTACACCACTATGTTACTGATGAGCTTTTCAGAGCAGGTGAGCTTCAGAACTTCAGTAAGATCACAGAAGAAGTGGGGGATTTCTATGTTTGTGCAAAAGGACAGCCTCAAGATGGTCAAGGTCTCTGGAAGGGCACCCAGGATACTGACCAACCAGGACCCCAGAGCCATGAGCAGACAGACCTGTGGGTTCATAATAGCCACGTAGTGCAGGGGGTGACAGATGGCCACAAAGCGGTCATAGGCCATCACTGTCAGGAGCAAATTGTCCTGGCATCCAAACAAAATAAAAAAATAAATCTGTGAGATGCAGCCTGCAAAGGTGATCCCCTTGCTGTGAGTGTGGATGTTCCTGAGAGCCTTGGGGATGGTGGTGGAGGTGAAGCCAATGTCAGCCAGGGACAGGTTGGAGAGGAGGAAGTACATGGGCGTGTGCAGGTGGGAGTCTGAAATAACAGCCAGAATGATGAGCAGGTTCCCCAGCACAGTGACCAGGTACATGGCCAGAAGCAGGCCAAAGAGGAGGGAATGCAGGTCAGGGTCATCTGTGAATCCCAGGAGGACGAAGTTGCTAGTTTCCGTTTGGTTTCCTCTTTCCATGGGATTTCTGGGTTTCCTGAGAAGGAGGGAGAGAAGGAACTCAAAATTCACTCTGAATAGGGATTCCCCAGAATGACCCCAGCATCTTTTATTGAAACATCAGGAACTCAAGAAATCACATATTTTGTCTTATCTTTGGGTCTCTTTGCTGACAAGTTGAAGTTACTACGTTAACCCAAGGAAAACTGGCTCTAGTCCAGTGATTCTCTAACGGTGTTCCCAGGTCAGCCACCTGGGTGTCACCTGGAAACTCGGTGTAAATGTGCATCTTCAGGTCCACAGTACCAGCTGAGCCTCAGATTCTGGGTTGGAGCATCCTCTGGGTTATTAGGCCCTCTGGGGATTCTGATGCACATGCCTGTTTGTAGGCTGCAGCTCCTGTGCCTGCTGCATCCCTGTAGCCAATCCTTCCTCAGTGTCCTGGTGGCTGCTCTGGGGTGTTCTTCCTACTGCACATGGGCATGCGAGCTTCCTAGCTGTAGGCAGGCACATCTGTGAGTGGAAGACTCTTTATTTTATGGGGACTTCAGTGCTCCTTCTGGTAAAAATATTGATATCCCCTGTGAGTGTTCATCATTGGCATTTCATTTTAAGAATTTTTATCTTTGTATTAGTGCATTACAATCATGCATAATATTGGGGTTCATTTTGGTATAATCATACCGGCAGGGAACATAATTTGCTGCACTTCAGTCCTCAGTCCTACCACTTTCATGACACAAATCCAACAAAGATGGATTTGCAAAATATAGAAATCCTAAGCCATGTGTGTTGCTGCACACCTGTAATCCCAGTGACTCAGGAGGCTGAGGCAGAAGGATCACATGTTCAAGGGTAGCCTCAGAAATAGAGTGAGACCCTAAGCAACTTAGCAAGCAGTTGTTTAAAAAAAAAAAGAATAAAGCTGGGAATGTATCTCAGTGGTAAAGTGCCCCTGAGTTAAATCCCCAGTACCAAAATAAAAAGTTAATTAACAAATAGATAAGCAAATATAGAAACCCCAGGGTTTCTAAACACAAAGGTGAGTCTTAGGCACATTTTTTATCTTCCAACACCATATTAAAATATTTTAGTACATGGAAATGGCTTTTTTAACCTTCCCACTTTGGCCATTTATATTCCTTCTAAATTTTCTTTAGGACAAATATAGTTTGGATTTATTTTCATTTTATATTTTCTCTTGTTAGAATATCCCATAAATTACCTCTGTCAAAAAATTAAGTTGTTTCCTGTGTCTTATTCATATAAATAATTGATTAAAAATGGTCATTTGCAGGCTATCAGATCTAGATGTAAAATAACTATGTAAAATAACTATGTAAAGTAACTATCTTCATTATATACTTTAAAAGATGAATAGAAAATGTTATCCAATATTATTTCTTTCATAATTTTACTTCTGGTACGAGTTTATTTTCATAGATGGATTTTAGAATCAGTCCTATTGGAAGGAAAAAAAGGAGTTTGATTAGTGATCCCTTAAAATTTTAAATTAATTGGGAATAAGTTGACATCATTACAATGCTTGTATTTCTCCTTCCAGTGGCAAGAATTTCCCTCTAGAGTTTTTGGTCCCTGTTTGGGTAAACGTTCCTGAAGTTTTCTTTAAAAGAAAATGTAAATTATATTCATTTCTTGTAACAGTTGATGTACTTTAGATTTAATGTTGTTAATAATGATCATCTCTATGATTTATCTCTACCATTGCTGTTATATTCAGAAAGCTTTTGATTTTTAAATGTGATTAGGTTTTTCTTATTAATGGTCTGATTTTTCTAAGATAATTTTAATTTATAACATATTTATTTTGTTCCCATTGTAGTGTTTTGAAATTCCAGATCCTTGTAAGATATGGAATTTTCCTATTTCTTCCTTTCTTTCTTGGAAATCACCCCAGGGTTTTGTCCTGTAATGTGATGCTCATTCTCAGATTAAATTGCTCACATTAAATATGTTCTTTTTATTCTTGTAAACTACATGGTTCACTCCTAGATAGAGGATTTTTAAAGGTATCAATAAACGTATAATGATTTTTGAAGTATTTCAGAAAATAATGTAGAGTCTAATATCGTGTTCTGAAATAAATTTCAAACATTCTATGTGGAACAGGAGTTTAAAGGAGCTAATTGCAAAATACACAATAAAAGCAGTACAAATTTATACATGGATTTAAATAATCTTTGAAAGTAGAAGCACTTTTTGAATGAATTTTTTGGTCTAAATAAAAGGAAAAAAAGTAATTAGAAGTATACCTTGAAAACATCTGAAGGAGAAAATGTGACTTGCAGAAAATCAAGAGTGCAAAAATAATCTATTCCGTTAGTCAAAGACAAGAGCTTTGATTGATTGATTTGGCACTGAGGATTGAACGGGGTGCTTAACCACTGAGTCACACCCCAGCCCAAAGGGAGGCACCTGAGGGAGTGAATGAACGAATGAGTACAATATTATAGATAAAAGAAAAAGAAGCATCTTTGGTAGAGGAGGGTCAAGGCACTTGTAGTGGTTCCAAAAAGTGCCCAACATGGCTGGGACCTCAGATGAGAACAGAGCGACCAGGAGGGTGAGAGATCCTCAGACGTGGGCTCCAGAAGAAAGAAGAAGGAAGAGAAGAAGCTGAGAGGAGGAGAAGTCAAGGGAGAGACAGGAGGTGGCCACACAGACTGCTCTAAGTGAGGTGACTTCCTCACTGCAGTGTCCCCACTTGGGCCACCAAGGCTTGTCCTGTGAGCCCTGTGCTGCCTCCTACCTGCTCCCACATCTGCAGCCCCAGGGGTGGTGAGCTCCTGCTCCTCCTTCCCTGGGTGATGAGGCTCAGCTCAGCTCTGATGAAGGGCAGGAGGTGGCGTCAGGCGTGGTGCACTTCAAGGTCCAGGTGAAGCCACTCATTTCTGGCAGAGCTGAGCTGTGGGTGAGAGGATCACGGAGCATATTTGCTATTTCCAGGATCTCAGAGGGTGAATTCCCATGAGTGTTCATTAAATTATTTGTTTCCTTATTGGTCTATTCTCTGAGCAATTACATTCCCATGAGCAAGGAAACTAAAACAGAAAGGTAATTGTGCCTGCACCTAGTTTTGCATCCCTGGGACCATCTTGTTTGCCAGCTATGTCTGTCCTTCCCCTGGGGCTGTGGCACATGATGTCATTTTGTCCCTGGACTTGATCTCTACTGATGATTGTCCTTCCCCATGAGTATTTCCTCAAATGTGAGATGGAGCTCCTTGGTCTCTCCCAGGCATGAGCAGACAGTATCCAAGCCCATGTGAGTCCTGCACCTCAAGTGGGAGCTGTGCACAGGACACATCCAACTCCACACACAACTCTTTCAAAGACCTTGCAAATCTTCTATGTTCACCATTGCAAGTTTAGTGCAGATGATGTTCCAGGCATCTGGTTAGGGAAGTGCATTGAGAGGTGGGTTGGCTGGACAGGAAGGAGTCTGTAGGCAGCAGCATGTGTTTCTAAACACACTGGCTGCATGGTCCTCAGTACTCCAGAGCAGAGAGTATGGACATGGATTTAAATATATCTTTAACAATTCACAAAGCACTGACCTTTACATCCCCATTAATTTTTCTTTCAGCATTGAAAATTTTTGTTAAAAATGCTCAATTGCAACCATTGAACTATTTAAATTTTTTTTGTCTTTTGTTTATTCCATGTGTGCATGTTTTTATATAATATATAATGCATGATATAAATAATATCCACACAATGCTGTGTCCTGGAATATGCACTTAAAATATAATGATTATTTCCTTTTATTTCTTTCCTTTTTTGGTACACAAGTTTATTTTCTTTTATATATATACTATATCATCAGTGACTAGAAAATTCTGGAGAGACCATATAGATTTTAAGGAAAAACATGACACTCTTTTGAACTTATACAGTTTTATGTCATTGTCTGTATGATTACTTGATGTTATAACTAGTTAAAAAGAATCAGTATCCTTTGTTTATGTGAAAGGTAGTTGCTATTATAACTTCTTTTTTCAGTAAATCAATCAAACCAAAATTCAAATAATGTGGTCAGTAAAATATTATGTCCCAAATTGAAAGACTGTTTGGTCTATTGATCATCTATCTATTTATCTTAACAAGGATCTGATCATTTAGGACATAATTGAAGGAATGGAACCTGACCTATATAACCTAGAGCTTTATTCTCTGGGACAATATAACTCTTTAAATAGCAAAATTTAAGAATAAATAAATAGTCAATATTATTATATTGATATTAGAATTTTACATGCCTTCATGCTAATTATTTGTGATACACTATCCTTACATCTTTACATAGGGTGTAAGGATAAATGTGGCTACTGATTTTATTATTTAAATACCGATTGAATATGTGACTCCATTTATGCATTTAGAAATCTGTTTCTATAAGTGGTACAGAATTTCTACCAGATATAAATAATACTGGAGTTCAAATCCATTGGTGAATATGTGTTTTTTATTGTTTGTTATGTTTTTTTAATACTTAATTTTTATTTATTGTTTTTAGATACACATGACAGTAGGGTGTATTTTGACATATTATACATAGATTTTTAAAACAAGTCTAGAAAATGATAACACATCCTCCATGCCTGGCACACTGAGGACAGACAGCATTCCTTTAGGGTGACTATGTTTGGCATGAAGGAGCAGGCGACTGGTTGGAACCTTCTCACCAGAAGGAAGGACTTACCACAGCAATTGAAAAGAAAACCAGTGGAGAACTTTGCAGAGTACCATGTGCAGAGAGCCCTGCTTGGGAACAATGTGGCCAAGTGTTTCCACTGACCATGTGTCAGGAATGCTTGCTCTAGGGAGAACTCATATGTGCTTATTTTAGTAATGTCTGGAGTACTCTGATACATAATCCCCCTTCTCCCTTCTGACACTGTAGATTATAGGGTCAAGTCTGTGGCTTCACCTTAGCAGCTGTGGAAGTACTATGGTCCATCTGTTATGGGCTGATAAAAGATAAGTTGGGCTGATCTCATTCTGCTCAGACAGTTCACCCTGTGCAGAATGGGCCCCCCTTTCCTCCTGAGCCCACTCGCATAGAAGCGGACACCCTCACCCGTTTGCATCCTGACCACAATGTCTTTAAACTATGGAGCTGACGCCAGCTTGCTTCCTGAGTGGGTACAGGAGGTACCAATTCTGAGAATGCAACTCGGTACTTCCCACTTTATGAAATGTGTCTTATGATTGTACTTGTCTCTCCTGCCTCCCTCCTTTGTGGTTTTTCTGTTTTTAAGTGGCCCTCTCATCCGTGTTCAGTGTCTTGGGCTGCAGAACTGTCTGCTCTCTGCAACCTTGTCCTTGGGCTCTAGGGTCCTCTTGGGCTTTCCTGCTTCATAAATAAATGAATAAATAAATGAATAAATCCTTTGTCTTTGATTCAAAAGGACCTGAAATTTTATTTGGAATTTTGGAATAGTGCCTCAACACATCACTGTCACGTGTGCACATGATTCAGGTTAAAGAACTAGGATGTGAATCAGAGAGGGAGGCAGGGCCTTCTCAGGCAGACTCCTCTCAGGTGACTGGGAAGGGTGACTTACTGTTAGTGATCCTGGGTTTTGAGTGGAGGAATCACTGGACACTCTTCTAGTTTGTGAATGTCTTTCAGGCATGAGATCATCAAGATGGTATAGCAGGAGACCCAGCCTTTACCAGCTCACCTAAGCCAGGCAGAGACGGTTCTCTATGAAGCAGGAAAGCCCAAGAGGACCCTAGAGCCCATTAAGGAATGTGAGCCACATGGTAGATTAAAAAAAAAAAGACACTGTTGGATAGGGAGGAGGAGGAGGAGGAGGAGGAGGAGGAGGAGGAGGAGGAGGAGGAGGAGGAGGAGGAGGAGGAGGAGGAAAGCAGAGGCTATTGGTTTGGTTTCACCCATGTGGTAGGAACCATGGTGACTAGTACTGCTGCAGAGAGCACAACAGCACCTCTGCTCCTGACTTCACCTGTGACCCTTCCCACTGGGGAGCCCCAGTGGGGAGATGAGGCAGTACAGCTCTCCTCCCCCAAGAACTGGCCTCTACTGAGCGACTTTGGAAAGGAGATGTCCCCTCCCCTTCTGCACAGCCCTGACTCCAGCTGCCCCTTAGGAGTCCACCCTGCAGACCCCACCCTGTGGTTGACCTGGGCACCACCACATTTCAGTCACTGGACCTTGTCACGGTGAGAGAGTTGGCACTCGGATGCTCAGAGCCAGGGTCTCTGTGCATGTGACTATGTGCTGGGCTGCATGTCAGTTGCCATAGAGCTGTTCCCCGAGGGATCCCAGAGCTTCTGTAAGGCCTGGGATTCTGGTCCTGGATTGTTGGCTGCTTCATATCCTCCAGGTCTGGCACAATGTTACCAGTGTGTCCGTGGAGGTGCCTGTATCCAGCCACCCTGCATCAGTGCCAGTGCCGCCCTGGGTCCCAGAGCTGTGCTCCCCCTGTGCATGCCTGTGACTCAGGTCTCAGCTTCATGGCCACTCCTAGGTCCCCATGATCTGTCATCAGGAGGCAGTCTGCAAGCCAGATCAGTGTTAAGAGGGATACCCTTAGGTTCAACTCCCTCCCTGGGAGGGAAAAAGGTTAGGAGGAGCTCAGAGCCACCCTCACTGAAGACCCTTCAACCCTCTCTGCCCATGTGGCCTTACACAGCACCCTGCATCTTTATCAACTCTGGCCTCAGGTGACTGAGCTGTATAGGCATCATGCAGAAACACCCTCCCAGGTGCCAGAATACCTGCACCATAACCTGCAACAATCCTCACAACCCAATAGGAGCAGGTTTTTGCATTGTAAAACTAGTGTGTCAATGACTGATGGAACTTTCTGCGATGGTACAGATGTTCTGTCAGTGTTGCCCAAGGTGGTGGCCACTTGTCACTCAAGCTACTGAGTACTTGCACTTGGTATGTGCCTAGCGTGAAGAAGGAGCTTACTACAATTTAATTTACTTTAATTGTTATTTTTTAACCAGTTAAAGGCAGACTACCATTGTGCATTGGATAACACTGTTCTGTATGATTGGCTCCTTGGACAATGGTGTTATTTAGTCAGAGATAGGAGGGAAAAGGACACAATTCCAGTCACTTCCTGGGGCCAAGGTGGTCAGCAGCCTCTGCAGATTTGGGGCTCCTGTTTTTCATTAGACCTCGTGGCTGTGACTGAAATGATATTGAGGGTTTCCTCTATGGCCAGCTTATTTTTGTCTGAGATTATGAGGCAACTGTTCACAAGGGTCTGAGGGTAACTTTACCCCTAATTTAGATGCTGACTTTGTGATTTATTATCAGGTCCCTGGGCCTGTTCCCTGACCTGTAAAATCAGGGCGATGGTAATAGCATGTCTTCATAGGGTCACTATTAATTGTTAGATAGTAATAATTAATTAGAAGCTGGCTCCTGTATAGCCTCCCTCAATGAAGAGAAATAGGAAAAAGAAAGAGCTGACTTTCCTATTCTTTGCATTTCCTGTATGTGTCCTGCAAAAACCTCAGCAGAGGTGAAGAAATCAGCTGTTTCTTGGCCCATTGACCCAATCAACAAAAATTTGGCATTTTTGTTGACACCATCTCCAAGTCAAGAAGTGTCTTGCCTGAATTGTGTACAAACCTGGTCTCAAGTCTGGTCACTTCATGGCCTCAGCTGCTCTAACCTAAAAGTTCCTCCTGAAAGCATCGAGGAAGGAGAGCGGCTTCACGGTCTTATTATGGATTATTCTTTGCTATTAAAAAACTTTCTGTGGGCTGGGGATGTGGCTCAAGCGGTAATATGCTCACCTGGCATGCGTGGGGCGCTAGGGTTCCATCCTCAGCACCACATAAAATAAAAAATGAAGATGTTGTGTCTGCCAAAAATTGAAAAATAAATATTAAAAAAACTCTCTCTCTCTCTCTCTCTCTCTCTCTCTCTCTCTTAAAAAAAAACTTTCTGTAATGAAATCTACAGTGTGTGGTTGTTTTGTGTATGTGTGTTTGGCTTCTTGAGTTCAACATTGTGTATCATTTTATTTTTCAAATGAGGAAAACACTTCTCTTCCTAGAAGCTCCACCTAACGTGTTTCAGCTTACATGACTCTGGGTGGAAGTGTGTTGGATAACGAGGCAGGTGGAATAACGACCTTGCAAAGAGGCTCTTGTCCTGATTCCTGGAAACGGTGACTCTATTAGGCTTCAGAGAAAAAAAGGAATTAAATTTTATAATGGAGAGGATTTTGAATGATCTGGCTGAGTCACGGTAACCACAGGATCCTTCGATATGCACAGGGAGACAGGGAAGTGGATGCCTGAGGGTTGTGATGTGTGGGGTTCATCAGCCACGGCTGGCTGTGAAGATGGAGAAGGCAGTGAGCCCAGGCATGCGGGCGGTCTCTGGAAGTCAGGAAAGGAGAGGAGAGGGGGTTCCTCCTCAGAGCCTCTGAAGGCCACAGCCCTGCAGCACCTCCATTTTACTACCGTCGACTTGGGTCTCCTGAAATGTGAGCTGATGAATTGGTGTTCTTCAGCTACTACACTTGTCGGAATGGTTCCCTCAGCAACAGGAATCGGAATGGTTCCCTCAGCAACAGGAAATGAAGAGACATGATAGGGCTTCTGTTGGCCTTTAAGATGGGATCATCACCGCTGCAAGCAAACTCATGTTCTGCTCTTAAGCCAAAAGAAGAGCACGGATATCAGAAGGGCAGCTCAGCCATGTTTCCCACAAAGAGTAACCAGGCAAGTCCATTTTAAAAAAGAGAAGTAAAGAGGTAAATTTGTCCTTCTCTTTATGAAAAAAAAAATCTGTATTCATCCAGGTATTGTGAACTTGACTTAGAACTAAATAGAGAGAGATCACTGTACCAGAAAATAAAATAGCAGTCCAATAGGATAAGAAGCTATTATAAAGACTGGTATCTAAATCAATGCAGGAAGAAAGGAATTTGAAATAAATGGTGTTTGGATGTTTGGGTCATAAATTAATTATTGGAAGTAAAATCAAGGTGAGTTCTCGTCTTAATGCATCATAATCAAATGAAGCTGGAGGGAAATCTGAAGCACTAGTTAACTTCTACAATAGAATAAGAATCAACCCTCTGAGCATAAACCCAGGAGGAGAAACAAAAGCAATAGACTGACAACACAATTGATGGATTCAAGCATGTTAAGCACATGTAGTTAAATGAATAAAGAAAATCATGAACAAATGGTAATCTAAGGAACATATTTAGAACATATTGTGCATTACAATGCAATGCAGACATATCAAATTGTTTTATGACAATTAGAAAAAAAATCTCTAATATTGTGATTGATCCAAGCAGGTGAGCTGCAAATTGAGAAAGAAAAAATGGAAGTAAATTACAACACAATGTGTTTACTCATTTTGAGTTATGACATTGTATGTCTTGAATGCATTCAGTGTCTTGTCAGTTACACATCAATAAAGCAAGACAAAGAATGAACACCAATGTGAAAATGTGCCCATCTTCACTAGGCTCAAAGGAAGTGGAAATACAGTTTCACCCTGCATGGTGACGTTTTCCACAACAACTAACCGCACACGTGAAGTTTGTCTCTGCTGACATTGTCAGTCCCAGTGATGCTGTAGCCATCGCACTTCCTGTAAGAGCCCTCAGTGGTGTCTGCACAAAGATGAGACTAACAACACATTTCTCAGAACACAGCGCCACCGTTAAGGGATGTGGGACTGAATGAAGGGCGAGTCAATAAACCTTTTCTCTAGGGCTTGGTTTATTTCTAAGGCTGCAGTGTCCAGAGACAGAACTGTGTTTACTGGGAAGTGGAATTCTGGAAGTGGAAATTTAGGTCAAAGGACTCCAACTTCCTCTAAGGCTTAACTATTATCGTTAAAAGAGTTTCACTTGAAAGAACTAAGATCACACCTGTGCAAGAATCCTCATTTAGCCAGCCCTGGGGTTTAGTCTCATTACCACATCTGTGACCTTCAGCAAATGACCTGGCTGCTGTAACTCTTACTTCCTTATCTGAACACAGGAGAAAGTGCTTCTGATTGCATGCTATGGTTTGGGTGTAGTTGAAGTGTGTCTTCCTAAGCTTCATATGTTGGAAACTTGGTCCTCAGTGTGGTGATGTTGCCCAGGGGCAGAGTGGTTAAGAGGTGGAGTGCAGTGAAGGGCAACTGGGTCATTGGAGTTGTTGCCCTTAGGAGTTATTAAGTGCAGTTCTACTGATACCCTGGTTCTATAAAAGAGCAAGATTCCCCTCCAGGCTCTCTGGCTTTTATCTTCCCATGTGATCTCTTTTTTGTGCACATGCTTTGGCCATGACTCCTACCATAATGATACAACTAGAGAGTCACTTGAAAACTAGGACTGTACTATTAGGATTTCATCTTCTAAAACCAGGACCTATATCATCGTCTCTACTGTATAAAGTACCCAGCCTCAGGTCCTTTGTTACAGCAATGGAAAATGGACGAATACATCCCATAAAGGACTTACTGGAAAAAGCAATGTGCTGATGTGCATAAGACAGTGAAATTGTTGCTGGCACATCCTGAGTGTTGTTATTATTAATATCAATATCACCAACTTTTAATTTCTTTTCTAGCTCAAAAATCTAATATTAAACTTATAAATTTGTTTTTATCCAGATTCTACTTGATATTTAACCACCCACTCATATGATTTTCTTTTTATTTGACAAAGATTTACTGAGCATCAATTTTTTACCAAGAACTCCATTAGGCATCTTGGTTGCAAAAGTAGATAAGATATCATTCTGATAGTCAAGGAACCCATATTGTGGTGAGTAGGAAAATCCAACAGAATTGACTGGTGTGATTGAGAGGAAAATGAGTCAGATCAAGAGCAGAAACATTGTTAGTTAGTTTTATTTTCTCCATCTTAGAGGTCATCTCTGTAAATGAGTATGCAATCAGGGCAACATTTCCAAAAGACTGTAGGTGTACATCCCTCCACTTCTGGGATTATGCAAAGCTGTAACATTTAATTAGAAAACTATAAATATAACATATTCTTGATCAAACATAGAAACTGATGAAGTTGATTCTACAGTAGTGGAGAGCTGAGTAGATGTTGCAAGAGGCTAGGAAGGAGAGAAAGGAAGGGTTGGGGGTGGTTGAATAATGAGATCCCAGGTACAAGTAGACAGAGACAATAACTTCTAACGTTCTATAGCATTGAAGGGTGACTATAGTCCAGAGATTTTTTTTATATATTTTACAAAGAATAAGAGGAGCTCAATGCTTCCCAACTGAAACAATTTTGAAATATTTAAGGAGATGGAAAAAATCATAGATTTGATCATACACATTAGTTAAGTTTGTCAAATTATCACACTGTACTTATAATTATGCCAATTGTTATGTGTTAATAAAAATTCAAAACAGCCTTCTAGGCGTTAGTGCACATGACTGAGGGAATGCCACATTGTATCACAGAATGTTAAGATTATCAATTAGAAAGTGAAAAGAGTGTTTAATATGTAAATTTATGAATAGTTACTAGGGCCAGAAAGACCCAATAGGAAGACCCAAGAAAAAAGTTCGAATTAAAAGCAGAAGTAGAGTAAGTATTGGATGAAGGGGTCCAGGGTCTATGGTCTTCAAAATCATGCACAACGTTGAGCAAGAGGTTCATGCAAAAGACCCTTAGTTGAGAGGCAACATCTTTCTGAAGACTCTCCCCAGGGCCACCTTGATGTCCCTGTTCCTCAGACTGTAGATGAAAGGGTTCAGCATGGGGGTGAGCATGGTGTAGAGCACTGAGGCCATGAGACTCATCCTAGAGGATGGTGTAGCAGCAGAACTGAGGTAGACCCCAAGGCCAGTGCCATAGAACAAGGAGACCACCAGGAGGTGAGACCCACAGGTGGAGAAGGCTTTGTATTTCCCCTCAGCGGATGAGATCCTCAGGATGGAGGAGAAAATCTGAGAATAGGAGAGGAGGATGCCACTGAGAGGGAAGACACCCAGGACGATGGTCACAGAGTACACCACTACATTGTTGATGACTGTGTCAGAGCAGGAGAGCTTCAGAACTTCAGGAAGATCACAGAAAAAGTGAGGGATTTTCACATTTGTGCAAAAGGACAGCCTCAAGACGGTCAAGGACTCTGGCAGGGAGCCAAGGACACTGACCAACCAGGACCCCAGAGCCATGAGCAGACAGAGCCGTGGGTTCATGATGGCCATATAGTGCAAGGGGTGACAGATGGCCAAGAAGCGGTCATAAGCCATCACTGTCAGGAGCAAATTGTCCTGGCATCCAAACAAAATGAAAAAATAAATCTGTGAGATGCAGCCTGCAAAGGTGATCCCTTTGCTGTGAGTGTGAATGTTCCTGAGAGCCTTGGGGATGGTGGTGGAGGTGAAGCCAATGTCAGCCAGGGACAGGTTGGAGAGGAGGAAGTACATGGGTGTGTGCAGGTGGGAGTCTGAGATGACAGCCAGGATGATGAGCAGGTTTCCTGTGACTGTGACCAGGTACATGGCCAGAAGCAGGCCAAAGAGGAGGGACTGCAGGTCAGGGTCATCTGTGAATCCCAGGAGGACAAAGTTGCCAGCTCCTGTTTGGTTTCCTCTTTCCATGGGGTTTCTGAGTTTCCAGAGAAGGAGGGAGAACAGGAACTCAAATTTTGCTCCCAATAGGTGCTCTGCAGGATTACCCCACTGTCTTTTATTTGGATCCAGGAAATTTAAGAAAGTATGCATTTTGTCTAATCATTGAATTTTTTTTTGATAAGAAGCTGTAGTTACCATTGCAATCTGCAACAAAATAAAATAAAACAAAAGAAAACAAGTTGAAGGTCAGTGATCTCCAAAGGTGCTCTGTGGGACAACCACCTCAGCCTCATGGGAACTCCCTAGGTATGTGCATTTCCACGTTTGAATCACCTGGACATGATGCCCTGGTGTGGAGCTGACATCTGCCCTTTAACAAGTCTCTCTGCACAGTGATGCATTTGCTCTTTTGTGGACCACAGCTCCAGCATCTGCTGCTTCCCTCCAAAGTCCTCCCTTCCCCAGCATCCTGGTGGCTGCTCTGGTGTGTTCTGCCCAACCCTGTGGAAATGGGAAGTCCCTAACTCTAGACAGATTTAGTGACCATCGGAAGGCTATCTTCCTGTAATGTCCGCACTTCACATCCTCTGGACCTTAGGCACTCCTTGTGCTAAAAAATATGGGTAACCACTGCTGTTATTATTACTACTTTCTCTGTGTAAATCCAACCACCATGGAATTTCTAAATATAGAAATCCTAGAGTTTCTAAATGGAAGGATGAATCTTAAGCACATTTTGCATCATCTGATTCTTATCCTATTGAAATATTGCACCGGGCTGGGGCTGTAGCTCAGCTGTAGAGCACTTATCTAGCATGTGTGAGGCACTGGATTCGATTTTTAGCACCACATAAAATAAAATAAAATAAAGGTCCATGAACAAATAAAAAAATATTGCACCATCTGGAAATGACCTTGAAGACATGTGCACTTTGTATATTTATGTATATGTACTGTGTTATATGTTCTAATTTTTCTTATTAAGAGTGTTTTAGAGTGTGAAAGTTTTAATGTCATTAAGAACATCATGCACCTACATTATCTCTCTGCTGTTGTTTTGGTATTCTTAAAGCTTTAGATTTTTCTGTATTAAAAGTGTCTTGTTCCTAAAATGTTAAATTTAACCTTAATGGTTTGCCAAACATTTATCCACATTCTTCAAATATTATTCTTCAAATAATAATAATTTATGACAACTATTTCTTTTCTAGATCTTATGTTATTGGCTCTAAATTCCAAAAACTTGTTATAATTTTTGGGGTGATTTAGGATTTCTGTTTTTCTTTCTTTCCTTTTAGGGGATAACCCTAAAAATGATGGTAAAGTGATGTTCTCTGTCATATTAACATTTTTCATATTGAATATGTAAATGTAAAAATCACTATCATTTTTAAAATTTCTGGGTACTTTGGAGAGGGGATTTGTAAAGATACAAGTACGTGTTTAATGACTATTTAACTTTTTAGAAAATACAATGTTAAATCCATCTCTATATTATCAAATAACTTTTTTTTTTTAACTTTCGAAGACATCTTCAACATTAGACGTGGAACAAGAGACTACACCAACTATCTGAGGACAACATAAATGTCTCATCTGAACTTATCCTTGGAGACATCTAACCTTTGTAGAGTTACTTTCTAAACATGAGGTCTATTGTAGACATAAGGGAAATAAAGACCAGTAATTGCATCTATAAACTAAAAATTGTGAATGAGGAAATATGATGCCAGAATAATTTGTGAAACTGACAAAATTTAACATCCTTGATCTGTAAGGCCTTAATTATAAGTCATGAAAATATTCGTGCTTTTGCTGGGAAAAGGCAAGACAGTATTATAGATGTATAAAGGAAAATGAAAAAGAGGTGATAAGTGTTTGAAATGTCTGATAAAGGAGAACGAAGGTACTTGTGGTGGTTCCAGGAAAACGACTCTTGACAGATAGTGGAAAGGAGAGAAGTGGACCCACGCTGGGAGGGAGAGAAGCAGAGAGACTCAGGAGCTGAGCACACAGAGGGCCCCTCCTCACTGCAGTGTCCCCACTTGGGCCACCAAGTCTCCTTCTGTGAGCCCTGTGCTGCCTCCTACCTGCTCCCACATCAGCAGCCCTGGGGGTGGTGAGCTCCTGCTCCTCCTTCTCTGGGTGATGAGGGTCAGCTCAGCTCTGTTGAAGGCCAGGAGGTGGCCTCAGGCATGAGAGCTCTTCATGGTCCAGGTGAATCCTCTCATTCCTGGCAGAGCTGAGCTGTGGGTGAGAGGATCAAGGGGCATATTTACTATTTCCTGGGCCTGGGAGGTTGAATTCTCAGGAATGCTCATTAAATTAATTGTTACATTGTTATTCTATTCTCTGAGCAATTGAGTTTCCATAAGTGAGAAAAGCAAACTAGAAAGATAATTTTGCATGCAGCCAGTTCTGCGTCCCTGGGACACATACCTTCCTTACCCCTGGGGCCCTTGGCTCATGGCGTTGCTTTCTCCCTGGACTTGATCTCAGCAGATCCTTGTCTTTCCCCATGAGCACCTCCTTAATAAGTGATTCGGAGTGTGTCTGTCACAGACCAGAGCAGACACTGTTTCCAAGCCCACACACACCTGTCCTAGCCCCCCTCCCTCACTGTCACAGCTTCTGTCCTCACTATCAAAGGTGCAGTGTAGACAGGGTTCCAGGTGTGTGGTTAGAGAAGTATAAAGAGAGCAGCTTGTGCAGGTGGGGGTCTGCATGAATCCACAGCTTCCTTAACAGGCTCACAACAAGTCCCTTGTGTGGTTCTCAGTATTCCAAGCCAGAGAGTCAGGACCATCTCTAACAATTTCCAGGGCACTGCCTTTTACAGGCCACGCCAAGCATTGTGAAAAATCACAATTGGAAGAGTAGGACACCAAGCATTCCTTTCACATCCTTGTGCTAAGCATGAAGGAGTAGCCAACAGGTGAGGCCTTCAGAAGGTGCAAACTACTGGGGGCTCCCATGCCCATGTGTTCAAGAGTTGCAGCACTTGCCTGGTCCATGCTGTACCCCTGAGTTCACTGCCCATTCTCTTCCCCTCAGGAGGGTCCGTTCCTCACTCACATATGACACGTAGGCATGAGTCTCTACAAAGGTGCATTACAGGAAACAGCCCCATGAAATCCTTCTTTATAGCCAAAGAAAGAACATCAGGGAATTACTGAGGACAATGTGCAGTGATTTCTGTTTGAGATCCACATAGCTGAGTGTTTTCATGGTCTACAGACCAGGAAGGAGTGTTCCTTGAGGACTGGTATGTGCTTATTTTAACCATGTCTTTTCTCTTCTTATTAATACATTTCACTTCCCTCTTCTGGCTGTTGTAGATCATAGCGCCAGGTCTGTGGCTCCACTTTAACCTTTGGGCAAGGATACACATTCTATTATTTTCATGTGTAAAATTGTCTTGGGGAAAACAAGTAGGAGAAGAATCAGAAAAGAAGGCTGAATGTCTTCGTAGACTCCCACAGGCTCCTGGGACTCTGATCTTTACTGTAAGTGACACTGTTTTTTTAATTGATTTTTTTTTTAAAAAATAAATGTCAGCAGAATGCATTACAATTTTATTACACATATACAGCACATTCATATCTCTGGTTGTATATAAAGTATGTTGATACCAATTCATGTCTTCATACATGTACCTTGGATAATGATGTCTGCTACTTTTTTGAATGCAATCATTTTCAAAAATTTGTTCTTTTTAGATACATAAGACAGTAGAGTGTGTTTTGACAGATTATACATACACAGAGTACAACCCATTCCAATTAGGATCCCATTCTTGTGGTTGTACATGATGTGGAGTTTCACTGGTCATGTATTCATACATGAAGAAAGGAAAGTTATGTCTGATTCATTCTACTGTCTTTCCCAATCCCATCCCTTACCTTCATTCCCCTTTGTCTAATCCAATTTCTATTCTTCCCTTCCTACCCTTCCTTGTTGTGGGTTCACATCCATGTATCAGAGAGAACATTCTGCCTTTGGTTTTCTGGGATTGGCTTATTTCACTTGGCATGATAGTCTCCAGTTCCATCCATTTACCTGCAAATACTATAAGTTCATTCTTCTTTATGTCTGAGTAATATTCTATTGTGCATATATACCACATTTTCTTTATCCTGAATGTAATAATTGAACAGACTTTTCTATTTTGAAGATCGTTCAGGAATGACATCATCAGGATGGTGGAGGAGATACCAGCTTCATTATCCCACATAAAACCAGGTTGAGACAACTATCTACACACCATAAAATCCCAGGGAGCATCTGCAATAATGCAGTGGAGGAAAAAGAAAAGAATAATTTTCACATAGATAGTATTGCTGGTGATATTGGCCTGCTTAAGATGCCAAGAGATTCTATGAACAAAGAAAAGCAGAAGCTACTGGTATCAGCCTTGGTAGGAACCATGGTGATTGCTAGCAGCCTGTTCCACAGAGGGCACCGGCACCGTTTACCTCTGATGTCACTCCTACTGGGGAATCTTAGAATGGGTGATGTGGCTGCATCTCTCTCCTCCCACCACCCCCAAGACTTGGCTGCTGTCCAGCCAGTTTGAGAGAGGAGCTGTGCCCTCATCCAGCCAGACCCTGCACTCCCAAGCTGCAGCTGCCCTGCAGGGGTTCTGCCCTGTTCCTCAACTGGGCCTGACCACGTTTTAGACACTAGAGCCAGCTACACTTCAGACAGTGGATTGGTATCCAGAATAAATACAGAACTAAACAAACAAAACAAACAACAAACAAAAACAAATAACCCAATCAAGAAATGGGCAAATGATCTAAACAGACGTTTCTCAGAAGAAGAAATATAAATGGCCAATGAATATATGAATAAATGTTAAACATTATCAGCAATCAGGGAAATGCAAATCAAAACTACATGAAGATTTCATCTCACTCCAGTCAGAATGGCAATGACCAGGAATAGAAGTAACAAAAAATGGCTGGTGATGTTGGGCATGGGGGTACACAGCTGTAATCCCAGTCACCCGAGAGGCTCACAAGTTCAATGCTAGCCTCAAAAAAAAATCTAGGGATGTGGCTCAGTGGTAGATCACCCCTAGGTTCAGTCTCCAGTACCAAAAAAAAGAAAGAAAGAAAGAAAAAGAAAAAGAAATTGCTAACAAAGATGTGGGGAAAAGGTACACTCATGCATTGTTAAATTGGTAGTGGAACTGCAAATTACTGCAACCACTTAATCACTTTGGAAAGCAGTATGGAGATTCCTCAAAAGAGTAGGACTGGAACCACTATACGCCTAGCTATCCCACTGCTTAGTATTTATCCATAAGAACTTAAGTCAGCAGACTATGGTGCTTTAGACACATTGATGTTTATAGCAGTGTAATTCACAAAAGCCAAGTTATGGAACCAGCCTAGGTGCTGGTCAACAGACAACCTCTATTCTTCCCTCCCCTCATATTGAGTGTTAGCCTCCTCATATCAGAGAGAACATTTGGCCCTTGGTCTTTTGGAATTGGCTTATTTCATGTAGCATGATAATCTCCGGCTTCATCCATTTACTAGCAAAAGTCATAAATTCATTCTTTTCTATGGCTGACTAACATTCCATTGTGTATATGTACCACATTTTCTTTATCCATTCATCTGTTGAAGGACACCTAGGTTGGTTCCATAGTTTGGCTATTGTGAATTGGGCTATAAACATTGATGTACCTGTGTCACTATAGTAGGCTGATTTTAAGTCCTTTGGGTATAGACTGAGGAGTGGGAGAGCTGGGTCATGGTTTTTGGTACAACCACTCTAGAAAGCAGTATGGACATTCCAATTTTTCTGAGGAATGTCCATACTGCTTTCCAGAGTGGTTGTACCAATTTGCAGTCCCACCAGCAGTGTATGAGTGTGCCTTTTCCCTCACAGCAGGGAGAAGTTTTCACTTCTACAAAAAACACACTCTGAGCCATCCTGTCCAGGTGAGTCTGAGAGCCTGCCAAACATTTGAGGAGAGGACCTGTGGCAAGGGAGGCTGAGACTGTTCACCTACAGTCAGCTGAGAGCTGAACCAGCTTAACCCAGATCTGGGGGACAGTTGTGGTCCTTTGCTTTCTTGCTTAATTCATTAACACATTTACTAGTGATGCCGAAAAAAGAAGTCAACGTTGAACTCAACAAGGCAGGGGCCTCAATGATATAGTGGTAATAGAAGTGCAATTATATGAGGGCTTGGGAGACATAATGAGCTTTCGGCAGAAGTAGAACTTTCAGAATACCAGAAATTCTGAAATTAAGGTGAGTAGAGAAATAGAGTATTAGGTATGGAGGAATATACAGACATGTGAGATCCTATCTTCTAAATTTTAAAAACGGGGTATATTTGACTATGTTTCCATATTGACAAGAAAGTTCCAGACCAAGAGAATGCTTGGAAATACTACCTTATGATACCAGTTCATAAGACATAGATTCCATTGTATCTTCTCTCACACTGGGTATTCACATGAAAGATTTTATTAATTATTAGGTGAAAAAGGATGTGCTAGAGAGTTCTACTTTGCAATTACATCATGCATGACCTGTGAGGTTGAAAACATGTGTGGGGCTTGATAGCCATTGAATTTCTCTCTTGCAAATTGTCTGCAATCTTTTACATTTTTTGCATTGGGGTTAGAGTGTTTTGACTCCTATGTAACATTATTTCACTCTTTCATAGAAAAATTAGCACTTTTCACCCCCTTTGATGCTGTTGCTTAGTTCCAGTATGCATCTATATGTAGAAATGTTTGCATAAGGAAATGTGTGAAAATTTCTAAAATTTGTATCATCAAGCAATAAACACCTACATTAAAAAAGGAAAGGTCTCAAATCACCATTTCAAGAAACTGGAAGAACAGACTAAAAACTGAAAGACATTATGATGAATGAAATAAGTCAGATCCAGAAAGAGAAATACTCCATGATTTCTCTCCTATGTGGAATCTAAAAACAAAGTTGAATACACAGAAACAGAGCAGGTTCACATGTAATAAAACTTCTTTTGGAGACCCAATATTCTTTCTTCTTCAAAGTATTTTTCAAAAGTATATTAGCTAATGTCACCTAAGGCCCTTTATAAAAACAATTGAAAACAAAATCTGTGACATCCTTGAGAGCAAGGAATACAATTTTCTTTCAAAATGACATGCAAAGATGACTCATGGTGGAGAAGACCTAGGACCATCCACACTTCAGATTTTTTCCATTTTGGGTGCTGGGGTTGGAACCCAGGGACTTGCACATGCTAGGCTAATGCTCTACCACTGAGCTGCAGCCTGAAGCTAACACAGGATCCTAGGCTTGCTACTCAGAGTGGCCTATGGACCTGGTCCTCTAACCCTAATACCACCAGGGATGACATTAGGATGCTGAGCCTCTGGATGTATAGCAGAACTATGGCCTCAGAATTCACATTTGAACCTGAATACTTGGCAGTTCTTATACGTGGAGAAATTGATCTAAAACATATTTTTTCACTGTTGACATCTGGGGGCAGAATGATTATTTGTGTTGGGACTTGTCCTGTACGTTGTGATGGTCAGTACCACCCTTCAGACATTGCCAAATATCCCCAGGTGAAAAATATCTTTAGCTGGGAAAAATAGTTCGGAAACTAGAACCATTGTTCCATAATTCCAGTCCAAGAATTATAGGACAGCATCAAAAGACCATATCTAAGAGTTTTCGGGTTAAAGGAAGGCACAGAGTTTCAAACCAAAGGAATGCACAATCTCTTCAAGGAGAAAATATCAGAAAATTTCCCAAACATGAAAAATGAATTGGGAAAATCAAATACAAGAGGCTTATAGGACACCAAATGTACAAAATTACAACAGATCTTCACCAAGGCACATTATAATGAAAATGCCTAGCATACAGAATAAGGATAGAATATTAAAGACTGTAAGGGAGAGAAATCAGATCACATATAGAGGGAGATCAATTTGTATCTCAGCAGATTTTTCAACCTAGACCCTCAAAGACAGAAGATCATGGAACAACATATACCAAGCTCTGAAAGAAAATAGATGCCAACCAAGAATCTTATATCCAGCAAAATTAAGCTTTAGATTTGATGATGAAATAAAAACGCTCCATGATAAACAAAAGTTAAAAGAATTTACAACTTGAAAGCCTGCACATGACTCCATAATAACCCTGAATGTTAATGGCCTAAACTCACCCATCCAAAGACATAGACTGGCAGATTGGATTAAAAAAAACCCAACAATATGCTGCCTCCAAGAGACTCATCTCATAGGAAAAGATATCCACAGACCGAAGGTGAAAGGTTGAGAAAAATCATACCACTCACATGGACTGTGGAATCAAGATGTCCATCAGTTGATGAATGGATAAAAAAATGTGGTATATATACACAATGGAATACTATTCAGCATTAAACAAGAGCAAAATCTGGGCTGGGGGCTATAGTTCAGTGGCAGAGGGCTTGCCTAGCATGCATGAAATACTGGGTTCAGTCCTTAGCACCACATAAAAAAATAAACAAATAAAGGCATTCTGTCCATCTACAACTACAAAAAAAAATAAAAAAATAGAATAAAATCATTGCATTTGCAGGTAAATGTATGGAGTTGGAGAATATAATGCTAAGTGAAGTTAGTCAATCCCTAAAAACCAAATGCCAAATGTTTTCTCAATATAAGGATGTTGATTCATAATGGGGTTGGCGGGGAGCATGGGAAGATTAGACAAACTCTAGGTAGAGTAAAGGGGAGGGAGGGGAAGGGAGGGCACATGCGGGTAGGGAAGATGGTGGAATGAGATGGTCATCATTACCCTAAGAACATGTATGAAGACACAAATGCTGTGACTGTGCTTTGTATACAACCAGAGATATAAAAAAAATTGTGCTGTATATGTATAATATGAATTGTAATGCATTCTGCTGTCATATATAACAAATTAGAATAAAAAAGAGGTGATGACAATTTTTAGGGGTACCCACTACAGATACCTGGTCTCAAGACCCATGAGATCCAATCAAGGTGAGCTCAATCTTTTGCAAAGAAGCTGGACCTCTGTAAGGCAGGTGGGTCCATGAAGAAACAAAATTTAGGTTCACTGGATTATAAATCCATCTTCTGGGAACAGAGAATCAGCAGGAAGAATTTCCTGTCTTTCCAGGCCAGCGTCCCTCAGGGGAACAAGAGGGAAATTAGCCTAATGAGCAGATATAGGAGCTGTGGCTCTCTGCTCTGATGTGGTCCCTCAGTGCACAGCCCTGTGCTGGACAGGACGTGGAGGTGTCTTTGAGGTCTTCAGTCTGCCTATGGACCTGGCTCTTGACTCCTTCCTGCTGTGTTATCTGGGGACAGAGCTTCAATCACCATTAAGCCCACCCAGGAAGGAGCTTGCACCTCCATAGGGAGAACTTCCTCTCAGAGCTGGTCTCCAGGTGAGTCTGAGAGCTCAGTGGGCACTGCAGGAGAGCAGCAGAGAGAATAGAGCCCAAGACTCTATAGCTGAGGTCAGGGGAGAGCCAGGCTGAGCTAGCCCAGAGCAGGGCTGCTGTGGCCACTTGCTGTCCTGATGATTTTGTCATAATTTTGCATAACTTCTCATTTAATGCTTACATGAGAAGTGAACATTGGGCTGATTAATGTAGTTCATTTTCACTATGAAATGGTGCTAACAGAGGCTGAAGAGATGGGAGGGAGGTGTCCGGTGCTCCCAGAGAAAGAACAGAGGTCCAAGGATCTTTGCAATGAAGGGGAAGAGAGAGGATAGGGATTAACTATGGAGGGACATGAAGTGAAGTTAGAACTCTTTTGTGTTTGTATTTAAGATGAGATAAAGTTGACATACTTGATTATGCTTATATATTGCTGACAAAGATCCTGAGCTTGCAAATATTATCTTGCAGAAAAAGTTCAGGAAAACAGGAGTTCAAATATTTTTTAAAGTATTATTTCTGTCCTGGAGCATTTACATTAAAGTACATGATTTCATAGGTCAATAGAGAGATAGATGCCTACGACCCTTACTTTGAAGAGATTTGAATACCTGTGAGGCTGAATGTGTCTGTGGTTTGGTAGCCAGTTACTGCTGCATGGGCAAGTGTCTAAGCAAGTCATGACCTTGTATGTGGAGGTGGAAGAATTAGCCCCCTCCCACCTCCTTTTGCAATATTCTTGCAAAGTATTGAAGATTTTTTTCTTTCACAAACTGCCTGTTTCCCATTTAGTTTTTTTCATGCATGTATAGGTATATTTGTGGGGAACGTGTAAGGATTTGTGAATTTTGTGTGCCAAATCTATCAATCATATTATGTATGTGCGTTGCTTTTTTTCCTGAAAAAGTTGAGGTATTAATGTAATTATTAATTTAAAATATACTTGTGGATCCTTTCTTTAAATAAGAAAGATCATGAAGGTTCTTGTGCACATTACTGCTAATATTTTCAATTTGTTTTCACATCTCTGTTATTGCTTATTGTGTTTTGGCTTTTTCTGATTAGAAAGCTTTCTTAGGCAAAACTTTCAGCCCTCATTGGGAAGGCATTCATGCTTCTTTCCCATATATTTAAAGCTCATTCCTTGTTAGGAAGGGTATCCAGCACGCACGCGCGCGCGCGCACACACACACACAGACACACACACACACACCCATATATATTTTGGTACTGGGAATTGAACTCAGAGGCACTCGACCACTGAGCCACATCCCCAGCCCTATTTTGTATTTTATTTAGAGACAGGGTCTCACTAAGTTGCTTAGTGCCTGCTATTGCTGAGGCTGGCTTTGAACTCAACGATTCTCCTGTTTCAGCCTCCCAGGCAACTGGGATTACAGGCGTGTGCCACCGTGGCTGGCTGAGTACATATTTTTATATGAGGCAAATTAAAACTTTAGATACTGTTACCTTCATGGATTTCAGAATACTGTTATTTCCAAGTCTATGGCAATTTAATCTTGAATTAGTAACCCAGGTTGATATCATTAAGTAATTCCTATATTATGTCTTTTCGTCTAGATGTTTCATATTTTCCTTCAATTTTATTTCAATCAGTGCATGCTGCATACATGTATTGAAATATGACACTGGACCCTGTTAACAGGGTCATAAGTTCATGCTAATAAATTAGAGACTATTTTAAAAAAATCATCAAGGGTAGAATGATGGTCACAGAAATCAGGAAGAGTAGGATGAGAGGGGAGAGAGGAAGGATGCACAGTGGGCACCTGTACGCAGATACACAGGAGGAATAAGTCCTGGTGATGTATGAAGCAGGAGGAGGATTACAGGTCACAACAAGGTATCTTTTTGTCCATGATCTTTATCATAAAATCATAAAATTACTTACAAAAGGCTAGGTGAGTTTTTGATTGTATATTTTCATAAAGAATTAGAAGAAAGGATTTTGAAGTTTCTTAACATAAAAAAATTGATAAATGTTTAAGGAAGGGGAAATGATCATTACCTGGTTTTAGAATTGCATGTGTGTACACGTATTTGATTACCACATTCCTCCAGGTACCTGTACATCTGTTATGTGTCAATAAAAAAAGAACTGTCCTGAGAATGTTCTTCAGTGGTAGAGTGATTGCCTCGCATGTGCAAGCCCTGGGTTTGGTCCCCAGCACTGCAAAAGAAGACAAAATGCCGAAACAGAAACCCAACATAAAAAAAAATAATTGATGTGATGTAGTATAAAATAAAAAAAACAAAATCCACAAACTCATTACTTTAAAGAAAAAAACTGCTACTTTTACACTAATTTAATCAATGTCATCCTTCTCCATTTTATCAGTTCTCAGTTTATTTAACACATTTCTTCTCTCTATTAGGCCTGCCTACACTCACATACACCTTTAATACAAATGTCTGGATGAGATCCTGTGCCCATTGTCAATGCTCTGGGTATTTAGTGCAGAATGCTTTCTAAATTATCCCTCCTTCCCTCCTCACTCAATAATTCCTATCAGCTTCCTGAAAATCATCTAACATCATGCAAGTCAGACATTTCAAAGGATGTGCCATCTTGCACAATGAGGCTGTGCTACTCATATTTTTGATGGACTTTCATAGTCTTTCTCATTAATATGCTATTATACCAATGCTGGGAAAATATGTTGCTATTGTTAACTTCAAAGAGTGCTTCTCAACCAGGAGTGTTACTTGTCTCCTGGGGGACACTGGGCAAGGAGTGGAGACATTTTTGGTTTTCATACAGGAGAGGGGTCATGAGAGGTCAGGGACGCTGCTCACCATCCCACAGCGCACAGGACAGCCCCCACTTCAAAGAATCACTTGTCCCAGAACGTCAATATTGGAGAGATGGAGAAACCCTGAGTTAAAGATACTTGCACTTTTACTATTTATGGCTGTCTTCAGATTGTTCCCAATACCTGTCATAAGGGCACATTTCTGCCACCAAATTAGGGTTCCCCTTTTCTTCTATTTAAAAATCCCAACCTCCATCAGTGGAACAGATCTTCTATGGCTGGAGGATGTGAAAAATATAATTCTTGTTTTCTTGAACTTTTACTGACTTTTGGCAAATATTTGTATATTTCATCAACATTTTGATTTCCCTATTATTGTTACCAGCCCATTTTCTACCAGTGTTAACATTTTGACTGATTTTTACAAACTATTGTTTCTTCCTTGACTTTTGGGATGATACATATGATCATAAAAACGTATATTTTATTTAGTGTCCTATGTTGGTCTTACTCCTGAGTTTCTTGCCTTAATGATTTTGCTCACTGGAGATTTTACATATAATTTTAGATGTTTAGTTAAAGTGAATTTCATATTTTTTTGCACTGAGGTCTTTAACTTCTCTGATTATTGTTAACATGTACGAGGGAGAGGTCCAACGTCATTTCCTTCCATTCAGCCATTTATCTAAACTTTTATTCTAACATTTCTCACTACCTTTGTCATAGATGCAACGTCCACATACACTCAGACTCAATCCTGATTCATTTCCCAAGTGATAACGGAGCATTCAGTACCTGCCAGAGTATCACAGGAACATTGTAGGCCATATTCTAAGATGTCAAAGCCTTTGTCCGTGTAACTATTAACCCACCTTTAAATCCTTAAGGTTTTTCTGTTCTCTGTCTGGTGTCAGTTAACTGTTACTTTTTATTCTTCTGCAGTGCAGAGGATCCAGCCCAGGCCCACCCCATGTGAGGCAGGTTTTCCACCACAGAGCTTCACCCCCAACCCCTGGTTTAGTTCATTTTGGGGGCTCCATTCAATTTTGCTTAACACAGTTCTTTGGAAACAACCCTGGTGAGTCTGGCTTCATCCTCCTTGTATTTACACTCAGTCTCTCACTTTCTTACACTTGTTTGTGTCACTGAATCTAACTTTGCAAACCTTTCTGAAAATGGAAAGGTCACCAAGGGGCGCGTCTCTGATTTGCATCTTGAATGACAGGAGCATAGATTGATGACAATAGTACACACTTGTCACGGCACAGTGCCCTCGGCATCGCATTAGGACATATCAGGGTGGAACTGTCACCACATTTTCAGGTTGGACAAGGAGCATAACCAGGGCTGGAGGTACGTATAGGATTAAAAAAAAAAAGTAGAAAGAGAGATTAAATCCCTAAACCCAAGGGCAACCAAGAAAAGATACCACATGAGCAAAGCAAGAAAGGGGCCCAGCTCGCCCATTTGGGCCATTTCCAAACCAATCAGTCAAATAGTGGACACGTGTAGGAAAACCAGATTCTTCAGTTCCATGCAAACTATGGAGAACTTGTGGTCCCTTGCATATATCCTTTGAGGAATTGTTAACTTGTTACCTTTGGTCATTTTTGTTGTGGGGTCATATTTCTATAAGGTATTAAACCCATAAATACATCACTACTTTTGACGTTGGATACATTTCTTTCTCTTTTCTTATTTTTGCAGGACCTGCAGGGGGTGGGCCCTGGGCTGGAGCCAGAATCAAGGAGCATTTTCTTCCTTTCAGTCTCTCAGGGGCCTTCTGAGGTCATTGCCTTGTTCCCCAGCCACCAATGCCCACTTCGTTTCTCTATTCTTCTCTGTATTTGTTGGTCTCTCCCTCTCTCCCACCCCCTCCCTCATGATCTTAAAATGCAGAATGTAATGTAGCAAACTGTAACAGTATTTTCTCCATGTCTACTTCTCAACAGGAGGTTTATGGGAAGGACATCCTGGCTGCCATTTCTGCATCAGGGAAAAGTTAATCTGATCTGGCCAGCTTGCACTGTATACACTAGGGGCCTAACAGAGTGGTGAGGTCAGAGGCCACAGTGGTGATGTGGTGTGTGTGTGTGTGTATGTGTGTGTATGTGTGTGTGTGTGTATGCGCCATCCTCAGGGCAGGGCACTGGTGATTCCTATGATGTGACCATTGGTGGCGTAAGTAGCCTGTCCATTTCATTTCCCAGGCTGCCTTTCAACAAGATTAACAGTTTACATAAAGGGGATGAAGGTCACTTGGTGTCTGGAAGTTTCAGCCCCAGCAGAGAGACCACCTCATTCCTCAGTGTCCTCTGACACCTTACCTTGTCAGTCCTCCTCTTTTTATGAGAGTTACATACAAATTCAGTGAAAGTTTAAAATGTGTTATCAAAATGTAAGATGCAATGTAAATGAGCAATTTTTTTATCATCAGGTAGCCAATTATTAAGCTATTTTTATAAAGACACTTGGGTATGAAAAACCTTACACATACATACCTCTTCTTTATTGGCCTCTTCACAGTGGCTCTTTGAGGCCCTTGAAAACCTGAAACAAGTTTCTGTCTCAGGCCCTTTCACTGACTATTCTCTCTGCTAAACCTCAGCGGATAACCTCCTGCTTCCTGCACCACCCTCTTGAGGTCTCTGTTCCAATATTACATTCTCTGCTGATCTTACCTGGACACCCTTAAAAAATAGCAGCACTAGGTCTTGGGGGTGCATATCCATGGTAGAACACCTGCTCACAATACAGAAGCCCTGGGTTTCATCCCCAGCACTGCTTCATGTTCTTCATGTCCCTTCACCATCAGACATGTATAATATTGTTTTTTTAAACAGCTTTCTTGAGGCTTAATTAATATTCAAAGAACCAGTCGTGTTTAATGTGTACAATCTGGAAAGTTTACACATGTGCAAGAATATGCACAAAAGGCAACAGATTATGATTTACTTATCTGCGTATAATTATTTGCCCATTATTGGGATGTAGGAGCTTTTGTTGTTCAGTACTCTCTGGAAGAGAGCGGGACAGGAGTTCTTCATCAGTAATGGCTCCAGGAATGTCCTAAGAGGACAGATCCGTAAGCAAAGTGTAGAAATCCAGTCCTGGAAGGAAATATAAAAGGTAACATTTTAACCATATCAGCAGTGTTTATCTGTGTATTCATATGTTATTTTTCTCTTTCTGGTAGTTATATCCACTCCATGGAACCAGAAAACAATACAAGAGTATCAGAATTCTGTCTTTTGGGATTTTCAGAGGACCCAGAACTGCAGCCCCTCATCTTTGGCCTTTTCCTGCCCATGTACCTGCTCACTGTGCTGGGGAACCTGCTCATTATCCTGGCCACCATCTCAGACTCCCACCTGCACACGCCCATGTACTTCTTCCTCTCCAACCTGTCCTTTGTGGACATCTGCTTCACCTCCACCACCATCCCCAAGATGCTGGGGAACATCCAGACACAGAGCAAGGCCATTACCTACAGAAGTTGCATCACCCAGATGAGCTTCTTTTTGGTTTTTGCAGAGTTGGACAACTTCCTCCTGGCTGTGATGGCCTATGACAGGTTTGTGGCCATCTGCCACCCACTGCACTACACTGTCATCATGAATCCCAGGCTCTGTGGTTTGCTGGTTCTGGTGTGCTGGATTCTGAGTGTCCTGCATGCCTTGTTACATAGCTTAATGGTGTTGCGACTGTCCTTCTGCAGAGACATAGAAATCCCCCACTTTTTCTGTGAACCTAATCATGTGGTCCAACTTGCCTGTTCTGACACCTTTCTTAATGACAAGCTGATGGATTTTACTGCCCTGTTGTTGGCTTCTATTGCCCTCATTGGCATCCTGTACTCCTACTCCAAGATCGTGTCCTCCATCCGTGCAATCTCATCAGCTCGGGGAAAATACAAAGCCTTCTCCACCTGTGCATCTCACCTGTCCATTGTCTCCTTATTTTATGGCACAGGCCTGGGTGTGTACCTGAGTTCTGCAATAACCCAGAGCTCACACTCCAGTGCAACAGCCTCGGTGATGTACACTGTGGTCACCCCTATGCTGAACCCCTTCATCTACAGTCTGAGGAATAAGGACATAAAAAAGTCTCTGAAAAATCTTTTTGGAGGGTAACTATAGAAGGTCCTCTTGCCCTGGGGCTTCAGAAGGACCTGACTTTGGTTGCAGGAGAAAAGCCTCAGAGCCACAAGTTGTGGTTCGTTGATTAGATTATGAATGTGAAGCATCTCCCTTCTATTTATTTTCTGAAGTTTCATGGAATTCAACCTCTCTATACAGGGATATCCAACTCACTTTATTAACCTCCTGCATGCTCTAAAATCCAACAAATTTTTGCTTTGTTGTCTTGATTTTATAAATTGATTCCAAAAGTTATCCCAAATATCACATCAGAAATATTTAAAAATTCCCACTTCTCTCATGGGTTAGCAAAAAAAACCTAATTAATGTCTTCCTGCATGACATACGTGTGTTGATTAATGTTTCTTTACCTCTATGAAAACACAGTCATGTCTCTGAGGAAAAACCTGTTCTTCAGAACTCAGGCAGTTCTTGCAACTTATAATAGAAGATCGTCTGAGGTCACAGTTTGCTTTATCATTTGTTTGTATGTCAGTACTTGCAAAGGGAGGAATGGTGGAATGAAGCTGGTGAATTTATGCTGTGTGTACACATGTGAATTTCACCTTTATGTACTTTTATATAGAAATAGTTTAAACAGCTACAAATAATAGAAGGAAGACCAATTAGAGTAGAGGAAAAGGAAGCAGGAGAGGAGGGAGGGGAGGGAAAATAGCAGGGGCTGAAGTGGAACAAATTGTCTTCCATGCATATATGTCTTGTCAGAATGAACCCAGGTGTCATGTACAACTTCTATGCACTAATAAAATATTTGAAAAAGAAAAGAGCTCTTGATAATTTTACTTTAATATTCAAGTGTACTTAATAACAGATCATTGGGGTTTGGAAAAATTGTTTTTACGCTGATATGTTCAAAAATTCTATGGATTAGAATCTAGATCCCCATAAGTTATTCACCAGGAAAGGTGGTGCACACCTTTATCCCAACTACTTGAATCCCAGGTTGAAACCATAGGGAGCCCAGGCAGGGAATGTTAGCAAGACCTTGGCTACCACAAAATAATAACAATACTAGCAATGTCAAAACAGAAATGTTACAGTTGATAAAGTGAGTGAGTACACTGCCTTTTGAAATCACATCCAAGGCCCACTTTGGGAGGAGAGGAATTGAACCTACCTACACCTGACTCTCACAGACCATCACAGCCTTTCTATGCAGAAAATGGTCCGCAGGCCTGGACCTGCAACACAGGAGCACCTTGGTCATGCTAGAATGCCAAGTTCCTGGGACCAGAGTTGACCTATGGCCTCAGAATTCACATTTGGACTTGCATCCCTGGTAATTCTTCTGTATAACGAAGTTGGTCTAGAACTGGCTTGGATCACCTCCTCTCTACTGACATCTGGGGACAGGGATCTCTCCTGTGCATCATAGTTGATTGGCACTGGCTTCTGACATTGTCTAGGAAAAATATCTCTGTTTGAGAACAACAGGCTCAGAGCTTGAGAACTGGAAATATCATGCCAGAATATGAATGAAGGTCCCATTCCTACACTATAAAATATATGTGTATTTTGAGACTGGGATTGTCTAAATTCCTGAGGCTGGCCTAGAATTTATAATCTTCCTGCCTCCGTCTCTGGAGTGGTTGGGATTACAGGTGTGTACTACCATGTGTGGCCAGTCCCTACTTGATGTCTACCATTTGTCAGCCCTGTTTCTGATGTAGTTCATAATTGTACTAACACATAAAATAGACTTCATGAATTAGACTTCACTAAAAGTGAAATTTCCCAGTTCCTATCAGGTGTTAGCATTAGGCTACGGCATATAAAATCAAACAAACTAACCATCTCATCTTAATAAATATCTCAAAATGACAGACTTAGTGGGAGCTCTTCACTTGTGTTGAGTATACATTTCCTGATGTGTTTGGATCGTGAAGGTAAGAAGAGTAACAGCCAAGGCTTTACACCAGGGGAAAACAATTCTCCCCCTTGTTAGAGGAGGCCTGACTATTGATATCAGGTGCTTTGTATCCAACACAGATCTGGGTTCTCAAGATCCATGAGCTCAAACCTAGGTGAGCTCATCAGCGTGAAACTCAGAAAACACTTTCCGTCAAAGCAGTGATGAAGTGCCAGGAGGCAGGACCTCTGGAAGGCAGGTGGGTCCATGGAGGAGCAATAAAAACTAGGTTCCCTGGGTTATAAATGGGTCTCCTGGGAACAGAGAATCAGCAGGAAGAATATCCTGTATTTCCAGGCCAGTGACCCTTGGGGGGATAAGAGGAAAATGAGCTAATGAGCAGATATAGGGAGCTGTGGCTCTCTGCTCTGATGTGGTCCCTCAGTGCACAGCTCTGCGCTGGACAGGACGTGGAGGTGTCTTTGAGGGTTCACTGCTGACCATGAAATAGAGCTCTCAGAGGTTGAAGAGAAGATGGGAGGAGGCGTCTAGTTTTCCAAGTGAAGAGCAGAGGTCCAAGGATCTTTGCAATTAAGAGAGAAGAAGAATAGGCTTTAATTGTGGAGGGACAAGAAGTTAGGTTAGGGCATCTTTTGGGTATGTTTGTTTTTAAGAAGAGAAGTCTTTGATGATGTTTGTGTATTGTTGGCAAAGATCCCGAGTAAGGTTCTTAGAAAAATTATCTTACTTCAAAAGTTCATGGGACACACATTTTAACGTATCATTTCTCTGAGTATTCACACAAAAAATACTATTTCACAGGTGAGTACAAGTACGTGTAATGGCCTTCCTTTGCAATGGTTTGAGCACCTGTGAGGCTGAACACCTCTCGGTCTGGTGGCCAGCTGCTTGTACATTGCAAAGTGTTTATGCAGCTGTCTTATTGTGCACTTGGTGGGAGCATGTCTTTCTTGCTTTCTAATGTATTTCTTTTTTTTTTTTTTCACACTCAAAATTTATTGAAATTTTTATAAAAACTCAGGCCAAGTGGAGGAATATGGTACAACCAAAGAGTACAAGGATAGTTTTGTTCATTGCTTTTTTTTTTCCTCCTTGGCCCTATTGCTGTGATGGTGAGACAGCTCCTCACTCTGTTAGCCAGGCAGCATGGAAATATTCTTAAAACTGAGGCAATATGGATTTCAAGCTGGGGGCAGATTGCCTTTTTTCCTGAGAAATCTCAAGCCAGGCAAAAATTATATACCACCCAATATCACTATGCCAGAGGAAAAGTTTAATGTATTCAAGCCTTCAAGAAGTTGATCTCTTTCCCTGGTCAGATACTATGGTCTCCTGACAGGGCTCAGAGAACCACATAGTCCTGATCCTAATTCAGTGTGAAAAGGTTGCAGGCACATGGAGCTTTCAGAATAAACCTGACCCTTTCCTAGGCATGTGTCATTTCCATATTCATCCTCACTGCCTCCTCCCTCCCCCAACATTTCCAGTCAGTGTAGAGCCTAACTTCTGGGGAATTGAGAAGAACATTGTCATAAATAGTCCAGTCCAATCCTCAGTCTGGAGCAGGAGCCAAGCCAAATAAATAAGAATTGGGTGGGAAGGGGGAGTAGAGGAGACGTTAGGGAACAATCTTTTGCGTCAAGTATGGTGCACCTCATGGAACATCAATTCACGGGGGATGGCTGTTTCTGGACCAAACTTGGTGGCTGCCCGGCGCTCGAAGGCAGCAACATTCTGTTTGACAACCTCATCAAAAAACATGGTGGCCAGCTGGGAGTGCAGCAGAGAACGAAATTCAAAGGAAATCGAAAAGTCCACAGTGCAGGTCCGGGGGTAGGCAGGAATACCAGGGCTAAATCGCCAAATAGTCTCTAAGTGGTTGAAGAGCTTGGCGTCAGTACAAACAGCCTTGACCATGTGAGGTTTGACCATGGAAACTGCAGAGGTATAACGTTCCACTATAGGTGGAAAGCCAACCTCCAACTGGGCCTTAAGGTGACCCTTACGGCTGGATACCACCAGAGACTTCTTACACCAAGGCACAAACTCGCGATACTCCTGGACGTTGGACACCACTTCAAACATTTCCTGCATTGAGTACCCCATGATCCTACGCTCTGAGTAAGCCTTTCGCTTGTTGGTGAAAGGGGCAGCAAAGCCCATGAAGGAACGACTGGGAGTTAAGCCAGTCTCAGCTGCAGAAACCTGGGCACCTCGGGGCAAGAGGAGGCTGTAGGGGATCAGAAACCTCATTGGTCGCAGCGGTCGCGGAGTGCCTGGGGGCGGGGCCGGGCGCGCGCCCTGGCGGATCGAGAAGCCGCCGCAGCTCTGGGCCATCGTGCGCGTCCCAGCTGGGAGCCGCCGCGCGCCCGCAGAGGCCATGCGCGCGACCCTTCCTGGCGCTCTGACGCCCGCTGCACCTCCTCACTCCAGAGCAGGAGCGGCAGAAAGGGCAACCCCGCCAGCTCAGCGCCCCGGAGCGCCGGGGTGGCGCGGGGCTTCGGCTCCTCTCGCCGTGCTTCCGCACGGGCCACCGGGTAGGCTAGAACTGTCTAATGTATTTCTTAAAACAGCATATTCACACACTGCCTGTTGGCTATTTATTTTTTTTTAATGTAGGTAGAAATATATTTGTGGGGAATGTGTGAAAACTTATGAATTTTGTAGGGTCTAATGTATCAATTGGTTTGTTTGCACATTGTTCTTTTTTTTTCTGAAAGCATTGAATGATTAATTTAATATTCTTCATTTTTGAGTCCTTGCTTTAAATCAAAAAGTATTGAGCATTCTTGTGCAACTTATTGCTAAGCCAATTTTGATGTTAACCACCTGATTTTCAAATCTTTAATTGCTTACTGGGTCTTTTGGAGATAAGATACATTATTTAGAAAGTTGTCACTTTTAGCCACCATGTGGAAGGTAATCATGCTTATTTCCCTTTTGATTTACCATCACTTTATTAAGCATAGTTTAATTCATATGTATTTATATGACAGATAATGAAACTTTACATATTGATACCTGAATTCATATTACAGGGTCATCCTTCATTTTCTATTATTTCCAGGTGTTTGACAAATTAATATTGAATAAGTAACTCATGTTGATTTTATTCAATAAATCCTATTTTATTTATTTGTTTTAGGAATTTTAGATTTTCTTTCAGTCAGTGCATGCTGAATGAATATGTTGACATATTGTAAAGAACCCCAACAATATGTATAAAGAGTGCATTTTTAATCAAATGTTGGAAAATGTAAAGGTCAGTTTAATGGAATGCAGCATGGTGGTCAGCCAAGTTAGAAAAGGTAGAGGGAGAGGAAACGGGAGGCTGGATAATGTAGATTCCAGTATAAATTTACATCGAAGAAAGAAGTCTTTTGGGTGATCTTTCCTATTTTTTTCATTAATTTACTATTATATCAATGCTGAAAATGTACTTTGCTATTGTTAATTTCAAAGAGTGGTTCTTACCATGTGTGATATTTGTCCCCCAGGGGACATTGAGCAGTGTCCAGAGAGTTTTTTTTTTTTTTTTGTCCAACAGGGGAGGGGTCACGAGAGCTCGGGGGTACTGCTAAACATCCTGCAATGCACAGGACAGCCTCCACATGGGAGAATAATGTGGCCAGGATGTTGTAGGTGAGGAGATGGAGCAGCCTTGGGTAAAAGCATATCTTCACCTTTAGCAGCCATCCCTGTCTGCAGCATGTCTCTCCAAGGCATGGTCCCAAGCCACAGATCCTCCATCGCGTCAGAAATTTCCTCTTTTCTGTTTGAAAATTCCAATACCTTCAGTGTAGGAGCTCTTTGGGGTCTTTTTCCAGGCAGAAGTGTGAGAAAGTGATATTTTGGTGTTTTCTTAAAGCACAACTGTCTTGGAGCTAATCTGCATTCTTATCATCCCCATTTGGATCTCCCTGTTGTTGGTATTTGCCCAAGATTATCAGCATATCAAGTGATTTTCTACTTATTGTTCCTCCACTGACTATCAGGACACTTTTTTTGACCATTAAAGAGTTTTGAGTTTTATTTCGTTACATGGGTGTGTCAATCTTCTTACTGTTGAGTTCTTGCACCTGATTTGCTGCTCACTGTAGATTTCATATATAATGTCCAGATGTTCATCTCAAATGTATTTTGTATTTTTTTCCCCGAGGTCTTTAACCTGTCTGATTATTGGTAAATGTGTGAGGTAGGAGGCCAGATTCATCTTCTCCCAGACAAAAGGTCATTTTGTATGTATTTATTTCATCATGTAATCCTTTGCTGCTGCATAGTTTTTAACTCTGTGTTATGTGAAATGCTCACATACACTCAGACTTCATTCCCGATTCACTCAAAAAACAAGGGATAACTGAGTGTTTATCACCTGTCAGAATGTCAAGGGAACATTGTCTGTTATAGTCCACTATGTCAAAGTCTTTGGGAATTAACTATTAACTCACATTGATATATTAATTTGCCGTTTGATACCCTTTCCCAGTTCTTTCTTTGTTTTGTTTGTTTGTGGTGCAGAGGCTCAAACCCAGAGGCTGGTGTGTCCTGGGCAAGTGCTCTGCCACTGAGCCCCACTGTGGCCCTGCTCAGTGAGTGTCGGAAGCTCCATTCCATTTGTTTAATAGCATGTTTTTTTATTTTTTGAAATGACTGCATTGAACCTGGTTTCATCCTCATTGCATTCTTTGAAGTATAAAAGTCTCATTTTTTAAAGTTAGTTGTTACGTAACTTTGCATCCTGTTCAGGAAACACAAAAGTGAATAAATCCACAAGGTCTCTGCTATTTGGATCTTGTGTCACAAGGGCTGGAGTGTATCCATGGGATTTTCCAGATGGGACATTAAGACCCAAAGGCCTCCCCCCCAAAAAAAAAACCCAGAAAAAATGAAAGATGCCCCATAAGCCGAGTGAGAAAGGGATCTGCTTCATCATCCCATGACCGTTTCCATTTCACAGTTGATTGGTCAAATAACTTTTGGAAAAAAACAGAAAAAAACAGAATATTCTCTTTCATCCAAATACATGCCAAATGTTTGTTGTACTTTTTATATATCTCTTGAGAGTTTTTAGTTTATTCCCCTTCCTCGTTTTTGTCTGCGATCATTTTCGTGTAGTGTACTTGAAGCTACGAAGACACCACTATTCTTGACTTTGGGTAATTTTCTCCTGCTCCCTCCTTATTTTTGCAGGTCTTCCAGGAGACGGAACCTGTGCTGGAATCCCACCAGACCCAAGGGAAGCGCTCCCTTCCTGTTAGACTCTCAGGGAGAGAAAGACTTACTACACCCTTTCCCCTATCCATTTCATTTCTCTATTTTCCTGTCTGCATTTATTGACATCTTTCTTCCCCCCCTCTCTGTGTCTTTAAATGGCACTCCAATTGTGCTCCTGTATAGTAAGAAGTAATTTCTCCTTAAAACTATTCAATGCATGAGCTCTTGCGGAAAAGGTTAGAGTGAGGCAGGAATTCCGAATCAGTAATGGCACTAGGGATGCCTAGGATGACCGGACCCAGAAACAAAACAGAATTCATTTTCTTTATTGGAAAATATAAATGCCAACACTTAACTATATCAGTAGTGTCCATATGTGTGAAGAATAGTTATATCTATTTTTCTCGTAATAGTCACATGGATCACATGGAAACAAGAAACAATACAAGAGTTTTAGAATTTCTTCTGCTGGGATTTTCAAAGGATCCAGAACTGCAGCCCCTCTTCTTTGGGCTTTTCCTGTCCATGTACCTGGTCACTGTGCTGGGGAACCTGCTCATCATCCTGGCCACCATCTCAGACTCCCACCTGCACACACCCATGTACTTCTTCCTCTCCAACCTGTCCTTTGTGGACATCTGCCTCACTTCCACCACCATCCCCAAGATGCTGGTGAACATCCAGACACAGAGCAAGGTCATTACTTATGCAGGTTGCATCACACAGATGTGCTTTTTCTTGTTTTTTATAGAAGTGGACAACTTCCTCCTGGCTGTGATGGCCTATGATAGGTATGTGGCCATCTGCCACCCGCTGCACTACACTGTCATCATGAATCCCAGGTTCTGTGGTTTGCTGGTTGTGGTGTGCTGGATTCTGAGTGTCCTGCATGCCCTGTTTCAAAGCTTAATGGTGTTGCGACTGTCCTTCTGCACACACTTAGAAATCCCCCACTTTTTCTGTGAACCTAATCATGTGGTCCAACTTGCTTGTTCTGACACCTTCCTTAATGAGGTGGTAATGGATTCTGCACTTGTACTGATGGTTATTGGCCCCATTGCTGGCATCGTTTACTCCTATGCTAAGATAACTTCCTCCATCCGAGCAATCTCATCAGCTCAGGGCAAGTACAAAGCCTTCTCCACCTGTGCGTCTCACCTGTCCATTGTCTCCCTATTTTATGGCACAGGCCTGGGTGTGTATCTCAGTTCTGCTGCAGCCCAGAGCTCACACTCCAAGGCAACAGCCTCATTGATGTATACTACGATCACCCCCATGCTGAACCCCTTCATCTACAGTCTGAGGAATAAGGATGTGAAGAGAGCTCTGAAAAGTCTCTTTGGAAGAAAAGTATAGCAGGGGCTCTTGCCCTGGTCCTTCAGTAGGACCTGCCCTTGATTTCAGGAGCAAAGCCTCGGAGCCAGAAGTTGTGATTCTTTGACTCAATTGTGAATGTGAAACATCTCCCTGCTGTTTATTTTCTGAAGTTTCCATGATCTGATTTTGACTTCTCTATACAATTTTAACCAACAAAATTTACTAAGCTCACTGTACTCTGTGAAAGCCAACATTCTTTTTTGGTTTGTTTTTCTGATTTTTTAAAAAGTTATTACAAATAGTGAACCAGAAATATTTAAAAATTCCCATTTCTCTCATGGGTTTGCAAAAAACATCTTGTAAGTTATGTCTTCCAACATGATATATATTGTGATGGTTAATGTTCTTTTGCTGTATGAAATCATAGTCATGTCTTTGTGGAAAACCTGCTTTTCACAACTAAGGGCAATTTTTGTAACTTGTAGTAGAAGGTCATCTGAGCTCATTATCATTTGTTTGTGTATCGGTACTTGAAAAGCGAAGAATGTTTGAATGAAATCGACCAATTGATGCCATGTGCACATATGAATATACCATCATGAATTTTACCTTTATGTATTTTTATACAGTAATAATTTTAAAAGCTACAAATAATAGAAGGAAGACCAGTAGAGTAGAGGAAAGGGGAGTGGCCAAGGAAAGAAGGGAGGGAAAAGAAAAATACCAGGGACTGAAGTGGAGCACATTGTCTTCCATGCATGTGTGACTCGTCAGAATGAGCCCAGGTATTATGTTCAACTTTTATGCACTAATAAAAATATTTAAAAAAGAAAAAGGCTCTTCTTGATAATTTCTACTTTACTATGCAAGTATAGTGTATAGCATATCAATGGAGCTTGGAAAAATTGTTTTTAAGCCAACATATTAAAAAATTCTATGGGTTAGTTCTTTTCGAGATCATTATTCTGCCTACAAAAATACTCTTTTTTTCAGATTTACATTAATTCTCATTCCAGATCCCTTGCATAAATTATTGGTGGGGCATGGTGGTGCACACCTTTAATCCCAACTACCTGAATCCCAAGCTGAATCTGGAGGACAGCAATTCTGAGCCCAGGCAGGGAAAGGTAGCAAAATCTTGGCTCAAAACAAAAACAAAACAAAACAAAACAAACAAAAACAAAAAAACAAACAAACCAACAAAACTGCCCAGTGTTAGGCCACCTGTGGATTCACTCCCTGGTACCACAAAAGAATAATAAGAATAACAATGACTAAACACAGAAATTGTTACAGCATGTAGAGTGAGTGAATGTACTTACTTTCAAAATCAAATAAAAATCCCACTTTGGCAGGACAGGACTTAAACTACCTACCCCTGACTCCCACAGACCATCACAGCCTTTCTACTCAGAGCACGGTCCACAGACCTGGACCTGCAGTACCGGAACACCTTGGCCATGCTAGAATGCAGAGTTCCTGGGACCAGAGTTGACCTATGGCCTCAGAAATTTACACTTGTATCCCTGGTAATTCTTCTGCCTAATGAAGTTGGTCTAGAACTGGCTTGGATCACCTCCTCTCTGCTGACATTTAGTGGGTAGGTATCTCTCCTGTGTGTTATAGTTGATTGGCACCCACTTCTGACATTGCCAAGGAAAATTATCTCTAGTTGAGATGTACAGGCTCAGAGCTTGAGAACTGGGAATATCATGCCAGAATTCGAACGAAGGTCCCATTCATGCTTTATAAAAAATATGTGTATTTGGAGACAGGGTGTGTCACTAAGTTCCTGAGGCTGCCCTAGAAACTGTAATCTTCCTGCCTCAGGCTCTTGAGTGCCTGGGATTACAGGTGTGTGCTACCATGTCTGGCCAATCCCTACTTGATGTCTAACATTCATCAGCACAGTTTCTTCAGTGGACTTGTAGACTTTACAAAATGGACATCACTAAGTGTTGAGAGCCACAGCCAAAGGGGCCCCAGCAAACTTCCAGCTGCCAGCAAACTTCCAGCTGCTGGCTGATGATTGGCTCACAGCGGCCCCAGCAACATCTAGCTGATTGGCTCCTCGGCCCCAGCAACATCTAGCTGATTGGCTCCTCTGCGGTGATGCTCATTGGGCTGTTTCCCTGCCCTTTCAGACCACTGAGCTGCTCATTGGGGGACTTTTTTGGCTCCGCCCACGTGACCCAGCCAATCGGCCTCAAGAGCAGGAGGATTGTGGGAGGTGGGGGGAAGCTTGTGTGGGAGAGAGAGGCTTGTGGAAAGCCGGTGGTGGCAGTTGAGGCTCTGAGGGTTTTTCCTGAGAGACTATTTTGTTTGTCGTGTGTGGTTCTAAAAATAAAGTTAGTTTCTTTTGACAAGTGGCTCCTGATTGTGCCCAGCCAGACTGCGGCATTTGGTGGCTCGCACGGGGAGCGACTGAGGGTAAGTGAACTGCTCGCCCCTGAGGGCAGGGCGAGAGGATGGGTAGCCATTTTAAGATTCTTCTTTTGTTATTTTGTTTCACTTTTGTTTTAAGTTGCCTGTCCCTGGAGATGAGTGAGACGGAAGAAAAACCGCTCACATCTGAGGAAAAACTATTTACGTCTGAGGAACAGATAGGGAGAAAGGACGGATGCCCATGTCAGGAGGATAGAAAGGCTATAATGACTTTTTGTTGTTCCCTTTTTATTTCATTCTGTCTCGGTTTTGTTTGGCGTCATCTTGTTGGGTTGTATTATAGTAGAAATACGGAATCAGAAATTAGTAAAAAACAAACTGAAAGAGTGTTAAGTAAATTGTTAGAGGAAGGAGGCATCTCAGTAAAATCAAGAACAATCAGGGCATACGTTGATACAATACAAAAATGTAGCCCATGGCTTTTTAAGGAGGAGTTGTTAAATATATCACAATGGAACCATCATGGTGAAGATTTAAAAAGAATAGAAAAGAAAAGCCCAGGGACTCTGCCAGTTGGCACATTGCCATTGTGGACATTCGTATCTTGTTTGCTTAGTCCAAAGCCTTCAGTTCAGACAATGGTAGAGGAAGGAGAAGACATAATGATTCAAGTAAAAGAGAAGGTCTCTCAAGTTAGTCAGACAGAGGAAAAGATTCAAGTAAAAGAGAAGGCCTCTCAAGCTAGTCAGACAGAGAAAGAAAGTGTAAAACAGAAAAAGCCATCAGGGGGAAAGTTACAACAGGAGACTGCTACTAACACCTTTCTATCACCAGAGGGTGTAAGTGTCCAACCAACAGCACCACCTCTACAGGAGACTGCTACTAACACCTTTCTATCACCAGAGGGCGTAAGTGTCCAACCAACAGCGCCACCTCCATATGCTGGGAGGCCCCCAACCCCCGCAGTTGATAGTTGGGATCCTCAGACAAGATCTCAAATATTAACATGCCCTGTATTTGAGGCAGGAGGGCAGCGATTTTACCAAGTTTTAAATTTCAAAACAGTGAAGCAGCTAAAAGAGGCTGTAACAACCTATGGTCCTCAAGCACCCTTCACTGTAAGCTTGGTCGAATCCATTAACAACTTGAACATGACGCCAGCAGATTGGGCTAATATGTGTAAAGCTGTGCTAAATGGAGGACAATACCTGTTATGGAAGGTTGCCAATGAGGAATTTTGCAAGGAGATGGCTAGGCGAAATGCAGCAGCTGGTTATCCTCAGAGAAATCTAGATATGTTGTTAGGAAAGGGACCTTATGAGGATCAGCAGCAACAAATTGCATATGATCCTGGCGTATACGCACAAATTGCTGCAGATGCAATTAAGGCATGGAAGACTTTACAAGGACATGGAGGTTTACAAGGTCAATTATCTAAGGTAATACAAGGAGCTAATGAACCTTATGCTGAATTTGTAGATAGGCTTATTCAAACAGCTACCAGAGTTTTTGGGAATACAGAACAAGCAATGCCATTACTAAAACACCTGGCTTATGAGCAAGCGAATCGTTGGTGCAGAGATATCATTAGACCATGGAAACATGAAGATTTAAACACATATATTAAATTATGTAGAGACATTAATGAACAAGAGCAAGTCGTGGCAGCTGCAGTAAAACAGGCTTTAGATGCCAGAGACATTAATGAACAAGGGCAAATTGTGGCAGCTGCAGTAAAACAGGCTTTAGATGCCAGGCCAAGAACATGCTACAATTGTGAACAAACAGGACATTTTAAAAGGAATTGCCCCATTGGAGGAGGGTTTAACAAAACTAGGTATCAAAGGAGTAGAATACCAGGTATTTGCCCACGATGCCGTAGAGGGAGACATTGGGCTAATGAATGCCGTTCTCAAACCACCATAGAGGGTACTCCATTATCAAAAAACGAACAAGGACCAGGTGTTTATCCACAATATCGTGGAGAAAGGCATCGGGCTCCATTGCCAAAAAACGGACAGGGGGGCCCAATGCTCCGGGGCCCAAAACCACAAATATACGGAGCACTGGAGGAACCCAGCAACCCCATCAGGGTAGTGCCCAGGACACATTGTCCATCAGATCCCTCATCAGACAAACCAGAGGGAGCGCAGGGTTGGACATCTGCGCCTCCGCCAGAGCAGTACTAACTCCAGAGATGGGAGTTCAAATCATTCCCACAGGGGTGAAAGGACCTCTTCCCAAAGGAACAGTAGGCTTATTATTGGGACGCAGCTCTTCTACTCTAAAAGGACTTATGATAAGTCCTGGGGTAATTGATCCCGATTATGAAGGTGAAATAAAAATTATAGCCAGTTCTCCAAAGGGTATATCAGTAATTTCACCAGGAGATAGAATAGCACAGTTACTAATAATACCCAGCCTACATGATAAATTTTCCAGTCGTACTGTAGAAAGAGGTTCCAAGGGATTAGGCTCCACAGGTGTAGATTGGGCTATGCTTTCTTTAAATTTAGATTCTCGCCCCATGCTAAAACTAAATATTCAAGGACATGAATTTAATGGGCTACTGGATACAGGTGCAGACCTTAGCATCATCTCTCGTCAAGAATGGCCAAAACATTGGCCATTACAACAAGCCACTCAAACGCTTCGAGGCCTAGGAGTGGCGACTAATCCCCATAGAAGTGCAATGGTATTAGATTGGAAGGATCCTGAAGGATGTGAAGGAACTATACAGCCATATGTATTGGATCATCTTCCCGTAAATTTATGGGGACGAGATGTCCTAGATCAATTAGGTTTGACATTAACAAATAACATCAACCAAAATGCACCCACTATTATGACTAGACAAGGTTTTAGGAAAGGAAAAAGATTAGAAAAACAAGAACAAGGTATAGCAGCACCAATACAAATAGATCAAGGAACAGACAGACATGGGTTGGATTTTCAGAAAGGGCCACTGAGACAATAAAAATTACTTGGAAATCAGAAAGACCAGTATGGGTTCCTCAGTGGCCCCTGACTAAAGAAAAGATACAAGCAGCCCATGACCTGGTCAAACAACAATTAGCAGAAGGACATATACAACCTTCTGTATCTCCCCATAATACTCCCATTTTTGTCATCAAAAAGAAATCTGGTAAATGGAGATTATTGCAAGATTTAAGAGCCATTAATAATGAGATGGTTATTCTGGGACCTGCTCAATCAGGGATTCCTCAGTTGTCTGCTTTGCCAAAAACCTGGTATGTTTTAGTTATAGATATTAAAGATTGTTTTTTTTCAATTCCAATTCATCCTGAGGATAGTCCACGTTTTGCATTTACTATCCCTGCACTGAATCATGAAGGTCCTGATCAGAGATATGAATGGAAAGTACTCCCTCAAGGGATGGCTAACAGCCCAACTATGTGTCAAATTTATGTTAACAAAGTAATCCAGCCACTTAGAAATCAAAATCCTGAACTACAAATATTTCACTATATGGATGATGTATTATTAGCACACAAAGATAAAAACACATTGCTAGAATGTTATGCCACACTTACAAACTTATTAAAAAATTATAATCTAGAGATAGCAATAGATAAAGTACAATTAAATTTTCCAATTAATTATTTAGGAGTTCTATTATCCTCAACCATGGTCCGTCCACCAAAAATTCAAATACGAGTAGATCAACTCAAATCACTTAATGACTTTCAAAAGTTATTAGGAGACATAAATTGGATAAGGCCTTATTTAGGTATACCAACAGGAGAGTTGGGACCTTTATTTGATATCCTACAAGGTCCATCAGATCCAAATTCACCCCGAATGTTAACGCCTGAAGCAAGAAAGGCATTAAAAATCATTGAAACATATATGGAAAATATGCATTTGGATAGAATTGATATAAGTTTGCCTTTATTATTTATTGTACTACCAACAAAAAATATTCCTACAGGAGTATTTTGGCAAGAAGGTCCATTATTATGGATACATTTATCTTATTCTCCTAACACTATTCTTACTAGGTATCCTGAGGCTGTAGGACAATTAATACTCAAAGGAATAAAAGCAGCAAAGGGAGTGTTTGGAATTTCTCCCAATAAAATTATTACTCCATATACTATGAATCAAATTGATGAGTTAGCTAATGAGTTAAATACTTGGGCAATAATCATGTGTAAATCTAATGTTTCATTTGATAACCACTTACCATCTAATCCTTTATTGTCTTTTTGGTCATTGCATCCTGTAATTTTTCCAAAAATGACAAGAAAAACACCTATCATGAATGCTCCAAATATATTCACTGATGGGTCAAATAATGGTACAGCAGCAGTAGTTACCCCTGATCAAACTTTTACATTTTTAGTACCCAAACAATCAGCTCAAAAGGTAGAGCTTAATGCAGTTTTACAAGCTTTTGTGATGTTTAAAGATTCTGTATTTAATTTATTTTCTGATAATCAGTATGTAGTTAATGCTATAGTATCTCTTGAAGATGCTGGTAGGATTTCCCCTTCTTCTACTGTTTTCCACTATACAAAGTCTAATCTGGGACAGAAAAGATCCATTCTTTATAGGACATATCAGGGCACATACAGGATTGCCTGGAGCCCTTAGTTTGGGCAATGATTTATCAGATAAAACTACACATGACATACATATTTTCTCTACACTAGAAGAAGCTATAAATTTTCATAAAAAGTTCCATGTCAATGCTAATACTTTACAAAAGCGTTTTAAAATAACTAAGGAACAAGCTAGACAAATAATAAAACAATGTCAAAATTGTGTGACCTTTTTACCACAAGTTAATCTTGGAGTCAATCCTAGAGGATTGATACCTAACCATATTTGGCAGATGGACGTCACACACTTGCCAGAATTTGGAAAATTAAAATATTTGCATGTTACAGTTGATACTTCTTCTGGATTTTTGATGGGCTCCCTTCATGCCGGAGAAAAAACTAAAGATGTTATAGCTCATTGCTTACAAAATTTTGCCACTGTGGGTGTTCCAAAACAGTTAAAAACAGATAATGCCCCTGGTTATACTTCTACCTCTTTTAAACAATTTTGCTCAACATTTGGCATTACTCATATAACAGGAATCCCATACAATCCACAGGGACAAGGCATAGTTGAAAGAGCTCATCAAACTATTAAAATGTACTTATTAAAGCAAAAAGAAGGAATTGGGAAGGGGTATATATTCCCCAAAGATAAACTTAAAATAACCCTTTTTACTCTAAACTTTTTAAATTTGGATTCATCAGGACTTAGTGCTGCGGAAAGGCATATGTGTCCAAAAAATGTACATAAGCCCAAGGTACTTTGGAAGGATATTCTAACAGGACAATGGAAAGGTCCTGACCCAGTAATTGTCTGGAGTCGAGGGTCTGTTTGTGTGTTTCCACAGGGAGAACAGCAGCCGATTTGGATTCCAGAGAGATTAACCAAGGTCCTGACCCAGTGATTGTCTGGAGTCGGGGGTCTGTTTATGTGTTTCCACAGGGAGAACAGCAGCCGATTTGGATTCCAGAAAGATTAACTAAAGCGATTTCTACAGACCAAAAAGAAGATGATTTGGCTCAAATCCATAACAACTGATATCCAAAACTCCAGTTTGGCTATTCTTACATCTGCAACAGAACCAGGATGCTTTTTTCAATATCTATTTTATTATTGCCCTTTGCCATATCATGAAGTTCTATTTTGTTTTTTGAGCTCATACAGACCTAGGTTAATGTTTTGCTGATCAGTTCTATTTTTTGACTATAGAGTTTTTAAACATTGCAATGGAGATTTCACCTGTAAAAAGTTATAAGGCCTTTACTATAATGTTATGTGTTGTATGTATTATATTATGTGTGCACACTTGTGTTTTGTGTTATATGTTTGAATGTACGTATGTCCATATATCATATATGATGAGCGCTCATGATAAAATGGATCCAAATATTTTTTTTTCACGTGATTTATATGGTTTAATTTAAATTGGGTAAACAACTGTTGAGGATTGTTTTAATATGTAAACAAAAAAGAAGGTTAACAGATCTGTTTGTTTACTTTCACCTTTCCTTTTCATTATATTTAATAATTCTCTTAAAGATAATGTAAATTGTTAAGAAAATTGTTTTCTTTTAGTGCCTTCTGTAGTGTTACATAATTTTTTCTTTAGCCATTATTGCCAGAATTCCTATCTTCATCCCAGTGCCGGTGAAGACAATGTAAATTGTTAAGAAAATTGTTTTCTTTTAGTGCCTTCTGGAATGTTACATAATTTTTTCTTTAGCCATTATTGCCAGAATTCCTATCTTCATCCCAGTGCTGGTGAAGTCAAAGATAAAACCAATCTACAGCTTCTACAATAGCCATCACTGAACTGCTTGCAGAACTTGCCTGGACACATTGTGAGCTCACCTGTATGCATTGTGAACTATCTGTTGGTGCAGCGACTTGTGGTAGTGTTGGGGTATTTTTGCTGATGATGTCACCGGTGGTACAATTTTTCAAAGGAGCCCTCAATTGGCTTAATGTCATGGCATTTTGCATCCTCCTCTACTAGTGATGGTCTAAAATTTGGGGGCCAACAGAGGTGAGGCAAAGAACCTCACCCCCCCACAGGTGCAAAGGCCTATCCACAAGTATGGCTGTATGCTGGACCGGTAGTCAGTGACGGGTATGATCCAATTGCAGTGGTACCAACCTAAGACAGGAGGCTGACGCCTAGAGGTCAGTTCATCTGATGACGGGTAAGGACCATATGTTGAATTGGACTGCCTAACAGGCACGGTCCCTAAGCCACATGCTTGTTGTTTAAACAGAGAGGGGGAGATGTTGAGAGCCACAGCCAAAGGGGCCCCAGCAAACTTCCAGCTGCCAGCAAACTTCCAGCTGCTGGCTGATGATTGGCTCACAGCGGCCCCAGCAACATCTAGCTGATTGGCTCCTCGGCCCCAGCAACATCTAGCTGATTGGCTCCTCTGCGGTGATGCTCATTGGGCTGTTTCCCTGCCCTTTCAGACCACGGAGCTGCTCATTGGGGGACTTTTTTGGCTCCGCCCACGTGACCCAGCCAATCGGCCTCAAGAGCAGGAGAATTGTGGGAGGTGGGGGGAAGCTTGTGTGGGAGAGAGAGGCTTGTGGAAAGCCGGTGGTGGCAGTTGAGGCTCTGAGGGTTTTTCCTGAGAGACTATTTTGTTTGTCGTGTGTGGTTCTAAAAATAAAGTTAGTTTCTTTTGACAAGTGGCTCCTGATTGTGCCCAGCCAGACTGCGGCAACTAAGAGTGAAATTTCTCAGTTCCTATCAGGTGTTAAACTTAGGCTATGGTGCAGAAAACAAAACAAAACAAAACAAAACAAAAAAACTAACCACCTCATCATAATAAATATTTAAAAAATGAGAGACTTAGTGGGAGCTCTTGTGTTACAAGTATAAATTTCCAGATCCTGTTGGGATCGTGAAGGCAAGAAGTGTAATGCCCAAGGCTTTAGACCACAGGAACACGATGCTCATCCTTGTTAAAGAGGGCATGACTATTTTCTAGGGGTATGAGAGCTTATTACCCACCACAGGTCCATGCTTTGAAGACACATGAGCCCCAGTCAATATGAACTCATCAGGGTCAGACCTAGAAAACACTTTGGTCAAAGGAGGGATGAAGTATCAGGTTACTGGACCTCTGGAAGGCAGGTGAATCCATGGAGGTACAATAAAAACTAAGTTTACTGGACTATAAATGGGTCTTTTGGGAACAGAGAATTAGCAGGAAGAATTTCCTGTCTTTCCAGGCCAGTGTCCCTCAGGGGAACAAGAGGGAAATGAGCTAATGAGCAGATATAGGGAGCTGTGGCTCTCTGCTCTGATGTGGTGCCTCAGTGCACAGCCCTATGCTGGACAGGACGTGGAGGTGTCTTTGAGGTCTTCAGTCTGCCCAGGATCCCAGCACTCAACTCCTTCCTGCTGTGTTTTCTGGGGACAGAGCTTCAGTCACCATCAAGCCCACCCAGGCAGGACCTTGAACTTCCACAGAGAAACCTTCCTCCCAGAGCTGGTCTCCAGGTGAGTCTGAGAGCTCAGTGGACACTGCAGGAGAGCAGAAGGGAGAATAGAGCCAAAGACACTTTAGCTGAGGTCAGGGGAGAGCCAGGCTGAGCTAGCCAGGAGCAGGGCTGCTGTGGCTGCTTGCTGTCCTGATGGATGATTTATTCACAGGCTGCATTGATTCATAACACTTCCAGAGAAGTGAATGTTGCACTGACTAACACAGGGTTCTCTGCTGACCAGGAATTGGTGCTAATAGAGGCTGAAGAGAAGATGAGAGGAGGTGTCTAGTTTTCCAAGTGAAAGAACAGAGGTCCAAGTATCTTTGCAATTAAAGGAGTAGAGAAATAAAAAGATCCTGAGTAAGAATCTTGCAAAAATTTTCTTACCACAAAAGTCCATGGGACATAAATTTTAAAGTATTGTTTTCTCTATAGTAACATTGAAAAATATAATTTTACAGGTGAATAGAGATATGCCTGGAGCATTACCATAGAACGATTTGAACATCTTTGGGGCTGAATATGCCTGTTATTTGTTACCTGTTTCTTAGTGTGTTGCAAAGGGCTTTTCCAGTTTCTCTATAGTATACTTGATAGGACTCCCCCACCCACTGTTTCCAATATAATCATTTTAAAATTTATATACACTTCTTAAAATTTTATTTATTTTAATTAGTTGTACATGGCAATAGAATGAATTTGTGCACTTTGATATATCATACATAAATGGGGTATAATTTCTAATTTTTTTGATTGTTCACGTCGGAGAATCACATTGGTCATGCAGATTATGTTGCTTATTATTTACAAAAATCCTGAGTAAGATCTTGCAAAAATTATCTTACCACAAAAGTTCATGGGGCACAGATTTAAAGTACTGTTTTCTCTATAGTAACATTGAAAAATATAATTTACAGGCAATTAGAGATATGCCTATAGCTTTACTGTGGGATGATTTGAAACCTGTGAGGCTGAAGATCCCTGTGGTGTGTTAGCTATTTCCTGTGTGTTGCAATGGGTTGTGTTGGTTTCTCTATGATGTACTTGATAGGAGTCCTCCCTGCACTGTTTTCCAATACAGACTTTTAAAGAGATTACTGGATTTTTTTTTCTTCCACAGCCTGCCTATTTTCATGTAGGTAGAGATGTTTTGATTGGGACCATTTGCAAATTTGTGAGTTTTGTACTTTCTAGTCTATCAATTGATTGTATTTGCTTGCTCATTGTTTTGTTCTCAAGCTGTGGGTGATTAAGATTTTTATTTTCCAGTCCTCATTTTAAATTAAAAAAAGGTATTGGATGTTCTCCTGCACCCCTAGTGCTACATCACCTGAGATATACATTTCAAACTGTTTTTCACATCTCTGTGTTAATTACTGTGTCTTTTGTCTTTTTCTGATCAGATGCATTGCTAAGAAAGGCGTCACCTTTAGACATTGAAAGACATTCATGCTTATTTCTCTCTTGACACAAGCTCATTTTATCTTTATTGAGCCTATTTTAATGTACATACTTTTATGAGAGATATTAAAACTTTACATATTTTCACTACATGCAGTTCATTTGTATTATTTTCCAGGTATTTGGTAGTGTAGTCTTGAATTCAAACCCATGTTGATATCATTAAACAACTCAGATTTTACAGCTTTCCCATGGATGTTTTAGATTTTTTCATTCCATTTGGTTTCAATCAGTGCCTGCTGAATGAATGTATTGAAAAGTAACATGGAACCCTGCCAACCAGTATAGAGGGCATTTTTAATCAAAAATAGAAGAAAATTTAAGACTCAGTGTAGTAGAATATAGGCTGGTGTCAGCAGAGGCAGGAAAGGCACTGGGAGGAGCCAATGTTGCTACTGTTAACTGATAACTGCAGCAGTCAGCAGTCACAGGAGGAAGGGGTCCCCTGTCCCAGCACACAGTAGGATTTTTGCAGTCTAAAACCATTTCTTACACATTTTTATATCCAAAATTTTATAACCCTAAGAAGAAAACATAATATTAGTTACAAAACACTATACTAGTTTTTGATATCACATTTTTCATAAATGTTAGAAAGTCTCAAACACAAGGAAATGATAAATGTTTAAGGAGGAACACGTGCTAATGACCCTGATTTGAGCATTCTATGTTGCATACAGATATTGAATGATCACATGAGGCCCTGCTAGTGGGTACAGCTGCTATGTGTCAGTTAAAAAAACCTAGGGTCATGCTGAAGTCCATAGAGCAGTTGCTTATCCTGCAAAAGTTCCTGGGTTTAACTTCAGCCTTGCAAAAAGACCCAAAGCAAAGTAAAAAAACAAAAACAAAAACAAAACAAAATGGAAGAAAACAAAAGCCAAAAGCCAAAATGAAAGAAAGGTGTCACCTTTAGACATTTGCAAAAAAAATCAATAATCAATGTGAGATATTATATCAAATTAGAAACAAAACAAAAATCCATAAACTCATTGCATTAGATAAAATCAATAATTACACTAAGCTTACTAACACTGTAATTCAGTTTTTATATAAGTTCTTAGTTATTTTTGAGCTTTTCTTCCTATACTCTGCATCCTGATAAGCTCATAACCCTTTATACAAATGCAGGAATAGGCTCCTGTGCACATCATTCATTCCCTCTGTTTAGTGCTGGGGTCTTTTCTAGCTTGTCCCCTCTTCCCTTCTCCCTCAAAGATGTCTACTGAGTTCCTTCAAATCAACCAACATAATGCACTTTAGATATTTCAAAGGATGCCAAGCAGTTCACAATGGGGCTGTGATACCCATACTTTTGGTGGTCTTTCTTATTTTTTCTTATCACTGATTTGCTATTACATCACTGCTGCAAAAATATTTTGCTACTGTTAATTTCAAAGTGGTTTTTCAATCATGAGTGATATTTGTGCCCCAGGGGACATTGAGCAGTGTCCAAAGATTTTTTTTTCCTATCATGAGAGGTCATGGATGCTTCTAAATGTCCTACAATGTACAGGACAGACCTCTCTCAAAGAGTGATCATACCAGAATGTTGTCAGCGAGAACATTAAGAAGCCTTGGGTAAAAGAATATCTTCATCTTTAACATTCATCCCTGTCTGCAGCATGTCTCACCAGGACATGGTACCAAGTCACCTGTCTCCCACCATCTCAGAGAGTTCCTCTTTTCAGTTTGAAAATTCTAATCACACCAGTTTAAGGACTCTTTAGGGTCTTTTCCAAGGCAGAAGAGTGTGAAAGTGATACCTTGCTGTTTTCTTCACAGCTTGGAGCTAATCTTTGATCTTATCATCACCATTTTGATCTCCCTAGTGTTGATCTCTGCCTATTTTTCTACCAGTATCAGCATTCCAAGGTATGTTACAATTACTGTTCCTCCACTGACTGTTGGGGTAATTTTGACTATTCAGTAGTTTCATATTATATTTAATTATATGTGTTTACCATTTTATACCTGAATTTCTTGCCTTACAATGCAATGGTTCACTGTAGATTTTATATATACTGTCTAATACATTTTCATCTCAAATGTATTTTGCATTTTTACACTGAGGTCTTTAATCTGTCTTATTATTGGTAAATGTGTGAGCTAGGAGATCAACTTCATCTCCTCTGAGACAGATGGCCATTTTGTAAGGATTTATTCTGCCATCTAGTATTTTCCTACCAGATGGATATTTAACTATGTTATATGAAATGTCCACACTAAACATCATTCTAAATTCATTCTTAAGAAATAATTGAGCACTTATCACCTGCAACAATTTCATAGGAACATTATCTGCTATATTCTAGTGTGTAAAAGTCTTTGTCAGTTTAATTATTATTTCATGCTGATATTTTTAAAATGCTGTATATAATCTTTTTATTTTATTTTTTCAGTTCTTTTTCAATTTCTTTTTGTTTGGAAAACCATGAAAATAGCAGCTCCAGTGGCTCAGGATGTTGATTAGTGTAGAGCACTTGCAAACACAGAGAAGGCCAAGAGTTCACAACACACACACACACACACACACACACACAGAACCTCTAATCTCCATTATACCTTATTTTGTTTTTCTCATATTTGCTTCACCCTCAGGCATCATATGTGATTATTTCTGTTTAAAACAGCTTTATTGAGTTGTAATTAATATTTAAAGGATCACATGGAGTTGATGTGTATAATTCAGTGAGGGGGCACAGTTGCCAATACATGTGATATGTGATTAGCACCAAAATGCAATAGACTGTGATTTGCCTCTGTGTGGATGTGCTCTGTCCATCATTGGGATGTAGGAGCTTTGGTTGTAGAGGCTTCACCTGTGCCTGGAACATGGCCAGTACTCTGCATGTGCTCCTCCATGGTAAGAAGCAATTTCTCACTAAAAGTGTACAAAACATGAGCTGTGGATAAAATCTTAGAGTTAGACAGAAATTCTTACTCAGTAATGGCACTAGGGATGTCTGAGGATGATCTGACCTAGAAACAAAATATAAATCAATTTCTTGGCTGGAAAATATAAATTGTCCCATTTCTATTTATTTATTTATTTTTTGGGGTGATGGAAATTGAACCCAGCGGCACATTGAGCCACATTGCAGGCCTTTATATTTTGAGACAGGGTCCTGTGAAGCTGCATAGGGTCTTTCTACATTGCTGAGGCTGGCCTTGAGTTTGTACTCCTCCTGCCTCAGCCTCCTGAGTGGATGGAATTACAGGTATGTGCCACCAGATGTGGCTAAATTCTTCCATTTCAATCAAATCAGTGGTGTCTATATGTGTGAAAAGAGGTCATATTATTTATTTTTTCTTGGTAGGCACATCTACCACATGGAACCAGGGAACAATACAAGAATTTCAGAATTCCTTCTGCTGGGATTTTCAGAGGACCCAGAACTGCAGCCTCTCATCTTTGGGCTGTTCCTCTCCATGTACCTGGTCACTGTGCTGGGGAACCTGCTCATCATCCTGGCCACCATCTCAGACTCCCACCTGCACACGCCCATGTACTTCTTCCTCTCCAACCTGTCCTTTGTGGACATCTGGTTCATCTCCACCACCGTCCCCAAGATGCTGGTGAACATCCAGACACAGAGCAAGGCCATTACCTACGCAGGCTGCATCACCCAGATGTGCTTTTTCTTTATTTTTGTAGAGTTGGACAACTTCCTCCTGGCTGTGATGGCCTATGACAGGTATGTGGCTGTCTGCCACCCGCTGCACTACACTGTCATCATGAATCCCAGGCTCTGTGGTTTGCTGGTTCTAGTGTGCTGGATCCTGAGTGTCCTGCATGCCCTGTTACAAAGCTTAATGGTGTTGCGACTGTCCTTCTGCACACACTCAGAAATTCCCCACTTTTTCTGTGAACGTAACCAGGTGATCCGGCTTGCCTGTTCTGACACCTTTCTGAATGATATGGTGATGAATTTTGCATCCGTGTTGCTGGGAGGTGGCCCCCTCGCTGGCATCCTTTACTCCTACTCCAAGATTGTGTCCTCCATCCATGCAATCTCATCAGCTCAGGGCAGGTACAAAGCCTTCTCGACCTGTGCATCTCACCTCTCCGTGGTCTTCTTATTTTATGGCACAGGCCTGGGTGTGTACTTTAGTTCTGCTGCAGCCCAGAGCTCACCCTCCAGTGCAACAGCCTCTGTGATGTACACTGTGGTCACCCCCATGCTGAATCCCTTCATCTACAGCCTGAGGAATAAGGATGTGAAGGGAGCCCTGAGAAGGTTCTTTGGAGGGAAACTGTAGGAGGGTTCAGAAGCCCATGCTCAGGACTGCAGGCAGCAAAGCCTCAGAGCCAGAGTTGGGGTTTCTGATGAGATTGGGAATGTAAAGCTTCTACCTTCTGTTTTATTTCCTGAAGATTCATTGCTCTGATTTCAACCTCTCTCTACCATTTAACAACTCCCTTTATTCAGCTTCCTGGTTTCTCTGATATTCAATAGATTTTCACTTCATTTGATTTTCTCAATTCTTCCAAATGTTGGACAAGAAATATTGATGTCATGGGACAGGAAGGATTTCTTACAAATCATGTCTTCCCTCTTGAAATATTGTATTGATTAAATTTTTTGTTTCACTGAAAAATATTTATGTGTGTTGTTCTGTCTGTGGAGAAACAGCCCTGGGCACCTGAGGTGGGTTTTATAATTTGTAGTAGAGGAAAATGTGATAATGAAGTATTCCTCTTTGCATGGCCAATCCTGTGTGTATGAATGCTTTAACTATTCCTCTTGATAAGTTGGACTGAGTGTAGTAGTGTTTCTTGTGACAGGTTATTGGGGTATTAAAGATAAATTTAAAAATTTCAAGTTGACATATTTAAAAGTTCTCTGGATTAGATCAAGACACCCTTGGAGATCATTTTTCCACCTACTACAAGTTCTTTTTTCAGGATGATATTAGTTGTCATTCAAGAACCCTTGTATGGAATTATAGGCTGGGCATGGTGGAGCACAGCTTTAAACCAAGAGTGTGGAGCTTGCAGCTGGAGGGTGGTCATTGTGAAACCAGCCTGAGCAAGTTAGGGAGACCCAGCTTAATGAATAAACAAATAAGAGTTAGGGCATGTCGTGCAGTGGTAGGCCACCTCTGAGTTCAATCCTCAAAACCACAAAATGATAATAATGATGATGACAACAACAACAATATGCAGAAATCAATACAGTCTCTAGAGTGAGTGAACAACTTCCTTCAGAAAATACACAAAATTATAACATATAAGGGCAAATAATAACATAAATAAAAAATAATAACATACTAAGAGGAGAAAACCTAAAACTACCTACACAGAACATCACAGCCTTGATGCTCAAAGAGAGGTCCACAGAGAAGGACCTGCAGTACCAGGACCACCTTATTCATAGAATGCAGAGTTCCTGCAACCACAGGAGAACTATGGCCTCAGAATTTGCATCTGAACTTGCATCCCTGGTAATTCTTCTGCATGATGATATAGGTATAGAATGGGTTTTGATCACCTCTTCCCTGTAGACATTTGGGGGCAGGATAATTATTTGTGTTGGGAGCTGTTTTGGGTGTTGTAAATGGTTAGTACCACTATTCAGACATTGCTAATTATCCCCAGGGGAAAATATATGTAGATGAAAACCAAAGGGCTATATTTGAGAAGTGAAAGCATCATGTCAGAATTCAAATGAAGGTCCCATCCCTCCTCAACGTGTAGCATTTGTCAGCCCATTTTCTGCCATGGAGACGGAAGTCATAACAGTATCACTATATAAAATAGACTCAGTAGAATAGAGTTCAATAAAATGAAGTTTCCTGGTTCCTATTGGGAATTAAGCTCAGAGTATGATGGATAAAGAGAACCAATCCCATCTCTTCCTAATAAACATTTTTAAATGAAGGACTGAAAGGGAGCTCTTAGCTGGTATCAAAACGACAATTTCCTGATAGTATAGGAAAGGGTCACAAAGGCAGGAAGTATAATGCCCAAGGCTTTATACATTGGAACCCAACTCTATCCATCGTTAAAGAAGGCATGACTATTTTCTGGGGATATCAGGTGCTTATTGCCCAGCCTGAGTCCATGCTTTAAGACACTTGAACTCTGGTCACGATGAGCTCATCAGCGTGAGACTCAGAAAACACTTAGGGTCACAGGAAGGATGAAGTGCCTCTGGAAGGCAGCAGATAAATCCATGGAGGAATAATAAAAACTAAGTTTACTGGACTACAAGTGGGTCTCCTGGGAACAGAGAATCAGCAGGATGAATTTCCTGTCTTTCTAGGCCAGTGTCCCCCAGGAGAACAAGAGGGAAATGAGATAATGAGCAGATATAGGGAGCTGTGGCTCTCTGCTCTGATGTGGTACCTCAGTGCACAGCCCTGCGCTGGACAGGACGTGGAGGTGTCTTTGAGGTCTATAGTCTGCCTATGGACCTGGCCCTTGACTTCTTTCTGCTGTGTTATCTGGGGACAGAGCTTCAGTCACCATCAAGCCCACCCAGGCAGGACCTTGCACTTCCACAGAGAAACCTTCCTCCCAGAGCTGGTCTCCAGGTGAGTCTGAGAGCTCAGTGGACACTGCAGGAGAGCAGAAGGGAGAATAGAGCCAAAGACACTTTAGCTGAGGTCAGGGGAGAGCCAGGCTGAGCTATCCCAGAGCAGGGCTGCTGTGGCCACTTGCTGTCCTGATGGATGATTTATTCACAGGCTGCATTGGTTCATAACACTTAGCTGAGAAGTGAATGTTGCACTGGTTAACGCAGGGTTCACTGCTGACCGTGAAATGGAGCTAACAGAGGCTGAAGAGAAGATGGGAGGGAGGCATCCAGTGCTCCCAGAGAAAGAACAGAGGCTGAAGGATCTTTGCAATTAAGAGAGCAGAGGAATAGGGATTAACTGTGGAGGGTAAAATTGTGAAGTTAGGGTGTATTTTGATGCATGTGCACTTAAGATGAGAAATATTTGATTATATTTATGTAGTGTTGACAAGTTCCTGAGTAAGATTATCTCAATGCAAATGTTCATGTGACATACATTTTAAAGTTTTTTTTCCTGTAGTCTCATTAAAAAACATAATTTAACAGGTGAATAGAGGCATACCTAAGAGCCTTACTTTGAATAGTTTATATGTCTGCAAGCCTGAATGTGTATGTGAGTTTGTTGGCCATGTGCTTCTTATTCTGCAGCATCTATGCCAGTTTCTCTGTTGTATACTAGCAAGTTTTATCCAGCCCCCCTTATTCTTTATTTTTTAGTACCAGAGTTGAACTCAGAGGCACTTGACCACTGAGCCATATCCCCAGCCCTATTTTGTATTTTCTTTAGAAACAGGGTCTCCCCTATTTGCTAGCACCTTGCTATTGCTGAGATTGGCTTTGAACTTGCCATCCTCCTGCTTTGGCCTCCTGAGCCACTAAGATTACAGGGGTGTACCACGGCGCCCAGCCCCTTGTATTCTTTATAGGAGATTATTGGAGTTTCTTTCTTTCTTTCTTTTTTTCAGATAGCCTATTTTCATGTTGAAAACTGATAAATTTGTAAATTCAATTTTATCAATTAGCTGTATTTGTGAAATTGAGTGACTAATATTTTTTCAATCTTTGCTTTAAATAAAAAAGATATTGAATATTCTCATGCATCCCTAGTGCTAGGTCACATTTGATTCTGTGTTGCTTATTGTGTCTTTGGTCTTTTTCTGATCAGATGCATTGCTCAGAAAGGCGTGATCACCTTAACGTATCATTGAAAGGCTTTCATGCTTATTTTCCTCTTGATCCAAGCTCATTCTGTCTTTATTTATAATATTCTAATGACATATTTTTTGTGTGAAAGATATTAAAACTTTACATATTTGCACTACCATGCAAGTTATAGGACTTCCTTCATTTTGTATTATTTGAGACATTTGTTAACTTAATCTTGAATTCATAACCCATGTTAATGTCATTAAATAATCCCTATTTTACATATTTTCCGGTTTTATATTTTTCATTCCATTTTGGTTCAATCAGTGCCTGCTGAATGAATGTATTGAAAAGTGACATGGAACCCTGTCAACATGTACAGAGGGCATTTTTAATCAAAAATAGGAGAAAATTTAAGACTCACTATGGTGGAAATCTAGGCTGGTGGTCAACAGAGGCAGGAAAGGCAGGGGGAGGAGCCAGGGAGGCCTGATAACCACAGCAGTCCACAGTCACAGGAGAAAGGGGCCCCCTGTCCCAGCACACGGTGGGACATTTGCAGTCTAAATCCATTTCTCAAACATTTTTGCATTCAAATTTTATAATCATAAGAAGCAAACTTAAAATTACTCCAAAATACTACACTAGCTTTATAACACACATTTTATGAAAAATAAGAAAAATGAAGTTAGAGAGTTCCCCAAACAAAGAATTGACAAATGTTTAAAGAGAGGGAAATGCGAATTATCCTGATTTGAGCATTCTATGTTGCATATATGTATTGAATGTTCACACTCTCCCTGTGGTATGTACAGTTATTTTGTGTCTGTTCAAAAAACGGGTTGAGGTGAAGCTCAGGCAGAGCACTTGCTTATTATGTACAACATCCTGTGTTTGACCCCCAGCGATGCAAATAAAAATAAGAAACATAAAAGCAAGGCCCCCTCAATAGAAAACTGCAATTAATAATCAAAGTGAGGTATTAAGTAAAAATTGGAAACAAAAATAAAATCCATAAAGTCATTGCATTAAATTAAAAAAACTATATTATACCAAAATTACTAGCATTGTCACTGTTTTTCTAGAAGTTCTTATTAAGCTTACTTCCTATACTCTGCACCCTGACAAGCTCATATACCCTTTATACAAATGCAGGAATAGGCTCCCATGCACATTGCACATACCCTCTGTTTAGTGCTGGGTTCTTTTCTAGCTTTTCCCATCTTTCCCTCTCTCTCAAAGATGCCTACTGAGTTCCTTCAAATCAACTAAGTTAATGGAATGCACAATACTTCACCATGGGGCTGTGATACCCATGCTTTTGGTAGTCTTTCTTATTTTTTTAATCATTGATTTACTATTACATCAGTGCTGCAAAAATATTTTGCTATGATTAATTTCAAAGTGGTTCTCAGTCACAAATGATATTTATGCTCCAGGGGCATTGAGCAGTGTCCAGACACATTTTCTGCTGTCAAAAAGTAAGGGGTCATAACTATGTTATTTGAAGTGTTCACATACACTGGACTTCATTTCTGGTTCATTCAACCAGGGATAACTGAGTGTTTATCACCTGCCAGTTGTCATGGGAACAGTATCAGTTATATTCTAGTGTGAAATGTCTTGATCAAATTAATTATTATTTTTTTCATGTGATATTTTCTGCATGTGTATAATATGATTTTCAGTTCTTTAATTTTCTTTTTTATTTTAGTTTGGAAAACCATGAAAAAGAAGCCCCAGGGGTGGGGTGTTTGTTAGTGTAGAGTGCCTACATGAACAGAAAATGCGTGAAATTACACCTAGCATCTCTCTCTCTCTTAAAAAGCACCTCCTGTTTACTTTCTCCGGTGGTGTGTTCTTTTGTTTTCTTGGGTTCCTTGAACTTATGTTTATGATATATCTTGATTTCTTTTTTGAATAGCATTGTTAAGGTATAATTAATACTCAAAGGACCACATGCATTTAAAATGTACAATATGAGGTGCATATGGAAATAGAAATACCCATATGCAAATATAGGCCATTTCCCCAGCAAAAAGAAAAAACAGACCTCTGATTTTTGTATCTACATATGCTCTTTTCCCATCATTGGGATGTAGGAGCTTTTGTTGCTGAGGTCTGCACAGTGCCTGGAATGTGGCCAGTGCTCCTCAAGTGCTCTTCCATGGTAAGAAGTCGTTTCTACTTAAACAGGTACTGCATGAGCTCTTGGGGAGAAGACTTAGAGTGAGATGGGAATTTATAAACAGTAATGGTACTAGGGATGCCCTAGGATAACGAGACCCAGAAACAAGAGAATAAATAGTTTTTTATTGGAAAATAAAAATTGTAACACTTAATTATATCTGTAGTGTCTATATATGTGAAGAATAGTCATGTATTTATTCTCTTTCTGGTAGTGACACCCCCTCATGGAACCAAAAAACAATACAAGAATTTCAGAATTCCTTCTGCTGGGATTTTCAGAGGACCCAGAACTGCAGCCCCTCATCTTTGGGCTATTCCTGTCCATGTACCTGGTCACTGTGCTGGGGAACCTGCTCATCATCCTGGCCACCATCTCAGACTCCCACCTGCACACACCCATGTACTTCTTCCTCTCCAACCTGTCCTTTGTGGACATCTGCTTCACCTCTACCACCATCCCCAAGATGCTGGTGAACATCCAGACACAGAGCAAGGCCATTACCTACGCAGGCTGCATCACCCAGATGTGCCTTTTCTTTATTTTTGGAGAGTTGGACAACTTCCTCCTGGCTGTGATAGCCTATGACAGGTATGTGGCCATCTGCCACCCGCTGCAGTACACTGTCATCATGAATCCCAGGCTCTGTGGTTTGCTGGTTGTGGTGTGCTGGATCCTGAGTGTCCTGCATGCCTTGTTGCAAAGCTTAATGGTCTTGAGACTGTCCTTCTGCAGAGACATAAACATCCCTCACTTTTTCTGTGAACTTAACCAGGTGGTTCAACTTGCCTGCTCTGACACCTTTCTTAATGATTTGATGAGGTATCTTGTAACTGTGCTGCTGGGAGGAGGCCCCATCACTGGCATCCTTTACTCCTACTTCAAGATCGTGTCCTCCATCTGTGCAATCTCATCAGCTCAGGGCAGGTACAAAGCCTTCTCCACCTGTGCGTCTCACCTCTCCGTGGTCTCCTTATTTTATGGCACAGGCTTTGGTGTGTACCTCAGTTCTGCTTCAGCCAAGAGCTCACCCTCCAGTGCAACAGCCTCTGTGATGTACACCGTGGTCACCCCCATGCTGAACCCCTTCATCTATAGTCTGAGGAATAAGGATGTGAAGGGAGCCTTGTTAAGGCTCTCTGGAGGGCAATTATGAAAGTCTCTTGTCCTGGGGTTCAGGAGCACATGCCCAGGACTGCAGGCAGCAAAGCCTCAGAGCCAGAGTTGTGGATCTTTGATCTGATTGTGAATGTGACACCCTTTGATTCACTTTACCTCCTGGAGGTCACATGATTCTGGTTTTGACCTCTGTGCAATGTAACTGCTCTCTTTACCCAGCTTCCTGATTTCTCTGAGAGGCAATAGGTTTTGCACTTTGTCCGCTCACCTTTTCTTCCAAACAGGAAACATTTATGTCACAGAGAGGCAAGGTTTCTTACAAATAATTTCTTCCCACCTGACATATCTTGTATTGATTTAGGTTCTTTTCTGTTTCATTCTTAAAATAGTCATGTCTTTTACTACGTTCATGGAAACAGCAGCACTGGGCACCTGAGAACAATTTTGCAATTTGTACTTGAGCGAAATCTGAGTCCACAGTTTCTCTGTTTGCATTATTGTTCCTGTGTATGTCAGCATTTTAACTACTTTTCTTGAAAATTTGTCTTTAGTAATTTAATGTATTTTGTTACAAGTTATTAAGGTCTTAAAAATT